>NC_088913.1:71155000-73655000 GCF_963576675.1 Euphorbia lathyris
TCAGTCACAGGGCAAGAAGAAGAAATAGATAGGCTAGCATAACTTAGGCAGTATCAGTGTAATCTATTTGTCTAGTTTATTTATTCTACTATGTACTTGCTGACTTCTTTCAATATATATCATACTTATTTTTCTTATTCCAATACTGAGTTATGATATATGCTATTAAGTACTGAGTTATTATGTATCTTCATTTATATAATATTTATTGACTAAATGATATGCTGATAACATGTTTGACATTAACTTATGTACTTATGAAACATTCTGATAAGAACTCATTGAACAACAAATTACTCAGCGCGCTCTATATGTCTAAAACTTCCGCTTAACACTGAGTAAATAGAATATGTGATATAGCTGACCTATACCTAAAAACTGACCTTAGACTTACTCATTTAAATCCTTAAATGTTTTAAGTAAAACTAAGTCAGTAGCTCAACCCTTACGGGGGAGTTTGCTAAAGTATATTAGGTCAACTATCATGGGGGAGCTTATACTGAGTTCCTTGCTGAATTGTTTTGCCAACATCAAAATGGGGGAGTTTGTTGAAACACCTTTCCACATAATTTTGATTTGACAAAATTGGTTAAGTATAATATATATACATATTCTAAACACACTAAGTTTAAATGCTTTGATTTAATTCTACTAATGTGTTTGTTCAATGTTGAGTTAAAATACTATAAGACATAAGAATCGAAAGGCCCAAGCCCAATACGGAAGCCAAGGCCCAAGTCAAACAACTCAGTACACTCGGCCCGCGTATGTCAAGACGTTGCCATTTTTGAACAAAAATGCAACTCAGCAAACGGAAGGATCTAGAAGACCTTCGGGAACAACTTCACAATGAAGCTGCTGAGTCGTCTCGACAAAGCGTACAAGACAGCAGCTGGCAAAGGAAAACTTCTAGACAAAGTGTTTCCTCTTTTGGCAAAGTTCAGACGACACAGTATACTGTCCAGTTGACTTTACCATAAAAGGAGAGACCATCTGCTGAGCTGACCGAGGACAGAAGATACACGATTGTGATTGGCCGACAGCTCTGAGCAAGTCAGGATGACAACGACACATAGCCATTTCCCTCCAACGGTTATTTCGAAATTCGAAATGACCGACGCCCAGACATCTCTATAAATAGTGCCATCACAAGCTTCACAATACACAGAACTTGATCAAACCATTATGCTAACCAAATCTCTACAAGTTCTGCAAGCAAGAAGCAAAGAAAAATTCTTACACTACATTTCTCATATCTGTGTAAAAGTCTAGAGTGATTGTAAATCGTCTGAAGTGTCTTAGCACATCTTTGTATTAGGACAAAACACTTATCATTTCTAGAGATAGAAAGGAGAGGCTGAGTACTCGGTTTTAAGTACTCAGCGGAGAGATTAGGATTGAGTAGAAGTATAGAGGAAGGTACTCTTGTCATACTCAATTGCTGATATTGTAAAAGGTTTGAGGCTCTACCTTTAAAGAGCTCAGTAGAGTATTTGAAATCTCGGAACGTGTTCCGGGGACAAGACGTAGGCTTAGAAGAAGCCGAACCTGGATAAATCTGCTGAGTGAAGTATTTCTTACCTTAACTCCTTATTTATATTGCTTGCTTTAAATAATCAAAACTGACCAAGTAAAGAGGTCAAGTTGAGTTGTGCGCATTGAACGTCTAAGCTCAGGAATAGACTCTAAGTTGTGGCTGAACAGTTGGTCGGTGGTCCTTTTCCATCAAGATTATATGAACACAGACTGCCGGGCTAATTCCTTTTATGTCATCAATTTTCCATGCTATTGCAGCCTTGTTTCTTCGCAAGACCGCCATTAGTTGCGCCTTTTGGTCAAGAGTTAATTTTGATGATATGATGACAGGACTTCCGCTGGGTGGTTCCAGGAAAGCATACTCGAGATGTTCAGGCAACGGCTTCAATTCTGGCTTAGACACAGGCACAGTGGGTACCTCTGGTGGTTCTTGATGAGTTGGAACAGCAGGATCTAACGGAGGTGTCGGAAAGTTGCTTTCAATGGAACAGCCTGTTCCTTCGCATATGTTCACCTCTCTCCCCAATAAAGTTTCTAATGTGTCCTGTTCCTGCAAAGTAGTAAGACTCTGAAAATCATCTAAGAAACAGCAAGTGTCATCATTATTATTCGCACGCCTCATTGCTTCATTCATTTTAAATATCACTTCCTCACCATTTATCCGTAAGAATAACTTTCCCTCTCCTACATCTATCAATGCTTTTCCTGTTGCTAGAAATGGTCTTTATAGGATAATAGGGACATGCAAATCTTCATCAATGTCCATTATAATGAAATCAACGGGCAAAATGAATTTTCCTACTTGGACTAACACGTCTTCTACTACTCCCCTAGGATAGCATATAGAACGATCAGCTAATTGAATAGACATACGAGTGGGTTGTGGTTCTCCTAACCCGAGTTGTGCATATACAGAATATGGCATTAGGTTTATGCTAGCTCCTAGGTCGCAAAGTGCATTTTCAATAGTCAGCTTCCCAATTGAACAAGGAATCGAAAAACTCCCTGGATCTTTTAGTTTCTTTGGAAGCTGCTGCTTGTTTTGGAGTATGGACGAACAATCTCTGTTGAGTTGTATCATGGAAATGTTCTCCAGTTTCTTCTTGTTCGACAAGATATCTTTGAGGAATTTTGCGTATGTCGGCATCTGTGCCAGTGCTTCCATAAAAGGTATGTTGATGTGCAATTTGCTCAAAGTGTCCAACACTTTAGAATTCTGCTCCTCCAACTTCTTGTTGATCAGCCATGTTGGATATGGCACCGGTGGGACATACGGCTGTGGTGGTTTACAAGCCCTTTCCTCCTCTTGATTTGGCTTACTTGCTTGGTTATCCTTCCTCGTTTCTTCATTACCAGGAACAGCTTGTTCCAGTTCCCCTTCAGCCTCTTTGGATGTTTCTGCACGCTCAGCATCTTTGTTAGATAAAACAACTGTTTGAGTTTCCTTACCAGACCTCAAGGTGATTGCCATGACGTCGCCTTTAGGATTTGGCTCAGTATTGCTCGGCATTATTCCTTTTCCTTTTGATGTGGACGCGGCGATCTGGTGGACTTGTGTTTCCAGATTCTTGATCGATGCCTGCGTCTGTTTCATGAACTGCATCATCATTGTTTTCATATCTGGTTCGACTTCTTCCTTTTGTGGCACAGGTTGCTTATAATGCTGTTGAGGTTGTCTTTGGTAATGTCCTCCTTGCTGTTGTTGATACCTCGGCTAATCTTGATACTGTCCTTGCTGGTCCGGTTGGCCTGTCCATCCAAAATTTGGATGGTTCCTCGTTTCCGAGTTGTAAGTGTTAGAATAACGGTTGGGCTGATTCCTCTGATTGTACCCTGCGTAGTCGCATTCAACCCGTGTCCCTTTTCCTTGCTTAACTCCATGACAGTTGATATGAAATGAGCTCCTCTGCAAAAACCACAACTTTCATTGAATGGTGGTTCACTAAATGGCGGTTCATTGTGAATGGACGAGACATTTATCTTTCCCAACTGCCGGGTAAGCTGTTCTACTTGGCTTGTTAGTTTTGAAACGACATCCTCGTTCCCTGTCCTTTTTCCTTCACTTCGTGATGAATGCCAGTTGTAACTCGTGCTGACCACTTTCTCTATTAGGTCATATAAAGCTTGTGGCTCTAGATCTTCCGGGTTACCATTCGCGATAGATTCGATCTGGATTTTGTAAATGTTGGTCGCGCCATTGTAAAAATTTTGCATTTGCATCCACATGGGGATACCATGATTTGGCACCCTTTTGAGCAGCTCCTTGTATCTTTCCCATGCTTCTGCCAACGACTCATCTTCGTCCTGTATGAAGCGTGACACTTCATTTCGTAGCTTAATGGCTTGTCGAGGTGGAAATACTTCATTAGAAAAGCTCGTGCCATTTCTTCCCAACTCGTGATCGTTCCAGGCTGTAAATTCCGCATCCATGTTTTTGCTTTATCCCTTAGTGAAAAAGGGAACAGCTTTAATCTGATCACATCATCAGAGACACCTCTGTTCGACCTGAATATGTTGCACAAGGTAATGAATTCTTGAAGATGCCCATTAGGATCTTCAGATTGAAACCCATTAAATTGCACCGAGGCTTGGATCATTTGTATCATGGACCCTTTTACTTCGAACATGTTGTTTCCCTCGTTGGGCAATACGATACACGATGAGTGTCCCTCGGTAGTTGGCCTAGAGTAGTCTCTGATTCTCATAACAGGAGGGTTATTATTTTCTCCTTCCTCATCTTGGTTTGGTGGAACTTGTTGTTCTGGTCCTTCCCTTCTAGCCATTCTTCTCTCTCTTTGCCTTTCTCTTTGTCTAGCACGTCGAGCTCCCGCTCTGTTTCGTCTACACGTTCTCTCTAATTCGAGATCGATAGGAAAAACAGGAGGTGCAGCTTTACGCATAAACGGAAAAATGACCTTTTTGTTCCTGCACGCCTTAACACACAGATTAACAACACCCTGTTTTACAGAAATTTCAGCTATAAATTTGTTGCTCTCAATCCCCGGCAACGGCGCCAAAAACTTGTTGTCCTGTAAACAGACTCTAGCAAGTGCACTAGATACAAGTAATAAAGTGATAAGTGAGTATCATCTCCACAGGGATTGTGATACAAATAAATATGGGAAATCATTGCTAAACAGTGTGTGTTATAAAAGTGCCTTCCTTTATGGTTGTTTGTTTGATATTGGTTGTTAAATGACTCAGGCAGAATACTCAATCAAGGAAATAAGGTTACTTTTCAAAGATTAAGGGAAGAGAACAGGCTTTACATGACCGAACACGGTGTGCTACATCTTACAACATTCGATGAATAAAAGATAATGCCAACGAAGCCAAAGTATCAGTTTTTAAGTGAGTTTGAGTCAACTGTCGTGTGTTCTCAAACTCCTAAGATTTACTAACATCTTTAGCGTCCTAAAGATACGTTCTTTCTAGCATTAAGAACAAAACTGCATTTCTAGATGAGAAAACCCTCGACACAACCTTCTAACTTGTCAGCTTCGAAGTTGGGAGATCAATAGAGATATCGGTGAAGATGAAAGCAGTGTCCTAACATTCATCTAACACATACATACATGCTTACGCAAGAAAGTTAAATCCTCATTGATCACAACATTGGCAAAATACTAAATATTCATAAAAACGTTGTAAAACTTACATCACCGGGCAGGCCATGCCATGCCCGTTCAAAATGTCTACTCACTCATATCGAGCAGTGAGCAGAAGAAGATTCTTGTTACAGCTTGAGACTCCATGAGAGCTCTCTTCTCCTTCTATTCTACTTGTTAAAAAAACTAAAACTAAGAAAATATCCGATTTCTAAAACCTTCTCTGCTTTTCCTATTTAAAGGGAAAAGACCGAGACTATCCAAAATTGGTACAACTTTCGTACCCTTTTACAAACAAAGTCAACTACTTACTACAATTAAAATAAACTAAAAAAATGATTAACTTTTAGATTAACCCTTGAACACTCAAGGGGGTGAGACTTCAAATCATCATGCTTCTTTGGGCAATCCCATCGCCACACACTTTCACCTGGCTTTCCTGCCGCTTTCCTTTCACTGCCACCAACGATCTGTCGCTGTCCGTCATTGGATAATCCGGCGTTTAACCGCTGGACACAAGTAAGGCTCCACTCCTCATTGGCATTAGCGAAACAAGCTGTTTCCAGCGAGTTTAGCATTTTTCTTTGCTTATCTACACAAGGACATTAATTAGCCCTTATTCCTTACAAAATGATATAAAAAATACCCGAATTCCCTTATAAATTATCTGTTTAACTTAGTCAATTTCATGCCTAACATTGTCTCCTCTGCATTTATACTATGCAA
The DNA here is from genome assembly GCF_963576675.1 of Euphorbia lathyris. Lineage (NCBI taxonomy): Eukaryota > Viridiplantae > Streptophyta > Magnoliopsida > Malpighiales > Euphorbiaceae > Euphorbia > Euphorbia lathyris. Next base: position 71,160,871 of record NC_088913.1, read on the forward strand.
TTAAATAAGCCATTAGTTCACCTGTTCACCCCTCTTGTATATTTTCCTTGTAGCCAGCATTTGTTTTGAATGATAAACCTTTTAGGCGAAACTTCAAATCCCCCGGGAAGGAAGGGTTGACGTAGCTGGTTTGCTCCCTTCAATATAGAGACATGAAACACTGGATGGATCCTAAATTGTTGTGGTAACTATAGTTCATATGCCACCTCTCCAATATGTCTGAAAAGGTCTATAATGGGATGCTAGCTTCTGGTTTATTCTTTTAGCCATTGATTGCTAGCGATGTGGCCTTAATTTTAAGTAGACCTAGTCCCATTTTTCAAAGCACACATCCATTCTCTTTTGATCAGCCCTTTCTTTCATTTGATGTTGAGCGTTGCTTAAATTAAACCGTAGTTGCGTTAGTGCCCAAGTGCGATCAGTTAGCTCTCTAGCCACCATTCCACTTTTATCTCTCCCGGAACAAACTGTAATGGGGTGGGTGGTTTTCTTCTGTAGACCACTTTAAAAGGGGTAGTGTCGGTGGCTAGTGAGTCCAAGTGCGAGGTTGCTCCACCGAAAAATAGTGAAAATATGCCCCCAAACATTGATTTGTCCCCTCAGTCGGTCCATTTGTTGATGACAAACGTAATTTAATCCTTTGCAAGTTAAAGAGCTAAGACCAAAATTTGCTTATGAAAACGGGGTCTCTATTGCTTACAATTGCCTGCGGGATGCCGTGGAGGCGGACTTCTCCACATCATTTTCCTTCATTGGACTTTGATGGTATCCTAATATCAAGTCGGTCTTTGAAAAGTATCGTGCATCGTGAACCTCCTCCAATTACTGGTCCACTATAGGTATCAAGTACTTATCTGAAAATGTGACTTTATTCATGGCTCGATAGTCTACACGCATCCTCCACAATGAGTCTTTCTTTCTCACTAGCAACACGGGGCTAGAGTATGAACTTTCACTATTTTGACTTATGCCCTATTCCAACATGTCATGTACATGTCTTTGTATCTCATCCTTGTGGTAGTGAGGATATCGATAGCAATGAATGCTAACCGGCTTGTATCCAGGAACCAAGTTGATGGCATGAGAGGTGTTCCTAGTCGGTGGCAACCCCTTTGGTTCTGAGAAAACATGAGCAAACTTGTTGAGGAGATCATCCAATTGTCTCTATTGATTTTCCTCTAGCTTCCCTTCTGCCCGTATTTGGCTATGCTTAACTGCAACTAACTTATCCTCATCACTCAGCCACACTTAAAGAGAGGCTGTTTATTAGTTGCTCGTATATGTTCCTGCAATTTCAACCAACTTTCCTTCTTTCCAGAACCTCATTCTGTTCAATTTCTATTCATGATGCACCTCGTGCAAGGTCTGTACCAGTCAATGCCTAAGATAACATCCAAATTTCTAATATCCAACATAAGAGCTCTAATGTGACAGTCACACTCTCCCATTTGACCCTAATCCTATGAAAAAATTTGGTGACCTTGACTTGATATCTGTCGCCTAGGTGAATGGCTAACTTCTTTCCTTCTTCGTTGTGAAGCCCCAAAACCTTGACTAAACGACTAGATATAAAATTATGTGTCGCCGCGCTGTCTACAAGAATTGAAATTGGAATTCCAATAATCTTACCTGTGAATTTGAATGTTTTCAGGCTCGTATCACCGCTCTCAACCTTCCCATCCCATCCCACTCCAAAACCTGGCACTCTCTCTTTCCATTCTCAAATTCATCTCCTTCCTTTGTGTTTACAGCCTCATCGAGTATGATTTCCCCCTCTACATTAACTTCTTCATCGTCTGCTAGCAACATGATTCTCAAATTCCTCTGAGCGCAGCTGTGGTGTATATGCTTGTGCACATCGAAAACACATGTTCTTCTTTTTCCTCTCATCACATTCCTTCTGGGCAAGGTGTCGTGTTCTTTGATTTCGCAGAGCGGGCGAGTTCTGCGCTACTGATGTCATGGGCGTTTTGCGTGAATTTTCCCATATGCCAAGGCAACTTCTACCTCATTTCCTTTCCAGAAAAGCAATAATTGATGGAGTGAGGATGACACACACCAATTGGCATGAATCTAGTCTCCCTATAGCAAGATTTGGATCAACGACAAAGCATGCTTCCGTAAAATTTTTTCTTCCAATTATTATCTCTACATGCAGAACTTTTAATTTTTGGTATCTTCCCATATGAAAGTTGACAACACGACCTCTATAGCAATGAGATCTTCTATTGACTTCCCCATGTTCTTCATCATCCTAAATGACATGATATTGACTAGAGAATCATTATCGATCAACACTTTCAACACCGGTTTGCTATTTAGGTGTGCCTTGATGTGTAAAGACCTAATGTTTAGTCATGCTATATGAAGGTTTCCAAAAATCACTCTATTTGGTTCTCATATGCCACTTGATTAGTGACTCCGCTCCTGAATGAATACATGTTCTCACAAATAGGTTAGTTCTTCATTTCTTCAACTTAATCATTGTTTGAAGACTCATAAAAATCAATTGGCAACGTCGTTGAGGCTATTGCATATAAGATATGTATAACCATATCACATATTCGCACCTTTTGAATGATTTATTCCGGATTATTTTGTGAAACCTTTTCTTTTGACTCATCTATTTTCACATCTTCCTTTGGCACAAGTTCCCCTCATTCCTCTTTCTCAACATAGTGCCTTTCAAATTCTCTTTCTTAATTGGCACATGTTGAGCGATTTCCGCAAGTGCACGGTTTCGCTTGTAGTAATAAAAATATCGATCCCACAGGGATACGTTTTTTTTAACGAAAAACTTATTTTTGAATCTGTTAATTTCGAACTTGTTAGATTTATTATTAATTGTAAATGAAAAGTGAAATTTGTCTAATTGAATTTAGGAAAAATAATTGTTTAATTGAGTTTATGAACTTTGAATACTTGAAAAATGCTGGAATAAGATTTTATATTTAGAATAAATCGATTGTTAGAAAGATCTTCTGATTTAAGGATGAATTTTACAAAACAAGAACATTTAGAACTTTTTAGAAAAACAATGAATGTATTCATTTGCATTAAGCAAAGAAAACAACTTAAACTTTGTATCAATTATGATGATGAAATAAATGACGGAACCTCTAATTAATTGGCTTTGAACGCGACAAAACCCTTTCGGGATAGTTGCCCTTACTCAAATTAAAACTCTTTCGAGATGATAATTTGCCTAAGTGTTCAACAAAGTTTCCTTGTAATGATTTTGAATTCAACTGTGTATTAATGAAAACACCAGCCTCACTTATATTGGATTGGTTACCATAAGTGCTGCATAACGATTTGTCGAATAGAACGGACTTTATTAGATGAAATATAAATTGATACAAGTTTACAGAGAACATGGAGCATCGAGTTCTTCGAGGGCGTGCAAGTGAACGGCTTGATCGGTTCCTTTCCTTGGGTTTCCTTAGAGGTTGTCAGGCTCAGGGGCGAACACTCTACTCAATCTTCTCGCTGTAACTTCGTAATAGGGATTCGGTCGGCCACTACCATGATGCAAACTAAAACTGGAACAATGTCTAAACGCTACTGAGTTGTAATTAAACTATAAACAATATGTGTACCTCATCTTGTTTTGTACAGAATCTAATTTCTAACTCTCGAAATGTTTTTACTTAGAACTTAGACATAAGTTCTACGCTCTGATTCTATATCTATATTATAACATTTCATTGCATTTTTTCTCAACATCAACTCTTTATTTATAGATGTTGAAGGGTTGTGTTTGAAGTGATGTATCCGTTGGTTAAGAGTCGTGTCTGTTGTGAAAGGACGTCTTTATCCACTTGAACGAACGCGTTTCTTGGATTTCAGCATGTGTTAAATGCTTTTGGCAAATTTTCTGCACTTACCGAGGATAGGAATCCTCGGCCGTGAATGACGTAGCATTAAGTTGAACGTTGGACGAAGGGGAGAAATGGCTAAACCACGCGTGTCGCGGCCGCGGGTTGGGGATTCACTGTCGCGGCACGGTGAGTTTTCTCACTTCTTTGCTTTCGTTCGTGTCCTCGACTTGGTGCTTTCGATTTACGTCGTCTTTGACTCCTTTGGTAGGGTTTTTCTTCTGTTTTTGATCCTTTTTTGTTCCTATTTGGATTTTACCAAATATTTAGGTACCTTGCAAGAAAGAAAGATATTCGAGAGTAAAAGTAATCTAAATAGATATAAACAACATAAATTTGTAATAAAAATGATGTAAATGTTAATGATATTTTAGGTATATTTTGGGCTTAACAAATCTCCACACTTAATCTTTTGCTAGTCCCGAGCAAAATTTCACTGAATTTATTCCTTAACTAATCTCTTTATGAAAATAAAACATATATCTTTGTTTTTACCTTTTAAATTAGTTAAGCCGAAAAGACTAACTTCGCATGACAAATTTATACGCAAAATATCAAACTAACTTAGTATAAATACGATATATCATTCGTCTTGTATTTCAATGTTTAAATTGAAGTATTCGGGACGATGTAAGCACGCATGTTATTGAGTCTTTCATCTCAAGGCATTTCAAAGCACCAAATTTTCTTTCCCAAACTTGAATTATTATATATGAGTATTAAGTTTAATTTATTTGATTAGTTACGCCCGTGATAAGGGTGGTCTCGATCGTAACTTTATATGCATTTGTTTGTGTTTGCTTAAGAGGTACCGACCATGCCATGGATGGACGCAATCGTTACTTTAAACTTTAAACACGCTTAATTTTTTCTTATTTAAACGTTCCTTCCATACCTCGATTGTGATAAGGGTGGTCGCAACCGTGGCCAAAAGTACGCTTTACTTTTTATTTCTTCCCTTTCATACCTCGACTGTGATAAGGTTAGTCTCAATCGTGGCCAAAAGTTAAGAATATGATTATGAATTATAAATTGTAAATTGGGAAAAAGAAAATTAGCACATTCATCCTATATTGACTTAAAATTCAACATGTATTATGGCTATAGTTTCCTTAAAAACTTCAATTGGTGTTAATGTAAGACAAAATCAAAACCGAGCTAAAAATTGTTAGTTCAATTTAATGCCTATAAACCTAATTGAAAATTTAAAATAAGATTTATTGTATCATGAATTTCATGATTATAAAATAGAGATTGAAAATAAAGAATTTATTACTTAAATACATTCACTCGAGACAATTTTTACTTAAAATCGTGTCGAAGATTTGTGAAAAATATTTTGAAAAATATTACCCGTATCGAAATATTTATTTCTATCGATAATGATAGCCTAAAAATAATCATAAAAGAAATTTAACTTATGATTATTTGATAAAAATGTTAAGTTTTTTTTTCATTTGTTGCAATATATTTAAAAGTGTTGCAATATACGTTGCATTTTGTATTTTTGAAAACAAACAAGTGTTGCATACATTCATTCATTCATTTGCATACATTCGTTCATTCATTCGTTTGTATAAAAATGATATATGTATATATCTCCTCCCACACTTAAATTGGACCATGTCCTCATTGGTGCAAAAATGGAGATAAAACGTTAAAGATAAAACAAACGGAAAGAAATGAAAGATATAGCAAAGAAAACATGCATCAGAAAATTAAATTAAAACTGAAATTATACGAAACATAAGAAATAAAAATGTACGAAACTGAAATTAAAACAAGATAAGATAAAAATAAAAGATAAAACCTAAGCATGCGGCGGGGAATCCGGAGGTGTTGGTGAAGTTTCCACATTTTGGCGACGGAAAAATGAAAGCATCCGATGCCGAGTCGATCTTTGCGCACGCCTCAAAGTATTGAGGTTGTCATTCATCACCATGTTGTTCTCCACCAAATCATCAATCCTCAAATTCATTTGTCGATTATTGGCATTGATTTGGTTCAAAATTCTTCTTAAATCCACCGGATCATTATCTTGAGATGCTTGGGCTTGTGGTGCATCTTCCGCTCTGTCCTCCGCACCTCCTTCCTCGGTACCTACATTATGAGAACTAGAAGCACCTCCACCCATAGTGCCACGAAGATGTGCAATACGGGTAGCATAAGAAATAAAAACAGGAGGAGCCGCAGAAACCAATAAATGAGCCCGCTCAAGAGCTGCAATGTCCAAAACCGGAACATATCCATGGTAGGTGGACATATCATAAGTTGCTAATTCATCCCGTGCTCCCAAAACAATAGCGGTGATTAAATTACCGAGAGGGACTTGAGTGGTGTGAGCCCTCGAAGCACGATACAAATTGTCAAATATCATTCCAATGCTATCAACCCTTAAACCCTTGAACAAACAATCCCAAACAAACAAATCCCGGACTTGAATTTTTGAACTCTCAACACGACCAAAAAGTGAAAAACTCAAATACTTGTGAAAGAAGAACACACAATTGTCCTTAAGCAACTTGCTCGAAGTGTTTTTAGAGTCAAAAGAGGTTTGATCGGAAAGAGTTTGCCAAAAAGAGTTATTGTCAAAATCCCTAGGCTTATCATAAAAATCACTAGTAGGGAAACCAAACATATTTCCCATAGCCTCATAATCTATGGTATAGGTAGTACCATTATTCCGAAAAGAAATTTCCGTTCTCTTTTTGTTCATCTTTAAAGTAACCAAAAACTCAACCACATACTCTTGAATTTGGGGAAAACGCATAGAAGCAAAAGTGTCCCACCCCAAGGTCTCAATAAAAGCATCAATTTGAGTAGTGAAGTTCAACTTCCTTACCGAATCAAAATCAAGAAACTGCATGTCCACGAACTTACGATTGGCGTGTGAAAAATGCTTGAAACGTCCAACTTCTTCCTCGGAATGAATGTCGAAATAAGCCCCGCAACTAATACGAAGGCGATTAGCCTCAGGGACAGCCGGCTTGTGTCCAACACGCTTTGCTCTAGGCATGGTTATGGTGTTTAGGGTGTAGAGAAAAAGATGAAAAAAGAGAAAAGCTTGAGGTTGAAGATGAAGTAGAAGGTTTGTATGGAGACTTGAGTTGAAAGGTTTAGGTGATTGAAAAGGGTAATGATGAAATTGGGAAGAGTAAAAGTAAGATATTGGGAAGAGGTTAGAGTAGGGGATTGGTTAAAATTGGAGGTGATGTAAGGTTTGTGTAAGTAATAGGTATATATAGGGTTGAATAGGAAGATTAATAGGTAGAGTAGGAATAGGTAGAATTGGAATAGGAAAAAGGTTGTAAAATAGGCAAAAATCCGGACTTAGGAGTGCATCATCGTCGCGTGTCGCGACCGAGGACGGTCATCCGCGGCCGTGAATCGCGTTGTGCATCGAAGTTTTTTTTCCTGAATTTTAGAGGGATTTTGCTGAAGTTACCGAGAACGCGCATCCGCGGCCGCGAATCGCATGTTGCAGCCAATTTTTTTTTCTTAATTTTTGGGGGAATTTTGCTGAAGTTACCGAGAATTTAGTCATTCTCGGCCGCGGATCACCTCGTGGCTACCCAAATTCTGCATATTAACTCCATTTCGTGCAATTTCTTGATAAATTCTATCCTGAACTCCTTGAAAATGTTATCTGTACTTAAAAACATAAATGTAAAACATTAAATGATAAGGAAAACCAAAGGTTTATCCTTATTAATTGGAAAAATAAATGAAAATGCTTTAATTAATGAATGTTAAATTAAGAATAGGAAAGGTTTGGAACTCAAATTAATTGAAGCATTTATGTTCATTTATTAATGTAAGTTAAATGAATCTTTATTTAAGGAATTTGAACTTAGTTATTAACATTTAATTAGTAATGAATGCTTTAAAGTTTTATTTAATAGATTCATAAGTGTAGAATAATGAGTTTCCATATAATCAAAAGAGATATAATGCAAAAGAGAAAGTTTTATTGATTTAGCAATATATACAAGATATTTACAAACAAAATAATCAAAGTTATGCTAGAAATTCGTCCCTTTCAATCGGGATTTTCTTAGCCCTATAGCGGTCTATTTTCATCTGCACGAAGGCTTGACGTTCTGGTGCAGAAAGAAAATTTGGGCCTGATCGAAAAACTCGTTTCACTAGACCTTCATATTCTAAAAATTCATGGTCTAGTGTCGGGAAAGATTCAGCATCACTCCAAGGAACAGAAATACTTCCCTTGGTCCCTAGTATTATTCCACATATGATATTACCGAACCCAACCTTCTTAGCCTTAGATCTAGACGCGGCAACAAGACCCTCCATCAAAATCTTTGAAGAATCAACAACGTTGCCTTGAAATATATCGCCAAGGACATAAAGGTCAGTTTCTTGGACGACACTACTGAACGTGCGACCGAACAGACTGTGACTCAGAAATTTATGCAAATATAGCATAGAGTTGGAATAAAAAGACTTATTATAGGCAAGTTTAGGGTTGAAAGGCCAGATGCCGGTGAGCATTCGCCAAATATCAGTGGATGTCATGTCTCTTCCATGATGACGTTTGGTAGTGTCCTTCAAGGGAAAACCAAACCAAGCATGCAATTCAGGATATCCAAAAGTGAAAGTTTTGCCATCCCGACGAAAACTAAGACGCACCCGACGCTTGTTAACAAAACGAACCGTACAGAAGAACTCTAATATCCAGTCTCCAATTATAGGAAACTTCATATCAACAAATCTGGTCCATCCTAAACGTTCCATGTAGCGACTCATATCATCTTTAATTCCCAACTGATCGTTAAGAAAGTCATCCATGTATAGCATTCCTACAAAGAATGTGTATCGAAGCTTCAAGAAGCGCCTTCCCTCATCATGATTGAAGATAGGAAAGTTACATCCATAACGCTCGGATATATCAATACGTTTATTGCGCGAAGCAACCACTTTCTTAGGATGAGTGTTTGTGGAAGTCATGGTGTTTGGAATGAGTAAAAAGAAGAAAGGTTCTGAACTTAATTTCTGGGTAGAGGAAATTGGAAGAAAATCAGAGAATTGTTCTGACAGAAATGAAAAAGAAAGTGACAGAAAACTGAACCTCTAGAACCTATTTATAAAATCCTAGGATGAAAAAAAAGGTGTTGTTTTGAAGTGAAAAGGCATGAAATCAGACCTCTTAAAAATGAAGAAACTCAATTTTCCGTTTCTGAAGAGTTGTGTCTGCTGGAGATGAAGAACACAGGTCTGATTTCTGCAGAAATTCAGCGTGTCGCGACCGAGGATTCTGACCCGCGGTCGCGACACGCTGATTTCCTTGCGGAAATCAGGCGTCAAAAACCCCTAATCTCTGATCCTCGACCGAGAATCCCTATCCTCGGTAAGTTCATAAATTTTTCCTGTCTAATTGAAATCTATTGAAGTCAGAATTCTCAACTGAGAATCCCAAATCCTCTGTAAGTCCAGAAATTTTCCTAGCTAACCAGATTTACCCAAATTCTCAACTGAGAATTCTAAATTCTCTATAAGTTCAGAAAATTTCTCACCTTCTTAAGAATTCTAAATATATGAATTCTCAACTGAGAATTCCAAATTCTCAACTGAGAATCACAAAATTTCTTCTAATTCACATTAAATTCCTAAAAATTAATTAAAATCATGACTTGAATATATATTTTTTTATATATCTAAATTTCTAACATAAAATGATATAATCAAAAACAAAAATAAAAATAAAAATAAATAAATAAATAAATAACTATGTGTAGAAAAACGAAATGATTTATATGTCAGGAAATCTTGTTACGAAATTAGTTCCTATTTCGGAAATATTTTCGTAATAAATTTTACATCGATTACCATTAACTTTGAAACGATTACCGTTGGTTTCCTCAAGTTCTAAAGAACCATAGTCGAATGTTTTGACGACTAAATACGGTCCGGTCCATCTGGACTTAAGTTTTCCTGGAAATATACGAAGCCGTGAATTAAATAACAACACCTTATCTCCAACATTAAAGTGTTTGACTTTGATCTTGGCATCGTGCCATTTTTTCACTTTTTCTTTATAAATCCTCGCATTCTCATACGATAGATGTCGTAACTCATCTAACTCATTCAAATTGAGCAAACGTTTCTTTCCTGCTTGTTGTAAATCGAAATTAAGTTTCCTAATAGCCCAATAGGCTTTATATTCTAATTCTACTGGTAAATGACATGCTTTTCCATACACTAAACGATATGGAGTCATTCCTATTGGTGACTTAAATGCAGTACGGTATGCCCATAGCGCATTATTGAGTTTTTGTGACCAATCTTTTCTTGATGACGAAACAGTTTTCTCTAGAATCCATTTGAGTTCTCTATTTGAGATCTCCGCCTGACCATTAGACTGAGGATGGTATGGCGTTGACACACGGTGGCGTACTCCATACCTTTTCATAAGCATATCAAAATTTCGATTTATGAAATGGGTACCGCCATCGCTAACAACGAATCTAGGACAACCAAATCTACAAAATATATCGTCAAGAAAATTAACAACTACTTTAGAATCATTCGTAGGGGTTGCAATTGCTTCAACCCACTTCGAAACATAATCAACGGCTACTAATATGTAAGTTTTACCATTGGAAGGCGGAAAAGGTCCCATGAAATCAATTCCCCACATGTCGAAGATTTCAACTTCCAATATGTTTTTGAGGGGCATCTCATCTTTCCTTCCTAAATTTCCCGTTCTTTGGCATTTATCACAACGAGTAATAAATGAACCAACGTCTTTAAACATTGTAGGCCAAAAGAAACCACATTCCAATATTTTAGCTACCGTTTTATTAACTCCATTATGTCCTCCATATGAGCTGGAATGACATTCCGTTATTATAGATTCATATTCATTTTCTCCAACACATCTCCTAATTATCCCGTCACCACATGATTTGAATAGAAAGGGATCTTCCCAAAAATACTGTTTAATATCGAAGAAAAATTTCCTCCTTTGTTGGGAAGATAATCCTTCCGGAACAATATCGGTTGCAAGATAATTAGCAAAATCTGCATACCATGGTGACATGATACTTTCTACCTGATAGAGATGTTCATCGGGGAAATCATCTCGTATACCGACAGTTTCACCTATAGGACCGTTTTCATCTTCTAGTCTTGATAGATGATCGGCGATAAGGTTTTCTACTCCCTTTTTGTCTTTAATTTCTATATCGAATTCTTGTAACAACAAAACCCATCTAATCAGACGCGGTTTTGCATCTTTCTTAGCAAACAGATAACGTAAAGCTGCGTGATCTGTATAAATAATAACTTTAGATCCTAGCAAGTATGACCTAAACTTATCACATGCAAATACTACGGCTAACATCTCTTTTTCTGTTGTTGTGTAATTTAACTGTGCACCTGACAATGTGTGACTTGCATAATAAATAACATGTAATCTTTTATCCTTCCTTTGACCTAAAACACATCCTACAGCTAGGTCACTTGCATCACACATGATTTCAAAAGGCAAATCCCAATCGGGTTTAGCAATTATGGGTGCACTAACTAAAGCTGTTTTCAATGTCTCGAAAGCTTTAATACAATCTTCATTAAAATCGAAGGTTGAATCCTTCATAAGCAAATTAGTAAGTGGTTTGAAAATCACAGAAAAGTTTTTTATAAATCGTCTGTAAAAACCTGCATGTCCTAGAAATGATCTTACTCCCTTGACAGTTGTTGGTGGGGGTAATTTTTCTATTACTGAAGTTTTTGCTCTATCCACTTCTAATCCTTTTTCAGATATTTTATGACCTAAAACAATTCCTTCGTCAACCATGAAATGACATTTTTCCCAATTTAATACTAAATTCGTTTCTTCGCATCTAGAAATAACTTTATCTAAGTTTTTTAAACATGCATCAAAAGAATCTCCATAAACTGAAAAATCATCCATAAATACTTCCATGATATCTTCGATGAAATCATTAAAAATTGCAGTCATACAACGTTGAAAAGTTGCTGGTGCATTACATAGACCAAAAGGCATTCTTCTATATGCAAATGTTCCATAAGGACATATGAAGGTTGTTTTATCTTGGTCATCCGGGTAAATATATATTTGAAAGAATCCGGAATAACCATCAAGAAAACAATAAAATGCATGACCGGCTATCCTTTCGATCATTTGATCGATGAAAGGTAAAGGAAAATGATCTTTCCTAGTTGCTTTATTTAGGTTCCTATAATCTATACAAACCCTCCAACCGGTGGTGGTTCTCGTAGGTATTAATTCACCTTCATCATTCCTTACTACAGTTATGCCTCCCTTTTTGGGTACACAATGGATTGGACTAACCCATTCACTATCCGAAATAGGATAAATGATTCCATTGTCTAAAAGTTTAGTAATCTCATTTTTTACTACTTCTTTCATGTTCGGATTTAAACGTCTTTGTCTATCCGCTTTAGGTGGCTTATCTTCTTCTAAGTGAATCCTATGCATTACAATACTAGGATTAATTCCTTTTAAATCTGAAATCTGCCATCCCATACTTCCTATTCTATTTCTAACAACTTCTTTCAATTTTTCTTCTTGATTTTCTGTTAATTTGTTAGAGATGATTATAGGTAGAGTATCACTTCCGCCTAGGAAAGTGTATCTCAGATGGTTTGGTAATTCTTTAAGTTCTAATTTAGGTGGAACTACTACTGAAGGCGGAACTGGTCCATCTTCTCGAATCAAAGGCTCTGGGTCCTTATCTTCTAATTCTTCACCCATTATAGGTTCTATTATTTCTTCTCTTTGAACAATGTCATTAACACATTCTTCAACTAAATCAAGCTTCATACAAGCGAAATCCTCCATAGGATATTTCATCGCTTGATTCATATCGAACTCGATCTTATCGTCACCTATTCGTAAAACTACTTTTCCTTCCGACACATCAACTAGAGCACGTCCCGTGTTCATGAATGGTCTACCAAAGATTAGCGGACAATTAGCATCATAAGCAAAATCTAAGATAACAAAATCAGTAGGAAAAATAAATTTGTCAACTTTCACTAAAACGTCTTCAATTATTCCATATGGTCTTTTAGTGGATTGATCCGCTAATTGCAAAACCATATTGGTACGTTTGATGTCTTCTTCTAAACCTAATTTTTCAAAAATAGACAATGGCATCAAGTTTATACTAGCTCCTAAATCACAAAGACAACTTGGGAATTCCATATTTCCCAATGTACACGGAATGGTAAAGCATCCGGGATCTTTAAGTTTAGTAGGTAATTTGCTTGATACTATCGAACTACAATCTTCAGAAAGTGAAATGGATGAAATTCCTTCCCAACTAATCTTTTTTGAAATTAAATCTTTCAAGAATTTTCCATAGTTAGGAATTTGCGTAATTGCATCCATGAATGTTAAATTTATATGCAAATTTTTAAGCTTATCTAAAAATGATAAAAGTTGTTTATCATGGTCCTTATTTCGGACCCTGTGTGGAAAAGGTGGTTTTGGTACAAAAGGTTTCGTACTAGAGTCAATTGGTGTATCTTTTTGTTTTAACGTATCTTCTTTGGATTTTGGTAAATCATTTCCAGGTAAAGTTGAATTTCCGGGCATTTCCGGACCTAAATAGTTTTTCCCTGAACGAAGAGTGATAGCCTTAACATGCTCTTTCGGATTTTCTTCCGTTTGGCTGGGAAGACTTCCCTCTTTGCGGGATTGAATTGATTTAGCAAGTTGTCCAATTTGAACCTCCAAATTATGGATGCTAGATGATTGGTTTTTGATAAGCTGATCGAATTTACTTTCGATCCGTTTAAAACCATCGTCTTGATTACTTACCTTTCCATTCATAGCATCTATAAATTTGTCGATTTTTGAAGATAAAGTGCTAATCGTATCTCTTGTTTGATTTTGATAATTATTTACACGATATTGATTAGCATTTGCATTATTATTACTATTACTATCTTTCCAATTAAAGTTAGGATGATTTCTCCATCCAGGATTATAAGTATTAGAATAAGGATTAGTAGTTTGGTTTTGTCCTTGGACAAAATTTACCTGTTCTATCTCATTCATACCTTCGTAATCAATGTCTCTCTGGATTGGATCATTAGGATCGCATGGTGCCATAAACTTATCAATTTTGTGCGATAAGGCAGAAAATTGGGCTTGTAACATTGCTACTGGATCAAGATTCATTATACCTTTAACCGATGATGTACCTGAGGATGATGGTTTCGCCGTTGGTATATGTCCACGCTCTGCGGGCCACATACTGCTGTTGATTGCCATTTCCTCCAAAAGTTCTCTTGCTTGGGCGGACGTCTTCTTCATAAATAACCCTCCAGACATAGCATCTAATGAACCTCTAGTTGTAGGATTTAATCCATTATAGAATGTCTGCATTAAAAGTGCATCTGGCAGTTGGTGGTGTGGGCATAAACGTTGAAGTTCTTTAAAACGTTCCCAAGCTTCATAAAGAGTTTCATTATCATTTTGTGTAAAAGATGTCAATTCTTTGATGACTCTTGCGGTTTTTGCTAAGGGAAAATATTTCGATAAAAACGCTTGGGCTAATTGGTCCCAAGTTTCAAATGTTGCAGCAGGCATAGAAGTTAACCAAATTTTTGCCTTATCCTTCAAGGTGAAAGGAAAAAGGCGAAGTTTGATTGCTTCGGCTGTTACATCAGTAATTTTAAAAGTATCACAAATTTCTAAGAAATTTGTCAAATGTGCATTAGGGTTTTCGTTAGGTAGTCCTTAAAACGTTACGTTGTTTTGCAACATATTAAGCAAAGCAGGCTTAATTTCAAATTGATTTGCGTTTATACGGGGTCTAACTACACTATTAGTTACACCGGCCATTCCTGGCCTAGCATAATCCATAAGTGTCGGTGGATCAGCCATATTTTCTGGCTGGATTTTTTTGGTTTTTAAGGGTGTTTTGTCTTTGTTTTTGTTGTTTTTCTTGTTTTTCTTAAGTGTTCTTTCAATTTCTGGATCAAAAGGGTCTGGTGGCGTGCCCGAATTGCGCGAACTGCGCATGAACTTGAAATGGTTACACGAGCCAAACTACCTTCAAAACAAAATTGAAAACAAATATGTTATATAAACTGAAAAATAAATAAAATATAAAAATTGTATAAAAATAATGTGTAAACCTAGATTCGAAAATAAAATACGAAAAATAAAAATTTTGTCAAAAATTTTGGCGTATCCCCGGCAACGGCGCCAAAAACTTGTTGAGCGATTTCCGCAAGTGCACGGTTTCGCTTGTAGTAATAAAAATATCGATCCCATAGGGATACGTTTTTTTTAACGAAAAACTTATTTTTGAATCTGTTAATTTCGAACTTGTTAGATTTATTATTAATTGTAAATGAAAAGTGAAATTTGTCTAATTGAATTTAGGAAAAATAATTGTTTAATTGAGTTTATGAACTTTGAATACTTGAAAAATGCTGGAATAAGATTTTATATTTAGAATAAATCGATTGTTAGAAAGATCTTCTGATTTAAGGATGAATTTTACAAAACATGAACATTTAGAACTTTTTAGAAAAACAATGAATGTATTCATTTGCATTAAGCAAAGAAAACAACTTAAACTTTGTATCAATTATGATGATGAAATAAATGACGGAACCTCTAATTAATTGGTTTTGAACGCGACAAAACCCTTTCGGGATAGTTGCCCTTACTCAAATTAAAACTCTTTCGAGATGATAATTTGCCTAAGTGTTCAACAAAGTTTCCTTGTAATGATTTTGAATTCAACTGCGTATTAATGAAAACACCAGCCTCACTTATATTGGATTGGTTACCATAAGTGTTGCATAACGATTTGTCGAATAGAACGGACTTTATTAGATGAAATATAAATTGATACAAGTTTACAGAGAACATGGAGCATCGAGTTCTTCGAGGGCGTGCAAGTGAACGGCTTGATCAGTTCCTTTCCTTGGGTTTCCTCAGAGGTTGTCAGGCTCAGGGGCGAACACTCTACTCAATCTTCTCGTTGTAACTTCGTAATAGGTATTCGGTCGGCCACTACCATGATGCAAACTAAAACTGGAACAATGTCTAAACGCTACTGAGTTGTAATTAAACTATAAACAATATGTGTACCTCATCTTGTTTTGTACAGAATCTAATTTCTAACTCTCGAAATGTTTTTACTTAGAACTTAGACATAAGTTCTACGCTCTGATTCTATATCTATATTATAACATTTCATTGCATTTTTTCTCAACATCAACTCTTTATTTATAGATGTTGAAGGGTTGTGTTTGAAGTGATGTATCCGTTGGTTAAGAGTCGTGTCCGTTGTGAAAGGACGTCTTTATCCACTTGAACGAACGCGTTTCTTGGATTTCAGCATGTGTTAAATGCTTTTGGCAAATTTTCTGCACTTACCGAGGATAGGAATCCTCGGCCGTGAATGACGTAGCATTAAGTTGAACGTTGGACGAATGGGAGAAATGGCTAAACCACGCGTGTCGCGGCCGCGGGTTGGGGATTCACTGTCGCGGCACGGTGAGTTTTCTCACTTCTTTACTTTCGTTCGTGTCCTCGACTTGGTGCTTTCGATTTACGTCGTCTTTGACTCCTTTGGTAGGGTTTTTCTTCTGTTTTTGATCCTTTTTTGTTCCTATTTGGATTTTACCAAATATTTAGGTACCTTGCAAGAAAGAAAGATATTCGAGAGTAAAAGTAATCTAAACAGATATAAACAACATAAATTTGTAATAAAAATGATGTAAATGTTAATGATATTTTAGGTATATTTTGGGCTTAACAGCACACTGAACGTGTTAAGAAAATTAAACGCCCTCTTTGAAAAATGGATTCCCTCATATGTTTTCCCTCAGGTGGTATACTTCGTATGATTTCCCTCAAGAGGATTCCCTCAGGTAGTTCCCCTCATATTGATTCCCTTAAAAGGTTTTTTCAAGTGGCTTCCTTCAAATGGTTTCCCTGATTTTCTTCACGCGGTTTCCCACAGGCCTCCTCACGTTTTCCTCGAGTGATTTCCCTCGTGTGGTTTTCCTCATATGGTTTCTCTGGTTTCTTCAAGTGTTTTCCCTCATGGAAAGTGAGGTTCATGTCAGGAATGTCTAAATGAACTATGCACAAGGGAAGATAAACTAGGGGAAGGGAAAATGGATTGAGGATGAAAGATGGTGCACTAGGAAAACATCAAAAAAGTTTTCTAAGAAATCATTTTAAGAAAAAATTTCTTAAAAGGAAAAATTTCCTACAAAGTCTTCTCTAAAAAAATGTTTCCTAAAACATTCATTGCGAAAAAGGTTTTGCCATGAAAAGTGTATACCATGAGTGTATCAAGAAAACTTTATTTTTGGTGCAAACACTTGCATATTTAAATCAGATAAAATTCCAATATTTTAAATTTGTTGACTATGAAACTTCCATTCTATATTTTGAAAAAAAAAACTCTATCTATTTCAAAATAATTGTCATTTTTTACCAAATTACGCGTATTAAGAAAATGATTGATTTACATTAAATGTATAGAACATAGACTAAAATACTTTTTTTTTAAATCTCTTTATTAATAATTTTTATTTTTTCTGTCGCTCATTAAATTGAATAACTTTCCACATATTGAAAAATTAAAATGAAAAAAAGTGTAATTAACATTAAGCACATTAATAAGGGTAAAATAGGAAAAGATTGTTTTGAAAACTATACTCGACAAATAACAAATAATATGAAATAAGAAAATTTAATAATAAAAAAAGTGTGGTTTCATTAAGCCTAGTTACATTTGTAATTATCTTAACAAATTTATATTGCTTGAAATTACATTTTAAGCAATTTAGATTTTGCTCCGCCAAATAAAAGAATTGTGTACTTAGGCCTTGTTTGATAAGTCACTTAATGACCTAAATTAAAATATTAAGCACTTATTTAATTTAAGTGCGTTTGATAACAATTATTTTTTCACTACTTAAATTAATAAATTAAGTTAAAAAGCACTTATTTTGGTAAGTCAAAATATTTAACTTAACATATTAAGTTAGACATTATCAACTAATATTTTTATAATAATTATATCACTCAATATTTTCAACACTTATAATATTCAGCACTTAAATTCAGTACTTATTTTTTCAGCACTTAATTTTCAGTTTTATCAAACGGCACCTTAGATTGAGAGACATTGGAGCAGTTGTGGAAATGGGTAAAATCGAAGTAGTTGAGAGATAGAAAGACATGAAGATTTGAAAAAATAATACACATATTATTTGAAAAGTAATGGAGAACATATATATCCTTTACTGTTAGGAATAATTTTTTTTTAAGAATGAATTAATAATTATTATCAAATAAATTATATTTAAATAATTATGACCAGATTTAAGTAGTTGATCTTACAAAATTGTGGATCCAATTTCTCTTCTCAAGAATTATACAAAATTTATATTGATTTTATGCATGTAATAGAAGAAAGAAATAAAAATAAAAATAAATGTGAAAAAAACGTATTAAGTATGTAAACAGGACCGGTCTTAATATTTTATAGGCTCCAGGTCAAATAAGAGATAAAATGCTTTTAATAAATAAAAAATTATACTTAAAAGTTTAAAATAGAAATTTAGATCCATTTTAGATTTAAAATATCATATTATTTGGTCTCCTTTTAGATATGAACGAGTATTATAACTATATTTATAATATTTTTTTTTAATATATTAGTAAAAATTAAAAATTGGGTTTGGCCCTAGGCGGCCACACTTATGATCTATGCCAGGAGCGACTCTACACGTAAGACACATTAATAATTAATTTTGGTTTAGCAAGGTACATGATTTAAAGAATGGATACGGCACCAAAATATGTCTATGGTTTTTGGGGAAGTATCAATTTAGGCTTCACGTACAAAATAACACCAATTTAGACTTAACGTTTAAAAAATGGTACTAGTTTAGGCTTCGATAACAGCAGTTTATTGAAAGTTGCCGGTTCAATCTTGATTCACGTCGGTTTATTGAAGTTTGCCGGTTAAACTCGGACAAAACTCCTTGCCGGTTCCCGGTTGAACCGCTCAAACTGGCCGGTCCAATCCGAAGTTTATAACATTGCAAATTAGACAAGGGGTGTTCAAACTTGGGTTGGATGGATTATAGTATAATTTTAACCCAACCAATATAAGGAACTTTTTTTTTTTTAAAATGGATTGGGTTATAATGGGTTATGATGAGTTGTATGAATTTTTTAAGTGGGTTAGATGGTTTGGGTTATAGTGGGTTTGATGGGTTATTGTATATTTATCATGAATTATACATAACAATTCAACTCCATTTTTTTATTGTGCTGATTTTTTTTAATAAGCCGCTGATTTTTTTATTATAATAATAATAATAATAATAATAATAAGTAAACCTCAAAATCATAGTTAAAGGTAGAAGTGTTTAACGGTCGGTTCGATCTGAAAATCGAAGTAACCGAATACCACTTAAAATGAAAACCGAACCGAATAATATTAACAAACAGAACCAAATCGAATATTTCAGTTCGGTTCGATTTGGTCCTCGGTTTTATCATTTATTAAAATAGGGTTTCTGTTTTTTATTTTAAACAACAAAAATTATAGTACAGTTATATTATAATATAACTTAGTTATATATTTTGATTTTCAACAAAGCTAATAGTTTTGATTTTGAAAAAAACAATTGATGTATTTATTTTTGTATTTTTTTTAAGTACAGCACGAATATATATGTAATATATTTATATTAATTTATGTTACAACTTCAATTATATATTATACTATAATTTATATAATATATTATTTTTTTAAATATATATTTATTAAATGGTTCGGTTAACCGGTAACTACGGGTTTTAAACACCCTAACCCGAAACCAAAACCGAAACCGGTACTTATCTATTTTTTTTACCATTAAGAAAACCATCAGTTCAGTTAACCGACTCTTTCGGTTCGGATTACCAGTTTTCAGTTCGGTTTGTCCGGTTTATTTGCCCACCCTAAAAAGTGGTGGGCAGTAGAAAAGTTTGAGTTGTAAACTCATTGTTCTTGAAAGAAGATAAAATTGTAGTTGTGAATTGAACATAAAGGTGTTGGACTAATAACTTTTATTTTAAGACGTAATTGAATAATTTTTATTAATTCGAAAGTTGCAAACTGTTAAATCTGATAATTAATAATAATAAATTGTTAATTCATCTTTATTTCGGTTGGTTCGGTTAATTCAGTTATTTTATCATAAATACCGAACCGACCGATATTATTGATATATTTCAATATTGGAAACCAAAACCGAATCTAATAGATCGAAAACCGAACTGAAAAACCGAAATACATCGGTTCGATCGGTTATTTCGGTTCGATTCAGTTTTTGAACTCCCCTAGTTAAAGGGAAATAAATCAATATATTAATATCAAAATACAGACCGATGAAAAATATAAAAAAATTAAAAGCCAAATCAATCAACCATTGACGCATCTTGTTTCACGACCATGGGTAATCTTGCCTTTTTGCACTCCGAAAAGTAATTAAAATCAAAATTAATTAATAACAAATAAAAACAATGATGAAAAATAAAAAATAAATATTATGGGATAAATTGTTACCTATCTCGGAGGCTTAAATTAATTAATAACTCTAAAAACGGTGTCAATGGAGGTGTCGATTCCGACAGTGGCGTTCGACGAGCGAAGACGGTGGTCCGATCAGGAGGCTTTAAGGCGGTGGAGGAATTTGAATGGAAGATGTTGGACGGATAGGGTTTACATAATGAAAGAAGAAGTTAATTGGATGGGTATTAGGTTTTTCACAAATAAATATTATCTTTTTTTTTTTAAGTTGGGTTGGTGGGTTAATTGGATGAGTTATTATAACCCAACCCATATAAGTCAAATAATTTTTTTCCGTAATCCATCCAACCCATAGAACCCATATATAACTCATCTGTACATGTTCCATGGGTTGGATGGGTGGAGAATGGATGGGAACCATCCATATTTGAACACCCCTAAGAAAAATAGAGAAAATTGAAAGTGAGAATGGGTGTTGACTTTAAAAATAGAGAAAATTGAAAGTGAGAATGGGTGTTGACTTTGTGGATTATTTGTTTATTCTTAAGCATTGTTAGTTTCCAAATGTAGACAGTTACGTCCTCAAATGTATAAACTTAATTATTTTTCCATAATTCAAGTAACACTACATTATTAGCATGCTAGAATATTAATGTCCACATCACTAAAATTAAGAAACAAATATCCTTAATTTAAGTAGCTTTAGTTACAATATTAAAATATGCCACTTTAAGTAATGACGGAAAATTATTTCAACAAATTCTACCTTACTTTCTTTTCCATTCTCATTGTTGCCAAAACAAAAAGAAAAAAGCTCTCACATCAACCTAACTATTATTACTATTATTATTATTATTTGGGAAAGGTAAAAAAAAATTGTAATTTGATTAATTTATAAAGATAGTCTCGTGATTCTCTAATTTATAAATATGAATTTGTGATTTGTGAAGTTTGTAGAGGTAAATGATTTATGAGTCAATATTTCGGCGAAATAATACTTATGATTTAGTTAATTTACAAACCAAGCGAGTTTTTAATTGCGCCAAATCATTTTCTTTTGAGGTAAATAGCAACTCAATAATTTTTTATGAAATATCTGAGTTTACAAAATTCACAAATCATAAATACATGTTTTTGTCAACTTTTAAATCATAGTAGTGCTTTTTACAACTTAGTTACACTGTAAAATTTGTTTCTGTACTTTTTCCGTATTATTTCACATAATGCTTTTAATGCTTTTAACCTATTGAGTATAGGTTTAAAACATTACTTGGCTATAGAAAATGTTGTGGATGACATTTGATATTTTATTTTGTAATATTTACATTTTTTTTATTAAAGAAAAGAAATATTTACCTCTTGATGTATGTACTATTTACTGCCCAGTTGCTATAAGCTTGACCAGGTTTACCAAGTTCCTATTCCATTAGTCCATGCTCATTTTCAATCTATCACACATAAAAGGAGAAGCCAATAAATACTCTTTTAATAAATATATTGGTCTATATTCTTATAATATTGTTCTTATAAAGACAATGAGTTTACCTGGGATATATTTATAGCATTGTTAATATCTCTGTAAATTCATACATGTTCAGTTCATAATCTCTAATGTTAATAATATTTAAAACAAAAAGAACAATATCTACATTTCTCATCATCACCCAAAATAACAAGATCTACCTTTCTCAGCATCATCCAAAAAGAGCAAGATTTACCTTTCTCAACATCACCCGCAAGAGCAAGGCCCACCTCTTAACATGAATTTAAAATGCAAAATCAGTGTATCTAAGATAAAGAACAATCTTTTTCATTAGTAAATCTGATGATTACTATAAGTTTGATCAAGAAAATTTGTCAATTAAATCAATGTACCTAAGAGAAAGACCCAATCTTTTCATTGGTAAAGTCAAACAATTAATACATCCTTATTCCAGTAGTTGTTACCGCAAGAGTAAATCTGATGATTATTACAAGTTCGATTAGGAAAAGCTAGATTAAGGAACAACAAAACCCTAATACATCGAGGAAGAGAACAAATAAAGCTTACCAGTTCTATGTTTCGATTTCAAAAACAGAGATTTGCATAGAGAAAGCTTCCATGGAATTAGCCAAAGAGAGGGATGGGAGAGCTAAACCCTGAAGCATCGAGCTGAAGATGAGCTTAAAGAAACCTAATTTACCCTGTAGGTTTTGGTTTATATATGAGCTGAAATGTTATTAAAACGTTTGAGCGCGTTAAATTTGGATAAGTAAAGGTCGGCCGTGAAACTTGTTTTTATTTGCCGCTTTTTTTTCAGACAACAATGACAGTTATATATACGTCATGTCATCTAATGATTAAATACCTTTTTGATTAAAATCGCGTTTTCTTGAGGTGACAGACGTGTGTCATCGTAACGCCACATGTGATTTGAGGTTGTTTGCGCATAAGCTTTCAGATGACATATATTTACTATAATATCTGTCATATATCTTGTGTCATAGGAGAGAAAAAATGACATAGTGATTCCATCAAGGTTTAAAGTATTTGGAAAGTCAAAGCAGCTAAGGAGTCCATGCATGCCCAATTGTTTGCTTTTGTAGATAAGTTCCCTTATTAATTTATCCATTAAACTGTCACTTAGAACAAGGTGGTGAATGCTCTAAGTCGAAGGGTGAACCTGCTCAAGACTTTAGCTTTGAGGTTGATACCTTTGAACATCTGGAAGATGATTACCAAGAAGATTTGGAATTTGGCAGCATGGGGCAAAAATGGTCGGCCAATGGTAACGATGGAGACTTCTACTTGATGGATGGATATTTGATGAAAGGGAATCACCTTTGCTTACCTATTACTACCATGCAGGAGAAAATGATGTAGGATTTGCATGAAAGAATCTTAGGTGGACACTTTGGACGAAATAAGACCTTCAAAGTTATAAACTCTCAGCATTTTTTTACCTAAGATGGGGAAGAGTATGACATACTTGGCGGAGAGATGCTACTTTTGTCAAACTTCTAAGGGTCATGCTAAGAATATTGGCTTACCCATGCTCTTGTTTGTTCCAAATTGCATTTCAGATGACCTATCTATGAATTTTGTTTGTCTTGGATCTCCCAAGAACTCAAAGGGAATGTGAATCGATTTTCCAAAATTGCACTTTTCCTTCCTTGTAGGAAAACCAATTACGCTTTCACTATTGCCAAAATATTCAATAGGGACGTTGTGAGATGGCATGAAGTTTCCAAGCCCATTGTGTTGGACAGAGATATTAAGTTCCTCAGTCATTTTTGGCATACTCTCTAGGCATTATTTGATTCACCTTTGGAGTTTAGCACCACTACTACTCACCCTTAGACTCATGGCTAGGCGAAGGTTATGAACTGAATATCATTAGGAACCTCAAAAGAAATAAGATAAGGAATTGGGAATTCACAATGGCACATGTAGAGTTTCTTACAATGATTTAATACATTAGCGAACCGAATGATCCTCTCTGTTTATACCAAAGTGTCAAATTACACCCTAAAGCTTTCAAGAACTCCATCCAGGATGTCTCGGCTCAAAGATTAGCCAAAGAGATCCAACAAATGCATGAATAAGTATAGGAGAGGCTAGAGAAGAGCAATGCCAAGGTAAAAAAGAAAGTTTATAAACACCGAAGACACCTACATTTTGAAGTTGGATTTTAGATGATGGCGTATTTGAGCAAAAAAAGATTAACTAAAGCCACAAGCAGTAAGCTCAAACCACGAAAATATGGCCCATACGAAGTCTTTAAGAAGTTAGGTTATGAATGCTTATGTTGTTGAACTTCCGAACTTGTTAGGGAAGATTTTGTAGTCCTTCAACATGAAAGATGTCAGCCCCTACAAGGAAAACAAACCACTCGACTATCCACCAAACAACATAGGTCCACCTTTTTTAAGAGGGAGTGAGTGACTGGACATTTCATTTGAAGAGATCTGGTAAAAAGAAGAGGAGCTACGAAAGATTGCATCGATAAACCAAAAGGAAGGAGATCTAAATAATGCAAGGTCATGTGACCGATGAACAAGGATTGAAAGTGCGGACATATAACAATAATAGGATGAAGTTTCAAATAATAAAGAAAGATCGAATGCTTCAATCGGGGAAGGAG
Organism: Euphorbia lathyris; assembly: GCF_963576675.1. Taxonomy (NCBI): domain Eukaryota; kingdom Viridiplantae; phylum Streptophyta; class Magnoliopsida; order Malpighiales; family Euphorbiaceae; genus Euphorbia; species Euphorbia lathyris. The sequence continues at coordinate 71,185,447 of NC_088913.1, forward strand.
ATTCGAAAGACAACAATTTCCTTACAAAAGTTATTAGAATATTTTGGTCATTAAATCTACTTCACTATGAAATATTTAAATTATTTTGTAAGTAGTGCAGTCTTTTGTTAGACATTTTGATTATTTCATATTTTTTATCCTAGGATTTTGGATCAACTCTAAATTCCTTCGATTCTCTTTTTTATATGTCGTTTGGGGTTTACATCAAAACCATGACCAATGCAATATCAATTAGATTATTGAAATGTCTAATTTACTTTTAATACTTTTCTCATAAATTTATACTTCTACGCAAATTCTTATTCTTTTATGGTTAGAATTATTTGCATTAATACTATATATAATGGTAAATTTGAAAAAATATTATGAAAAATGCATTGGTAATACAAAACAACATATACAAATGAATAAATTGAAAACCAATATATAACAAGGAAACAACTTTTTCTAAATCTTTTAGTAGTTTAACAATTCCTTCAAACTAAACTTGATCAAAAAATTTAAATTTCTTTCTCTCAATCCACTCTTGAACCTTATCAATAAAGAGTGTCTAATCAACATATTAAAACGGAAGAAGGTAGGATAGATCCGAGTGGTAAATAGTTGAATCCCTATTTATTTGGTTTGGTGTTCATGTTTTATTCACTACTTTAACAAAATTTAACCTTTATTAATAGGGTAATTAATTTATTAGTCCCTATATTTTGACAAAACACACTGTTTAATCCCTGTATTTTCAAAAACACACTATAAGGTCCCTAACTTTTTTCTCAGTTAACTGTTTAGTCCCTAACGTTTTTCTCGGTGAACTGTTTAGTCCCTAACGTTAGACTCTCATGAAGATTTTGTTAGTCAATTTGGATTTGCATTCTTCTTTTCTTTTCCTTTAAACTCTAATACATCTGAAATCAACTTTGAGTATTTTTCTTCTTGATTTTCTTCTTAATCGTTCAAATTCGTAAGCATTGGGTCTTTTCTTTTTCTTGTTCTCCATACAAATAGCTTCTTCTTCTAAATTAGATTTTCTCTTCTAAAGTTTGAAGGTAAATAGTAAAGGGTAATTTAGTCATTTTCGAAGTCATAAACGATAAAAAAATCTAAGAAACAGACGGAAGGACTAAACAGTTCACTGAGAAAAAGGTTAGGGACCTTACCATGTGTTTTTGAAAATACAGGGACTAAATAATGTGTTTTATCAAAATATAAGGACTAATAAATTAATTACCCTTATTAATAAGTAATTTGTAAATTCCATTTTAAATTTCTATCGAGGTCTAAAGTTTACGGGGAAAACCGAAATTAAAGAACAAAGGCAATGGACACAAAATAGAGAAGTAATTAGTATTAATAGAAAGCAAAATATATAATTTGGTATTAAACTGTATAAGTAAACTAATGCTGCGGGCTGCATTTTTAACATTTGCAACCACTTTCAGCCAATTTCTTACGATTTTAACTTTTTCACCTTTTCCACCCCACTTCTTTAACAAAAGTTCACCTAAACACCACTCACTCTCTTCCCATTTCAACTTTTCCCATAAATAGGAAAAAGAAAAACCCCCATTAACTCACTAAAAATAAAAAGAAATAAATCAAAAATATTAAGCGGGACTTCTTCTTTTTTCCAATTTTGAAATTAGACCCTGAAGTTCTTTCCAACAAAAGTTTGCCCAAATTGCCAATTTGAAGGAGCGATATTCCAAGAAGTAGAAGTGCGTCTATCACTGCCTGTAACCCTGAACGAAAGTGACTGTCCAACCAAAACAGAGTTTGACTGCCAGTTTTGACCCCAGTTTCGGCTCAAGCTCATCCATCCGGTCTTTGTTCCTTTAACGCTCGCCTTCACTACATCCCCTGCACCTGCCACGTTGGTGATTAATACTAGGTTGAAGTAACGGAATCCGTTTATTGTGAACCTGATTCCTCCTTGCTTTCTACATGCCACCCTGTAAATAAATAGATGGAAATATTAGTCATTTTCTAAGGCTATTTCAGCCATTTACACAAAATGTTCTTAATTTTATCCAATGAGAACATGATTCTACTAAGTCAAACGAAATCCACGGCTCTCATTTTTTCTTAAAAAGTTAAATTTCTATGGATAATTTAAGATTTTCTTTTTATAATTAAATCTGATTAATTGGTGGTTTCAAAAAAAAAAATCTGATTAATTGGTCCTTGAAAAAACATTAATATCATAGTGAAATAATCGTTTTATAAATTTATTTTAATTTACAAAATGATACAACGTTTATCATTTTTTAGAAACTACTAACATACAGAATGACATAACTTTTTAAACGTTTCTAATTAAAATCAATTTTACTAAATGTCTATTTCTAATTAAAATCAATTTTACTAAATGTCTATTTATTTTTATTTTTTCTTTTAAGTCTAAATATTAGACAAAAAAAAAAAACCTTTAGTAAAAATTTAAAACATATGCTTTTAAAATAAAAATCAACTAATAACCATTGTCTATCCGTAACTGCAAACAGAAGCGATTGAAATAAAACCACTTTAAATACTATTAAAAAATAACATATAACTATCATGGAAAAAAAAAAAGGAAGAATCAATTTTCAAATCATATTCTATTCTTTTCTTCCATGCTTAAAATATCAAAACTTATGCCGAAATTGACAATTGCGAAAAGAATTACCGCCGATAAGATACGGGGACGATTCCGGCACGATATTCGGCGATCTTAAGAAACATAGGCATAGCAAGATCAAAATGAGGGCGAGGAGGATTACACCAGCCGCCATTGTCACTCGGCTGAGCATAATTAGGAGGACAAAAGTTAGTCGCCGTAATAAAGATTGACGGGCTACCGGAGTGACACCAGGTCGGATCATTAGCACACTTAATTTCAAAACAAGCACCGCAACTAAGCCCATTGTTAAACAGAGCTGTGCTTAGCGCCGCCGTGTTCACACCGTACCCTTGGCTGTACAGATTTCCATAACCACAAGCACCACCTGAAACCCCCAAACATAATCGAATTAGAAAACTAAATCAACATCAAAATCAAAATCGGTGTTGATTTTATAGTTGAAATTGAAATTGAAATTGCAGTACCCATAGTGCCGGAAGCGTCACTGCCGCCGTAGAAAGTAGCGTGAGCGCTCTGCCATGAACCGCCGGAATAAACACCTGGAATTCTAGCGTCGGCAATGGTGAGAAACAGCACGAAGAAGGAGATAACAGGAATTGAAATTGTAACCGCCATTGTTGTTGATATACTAAGGTTTTGAAAAGAGGGGAAATGGAAGAGAGAAGGGGATGTTTGGATGTGAATGTGGAGAAAGGGGAAAGAGCAGAGTGGTATTTATGGAGGGAAGGAGGGCATGAAAATTGTCAAAAAGGGAAACCTAATTATCTCCCTTAATTAGTGGTGTTTTCTACGTTGATTAGTAGATAATTAAAAAAAATTAAAAATCAATTCAGTTTTAATTTACCCATTTTACTACATTTAATTGCTTTTTAGTTGTTTTACAAAACTGCCCTTAATATTAGCGTTTTTGTAAGAAAAAGTAAGGGGTAATCATGGAAGAGGGACAAAGTGTAACTATATCCATAAAAGTACAAGATACAAAAAGATACCCCTATTCTTTCAATTAGTTACCGATTTTATCTCTAATGCCATAATGATGCAATTAAAAGTCAAATTGAGTCCATTTGAAAGTTACATTATCTGTATTGCACATATGTATTAACATTTATTAGTATTTATATATAATTAAAAAAGTAAAAAAAAATACTAGTATGTTAAACAAAAAAAATATATCATGATATCACAATAAACATAAATTATTTTGTTTTTTTTTCAATAAATTAAGTTCAAAATAGTCTCTACAGTTCGTATATAAGATTAGTACACATGGATGTAACATTGACACTTTTTTTTTAAGAACATTGATGTTTATTAGTAACAGATCAAATATATAGTACGTATTATTACGTCACTGGATATTTTTATTTACTCAAAATCAAAAATATATTTCACAGTTTTTTTTAAATTACGTCTCAATCTATAAAAAAAATCAATTAGATGTCTTTTAAATCTAAAATATATATAAAAAATAGACCTTTTAAAGCCTAAATGACATTAACATATGTATATAAAAAAAATTAATATATATATATATATAGGCTCCTCTAGCCTTGAGCCGGGAAGGCCAGACTCCTAGCCTGGGTCCAAGACAGTTTTGAATAGTTCCTAAAGTTAGCATATATGGTCAATTTAACACAAATAGAAGTTTATGTATCAATTTAGTCTTAAAAGTGATAATATTTAACAAATTTGGTCACATTTAATAGATTTGTAGGTAATAAATGTGATTTTATTTGTACTAATATGTTAAATTTTGTCAACTTAGGAATGAGTTGATACTTAATCTTCGATTTAAACTGATCATGTCTGTCAGCTCATAGTCATTTTGACCCTTAATTCTTTTTTTAAGTAAATAATATTGATATGGTAGAATCTGTGTGATAGTGCCATGACGTCTAAGAGAACTTCTCTGATGTCCGAGATAAAACAGAAAAATGATTAAGGCCAGGCTGTTGACCGACGACATCACTCTGATAAGTTAGGAGAGTATGATATTAGAGCACTACATAATTGAGAGTAAATTGCAATAGATGTATATATGTATCTTCCAATGGAGCCATTGGTAAAATTGGTAATTAATATTCTTCTTGAAGGACATGTGTCAGCTTCTGACTGGTGGATGTATTTTAGGTAGTTAGTAGTCTACCTGAATTGAGATTCCTTATATTTATGATATGAAGCGGATTTGGTATGTATGACATTGGTCAACGTATATTGAGGAACATTTATTTCTGTTTAGTTTGATACGGTCGTCTCCATTACTCTAAACATCTATAAAGGATGGCTTGATGCACTACGCGTCCCTGCTAAGTGAGGGTATGGGGAGGGTCTCACTACAATGGTGTATTAGGGACAAGTCTTATCCTACCAATTTTTTAGCAAGAGGTCGCTTCTAAAACTCAAATTCATGACCTTTCAGTCACACGACAACAACGTTTAGCGTACTTTTTATCTAAACGTCTATATTAACTTAAAATGAGAATATGTATACTCTGATATATATTCACGTAATATTAGATAACAAGTGTGGTATACGAAAACAAAATACATATTGTTTTTTTTTTAATATGACACCTTATGATTATTAGATGGTGAATATATTAGGGGGATATGGAAAGGGGTTTGCTTGAAATTGAAGTAGTGCCATTGAATTGATTAGAAAAGATTTGGTCCCTTTATTTGTGATTTAGTTTTGCCTTGAATTGGAGGGAAAGAGTGGGGCTAACTTATTGTACGGATTCGAAATCTCTAAACATAATTCTACTACACTTCTCTATTCACATGCTTACCTATAATAACTACTTTCTTTCACTGTGCCTCAATTTTCAGTTTTATTTTGGTAAAACACAATTTTGAACTCTCCAACTATTTTTTATTAAACAAATTATTTACATTTTCAATAATGCAATTCATTTTCCCTACTTTAGCTTTTAGCAAAATTTGATCTAGAATTCATTGACATATGATATTTGAAGTGTTCGCTGATAATCTATGAATACTCAATTGATATTTTAAGTGGTTTTACTGAAAAAATTAAAGACTCGTATAAATGATTAACTTACTTTAAAATAAATGTTAATGATCAATTTTGTGTTTCTTTGAATTAATTTAAAATAACGTGGGTTAACAACAAAATTCGATATTAATGTTGCTACTAATTGATGAATTGTGTGAATTTTTGGTGGCCATATGGTTCTTTTTTCTTCTGTATCTGGTTGCTTTCTGCAAAATAAGGAAGTCGGTGGAGGACTCTCTAATTCATAAGTCAATGTCTTCCTTAAGAATAATAAAATAAGTAGGTTATTAGAAATATAGTAATGTACCTCAAGTTTTCTTTTATAAAGTATCCTCATAGTCCTAATTATTATAGGACTTTACTTCATTCATTCATCCATCCTCCCATTAGGAGTCCATATTAGAATAGGAAGCTAAACATGAAAAACGCCTATCTATAATCGTTACCTAAATAGAATTTTCAAAAACTATAATGCAATATTTCTTACTGAATAATTAATCTAAATCCTTCAGTTTCTAGTTCAAGCTATCTGACCCAAACCTTAATCACATGTCCTTCGGATAATATTTTCATATTATCACTAATAATATAAAGTTTAGACTCAAACTAAGAATTACATAGTTTTGAATTGAATGTTGAGCACAAGTTAATTGTGTATCCGTAAACCAAAATCAACTAGATCGAGATTCTCGATAGAAAACTTTCTGACGCTTAAGTTAATTTTTTTATTAAATAGATTTAGTAATAATGGTAGGATGGAAAATTAATAGACTCTTAGCATAGTGATGGTTTGGAGGATAACAACCACCGAGAGTTGTTTATTCCGAGTTTGAGAGTTTGGGATCAGGGGAAGATTCTTGTCAACATGTTAACAATATCCCTAGGGAGGTGGTTGCTGTTCTTTGTAATACTTGGGAGACGCCAACTTTGGGATTTCTAAAATGTAACATTGATGAAGTTATGTTTATCCACAAATCGAGCTATAGGTCAAAAGCTGCTATTAGAAATGCAGAATGTAGTTTTATTACCTGCCGGAGCACTATTCACATGCACTTAATTGAGGCTTGCTTGGCCGAAGCTTTTGCCCTTTGTGATGTAATCAGATGGGTTCTTTCGATGAATCTACATAATGTTTGCTTTGAGTCTGATGCTAAAATAGTTATTGATAGGTTCCAATCCAATAAACTAGACTTTTCAGAGTTAGGAAAGGTTATCCAAGAGTATAGGGATATTCTTTACTTTAGACAAGACATTTGGGTGTCATATGTTTCCCATTTAGCAAATGAGGCAACTCATATCGTTGCTCGATAGTCCCTTTCTATTGATAAATGTGTTGTTTCTTTTATTATTCGTAGTTGATTAGTTGACTCTTTATGTGACGATTCTGCTTCTTAGTAATGAATTAGTTCTTTTTCTAAAAGCTATGAATATAGAAGATTATAGGACAATATTCATAGGCACACGTAGTTAATATCTTGTGCACATTTTTGGATGAGAAAGATTTCAAGCCTCTTATCTAGTAGGGCCAATTGCAAAATAAAGGAGGTGTCGGTTGTCCGGCATAAGTATTCTGATCCCAGCGTAAATACTCTAATGTCTAAGTTAGTTTCAGTATGAGATGATGAGAAAAAAGAATGAAAGGAGGCTAGGGATTTTTTAGTATACCTAAAAGATTCCCTAAAACCTTGCATGTCTTTTCGTTAGGACTTTTGAGGTGTCACATTTCTATTGGGACAATGTGACCCTCCAATGGAAACTCTTCACGTGTAAAGTGTTGGTCCCTAGTAATTAGATCCAAGGGGGGGATAGGAACTAATGTAACTTTTTCGCTTTTAATTATGCTGACTTAATGTTATTTTAAGAGTTTGTTAACTCAGCGTGTTGGTCAGCACGGCCGATTGATTAGTCAGACAGTTTTAGTTCTATGCTGACTAAGACTGCTTGACTTGAGAGTTGAGAATTGACTCTTGAGAGGTCAGCTTCCAACTCAGCACTCAGATTTACTCAGTTTCAGCTTTAATAATTTATATGCTGAGTAAATATCACAAGCAACACATGCACATATATATATATTGAGAGAAAGAGTTTAGAAGTTACTCAGCACGACTTATCCTGGTTCGGCCTCTCTGCCTACGTCCAGTCTCCAGTTCCTTCTGGGATTTTCAATCCAATACTGAGCTCTTTCAAGGTAGAGCACAAACCATTTACAAGGCAGTGAGTATGCAAGAGTACGTCCTCTATTCGTCTACTCAGCTCCTACTAAGTACTACAACCCATCACTTAGATTTTTCTACCACTGAATGCTTACGACCAAGCACTCAGCATACACTCTCAATATTACAATTGATAAACACTTGTTCTCTTTTCAGTAAAGAACACTTTAGAAGATTACACAGAATCACTCTAGCATTTACACAAAGAATAGAAGATTTGGTGTAAGATCTTTGTATTTGAGTGCTTTGAAGATTTCTCTCTTGGATTTTTCTTCTTTGTAATTCGGCAAATGTCCAAGTGAAATCCTTGTCCATTTTATAGATGAATTCTGGAGATTAGACCGTTTGAATTTGGTGTGTCCGTTGATTCCAAAATGGCTCTTTTAGTAGACAGCTTCTGGTCAGCTTCAGTTTTGCAGGCCAATCCTGTCATCTGTTTTCTTCAGGTGTCAGCCTTGTCTTCTTCCTACAAACTTGTCTTTTTGTGGCAGTTGTCTTTTACCAATAATCCATTGACCCATGTTTCTTGGAATTAGTCTTCTGTGTATTTTCGAGGCTTCAATTATTGGTGCAGAAGATTTGCAGACTTTGTCCTTTAGTGAACGGATCCTTCATGCTATCCTGACTGTCACTCAGCTTCATTCGTTATCTTCGAATGTTCAACTTCCATGCTGAGTTCCTTCTTAGTCAGCTCCGTTCTGTTTATACAATTCTGAAGGAGTCTTCTAATTTAGTCAGCTTCGTTCTGGCAACTTTGAAGGAGACTTCTGATACTGAGTTCTACTCCACTCAGCTTCTATTCTTTCATGCTGAGTTCCGTTCAACTCAGCTTGGCTTATGCTGACTTTTGTCCTGTCTAACTTTATATATATATTTTTGCACTCAATATTGAACAAACACATTAGTACAATTAAATCAAAGCATTTAAATTTAATTGCCTCTTAATCATGGATGATTTTATCAAATCAAAATCTTGTGGAAAGGTGTTTCAACATAAAGTTCCTTCATGGTTGTGTTCACACTGACACTCGATTTTTAGATCAAGTGATCTAGTTTTTTATGGCCATCAAAGGCCAACTCTCTATTCATGTAAGAGTGTTCGACCTATTATAGAACCAAATAACCTTATTCACTTGAAAGTCATATATCCGAGACTCTATTCTTGACCAAGAGTTGATGATGCGTTTTCAGGAAATATTTATCTGCTTGTTATAATATAGAATCCGATGAAATGAAAATATCCCTAAATGTAATGGGTAATTTATGAATTTTTTCAAAGTAGAATACAATCCATCTCTATATATATGTTGAGCTTATGATATTTGTAGGTTGGTCCATGACTCATTCTGCAACACAAAGTTCTATTTTTATCAACAACTATTTTTGTAGTCAAGAGGGACTTGATAATTCCCTTGGAATTTTCCTCATTCAGTAAAATAATAATTAAATTAGTAAAAAAAATTGATAGAATAACAATATAATTATATAGTAAAAAGAAAATAGCTAGTGTAAAATATAATTAGTAAAACCAATTCACATATGGAGCAATTACAGTATCTAATTATAGGAAATAATTAAATCCCAATATCCCAACTCATATACTCATAATCCAGTCAGTATATCATTAACATACTTTTTATTCAAACTACTATAAATATCGATGGATGCCATTTATATGTTAGCTTGATTGTTTTAAATTATGATTGAAAAGTAGCAAATGAAAGGGTTGATTGCATTAATGGTGACTGAAATTTGAAATTAGTTTTAAAAAAGTTACTGAATTTCATTGCACTAATGGTCACTGAAATCCCAAGTCTTTTGTTTGTCTATAGAGATGTTTCTCAAGAGGTTCCCCAATGTTCAGTTCACAACATACATCTAGCCATTGGTTTGAGTATGAGTGATGATACTAAATTTCAAGGGTTAGGCAAATAATTCCCAAAGAATATACCAAAATTGACCAAGGAACTTGGTGTGCTGTTTGAAACAGTGCTTTTAAGAACTCCATGTCACAGTTTCTCGAAAGAATAGTTGGTAATGATGTCTTCCTTTTTGAAATGTGATTCTCTTCCGTCTCCGGTGATCTGAAAGGATAACGATCGTTAGAAAAGGGGTCGAAGTTCCGGCGAACCCTCTCTGATGCTAAAGTCATTCACGTATTTGAGGAAGTACAAAGTTTAACTTGAAAGCAATTGAATAGGAGAGATGGAGTGATTACATACCTTTAACTCCGATTCTCAAGCTATTTATAGGCAATAAAGTGTGTATACCTGGACATGTGGCAACATTTGATTGGTCTTTGGACCCTATCTTTACGTTCCGTATTAAATGTGAATTGAGGAACGTCCCTTTTGGATTTTGAGTGACCATTGGTCCACGTGTCCTTTGAGGCAGCTTCCAACCGAAGCTTTATTCATCTATTCCACATCTGAATGCATTCCTTCATGGGTTTTAGCCCAAATGTTGGATTCGGGTCTAACCCAAAGCACAAGCATTCGGCCCAAATGATTACTACCATATCAGATGTCCCCCTTAGTTTCATAATTTAGGGCTTCATCAATCGAAGCATTGAAGAGACAAGTTTGGCTCTGATGATGTCATCTTCTCCCATCCCCACCAAATTAGGATATTTACCCAATACCTAGAGTGGGAGATGAGATTTCTACTGCCCGTAGGTGTTGTGGCTGTGGTAAATGAATTTGCTCTTTGCCCCTGCCAATTTACCCCAAATGCCTAGCTTGAGCTTCTCAGTTTTGATAAAATTTGCAGCAATCGTGATGTTGAGTTGACTAGACCTATGTTTTGGAGTTTCTGACATCCAAAAGAAACCAAATGAAGACATGATTTACTGGACCATCAGTAGCCGAAGACGACCCTTCTTGATTAAAAAGGTCCAAAGTGTTAAGGACTTCAAACCGAAGTGGTTTTAGGTAGAACTGAATGGGGTTGACCCGAACAATCCTTATATTCGGGGATTTCCTTTCACCACCACCTGCAACAAAAATCCTACAGGAAAAACTTCATGTAAACCTAAGAGGGCATTAAGCTTCAAAGAAGCAGTGGATGTCGAACGGATTAACACATATACACTTCAACGGGAGTACCAGGACATGATAAACGCTATCCGAACCAAGAAATATACAGGATTCTTTAGTATAACTAGGGGAATTGCCTACACAGGGTCTGATCGGTTTGCTGATATATAAGGTAGATTTACTTTCCTTCTTTTGATTTAGGTTTTTTCTTCTTTGATGCAGGTAATTCTGATCAATGTCTACTCTTCATAATTAAATCATGACTCGTCTTAAGCAAGTGAAAGTGGAAAAAGCGGCAAAGGCCACATCAGCAAAATGTTCATCTAGCTCGACCGTAGCCAAAGTGCAAAATGCTCCCCCGAAGTGCCGAATGTAACTGTTGAAGCTCAAACAACTCTAGATTCTACTGAGATTCAACTATCCCAAAATCTAGAGGTGCAAATGAATTTGATATCTTCGACCTAGCGTAACAACTCGATCTTGATGTGGTTGAGGTCCGTTAGAAGGAATATCTTCAGCTCCACCTTATGGTTTTGAGGTAGTCGTGGATAAGCACATTCTGCTCCTTCATAATTCTTGTGTAGGGGTCGAATACGAATATTCTGTTGAATGGCTTCAAGGAGCTACTTCATCAAATGTTGATGCTTTTTTCTTAAGGTGTTTGTTTTGGGTTTAGTTTCTTGACGTAGATCTTCCATCTTCTTTTTCAAGGATTACATATTTGTTCTTGCATGTTTTTTGTTTGGACAATAACTCTAAAGAAACTTTTAAGTATCTGACACCAAATTGATAAGGATTGAGAGAAAGAGGGTTGAAAATTGTAATCGAAAACCAACAAATATTTTTAAAATTAACTTGAAAATAAATTAAATCAAAGAAAAGTCATTTTTCAAATAAAATGTTGAACATTTAAGGTTAATAATGTTTTATTGATAGAAAATCAGACTCTCACAAAAAAAAACTTATTTATAAAACCGATCCAAAACTCTAATTAGATAATAAGATATGAAATGACTAAAAGAATATTACAGGAACAAAAGTATTAACAAAATAACATGAATACTTCATGGTGAAGTAAACAGTAAAACGATCAAAATACCCTAATAAGGTTGTAAGGAAATTGTTAGGTTCCAACTCCTATACGAAGATGAAACGTTTGTCTCTTCTATGATTATCTGAATCCTTATCTTTTATAAATTTAGATCGAAATTACAATTTCATCATCTGAGGTTTCCTTTTTGACTCTCCTTCTTTTTAGTTCTTAAATCAAAATAATTTTCTGTCTATGATTTCCTTTATCTAACTATATCCTTTTCATAGTAATTTTTTTAAATTTTTTTTAAATAATATATTATGTGAATTAGGAGGATCCGTCTATAAAATTGACCAATTTTTTTAAGTGAGAGATAGAGATTAAGAGGGTGTTTCTTTCAGCTTTTCGGAGGAGCGTTTAGCGTTTCACTCCAAACCGCAGAAAATATAGCGTTTGGTTAGATTTATATAACCACAGCGTTTAGCATTTTCTCTGGAAACTGCAGCGTTTTGGAGTATTTCACGAAAAGCTCCTATTTGGAGCTTTTCCTAAACAGCTGTTTGTAGTTAGTTGTTATTGACAGAATTATCCTTCTTATTTCCACAAAATATGTTTATGCTTTAACATTATTTATATTTCTATAACATAATTACCGGAAAAATAAGGTTTTGTTGCGTTCAATAAATTTTTTATTTTTTATATAAATTATTTTTATTAATTTGTGTAACACATTTTTTATTTTATAATAGGATAAGGTGCAAAAATACCCCCCAATATTTATAGATATGAGCAATTTTACCCTTAACGTCTAAAATGGTGCAATTATACCTCTAATTTTAGCAGCCAAAAGCAATTTTACCCATAAAATTGACAAGTTGGATCAATTTGAGAAATAATTTATCAAACTGTATTCTTGGTCATGAATATTGTCATCTACACTTCAAATGTGCACAATTTTATCATGTTAGTAACAGATCACAAACATATAATTAGACGTGAATTTTTTTTAAAGAAAATAAAAAAATATATTGTCTTTTGTACGAGTTGGACAAAAAAATTTCCAATATTTCATCGTTTTATAAATATTAATTTTCAATTTTATTATTAAATCACAATAAAATATGAAATCTCTTTTTTAGAACCACTGATATATGCAACTGGTGTATAATAAGAAATAAAATATCCATGTTTTCTAATAATATTTGAAATCGATCCATCTTGTCAATGTTAGGGGTAAAATTGTTCTTAGCTGCCAGCGTTATGGGTAAAATTGCAACATTTTAGACATTAAGAGTAAAATTATTCCTAGTCGTAAACGTTATGAGCATTTTTCACATTTTCCCTTTTATAATTTCATCGTTGATTAATTTAAAACATGTCTATTTTAGACATTTAAATCCAAACATCAACAGTTCAATATAATTTTACCAAACACTAGTAATTAAACAGCTAATAACAAACAGCTAATAACAACAGCTGACTGCAACTACAAACAGCTAATAGCAACCGCAACAGCTATTAGCTAATAGCTGAACCAAACAAGCCCTAAATATAAATATGTAATTAGGTACACACAATTAGTATAAAGCCAAGTGAAAATAGTCAAAAACGGCAAAAAGAGGTCGTTACTGTTATTATTCCACTAAGATTATTTAATATTTAATTTAAGCTTTTAACGTAGTAGTAAAATGAAAATAAGTAGGAAAGTAGTTGTGTTGTGTAATGGGGGATGTTTTCCACTTTCTTAAAGCAGTTGCCTCGATTACAAACCCGCCAAATTTTTAAGCTGGCGTGGCAGTAGTTGGACTAACTGTGGGGCCTATTCTATCCGGATTTATCGGTCCACGTATTACGCCGTACCTGGACTCTTCTCAATCCCTTTAATTTAATTCCTCCCTCCCTCCCACGCCCATTTTTAATGCTTCCGGACTTTTGACTTTCAAATTTTAAATTTTACTTGAGTTGCAGTCAATATCAAATATTTTGATTTTCAAAGTCCTCCAATTATTATTATTATTATTATTTTTTTTTTTTTTTTTTTTTTTTTTTAACTCAAGGCGGTGTTTGATAAAACCTGAAAAATAAATATTAAATTTTAAGTATTAAATATTATAAATGCAGAAAATATTGAATGATATTTTTATAAAAAATATTAGTCGATAATATTTAACTTAAAATGTTAAGTTAAATATTTTGACTTATAAAAATAAATATTTTGACTGGTAGATAAACAATTGTTATCAAACATACTTAAATTAAATAAGCGCTTAACATTTTAATTTAAGTAATTAAGTAAAACAAGACTTTAGACTTAGCATAATGATTTCTTTGGGTAATTAATATGGTTTCGAGGTTATTCAAAATGCTTTTTAGGAGGTCGTCATACATTAAAAATCAAATTTGAAATTTAATTTAAATGACTAGAACTTTTTCCATTTTAAATATTAGAATAAATTTTGTCAGTATTACCAGATTCGGATAAGACTGATCGGTTCGATCGATCGAATCAGAAACCAGTAGACATCCAATTCGAACCTTTTAGTTTTTAAAATCCTTAATAAACTGGAGAGACCGGGATCCAACAGTCCGACATGGAACTAATGTGACCCCGAGTCTTTTTAACATTTGTTTTTTTTTTAATTTAAAAAACTTCATAATAGCTAAAAATATTGAAAAATCAAGATTGAATATTTAGAAAAAAATAAAATAGCAAAAGTGATCGGTTTAAGGGTCTCATTTCGGTATGGTATTCGCGTCGCTCACGTTGTGCTTCGACTGCACCCTCTACGCGTGAGAGAACATTTTTCTTAGTAATTGATTAAAACATTATAAAAACCATTTGATTATAAACTAGTTAAAATCCTACGTGGGATGAAAATAATTAATTTCCTTTTATTTGTTCTAAATCATTTCAAGTAATTTACTTTGAGCATGAATTTTTCATTCATCATTTGTCCATTTTGAATTTATAATATACTGTTAAAAAGATATGATAACATAGAATACTTTGACATATTTCAAGTTATTCTAAACTTCATTTATCATTTATAATTTAAACCTCAAGTTGATAAAAAAGATAACAAACCAAAAATTGTTTATAATTTGTTTTCAATATATATAGTTTATAAAAATAATTTTAAATTAATTATATATTTAGGGTATAAATATTATTTAGTTATTTATTACATCATCTTGTTCGACCAATCCGAGTCATCAGATCCGACCAAGTGATCTTTAACTCAGCTATAAATCCAGTTTGATTTCCAATCCGGTTCTGATAACATTGAATTTTGTTTATTACTAATATTAACAATTAACGACAACAAATAATAGCATTCAAATTAAACATGTTCTTAATTCATATTTATGTATACGTAATAAAATAAACTAAATATGTGGACCAATACATCGATTAACAAAATTGTCATTACCGAAATATGTGGCTTGCAGCTAGTATATATCAAATTTTAATGGTCCCACTACGAGATATATTTTCTCTTGCGTAAGTGTGAATGATTTTTTTTTAGAAAAAAAAAACTAGAATTATTGTTATATGTGATTAAAGGGTAATTGTATTTTGTAACATGGTGAAAGCAATGAAGTGTAAATAAAAGGGGTAGTGTTTTTTTTTTAGGATATTGGAAGGAATGAATGAGGACGGTGTGTGGTTTGGCATTAAGTTAAGTAGCGTGATTCTAATCTTATAAATCAAATCTAGTAGAGATATAATGCCACATCATCCACAAAAAAAGGAAGAGAGATATGCCACATCATCAAAATCAAAATAATTGAGAGAGGTGTTGAACAACCAAGGGCATTTCATTCCATGTGATATTGCCACCAAGATTTCACCTTCTCTTCTCTTCTTTTCTTTTCCGTTTCAAAATCCAATCCCATCCCCACTTACTTACTTTGCATTGCATGCATTTAATCATCAATCATATCTTAATTGCTCCAATTTCTTATATTTTGGTAAAATTTGAACTATACATCTGGTGAGGGATGCTATGGCTGGGGCTTTAGCCCGTTAGAGCATCTCCAACAGCCTCTTAAAGTGGCTTTTAAGTTAAAATTTGAAGAGAGAGAATAAAAAATCAGCTCCAACAGTCTTTTGGTGGCTCCTCAAATCACTAAGAACCCCTCTATTAATAGAGAGTCTCTCTCCACCTCTTAGTGCCTCCTAACTTCATTTTTTATTGATAATTTATTATTAATGAGTCTCTCTCCTCGCACTATTGGTAATGTAACAATAAATAATAATCTTAATAATAAAATAATAAATAAAGAGTGAATATAAAGAGTATTGTTGGAGATGATATATCTTAGCCACTCTTAAATCACTAAGAGTCAATTATTTATATTATTTTTAGAGAGTGAACTAAGAGTCTCTTGGAGATGTTTTTAGATAGTCTAAAAATATATTTTAATACAGTGAATGAAAGATTTTGGACGTTATTAAAATCCTCGACTATTCCTCTAGTCCAGCCCAACCAACCCTCCTTTTAAAAATTTAGCTCTCCCTATAACTTTATTATGCGTTAGCTTCTGCATTTATCTAAGGATTAACTAGAGGAAAATTGTAAAATTTGGTCCTCATTTTAATTAACGAGATGCAAAATTTGGTCTCTGACTATTTCGGGAAACCCCATCTCCATATATAAATTGAGGAAAAATCTTTTCTCATCCTACACCCTATTCAGAATCTCAATGGGGAGTGAATTCGCCGCATGGATTTTATCTTTTATCTTTTTTATTTTAAAAAACAAATTTATGTGGTTTAAAAAATTACAATGATATTGATAACTTGCTGGATCCGCTTTGATATTCTTTGCCGGAGTTACCTGCAAAACAAAACCGGAGACAGGATCTCCGGGAAAACTCTCCGACGATCAAGTCAGTTTTTGTAAAAATGAGTCTATAATTTAGCAATAGTTTTGTGGGAAAAAATGTGAACGTACCTCCCCCCTTATTCTTAAGGCCTTTTATAGGTGTTTTTTGGGTAACCGCCGAGGGCGGTTACTCCTTAGTGGGCCACGTTCTGAGGGCGGTTACCCCTTTTTAGGCCATGTCCCTTTCGTGGTTTTCATGGCAACGAACGTGGTTCTGAGTGGGAGTCTTGACGCTCCGTTTAGGAATTCGGGGCGGTTTACTCGCTGCGCCCGCTTCCTTCATTCGGGTCCCGTCCAATCTTAGCCCATAGGGCTTTAATATGGGCTGGACTTGCGAAATGAATATAACCCGTTTTGGGCTTCGCGGGTTATCACATGCCTCCCCCTTGGTCTAGCAAGAGCCCTTTTAGGGTCTTTTTTATAGGGGACGCTTCGTCTTTGTCCGATTATTTCAAAGTTTTGAATTTGTGCATTTCCCCTCTTTCGTTTTCTCCGGCGTCGACCTTTTAATTCCGTTACTTCTTTTCCGGCGTTGACCTCTTAATCCCGTCACTTCACTGTGTTGTCTTTTTCATGTAAATTTTTCTTTTCACATTTGTTCCTTGTTCGGCTTTTTGCTTCTGTTTTCCTTTTATCGATCATGTCAGACCTCGATTTCGCGCCGTTTGACGACGATTATGTCCGCGAGGTCTCTAACGAGGTCGAAGAGATGGTTGAGGAAGCTTCAACCAGCTCTCCTGGGTGTAATTCTCATCCCGCCGACTTCCTTCATCTGGCGAATACAACCGACGAGGGTTTAGGTTTTGACCCCAAAAAGTTGATTCCGCCACCTGTCCCAACCCCTCGTTTGTTACCAAAGAAGGACAGGTCGGGAAGTCTGGTTTGTCAAGAGACAATGGATGATTTGCGGGAGCATTATCCCTGGCTCCAAGGTCTCGAGACTATCATTCCTGGGGAGGATAGGGGACCGGGCGATTTCCCAAAGGGGTACTTCACTATTTTCGTGGCCCAGATTATCTGCGGCTTCACTTATCCGCTGGCGGATGAAATTGCTTCCGTCCTAGGCGGTTACGGAATCGCGCCTGGGCAATTGCATCCTAACGGCTGGGCCGATTTGACTCTGGACAAATTCTTGGCGGATTGTTTGGAGGTTCCCTTTTCGCCCAAAATCTTCTCCAAGCTCCACCATTTCAAAAGCTCGGCGGGGTATTTCACTTTCATCCGCCAGAGCGGATACTATGGTTTTGACGAGAAGCTGAACAAGATCCGCGAGTGGGATCGATCTTACTTTTTTTTATCAAGTTTAATGAGGAAAACCTGAACTTCCTTCGTTGCTGGAGCCGACCCAACGTAAAGAGTTTGAACTTCGGGTATCCCAGCAAGGAAGAATCCGCCGTTATCAAGTTCCTGAAGAGCACTCCTCCTTTTGTATGGACATACGATCAGGCCTTTCATATGCTAAGGAGCCGAGTAGCGATTGCGTACCGCGAGGGGGATCGCGTTGTCTATATTCCTTATCGCGTTTTTGTGCAAGGTACTTTTTATTTCCAAGTTGATGGTTTCTTTTAACCCTTTGCAGGGGTGATCCTTTATCTCAAATCGCTGCAGATCGGGAGGCTAAAGCCCTGGCGAGAAGAAAGAAGCGGATGACGGAAACCGCTTCCGTTGTAGGGGCGGATCCTTCTGGAGGGACGATTCCTTCTATTGGGGCGGCTTCCCCGGTTAGGGCTTCCGCTTCACAAGGTCCCGCTTCTGCCTCCGAGGATCTTCCTTTAACCAGGAAGCGGAAGATAAGTGCGGATACAGAGTCTTCTCGTTCTAAAAAGAAGAACACTTCTGTGTCCCTTACTGTTGGCGGTGCACCTGTATCCGCCTCGTCTAAAGGAAAGAGCAGTACCCCCATTCACGAGGTATCTTGATCTACTCCCTCTTGTATTGCTACTTTTTCCTCATGAGCTATCTGCCGTTCTCTTGATATTTTTCTTTATGCTTTTGCAGCCAATCCCCGATATTAGCGGATGGTGGACTAGGACTTTCGGCCTGGTCGTGAACTTCTCTTGCAAGGATATTGTATCTTCCATATGCAATGTCCTCGGGCGACTTCCCTCTGCCTCCCGTGTGCGCGAGCAAGTACCGCTCCCTACTGCTGTGGAAGGGATCGAGAAGCGTTCTGTAGAGGTATATTATTGCTTTGTCCTTCGCTTTCAAATATCTTGTGTTCATTGTAACCGCATATTTCTATTCGCCCATTTTTATTTGTGGGACGTGTTATATGCAGATTATCAATTTCACTGAGGGCATTCTCCGAAGGGATGCAGAGCGAGCCAAGGAGTTGGAAAGTCTTGGTACGGAATTGGCGACTCAGAAGTCGCTTTATGATGATGTCCAAGGGAAGGTGAAGGTCCTAGAGGGCACCTGTCAGAAGGCCGTGGGCGAGAAGGAGGAGGCCCTTAAATCCCTTCAGGCCAAGTCCGATGAACTGCAAAAAGCCCTCGACGACCTAGCTGCTTTCAAGGAGGCCCAAAAGAAGAGGGTTGAGGAGATTTTGGCTGAAGATGGCGCCCGCATCTACTGGTATGGGGAGCGGATTCATGCGGCTTATGAGCACGGGCATCAGGGTCTAGTACTTAACCGCCCCAAAGTTCCCATCCCTGAAAAGGATTTAACTGGGGAGTGGGATAAGCTGGAAGCCGAGGATGCTGATATGGATGAGGTACTCTTCTTAGATTGGAAGAGTCTTCAGGATCCTCCGATTAGCTGCGAGATCCCCATTCAGCCCGCGAAAGGAGAGGCACGCCAAGCCGTTTCTCAACCTGTGCAAGAGCTACCTCTCACCGAAGAGGTTACTGAAGCGGTTACCGATTCAAGGGTTGAGGATTCGCTTGAAGTAGATCCTCCTACCGGAGGAGATGAGGGAGTCGCCGCAGTCCAGGAGGGCATTAGGGGCGAAGGAGAGGAAGCTGTATCATAGCTTAACTTATATTTGGACTTTTGTATGTAAAAACCATGTAACAAACCGCTCTGATATATATATTTTCTTTCGGTTGTTGCTTTCCATATGTGTGTGATTGTCACTTTTTTACCCTTTATATGTGCCCTTTGTCCTTTTGCCGACTCCATATTTGTGTTTCTTCATAGCTAGGGTGGCCAGACCCTTTTTGCGATTTTGAGTACTCGTTTATTCGCTTAATTTTATGCCTTAACTTATAATTCTTCTTTCGAAAATAATCATAAGTTTTGATCATAAGGTTTTGCGAGTGATGCGTAATCATGCATCCGCCTTTCTTTAACAGGCAACACATTTATGTGTTTTTGATTTTAACCCTAAGGTTTTTTGCGAGTGATGCGTAATCAAGCATCCGCATTTCTTTAACAGGCAACACATTTATGTGTTTTTGATTTTAACCCTAAGGTTTTTTGCGAGTGATGCGTAATCATGCATCCGCCTTTCTTTAAGAGGCAACACATTTATGTGTTTTTGTAAAGAATCCGCATTTTGTTGTAACATACTGAGTGAATGTAATAACTTTTATTGATGATGAGAAAAAGTTTATAACATATGTACACCAATTGTGTGGGATCGAAGCCTCATTAAAACCTTTTATCAGAAAACCCAGTGGGAAAAACTCATAAAAGGAAAAAGAGTACTCGTCATTTCCTCGAACTACTCGGCCTTTCTATATAGGCGTAGATTCTCGAGATTCCAGGTGCGCGGGAGCTTCTTTCCACTCATTTCTTCTATTTCGAAAGTGGCCGGTCCCATCTTCTTGGATACTTTGTATGGCCCGATCCAGTTGACGCCTAGCTTGCCTTTGCCATCTCTAGACTGTATTTTATCTGCTTTTTTCAAGACCAAGTTGTTTTCGTTGATCATTATTTTTCGCACTCTTCTGTCATGGTATTTCTTGATTCTATTGCGGTACATTGCCATTCGCATGTAAGCTTTTTCTCTTCGTTCCTCCACAGAATCCAAAGCATCTCTGATGTTGATAGGATTTTGTGTGTCGCAATAATAAATTGTCCGATCTGTGGGCGACTTGATTTCAACAGGTAGGACTGCTTCGGCTCCATAAACTAGCGAGAAAGGTGTTTCGCCTGTTGCTGCCTTTACAGAGGTTCTGTATGCCCACAACATATGGGGTACCTCATCCGCCCAACCTATTTTTTTGTCACCTAGCCACTTCTTGATGCCTTGAACCATGGCCCTGTTGGTAACCTCCGTCATACCATTTGATTGGGGATGGTTTACAGAAGAAAAATGATTCTTGATTCCCATGCTTTCGCAGTATGTTTTGAACTTGGCACAGTTGAACTGGGTGCCATTGTCGGTTATAAGCTTCTGCAGGATCCCAAATCGCATGATAATGTTCTCTCGTAAGAACTCGATCATTCGCTCAGGTGTTTGTGCGGTTACTGCCTCCGCTTCTACCCATTTGCTGAAGTGGTCCACTGCGACTATCAAATACTTCCTTTTCTTTGTTGTTTCTGGGAATGGACCCACTATATCAATTCCCCATGTTGCGAATGGCCACGCCGTCATTATAGTGATTTGTTCAGCTCCGGGAACATGCTTTTCATTCGCATGGATTTGACAGTTGTGACATTCCGCAACCATCTTCTGGGAATCTTCCACCACCTTGGGCCAGTAGTATCCCATCAGTTTGACCTTTCTTGCCAATGCCACCGAAGCTTCGTGCGCGCCACAAATTCCTTCGTGTAGTTCTCGCAGCACATAGTCTCCTTCACGCATTTCAACCATGGACATGTGTACGATTTCCGATACAAAGTTCCATCCCGCATTGATTATCGTGCCGACTGCCCAATTATTTTTCTGGCTAAGCTCTTATCAACCGGCAAATCTCCCTGCTCCAGATATTGACGGATTGGCATCCGCCAATCTTCATCGTCTTCCAGTTCCTCGATGATCATAATCTGATCAACCTCGAATGCTGGTGCCGATTTTATTTCCAAGCTGCATGCTTTTTGACTCCATGGTTCTCTACTTGCCGCTGCTTTTGCCAATTCATCAGCTTTTGCATTTTGGCCTCGTGGAACATGCACCATCTCCCAAACGACTCCCTTGTGCGTTAACTCTTGTGTCAATCGGCCGACTACCTGATGGTATTTTACGAGCTCCTCCTGTTTCACCAGATAATTTTTTGTGATCTGGTTTATCATGAGTTTGGAATCGCTGTAGATTACCACTCTTTCTGGGGTGAGTTCATTGAGCAACTTCAATCCGCATATCATTGCTTCATACTCTGCGGCATTATTGGTAGTTTTGAAAGTTAATTTTGCTGCATAGCACAGGCGAATAACCTCCGGGCCCTTGATGACGACTCCTAGCCCAGCTCCGTCTGCAGATAAGGCCCCATCTGTGTACAAGCTCCACTCTTCTTTTTGTGCCTTCGGACATTCATCGTCATCCCAGGTGAATTCGTTCACGAAATCGGCGAGTACTTGGCTCTTTAGCGCTGGTTTCCCTTCATAGCGAATATCGAATTCTCCCAGGCGAATTGACCATTCCATCAACCGGCCGGATGCGTCAGGTTTCTGTAATACCTTTCGCATTGGGATGCCAGTTCTCACAATGATAGTATGCGCCTGAAAGTATGGTTTCAATCTAGCCGCCGTGGTTATCACTGCGAGGGCCATTTTGTCCAACTTTGAATACCGGAGTTCTGCATCCTTCAGGACTTTGCTCACGTAGTACACTGGATATTGTTGCCCTTCTTCTTCTCGCACCATCACAGTGCATATCACCATATTAGTGACGAATACGTAGAGAAATAAATCTTCTCCATCCTCCGGCCTACTCATTAAGGGCGGATAACACAGTAATCGCTTTATCCCCTCGAATGCTTCTTGACAATCCGACGTCCATTCAAAGGACTTGGATTTTTTGATGGCATTGTAGAAAGGTAGACATCTCCTAGCTGAGCATGATATGAATCGCCCTAGTGCCACCAACCGCCCATTTAGTCTCTGTACTTCTCTTATGCTCCTCGGTGTTTTCATCTCCATTACTGCTTTAACCTTCTCGGGATTCGCCTCAACCCCTTTGCCGCTAACAATGAAACCCAGGAACTTTCCCGCTCTTGCTCCGAATGTGCATTTCTCTGGGTTCAATTTGAGGCCATATTTGATCAACACTTCTAGGATTTCTTTGATATCCCGCGGGTGGTCTTGCATTTTCTTGCTTTTGATGATCATGTCATCAACATAGATCGAGAAGTTCTCACCGGATTTGTCTGAAAATATCTTGTTCATCATCCTCTGGTATGTTGCTCCCGCGTTTTTCAATCCAAAGGGCATCACCTTGAAGCAATAAGTCGCCTGGTGAGTTATGAATGATGTTTTGATTTCATCCGCCTTCTCCATGGGTATCTGATGGTAACTGGATTTCACGTCGGTGAATGATAAAGCTTCATATCCTGCAGTTCCATCTACCAATATATCAATGTTAGGAAGCGGATACATATCCTTCAGACATGCCTTATTCAAATCCTTGAAGTCGACGCACATTCTGTACGTTCCATTTGGCTTTTTGACTAGCACCACATTGGCTAACCACTCCGGATAGGTGACTTCTCGAATTGCATCTGACTTTAGCAAATCCGCCACTGCTTTTTCAATCGCCCTTTGCCGCTCAGGAGCATGTCCTCTCTTTTTCTGTCGCACTGGGGTTGCACCTTTGTCTACATTCAAACGATGGGTTGCTACGTCTGGACTTATTCCTTTCAGTATTTCATTTGGGGCGGCAAATGCCGACTCACACTGGACCAGCACCTCGACAATGGCTTTCTTCGTTTCTTCGGGGAGGCCCGTCGCTATTCGCACATTTTTGTCGCTTGAGATGGCGAATAGTTCCGTTTCTCCCAATGCTTCCGCTGGCAACTTCTCCTCTACCCTATCTTCCTCGCCTGGCTTTGGTTCAAGTGACAATGTATAGGCCTGTTGAGATACAAGTTGATCACCTTCAACTATGACTCGCCCTTGGTGTGTTGGTAAATGTAATGTTAAATGCTTCATTGAGATGAGCGACTCCGTTTCTGACAGGAATGGGCGTCCCAGAATTATGTTGTAGGCCAATGGGAGATCAACAATTGCGAATTCTAAATCACCTCGCCATTTTAGCTTTTTATCGCCCATTTCTGCCTCCAACACCACCTGTCCACTTGTTTGAGAGGATTGACCCCCAAAACCTGTTACATCCATGAATGTATGTTCCACTCGCTCGTCATTAATTCCCAACTTGTTGAATGCAGTCCGAGTAATAACATTACAAGAACTGCCAGTATCAATAAGGACCCACTTGACGTCCCATCCTTCTACAGCCATTGTAATCACTAAAGCATCTGCATACGGCTCCGTGATTCGCGCGAATGAGTAATTGAGGGCATCCCCCCTATGAGTGTTGCTTTTTCGCTGTTCACGACGAGCTCTTTTTGTTGGAGGCTCATAGATCCCGCCGGCTATCACGTTTATCACTCCTTTTTTCTGCTTCTTTTCGGGCCTTGCCTCTTCTTGATGTGGTAACGTTGCTTTCTCGTCACTAGTCTCCTTTCGTACAAATTGATTCAGCTTGCCCCTTTCGATCAGCCTTTCAATCTCCTTCTTCAATTCATAGCAATCGTTCGTGTCGTGGCCGTTCAGTCTGTGGAACCTGCAATATTTGTTAGGATGTCGCCCCAAACTGGTTCGACCTTTTACCTCGGGGAACCGCACATCCTTCTTCAGGGGGCTCTTTTCGATCCAAAGTAACACCTCCTGGCGAGTCGTGTTTAATGGTGTCTGATATCCGCCACTTTGAAAGGGGCGATCGTCTCTTCGAACAAAATTACTTTTGGACTGGGTCTGGCGCCGATTGTCCGAAGTGGATCTAGCGGCATCTCTTTCTCGCCGGGTTTGAGCCCTATGTTCCTTGTTGACATCATCCACTTCCATGAATTCCTTTGCTATTTTCATGAGTTCGGCCACTGTGCATGGCTTATTGCAGATGATTTCCTCCCGCATACTCCAGTCTGTGGTTCCATCTGCCATGATGTTGCGGATGCTCACGATATCCAGGTTTTGCAATCACACCAGAATATCGTTGAATGCGACAACAAATTCCCTTAGGGAATTATAGTTCCTCTGTTTGATCTCCTTCAGCTGCCTATCCGTCACATCCGCTGCTTTACAGCCCACAAATTTCGCACAGAAATCCTGACTATATTGATGCCAATTGTGGATAGATTCTGCGGGTAAAGATCGAAACCAATCAGATGCGGCTCCGCCCAAAGTTGTCGAGAATAACCTGCAAATGATGCTTTCACTCGCTCCTGCAACATCCATTAGTTCTCTGTAGTTCCTGACATGAGCCTCAGGATCAGAATTTGGATCCCCATAGTATTTAGGTATCGCGGGCGCTTTGATTCTATGATCTGGAATGAATTCCCGCAACGAAGGGGCAAAAGGTGAATCGCTCTGGACCTCTGCTCTCGGCCTAGGCGAGTACCCCATTCGCTCCATCATGCTTCGTAATTGATCTTCTAAGTCAATATCGGGTATTCGCCGGACTTCTTCCATCCGCTGCTGGTGAATTCTGGGTGGCATCCATCCGCCCATCGGTGTTGAGACGTGTGCCTGTTGGGGGACTAACCGCTGTCCCGTTATAGGATCAAAGTTCCATGTGTGCTCTCGCCCAGGAGTCATCAACTCCGAATGTCTGTGAGGAAAAGGTTCCACTTGCTGTAGCGGAAGAGTGCCTTGCACTCCTGGCAACGGTTGGGATGGCTGCCAGGTCGGATGTATCGTCGTAATGAGATCTGGGTGCGAGTAGTTGCTCGGGTGGCTGTGTGGGTTTGTGCGACTACTCTGGCCCACTTGATTTGGCGCCTGAGATGGCTGCGGGAGGGCCGATATGACAGGGATAGTCGGTGATTGTGTTGAGATAACCACAGGTTCTTGAGGAGCAGCCGCCACGGCGGTATTGTGTTCGGCGAGGGCAGTTAGTAAATTAATCATTCGATCTCCAGCCGCCTGGCTCATGTTCGAAGCCAAGACTTGTCCTGCCATCTGCACGAAATCACTATTGGACATTTCCATCTCAGTTTGCACTTGGACTTCCAATAAGGGACTCAATTGTCCCGAAGGACCAGATGAGCTAGGCACCACAGGCTGTGTACTTGCAGGTTGCGAATTCGCAATCCGTGGTCCCCTGGAGTTCATACTGGTTGATCTAGTAGTAACGCCGGTCGTTCGTGATGGTTCTGACATGTTCTTCGCGTACCTTTAAGCAAATGTTGGTAAAAAAGGTCCACCTTCACCGCACCAATGATAACTTGCTGGATCCGCTTTGATATTCTTTGCCGGAGTTACCTGCAAAACAAAACCGGAGACAGGATCTCCGGGAAAACTCTCCGACGATCAAGTCAGTTTTTGTAAAAATGAGTCTATAATTTAGCAATAGCTTTGTGGGAAAAAATGTGAACGTACCTCCCCCCTTATTCTTAAGGCCTTTTATAGGTGTTTTTTGGGTAACCGCCGAGGGCGGTTACTCCTTAGTGGGCCACGTTCTGAGGGCGGTTACCCCTTTTTAGGCCATGTCCCTTTCGTGGTTTTCATGGCAACGAACGTGGTTCTGAGTGGGAGTCTTGACGCTCCGTTTAGGAATTCGGGGCGGTTTACTCGCTGCGCCCGCTTCCTTCATTCGGGTCCCGTCCAATCTTAGCCCATGGGGCTTTAATATGGGCTGGGCTTGCGAAATGAATATAACCCGTTTTGGGCTTCGCGGGTTATCAGATATATAAAAAATTATCCATTTTCATCATGTGTGTAATATTTTTGAGGATTTTCAGTTCCTATTAGAACGGATCTCAATGGAAACAAGAATCACTATCCCGTTAACAACCCTAGTAATATGAAATATTAGTCCTTGAAAATTCTTAAATATATATTACTACATTCTATCTATCATGTAATTAAGTAAATTTGATCCCATATTTGATATATTCCCTTGAGGAAATTGATTAGGCAAGCATGGGTTGCATTCAGCCTGTGCCACTTTACACATTAAATTTGTTTTGGTAAAACAACACAACACAAGAAGAGTAAACGCCCAAAGACCAAACGAAAACCACACTTTACTTTACGCATTAAATACCTACACCTTCTCCTCATTTCAACAAATTCATTTTCTTTTTCTTGAAACTTTTTTTCCACAATACATATCACTTTAATTTCATCTATACAAATTAATTAATTTTTTTATTATTAAATATATTCCTATTTAAATTTACTTTTATATAAATGGTTATCGGGAGGAGCCAAAACGCCTAAAACAGTAAAACTGTCTCACACGCCGTGTGCATTAGGCCAGAGGCCAAACCAAATTAACTTCCAGTTCAGACTTGTAGGAACACGACGAGTGATATCCCACTCGACGTGTCACTGGGTGTGCAACCAACCGCTCAAGGCGTGATGCTCATGTGAGGAGGGGATGAAAAGAGCAAAGAGAAGCAACAAAGCACCCACACGCCTTGTGGGAAGGTGACTCTACGTGTGAGTTGTCTTCTTCACCAAACTGAAATAGAGGGGACAAGGGCTTATATCTCCTGAATTACTATTTTACCACTATCTTATTTACTATTTTTCCATTAGGCTTATTTTTCTTATTACCATTTGTACTACTTATCCCCATCCTACCCCTGCTTTCTCTTATTGGCTTGTAACTTTAGTAGGGGTAATTTAGTATCTTTAATTATCTTAAGGGGGTGTATATAAGCCTCTTTATTTGTAATGAATCACAACTTTTAGAGAAAATTACAAAACTGGATCAAATGGGAGGCTCATTTACATATTTAACCCATTTACTAATTCTACTACATATCTAGACTGATTTTGTGTGACTTTCCAAAAATACCCCTAACCTTCCCACTTCCACCTCTAGCGAATCGCCGCTCCCCCCATCTCCTTGGTTATGCGAAAAGTTGCTCCTGTATTAATGATTTCAAGACTTTTGATCTTCCTTTTTTCCTTTAAATTGCACGAAATCTGCACAATTTACTCAAAATCACAATGAATTTCTCTTTTTCATCTCTTCATCTCTTGATTCTGCAACTTCCCAACCCTAGAAAACGAGTAAATGATTTTTCATCTTCTTGTTCGTTGCTAGGTTTCTTTCTTCTTGTTACCATCAAAGAAATGGTTTTTCTACGTTATTTTCTTCGTTCTTCCCATGTTATGATATTGTTATTGTCGCTTTTGGGGGTGAAAGGGGCGAAAAATGTAAGTATCTGTTTCTTTTTTCTGCGTTTTTTCATGAATTCACTTCGCAATCGATGGTTTCGCTAAGCTTTGCGAAGAGAACGAGCCTGGAAAGTGATGATCTACTTCGTGAATTGATGATTTCACGAAGATCTGCGAAGAGAGAGTCTGAAATGTATGGATCTACCTCGCGAATCGATTAGTTCGCGAAGTCTGCGAATAGATCCTCACGTTTCAGACCTCGCAGACTTCGCGAAAGCATCGATATGCGACGTAGATAGTCACATTTCAGACCTCGCAAACTTCGCGAAAAAATCGATATGCGAAGTAAAATAACCTCTTCCCCTGCACATTTACATTCGCATATTTCGCTAATTTTCATTTCGCGAAGCAAAAAACATCTTTTTCCCTGCTAACACGATTAATTTTTTCTGTAGATGGTTGAATACGTAACATCCCTTTCTGGAAGGCGGCGTACTAGGCTGCAGGGGAGATGATTTTCCTTCCTATATAGGGATGAACTTCCCCAAGATTGACACATTCACTCCTGAAATGATTCGTTAGGAGAGGTTGTGTCAATCTCGGGGTGCACCATGGGACACGTCCATCCCATGGTGCCAATCTTCAATGTGGACCTAACTTAATCCGGTGCCAATCTTGAATCGGATGAGTAATCTTGGTGTGCACCGTGCGACACGTCCATCCCAAAAGGTCTGGAAGTCCACACCTTTTGGGATGGATGTGTCCCATGGTGCACACCAAGATTACTCATCTGATTCAAAATTGGTACCGAATTAGTTAGGTTCACTTTGAAATGATTAGTTAGTACAGTTCATTGTGACAATCTTGTTGTAAATTTTGATAATGTTATGATTTGAATGTTGTTATTGTGGCAATCTTGTTGTAAATTTTGATAATGTTATGATTTTAATGTTCGAATCCGTTGTTGTTTGCCATTTTTTGTTATATACCACTTCGCGTATTAGCTTCAAAACATATCCAGCATTCGCATATGCGAACTAAATTTATCAAGCAAAACAAACTTCAGCTTCGCAGGCTTCGCATATGCGAACTAAATTCATTAAGTAAATCAAATCATTAACTTCGCAGGCTTCACATATAGGTGAATATGCGAAGTCAGACGGGATGGGGCGAGCTCCGCGTAAATATTGAGAGTATTTTTGGAAAGTCACACAAAATCAGTCTAGATATGTAGTAGAATTAGTAAATGGGTTAAATATGTAAATGAGCCTCCCATTTGACCCAGTTTTGTAATTTTTTCCAACTTTTATCATATTAATCAAACTAAGTCTCCATTGGAGCTCTATCTTATTGTTCATTTGAGTATCATTCCTTCAAGTATAGGCTCGAGAAGAACAACTTTATAGGTTCACGATTAAAACCTTCAAGTCCGATTTCGATCTGTATCAGACAATCTCCAATGACATTACCTCATTTAGCGCCAACAGTAGAGTAAGAGGAGTAATTGGGTGTTTGGTTGCTCATTTTCATGCTCTTATTTTCATTTTCACTTCAAAAGGGTGAATTTTAGGTGTTTGGTTAGCGACCTACTATTTCCTGTTACACTTGAAATGTAGCCATTTACAAAAATAGAGAATTCATGTTTTTTGAAAAATCTGTTTTTTCCAACAGTAAACAGCAAACCGTAACAGCAAAAAAACAACAACTAACAGTAGGTAAAACAAACGAACCATAAGTAATTCTTAGTATTTCAGACTTTCTTTTTGAAAGTGGATTCAATTAATAACGACATAAACATAAATATTACATGTATAAATAATACTCCATCTCTTTCATCAACAATATGAAAGAGATGGAGTATTATTTATACATGTAATATTTGAGAATAAACAATTTAAGACTCACCATAGTTTTATATATTATATTAGTTAGTCCACACATTTTACAGTCTTTAAGTTTTGTCTTAGCAAAAGGTATCAAGCTTTTTATCAATCAAATCATAAATATTGCTAATGGTTGAGACCTAAACCTAAGCACCAAGAAAAATTGGTCTTTTTCATCTGAGTTTTAGGGCTTTCTTCCGACTTTTAGCCGAAAGATAATCATTTTCTTTGCTTTGTTTTTTTTTTGGCCTAATGCTCATCCAGCTCCCTTAACTTATCCAAATTGGTCATTTTACTCCACTAACTCATTCAATGTCTTATTTACCCCATTAACTTCATAAAAGTGATATTTTTTACAATCCGTTATCGAGACCTAAATTGATACATTTTTTTAATGTTAAACCTATATTGGTGCTATTTTGTACATGGATTCAAAAACCATGGGCCTATTTTGGTACCTTATCCCTACATATAATGTCTTTCACTTGTTTATATTAATGTTCTTGTTATTTGTATTTTTTATTCATTCTTTCTCTTTTCAACTTTTTTGTCTAGTTAAATTTTGATTATCTAATTATTGTAATACAATATTATTGTAATAAACACATGAAAGGTCAATATAATTGTCAAATTAAAACAAAATAAAAAATTGATATTAAAAAAATATATTTTTAAACTCATTTGAATAAGTCTTATTAATTTTGTACTATAAATGGGTAAGAAATACCACTTTTATGGAGTTAAGAGGGTAAATAGGATCATAAGGAGTAAGAAATACCACTTTTATGAGGTTAATGAGGTAAATAGAACTTTGATGAGTTAAGGGAGGGGTAAAATAACCAATTTGGACAAGTTAAGGGGGTTAGAAATACTAATTTTTTTTTTATTATTTCTTCCTTCATGAGTGGTTGTGGTATGTCTGCCTATATGAGCGCTTTGTCGAATGTTTTCCTGTATGAGTGTTATCATTCTTTCTATATGAAAAAATAAGAGAGTTTTTTTTTATCATATAGATCTGACTAATTGAATAGTCATTCCTATAGAAAAAAACTACGATGTTGATTCTGGGTGGAGTATGTTTCTCACTGTTATGCCAAACACAGTTTCAAACACTTTCTACTATTGCTCTATCACGATCTATGATATTCAAGATGCAAATTCAAGCTTCTCTAATTTACTTTTAGATTATCATTTTTAATTACTTAAGTTATATCGAAATTTACTATTTTTCCAATGAATGAAATAATATACCTCTACAGAACGCTTCTCGATCCCTTCCACAGCAGTAGGGAGCGGTACTTGCTCGCGCACACGGGAGGCAGAGGGAAGTCGCCCGAGGACATTGCATATGGAAGATACAATATCCTTGCAAGAGAAGTTCACGGCCAGGCCGAAAGTCCTAGTCCACCATCCGCTAATATCGGGGATTGGCTGCAAAAGCATAAAGAAAAATATCAAGAGAACGGCAGATAGCTCATGAGGAAAAAGTAGCAATACAAGAGGGAGTAGATCAAGATACCTCGTGAATGGGGGTACTGCTCTTTCCTTTAGACGAGGCGGATACAGGTGCACCGCCAACAGTAAGGGACACAGAAGTGTTCTTCTTTTTAGAACGAGAAGACTCTGTATCCGCACTTATCTTCCGCTTCCTGGTTAAAGGAAGATCCTCGGAGGCAGAAGCGGGACCTTGTGAAGCGGAAGCCCTAACCGGGGAAGCCGCCCCAATAGAAGGAATCGTCCCTCCAGAAGGATCCGCCCCTACAACGGAAGCGGTTTCCGTCATCCGCTTCTTTCTTCTCGCCAGGGCTTTAGCCTCCCGATCTGCAGCGATTTGAGATAAAGGATCACCCCTGCAAAGGGTTAAAAGAAACCATCAACTTGGAAATAAAAAGTACCTTGCACAAAATATCTAATTATTGTAATACAATATTATTGTAATAAACACATGAAAGGTCAATATAATTGTCAAATTAAAACAAAATAAAAAATTGATATTAAAAAAATATATTTTTAAACTCATTTGAATAAGTCTTATTAATTTTGTACTATAAATGGGTAAGAAATACCACTTTTATGGAGTTAAGAGGGTAAATAGGATCATAAGGAGTAAGAAATACCACTTTTATGAGGTTAATGGGGTAAATAGAACTTTGATGAGTTAAGGGAGGGGTAAAATAACCAATTTGGACAAGTTAAGGGGGTTAGAAATACTAATTTTTTTATTATTATTTCTTCCTTCATGAGTGGTTGTGGTATGTCTGCCTATATGAGCGCTTTGTCGAATGTTTTCCTGTATGAGTGTTATCATTCTTTCTATATGAAAAAATAAGAGAGTTTTTTTTTATCATATAGATCTGACTAATTGAATAGTCATTCCTATAGAAAAAAACTACGATGTTGATTCTGGGTGGAGTATGTTTCTCACTGTTATGCCAAACACAGTTTCAAACACTTTCTACTATTGCTTTATCACGATCTATGATATTCAAGATGCAAATTCAAGCTTCTCTAATTTACTTTTAGATTATCATTTTTAATTACTTAAGTTATATCGAAATTTACTATTTTTCCAATGAATGAAATAATTATATTTGTTCTAAAAAAAGTTTTGTCTTAGTAAATTGTTTGATCGATCCATTTATTTTATATATAAAAGTACAAACTTGTCATGACTTATATAAGTAAAAAAATTGTCTTTTACTTTTCAAATGTAATCAACATATAAGTGTTTAGTTTAGACCAATGTTATCAGAACCGGACCGGACATCAAACCGGATTTGTAACTGGGTCACGGGTCACTTGGTCGGACCGGATGGCTCGGATTGGTCGAACCGGATGACGTAATAAATAAATAAATAATATTTATATATTAAATATATATAACTAATTTAAAATTATTTTTATACATTATATATATCCAAAACAAATTATAAACAATATTTGGTTTGTTATTTTTTGTTAATTTGAGTCTTAAATATATGACGAATAAATTAAGTTCAGAATAAATTGAAATATATCAACGTATTATATGTCATGAGATCTTTTTAAAAATATATTATAAACTCAAAACGGACAAGTGATGAATGAGAAATTGATGCTCAAAGTGAACGACTTAAAATGGTTTGGAAGAGGATAAAAGAAAATTAAGCATTCACATCCCACATAGGAAAGAAATGAGAAACTTCACTAGTTTATAAGTAAATGATGTTTAAAAGCCTTTAACTAATTACTAGGGAAAATGCTCTCTCACGCGCAGGGGGGTGCAAAAATGAATTGGGCGGGCTAAGTCAATACAAAGAATATGTAACTCAGGGAGAATGTACTAGTATTCTACTAGTATTTAGAATTGTGTACCTACCTTCTTGATCTTGACGTCATTTATAGACATTTGAGTTTGTGCTTGGATACACTTGTCATCACTAGATTGGTTCGGAAGCTAAACTCCCATAATAAATGACTTTGGCGTGTGTTTTGAGATCGAAGGTCAATGTGAATTTTGTGCCTAAACTATAAATTAACCCTTTTAAATTCATTTACTCTACGAGTAAATGAGTTAAATGATAAGATTTTTTCTTAACATGCGTTGTGGAAAAGTTAGGGGGTTGTATTGTTATGGACCATTAATTATGATGGGAAGAAAAGGGAGCATAAATGCCATGAAATAAACCTCATTTTACCGAAGCTATACAAACATATATTAGCCTCAATCTTCTTATTTGAGCTTTACGCAATCCCTAAAAAAAATGTTCCAAGTTTCTTGAGCAAGCAATATTTGGAATCATATCTTTGTCTTCCCATTTTCACCATTCATCTCTTCTATCTCTTCTAAATCTTTCAATGGCCCATAATATATTATGCGTGCTTTCTTTCCATCATTTTACCATACAAAATAACAAACATAGGGCCAATCTTGATCCATAGACCAAATAAAAGATAAGAGTCGATTTAATAATAAAAAATTATTCGTAAAAGTTTAAAGTATGTTTTCAATAAATGATAAACAAAAATTATTTTATTAATAATTGAACAATATATATTATTACGTCATCAAATATCTTTGTTTACTCAAAATTAAAAAGATTATTACAATTTCTTTAATTTAGCCCTCAACCTATATTCAAAATATTGATTGGTTTCTTTTAAATCTAAAAAAATATCAATTATTTAGATCCTTTAAAATGTAAATAGTATTAATATATGTATAAAAATTCTGTATACTCTATATAGAGATACAAGTCTAATAAAAAATTTCAACCCCTCCAACCTTGAGTGTAAGTCTAGGGCCGGTCCTACAAACATATAGGGTGCTAGTTTGTAACTTGCAACTCTAAAGCATAAAATTAAATAAAATAGAAAAATAAAAACCTATTTGAGTTTTGATTTTTTAATTCGTTGAGGTTTTAAGAAAAAAAAAATTGGATCTCAAAGTGGTCACAAGTAAATATGGTAATAAATATAGAGCTTGAATTTCACTTTTTTGAAAATTATTATAATAGTCGTTACACAATAAAAATTTATATAAATTTAAAGTCCGATAGACAAGTTTCTTGAGCTAGTTAGTCATTCGTATTATATGAATGGTATGAAAATTCTTCTATGATCGGATCTGATATGATCTACATCAAATTTATTTTTTTACTCAAAGAACAAGAGTCCACTGAGGCTATTGCACCCAAATCGTCACCTTGTTAAGAGGAATGATTATAGGCGATTCTCTGTTTGAGAAGAAATTATTAGAAGGTTCAGATCTTTCATTTCAAATGATGAACTCCACATTTGACGTAGAGTAGAGATGGATCTAAAGGGAGGCTTGAGGGTTTAAACACCCACTGGTTACAGGAAAATGATAAAAAAAAATTATGTAAATTGAGTACACGGTTTTAATTTTTTAGGTAAAAACATAAAAAAATATCAATTTAGCATCAATAAATCACGAGATTCCACTACAAACATTTCCTATCAGTGAATCCTGGATCCATCACTAATCGTGGAGAACTCGAACCTTTTAATAATCTCTCAACTTGATATTGCACCTCCAATATAGTTATTGAATTAGCTACTTTAATGGATGAATTTGGGTTGGTTTTCATTATATGCTACTATAGTATTTAATTGGAGTAATTAAGAGTATAGTAGCATTATATGTGTAGTTTAAGCTTAGGGAAACCTAACCACCCCTTCTTTATTACACTAATAATGTCTACTTTAAGCTTAGTTGAGTGAAGAGAGTAAGACCTTGTTTGATAAGCCATTTAATGACTTAAATTAAAATATTAAGAACTTATTTATTTTAAGTGCGTTTGAGAACAATTATTTCTCCACCACTTAAATTAATAAATTAAGTTAAAAATCACTTATTTTGGTAAGTCAAAATATTTAACTTGACATTTTAAGTTAAACATTATCAACTAATATTTTTATAATAATTATATCACTCAATATTTTCAGCACTTATAATATTCAGCACTTAAAATTCAGTACTTATTTTTTCAGCACTTAATTTTCAGTTTTATCAAACAGCACCTAACTGCCATATTAACCAACCTAACTAACTACCATAAATTATGGGAAAAGGGAATCATTTCTTTTTTTTTTTTGAGAAAAAAAGGGAATCATTTCTAATCACCCAAAGACAAGTGAATCAGAATCCTTTTTGTGATTTGGGCCATTCTTTCATAACTTTTTTAATTTAAATTAATTCATCTTCCTTCTCTGACAATTTTGAATTTACTACTTGTAGGACAATATTATTTATTGCTATATATGAAATTAAAATTTGTTTTGTTTTTGTTAGATGTGATTAGTAGAAAAATAAAAACACCATACATAAAATGTATAGAAGTGCTAAAATTCAATTACAAAAAGTACTTGAAATTGCGTTAAAATAAATGAAATGAAGGGAAAGAAATTGAAAGAGTATGATGAAAATACGTTTAAACAAACCTTTTGTGAAAAAATGAAGAATTTGAGGCTTGTATAAACAGTCCCCTTACAGATTTGTTTCTATTGATGATAGTCTCTCAGAATATAATAGATTACATAGACGAACTCTAACCGTTGATAGTTCGTCATCACCGAAACAAGAAGCAAAGAACAGTAGAAAATAGACTTTTTTTAGAGAGCAAAAAAAATTCGGAAATTTTGTGTACTTTTTGAGGAGAGACAATTGTAAAATATAATAAAACACTCTCTTATTCATTATGAAAATATTTACATGTATTTATAGTGTCATTTACAATGTCTAATTACTATTCTACCCCTTTATACATTTGTGTAATTATATTAATACTACATACATTAATACCCCCTCCTCAAACTGGAGGCTGTGAGGAAACGAGACCCAGTTTGGGAAGAAAGAAATGAAGCGCCGCTGCGGATAAAGGTTTTGTAAGCAAATCAGCGAGTTGAAGTTTGGTAGAAACATGTGAGGTAGAAATAAAACCAGAAGTAATGTGATCACGAACAAGGTGACAATCGATATCCAAGTGTTTGGTTCGTTCATGAAAGACCAGATTAGAAGCAATGTGAATAGCGGCTTGACTATCACAATGTAGTTGTATAGGTAAGGGAAGCGAAATTTGAAATTCGCGAAATAAATAGGAGATCCATTTAAGTTCACAACTGGTGGTTGCCATACTACGATATTCAGCTTCAGCGGAAGATTTACTAACCGTAGGTTGTTTCTTTGCCTTCCAGGAAATGAGAGCTTTTCCGAAAAAGATGCAGTAACCACCGATGGATCTACGTGTTTCTTTGCACCTGCCCCAATCGGCATCACAATAAGCTGTGAGTCGAAAATCCGAATTGACGCCATAGAATAAACCATAATGAAGTGTGCCTTTGAGGTAACGCAAAAGATAGAATAATGCCTCAAGGTGATGAGAACATGGTTGGTGCATAAACTGACTAAGCTGTTGAACTGCAAAACCAATGTCAGGGCGAGTAAAATTTAAATAAAGTAGTCGTCCAACAAGCTTTCGATACTGATCGGGAGCGGGAATGGGTGTGCCAAGAGAGGGGTCCAAATTAGTACAAGATTGCATTGGACATGGAGAAGAGTGAGCGGAAGCTAAACCCGTATCAGAAAGCAAGTCGGAAATATATTTTTGTTGGGATAAAAATATGCCCGTTTTATCCCGAGCAAGTTCAATCCCTAAGAAGTATTTAGCAGGACCAATATCCTTAATAGTAAAAAGGGAATGTAAGTGATCTTTTACATGACAAATTACCTCCTCGGAGTTACCGGTAATAAGTATATCGTCAACGTAAATGATAAGTACAATGAAAATATCCGTTTGGGTATAAGTGAATAAGCAATGATCACAAGAAGCTTGGGTAAAACCGAAAGCGAGAATCTGAGATGTGAATTCCTTATTCCATTGACGACCCTCTTGTTTAAGGCCGTAGAGAGATTTACGGAGTTTACATACTTGGCCAGGTTTAACCTTTAGATATCCATCTGGAGGATGGAGGTAGATGTCTTCATCCACGAAACCGTGGAGATAAGCATTATTTATATCAATTTGATGAATGGGCCAAGCTTTGGCGGCAGCAATGGCAATCATGAATCGAACGGTGACAACTTTGGCTACTGGAGAAAAACTCTCTAAATAATCAATACCTTGAATTTGATTATAACCACGAGCCACTAAACAGGCTTTATATCGATCAATTGATCCATCAGGTTTATGTTTAATTCAAAAGATCCAACGAGTGGAAATAGCTTTCTTTCCACGAGGTAAAGAGGTAATATCCCAAGTATTATTTTCTTCTAATGCTTTTAATTCATCATCCATAGCTTGAAGCCATTGTGGATTAGAAGCAGCCTGTTTGTAACTGGTAGGTTCAATAGATGTGTGTAGTGTGGAAATAAAAGCAGAATGTGGTTGACTAAATGGAGGTAAAATTAAAACAGGAGAAGAAGAAACATGAGAAGAGGAATTAGGGGAAGTTGTATCAAAATCTTGAAGCCATGATGGGGTTTTAATTGGTCTTCCAAAGTGAGAACGTCGTGGAAGAGTAGGAGAATTATGTGGCTCCAAATTTTGTGAAGGAGAAATAATGGGTTGAATATATGTAGAATTGGGAGAAGATAAAGGACGAGGAGAGGAAATAGATGGACAATTAGGAGGAGAGACATCAGATGGTAAAATGGTGGTCTCAATGGGAGGAATGGTGGGTGATGAATTGATAGGTGTAGGGGACGGATTGGTACTAGGAATTGTTATGGTGGTAATATTAGATGGTATACAAGGTATAATATTGGTAACCGGAAATGTGGTAGATTCAACTTGTATAGGTTTTGAATTAGAAGGAGTTGAAGCATGTGGGAAAAAATTTTCATTGAACACAACATCACGGGAGATAATGATTTTATGTGTTTGAAGATTATAAATTTTATATGCTTTATGATCCAAGGCGTAACCGACAAAAATACCAGGAAATGCACGAGGATCCAATTTATCACGGGATGGTTGAAGATTAGAAACAAAGCAATGACAACCAAAAACCTTAAGAAAAGAATAATTCGGTTTTGTGCCATGTAATTTTTCGTAAGGAGATTTCCAATCTAATAATGGAGTTGGTAGTAGATTAATGAGATAAGTAGCGGTTAAAAGTGCTTCACCCCAAAACTTTTTAGGAAGGGATGCGTGAAATAATAATGCACGTGTTATTTCAAGTAGATGTTTATGTTTACGTTCAACAATCCCATTTTGTTGAGGGGTATAAACCGCAGATTTCTGATGAAAAATTCCTTGATTTGAAAAAAAATCTTGGCAATTGTGATTAAGAAACTCTGTTCCGTGATCGGTCCGAATTTGTTTAATTTTGGTGTTGAATTGATTTTCAATTAAGACAACAAATGACTTAATGGCACTAAAAACTTGGCTTTTATCACTTAAAAGAATAGTCCAAGTAGCACGTGTGTAATTATCAACAATGGACAGAAAATATTTAGCGCCCGTAAGGGTAGCTAATTTATAAGGTCCCCAAAGGTCCATATGTAACAATTGAAATGGTAAAGTAGTAGATATATCAGTACGGGAAAAAGAAAGACGGTGTTGTTTAGCCATAGGGAAAATATTACATGACATAGTATGTGAAACAGAAGGAACAACAGAAATATGTGCTAACTTGGATGCCGAAGCATGCCCTAGTCGATGATGCCACAAGAAAACAGAATCACTGTCATGAACAACATTAGTAATTGGTAAAGTAGGAAAAATAGGTGGAGTATTGTCAACTTTATTACAAACATAAGTGGCTATAGTAGTAGGATCAAAAGATTGAGCTGTAAGGTAGTATAAGCCTCTTTGAAAGAAACCGACAGCAACAGCATGATCAGACCGAGGGGCCTGAAATAAGCAAAAATGAGGGAAAGAATGGAGAACGAAATGAGAATCATGTATTAAACGTCCAACCGATAACAAGTTATGAGTAAAAGTAGGGATATGTAAAACATTCTGAAGTATAAAATCAGAATTTATGGTAATGGAACCAACATGTGTAATTTTATTTTTGGATCCATTTGGTAAATGAACCCAATTATTAGAAGTAATAGAAGTAAAAATGTTAAGCATATTACACATATGCGATGTAGCTCCAGTATCTATAATCCAAACAGGAGAAGTAGATTTGGAAGAATAAGTGGAGTGATTAATAGTGGAATTTAATTGTGAATTAGAAGATATACCTGCAAAACTTGAAAAGTTTGC
The DNA here is from genome assembly GCF_963576675.1 of Euphorbia lathyris. NCBI lineage: Eukaryota > Viridiplantae > Streptophyta > Magnoliopsida > Malpighiales > Euphorbiaceae > Euphorbia > Euphorbia lathyris. The sequence goes on from NC_088913.1 coordinate 71,225,081, forward strand.
CAAAGGCATTGAGGAGTTTGCTGGATATTCATCACCAAATGATAAGGGATTTTTGTTCTTCATAACCCTTTGAACTTCAGTCTGAACCAGTTGGGCAAAGCCATGAGGCATGGTATAGTTAGAAGACATGTTTTCCTTGTTTTCAGAGTCAGATCCGTCCAAAGGTGTATCGCCTGGAATTGAAACATGATTAGCACGAGTCTTAGAGTTCTTGTTCTTCTTCTTTTTAAACTCCTGAAACCATTCAGGAAACCCATGAAGTTTGAAACAGGAATCCTTCTCGTGACCGGGCTTATTGCAATGAGTACAAAACCTATCAGCCTTGTTGCTTGACTCTCTTTTCTGACCATGTAAGTTACTAGATGTAGTAGGAACAGAGGATTTTGTAGCAAGAGCAGCAATCTCCAATTGAACATGATTAGAATTGACCTCCCTTTGTTTCTCAACATTTTGCAACATTGAATAAGCTTTGTGTAAACTTGGTAAAGGATCTAATAGCAGCAATTGATGTATAACAGGAGAATAGTCAGAGTGAAGGCCCATAAGAAATTGCACTAACTTATCTGTATTATGTGATTCAGTCATCTTCTGCATAACTAAACAAGTACAGATTTGAGAAGCTTCACATGAACACACAAAAACAGGACATAGGTAGGCTAACTCATCCCATAAACGTTTAAGTTTAGTAAAATATAGTGCAATTGATAGATTTCCCTGTCTACAGGCATTAATCTCCCTTTTCAGTTGGTAAAGAAGAGGACCATTTGAGCCTCCAAAACGTTGTTCAAGTTCCTTCTAGAGTGTTCTAGCAGAAGAAGAGAACACAAAAGCATCTGCTAGATCTTTAGAAATTGTATTTAAGATCCAGGACATTACCATGCAGTCAGTCCGCTGCCATTTATGAAAGTCTGGTGAGGTTTTGCTAGGGGTAAAGTCATCACTAAGCACAAAATCAAGTTTCTCCTTAGTGGAGAGAGCCAATAACATAGCTCGCCTCCAAGTGACGTAATTAGAACCATTCAATGGAACTGTAACAAGCACAGTGCCAGGATTATCAGCTGCAGTAAGCTGTAGAGAGTATGTATGATCATCTTGAACATAAGAGGACCGATGTGTAGAAGTATTTCCGTCATGAAACCGCTTATTATTCATCTCATGTAATGATGTAGGAGATAGAACTTGATCAGAAAAATTAGGTCAATGTACCTTGGAGTTTGGTTGAGATATATGTAATACACCAGCAGGTGAATGAGAGTCCATGCTTTGTGGCTGGCCAAAGGTTACACGCCTGGTTGCTGGAAGAACTGGAGCAGCAACAGTCAATTCTGGTAAGAATAACTCCGGTGGAGGTGCCGGCGATTTAGCCATCACTGATGGAGATGGAGAAGAGTCGGAAGAGACTTCGAAGTCAATGAATCCGGGTTCAGTCATTTCAATCAATGTAGAGAGCAAAGAAATTACAACAGATCGAGCAAATATTACTGATCAAATACCACAGGCAGAGAAGATGGAATCGTAAACCAAAAGTGAAGGATCAGGATGAAATCGAAAATTAGAACAGAAAATGAGGAAATGTAGAAAACTGAAATCAGAAAGTGAATGATTAACAGAGATGAAGCAATCAATCGATCTTGAAACCAGGAAAAATAGAAATCGGAACCAGGAAAAAGAGAAGAGCAGGAAATTGGAATCAGAAAGAGAAATCGGAACCAGGAAAGTAACACAGATGAAACAGATATTAAGCAAAGAAACACGATTCAGAATCGATTAAGATGAGAATCGATCAAGATGTTAACATATAACAGTAATAGAAAATCAGACACAGCAAACAAACTCAGCAAAAAAACGCAGAAACAATGAATATTAGAAGAGTATCGGTAACATTAGGAGATTTGTAATTCAAACCAAAAATTTCAGAAACCGATGGAAGTATCACGAGATGTATACAGAGGACTCAGCAACCGATGGAAGTATCACGAGATGTACAGCAAACTCAGCAACCACAGGCGGAACTCATTTCAACATTGCTCTTTCCAACATACGCGTAACGACAACTGAGGAGATAACCGTTTGTGTATCCGATTCTCAATGGAGTCTATTTTGTAAAATTACATAATAGATCCACTGAAAAATTAAAAGTGGGAGTGTATACAAAATGCTCTGATACCATGAGGAGAGACAATTGTAAAATATAATAAAACACCCTCTTATTCATTATGAAAGTATTTACATGTATTTATAGTGTCATTTACAATGTCTAATTACTATTCTACCCCTTTATATATTTGTGTAATTATATTAATACTACATACATTAATACTTTTTCATCTGTTAGAATTGATATAAATAAATACAAACACTGATGTCTGTTGGAAATATTTTATTAAATTAATTGAAGAAATTAATTCATTAAGTGTGAATTAATTCTACTCAAGTGATACGGTAGCAAATGATTGGGCAAAAAACGCTTAGTAAGGACTTAGGGCCCGAATCTAGCATTTGGGCGTAATTCATTGAGCTCGTGTTCAATAGAGGTGCGAAAGCTGTGAATATGAAGAAGCTTCTATGGGAGCTGTCTAAACGGACACGTGGACCAATAATTGTCCCAAATTCCAAAGGCACGCTCTCAGCTCCTATTAAATGTGGAACAGTATGAAAGATAAAGGTCATGTTTGGTAAAGAGCTTTTTGGGATAAAATTAGAGGTTTGAGCCACTTTAGAGGTTTTGACTAATCAAACCTCTAATAGTGGTGTTTGGTGGAGTCTGGAGAGAGGTTTGAAAGAGCTTATTGGGTCCAAAAAGCTCATTTTGAAAAAGCTCATTTTAGGAGCTTTTTCAATTAGCTTATTGCTCAATCTCTTTTGAAGGACATTTTTATCCCTATTTATTACCATCTAACCCCAAATAAAGACTTTATCATGTCCTTATTTGTCATTTTATACAAACAGCTATTAACAATCAGCTAAGTTTTAGCAAACAAGTTTACACAATCAGCTAGTCAAATCAGCTAACCAAAAAGGTAATCAGCTATCAGCTAACAGCTAATAGCAGTTTGCCAAACAGAGCCAAAGTCTGAATCCACTGAGGGAATGCCACGTGTAAAGTACACAAACTGTAAGTAAGCGTCCAAATTACCTATAAATATCATTGGAATCAGGGGCTCAGGTATGTCATTCTCAATACATTCTCTCATAGTCAATTGCTTTCAAGTTACTTTCCTACTTCACTGTACTCGTCTGACTTAAGTATTGGAGAGGGTTCATCGGACTCCGGCCCCTCCCTGATTGTTTGTTGCTATCTCAAGTCATCAGATGTAGTTGGAGGACAAAATTCAGTATAAAGGACATCATAAAGTAACCACAAAATAAAAGCGCAAGTTGGTGAGAAATAAAAGATATGAGCCGAAACAAAAGTATACATGTCTAAAAGGGCCAATTTTGATCCGACATTCGCATCATCCACGACGTGGGCGTATGCCCCAACCTAATGGGACTTCAACAGTACCCCTATCCGCTTGAGGGAGCTTTTGGGCTTATTATTAGCAAAAGCCTTGTAAAACTAACTTTATATAAACCCAACAAAATGCTCCTCCTTTTTCTACGTGGGATGTGGAAACATTTCTTTCTTTTATTCTCAACAAAATGATTTGAAGTGGTTTAACTTGAACATTATTTTTTGTATAATTAATTTATTAGTCCCTATATTTTAACAAAACACAGTGTTTAGTCCCTGTGTTTTCAAAAACACACGGTAAAGTCTCTAACATTTTTCTCAGTGAACTATTTAGTCATTCCATCTGTTTGTTAGATTTTTTACTGTTTATGAATTTGGAAATGACTAAATTACCCTTTACTATTTATCAGTCAAAAGCAATTCACACCTCCATGTCTTTCTCTCACAACTCGCGCTCACAAAAAAATGGAGAAATGATTGAATCCCTAACCCATAATCGAATCACTCATGCTCACTCTTCCTGTTTGAATTGAAGGTAGAAATCGACTCAAATCTCTCTCGCTTACTCTTTATGTTCGAATTGAAGGTGGAAATCCTCTTACTCTCAATGGTGAGTTTAATTTCCTCCATATTCTCAACTCATGTTTAGTGTCAAATGCTTCAGTGATGACGAAAAATGTTTCTACTAATTTTGTTATTGTTGTAAACAATGAAGATAATGGTCTGATATATTTGATTTTGTGGTAAAGGGTAGTTAAGGCATTACATTTTTATTTTAAATAGATTTTGGCTCAAATCCAAATTGACTAACAGAATCTTCATGAGAGTCTAACGATAGAACTAAACAGTTCACCGAGACAAATGTTAGGGACTAAACAGTTCATCGAGAAAAAGGTTAGAGACCTTATCGTGTGTTTTTGAAAATACAGGGACTAATAAATTAATTACCCTTATTTTTTTATTCATCAATTGTCTGTTTTGAACTTATAATATACTGATGGAAAAATCTCACGGCGTAGAATATATTGACAAGCTTCAATTTATTCAAACCCTCATTTATCCCTTACATATATAAGCTTCAATTTGAAAAACAATAAATTGTTATTTTATCATTTTTTCCAATTATCCCCCACATGAATAAAAATTGGAAGAGCAAAGAATTCGATGTGTTCATTGTTGGTCTCGTGTAATGTGAGGATTAGTTCCAGGGGGGTTAAGGAACTATTTAAAAAAAATTCTCCTTTACGGCTGACTTTCTTTTTATACTTAAGATTTTTCACTTAGTCGTTTAGCACAGTGATGTTGAGTAAAGTCAAAGGCAGCTTTAGTTGATCTAAGACTAAGGCTACTTCTAACGTTGAGTTAGGAAATAGCACTGGAGTCTATTCTTGAACTCAATACTCAAAACACACAACTCAATATATTCAGTTTTAGCGTTTTACTAGGCACAGTACAAAGCAAGCAAATAAGGAGTTAAGAGTTAGAAAATGTTACTCAGTAGATTTATCCTAGTTTGGCCTCTTGTCTATGTCCAGTCCCCGGAATCCTTTCGAGCTTTAATCCACTACTAAGCTCTTTCAGGTAGGGCACAAACCTCTTGCAATAGTCAGTGAGTATACAGAGTATCTTCCTCTATATCCTATACCCAATACTATTCTACCACTGAGTGCTATAATCGAGCAACTCAGTATCTCCTTACAATCTTTAGAAATGATAAAGATGTTGTTCTAAATAAACAGAACACTTTAGATCAATTACAATCTAGTCTTTTACACAAAATAAGAGTGAGTGTAAGATTTCTTTGCTTTGCTTTGGCACATAACTTCAGATAGCAATTTGGTCACTGTTTCGACTTGATGAAGATCTGCATCGAATGAACCAAATGAGAGGCCTACTTATAGTGACATCTGAGGCTCTAGTTATTTCGAAATTCAAAATAACCGTTGGAGGGAAACGGCTTGCTGTCGCTTTCACTCGTTAGTGCTCGATGTCATCGGCCAATGAGAACGTTACCTTTTCTGTCTGAATCAGGGATCAGATGCTTTTGATCAGTAGGCGTCAGGTTGTCTCTCTACTTATGGTAAAGCATTCTAGACAACGTTATGCGGTGTCTGAACATTTCCCAAAATGGATTAGCTTTGTCTCCAAGTTGTTCAAGTCAACTACTGACTTGTCTTCTATCCGTTCGACTCAGTAGCTTCATCGTGAAGCAGTTAGGAAGGCTTCTGGATCCTTCTTCTTGCTGGGCCGAGTTTATCTAGTAGCTTGGATATATTGACTTGGGCTTTGACATTCTCTTGTGGGCTTTTGGACCTTGGTCTTAATGTCTTTTAATACTTGTGAATTAAACACTCAACATTTGAACAAAACACATTAGTAACAAATAAGTCAAAGCATTTAAATTTAATGTGTTGGAATATTTTATCATAGGGATTTAATTTTAATTTGAATAATTTTGTCAAATCAAAATCATTGTGGAAATGTGTTTCAACATTGATAACTTTCTACAGTCGATATTTGCATAAGATACGTAGGCTACAACCCTTGAACCTTTCCTTATGAAAGTATATTTACTTTACTAGCTGACTAGTAGATGTGATAGCATTGAACTATTATGTCGTTTGTGTAAATGATGGATAAAAAGTTTCTATGGTCACTAAAGTAGGAGTTTTGTGCACCGGTGGTCACTAAAATAGTTTTTAACCCAATAAAGTCATTAAAGTAGCAAATTTGTTTCACTAAAGTCACTATAACCGGATTCAACCATCTAGGCCGAAAAGCTGACGTGGCTACCATATCAATAACACTTCAAAATATATTTGACATGCGTTTCCACGTGGCAGCGACATAATGACACGTGACAATTAAAAAAAATGAATTTTTTGAGTATCCTACCCCGCAACCTGAATATCAAATTGAACAATTTCTTTTTTCTTTTTTAAAAATTAATTGACGATATGCATCAAACATATCGTGAGAAGTAGTAAACGTGGCAACTATGATGATTTTTCGATAGTCCAAACTCTCAAATCTCACCATAGTGACTTTATTGACCCAAATGCTACTTTAGTGACTTTATTGGATCAAAAAGTACTTCAGTGACCATTGATGCACAAAGTTCCTACTTTAGTGGCCGTAAAAATTGTTTACCCTGTAAATGATGATAGACTCCATACATTTTGGTTCTCATAGTTATGTTCATTATACATCTCTTGGTTCTGCAAGAGTTCTAGAGAACTAAGCCTCATTTTAGTCTCTTTTGGAAGTGACCCTGCTTCACTTTCGCATATGTGATTTCTTTTGCTCAAACTTGGACGCACAAAGGATCATTAAAAACATAGCTTAATTGTATCTATTTTATATCACTATTTACATTATAGGAATTGACTAAAGTTGAACACCTATACTAACCATTCAAGGTTTATGAAATTTGGTTGTCCCTTTGAACTTAAATCTTCACATAAAACCTTCATTTCTAATTAGATTTAGTCTCATTTATTTTGATGTCTTTTCAACTTGATCTCGGTTTAACCCTTTGGTTAGAGGATCTGATGTGTTATCCTTTAATCCTTTAAAATGAATAGAGATGACACTCGTTGAGATCAATTGCCTAACAATGTTCCATCGATGGCGCATATGTCCATTCTTACTATTATATATTACGTTTTGTGCTCTGTTAATCGTTATTTGATAATCACAATGTATACAAAATGTGGCCATATGCTTTGTCCATACAGGAATATCCTCCAAGAAATATCATAGCCACTTGGCTTCTTCTCCGATTTTATCCAAGGCTACAAACTTAGACTCCATAGTGGATCTAGTTATAATTTTTTATCTTGAGGATTTCTAGGACACTTCTTCTACTATTGTAAACATGTATCCACTCTTTCCTTTACAATCTTTTATATCAAACATCCAACTTGCATTAGAAAATCCTTCTAACATAGCAGGTTTTCTTGTATAGTGTAGTTTGGAATCACGAGTGTATTGTAAATACCAAAGTATTCCTTCAATGACTTTCTAATGGATTTTCCCTAGATTACTCGTGTATCTACTTAAATTACTAACACTAAAAGCAACATCGTGCCTTGTACAACTCATAAGATACATCAGACTGCTTATAGCCATTGTGTATTCCACTTGGTCAACACTTTCACTTTTGTTTTTATCCAAATATTGGATAATGTCGATTGGAGTTCTAGCGATACCAGAATCATCCTTACTAAACTTGTCAAAAATATTATCCACATAGTTTTATTGAGTTAAATGAGACTATTAAGTGAACGTTTAATGTGAATGCCTAAAATCCCATCTACGAGTCTCATGTCTTTCATATCAAACTGTGAGTTTACCATGTCATTCTTTGTCATAACTTCACATAATGAGCATGTCATCAACATATAAACACATAATAATGTACCTTTCATTTTTAGTTTTGACATAAGTACATTTGTCACACTCGTTTATTTGATAACCATTAGCCATCATGACATCATTAAACATTTATGCCATTATTTTGGTACTTGATTTAATCCATATAAAGACTTCACCATGGCCAAGAGTTGCACAATCTTCAGGTTGTTCCATACAGATCACTTCATCTAGATCTCCATTCAAGAAAGTGTCTTAACATCCATCCAGGGTACTTCAAGATTTCACAGAGCGGCAATTGCAAGTACCATTGTAATAGATGTTATCCTAGACTTGGGAGAAGACATGTCAAAGTAATCAAGGCCTTCTTTTTTTCTATAACCTTTTATAACCAATCTGACTTTATACTTATGAATCGTTTAATCTTCTTTCATTTTTCCTTTGAAAATCCATATAGAACTTAGTGGTATCATTCCCAGAGGGAGGTCCACTAATTCCCACATATGGTTATGCAAGATAGAGTCAATTTCCTTCCTTATAGCCTCTTTCCATAAAGGATTTTCTATTGAGCTTACAACTTCTTTGTAGGTTATAATACCCCAATTTATATATAATTAAGCTAATTGCTAAAATGAATTAGTTAGAAGGAGTTAAGGTTAAAATATAATTACTTTTGAGAAATTTTTAAAAGATATTAACAATATAGGGACTAGTACATAAATTTTACAATTCTTTTGAAAATAAATCTGCTCAAATTCGCAGATCATCTTCACCATTCCTCCCTTCAAAACACATTTCCATTTCTCAATCTTCTTCTACCCCATTCTTCCTCATTTCTTCACCGTTTTTGACGTTCTTTATACCGAAACGAAGCTCTCAACTCCAGCTACAAGTGCATGTAAGTTTTAAGGTGAGATTTTCAGTTTTCAAAAATCGGTTAGAGAGAGAAAATTCATCACTTTTCCTATTCTCTCTATTTCTTGGTCCTATGTTCATTATTTTGCAATTCTAACACCAAAAATGGACTCAGGGGTCGATTTACCTATGGGTATGCTAGATTTTGATGCATGCAAGGAGTTTTGAGGGGTAATCGGAGCTACACCGGAAAAAGTAAGAAATCTAACCAAAGTTTAATTTTCCGGTCGATTTTGGGTGTTTTGACATTGATTCTAGACTCCTGGAATCATAAGGAACAAATTGGTATAATTAATTTCGCAAAACAATTAACTTTAACTTTTCCGATAGGTGGATCCCGAACACCGGTGATATTTTCCGAATATATAATTTTAAAAATAAAGGTTGAAGGGAGATTGGACTAAGCATAATTAATTAATTATGCTCTTAAGATTATTGGTTAGTTAATTTGGTTGATATAGGTATTATGAAAATGAATTATAAGTATATATGTTTATATGTTATTTGATTATGAGTAATTTTGGAAGTAAAGTATTGGAATTACTGACAGTTATGGAACTCTCGGATGATTGATGTCCAACCGGGTTGATAATTGCAGTCTATGGAGTACCGGTTTGGACTTTTGATATTTTGAATATAGAAGTGTATTTTATTGTAGGATTGACCCTAGTTATTACTAGGAGGATGTTCGTTTTATAGGGGAGACTCTGCTGAATTTTCGGTAGACAGTCTGTAAAACGAGACAAAATAAATTTTAATATTTCCCTAAACGTATATAAATTCTAAAAATAATATTATCTCTTTTAGATACTCAACTGGTAGGAGGAGCAGCAGTACCTGAAAATTAGGACAGTCGGCTAGGAGCAATTTGTGAGTTAATTATATGTTATGCATTTTTAATTTAGCATTTGCATTCATAATAAATTATTTCATGACATTTCTAGTAAAGTATTATTTTCACTTATAAGTGTATTATTATTATTTATAATAATTTATACGTGATTATTGGTGGATAAATACGTGTTATGGACATGCTTCCTGGTGAGCGGCATCAGGACCTTGTGCGCACAGGTACTATCGGGTTATTGGATATTGATGATACGAATGTTGTGATATATGGATAAGCTCGGTTGAGATATTCTCGGGCTATGTGATATGTAGATTTTGGATTTAAGTGAGGCTGGGTACGGAATCGGTTGAGTTATTCTCGGTCCTCCAGCTAACTGGGCGTGTGGTCGGTTGAGTTATTCTCGGTCCCCCAGTTATTGGATCAAAGTGATATGGTGATATTTGGTGGATTATTAGATGGGGTATTGAGGTTTAGGGTCCAGCACACGTATTAAACCACCTATCTATTTACTTATTAAATGATTTTGTGAAAAGCATATTGTGTGACTATTTATATTATATATGTATATACATATAATTATTATTATTATGTGTGGCATCAATGTTAAATTACTCATGCATTGTATATAATTAATTCACTACGGGAGGTTTGACTCCTTTAATTTTTCAGGTGACTAGAAGTCTGTTGCAGCCTAATTTCTTTCTTCGGGCAGCACATCTATCTCACTATGTACGGCTATTTAAAAATTATGTTAACAAATTTATATTCTAGACCGCAGTACCAGTTTGAGGATTATGTGTGTGTTTATTATGGAATGTTTTAATATTAAATTATGTTGAGACTATTGATAAGGTTATATTAAGGCTTGCTATGGGTTCCGGTAGCTTCAGCTTACCCGTTCCCTAGCGCCGGTCACGGTCCGTGGGATGGGTCGTGACAAAGTTGGTATCAGAGCCTAGGTTAGAAATTGTATGACCTAAGATGATAGAAAATCTGGATACTGCGGAATTAGGTTCCTATTCGTCTTTGACAGTCTTCTTTTAGTTAGATTCAGCGTACCGTAAGAGTCTTGTTATTTACTAGTACTTTTTATTTGTTCACATAATGAGGCGATCAATATCTAAAGTAGTTTAAACTGAACTAGTAAATGAACTAATGATACGTGATTTTGGTGATGAGATTTTTGTTTGTAAAAAAAAAAAAGTAATGATCTGTCATCCCAACTACCTCTTTAGAGAAGATGAGGCAAATTTAGAAGTTAAACGAACTAGAGGACTAAATAAGTGGAATCTCATTTGAACCAAAGAGTTCGACAATAAGAAATAATTTTCTTTAGAAATGGAAGCGATTTAAAATTCAATCAATTCTTTTCATTGTCCTTCATATGTTTTATCAATATTACATTTCTCCTCAAACTTCGGCTTACCAACCCGCTATTATATTTTCTTATGAAATTTGACTTCACTGATAGGCCCTTACATTAAAGCTTATCTCATTTTGCCCTCAATTCCTAAGTGTGACACATACATCCATAACTTGGTTCGTTTTCTTTAATGTCTCTAACGAACCTAGAACTTATTTCCTATTGATTATCTACTAACCTTTGTACCACCACACAACTGTTTACCTCAACTTGTATGATAGTGTCACATATTACCCTATGGACTAACTAATTAAGTAGTAGAAAAAAAATGCTATGAGTACCTTACTATCCATGTGGTAGAATAATCTTTAAAAAGTGATACATGAGTATGGTTCAAAGATGATATTTAATCTTAAATAAAAAGAATGACGGGGGATAAAATTAAGAAATTATTTAATAAAGTCGTAGTTATAAAAAAAAATTTACAACCATCAGAAAAAGATAATAATATCCATGGCATAAATTATCATGGTCCTTATTATGTTACAACCAATACCTTATTATGGTACAACCAATGGGTTTTTCGTAAGTAGTGTGAGCATATATCAAATAATGCTCACAATAAGAATTCTAACCTCCTTTTTCAACGGTCTTCATCTAGTATAATAAGACCAAACTTCTTATTCGAATTGAGAATCTTTCTACATCATTTGAATTCCGGAATGTGAGTGGATGCATCAGGGTCAACTGAGTCATTTTGTTTATAGAGACGAGACCGTTGACAGAAATTCATAATCTGAACAGGGACAAGTTGGAGTGTAATTCATTCTTACTCCGCAAGATAATAAGACTTGCAATGTTTCGGGGAATGCTACAATATTTTTGGATCATAGTGTTACCCATTCTTTTATTGCTCTGTGCTTTCCTATAAGAATAAATATAACTCTAGAAAAGTTAAGGTACTCCTTATCTTAACTACTCCAATATAACCCATTAGAAACAGATATTGCATTCTCTTCTTGTCCCACTATAGTAGAAGGAAGAGATCTATATTCGAATTTGATTCTGTTGGATGTGATTGATTTTGATGTCATATTGGGAATGGATTGGTTATTTCAATATTTTACCACTTTAAATTATCGTGGGAAGGTAGTGAGATTTAACATAATGGGAGATGTTAAATTCGAATTCAAAGGCAATAAAGATACTTCCTCTTTGATTTTGATATCAGCCAACAACTAGAAAGTTATTACATAAAGGGTGTTAAGGATATTTGGCCTTAGTCAAGGATACAATGGTAGATAAGGGTAAAGTAGAGAATGTTCCTGTTGTTCATGAATTTCCAGATGTTTTCTCGATGAATTACCAGGGTTAACTCTTGAAAGAGAAATTGAGTTTTATATTAACTTAGTTCCTGGAACTACCCCATTATTCATATCACCTTACAGAATGGCGCCAGCAGAATTGAAAGAGTTGAAGGAACAATTGTAAGATTTAATTGATAAAGGCTCCATTCGACCTAGCGTGTCTCCTTGGGGTGCTCCAGTGTTGTTCGTTAAGAAGAAAGATGGATCACTTCGGCTTTGCATTGATTATAGACAGTTGAATAAGGTGACAATCCGTAACAAATACCCTCTTCCTCGAATTGATGATTTATTTGATCAATTGCAAGGTGCGTGTCACTTCTCTAAAATTGATTTGCGGTCTGGGTATCATCAATTGAGAATCAGGAGCGAAGATATACCCAAGACAGCATTTAGAACACGATATGGCCATTATGAATTTTTGGTAATGTCGTTTGGCTTAACTAATGCACCAACGGCCTTTATGGATCTAATGAATAGGGTGTTCAAGCCATTCTTAGACCGCTTTGTGATTGTGTTCATTGATGATATCTTGATATATTCACGGAGCGAGAAGGAACACGCCAACCATTTGAGAATGGTATTGCATGCTTTGAGAGAACATCAACTTTATGCTAAGTTCTCTAAATGTGAGTTTTGGATGGAAAGTGTGGCTTTCTTAGGACATGTAGTGTCCAAAGATGGAATTCAAGTAGATCCTAAAAAGGTAGAAGCAATCACCAATTGGAAGAGACCTACTACAGTGACAGAAATTCGTAGTTTTCTGGGTTTAGCTGGCTATTATAGGAGATTTGTTCAAGATTTTTCCAAGATAGCTGCACCTTTAACTCGGCTAACTCAGAAAAATATTCCTTTTGTATGGTCAGAAGCATGTGAGAATAGTTTTCAAAAGCTAAAGGAATGTTTGACTTCAGCACCGGTACTCACTTTACCATCTGGATCAGGAGGATTCACTGTATATTGTGATGCTTCTAGAGTTGGCTTAGGCTGTGTTTTGATGCAAAATGGCAGGGTTATAGCTTATGCTTTGAGGCAATTAAAGAAACATGAACAAAATTATCCAACTCACGACTTAGAGATGGCATCAGTAGTATTTGCACTAAAGATCTGGAGACACTATCTGTATGGAGAAGCTTGTGAAATTTACACTGATCACAAGAGTCTTAAATGCATATTCCAACAAAGGGATTTGAATTTAAGGCAGAGATGTTGGATGGAACTTTTGAAAGATTATGATTGTGCCATTTTATATCATCCTGGTAAAGCTAATGTCGTGGCAGATGCTCTAAGTAGGAAATCTTCAGGAAGTCTAGCTCATATTAGCTCAGAAAGAAGGCCTTTGATTAAAGAAATGCACGATCTGTATGATTCTGGAGTGCAACTAGAGTTGAATCATCATGGCACATTCTTAGCTCACTTTAAGGTTAGATCGGTATTACTTGATAGAATCAAGGCAGCTCAATCAAGAGATCCTCAGTTGTGTAAGATTTTAGATGAATTGAATGATGGTGAGGCTCGAGATTTTAGAATTGATGATGGTGGATGTCTACGGTATGGAGAACGATTGTGTGTTCCGAATGTAGATAATTTGAGAAAGGAGATAATGGAAGAAGCACACTTTGCAGCTTATAATATGCATCCAGGCTCTACAAAGATGTATCAAGACCTTAAGAAGCTGTATTGGTGGAATGGTATGAAACGTGATGTAGCAGAGTTTGTATCTCGATGTTTAACTTGTCAACAAGTGAAACTCGAACATCAGAAGCCTTCAGGATTATTACAACAATTGCCTATTCCAGAATGGAAATGGGAGCGAGTAACCATGGATTTTGTAGTTGGATTGCCCCGTGCTATAACCGGATATAATTCTATTTGGGTCATAGTTGATAGATTAACCAAGTCAGCGCATTTTCTTCCAGTAAAGACAACATATTCAGTGGCGAAATTGGCACAGTTGTACGTGGATAAAATTGTTTTCCTATATGGAGTACCAGTGTCTATTGTGTCAGACAGAGGCTCGGTGTTTACTTTAAAATTTTGGGAAAAACTCCAGCGTGCTTTGGGCACTAGATTAAATTTTAGCATAGCTTTTCATCCACAAACAGATGGTCAATCTGAAAGAACAATCCAAACGCTGGAAGACATGTTGAGAATGTGTGTGTTGGACTTTGGTGGTCATTGGGATACATATTTGCCTCTCATTGAATTTGCATATAATAATAGTTACCACTCAAGCATTCAAATGGCTCCTTATGAAGCATTATATGGTAGAAAGTGTAGATCTCCTTTATGTTGGGAAGAAGTTGGTGAAAGGAAGCTCACTGGTCCCGAGCTAATACAAATAACTTCTGAAAAGGTTCCTATCATTCGTCAAAGATTGCAAACTGCCTTTAGTAGGCAGAAAAGCTATGTGGATCCAAGGAGGAAGGACGTGGTATTCATGGAAGGGGACTATGTTTTTATCAAAGTGTCACCAATGAAAGGAATCATGAGATTTGGAAAGAAAGGAAAGTTGACACCTAGATACATCGGACCATTTGAGATTTTGAAGAGAATAGGTGAAGTTGCATATCAATTAGCATTGCCTCCTAACTTATCACAGGTTCATCCTGTGTTCCATATATCAATGCTAAGGAAATATGTTCCAGATCCTTCTCATGTTCTTCATCCTCAAGCGATAGAAGTTAGTGAAGATTTATCTTATGAGGAGCAACCAGTGGCAATAGTGGATCGTCAAGTTCGCCAACTTAGATCAAAAGTTATCCCAATGGTAAAGGTGTTATGGAGTAACCATTCTATGGAAGAGTGCACTTGGGAATCCGAATTAGAGATGCAGAAAAATTATCCTTATCTATTTCAAACATGAGGTTAGTCCTTCAATTTTAAATTCGAGGACGAATTTCCTTAAGGGGGGAAGAATTATAATACCCCAATTTATATATAATTAAGCTAATTGCTAAAATGAATTAGTTAGAAGGAGTTAAGGTTAAAATATAATTACTTTTGAGAAATTTTTAAAAGATATTAACAATATAGGGACTAGTACATAAATTTTACAATTCTTTTGAAAATAAATCTGCTCAAATTCGCAGATCATCTTCACCATTCCTCCCTTCAAAACACATTTCCATTTCTCAATCTTCTTCTACCCCATTCTTCCTCATTTCTTCACCGTTTTTGACGTTCTTTATACCGAAACGAAGCTCTCAACTCCAGCTACAAGTGCATGTAAGTTTTAAGGTGAGATTTTCAGTTTTCAAAAATCGGTTAGAGAGAGAAAATTCGTCACTTTTCCTATTCTCTCTATTTCTTGGTCCTATGTTCATTATTTTGCAATTTTAACACCAAAAATGGACTCAGGGGGTCGATTTACCTATGGGTATGCTAGATTTTGATGCATGCAAGGAGTTTTGAGGGGTAATCGGAGCTACATCGGAAAAAGTAAGAAATCTAACCAAAGTTTAATTTTCTGGTCGATTTTGGGTGTTTTGACATTGATTCTAGACTCCTGGAATCATAAGGAACAAATTGGTATAATTAATTTCGCAAAACAATTAACTTTAACTTTTCCGATAGGTGGATCCCGAACACCGGTGATATTTTTCGGTGACATACGAAATAAGTACAGAATAAATAGTTGGTTTACTTCAGAATGTTCTAAATGTTATTTGGAGCAACATTAATTCTTGGAGTTTGACCAAATTCCTTACCGTTTAGTCTCTATAAATTGCGAAAGTATATAGTCGGGTGAAATTAAGGAAAATAATTAAGTTGGGTTAAAAATAATTGTTGGATCCTCATTTAAATAAATTTCAAAATATATAATTTTAAAAATAAAGGTTGAAGGGAGATTGGACTAAGCATAATTAATTAATTATGCTCTTAAGATTATTGGTTAGTTAATTTGGTTGATATAGGTATTATGAAAATGAATTATAAGTATATATGTTTATATGTTATTTGATTATGAGTAATTTTGGAAGTAAAGTATTGGAATTACTGACAGTTATGGAACTCTCGGATGATTGATGTCCAACCGGGTTGATAATTGCAGTCTATGGAGTACCGGTTTGGACTTTGGATATTTTGAATATAGAAGTGTATTTTATTGCAGGATTGACCCTAGTTATTACTAGGAGGATGTTCGTTTTATAGGGGAGACTCTGCCGAATTTTCGGTAGACAGTCTGTAAAACGAGACAAAATAAATTTTAATATTTCCCTAAACGTATATAAATTCTAAAAATAATATTATCTCTTTTAGATACTCAACTGGTAGGAGGAGCAGCAGTACCTGAAAATTAGGACAGTCGGCTAGGAACAATTTGTGAGTTAATTATATGTTATGCATTTTTAATTTAGCATTTGCATTCATAATAAATTATTTCATGACATTTCTAGTAAAGTATTATTTTCACTTATAAAAGTGTATTATTATTATTTATAATAATTTATACGTGATTATTGGTGGATAAATACGTGTTATGGACATGCTTCCTGGTGAGCGGCATCAGGACCTTGTGCGCACAGGTACTATCGGGTTATTGGATATTGATGATACGAATGTTGTGATATATGGATAAGCTCGGTTGAGATATTCTCGGGCTATGTGATATGTGGATTTTGGATTTAAGTGAGGCTGGGTACGGAATCGGTTGGGTTATTCTCGGTCCTCCAGCTAACTGGGCGTGTGGTCGGTTGAGTTATTCTCGGTCCCCCAGTTATTGGATAAAAGTGATATGGTGATATTTGGTGGATTATTAGATGGGGTATTGAGGTTTAGGGTCCAACACACGTATTAAACCACCTATCTATTTACTTATTAAATGATTTTGTGAAAAGCATATTGTGTGACTATTTATATTATATATATATACATATAATTATTATTATTATGTGTGGCATCAATGTTAAATTACTCATGCATTGCATATAATTAATTCACTACGGGAGGTTTGACTCCTTTAATTTTTCAGATGACTAGAAGTCTGTTGCAGCCTAATTTCTTTCTTCGGGCAGCACATCTATCTCACTATGTACGGCTATTTAAAAATTATGTTAAAAAAATTTATATTCTAGACCGCAGTACCAGTTTGAGGATTATGTGTGTGTTTATTATGGAATGTTTTAATATTAAATTATATTGAGACTATTGATAAGGTTATATTAAGGCTTGCTACGGGTTCCGGTAGCTTCAGCTTACCCGTTCCCTAGCGCCGGTCACGGTCCGTGGGATGGGTCGTGACATAGGTCTAAGTTCCATCCTCTACCATAGAGGTTAGAAAATCTAATCTAAATGATTTTTCAACCATTTCTCTTTTACTCTTTCTAGGCTCTACCTCTTCCCCAACTTCAATTTCGACATGCTGATTGTTGTCATCAACAATCTCTAGAGTCTGTTTGTATTTCGAACCACTTTCATTTTCCCTGCATGAAAAATACATTTTTAAAGAATGAGGCATTCCTTCACTCAATGAGGGTTTTCTTACGAATCTAAAGATTATTAGATTCATACATAAGAAATCAATATTCATTACTATGAAGCACATAACCAATGAAAATACAACCCCCCATCGTTGGACTTATTTTCATTTTCTTTGGCAACAGAGCCATTACTTTAGCAAGACATGCCCACACTTTCAAGTTATTGTATTAAGATTTCTTATAATTTATATGGTGTATTGTCTAATTTCTTATAAGGTAGCTTATTTAAAAGGTGATTAGTTGATCAAACAACTTCCCCCATATATTATGTGGCATCCCAGAACTATTCAACATCGCGTTAATCATCTCCTTAAAGGTACGGTTATTTTGATATTCCACCCTATTAGACTGAGAAGAGGACAATGGTATTACCACGTGAATAATTCCATATTATGAGCAAAACTTGCCAAATGGTTCAGCATATTCACTACCATGATCGCCTCTAACTACTTTAATCATTTTATTAAGTTGGTTTCCTACTTCCTGTTTATAGAGAAAAAATTCTCTATCGCCTTGTCTTTGCTTTAAAAAAAATATGCATAGCAATATTTTGTATTAGGGTAATTAATTTATTAGTCCTTATATTTTGACAAAACACACTGTTTAGTTCCTGTATTTTTAAAAACACATGATAAAGTCCCTAACCTTTTTCTCGATGAACTGTTTAGTCCCTAATGTTTTTCTTGGTGAATTGTTTAGTCCCTGCCGTTAGACTCTCATGAAGATTTTGTTAGTCAATTTGGATTTGCGTTATTCTTTTCCTTTATTTTCCTTTTCTTTAAACTCTAATGCATCTGAAATCAACTTTGAGTGTTCTTCTTCTTGATTTTCTTCTTAATCGTTCAAATTTGTAAGCATTGGGTCTGTTCGTTTTCTTGTTCTCCACACAAATAACTTCTTCTTCTAAATTGGATTTCCTCTTCTAAAGTTTGAAGGTAAATAGTAAAGGGTAATTTAGTCATTTCCGAAGTCATAAACGGTAAAAAATCTAACAAATACACGGAAGGACTAAACAGTTCACTGAGAAAAAGGTTAGGGACCTTACCATGTGTTTTTGAAAATATAGGGACTAAACAGTGTGTTTTATCAAAATATAGGGACTAATAAATTAATTACCCTTTGTATTATCATCAATAAAAGTAATAAAATATTTAGGATAATTTATTTATTAGTCTCTATATTTTGACAAAACACACTGTTTAGTCCATGTATTTTCAAAAACACATGGTAAGGTCCATAACAGTTTTCTCAGTGAACTGTTTAGTCCTTCCGTCTGTTTGTTAGATTTTTTACCGTTTATGACTTCGGAAATGACTAAATTACCCTTTGCTATTTACCTTCAAACTTTAGAAGAGGAAATCCAATTTAGAAGAAGAAGCTATTTGTATGGAGAACAAGAAAAGAAAAAGAACAGGCCCAATGCTTACGAATTTGAACGATTAAGAAGAAAATCAAGAAGAAGAACACTCAAAGTTGATTTCAGATGCATTAGAGTTTAAAGGAACGGAAAAAAAAGAACGCAAATCCATATTGACTAACAAAATCTTTATGAGAGTCTAACGGCAGGGTCTAAACAGTTCACCGAGAAAAACGTTAGAGACTAAACAGGTCATCGAGAAAAAAGTTAGGGACTTTATCATGTGTTTTTGAAAATACAAGGACTAAACAGTGTGTTTTATCAAAATATAGGGACTAATAAATTAATTACCCAAATATTTATTACCTCCTCGAGTTTGAATAAAATTTAAGTCACAAATATCACTATGTATAATTGGATGACTTCCTATTTGCCATGGAGAACCTCCTAATAATTTCTCTCAATAGTGGTATGCTTGCACCTCCAACATAGTTATTCAATTAGCTACTTTAATGCATGAATTTCATGGGCGGAACCAGGGGGTTGGGGTGGGCTCGAGCCCCAGCAGGCCGTCGGAGAATTGAGAATTTTTTTTTTTCAGTAATGGTGTCTGGTAATATTTTGGAGAGAATTATATTGACTCTATGTAGTATTATTTCAATGTTTAAAGGTAGATGAAATGGTTAATGATGCTTACTTCTATTTGAGAAGTGCCTATGTTCAACTCCCTCCAACCTCATTTTCTTTTAAAAAGTTTTTATTTTTTAATAATTATAAAAACATGTTACCATTATTAATTATTTTAAATGGACTCTTTATTTTTATTTTGATAACACTTTTGAATTCATTTTTAATATGTCTTTACCATTAAAAAAAAGTAAACATATTTAATATTCATTTTTATTATGTCTTTATCATTAAAAAAAGTAAACATGTTTAATTTTCTATAAGTTTTAATGCTAGTTTCTAACGCGTTGGAGGCTAAAAAAAATTTGCGCAGCTCAGCCCTAACGGGCTGGACTTTGAAAATTTACCGTCAACCGCACGGTTAATTTCGAATTTTTTTTTACATTTTGAAATTTTTTTACTGATATGTTTAAGCCCCGAGTCATCTGGAGTCCTGGTTCCGCCAATGATGAATTTGATTTGGTTTTCATGATATGCTATACTATTATTCACTTACCCTTTAGGGTATAAACCCTAAACCCTAGTATATGTCTAGTTTAAGCTTAGTGAAACCTAACCACCCCTTCTAGGCGGCTCGAGTGGGAGGCAGTCTAGGCAACCGACAACAATAGTAATCATATATAATTATTGAGATATCAATTGTTAAAAGTAATTATTATGCCTCATCTAAATTTAATAGTAATCATATATAGAAAACATGAATACACTCTATCAAATAAAATAAAAAAACCGACAACAATAACACAAATTGTCTTTTTTTTTTTTTTTTGTTAATCACCATCTCTTAACAACAATAGCACAACAAGAGGTTCCAAAATTTACTTCACAACTTTTTTCTTAACAAAAATAGAGATAATTTACATGAGATTAATCACTATCTTTTATTGATGAAGCTTGAAATTGCATTGTTTTGTATATGAGGTTAAATTGTTTTCCCTCGACGCTGCAATTTGTCATAAAGTTTGATTTTCAACTAAAACTTCTTAGTTGAGTAAAAAATTAGTTATACTTTATATATATTAAATTTAAATTTGTAGAAAAATAGAGTATGAAAATGTTTAGAACCTCTAAAATACTGAAGTGTCTAACCGTCACCCTTAACCAACCTAACTAACCACCATAAATTGTGGGAAAAGCGCATCATTTCTAATCACCTAAAGCTAGGGCTGTAATCGAGCCGAGCCGAGCCGAGCTTTGGTCTGTTCAAGCTCTACTCGCTATAAAATTAACGAGCTCGAGCCCGAGCCGAGCTTGCTATAAAATTAACGAGCCAAGCCCGAGCCGAGCTTTGGCTTGCTCAACGAGTTTGAGCCGAGCTTCGAGCTTGTTTCGAGCCCAAAATCCTCTTTTGGACTTGGTTCATTAAGAAAATTATCTAACAATGAATTGTTTGTGTGTAAATTGTTAATTCATTTATGAAGTTTACTTGCAAATAACTCTTTAATTGTGTACATAAACAAGCTCACAAGCAAAGTTCGTGAATAAATAAACAAGATGCTTACAAATAGTTTGTCTATTACTCATTTATTATGTTTGTGAATGAACTCATCTAATAGCAAATGAAATAATATTAAGTTTAGATATTTGTGAACTAACACAAAACTATATAGTTTTCTACAAAACTAAAATTTGTTCATAAATGTTCTAATCGAACCTGCTCGCGAGCTTTCGAGCCGAGCTTTGGCCTGCTCAAGCTTGGCTCGTTTACGAACCGAGCCAGTAAATCGTGTTCACGAGCGACTCGTTTACAAATCGAGCCGAGCTTTTATCGAGCCGATCACCGAGCCGCTCATGAGCGGCTGTGTTCATTTACAGCCCTACCTAAAGCCAAGTGAAGGCACTTTTTGTGAATTGGGACATTTTTGTATTACTCTTTAATTTCAATTAATTAATCTTGCATAACCATATTATAGGACCATATTATTTACTACTTATAGGACCATATTATTTAATGTTATTTTTTTGTATTTTTTGAAATTACTACTTATAGGACCATATTATTTAATTTATTGCTATGAACATTTAATTTGTTTTGTTTTAGCATTGATCACCTACATATTTTAATTAATTTTCTTCATCTAATTAATTGAAACCCATTGTTGTGCACGTAATCATATAGTATTTGCTTGGAATCGTCGGTTGATTCAATTAGTTTATTAATCGAGTGTCCATTTTGATTTAAATATGTATTTCATGATTTGCCATGATTATTCTAATCTTACATGTAAATATTTGACGCACACATTATATAACAAATTAAATTTACAATCATATATGTACAATTTGTGTTTCTAACATTTTTTTATATAGTTTATCCGATTTTTTGGTTCAGGACTCATCAGATACCTTAATGCTTTAAGGGTTAATTTTGAATAAAATTCATTGTGGTTTGATCCCTTTATATATAGGTAGGTTCTCGTTTTTTTTTTTTGTAAAATAAAAACCGAGTAATTCACCATTAACAAATTGCAGAATTTTATTGACACCATAAAAATGATGATGCAGTAATTTTATATGGAAATTTTTTTCGCCACTCTTCCTTTTTTTTTTTTTTGCGTATGTTTCTAGAAATTCAGAGACATAGTAATTTATGATTCAAAGACATGGTCCTTTTTTTTTTTAAATACAGATCTACAAGGTCAGATTATTAGCAACACTTGCACAAACTGCTTTTAATTTCATCTATTAAAACATAGAGGAGGTCGAAGAAGAAGTTGAAGAAGAGGATGAAGAAGGCCAAAGTACAAGAAAGCTCCAAATCCTTGAAATAAAATTACGATTGTTCGGAGTTGAAAACTAACAATAAAAACATCAAATTCTATAGGAGACCATGGAACGAGAGAGAAATCTGCACCAAGGTTGTAAAACTAAAATGAGGCAAAAAAAGATAGAATCGTAAGGGAAACTATAGACCTTCATTAATGACAAATCAACATTAAAAATTTATAAAAACAAACGTCTTTTTAGGAAAAAAAGTTAATTTGATAAAAGATAGTGACGATGAAAGAAAAAAAAATCTTATTTTGCAAACTCAATCGCAAATAATATACTTTTATTTTATGAGTTGTTCATATTTTATTCTTTTGTTTATTTCTTTTGCATCGGTTTCAGAGTATATGTAATGTTTTTTCCTTAAGTATATAGTGTAGAAACATATTCCCAATTTTATTGAATCACAGATGTATATGACGATGTATACAACTTTATTTTTTCGGTATGAAAAGACGAAGCATTTTGATGGATATGAAAGTGATATTTTATATGTGAAAGGATTAGATAAAAATGAGGATTATAAGTAGATTGTTGGTGTTTTTTGTTTTTTTATAGAAATTGGGACGGGACAGAACTTGGATAGGGTGAGTACTCATGGCCCAAAAACTGTCAAATCTTAATTGGAATGCACGGATGTGAATATATTTAACATTATAGTTGTTTCTACAAATGTTATATATATATATATTTGAAATTTTTCAGAACTCTATTATGCAGTTTTCATATTTTTTTTTTATATGTATTTGATTAGGATTTATATGATATTTCATTAACTTTCTTTGAATTTATTTCAGTTTCGTTAAATTTACAAAATGTTGAAATTGAATGGTAGTGAATTAAATTGCAGAAGAGTGGCCTTATGAAGTTTTTTCGGAGATCCATCATCGGAAGTGAAACCGATTTTAAATTTTTTTTTATGAATAAATCAATAGATTAATCAGCCTCATAACACACAATATCCTGCAGCCGATTCTCAGCAGAAAAAGACACAAACTCATTAGTATTGGATTAGACATGTCGTGCAACGATATGAACTCCCCTATCTGCTAGTCTTGACAAAAAGGACACTTTGAAATCGTGTCGACAATTTAATAAGACTCTAATTTTAAATTTTAATAGAATCTCTTGATATGTTTTACAACTATTTACAACTATGTCAAGTCATAATTTTGGATTATGTCAAACTAGTAAAATCAGTACTTTTAATATATGTTAAGGATTGGAATTTATAAATTAGAAATCTAGAACATATTTTTAGGGTTTATGATTTATGAATTGGAATCTAAAATTTTTAAATGATGGTATAAAATCATAATACAAAGAGAATTCTGATATATTAAGCATTAAGTTTGATGATATGACTTAGTTGTAATTTTGTAGTCAATTATGATATTAATGTAATTGACCTTTTCTATAACTTCCTCAAATCTTAATTGGAATGCACAGATTAGTTATTCTAGGTCCTTTGACAACCTGAAGGCCCTAAGTATATCTTATTTGTTATTTTTTGGTTTTTTGTTTGGGAAAATTATACATAATTTTTTTTTTTAAAAACTATCAATAATTATCTCAAATTATAATTTTAAATTAGGCCCAATACATTACCAGTTCCCTGAACTTGTCCATAATGATAGATTGACTTCCTAAACTTTATAAGTGTCTCACCAACTTCCTAAACTTGCTTATTTCGTATCACCAGCTCCCTAAACTTGTCCATAAAAATTTATTAGCTTCCTGAAATTTGCAAGTGTCTCACCAGCTCCCTAAACTTGCTTATTCTGTAATAACCTAAATACTAAAACCATACTCATCATTTCGATCTCTCAATCATGTAACACTAACTCTTATAATAGGTTGGAAGGTAGGGGAAGAGAAAAAATTAACTCACAAATAGATGGAGATGTACTTTATTCATTATATATAAAATATAATGATATATTAATAATATAATTTAATTGTAATTTTATAATTAATTATGATATTCAATTAGAAAGCCTACCATAATATGCATTCTCAAGAAAACAAAATTGGCAAAAGTACGTAGATTGAGTTGTTATTATATCATATTTATTTTTTTGAGTTGCATATCATATTTATTTTTACACATTACTTTTATACTATAATGTTTACTTTGTTTTTTACAAAGTAAGTCTTACTTTGTTTTTTTCACCATTGGATGGTGATGAATTTTGACAAAGTAAGCTCATCCAATGGTAGAAAAAACAAAGTAAATCTTACTTTGTCAAAAACAAAGTAAGCATAGAATTTATTCATTCATAAAAACATTACCCATTTGATGTGTATCTAAAATTGCTCTTATAGTTCATAATAAGAATTTTACACCTAGGATTTTAGGAAAATGTAAAAAGAAAGAGGTGAGTGATTCATTCAGTTTGTTATTTGTTCTACTAGTACAATCATTCTATATTTTTTTGTTAGTTTTTTTAATTTTTGGATTAATTTAACTTTTCTTTTTGGTAGAAGGATTAATTTAACTTTTGATTCTCGTACTTATATATTCTTGTATTTTTTTTATTAATTTCATTCCAGTTTTATCTATTTCACCGTCTGTTAGCGATATTTTGCGAATATGCTAATTTCAACCTTGTCACGTGTGGTTAGGGTGCGGGCGTGCCAGAGAAATTATTTCTCAAAATATTAAAGACGGTTAAGTTTATGGAATTGCGCGCCAAAACTTGAAATCTTAAACGAAGCGATTGGCGAGGGACGCAAGGATTGAAAAAATCCCTCTTGGGTCTCTAGCGCCGTTATAAAAACTTTGCTAGATAAATTATTTTATTTAAGCTAATGCGGGTAAATTGAAGACGAGAAAATAAAGGAATTTAAAGTGCGAAATTGACACAAGATTTGATGAAAATTGGTATTTTATTGATTGAATAAGTGTTTGAAACATGAAGCTGGAAATGAACTACAATTGAAGAACTCCTATACTAAACATATAGCTAATTCAATTGAATTGGAAAGGCAAATCAAATACAAGGAATTGAAATGCAATTAAAATAAAAATTGGAATTCAACAACAAACTCGGAGCCACAATAGCTATCTCGGATTGACGTTGAATTTTGGTGTCGGCGTGAGGTCCTTGGAGAGCTGCAATCGGTCGGGCCCGTACGGTATGTGCTTTGTGCAATGGCAAAACGTTGGTAGGCAAATGGGGTAGATTTAGACCTTAACTTCGGGAGGCTCGTTTGGGTGCTTCGAATACGGAATTGGACGATTAAGTAGGCTAGATTTAACTTCAGGAAGTGAGGAACAATTTTGTATAAGGGATCGAAGGCTAAAACGGATTCTAAATGGATGGAATCTGGCTTTGAAAATGACTGGACGAATCTGGAAAATTCTGGACAGAATAGCTAAAAGAAATTGGGGTGCAAAGATTAATTTGTAAACGGAGTTTCTGGACACGGAATTGAGTGAATCAAAAGGCTAGATTGAAATTCAGGACGTCAGGAACAACTTTGTCGAAGGGATTGAAAGCAAAAAATGATTTTAAATGGACGAAATCGGGCCTTGAAAGTAGTTGGACGAATCTGGAAAATTAATTTGAAAACAGAGTTTTGGCTAGGAATTGAACAAATTAAAGGCTTGGAATGCTAGCTTGAATTGGGAAACTTGAAAAGAAACTTGAATTAAGGCTAAAGGAAGCTTAAAAGGAGAATTGAAGCTAAGAAAAAATGAAGAACAAAAGGAAGAACTTGAAGAACTTAAAGAACTTAGGAGCTAAGAACTTGAAACTAAGAACTAGAAAAGAGAGAGCATTGAAAGGGACCTTTGGAGAGGGGTTTGTGTTTGTGTTGAGTGTGATTTTTTTATGAAGGGGAGGGGGTCTATTTATAGTATTTTGGAGTGGCATTTTGGTAATTATTAAGTGGTATTTTGGTAATTAGTGACCAACTAACTTAACTAACTCCTTAACTTCCTCAACTTCCTCCAACTACCAATGCCACATCATCCCACTACCTCAACTTCCATTAACTTCCATTGACCAATTCCAACTGCTGCCGAGAGAGAGTTTACGCCCCGCGTATGTCCGACTACGCCCCGCGTAGTGCAGCTTCTAGAGTTGGCGCGTTTTGTTGATGGTGCATACGCGTGGCGTCTCTTGTGTCACGTCCCGCGTGAAGGAGTATGCCCTGCGTGTTGGTGGATACGCCCTGCGTATTGGAGCTTCTGATCTTGAAACACTCTGCGGATGGGTCTTACGTGTGGCGTATTGGCGAGTACGTCCCGCGTAAGCAAGTACGCCTCGCGTAAAATGAAGGACGCCCTGCGTATCGGAGTTCTGAAGTCTGATCTCTCTAGACACCTTGTTTACGCCCTGCGTATCGACAACTACGCCCCGCGTAGTTGAGTCTCTGAAGTTGAACGTCTTCGGAAGTGGTATACGCCCCGCGTATAAAAATATACGCCTCGCGTATTTGGAGTGAATTTATTAATGTATACTTTTTATTTTTATTATTTTCCAGATGAAATGTAAACTATATCCTAAAATTAAACCCAAGCTTTCTATATACATGAAAATAAAATTTATTTTATTTTGGGCCAACAATTGCCCCCCTCTTTTGTGTATAAATTGACTAGAATTGAAAATTTGTACACAAAAGAATGTATTTTTGAACCCCTTTTTTTGTGAAGATGTGAGAAATAAAGCAGGAAAATTACAAAGCAATATGTACGCCGAAATTATTGGAGATAAGTGTACAAAAATAAATAAATAATAACAAACTTGACCTCGTGACCGATGAATGGTTTGAGATCAAAACAGTTGTTCAGAACAGTTGTTTGATGGGATTAAATTTGATTCAGATCAAATAAATACCAAAAGCTTGGTTCTGAGATAATTGGTACTTTAGAATCACGGATTGCTTTTGAAAAAGGTATGGAAATGGTTTGCAACAAGAGAATGGCTCGTAATAATGGAAAATAACTTGAAGCTATAATAATGATAAATTTGGACACAACTGGCTCGAATTGAGGAGTGGATAATGTTTATCTAAGCTAAATGAACTTCTAGAATAATCAGATTGGAATTTGTCGAATTGGAGAAATTGGACGTGTCGGAATCATTTTACAATATCCGATGTAAGAAAAATCAAATGGCAATGGGGTGATTTCGAGTGAGGAAATTGAGGTTATAGGAAATCGTTTTGAACCAAATGAAAGTTGATAGTTATGATTTGGATATTAACGAAGAAATTGAGATTGGTTTTGAAGGAAAAGGTGGTTTAAGACGGATGAAATCAATTTTGGGAAAAAAGCTAACTAGAACAGTTGTTTGATGGAAATTATGATTTTGAGATCAATAATTTCCAAAAGCTTGGTTCTGGATATTTTAATTAACCGGAATCAACTAATAGATAACAAGTACGATTTAGAAATGGTAATGATTGAGTGTTCTGGTTTGTGGGTTAGAGTTTGAAGCAAATGAAGAAGATGCGAAAACAAAAGTAGAAAATATGAACCAAATGAACATAAATAATTTATTTTGAAAACTGAAATATTTTTTCATTCTCTTTTTTTTTTTTTGTGCTGGCAAAAGCACCAACTTATTTTGACCATAAATGGTCTTATGGGCTATGTTGTAAGTACAACATTATGTTATCGCCTCATACAATAAAACGCTCAGTAACATCTCTACAAGAGGGATATGAGTTTCCATGTCTAGATTCTTATTTTCATGACTCTCTTTCCACATAATAAAAAGTATTGGTAAACTAGAGTCTACATAAATAAACAAGGTTAAGAAGCAGAAACCTCGTGACTTGTTCGGATGGTAGGAAAGTTGAAGTAGGCTGGCGAAAAGGAGAATCATGGTCTGCAAACTTGGTCCCCAATTTGAGTTAACAAACTTCATGGTGATCATAGGCTCTGGAAAAACATGAGTTGTTGGAAGAATCATTAGAAGTATTTCTGGGGTGGATTCTCGATTAACTTCTCGATCTTGACTGCCCGCCAAACCATGATCATAGAAGTTTTCTTCATCATGACCGAGTTGCGAATTACAATCATAGAAAACTTCTTCATGAGTTTCTGAAGCCACTTCTTCTTCGATATCACAAGTTTTCATAAAATCTTCTGATTTTAAAGAATTCACAAGAATGAGAGATTCTTCTAGAGTAAATTCTTGTTGAACCTCTTCCGGTTGGATGCCCCTCGGGTTGGATACCTCATCGTCTTGATTGGATTCTGAATCATATCTCCAAGAAACATCTTCCTCATCTTCTTGAATTTCTACAGGTGCTTCATGGATGCCCCCCGAGTTAGAAGTGCTTAATGGGTCGTCACCCTCTCGACTGAAATCCGAATTGAGATCATGAGATATATCTTCATTCTCTTCATGGGCTAGTATAACTGCCTTCTTGTTCATTTCAGGACTCCATAGAACTTCCATTGTCTTTGGGGTATTTGCATCTCTGGGCAACACTTCTAGAGTGGGTTCTTGCTGAATCGCTTCCTCTTCGATGCCCCCCAAACCAAGATCACTAGACACAACATTGTCCTCTTCATTGGATTCTGATTCATGGTTCCTAGAAACATATCCTTCTTCTTCTTGAATTGCTATAAGAGTTTCGTGGATGCCCCCCGAGTTCGGAGTATCTGATAGGCCATCATCGTCCTGGCTGAAACCTGAATTGAGGTCATGAGATACATCTCCATCCTTGTCTTGGGTTTGCACAACTTACTTCTCGTTCATGTCGAGGCTCCATAAAAATCCCATTGACCTTTAGGGATTTGCATATATGGGTAGTACTTCTAGAATGGGTTCTTGTTGAGTTGCTTCCTCTTCGATGCCCCCCAAACCAAGATCAATAGACACAACATCGTCCTCTTCGTTGGATTCTGAGTCATAGCTCCTAAGAACATCTCCTTCTTCTTCTTGGATTTCTATAGGAGTTTCGTGGATGCCCCCCGAATCAAGATCATTGGAAGCGGCGTCATCCTCTTGCATGGACCTAGAATCATAGTCATAGGGATCGTCTCCATCCTCTTGACTTCCTATTGCCGGTTCACTGTTAGGAATCTTCGTTTTTGGAAGAGTTGGGCGTGTGGTGTATGCTTCTAACTTTGCATTATGATGAAGTACTGCATCTTGGATGGCCTCGATACAGCCTTCAATGCAGGTTCTGAAAGAAGCTGCGATATCAGCCGTCTGTTTCTCGAGTTGATCCGCAAGTTGTTGATATGCATCATCTATTGATCGCTCCTCCTTCATAAGTAATGATTTGATTTCTCCATCATCCTCAACAACTGGGACCGCCTCCATATTTACAACAAGACTAGAATCCTCGAAAGAATTTTGGTCGTAGCTCATAGCGGGGCACTCAAACTTGTCATAGGTTGTATGCTCGACGGGTGCAATGATCGTGCTTCTTTCGAAGCAAGATTGCCGACAAGGACGATGGAAATGGAGGTTTTCATCACTATAATTGCAAATATAACTACCTCGACAATGAGGATTACTCATTCGAAGGTGCTCCCATACCTCGATATAATCAGGACCATGTGGATTTTCATGGGATTCCTGGACTTGCTCCACGTAGCAACCATATTGATCATCATAGAATAACGCGGTTTGAACGTAAGCACAACATTTGCAGTCGATATTATGTTCGTCGCTATGAATAAACTGAACATAGCCATCGTCGTAGCATCTAAAGACGGTGTACCAATGGACCCACAATCCGGTTGCACTTATTGTGAAATGTCGATCTCGATTGAAACCACCAAAATATACCGGTATCGTAGCATCCTTTGCATCTTCGTATGCTGTCCTCGTCATGGTCTGATTGCTTTGCACCTATCGATATTCAGAGGCATTCTCCTCGAATAATAGAAAAAATGATTAAGTTAAATTTATTATGAAAATAAAGCGAGTAAAATTGCATAAGAGCATGGAAAATAATAAGCTAAATTGAAAAGGTTGAATTTGAGAAAAAAAATGAATCGTGACGAAAAAAATGAGTAAAAAAAAGGGTATTGAAATTTTTTGGCAAAGCTTAAAATAGGTCCCATTGGGCGTGCCAAAAATTGTTAGCGATATTTTGCGAATATGCTAATTTCAACCTTGTCACGTGTGGTTAGGGTGCGGGCGTGCCAGAGAAATTATTTCTCAAAATATTAAAGACGGTTAAGTTTATGGAATTGCGCGCCAAAACTTGAAATCTTAAACGAAGCGATTGGCGAGGGACGCAAGGATTGAAAAAATCCCTCTTGGGTCTCTAGCGCCGTTATAAAAACTTTGCTAGATAAATTATTTTATTTAAGCTAATGCGGGTAAATTGAAGACGAGAAAATAAAGGAATTTAAAGTGCGAAATTGACACAAGATTTGATGAAAATTGGTATTTTATTGATTGAATAAGTGTTTGAAACATGAAGCTGGAAATGAACTACAATTGAAGAACTCCTATACTAAACATATAGCTAATTCAATTGAATTGGAAAGGCAAATCAAATACAAGGAATTGAAATGCAATTAAAATAAAAATTGGAATTCAACAACAAACTCGGAGCCACAATAGCTATCTCGGATTGACGTTGAATTTTGGTGTCGGCGTGAGGTCCTTGGAGAGCTGCAATCGGTCGGGCCCGTACGGTATGTGCTTTGTGCAATGGCAAAACGTTGGTAGGCAAATGGGGCAGATTTAGACCTTAACTTCGGGAGGCTCGTTTGGGTGCTTACGAACACGGAATTGGACGATTAAGTAGGCTAGATTTAACTTCAGGAAGTGAGGAACAATTTTGTATAAGGGATCGAAGGCTAAAACGGATTCTAAATGGACGGAATCTGGCTTTGAAAATGACTGGACGAATCTGGAAAATTCTGGACAAAATAGCTAAAAGAATTTGGGGTGCAAAGATTAATTTGTAAACGGAGTTTCTGGACACGGAATTGAGTGAATCAAAAGGCTAGATTGAAATTCAAGACGTCAGGAACAACTTTGTCGAAGGGATTGAAAGCAAAAAATGATTTTAAATGGACGAAATCGGGCCTTGAAAGTAGTTGGACGAATCTGGAAAATTAATTTGAAAACAGAGTTTTGGCTGGGAATTGAACAAATTAAAGGCTTGGAATGCTAGCTTGAATTGGGAAACTTGAAAAGAAACTTGAATTAAGGCTAAAGGAAGCTTAAAAGGAGGATTGAAGCTAAGAAAAAATGAAGAACAAAAGGAAGAACTTGAAGAACTTAAAGAACTTAGGAGCTAAGAACTTGAAACTAAGAACTAGAAAAGAGAGAGCATTGAAAGGGACCTTTGGAGAGGGGTTTGTGTTTGTGTTGAGTGTGATTTTTTATGAAGGGGAGGGGGTCTATTTATAGTATTTTGGTGTGGCATTTTGGTAATTATTAAGTGGTATTTTGGTAATTATTAAGTGGTATTTTGGTAATTAGTGACCAACTAACTTAACTAACTCCTTAACTTCCTTAACTTCCTCCAGCTTCTAGAGTTGGCGCGTTTTGTTGATGGTGCATACGCGTGGTGTCTCTTGTGTCACGTCCCGCGTGAAGGAGTACGCCCTGCGTGTTGGTGGATACGCCCTGCGTGTTGGTGGATACGCCCTGCGTATTGGAGCTTCTGATCTTGGAACACTCTGCGGATGCGTCTTACGTGTGGCGTATTGGCGAGTACGTCCCGCGTAAGCAAGTACGCCCCGCGTAAAATGAAGGACGCCCTGCGTATCGGAGTTCTGAAGTTTGATCTCTCTAGACGCCTTGTTTACGCCCTGCGTATCGGCAACTACGCCCCGCGTAGTTGAGTCTCTGAAGTTGAACGTCTTCGGAAGTGGTATACGCCCCACGTATCAAAATATACGCCTCGCGTATTTGGAGTGAATTTATTAATGTATACTTTTTATTTTTATTATTTTCCAGATGAAATGTAAACTATATCCTAAAATTAAACCCAAGCTTTCTATATAAATGAAAATAAAATTTATTTTATTTTGGGCCAACACCGTCTTTTAATTTTAATGGTTAAAATAATTGATTTAACTTTACCAACAATATTTACGAAAAGAAATGATATAAGAAAACATGTCATATATATATGTGCCCAACCCAATAATATTGATGAAATAAAACCCAAAAACAGTAGAAATGAATGAAAGGCCCACCCAGAAAAAGAAAATCATATGAAAGTAGATATGACTTTGAAGTTGGTCCAACTAATTTATATTCTGTTGTTACACATTTTCAGCCTAATCATATTATTCATGTTCTGTTTCACCATTTTTATTTCTATTTTATTTTACATATACAATCCAATTTTATTGTGTGCATTTTACTTTTGAATATATATTATATTATATTATATTATTTCCATCATCTAGAATATAGCCCTATTAAGAAAATACTAATATCATCCTTTAATAAATCAGACAAGGCAATAGGAGGTCATTTAATGAGAATAATTAATCACTCTTAAATCATCATTTATCATCCTTTAAAAAATTGCTAAATTCTTTTTATTGATATGTATAGTGGGGCAAAGATGATGGAGCAAACATAGGTTTCGATTAACCTTCTGAACTTATAGAATATCTCGTTAACTTTTTAAAACCATTTTCAACCCATTTCATCATTTTTGCTACATCAAACCATATTTTCTTCACTTTCACTTTCCAAACAAAAAATTTCTTCCAAACAATAATATTTATATAACAAAATATACAATAATATATATATATATATATATATATATATATAAAAGTAAATGAAAAAGAAAAAGAAAAAAGGTAATAATAAAAAAAGTATCGGTTGCAACATTAAGTTTGCAGGACAAAAACCGTATTTACCAAAATGAGAATACGGTTTTGATCATTAATTTGATGTTGGGTCGGAAATGGTCTAAACTTGGTTAAAATAATCTATTAACCACCTTAATTTGTTTAAAGTAACATATTAACCAACTGAACTTGCGGTGATCAATTGGTTCTTGAACTTATTTAAAGTGATATACATTTCAACTTGTCGGAAATAAATCTTGTTCTACCATTTGGGTTTAATGAGCTAATCATGTCATTTTAAGCAAATTAAAAAATTTAACGAGACACTTTATAAATTTAAGGGTCAATCTTTTTTTTTTTTTGGCAAATTTAAAGGGCTCCGCAAACATATCTGCGCTAAAAAAAATTAATACCATATAGCATAACACTCCTAAAATCTTATGATAACTAGTTGTTGGGGTATAATTTTAAAAAAAATTAAAAATATTAGTTCAAAAGAAAATGCAATAAAAAATAGAAAACAAATAAAATTAAGGATGGTCCAAAAAAAATTAAGGAAAAAAATTCCTCCCTTTTTTTATTCAAATCTTCTTTATTCCAAATTCAACATTTATTTATTTATTTTTCTTTTTAAACAAAAAATAAATCACATTTTTTTAAATATTTTTAAAGAGATGGGATAAAAAAAAAAAATCAATTTTTTAGAGTACGAATTATGGGAAGCCTTCGGGCTGATATCATGAAATCTTGATTCATGTTGGAACTACTTAAAGGCCAAAATCAAGTAGTTTTGAGGGAGAAGCAAGCAAATTACTAACAGTTGTACATAACAACAAGAATAACGTGTTCATTTAGAAACTAATATTTTCAATAGCCTTTTATCCACCTCCAAACCACGTTTTAATTAAAATCGAATCATGGTTCTTTAAAATATGGAGGACATATCATAAAAATATCACGAATATTGAAATAATGCAAGATTTTGCTTCCTACAGATTTATCTCATCAGTAAGAAAAACATGTTTGTTTACCTTTTTATCGCCTTCAACCACCTTAACCAACTCAACCTACATTTTTAAGTGGAATCATGGTTCCTTAAAATGTCGAGAACATGCCTTAAAAATCTCAACCAAAGTAGAGAAGTGGAGAATCATTACTTCCACAAATTTGAGCGAGCAACTACTATAAATTGTTTGATCCTGCATTAAATAAAACACCAACATAACAAACTTCAAAATTAAAAACTTTAGATTTCGCTGATTTATTTGTTCTTTGTTTTTTTTTTTTGTTACTTTGTTTTTCCGTTTCTCCCATGCATTACATTATTTTATTTTATTTTTAATAATATCGGGTTTTTAGTGCATGCTCTTGGAATGCCAACCTAGTTGGGATTCCAGGATCATTGCTACTGTATCGTCCAAACTTCTATAAAAAAAACCTCAAAACTAAAAACTTTCTTTCGAGGCTTTTAACCACTCTTCTCTTAAATTCTTTTAGATCACTGGATGTTTTTATTCATCTATCTTTCTCATAATCACTCCAAGGCACATCATAATTCTATAATTTTCTATAAACTCTCAATTAACAAAATTCAAGCTTCAGTTCATAAATTCTAGTCATTTTAGATAAAGAATCGGTAAGCTTTTTTAGTTCGAAGTAATTCAAGCATCAGTTTATCTATTTTTAATTATAATTTACTTTTCAATTACATTGTTGCAATTTTATGTTCCTTTCATTTATTCCTGTAATCAGTTTACTTATAAATATTATTAGAAATTTAACAGCCATAAATATAATAGAATTTAGATTTTTGTGGCAAGTAAAAAAAAATAAAAATAAATGAATAAGTGATTTTTTATATATACTTTTCGATGAAAAAGTGCCTTATTATTAGCCAAATGCAAAGCATATTTCCAAGCATTCGAAAGGAAATAAAGAAGATTGAAAATTAGATAATTAAACAAATAAAGAAAAAGAAATGGCGGATAACTTGGGCTTAAAGAACAACTGGTAACTGGGCTGATTGTTTACATAGATTACAATTATAGATTTAAAGGAAATTTACAAAAGAAAATCAAATTTTAAAAAATTATCTACGATTATGTTGAGTAATATTTAAATTATATTAAATTAAATAAATTATTATTTTTAAATATATTTTAAGGATTATGATTTATAAATTAGGGATCTACAATATCTTTTTTAAGGTTTAAGATTTACGAATTAGGGTCTAAAATAATCAAAGCCCAAAAGTTGTTGGATTGTGGTCATAACGAGGCCGTCTGGTATCCAAAGTGGCGAGCCAACCTCGTTTTGGTCATGAAGGTCAATGGCAAGTGGCAGCTCTGCGTAGACATTATAGACCTGAATAAAGAATGTGAAGGCACTAGGACATTTCATTTCATTCTTTGCAAGACGGTGTCTGCCATTTATAAGAGCTTAAAGGGAGTGAAAGATTTCCAATGGACCGCTGAATGCCAAGCTTCATTTGAAGAGTTGATTCGATGAAGCTATATCTCTAGATGGTTAATGATCTATCGGTAGAGGCTAGGTTGGAGGGCAGGCATGTCGAAGTCTAGAGAATCCAAAGAGAGCGAAATGAGAAGGTGGCTAGATTGGCAAAGCTGGCATCAACTCTTGAAGGACCTCACCTATGTCTCTGTCTAGTAGAGAAGAAGGCAAAACCAAGAACTAAAAATGTAGAAGTAATGATAGTCGATGCCTTTAACAGAATGGTTCTACCCAATCTATAAATATGCAACCACGGGAGAGCTTCCCAATGATAAAAATAAAGATGCTAAGGAAGACCGGAAGCTACTTCGCAATTGGGGATGACTTATATCGAAAATCATTTAGTCACCCATGGAAAAAGTGCATGGGTTGCGATGAAGCCCAATATATCCTTAGGGAAATACATGAGGGCAATTGTGGTGCTCATAAAAAGGGAAAAGTGGTGGCTAGAAAAGCTCAACTACAAGGGTTTTATTGGCCCTTAATGGCTAGAGATGCAGCTCAGTGTGTAAAGAAATTTGAGGCATGTCAAAGGTACGCCCCCAGTGATAAGATCCCCTGCTTCGACCATAAAGATTATCAATTCGACATGACCCTTCGCAACATGGGGGTTAGAGCAATGTACTTACTTGGACGGAAAAGACCAAAGTTGCCGGAGAAGAAGAATGTGATGATAAAATCCCACACGAGGTATGAGAAAGAAAGAGAAAGCAGAAAGAAAGTAAATGTCTAGCCTCAGTATTTATAGGTGTTTTCGGAAACCACGACGATGATTCGACAACTTAGATTTAATGAAGGTAATGATGAGGAACAATATCGAAGAGTCTTGGCCAATCACGTCGAGAGAGAGAAAGGTTTGATTGACATCTAACAAGACGTGAGCAGACGAAAAGGTACAAGTTCCTAAGCCAGTTACTTCATACTAGTGTAAAGTGGGGTAGTATGTGCTCCATTAAAATCATCAAAAGAGGAAACGACGCGTTTAGAGTCCTTTATACAGTTCTCCGAATAAGCACGTCATTCTCCATAGGCACTCCGAACCCTAAAAAGCTCGGACATGGGCTAAAAGGGCGGAATACGATACCCTAAAAAATGTTCTATGAAAACATCCTTTACACGTGGATCAATGTTACTCTTCGGATCCAGAAGACTCATAGAAACCATCAGATCTGGAGATAGAGACTAGTCGTACGGTTGAGAAAGGGAAATTATTGGATCAAGATAAACTGTTGCGTAAATGACATGAGTTACCAGACAGAATGCACCTTTTGACATTTCGGAGACCCGAAGACCTCAAATCCAATGAAATTAACCAGGACACGTGGCAACACGTTTTCTACATGACAGAGTGCATCACCTGACGACATTGTAATCTGGACATGGCAGAGCCAATCGAAAGTTGACACGTGTTAGGACACATTTCTAAAATAACGATAGTTACCCTTGACAACTACTATAAGTAGAAAAGGGTATATGATACACATCAATTATCTATATTATGATTATATTCAACCTAATTTAAGTATCGAAACGACTTCGTCGGACGTCAATCCTCTCTAACCAGTTGTTATTCTTATTTCATTTACGGAGATTACTCGATATCATAGTAAAAAAATTATTTTGACGGTAGGAAAAATATAAATAACGTCTTAATCATAACCTTAACATGTTTTATATGCCTTTCAGAAAAGCATATTTGGGTATATCCATCCATCCTAAGACCATCAGCAGTGGGCGAGTTACTTTCTCAAAATGAGACAATTTTTTGTATTATCCCATTGCAATGGTATGCATCACTTGAGGAGAGAGAGTGCATTATATTACTTTTCTGATACACCTTCTTTCTGTTTGGGATATTTCAGCATTTGTGACACACGGTCCATCTGGCGGTTGAGATTGCGCCTCAGCGGGCGCGTGCGTGACACGTGCCCTTGAGGCGCGTCTCAGCCGCAAAAGTGGACTGGGTGCATTTTTTTTTTTAAAAAAAAAAAATCCGAAAAAGCGGTGTGGCATAAATTATTACTTTGAAAAATTGTATCAAAGCCACTTGCGTCCTCTTCATCTCATCTGTACAAATATTATTATAAAAAATAATTTGTATCAATATTACCGTTTATAACAACGGAATAAAAATCAAAACTTGATATATATTTCCTTTTAAATTCAAATGGCCATTTAGAATAATTAAATCCAAAAATAAATCTACTATATCTTGAAAAAAATTTATCAGTTGCAATTGTTTTTGAAAATTTTAATATAAATACCCAATTTATTATATTTTACATACCATCCCAAATATTTCCACAACCAAAAAAACACCTAAATACTATATCTTGCATTAAACTAAAAAACATATTATTTAATACAACAACTCCTAAACTAAAAAAACATATTATTTAATACGACAACACGTAAACTAAAAAACACATTATTTAGTACGACAACACAATAAACTAAAAAACACATTATTTAATACGACAACACCATAAACTAAAAAACACATTATTTAATACGACAACACCCTAAATTAAAAACCACATTAATCCCTCATATCAATCCCAACGGACTGCTCGGTCTCAAAAATCTCTACAGCTTCATCAATTGTGTCGATATAATTAGATGGAAGTCTTAATTGCATGCACTGGCCTTGGAAGAATTGTCCTATTGGGTGGCAAGGACAATACACCCGAGGGGATCAAGGCGTGCCTACAATTATGCTTGAAGCTGTTGCTTCACAAGATCTTTGGATATGGCATGCATTCTTTGGTGTTGCTGGGTCGAACAACGACCTTACTGTCCTTAATAGATCACCTTTGTTTCAGGACAAGATAGAAGGTAAATCTCCACCAGAGGATTACATGGTTAATGGTAAGATGTACAACATGGGGTACTACCTCGTTGATGGCATATATTCAGAATGGGCTACATTTGTGAAAAACTTTCCACATGCTATCAATCCAAAACAAATTCTATTCACGACAATGCATAACTCTGCTAGGAAAGATGTGGAACGGGCTTTCGGTGTACTTCAGGCCCGTTTTAACATTGTTCGTGGACCTGCCAGGCTGTGGGAAGAAAGAAAACTTCATGATATAATGGAAGCTTGCATTATACTTCATAATATGATTGTTGAAGATGAGCGAAACATGTATTGTAGGGATTATCCTCCTGAAATTTTTGAAGCGGAAGACATTGAGGGCGTTGCACGAGGAAACCCTCTGATTGTTTTCGAAAACTTAGTTAGACAGGAGTTGGCAATTTGCAATAGAGCAACACATACCGTGCTAAGTGATGATCTAGTTAAGCATATATGGCGACGTTGTGGAACGAGAGATCTCAACCAAAGACCTAGCGGTTCAGTTGTTTAATATGTTGCTTGTTCTTATGTAATTGTTTTTTTTATCGTCCCTTTTTTATCGTCCCTTTTTTATCGTTTTTAAATCTTGTATTTTATTCCGATTCGTATTCTCGTGTTTTATTTGAATAAAATATTATCTTTTGTGATATTTTTTATTTTTGCAATTAATTATATTTTTTAATTAACTATTTCGGTTCAAAATAATTATAAATATAATTGATATTTATTTTTTTAATCAATAATATATATATATATATATATATTAATGGAAATAATTAGATTAATTGTTTGGTGGAAAGAAATAATAATTTATTTGGAATGTGTAAGAATTTTATGACAAATGGGTCCTACGTAAAAAGTGATACAAATTGGTTTAATGGAGAGTGAAGTTGAGTGTATTAGATTTTTTTTGAAAAAAGTGGGTTTTTTTTTTTTTTTGGATATGATACAAATTTTTGTATCATTGCATTGTGGATGGTCTAATGTATTTAAGAAGAGGAAGTAGGTGGCCTAATATAAGTAAAGAGTAATGCTATGCTGTTAGTGCACAAGCCATCACGTGTTCTATCAACTCGCTTAAAAACAGACCACATGTTTCCATTCTTTTTCATGTGATCACTTACTTTTTTTTTTTTTTCTTAAACCGTTGGATCTCAGTATGGGAAAGAATTAAATTTCTCAAAAAGCATAATTAAGCTATTCCATTTACATGTTAGGGCCTTTAATTTTTGATTTCGTTATAACACAGAATTTTATTTAACATTTTTATCGAATTTGAATGTCACGCACCGTTAAGGCGGGTTGGCCTGCTGACATGGACATTTTTACTGTCACATAGATAACTGTTTTTACTAGGAGAGAAAGCGTAAAAGATAAAAAGACAGAAAATCCTTCATTATCTCTCTCCAAATTCAAGAATCAAAGTAGCAGTAAAACTTTCCACATTAGCAAGCCGAACCCTTAACGGCGTGTGCATCAAACTTGATGGAAAATTTAAATAAAAGCCGAAGTTATAACGAAATAAAAAATTAAAAGTTCAATATGGAAAAATAATTCATCATAGACTTTATTCTTAAAACAGAATAAATTCAGGACTTAATTATATTTTTGCCATTAAATTTTGCCTTCTTGTGGGCTGAATTTGTCCCTCTAAACTTTGGTTTAAAAAAATTGATTAAAATATTAAATTTACTTAAAATGACATAATTAACCTTTTAAATTTACCTTAGGGACAAAGTAAGATAAAATTTGAACAAATTGAAATACATACTAATTTAAGTAAATTTAGGGGATCAATATAGGTTAATTGAAATAAAAAGCTAACAATTCGTTCTATAGTTCGGTGGGGTTTATCGATTTTTCGGGACAAAATGTCTACTGCTAATACGTAGATAATGTTCAAATTTGACCCTAATGTTTTTGAAGAAGTGTAGATTTAGCCTTAACGTATGAAATGATATAAATTTAATCATAATATTTTTAAGTAATATCAATTTTAGCCATATATTACCGAACATTTGAAAAAGCTAGTCGCCCTGTTATTTAACTGTCATATCGGACATTCCAAATAAGTTTGTCGACAGATTTAATTGATAAAAATTGTGATTAACTGATATGTGACAGATTTAATTGTTAACACATTAAGTATTTAAACATAATTAAACTTTGGAAGGTCCGATATGACAATTAAATAATAATTAAATTAGTCCTTTTAAATTTTTAATAACATAATATTAAAATTGATTTTACTTAAAAACGTTAGAATTAAATTTGTATCATTTAATCTCTACTTCGGTGAAACGTTAAAGTTAAATTTAAGTTTTCATTATCTAATAATAATAATAAAACAAAAGGTTTGCTGGTATGGTTGCGTGTGGGTCAGTGTGGGTCATTCTTTCCTCATCTGATATTTGGGTATTATCTCTTACAAGATTCCCTTCTGGTAGAAGTTTCGTTTTCCTTTTGCTTTTCACATTTTTCTTGAACTTATTATATTATATATGGAATGGATAAATAAATCTATATATTATTTTTGGTAATTACAACAATATCCTAAGAATTCTTACATTTATGGATATTTTTCCATTATAAACATTATTAGACTAATTACATTTACGGTAGATGGTATGGATGGATTAAATTAATAATACATAAATACTACTCCTTACGGATTTTTTTACATGTAATAAAATATTTATTAGATTATTAAAATAATTAATTTATTCTTAATAATTTTATGTGATGTAAAAGTTTTCTTTTTAATTATTTTAGCTTAATACAAAAAGCCATAAAAAAAATAAATTGATAATTCTAAAATGTCATATAGAAAACTGAAAGAGTAATAACAAGTTACAAATAAATTATTATCAAGTGAACTGACAATATAATCTCATTATCATATGGGAGTAATAACGTTCAATCTAAAAAGGACCAAAGTACGGAGGACAAAAACTTTTAGGGTCAAGCTAAATTTACTAACTGTGATTTCAAATCAGAACACGCAACAAAGTAACTGCAAAATTCACACCAAACTAGTAGCTATAATCATTAAGAAAAAAAGTCAATTATAACGTCAAATCGCCAATCCAAAACTCATCTAATTACCTAATCAAATTCAAAAAGCAATCATCAGCTTCTGATTAGTGATTAGCTAATAATTGATCATTGACTTCAGCTCACACCTTTTCTACATTTATTCTTCTAGAATCATTGTTTCTCTTTCTTAGCTATAATTTTTTTTTTATGTTACTTCTTTTTTGTGTATATGTCGATGGGCTTTTCTCATTTGTAAACCAAGTTATGGGATATAAATTCACATATTATTCAATTGTTCTTTAGCTATGATGGTATCACATAATATGTGTTTCCACTAGCGTTATTCTCTATTTTTTATTTAATTTCTCTAGATGGGGTGTGTTGAGGAATTTCCGCAAGTGCACAGTTTTCTTATAGTAATAAAAGATATTGATCTCACGAGGAACAAAATTATTACTTATTGTAGTAAATGAAGAACACTTAAAAATTGATTTGATTGTAAAAATGTAATTCATAAACATCAACATAACATTAAACATAAATGTATGTAGACATTTAAGAAAGAATAAAGTTCAAAGGGAATGATGATCCCTTTATCCTTACATATAGTCTTCTTCATCTTTCTTGATCTCCTGTTTCCAAAATTCACTTGTAAAATGATGAGTTGCTCTCTAATTCTTCTATAACAATTCTCTGATGTTTTTCTGTATCTAATTCTGAATTTGGCTCCTTTTAATCAAGGAAATGAAAGGCACCCCTCTCTGGGGACATGACTTTTCAAGACACCTTTCTAAAAAGACATGTCTTTTGGGAGGAGAAGGTGCAGCTTTTGGAGAGAAGATCATGTCTTCTAGAATGTTTCCGGAATGATACGAGCTTTAGGATCCAGGAAGGAAATCATTTGGTGAAGCATTTATGACTTCATGAAAAATCTGGAAATTGAACGCTCATGTAGTTTTGTGCAATCGCGCAATCTGGAATTTTCAGCTTTCTTCATAAGCTTTTTGCATTTTTAGGGGCAAGTTTATCCTAAATCATTCCTAATTACCTGAGAAGTAAAATAAAACACGCAGTGAAGATATAATACTTGAATGTATTAATGAACTCTTGAATTATTTAATAAAACAAGACATTAAGATACTTAAAATATGAACTTTTTGAGTTCATATCAGGGTGGTTTTAATACTCTCAGCAAGATGCAAATCATGTAATCACTTTTCTGCGAGACTTAAATTATTAGTTTCCAACTCTGTATTCTTAGATTTTACTGAGCCATTACCATCACTAAATAGAGTGTTTGCTTTTGCAATTCTAACATGAAAGGCATTTGAATTATGGATTTAAATCTTACCAATTTTACTAATACTCTTTTTGCTCACTTCACCTCTATTTCTAAATTTAAACCATAAATTTACAACAAGTTTGCTCATAAAAACACTAACCCTTGCAAAAACTACTCAAACAAAGTGAGGATAAATGATTTAAGAAGCATGGTTACCCATAAAATTATAGCACCAAATTCATGTAGAAAAACAGAACCAATTATGCATCTTAGCAAAATTCAAGAACAATGTGATTCAGATACTGATGTTGATGATTATGCACAGCACAAAAACACAACTCGAGAAGAAGAGCATCATATATTAACTAAAGTCCAACAACATCATCCAATGGTGAAAACAAACAAAGTAAGACTTACTTTGTCAAAAACAAAGTAAGCATAGTCTCTTCAAAGATAATATTCCCTATTATCCTGTAAATAGATCTTTATCTAGTTAGAGTCTCAATTTGTCTATATTACTAGATAGGAAGAGTTTCAATACTTCAATACTTACATATTGTATTCCTATACAAACTCCAATTGTCTCACTATAAATACAAGACCCTGGAGCTAATCACATTCAAGGTGATTCAAACATTATTGTGCATATTACTTCTCTCTCTATCTCAATATTATCTCTGCATATACCTTGATTTCACTACTTCCTTCCAAAGATCATCACACTATTGGTGCAAATTCAAATGCTAAAGTTGATTATTGTGGTACAGCCATAAGCTACACAGTTAAGAGTTTCAATGAAAAGGCATGGATTATATATAGAGGCAATATAAATCATATAATATGCAATCAAGTTATTACAATTCTTATACTACTGTGGAAAATTGCCATGTCAAGATGCCTAATAGTGATTCAGTTATTTTATCATATATTGGAACATTCATTTTCAGTTCAAATTTCATTTTGAAAGATGTACCGTTTATTCCATCCTTCGAATACAACCTCGTCTTTTTCGACAAGCTAATGGAATCAAATAATAGTTTCATTATAGTCAATGGAAAAACTTATGTTATATATACATGATCCTATAAAAGCAAATGAAGATTGGGTATGATAAAGAGAAAGAAGGACTTTATCACCTGGAATACCCTTGTTTGTCTAGTTTTTCAGGTAAACAAGCACTCTTAGTTGCTTATCTCAAGCCTAATATTTGGCATCTTTGTTTAGGTTATCCCTCTCTCAAAAGAATGAAAGGATTGCAGAATAATTTCAAATTAGATTTTGCAAACCTTTACTCACCCTAGTTGTTCCCAGTCACACACCATTCTCTAAAGCACAACCTTTATATGACATATCATCTTACAAATGCCTCTAACGAAAAATTCTCTCTCAACATCTTGTACAACC
The DNA here is from genome assembly GCF_963576675.1 of Euphorbia lathyris. Lineage (NCBI taxonomy): Eukaryota > Viridiplantae > Streptophyta > Magnoliopsida > Malpighiales > Euphorbiaceae > Euphorbia > Euphorbia lathyris. The sequence continues at coordinate 71,269,537 of NC_088913.1, forward strand.
CTCCATATATGATATATCATGAGTTCACATAGTTTTAAGGTACTTAAAAAGAACTCCAATACTTGGTATTTTCTTTACTAAAGATAACACATTAACCTTATAAGCCTTTATAGACTCAAATTGTCTCACTTGCACAAAGTCAAGAAGATCAATTACAAGCTATGTAGTTTTCTTAGGAAACTCCCTTTTTGCTTGGCATTCTAAAAAACAAAAGCATTGTATCCAGGTCATCATTTGAAGCTGAATATATAACAAAGGCTTCAACCTTATATGAGCTTCATTGGCTCATCCATCTCTTTCACAACTTAGCATTATCAAATGTTTCCCTTGCATTGTTGTTTTGTGATAATATTGTTGCTATTCACATAACATAGAATCCAGTTTTCTATGAGCATATAAAAACGCTTAGATATTGACTGCCATGTGATTAGAGAGAGAGTATACAATCTGATTTGATGCAATTAATGCATATATCATCAATCCTGTAGTTAACAAATATGTTCACCAAAGCACAACATTCCTCTCAATTTATTAACATGATTTCCAAACTTGTCCTATATAAACCTTACATGCCAATTTTGAGGGTAGAGGGAATAATATTGTTCATTCTAAAAAGGACCAAAATACAAAGCTTACAAACTGAAATTCCAAACAAGAACACACAGCAGAGCAACTACAAAACTCACAACAAACTTGACAAGCTGTCAATCCGAAGCTCATCTAATTAAACAATTAAATCCAAAAAGCAATCATCATCTTTTGATCAATGATTAGCTAATCATTGATCATTGATTCTAGCTCACATAACTGATATGGAATACAAATTCACACATTCTTCAATTGTTCTGTCGTTATGAGGGAGTACAACCAAGAGGGCTAGTAAATAATACATTATAAGCCTATCAAATGTGTTTAACACACTTTTGCAAACATAAATCTGCCAATGCACAAGTCTCAAAGACGTCAATACATCCACTAGGTCGGTGGGACCCTCTTAATAATGATTATAATCCTATGAAGAAGACATTTGTAGCTCAAGATAGGACACAACAAATAAAAGTGCCAAAAATATTCTATTTCTCCCTCTCTCCAAAATTAATGCCTTCCCTTTATCAATGACACTACTAACTTGAGAGTAAAGATGATGGTCACCCACTTTGCTCTAAATCTTGTGTTTGTAGGTTAGTACCAAAGGATCAAACTTCCATAGAAATATTTTCATCATATTAACTCATTTCTTATTGACATCAAATCGGTGGGCAAGCATGGATGCAATCAATGTTCATCTTGAATGAAGAATCCTTATTACCCCTGGAACCAAAGCCCTCCTTGAAAATGTTGATTGCTTAGGAAGGCCAAAAGAGACCAACAAAAACCATAACTCTCGTTGATGCCTTAGACGGACCCCTTAACTTTTAGGTCATTACACCTGATGTACATGGATAAACAACTGAATGAATACTTTAGGGTGGAAAATTCCAATTCATTGATAATCTCACTAAAGAATTTTTTTGCAGCGTGGAGACTATACAAGAATCCATAAACGAAATATAGGGTGAAGATATATATGAAATATCATGAATTGAAATGGAAATAAAGAAGGCTATAAGGTCCACTCCCGAGTACAATAGATGTTCCCTCTCATCATATGAATGGTCCTCCGCTCTTAGTGTCATCGAGCCAGTCGACACCTTAATAATCAATTGGAATGATCCTCATCCACAAATCTCTTAGGCTTAAAAGCTAGAGAGAGAGAGAGAGAAAGGTCAGCAGTCCCAACACTTAAGGAGGCTTAGAGACACACACTAGAGCATCACTCCTCCCATATACTATTTCAGTAATTATGAGATATCTCATTCAAATTATCATCTATGGGACCGCAAATCTACCACAAGACGATGATTCTCATAATACTAGACGAACAATCGTAAAGCTCAACACATGCTAAAATGTTTAGAGAACCGATAGGGCATCCTTAACATCATTAGCGAGGAGGTAAATAAACGTTTTAAAATTCCCCAAGGTTGATGCATGAATCGATACATGAATTCCAACTCACAAGGGTTCTTCTTTCTATCTCGAATACTAAGTGAAACCATTGTCCTTTCAAATACCCTATGCTCAAATAATATAATAGATTGGGTGACCTAAATGTGCATGTTATTTTTTTTAAGAACTCTAAAAACTATAATGGCTACTGACATTATCATGTGTCGATTATTTCCTGTGACACTGAAAAATGGCGTGGCTTATTGGTACAAACAATTGGCTTTTGTTCTATATCAGCAATTCCAAACAAATGGTCACAAAATGTGTTAAATGTTTCATCACCTCAATTTCAGACCATAACATCGTGCAATATCTGAATTACGTGGTTCTATTGAAGGAGTTAGCACACGAATGGGTTGAAGGTTTTTAGAAAATCATAATATAAGTTCGTGTGTTCAACGTTTATGCAATTATAAACGTCATAGTCTCTAATTGCTTGTCGAAAGAACTTAATCTCCCACTGCAATCGCTCGGGACAAACTTAATCTCCCACTGCAATCGCTTGTGGATAGAAATCCAGAAAAGCATAGCAACCACCAAGAGGAGAGTGGAGATACTTGTCCCCACTAAAATTAATTTTTGATATTACATCTGTTTAGCTCGTTAAATTAAAGCTTCAAACTCAATTAGGACTCTAAACTATTAAAATCATCAATCAAGTCCTTAGACTAAACAAAAATCATCAATTGGGTCTTCATTCTATTCTAAAATCAGAAACCATAATTGTTTGATATACTGTAATAATCTCTATGTTGGTTCAAGTTTGGGGAAAAGAGTCTGAAACTGTTTAACCGAATGATTTTCGATGAAGTCTCAATTAATGATTTTTTGTTTAGAACGGGGATTAGATTGATGATTTTTGCTTAATTGATAGATCTAATTAATTATTTGGATAGTTTAAGGTCATAATTGAATTTATAGCCTTAGTTTGAGGACATCAATGAGTATTATGCGTTAACTTTTTATACATATTTATTGTATAAATAAAACAAAAAATAATAAATTTAATTCACTTAATAGTTATAAAATTATATTTTACAGTAGTATATTTATTTCCGCCGTCATTGAATCTTTCGTATTAAAAGAAAAAAAGCTCAAGCTGAGTTAATAGAAATTTAATTTGATTAGAAGTATTTGACATGAAATTAACATCATTGAAAGTGACCACGTAATACTGGACAATTTTAATACGTTATCATTAAAAAGGTAATGATATATACGCCATGTCAAAAAAAGTACTTTCAATGGTATAATTTTGACCAATTTATTTAATCACTGAAGTTGTATATTTAGGAGTAGTGGTCATCCGGATTCTGAATAACAAAAAAAAAAAAAGGTTTCATTTTTTTTATTTGTGTTTGTTTTTTTAATTTAATTGTTTCTTTTACTTTTTTCTAGTTTTGAGTTTATTCCTAACCGCTAATCTCATTCTCCAACCTCTACTAAAGTTTTCAATTCTCCATATATTTATTTATTTATAGTTTTTTAATCATTAGATTAATTTCACTTTTGATCTTTATACTTATATATTTTTTTTATTTTTCCTTCAAAAAATATTTTTACTATATTTTTTAATCCCTAGACTAATTTCACTTTTAATCTTTATATTTATTTATTTTTACTTTTTTTACCATGAAAAATAATTTTGACAAATATTTTTCTTTTCATATTATTCAGTTTTAATATCTATTTTTAATTATTTTAAAATTATTATTTTTTTTTAAAATAGAATATCTATGCATTTTTCTTGATTTATTTTATTTCAGTTTCCTCTGTTTTATCGTCTTTTAATTTTGATGGTTGAATAAATTGATTTTCATTCTTACATTTACATGTAATTAATTTATTAATAAATTCATTTGAACCAAACAGTCGCAAGGAAATCAGGAATATATCATTCCCTTTGTGTAACTGAAACAAACAGATAAAAAAATTCAAGGTCATTCCATTCATTTATCCTGTTTGGTTCAAATGATTTTTTTTTAATAAACAGATAAAAGAATTCAAGGTCATTCCATTAATTTATCCTTGTTTTATAGATATTATCTTTTTACTTGTTTTGAGTTGTTTTAGTGATGTTGCTATTAAAATGTTGATTTTTTTAAAAAAAAAATTGTGCGCAATCCACTTACATTAAAACTCATGACCTCTAGAGTCATAGGTAAGCTCTCAACCAATAGAATGCTGATGTTTGTACGTTTTTAAGGATATATGTTATAAATATACATGTTTTTCTATATTATATTATTTTATATTATTTTCTCCAAAAAAGATCATTTTATATTATTAATTATCAAATGTGAGCTGCTAAATACCGCCATCAAATTCCTTTTCACCGTCACTTTTGAACTTTTTTGCCCCTTCTCATAATTTTGATCAAAAACTGAAAATTCTTTCTCCAAAATCATAAACCCGAACAACGATAATTGAAATTATGAAAATAATTAATGTGTGACAATCCGAACCCCGAAAATGGATGATTACGAGTCGGAAACATTAAGGTTTACATCTTTTTATCAAAGAACTCATGAAAATAATACATATTTTTCATGATGATTTTGCATTTTTCGTCACAAAAAATTGAATGATTTAGTATTTTTCGTCACTAAAAATTTTACGATTTTGCATATTTCAAAATTTAGCCTAAACGGATGCGGCATTCGTTCCCGCCATGGTGGGAATGGTATGCCGCATCCATTCCCACCATGGCTGAAACGGATGCGGCATACCATTCCCACCATGGTGGGAACGGATGCGGCATACCATTCCCACCATAGCGGGAACGGATGCCGCATCCGTTCCCACTATGGTGGGAATGGTATGCCGCATCCGTTTAGGCTAAATTTTGAATTTTCTCTCAATTTTTTTTCTCAATTTTGACAAAATTTTTATGCCAAGGACAAAATGGTCCAATGGGTGCGGTGATAAGGAATTTGGATGCGGTATATAGCAATACCCTTATCAAATAGTATAATACATGTTTTAATTATAATTATATAATAATTTATTTATTAACGAATAAGAAAATACAAAAATATAGATTATATTAATCCTTGATTAATTCCCGAAAACTCTAATCATCCGATTTCGCCTAATATTTTCTACAACCTTTTATGTTTTCTATTTCTATTCTATTTCTTTTGGTGGAAATTTATACAAAAATTTAGATTTGAAAAATTATTTATAATTATGTCAAGTATTAATTTAAATAATATATATATATATATATATATATATATATATATATATATAAAATAGTGAAATATTAAGAATTAAATTTTGTAATATAATTTAATTTTAATTTTATAATTAGTTATGATTTTCATAGTTGAATTGGATGGATGGAATTTATCATAAAAATATTACTTATTTTTTTCCATGTTAACATATATACTGTAGTATATTAACAATATAACATTTACAGTTGATACATTTTTAGTTTTAAAATTGGGAGGTTAATTTCGCCTCTTAAAAAAAATATAAACTGAATTAACTAAAACCAAAAGTCAGTTTTTTTAATTGCTCTAAATCGTTCAATTTTGAGGTAAATAATCAAGATAATATTTTTTAAAGGAAGGAATGAATTTGTAAACTGCAAAAAATACAGACATCTGTTTATAAACTTTTAGATGGTGTTTGTTTCAGCTTTTTGAATGAGCGTTTCACTTCAAACCGCAGGAAATATAGCGTTTGGTTAGATTTATATAACCGTAGCGTTTAGCATTTTTTTTGGAAACTGCAACGTTTTGGAGCATTTCACGAAAAGCTCCTTTTTGGAGCTTTTCATAAACAGTTTTTTTTTTTTTATGGAAGAACAAAGAAATGAAGAAAAAACAAAACAAGCTAGCCCGGGACCAACCGCGGGAAGCTAACACCCATACAGTCTTCTACAAGAATAGTTCTAATCGATGCCGGAGCGTCATCCAAGCGCACACAACCCAACTGAATATGATGCGCCTCTGCAGCAAGACCATCGGCAACCCGATTCTGTTCCCGGAAAATATGTGTAAATTTAATCTCCCCAAAGCAGTCACCTATGAACCGAATTTCCTGCAAAATATTCCGAATAGAACCAATGCAGCCCAACGACTTAGATAAACAGCTGATAAGCTCCAAGTTGTCGCATTCCACTTCCAACTTCTGAACACCTTTATCACGGGCTAAGAACATACCCAGTAATAGTCCCCAAGCTTCAGCCATAAAGGAGTTACCGCTCCCCAGCCTTCCCAAACAACCGCCTGACCACCCACCATTAACGTTCCGCAGGACTCCGTCGGCTGCAATACTGCCATCCGCCAGCTTCGACCCGTCGGTGTTTAATTTAAACCACCCCACTGGCGGTTTCTTCCAGCTCAGCCACACTTCCGGCAGCCGCCTATTAAGAGCCACCATCTCCGCCTTGTCCCAACCGTGACAAAAGGAATCCGTCGTGTCAATCACACTTCGCTGCCGATCAGTTGGAATCTCCGAACTTCGATAAAAAAACAATTAGATTCCTCCACTTCCAAATCAGCCAGCAGCAGACAATAAACCGACTAGACCAATCTTTCACCTGCAAAATAGAATAACTGAACCATAACTCAAACCAAGCCTCCTCCGGCGAATCAAAGAATTGAGGATGGTAACTGCTAGGGATAATGCTCCTCCACAGCCCTACGGTAGTTGGACAATCCCGCATCACATGAATAAAAGATTCGTCCCGGGCTTTGCAGATTGCACAAATATCGACATCGGTTAAGTGCCTTCTTCTACGTTCTTCATTAGTAAGCAATTTTCTCTGAACATAGAGCCAAGCAAAGCTTTTCAATCTTTGGGGAACACGGATTAACCAAACACGTTTCCAAATCTGATCAGTCGAACTATCCACCAGCCCCGTAGTCATCAGATAAGCCGACTTACAATCGAATTTGCCATTTTTAGTCAAGCCCCAGCACCTTTTATCAACTTCAGACTCATCAACACTGATCTGAATGCTCCGAATAAGCCAATCAATGCTCAAAAATTTCTCAAGAGAACTCCAATCCCATTCTCCATTAACAGAAACATAATCAGAGATTTTCAAGGATAAGGAGTTCTGAGCAGGTTTATTGACAGCCACATCATAGAGAATGGTGCCGTCGAGCCACTTATCCGTCCAAAAATTGATAGACCTACCATTCCCAATATCCCACGCCACTCCTTTACAGAAATCTTGAAAGAGATTATGAATCCCCTTCCATAAGAAAGAGCAATTTTTCACTCGGCCATTTCCACCTCCGAACACTTCATCTTTTAGGTATTTGCCAAGAAGTAAGCGAACCCAAATAGCATTCGGCTCTTGCCACATCCTCCAAATAACCTTCATCAATAACGCCTTGTTATTATCCTCAGCTTTCCTAATTCCCGTTCCACCATTGGCCTTCGGCTTCCCTACATCATCCCACGGAACCAAATTAATTTTCCGTTCTCCATCCTTCGAACCCCATAGGAAGTTCCTGTTCATTTTATCTAACATGTTTAGGGTCCCTTTCGGCAACAGGTTGGATTGCATAACATGGTTTGGAGCTGCACTCGTAACTGACTGAATCAAAGTCATCCGTCCAGCAAGGGAAAGTGTGTTGCTCTTCCAACCCGCCAGCCTCCCTTGAACCATATCCACAGTCCGTTTAAAAGTTGCTTTGGTCATACACCCACTCATAAGAGGGACCCCAAGGTAATTGCCCAGAGAAGCCGTGAGAGGAATGCCAGAAACAGTACTCATATGTTTACACAAACTTCTGCTCATATTCCTTGAACACATCATTCGCGACTTCTGTAAGTTGATTTTTTGACCGGAGCACGCACAGAATTTCTCAAGTATCTCCATTATCACTCCAAGTTGCTTCTCATCCCCTTCTAAGAATAACATAACATCATCTGCAAACAGTAGGTGGGAAATAGTAGGACAACTTCTACTAATTCTAACAGGTTTTAGAGTACCATTATCAATTGCATCCTGGATAAGATGGGCCATTCGCTCCATAGCAATAACAAATAGGTAAGGAGACATCAGGTCGCCCTGACGAATACCACGGGAGGAGCAGAATGCATTAGACATATTACCGTTAACAAGAACTCGCATGGAGACACTCGAAATGCAGGAGCGAATCAGCTGATGCCACTTATCCAGAATACCCACCAACTGCAGAGAATGATCCAAGAAGGCCCAATCCAGTATATCGTAAGCTTTTTCAAGGTCCAATTTCAGAGCGATGATCCCTCTCTTCCCCTTCCGCGTGTGCATAGAGTGAACCATTTCCTGCGCAATAACTATGTTATCAACCATCTGCCGACCAGGGACAAAACTTCCCTGGTTCGGCCCAATAAGATTAGGAAGAAGATCACAGATACGGTGAGCAATAATCTTAGTGATCACTTTGTAAATTACATTACAAAGGCTAATAGGACGCATTTGTGTAAAGGCAATCGGCTTATGCACCTTGGGGATTAGACAAATCAGAGTTTCATTGGCCTTAGAGATATCAGTAGCACCAGCAAAGACTCCCAATACAAAATTACAGACTCCATCCTGAACCACGGCCCAATGTTTCTGATAAAAGGCAGCAGGCAATCCATCCACCCCGGGAGCCTTGGTACCGTTCATATCAAAGAAAGCTTTCTTAATATCCGAGATAGAAATCGATCGAAATGCATTATCAAAATCACTAGTAGCAATAGGAGGGAAGGAACTTACAGTACTAAGCTCTTCTCTAGGATCAGATTCAGCCTTGAAAAGATTAGTGTAAAAGCTAACAGCAAGGTCACGGATCTTCCCTTCCTCCGTACACCAGTCACCATCGCACATTTAATCACCTCAATTCTATTCTGACTCCTCCGAATCACCGTCGACAAGTGAAAAAACTTTGAGTTACGGTCCCCATCAGTGATCCACTTCTTCCCGGACTTCTGAAACCACATCAACTCCTCTTGGGTAAGCACATTCAATAATTCTTGCTGGAGGCTCTTATGGATCATCTCAATGGTACTATTAATAACTACACTTTCCAAATCCCGCTGAACATCTTCAATTTTCTTCAAAAGGTCTCTTTTCCTCACAAGGATATGCCCAAAGATATTCCTGTTCCAGTTCCGAGCAGCCATCTTGAAGTTCGCCGCTGCCACAATAGGGTCCGTACTCGGATTCCAAGAAGAACTAAAAAACTCCGCGAACTCCGGATGAGTTTCCTAAGCAAGCTGATAACGGAAGGGACGATCACTCTTCACCCCCACATTCCCCATCAACCGAAACAGAATAGGATAGTGGTCCGAGTTCCAGAAAGGTAGATTGAGGACCGAAGCTTTAGGGAAAGAAAGCTTAGCAGAGATGTTACTATAGGTCTTATCCAACCTCACAAGTACATTTTTTCGACGCCAAGTAAAGCGATGCCCAGCAGAGCCTAAATCGAAAACACCACAATCATCCATAGCCTATTTATACCGCGGCCAACGAATCAGATAATGATCACCCCCGCGCCTCTGATCCGCCATAGACAAGATATCATTAAAGTCCCCCATTAAGAACCAAGGGCCAGTAATAGAATTACTAATAGTACCAAGTTCCTGCCAAAGGAGTTGACGAGCACTTAAAGCCGGAGAGGCGTAAATGATCATCAGTTTACAACACTCGGCACCGTTCATCAACATCGAACAATGAATAAACTGTGAATGAATCATAATCGAAACAATTTGCACTGCACCTGGCTGCCACAACACCCAAGTACCCCCCAATCTCCCTTGCGCTTCCGAACGCACATGGGACCAGTTCCGAAACTTAGCCAAAATAGCATCAGCTTTAGAACCACTAATTTGAGGTTCAAGAATAGCGAGCACACAAGGTTTGTGTTGACTGATTAAATCTTTAAGGTGGACACGAGAAGCCTTACTTGTCGCTCCACGAATGTTCCAACAGATTAAATCCATAAAAACAACACAGACCAAAGTCAGCGCTTACCTTAAATACTTGTCAGACGGACTGACTCCGACAGGTACACTGCTCATGGCCGTCTTCCCTTTCTGTTTTGCAGAGGAACGGGGCGGCTTTGATTGGGTCTTTCCACTTTCGGTTGAAGCCCTTTCTGCTGACTTAGAGCCTTGGTTGTCAATAGTGACATGCGGAGGTTCCATGCTACTCTTAATCACACCATGATCAACAATAGGAGTATCTGAGCCCGCAGGAGCAGAATTAGACTTGGAAGTCGAAACAAAAAGAGGATTCAGAGAGCTTATCCTCATGCTAGTATCCTGATGAAGAACAATAGCATTATTCGGAGTATCAGGGACAGACTTCTCTTCTTGACCCCCTTCCATAGTGCCTGACGAAGGTAGAATAGGAGCTTGAGGATCACAACGCTCTTCATCCCGTTCCAGGACTTGAAATCGAGACCCTCTAGTACCCTTCTGATTCACAATCTTTTGTATTTGTATAACCTCATGTTGCTTTGGTTCCAACCAATTAGCAGTGACATTGCTAAATTTTGATCCAGAAGCGGTCGGATTAGGAGCTTGGCATTGCTTCGGGGGGGCCTTCCTTCTAGCAACTTTCTTAGCGACCATCCAAGGCCCATAATCATTAAGGACTTCATCGCGAGAAATCGGTTCCTCATTATAGTTATGAGCTCCAGTGTCCTGGTTCATTATCTTATCCGGAAAATATTTTGTCACATGGCCATACATCCCACAATCAAAGCAGATGCAGTGAAGGCCCTCATATTCAATACGAAACGTCTTACGTTTCAGGCAATATTTAGATAGCAACGGTTTGGACAAATCCAGTTCTACACAGACACGGGCAAACCTACCTCGCTCCGCATCCACTGTCTTTTTGTCAACGTGGTGAACCTTACCAGCTAAGTGACCAAGCCTATAGATAAACATCTCGTTGTAATATTCAATAGGCAATCTAGGAAACCGTAACCAGGTTAAGATCTTCTGAACATGATTATCCGCAGGATTGAAATCAGGAATCCAAGGACGAATCGCTACACAATGATTAGCAATGATAATTGGCCCTCCTTCAATAGCGTTCACATAGTCTTCCTCAGTACGAAAATTCACCACATAGTGGTCATTTTCCAAATCAATAATATCGATAGTGCCTTTCTTAGCCCAAGATTGCTTCAATCGTTGTGCAAAGTAGTGAAACCCCGCCCGTTTGCCCATAACATTCACTATCAAGGACCACCGCCATCGATTCCACATCTGTCGTTTGTCTGCCGATGAAATTTTCACCATGGGGCATTTCGGATCATCTTCTTCCTCCCCATCAGAATCGGAATCGGCCCCAAACTCATCAAACCAGTCTCCTTCAGAATCTAATTCCACATTTGTAACCCCCTCACTTGGATCACATGATATCTCACACAATATCAGTTATAGACATGCTTTCAATTCTCAATCATATAAACTTCAATCTCATATAAACTTGACATATTATACATAAGAGAACGCATTTACAATACACGTTTAAGTCATTATCCTATATAGAGGATTTACAAAACAAAAGTACATCACAAGACTCCAAAATGTCTAGATGAGAATGGACTGACACTGCCGGTGCGATCTTAAGCAAGAAGAACTCCTCCTAACCTGTAAAATCTGTTGGCAAGGGGTGAGCTGCCTACTCAATAATCATATTACGCATATATGTATACAAAAGTAATGTAAAGAGCACAAATCAAAATATATCATCAATACCAAGTTAGAATTTATTCACCTGTTTCACTTATTATAGTAATACTTATTTTAGAAAGGCCTTGATGTACTTAAACAATATATATAAAATGGTTCTTGGGCCCAATCTGTATTCCGGCTCACTAAATTCGGAATACAATCATCTGTGCTACGGAGGAGTTACACTCAACTCACGTACTCATATATCTCAACACATGTGCTTCCGGCTCACAATATTCGGATAGCACTCTCAACTTGGACCATTTCACATATCCATCTAAGCAAGCTCATATTCATTTATAATCCAACCATTCTTCAGTTCCAGTATGTGCACAAGGCTCAACATGCCGTATTCACTCATAACACTGCAACATACTCAATCATATCACTTTCTTATCAATCATGATGTATCACAAACACTCAAACATTATCCACATCATTCACATTAGATTCAACCACATCTCACTTAAGCTCGTATTCAGCCACAGACATATCCTCCTGCATAAGGGTCAAAAACTCTGTTTGTTTCCTATCTTTGTATATCATTGGCATGTACTTATTAGTGAACAACTTCTTGAAAATATCCCATGTTATTTCAGTTCTAATTCTTGTCCTTTTTATAGATCTCCACCATTCTAAAGCTTCATCAGTGAAAAGATTAGAAACATATTTGACCATTGAATCTAGTCGACATTCTGTGTTCTCAAGTACATCTTCAATCTTGGCCCACCATGTATCAGCTATATCAGGATCTGTACTACCCTCAAACTCTGTTGCGCCCATCTTTTTAAGCCTTTCAAAAATTTTATCAAAGACTGGCGCATCTCGACGAGCTTGAACACGTGGCTGAGGCTGACCTTGAGCCAAATAGATTCCCATCATCTGTTCAAACTGGTTGTAATCCTCTTGAACAGCCTCAAAAGTCTCACATGTTAGGGTTTTCGAATAAGACACTTTCCATTTTGCAGGAGACTGTAACCCAGGGCCCGATTGCGAGGTGGAACCATTGGAGTTACCATCGTTGCCTTTCACTTTCTTCGCACTTCTTCCCGTCGGCGACTCGGGCACCGTCAAGATCTTAGTTTCTAAGGTTCCTCCACTGCTTGCGGCACTCATCTCTTATTTAGTTGGATATTTAGATATCTTGTTACCTCAGCTTTTCATAAACAGTTGTTTGTAGTTATATGCTATTGACAAAATTATCCTTCTTATTTCCACAAAATATGTTTATTCTTTAACATTGTTTATATTTCTACAATATAATTACCGGAAGAATAATGTTTTGTTGTGTTCAATAAATTTTTTATTTTTTATATAGATCATTTTTATTAATTTGTATAACACATTTTTTATTTTATAACATGATAAGGTGTAAAAATACCCTTAACATTTGTAGCTAGGAGCAATTTTACCCTTAACGTCTAAAATGATTCAATTATACCCCTAATGTTGGCAGCCAAAATAATTTTACCCCTAACATTGACAAGTTTGGTCAATTTGAGAAATAATTTATCAAACTGTACTATTGGTCATGAATGTTGTCATCTACACTTCACATGTGCACTATTTTATCATTGTTAGTAACAGATCACAAACATATAATTAGACATAAATTTTTTTAAGAAAATAAAAAATATATATTCTTTTGTACGAGTTGAAAAAAAAATTCAAATATTTCGTCGAATTTATAAATATTAATTTTCAATTTTATTATTAAATCACAAAAAAATATGAAATCTCTATTTTAGAACTACTGATATGTGCAGTTGATGTAAAATAAGAAATAAAATATCTATGTTTTCTAATAATATCTGAAATCGAGCCAACTTGCTAATATTAGAGATAAAATTGCTCTTAGTTGTCAGCGTTATGGATAAAATTGCATCATTTTAGGCGTTAAGAGTAAAATTATTCCTAGTTGTAAACGTTATGAGCATGTTTTCACATTTTCCCTTTTATAATTTTATCGTTGATTAATTTAAAACATGTCCATTTTAGACATTTTAAATCCGAACAGCAACAATTCAATATAATTTTACCAAACACTAGTAATTAAACAGCTGATAACAAACAACTAACAGTAACAGCTAACAGCTTACTGCAACTGCAAACAGCTAACAAGAACCACAATAGCTATTAGCTAACAGCTGAACCAAACATGCCCTTAAACCACGTAAATTGTCTTTGAAAATTGGTCAAACCACAAGGTTTATTTTTATAATTTTTTCTAAATTTTATAAGGGAACATTTATTATTGGTATAAAATGCCAAAATAACCTTAAAGATTATTAGGAAGTGCCAATTTGATCATGAATACAAAATAACATCAATTTAACACCAATATTTATCTTTAACATTCTATCTCTTTCTTTCACTAGAATGGATATTTTGGATCATCTGGGGGTAGAGTAATTCGAAGCTTTGGACAGGCGTGCTTCTACCACCGGCTGTCGCGGTACATCAGGGAATAGCTTTTGCGGAGAGCTGGGATTTTCATCAAATAAAAATTCAGCAGCAGCCTGACCGAATTAGTATCCGAGCAGCAACTTGGCAGAAACCGAACAATGGGAGACTCTGCTGTAACATAGACGCCTTGGTTTTTACTGTAACAAAATCATATGGGTGGGGTGTTGTTATCCGAAATGACATTGGATCCTTTGTTGCTTTTCATAACGGATATGCTGGTGGCAGCTACTCTATTAAGCTCATCGAAACTATATCTCTACTTAACAGTTTGAAGTGGAGAAATGGGCTTCAAGTAGAGGGCGTGGATTTTCAAACTGATTCTAAGATTGTAGCTAATCTGATTAATGGTATTTGTGATGATATTACTAAGTTTGGAGTTTTAATTCAAAAGTGCAATGATCTTTTATCTAACTACTAAGATTTTAGGTGTTTTTTTTGTCCTAGATTAACCAATAAAGTAGCTCATACTTTAACTATAAGTACGTACATATTCCTTTACTAATCTATTTACTTCATTTATTATTCTGAATTTGTTAATGTTTGTACTCAATAAGAATAATTATCCTCCTTTTCAAAAAAAAATTATCTGATTAATCTCATAATATTTATAAAATTGTTTCAATAAAACACACTATAAGTATAAAACAATTAATAATTTTTAATCCACGTGTCAAAATTTTAAATACATTCTTAATAAAAAATAAAAGTAATTATCCAAATTCAAAACTTGAATTTTCTTACAAACAATGATAAAAAAAAGAGCAAGGATGAGTTTAAAGATGGTGAAAGAGTGACAATCACTGAAAACGCAATCTCCAATTGGATTGGTAAATTCCTGATGTGCGACACGTGTCAATCAGTCTGCTGGACACCTGTCAACAGCAAATAACAACAAGTTAACAGATGTTGTATGATTCTAACATTTTCCATTGTGTTTTTGGATAAAACTACTTCAAACTATTTTCGGTACCTTCTATGCGTTTTCTACACGTCTTAAACTATTATTTACTCCCCTAATCTAAAAAAAATATTTGTATTTCCCTTTGATCCATTTGTCAATATTAATTCTAACTTATAACAATTAATTATATTTTATTCTTGATGTATATTAAAAAGTCAATGTGTGGCTTGTTCAGTGTAGATTTTTGAATGTCAAGATCAGTATCACTTTTAAAAATAGTAAAAATAATAGAGACTATGAGTTATAATATATATAGGGTGAGTATCGGTTCGGTTCGGTTACTAACCAAACTGAAGTTTGTGTTATTTTCATAACCGAACCGAACCGAATAAAATTGGTAACCGAATTTTATTTAACCGAAATTTTTTGGTTCGGTTCAGTTACCGACCGAATAACCGAAAACTCATAATATTTAATTTTTGTATATACTTGTTTAATTGGTTTTTAAATAATGCTCTTGTATAAAAGTTACAATCGAAGAAATTAAAGACTAATGAAGCAAAATTTTTATATATAAAGATAAAAGTATATTTTTTAGGGGTTGGATTTTATATTTTTTAGGGGTTTATATATCTATATCTTTAAATAGAATTTTTGTTTTCTCCTTGAGAGAAGTTTTCTCCTTCTTTCATTAGAGAAGTTTTCTCCTTCTCATGGGAGCTATGGTTTTCTCCATCTCGTGGGAGCTACGGCTTGTGGTTTGGTTATTTTGAGGTTTGTTTTCTCTCTCTCAGAACTGTCTTCTCTCTCTCAGATCTGTCTTCATTCTATCTCGGATCTATTCTCTCTCTCAGATCGATCTTCTCTCTCTCAGATCTGTCTTCTCTCTCTCAGATCTGTCTTCATTCGATCTCAGATCTATTTTCTCTCTCTCAGATCTGTCTTCTCTTTCTCAGATCTGTCTTCTCTATCTCTCTCAGATTCGTCTTCTCTCTCTCAGATCTGTCTTCATTCGATCTCATATCTGTTTTCTCTTTCTCAGATCTATCTTATCTCTCTCAGATCTGTCTTCTCTCTCGCAGATCTGATGGCGAAAGACAGAGAGAGAGAGAGACCTAGGGTTAGGCGGACCTTGGAGGGGGGTAGTGATGGCGGCAATTCCGATCTTGGTGAGACGGATCGGGCGGCTGGGGTAGGGCGGGCGTCGGATCTGGTGCAGGATGGAGTGTCGGCTGGCGGTGTTGTGGCTTCGGCAGGGGATGCAAGGGAGAAGAGGGGGCATGGCGAGTGGGTGAGGGACCGCTCCCGGGAGCGGGGTCGGGGGGCTTGGCAAGGGTCCGATGGGTTAGATCCGGCAGGATGCGGCGCCGGTTTAGGGGATTGGGGGGCTGGAGGGGCCTGGGATCGTGGGGACAGGGGCGTGGCGCCTGGATCGGTTGCCTTGCTTGCGGATTCGGCTGGGACACAGGCGGCGTCCCTGGAGGGGGATTCATCGGTAGGGAGGTTGGACGAGCGGTGCCCTGTGCCTGGGGCAGTGGTTGCAGGATGTTTGGGGGGTGGGCGCATAGGATCGGGTGACGCGGTTGCCGCCCCTTGCTCCCCGCGATCCCGGATGGACGGGTGGGCAAGTTGCCGCCTGCGGACTGTGCGGCGCCTGTCCTCCCTGCCGATGGCGCCGGGCACCGCAGGGGGCCTGCCGATGCTGGGGCTGGGCGTTGGCCTGGTTTTTCCGGCATTGTGCCTGGCATTGATTGTCCTATTCCGGCCAGTGCTGGGCAGGCTGAGGCTGCATTTGGGGGGCAGGTCGCCTCGAGTCAGAGCCCTTTTGAGGCTGGGCATGATATTCAGGGACAGGGGAACATGGCCTCCCCCAGGACTGCAGTTGGCAATAACGGGATAGGTAAAGGGTCTTGGAAAGACACTGTTATGGGAGTGGTTGAGGAGAAGCTCTGCTTTGAGGAAGTGGAGATGGTAGGGGATTCTGCGGATCTTTTCTCTGATTCGGACGAGGAGGATGGTGTCCAGGATGATCCTCTTTGTCTGGTTATTAGACTGTCTTCGGAAGAGAAGAGGGAACTCAGAGAGAAGTGGAAGGTGTCTTTGATAGTTAAGGTGTTGGGGAAGAGGATCAGCTTTAATTATTTTGCCCAAAGGATTCAAGCCCAGTGGACTAGGAAAGGGAAAGTCAGTATTACTGACCTTGAAAATGACTTCTATGTCATCAAGTTTACTAGAGTTGAGGATTACAATACTGTGATCAAGAGGGGCCCATATATTATTTCCAACCACGTTCTGGCTTTACGGCCTTGGGTTCCTAATTTTAATCCCCATGATTCTACTGTTTACAGGATTTTGACTTGGGTTAGGTTTCCGGGCCTTCCCATTGAGTATTACAGTGAGAAATTCCTAAGCAAAATAGGAGGCATGGTTGGGAAGGTCCACCTTGTGGATAAGACTACTATTGGTGCCATTAGGGGCAAGTTTGCTAGGGTTTGTGTGGATGTGGATCTTGCGAAACCCTTATTATCTAAGTTCTGTGTTCAGAACAAGGTGTTATTTATCGAATATGAAGGCTTACATAACATTTGTTATGATTGTGGCATTTATGGTCATTCTCAGGAAGGTTGCCCCAAAAGGGAGAGTGTTTTGAAGGAGACTGTTATGGAGAGTGGGAGTATTTCTGTAGGTAACCAAGGGAATGAAGGAAACTTCGGTCCTTGGATGGTAGCTAAACGGACTACTCGTCGTAGAACTCAGCCTCCTATTATGCAGAATCTTCCTCCTGATAGTATCAAGAAGGGGATTTTCGCTCCTTCTAAGCCTATGGTTGCCCCTAGTGTGAAGGAGAAGCCTATCCCCAAGGCTAGGGAGGAGGCTGGTACCAGCTTAGCTCTTAGGTCTGGCTCTAGGTTTGGTGCCCTATCTATTGAATACGTTCATGAGCCTGTCTAAGGAGATGAGCTTTTGGAACACAGTTTGCCGGGTCTAGAGTCTGTTGTGTCTTCTGAGCTAGTGGTTGATTCTGTTAATCCCCTCTTTGCTTCCAAGAATGAAGCTCAGGGGGGCCCCTGGTTCAGACGGCCCGAAAGATGAAGGAAACTAATGAGGGTAGTTCTTGTATTCTTACTGGTGGACCTGGAATTGGGAATCCAATGGGTGTTATTAAACCTGGCTTGAAACAGCCAAAGGGCAAACAAAAAAGCATCCAGAATTCCTTGGCTTTTTCAGAGAAGAGGGGACCTGCGGGTACCTCGGTGAGGCTCTCAGGAGCCCCTAGTAAATACATGGCTTAGGTAGGTTGGTGCGGTTAGTCTCCTCCTTTCTATAGACTTGTTGTGTTGGAATGTTAGGGGTGCGGCTAGCAAGGCTACCCGTATCCATATTAATGACCTAATTAAACAGTTTAACCCCTCGTGTTTTGCTTTACTGGAAACTAAGATTAGTGGAGAGAAAGCAGATGAGGTGGTTAATAAGTTTAAGAACTGGAGGTGTGTTAGATCGGAGGCTACTGGCCGAGCTGGTGGGATCTGGCTTTTCTGGATGCCAGATCGGATTCATTTTGATGTTATTAGTATCGATAAGCAGTTCATTCACTGTAAAGTGAGCATTTCTGGTATTACTCCCTTCTTGACTACCCTTGTGTATGCTGATCTGATCTTAGTTAATCGCAAACGGTTGTGGGAGATCCTCTTTTCGATGAGTGGCAGCATCTCTGAGCCCTGGTTTATTGCGGGAGACTTTAATGATATCGGCCTTATGAGTGACCAGAGAGGAGGTTCCAATCATTATATTAATCGCTGTCTTCACCACAAAAATAATATGAATTTATGTGGGCTTTCCGACTTGGGGGCTTCGGGTCATAGATTCACTTAGAAACGCAATAGTACCTTTGTTCGTTTGGACAAGGTCTATGCTAATGTGGCTACCCTGACTTCTTTCCCTGAGTGTTCTGTTTTAAATCTTCCGTTCCGTCATTCGAACCATTGCCCTATTTTGTTTAGACTTTTGAGAGGCAACCGGCCTAGGGGGAAGAGACCGTTCCGGTGCCAGCTGGCGTGGGAGTCCCATCCTAAGTTTAAGGAGTTCGTCCAATATAATTGGAAACCTCATTCGAATGTCCTGCAAGCTTCTGAAGGGTTCAGGAAGAAGGTGCTTGGTTGGAATAAAAATGTCTTTGGGCACATTATTAGAAGAAAGAATAAGTTGTTAAAAAGGATGGAGGGCGTTCAGCGTAGGTTGGATGTGAGATTTGATCACAGTTTAGATGGCCTCCTTAGAACCCTTCAGAAGGAGCTGGAAGCTGTGCTTAGGCAGGAGGAGCTTCTCTGGTTCTAGAAGTCTAGGAAATCCTGGATTAGGGATGGGGATCATAATACCAGGTACTTCCATCTGTCTACTATGATCAGGCGGCAGAGGAATAGAATTGAGGCTATCAAAGATTCTGATGGGGAGTGGGTGTATGAAGATGAGGTGATTCAGAATTTGGCTCTGGAGTTCTATAAGGAGCTTTTCAAAGAGGTTCCTGTTCAGCTGGAGAGGGCTCACTCTATTGCTACCTTTCCTTTGATCAGTGAGGATATCAGTCAGAGTGCCTTTCTTCCTATTTCCCGAAAAGAGATTGACCATGCCATCTTCAGCATTGGGGCGTCTAAAGTGCCTGGTATTGATGGTCTTCCAGCTGGCTTCTACCACAAGCACTGGGGTGTTGTGAAGGAGGGTATCTATGAGTTTATCATAGGTGTGTTCAATGGGTCTAAAGATATTGAGCTGGTTAATAGAACTCTCCTGGTCCTTATTCCTAAAATTAATAAGCCTTCTTCCTTTTTGCATATGAGACCCATCAGTCTTTGTAATGTTCTTTACAAGACGATTACAAAAATTGTGGCTAATAGAATCCGTGGCATTCTTCCGGAGATCATTTGTCAGAATCAGGGTAGTTTTGTACCCGGTAGACAAATGATGGATAATGTGGTGATTGCCCAAGAAATGGTGCACACTATGAAGATTAGGAAAGGGAAGAAAGGCATTGTGGCTCTTAAGCTGGATTTGGAGAAGGCCTATGATCGCATCAACTGGAACTTCCTGATGGAGAGTCTAGAGAGAGCTAGGATCCCGGACAGTTGGAGAAATCTTATTAAGGTTTGTATTACTTCTCATGTGTTTCAGGTTATGGTGAATGGGGATATGTCGGAGGAGTTCTCTCCGGGTCGGGGCATCCGTCAGGGTGATCCTATGAGTCCCTTCCTTTTCGTTATTGCTATGGAGAGGCTGTCCCACCTTATTCAAGATGCCATTGATATTGGGAGTTTCCACCCGGTGGCCATCAACAGTTTCTGTCCCCAGGTGACCCACTTATTCTTTGCGGATGATGTCCTTATCTTTCTTGAAGGTAATGAGGAGCAATTGAGTGTCATTATGGATATTCTGGATTGTTTTTGTTTGGCCTCTAGTCAGAGACTTAATATCCAGAAATTTAGGATGATGTGCTCTAAGAATATGAATCCGAGAATTTGTAAAAGATTAAGTGATTTGTCTGGTATTCCTCTTACTAATTCTCTTGGGAAGTATCTGGGGATTCCTCTCCATAGTGAGAGAGTGTCTAAAGTTTCTTTTAAAGATACTTTGGACAAAGCCAATACGAGGTGTGCCACGTAGAAAGCCAAGACTCTCTCCCTCGTTGGCCGTCTGACTTTAATTCAATCTGTGAATTCCGCTGCTCCCAACCACATCATGCAGGCTTGTCAGCTTCCGAATCCTGTGCTTAATTATCTTGATAAGATTAACCGAAGGTTCCTGTGGGGGGAAGCTGCGGAGGGAAGAAAGATCCACCTGGTGCCTTGGAGTGAGGTTTGTCAGCCCAAAGATTCAGGGGGTTTGGGCATTAGGAGAGCTAAGGATAATAATAAAGTTTTATTAATGAAACTCCTTTGGCGTATGTGGCAATGCCCCTCCTCTCTCTGGGTTCGCTTTCTTTGTGGTAAGTATCGAAAAGATAAGATCTTTGGGGGCCCGAAAGAGAGAGTTATCAATTGTACCTTCCTCTGGAAAGGGCTTAGCGCCGTTTTTGCTGAGTTTTGCTCGGGGGTTGGTCTGGATGTGGGTAATGGTAAGTCCATAAGCTTCTGGTTTGATACCTGGATTGGGGATAAACCTTTAGTGGATGTGTGCACTTCCCCCCCGCCTAGTGATATCCAAAACTGGAGGTTAGCCGATGTGGTGGACTCTGAAGGGGACTGGGTATGGCCTAAATTTGATTCTTTCTTTAGCCTTGAGACTCTCCTTAGAATTAGAGGAGTGAAGGTGAGTAATCAAGAGGAAGACATGGATAAGCATTGCTGGGCGCTGACTAACAATGGAGTCTATTCTTGCAAATCTGCCTTTGAAGCTTTTTCCCTTAACAGGACTGATAATCCCTCGGATATTTGGAAGACCATTTGGTCCCTTAAAATCCCCTACCGCATGAGGAGCTTCCTGTGGCTGGGCGTTAAAGACAGATTACTTACTAACTCAGATAGATACAGAAGGCATTTGGCGACCTCTGGAGCTTGCGGTAGATGTAGAGGCCATGTTGAATCGTTGTGCCACGCTCTTAGGGATTGCCCTAAGAGTGAAGAGGTTTGGAAGAAAATTCTCCCTCATCATACTTTCTCTTCCTTCATGTCCCATTCTGTGAACGACTGGTTCTCAGATGGTGTTAGGGGAAAGTTATTGTCTTATATGGAGCATGGGGACATTTTCTTTGCCATTATCTGTCATCAAGTGTGGAAATGGAGGAACGAGGAGATTTTTGTTAATAAAGCTGTGCTTTTGCCTAACTTAGCTGAGTTCTTCTTGAAGAAACTCTCCTCTATTATTGATAGTTTCAAAGGTGAGTCCCTTGCCAGATCTTCCCCGAGTAGTGATGTCCACCTCGTGAGCTGGAGCAGGCCGAGAGAGGGGGTTGTGAAGCTGAATACTGATGGTTCCTGCCTCAGTAATGTTAAGATTGCTGCCGGAGGTGTTCTTAGGGATGCGGGAGGCGCCTGGCTTTCTGGGTTTACCCATAATTTGGGTTTGGATTCTTCCTTCTCTGCGGAGCTCTGGGGCATTCTCTCTGGGATCCAGCTGGCGATTAGGCTGGGTGTTAAGAGGCTTTCTGTGGAGTCAGATAACTTGGAGGCCATCAATATGATTTTGGGCAGTCATGCCATGGGTCTTCATAGCCGCAACCTTATTAAAGCTATTAAGAGGCTTAGCCCCTCATTTGATATCCTTGAGTTCAGCCACATTTTCCGGAAGCAGAACTGTGTTGCAGATCACTTGGTGGCGGCAGGCCATGAGGGGGTGTTAGGTGTTTCTAACCTTACCGTTCCCCCTATCGCTCTTTCTCCTCTTCTTTTAGAGGATAGGATTGGGGTTAGCTTTCCTAGGCTAATCCCGGTGTAGTTGCTTGTTTTGCTTTGCTTTCCTTTCATTTTCTACCAAAAAAAAATAAGTTATTTATATATGTAAAAATAAAATTATATTTTTTTTATTTATATAATAAGTTCGGTTAGGTTATCGGTTATACCGATATATTTTTCAATAACCAAACCGATAATCGATTATCAAACTAAGCCAAAATTAAAACCGAACCGAACCAGAATGTTAAAATAACCAAACCAAATTAAAACTTCGGTTCGGTTATCAGTTTGATAATCGGTTACCGGTTATTTTGCTCACCCCTACATATATAGAGGATTTTCTTAATCTTCTATTTATAGTCTAACCTAAAGATCCTTATTCTAATAGAAAACCTCCACATATATAACATTTCTTTAGTTCTGTTCACAGTGAACTCGTCTGGATGCATGTTCTTTATCCTTTATATAAAGTCTATTATATGGATCCCAGAAACACGGTCATGGAAATTTCATATCATACATTGGGTTCTGTCCATGTTCTTGATACACAGTCGTCCAATGGTAAACAAATATCCCTTCCAAAAGCTTATCATTTGAATCCTTATATGACGATTCCAAAATATTTGGTAGAAACCTTGTGTTGAAGTCTAGTTGATAACATTCATCTATTATCATAAGTCGCCCGTTAAAAAAGACGAGGACGCCTTTCAAGGCTATGATGACGTTACGCTTCCCACATTTCGCTATCCAGACTATCAGGGCGGAGCTAGGGAGGGTCGGAGGGTCGGTCGACCCTTCGGTCCTCCGGAAAACCTCATAGTAGGGGTGCTCCGCCCCTGTTGTGAACAGAAACCGCCATGGCTGGGAGCCCCCTAGCCATGGCGATGCAGAAGATGGAGATGGCGGCTCTATAATTTTAATTTTTTTGTTTTTTAGGTAAAATGACGTCGTTTAGTTGTATATTAGGGTTTTTTAATTTTTGGGAAAATAACTTCTTTGCCTTTCATTTAATTTAATTTGTGTGGAAATTATACTTCCTTACCTCCACTCTCCACTCTCCACCATTCACGATTTGCTCCTGCATTGTGCGATAGGAGATGTTGTTGCTGCGCTGCCGTCGTCGGCGGAAGTTGGAGAAGAGAGATAGAAAGGTAAGTTTTTAATTTAAGGTTTTGATTTTAGAGTTTTAGTTTTATGGTTTTTTATTAAATTGAATTGATAATGTGATAGAAACTGTCTCTAATTGAATTGATGATATTTAGAGGTTTTGATTTTAAGGTTTATTGAATTGAATGTGATATTTTGAGGGTTGAATTGAATTTAGGATATTTAGTTTAGGGATTTTAAATTTAATTGGTAATATGTTAAATTTGAGCTTTAGGGGTTTAATTGATAATATTTAGGGGTTTTGATTTTAAACTTCATTGAATTGATTGAAATTATTGAATTGAATGTGATATTTTGAGGGTTCAATTGAATTTAAAATTTATTTATTTATAAAGAATTTAAAAATTATTCAAACTTGTAAACTTATTAAAAACTTGTAAACTTTATAACTAAAACTTATTAAAAACTTTTAAACTTATTAAAAATTTGGTGATTTGAATTGAATCGAATTGGTAATATTTAGGGATTTTAGTTGTAGGGATAAAATTAAATAGAATCATATTAGTTTAGGAATTACTTTTAGCTCAATCAATTACTAGTGAACATACCAAAAAAAAATCTAGAACAAGTTTTGTATATAAATACATTTTCAGTAGGAATCAAATTCTTGAGTCATCGCATGAACTTTTTTTTTTCTAAATATAATGGAGCCCCCGAACTTGGAGTCCTGGCTCTGCCACTACAGACTATGATTTGACAATAATTCCCCTATGTTGAATGGATGCACGACAAGTGTATGACTCTAATGTGAGGAAAGATCAAAAGTCTCTCTTCTTGACCATTTTTCAAAGAATATGATCCATCTATAAATGGGAACTTACTTCTTCACTTTGCCCTTTCACGATTTGTCTTATTTGCATCTTCTTTTCCTTTATGATATTCAGAGCTTTGGAGTTTTTCTTCTCCCTTATTCTTTCACCGGCTATCAAATTTTCATTTTTTTAAAGGCTGTGGTTTGATGTTGTTCAAAAAAAAAACCCTTGTGGTTTGTTATTACAAAAAAAAGGACTGTGGTTTGCGCCGTTACCCGAAAAATGGAAATTGGCTTAACACTGTTAAAGTGCTGACGTGGCACAGGGGTAAAACGGGAAAATGGAATTTTTTTTATTTTTTTCCCTCTTCTCTCTCCTCCTTCTTCTTCCTTCTCCCTCTTCTTCTTCTTCTTCTTCTTCTTCTTCTCCTTCTCCTTCTTCTTCTTCTTCTTCTTCTTTCTTCTTCTCTCCTCTTCCTTCTTCTTCTTCTTCTTCTTCTTCTTTCTTCTTCTTCTCTCCTCTTCATTCTTCTTCTTCTTTCTTCTTCTCTCCTCTTCCTTCCTCATCCTTCTTCTTCTTCTTTCTTCTTCTTCTTCTTCTTCTTCATCCCTCTTCTTCTTCGTTCTTTTTTTTCTTTTTTTTTAAGTTTCGAAAATTTCCAGATTTCTGACGGAAATTTGGAAATTTTCCAGATTTCCGTCAGAAATCTGAAAAATTCCAGATTTCCGTCAGAAATCTGAAAAATTCCAGATTTCTGATGGAAATCTGGAAAATTTCCAGATTTCTGGAAATTTTCCAGAAATCTGAAAAATTTCCAGATTTACGGAAATCTGTCCAGATTTCGGGAATTCCAGATTTCTTACTGGAAAATTTTCAGATTTCGGGAAAATTCCAGATTTCTTCGAGTAAGGGAATTTTTTTAAAAAAAAAGAATAGAAAAAAAGAAGAAGAAGAAGGAAGAAGAAAAAGGAAGAAGAAGAAGGGAGAAGGAAGAAGAAGAAGGAGGAGAGAAGGAAGAAGGAAGAAGGAGGAGGAGAGAAGGAAGAAGAAGAAGAAGGAATAAGAAGAAGGGAGAAGGAAGAAGATGAAGGAGGAGAGAGAAGAAGAAGGAGGAGAGAGAAGAGGAAAAAAAATAAAAAAAAAATTCGATTTTCCCGTTTTACCCCTGTGCCACGTCAGCACTTTAACGGTGTTAAGCCAATTTCCGTTTTTCGGGTAACGGCGCAAACCACAGTCTTTTTTTTGTAATAACAAACCACAAGAGTTTTTTTGGAATAACATCAAACCACAAGGGTTTTTTTTAGAATTTACCCTTTTTTAAATCCAGTAAGTTTTTAAATTCTCCTTGCATTTCGATTTTTCTTGCCCTTCTTAGTTTTAGTGAAAACAATATGAGTCAAGATGGGGAAAATTATCTTCTTGAGACCAATGCTCGTATTGTAGTAACCATAGGCTCGTCTAAAACTCATTATGATCTCTGAGATCTTTCGAATGGAGAGGCTTTTGCCTCAGGCGGGAAAGTTTTGTTTACTAAAGAAAATAAAGATCAGAAAATCTAGAATTCCTAGGGAAAAAACAAGTAATTAAAAATCGGATCCCTACGATTCGGTATATGTTGTTGAAAGTTACTATTGAGTGTGTCCTTGATAATTGAAGAAGCTAGGTTTTTTTATCCATTCTTCTAGGCTAGGCACATCTTCCCCCTCTAGAGTATTCTATTGTTATCTATATGAGATAGATAATGGATTCTCGTATCCCCTCTCAGATCCCATATCTTCCATTCTAACGACAAACCATCTTTGTCCAAGTCAAATCCATATAAATGTCTGGGAAGATATAATGCATCTTTACTAGTTGTGTGAGAGCATGGGTAGGTTTGTAAACCCTCACATCTCCCAGAAGTTGTATGCTATTGGGATTCGATTTGTAGAGGATCACTCTACCTTTTATCGAATCCCTACTAGCCTTCAAACCATCTTTAACAATAAGATCTCATCTATAAAACGCTTGAAAGAGGCTTGGTTCTTTATGAGGATAGATCCAGAGGCCCTTTTGAATTTTCCTCATCTTTGAAACCTCAACATAAAAAATAAAGAATAAATGAACATTGAGGATCCCACCCTAGAGGAGGAGACATTTATAACTGATAACAAGTGAATGTTACTAGCTAAACTTCAGCACAAGGTTTTGGCCAGATATCCTAGAATTTCTAAATAAGGATTCAGATTAGGCCGTGAAAGGAATGTTCGCTTATCTTGGATCATGTGTTAATGATATAGATTGAAACCAATATAAGACAATCTGATTGTCGTATGATAACGTGTTTGGGATCCAGATGATGGACCGTGTATAAAGGACAAGGGACATACCTCTACAAGAGTTCAATATCACTACGCCGATAAACCATTTAGAAGACGATTCAAAACCATCATTCGGAAGAAAATAAAACTGTCTCGCTGTCGTCTGATGACCCTTCAGAGGGCGGTTGCGTTCTGTCATTTGAATCAATCTCATATAACATCAGCCTACTGGTACGCTGTCATCGTATGCGTATTCCGATGACGACTTATTTATTATTACCGCCACCTCTATTACCCTTGAGTTTATGGCCTCCATTCCACCTGCAACAACTTGTCTAACGCTACACAAACTTCACCAAAGGCATGAGGAATCTTTGGGAGATTATATGGATAAGTTTAACAAAACCTATTTGAGCATTCAAAAGGTTTATTTTGTGATCAACCAAGTCTTGAGTAAACCTATAGATCCGACCCCTTGATGGAAAGAGTACAAACGTTTATAGAGCTGGATGAAATTATCATAGAGGATATGCATTTAGAGAATAATAATGATATGGTGTTGGTAACCAGTTCCCTAGGAAATGGTGAATCCTTGCACCATCCTATATTTGAATCCTGTCTACGGATAAAATGAAGAATATGATGGATAATATATGACAAGGAAGTTGCCTACAAGTGGAGATCCACCAAATGGATGGTACATGTACATATTCACAGGTAGTAATGCTTGGAACTAATTCCCATATGCACCATATCCCCTATGGAATGATGTTGGTTCGATGATCGCAATAGTCATCTCAAAAGTTAGGGAATTTGAGGTGTTTAATTGATCTCCTTTCGTCGAATTTGGGTGATGGATCATCATCTCTCCACCCGTGACCACCATTTTTTCCATGTTGGAACTTCCTCCCACACCCATAGTGGTATCGAGGAATATGATCTTAGGATGTACCCCTGATGTTATAGTGGTAGTGTAAATAGCCCACTTGAAGTTTTTGATGTGAGTAGTGGGGTTTGTTGTCTAGTCATACTCTTTTAACATCAGATATTTGAACCCTTTTGGCATGGACTCGGTCATGATCTTCTAGCACAATGGTATTTTTACCTTCTTTATATCGGGATGCTTCGAGTCAATCTTTGCTTCAACGATTGTGCTTTTGAATGTATCTAATTCTTTTTGGATTGCCTAAAACTTAGCCTTGGAATTCCTTACCTTTTACTGGGAGGTTCATTTCTTTGGCCACCCATCTATCTCGAGTCTTGGGCTCGACTACCCTTTCCTGACTGACAGTTCGGGAGTCGGTGGATCTGTGTTAGGTTCTTCTCCGGTTTGTATCCGATGTACTTTTATTCGGGGAGGGTTGCTTTTCTTCTCTCACCTAAGTTGATCTTTCAGGGGATTGCTCGTTGGAATTCTTTGTTTTTCTCGTAAGGGGGTTCGGGATATGTGGCATCTTATTAGGGAGTCTTCTTTCCCCTCGATTGGGTGCCTGAATCCCTTATTTGATGCCTTAGTGATCCATTTCGCTAACTATTACAGCTTTGGACAATATGGTGTTCAGTTGAGCAGTTAGTATTCTTAGGTTTATTCATGTACATGATAGTCTCTTCTGTTATCTCCAGTTTTTTTTTACCTCGACCATTTTGGATGGCATGCTCTTGTCCCATGACAATGATGACATCGTGGGTAGGATTCATGTTTTTATGAGTCATCAGAAGATTGCATATAAGAGCCTTGTTGGGCGTCTAGGGCCTCAGCATCCTCCGCCATTTCTATGGCCAAGTCGTGATCGACCTGAAACTATCGTTGTGCTTTTTCTTTTGTCGCGATGTGGGTTCCAGCCATATGGACTGTTTTGGAGGATGGAAGTAGGATAGAACTACTTAAGCAAGTCATTGTTGTGTCAGCTCTACGCTCGCCACACCAATTTAACGTGGTTGAACCCTGATAGTCCACTTAAAAACATGCAATTGGCTGAAACAAGTCCAGCTAACTTGCTCTGATGCCTAAGTCAGTTTGAGGTAAGATTTGAGGATGAACACAATAGTAAAACAAAGATATAATGTAAGATTAATTAATGAATGAAGTAGTGTACCTTGAGCTGAACTTACTCTATTTATACTATGATCGGGTTGTAGAAAACGGTTATGAGTTTAGGAGCAGGATGTGGTAAATGTCACATATTTATATATGAACATGCACCTAGATATCAGAGTCTGGTATTCCTCACGCTCAGTAGACCTGTGATTCACGGGATCGGGAGTCCATGAGTGAGTATTTTAGGATTTCCCAGGTCGAGGTCTCCAATACGGAGTCTTATTATCCAGTTTGGTTATGGAACATTACATGTTTCCTTTCCACAAGTGTCGGTTCGACTCTCTTAAGTGCCACATGACGAGTTTATATTCGCATGATAAAATAAAAATGTTTAAGCAAAATAAAATAAAAATGTAAAGTATAATTGTAAAAGAAAGTGACGCCGCCAAAGTTCCAAAGCATGTACTGCCGGTGTGATGACCCAGCAAAGCAGAAGATGATGCTTTGTCGGTACCATTCCACTCCACCTCATTATTTATTTAATAAAACTATTTATTTCTTTTATGGATAAAAGTATATTTATATTAAATTAATTAGAAATTAATTTAGTTATATTGATTTGATAGGATAAAATAGTGGTGGTGTAGAATAATTGTAATGGATCAATGAAGGTTTTAATTGGATAATGTTTCTAGATAGTTTCCGGATAATAGTTGACATTTTAATGCATTCATTTCAGTTTCAATAATTAAACCTTTCAACTCTAGTTTTTATTTAATTATTGAAACTGAAATTAGACCATTACAATGTAAAAAACTGAAATTAATTATTGCTCTAAAAGCTCAGACTTCATGGATCTGTACTCAGTCTTTGTAAATGATCATGAAACCGTAATTTGTTTTTTCTCTTCCATGAAACCAAGATTGTCCAGGAGAAAACACAATAACCAGAAACTAACCGCCGACTATCTATACATTTTGTCTAAATTGCATCAGAATAGGCTTGCAATTTCATCTCAGGCGTGGATGGATAAAATAACCCTTTAGCATGATCACTTTTAATATACCGCAAAACTCTTTTAGTTGATTGAAAATGAACATCAGTATGTCTTGATAAATATGGGCTCAGGGTGTTGACAGAAAAAGTGAAATTTGATCTCGTTGTAGTTAAATATACCAATCTTCCTATCAAACATCTGTAAATGGTATAATCAACCATAACAGTCCCTTAGTCTTTAGATAACCTTAAAGTAGCATCTGTCGTAGTTGAAATATGTTTGGCAGACAGCAAACCATCATCTTCCAAGAACTCTAAGGCATACTTTTGAGTTATGTTTAGTCATGCATTAGAACGAATAATTTCAAACCCAAGAAAATATTTTAAAAATCCTAAATCTTTAATTTTAAACTCAGAATCTAAAAGACCCTTAATATGAGAAATCTTAATAATATCATTGTTTGTCATAATAATATCATCGACATAAACTAAAAGGAAAGTAATGAAAGTTTGGCAAAATTTAGTAAATAAAGAATGACTACTTTCACACTATTTATACCTATTTTAAAAAAGAAAAATAGAGAACCTAGCAAACCACTACCATACAAAGTTTTTTTCTAGTATACAAACTGAGTTAGACTAAGGCAAAACTAGACCGAGAGATGGTTGCATATAGATTTATTCATTAAGCTCACCGTGAAGAAAAGCATTGTTTACATCATATTGAAAAATAGGCCAATTTTTAATAGAAGCAATGACTAAAATTAATCTCATACTAGTCATTTTAACAACAGGCGAAAGGTGTATAAATAATATATGCCTTCTACTTGAGTATAACCTTTTGTTGCTAACTTAGCTTTGTACCTCTTAAGGGTACCGTCTCTCTTTAATTTGATCTTAAAGACCCATCTACAACCAATAGGAACTTTTCCAGTCGATAAAGAAGTTAAAATCCTAGGTCTTAGCCAGTGGCAGATCCAAGATTTCCGGATAGGGGTGGCTAATTTTAGCCCAAGATTAAAAAAAAAAAATTCTTGTATATATAAAAAAGTAAAATCAAATTATACAAAATTTTAATTGTATTCATAAATAAATGCTAAAAAATACTTGTTACATATACTATATTACCGAAAAATGTACCTATTTTTTGACAACGGACACGCTCTCGATAGGTGGCAAATCTATTCTTCGAGACCCCGAATTTTGAAAATGTTGTAAAATGGCTTCATCTTCAACATTGTTAAAAAAAATATTCTCAATGCAGCACAACACTGTTAAAGTAAAGTAATCTAAATTGAAAACCCAAAATCAAAACCCCCCTAAGTTAAAGAATCTAAATTAATTCCATAAACTAAAAACCGTAAACTAAAATTCATAAATCAATTCTTCAAAAAAAATTCATAAATCAAAACCCTTAAATTAAAGTAAAGTAACCTAAATTAACAAGTTTAGATCACTAAATTAATTTAATAAATTATAAATTAAAAGCCCTAAATTAAAAACTCTAAATGAAAATAAATCTAATTTCATGAAAGAAATTACATACCTATGATGATGATGGAGGCTGGCCAGAGTAATTAGAAGAAGGAAGTGGAGGAAAATGAAAACAAATGGGTGGAAAAAGAAAGGCTTAATACATCATTTGCCCCCTGAACTTGTCCAAAAAGCTTGATTGGCCCCCTGAAATTTCAAAGTGTTTCGATAGCCCCCTGAACTTGCAAAAAATGTTCAGTTAGCCTCCTGAACTTGCAAAAAATGTTCAGTTAGCCCCCTGAACTTGCGTAAAACATAATCAATTGATCACTCGGTCGTAAAAAAATAAGTTAAATGCGGAAGATGTATTCCACGTATCATAGAATGTTATTGCATAGTTAAAAAATATATTAAAAAGGAAGTTATTACTTGCTCAACTATGCAACTTGTCTTCTCTAATATTAAAATCGTATATTCCGATTTTGGTCGTTTTACTTTTTATAAGACTCGTGGCATACATCTTCCGCATTTAACTTACTTTTTTACGACCGAGTGATCAATTGATTACGTTTCACGCAAGTTCAGGAGGCTAACTAAATATTTTTTACAAGTTCAGGGGCTATTGGAACACTTTGAAAGTTTAAAGGGCCAACCAAGCTTTTTGGACAAGTTCAGGGGAAAAATGATGTATTAAGCCAAAAAGAAATTTGGGGAGGAGAGGAGGAGGAGAGCGCAGCTTCTTCAGCTGCCGTTATAATCGGCAAAGTGGCTTTTGCGCACAGGGATTGGGGCCCAATCCCTGTTTTATTTATTTTTTTAATTTGGCCCCAACCCAAAACGACGTCGTTTTGGGAGGGCCAAATTAAAAAAAATAAAACAGCCCAGCCCAAGTGGGCTGGGCTGTATCTCGACTACATCTCCTTCTCCACAGAGAAGGAGATGTAGCCTAGGGTTCTCGAGCAGGAGCAGAGCAGGGCGGTGGTCGCGGCGGCTGCGGCTGGGGTGGATAAATATTAGCTCTCCATAACTACTCCATGGCAGCGCCGGCGCCGTAGGGGCCGGAGCCCCCACGGGCATCGGGCTGCCTCCGCCTCTGGTCTTAGCGTCTGTTAAATCCTCTAATCCCTTATTATAGTCTGTCGCCAACAGTAACGTTGCATAAGACTAGATCAACCCTTCAACCGTTTTCAGACTACTCAACAGTTCATAATTATCAATATTTATACCATTTTGAGTGATAAGATTCAGGATGGAGGATTTGAATGCCTCACCAACATTTTTATATAATAAAGCAGACAAAAGATGCATGGGAAACGAATTATCAGAAGCAACTAGATCATCAAGGATGGTTTTAAGTTTCTACATATATGCACTAATAGACAACTCATTTTGTTCAAACTCATATAATTCTAGACTTAATTGAAATTGTCTAGTGTCTGAAATAATGCCATATGCTCATTCAAGAGCCACCCAAATGTCATGGGAATAATGAAACCAAGCAATCAGAGGGTAAACTTCTTCAGTGATTGAGTGTAATAATAAAGACATGAACGTGTTCTCCATATCATCCCAAACAGTATAAGCAGGATTAATAACCACATTTAATTGGTGCCTATATTTGTTGTTGCAAAAAAAAAGACTGTGGTCATATTCTAAGTTTTGTTGTTGATGAATTTAAAATAGAAAATTTCAAGAATTGATCATATTCTAAGCAACTTTAATTTCAACTTTGGTATTTTTTTATTAGGAGAGAGAAAGTGCATGTTTAGAGAGAGAAAGCTTTGAAAATTATGATTTTGGAAAATCGAAAACGTAGTTCCATGGTAAGTGTAGTATTAAACAAATTTAATTTTTGAAATTTTCTAATTTGACGTTATCAACGGTCAAAACTAACAGTGTTCAATGTAAAAGTTTTTATTTTGCTAATGACAAGGACCTTAGTTCTCATTAACAAAAAAAAAAAAAAAATCACAAGCACCTATTTATAAATCGGTGAAATCATAGGATTATATTTGGAATTTTCAAATAAAAAGTATAATTCAAATTAATAATAATCTAAATAACTAAATAATAATTTTTTTGAATGGGGTAAAATGTTATTTTTTCGACAATAATATTATTAAATAGAAAAAATATTAAAGAAGAATATATTTAAAAATTAGAAGGATAATTTATCAACATCAAATATATACAAATAACTTTTAATGAAAATATTTTTTTTGAAGTTTTTCGTGAAAATTCCAAAACATTGTTGTTTTTATAAAAATATTAAACATTATTATTATTGTATAAACATAATTAAATATTATATTTTTTATTTAAGTGAAACACTAAACACTAAATGCACTTAAACTTTAGTTTCTACGTCTGGATGAAATCTGTTTGGTTTCGATTTTTTTTTTCTATACTTATAATGGAGTTGGTATATGAAAAACATAAGTTCATTCACCTCTTTATGTCACTTTCTTAGACTAATATTCACTTTTATATAAATAATCGATAAGAATTCTCATTAAATAATAACAGTTTCTATTCAAATAGTATTCACTTCTTAGAATATTAATTTTTTCAAAAAAAGAGAAGAAGTTAGAATACTAATTTCTTATACTATTATTTTTATTAAATAATTAGTTAATTAATTTGATAGTTGATTCAGTTAGTATTTTTAATTATTTAATAATATAATTAGATAAAACCCGAATTCGTAATCCATCCAAATCCAAATTTCTACAACCGGATAATTCTATAAAAATATAAATATCTATTTATAAAATTGTATTTACAGATATATCATAAAAAAAGAAAAACCTTATCAGATTATTTATATAGATTATGGATTATTTTAGGGTGTTGTTAAACATAGTCTCAATTTCCCACTTCTAGCCTCGTGAAATGACAAAAATACCCTTTGAGGTGGGAAATTGAGGAAAATTTCCTCTCCCGGCACGCGGGCGTGAGGTAATCACGCCTCACCATGTGGTGAGGTAATCACGCCTCACCACAAGGTGAGACGTGAGGCTATCACGTCCGCACCTACGGTGAGGCGTGATAGCCTCACGCCTCACCCTGTGGTGAGGCGTGATTACCTCACGCCCGCGTGAATACCTCCCCGAAAAAATTGGTTATTGATGATTGTGATTAACTCGAATTAACCTTTTAGAAATAAAAATTACGGCATTTTAACTCGGATTACCCTTTAACAAATAAAATATAACAACATAAACATTAAAATAAATTAATAAACATAAAAGAGTACATACAATATCAAAAGTGTTAAAATGTAATAAAAGAGTACATATAATTACGACATTTAGTTCGCCCGACGCCACGCCCCCATAAACTCATCCATCTCTCTCTTAATGAGTGGAGCATCCTCGTCAGATCGGTGGGTAGCCGCTCGTTGGGTGATACGCCACAACCAGCTAACCCACTGCAAAATAAATAAATAAATATTAAAAAATAAACACATGTAAACTAATATTAAATAATAATAAACTTACAAATTCGTTGTTAGCGCGAGCATACTGGACCAGTCCATCCTGTGGTGCATGAAGGAGATGAGGATGCGAATATCGCATGTACCAGTCCATGTAAGCAGCATCACAGGCAGTGGGATCGTATCCAACTCGCCGGCATCTCCTCCGATAATGCCCCGAGCCGATGGAAATCTCCGCCAGGTATCCTCAATTGTGACAGAGGAATGCGTGAGCCTGTACGATAGAGACTTCCATGGTCGTACTGCTTTATCAGGTCTAATACATTCAGCTGGGATAGACTGAGTATACCCGACCTGTCGCAACGCTCGATCCGGCATATACGGCTCGACAATGTCTCTACAATGTATCCAACCGGCGTAGGACACTCGAAGCTGATCATCATCGGCTACAGGACCATAAGGCAACCACGTCACCTGCAATAAAATAATACTCAATAATAAATAATAATATACTATAAATAATAATTAAATTAATACTAAAATTTTATAATACTATAATTAATTATAAAATTTTATAAAATACCTCGGCTGACGTCATACGGTCCAGCTGCCCACGTATGGTATCTAGTCGGGCGATCGTCTTGCATGGTACCCCGACCTCCCATCTGCATGCACGGGGACGGTCAACTAGGATCCTGTGAGGCAGTCTATGCGGCCGGAGTGTCGAGGTTCCTAAACATGGTGGATGGAAGGTGAGACAAGCCAGTCTTCTCGATCATATCCTTCTGCTGTAAAATGACACATATACAATTACTGAATGTTTTTTAGGTCTATAGTTAAAAATACAAATTAAAATAAATGTTGACAAACTAAATTATTCTTACCTCAGGTGACGCACCAGAAAGCCACACCCCCAAATTCTGACATGCTGTAGCTCTGTTGTAGCATGTCAGAAACGACCGAAGCTCTCTTTCCAGCATCCGTGAGGCAGCATATCCTAAAAAACTAGGAATCACGGAACCATCAATGGGACCACCATCCACCTGTCTACTAACAATCCAACTCTGGTCCTCACTAGATTTGGGACGTTTGCTGGTCCCTGAAATATAAAACTATACTAAAACTATAAAACTATAAAATTATACTAAAACTATAAAATTATAAATTATACTAAAATTATACAAAAACTATAAAATTATACTAAAACTATATAATTATACTAAAATTATAATAAAACTATAAAATTATACTAAAATTATACTAAAACTATAAAATTATATTAAAACTATAAAATTATACTAAAATTATAAATTATATTAAAATTATACTAAAACTATAAAATTATACTAAAACTATAAAATTATAAAACTATATTAAAACTATGCTAAAATTATACTATAAAATTATACTAAAACTTAAAAATACCTGTACTCGCAAAGCGACCACCTCTGCGCTGGGTCGGCTGTCTGCCCTGGGTCGGTTGCTCATCGACATCCTCACCCTCGCCATCACGACCAGCTGCAGACTGTCGTAGTACTTGGACTACCACCTCCAAGTAATCCTCCACAGAATCACTATCAGGTTCTCGGTCATCAAAATTCGTCGCCCCCTCTGATCCACGAATATCGGGCTGATCCACAATCAGACCACTCCGCACCTGCTCCGTCGCAGCTCCTCTCCGCCTACGACCAGATATATCAATACCACGCAGTCTCATATGCCGTGGTGTATCCTCCTCGTCGTCCATATCTAGACGATGAGCAGATGACGGGATGGATTTCCCCCCGACAGTAGGCCGCTCCGTCTATAAAAATTACACTAAATTAATCTAAAAATTTAATATATAAATTATAATCAAATTAATAACAAAATTTCACATATAAATTATAATCAAATTATACTAAACATTTAACAATTTAATTTAAATGTAATTTTAATTTTTTTTTATAAAAACCATTGGGCGTATGAACATCACGCCCGAACCACAGGTTGGGCGTATGAACATCACGCCCGACCTATGGGATGGGCGTATGAACATCACGTCCGACCTATGGTTCGGGCGTTTAGCTATCACGCCCGACCTATGGTTCGGGCGTTTGGCTATCACGCCCGACCTATGGTTCGAGCGTTTGGCTATCACGCCCGCACCACTGGTCGGGCGTGATGTTCATACGCCGGAACCACCCATCGGGCGTGATGTTCATACGCCCGACCTGTGGTTCGGCGTGATTTTAGAAACGTCCACAGATTCGAAAACGAAGCTTAAATAAAAAAACCCGTAAATCTTATCATTTTCGCTTTCCCTTTACGGCCTCTGTTACGATCCATGTTTTGGTTCAAAAACTAGTCCGGATTAGATCGAAGAGTGTATAGAGTTTTTGAGAGGTTTTGTGTTTTTTCAATTTTTGGGCAAAGGGTAGTTCGGTCTATTCCCGAGGCTAGAGGTAGGAATAAGTGGCTAGGTATAGTAATTCACTTATTTTACTAACATTTGTATAATACTTTTTTGTTTGAAGAAATTTGTATAATACTTTTAATTGTATAATATTCACCCCGTTTTATATTATATGTCTTTCTAGAGATTCTTTTTGTTTCATATTACAGTACATGTCATAGTATATGATCAATACACATTACATCTTTTCTGCTATAAAACGTGAGTTTGTGGAGGTTAATTATAATTAATGGACTTATTATAAAATAAATAAACAGTGCAATCAATAAATAAAGGGACAACAAAATCTTTTTTCTAATCCGTAATTTCCATGAAACTCTCTAAAAAGACATGTAATATGAAATTGATGGAGTATTATCCATTGATTTAAAACATACTATTGTTAGTCTTTTGACGATTTAACGACAACAACTCATCGTTAATTTATAAAACACTATTTATCAATAAATTAAAATTCAGTAACTAACATCTGCTAGAAATATCCAATTGCAACAACTGTAATCTACTAGCTTAACCAAATATACCCTTAGTGTTGAATTATGTTTTATAAAATAACCGTTTGTTAGTTTTTTTTTTTTTTTATAAAACAACAAACATTTAAAGTTTTCACGAAAATCACATTTTTGAAGATTTTACGAAAAATTGTTTGTATTTTTTTTTTTGTAAAATTATTTTACCATATTTTCGCAAAAACACCTCGTTAAATAATTCAAATGTCATTGATAATAAATCATGTGAATATCAAAACAAACAAATGAATGTATGAGAAATCTATTTATTATAAATATATGAACATCTAAAATTATGATTTATGAATAATTTTTATATTTTAAAAATATCATATTTTTAAGATTATTCTTACCAACATTGGTTTAATACTTTTATTTGTATAATTATTATAAATTTATTTAGAACATACATTTATTAGTCTTTTGACATTCTAATAAAAACGACTTATCGTAGATTTATCAAACATTATTTACCTATCAGTTAAAATTTAACAGCTAACCGTAAAATTAACATCAACAACTACAATTTAATACCTGAGCCAAACAGATCTTAACTAATCCATCAATCAAACCACATCTAAAGATCTAAAAGCTCACATCAACACTCAAATTCAACAAATTCTACCATTTAAAAGTTCAGTATTATGAGAATTATGCAAAGTCGGAAGTTGGCAATCCCTTTGTAAACACGAATTTTTCCAACCTCCAAATAAAGTTTATTGAGTTCACAAATTATCGTGACTAATGATATTTGAATGTATTAGTCGCCTTGATTTACGTAAAAGTCCCGGATTTGAACCTCTAACGTCTTCGAAACCTACACCCTAAAATGAATAATTAACCGTTTAATAGTTGATTAATCATTACCAATGTTTTAAAAATGGGGTCGGAAGTCGAACCGAATTGATAACTGGATCAGAGGTCAATTGGTTCAACCGGTTGACTCAGATTGGTTGAACCAGATGACCTCATAAATAATATATATATATATATTAATTTAGTTTAAATTATAAAATTTATTAAGAGTTTTAAATTTTATTTATGTATATTTAAAATTTAAATGCTAATTAAACTTTATTTATATTGCAAACATCAATTAAGTTTTTAATAATATTTTAAATTTTAAGTATTAGTATAAATTTGAAGTATATAGTATTGTTATTAAATATAAATTGAAAGCTAGGTTGGTGATAAGATCTATATAATGATATCTAATGGCCAGGTCTGAATCCCCTCTTCACCACATTTGTTTTTTTTAATTAAACATGAAGAAAGAATGGCTAATCAGACTAAACCGCTCAACCATATCGGTTCACAGTTGACCTGACGGTTCAAATGGTTCAATCCGGTTTATTTAACATACTAAAAATCAATCAAACCGGTTGGACCGGCCAGTCCGATCCGGGTTTCATAACACTGATCATTACCCATCCCTAAAACTAGCTCCAAAGTTCAAAATTACTGCCTAACTCAGACCGACCATCATAGGTAATAGATTGACTATGCGCATGGGTGGCCGGCCGTTTATATTCCTTTGGGAGCAATTTTGATATTTTTGGTGGAAGAAGCTTTGCGCTCCATTTTGACCTTTTTGTTCTTAACTAGATTTAGCCGTATATTCATAATCAAATTTCGTTCTTGATGTTTAGTCTGATGATGCTTTGAATCTCCATTCTAGGATTCGGGTGAAATTCACTATTAGTCACTAAACTTACATAGTTGTTTCGAAATGGTCATTCAATTTCAATTTGTCTCAATTAGGTCACTCTAGCTATTTCAGTGATTAAAAAAGCATCAGAATGATGACATGTATATGTGACACATCAGTATAAGTCAACTCAGATCTCTAACCAAAACGACACATGACATATGTGCCACTTAGCTACCACGTATCGGTTATTTTTATAAAAAAACAAAATTTAGTTTTTTCTTCATAAAAATAACCGACACATAGCTGTCACGTTTAATTTCGGTCAGAAATCTGAGTTGACTCATGTCGACGTATCACTCATGTCATTATTTCAATGTTTTAACCAATGAAATCACTAGAGTGACATAATTGAGACGCAACTCAAAGTTGAATGATTTTATAAAAACAAATTAAAATTGAATCGTATTTTGAGACAACCATATACATTCACAGACCAATAATACATTTAACTCTTAGAATTCTAATAAACTTAAATTAACTGTGAATCAACAAATCCATTTGCTTGATATATATATATATATATAGTATTACAGAAAGGAAAAAAGGGATATATGCTTAATTAATTGAATGTGTTTTCACAAAATCCATGGGAAATGTGAGATATCATCAAAAAGAAAAAAACATTGATTTATAGATGATGTGACACAAGCCTCTGAGTGGTATAATATCACAAGATTCTTTCTTGTAATTATAAAATGTTTAGCAATTACCACCATCATTTTTAGAATATAAAATCTTTTTCAGAATCACATCCGTAAAAGAGGAGATGAAATCCAAAGATTAAAGGTTAAAGGTTTAACTATGATTGAATTTGGATTTGATGGATTTATACACCCATATAGATCTAAACTAGAGTAATTGGGTTATCTATTGTAGTGCAAATAACTCGTGTAGTTTGTAGTAGAAGAAATCAACCCGTAATCATGTATTTATGATCATATAATCTTACGTAAAATTGTTTTGGAAAGAGATACGATAATTTTACGAACTAAGAGAAATTTGAGAGAGTTTAGAAACGGGAAAAAATTGGTAGAGCTTGAGCTGCTTGTTTGTGTTTTTGGCTAGCAACGCCTGTTATTTATAGCGGTGAAATTCAAGGTTATAAAAAATACTAGAGGCTAGTCGAACGGATATGATCCTTCAGGATTAATCGGGGATTAGTGTCAGAGATTAATCGGATTTTTATTTTTGTATTTTTTATTCGTAAATCAATAAAATTATTATATAAAATCAATTAAAATATGTATTATATTATCTAAAAACACGTATATTTGTAACATATATTATTAAAAATGTGTAAACATCAACGTTTCAATAATAATATCATTGAAACAACTCAAAAAAATAAAATTTAATGTTCACAAGTAATGTAATTCACCAAAAGTTATTAAACAATATTCTTAAAATCTTAAACCGTATCATGTAAATAAGTAGAGAATACAATTAACCAAACACTACTAGAAAATACTTGTTTACTGACGGAAACTTCCGTCAGTAAACACTTAAATTCCGTCAGTAAATACATTTATTGACGGAAGTCTGAGAGAAAGAAAACCGTGGGTGAAATACACGTCAAAGATTCTTCCTGACGTTATTCTGACGGATATTCTGACAGTTTATTGACGGAATATTCCGTAAGCAAGTTTTGACATTTCATTGACATTTCCGTCAAGCGTCCCTGACGTTTTACGGACATCTCAACCGTCAAAATATTCTGACGGAATCATTTGACGAATTTATTTCGTCAAAATACATTTCCGTCAAAAAATGCTTTCCCTGACGGAAATTTCCGTCAATAATACAAAAAGAAAATAAAAAAAAAAATAAGAATAAATTATTGTACAATAAAAAAAAAAAAAAGGGCGGCCCGGTCGCATTACGCGTCCCCGCTGAGCGAGGGTCCGGGGAGGGGTCCCACCACAAGGGTGTATTGGGGGCAAGCCTTCCCTTGCCAATTTAATTGGCAAGAGGCCGCCCCTAAGACTCGAACCCGTGACCTCTGGTCACACGGCAACAACGTTTTACCGTTGCGCCAAGGCTCGCCCTCTAATAAATTATTGTACAATAAAATTATAAAATTATACCCTCGATAAAATATAAAATATATAACATATACATTTGCAATCTTAATTATAAAACACACAAAATAGCTCAAAGCCTCGTTGATCCAAAATTCATAACAAATAAATGAATGTGTCAAAATTAGGGTAATTGCAACTGATTGGAGAACAATGATGCTACAATATTTATGTCCAAAAATTGTTACAGCAAAGAATATAATATACCAATTGATGTTTTGAGACTCTGCAATGTTCTTCAAAATCTACTTTGACACAGTTCCACAGTCCACAGGACGGCGAGCTTCCTCCATACATTGCAATAACCCAATGGCACCTGCTAATTAGTTGAAGGCATATTTTTTATACAAAATCAGATGGTATGAAACAAAAAGCATTAGAAAAGCTAGAATATAGATAATCCAAATTTTTCTATACAACTTTGAAGCACCATTAATCATTAGAACCCCAAGTATAAAGCACAAATAACCAAGCCATACGATCCATGTTTTCCAAAATTACTTATTGAAGTATGGTTGAATACATTAATCTTAGTTCAGAGTTCAGTAAGTAGTTCAGATATATATAATGTGGTAAACATGATTTCAATTTTAAAGCTTAAAAATCTAAGATGCTCTAAAATAGTGCTAAGGTTGATACATAAGATTCTATGTCCCATGTCATTGGTGCAGGATTAGAGCTCTTCTTTAAACACTGAACTCTAAACTAAGAAGTAAGAAGTGGCGAATTAGTAAAGATCAGAGAACCAGTTTCCCTCTAAGAAACTGCGAAGTGCCAAAAGATTTTCTCACTACATGTTCTCAGGGCTTCATGATTTCTTTAATCCATATCCATACTACACTGTTTTACTAATGCATATTATATATATACTCTAAAACTAAGCAGAATAATCTTTCAGCGTTCTACAAACTTAGACAATAACTGCATTCACCACTCCCATGTCACTACATGCATGCATATAAATCTCCAGCGCTGCTCTTCCCCATCAATATTATATTATGGTGCCAGATGCCAATTCCTTTGTCCAACTCTAACCAGTAATGGCTGCAAGCCTATATACGATATTTTTTAATATTATAATCCATAACAGTTCCCTCCATATTTAAACCAGTGGTCATCTATAAGTGTATACAGTTGTATGCATGCAAGAAAATATCATTCTAGTTGAAAAGGGAGCAGCAGGTATGACTTACGATTCTACTCTTTTATTTTCAACCATCAAGTGAAGGATGAAAAATGTGTACATATTATAGCATCATGTCAAATATCACGAGAGAAGACTTACAGAAAGACTCTTCATGATTAGATGCTCCACATCTTCAATAGAAAGTTTTGTACTGTCAGCAATGACATTTAATGGAATAGTTCGATCTTCAGAAGGACGGCTGTAAAGAAGCATGTCTTATTTCAATCACATGTAGTTCAGATGATGCTAAATTTTCAAATTTAGCAGATGGAAATAGTAAGTAAACAATGTCGAGAAAGATATCTATAAATGTACAGATACCTAAAGATGATTTCCATCAAGCAAAGG
Source organism: Euphorbia lathyris (assembly GCF_963576675.1). NCBI lineage: Eukaryota > Viridiplantae > Streptophyta > Magnoliopsida > Malpighiales > Euphorbiaceae > Euphorbia > Euphorbia lathyris. The sequence continues at coordinate 71,312,471 of NC_088913.1, forward strand.
ATGTTAATCTTTTCCAATAGCTTATGTTCATTCTCAACCAATGTTGGCTGAGCCCTCAAAGATGCATTATGCAAGCACACGACACAATTCTTGTTAGCGAACAAGATCACCAAGATTTAATGCCTGAAGGATATAGTAAAGCCACTCAACTGGTGTTCCCAGAAGACTCTTTATCTGTTGAAAGATTAATTGGGAGATCATTCCAAACATAATATTGAAGATAAATGCCATTGTAAATTTAATGGAAACATCGCCATTGTAAATCCAACAAATGAAAGTGCCTGAAAAAGTAAATATAGAAAAACAAGTTAAGGAATCACCATGCAAGTAATCGTGTTGATAGAATTTTTTCCTTTGCCCCTTAAGTTAGGAAGAGGATAACTGTGGTTTATAGGCCACATTAATTGCATTTATACTAAAACTAATTAAGAAATAACGCAAATATGGAATGGATCAAAAGCAAAATTTTAAGCCCCGACGGGGAAGACCAGAAAAGGAAATTTGACTCCAATAATAAGAATTTAGAGAAGAATGATGAACAAAGAAACTTACTGCTCCAGCTGATCACTGAATAGATTTAAGGTCAACATGCTCAAGAAAGTTTATGTGAAAACATTATTAAGAGGCACAGTGTGACAGCGCAATGGTATACAAAAAAAAAACATTTTCAACTTATTGTATAAGAATGGATCACCATTTTGTTGAATAACAAGAAAACCATATTCCTAGCTAGAAAAATTTATTGTTGCAAGCAGTTAAATGCTATGAAAAGGATACATTTGGATTGTACTAATGGTTGCTCCAAAAAAACCTAGCAGCGCCATAAATTCAACTCGATTTGCACTCTTCACAAGAAACTCCTACATTGTATATAAAAACAAAATAAGATGGTTAGACGATAAAAAAAAATGGATCCATATGTTAAGATCAATGTTTTGATGCTAATAATTAAGTTGCATCTATCAAACTCTCATCCACTTCTTAAACATTTATTCACTTAAGTTTCAAAGTTTTTGCAAGAAGCTATGTTACAACCACAATGACCCCAGTCCCATTCCGCTACACTGAAATAGTGATCGAGTCTCATGACTACAGACTATATCATAAAAGGGGTGTCAAAACAGGTTATCGTTTATATGATTATATATGATAGGAAAAATGATAATCATTGTTTGTAAATAAATCAACACCACCCTGCACAGATATAGGAAGACCAACATGGCACAGAACTCTTGCAATAAATATACGTGAACTAGATTTGAGTGAAGTGGGAAATTTGATTTTTGTTTATTTGTTTTGAATGATTTGAGTGCGTTTTGCATTGAATACTTGTTAAAAATCTCCAATGAAAGATGATTTTGATGGCGAAGAAAAGGGCTAACCCTGCGTTTTTGGCAGTATGACCTTCTCACTATTTTATTATTTCATTTTTAACAACTAAAAGATGAACAAGGTCCTTTAGTTTCCCACCTGAAGGCTTCACATCCAACCATTCAAAATATGCACTCACTATAGAAGCAAACTAAATCTATCAGTTAAGACTTCAAACTGATGCATCTGTTAGTATAAAAAACAAGTCCCTAACTTTCATTTGCCAGAACAAGCCCAGAATTTTTGCAATTTCAAATCAAATATTGATCAAATTACCAACCCCTCTAAATTATAAATTCAATAAAGATATTCACTTTCTGTAATTAGTTTTAAAATCAAACAATCTATAGTTTAAATACCTTGGAATAAAATGGTACCGAAGAGATTAGCAAGGATGGATGATCCTCACCTGGCCGAAGCAACCTTCACGTTAAAGGACTATCGCGCTGCCCCGTGGGAAGAATAACAATCGTCGTGGGGATCGCCTAACACCGCTATACAGAGAGTCGCCATTTTCGTTTGAAGGGAGAAGTCACTGCTGATTTGAGGTGAACTGCGGCCAAAGGAAGAAACCGTAAGGTTTCGGACTAAAGAGAAATGGAGAGAAAGACGCAAACATGGCTTAAAAACCCTAAGTTCATGAAACAAAAGAATATATACAATATGGGATTTAATCTTGGCCATCTAGTCAACTGGAATGAAATCAACGGTAGATTCCATGAAGATAAAAGACACCGTTATTAGACTAGAAAAAGCTAGTAAAACAATAAAAAAATGTAGTGTAATGGTTAGATCAGTATTCTAGTAATGGTGATGTGGAGAGTTGGATCCCACTAAACATCATTTTGTTGTGAGCTTATATATAGTATATATTTTTCCCCTTTTTAATATTTTTTTAAATTAAAATCAAATTTTCTCTGTTACTTCAATTTTTATTCTATCCAATTTTAGTTTTAATTTTTTTCAAAAATCAAAATATCAACTTATATATTTAATTATTTTTTTCTTTTATTTTTTTTATAATATTTGTTTCTTAAATTAAAATCCAATTTTCTCTTGCCTCAGTATTATGTATTCTATCCAATTTTAATTTTAGTTTTTTTTTCGAAAATCAAAATATCAAAACATATATATATATATATATATATATATATATATATATACTTATTTTTATTTATGAAAATTACATTATTTATATATATTATTTTCATAAATCTATCTATAACCAAATACAAATAAACATTTAACTAAAAATATGATTTTTTTTTTAAATGTGGAAATATATTGGTTTTAGTATATTAATTAATGATTCAAAAGTTTGACGGATTTCCCGTCAGTAATTCCGTCAGTATATGTTGATGGTCAATAAAAAACATGTTGGGAATTTTCCCGCCATAAGTTCCTGACGGATTTGTCATTCCGTCAAACATTCCGTCAAAACGTTTTGACGGAAAACATATTGACGGAATTCCGTCAATATATTTTGACGGATTTTTTTCCGTCAAAGAATTCCGTCAGTAATCTGGTATTTTCTAGTAGTGAAAATTTTGAAAATAATAAATAGTATTCATGAAAATCCATGCGACAATATTCAAAAGTGAATTATAATAAAACAAAAAAAAAATAATAAATTTTTTTTTATCATCGTCGCTTAGGAACCTAAGGGCCAAAAAAACACCAAGAGAGATTAATTGGAGAAAATCAAGACGAGTTGTTCCAGACTGTCTTGGTTTTGAACAGTGGTGAAATTAAAACTTAACTTAATTATCTTAGGATAGTCTAACTATGTTACGTCTCTAATAAGGCTTGTCCTTATCAAATTAGAATCCTATTGATCCCGTTGTTACGATCTAATTTTAACACATCACATTCACACGTAACAGAACACATTCCTTACAACATCTCATTCATACTTGCAAATAGTTCATGCGATTAGTATACCGTCGAGATCTCTAGTGTTATACACATTGTATGGATATATAGCCTCTCGATGGACATGTATAAAAAAAGTTGCATGTCTTATCCTAGATTCCATCACATCCTTTGCAATCCTTTTGATCTCTACAGTTTTCTATCATCACAATTACGCACTTATGCGTAATTACCAGATAGTAAAGTACGAAATCTTATGATGTGAACACATAAAAAACTTTCTCTTTTACTATATTTTTTTCATTATTATCTAACTCGCTTATCTGATCGGATCGTTTTAGGCTGAATAAGACCTAATCTAGTGTGACTATCTTGGAATGAAACTCTGTAAGGATTTTAAGATAAAATTTTAAAAAACTATAATTTTACAAAGTGAGTTTCATACTATGAAAAGTATAAATCATATTTTATCCATCTCATGGTTGCTAAGCACACATGAGATGAAATCATGTCTTATGGTGCTCCTTCATTTCTTTTGAAAAAAGCGCATATCTTTGAGCAATACCATAAGAAAGGACTGATTCAGATGTTAGTAATCCTTTCCTCATCTCATCTTTGGGTATATCTTTTACAAGATTCTCTTATGTTGGAAGTTTTGTTTTCCTTTTGCTTTTCACTTTACTTTTAAGCCTCGTATTGCATGCTTTAGATTTTACCCTATTTTTCTTCCGCTTACTAGAGCATCCATAATGGTGTTAACAAACTTTTAGTGCCACCTAGGCACAAATAACAATGAAAGATAACACCTCACTAGAGTTGATTGTCATTTTAAATTTTTGTAAGGCAAAAATAATAATTAAAAAGTAAGGATTGAACGCATAATTTTATAGGCAAAAAGTAACTTCTTTGGTAACAAAAAGTAAAATGCAGAAACTTAATAAAAATTAAGAGAAAAATAGTTATCACTCATTTTGGTAATAAACCAAAATTGGTAACAAACCATCTAAAGGTTGGTTGTTACCAAATCTCTCAAAGTAAAAAGGAAGTCACAAGCTGATCTTATATATTGAATGGATAAATAAATATATACATTGTTTTGAAACTGACTTCTGGTAACTACAGTGATATCCTAAAAGTTTCTAAATTTATGGATTATTTTCCATTATAAAAAAACATTATAGACTAATTACATTTACAATAGATGGAATGGACCGACTAAATTAAGAATGCATAAATATTACTACTAGTTACGGATTTTTTTGTATGTGTAATAAAATATATTAAATCATTAAATAACTAATTTATTCTTAGTAATTTTCTGTGATGTAAAAGTTTTTTTAGCTTAAATTTTTTTTACCAAAAGTCTAAAAATAATAATAATAAAAAAGCCATATAAAAAAACAAAATAATTCTAAAATGGCATATAAAAAACCGACTGAGCAATTATTAATAACAAATTACAAATAAATTATTGTCACGTGGATTGACAACATAATCCATTATCACATAGGAGTAAAAGGACCAAAGTTTCCTCTAAAGAAATGACCAAAAAACGGATGACAAAATTTAGGGACCAATCAAAATTTACCAACTATGATTCCAACTCAGAACACGTAGTAGAGTAGCTACAAAATTCACACCAAACTAGTAGATACAATCATTAAGAAAAAAACCGATTATAATGTCAAATCGCCAATCCAAAGCTCATTTGATTAACTAATCAAATCCAAAAGGCAATTATCAGCTTTTGATCAATGACTAACTAATCGTTGATCATTGATTTCAGCTCATACATTTTCTACTAGAATCATTGTTTCTCTCTTAGCTGTAATTTTTCTATTTTACGCTACTTCTTCTTTGTGTATATGTAGATGAGCTTCTCCCATTTGTAAACCACGATATGGAATACAAATTCACATATTATTCAATTATTCTTTTACTTATGATGGTATTAGATACAATGCATTTCCACTATCTTTCTTCTCTGTTTTTTTTAATTTCTCATGTCATGGCTAGAATCCCTCTCAGAGAAAAGGATACACCAGACTCGGCTTATTTTTTTCCCCACACGTGGATCTGCTACCAGGTCATGGGTTGAAACATATTTTATATCAACTTCTCTATGTGAAACTAAATCTCTAACAAAATGATACTTAATCTCGATGTGCTTTGACTTTCTATGGAACCATCGATCCTTAGGAAAAGCAATAGTAGATTGAATATCATTGTTAATCACCATAAGAGTATGTGAGGTACTTGTGAGCGAAAAATCGTGTTGGACTCATTTTTACACGTTATTTTAGAAAACCGCGCTTACTTATGCTAAAAAATGGACTCCTTTCGCCTTATTAATTTTTGTATAAAAATACATTTTTGTAGAGCCGCCATTCGGTCAATCGAGAAATTAGTTTATCAAGTGGACTATTAAAATAAAGATTATAAGTCCATTAATTTTAATATCTTTATCTTTTAAAACTTTATACTATTTCTTATTTTTCATTTTATATCTTTTATCAGTAAGGATGATAACACGACGCACATTAAAGCATAATAAATACCTAATATAACTATTTGAGCTATTACAACTTTAAAATGTGGAGGGAGATACATACTTCATAAAGGGAATATAAGAGAAAATATGTCTTACTATGAAAATGAATGTACAAACGAATAAATATTAATGGGTATTTTTTTTTTTTGAAACAAGACCAAACTTCATTAAACAAGCAAATCAGAACAATAAGTTTCCTGCAACCACGGAGGCACAGAGAAAGACACAAACTCGCTAGCATTGGAAAGGGCATGTCGTGCAACAACATGAGCTCCCTTATTCGCTAGACGCGGGACAAAAGACACTTTAAAATCGTGTCGACTACTAAGCAAAACCTGACAATCCTGAATAATTGAACCGAACTCCGACAAGTCTAGAGCGACAGAGTTAACGTTATTGACGATGGACAACGAATCACTTTCGAAAATAACATTAATACAATTAAGGTAAACAGCCCAATACATGGAATCGCGTAAGGCTAGCGCTTCGGACACGTGCACGTCTTCAAAGAGCGGAATCACTCGACTCCGGCAAGCCATAAACGACACATCTGAAGAGCGAATAATCGCACCTAAACCCCCTCGGTTAGCAGATTTAAATAAGGCAGCGTCGCTGTTACACTTAATTGAACCGGGCGGAGGATAGGACCAACGAACATCAACATCAGTATGAATGTTCACTGTCATCCCAAGGACCTGGGCATTTCTGGCGCCGGCAAGGGCAGAGGAGCCTACGTTGTCATTTGTTGGGGCAGTAGACACAGCAAGGCCGATCCCTGAATCGGTGAATTGTGAAGCCTGCCACTCAGCAACGAACCGGAACGCCAAATGCATAGCTTGGATCGGTAATTGTAACTTACTTTCCCATACTAGAGCATTCCGTTGAATCTAAATAGTCCAGAACGTCATCGCCACCTTACTAAGAATCTCCTGGTCCATGAATTTAAACGCCTGCAAAACAGAATCCGTTAAATAATCAAGTTGGAAGGCATCCGTATTGATCCCGGATAGGTTCCAACACTCCTGGGCATAGATACAACCCACAAAGAGGTGATAGTCATATTCAACATCAGTGTGGCAGAAGGGGCAATAGGTAGGCACCGGTAAACCCCGACTAGATAGTCTGTGTCTAGTAGCCATGCAGCCTGCCGCCAATTTCCACATAAACAGCTTAATCTTTGGAGGGATGTGCAACTTCCACAATCTATCCCATCCCATATTCTCCACCATATTTTGATAACCACCACACAATGCTCTGTAACCAGATTTGCTTGTATACCTTCCATCCTTAGTAAAGTTCCACATCAAACAGTCTCCAACTTCTCTAACTGGGAGAATCATTCTACATACTAATTCGGCGTCCCTCGCATTCAACACTGACTCGACCTTGCCTCTATCCCAAATTTTCCTTCCTAGGATAAAAAGCTCAGCCACCTTCATGTCCCTGAGGGACCTTCCCATAGTATTCTGAGCCAGAAACGGAGGGTCCGTGATCACCCAGGGGTCCTTCCAAACTGACACTGACTCACCATCCCCAATTCTCCACCTCACTCCCAATTTCAGGACATCAATAGCTTTCCAAACACTCCCCCAAATAAAACTAGGATTATTGCCCAATTTGGATGAAAGGAAGGGCTCCCTAAGGAAATATTTAGCTTTGAAGAGCTTCCCAACCAAGGTATTTGGACTAGCTAACAACTTCCAACCTTGCTTACCAAGCAGAGCAAGATTAAACTTCTGCAGGTCATGAAAACCCAATCCACCATCTCTCTTATTTCTGCTCAATCGTTCCCAACTCTGCCAATGAATCGACCTTCTCCCTCCTGGTTTCATACCCCACCAAAAGGAATTCATTATTCTTTCCAACTCAATACAAAGGGTTTTTGACAGCTTAAATACACTCATATAAAACGTAGGTAGCACCTGAGCCACTGCCTTTATTAAGATTTCCTTTCCTGCAGCTGAAAGGAATCTAAAGCATCAGGCACTCAACCGTTTCCTCAATCTATCCTTAAGAAAACTAAAAATAGCCACCTTAGACTTACCAAGTAGCAAAGGGAGGCCGAGGTAACCACCCGTGTCAAGGGGGTTATAGACCTGGAGCGAGCTGCAGATTGCACCCCGCAAATCAGGGCTGACATTTGGGCTAAAAAAAATACCTGATTTCTGTAGATTGACAGCTTGACCCGATGCCGCCTCATATTCTGCTAGAATTGACTCTATTTTGAGACACTCATCCATGGAAGCCCTGAAGAAAAGAAAGCTATCATCTGCAAAGAAGAGATGAGTAATAGTAGGGGCACCCCTTGCAATCAAACACCTATGGATTGAGCCTTCAAAAACTGCCTTAGCAATAAGATTAGATAAGACTTCAGCGCATAGTATAAAAAGATAAGGGGATAAAGGATCACCTTGTCTGAGCCCTCTACCAGGCCTAATAGGTCCCACAAATTTCCCATTAATTGAGATGGAGTACTCCACTGAGGTCACACACAACATCATCCACTCAACCCAAATCTCCGGGAAGCACAATTTCAACATGACCAAACGCAGGAAGGTCCAATTAACCCTATCATAAGCCTTGCTAATGTCCAATTTCAGAGCTACCTCGCCAATTTTACCCCTATTCTTCCTCTTCATAAAGTGTAGTGATTCAAAGGCAACCATAATACTGTCAGAGATAGACCTACCCGGGACAAAGGCAGACTGATTCTCAGAGACTAGCGCAGGTAAGACTTTCTTCAATCTGTTGGCCAGGACCTTAGCAATAAGTTTGTAAAGAACATTGCACAGTGAGATAGGTCGAAAATCCTTCATAGACTCATGCCTATCAATCTTAGGAATAAGCACAATAATCATATCATTCAAATTGGGCGGGAACTCCCTTCTACTCAGATACCCAATACACGCATTAGTCACTTCCACCCCAATAGTATCCCAAAAGCACTGAAAGAAGCCCGGGTTTAAGCCATCAGGACCAGGCGATTTGTCCGGGTGCATTTGGAAAATAGCAGTTTTAAACTCAACATGTGTAAAAGGAGCGAACAACTCATTCTTCATATCAGTGGTCACTAATGACCCCATAGTATCAACAGCGGCATAACTAGAGCAATAGGGACTATCGAAGAGCTCAGTGAAATAATCTTTGGCAATATTACCAAGAGCCATGCTACCATCCACCCAATGGCCCTGATCCGTCCGCAGCCTGTGGATTGTGTTTTTTTTGTTTTCTGGCCTTCACACAAGCATGGAAAAATTTAGAATTCTGATCACCCTCCTTCAGCCAGAAGTTCTTTGCTCTCTTGCCAATGGACCGTCTCTGCCTCCAACAACTCATCCAATTCTCTTCTAGACTGAAAAAAACAGTCCACATCTGCTCGGCTGACACAATCAACAAGGCTATTGAGGCGCCTTTTGCATCCTTCAATTTGCCTCTTGAATCGCAATCTATACCGGTGGCCCCATTGTTCCATACAATCAACAGCGAAAGACCCTTCGAATCCAAATTTCCTCCTTAAACCATCGATACATGAACCAGTAACAAGAGTCTCAATAAAAAAACGAAATCCGGTTTGCTTGATTTAATCAGCTCCCTGAGTGATCGAACTGCCCGAGAATTACCCAATCCTCGGCAGTTCCAACTTAGGCAATTCATAATCCTCGGCGGGCCTGCTCCACAAACCGCGCCGCATCAGAACCAGGAGAAGAAGAAGAATCCACTTTATCCGTAGAAATCATCGACTTCGAAGAATTAAAAACCACCCCCGAATTGGTACCTTGAAGCTTGTTTACAATTGCCAGAACAGATATCGAATCAGGACCCGCTCGCCTACGCTTACGGTCCTCTACCAATTCCATACCAGTGTCTTCATTATCAACTCGCATGTTTCCCAACTCCCTTACCTTTGCCTTAATTGCAAGAGGAGCGCCACGTCCCTGAGGCTGCTTTCCCAACACCATCTCTCCCTTCTGACCCTCCGGAATATTTTCCTTTCCCCCTCTTCCGGACCCCTCTTCCACCCTCGTCTTACCTCCCTTACTTCCCGACCCCTCCGGTGCAAACCCTGGAACTACCTTAGGCTCTACTGGCACACCCCCTGGCTCCCTGAGCCACTTCACATTGGTAACTTCACTTACCCGACGAACCGGAGCCTTCAACCAATCTCCCCAATCTCTAGTGATCTCCTCAGGTTTGAGTAAGAAGATCTTCTCACAAAACCTCTCAGTGTGTCCCAACAACCCACAGATGTAACAGAAATTGCCTAATCTTTCATATTTAAACGAAATATAGGCCCACTCCTCTTTCCCCTTCTTGATTTTTTTCATCCTTTTCAGGGGTTTCTACACATCAACAGAAACCCTGATTCTCATAAATGAACGACGCAAAACAGCGTTGTTATTCAGATCATAATCGAAAAACTTACCAATAAAATCCCCTATCTGTCTCCCCACCCCTTCTGACATTGAACCGATAGGCAGGTCAAAAATTTGGACCCAGAAATCCAATATATTTAGTTCAACCAGCTCGGGGGATGATTCATCCTTCCACTCAGCTAACACTAATAGATGATTATCAAACGACCAAGGCCCACCCGCCAAGACCCTGGCATTATCAATTTCATGGAAAAATTCAAACACAAACTTGTTGACAGACAACTCAGATATTGCCACACCTCTTCCTGGTCTCCATAACATAGCCATTCTAGCCTTCATTGCCCCAGTATTGATTGTACGTTCCGTGAGGAAGCATCCAACCAAGGATAATCCATCATTTCTCGCGATTGGGTTAGAGGAAGGACCACTCAGGTCAATCTCCTCCTCCTCCCCATTAGATAGAGCCAACTTTTTGAGAGCTTTATCCACACTAGCCATATTTGACAGAGAGAACAATAGCCAACCAAACTACACACCACAACACCCTACCCGCAACAACCAGGCCACAAGCAAAACAACAGGGAGCACGGCAACCACGCATAAAAACAGGCAACTCAAGGATAACAGGCTGACTCAAACAAATCTACAAACCACAAAACTCCCAAAAAACGCAACCACATAAAAGATAGCGCAAAACCGAAGCAACACGGGGAGCCGCACAGAACTCGCCCAACTAATCAACAACACAAAGATGATAAAGAAACAGGTCAAAGAACTAACCGGTAATGAAGCAGCCAGACATACAGCGAATCAGAAGCAGAACCCGCCAGACTTCGCTCGATACGAACTCAATCGGCCAAAAATTCAGGAAAACTCTCACAAGGCAATCTGCGGCGGAGAGACAAACGACACTCACAACACACTACACGGCGGCGGAGAGGGAGCAAGGAGCCAATTGCCGACTTTAGGGATCAGCAACGACGGCAAGAGCGGTGGATCGGTTATCGCACAGTTATCGCACAGTTATCGCACCTCTCTGGTTTTTTTTCCTCCATATCATTTTTTTTATAAATCTTTAATATTAATGGGTATTTAATGATATTAATATACAACAATAAGGTAAAAATAAGAAAATACACTTTTGCATTCTACATCTGGATGATTACTGCAAAAAGGTTGTATAGCCCTCTATAAATGTCACATTTCAATGAAAATGATCAGTCTTTAAAAAAACAATGTAAAGATTATATTAAGAATTAGTAAGAAGAGCATTACAAAGGAAAGGGAGAGGGACATAAAACCATTCACCCCTATTAGAGACATCAGAAATAGTTCTATTCAAACATGAGTTGAACCGTTTGCCGGTCTCTTAACAAAATGAATAGAACTATTAACAAGTTTGTTAAGCATGTAAATACAATCATTAACTATGACATGGAAAGGCGATAAAGCCTCTGATGTGTCAGTGATGGACTGAATAACAATATGAGAATCTGATTCTATCTGGATAAATACTGACAAATGACGATTGTGAACCCATATTGAACCAATACATATTAAAAGGCATGAACCATACAAAAGTGCTGAAGATATTGATAAAGGTATTGTATAACTATAAGGTATTGCATGCATCAATTAGCAAGCTATATTTGAACCATCCTAATTGATATTTAATGTGGATTACTGCTTTAAATATATTGGATGTTGATTAATTTGACAATATTCATATTATTTTTTCCATTTTTTTTATGTATGATTTGGACTTATTTTATATTAATAGTAGGAAAGTAAAGGATAAAACAAAGGGTTAATTACAAATAACTACCCTGTGGTTTGGCCGATTTGCGATGTGGTACCTGTAGTATTTTTTTTTTGCAAACACCTCCCTGTGGTTGTCACCGTTAGCAAAATCAAGGCAAAATTTTTAACTCTGTTAAATCAGAGGGGTAATTTTAGAATATGAAATTTATGACCATTTTGACCATTTTTAGTTGACTTTCTACACTCTCTCTCCTCATCCTTCTTCTTCTTCTCCATCTCTTCTTCTTCCTCCTTCTTCCTTCTTCTTCCTTTCTTTTTCTCCTCCTTCTTCTTCCATTCTTTTTCTCCTCTTTTCTTTTCTTCCTTTATTTTTTTTTCTCTTTATCATTTTCTTACAACTAATGTTGGAATTCCCAGCATAAAGCTGAAAAATTCCAACGTTAGTGCTGGAATTTTCCAGCACAATGCTGGGAATTCCAGCATTTAACGCTGGAATTTTTCCAGCATTAAGGCTGGAAAATTCCAGCTTCTGGAATTTTCCAACATTAATGCTGGAAAATTCCAGCTTAATTAATTCTGGAATTTTCAAGAAAAAAAAAAGAAAAAGATAAGAAGGAGAATAAAGGAAGAAGGAGGAAGATGAAGAATGGAGAAGAAAAGGAAGAAAGAAGAAGGATGAAGAAGAACAAGGAAGAGGAAGAAAACGAAGTACGCAGGAACAAAAATGGAGGAAGAAGGAGAGAGAGAATAAGGGGAGAGAGAAAGAAAAATCAAATAATAAATAAAAAATCGTTTTTCCTAAAATACCCCTATGCCACATCAGCAACTTAACAGAATCCATCCATTTACCTTGATTTTGCTAACGGTGACAACCACAGGGAGGTGTTTGTAAAAAAAAAATATCACAGGTACCACATCGCAAATCGGCCAAACCACAGGTTAGTTATTTATAATTAACCCTAAAACAAATAACTAAGGCAATAATATAACTATAGAATAACTAAAACCCTACTAAGACCTAAATTATTATTAACTGTATTAATTAATATTGCATATAGTTTGATTATGGTTGTTAAATATTCTATTTTATTTAATTTATTTAAATATTCCTAGTTTTGTATTATATATATATATATATATATATAATTTTAATTATATAATTTCGGGGAGCCCCGTGAGGTTTTTTTAGGGTGCACGGCGGGGATCCCCATGGTTTGAGGGTAGTAATCCCCATGCCCATCCAAATTTAACTATCGGAGCTAAAATCTCCCCCACCTCTAAATAATTCGGTGATTCACCACCCCCGTCGGTTAAGATCCCCAAGGTTTTCGAGGAATCTCCTAGCGTGTGAGTGTCCACAAACATCGCACATAGAGTGTGAGTGTCCCACACAACGTGTGGAATGCATTGACACAGGCAAAAACAGCTCCAAACAGCGTGTGAGTCATAGGATTCCGTCTTGGTCACCCAAAAATACAAGTCAACATGGCGTGTGACCCCAAATTTAGCATTGTTATGTGAACAATTGAAAGACAAATGTAATTTATGATTATGCCCCGAGCTTAATTTTTATATAAAGGGGTGCTTGGCACCCAATTAGATATTTAGTTTTCATGCAATAAAAGCACCTTACACATTGAGAGCTTGTTGTAGCAAACTTCCTCCATCATCTTGACAAAGTTACGGTTCCATCCTTTTTTCCTAAGCTCAAAAGTTCCACCTCTGAATCCGAAGTGACGACTTTGAGTCCGGTTAGCTAGTTCTAAGACTGATTCTTCTTCCTTTTTATCTTGTTAACTATTTGTACTCTTTCTATGTGCTAGATTCAGTTGTATTTTGCTTTAACGGCTTTCACAGTTTTAATATAAAATTTACGATTTTTAGTTTCACTATACTTGTTAATATTTATTCTTTGCTTTGATTCTCATAATTGATTATTGTGTAGGTTGATTACAAACTCTAAAATCCATTAGGATTCATATAAGTATTGTCTCACCGGGATTGACAATCTAGAAACTGTAGGAATTGACAAGCCATGACACTTACATGCACTAGTTTTTTACTATTAGAATTAGTACCGCCTTAAGAGGGAATCATGATCTAAGTACTTAACGGAGTTGGTCGATTAATATATAATCGTCTTTGCAAGAGTAAATTGTTACTTGTGTATAATCTGAAATATTGTTTATTATGTGTTGTAACTTAACGCAATCTGTATCATCACATAAGAGCTTGTACGCTAAAAACTGTCTCACATATAGCTTAGGAGTAGTTCATAGTTGTTAAACAAACCCAACCGAAAGTATTCATCACCTATATAACGTTGTCAATCGAGTAGTTTAATACTTAGAGCATCTCCAAGAGACTCTTAGTGCACTCTCTAAAAATAATATAAATAATTGACTCTTAGTGATTTAAGAGTGAGTAAGATATATCATCTCCAACAATACTCCTTATATCACTCCTTATTATTATTAAGATTATTATTTATTATTATATTTACCAATAGTGTAAAGAGAGAGATTCATTAATAATAAATTATTAATAAAAAATGAAGTTAAGAGACACTAAAAGGTGGAGAGAGGCTCTCTATTAATAGAAAGGATGAAGAACCTCTTAGTGTTTTGAGGAGCCACTAAGAGGCTGTTGGAGCTGATTTTTTATTCTTCCTTCTCAAATTTTGACTTAAGAGCCAACTTAAGAGGTTGTTGGAGATGCTCTTATGGGTATAAATCATGTGGATTCGATACCTGGACTTAACCAAATTAATACTTGATTAACGATGGGGTACAATTATCCCTTAGTTGAATAGAGAGCATGCTCAAGTGTAATTAGCTCGGATCTATTCTCTATGCATCAATAGACATTTCATACCTTGAAGGCACACAACGACCCAAAAAACTTTGAAAAGGATAAACCCCTTAATTGTTTGTGCATCGAAGAACAACTTCGTTTTGAAATTCTTGCTTTAAATCTCCATCTATTGCACTTCTACTATACACATTCACTATCCTTAACCTCTTCACTTTCGATTTGAGCAGCATTCAGATTTGTAGTGGTAGAGAATAAATATTAACAAGTATACTGATCTAGATTGCAAATCGATCATTTCAAAGTTTGTAACCAACCCACACAATAATCAATTATGAGAATCAAAGCATTCTACAAACTCTGAAATGATCGATTGATTTAGCATTGTTATGTGAACAATTGAAAGACAAATGTAATTTATGATTATGTCCCGAGCTTAATTTTTGTATAAAGGGTGCTTGGCACCCAATTAGATATTTAGTTTTTATGCAATAAAAGCACCTTACAAATTGAGAGCTTGTTGTAGCAAAGTTCCTCCATCATCTTGACAAAGTTACAGTTCCATCCCTTTTTCCTAAGCTCAAAAGTTCCACCTCTGAATTTGAAGCGACGACTTTGAGTCCGGTTAGCTAGTTCTAAGGTTGATTCTTCTTCCCTTTTATCTTGTTAACTAGTTTGTATTATTTCTGTGTTAGATTTAGTTGTATTTCGCTTTAATGCTTTTCACAATTTTAATATAAAATTTACGATTTTTAGTTTCACTATCCTTGTTAATATTTATTCTTTGCTTTGATTCTCATAATCGATTTGTCCTTCTCCACATCATCAAGTGTAACAATATTTAATTTATTTCCGCGGATTGATAATATTGTTAAACACAGTCCTTGATTTGCCAAAAAAAAACAATATCATTGATCTGCAAATCAGTGAAACCACAAGTTTTTTTTTTAATTTACTCTAAAATATTTTAAAGCATAGTTAATATCTCAATTTAATTTTGCAACTACGTAAATTAAATAAACAAACAAGGGCTGGGGAATTTTATGCCCTTCGTTGCGTTACTCTTGGCATGTGCCGATTCTTTGGATGGAATTCGGTAGATTTCCGACGTTTCACGCCTCGAGTTGGAATGAAATTCCCTTTAGAGAGTTATGAAATTTCTCTCTCTATAATTTTCTAAGACTTTCTCTCTCTAAAACTTCATTTTCTTCTCTCATTAGATCTTTCTTTCTTTGTTTTTTTCTTTCTATCTATGAAGGTGTGAATCCCTAAAAAGGGTGGGGTCCAAGATCTAAAAAATTGGGATCTCGATAAGGAGGCCCTAAATAATGGAGTCCATCGGTCCAAATAGGAGGGTCGACGATCCCTCATCTCGAGACCGTTGGCCCTTCGGCCTTATCAGAAGGAAAAATGGACTCCATTAAGATGGTCGAGCTAACCCGACAATACTAATAAACTTGACAATAACATATAAGATGATTTAATCAGTGCTCATATACACACTAACTTGGTGAAATTTACTAGGCATTTCATACTTTTCAAGTGACTTGCATTTCTATTGATTGCAAATTCTTTACGACTTGATCGTTGTTTCATTCTTATAGAATACGTAACTTAGATTTTAGGGACCGTGAATCCTTACTCACACGAATATTACGCATCTCATGCATATTTGAAACCCAATTCGGACTCAAACAGGAGTCTTAACCTTTGACTCGACTTTGATTGACCGACTTCTAGACCTTTAGGACTTCTGTTTCCAAAACACTATCATCCTAGGTACCTCGGTTTTAGTGTCTACTGGCCAATGTTCTATTTCGAAAAAATCATAGAAAGTTTGGTCAAGACAAAAAAAATTAGATAAAGCAACTCGATGAACTTTAAAATTGGAACGTGTAATAAATTTGTAAGTTATTCTTAATTTCAGTGAAAAAGTAGAAATGTATTATGAAGTAATAAAATTGAGCATAAGTTGATTAAAGTTAGAATATTCCATGGATTTATGTTTATCTATTAGAGGGAGAGGTCTTGAACTAAGGATGATGAACAAGGAGATGAGGTAGCACAATAACCACAAACTTAAAAGCACGGATCACAAGTTGGGCCCCACAACAGTGAGCCAATAGAAAAGCAACAGAATGCCACGTGATCAGTGGTGAAGGTGAAAGCACCCACACTGGATAACACATTCCGAATTTTCTTGTCTAAATTTATTTTATCCCAAAAATTTAAGAAATCTGACATGGGTTTGGTACAATTTTGGAAGCCTCCACGTGTCAAAAACCCATATCACCTTGAACAATTCACAAATAAGAGAGAAGCAGAGGGGTTTATGGTGACCTGCTATTGCCCGGACATTAATGCCCTTTTACTGGCTGAACCGGTTTTGTGGTCAAAACTTTAAAAAAGGATATAAGGGAGGTTTAAGCCACTGTTTTTTAGAGAGAGAAGGAGAGGTTTTTGTGCTCTTCTTTTTAATGTCCTCTCTATATAAATTTTATTTTCATAGATCATTTTCATAACACAGATAGATAGAGTGAGAGAGAAAGGAAAAAAAAATTACAAAAACCAAAAAAAAAAAAATGAGAATTACAATTGAATTGTATTGATTTGAAAACAATTGTTTTTCTTCTGTTTTCTGATTTCATTTTTATCTTTTGGCTATTGGTTTTCATTGAATTCTCCGATCTTGATCTCTCTTGGTGACCAGTTTGTGCAATTCTCAGGGAATTTCATTTCCATTTGTAATTCTATACATATTTCCTTTTGTAGATTTCAACCCAAGCTTCTGTTTTTTCAGGTGAGTTTGTTTTCTTTCCTTGTTGGTGATTTTTCTTTTTTTGTTTGTTTATGGGAGTTATCGGAAAGCAAGTTGAGATCCATCACGCGTTACGAATTGTGATGATTTGGATGATTTGGATGATTTGTTTGCTGAATTGGGAATTGTGATCGGGATCTGATGGTGGAAGTGTGTTTGATGGAAATTTGTGTTTGAGTGGGAATTGGAATTGGAATTGGAATTATCTTAAATTAGAGATCATGGTTATCATTTTGATCTTTTCATGTTTTATTTTGGGAGAGTTGGGGTTTAAGGTTTGTTTGAATTTTCTAAAGAATGAACATGATGATTCTACTTTTTGGTAATTTTTGAAAAGGATAGCAGTTTTGATTTGAATTACATGTTAGGAGGCTTAAACTCCTTGGATTTACTGGAATTCAATGCGTTTCCATTTCTAGCTCCTGGGTTTTGAATCAGCCTCTTGATTTGTAATTCGTCCTTAACCAGATTTTCATTGGATGTTTTGAGTTGGATCATTCACGTATTTGAACCTATTACTTGATTGATTTCTGTTTGGGGATTTTGGGATCCCGTGCATGATATGATGAGTCCAGAGGAAAATTTGAGATCTTTTTCTTCTTCTCCTTGATGAATTGATGCTGATGTCTTTTCTTGTAACAATTCTCAGAAGAAATTAGTATTTAGACATCCTTCTTTTCCTTATAAATCTAGTCGTGATATCTCCTATTAGATTGCTGTCTGTGTTTTTTCTAGATATGCTCTGCTTTTTACGGAGCAATAATATATGGATCTCTGTTTTTGGTGGGCAATGTAAATTTATTTGGCTGGGCACTCCTTTAATTTCTGAAGAGAAAAAGCCATTTTTTGTCCTTAGATTAATGACATTTTCACTCTCTCATAGAATGCATTTTTAGTGAAACAGTTCAATTTTAGTTTCAGATGGCTGATTTATTTATGCTCTCTTGTGGATATGACAGTGAAGAAATGTGGGCAGTGTACTATGCTTAAAGATATGGTGCTGAAGAAGAGGCAAGACTATGGATTTAATGGCTTCCACGTTCCTTATGTTCCTCGGGCTCCTAGATCTGCAAGAGTGAGTATCCAGATCAATTTTACCTAATCCATTTTTGGTGCTGAACATTTTTCTAACCGTAGTTCTATTGGTTAATGATTCCAACAGAGGGGCCTGCAGAACAAGAAAGTTGAAGACAGTCAAATATGTGCTTTTGAATTACTCGCTTCTTTAGCTGGTAAACTGCTACAGGAGAGTGAAAGTTCTTCTGCTTCTAGCAATGCATCGGAAACAAATGATCAGCGTGCAATTGGCGATGATGTTGTTAAAATGGAAGAAGATGAAAATAGATTGCTAAAAACAGAGTGCCTTGATCAGGGAAGCTGTGAGGAAAGTGTTTTTGCTCCTGCAATTGCATCTTCAGATGGCGATCGGAAGTGCATTCTAAAGAAATCTCCACAAGCTGAGAGTGATTCCATTCTTGAGCACTCCTCAGCAATTACAAACTCTGATTCCTCGGAGAAAGTTAGTAGCGATGTGAAGTCTACAATTTCCAAAAGCAAGACTTCTGGTGGCAGTTTTAATTGTAAAGTAGAGGGTGTTTCTCCTATTTCTGGGGAATATAGAGATGGTTGTATGGAGAATGGATTCAACAAGCAGTTAGGGGTTGATGGTACGGGGACTGGAGGTTTGTCTAACGATAAGACGTCCAGTTTAAAGGACTCCATTGACTTATGTATGAAATTCCCTGCATCGATCAATTCAGACAGTAATGTCAAATTGCCATCGTGCAGGGACCCAGTTTCTAACGCCTCTATTTTAAGGCTTAGAAACGATAGTAAATTAGGTATTAGAGATGATGACGAAAACTTATCTAGGTGTAATAAACCTGGCACAAAGCCAAGGACATTTAGGCATCCGTCCCGAATCGGGGAACGGCGATTAAGGAAATTATTGACATCTAAATATTGGAAAGTAGCACCAAAATTGAAGGACTGTGACCTTTCTAAAGTTGGTAAGTATGTGTATTTATATTATGTTTTTTTTATTACTGCTATAGCATGCCTATTCATATTTGTTAATGTAATTATGATGCTATCTTTGACAGCTTATTTAGAAGGTGGAGTGAAGCCTTTTTACCGAAAAAGGAAAATTTGTTACGGTCGTGAAAGATACCAACATGACAATCTTTATAAAAGGAGAAAATTCTCTGACCATAGCTTAGCTGTGACATCTGATGGAGGGTTTAGCAGTGAGAGTGTTTGCAACTCACCTCTAAAAGGAATGAATGTAGACAAAAATGTCTCAGGTGTGTTATTATACCGGGGTCCTTTGATTACGCATATGTGGGGTCCTTTGATTACGCATATGTTTTCTTAAGTGCCACGTTTTGGGTGACGTTGCTAAATAGTTGGAGTCTTTGTTTACAGAAAATGCGGCATCCTCTTCAATGATTGGTCGTCAGCCTTCTTCTCATTCCAAGGATTCTCATGGTATTAGGACCTTAACAATCTGTGTGAATGCATGCGTAATAATTGATGCGCTTTGGTTTCATTACGTAATGTGATTGTTCTCACATGTGCTTTACTCTTTTGTACAGTGAAGTTCAGCATAAAGTCCTTCAGGATACCTGAACTTTTCATTGAGGTTCCTGAAAACGCAACCGTTGGTTCGTTGAAGGTATAGATGAATATTCTACTTCTTTAATGGTACATATATTTAATTTAAGGGCAACTCGTATTGGATTGCATATCGTTATTTTTATTGTCTTTCAAATTTCAATGCTTTCTTGGTATATTTCGTGTTATATGCTTGAGCGTGTTAAATGCATACTGTAAATTTCTTGTTAGTTCATTGGAATTGAAACATTGATGTTGTTTTTATTTTCGAAAGGAGTTGCTGAGCATAGCAGTTTTCTATTTATATTGATTTTTTGTACTTTGGTGGTACATGACTCGCTGCAGAGGACAGTTATGGATACTGTAACAGCCATACTTGGAGGTGGATTACGTGTCGGCGTTCTTCTTCATGGGAAGAAAGTTAGGGATGACAACAGAACCTTATCACAGACCGGTATCACTTCCGAAGAGAATCTTGACACACTGGGTTTCACATTGGAACCCTGTAGTGTCCAACCCCCTCCACCTGTTTGCACTGAAGATCCTCCGCTTCCATTATCATGTGACACGTCTCAACTTCTGTTGAGGTAATTAAATTTTGAAATTTTAAGTTGATTGTTTCTCGATTTTCATCTCTCTCGGTCATTTTTATTCAGATATTCAGTTAGGACTTGTTTGATAATGAATGTTTCTTGCTTGGCATTCAGGTCTGCAGCTGCTCCTGTTTTAAACTCAGGAATTTCTGAGGCCTTACCTGATCCTCCTACACTGACTACCTCAGTCAATACTGTCGATAGCAATAACGAACTACTTCCCTCACCTACTGACAAATTAACCGACAAAACATTCTCAGATTCCAGAGCTCTAGTTGCAGTTCCACCAGTGAGCGTTGAGGCACTCGCTGTGGTTCCTGTAAACCAGAAAGCTAGGCGATCTGAACTTGTACAGCGTCGAACCAGGAGACCATTTTCTGTGACAGAAGTAGAAGCACTAGTCGAGGCAGTTGAAGAACTCGGAACTGGAAGGTACAATGTCATAATATGCTCCAATCACTGACCGACATCTTCATCTATAGCTTTAGACTCAGATTTTTCTCGTTTTTCAGATGGCGTGATGTCAAGTTGCGATCTTTCGAAAATGCAGACCATCGAACATATGTCGACTTGAAGGTCAGTCATATGTATATACAACCTTTTACAGAACATATAGATCACATAACACGATTATGACACGACAAACTAATTTGGGTGCAGGATAAATGGAAGACGCTGGTGCACACGGCTAAGATAGCACCGCAGCAGCGAAGGGGCGAGCCAGTGCCGCAGGAGCTGTTGGACAGAGTCCTGGCGGCTCACGCGTACTGGTCGCAACACCAAGCAAAGCAACACAGCAAGAATCAGGCAGCTGTTATGAAGATAACAGAGGTCCATGGTTGTGTTGGTAGAAGTGGGGTTGAAGGAAGGTATTCATCTGATATGATGTAAAGAAATAATGACAGGAAAACAAACAAACAAGATATTGTATAAAAAATTGATTCAAATTTTATGTACTATTTTCTCACACTCACATTGATTCATTGCTCACCTTCCCAAATGTGTGGAAGGTTTTGGCATTTGTAAATGTTGTCCATGGAATAAAGGAATGCTCTAACACCACTTCCTTTTTTTTGTTTCTCTATTCATTTATTCAATTCTTGTAATACATATTCAACAGAATAATGCAAAGAACTTTTGTAGCTTCTTTCTCAATCTCATGGTCTCTTCGGTTGTTTCGTATTTACTCTTTACTGTTGCTGTAATACTGTTATTTATTGTTGCTGTTGTTTGTTTATAGAAAGTGTTTTAAATTGGGGCAAAAGGGAAAGAGGGTATTTACTCTTCAGTATTGCTGTAATACTGTTGTCTACTGTTGCTGTTGCTATGAGTTGTTTACAGAAAGTGTTTTAAATTGGGGAAAAAGGGTAAGAGGGTATGTACTCTTCATTGTTGTTGTAATTCTGTTGTCTACTGTTGCTGTTGCTATTAGTTGTTTGCCCGGTCGCATTACGCGTCCCCGCTGAGCGAGGGTCCGGGGAGGGGTCCCACCACAAGGGTGTATTGAGGGCAAGCCTTCCCTTGCCAATTTAATTGGCAAGAGGCCGCTCCTAGGACTCGAACCCGTGACCTCTGGTCACACGGCAACAACGTTTTACCGTTGCGCCAAGGCTCGCCCTCTTACAGAAAGTGTTTTAAATTGGGGAAAAATGGTAGGAGGGTATTTACTCTTCATTATTGCTGTAATATTGTTGTTTACTGTTGTTGTTAGTTGTTTACGGGAAGTTTTTAAATTGGGGAAAAATGGGAAAGAGGGTAAAAGATGGTTGCTTTAACGTCACTACCATGTGATGAGACCTTTGCTTTGCTTTGCTTTGAAAGGTGGCTTAAAAATTGGGTGGGTTTCGTCTAAATGAAGTCTTTGAATATTCTATATGTAACCACCAACTGTTATGTTCTGTTCATATGGCAAAGGCACATGTTTTATTTAATGTTTTTTATTATATGATCTACAATATTCAGTTATCTGTAAAGTTTTATAATTTCTTTATGGTTTGAGATTTATGTCCAAAATTGTAAGATTAGGTTGTGGGAATCTGGATCTGATCAGGATTGGTGGGTCTTATCATGTGGGTATGATATTTGGAATCTTAAATGAGTCTAAAAGTTTGGATAGAATATGCTATTAAATAAATAGTTTATTATTTTGTGGTTGAATTGAATGAATACATTAAAATATAATATAATATAGTTTTGTTGTGTAGGTGGGGATAAAAGTCATTCAATAATTGTGACTATTAGATGCAAATCTTGCTCTTTGCTGGAATCAAAACCACAGGAAAAGTGTAACAAAATAAAAAAACTATTATTTCACTTCTTTGAATTTTCTTTTATATTTTCTACTTACTCCTACAAGAATAAATACTATAGGAGATGATTGGTGTTCGGAAATAAATACTAATCGGTCGGTATATTGCTCCCGGAGTAGTATAGAACTTTTCGGTTTAAGTTATTTTTTTTTATAATTTCTTCAATTTCTCGGTTCGAGACTCGTTAGACGCCTTTTAGGTGGATCATCTCCCAATTAGAGCTTTTTGCAACTCGAATTCGGGATCTAGTTTAAATGACTGAGGCCCTTAACCACTAAAACCAACTTAACTTAAAACTTTAAGTTTAAGAAAGAGAAAATTATAGATTGAGTAGTTGAAGTATTAGGTGAAAGGCCCATGGGCTTTCAAAGCCTATTATAAAGATGGACTCTAGTTTTAGAGAGAGAAAGTTATGGGCACTTTTTGGTAGATTCATTCAACAAGTCTTGAATTGCAAGTAAAGTCAACTACTTCTTTGCCTGATAAATATCATTAATTTCTTCACTTCTGGATTAGATAATACTCTACTCTTATTTATTTATTTTATAGAAAGAAAATAGAAAAAAGAAAATTAAAAATGTAATTTGAGCATGGTTTGAATCTGGGATTGTAATATTATAGATCTAGTTCGGTTCAAAATTACTATTCAATTCTAATAGGACTATTCGAATCCTGTAAAAGGTTTGGGATGGAATAGAAATTAAAAATTATTTATGGAAAATGCGAGTTTTTCCCCATCAACTACATTGTCCGCTGACTGACCCGGTTAAGTATTTTGTTACGTGTTTTAATTTGATATATTAATTTAGTTGAGATTGAATTTTAAATTTTGCTTATTAAAAACATAAAATCGTTTGCTTGTTTGTTAAATTTATATATGATTTATTAAATTTATAGAATATTAAATTTATATAGGGTTAAGGTGCAAAAATGACCCTAACGTTTTAGGCCAGGAGCAGTTTTACCCCTAACATCTATAATGGTGCAATTTTACCCCTAACGTTGGAAGCTAAGAGCAATTTTACCCCTAACGTTAATAAATTGGGTCAATTTGAGAAATAATTCATCAAACTGTCTTCTCGGTCATGAATCTTGTTATCTACACTTCATAGTGTGTCATTTTATCAGTAACAAATCACAAACATTCGTTGAGATGTGAAAAAAAATAAAAAAAATATATTGTCTTTTTGTACGGATTAGACAAAAAAAAATACAAAAAATCCACCGAATTTATAAATGTTAACCTCAAATTCTATTATTAAATTATAAAAAACATGAAATCCTTTTTTTTAGAACGAATTATTATGCAATTGGTGCAGAATAATGAACAAAAATATTTGTGTTTTATAATAGTGTCTGAAGTTGACTCAATTTATCAACGTTAGGGGTAAAATTGCTCTTGGCTTCCAATGTTAGGGGTAAAATTGTACCATTTTAGACGTTAAGGGTAAAATTGCTCCTGACCCATAACGTTAGGGGTATTTTTGCACCTTAACCCAATTTATATATGGTTTGATATAAGCAATGGTTAGTTTATTTCTGTATGTGTTTCTAATTTGATTTACACATTTTTGTTAGAGAATTTAATTTATACATTTAAATATGACTACTTTTGATGAGTATAAGTATTTAACAGATACCATAAAATTATATAGAATGAGAATATAATTTAAATATATTTTTAAATGGATAGTGAAATGGAATGAATAACCCATATCATAAACAAGGTAGTTATTAGTAGGGGTTAGTTTTTCTAGACTAATCTCGGGTTAGGTTTTTGTTTTTTTTTTCCTGTTCCTACCAAAAAAATAAAATAAATAAACAAGGTAGTTATTTTTATAGATATACTACCCATTGTCGTCTTTATTCTCGATGAGTCTTTATTCTCGATGAATCCAACCAAGACGAAATCCTTCATTATACCTATTTTGAGGTCGTAATTTTAGATTTCATATCAAAATCGTGTTATCTTATATATATGTTCTATATGGTTATATATGATATAAATACTAAAAAAACGATTTTCGTGTCAATCATGTCGTGTCAGTCGGATTATCTCTGTAAATCGTATTTTCGTATCAAAAAATTCCATCCCTAATATCGTTAATAAAGATATCAAATTTGACTCTTCTATAAATTTGAGGAAAAACTTTAAGGTAAACAAATATATTAGATAGAATGTTAGTTGATAATATATTTAACATATTGAAATTTGGTTTAGTGACATTTGATAAATTAAATTATCTAGTAACATATATGGTTATATATATAAAAATATCAAGTAACATATATTCATGGTCAATGGGGTGGAAATATTTAGTTATAACGATGGAATATTCTGGTGCATGAATCTTTGAATATTAAATGTAAGTTTTAATGTCATTTTCTTTTCCTAACTTTACTTTTGATTTTGACCCGAATTCTGAATTTAGAAAAATATGATTAACAATACTAACTACTTCATTAATTTCACGTTTTCTCTCGTTTTTAAAATATCTTTTTCTTTTGGTCAATTTATATTTCGAAATTGACTTGTTCAGGCAATGCAAATTCATTTCATCATTATCTACATAGCATTATCCATATATATTTAAGCAAGCGATATTAAAATAAATTTTGCAGTTTAACCGATTTGTAAAAACAATTCTTGTAGTTTAAAAGTTTATAAATATAGATTTGTATCTTTTACAGTTTACAAATTCAGTTGTTTTTTTAAAAATTATTATTTTCGTGACTATTTACCTCAAAAGAAAGCGATTTGGAGTAATTAGAAAGATTGACTTTGCAAATAATCTAAAATACACGGTTTAATTTTGCAAATTAACTAAACCACCAGTATTGTAAACACAGACTCACATATCATTTAACTGCGAAATTCACAAAATAAAGACTCATATTTACAAACTTTAAAACCACGATCCCCTCTATTTTAATTATTAATTATGCTCTTTTATAGAAATTGATATATATTATATTCAAAATGAATAATACGAACATGTTTTAAATTATTAAGAATGAACATAAATGATCAATTTATTAATTAATTAATGGTTCATAATTCACAAGCCAATGCAACTTTTGACTTAATGAAGAATATAAACGACCAATTTTATTGGAAAAAAATGAGCATTAAAATAGTACATGAAATTATTATCATTCATTAATAATAAAATTTTCACAAGGCAAGTCAGAGGATCTTCAATACAAACAATTTCAAAATTATTAAAACTTAACGAGTAATTTTAGGGTACTCTTAGAATAATACTCTCTACCAATCAATACATGACACGTGTATATATATATATATATATTTTTCTTCTACCAATCATGCTCATATAGTGGGATTAAAAACAATTTTGATTGGAGAAATGAGGAGATTTTTGGAGGAGAAACAGTGTTTTTGCCGAATGTTTTAGATTTCTTTTCAAAAAAGATTAGCACCTTGGTTGACAGCTATGTTGAGGATCCCTTGGCTAGGGTTGTTTAGAGGAAGGAGGTCCATCTTTTAGGCTGGCATAGGCCGAGCGAAGGTGTGTGGTTAAGCTTAACACTGATGGTTCTTGTCTAATGGACGGAAGAATTGCCGCAGGTGGGGTTCTGAGAGATGATGGTGGCAGTTGCGTTTCTGGTTTCTCTCAGAATTTGGGAATTGGTTCGTCCTTTTCTGCAGAGGTGTGGGGGATTTTTTCTGGCTTGAAGCTAGCAAAAAAATCTGGGGGTGAAGAAGCTTCTTGTTGAGTCAGATAACCTTGAAGCAGTTAAAATGGTATCTGAGAACAATGCTATTTGCCTAAATAGCCAAAACTTAATTAAAGGCATTAGAAGGATTGGCCTCTCCTTTGATTATCTTAGTTTGCTCATATTTATAGGGAGCAAAATCGAGTGGCGGACCGTCTTGCGGTGGAAGGGCGTTCAAGAATGCTGGGTCTCTGAGTCTTTTCTTCTCCTCCGGACTTCCTTTCGTCTATGATCTTGGAGGATGTGGTTGTTGGTCCCTTGTAAGGTTGCAAATATAGTTCAAAGGGGGGGGGTTAGGAACTATTTTACCTTTTTAAAATAATTTAGGCAGATTTCTTTTCTTTAAGAAAAGTTTATCTAACAGCGGCGCTTAGCACTCAGCAAGACACTGGCTTAGTCAACTAGTGACTAGGACAGCTTCGTTGCTTAGGTCAGGAAATAGCACTTTGAGTCTATTCCTGAACCTTCTCGTTGGTAGCGCACAACTCAGCTTGACCTCTTTTACTTGGTCAGTTTTAGTTTGTTTTAAGCAAGCAATGTAAATAAGGAGTTAAGGTTTAGAAATACTTCACTCAGCAGATTTATCCAGGTTCGGCTTCTTCTAAGCCTACGTCCTGTCCCCGGAACACTTCCAAGATTTCAAATCCTCTACTGAGCTCTTTAAAGGTAGAGCCTCAAACCTTTTACAATATCAGCAATTGAGTATGACAAAAGTACCTTCCTCTATACTTCTACTCAATCCTAATCTCTCCGCTGAGTACTTAAAACCGAGTACTCAGCCTCTCCTTTCTACTTCTAGAAATGATAAAGATTTTGTCCTAAACAACAATTGCTAGAACACCTTAGATGATTGAAAAACAATCACTCTAGACTTTTACACAGATATGAAAATGTAGTGTAAGAATTTTGCTTTGCTTCTTGCTTGCAGAACTTGTAGAGATTTGGACAGCGTAATGGCTTGATCAAGTTCTGTATATAGTGAAGCTTGTGATGGCACTATTTATAGAGACGTCTGGCCATTCGGTCATTTCGAATTTCGAAATAACCGTTGGAGGGAAACGGCTATGTGTCGTTGTCATCCTGACTTGCACAGAGCTCTTGGCCAATCACAATCGTGTATCTTCTGTCCTCGGTCAGCACAGCAGATGGTCTCTCCTTTTATGGTAAAGTCAACTGGACAGCATACTGTGTCGTCTGAACTTTGCTAAAAGAGGAAATACTTTGTCTGGAAGTTTTCCTTTGCCGGTCTGCTGTCTTGTACGCTTTGTCGAGACTACTCAGCAGCTTCATTGTGAAGTTGTTCCTGAAGGTCTTCTAGATCCTTCCGTTTTCTGAGTTGCGTTTTTGTCCAAAACGACAACGTCTTGACATACGCGGGCCGAGTGTACTGAGTTGTTTGACTTGGGCCTTGGCTTCCGTATTGGGCTTGGGCCTTCCAATCCTTATGACTTATAACATTTATACTCAACATTGAACAAACACATTAGTAGAATAAATCAACGCATTTAAACTTAGTGTGTTTAGAATATGTATTCTAATTTATACTTAAACAATTTTGTCAAATCAAAATTATGTGGAAAGGTGTTTCAACAAACTCCCCCATTTTGATGTTGGCAAAACTGTTCAGCAAGGAACTCAGTATGAGCTCCCCCATGATAGTTGACCTTTTTAATTAAGTGAACTCCCCCGTAAGGACTGAACTACTGACTTAGTTTTATTCTAAACATTCTAAGGTTTAACTGAATAAGTCTAAGATCAGATTTCAGATATAGGTCAGCTTATGGGTCATATTCTATTTTATTCAGTATTCAGCGGAAGTAATGTATAGTGACAGAGCGCGCTGAGCAAATTATTGTTCAATGAGTTCTTTATCAGAATGTTTCATAAGATCATAGTATGATGTCAAACATGTTATCAGCATATCATTTAGTCAATAAATATTATAAGTGTTAAGCATAGCTGATATAAACGAAGATACATAATAACTCAGTACTTAATAGCATATATCATAACTCAGTATTTGAATAAGAAGAGGAAGTATGATATATTGATAGAAGTCAGCAGTTGCACAGCAAAAGAAATAAATCAGTCACATATTACAAAAATTAAGACCTAGCCTAACTATTTCTTTTTCTTGCCCTGTGACTGACTTCTCTTGTACTGACGTTGCTCATGCTGAGCTCTAGCAGCTTGCGCTTTCTCCCCCGTTTTGTCAACTTCAGGGAGCTTAAACGCATCGGTTAAGACAACGCGAGTCAGTTCTTGTGAAAGCTCTTTGAGTTTGTCAGCACTTTCATTGACCCCATAAAAAATGCCAACGCCATCAGCGGATACTTCGACTGGTATATGAAGATCAGCAGCACTGAGCATATTCACACTGAAGGCTTGAGCTTTGGCTTGCCAAATGAGAGCTTCAATGAGACCAGCAAAGACTTGGTGGAAGGTTTTTAAGAGTGCTGAGTCATAATGATGACGCTGGATATTGTTATGACGGATGTGAGTGAAGGATTCCCGTGCAAGAGATAGCAACTCATTTTGCTTCATCGAGTCAGTATCCATCTCTTGCTTGTTGAGATTAAGGAGCCGGATGGCCTCACCAAGTTGCTCGACTGAGCACTGACTATAGGATACCATTTGCTCATTTGTCTTAAGTTGCTCAGTATGAAGCTGAGCAAAGAGCATCTTGAGTTCTGAGGAAGTGGCATAGTCAGTGTTCACAGCAGACAACTTCTGAACTTGCTGATGGAGTGAGTTCAGATGTTGAATTGTTGACAGCTGTATCTCTGCCAACTTAGCAATTGAATCCTGCTTAGCTTGCTTGGCTTGTAATGACAGGACGACATTCAGCAGATCCTTGAGTCCCTTGACTTCGTTGAGAAGTAAAGTGACTTGAGAGAGCTGAGTTGCGTCAGGAATTGAAGAACCAGCAGCAGGCGAAGCAGAATGTTGAAGATCGTGGATGAGTGCTTGCACTGAGTCAAGGAGCTTTTTGCCAGACTCAGTGGTATCCCGATGTACATCAGTATGACCAGAAGAAAGTGGGGTGAAAGGAGTACCCTGGTTAGTGACTGGATGACTTGGCTCAATCTGCACTTGAGTTGGAGGTAAGTTTGATTGATCAGCAGAGAGGTTGTTGATGATGGAAGTCATAACCCGAACACTGTCTGTGCTGACGACAGAGGGATGAGGAGTCAACATTATGCTTGAGGAAACAGCATGGGCAGTGCTTGGTTCAACCTGACTTGTAGAAGTGGTTGAAGTGTTATGCTCGGCATGTTCCTGTTGAGAAGAAACAGAGGCTTGTTTTTCCAACGGCGTTGTAGTAGAGGAAGTTGAGGGTTGTTTGAAAAATTTTAATTTGACGGTAGAAGGATCCTTTGTTGTCTTGGAGAGGACAAGTTCAGGAATGGATGGTGGTTGCACAAGAGGGTCACTGACTATTACCTCACTGGCCTTAACCAGTTTTCGCCTTCTACGTGGTGGAGTGGTATGATGAGCAGGTTCTATTGAGTGAGTAGGAGAAGGTTCCTTTTGCTCAGTCTGAATCTGGTCAGCTTGCTCTTCAACTTATTCAACTCCCGCAGCCAGCTCAGTGTCAGTCTGCACAGCTCCACCTGCTAACCCAGCGTCAGCGTCCTCAGCTTCAATTTCGCTGGCATATTCTTCAGACTCCTCAGCGTCATTCTGACCACTGGTTTCATCATCTTCTTCTTCTTCCTCAGTATTATCTCCATCAAGTTCTTCCTCAACTTGGGAGATGAAGTGGTCATCTAACTGGACCTCAGTTCCCTCAGCATCAGTGCCTTGACATTGAGTGAAGTGAGAATCACCCGGTACAATAAAATCCGTCGGTATGACGTCGAGAGGGGCCAGTGTTGAAGACTTCTGCTTCTTCTGAGGGAGCTCAGTAGCTGCCTCAGTGTTAGGCTCATCTTGCCTGCTTCTCTTCTCAGCTGACTTTTCAGCTGACCTCTGCCTCTTTGCTGGAGACACAACATTAGGTGTCTCAGCAGATTTTCTCTTGCAAGAAGCTGGGGCCTTAGTTCTTCGCCCTTTCTTAGGGTCAGCTATAGTCTCCTCAGTCTGATCAGCTTGGCCAGCAGCAGCAGCAGCTTTTCCTTTCTTCAAAGGCTGCCCATATTTTAGTGCCCTCAGCGAGGCCGCTGTGATTTCGGTTCCTCTGAAAGATTCCTCACCTTCAAGGTCAATCTTGTGGTCGATGAGGATCCTGGTAATGATTGATCCCAACCTCATTGTACCCGTGCTATATAGGAACCCAGCAACTAGGAAGATCGGCATGTTGATGGGGGTGTACGTCAGCATGTGCCATATGAAGCACTGTTCAAAGTTCGTTGCTGAGGTCGTGCAGTTTATCTTAGGGTAAATGAAGTAGCTCAGCAGGTAGTGAGCCATCTTTTGGTGCTGTCCCATTGAAGATGCTGAGATCTCGCCTGAGTGACCCTCAGGTTTGCAGAAAGTATGGACGTAGTCGGTCTTATCCTGATCTCCAGACTTCCTCAGCCTCACTCCCTCAGTTTTAAGTTGGAGGAGATTTCCCATGTACAGAGGGTTGATGAAGATTGTCTTTCCTTTTACTTTAGTGCTTAGATAGTCAGGGGAGTCATTGGCAACCATGAGATTGTGGTAAAACTCCCTTACCAGGTCAGGATACGTTTCATCTCTGACGGAGAACAGCCCAGTCCATTCGTTCTTTGCAATCCATTCGGCAAACGGTTGTTCATGTTGGACGAAGTGCTCAGAAACCCATCTGGAGGGCTCAACTTTCCATTCGAGAACACTTTCGAAGACTTTGGAGTAGGTTCGTATTTTCACAGCTTTCTCTTTTTCAGAGTTTTGATCAGTTTTACCCTTGCTAGAGGTGGAAGGGTTTCGTGAAGGTTCATCGGAGCTGGACTTATTTTGGCCGGCACCGGAGACGTTGAAGGATAGCTTAGTCATGCTTCTAAGATGGAGAGAATAGAGGTATTTGAGAGAGAGAAATTTGG
This sequence comes from Euphorbia lathyris, assembly GCF_963576675.1. Classification (NCBI taxonomy): domain Eukaryota; kingdom Viridiplantae; phylum Streptophyta; class Magnoliopsida; order Malpighiales; family Euphorbiaceae; genus Euphorbia; species Euphorbia lathyris. Next base: position 71,344,287 of record NC_088913.1, read on the forward strand.
GTGATTTCGTAGCCTTAAGGATTTGTTGAGCGTAAGGAGTAAAAGATGGGGAAATGCCCATGATTTATAGACGAGTTGAACGGTGTGGATCTTAACCAAATCCATGTGTCAGTTGCCTTGGGATCATGTACCGACAGGGATCCTGGCATTTATGACACATTACGGCGAATACGTCATCCTAGGTTATACGCGTGCTTGGAATTTATGCTAACGGATTAATCACTCGATATTCTTTGTAGGGCTTTCGGCTGCTTTATTTTGGGGCTAAGGCTAGCTTTCCTAAGTCAGTTCCAGAGTGCATGAGTTTGGGTGCTCATGCTCCTATCTTGCCTGCTTCGGATGTTCATTTAAGTCATTTCATAAAGATTGGGCACTTCGGTTGGCACTTTTTCGATATGATCCTGCGTAAAATACTGCTCCATAGGCAAGAAAGACGGATTCTTCAAGTGTTCGGCGTGACGTACGAGCTTGAGTAAGTTCTTTTTATTTAGGCCCTCTACATTTCCGCTTTACTCTAGGGAGAGGGGCTGGGGAAAATCCAAACAGAAAGAAAAGGTACGAACAGAAGGCGCGTCTAGCCCTATCTTTCCGGTCGAGGAGACTAGCCACCATTCCAATTGGGTTATGCTCGAGGGAGTGGGTCTCGGTACCAATACCAGCTTTGCTTTTACGCCTATGCTTTGGAGCAAACTATCCTACTGTTCTAAGCTCGTTGTAACGAGACCGCAAGGCTTCTCTTTCTTTGGAGTTGGTTTTGGTACTGACCAAGGGCTTTCGAAAGGTGGCTCGCTCTAATTCTTGAAATAAGCCGGGGCCCTTTTTTACCAAGTCTACCCCTTTTATTAAGGCGAAAAAGAAGGTGACAACCAAGGTTACTCCCAGGAAAAGCTCGAACGACCTTCAACAAAGGGGTTCCTGTACCCGAAACCGACACAGGTGGGTATAGCAGCTTTTCGTTCAACCGTTACCTCTTCAAGAGCAGCTTAGCTCGGGCGTGGTTGCAAGATTTTGCTTTCAGTTCGTAGAGTGGATCAAAGACGTGTTCCGCTTGATTCGTTGGTGAGAGGCATTGTCCACCTTAACGGGAATACGTTTCCGAAAAAAGACTTGTGCCTGCTCTGACCGAGATCTTTGGAGATGATTCCCGGTGATTCCCTTTTTTCTTATTCCTACCTTCGCGACATGCGATGGTGATGAGGGCAAGACACATGAGGTATCACCTCTTTTTACCTTTGTTCCCCTGTCTCCTGCACCACATGCGCTTGTTACTATAAGTCATCATTGTGAATCATCAACCATAACCGGGAAAGAGCCTTTCCAAAAGTGCTATTTTCGTATGTTAGATCTGTCCTCGTACTATGGATTTCCCAATGCAATGTTTCGGGTGTAGCAGAACATAAATGGATCGATACGTGATCTTCCTTTCCTTATTGCGTGCCTTTTGGGGTCTTATTGGTCAAGCTGACTGACTGGCGTGCTAATGAGTCTTTGTAAGAAAGAGCGAAGACTTTCTGACTGGCTAATCTTATGATTGATGTTTCCGATGGACAATACGACTTGGAATTCCCATCAGAAGCTAAGAACGGTAAGCCGTCAGGTCAAAGTACGTATTTGAGGATTGCCTCTCCATGACAGATGTCTTCCTCCTCATTTTCCAATAACAAATTAAAATAGGCTTGACCCTTCTGCTTGGGTTATTATTGACTGCTGGACCCTCCGCATAATCATTGATTATTGGCTTGGGATTCTTTTTAAAAAGCTTGCTTCTCTTTCCTTTTCTTGAAATATCTTTCAGTCAGGTCAGACGCTTGCATGCCGCCTTAGGCACATCTCTCTTTCTTAATTTCACGCTGGCCTAATGAATGACAAATTCTTCTCTTCTTGCTTATCACCGACTTTCCGAGCGCTTCTGTTAAAGAAGAGCTAGCGGAATGTATAGAAATCTCTTTGCCGAGCTACAAGTCCCACGACACAGGAGCGGGATTCTCTAAAAAGCCAAGGTCGCGGGTGGCCAAGAGGGCCCACTTGGAGTCGCGGGTTAGGAACTACAAGAACACCAGGGGATTTTATCAACTTAGCAACAGTGAATAAAGAAAAAAAATACTTAACTAGTATGTCCGCCCTCTCGTGGCTTTGCCGAAGTTCTTGCTTTTGTAGGCCTAATACGAATTTCAGTTCTAAGAAGGGTTAGGAGGAGAAGAGAAAATGAAATGGTTTTCGAATCAATGGCATCGGACGCAAGCTCCGGTAAACTAAAAGTTTATGCTTAACAGGTAAACAAAAATTCTATGCTTAACACATGAGAGTCGAAGGTTGAGGATACGATACTCGCAGCCATCTGCCTTGTCCTTCTGTCTCTGAGTGAAGAATATCTTATCCCAGCGTCCTTGGCTCAGCAATATAGCACATAGGGCTTCGACGCTACTACAGCGCTTCGCTAACTCGAAGCGCCTCGCATTCTCGGTGCCCATAGGCAAGCTTGTGACCACCGCTCACCCGCAGCATGAACAAATGTCATCAATCCGTACGGTCCAGCCGTCAGTCTTCATATTTTAGATAAATTGGAACGCTATGAAAGACTGTGTCCACTGGCCAGTTAACCGATGATTGGGTGAAACTGCTTGCCTTCTTCTTTGAATTTCCCTCTAAAACTAAGTTGAGCACAACTTTTGTGCCTACTCCTGGTGCCCCACTCTTCACTTCATTCGTTACTTCGAACGTAAACAGACTGTGTCTTTCTCTTATGATAAAATTTCGCTAGCAATAGCTTCGTTTACGTAAGGACAAGAAAGGGAGAGACAATAATATATGTATATACACACAGAGAGAGAGAGAGAGAGAGAGAGTATGTGTGTGTGTCTAATGATCATGTCTCGAGTCTATGCTTCTTGAGTTTTCTTCAATCAGTATTTAGAATGTCAAGCGTTTGATATTCTGAGTGGTCAGTGCATTATTTAAGGATGATTTTAAGTTCAAGTTCTAAACTAATTTACTCAGTGTGCAAGTTTACTCAGTATTGTATATTCAGTCAGTTTCAAGAGATACTCAGCAAACAATAAATCATTCAACATGTAATTCACTCAGCATTCAATATTCATTTAGCACAGGAATTTACTGAAGAGGATTAAACATACCAATTGCTTCTCTCAGTATGCTGAACTGCTCACGAGCCAGTGGCTTCGTGAAGATATCCGCCAGCTGTTCGTCCATTGGGACAAAGGTCAGCTTGATCTCATCTTTGAGTACATGGTCTCTAATGAAGTGATGTCTGATGCTGACATGCTTCATTCGGCTGTGTTGAATTGGGTTCTTGGAAAGATCAATTGCACTTTTGTTGTCACATTTGACTTCAATTGTCTTCGTTTGAACACCATAATCTTCAAGTTGTTGCTTGATCCATAGGACTTGAGCAACACAGTGACCAGCAGCAATGTACTCAGCTTCAGTGGTAGACAATGCTACTGACGCCTGCTTTTTGCTGAACCAGGATACAAGACAGCTTCCTAGGAATTGGCATCCTCCAGAGGTGCTTTTTCTTTCCAGCTTGTCTCGTCCATAGTCAGCGTCAGTGTATCCGATGAGTGTAAAGTCATGAGTATTTGGATACCACAAACCTGCATTTACTGAGCTTTGCAAATATCTAAGGATCCTTTTTACGGCTATGTAATGGGATTCCTTAGGGTTAGCTTGATATCTAGCGCAATAACATACTGAGAACTGAATGTCCGGTCTACTTGCTGTTAAGTAAAGTAAAGAGCCAATCATACCTCGGTATAACTTGCTGTCTACTGACTTACCATTCTCATCAGCACAAAGGACAGTGTCAGTGCCCATAGGAGTGGATATTGGCTTTCAATTTTCCAAGTCATATTTCTTTAAGATCTCCTTGGCATATTTGGCTTGACTGATGAATATGCCATTCTTTCCTTGCTTAATTTGAAGTCCGAGGAAGAAGTTGAGTTCTCCCATCATTGACATTTCGAATTCAGTCTGCATTTGTTTGCTAAATTCCTTGCACATAGATTCATTAGTAGCACCAAATATAATATCATCCACATATATTTGTGCCAGCAGGGTATCTTTACCCTTTCTCTTAATGAATAAGGTTGTATCAGCTTGACCCCTGACGTAGCCTCTAGTCAGTAAGAAGTTGGTCAGCCTCTCATACCAAGCACGTGGTGCTTGCTTGAGTCCGTACAGAGCCTTTTTGAGTTTGTAAACATGATTTGGGAACTTAGGGTCCTCAAAACCTGGAGGTTGATTTACATAAACCTCCTCGTTTATAACTCCATTAAGAAAAGCACTTTTGACATCCATTTGGAATAATTTAAAGTTCATGTAAGATGCATATGCACACAGTATTCTAATTGCCTCTAGCCTTGCCACTGGGGCAAAGGTCTCACCGTAGTCTATACCTTCTTGCTGACTGTAGCCCTGAGCTACAAGCCTTGCTTTGTTCCTGACTACGTTTCCTTGTTCGTCCATCTTGTTCCTGAAGACCCATCTTGTTCCGATGGTCTTTTGACTCTTTGGATGGGGCACTAACTCCCATACATCATTTCTTCGAAATTGATCGAGCTCCTCTTGCATTGCGTTCATCCAGAATTCATCGTACTCAGCTTCAACGAAATTCTTCGGTTCTTGTACTGAGACGAAAGCAACATTGCTGAGGTACTTCCTGAGTTGATTCCTCGTCATCAGGGTATTCCCAGCAGAATCAAGGATTGCACTTTCGGAGTGCCCTCTTGGAATCCTTATTTCTTTGGGTAGATTCATGTCTTGTGTTGTTCCTGTTTCAACAATCTCTGCAGAAGTAGATGGGTCAGTAAAAGTAATTTTAGGTTCACTCTTACTCTTGGTCAGCCGTTTTGTGAAGGACTCAGTGGCTGGTTCTTGATCAGCAGGTGCTGAGTTTGGTTCATCTTCTGTCAGCGGCTGGTATCTTCCTACAGGGTCAGTTTCATCGAATTGCACATGTATAGATTCTTCTAATACTTGGGTTCTCTTATTAAAAACTCTGTATGCTTTGCTGTTTGTTGAGTAGCCTAGAAAAATAGCCTCATCAGCTTTTGAATCAAATTTGGCTAAGCTATCTTTGGTGTTTAAAATAAAACATCTACAACCAAAGGCACGAAAGTATCCAATGTTGGGCTTTCATCATTTCCAAAGTTCATAAGGGGTTTTCTTAAGTATAGGTCTGACTAGAGCCCTATTTAGAATATAGCATGCTGTGTTAACAGCTTCTCCCCAAAAATACTTTGGAAGCCTATGCTCATCCAGCATTGTCCTTGCTATTTCAACAAGAGTTCTGTTCTTCCTTTCAACAACCCCATTTTGCTGAGGCGTTCTAGGAGCAGAGAAATTGTGGTCAATGCCGATGGCTTCACAGAATTCAACAAACTTTTGATTTTTGAATTCTCCGTCGTTATCACTACGGATATGAGCTAATTTTAGGTCTTTCTCATTTTTAATTTTTCTAACCAAGTTTGAAAATGTCTCAAAGGTCTCATCCTTGCTGGTCAGCAAGATAACCCACGTATACCGAGAGAAGTCATCTACAATGACCAAGGAAAATCTTCTTCCACCCAGACTCAGCGGCTGGACTGGACCAAAGAGATCCAAGTGTAGTAACTCTAACGGACGTTTAGTTGAGACAATGTTTTTACTATGAAAAGATTGTTTGGTTTGTTTTCCAGCTTGGCAAGCGTGGCATAGTTGATCTTTTTGGAATTTAAGTTCAGGCAGTCCCTCAACCAATTGCTTTCTTGCTAATTTGGCCAGGAGGTCCATGCTTACATGACCAAGTCTCCTGTGCCATAGCCAGGAATTTTCTTCCTTTGTTACTAAGCACACAGTTTTTGAAAACTTTTTCTCTAAGTCTAGCATAAAGACATTATCTATACGAGGGGCAGTTAAGATTAACTCATTAGTTTTACCCTCGTATATTTTACATCCAGTAGCATCAAATATAACTTTTCTCCCATTGTCACATAGCTGAGCTACGCTGAGTAAGTTATATTTGAGTCCGCTGACTAGGGAGACAGATTCAATAGTAGGGTTACCTCCGACGGTTCCTGAGCCTACTATCTTACCCTTCTTGTTGTCTCCAAAACTTACACTCCCTCCTCGTTTACGTTCAAACATGATGAACTGAGTTTCATCACCCGTCATATGCCTTGAGCATGCGCTGTCAATATACCACATCTTTGACTTCTCGGCACATCTCAGGCTTACCTGCAGTGTAACTAGTTATTTTTAGGTACCCAATTCTTTTTGGGTCCTGACTTGTTAGGTGCAACAGGTATAGCATCATATTTTATTTTATGGCGGCATACATGGACAGTATGGCCATTCTTTCCACAGAAGTCACAACTGACCTTCTGTTTAGGATTTTTTACTGACTTGTCAGCACCCCAGTGCTGAGCGTGCCAGCACACTTTAGTAGTGTGTCCTAACTTCCCACAAAAGTCACATTGGACTTTTCGCTGGGGATTTCGTCTCTGCTGAGTACCTTGGTACTGTGTACCTGGATACTGAGTTCTCAGTGGAAAATTGTTTTTATTTGGAACATTTAATTGGTTCTGAATGGTTGTGACATCCTTCCTCAGTTTCTTTGAAACTGACTGGACATCAGAGACAGACTCATGAATGATTTTCATATTTTCATGCAAAACTGAGTTGTCTTGAAGAAGGTATCTGAGGTCACTCAGTTTGACCTTTTCTACTTCATCACAGCGCCGGCTGAGTGCTTTAATCTTCCTGTTACACTTTTTAACAAGTGTATAGAGATCACTCAGGGCGTTACCCATTTCATTTCTGAGTTGAGAGAGTGAGATTACCTCATTGGATTGCTCTTCATTATCTGACTCATTAGATTGGTCAGCATGCTCAGAAATGCATGGCTCAGCAAGTTCGTCAGCCATAAAGCATATCTTCGCTGACTCGGTGGCCTCAGTTTCTGTTGATGAAGATTCATCACTGTCACTCCAAGTAGCCACCATTGCCTTCTTCCCACTTTTCTTGTCTTTCCTCAGCGTGGGGCAGTTTGACTTAATATGGCCATCTTGGTGGCACTCAAAGCATGTAATGGGCTTTGAGCTGTCCTTTCTGTATTTGTTGTCGCTTGAGTCAGCCTTATACTTATCAAACTTTTTGTAAGGCTTTTTGGAATATTTGTCGTTCTTCCTGAACAACCTCTTCATCTTTCTTGTGAACATAGCCATCTCCTCATCATCAGTTGAACTCCCGTCAGTGGAGTCAGCCTTCATGACAAGTGACTTCTGCTTCTTGTCATCAGATTTTTCCTTCACCTCAAAGTTTTTCATGGATATCTCATGGGTCAGCAATGAACCGATGAGTTCGTCATATTTGTAGGTGGTTAAATCCTGAGCTTCATCAACTGCTGTCTTCTTTGCTTGCCAGTCTTTTGGAAGACTCCTGAGTATCTTTTTGACTTGTTCTTCCTCAGTGAAGATTTTCCCAAGTCTCTTGAGCTCATTAATGATGTTGGTGAACCTTGCGTTCATGTCTGAAATGCCCTCATCATTGTTCATCTCGAACAGCTCGTACAGTCTCATCTGCTGATTCACCTTGGATTCTTTTACTTTGTTTGTTCCCTCGTAGGTGACTTCCAGCTTTTTCCAGATCTCTTTTGCCGACTCACAACCTGAGATTTTGTTATATTCTGCAGAATCGAGCGCACAGTGAAGCATATTGATAGCCGAAGCATGGTTTTGAAGCTTCTTAAGATCATCCTCTGTCCATTCAACCTCAGCTTTAACAACTGACTGGCCAGCAACAACTTTCACAGGTACAAACGGGCCTTGGACTATAGATAGCCAGACACTCATGTTTGTAGCTTGAATGAAGTTTTTCATCCTATTCTTCCAAAAGGTATAGTTTGACCCGAAGAATAGGGGAGGCCTGGTAATGGACAGCCCCTCAGGTAATATCTGAGTTGTCTGGTTTCCAGGGAGAAACCGAGTGCTGTTTTCGCCCATGGTATGGATCAACTCAAGGTTGTTAGACCTTTAGTAATGATCTTTTAAGCTCTGATACCACTTGTTGGTCCCTTGTAAGGTTGCAAATATAGTTCAAAGGGGGGGTTAGGAACTATTTTACCTTTTTAAAATAATTTAGGCAGATTTCTTTTCTTTAAGAAAAGTTTATCTAACAGCGGCGCTTAGCACTCAGCAAGACACTGGCTTAGTCAACTAGTGACTAGGACAGCTTCGTTGCTTAGGTCAGGAAATAGCACTTTGAGTCTATTCCTGAACCTTCTCGTTGGTAGCGCACAACTCAGCTTGACCTCTTTTACTTGGTCAGTTTTAGTTTGTTTTAAGCAAGCAATGTAAATAAGGAGTTAAGGTTTAGAAATACTTCACTCAGCAGATTTATCCAGGTTCGGCTTCTTCTAAGCCTACGTCCTGTCCCCGGAACACTTCCGAGATTTCAAATCCTCTACTGAGCTCTTTAAAGGTAGAGCCTCAAACCTTTTACAATATCAGCAATTGAGTATGACAAGAGTACCTTCCTCTATACTTCTACTCAATCCTAATCTCTCCGCTGAGTACTTAAAACCGAGTACTCAGCCTCTCCTTTCTACTTCTAGAAATGATAAAGATTTTGTCCTAAACAACAATTGCTAGAACACCTTAGATGATTGAAAAACAATCACTCTAGACTTTTACACAGATATGAAAATGTAGTGTAAGAATTTTGCTTTGCTTCTTGCTTGCAGAACTTGTAGAGATTTGGACAGCGTAATGGCTTGATCAAGTTCTGTATATAGTGAAGCTTGTGATGGCACTATTTATAGAGACGTCTGGCCATTCGGTCATTTCGAATTTCGAAATAACCGTTGGAGGGAAACGGCTATGTGTCGTTGTCATCCTGACTTGCACAGAGCTCTTGGCCAATCACAATCGTGTATTTTCTATCCTTGGTCAGCACAGCAGATGGTCTCTCCTTTTATGGTAAAGTCAACTGGACAGCATACTGTGTCGTCTGAACTTTGCTAAAAGAGGAAACACTTTGTCTGGCAGTTTTCCTTTGCCGGTCTGCTGTCTTGTACGCTTTGTCGAGACTACTCAGCAGCTTCATTGTGAAGTTGTTCCTGAAGGTCTTCTAGATCCTTCCGTTTGCTGAGTTGCGTTTTTGTCCAAAACGACAACGTCTTGACATACGCGGGCCGAGTGTACTGAGTTGTTTGACTTGGGCCTTGGCTTCCGTATTGGGCTTGGGCCTTCCAATCCTTATGACTTATAACATTTATACTCAACATTGAACAAACACATTAGTAGAATAAATCAACGCATTTAAACTTAGTGTGTTTAGAATATGTATTCTAATTTATACTTAAACAATTTTGTCAAATCAAAATTATGTGGAAAGGTGTTTCAACAGTGGTGGGGGTCAGTTTTCCCAGGCTGATCCCGGGTTAGCGGCTTTTGTTTTGTTTGTTTTTCTTTTCCTACCCTACAAAAAAAACAATTTTGATTGGTCGAGAGTATTACTCCCAGAGTACTATAAAATTTCTCAAACTTAACATATCATCCAAAAATATAATATTTTATTTTTTTCTCTCATCCACATCACTTTTGACAAAAAAAAAATTTTAAAAAATTCTAATACCAAATAATTCCAAAAGTTATCACTGTGGTCCTATAAATCATTATTTTATGTATAATTTATCTTAATGATAAATATTATCATAAAATTGCACCAATAGCAACAAACTAAATCAACTTTTATATTAAAAAAAAGTAAGGGTGTCGAATGGGTGCTAAAAAGTGACAACATTTCCATAAGAAACTAAGCAACTCTTGTTACTGCAATGCAAGACACTCTTTCAAACACTTCCTACCTTATCAAGCAATTATTGTTTTGTATTATTAACCAAATACTTTATATATTCTGTTAAAACAAAATAGCAAAAAAGAGATGAAAAAATGGGAAACGAACACCCTTTTAGTGTTTAAGGTCACTTTATAACATATAGAGATAAAAAAAAGAGCAAAATGTAGCCCATATTAGAAATAAAACACTTGATAGAGTGGTTTATATAGAATGTCCTAACACACTTGGATGTGTTTCAAGGGGTACCTAGTTTTGTGCAAGGGTGAAGACTTACATAGAGCTTGGTTCACCTTGACAACCACGAACGCGAGCCGCCGCTGTCCGACCAGATTGGATGGCATGGTGTGAACCAATTTTTTTAATTCAATTAATTAATTTTAATTATTTTATTTTATCTAACAAATTTTTATTTAAATGTTCTATAATATTTAGATAATAATTGCTATAAAAGTTTTAAGGAAAAACGTTTTTCCTTTTTTAATGGTCTCAACAGCTTTGATTCTGCTCCAAAAAAAATTTCCTCACCAATTAAACCTTCTTTGATTCCTTTATCTTATCCGAATTTAGAAAATCTATTGATCAATAAGTTTTCTTCTCCCCGAGTGTAGAATTCGAGAAATTCTATGCAGTGTAAATCGAAGTATCTATAGTTACTCGAATGCGCTATTTTATCTTGGAGGCGATCGACTATTATTCTGCTTGCACATTCTCGAAGCAGTGTTGCTAACATTTTAAGGAGAGCGACCTCATCTGCAATTCATTCCAAAAATTTCATGTTCAGTATTTACTAACTGTGCAACAACAATATTAAGACGATCTTACTGCCATGACTACCGAACAAACTAATGGGATGACTGATATCAAAAAACCGTTCCGATGTTAGGGGTCTCACTTCCAATGGTGGAAGCAAAAAATGATTTTCTACCTTACCACAAAATAGGCTACCTTTATTCTATCTTATGAAAAACTCGTTCTTGCCGAAACTGCTTCTAAGACCGAAAGACATGCTGCTGATAAATGGACAACGACTAATTTTCTCTGTAATAATTGCATCTTGGATGGTTTGGAAGATGGTATCTATGATTACAATAATGCCCAAAACAAATCTATCAATGACATTTGGGATGAACTGCAGAAAATATATGAGTCGAGGAGGCTAGAAGTATGTTGTCAGTGGCTACCTCAAATTCTAGATGACGAATGATAAACCAGTGGAGGTACAGTCTCATTAACTCCAGAAAATTTCTCACGGGATTATTTCGGAAGTTATGACTTTTGATGAACAATTTCGAGTTATTTTTATTTTTGCTAAGTCGCCTCCTTCCTAAAAGGATTTTGAAAATGTTCTCAGGCATAAAATTAAAGAAATTTTGCTGGAAAGTTTGATCAGTTGTCTCCGTATTGAGGAAGCTCAAAAATTGGACCAGAAAGCATGTGTTTGTTATCTAAAAAACAACACTAGAAGATCCATTGCTATTCTGAAACACAATCAGAAAAGTTTCAAGAATCAGAATCACAAACATGACCAAAACAGCAACCCTCATAACAATTAGAATTGGAATCCTCAAAGGAACCAAAATAGATCACGGCAACAGCCACCTAACAATGACATTTTCTTTCTCTGCTTCAATTATGGGAAACCATATCATATGTTGCCTAAGTGCAAGAATAAGCCAAGCACTGCTCCTAGTGTTAACCTGGATGAAGAACTATATAATGATAACTGAGATCAACCTTCTTGGTGGATTAGATAGGTGGTGGGTAGAGGGTAGACATTGGTGCCTCTCGCAATGGTTGCTATGATTGAGCTATGTTTAAGAAAATTAAGTTTATATTCTTATAAGGTCATAAAGATATCTTTCAACTTCTTCGTCGGTGGCGCCATGTTAATAATGACTTGAATTTTAACCAGGTTTGCCTTAATTCTCCTTTGGGAGATCACGAACTATAAGAATTTTTCCGAGCTTACACCGAAGGTGCATTTCCCCAGATTCAATTTGAGTTTATATTCTTCTATAATGAGGACCTCTTAGAGTTTCTAAGCGTGCTTTCCAGAGTTTTGCTTTTGACTATCATATCATCTATGTATATTTTTTATCTTGTCTCCGATTATATCTTTGAAAATTTTATTCATAAGTCTTTGGTTTGTAGCCCCAAAACTTTGAGGTCGAAGGACATGAACCTGGAGCAATACGTTCCTTTGTGTCTTGTCAAACTAGTCTTATTGATGCCCTTTAGACTTATTGAGGTCTGATGATATCATGCGACTGCATCTAGGAGTGAGTATATTGCATATCCGACCATCGAATAGATTAACATATCAATTAACGGGAGAGGATAGGAAACCCTCAGGCAAGCTTTGTTGAGGTCTGTGAAGTCAACACATAATCTCCACTTTGGGTAATAAACCTCCTCAATAAGTTCACAATCAATTTGCTTTTCTACTTCAATCTTGGTTACTTTCTTTCGCTCAGCTCTATGGTTTCCCTTCTTTTGCTTAAATGATATAGCTTTTGGATCAACATTCAAAGATTGCATCATGACTTCGGGGCAGACCCCTGTTATGTCTGTTGGACATCAGGCGAAAGAACTGATGTGTTCTTCTAATACATGCATTATTTATTATTTTGCTTCTTTTGGTATCTCAATTGAGAGCTTGATTCATTTTCCTTATGTTAGTCATATTATTTCTTGGTCGCTTACTGGTTCTGTGCTTTCCCTATATTCTTTAGCCAGATCGACGGTTGTGGGCTTCATGTTAAGAGAAGCCATATAAGCTTCTTATGCAGCCATCAAGTTTCCCTATGTAAGTGACATGCCTCTTTTGGTATGTATTTTCCAAGCTAAATGGTAGAGGGAGAGTGATCCTGCTAATTTGTACATAAATGGTCTTCTGATGATGTCTTTATATGGAAAAAGTGTATCAACTGCCAATATTTGTATTTCTTAGTCTCAGAGAGAGGCTCGGTGAAATAGACATGTCTATGAAGATGTGAACTACCTGCAGCTAGCTAAAAGACCTTATGATGCTTCAATATTCCCTTATGCTTTCTAACAACGGAACTGTGTGTCCGCTTATTCCACTAGTGGGGATAGTGTAGGAAAAAAAATATCTAGATCAAGCTGGAGTGCTTTGAAGGATTTCCTTAATGATACTGACCAAACTCTCGATGTCCATAAAAAACATTCAGATTGTGTAGTCTTCGATTAGAATCTCAATAACCATGGCATCTTTTGTGGGAATTTGTTGGAAGGTTTTTCAAGCCTCCGAATGAGAATTCAGAGCTAAATTCGTACAATCATTCTAATTACTCTAAGATCCTCTTTTGTTTCACTAACATATTGTCTTGTTACCTTTTGACTATCATATTAATGACTCCCTTAGGTTCATGTTCGGTCGGAATTCTATCTCATTGCTCTAGTGCTTTTCTAAGATTTTTGTAAGAATTTGTCGAACTTGCCTTATTCCGCCATTTTGTTCAGCTCTAGAGTAAGTTGTTGATAATCTTTGGTATTATGACCTTCGCTTTTTGTGAAATTCACAATATATCCCTTTGTGGCAATGACCGGAGATTTTAAGCTTCAAGTGATATTGAATGCATTGATTGGTTTTCTCGATCCAATATAATATCTCTTTCTGAAGAGCGTTTAGTGGTGGAAAATCACGTTCCACCTACTCTTATGGTCCTTTTTGGTCTATGTCTCTTTCGTTCTTGGATCCCTTTGAAGTATTGACTAGACCCAACCTATCTTTTATCAAAGGATTGAGGTGATTCATGTACAACTTTATGAAGTCTCTAGCCCGTTGCATGAGATCCTAAAACATTTTGGGCTATCGAGTTATGAGCTCCTTTGATAGGTCCTTACTTCTGCAGTTCGAGGTTATGGGATCAATGACTCCATCCATATTAAGGAGTCGAATCTAAATTTCCATTTTTTGGAATATTTCAACCTACTATTGAAGATTTCCATGTGGTTCTTGAACTAAATAGGTCAAGTCTTTTATGATCTTTCTTTCCGATACTAGCTTGACAAAGTGTTGAGAAAATTCATTCTCCATTTGTTTGAGGTTCTGAATAGATCCGGGCAAGAGCTGTTCATCCTAGTAAGCTACAACATCCTTAAGTGTGGTGGGAAAGAGTCCACATGTGATGACATTTGTAGCTGCCGTAGTCTTTGAGGGTGTGAGGAAGTTCTTTATGTGGATAGTGGTTCCATTGTATTCAAGAGAACGACATTTGTATCCCTTTGGAATAGGCCTGATCGATATGTATGTGCAAAGTGGTAAGCTGGTATCACCTCAAGGATCCTAGAATCAATTACAACGTTAGCCATGTCACTCTAAAGCTCCTTCCAAATGAGATTGTACATCTCCTCCTTGTCTAATGGAGCTCCATTTTGCCCATGCCTTTAAGTTGACTGTTCTTCTTTTGGCCACCATCGATCCTTAGATCTTAGCCCTAAACCTATTCTTCAGCTTTCATCCTGGTCTTAGTAATAAGATTCGGTTGAGTTCTGCCTGGCATGCTTCTTACGCTTCAAAGATCTATATTCGTCAGCATAATCTCTAGGAAAGAGAGTATGACTCTTCAGATCTTCCCATATGATAATCTCTAGATGGATTGAGGCATGTGATTCTTTCCTCTAAATCTTCCACTTGTTCCTTATTATTGAGAATCTAGGGACCACTCCCTCATTGGTTGGAAACTTCGGACGATGTGGTGTCCGATAGAGCAAGCAAGAGAGTCATGCCTATTTGGGTGTCTGTTGGTCTCTCTTGCCTCTTTTAATTCCTCTCTAACGGTTTCCATCTCCGGTGCATGTTCGAACTAAAGAATATTTATTGATTATTGGATAGAGCCCGTATTTTATTTGAGCTATTTAGTGACTGCGTCTATGAGCTTCCTCTATTCTGGATCCAAAGAACCTAAACAAGCTTCCATGCACATGTCAAATTCAGGAGTAATCAATACATGTTTGAAAGTGTTGTCATTTTCATCTATAAGGTCTCTGTTCCTTGGTGGTTGGTTTGATGATGAATGGATGTCAAATAATGCAAGGATCACAAGATTTTTCAATTGAGTCATGGTTTTGATCGTTCCGATCCACGTTCACTGCACTAATTTGTTGTATGATAATATATGATGTTCTTATGGGAGTCCTTTTGGTGCTTGATATAATACAGAAAAATGATCATGGAGGGGCCGAAGAATGATAACCACTCTAATTCATAAGTTAGCTGAAGGAGAATAATACTGAAAAGTATGTAATTCAAATGAGGAAGAAGAATGTTACCTTTCAGTAAACTATGTACCTTTTATTTATAGGAGAATTGGATTGTGCCCTATATGAGCTATAACTCCACGTGGAGGCTGCTGAATGGAGGAATCCCACAATCAACTTGAAATTGTTTGTATCATCCTTAATCGTGGTCCCGTAAATCAAGTGGTAAGACCCGAGTATAAATGTGTGTGACCTGGACCCTTTTTTAACTGGTCCATGTGGTATTTGACGGCTACAATGTCACATCCGACCCTAGACGACCTCAATTGGCATCGGGCGTAAAATAGAAAGATCACAATCAACACTTAATAGTCTCCAAATATCATAAATATCACTTTTCTAGGTATTCATCTTAAATGTATATTCTAAACAAATCGATATTCCTATTACATTAAAACCTCAACATATTTACCAACTTCATCATAATATAATTAAATATTAAGATTCTAATGATAATTCTAACAATTAGCAACAACTTTCGATCCTCGCCTAATCGGTCGGTGACCTTCTTTCTATCTTGTACTTTCTCACCTAAAAACATTAAAACATTTAAAAAGGTGAGACAAAAATCTCAGTAAGCAATTATCAACTACATAAAGTACTTATACTCAAAATAGCTATATATATATAGTTTAATTTTCAAAATGCATCATATAAAATTCATATTCTTAAAAATGAACATTTTATGGATTAAACCATAAGAAAATACTCAAAGTAATACTTTTAACCAAATATGCACTTTAAAATATCATAAGCTTGCTATCATTTCTCAAAATACCACATATAGTTAAAACGTAAATCACTGTATTAAAACACTTAATATAAAACTCATATCCAAAATAGCTATATATATATATATATATATATATATATATATATATATATTATTTGTTTAAAATCTCAACTATACAAAATAAATAGGTTCGTAATTAACCATTTACTCAAATCAACCGTAAGTCAATAAATACTTCATAAATCGTATTTTGATAAATACTTCATAAACTGTATATCGATAAATACTTCGTAAACTGTATCTTAATAAAAGCTCCATCAAATGTATCTCAAAAGATACCTCACAAATCGTATGTCAATAATTACTTCACAAATCGTATATCAATAAATATTTCGCAAATCGTATTCATCCGAGAGATAATCCCCGTATGTATCAATCCCCACAATATAATAGAAACGAGATATCTCATAATTTTGCCTAACCCGCATGGTCTTACTCAACACTTCTTTGTCATACCCGATAGGTCTTTCAACTGTGTACACAGGCCGTATTTCTCACTAAATACAAACTTTAATAAAAACCACCTATCCGGATTACTCTTGATGGATACTAAAAATCTTATAATTTCATAATATAATTTAAAATCAGAAATATATATATACCTCATAAATCAACATCATAAAATTTCTTAATACTTTTACTCAATCAATTTCCAAAATATTAAATCATAAATCATAATGTACTAAAATCACCAATAAACAATTTAAAAATATACCTATCAATAACTTCAATTTCTTAAAAATACACATAAATCATAAAAATACACAATTTCATCAAAATTACTACTTTAACAATCTTTAATTAAAACTAAAATAAACTTTAAGAAATATACTTATAGAAAATCACTTAATATATACATATACCATTGTTCATAAATCAATCATCAATAAAGATTCTCAACACATTTTTCTTTAAATTCTACCCCTCAAAATATCAAATCTTTCACAACTATTAATCAAATATACTAAGTTCATCAAAACAAAACCCAAAATATATGTATATAAATATATATATCATAGGTTAAAATTAACATGCAAATACATATATAATTACTTGAACTTAACTTTAAGCTCATGTTAAAAACTAATTCATAGAAACTCCAATTAATCAAATGCATGTCAAAAATCACCACAAAAATTCAATTTTCTGGAAAATATAGAGTTATATATACATATATATACGTAAAAACTCAAAAGAGTAGTTGATAATTACTTACTTTAGCACTAATTGAGAGAAAAACACATTAAAACCTCAAATCCACCACCATAATCTGCCTAGGTCGAATCTGGTCTAGAGAGCTCCAAATCAAAATCACACCTACTACAACGTGTATTAGGATGTCTAGAAGCTACTGTAAAAAAATCAGCTCGATCCAACGGTTCATTATCTAGATATCAAGGTATGATCAAAACTATGTAATTTGGGTAAATGAAGAACAATGAAGGAATGAGATGGAGATGGTGAAGGTGGGAATTGGGAAATGCCTCCTTGCTAATTACGAAATGCATGTCTTTGAATTTGGGATTTATGTTCCCAATAGGGGGAAATCTCCCTTTTAATCTCTCTAAACTTTAACTTCTTTTAAAACTTACTCTAAACTTTTAATTTTACACTTAAAGCATGGAATTAATCTCCAAACTATATCCATAATATCCAATTAACTCTCCAATCAATAAATAACTATAATATAACCTAATATTATGGTATAATAACTAAAATTAGGGACACGGATGTGACATACAATTTGAGATTTTTTTTTACATTGAGCCACATGTAATATGATTAATTGGATATTGATGCGTGCCGTCTAGTGTAGTGTTTTCTACGACAAAAGATATATGGTAAGTGCGTTGTGACTATGGATGTGATCTTTCTAAATGCTCTATCTTTACTAGACGTCACTACTTAGGGGCAAGTGTACCCCGTCGTATCAAGTAATAATCCGGTTAAGACCGGGTATCGAATCCACGGGATTTATAACTGCAAGTATTAAACGACTCGATTTTATACGTTATTTAAGCGGTGAATACTTTGAGGTTGATATGAGGACCAACTACAAACTACTCCTAACTACGGGCGAGGCGAATTTATATAACAAAACTCTATGGAGTGATGTGGAGGCGATAAGTTATAATTATGACAAATAACGACTTCTAATGTTTATACGGTTGATGGTTTGCTCTTGCAAAGACGACTACGTGTAGTGTAACCGACCCGTGAAGTACTTAGACTACGTGGTTCTTAGTCAAGGCATGTCTAATGCTTGGGACCAGAAATTAGGGCCCGTAAGTTCCGTGGCTTGTCAATTCCTACGGTTTCCAATTTGTCACTTCCGGTAAGGCAACACCTATATGAATCCCTAAAGATAGCCCGAATGGCGTCGGAAATCGCGTTCTCCTACACAATAATCAGTTGTGAATATCAAAACAAGTAACAAACATCAACACATATATAGAAAAGAAGATTATGAATCATAGATTATAAATATGGAGAATGTAAATATGAATTACAACCAAGCCTAGTACATAGGATGAGTTCAAGCTAATTAGCAAGTGTAAAGGGAAGAATCCACCCTCGGAACTAGCTAACCGGACTCAAAGCCGTCTCTTAGGACTTGGATGGTGGAGCTTTCGAGCTTGGTGCACGGAAATGGAGCGGAACTTTGGTGGAATGCAGGAATCAACGAACAAGCTCTCAAGGTGGAAGAGTTTGGCTATATAAAGCCTAAAACAAAATCTAAAACTACAAATGATAAGAATTACAACGTGTCCAAGATATGTGTGGTGCCATTCGATCCTATAGCCGCCTGCGGCCACTAAGATACCGTAGATGTGGGTGCCATGCTCCAAAGCGGGGGTATGATCATGAATGACCGTAGTCGATTACCCATCTTAGGTCCAAACTCTCTTCCTATTGCTTCCGCACACATGTCGATGAATGCGTCCGGTGGCAAACTCCCTTCAGCTTGCGTCGTGGGAGCACTTGAATCAGCGCGACCAGCACTGGTTACAGGTTGGCTTGATGGTGTTACCAATGGCGTTTCAACCCCTGAGGTGGGGTTCTGTTCTCCATTCGTCATATCTTTTTAACGTGAACGAAAAAACCCTTTATTTGATTAAGGGATCCACGTTCACCGCACCAATTGATGACTAGTGGAGAATTTCCGATAGGTTTCCGTCTCTATAGGGGCGTCGTTGGGTTCGATGGGAGGAAGCTCCGATGCCAAAGTCAGTATAGAAGAACAAGAGAGCAAACTGAATTGACAAAGGGTAAGTGAATGTGTACCTTGATAGCTTGAGATGCAAGCTATATATAGTAGTGAAGTTATAACCATTAGTAACTAGAAAGTCTCCATTAATGCTCCATTAATGGCGGTTACTGGTTTCCTTTAAGTATGTCGGTTAGCTTATTGATGGCTTATTAATGGTCTTTATTGCGGGATTGGCTCAGCTGTTTCAATCGCGGATCTCTTGTGGTGAGGTGTTGGTGATCCGCCTGTCGGATCTCTTTACTCAATACGCCGTGATACTCCGGTATCAGGTGATCAACACGTGGCGTCATAGGCGAATATCCTTTTTGATCCTTGGGATAATATCACAATGTTATCAGTATACTTGGATCATCTTGCTGAGTAGCAAGGATGAAACATTTGAGATGTTCACCACATTGATTAAAAAGCTTGAAAATGACAAAGACCTAAAAGTAGCTCATATTAGAAGCGACAATGGTGGAGAATTCAAAAACCAACAGTTTGACGAATTCTGTGAAGCTGGTGGTATTGACCACAATTTCTCTGCTCCTAGAACGCCTCAACAAAATGGGGTGGTTGAAAGGAAGAACAGAACAATTGTCGAAATTGCTAGGACAATGTTGAGTGAAAATAGGCTTCCAAAGTATTTCTGGGGTGAAGTTGTCCACACAGCATCCTACATACTCAATAGGGCTTTAGTTAGACCTATTCTTAAGAAAACCGCATACGAACTTTGGAAAGGACGAAAGCCCAACATTGGCTACTTTCGTGCCTTTGGGTGTAAATGTTTTATACTCAATACAAAAGATAACCTTGCTAAATTTGATGCTAAAGCTGACGAAGCGATCTTTTTAGGGTACTCAACTAACAGTAAAGCATATAGAGTGTATAATAAACGAACTCAAGTTGTTGAAGAGTCTGTCCATATAGAGTTTGATGAAACTGACTGATAGGGGCGTTTCGTCCCTATCTTTTAGCGTGTTTTACGGTTTAATTTTAGATGAAATAAATAAGTTTAATTGCAAAAATAGAATGTTTTAATAAAATAACGAAATAAAAATAAATTCCGTACTTTCGGTTAATTTTCCTTATTTTTTATTAAATTAGAAAATAAAACGTCAAGCTAACTCGGCTTTCGAGAATTGTATTTCAAGTACGAGCAAGGAGCAAAAATCCTCCGACATACGCGGGGCGTGGAACACATTGTCAGAAATAATTGCTCAATCCGTAGGCACCACGTGGAACTTACCCACTGCCACGTGGGGCATCCTACCTTCCACGCGGGGCGTATGAGCAATGATAAGCAATAATGTCTCAATCATGAATGTCAGACTGCAAGATCTTCTGAGTCAACTGACAATACGCGAGGCGTGCAACCATACACGCGGGGCGTGTATGGGAAGTTCTTCAGTCCAAAAAACCAGAGACTTACTTACGCGAGGCGTGCTTCAGCTACACGTGGCGTAAAAGACCCAATTCAAGCAATAAAATCTCAGAAACTCAACCACGCGAGGCGCACCCCAGTGTACGCGGGGCGTGGTTGAGACAACAAGATATGGATTTGGTCCACATGCATGAGTTTTTCTGACGGAATGGGCAAATACGCGGGGCGTACTCCACCATACGCGAGGCGTTTCATGGGAAATCTGCAGAAAATCATGTTCCTCCATGCTTGT
The DNA here is from genome assembly GCF_963576675.1 of Euphorbia lathyris. NCBI lineage: Eukaryota > Viridiplantae > Streptophyta > Magnoliopsida > Malpighiales > Euphorbiaceae > Euphorbia > Euphorbia lathyris. Next base: position 71,365,147 of record NC_088913.1, read on the forward strand.
ATCTTGCGAAATTACAATTCTACCCATAGTTTGATGTGTATAAATAGGAGTGACTAGCACTCATTTAGGAAGCCGGGGGGAGATATACAATTCTTGTTATAGATTAAGCTCTTGTTATATAGTTTTAGATTTTATTTTACATAGCAAAACTCTATCACCTTGAGAGCTTGTTCGTTGATTCCTGCATTCTGTCAAAGTTCCGTTCCATCTCCGTTCACCAAGCTCGAAAGCTCCACCTCCAAGTCCTAAGAGACGACCTTGAGTCCGGTTAGCTAGTTCCGAGGGTGGATTCTTCCATTTTCACTTGCTAATTAGCTTGTACTCTTCCTATGTACTAGGCTTGGTTGTATTCCATATTTACATTCTCCATATTTATAATTTATGATTCATAATCTCTTTTTCTATATATGTGTTGATGTTTGTTACTTGTTTTGATACTCGTAATTGATTATTGTGTAGGAGAACGCGACTTCCGATGCCATTCGGGCTATCTTTAGGGATTCATATAGGTGTTGCCTTACCGGAAGTGACGCTTTGGAAACCGTAGGAATTGACAAACCACAGAACTTACGGGCCCTAATTTCTGATCCCAAGCATTAGACACGCCTTGACTAGGAACCACGTAGTCTAAGTACTTCACGGGTCGGTCACACCACACGTAGTCGTCATTGCAAGAGTAAATCATTAACCGTATATATATTGGGAGTCATTGTTTATCATATTTATAACTTATCGCCATCCATATCATTTCGTAGAGTTTTTGTTATATAAATTTGTCTCACCCGTAGTTAGGAGTAGTTTGTAGTTGTTCCCCGAATCAACTCAAAGTATTCACCGCTTGGATAACGTATAAAACCGAGTCATTTAATACTTGTAGTTATAAATCCTATGGATTCGATACCCGGTCTTAACCAGATTATTACTTGATACGACGGGGTACACTTGCCCCTAAGTAGTAGTGTCTAGTAGAGATAGAGCATTTAGGAAGATCACATCCATAGTCGTAACGCACTTTTCATAACATATATTTCGTAAAACTCTACCCGTACGCCACACCTATCACTGACCCTACAGGAAAGACAACTCAGTCCGCCGAAGATGAACCGAGCTCAGCTTCCGCTGACCAAACAGGAGCTATTGAGTCATCAGTACAAGGACTGACCAAAGGTAAACACAAACCCGAAATTATCTTTGCTGACCAATCTATTCCTGCAGATATTGTAGAAACACCTATTCCAGACAACTCAACATTACCTAAAGAAATAAAAATTCCAAGAGGACATTCGGAGAAGTCCATTCTTGATGCCGCTGACAACAAGCTGATGACAAGAGATCAGCTTAGAAAGTATCTCGGAAATGTTGCATTCGTCTCAGTAAATGAGCCAAAGAACTTCGCCGATGCTGAGCACGATGAATACTGGATCAATGCTATGCAAGAAGAGCTTGATCAATTCACAAGAAATGAGGTATGGGATTTAGTACCAAAACTTAGGAATCAAAAGACCATAGGAACTAAGTGGGTCTTTAGAAATAAACTAGATGAGCAAGGCAACGTAGTCAGAAACAAAGCCCGACTTGTAGCCCAAGGCTATAGTCAGCAAGAGGGCATTGACTATGGTGAGACCTTTGCTCCTGTTGCTAGGTTAGAGGCTATACATATATTGTGTGCATATGCTAGCTATATGAATTTTAAACTATATCAAATGGATGTTAAAAGTGCTTTTCTTAATGGCTTTATAAACGAAGAGGTATATGTTAGTCAGCCTCCAGGGTTTGAAGATCCAAAATTTCCAAACCACGTTTATAAACTCAAGAAGGCCCTGTATGGCCTAAAGCAAGCACCACGTGCTTGGTATGAGAGGTTGACCAACTTCCTGCTGACCAGGAATTATGTCAGAGGCAAAGCTGACACAACCTTGTTCATTAAGAAAAAGGGTAAAAATATATTGCTAGCACAAATTTACGTAGATGATATAATCTTTGGTGCTACTGACGAATCTATGTGTAAAGAATTTAGTAAACAAATGCAAACTGAGTTCGAGATGTCTATGATGGGCGAACTCAACTTCTTCCTTGGACTACAAATCAAGCAAGGTAAGAATGGCATCTTTATTAGTCAGTCCAAGTACGCCAAGGAAATGCTCAAAAAGTTCGAGATGGAAGATTGTAAACCCATATCAACCCCAATGGGTACTGACACTGTCCTATGCACATATGAGAAAGGTAATTCTGTAGATAGCAAGCTATATCGAGGTATGATTGGCTCTCTACTCTATCTTACTACTAGTAGACCTGATATTCAGTACTCAGTATGCTATTGCGCTAGATATCAAGCTGACCCCAGGGAATCTCACCTTGTAGCTGTAAAACGAATTTTTAGATATTTGCAGAGCTCAGTTAATGCAGGTTTATGGTATCCAAATTCAAATGACTTCACACTCATTGGATACACTGATGCTGACTATGGACGAGATAAGCTAGAGCGTAAGAGCACTTCGAGAGGATGTCACTTCCTTGGAAGCTGTCTAGTATCTTGGTTCAGCAAGAAGCAATCATTAGTTGCCCTGTCTACAACTGAAGCTGAGTACATTGCTGCTGGAAGCTGTGTGGCTCAAGTTCTATGGATTAAGCAACAGCTTGAGGATTATGGAGTCAAAACAGAAATAATTGAAGTCAAATGCGATAACAAAAGTGCTATTAACCTATCCAAAAATCCAATCCAACACAGCAGGATGAAGCATGTCAGCATAAGGCATCACTTCATTCGAGATCATGTACTCAAAGGTGAGATCAAGCTGACCTATGTACCAACAGATGAACAGCTTGCGGATATCTTCACTAAGCCCCTGGCTCGTGAGCAATTCAACATACTAAGGGAAGCTATCGGTATGTCCAATCCTCTTCAATAATACTATGTGCTTAATTGAATGATGAGTGATTACCATGCTAAGTGACTTGTGCTAATTGAGTAACTTCTACATGCTGAGCTTAATATGTGTTATAGAAAATCACCCTATGCTGAGTAAGACATACATGCTGAGTGATTATCTTAGGATAAGTTACTAAAGTAGTATGAAAACCCTCTACGTAAAACTGTGCACTCAGTACCACAAACGTTCAGTATTCTAACAAACTGAGTAAAGCCCACTTGCACCATTAAATGCTGGCACGCGTATTAAATAGCCACCTAGGATGACGTAAGAAATAATTAGAAAACACATGCACCGAATGTGTCATAAATGACAGGATCTTTGTCGATTGATCATCTCGAGGTAAAACGGCTAGTTCAACGTATAGGATCAATTCGAACCTCTATAAATAATGGAAGATTTCCCACTTAACTCTCTTTACACTCGAATTCTTTGGCATTAAAATCTTTCGCTCTCTAAATTCCAAAATCTCTCGAAAATCTCTGAGAAAATCATGTCAGACTCTCAGAATATCTCCGGTGGTGATTACGACAGAAATCACTCCGATGAAAACCCTAAGTCTCCTCCTCAGCAGGAATATAGCGAGACTCCCACCAAAGGACAATGTCAGCATGACCAAACTTCAAGTAAGAGTCCTCAAGCTGACCTCGCAACCTCTTCGAAAAAGAAGAAGAAAAAGAAGGACAAGCAGCCCAATGAAAAGACTTTCCTTAAAGTCTAGAAAAGCGTTAAGAACCATGAAGTACTTCGCTATCGGTGGTTCTCTCCGAGCTTCGTAACGGCTGAGCAACCGTTCTGTGAATGGATCTCGAAAAATGAATGGGCTGGACTCTTCTCCCTTCCTGGTAAAGCCTACCCTAGGTTAGTGAGGGAATTCTACTCCAATCTCCATGTTCACGAAGAAGATGCTGACCATCTGGTAACCCATGTCAAAAGCCAGAAAATAACGATTACCCCACCTTATCTAGCAACCCTGCTAAACCTGCTAGCCAAAAGGAAAGAATTCAGGACTACAAAGGAGAAACTTGATCACACAGTGACGTTCTGTAAGCCGGCGGACCACAATGGGGAAATAGCTAGTACATGCATGGGTCAGAATCAAAAGATGGCTCACTACCTCCTGATTAACTTTATCTTCCCAAAAATCAACTCAGCATCATCAGCTTCAAACTTCGAGCGGTGCTTCATCTGGCACATGGTGACCTATCAACCACTCAACATGCCGGTGTTTCTTGTCGGCGCACTTCAACGAAGTACTGGGAAACTCATGATGGGGTCCCTCATTACAAAAATCCTTGAAGATCATCAAATAGATCTGATTAATGAAACTGAGACTTGGCACTATACCATAAAACCCCTAATGCAACCAAATTTGAATTTGTTGCTTGAAAATTGATGCATTAAATGAGTTTATTTTGTTTTATTTCAATAATGTTGCATTTTTGTTGCAATAATCTTCAAATTAGCAAAATTGTAAAAAATTATGCAACAAAAATATTAATTGTTGCTTGTTATGTTGCTTTTAAGCAAGTTAATCCAACAATTTGTTTAAATTGTTACAAAAAAATAAGGTAAACCCGAGTAAGCAACAAAATTATAATTGTTGCATTGACATTTAAGTGATCAAATGCAACAAAAATAAAGAAAAACTAACAAATATATAATGTTGCAATTAAAATAACTTATTATTTTATTAATATATATAAATATTAATATTAATTTTTAAGAACAATTATATAATATTAATATATTTGTTCCAAAAATATGGACAATAGCTTGTGCAGAAGACTGAGTGAGCTCTCTCGCATACCTCTGTCGAACTCTTTGGGGAAGTATCTTGGGGTTCCTCTTCACAGTGATAGGGTTTCCAAAGCCTCTTTCAAGGATATTTTGGACAAAACTAATGGTTTGTGTGCTAGCTGGAAAGCTAATTCTCTTTCCCTTGCAGGTCGCCTTACCTTGATCCAGTCAGTTAACTGCGCTGCTCCGAACCACATCATGCAGGCCTGTAAGCTTCCTGAGCCTGTCCTTAGTGACCTGGATAAGATAAATCGGCGTTTCCTGTGGGGTGAGTCTGGAGATGGGAGAAAGGTTCACCTGGTCCCGTGGAAGGAAGCTTGCCAGCCTAAAAACAGGGGGGGTCTTGGTATTAGGCAGGCAAAGGACAATAATAAAGTCCTGTTAATGAAACTTCTTTGGAGAATGTGGCAATGCCCCTCCTCCCTTTGGGTCCGTCTCTTGTGCGGGAAGTATCGGAAAGATAGAATCTTTGGTGGTCCGAAGGAGAGGGTTGTTAGCTGTTCCTTCCTCTGGAAAGGGCTCAGTGCCGTGTTTGCTGAATTCTGTACGGGGATTGGCCTGGAGGTGGGTAATGGTAGATCTATTAGCTTCTGGTATGACACCTGGATTGGTGATAAACCGCTGATTGATGTGTGTAATGCCCCTCCGTCGGCTGATCTCCTTTCCTCGAAAATTGCTGATGTGGTGGACTCGGGGGGAGACTGGATCTGGTCAAAGTTCGACTCTTTCTTTAGTCTGGAGACCCTTCTTAACATTAGAGGAGTGAAGATTAGCAATCAAGAGGAGGATAAGGATAGACATTGTTGGGCCTTGACGAATAATGGTACTTATTCTTGTAAATCGGCCTATGAAGCTTTTACCCCTAATAGGGCTGATCCTCCCTTGGAGATTTGGAAGTCCATATGGTCCCTCAAGATCCCTTAGCGTATCAGGAGCTTCCTTTGGCTGGGTATCAAAGACAGGCTCCTTACGAATGCGGATAGGCACAGAAGGCACTTGACTGAGTCTAGTGCCTGTAGTAGATGCAGAGGCAATGTGGAAACCTTGTGCCATGCCTTGAGGGATTGCCCAAATAGTAAGAAGATCTGGGAAGGGATCCTCCCTCATCACATCCTCCCTTCCTTCATGGCCTTTTCTGAAAGGGACTGGTTCTCTCAAGGAGCCAAGGGGAACTTGCTGGCCAACATGGAGCACGGTGCCATCCTCTTTGCTATTACTTGTCACCAAATCTGGAAGTGGAGGAATGAAGAATTATTTGCGGGTAAGGCTGTCCTTATTCCTGATTTACTGTTTTTCTTCTCGAAGAAGCTCTTTGTTATTACTCAAAGCTTTGAAAGAGATTCCCTTGTTCTCCCCTCCCCGGATAAAGAGATCCTGCTAGTTGGCTGGAGTAAGCCTAGAGAAGGGTTTGCTAAGTTGAATACTGATGGCTCATGCCTTAGCAATGGCAGAATTGCTGCTGGAGGAGTTCTTCGGGATGCTGGTGGCAATTGGATGGCGGGGTTTACCCATAACTTGGGGACGGGCTCCTCCTTTTCTGCGGAGCTCTGGGGTATCTTGTCAGGTATTAAACTCGCCATTCGCATGGGTGTTAAAAAGCTCTCGGTGGAATCTGATAATCTGGAGGCTATTAACAGGATTTCAGATAGCCAGGCTGTTTGTCTGAAGAGCCAGAATCTCATCAAAGCTATTTTGAGGCTTCGTCCTGCCTTTGAGTATCTTAATTTCTCCCATATTTTTAGGGAGCAAAACCGCGTGGCGGATCGCTTAGCAGCTGCTGGGCATGGGAGAATGTTAGGTGTTTCTACCCTCTCTGTTCCTCCTTCTTTTCTTTTGCCTTCTCTCCTAGAGGATAGGATTGGGGTCAGCCTTCCTAGACTGATCCCGGTGTAGGTTTTTTGTTGGTTTTGTTTTTTTTCCTTTCTTTTCTTACCAAAAAAAAAAAATAAATATAATATTAATTTTTGGAAACAATTATATACAATATACAATATTAATTTTTTATTAATATATAAACTTGGAAAAGAAATTTTCTAATTTTTATACACAAATTTTCTTTTTACTTTTTTTTTTATGGTAGTTTGCATAAATTAACTTGAATTTATTTCTCAAAATATTCCCGTTACAAACATAATCTCATCAGGATGATTTATATATTTTAATATTAAAAATAAATAAATTAATTTATTAAATTTAATATTATTTTATTCTCATTAATAATTTATTTTTTATCAAAATAAGTTATTTTTTGATAAAAAAAACTTATTTTTAAGAGTTTATTGAATTTTATTTTCCATTATTCTCATTATTTTTTTTACTATAATTTATTTTATTAAAGGAGAAACTTGATCACACAGGAAAAGATATTTTATTCTCACTATTTTTTTAAAATAATTAGCCAAAAAAAGTTTTGAGGTTGCCTCCAACTTTTCCCTCCCTAAATATTTAAGTAATTCTCGTTCATATATAAATAAAATGAAAAACATTTATTAAAATGTAAGCATGGAGGATTGAACCTCTAACTAATTGAAACACCATTAAACACCTTAACCATCTGGACTCATTCTATTCGTTGTTAACCAGTCATTAATTATGTAACAAATATTAGAAATTTTAAACAATTAAAACTTAAAAGTAGCAGATGCAGAATTTTTTCTCTTGTTCCTATATCTCTTGCTTTATTTATTTTCTAGGGTTCTAACTTCTATCGCCACTCTTCTTATAAAAAAAAAAAAACTTCTATCGCCACTCCACTCCACTCCACTCCACTCCATCGCCACCTCCACCTCCACCTCCACCTCCACCTCGCACACGCCGTTCGTATCTCCAGTCGTTCCACTCCTCACGGCGCCGGAAACAGGGAGCGGCTTCCCCTACTCGCTCTCCACTCCACCACCGCCTCCGCCTCCACCTCTCGATCTCCACCTCTTCTGCACAAAATCTAAACTCGGGTAAGTTTGTATTTGGTTATAGATGATTTGTGATGGTTATTGATTTATTTTCTCCCTCAGTTTTTTGAAGTTTAACATTCAATACAAGGTGAATGGATGCATTAGCGGATCTTGCAGCCGGTGGGATTGTTGATGTGCTTTTAGCGTAAACCGGTGAAGGTATTGCCTAATGCGAGCTTTTGAAATGGTTTGTGCAAGAGGTTAGTGACTGCGAGTCTTATGTAATATTTCTGGGAGTTCTGAAACTATTTCAATTCAAATAATTTTCTTCTGAATTTTGATTGATTAGTTCTCAAGAGAAGCATGAAAATTTATATTTTTTCTATCATAAGTTAATATTTGGGAAATAAAAAAACACATAAGAAGATTCCATGCTTACTCTTTGATATGCTCTCTTCAAAATTACAAGGGGAGACTAAGCAGCTTCGCATTTCCCAGGCCCTTTCTTCCTTCATTTCTCTGCAATCAGGTACCTTAATTTCCTACAATTTTCCAAAAGAAGATTTTACATAGAAAATTCCATCATCATATAGAAAAAAAAATATCAGTTACAGATTAATTTCCCTCTTATGAACTTGAAAGCAATGTTGTCAAACCAAGCAAAATATGGTTTTTGGAATTGCCATTATATTTTTCTTTGGCATCCCCGAATTGAAATTGACAACATTTAGGAATTAGAATATTCAAAGTGCAAAAGTCTACAAATATCATTTTCACCAATTCAACAGATCTCATGCTGTCAAGGCTTAAAGAGCGGACTGTAACCAATTCAATTGGGACATCTCCACAAAGTAGAAGTGGGAGGTCATCAGTTCAACACCCAATCTCTTCAAATTTCATGTTTGTAAAAAAAAGAGTGTAATGTAAATGTAATTTGTTCACTGCCACAAAATAGAGTATTTTGTATGATAACTTCCCTTAACTGAATTCATTGTCCCGGAGAGACCAAAATGAGAAGGAGTGGAGGCATTCTTAATTCCTTATGCAACATTTATGAATTACTAAGACATAGAGTCCTAATTTTTTTGTGGAGTCATCATCACTCAAGTCTCCTAGAGATATCAATAGCTAGAGATCTAAGGATAACTTTGTCCCTGAAATTGGTTGAAATATTTATAGCTAACGATTCATGTAGTTTGGTCATGACTTGGTTCTTGCATATCCTATTTAGCTTTTTAAAATTTTATCTGAAGCATGATAATGGAATGATGATCAGGTAATGGATCTTTGAAGAGTTCAGTAGTAGTTAGGATTAAGAATTACTGACGTAGAGATAGTTTTATATCATTATAGAGTGCTACAACATTGAAATTTTATATTGAGTTAAAATTTTCACTTTACCTTGTGAACAAATGATTGTAGATATAGTTTGAAGTTGTAAAGCACCAAAAATGAGTAATTACTGGTTATGGTATTAATTTTATGTCTTTATAGAGTGCCCAAAAAACAGAACTGGTCGAGGTCTATTACAAAACAGGATTTGTTCTGTTAACCGGTCCAGGTATGCTACAGAACAGGACAAGTTCTGTTACAGAACATGACATGGTAATAAGAACAAGTCAGTTATTCATCATGAAATATGGTCAGACTTTCTGAACTTCTCATTTGGTGATATTATTAGAAAGATTAACCATTTGCAAGAGATTGCACTCATTTCTGTGCACCTGAAAGCTTTACTAATTATATGGTTTAGGAACTGGGGCTGATCTGATCAAGACTGAAATTGAATATGCATCATTGCTATTTTCATAAGGTGTATCTAGAACAATGACATAATAATGTCAAGGCCCTTTGTTTTGATTTGTAACTAATGGCTGATAGGGGTCAAAAACCCCTATCTTTGGGTACGGTTTTAAGACGGTTTTTAGAGTTATTTGGCTAATAAGCGAGCAATTCTCGCATTTAAATGCTTTTGTGTGAGTTAGTTAGGAATTGAGAACATTCTATTTACTTTTCGTCGTTTAGGCTCGTTTTGTAATCAATTTAGGCAAATACGGCCGAAATATCATGCGTATTAGAATTCCGTTATCTTTTGAAGCTAATTGGTCCGTCAAAAGTCGCACCAAACGAAGCATTTGCTTAAAATAAGCGATTGACGGATCAATTTGGCTTTTGGACTAATGTTTTCCGGAGTTTTTATGCATGTGCAGGTGTGAAGTCGGACGAAAAAGGTCGCGGAACTCATCGAGCTTGGATCGAGCGCGCTTCGGGCGAAAACGCTCGGCGAGCAGGGCCCCACGGGCCATTTCTGCTCGCCGAGCAGGCCTTTGGAGGTCTGCTCGCCGAGCAGGCCACCAGGCGCCTGCTCGGCGCGAGCAGCCCTGCTCACTGAGCAGTCCTACGGGAATTGGTCAAAAAGACCAATTCTGCCCCCACGAAGCCACGTTCGGCCCCACGTCTTCCTACACCAACTAGGATACGAAAATAGGTCAAAACGAGGCCCGAGACGCGTCTATAAATAGGAATTTTCAATTGTAAATTAAATATCTTTTACTTTTGTAATTAGCTTAGCTTCCACCTTGAGAAATCCTCTCCACCTCCTCCATATCCTTCAAACCTCCATTGAAGATACCTTCGAAGCTCCGTTCACCGAGGATTACTCAAACTCCATCCTTAAATCCTAGAAAGACGCCTGCATTGGTAGACAGGTTCCCTGAAAGGGATTTTTCTTCTTTTATATTCTGTCTAGCCTCTGATACATGCTATGAATTCTAGGTTTATTGTAACTTCGTGACAATACATTCATCTTTGATATATAATATAGTTTTTGTTCATTCAATTGTTTTGATGTTTTAATCTTTGTCTCACGCTTTGTCTGATTGGTTTAACTCATTCGATAATCCCAAAATTAGGTTGGCACATATTGCGAGCTGAATCTGACCTAGTCAGTACTTATAGGATTGACGACCCTATAGAAGATTAAGCCCAAATTACTGAGCCTTAGAGCTAGTTTCGGCCTTACAAGGGAATCACGAACTAGGGACTTTAGGAGGATAGGTCGGGTTAATCGCCTTGGACACAAGCGACTTAGTTTCAATTCAATTGCTTAAACATTCTATCATTGTTATCATCGTATTCCTTCATGTTCATTCAGTTAATTGCTTTGGTAAAAGATCAATTAGGGGTAGAGTAACTTAGTTAGGCGTAGAATAACTTAGATAATTTAGTTAGAATTAGATAACTTAGCTAGAATTAGATAACTTAGTTAGAATTAGATAACTTAGCTAGGATTAGCATAATTCAACCTAGGAGTAGATTAATTAAACAAACCAAACTCAAACCCCCTAAGCCTAGATGACATCCGAGATCGAGTAGCTTGATACTTGCAGAAATAAATCCTGTGGACGATAACCTGGACTTAAACCAGAAATTTATTACTTGATAACGACGGGGTACACTTATCCCTTAGTGAGGATTCTCCGGAATCCGCATCAATGGCAGGACATAAGCATATGAGCATCAAGAGTAACTTATATTTTCCTTCTCCGGTGTTAGTTCATTTCCCTTGTATTTATCATATTGTAATAAATGGTTTGAAGTGTTTTGGATAAAGATGAATATTCTGTTGAACCACATTCTATCTAAATCACTTTCCTATTGTGTAATCATGCTACTGATTTAATTATTGTTGCTACATCATTTCCTTCTCTTTTATTTTCTTTTGGTTGTAGGCGTCCATATACAAGTATTGTTTAAAAAAGTCTATCCTTTTAGTTCTCCCTCCTGCAATTGACAGGCCTATCTGATGGAGACATGAAACCATTGGGTTTGCTTATTAAGGCTGCAAAACTTGTGGATGAAATCTTTTACCAGCAGGTATATTAATCTCTGTGATTCTCGTTTGTTGATAGACATTTGCATCGAAGTAGACTATAATTTTTTTTATAAGCTGTTGCTATATCTCTGCATTTTAACCATTTCTATGCTGGATTTGCACCTTGTGGTTGACTTAAAATTTTGAATATATTCTTGAATGGATCTGTTAATAAACAAATTTATCGTATTCTGATTAAAATAGAACTTTGATTTTTCCTTATTTTGTATAAAATTTGAACTCGAAATTTTTTCCTTTGTTCGTTTGGATGCCTTCTCCTTTTCTATTGATTTATGTGTAGTCACCATCTTTAAACTGTTCGTTTGTTGTCATGACTGAAGCTTTTGACTAGTTGTAGGCGCCTTACTGAGTTGGCTTTATTATGCTGCCAAAGGATTAGCAATCGTGCTCTTCTAGAAATGGGAAATCGATGTAAGTTCTTGCAGGCTCTTCTTCTAGTGCCAGATTGCACAATATCTGTCATTCTTTTTCATGAAAGGTGTTAGATTGCAACATCGCATATTGCACTTTAAGTGCTTGATTTAGAAAGTAATAGGAAAAAAAATTCCAGTCTTTCTTGATTTAGGTGTGTTGAGTATTTATAATTTCTCTGCTTGCATTTGTAGATAATTGGGTACTCCTTTGGCACAAAGGAGGCTCTTGGTTTTGCACGTTCATGTCTTTTGTGGCTCAGGTAAAATCTATAAGATATGCAATTAGGGGAAAAAGATGAAACTGCAGACTCGTTTTTTTTACTTGATCAATTCATATTCAATTTGTAGCTTGCAGATGTAGCACATTCATGCTGCTGTATCCACTATTATCATTCATTATCTGTAAACCAAAGCTTGCAGATTAATATTCTTATGTTCTTATTACATGATTGAACTTTTCAATCGACCTGAATAAATGTTTAGTTTATTCTTCTTCTGGTAAAGCAAATGTTCTGAATTTTCTTGCTTGTCTATTTTCAGCTGTCAATGAGTACAAACTATCTCTCCAGTTCCAAAACTTAAATGGGGAAAATAGAAACATGCATATGGAGGTGCACTTCCAATGTCTCGTTTTTGCCTGGATTTTACTTTCTTCTTTATTGCTTCACATGTTTCAAGAAACTTTTGTGCAGGTTATCACGAGTGGTAAAAGAGTTAATGTTTTAATATATGATATTGTGGTTGAAAATGTATTCTTCTTAACAGTGACCAGATAGGTATTTCTTATTTGTGATATGGGTTTTACAATTTCTACACGTGTTGATAGTCTAAATGTGTCTTCATATTCCTGCTGATGGAATTTTAGCTACTGGTCAGTCTCTTCCCATTGATGAATCTAACATGATTGGGAAAGCAAGATAGTAAGGGTTCTTTGCATATTCTATTTTGAGTCATAAGTGCTATTTCTGCAGGTTTACAAGAATTCCTGTGGCGGTATGGTAAATATATAATATAATTTGTACATTATTATAATATGATTTCATAATGAGAATTTGCAATTGACGTGAGTTATACGTCAATTCTTTTACGGGATGATGATGGGGAAGATAACAATGAGTAAGATAACGAGTGATATCAATGAAAGATTGTCGTTTCTTAGAATTTGAAAACTATGTATTGGACATATATTATGATACTCTATTTATTTTTGTAAGAGATTGTGTATGTATATGTTTTGGATCATTGTTTAGAAGTATATTTATTATATTTCAGATTATACTTTTCGAAATTAGTCAAAATTTGCATTTATTACAGGTTTAAATTATTCAAAAGAAATGCAACAAAAAAGATGCAGATTGCAATTGTTGCAAAATTCAATTATAAATGTTGCAAAAAGCTATCAAATATGTTGCACTTCCAGTTAAAATTGTTGCAAAAACTAATAAATATGTTGCAGATGCCAGTTAAATTGTTGTAATTTTAACTAATTTTGTTGCAAATTCGAACTAAAATTGTTGCAAATTCATAACATTTGTTGCAAATAGTAATATAAATGTTGCAATAAAAGTAGTATTCGTGTTGCAGAAACTATTAAAATTGTTGCAAAATTAAATAAATTAGTTGCATTTGATTTAATGCAACAATAATAACATGTTGCATTATTTTGTAAATTTGTTGATTCTATAAAAAAATTGTTGCAACTAATTAAAAAATATCCAACAATCGTTAATTGTTGCTATTGTTTTAAAATTGTTGCATTAGCAAATAAGGCTACTGGAGCAACCGCAACAATTGTATTTTTGTTGCGTTAGGCCTATTTTTGGCCTACTGCAACTCAAAAAGGGGTCAAAGCCAACAATTTCACATGGTTGCAATAGGGGTTTTATGGTGTAGTGTGGGGAACTGAAATCACAGCGGCTCTGCTGTTTGGGTTAGTATACAACCAACCCCTCAAGTCCAAAAAGGGGAAAGGGGTCATTGAGGAAAATGAGGAAGAAGTTGATGATGTACAGGATGTGCAACCCAAGGAAGGGAAGAACGTCGTGGCTGAACCTGCTGACCAAGCCAAGCGAGAGAAGAAGAGGAAAGCAATTCAAACCTGTTCCAAAGATGTTGATGCTGTTCCAAAGAAAATCAGGTTTGTATCAAAGGGGAAGAAAGTTGATGCTGAGCAAACTCAGGACACACCTAAGTCAACAGAGAAAAGAAAAAGGCAAGTTGAGCCTGAAGAAGAGAGTGAGGAAACTCCAGAGCAACCATTGCAGAAAAAGAAAAAGAAATCTTCGGAGTTAAGTCCTATTAATGCTGCTCCTCTTGATTTCGTGATCTCCGATGATTCGTATTTTGCCAAAAGTCAAGAAATTGATCTTGAGAAAATTCCTGATGACCAAGATGAAGAAGAGTTGGGTAATCTCGGAGGACAGTTTGATGCTGAGGAGACAGCAAATGTTGAGCAACATGAGACAGTTAACACTGAGCTAGTTGAAGAACAAGTTGAGCCAACAGCAAAGGAACATGCTGACCTAGGGGTAAATTCACCTTCTGAATCTCTTGATTCTATTCGAGCTGGCCCCTCTCCTCCAAAGGTTAAGAAATTGAGAAGACTTAAGAAAAAGGCTCAGAAGTCGCCAGTTATTGATCTTTTGGGTGATTCTCCTCTGCGGGATCCCATTACTGGTCTATCGGACATGCAGTTCCAATTTTTCTCCAATCCTACTAAGCCTTCTCCAAAGGAACTTGAGAAAAAGCAAGCCTCTGTTACTCATCCTGAGGAACAAGCCAAGACTCCAGAAAATCCAATTCCTGCCGAGCAAGAGCTCGAAGTCCAAGCTGCTCAAAGTGAAAAGCATGCAAAGGAAAATCCTGCTCAACCTGAGTTGACTCCTCCTGCACCAACTCAAACCAACATTGAGCAGGCCAATATTTCTGCTGATCCACCTCCTTCCACTCCACTGTCGCAGAATGTTGAGAAGTCAGTTCCTGCAGCTGACCTAAATAAAAGCCCAGCTGTTGACCATGCTGGCCCCTCTGGTTCCACTCAAATTTCGGCAACTGAGCCAATTCCTGAGCCAACATATGCCTATCTTCATGCTACTAAGTCCAGGCGTCGCATTATTGACTCCGCTCAAACTATTCTCCAGGATTTGAACACTTCTTATGCCGATGCTGCTGGGTATGCAAATGTTGAGTCACCATAAATCTCGTCTATCACTCAGCTCCTCAATGAGATCAAGGGTCTCAAAGATTTAGTAAGTGTAATGACAACAGTCCAAACACAGCAACCCAAGCAAGACTCCATCGTCAAGCTGGCCAAACTGCATTTAATGATGGTGAATCACATGGATTCCCTTCAAGGCCAAATCAATGCTCTTTCTGCAGTCAACACAGGCTATGCTACCTCTGCTGAGTTGAATCAACACTTTACCAAGTTGAACTCTGAGTTGACCGGCACTCGCGAGCTAATCTCCTCAACTTCTCAATGTTCGGTCGAACAAATTAGCGAAGCTGTCTATTTACTCAACTTGAGTAAGGAGGAAATGGAAACTGATCAACTCAAGATGAACGAACTATTGCAATACTCCAGAGACACCTACAAACATGTGCGCCACACAAATGCTCAACGTCAGTTTTATGATTCGGCTTTGCTTAAGATGTACCATCAAGCTTATGCCATGCTAACTGACACTATTACATGGGTAGGAAAATCTCAAGAATATATATTGATTATGCTCAGTGCCTCTATCCGAATTCCCCGTGATACCTTGGACGATGGTATTCCAGTTTTTGATGGTCTAAGGGAAAGCATGAAAAAGCTCAAGGCGTATTCAGTCAGATTAACTCGTGCTGCTCTCAACGACACTTTCGTTCCTCCTCCGCCCGATAGTGGCAAAACGGGGGAGAAAGAACAAGTTGATAGAACTCAGCACACAGGAGAAGCATCTGGTAGTCAGCAGCAACAAAAGGGAAGAAGCAAAGTCTATACTTCCCAAGTCAATAGGAAGAAATAGTTTGTCTAGTTTAGTTTGCTAGTTTTCATTCTTGACTTGTATTTTGTGTTTCCCTTATCTGGCGTATTTTGTCTTGCTGACTATCTATAAAATTATGCATCTTTTATTCCAAATTGATTAATCTTATGTGATGCTTACTTACATATTGTGCTGATCTGTCTTAATTGAACAAACTAACAAAAGAAAAAGGAATATACTCAGTACACATTGGACTTGATACATTTGCTCTGAAATTTTTTTCCCATAACTCTGATATCAAACTAACCATATATCAAACTGAGTCAAAACATATTCCACACATTGACCTCTTCTGAAAAGCTGAACTAGGCTAAGTCAGTATAAGCATGCCTTAATTTTACTCAATTGAATCTTAGAAGGTTTAGAGTTAAGTTAAGATGCAACCCTTACGGGGGAGTGATTTCAGAAGCTTAAAAAGAATTTCAATCATGGAGAATCTCAATGCTGAGTTCCATCAATTAAATATTTTGCCAACATCAAAATGGGAGAGTTTGTTGAAACACCTTTCCACATGATTTTGATTTGACAAAATTATTTAAGTTAATCCATGATTAAGGGACAATTAAATTTAAGTGCTTTGATTTAATTGTACTAATATGTTTGTTCAATGTTGAGTATAAATATAAATACAAATAGAAATAAAAAGTAAGACAGGACAAAGTCAGCATAAGATCACAGCACAAGCTGAGTAGAGTGGAACTCAGCATGACAGAAGATAAGTCATCTTCAGAACAGAAGCTTAAAGATCAAGAAGCTGAGTGGAACGGAACTCAGTATCAAAAGTAGAAAAGTCTTCTTGAGAACTATGTCTTGCAGTATGAAGCTGACCATGGAAGCTGAGTAAAAGAGAACTCAGTATCTGAATTGGCAACAATCAAAGACAACGGCCATTAAAGTCAAGCTGAGTGATCTTCAGGACAGCATGAGTGATCTGTTTGCTAAAAGACAAGATCCGACAACTGTCTGCACCAATCCAGAACCTTGGAATTATGCAAAAGCCAATTTCGAGATGCATGGGTCAACTGTTCGATTAGCAAAAAGACAAACTGGCACAAGAAGACAAAATCTGTAAGAAGAAGACAAGCCTGACGCCTGCGGAACTCAGACGACAGGATTGGCCTGCAAAACTGAAGCTGACCAGAACTTGTCTCAAAAAGGAGCCGTTTGGATCAACGGACAAATCCAAAGTTCAAACCATTTCTGCTTCAGACCTCAACTATATAAGGACATGATCATTCTTGGATCATAAGTCGATCACAACAAGAACAAAAAGAGTATACATACAAAGCACACAAAATCCAAAAGAGATCTTACACCAAATTTCTATTCTTGTGTAAAAGCTAGATTGATTTTCTGTAATCATCTAAAGTGTTCTTCATTCGAAAAGAACAATCTGTATCAATTGTAAATTGAAAGTGTTGTGCTGAGTACTCGGTGTTGAGTGCTTAGTGGTAGAGAAATCTAGGTGTTTGGATATAGCACTTAGTAGGAGTTGAGTAGACGAATAGAGGAAGTTACTCTTGCATATTCAACTGCCTTGTAAACGGTTTGTGCTCTACCTTTAAAGAGCTCAGTATTAGATTTAAAAAGCCCGGAGGGATTCTGGGGACTGGACGTAGGCGGAGAGGCCGAACCAGGATAAGTCGTGCTGAGTAATCTCTAAACTCTCTCTCTCTCTCTCTCTCTATATATATATATATATATATATATATATATGTATGTATGTATGTGTTGTTTGTTATATTTGCTCAGCATATAAATTGTTTAAGTTGACTCTGAGTAAATAAGAGTGCTGAGTTGGAAGCTGACCACATAAGTGTCAATTCCCAACTCACATGTAAAATAGTTCTAGTCAACAGCTGACTAAAGCTATCTTACACTACAATCGGACGTGCTGACCAAAGCTGAGTTAACTAACTCAAGAAAATATATTAAGTCAGCTTCATTAAATTTGAAAAGGTTATATTAGTTCCTAACCCCCCCTTGGAACTAATCACACGGGACCAACAAAACTTACACTAGGTTGTGCAGGATTGGCATTGGTTGCATTAGTGACTTTTTTAGGTCTGCCTACCTTTCTAGGTGGACTACCCTGCAAAACAAAAGGAAATAAGAATTTGCCTCAAACATCCCGAATCGCTCTCTAATGTTGATTATACAAACAGTATGAACTTACTTGAACTTGTTTACCACTCCTTTTGTTGGCTAATTTGCGATGCCTTCTTTGCCATGGGGTTTCACCTGTAATTCCAGCCTTGCAACCCCTAGCATTATGTCCAAGCCATTGACACAGGCCACACTTAACACTACCACCTATTCTCGAAGCCTTATGAGGGTCCCTTGGCTCATCAGCCCTCCTATTCCTTCGCTTCTTTGGTCTTCTAAGTGGTTTAAGTACAATGCCAGCATGGATGTCAGGTAGTGTTGTCCGTTCCCACTCCTCTTGTGATGGAATAGGCTTGAACACATGTTGATATACTGCCAAAAACGTTGTCTTCAAAAAATATTCATGCACATATCGCTCTGGTTGCTCTCTCTGATAAATGATGGCAGCCACTGCATGCTTATAAGGGATACCAGAAATATCCCACATCCTACATGTGCAGGTCTTATCCTTAAGATCAACAGCAACACTTCTTCCATAGTTATCAACTTCATACAATTGATCACCTGCTCGAGTGCAGAAACAGTTTCTACTCTCCACTTTTAACTTCTCAAGCATTGTCTGGTAATTTGGGCACACATTGCCATTGTAGTTCTTCATACCTATGAACTTGGTATACTGTCTCGCCATGTGTGAGGATCATGGTCCATCACCCATTGATGAGCCGCAGGGTCAAAAGCTTTTAGTTTCTCCATATGATGCTCCCATAACTTCCTAGTACCCGCTGATGCAGCCTTCCATAAATGGTCTTTGTATTCAACCCCTTTGAACCTCATTTTCATGTTCTCGTACATGTGCTTGACACAGAAACGATGTTCAACATCTGGCATTAGTTCCTTCATAGCTTGCACCAGTCCCTATAAAAAAAGAACAAACCATCAATATGTAATTATTAATTAACACTAACAAATAAGTACTAAGGATGACTAACCTTTTGTTGATCTGACATGAATACCCATCCCGTTTCTCTAACCGTGCCAAAATCATCTTGCAACACTTGTAGAAACCATGCCCATGATTCTTTGCACTCAGAATCAACAACAACAATAGCAATTGGAAAAAGGTTCTCATTGCCATCCCTTCCAATTGCAGCCAACAACTATCCCCCCCCATCATTCCTTTCAAATGACAACCATCAAGGCATACAATTGGTCGTAAGCCAGAGAAGAAACCTTGTTTTTGAGCTGCCATTCTAACATACATGTGTTGAAACAATACAATCTCCCTAGGAACTCCTAACCCATGGTCTAGCTTCAACTCAGTTTTGATTTTGACAACAATTCCTGGGATTAGTGACCTTGAGAGTCTTTGCATAATCATATAGCCTCTTATATTGATCCCTAATCTGACCAGATATTATTTTCCTCCCCTCACTCTTAGTCCTATAGCACTTTCGAGTAGACACATCATACCCCAAATCCCTCTTAATCTTATTCTTCAAGTAAGCAACTTTCAAATCCTTATCATCCATCATGTCTTCCAAATATTTTTCACAAAGGTATGAAACCTTGCAAAATTTCTCATTGTATTGCCTAGGACATGTATGGTTCATATTACATGTTTTTATTTTGAAAGTTTGAGTGTCTCTAACCATTGATCCTCTAATCTTGAACTCACAACCCTCTGCATCACATCTAACATGCACCAATAATGGTCCATTCTTTCTAAATTCAAATTTGTGCCCTCCCTCTATGGCCCAAGCCCTCAATGCTTTTCTAAACTCCTTAGCATTCCTAAATGTCATACCTAATGCCAAGTTTTTAGTCATTGCATTGTATTCTACATTAGGTGTTGCTCCCTCATTATCTGAACTGTAACCCCCTCATTTGGATCACATGATATCTCACACAATATCAGTCATAGACATGTTTTCAATTCTCAATCATATAAACTTCAATCTCATATAAATTTTACATATTATACATAAGAGAAAGCATTTATAATTTACAATACACGTTTAAGTCATTATCCTACACAGAGGATTTACAAAACAAAAGTACATTCACAAGACTCCAAAATGCCTAGATGAGAATGGACTGACACTGCTGGTGCGACCTTAAGCAAGAAGAACTCCACCTAACCTGTAAAATCTGTTGGCAAGGGGTGAGCTGCCTACTCAATAAACATATTACGCATATATGTATATACAAAAGTAATGTAAAGAGCACAAATCAAAATATATCATCAATACCAAGTTAGACTTTATTCACCCGTTTCACTTATTATAGTAATACTTATTTTAGAAAGGCCTTGCTGTACTTAGACAATATATATAAAATGGTCCTTGGGCCCAATCTGTATTCCGGCTCACTAAATTCGGAATACAATCATCTGTGCTACGGAGGAGTTACACTCACTCACGTACTCATATATCTCAACACATGTGCTTCCGGCTCACAATATTCGGATAGCACTCTCAACTTGGACCATTTCACATATCCATCTAAGCAAGCTCATATTCATTTATAATCCAACCATTATTCAGTTCCAGTATGTGCACAAGGCTTAACATGCCGTATTTACGCATCACACTGCAACATACTCAATCATAACACTTTCTTATCAATCATGACGTATCATAAACACTCAAACATTATCCACATCATTCACATCAGATTCAACCACATCTCACACTCAACAAGTCACAAGGCACAAGACAGTCATACACATATATAAGCAATATGCTTACCGTCGCACTTGGTTCGATCTATTCAACACGATCGGGTGTGCGTTCAATTGCACCTTGCCCTCCTAATGTCACATAACATTGATACAATTAGCCTTAACATAAACTTAATGAAAATATAAACTAAGGAATGTTATATGATTTACAAGACACTAATGCCACAAAGTTCATGCAATCTAATCCTTTTGTCTTAGATCATCACATGACCTACTTGCACACATTCTGCCATAACTCTCTCTATATACATCCAAATGCCCTGATTCTTGAACCTACTGAAACTAGACATATATGGGTATAACATATCCAAAATTCATGTAAAGATCACTTCTACACAATATATGGCATGCAAAATGATTCTATCCTGTTTCCTGCCAAGAAACAGACTATCCAGATTTGCATCTACCATAATTCACTCAACCTAGCTCACACTAAACACAATGGATTGCCAAATCATTTTACATACATATACTTCAAGTAGTTAGGAACACTTTTGTATAAAGAAACTTTCTCAAATTATGAATCTAAGGTCCTCAAAATGCTACATCAACATGGCTGCCTCACATGACATTCAATTTCGAGGTAGTCATGTTCCATCTAGGTTTTCTTCATCTATATATGGAATTAAAGTCCCATATTTTACAGAGGATTTCATAACACATATAGCAACATATGTTATTCTTTATGTATCTTCAAATTCGAAGAATATCAATATGAAAAACATGCTCCAAAATGACTGAAAGCAGTACCCTAGATTTCTATTTAGGGCACTTGATACATATCTTTCATTTGGACAGCCTATAACCACTTTAAACAACACCAAAACTCAACAAACTCCATCACAACTCATCCACAACAAATCCTATGATCATACCTAGGTATTTCAGAATCTCAAACTCATAGAAAACAAGCTAAAACAACATACTAACCTTCAACTCGTGTCTATCACCTAGTATGCTTCCTAACTTGACTTGTTTGACTCGAAAATGGAAGAAATTGGAAGAGTTTTCTTTGGAGAGGTTTAGGGTATGAACAAGGAAGGTTTTGCTGAAGCTTTGGTCGAAATTGTGGGTGGAATAGATAAAGAATGAGTTGTGCACATCATTTGGCAAATGAAGAGGTGTATTTTGTCTTAATATTGGGGTGACACCTCGTGCTTGCTCACAAACCTCAAATTCAGCCCTCCTAAAGTGTAACTTAATCAATTTAGGACATATGAATTCATTCATTCATTTAAGTCCTAACTCAATTAACCAATCGTTACATCTTAACGATACACTAATCGTCTACTAATCGCACGGTAATCGCATTATGCATATGAAACTTCTAATGACAATGCGATGAATCTAAAATGTATGTATTCAATCATGAAAACATATATGAATGTGGGAAGATGTATATGTTAGGGTTTTAGGGATGTTACAGTTCTTCCCCCCTTAAAGAATTTCGTCCCCGAAATTCACTTACCAGAAGCTTCAAATAGGTAAGGATATTGTGTCCTCATATTTTCTTCTACCTCCCAAGTTGCCTCATCAAGTGTTTGATTATGACTCCATCTCACCTTAACCATTGGAATTTCACGATTTCTGAGTCGTTTCATTTCTCGTCCCAAAATCTCCAAAGGTTGCTCACGAATAGTCAAGTCTGTGTTCACTATTGCAATCTCAGGTTCAGGAATCATATGACTTTGGTCTGATCTATATCTTCTTAATACTGACACATGAAATACATCATGTATTAAAGACAATTCTGGTGGTAGAGCTAACCTATAAGCCAATGGTCCAACTCTCTCAATGATCTCATAAGGCCCGATGTATCTTGGATTCAACTTCCCTCTTCTACCAAAATGAACTATTCCTTTCCATGGGGATATTTTTAAAAACACTTTATCTCCAACTTTATATTCCATCTCCCTTCGGTGCTGATCCACATAAGCTTTTTGACGTTCCTGTGCAGCTTTTAAATACTTCTTTATGACATTGATCTTCTCAATCGTTTCCTGGACTAACTCAGGTCCTTCCAATTGTCTCATTCCTTCAACATCCCAACATATAGGGCTTCTACACGGTCTTCCATATAATGCCTCATAAGGTGCCATGCCTATACTCGAATGATAACCATTATTATAAGCAAACTCCATAAGAGGTAAATGTATATCCCACTCACCTTGGAAATTAAGAACACAAGCTCTCATCATATCCTCTAAGGTCTGAATAGTTCTTTCTGATTGTCCATCTGTCTGTGGATGAAAAGCTGTACTGAAATGCAATTTTGTTCCCAATGAGTGCTGTAAACTGCCCCAAAATCTAGATGTAAATCTAGGATCACGATTTGAAACAATAGATATAGGTACTCCATGCAACCTCACTATTTGTTCCACATAAAGTCTAGCCAATTTATCCATCGAGTCTGTCTGTTGAACCGGTAGAAAGTGAGCAGATTTCGTAAGTCTATCCACTATCACCCATATACTATCGTGTCTATGCCTTGTTCTTGGTAATCCCATCACAAAATCCATAGTGATCCTCTCCCATTTCCACTCTGGTATGGTTAAAGGTTTTAGTTTTCCCACGGGAGCTTGATGCTCAACTTTAACCTGTTGACATGTCAAACATTTGGAAACAAAATCAGATACATCTTTCTTCATTGTAGGCCACCAGTAAAAAGGTCTCAAATTTCTGTACATCTTTGTCATTCCTGGGTGCATAGCATAAGGAGAATTATGTGCTTCCTGTAGAATTTCTGATCTTAAATCTGCTACATCTGGAACACATAATCGACTACCTATCATCATAGTTCCATCATCTTCCACAGAAATATTAGGTCTTTTACCTTGTTGTACACGATCTCGCATTTTCTGTAAATAAGGATCATGCCATTGTGCTTCTTGGATCCTTTCTTTCAAATCTGGTTTTACCCGTAGTGTAGCCATCAAACCTGTTACTTCATTTACTTCTAACTGCACATCCATGGCTCGCATCTCCACTAGTGAATTTAAACTATAACTCTTCATACTAGCCACAATATCAACACTCTTTCTACTCAAAGCATCTGCAACCACATTAGCTTTTCCTGGATGGTAAGCTATTGTACAATCATAATCTTTTAATAGCTCAATCCATCTCCTTTGTCTTAGGTTCAACTCCTTTTGTGTAAAGATGTACTTCAAACTCTTGTGATCCGTGAGAATCTGAAATGTCTCCCCATATAGGTAATGTCTCCATACCTTCAATGCATGGATGACTGCTGCCAACTCTAAGTCGTGTGTGGGGTAATTCATCTCATGAGGTCTCAGTTGCCTAGAAGCATATGCAATGACTTTCCCATTTTGCATTAGAACACATTCCAAACCTTGTCCCGAGGCATCTGTATAAACAACAAAGCCACCACCTTCAGAAGGTAACACTAACACTAGTGCAGAAGTCAATCTCTTCTTTAGTTCCTCAAAGCTTTGGTGACATTTATCATTCCACTGGAATACAACACCCTTTCTCAGCAATTTAGTTAATGGACCTGCAATCAGAGAAAACCCCTCTAAAAATCTCCTGTAATAACCAGCTAACCCAAGAAAACTCCTAAGCTCTGTAACGTTCTTTGGTGGTTCCCATTCATCAATGGCTTTAATTTTGGAAGGGTCGGGTTGAACCCCTTCACCTGACACCACATGACCAAGGAATACAACTTCATCCATCCAAAATTCACATTTGCTCAGCTTTGCATACATCTGATTATCTCTCAAAATTCTCAAAACAATTCTCAAATGTTGTTCATGCTCACCCACAGTTCTTGAGTACACTAGGATATCATCAATGAATACCACAACAAACTTATTTAGATATGGCTGAAAAGTCTTGTTCATTAATGCCATGAAAGCTGCAGGAGCGTTAGTCAAGCCAAAAGGCATCACAAGAAACTCAAAATGACCATACCTTGTACGAAAAGCAGTTTTAGGTATGTCAGCTTCTGCAACTCTCAACTGCCAATAGCCCGATCGTAGATCAATCTTTGAAAAATGACGAGCTCCTCTAAGCTGATCTAGCAAATCATCAATCCGAGGCAATGGATACTTGTTTTTCACTGTCATTCTATTTAATTGTCTGTAATCGATACACAGACGCATACTACCATCTTTCTTCTTCACAAATAATACAGGTGCTCCCCACGGTGAAGTACTAGGTCGTATAAACCCCTTATCAAGTAGTTCTTCTATTTGTTTCTTCAATTCTTGTAATTCCATTGGAGCCATTCTATATGGAGCAATTGATATAGGAGATACTTCTGGCATGGTCTCAATAGGAAAATCAATCTCCCTATGAGGTGGTAATCCTGGTAGTTCATCTACGAATACATCTGCAAAATCTCTCACCACTGGAATATTCTCCAATTTGCCTCCATCCTCCCTAGTGTCCACAACATGAGCTAAATATGCCTCACATCCATTTCTAATCTATCTGATTGCTTGAATTGCAGATATTAAACAAGATGGCACAACCTTTCTCTCCCCAATAAATAACACAGTTGATTCTGAAGTAAAATGTAACACAACTTCCTTTGAACAACAATCAACTTTAGCTTCATATTTACACAGCCAATCCATTCCCAAAATAATATCAAATTCTCTAAACCCCATAACTACTAAATCTATAGGGAACTCACTTCCCCTCACTTTTATAGGACAATCTCTCAGAACCTGATTTACAATAACATTATTTCCAACTGGCAGGATAACTCCCACATCATATCCTAATGGTTCTACCTTCCCATTTATTTTCAATATAAACTCAGGTGTTATGTATGAATGAGTGGATCCAGGGTCAATCAAAACAAAAGCTAAGGTATCAAGGATAGAAATTGTACCGGATATAACCTCTGGTGCTGTTTGAGCTTCACCTCTCGTCATATTGAAGGCTCTATTTCGTGGTAAAGTTTGTGTCTGTCCGCCCATAGGAGCATCATGTCTACCCCATCTACCTCCTCCTCGACCTCTGCCTCTGCCTCTATCCACTCCAGCTGTACCACCTCCTATATTAGACTGAGGTTGAACTCTCTCTCCTCTATCAACTAACAAGGGACAATTATTACGATAATGGCCTGTTTCTCCACACTCAAAACATGTACCCTTCTTAAATGAACCATAACACTCTCATGTGTGAGATCGGCCACATCTGCCACAAACCAGGGAAGGTCCCCAACACTCACCTCTGTGTACCCGTCCACATGTCTGACAAGCTGGAAAAGATGTTGTCCTCGCTCCTCTTCTATACCCACTATTAAACCGACCACCTGAAAATCTGTTACTACCAACGGATGGAGCACTACTCAAAACATCTCCAAATCCGCCCCGTGATCTAGTCCCTCTAAATTGTTGAGAATAGCCTCTAGAAGAAACTGAGAATCCACCTCTCTTTGTTGGCCTGCTAGACTGGCCCTCTGTATCAAATCTAGCCCTTTTGGTTACAAAAAGTTGTTCTCTATCTTTCACAATTTCCTCAGCTCTGA
Organism: Euphorbia lathyris; assembly: GCF_963576675.1. Classification (NCBI taxonomy): domain Eukaryota; kingdom Viridiplantae; phylum Streptophyta; class Magnoliopsida; order Malpighiales; family Euphorbiaceae; genus Euphorbia; species Euphorbia lathyris. The sequence goes on from NC_088913.1 coordinate 71,391,447, forward strand.
GTGCAGATTCTACTAACAATCTAAAGCTAGTTTCATGTGCATGAATCCCAATTCTAACATCTGAGTGTAGACCATGTTCAAACCTACGACATTTTGCTTCTTCTGTAGCCACATTTGCAGGTGCATATTTGGCTAAAGTGTTAAACTTAAGCTCGTATTCAGCCACAGACATATCCTCCTGCATAAGGGTCAAAAACTCTGTTTGTTTCCTATCTTTGTATATCTTTGACATGTACTTATTAGTGAACAACTTCTTGAAAATATCCCATGTTATTTCAGTTCTAATTCTTGTCCTTTTTATAGATCTCCACCATTCTAAAGCTTCATCAGTGAAAAGATTAGAAACATATTTGACCATTGAATCTAGTCAACATTCTGTGTTTTCAAGTACATCTTCAATCTTGGCCCACCATTTATCAGCTATATCAGGATCTGTACTACCCTCAAACTCTGTTGCGCCCATCTTTTTAAGCCTTTCAAAATTTTTATCAAAGACTGGCGCATCTCGACGAGCTTGAACACGTGGCTGAGGCTGACCTTGAGCCAAATAGATTCCCATCATTTCTTCAAACTGGTTGTAACCCTGTGGATAACCTGCATGTCCTGAAGCTCCTATATGTTCTGAGCCCCCAGACTCATGAACATGACCAACTGAACCATGACAAGACACATTACCGGATTGTCCATTCTCACCATCAGACTCCATAACCCTACATGAAACATGACCATGTTAACATGCTTTAGAATAAGAAAACATGATTATGTGGTCTTAACCTAGGAATCCAAAACAAGTCATACACAACCTAATCCCTAGGAAAGTAGACCCTCTCTGATACCACTAAATGTAACCCCCTCATTTGGATCACATGATATCTCACACAATATCAGTCATAGACATGTTTTCAATTCTCAATCATATAAACTTCAATCTCATATAAATTTTACATATTATACATAAGAGAAAGCATTTATAATTTACAATACACGTTTAAGTCATTATCCTACACAGAGGATTTACAAAACAAAAGTACATTCACAAGACTCCAAAATGCCTAGATGAGAATGGACTGACACTGCTGGTGCGACCTTAAGCAAGAAGAACTCCACCTAACCTGTAAAATCTGTTGGCAAGGGGTGAGCTGCCTACTCAATAAACATATTACGCATATATGTATATACAAAAGTAATGTAAAGAGCACAAATCAAAATATATCATCAATACCAAGTTAGACTTTATTCACCCGTTTCACTTATTATAGTAATACTTATTTTAGAAAGGTCTTGCTGTACTTAGACAATATATATAAAATGGTCCTTGGGCCCAATCTGTATTCCGGCTCACTAAATTCGGAATACAATCATCTGTGCTACGGAGGAGTTACACTCACTCACGTACTCATATATCTCAACACATGTGCTTCCGGCTCACAATATTCGGATAGCACTCTCAACTTGGACCATTTCACATATCCATCTAAGCAAGCTCATATTCATTTATAATCCAACCATTATTCAGTTCCAGTATGTGCACAAGGCTTAACATGCCGTATTTACGCATCACACTGCAACATACTCAATCATAACACTTTCTTATCAATCATGACGTATCATAAACACTCAAACATTATCCACATCATTCACATCAGATTCAACCACATCTCACACTCAACAAGTCACAAGGCACAAGACAGTCATACACATATATAAGCAATATGCTTACCGTCGCACTTGGTTCGATCTATTCAACACGATCGGTTGTGCGTTCAATTGCACCTTGCCCACCTAATGTCACATAACATTGATCCAATTAGCCTTAACATAAACTTAATGAAAATATAAACTAAGGAATGCTATATGATTTACAAGACACTAATGCCACAAAGTTCATGCAATCTAATCCTTTTGTCTTAGATCATCACATGACCTACTTGCACACATTCTACCATAACTCTCTCTATATAAATCCAAATTCCCTGATTCTTGAACCTACTGAAACTAGACATATATGGGTATAACATATCCAAAATTCATGTGAAGATCACTTTTACACAATATATGGCATGCAAAATGATTCTGTCATGTTTCCTGCCAAGAAACAGACTATCCAGATTTGCATCTACCATAATTCACTCAACCTAGCTCACACTAAACACAATGGATTGCCAAATCCTTTTACATACATATACTTCAAGTAGTTAGGAACACTTTTTTATAAAGAAACTTTCTCAAATTATGAATCTAAGGTCCTCAAAATGCTACATCAACATGGCTGCCTCACATGACATTCAATTTCGAGGTAGTCATGTTCCATCTAGGTTTTCTTCATCTATATATGGAATTAAAGTCCCATATTTTACAGAGGGTTTCATAACACATATAGCAACATATGTTATTCTTTATGTATCTTCAAATTCGAAGAATATCAATATGAAAAACATGCTCCAAAATGACTGAAAGCAGTACCCTAGATTTCTATTTAGGGCACTTGATACATATCTTTCATTTGGACAGCCTATAACCACTTTAAACAACACCAAAACTCAACAAACTCCATCACAACTCATCCACAACAAATCTTATGATCATACCTAGGTATTTCAGAATCTCAAACTCATAGAAAACAAGCTAAAACAACATACTAACCTTCAACTCGTGTCTATCACCTAGTATGCTTCCTAACTTGACTTGTTTGACTCGAAAATGGAAGAAATTGGAAGAGTTTTCTTTGGAGAGGTTTAGGGTATGAACAAGGAAGGTTTTACTGAAGCTTTGGTCGAAATTGTGGGTGGAATAGATAAAGAATGAGTTGTGCACATCATTTGGCAAATGAAGAGGTGTATTTTGTCTTAATATTGGGGTGACACCTCGTGCTTGCTCACAAACCTCAAATTCAGCCCTCCTAAAGTGTAACTTAATCAATTTAGGACATATGAATTCATTCATTCATTCATTCATTTAAGTCCTAACTCAATTAACCAATCGTTACATCTTAACGATACACTAATCGTCTACTAATCGCACGGTAATCGCATTATGCATATGAAACTTCTAATGACAATGCGATGAATCTAAAATGTATGTATTCAATCATGAAAACATATATGAATGTGGGAAGATGTATATGTTAGGGTTTTAGGGATGTTACATGAACCTTGCAAGCTCCTTAAATCATCATCTAAGTCAGGAGCAGCCTCATTGAAATCAAACTCTAGAGCCTCATTGTCCATTTATCTATTATGGACATTACTTGTACCTTCATTTGGAATTTCATTGAACAAATTTCCCTCACAGTCTAAAGGCACATCCTCATTGTCTGAGTTCTCAAAGCCTGAAATAACTTCAAACTCACTATCTTCACTGTCTTCACCATCATTGTCCTCATCATTGTCACCACTTTCCTCCCCACTTCCCTCCACACTTCCCTCAACACTTTCCTCCCCACTTTCCTCATCATTCTCCTCACCCCTATTTTCTTCACCCATATCCTCTTCAACCATATCGTATCCCCTATATTCACTTCTATCTTCACCTCTATCTTCACCACTAAAATTACCCATATAATTGTTAACAAAATAGTCTTCAACTTCTAGTTCATCCCAATCCATCTCTATGTCCAACCCTACTGCATCATCAACCACTTCCCCAACTACTTCCCCAACCGTTTCTACCCCCTCCACAACTGGTTCTACCCCCTCCATAATTGGTTCTTCTATATTCACAACTCCTTCATGAACTCTTTCTCCTTCAGCCACAATTACACCCTCAAATAGGTCTACACCATTCAGTACTGCTTCATCTCCATCCACATCTACATCTCCATCCACAACTGGTTCATCTCCATCCACACCTACTTCCTCGACTATTTGTACTCCAACCCTATCAGACATTACAGTTAAATCCTCTATCTCCCCTACCATCACCAACTCAAGACCACCAACTCTTGAGCACAGGTTATTATCTGAGTTGGATGCATTTGACTCAGCAGGTGAATGTTCATCAACCAGATTGACAAAAACATCCCCCCTGATCATTGACACAGGTTTAGGTAGAGATTCAAAATAAACATCCCAAGTATCCCATTTACTATTCACATCTGCCACACTAAAACATGATTTATCATCTGCTATCTCCCAATAACTCCACTCACCTGTAAGTCCTATCACATGCATCCACATCCTACACCCACCAGTATACTTTAGCTGCCTATAATAGTCCAACAATCTATAATAACCTAAGTAATCTTTATCTAATGTAATCTCAGCTTCATCTCCCCCTAAATACTTCATAGAGTCATCAAATGAAGACCATTTACCTCCATGATGAAATACCAGGGTGACATATCCAGCCATCTGCACCCATATCCAACATACCAGCACAAACAAACAAACACTAATAAATATCTATCAAATAACTCAAATTGTATATGAAACCAGCAAAACCAACAAAACAACATTAATCGATAACTAAAAACAGAGAAATGCATAAGATGATCAATCGATAAAATACAATAACTTTTCAAACAAAAACCGAAACCAAAAAAGCAAGTTATATTGAACGAAAACACTATTACATGCAATATAACTAGTGTCGATTCATATACCCAAACAAAAACTCAAAAATCCCGATTATTAATCGCAAAAACGGTAAACCCTAACTTAGTCAAATAAAACCCGAAACCAAAAACGCATGTTACAGATGAAAAAATCCAAATTTCCATGGATATGGTTCACTTACCTTGGCTGACACGTAACCCTTTCGAAAACCTTCAACTGTTGTTGCGCTACCACTTCGAACAGGCACTTCCTACTTCTATTTACCTTCATCGCTCCAGAAAACACAAAATTTCAGTAGTATAAATGATGATCGAAGTGTTCTTGAGATGAGTTCTTTGACTTGACACTTCGAATTCCGATTTTGGAAACGTTGAACCCCAACAGAAATATGAGAAGTCACTGAGCTAAACACAGTTATTGAACGAAAAGCAGTTTATATAGGTCTCCCAACAATTTCGGACAAATCTACCCTTGGCCACATCACTAAGTTAAACGACGTTTTCTGATTTTCCGTAACTGTTGTAACGACGTAAATCACAGTCCTTTTTTTGTATTAACAAACCACAAAGGTTTTTTTGGAAATCGGTCAAACCACAGGGTTTTTTTTTTGAATTTACCCAAAAAAAAATTACATTCCCATCTATCTATATTTAAAAATTAACTATTTCAAAATAGAGAAAATGGGGGTGGGTTTGAACTCATCCTCTTAAAAAAAATTTATATAGAAATTCATCTTTTAAAAACTATTTATAATTATATCAAACTAATAAAATCAGTATTTTTAATGTATTTTAATGATCAGAACTTATAAATTAGAAGTCTAGAATATATTTTCTAGAACCACGGGGTTGTGGTAGAGTGGTAAAGGCTCCTCCTCCCTTAACCAAAGGTCCAGGGTTCGATCCTCGCCTTTGGGAATGGAAAGAATTTCTGTGGTCAGCAGTCCCACCCATAGAGGTGCAAACCATCTGCGAAAGTGAATATTCACTGTTGTCGGCGGTGGATACACTTACGAACCAAAAAAAAGAATATATTTTCTAGGGTTTATGATTTATGAATTGAAGTCTATAATTTTTAAACTATGGTGTAAAATCATAATATATAAAGAATAATTTTTAAATAAATCGGAAGTGCTGCGTTTTATCAAGTCTCGTGTCTGGGATCGGATTCAGACGTGGCATAACCGTATGCTTTCTTGTGCTGGCAAGGAGATATTATTGAAAACTGTTTTGCAGGCTCTGCCAAATTATGCCATGAATGTCTTTCTCTTTCCTATTGGGGTGTGCAGGGAGTTGGAGAGAATGTTCAATCTGGAATAAGGTGGATGTGTTGGGAGCGACTTTGTGTACCTAAGGAGGCGAGGGGTATGGGCTTTAAGCGTCTCCGAGAGTTTAATTTAGCCATGCTTGGCAAGCAGGGGTGGCGTATTTTGACGGACCCAAGTGCCCTGGTGTCAAGGTTATTGAAAGCTAGATATTTCCCGCATAATGATTTTTGTCATGCTACGAAGGGTAAAAACCCGAGTTATGTATGGAGCAGTATTTGGGAAGCGGCTCAGGTACTCTTTAAAGGGTGCATGAGACATGTGGGTAATGGGGATATGTTGATGATAGGGGAGGATGCATGGATCCTGAAGAGTCCGGATGGGAAGCCAACCACGATCTTGCCAGGTACTGTTTCATAATCCCCTGTGTCATCTTTATTTTTGATGGATAGACGTGCTTGGGATCCTGCGATTGTGGTGGACATTTTTAATACACAGGATGCAAATAATATCCTCAGTATCCCTTTATCTGCAAATGATACATCCCATGAGTGGTATTGGAATCAGGAACATAATGGGAACTTCTCAGTAAAGAGCTGCTATAAAATGATTGTTGCTGCAGCTTCTGATTGAGGGATCGGGTATTTGGCGGAAGCTGTGGAGGATGCGATTGCCGGCTAAGATGAAAAATCTGGTTTGGCGAGCATGTCGTGATGTGTTGCCAACAGCTGTAAATCTTATTCGGAAATGCATTGAGGTGCCGAATAATTGCCGCTTTTGCGAGTTGGAGGAGGAAACCCGTATTCATATATTTTGTCGTTGTCCTTTTGCACGAAATGTTTGGAGCTGCTTTGCGTTGGGAAGGGATGTGGGTACTGGTAGTGGTACATTTTGGGATTGGATGCAGGAGCTTTTTGCTGTTCTATCTGTGGAGAAGTGTTGTTTATGGGCTGCGGGTGTGTGGAGTATATGGTGCAGCCGTAACCGCTTGGTCTGGCAGGGTGAAAGGCCGCAGGTAACGCGTACATATCAGATTGCTTGCTCGGTGTTGCAGGATTGGAGGGCGGCTCAATTGCAGATGTTGAATCTGTGCCATGGGACTGCTGCAATAAATGGCCCTGTAAAATGGACGAAACCGGCAGCTGATTATGTTAAATTGAACGTTGACGCATCTGTAATATGTGGCTCTGGAATTATGGGTGTAGGGGTGGTCCTTCGGGATAGTGAAGGCTGCTTTCGTGGTGGTCTGTCAAAGGAAATAAAGGGTAATTTTACCCCGAGAGAGGCGGAGGCGGTGGGAATTAAGGAGGCTCTGAGTTGGGCGAAGCATAAGGGGTTGGATAGGCTAATTGTAGAGTCTGATGCTATGAATGTGGTTGCGGATATTAGGCAGCCAAGGTTTCGATCATCCTATGGTATTATTATTGAAGATTGTAAGAGGTTAATTGGATCGTTTAATGACGTTATTGTCAGTTTTGTTACCCGTTCTGCGAATGAGGTTGCTAATGCTCTTGCTCGTGCAAACCATTCTGTGTCAGAACTAACGGAGTGGGGTCCTGTCCCTTCGGTTTATATTACTCATTTGTTGTATGCTGATTCTGCTTAATATATATCATTACTTTTGTTCAAAAAAAAAAAAGTTTGGTGATATGACTTAAACTAGACACGTGTACTTAATTATGGTATTCATGTATTTGACCCTAAATAAATAAATATTTTTTATATTTTAATTTTTTTTTTATTTATTCAGTAAAGTTTTTAAAAATGATCTTAGAAAACTAGACATGCTTTCAATTTGAGTCATGTTAGAAATAATCTAATAAAAATCGGGTCTACATGTGTTCACAGTTCAACTGACTAATTTAAATCATTTAATTGAACCAAATATTTTGTAAATTTAATTATAAATTCGATTTTATATACGGTCCAGAAATCACTAACATTTTAAGATCAAAAAAAAAAAAAAGAAATCACTAACATTCATTTTTTTTCTATAAAAAAAAAAATCATTTTTTATATATTATATTTTATATGGATGACAATGGTGCTATACTCATAGGTACTCATTACTATCTGACTCTAATGGAACTACCTGTACTTTGTATAAAAGGGTATAAGACGGGTATGTGTTCAAAACCATTATTCGTTAGGGTAATGGGACGGGTGTGGCAATACCCCTAGGATATCCAGTACCCGTCATAACTCTTTTATATATTCTAAAATATTATTATTTTTTAGATGTAATATGTGATATTTGAACCCCAATATTTTATTCTTCAACCACTAAGTAATAGAACTAAGCTACTTTATTCTTATTAATTAAGGTTCAATTTGTTTAATTTTTAGATGAATGATTTATTAATTTATACTTTGTTAAATTTGTAATCTTTTTTATTTTATTTATTGATTCTTAACGGATAATGATATCAATGAGTACCCACGAATTAAATAGGATGGATATATAATGTAAAATTTATACTCGGTAGAGTAATTAAACGAATATAAATAATTAAAAAATAAACGGATAAGAGTTTGAGATTTGGCATTACCAACGGATATCCTAACTGTTGCCAAACCGTTGCCATCCCTCTATTTGAACAACATTTGCAAAAACGCTTAAAAGGCCCTAAATTTATAGGAAGTTAGAAAGAAAAGAGATGTGGGCCCAGGGGTGATTAAGACATATTGAAGTAGGGCCCAAAACTGGGTTGTATTTAGGCCAGGCATTGTCTGAAGATTGACCACCTATCTATCTGCTTAGGGTCAACCCATCACATGTTCAGTGGGGTAGCCCATCTCTTTTTTCTATTACCATATTAAAATCTCTATTATTTGTAACGTTTTAAACAGTGTACAGATTTAGCACTAACATATGAAATAATATAAATTTAATCTTAACAATTCAAATAAGATCAATTTTAATATTTGTATTATAAAAAAATTTGAAAATATTAGTTTGACTGTTATTTAATTATCACATCGGCAAACAAGCTTGTCGATAAATTGAACCAATTTCCTACATTTTTTTTGTTAGTTTTTTTATAACTAAATTAATAATATAGTAAATATTTTAAATAGTTTGAGAATTTTTTTTGAAATTAACTTGTACGTAGCAGATTTAGTTTTTAGCATTTTAACAGAATTTTTATAATTTTATTAATAATACACTAAATATTTTAGACATAATTGTTGTTTTGAAGATCTAAAAGTGACAGTTAAACACCAGTCAAACTGGTTTTTCTAATTTTCGATAATGTAGAGCTAAAATTTATCTTACTTGGAAACATTAAGAGTTAAATTTGTATCATTTCATAAGTTAAGACTAAATCTGCACTTCTCTTAAAATGTTAGGAATAAATTTGATTTTTACCCCTTATTTATAATACAGTAAAACTTCTATATAGGAATACTCTATATAGGAATAACCTCTATTTTGTTATAAAAAAAAACTCGATCCCAACTTGGGCCACTTATAAATAGGAATAACCTCCCAAACGTTATTTGTTATACACTTTTCAAGTCCCACCTTTAGAAATTATGCCTCCATATAGTAATAATTATATATTTATATGTATATATTAAGAATTCAAACTAAATATTAAAATATTAAAAAAAAACTATTGAAATTATTTACGAGTTGGAAACCCAAACTACAACTTGAAATTATAAATATTTAGTATTCTCATTGATGTTTATATTTTTCCCATAAAACTCTTTCAATTATCTATATATTGAAAACCTAAACTCTAAATTGAAATTCTAAATATTTAATTTATTCCATTAATGTCTATTGTTATACATTATATATAAACCATGTATGCCTATGATAATCTTAACCAATTTCAAGTGGTATTATTTAAATTTAAAATTATATGTGTTGAAATTTTTTATTATACCAAACTCTATTTAGTAATAACCTCCCAATTGTTATACAAATAGTTCGATCCCAAGTGTATTCCTATATAGAGGTTTTACTATTTAATACATTTTTACTACGGTGTGCTTGTAAAAAAAATCAATTGTTCTCTTAAAAAGTTAAAGAGTAAATTTTATCTTTATCCGTTATTTATAATAGGTTTAACACATTTTTACTGCAATGTGCTTGTAAAAAAAAATCAACTCTTCCCTAATACTTTAAAACTGTTCAATTTATCATTTGAATTTGTTTCAATTATTGATCCATGAATCTCTTAACCCTTTTAAATAGTCTATTTGCTATTTTATACTTAGGCTCTCTTATTTATCGCTGAAAAAAAAACTGAATTGGTTGAATGGTACTAAATACTGAACTGAATGCTATTGAATTTAACCGAATGTCAATGAACTTAATAATAATAATAATAATATTAGACTTTAAAATAATTTTAATGATAATATTAGACATTAATAAGCTTATAATAATAATAATAATAATAATAATAATAATAATGGTTCTAATAATAATAATAACTGATTCACAAAATAATAATAATAATAACAACAGTAATAAATAAATATATTATTAACGATAAAACTAAATTGAATATCAAATAAAAGCTCGACTCGATAAAAGCCTATAAAATTAAATAAAAATGAGTCTAATTTTATTAAAGTCTATGAAATTAAATACCAATACAAAATTTCATATGAATACAAAGACGAGGGGACAAGCGGAATGGGAGCGGTGATGCGAGATGATCAAGGCAATTTCATTTATTGTAGCAGCAACATTATAGCAGGAGTAAAAGAACCAAAAAATCATCGAGGCCCTCGCGATTAGAACAGGTATGTTATGGATGGCGGGTTTGGGATACAAACAAGTCCAGATTGAATCCGACGCTAAAATGGTAGTTGACTACATCAACTCATCAAAATTTGATCCATCTGAACTTGGAGATTTAATTCAAGATTGTATTGCTATCCTGCGTAGCTATCCGGATTTTAAAATTTCTTTTATTCATTGTATAGCGAATGGTGCAGCTCACGCTATGGCTAGGCAAGCCCGTTCCAATGCTAACAATTTCTGTGCCACATTGGTTCATAGATGCTATTGTTAAAGACGGTATTATGCCGATTTAATAAATAAATAAAAAATACAAATTTCCATTCAAATACAAATACAAATTTCCATTCAATCATGTCTAACGGAGAATGAAGTGGGAGCGGAGAATGAAGATGATGATGATGATGAAGTTAACCCAGATGATTAAAAACAATTAAAATGTAGTTGGGAATTTAATAAATTATATATAAATAATTATATTAAAGAATAATAATAAATTATATATATATTATAAACAGTAATAATAAATTATATATAAATAATAATAATTATAATAAATAATGATAAATTGCTGAATGTTGAAATTGAATGCTGAACTGAACTACATTGATTGCTATTGAATTGATTGTTACTGAAATTAAGTCATTTAGCCTTACTTACAATAATTTATTGATTTGTTAAATTTGTTTAAAGTTATGGGCATCAATTAGTCCAAAACCTTTTCTTGCTCTGTTAAGTTGATTTTAGGGATCGAGTTTCAATAAGTTTAGAGGTAAATAGAACGTTTTTAAAATATAGGAGACAATTAATTTTTTTTTTTTAAGTAAATACAAGATCCCAATGGGAGCTAGAAGGTTGAGCATCCATTTATCATAAAAAAAAAAAAAAAATTAAATTTTTTATAAAAACCGTATAGGATGCTTGATACACTAGAAGCATGTGCTTACATGGGTTTATGTAATAGGAGTTTATAATATTTATCCACCAAATTCTTTTTATTCATAAAACAATCACGAGATATTCTTAAAACTCACGGTGCTCGAAATTAATTAATTTAATATGAGTTTTTTAATAGTTAATACGATCCTTATTTGTCACAAAAACAAACCTAAGGTTGCTAATCATTGACACTTATTTTTTATTTTTTACTTTAGTTACTGTAGTCTCTGACCATCCTAAAACGATAATTTGATAAGAATATATCATTTTACAATTGAAAGTAAAAAAAAAAAAAAAAAAACAACAACAAAAGAAAAAGGACTAATCTAAGTTAACGGAAATAAATCTGTTGAATACATATATATATATATATACTAATTTCTCTTAATCATGCCCTTGTATATACGGGGTGTTTGTTAGAGAGGATAAAGACACGGGGATATGGATAAAAAAACTGAGTTGAGTTATCTCATTTTTGTTTTAGAGATAGGTTATAGAGATAAGAGAGATATGAGTCTTATCCCTCAAATCATATACTCAAGAGGGGGTGGTATAAGGAAGTGAGATAAGCTCCTGCGATTTTAATAGGATGGAAAAGTCCATTTTATCCCCCAAATTAATATTATGTAGTTTAAATAAGGTTAAAATAGTAAAATGTATTATTTTATCTCTATCCCTATCCCACATACCAAACATTGAATAATAACTATCATATTTTTATCATTATCTCAACCATTTATCCTTATCTTTTTCCCAATATTTATCCTTATCCCTATTCCAATAGAATTCCAAACGCCCCGATAGCGGATTACATGAGTTAGAGTTTAACTAGAATTGACAATACGTAATATAGACAAATATAAACAGTAGTTACTCTAAACAAGTCTAATAGTTATCCTGATAGTATTTCAGGATAGGTAAAGAGATAATTAGCAATAATTATCTCCAACACCCTCCTTCAAGCTGATGGCGAGAGCGAACCAAAAGGCAAGAGTGAAGCATAATGTACCAAGCACTTGCAAACGACTTGCTTAAGATATCCATAACTTGATCATCGGTCGGAATGAAGTGGACGCCTGAGTAAACCACATTATACTTGTTCACTAACAAAATGATAAGTATCACACCAAAATTGAACAGGCAGGGTAGGAAAAGAAACAGAACACTGTGGCAGCATATTAGAAACAGGAGAATGAGGGATGTTATGGGTAATCTTAAGGGGAATGTATAGAAGTAAAAGGAGGAACCTGCAATATACCCAATTAGAGTAATGCAACACAAGATAATACCCACGTCCATAAAATACTAGATGAACCATGGAGCTGGAAGCTCCAAAGACTTCAAATGAATCCACATGCCATCATTTACACTGTAGGCCAAGTCGGAGAAAAAAAATTAAGAAAAAAGGATGAAAAACTGGAAATTTAACATAGACCTAAGTATCGATTTCTTGTGACAAACAGGACTGAAACAAAAACGCAGAGATAGAAATCTGCTTAAATACGACTGGATGCAGAACACAAACCGGGAGAGAATTAGAAACACAAACAAATTAGAGGAAAATTGATTGTAATCAGACTACAGATTTCAAGACGATACACTGAAGGAATAAGGAGCGATTTTGAACTGAGAAGGAAAGAAGAAATTTGGTCGGAATAGAGAAGATCAGAATCGGCCGACTAAGTAGGAAGAAATTAGGGTTAGCGTTTATAGAGTAGGTATTCAATCGATGATAGAAAGTTGAATGGAAGAAGAATAAAATAGAGGAAAGAAAGAGATAAAATTGGAAATTCCAGTTAGGGTTTGAATTGGGAAGAGGATGGAAATATCAATTTCCTTTAGAGAATAAAAGAGAAGAAAATACCTTAAGTAGAATAAAAAATATAAATCAAATAAATTAGAAGCCCGTTAATAGAAAAGACCAAAAAGGAAATAGAAAAGCTTGTATGGAGCTCTTTTACAAATTTTTTATCGGTTTTCCTTTGGCCAGCCAAACTGTTTCAATATCCTCTCTCTCTCTCTCTCTCTCTCTCTCTCTCTCTCTCTCTCTCTCTCTCCTCCCAGATCTTTATATCGTTGGGCTTTATTTGGAGTGAGTCAACGTATGATTCCACTGAGCGGTTGACATCCCTTCTTCAATAGGTATATATCATGCAAGGTGCCGTATGGAGGAGATGGCGCGGTTTGATTTCGAGAGTGAAGGTCTCCTAATTATGGCATTGTATGACAAAATGGCGTTTACAACAAGGAATTACATCTTGGTTTTCATTTTGGATGTCCATCCCCGACTTTTACTTTTAGTTTGATACTATCGGACAGAGGTCCATGTGGCCACTTATTCACACCAACAGATAAAGAGTGGGGATCAACTTATCTACATATATATGCTTTACAAGTGATGATATTGGCAAAGCTACCCGTATCGACGTGGACCCTTCAGACCATGAAGTTTTTCATGACCATTTCTATGACCAAAGCATCTTCGTGAGATTGTTTTGGGATATTTTTTAACTTGCCAATGAAAATTTAGACGTTAAGTCATGTAGTCGCTGCCTATCTCCATAGACCGTCTTTCTTCTTTCCGTACGGTCCTCAAGTGATAACTTTCATGACTTCTCAAGGGACGTGGCTCTTTCTTTCGTAAGATATTTCTTTCTTTCTGTAATATATGTCTTTATCACTTTTTTTTTTTTAGCATGAATATGATATTATGTTCCGAAGATATTTTCTGTATATAATATGAGGTTCTTAAAACTAGCTCTAAATTTAAATGTCTATCAATGCAATTAACAATTTTTTCCCTTGACTTTACATGTTTATTTTTGTCCATAATCGAATATATTGAATTATATTATATAGGATATAGTCACAAACCCACTACTACATTGATAGATTCTAGAAGAAAAGCATGTATTCATGAACCTAATGAAAATGACACAATCATTTAGAGAAAACAAAGATTATTAATTATGTATGTTCACTACTTAATAATTACACATACAAACAAACAAACAAAAAAAGTAACCTGGTTTGTTTGTTTGACAATATTTCTTACTCCTACCACAATTAGTCCCTATCTATCTATGTCTGTAACTCATTATTTTTTAATTATTATGTTTTCAAGATAAACTGAAAATATTGCTATCACTGTTTTTTTAATCATTTATTCGATGAAATTATATTATATGTATTTTTATCGTTAGATTAAAATACGATAAGTACGATAAGAAAACGCCGATAAGAAATCAAACCTTACAAGATCTATAAAAAAAAATTAAAACTACAAAGAGTAAAAAAGACTATAAAGGCATAAAAATACAAAACAACAATCAAACATATATTTCTCGTAAATCAAAATATGCAGAAAAGTAGATGCAATCCAATTTTTAGCATTTAGATTATTTCGAATATTCGGATCTGAATCCTTTCTGTTGATGCAACCACGTAGAACTATTGATCCACGAATAAAATAAACCGTTTCTGCTCTTGCTAAATTCGAAAAATGTACAAATGAAAGAATAGTAAAAACCAGATATAATTCAGACGAATGAAGAGATCCAATAAAATATATGAAATCCGATTAAAAAGAAAAACAACAAAGTAAAACACATAAGATCTAATTCGGTGGGGTAGTTCCTTCTTCCTATTCAAAGTAGATTGTCAAAAGAGATAAAATTTGAAGCTTGATTGATGATGAAATTTGGACAAAAAAGAAGAGAAAAGTAGAGTGAAAAGAGTAGAGGAAAGGGGCGGTTATTAATTCTACACAAGATGGGGGATGAAGCAGTATGTATTTATTAATAGTTTAAAAACGAAATAATTAGTTTTTTTTTTATGAAAATGCGTACATCATTTCATTTCATAGATAAATAAAGGTACAATAAGAAAAGTAATGAATAAAACCGTGCATAAGTACATGTTATGCCTAGTACAGAATCCATAAAGGTAAAAGAAAAACTATAAAAAGCAAAATAAACTATTAAAAGTACAAATAAAACAAACAACAGATAAAACATATATGAGTCCTTTTTTTTACAACCACGTAGATGTAGTGATTTACGAATAAGATCTACAATTTTTGCTCTTCCTAAATCAAAAAATTTTACAAATGAAAAGATAATAAACAACAGATGCAATTCAAACGGATTAAAAGATCTTATAAAATATATGCAATCCAATTAAAATAAACTCAATGAATAAAGAAACGAAGAAAAATTAAAAAACGTGTAAGGAGGAAAAAGGAAAACAACCTTCCTTCTTCATCCTCAAATAGAAAACTATAACTCGAATGAGATGAAAATCCAATTAACAAAAAAATCAATTGATAAATTTGGTTAAGAAAAGAGTATGGATAATTGAAGAGAAAAAAAAACCGTTGAGAAAGGCAGTTTAATTGAGCTTCTTAAATAATTGGTTAACTAATTAGTAGCTAATCGAATATAATAAATTAGTATACGGTTCGCTTTTTTTTAACTGAAAAAAGGATTAATCTGTCGACTCGAATCGAATTTAATTTGATGGAATGGTTGGTATTAATTTTAATTTTTTAATTTGTTTAAAAAAAAAATCAGATGCATATGTTTAGTAAATATCTCTGATTTTGGACCACCCTTATGTGTCTATTCTATAATTTAGATTTTAGAGAGATATTAAGCATAATACATATTTTTCTAAATAAAGCTAACCAAATGGCATCGATATCTAAGAAAATAATTAAATTATCTGTTAACTTTCCATTTTCATAGGCAACATGAAATTTAGCTATGAATTTTGTCATTTCAAAAGAGTGAAAAACTGTCTTTTTCTTTTTTTTTTTATAAAACAAAATTGTATTCTGAATTACTATAATTCAAGAAGCACTTAAAAATAGATAAATAAATAAATCAGGTATTTGGATTAATCGAGGGATATGGTTTTTTTCCTAAATTTCAAGATTGATGATCAATATTTTCCATTTTTGCAGATATTTTTTTCAGGATATTGTCGGTGCTTGGATGTTTGCCGCTCCAATATTTTACTGTTTTTTTATATATTTTTTTATTTGATTATTCTGTGACACAAGTAAATATGTGTAGTGCTCTAGTAGTGTCAACTGAAATTCCTTTGGTGTAAAGTGATAAAAATAAGGTTAGGAATCGGTGATCTCACTTCGATGTTTAAGTTACAGAGTTTAAGAAGGTTGGTATTAAGCAATTCAGTATGAATTGCAGACAACGTATGACATTGTTTGTCTATATATAAAGCGTCAAAGGCAATTTTGATAGTCAATTAGAATGTACATCTTATCTTCTCTTAAGGATCTGTGTTGATCTCAGAATGATAGATGTCCGATGTAATGAGGACAATTTGTATTGTAGGAAAAATGTCTCCCTTAATTCTAGGCATAGAATCAATGACCTATTTCGATGTGATTTTTTTGAAATCTTTTTATTGGTCCACGTGTCTTGATAGGTTATTTATTGAAACCTGATTTGATTTGACGGTTCTCTCAACAAGCGTTCTCGCTTCTCTTGATAGAGACACGTATGCAATTCATCATACTCGTTTGTGCTTGATACAAGATATCCTCCCTTTCGATTTCTGAAGTTATTATTAAAGAATCCAAAAGTGATAAGAGTTCGGTTGCCAACTAAAGTAGAAACCACGCCTTATGGCTAAACAAGATATCACGTTCCCATGTTCAAAGCCGGTTTTAGGTCTAGGTCCGGGGCGCGCTGGCCTAGAGCTCATGATTGAAGGAGTCCAAAAAAAATTATTATATATATATATATATATGAAAGTTAATTTTTTATATATATAGATAGTGATAAAATTTGTTTAATTACTGATTATTTTCTATTTACTATGGAATACTAGTTTTTATATGGTCTTGTTTGGTAAAGAGCGTTTTGGGATAAAAAGAGCGGTTTTGACCAACTTTAGAGGTTTGACCACTGAATCCGCTAATTGGAGTGTTTGGTGGAGAGAGGTTTGGGAGAGAGTTTTGGGATGAAAACGCTAATTTAGAAAAAGCTCCTTTCAATTAGCGTTTTGCAATATTAAAATTAATGAACTTCTTTAACCCTAATAGATAGACTCCCTCTTCTCCCGCGCCAAAATTAATGCCCTTATTCGTCTTTTTGCACAAACCGCTATTATCAATCAGCTAATTTTTACCAAACAGGTCTACACAAACAGCTAATCAAATCAGCTAGTCAAATCAACTAATGTAATCAGCTAACAATTAACCGCTAATGTAATCAGCTAACAGCTAATTCCTAAACGGGGCTATATATTTATTGAAACGTAATAATGTTTTGTGTTACTGAGGAATGATGGATTTTGAATTGAATGTTGAATTGAAATTAATGTGTGTATTGGAGGCTTTTAATTCATATGGAACACATGGATGGAGTAATTATGAATTTGACACTACAAGAATGGGATATACGACTTTTGGAAAATAATCATCATTCATCGAATCGGTTCTTAAATTTTCCGTTTCAGCTCTTGATTCTGTCCAAAAGCAGCCAGGGTCGGCTCTTTGCTGCGATTGGAGTTTAGGTGGTAAAATTATACTTAACTTTTATTATATGATACGAAATTAATATGTAATTCTTTGCTGCGATTGGAGTTTAGGTGGTAAAATTATACTTAACTTTTATTATATGATACGAAATTAATATGTAATTTTAGTTTTTGAATGGAGTCGGTTTCAGTATTTTAAAGATTTTATGTTTACTTTTAATTTTCTTATAAATTTACATTTATAAATTTAAATTTAATAGATATAAAATTTAATTAATTCTTGATTAGTTCAAGAAGAATTAATACAACAGTACAACAAAGTTTTAGTTCCAAAATGATTTGGGGTCGGTTAACATGAATCGTCATACGAAATCATGAAATCAAGTCGTGTCGGTGATATAAATTCTCTTCATCCATTCCGTCTTATCCACTACTATGTTTTTCTCGATCTTCAAGAAACTCATATCACTCTCAATCAACATATTCCAAATTTGCTTAGGTCTTCCACTACCCCTCACTATTGCATTCACTTGTCACTCTTCAATCATTCTAACTGGCACATCAAGCGCTCTTCGTCTTATATGGCAAAACCAGCTTAGTCGGTTTTCCCTCATTTTATTCTCAATAGATGTAACCTCTGCTTTTATCCTAATTATTTCATTACTCATCTGATCTTTTCTCGTAATGACCACACATCCATCACAACATACGCATCTCCGCCACCGGCATCTTACTACAATATTGTTAAGTGTAAAAAAAAAAACGTTAAGCTTTGCCCTTTTTACAAACACAGTATTGTGATTTAAAAACTTGTAAATAAGGGTTTGTGGTTTGTGTAGTTTGTAAACTTAGACATTTCGTTAAAAAAATTTATTGTAATTTACCCTAAAAGCAAAAACCAGAGTTACATGTTTACAAGTTTTTAAACCACAAGATTGTATTTGTAAATAAGATAAACCACAGTTGTACTTTTTTCGTATTGTTAAGAGATAAACAGTGAAATAAATTTCAGAGGTCACCTATTATGTTATTGTTGTTGAGAGATGTTAGTTGAAAAAAGATAGTTTGCTCTATTATCGTTTATTTTCGATTCTATTTTAGAAGACTACATTTTTGTTATTTATATGTGGTTGAATCCTAGTCCACTTGTAGACCTGCAATTAGACAGAAACAATGTCAAAAAGGGGACTGAAGTCTGGCGAACCCGTTCTGATGCCTAATTCAATTTTGAGAAAAGACTTGAGGATGATCACAACAGTAAATCAAAGCTAAGATGTGAACTTAATAAATGAAGAAAGTAGTGTACCTTAAATTGTGCTTACTCTATTTATACTATGATCAAACTGTAGAAGATGGTTATAAACTTAGGAGCGGAACGTGCCACGTGTCACTTGTTGATAGGTGAACGTGTGCCCATATATTGGGGGTTGATGTCCCTTAAGCCCACTAGATCCGTAATTTATGGGATTAGGCATGATTGTTATAACGAGTGGATCCTTGACGGGGTCAATGGGACTTCTCGAGCTAAGACCTCCAAGATAGAGTCTTATTGAACAGCTTTGTTGTGGTGACTCCACGTGTCCTCTTCTTTGAATAATGGTCTAGTCTTCGTAAATGCCACGTGAGCAAGATTATATTCACCTGATATCATCTCTATAGTATTACTATTAATTTCAGACACATGATAATAATTATTTATATGGATAATTTGTAACAATTGAGATCTCAATAATTGTTGTATCATAATTAGAATAAGTTTTGGATCGGAGGCTCTCCTAAATAGGAGGTTCTAGACCAATGTCTAGACTGGCTCCTCCTACAGCTGGCTCTATGTTTTGGTTTAGTTTAGTAAGTAATGTGTGTGCTTTTTTTTTTTGCGTTTGACACTAAATTGATATGAGAATTTTTGAGTTGGGTTGGGGTTGACTTGCTAACTCAAAGAATGACAGAAATAATGTGAATATTAAATTATTACCATATTTTTCCATGATTTTACATGTCACCTTAATTAATAAAATTAAAATTAATATATGCAAACACAACTTGAATATGTCATATTTATACATGTCATCCTTAATATAGATAGTAAAATTATGCATGACTTATAAACATATTACACGAATTTAACACGATATTGGTAAACTTTTAGATGGTCAATGTTAACATGCTATTCCAAAAAGGACAAACTATTTAGAACTATTATCATATCCTCGTATCTTTTTAAATGTTACTGTTAACATAGATACATAATAAAATTACATGTGAAAATACGACATGGAATCGACATTAATTCGATTAGGTTAACACAATTTTGATATAATTTTTTTTACTGAATTAGGATTGACTCATTTCACATTAACCCGATAATTGACACGACACGAATCCGATACAAATCCGATACTTGTGACCCAACAGAAAAGGTTGCAATGACTAGAACTCCCCTGCCTTTGTAGGCTCTATGTGTTTATAAAGCTTGGGTCTGTTTATTCTACATCTACACTTAATCTTAGACCATGGTTTTTCTTTTTCAGCCTCTAAGCTCCTAAATATGGGGCTTTTTAAAAACAAATTCCATCAATAATTATACTAATAATAATATATTATTTTAAATATGAAAATGTTTGGCATAATTATTAAAAAAAAACCCTACTTTAATTAGTTTATGAAATGCAAAGTATATATATAAGTTTCAAAACAGAGTAGCATTTGTAAAAATATTTATAATTTACAAATAGGAGACTAAAAATAAAGGAAAATCAATAAAAGAACAAACATTACGTGAATTAAGAAAATAGATTATATAATTAAAATGGAACAACAAATTTTGTTCCTTTTTAAACTTAATAAATTTTGATTTTCCTTTATTTTTAGTTTCCTTTTTAAACTTAATAAATTTTGGTTAGTAATATTGGTTCTGCCGGAGTCTTCAATTAATTTGTATGTTATCTGATATTGTAGTAACACAGTTCTGATCACATGCACCTTAATGAGCATGTAGAATTTGCTCATTCACCGCTAGATCTAAGCTTATTAGAATCCTAAAGTAGAGATTTCAAACATTCTGAGGCTTAGATTTAATAAGCTTATATCTAACGGTGAATGAGCAAATTCACTTGCTCATTAAAGTGCATGTGAAAATTCCTATGTAGCAACAACTGCTTCTCCATTTCTTAAAGAATAACAATATTTTGCATCTTTAAGGATAGAATAGTACGTGTAGTGACACTATCCACAATATATATATATTTTCGTCAGTTATCTTAAAGTCAATTAATAATGTGGAAGAATTCTTCATTAAAGTAAATAAAAACATATTATTATTGATTTAAAATAAAAATTACATAGAAAAAATAGTACATCAATAAAATTAAATACATAATATTTAATTATCTTTTGTACGAGTGAAGAAATCCGACATATCTAAATGGGATACATTAATTGGTTCATTATCATTAACGACACAATTAGTTACAAGATTTATAGCTTTTTTTTATGATGCATGGTAAAGTAAAACTAGATGCTGGCGAATGGCTGATTATACCACAACAGTAGCATGCAATTTCTTTTCTTTTAAATTCTGATTTGAACTCTAACTTCAATTATTCTTTTTGTCAAATTTATCAATTTGTTTTTTCCATTCTGGTAGAAATTTACACTTTTATTATCATAACCACCATAATTATAATCAAGACTATATTCATGGTCATGACCACGATTACGTCTATAATTACAATCACATTCACAGTTATTACTTTTATTATGGTATGACATTGCATTTAAAAGTGCAGTTAATCCTGTAGAATGAGATTCTTGATTTTTCATTATCTTCTTTTTTGAGAAAATATAAAGTTTTGAGAAAATATAAAGAGATATTCTTACTGTAAAAACGAAACAATCAGTACACATTTGAGTACATATAAAAGTGGGTTTAGAATATCAAATTACAGGTATAACCACGGATAAACATCGCTCTCACTAAACAATGCACTATTTTATTGGTTGACCTCTTACTAAAAGAAACAGAAATCTCAAAATGAGTAACAAATAACTTATACCATTGCACCAAGTTCCGATTACATATTGAATCGAACTGTCAGAACTACTTATTTCATGTCTATCTCAACAGATTTTTCATTATCTTGAATGTATGGATGACATTTACTTTTAATTTAATTTGTTTATGAACAGAAAACTATGTACTAACAACACTAATTTCAATGTAATAAAAGAGTACATATGGCAGACAAGGTAAAGCCTGGATTAGACGGCTTAGATTTCGCAGTGATAAACACCAAAATCATCATCACCCTTCCTTTTCTTCCCTTTCTGCTTTCTCACTGATAAAAATAAAAAGGAAAATAGCTTTTGTTTTTATTTTTGGTATTAAATTCCAGTAGAACTGGACAAAGAGAAAGCTTTTTTTTATCTTTCTCTGCCGCTCTTCACATTTCTCTGTTTCCATGGTGTTGAGGTACTTATCTTCACCTTCTAGATATATTTATTCCTTCTCCTTGTATAAACTACTGTTTTTCCTTTTTGTGAAAGCTTGGAGAAAAGGTAATTTCTGTTTTGTGCCCACTTTTTGATTCCTGTTTGTAGGGCAATTATGTTCCATGCTATCAATATTTATGAATTGATGATTGAATTTATTGTGTTTACCTTTTATTTCAGTAATTCCTACCGTTTTTCTTCTATGTAGTATTAATGATGATTCATTTCGAGAATCTATCTCATTTTCCCCCTTCTTCGGCTTTCTTTTTGCTATTTTTAGGTTTGAATTTCTGGAGTTTCGTAATTGTTGACCGTTGATACGTGTTGAGGAGCTCTTACTCGAGAAGAAAACTCTGAATCAGTGACATCAGTTGAAACTGTACTTTTTGGCCTTTTCTGTTGCTATTTTGAGGTTGAATTTTTGAGATTTTGGTGTTCTTGTTGTTTTTGTTTGGATTTTGGTACTGGTGATCTGTTTTTTGGGGATCTAGATGGTCGATATGGATAATCCCTTAAGAGGATTATATGGTTCTGTGAGTAGCTTGAAACTCAACGATGAGATCTTGTCTGCTTTATCAGATCAGAGTCATTTGAGTGGATTAAACTTGAGTAACAATTTTGTAAGCCATAATTATGCTAATATTCTTCCTTTGCCTCCTGATTCAATCCCTAGTACTAGTAATTCAGCCTTGTCTTTTAGTTTGAACCATGATGGAGATTTACATGAGGATTGTGATTTTAGTGATGTGGTTCTCAAGTATATAAGTGAGATGCTTATGGAAGAAGATATAGAAGAGAAGACATGTATGTTTCAAGAATCTTCTGCGGCACTTCAAGCTGCTGAGAAATCCTTGTATGAGCTTATTGGGGAGAAGTATCCGCCTTCACTCAATGATGAATCAGTGCCTCATTTAGGACAGAACCAGAAAAGGGCAAATGAAAGTTACTTTAATTATACAAGTAGTTCAAGCAGCAGTGGTGATGTGAACGAGTATAAGCCCTCGAGGTATACTTCTCAATCAGCTTCACAGTCATCTTATAGCTCGGGGAATAGTTCGGGTGCTGTTTTTGATGGCATTGTAGATTCTCCGATGAGTACACTTTCGGAGATATTTAGTGATAGTGATTCTATTATGCAGTTCAAGAAAGGGTTTGAAGAAGCAAGTAAGTTTCTTCCACATGGTAGTTTGTTTACTGATTTGGAAAGTAATGGTTTGTTTCTGAAAGATCTGCGAGACGAGTCAAAGGATGAGGGAGGGGCAGGTAACATTGAGGCGAAGCATGAGATTGTGTATGTTTCGGATGAGTCCAGGGGCAAGAAGAATCCTCATTCTGAGGATTTGAATGCGGAAGGTGGAAGGAGTAGCAAGCATTCTTTGGTTTATGTTGAATCGAATGTGAGCTCGCAAGATTTTGACACGGTTTTGCTCAACTGTGGACAAAGCGAATCTGCTCTTCGTGAAGCTTTGCAGAATGGGAAAAGCAAGAACATGCAGCAGAATGGGCAGACAAAAGGATCGGGTGGCGGAAGAGGCAGGGGGAAGAAACAAGGAGGGAAAAGGAACAATGTGGTGGATTTGAGAACGCTTTTGACCCTTTGTGCACAAGCTGTTGCAGCGGATGATCGGAGGAGTGCAAGTGATCTGCTGAAGCAAATTAGACAGAATGCTTCTCCTACAGGTGATGGGATGCAGAGAATGGCTCACATTTTTGCTGATGGTCTCGAGGCACGTATGGCTGGGTCGGGAACCCAGATTTACAAAGCATTTATGACCAAGCCAACATCAGCTGCTGCTATCTTGAAAGCTTACCATCTCTTTCTTGCTGCATGTCCTTTTCGGAAGCTTTCCAATTTCTTCTCAAATAAAACAATTATGAATGTAGCTGAAAGTGCAAAAACACTTCATATTATTGATTTTGGTATTCTTTATGGTTTCCAATGGCCTTGTCTTATTCAGCGTCTCTCATCTAGGCCCGGCGGACCTCCCAAACTTCGCATTACTGGGATCGATTTTCCACATCCAGGTTTCCGGCCAGCAGAAAGGGTTGAGGAGACTGGACGACGCCTATCAAATTATGCAAAAACGTTCAATGTTCCATTTGAATTCAATGCTATTGCACAGAAGTGGGACACTATCCAAATTGAGGATCTGAAGGTTGATGAAAATGAGGTTCTTGTCGTGAACTGTCTGTATCGGTTCAGAAACTTACTCGACGAAACTGTGGTTGTCGAGAGTCCAAGAAACATGGTTCTTAATTTGACCAGGAAGATGAACCCTGATGTTTTCATCACAGGGATAGTGAATGGAGCATACAGCGCTCCATTCTTTATAACCCGGTTTCGAGAGGCTCTCTTTCACTACTCTACTTTGTTTGACATGCTTGAAACTAATGTTCCTCGGGAGATCCCCGAGAGGTGGTTGATTGAGCGAGACATTTTCGGATGGGAGGCAATGAATGTCATTGCTTGTGAAGGTGCTGAGAGAATCGAGAGGCCAGAGACATACAAGCAGTGGCAAGTTCGGACTACTAGAGCCGGATTTAGGCAACTCCCATTGAACCAAGAGATCTTAGCAGCAGCAAAGGGGAAGGTGAAAGAGCTATACCACAAGGATTTCGTTATCGATGAAGATAGCCAGTGGTTGCTTCAAGGATGGAAGGGCCGGATTGTTTATGCTCTATCTTCATGGAAGCCTGATTCTTAAATTGGTTTTCTCCACCACATTTACAGGCAGGATCAGAAAGGATCATGCATCTACTCGATTCCCGGCCCGTATGAAACATTGTTTCATGTCATGAATCAAAAGGTAAAGAAACTTAATGTTTTCATTCTGTATAATGGGTATGAACTTGAAAAGTGACAATTTTTACCTATAATTTTCTGTGCAGAGTTATGGCTGATGGCAGTAACTGAAAGTAAAATGGACTAATTAGCATAATCTGAAGTTCATAGCTTCAAGCATATTTGAAGCAATTGAAGTATTTAGGTTTTAATTTCTAGTTTGTAGAATTTCATAATGATTTTGAGTTAATAAAATATAGAAAATGTAAATGCAAGTAATCTCAAAATGTATATTTATTTATAAATAAGCAGTTTTTGTTTTTATCAGTTTGTAATATAGTGTGGAAAGAAAAATGGTGTGTCATTTTCTTATCAGCAAAGGAAGATTGTAGCTCATACCTTTTTTTGATTCTCAAGTGTAGCTCATACCTAATCTATCTAATCTGACAGTTTTTTGTCATGGGTGGATCCCACTCTTAAATATAGATCAACATTGAGATTTTTTTGATATTATATTCCAAGTGTCTTCCTATGTTTAATTTGATTTTGATAAAGTAAATTTTATTTTGTTTTTTTCACTATTAGATAATGGACCGTTTGATCCAAGCGGTTCTGATATAATGTCATGGAACCAATTTAACTAAAAGTTCAACTTGATAGTTAAGATCTAATAATAGATATTATACTAATCTGACAGTCTTAATGTAGAAAGGAAATTGGTATGTTATTTATCCAAGTTACTTAGCTCTGGAAATTAGAATCTATTTGCGTATGAAAGGGAACTACTAGCTATACTACATGCTCGCACCACTTAGAGGCATTACCTAGAAAATTCAACCATTGTCATCAAAACAAACCATGAAAGCATTGAGATTTTTTTTTTTTTTTTTGAAAAAATTGTAGATATACCTTCAACACAAAGGCATATCTAAACTATTAGGGTTAGATTACTCTATTCAGTATTAAAAGGGGTAGATAATAAGGTTGTAGATACCTTTTTCGTGAAGCATGAAGAGACTACCAAATTATTAGTCATGTCAATGGTGGTTCTTACTTGCTGGAAGAAGTCCAATCACCATCAAGTATGCGTCTCCGCTAAACGAAGGTTCGGAAAGGGGTTCCACCATAAGGGTGTACTGAGGGCAAGTTTTTTCCTGCCAATTTTTGGCAAGAGACCACTCTTAAGATTGGAACCCATGATTTCTCGGTCACACGACAACAACATTTACCGTTACGCCAAAGCTCAACATAATAAAATAGAATGCAGCAATTTATTGACATGTTATGAACTGATAAAGAATAATTGAAGGTAGGTGATTGGGAATGAAATTCAAGATATCTTTAGAAATATTCAGAATGAGTTAGTTCTATCGGCACATTCAGAATACACATAACAAATTTTTGTTACAAAAAAACAAACTCTAAAATGCATTATATCACTTAACGTGTATGCAATGAAAAAAAAATTACTTCTTAATAATACGGTTAAAAAGGTATTAACATTGTATATAATATAAGTGTGCATAATTAAACACTTAAACTTTTAGAATTTTAAGAATTGAGCTTCTCGTCATTTATTTCTACACACTAAGTCTGTGAATTATAATTTTCAGACAATTGAACCCTCACTAATGGTTATGTTAGCTAAACTGTTAGTGAAGATCAATGTGTATGAAAATTAAATATTAGAGGTTTAATCCTTAGAAATTTGGAACTTTCGGAACTTCATAATAATAATAATAATCCATGGAAATAAAAATGAAATGGAAAATAATAATAATAATAAAAATCCATAGAGATAACTTCATGTTTGAATTTTAAACAATATCATTTAACTGTATTTGGAATTTCACTTTCAAATTAACACATAAATATATCATTAATAAATTATTATACTAACTACACAAACATCTTATATTAGTTTGGGAGATGCTTCATGGTCTGATTCCGAGCTCTACTTTGCTTCATCTGGCATCAATGGTCGTTTTTCCTGGCGACGAACAACAAGATTCCTGAAGGTGGCGGCTCACTAGTTCAGGTATGTTTAGCGTCAAATCTGCGTTTAGTTTAACCCAAGTCCAGGGGAGGGATTTGGTGCATACTAAGAATTGGAAGATGATTTGGAATTTGCAAATCCCGGAGAGATTGAAATACTTTATTTGGTTACTAATGTATGAAGCTGTTTTGGTTAATGCGGTTCGGATGGCGAGACATCTGAGCGAGTCTGATGTGTGATTAGCGTGCGGTTTGTCGGAGTCATTATTGCACGTTTTGAGGGACTGTAGTGAGGCTGTGGGGCTTTGACGGATCTTAATACCTGCTGCGGATTGGATTGAGTTTTGCCGCGCTGATCTTAGTTCTTGGTTGTTAGCTGGTCTCAGTAAAAAGGGGAATTGGCGTGGTATAGGCTGGAGTACCGTGTTTGTCTACACCATCTGGTGGCTGTGGTGGTGGAGATGCTCGGCGGTGTTCGATCCGGATACTGCTGTTTGTCGAAATAAGCTGGAATTTGTATATGGTAAAGCTGGGGAATGTCAGAAAGCTTTTTTAGATGAGCATCGCATGAGAAATAGAAGTAGAAGGATTGTCATGGTTAGTTGGAAACCTCCGTCGAAGGGCTGGATCAAGGTGAATAGTGATGGCGCTTGTAAGGGAGCCCCGGGTCCGGCGGCTGCAGGGGGCCTTGCTCGGAATGACAATGGAGTTTGGGTAGGGGGTTCGCTATTAACTTAGGAATTTGCAGTGTTGTGCTTGCGGAGCTATGGGGTCTGTACTTCGGGTTGAAGTTTTCTTGGGATATACATTTCCGTAGAGTTGTATTCGAAATGGACTCGCTTGTGGTTGTGGATTTGTGAAGAATGGTAAGGATCATAGGCATAGGTTCTTTTGGCTAATTGATGAGTGTCAAAAGAGGTTAGTTTGATTCATGTTCTCCGCGAAGGTAACCGTGCCGCGGACTGGATGGCGAATTATGCAGGAAGTTTACCCCTGGGTCTTCACGAGTGTGAGGTGCCCCCTGCAGGCATCCTGGATATCTTATTTTCTGATATTTGTGGTACTCGTCTTCCTAGGATGACTAGTATCACTTAGCTTGTTCTTTGTTGTGCTCCGGGGTTTCGTCCCCTCCATTAAGATTTAAAAAAAAAAAAGTTATAAATTGGATCTCTCTAATTCATTCCCATCTTTTATTATTATAAAAATCATATTTAAACTTCTAAATTTTATAATTTTCTTGATTAACTCATGATCTATAATTACTAAATTATTCACTAATAATTTAATTAACAGAACCATTAGTAAAATGTTCAATGTATATAAAAATTAAAATTAAAAAATTTAATCTAAAAAAAATAATTAATGACTCAACTCTTAAAAATATGAAAATTTAAAAGCTTAATTATAGGAATATGTAAAAACAACATTATCCCAAGCATTGCGGTGGAAAATCAGATGTTGGAATTGACAAAAAATGATGTGAGTGGATATTATAGTTTGCTTATTATTTTAGTAACTAAATAATTGTGTTATAAGTTCTTGTTTGGACAACATACATACGTCATACTATTCCCAAATTGTGTAGACACTTTGTAACTTGTTCCACTAAATTGCTAAAAATACAAACAAATGTTTACTTTTGCTACTATATTTTAACTTCATTTGTCCCAACCTACCATGTGAAGTGTAAGTTTTGTAACCTTATCTGATATAAATTAATATGGTATATAATATGAATACTTTTTAAATTTTTATATATTATACAAGTAAATTTTTATAAATTAATATGGTATATAATATGAATAGTTTTAACTTTATTTCTCCCAACCTACCATGTGTAATGTGATAAGGATATTAGAAATACCGATTCACAATAGTTTCATCAAGGTGAAACTTGGTGAAGTATATTAAAATTTGATGAAATATTTAGTGATACTGATCCATAACAATTTTATCAATTTTTATATGAGTTTGACCAAAATTGATTAAAACGTTAGTGAAACTCTATGAAAGCTTGATGAAATATTCATAACAGTTTCACTAAGTTTTCTTTATAGTTTCACATGAATTTCACCTAGATGAAATTGGTGAAATTTAGAGAAACTCATAATTTTACTTGTTATAATTAGTAAAACTCTAGAGAAATTTAATAAAACCTTGGTGATATTAATTCACAATAGTTTCACAAGTTTCGCCAATGTTTCATTATATAAGTTCCACATGAGTTTTACCAAACTCTATTGAAACCTTAATGAAACGTTGTTGAAACATCCACAATAGTTTCATCAAGTTCCACATGAGTTTCACTGGTGAAACCTGGTCAAACCTTTAAACCTTAGTGAAACTTGTACATTTGGTAAAGTTGTTGTGTTTGATTTAGGTTTATTTGTGATGAATTAGGATCATAGTATATTTCATGAATTATAATTTGTTTCCGTTTCTACAATTGATTATGTATGTTGTTGATGAATGTGTTTTACATGAAATATTACAGCAGATATATAATTTTTCCATTTTGAAACGACACAAACAAAAGATTGTAGATATAAGATAAAACTATGAAAATCGACCGACAATGAATGGTTGTTGTTTGTTGGATGACGATGATGGAGTATTTTGATAATCACCAATGAAAGAGTTCCAAAGACAATAATTTCTAATAGAGCTTTGATTTTGTCTTGATAATTTAATTCTTCAATTTTTAGTTGCCTATGCCTAGACAAAATGGGATGAACAAAACAAATGTTGTCTTTGGTTACATAGTTAAATCAAAAATTAGTGTATGAAACACTTTTCTCAAACAAGGAAAGAGGTTCTCTAAACTCAATTGCTCCTGAATTATTGCAATGAATTATTGCAATAAGTGCACTTTAAAATAAATAAAAAACTTACTTTATATTACATCTAATAAATCATAAATCCAAACAATAAATTACAACTTGTAGCATTATTCATTTGCAAATAGGTTACAAATCAGACAGGGTGGGATGAGGACTGCTTCATCATCCTCGTTTAGATGGGAAATCTTCGTTGTTAGTAATATCAATCCAAGAAAAACAAGCAAAAATAAAATCAAATCAAATAGCAAAAAAAAATTATTCGTAATATGAAAATATAAGAACACGACGTGCCATTTCGGGATGACATTCGCCCCGTTCACGACATGCGGGCATTTCAAAGTCCATTGGAATTTGATTCACACCCTGTGTAAGAGAGAACATTATAGTTGGTTAATAGTTAAGACAAAATGTCTTCGCCTATAAACCCTTTGAATCTCTCATTAAAAAAAAATGTGAGATTGGTTTTCCTATTTCTCACCAAATCATTTTAAGTGGCTTACTTTGAATATCTATTTCCAATTCATTATTTATCTGCTTTACGCTTATAATATACCGTCATAGAGATTTTGGGGAGTAGAATACAATGACATATAACATGTTATGCTAAATTCCATATATCCATTATATTTTTAAGATTCAAGTTGACAAATAATAACAGTATAAATTGTCATTTTTCCAACAATCTCCCACATGAATGAATTTGAATGAGAAAAAATTTAATGTACTGATAACTTTCTACAGTCGATATTTGCATACTCTTTGTTAGTTGGAGGAATAATCCACACGAATCGGATTTTTTTAGGAATATATCGAGTTACGTAGGTGATAACTCTTGAAACTTCCTTTTAAAAGTACATGTAGTTTACTGACAACTAGTAGTAAACAAAGGTTTAACTCACCCAAAAATGTAACGTGAAAGAAAATGATTACCTCAGATATTTAAGTAGTCATATAACTTTCCAATTTAGCAATGTAAGATGTTTAACACGCCCCCTCACACTCAATTCATTCGTGCACAAAGAGAGAGGATTGTCACGCATATTTAAGAAGTCATGTAGCTTTCCTATTTAGCAATATAGAACGTTTAACACGCCTCCTTACGCTCAATTCATTGGTACGCGACGCTAATATCAACGGGAGCCTCAATATTGAGTTATGACTCTGATACCATGTAAACAAAGACCTAACTCACCCCAAAAGGTAACTCGAAGGGAGATTATTATCTCACATATTTAAGGAGTCATGTAGCTTTCCAATTCACATGGAATTGAGCTCACCCATGAAGATCCTCATTGCGGTTAGTAACGAGTTCAGACCTGTTGTATTGCAGGTCAGCTTGATTGCCTTACCTTAGAATGTCTAGCAATGTGAAATGTTTAACACTAGTACTCCTTCATTTCACAATAATTAAGAAATGTAATTAATGTTAACTAAAATTTTTTATTACTCTTGTATTAATTGCATTAACTGAAAAAACAAAGTAAGACTTACTTTGTCAAAAACAAAGTAAACATAGAAGACACCATATTTCTAAAACAAAAAGACAACTTAAATAAAAGTATATCTGATATAAAAAAAAAAAAAAAAACTACTAATGTGTATAGATTTAATCAAAACGTAATGTATTATAGTACAACATTTTTTTAGAAAAACATCTATTACGAGGAAGTACATGAATGTCCTTAAACTATTATATCGTTTACACAAACGTTGATATACCTCACACAAATATCAACATAACACATATATCATGACTATTTCCGTTATCATGGTAAACATCTCCTAATTAATCTATTCCATCCTGAATTATAGCAATGGTTCTATTTCCAGTAAAAAGAACTAATAAATCATAAATCCAACTAATAAATTACAACTCATAACATTTGCTCACTTGTAACAGGGTTTTAAATGGAGATGTTTTCCTATCTTCATCCTCATCTAGATATGAAATCTCATTATTAGCAATATTAATCTAGAAATAAATTTGAAATCTCATTATTAGCAATATCAATCTAGAAATAAATTTGTTTTGTTATTTCATTTCTACTCGTTTCTTTTTCTAGATTGATATTGTTAACACCCATTCGTTTCTTTTTCTGGATTGATATTGTTAACACCCATCTTTGTCCACGTCTATGAAATGGAAAAAAGTATCTCTATCCCATCTCCATGGAAATCTCCTCTCCTCATTACTCAAATTGCAACTAACAAATTTAGAAACTTTTCCTTTAATGAAATTTAAATTTTGTCAGGCAAATAAAATCTTAAAAATGTTAGTATACTTAATACAAAAAATGCATCAATCATCAATTCATAATTCATATCCACCTCCATAAGAAAAATAAATGGAGATTTCACAACTAGAATCAAAGACTGACTTGAATGGTTACTTTGAGTACATTGGGCAAGTAGTATGAAATTAAATAAATTATAATAACTTTTCAAAAAAAAAAAAATTATAATAAACACTATGTACAAATGAAGTACGATAAAAACAAACCTAGAAAGCACCTTATTATTACTCATAGTATGAAAAATCACAAAAACAAGAAAACAATGAAATAGCATCGAATGGCGGATGAATCTCAATAATGTCCAAGAATCTATGATTTCATTTCTTCTTTAAAGTAATATTTAACACCAATTTTTCCTATCACTTGCAAAATTTTATTTACAACAACACACTGTAAAATCACTGGAAAAGTAGGCAACATATAATGCGAACAATTTCAGGGTCGAGTATACTGAGGAATTGTTTCCCAATTAATTCCGCATCTAGTCATTCAAAATACTGTGTAAACCTTGTTCAAGTTTTAGGCTTTTTTGGCGTACTCGAATTCCCAGGCTCGGCCCTGCGTTTTATTCCTAAGAAATGCTCAACCTGGAAAAAAAACATCAGTCAGTATGGGGTGGTGGTGGAAACAACCTTCCAAGAAAAAGATTGGTAAGAGGATTAATATTGCAACAATATTCAGATTTGATTCCTTTAAATGACAAGAAAGGCTCGGCAACTACTAGACAAGCACACAAAATAATGAATCAAATAATTCCTAGGATCTATCGGCAAAGTTATCATGAAATAACATCAAAAGGTTGCACAAGCCTGCAAATGCTACTGTTATCAGAAAGCCAGATCAGCAACATTATTCATGAGCATCATATCCTTCCTAAAACTAACATTGAAGTTTAAGACCTCAGCATGGGAACTCCGAAGATTGTCAGAGATGATAATAATAATAATAATAAAAGTTATTTTTGTACCTTACCTATGGTTCCTTGAAATAATAATACCATAGCCTTTTAAACCAAATGGTCAAGGTTTCATTTGTTAATGAAATTTCCAACACATAGTATGATGGGCATGTGTTACGCTACAAGGGCATTCACGTACCGGGATGTATTAGGATAATAATAAAAGCTATTAATTGCCAAGCCTATTGATAGGAATGTTTTAGAACAGGTAAGCTGTATAAGATAGGGGCATTTATGATATAAGCCATTAGTATATAGGTTACTTTGTAAAGAAGGGAGAGGGGAGAATTTGGGTAATATTTTCCAAGGATAGAAACTCAAACACAAAGATGGCAATATAAAGCAGAAATACCGATATAGGGATAAAGTACCAAAATAGCCTCAAGGCTCTCGGGAAAGAGCTAATTTAGCCCCCACGTACAGATAAGTACAATTTCAGTCCTAAAGTTTATCAAATGGCGCATCAAAGGCTTCACTGTCAGGATTAGGATTTCTGACAGTAAGATTAGGGCAGAAAAGATCTTAGGAGAAGAGAAGAATAGAGAAGAACAGAGAAGGTTAGAGAGAGATCGAGATAAACAGAGAAAAGAGAATAGAGAGAAGGATAGAGAGAAGAATTAAGAAGAAAAAATAAAGATTTCATCAATCAATTGCATAATGAATTAGTACATGTTGATTCTCTTAAATAGGGAAAAGGAAAGTAAAGATGGCCTAACAAATTCATCTCTCTAATAATTCTAACCTACCTTAAATAGGAAATACAATCTACCTTAAATCACTGTAATAATTCTAACATACCTTAAATAAGAAAAGGAAATACAACCTACCTTAAATAAGAATAAGAATTAGAGCAATTCACTAAATAGATAGAATGACAGCTAAGGATGGTAAAGAGTCATTTTAATCCTTCTTCTTTTGCACATATGTGACATTCACTAACATAAATTGACACATCAGCTGTTGGTGTCATTAACCCCTCTACACCTAGAATCCAAAATCTGATGTTGGTGGAAATATGACGTGGCACCTAGATGTAGAGAGGTTAATGGCACCAACATCTGACGTGCCAATTTCTATTATTGAGGCCTTTAATTGCGTCATTTGATAAACGTTGAGACTGAAATTGTATTTGTTTAGTACGTGGAGCTAAATTAGCTCTTTGCTTGAAAAACCTTGAGGCTATTGTGATACCTTATCCCATTGATATATATATAGAAGGAAAATAAGATGAACAATTGATAAAATGGATTGAGCTATCCCTCTAATCCCCCAGGAGAAATCTTCCTCTCTACTAAGTAGAGCCCTCTGCAATAGCAGCCAAAATGTTACCCAAATTCTCCCCTCTCCATTCTTTACAAAATAACCTATATACTAATGTCTTATACCATAAATACCCATGTCCTATACACTCGACCCTTCTAGAACATTCATGTCAATGGGCTAGGCCACTCTCTATCGTTACCCACCCCTTCAAAACAGTCTAGCCCTCAAGATGGAGTTAAGAGGTCCATCTATTGAATGAAGATTCATCTT
This sequence comes from Euphorbia lathyris, assembly GCF_963576675.1. Taxonomy (NCBI): domain Eukaryota; kingdom Viridiplantae; phylum Streptophyta; class Magnoliopsida; order Malpighiales; family Euphorbiaceae; genus Euphorbia; species Euphorbia lathyris. The sequence continues at coordinate 71,426,365 of NC_088913.1, forward strand.
TCTAATCCCCCAGGAGAAATCTCCCTCCCTACTAAGCATAGCAGCTCTTCAACAGTAGCCAAAATGTTACCCAAATTCTCCCCTCTGCCTTCTTTACGAAGTAACCTACATACTAATGACTCATACCATAAATGCCCCTGTCCTGTCTTCTAGAACATTCTCTATCTGTGTTTGAAAGATAATAACAAAAGTTCTTCTTGGACCTTACATATCAGCTAAAACTTCTAGGTCAAATATATATAGCAAGTTATCCTCCAGAGACAGTTACTCTCAAACAAATATATATAGCTTTATTGAGAAAAGCAAACAGACAAAACACCATAAAGCACTTAAGAAGACTAGCACCCGTCACCACAAAAGATAATTGATTGTTTGAAAATCAAGAAGTCAAATATATATTAGTGAAATGACTCGTGAGGTAAAATAATACGAAAACTGTGCCATCCAGTCCTAGCATGCATGATCGCCTCAAACCCTTTAAAGGTGTGAGAATGGAGTGGTGTTGAGTTCAAAGTAATTTTATAAGTAATAATGGTTGGATTGGATTTATCACAATCATGGTGAGAGTTATTGAAGGAAATATCTTATCACTGTTAATTAGGACAAAAGTAGGGGTTACATCTATTGAGAATAAAATGAGAGAAAACCGACTAAGGTGGTTTGGCCATGTGAGACGTAGAGCGCTTGATGCGCCGGTTAGGAGAACCGAAGAGTGGCAAAGGGATGTAGTGGTGAGGGGTAGGGGAAGACCTAAGCAAACTTGGAGGAGGGTGATCGAGAGTGATATGAGTTTATTGGGAATTGAGGAAAATATGGTAGTGGATAGGACGGAGTGGAGGGAGCGAATCTGTGTCGCTGACACGACTTGATTTTCACGGTTTTATATGATGGTTCATGTTAGCCGACCCCGAATCATTTCGGGACTAAGGCTTTGTTGTTGTTGTTGTTGTTGTTGTTAATTAGCCATTTGGCTTCCTTGAATTTCTATATGCAAAAGAAAATTGGAAAAAAAAAAATTGTGATACTAAAGCAAAAGAGGGAGGGTGAGCCTTGGCGCAAGGGTAACCGTTGTCGTCGTGTGACTAAGAGGTCATGGGTTCGAGTCTTAGAAGCGGCATCTTGCCAAAGTATTGGTAGGAGAAGGCTTGCCCCCAGTACACCCTTGTGGTGGGACCCCTCCCCGGACCCTCGCTTAAACGGGGACGCGTAATGCACCGGGCCGCCCTTTTACTAAAGCAAAAGAGGGATCTAAAGAAGGCAGGATGAAAGATCAAATAAATCTGCAATTTTGGATAGGCTCTTGTTGGGACCTTATAATATATTACATACTCATAGTTCAATTTCACATGCTCAGTCAATGGCTGTTCAGCTGTTAAACTTTGATTTTACAATAGATCATGCTTAGCAGGAAATGCTGGATTATGATTCCGCAAATTATGTCAGGCAACTCAAACCTTACATATCTAAACCAATGAAGAAAAGTTTCTCAAGAACTTTCATAATTGTCTTCATATCTGTAATAATTTCTATCCATTCTAGATTTCAGGTTTAATCCAAAGAACCAAATTAGTTTTCCTATCAAACGTCATGGAGGAAACTCATGCTAATAATATATTTGCCATCCTATTCATCCACAAGACTCGCTTTTCATCCCTAGACTAAAGATAACCCCACAGCTTTCTTCCTGTTTTACGTCAAACATAAATACCTGCCTACTCATCAACATAAACGATAGATAGCCAGATTAGCACTTCAACAATTCGCAATCTCAATAAATTTCAAATTCTGTTACAGAAAACACCAAATTCTTCAAGCAACAAAGCATTTCTGAAAGCATGTTCTGCATTTACAAGTGTACCTATACTAGTGTAAGCATTGACTGACCTTTTTGTCACCAAGCATGGGTGTTAAACCCCCTGGAAGATTCTTCTCAACAGTTCCAAAACCACTTCTAAGATCACCAGCGTCCCTGCAAATCAAGTATATATGAAAAGGCAGACAAGTTATTGCTTAAATGCACACAATTTCAGATTTGCCTTAAAAAAGTTATAAATTCATCAATCAAGTGGAAGCACAAAATTCATTGCTGGATGGTATGAACTTTCAGGTTTTCCAAGACTTCAGTGTATAAGTTTACCAACCTTAAAATCAAAGTCAATGGAACTGATTCACTTCAACCAACTAAAATACACGAACTTTCTGGAGCAAGTTCACAAAACCTTTTCTATAAAATCAATCATAATCCCCTCTAGGAAGGAAACTTTGTGAAGGGAAAAAAAGGTCCAGCGAGGTTTCTCTTTTTTAAAAATAAAGAATTAAAAAAGCATTAAAAAAATTCATTCAGGAAAATACATTTTTTTGCGGTGAGATGTGAACTACAATTTAAAGTAGCCTTTGGGTAAGGGATCTGGAATCCTAAGTCTATTTAGTTTTAAGTAGTTCAAATAAAGATTAGACAGGCTTCATACTCATTCCAAATTCACCACGTCATAGTATTCATTTAATGATTTTTTTTGGGTAAGTGAGTCTGATAGTCGGTTCAAGACTGGTCAAACACCTTTTAAGTGGTTCCTCTCCCAATAAAATTCTCTTGCATATACTAGCGCTCGAAGTCGAGGTTTCTAGCTTAAACAACTTGAGACCCTTAATCACTCAAGCCAACCTTAATTAGTTTTCCAATAATGAATTCGATCAACACTCATTTTTTTAAAATTTTCTTAAAATAGGAAATTAAATCAAAGCTCGTCAACCAGTGCAAAGGAAGAAAAGAACAAAAGAAGAAAAAAATCCAATTTCATCCCGAGTTCAATCAAATGAAATTTGCTGATTAACTTAGATATGAAAAACTATATGGTGATATACTTAGTTTTCTTTGATAAGCCATTCCCAATTAGTTCAGAAACTCTTCGCAATTCACAATAATAAATTGTATGTGAAATATCGTGAAAAAAAAAATCATACCCTGGTTTAACATGACCACTGAGAACAAGGTAGGGTGTCTTAAGCTGAGCCTGTGCCTCTCTCATCCTCTCTACAGAGAGTGATGGTGTATCTGAATTTTTCATTTGCTTCAACTTCATTTCTTCCAGGTATTGATTCATGCGCTTTTCTTGCTTCCCTTTGCCAGGCCCTTTACCATGGAACATATGTGAAAGCTTCCTAAAGGATTCCTTGGGAGTCATCTGGTTGAAAGAAGGAAATCATCAAAGTCATAATTAGGAGTTAAGAATGTAGACGGCATTTAGCATATGGCTGGCCACTCTTAAAAATCAGTGAATACAGGTTACACTTTCACTTTTCCTGCTTATGGGAATTCTACAAATAAATAAATGAGAAACAAGAAAATTCATCTTAATAGGATGTGATTATGAGACAGGCGCAGGCCCCAATGGATGAATAAATCCTTATGCCAACTACAATCTCTAAAGTGGTTATACCCATCTGCCAAAAAATAGTAGTAAAGAAGCACGCCCAAACTACTATCCAAAGGCACTCAATAATCTAATCATTCTCCTAGGCACAATAAAATTATGAACATATGATCTAAGAAGAACCAGTTGACTGAATATATGCATGCATATAACCATAGGGGCCAAGCTCGGGTTGTAAAACTCTGCAACCAGATCCCTCCTGTACAGGATCTCGATATAAAGGTTTCATTCCCACCAATCATGGAAAAATATAATGCATAGAAAGCCATTAGAAGTGAAACAATGATCAAAGTACTTACAATACGCCCAAACTCATCCGTCCTCTCAATTCGGATGTTCTTAAACCTCTCATTGTTAGAAACATCATCATTGCTCATGATGCCAACAAGTTTACTCTTTTTCTTGTCCATGTTTCTGCCACCCCAGTCAACACTTTCCTTCAGCGATCCTCGCTCTTTGAGCAGCTTCAGTGCACCAGATAATCCTTTCCCAACTGGAACTTCATGAATAATAGCATCTGGAACAACATCCTCCTTGGTCTCATTCACTGAGTTATCATCATTAGAAGTGTCATTAACTTCTGTCCACCCACTAACCTCATCTTTTTTTTCTTGATCAGAAGTTACTGGAGCTTCATCCTCATCCATGAAAACATCTTCAGCATCAGGTTTATGAGCCTCTGAAAGAGCAAAAACACCCCATGTTAGTGTCATGGAATACAAGCAATGCACAATTTCAATTTCCAAATAATGAAGGCTAAATACATAATTACACACCTAAACTTGTTACTTTTTTCCATTTGACACCTTGTACCTATACTTGAACCTATCACACACTTGAACTTGTAACTTTTTGCTGTTTGGAACCCTGATCTTGTCAATTTTGGACCTATTGCACCCTTACTTGCTGATTTGGTACACTTCAAATTTGCTTCAAAGTGGATTTTATTTGAAGTTTGCCAAATCAGCAAATAAGGGTCTTGGAGCCCGAAAATTGACAAGTTCAGGGTGTCAAACCAAAAAAAAAGTTACAATTTTAGATGTGTGATTAGTCCAAGTACAAGTACAGGGTGCCAAACAACAAAATGTTGCAAATTTAGGTGTGTGATTATGCATTTAGCCAATAATGAACTATAGATGAAAAATTTGGAACCATGGACCATAAAAGCATGTTAACATAATATGGAAAAATTTCCAATTAAATGAAACGCTCTAGTTCAAAAATCAGAACGAATAAAATACAACACAAGTCAATGATAATCCTAGTAACAAACCCAATTCAGGTTGTATAATGCACAAATCAGTGACATTAAGTCAAATACCATAGATGATTACACAGCTTAAAGTTATAAACAAGATATCAGAGGACTATTTCAATGTAGAGAGTCCAATATGATCTAGATTTCAGTTTTCACCATAGTTGTTAAAGGCGCAAGGCGCACTAAGGCGCCAAGGGGTCCTGGAGCCTGGGCTCAAGGTGCAAGGCGAGGTGCGCGCCTTAGAAAGACAAGGCACAAAAATAAAATAAAAATATATACTCTTTTAGTAGTTAAGCATAAACAAAAAAAAATGCAAAAAACACCAAATTAAGTTCATAATTCATAAAGACACGTATACTTAACTTCTTAACCTAAAGTACCTAACTATAACTAATGCTGCTAAATTAATAACCATTCGTTGTCAATCAAAAAGAACACACAACAAAAACTAATAATCATCATCATCAAGATCATCCTCCAAATTAATATGGTCCTCTCCATATACTTAAGGTGACTTCTTCTCCTAATTTTTCTCTATTCTTTATATATTTAATTATGACCGGGATGCTTCATATTCTTATTTAAGTTAAGGGTTAAGATTAATCTTATTTAAGTTAGATTAGTGGTTGAGATTAATAAAGCAGTTATTTTAAAAAAACTGTAAAAAAAAACCTGGGCACACCAGGCTCCAGGCTACAAGGCGCCCAAGGCGAGTGTCTTTTTTACAGCGCCTCAATTTTAAGGTTCAAGGCTCAAGACCTTGACCCTTGCTCGAGGCGCCTCAGGCGTGTCTTTAACAACTATGGTTTTCACAACTTCAAGTCTTTTAAAGTTAGCCTTACTGAACTCCTTTTTCCCTATTCTAATGCATAAACGCCTGATAGAGACACAATACCTTCATCCAGTTGAAGTCCCCAGACAAACTCGTCCATTTCAGTGAAGACAACCTTGTTTTCTTGTGACTCTCCAATTGAATCATCCACTACTTGATTGTTTGTTGTACTAGCGGTGGCTAGCCGAGCTATAGCTTGAGGCCCAGATACTTCCTCCTTTTGCTTTTGAAGAGCTAGTTTTCTTGCTCTTTCTAAGGATTTGAACAGTTCCTCATCATCATCTACAAACACAGGATTTTCATCTTCATCCAACTTAGAAGCAAGAGTTTGCTCAAGTTGCAATGATTTAGAAGCTTCATCTGCTTTAGCTAATGCAGACTGATACGCGCTACTTCTCATTTCTGCTTCAGATCTCTCTCGTTCCTCTCTAATGGCCTGCCTTCTCCCATCATTTCGCGAACCAAGATCTCCAACACCCAATCCTGCAGAGACAGCCTCAACTTCAAGGGCATCTAAGTCCAGCTTCTCCTTCTTCCTTAATGACTTTTTTTTCTTGGGCTTCTTAAACTTAAGGATCTCTTCTTGAGTATAATAATCTGACGAGATTTTTCCAGAGGAGTTAAGATCCTCAAAGCGATTTCCCGTGGAAGTGCCTTGTAGCCTTTTGCGGAGCTGAACATGACAGTATGACAATCATAATACATTAGTAGCAATAATAATAATATCATGAAAAGAAAATAGTAATAGTGACAAACTAACATAACAAAAACAAGAAGATAGCACAACAGTAACGAAAACAAAAAGGTACAAAAAATATTGCTAACATATTTCTTGCTAAGTTTCTTGATTAAAGGACTGTACCTCTTCCAATTTCTTCTCAGCTTCACCAGTGAAACGTCCTCTTTCATCAAGAGTTAAGCCCTGATAAAAAAAAATCATTGAATACTAATGATCATATGTTTTCAATAACAATTAACCCCTAATAAACAATTTCCAAACAGTGTTGACCATTTGTTCCCAATAACAATTAAAGATCCACATGAGGGGGGAATTTTTACCTCATCAGAAGCCGCATTGTCGTATTGTGGAAGCATTTTCTTCTCTGAAGCAGGATCATCATTGAACCTATTGGAACATGTCAAACTAGTTAGGAACGTTAGAACATTTGTAAAATTGAGAACATAATACTTCATAACTTTTCCTATTACTTGTCATCATAAATCCCTGTCTTTTTCTTGGCAGCCTTATAAGCCTCATTCCGGCGCTTCTGCTCCCCAATTTCCACATTTTCAAGCATGTCAACCTCTGCCATATCAGACCAAAAACCTCTGTCAAGCCAAGATGTAGTAACTTCAGGGAACTAAACAAGAAACATGCATAAAATACCAACTGCTTTACCTTCATTTATGTCACCATCAGCTAGTATACTCTGATCTTTGAGTGTTAAAACAACTGCTCCACCTTCCATCACCTTCTCAAAGCCATGAAGAACCTTAACTCCAGCTAAATTATCTATGAACAGGTTTTCATAACAGAAAGAAAAGGTCAACCTGACTAGTATTAAATGATGCCCTTGCTAAAGTATAACCATATCATTCAGTTGTGAAACATAGAGCTGTCACACTTGAAGTCCAAACATTGATACAAAGGGATTAATGAAACTGAACCCATAAACTATGACACCCTAGGTTCAACTAACACAACAAAGGAATTTTATTGTGAATCGTGAGCCATACTAGGTGTCTGCATCTTTTTAAGAACAAAAACATTTGAATTTAATGTTTTCTCATTTGAGTTAGCATTACAGAATTTTAATGAAAGAAGCACAATTAGGCTGAAATTGCATGATATATCATGAAAAATGAGAAATTACAAATCAAAATGGAATTATGAACAAATGTTTGAATGACTAACAATTATGAAAAAGACCATACCAGTAGCATGCTCCCTTTGCTCCTCGTCTTCAGATTCTCCTTGAACAATATTGTCCTGAAAGTTACATCGAAGTGAATTAAACAAATTGAAGAAACTATATCAAGTAATATATAATGCAAAAAATAAAAGCTTGTAAAGATAAACTGACTTGCTCCTCAAAAACTTTTGAGAGCTGCTTGGCTTTCTCTTTATCAGCATTCTTTTTCTCTGCAAGCTTACGACTTTTAGAAACCCATGACAAAACCTCAGAACCACCTTCCGAGTCTTTCTTCAATCTTTCTTCTTTCATCCTGAAGAAATAAAAAGTGACAAGAGGTGTGTGTATAGCTCACTCATGGCTTGTACATAATGAAAACAAGGTATTCATTCTTCCATAAACAGATTAGTGAAATATACTATATAAATAGAAAAGCATACAGCAATGGGTTTTTAATAACCTAAAAATACTTTGAAGTCCGTATTTGTCTACATCATAATATTTTTGTTGTCCTTGCTAAAAGAAGGACGAAGTTTCATGGTGACTTGTAAGTCACCAATTTGACTAGTGGAAACAACTTATCTGTAAGAAAACCCCCAAGAGATCAACTAACAACACAAATGACCCTCCCCCAGCCAACACAAAAAGTAAGGAACCAACTTTTTATATTAAGTACAAAACTATAGGGCAAAGGATTTTTATGAAGACGGACAGATAGCAATTAGCATCAGAATTGATAGCTAGCACATAAATTTGAAATAGAAAATTTTCAACTTTCAGCACTTCAGTTGCAATTTTGAAAAACTGATGGATTTATAAACACTATTCCAACTATTATATCAGAGAACACCCCAGGTCAACAGTTGAGAGCCCAAATGTAAACTAAGGACTCCCAACTACTTCTCCACAAAAGCACTAAGCTATTAGGAGGCAAAAAATTTAGCACCAAGTTACAAGGTGCAAAATATTTTTATTTACAAATTCTTTTCCATGGTAGACAATGTGGAAATGTATGTCCACTGCATGTAATATTATAATCCGAAGACCTTCACAAAGAAAAATTTATGGATGAAGCTATTAAGAGAGTAATCATGCAGATAAAATATTACGGCAGGTTAAGCAAGAAAAGGACAAATATAATTTACTTACTTCAAGATACGACCCTGAAGCTCTGAGGAATTTGCATGTCCTCCACTGGAAACCCTTTGTTCGACTTCACCGAAAGAAACTCTTGGTTGCTTTATACCATTATTGTCCCTGTCATTTGCATAGCGCATTTCAGCTATATCATCCTTGGCTCTGTCATGGTCTTCCTCGTGGCTTCTTTTGCCCACTCTGTCTTTGTCTCTCAATCTTTCTTTGTCATGATCTGCTTCCTTCTCCCTCTCTCTAATCTTCTCTCTTCCCCTTTCCCTGTCCCTATCTTTATCAAATTCCCTCTCCTTCTCTCGATCACTATATTTCTCTCTCTCTTTCTCCTTTGTTCTATCTCTTTCTTTTTCTCTATCTCTATCCCTATCCCTACTCTTCTCCTTCCCCCTTTCTTTATCAACTTCTCTCTCCCTCTCCCGCTCTTTTTCCTTACCTCTGTCTTTCCTATCCTTATCATGCTCACGCTCCTTGTCTCTCATCTTCTCTCGATCATGGTCTTTGTCCTTCAACTTGCTATCCCTAGTCCTATCCTTGCCACGCTCCTTATCTATATGCTCATCTTGGTTCTTCTCCAAATTTTTGGTTATATCTTCACTAGTTCTCTTAGAGCGTTCTTTGTCCTTGTTTCTATGATCCCTATCCCTATCTTCCCCTCGGCTGCTTTTCTTCCTATCCTTGTCTCTAGTAAAATTCTTGCTAGATTTTTCAATTCCACCTTCAACATATCCTCCATCCTCGTGTCTTCTAGGAGAGTCATCTATAGTATCCCTATCTTTTCGTTCCATTGCCACAATTGAACTCAGGCCCTAATCTTTACACCACTATGAGAAAAGATCGTATGGAAACCTAAACATGACAAAGTTCAGATAAATAAGTTAAAAGGGAAAATTGAATTGACAAATAACAACTGAGAATTCATGTTTTTATGCTAACTTGGAAACAAACAATACACACTCAAGGGAAAGCAGCAGTTACCGAGCATACCAAAAAGAAAAATCCATAGGACTAAAAAGAGCAACAGTTGCAGCATAAGTAAACAGAACCCATGAATTTTTCTTACAAAAAGAAATCATAGCATCATATACTGATGGAACATAGGAGAAGGAATATATATATATATATATATATATATATATATGGTTAATGAAAGAAGACATAAAAGTGATAATTAGGCAATTACCAGACAAAAAATGAAATTAATCATATCATGCACCACAGTAAGGACTAGGTCTATAGTAATAGAAGTTGCCTAAGTCAGACAGAGGCATAGGTATAACATAAGGGGCAAGCACGGTTGATTACTGGTGCTAATGATGCCATGAAGTTATGCTCATGATATTTCTAACTTCCGTAGCTACCAGCTGGTCATTAACTGTGAGGCTAGTGGAGATTTAACACTATTCGAACAGCTATAATAATTTGCAGCGAGCTACTCTAGTTATTTTTACTTAAACACAAATTAGAACATAGTTGGCTACCAACTGAAACAAAAACAAAAGGAATGTCTCACTTTCCTCAAAGGTATAATTGCGTTTTTCTATCTTCTGGTTGTTGATAATTAATTAAGATGAACTGCGTTCAGCTGACTAATTGAATTAACATTACTCAGACCCAAGTGATCAATCAGTTACAGATAACAAGAATTTAATGGCTCTATATTGAGCAGAGAAAAACTATATGATGAAAAGGAAATCATAACTGTTTAACAATAAAAGCAAAGTTGCCATGTCTATAATTTCCCACAGCATGCACAGAACAATCTCACAAGGTTCCAATGATAAAATTTGAAACCCATACTTGGCTGTCTCTTTCATGTTGATTAATTCTTTGTCCTCTTTTATGTTCTTATATATTAAATTTCTAGTGACTTTCCCTGTTCAAAATAAGCCCTATCAGCTGCTTTGAGAAGGTCAGATAACCTCTTCAATATCAGGACTTGGAACATGCAGGAACAGAAACCAAATCAACATGAGCGGAGTATATTATATAAGACAGAAATGCTAAAAGTACATTCGATGAAACACTCTTAATCAACACTACAAGCAAATTATAAATTAACAGCTCAAATCCACTCGTTAATCCCCTCAACCAAATTCAGACAGCGTGAGAAGGAATCCAATTAGTTTTAGCCTTCTAGGAAAATAATAAAAATCTTTCACCGAGCTAAAGCCATCCCTCGTCATTGGGATTCATATAATCGAAAAGATATAACATCTCTCTGAAAGAAATCAATATTTTTACAGGAATTGTTGAATATGTTCCAAACAAACTATTAGTTTATCTCAGGTATTTCAGTTGTAAATCAATTGCATTATCTATCAATTAGGGTTTGAAACTGACCTTAAGAAATTGCTTAGAAGGCTTGAGTAGCGTTATTGCTGGACGAAATCCTCTATCGTAGAAGAGCGAGGAGGAGAAACACGGCGATATAGCAGAAGAAGATTGAGAAAAATGTAGGGGGGAGTAATTATTGTTAAAGACACAGTGGAATAGTTACTCCGTTGTTTGAACTCGAAGGTGTTACTTTAAAGTGGGCCACTATATACCGCACTAAAATTCCGGTTGACCGCCCTGTATTGACCTTTTTGCCCTTCTCATTATTTCAAACATAAGTTTTGAAATTCCAAATCCTCTCAACATCTTTTCCATTCTAAAAAAAACCGACCAAAAACGAGATGGCACGAAGAGGAGGCATCGGCAAAGGATACATGGGTATTACGGTAAGTATTTCCATAAAAAAAATTATCAAAATCGTGAGTAATCGGGCCGAAATTCGGGATTAAAATTCCAGAATTTCGCCTAGGCGGGCGCCGGAATCCATCTCCGCCTACGGTGGAGATGCATAGTGTCGAGCGATCCACCTTAGGGTGGATCGCACGGCGCACGCGCTCCACCGTAAGGCGGAGCGCGCGGCGCATGCGATCCACCTTAGGGTGGATCGCTCGACGTACGCGTTCCACTTAAGGTGGAACGCGTACAACGCATGCGCTCCACCTTATGGTGGGGCGCATGCGCCACCCGTTTGGCCTAAGGGCCAAACATTTGCGGCGCACTGGTCGGCCCTAAGGCCGACTGGTGCGCCGCACCCGTTTGGACCTTAGGGCAGGTGGTGTAAACCACCCGTCCAGGCCAAAAAGGGGCAAATTTTGAATTTTTTTTAAAAAAAATTGCACGGACCGGGCGTAGGCAAACCCGAACGTATAGAAAAAAAAATTATGTTAAATTGAATATACCTTATAAATAAATAATATTACAGGATAAGGAGGGAGCTGACCCTAGACGCACGTCTTCACGTCCTGTTACTGCATCTGCTCGGCGGGACCGGGAGGAGCAGCAGCGGTTTATGGCGGACGCCCGGAGGGCACATGCTGCACAGGCGGAGCGTGCTGAGGGACGGGATGAGGCGGCTGGTATAGACATGGACGGGGATGCTTCTATGCATCGTCCTAGTGCTGATACTATCCCCATAGATCGTGGCGTTGTGACGAGGGGTCGAGACGGACGATTTTCTTCTACCGCAGCATCTTCTTCTGGTAAGAGAAATTAAAAAATGTGTTTATTTGTATTTGTGTTAATCGTGATTATTGAAAAATATACTAAAAAATTAATGTCTACCGTTTGCTGTAATTTCAGGTAGCAGCAAGCGATCGAGGAGTGTAGAGGATGACTGGGTTGTGAAGGACCCCGTCCCCGGGGGTCCATTTGATGGTGCTGTGATCCTGAGCTTTTTGGGACATATTGCATGTGCTATATGGGCCGGTCAGGACAGGGGCGTCCTTAGGTGTCATACCAGATCAGGGTATTGCACGAAGCTGAGATTATGGTACAGTGGTTCTTCCCGGACGATTCAGTCGCGTATCGAGTCATCTGGCTTGTTCCATTTACCTGGTATTATGCACAGTCACATAGATGCTGCACTGATCACAGCATTTGTTGAGCGGTGGCAGCCAGACACGTCATAATTTCACATGGCATTTGGCGAGATGACCATTTTGATGCATGATGTGTGGGAGATATTGCGCATCCCCGTAGATGGTGCCATGGTGACTGCTGATGCGACTGTTGATGAGCTTAAGGAGTGCGTGATGGATTTGTTTGGGGCGACTCGGGTTGAGTTAGATGCCCGTCATTATGCTTCTGGTGGTATACGAGCCGCTTCCGTCATGGAGCGCTGTGGAGGTGATCGGATTCCTGAGACCCAGGCTATAGCTTGGACGTGGCTGATGCTCGGTTCCACCTTGTTCGTAGACAAGAGTGGTGACCGCATCCGACCTTCTTGTCGGTTAGAGGTGCAGGACTCGGCGGCTGGAGCCGTTGGACTTTCTTGGGGATCAGCTGCACTAGCATATCTATACCGTCATCTTGGTATTGCTACCAGAGGAGATTACGGGCAGATGACGGGTTGTATGACATTGCTCCAGTCCTGGATTTACGAGTATTTTCCTTGCTTCAGGCCACATCGAGAGGCAGTTACAGTTGACCCGGATCTTCCTAGGGCTTCGTTGTGGCCATCTATATCGATGGAGAAGAGCGATGAGCGGTTGAGAGCATTTCGTGCCCGGCTTGATGTGTTGACAGCAGATGAGGTATACTTGCTTTATAATTATAAATACTATTCAATTAAAACAAATTTGTGTATTACTTGTATGTGTTAATGTAATTTTATACATCTGTAGGTCATGTGGATGCCGTATGGCCCTGATGCCATTACTGAGACCCCGAGGACTCTATATTCTGGATGGATACGGTATCGGGATGTGATCGAGCCGTACATGCCGGGGCGATGCCTTCGACAGCTTGGACATGTGCAGACCATTCCTAGACCGATATTGCAGCCTTCTAAGGCTGTTCGCCCGTGGACCAGTTTGAAGTATCGTGTAGAGGTGCCAGCTGTGATGGTGCAGGGTATTTGGGACTCTTTTCCCCAGTCGTCCGTCCTTATACTGTCTGTATTCACTCCAGCACATACTCCATCAGATTGTGAGGATCAGTACATGCATTGGTACACCCGTCACTCACACCCTCGTCTACTTCCGGAGATTGTTGCACCCGGACCGGCTGTTTATACTCGCTCGAACAGTGAGATTGTAAGTTATTTTTGGTTTTCTTGACTGGTCTAGTAATGTGAAATGATATTTACTGAAATGTGAAATGATATTAACCTTGTTTTTTGTTCCTTACTTTTTTACAGTGGGTTAGTCGATTATCTGGCTGGGGTGAAACTGTGCTGGATCACATGAGTCATCTGGACGAGGATGCTGCGATTGTATATAGGCAGTCGTTAGAGGAGATTATGGATGCTTGGCATTTGGCCAAGTGAGTTATGACTGTATTTTGTAGTATTTTAGTACTATTTTGACAGAATTTGGTGGATTGATATTTTAGTACTTTTTTGTGGTATGTTTTGTTATTATTGCAAATTTAAGAATACATTAGAACGACATAAACTGCATAAACTGTAAAAATACATTAGAACGACATAAACTGAAAAAAGACATTACAACGACATAAACCGGAAAAAAAGACATTAGTCACTATCTTCTTCGTACACCTGAATGTTTGGTGAAGATGTCGCTGGTACACCTGACTGTATTGCAAGGTATATCTCTTTCTCCTCTGCAATATTCGTCTCATATTCCACAGGAAAAATGTTCCATGGAGCATTTCCTCTATTTCTTGGCCAAGCTCGTCCTGGCAGGTAATCGTTCTTTGAAGCGCTGATACTCTGTAGTACTCGAACCTCTAATTTATAGCGATCCCAATTTACTCTACGAAGAGCTGCATCAACAGTATCAACAAACACTCTTTGATACAAACAACGGTTCAGATCATTACGCCCGTCATTTTCATCAGTGTGACCATGATTGATTAAAAGTGTTCTCCAAAACACGTGAACACTCTCAGAACTGATCATTTGTTCCAGATCACAAGCTCGTTTCAGTTCACATGCACATGGTATCTTATGCGATGTTCTCAATACACAACCGCAACGCACGTACACTTCATGGCTCAACCCTCTCATACGCTCTAACTCTTGATTCAACAACTGCAGACAATAATGAGAGACTTTGAATACAAGTTGGCTTAATGGGCGTCCGATGAAAGTGACTGATTGACGAAGCCGCGACTGTTCAAGCATGTACCTGATACGAAGACAAAATTATTATTAGTTAGTGAAATGATACAACCCTAAATGCAAATTCCAAAATCGCAGTAGAAGAAATTGCAAATACCTTATATTGGTTGCTTGTGATTCAATCTGCTTGTGAACCTTCTGCCATACCGTGTCAAGGGACCCAGTTTCCGTATTGAGCCATTGCTTTAGACTAGCATGTTCGCTCTCCACTCGACAAGTAGTTGTGTTACCAAAATGTAGGAACTCCTTTGTCCAAGCAACAACAAACTTCTCCTTATGCACCAACCACGTCTCCTCAACATACGAGATAACTCCTTTGAACCTGCTCATCTTTTCCTTCATCATCATAAGATTGGTCTCGTACTCCTCAATGGTTAATGATTCTAATATTGTTCTCCATTTGCCATTCTTGAATTTAGAGGCAAGGCCTTTATCTCCAATGATTCTATACACACGATCTTCCACATCCTTATTAATATGCCAAGTGCATAGCAAGTGCGCTGCTTGTGGAAAAACTTCTTGTATCGGCTTTAATAACCCAAGCTCCCTGTCACTAACAACAACGGTCGGGTTAAGATCATCCCCAAGCAAAATCTTCAGCCTTTGCAAAATCCAACGATAGCTCCCTTCGGTCTCGTCTTTAACAATAGCATACGCTATCTTGAAGTTATTATTGCATGGCGTCATCCCAACAATCTCAACAAACGGCATTTTGTACTTGTTTGTTTTGTACGTTGAATCAATGCCGATGTACCAGTGGTAAGTCCTGAACATATCAACTGACTCTGGATGTGCCATGAACACATGCGTTATCACACCTGAATCAGCCTGTGTGTAATTGACATATTTGTTCTCCACAGCAATATGGTAGAATTGACTAGCCAGGTCTCTACCTTCAAACGCGTCCCTCCTCATTTTGTCCCTGTAATTATATATGTGTTTAATTACTGAGTTGTCCTCTGGGTGTTTTTCTTTAGCTGCTGCTAAAATAGCACAAGGCTTTGCTTGAGCTGAAGACATATCACGCACAATTTGTTTAGATGCGATACTGAGTCCGCTCATTTGCCGACTTCCCTCTGGATACATACGCATTGTATGGTTATGCATTCCAGTTAACCCAGCCTTAGCCTTTATCCCCCATCCCGAAAGGTCTGCATGTTGATAGGCTTTAATCTGAAATTTACATCGGCACGCTTTAGTTTTACTTTTCCTAATTGCAGGATCTTCATCATTTTTCACAACACCTCTATATCGTTCACCCCGTGAACAGCGCAACAACTTCTGTTTACCCCCATTTTTGTGCGAAGATATTACAAGCTCAAACCCATTCTGAATAGCTATCTTTTTTGCCCAATCAATAGCATCCTGACTGGAGGGGAAAACGGTATCCGTTATAAAACGCGAACTATAATCAATGTTATCGGGGTTCCAATCTTCTATCGGTACCTGAATATACGAAAAATTTACATTAAAATTACAAAAAAAAAAATACTTCGGGCCTATTTCTTCCGTTCGAAATTAGTTCGGGGCAATTTCTGTCCACTTTTGCCTGAACGGGCAGGCTACCCGTTCCACCATAGGTGGAAACGGGCAGTGCGTACTGCCCGTTCCAAAGGTGGAACGGGTGGCGCGTACCACCCGTTCCATGGGTGGAGCGGGTGGCGATTACCACCCGTTCCATGGGTCGAGCGGGTGGCGATTACCACCCGTTCCTTAGGCCGATCGGGTAGTTCATCCGATCGGCCTAAGGAACGGGTGGTAATCGCCACCCGCCCAGGCAAAATTCGAATAAAAAAAAATAAAAAAATGATTAATAACGTTTTTAATTCTCGTAATATTACCTCGTGTTCGAACTCATTGTCTTCGGGAATGTTTTGATCCATTTTTTTCAAATCCGGGATTTGTGCTCGGGAGAGAAAACTAGAGAGAGTTTTTAAGGTTTTAGGGGGGGGAAAAAGTGGCAAGGGTAAAATGGTCAAAACAGTGCGGTGAAACGGAAATTAAGGGCGGTATTTAGCAATATCCTACTTTAAAATTAGGGTAATTAATTTATTAGTCCCACAAAACACACTGTTTAATCCCTATATTTTCAAAAACACACGGTAAAGTCCCTAACGTTTTTCTTGGTGAACTGTTTAGTCCCTAACTTTTTTCTCGGTGAACTGTTTAGTCCCTGCCGTTAGACTCTCATAAAGATTCTGTTAGTCAATTTGGATTTGCGTTCTTATTTTCCTTTATTTTCCTTTCCTTTAAACTCTAATGCATCTGAAATCAACTTTGAGTATTCTTCTTCTTGATTTTCTTCTTAATTGTTCAAATTCGTAAGCATTGGATCTGTTCTTTTTCTTGTTCTTCATACAAATAGCTTCTTCTTCTAAATTGGATTTCCTCTTCTGAAGTTTGAAGGTAAATAGTAAAGGGTAATTTAGTCATTTCCGAAGTCATAAACGGTAAAAAATCTAACAAATAGACGGAAGGACTAAACAGTTCACTGAGAAAAAAGATTAGGGACCTTACCATGTGTTTTTGAAAATACAGGGACTAAACAGTGTGTTTTGTCAAAATATAGGGACTAATAAATTAATTACCCTTAAAATTATGTGCTAAAAAATGAAGTGTTTAATTTTAGGATCATCCTTAAAGTCTATCCAGAACGTTTAATCCTACTTTTTACGCAACTTATCTTTTTTAAATTTTTAATAATGTAGGATTATAATTGATCTTGCTTGAAAACGTTATGGTTAAATATACTATTCTTAAAAAACGTTTAGGTCAAAATTTGACTTTTATCCTTAAATTTTTTTTTTTTGATGAAAATGTATATATCTTCATTAGATACGAAAACAACAAGTACAACAAGAAACGAGAAAGGTAAAAAACCTTACAAAATCTACAATGGGACGAAAATGACTACAAAGAGTATAAAAAACCATAAAATGTACAAAACCAAAAAAAAAACAAAAAAACATATACTTCATTGAAATCCAAATCCGCAGAAAAGCAACTGCAATCGAATCATCATCATTTAGGCCTTTCCGAACATTCGGATCTGAGTCCTTTCGTTTGTTGCATCCACGTAGATATATTGATCCACGTATAAAATAAATCGTTTCCGCTCTTGCTAAATCCGAAAAAGGTATAAACAGTAGAATAATGGAGAACAAATACAATTCAAACGGATAAAGAGATCCAATAAAATATATAAACACTGACCGAAAAAAAAATACAATAAAAAATTTACAATAAACCTAACCCGTTGAGAGGAGGAAGAGGGAACTTCCTTCTTCCTCCTTAATTTTAAGTGCTATTAAATTAGGATTAATAATTAGTAGTCCCATTTTTACCTAACAACATTAAACCTAATCAAACACTATAAATACACTGATATATGAACAAGGTTCGGTGCGTTAACTACTATCTCTAAACTAGTACATACTCTTCTATTTGGTCTTAAATCAAAAATTGATTTGCCAAAGTTGCTTTCAAAACCTTCGACACAAATCTAAACATCCATTATAGAGCACCTTATAACCACTTTTAACAAAATAATTGTCATGTTGTACCTCTAAAACCAACTATTCCAATTATCATTATAGAAAGAGGAATGTTGCTAGTATTATTTTCTTATTGGTTAAAAATATCAATAATAATATCATGATCTCATTTCTTATTGCCTATTTCAAACAAAGAAGAGACATCGTTAACAATGGAAAAATGAATATAAGTACAAGGTAACCCATTAGGATTATTAAGTAGTCAAACATTAACATCTCTGTCAATTCTAATGTTATTTCCATTATCCATCCGATGTTGACATCCCTGAATTAGCAATGATCGAGCTTGCCAAATGTTACTCCAGACAAAACTAGAATTCACACCCAGTGGCGAATCCAGGATTTGAGGGAGAGGGAGGCAAAACTCTATAAAAAAATTTTTTAGACAAAATAACATTAATTGAAAAAAATATACTTTAGTACATAATTGTTATTCGATACAAAATGTCTTAAAATTAAAAAAATACTTCTAATACTAAGTAGATCGACGATTACGATGTGTCAATTGACATCAAATTCTTCGAACACGATCCCTAAGGTTAACATCAAATTCTTCAATCTGTTTTCTTAGGCCAGGATCACTAACTATATCATTTGGATTGAACTCAGCACTAGGATTTGAATTGAGAAGTATTTGTGTATTAAGACTACTACTGCTCGCTAATTCATCAACCGAATTTCGTGCTTTTTTAAAAACAAATTTATCCATTACCCTACATAAATGAATAATGCAAAATCAACTCAATCAATAATACCAAATCAATTTAACTAATAATGCCAAATCAATTCAACCAATTCAATCCATTAACCCAAAATTAAAAATAACCTAAAATTAAAAACAATTTATCAATCAATATACATTAACCTAAAATTAAGAATAACAAAATTAAGAACAAACTAACCATCAAACTAACTAACAATTAAGAATAACAAATTAAGAACAAACTAACTAATTGACAATATCCATTCACCTACAATTAATTTAACCTAACATTTAATTTAAGCTAAAATTTAAATTAAAGGATAAAAAAAATATAAACTAACCTGTTTGGAGATGGTGGCCGCCGGCCGGACACAGAGGAGGAGAGGAGGAGGCGTAGAGACGCTGCCGGCGCTGCTGCTGCTGGATGGATGGTGGAGGAGGGTCGTGCGCTGGATGGATGGAGTGGACGAGGCGAGGCGTTGTTATGATTTTATAAAATCGCGAAGTAGGGGTGCACACAATAATCCGGAAAACCGAAAAACCGAAAAACCAAACCGAACCGAAAATAAGGTTAACCGAAACCGATGGACTAGTGTACGGTTTTTAATTTTAAAAATAGTGGTTAATGGTTACGGTTACGGTTTTTATGTTCCAAAAACCGCGGTTAACCGAAACCGACCGAATTCAATTAAATATATAAAAAAATATAATATATAGTTTCATCAATTATATTAATAATATTAATCAACTCCACTTCACCAATTATATTATGCAATTCCTCAATTATCAATTTATTATTATGTTATTTTAGTTATACTAACTAAGTTATACAATTTTATATAAAAAAAACTAAGTTACAAATTATCAATTGTAAGTTTTTTATAGCTAATCATTGATCTTTTATTATTTGAAGTTTTAGTGTTTTGAAATAGAAAATTCTACTTGTGTCCCTACTCTTTTTATTATAACTCACCCTTCAAGTATCAAAAATATTTTTTTTTATTCCAACCCGAGAGACAACTTCCCCAGATTAATTGGGGTAAATAATTTCAATAACAATAACCCAAATATATCAATACTAATATATAATTTTAGCAAAGTCTCTTCTCAGTTCCATTAAATTAATCACTGTCATACTTACTAAAAAAATCACTATCATATTCTTTGTATTAACTAATTATATTTACTTGCATTTCTTATCTTCAAATGCCTAAGTATTTAAATTGATGAAAGTTTATGAGCTATTTTGAAACATTAAACTTTGATTTGATTAGTAGTGAATGTTAGAGACTTTATAATACTTTAGTTAATTTTATTTGGCACTAAACTTTCATTTCAATTCTTTTATTATTTTTACTAATGGTTAGAAACCGAAATAAAAGGTTAACCGACCGAATAATTGGTTAACCGATTAGTGGTTAACCGAATTTAATGGACTAGTGTATGGTTATTATATTTAAAAAACCAATGAAATGGTTAACCGACCGAATTAACCTTAATGGACTGGTTAACCGACCACGTGCACCCCTATCGCGAAGGAAGGGAAGCAAAGGAACGCGAGGAAGAGGCTGGAGGAGGCGATGTGATTTTATAAAATCCTGTGCGCCGCTGCGTTTTAGTGATGTTTGCAAAATAATCCATAAACCAAAACGACGCCGTTTTGGTAAAAAAAAAATTTCTTTTTTTTCGGATGAAGGGGGGCAAATGCCCCTTTGACTCCCTAAATCCGCCCCCAATTCACACTTTTACTAGTACGAAGGAAGATACATTCTTTAAAATAACAAGTTTTGATGACAAGAAAATTAAAAAATTAGACTTAGTGGGGAATCTTTACGTTTACTTCACTAACATGACCAAATTAAAGCTCACAATCTTTTGAAACGCAACCTCCCGATCTCCCACTTCATTTAAAACACATAATTTATCTCATCCTAACCATTTGATCATTAAAATCCAGTGGACATGGAGCCCATTCGATACCTCTACCATCTGAGCTATAATTATTTTTTGTAAAGTCTAAATTTTTCTCAAAACTTTGATATCTAAATATTAATTTGAATTAAATTTAGTTTGGTTATCAATTTTAGAAGGGTTAAGGTGTAAATATACCCTTAACGTTTTTTTTTCAGGAGCAATTTTACCCCTAACATCTAATAAAGTGCAATTTTACCCCTAAAGTTTGTAGCCAAAAGCAATTTTACCCATAACTTTGATAATTTGGGTTAATTTTACCCCTATTATAAAACACATATATTTTTGTTCCTTATTTTGCACCAATTGCATATCAATTCGTTCTAAAACAAATGATTTCATGTTTTTTTATAATTTAATAATAGAATTGGAGATTAATATTTTTCCAAAAAAACCCCTGTGGTTTGTTTGTACCAAAAAAAAGGACCGTGGTATACGCCGTTACCCGAAACACGGAAAATGGGTTAACAGTGTTAAAAGTGATGACGTGGCAAAGGGTAAAATTGTCCAAATTAAAATAAAAAAATTAAAATAACAAAAAAAAAAAGAAAATTAAACATAAAGATTAAAAATTAAAAATTAAAATAACAAATTTGTACCACCGTTTTCTTCTTCTCTCTGGCTTCAACTTCTTCTTCTTCTTCTGGGTTTCTTCTTCTCCTTCTTCTGGCTTCTTCTTTTTCTTCGAATGCAAACTACTAACCAGGTCATTTCAATCCTAATCCATATTTCAGAGATTGATTGATTCGTTGATTGAAGATTAACAGCAAACGGTTTTTCAAATACCTATATAGAAGCGGCAACTATGGCGAGAATGGAAGTGAAGAATCCAAACAGTAAATTAACGTACCGGAACGGATTGGAACGGATTGTCGCAGGTCGAAATCACAAGCGGTACAAATCAGGAGACTGAATTGGGATCGACGAGCCTACGGAGATTCCGTCAAAAGCCAATGAAGACGACGAGTGTCGGAGTAGTGCTTATTGGGGTTGAAATTGGGATGTTAGCAATCGATGTGTACTGTGATGACATCAAATTGAATCAGATTGAAGATGGACTTTGTTTCTGGTATTGCGTTACTCTTCTCATCGGATAATTTCTGGTATTGCGTTATTTCTGATATCTGGTACAAAATTTTGGGATAAGAACATGAATAGACTCTGGCTGGACCTTGTTATTGTAGTCGGATCATCGGATAATTTGTCACCGGAGGTGAAACAAGCAGGGATTTTTTTAACAGCGACAACGGAGGTGAAACAAGCAGGGATTTCTGGTATCTGGTATCACCGGCGAAGAAGACGAAGGCCCAAAAGAGTTCCAGATTTCTGGTATAATTAGACTATTATTTCGAATCTTCCGTTGCAGAAGAGTTCCAGATCTTCAACGGCGACAACGGAGAAGAAGAAGAAGGCGGCGAAGAAGAAGAAGGCCCAGACGAAGAAGACCCTGAAGAAGATTTGGGGGGTTTTTTTAATTTTTTTTTAATTTTCATTTTTCTTTTTTGTTATTTTAATTTTTTTATTTTAATTTGGACAATTTTACCCTTTGCCACGTCATCACTTTTAACACTGTTAACCCATTTTCCGTGTTTCGGGTAACAGCGTATATCACGGTTTTTTTTGGAAATCGATGAAACCACATGGGTTTTTTTTGGAATTTACCCTATTTATAAATTCGGTGAATTTTTTGATTTTTTTGTCTAATTCGTACAAAAGACATATAACTTTTTTTATTTTATTTGTTATATTTTTTCACATCCCTATATGTTTGTGATTTGTTACTGATAAAATGACGCACTTGTAAAGTGTAAATACAAAATTCATGATCGATAAGACAGTTTGATGAATTATTTCTCAAATTAACCCAATTTATCAACGTTAGTAGTAAAATTGCTTTTGGCTTCCAATGTTAAAGATAAAATTGCATAATTTTGGACGTTATGGATAAAATTGCTTCTGACCCAAAACGTTAGGGTTATATTTGCACCTTAATCCATTTTAGAATAATTTTGATCCTTTATTCCCGGTTTAGGATACCTAGCTTTCACCCCCAGGCGACCCGGGTTCGAATATTGGCAATGGAAACTACCAATTTTAGTTTATTTTCCCCAGCAAAACCCTTTTTCTGCCTCCCCAGAGACAGACACCCTTCTTCTTTAGGGTTTTAGAGAGAAGATGAGTGGAGCAGGAGCACCTGATTTCTTCTATAGAGAAGCCCAGCGTCTCGGTTATGTAGCTCGTTCAGCTTTCAAGGTTCTAAAACATTCCAAAAAAAAAAACTATTTTTATGCAAGTTATCATCTTTGTTATTGTATCAATTTCTCTCTGCTTAATTCACTTTGTGAAGTAATTTCTTTCCATGTACAGCTTCTTCAGATTCAAAAGCAACACAAACTAATAACTCCAGGTTCCTCTGTTCTTGACCTTGGTTGTGCTCCTGGTGCTTGGCTACAGGTCTTGTTTTTGCCTTCCTATTTCAGAAGAAAATGACTCTTCTTAATTTTAACTTTCCCTTTTTCATTTTGCATAACTTAGTTTTGATTTCAGGTTGCTTGCCAGAGTTTGGGGCCACTAAAGAATGGTGGATCCGTGGTGGGTATTGATCTCAAGGTATCCTTGTTCTTGATTTAAATTATAACGTACAATGAATGCTTGTGAATAGATGTAGCTGTGTAGGTTGAATTGTATGCATTTGGTTGATTGAATTGTAAAATTGTGGAATGTGCAGAGCAGAAGGTGAAGGTTCCTTCCCAACATTGCGATGTTAGGGTTAAAACTATTTGTGCTGATGTGATGAACCTCCCCAAACACCAAGTCAGAGCACTCTCTCCTAAGGTATCTTTCCAGTTATTTAACTATTTTACTAAAGAATCTTGGCTTGATTAAAAATGCCTCTAATCGCTTAAGTTAGGTTTCGAGATTAGTTTATGCAACAAACTTAACTGGGAGATTGATTGATCCATAATGTCCCAGATTAAAGTACTAGCAATTATTCAATCAGATCAGTGAAATCTGACCTGTGTCTAGACTATGTAACTTGAAACAAATCAGGTAAAGTGTCTCTGCTTGTAGCTATGTTCCACTAACTGTATACTCCACATAATGGAATTACTGAAAAGCACCAATCGAGTGGTAAAATTCAAACTTGATTCTTTAGACTGCAGGCTAAGTTTCTGGAATGGAATTACTAATTGGTTGGTTTCGGTTTTTGTATTTTGCAGCAGATGGGATTTTCGGTGATACTATCAGATATGTGTCCGTCAGTTTCTGGAATCACAACAAAAGATGCTGCTTTATCTGTGGAGTTGGGGATGCAAGCACTTGATCTGGCTGTTGGTCAGGCAATGTCTGATGATAGGCCGTTAGATTCTGCTTCGGGTGCAGATAATAATGGTGTGCTGCAAGCCAGAGGAAATCTAGTAATTAAGCTTCTAGAGAGTGAGGATATCCAAGGTGGGAGTGCAGACACGTATGTCTTTGCAAATAAATAACATATTGACATATTTCTTACTTCATTTTGGTGGTTGCTTTACAGAACTTATGCGGATATGCAAACCCCTATTTAGAAAGGCATCATGGTTGAGGCCTAAAGCTACAAGATCTTCGTCAAGAGAGATTTATTTGATTTGCCAAGGTCTGCAACTGTAGCAGCTGGTGTTATAACATGCTTAATTTAGCAGCTGTACGCTTTTTAAGTTAAAAGACTAGGTCAGATTGTTATTTTAATTCAATTGAAAAAAATTAGATTTGCCTGTTTCACATTCATTTCATTCTTCTTTCATTGCTGGATCAGCGGGTTCATTTTCTTCGTGTCTATTGCTTTTGTGTTTTTGTTGTTTAAAATCCAACAGCTCATGTTCATTTCGTAACATTAAAGTTCAAATCAAAGAAATCCATAAAAAAGTTAACGAACTGATGACCCCAGAGATAGGTTTTTTAACAATACTTTATGGTCACATGGATAAAAAAAAACAGTCAATAATGTAGTCAAACTTATTAAAATCATCATTTCGTTATTTGGACTTCAATGTATATCACGAAATGAAATTTAGAGGATATGTTTGGGCTATAATCCAACAGCTCATATTCATTTCGTAACTTTAAAGTTCAAATCAAAGAAATCCATAAAAAAGTTAACGAACTGATGACCCGAAGGTAGGTTTTTTATCAATGCTTTATGGTCACGTGGATAAAAAAAAACAGTCAATAATGTAGTCAAACTTATTCAGATCATCATTTCATTATTTGGACTTTAATGTATATCCTGAAATGAAGTTTAGAGGATATGTTAGGGCTATAATTCATGGACCATGGAGAAGCTCCTGGATCAATCAAAAGCTTCATCTCATGGATTCATATGAAAAACACGATATTTGTTAAATTTCTCAACTTTTTTCCCCCTTTATTGCATCTTCTTGGCTCGCAATCAATCTTAACATCTTTTTACACAATTTACTAATCTTATGTTCTTTTTACACTTAACAAATCTCTTCCTAGAGAAGAAGCTCTAAAAACATTGGCACGGCAAAAAATGACATATACATGCGTTATATACCCCTCTCACTTTTTAGTATTTTCTCCATTCACAATATGAAAAACTTCACTTCTGTCTGCAAATCATTGTCAACGAATGTGGGTTCGTCCCAATGACCAAAGGCCTGTTTCTTTGACTGGTGTCTGGGAACATAAAAAAACAGGAAACAAAAAGCTTAATTGCAGCAGTTGAAGATGCAATAATCTGATGTTGTAATCTGTAATACAGTTCCACACTTACCGGTGCTTTCATTGATGGGAAGACATTCCAAAACCGTAGAGTCTCATCTCCTGCTCCAGTTACTATTGTCTGTCCATCTGGCGACATGGCGAGATAGAGCACACGCAAACTATGGCCAGTTAAATTCGCTACCTGATTGAAATGCAAAGAAAACTTAGATTTAGTTCGTTACCTGCTATAAACAATGCAGCATATCTGGGAGAATTTTTATTGGGAAAAAAAAACAGTGCAGATTATATTTCACAGTACAGTCTAATACCTTAGTCAATGATGGATATTTCCACACCATAATTTGATTTTGGGAGTAACCATGGGTGCTGACCAGCTCATTTACATTCTTACTCCATGCTAGATTGCAAACCTGACTCCCAGTGTCAACGTGATTCAATTGATGACCGTTCGTGGTGTTCCAAAAACGAATGCATCGATCTGCAGTTCCACCTCCGGATGCGAGAAGATTACTCTGGTGAGGTGACCAAGTAATAGCCTTGACAGCAGCTGTGTGCTCTGTGAGTTTCAGAATTGGTTGTTGAGAATGCTGGTTCCAAACCAGTAGCTGATTGTCATTTCCACCGGATGCGAGCTCTCTGTCATCACAAGACCACTTTAAGCCACACACTTCAGATTTGTGGCCAACAAGCTTGCTAACATAGTCACTTGAAACACGAAGATCATGGTGAAGTATGTTCCGGTCCCTGCTTCCTGATGACAGTATGCGCGAATTCCATGCCAAGACTCCTGTTCTTGTTTGATGCCCGCCCATGGTCCGAACTCTCTTGCATTGAGTTCCATCCCATATCTGTGTCAGGAAACAATGTTTTCACTTAGTCTAGTTATCATATGACATTACTAATTGAAACAGGATAAAAAAGCTAGATGTGAACCTGAATTTGACCAAGACATGTGCCTATAGATATGTAAGAACCCTCCCTGGTCCATTGCACAGAGCAAACACTATCATTAGGTCCCAGATCACACAACTTTGTCACCTGAAAATGAAAACAAAAGAAATTCAACATCTAAATATCCTTTCACTTTCTTTCCAGTCCCAAATTAGCAACCGATATGACAAAAATTAGGAGCTTAATACATAATTACAGTAATACCTTGCAACTTCTTACCGTTTAGCACCTTGAACTTATCAATTTTGTGCCTATGACACCCTTATTTGCTGATTTGGCATACTTCAAATTTGATCAAACATGTTGGATTTTATTTGAAGTTCGTCAAATAAGAAAATAAGGGTCTTAGAGTCCCAAAATTGATAAGTTCGGGATGATAAACGACAAAAAGTTACAAGTTTAGTGTGTGATAGTTCAAGTATACCAAACGATAAAATGTTATAAGTTTAGGTGTGTAATTGGATCAACTCGAATATCCAATCACAGACTTACTCTGCTGTTTGATGCAGTCCATAGATAAACACAAGTGCCTAATCCAACTGCAAGTACATTCTGTGAAGACCAATCCACAAGATTCAAGTAGAAATCATCTTGAAGTGATGGAGCATCTAAAACCTGCAGCACACAAAACCATCATTAATCAGCCATTTATGCACAGAGACAGATCTAGGAGCTCGGGAGAGGTTGGTCACCGGAAAACTCCATTGAATGTTTGTGCATCTGTCTAACCTCTTTATAGCAAAAATTAACTATGGATCTCTAAAAGGGACATAGAAAAACTGAAGAATCCCTACCTTATGAGGTGTTTTGGGAACTTTTCGTGGAGGTTTAGGAGGTGTAGAAGTCTCAGTAGAAATGCCACTATCATGCCCCAAAATGGAAGGAGAGTAAGGAGAGTTAGGTCCAGAATGATCAGTCTTAAACCTCAACATGTTCTTACTAGGGCTACTCAAAGCAGAACCGCCATGGCCACCTGCAGGAGAAGGAGAGAAAGAGGCAAAATCAGACCCAAAAAGCTCAGATTTCAACAACTTAGAGTAAGCTTCATTGCCTCCTTCTTTAACAGGAGATTCCTTCTCTATAAGTCCAAAAGTATGCAATCTAGAAGAAGATCTGCAAGGAATGAATCTATCGCTACAAGTAGAAGACTTCGATGGCGAAGATAAGCTGGAAATCGTTCGAGGTGAAGCTACACAAGTTATTCGAAAATTAGAACTAGGGATTGTATCCAATCGCAGAGAAGACTCACTCATCCCAGATGGGAGAGTGAGACCGCTCTTTCTTCTCGGTGGTGAATCCATAGCTAGAATATCTGGGATTAATGGGTTTGTGTTGTGATTAGAAATTTTAGAAGATTGTAATGAAAAGTCCTCTCTTTGTTGAAGCAAAGAGAGAGCTTTTCAATGGGGTTTTGATGGAGTTTTGTTTCCTTTTTTCAATTTTGAGCGTGTAGAAGAAGCTGAGCAACGGTCGAATTTTGGGAGGAGCGGATGAGGAGATTGTCGAGCAAAAAGAAAATATGTGCTGATTGTGAAGTTGCTTTTTATATTTTGGGACAGATTCCAACGGTCAAAATTTAGTACGAAGATGAAGAAAGACGAAGCTTACTGTATACGGATGATTGTTTCGTTTCTTCTTAATTAACGAAACTAGCCGTTGCAAATAATTTAAAACATTTAAGCTTAATACATATTTATACCTTTAAACTTGGTAAGTTTTACTATTGGCACCCTGAACTTTTTAAATAACCTATCACATATTTATACCTGGAATTAAAAACCTGACACACACCTATAGTTGGTTTTAAAAACTTATCACACACTTAAAATTGGCTCATTCAGACCTCTTGCATACAAAATCGTTGATCTCTCATATTTGATAGACGAGATTGCTATACGTGATATAGAAAAAAAAAGAGCGTATTAGTTTGTTTTGTATGTCACCTCATATGTAAAGATGGCAGATCAACAATTTTATGTAAAGGATGTCCGAATGAACCAATTTTAAGTGTGTGGTAGGTTTTTAAAACTAACTATAAGTGTGTAATATGTTATTTAAAAAGTTGATACCAATAGATAAAACTTATTAGTGTAAATATACATTAAGTTTTTTTTTTTAAGAATAAAACTCCTAAAGTTAGTATTTCGATGATAATAATACACTTTATATCATTAATACAAAGTTTTTTTTGAGGGAATAATTAATATAAAGTTTAAATGCGTGATATCCATTTTAAACATAAAAAGTGGGCCTACTTTTAATTGTTAGCCCATTAAAATTTTCTTTTCCAAATAAATCGAAATTAAGGATTTATAGTAGGTATTTCATGAACCAAATTACTTCAATTATAGTAGATAAAATTAAAAAATTACTTCAATTACGGCATGATTATTATCTTTTTTTTAAAGAAGGTATAATTATTATCAAGATCTCAAATTGTTAAGAATTAACTCCATAAATAATTTTCTAAAAAAAAAACTTTATAAATACATATTGAATTTAATAGTAATTATATATAGAAAATAAGAATACATTATATTAAATTAAATCGAAATCGAAAGTTGACAAAAAGAACACATATTGTCCCTTAATAATAATATAATAAGTTACAAATTTAATCATAAGGTTACTGAGTTGAGTGGATTTAGCCTCAGCATAAAAAATAACAAGACAATTTACATTAACTAGACAATGAAATTTCAAAACACAAATGAGTTTCTTTTTTATATTAACATAAAATGTGTAATTTCATATTTTATTGGAAGGTGGGAATGTTAGATGTTAAAGGGTAGTCAAAATATAAAAATACACATTGATAACAACCCAAATTATTCTTGAATAAGGGAAAATTAATAGAAATAATGGCAAACCATTATTCCTTCTAAAAGAGATATTTATGCATGATTAATGTGGAATTAATGATAATTAATGCAGGACTAATGCAGGGGTGAATATGAAAATAATGATGAAAAGGAAGGAGTCTCTATATTATGTCACACCACGTGGACCATGGCGAGATACGCCATAACGAGATACGCCCGATGAGAGCGAGTAGTGGAGACCCGCCATAGCTCTCAATGAGAGCGTACATACGCCTTGATTCCAAGATGAACTAAGAATTCCATAAAGAGACATTGCATCGTACATGATATTTGTCAACAAAGGTCAATGCAAATAGTCTTTCACTATGAAGTCAGTTCCATGGATCAAGCCATTGATCCCCAATGATGAAAAAGATAAGTTTCCTCCCATTTCTTATTCCATTTTTAATTAAAGAAAATTGAGATCCCTCACTCTTATAAAATGCTATGAATATCATTACATGTTATTATGATAAATCTAATAAATTATGAAAGATAAAGTAATAGATACAAATCTTTCATTAAATCTTGCATGCTCAATATGCCTTATATTTTTATGCATGACGAGTATAATATGTCATTATCATTGAATTAGTACAAGATGCATGTATAAGATCCGTAATATTGGAATTTTATAAAAAAATTCATCCATTCAAGGTGATTTTATCACTTAATATTAAGATATCATAAAAGACTCGTGTAATAACAGATGATTTAGATCTGATTAGTCTTTTGGATGAACATGCATATAACTATTAGAAGAAATTACAAAAAAATCATATTTGGTTTTTCTTGTACAATTCACCATCTATGTATGACTTTTCTCATATATAGTACTTTTAATATCAGAAATTCATATTTTTGAATATTATTTTGTCAAACAGTTATTTCATTCCCTTTTTTACAAGGATATGTTTATTCATAATAAAAATTGTTTATCTGACATTGTTAGAATTTCTTTTACCAACGTAAGATATTGAATCTATTTGTGATTATCATGTAATTGTTCCTAACTATTAAAGTCATTATGGGCTGATGAATTACCGAATTGGATAATCGAAACTTTCATACCCTGAGCTAACTACAAAATAGTGCAAGTGTCAGTTTCGGATCAGAACATTAATTTATGCAAAATTCTTAGGGTATACATGACAGTTCCTTAGGCTCTGCTTGGATGGGGGTTAGAGGAGGTTCATTAAAGGAAGGTTATTTTCCTAACCCTGCTTGGGAATGAGTTTAAATGGAGGTTATTTTTCTAACCTTGTCTAACCTTGCTTGGCTAGGAGTTTAAGTTTAAATGAGGGTTAAATAAGGGTTAAATGGAGGTTCAAAAACCTTGAAATAACCTCAATTTCAGTCCCACCAAATTGGTGGGATCTGGAAGTTCTATAAATAATCTCCCCTCCCTTTCCTTCCCTTCCCTTCCCTTCCCTTACTTTAATGAACCTTGTGAAACCTTCATCCAAGCAGACCCTTAGAGATTGTTTGGATGATAGTATATGAAGGTAGGTGATGATAAATTTTGAGCAATTTTCTTTACACCCCAAATTGGAGGAGAATCATGGTACATGTATTTTTCTTCCAAAATTACCCTTTGTATTTATTTTATTTATACAAATGAAATGATATAAGAGTAATTTCATATATAACTATATTTGTTTAATTACACTTCATCCAAACAAGGCATTAATGATCTCTGAATGCCATTAATGCATGGATGCACAATGTTGATTGCAAGTAAATAGCAACTATGTAAGATAGCTTACCCAATATAGAATGTCATAACTTTTATGATGTTTAAAATAAATATGTTATCTTGGATAGTAATGCGCATTGAAATACAAAAGGACATTGTTCTTAAACCATTCTCATTATGGTTATTTTTTAAGAATTTATTATGATATTTATGTGCAATAGTAATCTTTATGATTATGACCGTTATATGTAGTATTATTAACACAAGCATGAATAAAATTCTATTATGAATTTGTTTGACAAATAATATTTACTCGGTTTTATCCTTTGACTAAGTTCATTCTAGAGTCAGGGACCAACGTAAAGGAATTACTAAATTGATTCCAAGATGAACTAAGAATTCCATAAAGAGACATTGCATCGTACATGATATTTGTCAACAAAGGTCAATGCAAATAGTCTTTCACTATGAAGTCAGTTCCATGGATCAAGCCATTGATCCCCAATGATGAAAAAGATAAGTTTCCTCCCATTTCTTATTCCATTTTTAATTAAAGAAAATTGAGATCCCTCACTCTTATAAAATGCTATGAATATCATTACATGTTATTATGATAAATCTAATAAATTATGAAAGATAAAGTAATAGATACAAATCTTTCATTAAATCTTGCATGCTCAATATGCCTTATATTTTTATGCATGACGAGTATAATATGTCATTATCATTGAATTAGTACAAGATGCAATGTATAAGATCCGTAATATTGGAATTTTATAAAAAAATTCATCCATTCAAGGTGATTTTATCACTTAATATTAAGATATCATAAAAGACTCGTGTAATAACAGATGATTTAGATCTGATTAGTCTTTTGGATGAACATGCATATAACTATTAGAAGAAATTACAAAAAAATCATATTTGGTTTTTCTTGTACAATTCACCATCTATTTATGACTTTTCTCATATATAGTACTTTTAATATCAGAAATTCATATTTTTGAATATTATTTTGTCAAACAGTTATTTCATTCCCTTTTTTACAAGGATATGTTTATTCATAATAAAAATTGTTTATCTGACATTGTTAGAATTTCTTTTACCAACGTAAGATATTGAATCTATTTGTGATTATCATGTAATTGTTCCTAACTATTAAAGTCATTATGGGCTGATGAATTACCGAATTGGATAATCGAAACTTTCATACCCTGAGCTAACTACAAAATAGTGCAAGTGTCAGTTTCGGATCAGAACATTAATTTATGCAAAATTCTTAGGGTATACATGACAGTTCCTTAGGCTCTGCTTGGATGGGGGTTAGAGGAGGTTCATTAAAGGAAGGTTATTTTCCTAACCCTGCTAGGGAATGAGTTTAAATGGAGGTTATTTTTCTAACCTTGTCTAACCTTGCTTGGCTAGGAGTTTAAGTTTAAATGAGGGTTAAATGGAGGTTCAAAAACCTTGAAATAACCTCAATTTCAGTCCCACCAAATTGGTGGGATCTGGAAGTTCTATAAATAATCTCCCCTCCCTTTCCTTCCCTTCCCTTCCCTTCCCTTCCCTTACTTTAATGAACCTTGTGAAACCTTCATCCAAGCAGACCCTTAGAGATTGTTTGGATGATAGTATATGAAGGTAGGTGATGATAAATTTTGAGCAATTTTCTTTACACCCCAAATTGGAGGAGAATCATGGTACATGTATTTTTCTTCCAAAATTACCCTTTGTATTTATTTTATTTATACAAATGAAATGATATAAGAGTAATTTCATATATAACTATATTTGTTTAATTACACTTCATCCAAACAAGGCATTAATGATCTCTGAATGCCATTAATGCATGGATGCACAATGTTGATTGCAAGTAAATAGCAACTATGTAAGATAGCTTACCCAATATAGAATGTCATAACTTTTATGATGTTTAAAATAAATATGTTATCTTGGATAGTAATGCGCATTGAAATACAAAAGGACATTGTTCTTAAACCATTCTCATTATGGTTATTTTTTAAGAATTTATTATGATATTTATGTGCAATAGTAATCTTTATGGTTATGACCGCTATATGTGGTATTATTAACACAAGCATGAATAAAATTCTATTATGAATTTGTTTGACAAATAATATTTACTCGGTTTTGTCCTTTGACTAAGTTCATTCTAGAGTCAGGGACCAACGTAAAGGAATTACTAAATTGATTCCAAGATGAACTAAGAATTCCATAAAGAGACATTGCATCGTACATGATATTTGTCAACAAAGGTCAATGCAAATAGTCTTTCACTATGAAGTCAGTTCCATGGATCAAGCCATTGATCCCCAAGGTAAGTGAATATAGCTTTTATGTCTTATAACAATCTTTTAATAATGGACAAGATATGCCCCACTTCTGGAGTTCTTTCAGTACTAACCCACAAGTACAAGGGAATCGCTAATACTACAACCAGCGCCAAACACTGGCATGAAAAGTAAAGCTCAACCCAGAGAGGTGTACATTCAAAGTCACTTCAGAAAAATTCCTTGACTACGTCATTAGCCAAAAAGGAGTTAGAGCAAATCTAGATAAAGTAAAAGCCCTACAAGGAAAATGGCGAAAAGAGCGCCTAAATAAAAGCCCTGCGAGGAGAAAGGTGAAAAGAGCGCCTAAATGAAAGCCCCACAAAGGGTGAGAAAGATCCAGAGGTTGAATGGACGGATTGTCACGTCCGTGAATAAATTTCTAGAATTTATATTTTGATATTAGTATATATTATAATTATTAGGTGTGTGAAGTTAATTTGGTGCTATAGGAAAAATTTGGGGTTAATTTGATGGGTTTATGTATAAATTAAAAGTTTAAGGTAATTATTAAAAGATTATATAAAGATGGAGGACCAAACTGGATATTTACCAATATGGATTTCCATATCTGCGAAGAGGTGGGGAGATGGATCATTATCTGTTTCTTTTTTTTTTTCTTTTCTCTGCTTCTTTCATTCTTCGTAAATTTTATCGTTCTTCGACCGTTTCTCCACCGTTTCTTTGATTTACGGAGATTCGACCGTCCGAATCATTTGAAATTGGAACCATAGTATCCTTATACATAGATCTAAGTCCTAGCCAAAGAGTTTTTGAGTTTCGGCAGTGTTTGGAAGGAAATGGCTTAGACAGAGTTTAGAGGCGAATTGAACGGGTTTGTGGTCTTGAATTAGTAGCCAAGGTAAGTAACTATCACCTATATGTTGAGTTTTAGGTATACATATATATATATAATCAAAGAATTTTCAAAAATTGATATTTTAGGGTTATGCAGGAATTTTATAAAATTGAGGTTTTTCACGATTTTGCTTTTTATTGTGAATTTATGGTTCAAATGAAGCTATTGATTATGCTTCTATGTGAATTTCAGATTTTACTTGATTATGTTGATTTAAGGCTTAATTTGGTTGATTTACATATATACATATATGTTTTTGGTTTCAATATATCTCTATATTGAACAAAATGAATTTGATGATTTCTTACGAATTGTTTTTGGATTGAGAAATCTGTTGCGGTTATTGTTGTTATTATTTTGGGTTGAAGTCCAAATATGATTTTTATGATACAAAAGGGCTAATTGAAGCCAAATGATTTTTGGTTATCAAATAGTTTGGAATTTGATTGTTTTTGAGCACGTTATGATTTTATGATTTTATATCCATCGGGAGTTATCCGGATCGGTGGTTCCATATTTGAAGACCATGTTCAGTGAGGGACATGGCCTGTGTACACAGTCTGAAGACCTATTGGGTATGGCAGTGAAGTGTTGGGTAAGACCATATGGGATAGGCAATGTTAAGAGACATCTCGCTTATATATGTGGTTATGGATTGATACTTAAGGGGAGAAACTCGAGGATGGATACAATGTTTTAAGTTCATTTGGATTATGTTTTCGGTTATGATTGATTTTGATATAAGGTTTTACGTTTGATTATATACGAGTTGGTTTGAGAAAACACTTATTTGATTACCATATTTTATAAGGTTTTGAACTCAAGAATGAATACAAGATTATATATATTTTTGGATTTTGGTTTAATCCTTTGACTATATTATGACTTTACGTTTTGAGTATATTTTTATCAGGTTTTGATTAAATCCCTTTATAAATGTATATATATAGCTATGTTAAATAAAGTTGGTTTTTATAGCTGATAGTTTCTTACTGAGATTTTTGTCT
Organism: Euphorbia lathyris; assembly: GCF_963576675.1. Taxonomy (NCBI): domain Eukaryota; kingdom Viridiplantae; phylum Streptophyta; class Magnoliopsida; order Malpighiales; family Euphorbiaceae; genus Euphorbia; species Euphorbia lathyris. The sequence goes on from NC_088913.1 coordinate 71,461,765, forward strand.
CACGTTTTTAAATGTTTTAATGGTTTTAGGTGAGAAAGTACATGATATAGAGAAGGTTACCGACCGTTTAGGCGGGGTTTGGAAGTTGGCTGCTTATTGTGAGAATTATGGTTAGAACTTTGGCAGTTCAATTGTAATATAATGGCGTTGGATAATTTGGAAACTCTTAAGTATTGATTACGATCTTTTTATTTCACGCCCGATGCCGATTGAGGTCGTCTAGGGTCGGGTGTGACAGTTTTGGTATCAGAGCTCTAGGTTAAATTCTTCGGACTTAAGGTTGATAGTAATTGAGGAATATCGATATTTGGTGATAGCTAAGAAATAATCGATAGTAATTGAGGAATATGGATATTTGGTGATAGCTAAGAAATAATTTGGAATTTTTCGAGGATTGAGTAACTAGCTAATGAGGTGTAAAAATGAGTTTTGATGGTTAGCAATATCTAGGTGTATGAAAAATAGTAACTTCTTTGATATTTGGTGATATGGGTTATGAGTACATTATAACTTTGAGCTAGAGATATAGAGAATTGTCTATATAGGTGCTGCTGAAAAATCAGATTCGAACCTGAATCTTGTGATGCATTTTTCGACTAGATATAGGTTGAATCTGTCATGGAGTCCTAAATGGAAGTTCTTTATTATTATCTTACGTTTCCAGGTGTTTTTGAATCGCCTTAATCGGACTCCGTATGAAAAAGTTATGCTGGAAATGACATATGTTGGTCATTTTAGCTTTCAACCAGAATTTGGTTTTTGTTTGATTTTTCTCCTTAGTATAACTTGGAATTGATATTTGAGCGATTAATAGTTGGCTGAACAATATACGTATCTCAGATGTGAAGTAAGGTTATGAGACTTTGAAATGATATGATGAGTTTTGCAGATAATCTATATGTGATTAAGAACGTGAAAATGTGGAGATGTCAATTAATTGTTTTGGAGGTTGATTAATTGGAGATTATGATAGGAGTTGAATAAGTTATGGAATCTTAAGTTGAATAAATGATCTCCGAATTCAAATGCAGATCTATTGTTGAACTTTATCAGATTGAGGTTTAGAATTATTGAGAGTTATATAAATGATGTTTAGAGAGATACCGATGGTAGTGATCAATGAAAAGTAAAGTGGGAGAATATATTTGATGTTTGAGGAAATAATTAAGATATGAATTTTGAGGACAAATTTTTCTGATCTTAAGCACAATTTGAGGTAGAAAATGAAGAGATAAAGATGAAAAAAGTTATTTCGAGTTGAAGTTTGTGTGATTATGGTTTTAGTTTATATAAGGATCAAATTGAGTGTTTATAGGTCAAACAAGAAAATAGAATCCTATCATAGATTTATTGACTTTTATGGGTGTTAAAATATTATTTGAAATTTGAAGAAGACAGAAAAATACATTGATTGTCGTAATTTAGGTACTGAGAAACAATTAAGTTTATTTGGTTGGATTGATGGTATATATAGTGGTGAGAAAAAAATAGCATGTTAGCTTAGCTGATTTTGAGGAGTTAAATGGAGAATTATAGGAGTGATGTTGATCTTAAGAGTTTATGAAATGACTCTTATTGATAGGAAATTGTATCATCAAAATGAGGTTTATATTGGTGATGTTGATGTTGAGGTTTATGAAATGACTTTTATAAGAGTGGTGATAATGTTGATGCTAATGATTGAATATTATAATATACATAGTTATTGGAGTGAAAATTTATAGATTTAAGTATTAATATGATGAAATATGATTATAGGTGTATGATGTTTATTGATTCGAATTATTTGAAGTTTAAGAAAATGATAATATCGTACATATTAGCGGTATATGCAATTGATGGAATCAATTGTGATTTAAATTTATTGAAGTGAGATTTGGTGTATGTTAGGAAGATACGAATGATATTTGAAGTTTATTGTGGATTGTGGCGATGGAATTAACTATATTGAAGTTTAGATTTACTAAGAATTATCTATTGTGGATATGGATAAATGATGAAGTTAATGGAGGGAAGGATGAGAATTTGTGGAATCTTGATAATGTGAAATAATTTTGTGATCTTGGAGATGATTTGAGGAAGAAAATTTCGATTAGAGAATCTGAATTTCGAGGACGAAATTTCTTAAGGTGGGAAGAATTGTCACGTCCGTGAATAAATTTCTAGAATTTATATTTTGATATTAGTATATATTATAATTATTAGGTGTGTGAAGTTAATTTGGTGCTATAGGAAAAATTTGGGGTTAATTTGATGGGTTTATGTATAAATTAAAAGTTTAGGATAATTATTAAAAGATTATATAAAGATGGAGGACTAAACTGGATATTTGCCAATATGGATTTCCATATCTGCGAAGAGGTGGGGAGATGGATCATTATCTGTTTCTTTTTCTTTTTCTTTTTCTTTTCTCTGCTTCTTTCATTCTTCGTAAATTTTATCGTTCTTCGACCGTTTCTCCACCGTTTCTTTGATTTACGGAAATTCGACCGTCCGAATCATTTGAAATTGGAACCATAGTATCCTTATACATAGATCTAAATCCTAGCCGAAGAGTTTTTGAGTTTCGGCAGTGTTTGGAAGGAAATGGCTTAGACAGAGTTTAGAGGCGAATTGAACGGGTTTGTGGTCTTGAATTAGTAGCCAAGGTAAGTAACTATCACCTATATGTTGAGTTTTAGGTATACATATATATATATATAATCAAAGAATTTTCAAAAATTGATATTTTAGGGTTATGCAGGAATTTTATAAAATTGAGGTTTTTCACGATTTTGCTTTTTATTGTGAATTTATGGTTCAAATGAAGCTATTGATTATGCTTCTATGTGAATTTCAGATTTTACTTGATTATGTTGATTTAAGGCTTAATTTGGTTGATTTACATATATACATATATGTTTTTGGTTTCAATATATCTCTATATTGAACAAAATGAATTTGATGATTTCTTACGAATTGTTTTTGGATTGAGAAATCTGTTGCGGTTATTGTTGTTATTATTTTGGGTTGAAGTCCAAATATGATTTTTATGATACAAAAGGGCTAATTGAAGCCAAATGATTTTTGGTTATCAAATAGTTTGGAATTTGATTGTTTTTGAGCACGTTATGATTTTATGATTTTATATCCATCGGGAGTTATCCGGATCGGTGGTTCCATATTTGAAGACCATGTTCAGTGAGGGACATGGCCTGTGTACACAGTCTGAAGACCTATTGGGTATGGCAGTGAAGTGTTGGGTAAGACCATATGGGATAGGCAATGTTAAGAGACGTCTCGCTTATATATGTGGTTATGGATTGATACTTAAGGGGAGAAACTCGAGGATGGATACAATGTTTTAAGTTCATTTGGATTATGTTTTCGGTTATGATTGATTTTGATATAAGGTTTTACGTTTGATTATATACGAGTTGGTTTGAGAAAACACTTATTTGATTACCATATTTTATAAGGTTTTGAACTCAAGAATGAATACAAGATTATATATATTTTTGGATTTTGGTTTAATCCTTTGACTATATTATGACTTTACGTTTTGAGTATATTTTTATCAGGTTTTGATTAAATCCCTTTATAAATGTATATATATAGCGATGTTAAATAAAGTTGGTTTTTATAGCTGATAGTTTCTTACTGAGATTTTTGTCTCACGTTTTTAAATGTTTTAATGGTTTTAGGTGAGAAAGTACATGATATAGAGAAGGTTACCGACCGTTTAGGCGGGGTTTGGAAGTTGGTTGCTTATTGTGAGAATTATGGTTAGAACTTTGGCAGTTCAATTGTAATATAATGGCGTTGGATAATTTGGAAACTCTTAAGTATTGATTACGATCTTTTTATTCACGCCCGATGCCGATTGAGGTCGTCTAGGGTCGGGTGTGACACGGATCATCATACTAGGAAGATTGTCAACAAGCATTTCAAGGTACAAAACAATTCCTAACAGAACCACCCTTGATGAGCAGACCAATCTGAAGGGGAGACCTGCATTTGTATCTATCTGTCATGGATAAAGCTATGTGCATCGTGGTTATTCAAGAAGAAGAAGGTCAACAGTTCCCCATCTATTATGTTAGCAAAATGTTGAAGGATGCGGAGACAAGATATTCGAAGCTAGATAAAATGGCTCCGGCGATTATGACAACATCCATCCGCGTCAAACCATAGTTCCAAGCATAACCTCAATATGATCGAGATCAAAATCAAGAGCCGACTTCGCCACCACGATTCAACATTGAACACATGGATGATGAGATTGAAAGGCGAGTGCATGCCGCTCTAGATAGATGATAGAACAATGTAGAAAGGTACGACCATCAAGTTAACAGGAATTCTCCATTCACAGCACGGATCATGTGGTACGAGGCGGACAGAAGGTTTAAAGCTTCCAACTTGCCAGAATATAAAAGAGAAGAGTTAGTATAAACGGGACATTACGTATCCCAAACCCAAAGGATGGGAGCATGTAACCGTTGAAAGGAATGCCAAGACGTATTACATGTTCCATAGAAGAAATGGCCACCACATTTTGAAGCTTGCTGGGAGCTGGAAAAATAGAAGATAGATTTGTCCAGAATAACAAATAACAAGACGACATGCAGAAGATAGATCCTAGAAATAAATTCAAAAGTGTCATTAATGTCATAGTATATGGACCAGTGTATCAACCACCCGTGAAAAAAGCAAAAATATCCACTCTAGATAAAACATCCCTCAATTGCCACTTTTGCAGAAACAGGTCACACTATCCGGACCAAGGGCCAGGTAACTTTGGAATGCAAGCTGGCGGATGATGATCAAGCATGGATTGCTGATCTGGAGTTCTCTATTATGGATGGACAATTACCTTATAACATCATTCTTGGGCGACCGTTCATCTCAGAGGTTGCAGCCCTAATTTCCATCCGTCATTTGGCAATGTACATTCCCACCAGCAAAGGAGGAGTAATGATTAGCGCGAAACCAAAAGGTGGCTCAAGAGACCTACTCGGCGTCACTATCGATCCGCCCACAATCCAAAGATGACGAAGGTGAGGAAGATGAACTTGTCACTACATCTTTGGGCGACACAGAAATGTTCCTTATTGCTGATGGAAAGCGGGTGCGGATCGCCAAAGGATTAAAACCTGAGATCAAGGAGGATGTTACGAAAGTTCTCATTGAGTCTGAAAGCGTGTTTGCATGGGAGAATGAGAGCCCCACAGGAGTAGGCCCAGATGTGATTACTCATAAGTTAAACATCATTGAGGATGTGGTTCTAGTTGCTCAGAAAAGACAGAACCATGGGCCTAAAAATCAGTATTTTTACGTATTTTTATATGTGCATTAAATTGTTATAGTATCCTATATTTTATAATTTATTCTTTCTCGCCATACTTCTTATAATCATTTGCCTAGTTTTGTTCTATATCTTTCCAAATTCTATAGAAGAAGAAATAGCAAAGCTGAAGAAGGGGGATGTAATCGAAGAGGTGATATATGCCCAGTGGCTGGCGAATGAAAAGTTCCACATGCGGATCAATTACCTCAAAGATAGGACAATTGATCCCTATCACGAGCGCATCCCCTTTCCACAAAGATAAGAAACACAGACCCTCAAGAGCTTTCAAATAAGCTCAACTCTCTCCTCAGAGACAGGAAAAATATTGGTCACCATCAAAAGCGGGTTAAAATTATCTCAAACATGAGAAAATTACACCCTAAACTTTCTCCTCAAAGATAGGAGAACAATAATCTCAGCGGTGGATCGATCTACCTCAAAGATAGGAAACGATTGATCACCGTCAGGGACGGGTTAAAAATTTCTCAGACGTGAGATCTTTACACCCTCAAGTATTCTTCTCAAAAGGAGAGTATTAAGACCCGCTGGCGGATCGATTTACCTCAAAGATAGGAAACAGACGATCACCTGGGGCAGCTTAACTTCCTCACCAGGAATAAAAGCTTTAAACCTTCAAAAAAGGTTCACACATTGGGTATGGCTGGCCACCTGCCCTAAACAATCGGAGAAGTCCTAAGTAAACCAGGTTCTAAAAAGTTACTTGCTAAAAGATATAATGCATTAGTAAAAATAGTTCTGGAAAGAAAAGGGTTCATCCAAATAATGAAGCCTCGTCTTCATCCAAATAATGAAGCCTCGTCTTCATCCAAACAATGAAGACTCGTCTTCATCCAAATAATGAATCCTCGTCTTCATCAAAGCAATGAAGTCTCACCTTCATAAATGCAAAGTAAAAACACTTTGGAAAATGAGTAAAGGCTAAAAAGGCAAGTGCCTAGAGTGTCCATACCCCTCACAAAATGAGCAAAAGTCCCTACATGGTTGATCATTCTTACTGATCCCTAAGGGCGGGTCATTCTCCTCAATATGGCAGAACTGAAGAAAAGAAGTCCTTAAGGCGAATCATAATCTTATGCGGTAGGAACAAATGGTCCCATAAAGGGCGGGTTATTCCTTTCTAAAGGAAATATAACTCTCAAGAAGCCCCTAGAGGCTAACAATGGATACCGCTGACCACCTATCCACGAAGAAGAAAAAACCCCTAAAAGTGCATCATATCCATATGTGATCCCATCTAGGGCAGGTCCACTTTCCTCCAAGATAGAAAAATAAAATACCATCTATACAGCCCTAAAGAGCTTTTTATACCTTTAGGGGGGCTTCTGATAACAACCCAAATTATCCTTGAATAAGGAATAAGGGAAAATTAATAGAAATAATGGCAAACCATTATTCCTTCTAAAAGAGATATTTATGCATGATTAATGTGGAATTAATGATAATTAATGCAGGATTAATGCAGGGGTGAATATGCAAATAATGAGGAAAAGGAAGGAGTCTCTACATTATGCCACACCACATGGACCATGACGAGATACGCCATAACGAGATACGCCCGATGAGAGCGAGTAGTGGAGACCCGCCATAGCTCTCAAGGAGATCGTACATATGCCTTGACGGATCTAAGAATACCAAAAGGCGCCTTTATTGCCATCCATGAATGGGAATAAATACAATTAAATGGCAATTAATAGCCATTAAAGGGGAATAAAGACTTGATTGTACGAATACTCCAACTCTGAGGGTTTCAAGGATAAATGCTGGGATTAATGGAGAATTGATAGCAATTAAAGATAAGTAATGACATGACTATTCATCTACATCTCCATAACATCCAAATATCATACATGGGGAAAAAGGATAATTAGACAAAGAATGAAGGATCCGCCATCAATACTCTTATGGATAAGGATCCACCGACGGATCTATGGATTCCTCAACACACCTCAAAGGGTCAAACGCCTTGGGAGACCCGCCGTCAAACCTCGATACGCCCTAGGAACGGCAAAGCCGATTCCCAATAAAGGCAACTAATAACCCATTAATGAGCTAACGGTCATACTTGAATAAGATCAGTAACCGCCATTAATGAGGCATTAATGGAGACTTTCTAGTTACCAAGAGTTACAACTACATGAGTATAAATAGCTTGCATCCCAAGTTATTGAGGTACACTTACTGATTCTCTACTTTTGTGCTTACAGTTTATTCTCAGAAATATTACTGACTTTGGCATCGGAGTGTCCCCGGCCGATCCCAACGATGCCTCATAGGGAAGTGCTCCGATCAAGGATTTTTCCACAAGTTATCCCACATGGAAATAAACTTTTATTAATGAGGCTTTGAAATTGTATCGCCTGGTAAATATTAAGCTTAAACTATAATTATTTATACGTAAAGGCTAAATATGTTATTCCCCGGTAACCGTATGGCTAAATTTACACTTTATATAAATGTTAATTGCTTCATACTCTCTACAAATTGTCCAAGAAAAATTGATATTTATTTGGTTTTTCTTAGTCCAGTTAAGAATTAATTAAATTTCAATCTATCTGAATCGGAAGTTGAGACCTAAACCTAGACATCTCTTTATCCAGGTTTTGAGGTTTTCTTTCTGCTTTTAGCTGAAAGATTAGCCTCTTTTTTTGTTTTGCTTTGTTTTTTCTTTATTAAATATTTTTTTATTAATCTACTATGGTAGATTTGGTAGTTTATTTTTTATTTGTAGTTATTTTGTTTTTTCTCCTATATGAGTGGTTATCGTCAGTCTCCTTATATAGGTGTTATGTTTTTTTTCATGGAAAAATAGAAGAGTTTTGTCTATTATTATATAGGTTTGACTCATTGAGATATCATGAAGTCGTTTTTGGAGAAAAAGACTATGAAGTCGATTATGAATGGAGTGTATTTCTCGGCATTGTGTCAAAAACAGTTTCAAGAACTGTCTACTATTACTCTATCATGATCTATGATGTTGAAGATGCAAATTCAAGTTTTTCTTATATACTTTTGGATTGTAGGAGATTTACTATTTTTTCTATGAGTGAAACCATTTTATTTTTTCTGAAAAAAAGAATTAATTAAGTTATATATATTAACTTAAAATTTTAAAAAAAATGGAGTATGAAAACTGATTAAGGCCTTTAAAATATTGGAGTTACCTAGGTTCAATGAGTAAATTTTCAGAAATGAAGGTGAGAGGTCATGACTTCAATACTCAACCTCTTCTATATTTAAAAAAAATTTATCTTTTACAATGACTCATTTCACTGAATTAAATGATATATGTAGTAAAACCTCTATAAATTAATAATCGATAAATTAATAAACTCTTTCAAATAATAATTTCTTCTCGACCAGTTCAAAAAAATGATCAATTTTAATAAATTAATAAGATAATTTTCTGGAACAACCCTCTATAAATTAATAATTTCTCAAATACATATGCGAAATATATATAGATATGCATACTTAGGATAACTTAGCAAAATATGAATCTATAGTATTTTGTTTTTTTTTTAAATTTAAATCTAGTTGAATTCCATCTCTAACTATTCTCAGTGCATTCAAAAGTTCCGATGTTTACTTGTCAAATCGTAACAAAAAATTGTAAAGAGTGGATGATGCTATAATTGCTTCATTTCTTGTGACTGGTTTCAAAGATACTGAATCATCCTCAGCTTCATCCTCAATTGAATTTTGCATAACGTTCGATACAATTTCTTCTAAACTTTGGACTTGTGAGCATTCATTGTTTTCACCTGGATAATCCAATATTTGATTAACATCCATTGGATTGCGGTAACCAAGCTGACCAATCATTCCCTTAAATTCATGAGTCTTCTTCAGTGGTTGCTTCTTCTAAATTCGTTGTGACAGATTCAACCCACGTACGAATTTTGCAATGTTTGAAACAATTTGCTATTGTATTTTGTTGGTATCTATTTTCCAAGATAAGATTGCAAGATTTATAGCATCTAACACACTAGCTTTTTCTGGATCGGATTGTCCCAACTCATAGTCTTCCAATAATTTCCGATAATATCTTTTTGCGATAATGCATCTTGAAAGCTATTATTATCCCAACATAACTCCACATTTTGTAGGCCTTCAATATTTTTTGAATGGGATGGACAATTATCTACCACCAATAATATTTTTCTACCATGCATTTTCTTATCTAGCCAATGATGTTCATATTCATCAAAAAGTATAATGATATTCAGATGATCCCTTAAAAGTGTTAGATATCGTACCTTGACTAACTTTCAAATGATATGTTTCATTTAGCTAATCTTGTAAACCCTTTTGAGTGCTTGCAGGGTGATCTCTTTTATATTTACATAATGTTTTTTCTGATTTGATCGGTCAATGTTGATTTATTGACACCTTTTAGATGAGAAACCATTTTTTATGATTGAAACAACACTCCATATAAATTTATACAGTAATTTATTAACTATGATACATGGAATATTTTTAACATAAATACAATCAACTTCCAAGTTCAATTAACTTGTATAATGCACATTAGTGGAGGTTGTTCTACCTGGCAGCCCGCAACTTAGGAAGGAGGATGAATACAGTTGTGATAAAACTGATAGGCCGGATTCACCTGGAATGGACAATATTCTCACTAGATATGAGGGAGCTGATTCAGCATCTGAATCATCATCCCATACTAAATCCTGGGCTGATATGGCAGAGGAGGATGATAATAGTTGGAACACAGTTAGCACTAAGAAAGTAAGGCGGAGGGAAACAATTATGACAACAACGGAGAATTTGCCAGCTCGAAACAAACGAGCCAGTAAACCTCCGGTCCGTTTTAAATGATCTTTCTTTACTGGAATTGTAGGGGTATTCTTAATAGGGATACTCAGGGTTACTTGCATCGTTTGTGTTCTCTTCATAAACCGGATTTTCTTTGTTTAGCTGAGCCTATGGTGGAGTTCAGTTCTGTTAATGAGGCCTTCTAGAGAAGGCTTGGTTTGTCTTTAATTGCTATGAACAATAAGGAGCTTCTAACTCTATGGGTTTTTGCAAAGATTAATTCTTCCATGGTTACCAATATTTGTTTCAGACATGAACAGTTTGTTATTCTGAGTTTGTCTAATTTAAATACTTTTGTCTGCTTTGTTTACGGGAGCGTTTGGGAAAATACACGTGTCACTATGTTTGATGATATTTTGGCTCATCAAAATAGGTTGAATGGGCATTGGGTGCTTCTTGGAGATTTTAATTCTGTCCTTGGATCTCATGAGAAATCGGGACGGGCTCCTGCTTTGCGTCCTTGTAGGGAGTTTTGTGATTTTATTGATTCTGGTTCTTTTGTTGATGGTCCTACTCATGGGGCCTTCTTTACTTGGTCTAATGGTAGGTCTGGCTCTACGCGGGTTGAATGTCGGTTGGATAGAGTTTTATTATCTGCTTTATTCTCGGACTTCTGGGAATCGATTTGCAATTTGGCTTTGCCGCGGCATCACTCTGACCATTGCCCGTTGATGTTTAGCTGCTCCAAGGGGAATCGCCCTATCTCTAGATTCAGATTTCAGTCTATGTGGATTCTACATCCGGGGATTAGGGAGGTGATTGCTGATTTTTGGAATGGAATGCATCCTAGCTTACCTCCTATGCAAGCTTTATGCGATAAACTCAGGCGACTTCGGCCGGTGCTCCGTCACTGGAATAAAGTGGTTTTTGGTAACATTGATACGTGTCTCACTGATGCTGAGACGGATCTGGCCCGTGTTTAGGCAAATCTCTGAGAATGGGTTTACTCCTGAACTACATCATGAGGAGATGAATGCTCATGCACATTTGGATAATATGTTGCATAGAAATGAGGTCTTTTTGCGTGACAAAAGCAGAGTTAGATGGCTTAAGGAGGGAGATCGAAATATCAGCTTCTTCCATCGTATGGCATCTATTCGAGCTACTGCCTCTGGGATTTCGGTGCTTCAAATTGAGGATGAGCTGGTCTTTAATCCGAATCAAATTGGGACACATATTGCTGAATTTTATTCAAGTCTTTTTAAAAATGATGAGGTCTTGCCGCAGAATTATGATCTAGTTTATAAGGTTGTTCCACATCTTATCTCTGGCTTGGATAATGATTTGCTTACTCGTTGCTCGGATATGAATGAATTTCGTATGGCAGTCTTTGCAATGGATAGCAGTAGTTCTCCTGGACCTGATGGGTTTTCTGGGGTCTTTTTTCAGTCTTTCTGGGATATTGTTGGTGCTGATGTGTTTGCTGTTGTCAAAAGCTTCTTTATGAGTGGCATGATACATTCTGGCCTGTGCTCTAGTATTATGGTCCTTATCCCGAAGGTGGAGGGTGCGATATCTCTTGATCAGTATAGGCCTATTGCAATGAGCAACTTTAGTTATAAAATAATTGCAAAAATTTTGGCTGATAGACTCGCTTCTATTGCATCTCGCATTGTTTCTCAGAATCAATTTGGATTTATTCCTGGACGAAGTATTCACCAATGCATTTCGCTTGCTTCTGAAGGCACTAATATGCTTCGTAAAAAGTGTTTTGGAGGGAACTTAGCCTTGAAGGTTGACATCAAGAAAGCTTTTGACACTTTAAATTGGAATTTTTTACTTGCCGTGATGGACGCTTTTGGTTTCTCTATTCAATTCAGAGACTGGATTCTGAATGTTTTATCTGCATCTCGGATTTCAATTTTGAACAATGGAGCCATTAGTGGATATTTCAGATGTTCAAGAGGGGTTCGACAAGGCGATCCGCTGTCTCCTATTTTGTTTGGTATTGCCGAGGACTTTCTTAGCCGTTGGTTGCTTCACCTCGTGGATACTGGGCGACTTGCTCCAATGCAATATACTTCTGCAAAGGTGTTTCCGACTCATTTATTTTATGCTGATGACATTCTTCTCTTCTGCAGGGCCTTTTCAGGTAATCTAGTTGTTATTAAGGGTGTATTTAAGTTGTATGGATCTATCTCGGGGTCAGTGTGTTAGTTGGAACAAATCTGAATTATTTCTGGGCTCCTTTGTTTCTTCTGGACGTGGCAATCGTCTTGCTGATATTATTGGTATTCGTCAAGGGTCTGTTCCATTTCGCTATCTTGGAGTCCCTTTGTTTTTTGGTTTACCAAAGACACGACATCTGACTAGTTTGATGGATAGGGTGTTTGCTCACTTTGCTAAATGGAAAGGGCATTGTTTATCTATGGCTGGGAGAGTGGCTCTGGTAAATTCTGTAATTACTGGTAGCTTCATTCACTCTTTTAGCATTTATAAGTGGCCCTCTGCGCTGCTTACACGTATGACTAGGCATATGAGGAATTTTATTTGGTCTGGGTCCATTAATTGCAAGAAGCTTGTCACTGTCCCTTGGAAAATTTGTTGTCAAAACTTTAAGGATGGAGGTCTTGGAATCAAGAATCTGTCTATTCTAAACAAGCCATTGAATGGAAAGATGGCTTGGGGTCTTCTTCAAGAAAAGTCTCTCTGCTTTAACTTACTTAGAACTCGTTTTCTCAATAAAGCGGGACAGTCACGATATTATATCATGAATTCTTCTATTTGGGGCTCGATAAAATCCATTTATTCTGAAGTTGAGCATCACTGTTTTTGGTGGATTGGTCAGCACTCTGAACTTAATTTTTGGAATGGGGCTTGGATGCGTCCTTCACTAGCTGCACAGGTTGGCCTATCTGCTAGTCAACAGCGTCGTTCTTTTGATTTGGTGGAGGATTATTTGGATGGTAATAATTGGCATAATCTGCCCGTGTTACCTGCGGATGTGGAGAATAGATTGCGGAATATTAGGCGGGGTAGGGACGATGTTGATATTTGTGTTTGGAAGCCTGCTACGAGTGGGGTTTTAACTGTTAAGCTCATGTACGCTTGGCTTAGATCTCCTCCTACTCAACAGCCTTGGAGTCATTTTTAAGGTGTCAGAGTGTTCCTCCTGCACACTCGCTTATTGGATGGCGGGCTTATCTTGGGTATTTGCCAACACATGATCAGCTTCAGTTGTGCGGCTGTCAAGTTGTTTCTCGTTGCAGTTTGTGCTCGTTAGATTCTGAAACATTGGACCACCTTTTTGTCTCTTGTCGGTTTTCCAAATTTATTTGGCATGGTGTTAGCTCATTGTTTGGAAGACGAATTAACACAGACTCGACTCTTAAGAATCTGGTTGATCATGCTGTTATTCAACGTTTTAGTACTCAAATCGCTAATTTGTGGGCGGCAACAATTGTTAATACAATTTGGGCTATATGGCTTGCTCGTAATAGGTCCATTTTTTAGGATGAGAGGGTTGATACTTCCGTCACGCTGAGACGGATTTGGGGAGCTATTCGTGAATCTGCTCACACTGGACAAGGCTCCGTTTGGAATTCGCTAGTTGAACTTCAAATCTTAGGTGAGCTCGGGATTAAAAAGCGTCTTGCTAAGGCTCCGCACATTACTCCGATTTTTTGGCAACCACCTCTGAGGGATTGGATTAAGATCAATACTGATGCATCTGTCACGGGTGCTCCTGGTCCTACGGGTTGCGGAGGTATTTATCGCTCGCATACTGGCATGTGCCTTGGTGCGTTTGCCTTTCCGATTGAAAGTTTCTTTGCTTATCTTGCTGAACTATCTGCTGCTATTTACGCCATTGACATGGCTATCAGCAAAGGTTGGCGGAAAATTTGGCTTGAAAGCGATTCAATGTATGTTGTGCAGATGTTCAAATCTAAATCTTGTTCGATTCCTTGGTTGCTTAGACAAAATGGTTCAATTGTTTAAATCAGATCGATTCTGTGGCTTTTGTGGTGTCTCATATTTTTCGTGAAGGAAATCATGTTGCGGATTCACTTGCAAATTATGGACGGACGGCAACAGCTTCGACTTGGTGGGATGTTGTCCCGGATTTTTGTGGATCGGTCTTTTTTCATGATCGTGTAGGACGTTGCGTTTATCGCTTTTCCTAATTCTTTGGCTTCATTTTATTCTTTATTCTTTTTGTATTATGACATTTATTTACTCTTTTAATAAATTTGGTTCGGGGCTTTTTTTAGGTCTGTAGTGGGGGTGCCAGCATAGCTAGGATGTCCGCCGCTTACCCTTCCTCGCTAACCAATCTTTAATAATAAAAAATTAGATTAGTAATTTAAAATTTATTTTTAAAAAAAATTAAAATCACTCTATAAATTAATAATTATTAATTTATCGATTAATTAATAACTCTTTAAATTAATAAAATTTCATGGTTCCAATATTATTAATTTATAAAGACTGTATACACCAATGTCGAGAAATCGGTTAATTATCTTCCCCAGTACATGAAATCGAGAAATTGGTCCAATTTTTTCTAATTTGTCCTCCTGCATCTTTTCCGATTGCATGGCCCCAGCTAGGTAACCATTGAAATAAAAATTCGTTTTTTATTATTTTATTTTTTCTTTATTATTATTCATTTAGGTTGTTACGTGATTATTTATGAATTGTATTTATTTATTGAGGATATTTTTATCTAACTGCATCTCTTCTTCTTGTTTTCATGATATGATGGATTGATTACATTTATGGTCCTCCAAGTATCAGAAATAGAACATTAACATCACAGAACTCAATTTCTTAACATTAAAATCATCAAATTTTGCATTTAATTTCTCCTTTAGTTAATTTGTCCAGATTCTAGCAATAACATTCATCGAAAAGGACATGTGGACTACACCTAAGCTAGATTTTTGTACGTGGATTAAAAAATAATAAAAAAATATAGTTTGGCCTTGTTAGGTTATGTTGATGTGAGAAATCGAAAGGAATGTGATGAATGAAATTGACTCAGATGGGTTTTGTGACATATATTTTTTATTATTTTTTAATCCATATATAAATATCTAGCTTACGTGTTGTCTGTGTATCCTTTCCTGTGACTGTAAGTGTCAGAATCTTGAGTAAAAGGACTACAAGAGAAATCACATATAAAATTGGATGATTTTGATGTTAAGAAACAAAGTTTTACGATATTCGTGTTCCATTTCTGATACTTGGAGGACGATGAGTGTAATTAAGTCCGATATGGTTTAACTTTTAAGACTTTAAGAATATTATTTCATAGTTTTTTAGTGAATTATATTGTTTATGGACATTATTTTTACTTGTTTTAGTTGTTTCAACGATTTGTTGTTGGAATGTTGTTGATATATGTCACAAATATATATATTTTTCTATATTAGAATAATTTTATATATAATTTTTAGATAGTATAATATATATTCTAATTATATTTATATAATAATTTATTTTAGTAAATAAAAAATATAAATGCGATTAATTTCTGATTAATTTTTTAGAGTATTGTGTGCTTGACTAGCAACCTTAGGTAAAATGTTATACAGAACATAATCATAAGGATATTAAAATTGGGCTTAATACATCATTTGCCTCCTGAACTTGTCCAAAAAGTTTGATTGGCCCCCTGAACTTTCAAAGTGTTCCGATAGCCCCCTGAACTTGCAAAAAATGTCCAGTTAGCCCCTTAAACTTGCGTAAAACGTAATCAATTGATCACTTGATCGTAAAAAAGTAAGTTAAATGCGGAAGATGTATTCCACGAGTCTTATAAAAAGTAAAACGACCAAAATCGGAATATACGATTCTAATATTAGAGAAGACAAATTGTATAGTTGAGTATGCAATAACTTCCTTTTTAATCTATTTTTTAATTATGCAATAACATTCTAAGATACGTGGAATACATCTTCCGCATTTAACTTACTTTTTTACGACCGAGTGATCAATTGATTACGTTTTATGCAAGTTCAGGGGGCTAACTGAATATTTTTTGCAAGTTCAGGGGGCTATCGGAACACTTTGAAAGTTCAGGGGGCCAATCAAGCTTTTTGGACAAGTTCGGGGGGCAAATGATGTATTAAGCCTTAAAATTGTTTCTAAAGACAACTATCTGCTAATGTATTTTAACGCAATCTTTCTTCCTCTTTTTACCGAGTTAGATTTATGCGTCTTTCTTATTATTATTTTCTTTTTAGTCGATATTCATATATTTTATCGTGATCTATTTATCCGTCTGAATTATATAACAGTTTATCTTGTCCATGCATCAATAGATTTACGTTCTTGCATTAAAAGAATGACTTAGATCCAAATATTCAGAATGGCCTAAAAAGGTTGAAGAAGAGCGGTAACAGTTTATCTTATCCGTTGATCAATAGATTTACGTGGTAGCACCAAAAGAAGGATTCAAATCCAAATGTTTAGAATAACCTAAAGGTTGAAGATTTGATTGTGGTTGATTTTCTATGGATTTCGATTTACGAAAAATATATGTTTTATTGTTTTTACATATTTTATGGGTTTTTTTAACTCTTAGTAGACGTTTTAGTCCCTTTGTGAATCTTGTAAATTTTGTAAAATTTATTCCTGACAAAGATATAAACATTTCCATTAAAAAAAAAAAAAAAATTACAAAACCTCAAAGAACTTTTTTTTTTGTATTTTGAAGTACTACTATGAAGGCTTCTTATCTTTTTAATAAATCATTGCTTTCCTTTTCATTTTTTAATGAGACAACACTAACGTTGTCTGCTGCATTTATTATTATTAAATAATCTCTAATCAGAGTTTATAAATTAGAAAAATTATCATAATAAGTCAAGTCCTGTTTGTAATAGATTTTTTTTTTAGGCAATGATCTTTAAACAAGTCAATAATCAACATATGCAAAGATCAAATTCTTAGCAGTGTTCTCCAGCAAGTATTCACCAAGCTCTGCCTGATGATTTGTTTCAAATTTTTACCTACATATTTACATCGAAACTCGATACAGCTCACCACGTGTTTCCATCCTAGAAACATAGAGATGTCTAAGAATCATATTGAAGGCATGTGTGTATCAGTGACAGAAACAACAAATTGAACTCTAATGTCCGATCATTCGTTCAAATCGGTATCTATCTACTTAAATTTCATCCGTCTTGCAGTGTAATAATGCAACTATAGTGTGTAGCAAAATTGGTATCTTCGAAGCCAGTCTTCACCCTTCTCGTAATAATCCATCTTACTAAATGTCTGCTTCGGAAATTGCAACGCAGAAGCGTAGACAGAAGCCCCACGCCACGCATCAAGAACTGGATCCATTGCCCGGACAACCTTTATAGGTGACCCAGATGGACGAATCATTCGGATTCCAGCCTCCAAGCGTTCCGTTATACCAGGGTAAAGGCAGCTCCCACCAGTCATAAGGATTGAGTTGGTTAGTCTCTCTTCCAAGCTTTGGTCCTTGGATGGCAATCTCCTTATTGAGACACCAGCCATCTCATCTAACCCTGCCAGATCAATCCCAACTAGGTTGGGGTGAAACAAAATTTCGGGGCATCGGAACCTTTCAACCCCAATCAATATTTGGAAATCCTCCTTGGTCAATGGACGTAATTTTGGCATCTCGGGAGCAGGTTGTGATGGTCCTGCATCTTGTCTAGGGATAAACGTTGAGTCTAATTCCTGCAGCAAAATCGATAAATACCCATACATAAGTGGAATGACCAGGGTAAAAAAAGTAAGAAAATCAATAAGGCAGTACAGCAATAGAGTATGTTTTTATGAAGTTGACCTGAAGCCTAGAAGAAACACGGGAAAGCTCCACTTCATCCTCGTCTGGTCCCTCATCATCGTCATCATTATCTTTGCTCATGAGTTTGTAAAGTTGCCAATCTTCATCTTTGGCACCAAAAGTATCCTCTCCCTTACCTCGATCAAAGGCTGCTGTAGTCAAGAGGCGCATCCTTTCCCTTTGGGCAGCATTCAATCTCTCACCACGGCCAACAGCACCGGCAAAACCATTTCCATTTGAGTGGTTCCCATTTGTTTTGAGTCGTTTTCGCTGTTGAACTTTCTCACAGAGTTCTTTATATTTGGCATGCATCTCCTCCAAATAAAGTTCTGGGTTCTCCCTAGATAGCACAGGATAAAACACATCAGAACACAAATAAATACAGAAAATTCGTTGTTTCGAATACTCTAATTGTAAAGGATTTGAAGTGATTCTCATGCAGAAAGATAGCATCAAACACGAAAATGCTCATAAAACAAGCTCAATAAATGATGTTGAGTTATATTAACTTCAAATCTTGTCCTTGAGGTAGATTTTTTGTACAAAACATATTCTGAAAAGAAGAGGCTCCAACTGGTTATTTCTAAATGAGTTAAACAAAATTTAATGTACTCTTAAATAGAGCAAACAATTTCTTCCAAATAGAAGATTGTGAAATTAGAGGGCGAGCCTTGGCACAACGGTAAACGTTGTTGTTGTGTGACCGAGAGGTCACGGGTTGGAGTCTTAGGAGCGGCCTCTTGCCAAAAAAATTGGCAGGGGAAGGCTTGCCCCCAGTACACCCTTGGGGTGGGACCCCTCCCCGGACCCTTGCGTAGTGCACCGGGCCGCCCTTTTTTTTTAGAAGATTGTGAAATTAAATTGATTTTCATTTTCTAAGTATAAATCAGTTTCACATAGAATTAGAATTTAGATGGAATTCATGAATGAATGAACCCCATCTAGTTAAATTTGTTCGGTTGAAGAACGGTGTCGGCAAATTTTTGTTATATAGCATAAGGGTTTAATTGAAACAAGTACTTGGAGTTTTATCATGTTTTTGAAGCTTTATCCAAACCTTTTAATTAAGCGAATAAATCATTATTCTCAAATAATAGGTTGCAGTTTCATCCAAATCCTAAAATTAGTTCATTTGTCAAGCATCCAAGTTTGAGGGCGAGCCTTCGCGCAACGGTAAACGTTGTTGTCGTGTGACCAAGAGGTCACGGGTTCGAGTCTTAGGAGCGGCCTCTTGCCAAATAAATTGGCAGGGGAAGGCTTGCCCCCAGTACACCCTTGTGGTGAGACCCCTCCCCGGACCCTGGCTCAGCGGGGACGCGTAGTGCGACCGGGCCGCCCTTTTTTTTTTTGTCAAGCATCCAAGTTTATAAAACTCGACAATTCTATAAGAAAAGGTTTGAATATGAACAGAAACATCCAATAGTTTGAACATACAAGCGTTTTTCTTCATCCAGTTGATTTCTTCTTTCACGTTCTAACTCTTCTTCATGACGTTTCTGTTTGGCTCGTTGTCGGCCATCAGATGTGGTTTTTAGGAACAACTGCCTCCTCTTTTCCTTAAGCTGTAAAAATGTCATTGAAAGAAATTTATGGCACTAATAATGAGGAAGGCTACAGCAATGGTACTGGAGAATAGCACAATAAGAAAGTGAATCTTATTGGCCATTCTTGAGGTTATGAACAGTAATGTATAAGGTAAATAATGTTGCTTTAATGAAATTACACGATTTTGGTTGCATTACCTAAAATCAAATGCAGCAAATATAGAATATAAAACAGTAAAACGTACAAATTAAATGGGAGCATACCTGCTCAGGGGTCAACATGTTGTCAGGAACATCCACGAGAGGATACTTGTCATTTGCAGAGCAATCACTTTTCTCATCAACTTCAGCTTGCTCAACCTTTGTCTCCCCTTTCGCTTTACGTAACGACTGACTTGCTTTGGCAATTGAGGATTCTATTTCTTGCCTTGAGACATAGCCAGTATCTCTCAGGAAAGCTGAAATTTCGTCCCGGTCCACTTGATCAAGTTGTTGTAGAAGGAACTCCATACCACGCAACTGATTTTCTAGTTCATTTATCCTAGATGACCTCTTTGCCTCAGCCATGTCTCGCAACCGTTGACCTTGTCTCTCCTTTATGGCTGCCTTCCTAGCTATCTCTTCCGATGATGGAGGTTCTTCTACTGGTGGTGGAACCCAAGGGAGCTGCCAACACCTAGTTTTATCTTCAGCTTCCTTGGTACCTTTCTGTCACATAATAGCAACTGTTAACATTTCAGACGTTTGAAAACAGAAAAATAAGACAAAAGCTAACCAAACTCATTACCTGAAATAATTTAGCTTCCTCTGCATAATCTGTTGCAATATAACAATGCTCCATCTTGAGGTCTTCTACCTTTTCCCATGTTAATCTAGCCCTGTTTTAAGTACATGAGAAACAAACCATCAAAATCACAAACTATACCTATTAGATTCAAACAGAGTACACCCCAACATATACTCACATGTGATGAGGATATTTAAGTGAAAGAAGTTGTTTCAGATAATCAGTGACATGGAATCCGCCAATGTTAGTTCTGCAGCATCCTTTATAAACAGGCTCTCCATTAATAAACTGAGATCCAAAACAAATGGTAGATTCAAATTAATATATTGTGAAAAGGCAATCTGTGAACGCATTTATTTATTTATTCATTCCTCCTAATCTATAAACAAAAAAATTGGATTAAGCCTGGACAAGAAACATTAATACATTCATGCTCCAAAAGGGCATTAATAAGAATCAAAAGAAAAAAATGTTATAGGCAATCATCTGGATAAATGGTACTGGCTTTTTGGCAATATAAAGTATATATACCATCAATCCAGCAGCAAAGGTAACATCCACCTGTGAGTACATGTGCAGCACCATTTAAAGCAGTAACAAACAAAAACAAGAGAGAGATGCTCAGTTTGACGAACAAGGGGATTGTCTCAAGCACCTAGGTGCTTACGGCTTTAGCAGGTAAGTGCTTTCTCACCTTTTACAGTAATGGTCAAAGCATGGTTTCTCTCTCTCCACATGAAAATATTTATTTATAAAACTTGATATGCAATCTCCAATTCATAGACTTAGATTCTCAATTCTCTAGCCAGATGCAACAATAGGAAATTCCAGGCATGAATTTAATGGTTAACAACTTCATAACTTGCTTGTGATTGAAATCTTGTAAAAAACAATTAAAGAATTGAGAACACAGTAACTATCAAATAACAATCACCCAATTCTGAATACAATTCCTCAACAGATTTAAATAGATGAAACCCTACCGGAATAACATGAGTAGTGGTAAATCCTGGGCAAATGGCAAGGCCGTCCTTATCACAAATCCCATGCCGTTGATTATACTTATAGCTAAATGCAGCATCAACACCAAATGCTGTGAAGATGGCAGAGAAGGTGAGTTAGAAAAGCTGCACATCTATGAAATAAATGAAGACTTACCCCTCATAGGAAACTTCAAAACCAGTAGGAATTCATACCTACTGATGGAACTCCGTAAGTTTCAAAAAGAAGCTCTGCCATTTTGCTGCGCGATTGAACTGGGTTGCATACACATTCTGTGATCAGGACAGGATGATCAATCTGTTCTGCCCTCAAATGAACAAAAAAAACAACAAACCATTTATGTGAATCCATCAATAAATGACAAGTCCCAAGTAAACGGCAGAACATATGCAGAGACAAAGCCGAACAATATGAGCCACATGATGAATAGAGAATCTCGAATATTGTTTGTCATGAATACGTTACTAGTAAACTCAATTTTAGATTCTGAAAAGTCATTTCAAATGCTGCCTACACCAAATTAATGTTACTCCATGTGAACTCATGCTGCCATGAGTTAGTAAAACCAACTCAATTTAGTTCAAAGTTTGATGACAAGTGAACAACTGTTTGATAAACTATCATTTAGTTTGAAGTTTAGTCCATTCTACTACTCCAACATACACCATGTGTAGAATTCATGAATTTTACAAGAGTTGCCACAGATGTGTATGTAACACAATTCACTGTGATCAAGTAAGATTAAGAAGTCCACTTGTTACTATGCAATATGATTACAAAATTGTTTAAACATCCTAAAACATTACTATCTCGACTAGAACAATGTATTCATTATACCTGCGATCCATTTGCTCCCAATCGATCAAATGCAAAGTCAAGAATCTACAAAAAGAAAAGAAATGGTAACTGAAATTAGTTTTCTCAACATATCCAAACTACACTGTCAGCAATCCACAAGGTCCCAAACAACTTTCCAAAGCTCAATGTAGGTTTCTAAAAGAGGATGCGAAATCAGAAAATTTAAGCAACCCACAGCTTTCATATCCTAAATTACAACCTTGTTTTACATAATAAATTCAGAGCTATATGCAGTAAAACTCACGTATTCCATAATCTCGAATTGATAAACAACATTACTGTCAAAGGCAGAGCGAGGCCCTGAGCGAGTGCAGTCAAAGTATTTCAATAGAGCAGTATCATGGTCACCAACAATGGTCACAGTTTCGCCTGCAAATGAACAAAAGCCAAAGTAATTTGTGATTCCAAACAAAAAAAAACATAGAAAACTTCCATAACTAGGAAAAAAAAAATCAATATCCAGCAACAAAGACACCGATTCAAGCAATAATTCCCACGAACCAAAAACTAAAGAAAGTAAACTTACCAGTGGCTTTGTGGCGTGGGCGTTGGACAATGTTGCGGAAAATAACTCGAGGATCAGTCTCGCCGGCCCACCTGCGCAATTAATCACAAGAGTTCAAAACGAATTTGGAAATTAAAAAAAAAAAGAGCAAGAGAATTGTATATCAGCAAATTAGGGTTTAGGGAAAAGGGTTACCCGATGCGGAAATAGGAGGCGCCATTGTCGATGACGATAGGAGTAGAAGAGGAGAAGAAGTTGTAATCAGATTGTCTATGTATTTGCGAAATAAATGGCATATTTCTGGTTCACTGAGTTTTGAATGTTCTTGTATCAGATAAGGAAATGGTAAAAGAAGACGAACGCAAGAAGCTTTTTGCAGCAAGTTCTGTTTTTTTTAAGCTAAAACTGAAAACCGAGTCAGACTAAGAAGACCATAACTCAAATGCCATAGTAGCAGGCACACGACACAACCGGTTTGCTCGGATGGAATGGTCTTAATCAGGGAGGGCAACGAGTAGCTACTCGTGGTTAGTACCAATATCCAATCTTTACCGGTTTATTTGTAACTATTTCCGTCCCATTGCATTAACGAATATACTATATCCGCCTCATTTGAATCGCGGATATCCCGCGTGTACTTTTATCCATTAAGAATTACTATCTCCATCCCATAATAAAAGGGGGGTGTTTATCTAATTTTCACCTCATGTTTGCCTTTTCATTTTAAAAGGCAGAGTTTTAGGTGTTTGGTTAGATTTCTCCTATTTGCCTTTTACAGTTGAAAGCAGCATTAAGTATCTGGTTAGTGACCTCCTGTTTTCCTTTTACACCTGAAAAGCAATCTTTTGCAAAAGCAGAGAATCTTTGCTTTTTGGAAAATCAGTTTTTTCCAAAAACAAACAGTAACAGCAAACAGTAGGTAAAGCAAACAGGCCCTAAGTAATTTTAGAAATTTTCACACAAATTAAGAAATACAATTAATGTAGAACCTAATTAATGAATTTTACATTAGTTAACTTAAAAAAAAATCTATCAATGTAATGATTGAGCAATAAGTATTGGAATGTTAAAAACACATAGATCAAGACAAAAAATTTAATGCTTGGATCAAAAAACTAAACTAAAAAATCTTGGAAAACTAAAACGACTTATATTTTGGAAAAAAAATCACTTTCTAAAACGATTTATATAAGCAAAGTACAAAAACAATTCTTGTGGTTTTTCCTATTTACAAATAAAAGTATGTGGTTTAAAAGTTTGCACATAGAGACACATGGTGTGCTTTTTTTTACAAAATAAAACAAAATATTCGAAATTACATTGTTAAGTTCTGATTACAATCAAGATCATTTTTTATTTATTTTTAAATTATATTTTGACAAAATACAACCTCAAAATCAAATTACAACTATGTAAAATGAACTTAAATATTAATTTAGTTCATAAACTGTCAAATTAGTAAAAACGTAAAATATTCACCATATGATATGTAAGAATAATTTTTTTAAGCTAAAAATATTTTTAGTTGTAATCAGGACTTAACAGTATAATTGTGATACTTTATTTTATAAATAAACGTACCACATACCTCTATTCGCAAACTTTTAAACCATATACATCTATTTGCAAATTGGACAAATCACATACGCTTTTTTTTCCGTACTTTGCCCTATTACAAATCTAATAAATGGTAAATTTAATAAACCACATATAAATATTTATCTAAATTTAACAAAGATTCCAAAATCAAAAATTCCAAATCAACTCTAATTAATAAAAATAACTGAAATATATGATGGGTATCCGGTACTCGAGAGTTATTCTCATACTCATTATAGATAAATTTGTTGAACTCGTCTCGTACGAGTAATCCCATTCAAATCAGATAGTCTTAATTAACTATTTTCACACTTTAAACTAGAGGTGGCAAAATGACATACGACCCGATTACACGAACACGACACGGATTTTTAGTGTTAGTGTTGAGCTTAATAGGTAATAGGTCATTTTTGGGTTGACACAAAACTGACACGCAAATTTTTGGGTTGGATTAGTGTTGATATGTGAACCCAAAAACGACACGAAATGACACGAATATTGAAAATTATTGTTATATTCTCTCGTGTTTTTTTATGTCACTTTATTAATAAAAATAATAAAATTATAATTATCAATAGCAAATATTGATTTGAATTTACTAAATTGTTATAAACACATTACATGACCCTATAACATGATATTGTCGAACT
Organism: Euphorbia lathyris; assembly: GCF_963576675.1. Lineage (NCBI taxonomy): Eukaryota > Viridiplantae > Streptophyta > Magnoliopsida > Malpighiales > Euphorbiaceae > Euphorbia > Euphorbia lathyris. Next base: position 71,486,658 of record NC_088913.1, read on the forward strand.
TTTCGATAATTAGTGTTAACATACTAATTTAAAAATGATATAAAATGTTTAAAAATAGTACCATATCATTATAGTTTTAAGAGTTATTATTAATATATATGCATAACAAAATTACATGTAACCCGAAAACACGACACGAAATCGACACTAACCCGAATAGGTTAACACGACTTTGACACGAAAGTTTTTGGGTTGGGTTTGGATTTGCTCTTTTTGACACGAACCCGAAATGACACGACACGAACACGACTCAAACACGATAATGGACCGGTTCACTTTAAACACCCCCAATTACAAAAGGTTCCATTTGTCTAAAAAATATAGATTTGCTATTGGAGCTCCACAATAATATACACTAGTATTATTGTTGGAAAAAATATCACCTCTAAGCTTCATTGTATGATTCAAATCTTATAATGAAATATTTACCAAAAAAAAAAAATTTATAATGAAATTGACTTGTGTCAATTTAATCAAAATCGAATTTTTAGGTGGCAATTAGTTTTAAGTTAACAAATTTTGAAAAATTAGCTTAAATTTTATAAATTAGACTTTAAAATTGATTGTATTAGAATTAAATTTTCAAAATTTATGAACTTGAAAGCTACATATTATTGTATTTGAATTAAATTAACAGCGATTCTAAACTTTAGAATAGACTTCATAAGAAACTCATCACTAATAGGTCTGTTTTTCATTGATGTTGCTATTTGAAAATGCATTTCCGTGACTGCTCCACTGGTAATTTTGCTCTAGATTTTCCTTCATTCTCTTTGTAATTTTTTCTCAAGAAATGAATTTAATTAAAATATAGATAAGGGTTGGAAGTATTAATGAAAGATTTAACTACTACATTTCACAATCTTAACAAGTATATGAGTTGGTGTTTTTTTTAGTTGTTAGAGGCCTTTAAACTAAGCTTCAATCAATTGGATATTATATTTTAGATGTTTTCTTTGGTCCTAATCTTTTTTGATGTCCCTTAATCTCCATATGCAAGGTTTCCCTCCATTAAGCTAATGATAGTGGGTTGTTTGATTACACCACACTTCACCGATTCTTTGTATATCTATAATCACTTTGTTCATTCATGAATCCTCACTTATCTTCAGCCGGTTGATCAAATTGTCAGACATCTTGAAGCAAGATTTATCCTCTAACTGAGGCAAAGAGAGAATCAAAAGAAACCTTAGCAGAAGCTCTGTAGAGTCTCATTACTTTCAAGGTACACTTCTAATGGTATCAATGCTTTATTGTCATTGAGTCAAAATTGATGAACAAAATTATATCATATATAAATAGCAGCAGTGAAGATTTATGGAACAGAAAAGAACCATAGAAGTAAGGTATAACCAAGCAACCCACTATAATTAGCTTCATGTAGTGCCAATTTGCTGCAATCTTGCATATGGATATTAAGGGACATAAAAAAGATTAGGAATAAAGAAAACATGCATAATAAAATAGCTACAATCAACCAATTAATTGAAGGTTAGCTCAAAGGCCTCTAATGTGAACACGATAAAAAAAACACCAACGTTGTTAAGATTGTGAAATCTAGTAGTTGAACCTTGCATTATACTCTCAACCCTTATCTATGTTTTAATCAAAGACATTTCTTGAGCAAAAATTAAAAAGAGAATAGAGGGGAATCTAGAGCAAAATTACCAATGGAGCAACCACAAAAAAGCATTTTCAAATAGCAAAATCAAGGAAAAGCAGACCTAGTAAGTGGTGATTTTCTCTATGGCATAGTTTGAGTTGGTATCAATCGCTTGAATGTAGACACGTCTGTTAAGTGTATACTCATAAATCCATATTATATAATTAAGTCTAATTTTAAAGTTAGAAATAACCATTATGTTAATAAAAGAATAGGTGATATGAATGTAATTTATCCTAAATAAATTAGTAATGACTAGTCGTATGCCCACACAGTGTACGGGTAAATTAAATTCCTCTAACTACTAGAATATAAAATTTAAAATAATAAGTGATTAAAATCAGGCTTAATACCTTCCCAGCTCCCCCCTCCCCTCCCCCTTCAAGTTGTCCTAATCCTGCAACTGACCCATCGAACTTAGACTTGTAACAACTAGCGCCCTCAACTTGCTTATTCGAAATAAATAACCCCTCAAATTTCTCAATTGGAACAAATAACTCCGCAATTTGCTTATTTAGAACAAATAACTCTGCAATTTCCTTATTCCAAATAAGCAAGTTAAGGGGGTTAGTTGTCACAAGTCTAAGTTTGGAGGGTCAGTTGCAGTATTGGGACAAATTGGATGGGTTAGAAAGGTATTAAACCTTAAAATTAAGATAAAATAAATTTAAATTATGATAGTGATGAAATTAAATTCCTATAAAATTAATTTTTAGCTTTATACATTTAAATTTCATACAGTTTATATTGAAAGATGAAAAAGAAAAAAGAAAATATCAGGTGAAAGTCAATAATATTTATAACACATTCTATAAATAATTTTATTAGTAGAATCATCAAAACTTCACTTCATCAACTTTCTCATTTTGTACTTGAAAATTTTCATTGACTTTATATATGATAAATTGAGGCATTGTTTGATAACCAAACAAATCATTTAAAATAAATATTTCCAACACTTAGTAAATTTAAATGTGTTTGGATAACTTATTCTAATATGTAACTTAAAATTTTAAGTTACAAAACCAATAATAAGAACTTAAAATCATTAAATTAAGTACTTTATTTTTAAAATTTATCAAAACAGTTATAATATTTAATATTAGTTTCAACATGTTGAAAATATTTGCAATAGTAGGAAGAAATATATACCACTTCATTAAAGTCTTCTAATCAAAGTGCTTTTTTTATGAGTAAAAATTATAATTTGCAAAATTCAAGCAATATTATATGCACATATACAAGTGGAAGCCCTAAACAGTATAGATTGCAATTTCGTATCACAAAAATTTAAATGTTACCCTTTCAGCACCTATCGATTTTCACCCCAATTTCTTTCAATTTTACCATCATTCACGCTTCTTTATCGTTCTTCCCTCTTAATTACTATCCATCTATTTCCAATTTTACCCCTTTATCTTCATGTCCATAGCACTCGAGTAAAAAATAGATCTAAAAAAATGTTACTGGTAGGATTAGCTTTATTCTAATATTATACACATACAAAAAGAATTGCAACCTTAGAATCCAATAATATATCTAATTACTTAACTACAAACTTACAATAGGGCCTTATTAGAACCATAAATCTAAAAAAAATGTTACTGGTAGGATTAGCCTTATTCTAATATTATATACATATAAAAAGAATTGCAACCTTAAAATCCAATAATATACCTAATTACTTAAACTAAAAGCCAACAATTACATTAATTTGCTTAACTATTAAAAAAAAAGCCTATGATGTGACATTTGCTTTTTTTCTTTCGTAAACTCTCTTGATTCTTTTTGAAAAAAAAAATCACACGTTTCTAATAAATAATTGAAATTAACATAGATGAAGTATGATCACTTATCATTGTAATATGTAATTGATTATGATAATCTTCAACCACCACCATTAGAGAGCGCGGCTACAAATCTGAATGACCTATACAAAATGGCATCAATGTACAAAATAGTAATGTATATCCTTTCATTTGGTCAACCTATGTCTTTTATATATAGCAAGATAAAATGGAACAGCCAAACACTGAAGTAGAAATCGACCATACTGAGATCCATTCATCATGAATTGATGTTTTTTATTGCGATTATTTAAAACAAAAACTTCTAATCCTCTATTTCCTTCATATGCACTGTCTATTTGTTTTGAATGAAAAAAATCACTCTTATATAGGGAGACAGTTGGAACATTGTTTTTCTCAATTAATTCACTTAATAAATGTTATCGTCGTAATTTATAGCATTTTTAGTATTTAATTACTAGTTATTTTGTACCATTTTAATAAATTTTAATAATGGTTTTTGTATATTTTCTTCATTTTATGTATTTAAGCCAATTTGTGTGTTTTCTAGGCACTTTCGCAAGGTTTTCGGCACAAATAACCAAGTCGGGGCTTAAGGCGACAACTCGGGAGTAAAAGGGACCAGAAACAAGGAGTTTTAGTGACAGCAGCGTACACCTCGTCGTGGATGTGTGCTGTAAGATAAAAGTCCAATTGTTCACACTAGGACAGATTTGACACATTTTCGTATTTTTAACGTATCTCCCTCATACGGACTCGGATTGAGGCGATTCAAAATGCGTTGGAAAGCTAAGAGAAAGATGAACAAGTGACTAATAATAGTTTCTCCAAATTCGAAGTGTATCAAGCCCAGAAAATTCCCAAAGTTGATGAACATGTTGAAGCCTATGATTCCTTTCCCACCTTTACACATTTCAACTCCTAAATTGTCAAAGTCTTCCACCATCCTCTCTTAAATGCAAAATTCAGAAGATTAAGGAGTGGGAGGCCATAAGGATGACTTGGTCTTTGGAATTTTGTGTACCATTTTACTATAAAAGGAGGCATTGGGTGCCATTTGAAGACACACCAAGCTTAGGCTTAATTCCTCCCTCTATAATGTTATTTTGTTGATTTTTCTCCTTAAAAATCAGTTGTTTGTGTTGTTGTTATTGTTGTTAAAGTGTTGTTTGTACAAAAGTTCATCTAATAAAAGTAAGTTTCAAGTTACCGAAGAAGTTCGTTCGGCAATCGTCATCACGGTTTCTTCTAAACTTTAATCTCTTTTATTAATATGAATTCTATTATCTATCTTTCTAAGGTGTGTTTTAATCTTATCATGGGCTAAAACTCCCTTAACTAAGGCTAAAAGCGGATCTTAACCTTAATTATGTGATAATTACGTTTAATCTAATTAAGTTATCTTTATCCTTTTTAAGAACTAACTTATGATTCTTAATGCTTGTAGGAGATGGGCCAACTCTCTACTTGAATATAATTAATCGTAATTAAATTGATTAATCGAAATTCATAAGTTGGACCTAATGACCATTTAGTGTGGCTTATTGGTTTTCCAAGGTTTTTCATGAATCTTATTACAAATCTTAGATTTATTACTTGAGCCGGACCAATGGAAAGTAATAAATCGAAGGTTTGGAAATAAGAAAACTTAATGCTTCTTGTGATTAATTACTTGAGCCGGACCAATGGAAAGTAATTAATCGAAAGTTTAGAACTAATTACTCGAGCGGTTTTTCTTGAATCTTAAGTAATCACTTTAGCCGGACCAAGGTAAAGTAGGTTAAAAACGTTTAGATTAAATCTTATTACAAATCTTAGATTTATTACTTGAGCCGGACCAAGGGAAAGTAATAAATCGAAGATTTGGAACTAAGAAAACTTAATGCTTCTCTTGATTAATTACTTGAACCGGACCAAGGGAAAGTAATTAGTTGAGAGTTTAGAACCAATCTCGAGAACTATTAGTTAATAAGAAAAATCGTCATCTTAAAAAGGATAAAACAACTTAAAAGGGGTTAAGTGTTATTACCAAGCAAAGAGGTTAAGTGAAACTAGAAGCCTTAGTTTCTTTCATTATAAGTATTCTCTCATCTAATTTTGTACAATTTTCATCTCACTTTTTAATTAAGTCTTAGCTTGGTTGTCCAACAAACTCTATATTTTGGTTGTTTAAATAATAGATAGTGAGCAAAAGATTAGTACTTATAATCACAATCCTCGTGGGAACGATACTCTACTTTCACTTTATTACTTGATACACGACTAAGGTACACTTGCCTTCACATGCACGTATACGTAAAACGCGCATCAATGAACAATTAATCTTACTGAATTAATTCATGTTAATGACACTTAAAAACCGTTGTAACCATTAAAACCTTTAGAGAACTAATAATGACCATTAATTTCATTCAATGTCATTAATAAGATTTAATTCACTAGTAACAACCATTTAGAATTTAAGAGGAATGTGTGATGGTTTAAATACATTTTTTTAAATAATGTTAAGTTTTATTAACTTAAATCAGATGAAAGAATATTGTTAAGAAGTGGTGGTGAACATGCCCACTCACCCCGAATAGATATAGAATTGACATTTTGCTAGAGCATGGACAGCTGAATTTGTTGAACGCTTAATAAAGCAGATAAAGCACAACTCTTGTCACATCCGTGTCCCTAATTTTAGTTATTATACCCTAATATTATGTTATATTATAGTTATTTATTGATTGGAGAGTTAATTGGATATTATGAATATAGTTTGGAGGCCAATTACATATTTTAAGTGTAAAATTAAAAGTTTAGGGTAAGTTTTAAAAGAAGTTAAAGTTTAGAGGGACCAAAAGGGAGATTTTCCCTTGTTGGGAACATAAAACTCAATTCTCAATACATGCATTTTGTGCATACCAACATCACCACATTCCCAAGACTTGGATGTTCATCATCCACCCCATCCTACTCTTCCTTCTCCTTCTACATTCCAAGTTACCCATCTCTAAAGATTTCTTGATATCTAGAGTTTAAGCCGTCCGATTGAGCCGATTGTTTTACAGTAGGTTCTAGACATCCTAATACACATTGTGGTCGGTGTGATTTTGATTTGGAGATCCCTATCATGAGTTCGAGCTAGGATGATTAGAGGGGCAGATTTGAGGCTTAATGTGCTTATTTTCTCAATTATTGCTAAAGTAAGTAATTATCAACTACCCTTTTGAGTTTTTATGTATATATATGTATATACAACTCTATATTTTCCAGAAAATTGAATTTTTGTGGTGATTTTTGACATGCATTTGATTAATTGGAGTTTTTATGAATTAATGTTTAACATGAACTTAAAGTTAAGTTCAAGTAATGATATATGTATTTGCATGTCAATTTCAACCTATAATATATGTTTATGTATACATGATTTGAGTTTGGTTTTGATGAACTTAGTATATTTGATTAATATTTGTGATATATTTGATATTTTGAAGAGTAGAATTCAAAAGAAAGTGTATTGAGAAACTTTATTGATAATTGGTTTGTGATCAAAGGTATATGTATATATAATAAGTGGTTTTCTATAAATTTATTTCTAAAAGTAAATTTGAGTTTTAATTAAAGGTTGTTAAAATATTAATTTTGATGAAATTATGATTTATTGAAATAAAGTCTATATATGATGATTTATGTGTTATTTTTAAGAAATTGAAGTTAATATTGATAAGTATATTTTTTAAATTATTTATTGGTGATTTTAGTTCAATCATGATTTATGATTTAATATTTTGGAAATTGATTGAGTAAAGGTATTGAGAAAAATTTATGATGTTGATTTATGAGGGATATATATATATATATATATTTTTCTGATTTTAAATTATATTATGAAATTATAATGTTTTTAGTATCCATCAAGAGTAATCCGGATAGGTGGTTTTTATTAAAGTCCGTATTTAGTGAGAAATACGGCATGTGTACACTAGACCCGGCAAAGCGACACACGACCCGATGACACGACACGAACACGACATGCTTTTTTAGTGTTAGTGTTTAGGGTTTTATGACACGACACGAAAGTTGACACGACACGAAATGACACGTTAATTTTCGTGTCATTTTCGTGTCAACCCGAAAACACGAAACTGACACGGATATTGAAAATTATTGTTATATTCTCTCGTGTTTTTTTATATCACTTTATTAATACAGATAATAAAATTATAATTATTAATTGCAAATATTGATTTGAATTTCCTAAATTGTTATAAACACATTACATGACCCTCTAACATGATATTATCGAACTTTTCGATAATTATTGTTAACATACTAGTCTAAAAATGATATAAAATGTTTAAAAACAATACCATATCTTCTTATATTTTTAAGAGTTATTATTAATATATATACATAACAAAATTACATGTAACCCGAAAACACGACACGAAATCGACACTAACCCGAACAGGTTAACACGACTTTGACACGAAAGTTTTTGGGTTGGGTTTGGGTTTACTCTTTTTTGACACGAACCCGAAATGACACGACACGAACACGACTCGAACACGATAATTGCCAGGTTTAGTGTACACAGTTGAAAGACCTAGCGGGTATGGCAAAGAAGTGTTGAGTAAGATCATGCGGGTTAGGCAAAATTATGAGATATCTCGATTCTATTATATTGTGGGGATTGATACATACGGGGATTATCTCTCGGATGGATACGGTTTATAAAATATTTAACGATATATGATTTATGAGGTATTTATTGAGATATAGTTTATGAAGTATCTTATTAAGATACAGTTGATGAAGTATTTATTGAAATACAGTTTATGAAGTATTTATTGAAATACGGTTTATGAAGTATTTATTGATTTACAGTTGATTTTAGTAAATGGTTAATTGCAATTTATTCATTTTATATAATTGAGATTTTAAGCAAATAAATATATATAGCTATTTTGGACATAAGTTTTATATTAATTGTTTTAGTACAATGATTTATGTTTTGACTATGTGTGGTATTTTGAGAAATGATAGCAATCTTGATATTTTAAATTGCATATTTGGTTAAAGGTACTATTTTGAGTATTTTATCATGGTTTAATCCATAAAAAGGTTCATTTTGAAGAATATGAATTTTAAATGATGCATTTTGAAAATTAAACTATAAATATAGTTATTTTGAGTATAAATACTTTACGTAGTTGATAATTGTTTACTGAGATTTTTATCTCACGTTTTAAATGTTTTAATATTTTAGGCGAGAAATAGCAAGGTATAGGAGAAGTTACTGGTTGATAGAGAATGTTGAAGTATCAAGTCATCGGTTTTATTTTCGGTTAGGATATTGCCTCTTATTTAGAGATTTGATTGTATTGGGTAATAATTTGGGACTTGAATGTATTAGAAATATGGATTTGTTTTATAATATATCTAAGAGGAAATCTTGAAAAGTGTGATATTTATAATATTTGGATATTTTGGAGACTTTTAGATGTTGATTGTGATCTTTCTATTTCACGCCCGATGCCGATTGAGGTCGTTCAGGGTCGGGTGTGACAACTCTAAATCTCGTAATAAATGAATATAATCAGAAATAATGTGAACTAAATACGAAAGACCTTTTAAACCCATTTGAATTGCCTTGACTATGATGAGACAATCCGACTGAATTTAACTTTTCTTACTGAGCGATGCATCTTAATCCAAATTAAAGCTTATTTGATAGTTATAGCCTCAGCTAGCTGAGGACTGAGGTTTCCTTGAAAATCTCTCATCTTAGCTAGAATGCATTATCTAGAGTGATTACTTGATGATGCCATAGATGGAAAAAAAGCCTTTTGATGCAAAAATTGAAAAGAAAAGAAGAAACTTGTCAAAGGACAAGACAAAACCAAACTTGTCAGATGACAATACCCATATCCGTTGAATAATAGTGAAGATAAAAAGAACTTAAAATTTCCATTTTAATCAACATTGTTTAACTCATATTCTTCTCTATTGGGCATTCCTCTATTTTTCTCTCATCTTCATGCTGCTTCTTAGAGCTTTATAGGTGGAGTTGAAATAACTTGAAAACTATAAAGTACTTGGAAATAAAAGTGCATGTAAATTAAATCTAACTAAGCTCATAGTTCAAATACATAATACAACATTCCGTTGTTATTTATCAGGCAAAATGTTAATTTTTTTATTTATTAAATTAGACAAACTGTTGAACTGCTACGAGGTCACCAACTAGAGCAAGTACTAATCAGGCAACTTTATTAACTTCAACAATGATTCAATAATTTCCTTTTTGCCCCAAATAATACCTAAAAACACATAGAACAAACATTAGTTCTTAAAACATAAAACTAAACATAACTGACACGTGAGCTTGCATTTACTTTAATCTCCACAAGCTGCTGTTCAACGAATATGAGTCGTGTCATCTAACAAGTTTGGTTTTGTCTTGTCTTTTGACAAGTTTCTTCTTTTCTTTTCAATTCTTGCAATAAAAGTTCTTTTTCCATCTATGGCACCATCAAGTAATCACTATGGAGAATGCACTCTAGCTAAGATGGGAGCTTTTCAAGGAAATCTCAGTCCTTAGCTAGCTGAGGCCATGACTATCAAATAAGCTTTAAGTTGGATTAAGATGCATCACCCCAGTGAAAAAATTCAAATACAGTCGGGTTGTCTCAAGGCAATTCAAATGGGTTTAGAAGGTCCTTCGTATTTAGTTGACATTATTTCTGATTGTATTCATTTATTACGAGATTTAGAGTTGTGCTCTATCTCCTTTATTAATCATTCAGCGAATTCGACTGCCTATGCTCTAGCAAAAGCGGTCAATCTGTGTCTGTTTAGAGTGAGTGGGCATGTCCACCACCATTTCTTAGCAATATTCTTTCATTTGATTAAAGTTAATAAAACTTGGCATTATTTAAAAAAATAGACAAATTGTTAATATAATATGAAAAATATAGGAAAAAGAATCATATAAATTAGGATTTTTTTTATTTAGATAAAACGTTAAATTATTTATTAAATTAGACAAACCGTTAATATAATATGAAAGAATATAAGAAAAAGAATTATATAAATTAGGATTTTTTATATTTTGACAACAAACAACAACAACAACAATGCCTTAGTCTGAAATGATTCGGGGTCGGCTAACATGAACCATCATACAAAACCGTGAAATCAAATTGTGTCAGCGACATAAATTGTCTCCCTCCACTCCATCCTATCCACTACCATATTTTCCTCAATCCCCAATAAACTTATATCACTCTCAATCACCCACTTCCAAGTTTGCTTAGGTCTTCCCATACCCCTCACCATTATATCCCTTTGCCACTCTTCAGTCCTCCTAACTGGTGCATCAAACACTCTTCGTCTTACATGGCCAAACCACCTTAGTCGGTTTTCCCTCATTTTATTCTCAATATATGTAACCCATACTTTTGTCCTAATTATTTCATTACTCATCCAATCCTTTCTTGTATAACCACACATCCATCTCAACATACGTATCTTCGCCATCGACATCTTATGAATGTGATAGTGTTTCACTGCCCGACACTTCATAGCATATAACAATGCAAGTCTAATTGATGTGTGGTAGAATTTTTCCTTCAATCTATTAGGCATGTCGAGGTCACAAAGGAAACCCGTACCACTCTTCCACTTCGACCGATCAGATTTAATCCTATGAGCACCATCTCCATCTACTTCACCATCCGTTTGAATAATAGACCCTAAATATCGAAAGCAATCCGAGCCCTGGACAATTCTCCCATCTAGGGTGATTGTCCCTACCTCCCTACTTCTGTCGTTGCTAAACTTACACTCCAAATATTCTATGTTACTTCGGCTCAACTTAAAGCCTCTAGATTCCAAAGTTTGTCTCTATAGTTCCAACTTCCTCTCCATACCTTCTTTCATCTCATCAATCTACACAATATCATCTGTAAACAACATGCACTATGGTATACCATCTTGAAATGAACTCGTTATTCATCCATAAAGATGGCAAAGAGAAATGGGCTAAGTAAGAACCTTGATGCACTCCGATCATAATAGGAAACTCTTCAATCTTCCCAACATTGGTACATACACTCGTGCATATTCCCACATACATGTCCTTTATGATGTCAGTATATTTCTGCGAAATGCCTTTCCTTATTAAGGCCCACCTAAGTACTTCCTTTGGTACCTTATCATATGTCTTTTCCGAGTCAATGAAAACCATATGCAAGTCTTTCTTCTTATTTCGATAGTGCTCCATTAATTGTCTCTAGATGGATGGCCTCCATAGTTGATCTTACCGGTATAAAGCCAAACTGATTTTCTGAGATCTTCACCATCCTTCTTAGCCTTTGTTCGATCACTCGCTCCCAAAGTTTCATAGTGCGACTCATTAATTTGTCCTCGATAGTTGGCACAATCTTGGACATCGCCTTTGTTCTTATACAAAGGGATTAGGATACTTTTCCTCCATTTTGATGACATCTTATTATTTCTCCAAATCTTATTGAAGAATGTCGTCAACCATTCGATTCCTCTCTCCCCCAAACATCTCCAAATCTCAATAAGGATGCAATCAGGTCCTACTGCTTTCTTCAATCCCATCTTATTTAATGCCATTTTGACTTCACCCTTTTGAGTTCTCTACATGCAGTCACGATTTATCATATCATAAAGGATACTTATATCTCCAACATCTTGTTCGCAATCTCCATTAAATAAGTCATCAAAATAGGACCTCAATTGTTTATTGATATCCTTATCTCCAACTAGGACTTTTTTTTTCCACATCCTTCACACATTTAAATTTTTCGAGATCTCGTGTCTTCCTATCTCCCATCTAAGAAATTCTATATATGTATATTTCCCCTTCATTCGTATCTAATCTTATATACAGATCCCGATTTACTTTGCTCTAGCATCTCGTATGACTTTCTTTGCTTCCCTTTTAGCCTATTTGTACTTTTCGTAGTTCTCATCACTCATGTATTTCCCCAATATTTTATAGGATTCTCGCTTACTCTTTACTGCTTGGCATACTTCTTCTATCCACCAAGATGTGTCATTACCCTGTGGCATGCTACCTTTAGATTCCCCTAGAACTTCCTTCGCTACTTCCCTTATACTATACTCCATCTTAGTCTATATTGAATCTATATCTAAATCCATATTACAAGTCCAAATATCTTTTGTGGCCATCTCATCCACAAATTTTTGTTGGTTCTCCTCTTGCAGTTTCCAACATTTAATATTAGTCTCCACTTGTGGTATTCATTTTCTTATACATCTCCTACTTTGAAAATCAAGCACCACTACTCTATGTTGGATTGTCGTACTCTCACCAGGGATCACCTTATTGTTGGTCACTTAGTTATGTGAGGATTAGTTCCAGGGGGGTTAATGGAACTATTGAGGATTTAAAAAGCTTTTCATGCTTAAAACGTTTCTCACAACACACAGCACAACTCAGAGTGCAAAGATTGAGATTCAGAGGCAACGTTAGTTGATTACCAACTAAGATTGCTTTATGTCCTTAGTTCGGAAGACAACTCTTAGAGGACCTACAAACTTTGCACTTTTAAGATGTTGCTCTGGTTTTTTTAATGGTTCCAAATTAATAGGCAATCAAATATATAGAGTAAGAGTTAGAAAATGATACTCAGCAGGTTTATCCTGGTTCGGCCTCTTGCCTACATCCAGTCCCCGGAATTCATCTTCCGAACTTTAATCCACTATTGAGCTCTTTCTGGTAGAGCACAAACCTTTACAATAGTTGTTGAGCCAATTACGGAGGACCCTCCTCTATAATCCTACACTTCGAACTATCTAACTTTGTTTGCTAAATGCCGAACAAACAGAGCTTCTAAACTATTCTAAATAATTGATAAGTTTGTTCTAATCTAAGAACACTTTGAAAGAACTGTAAAGAAGAGATTTACACAGAGAGATATGAAAGTGTGTGTAAACTGTTATTGCTTTTGCTTTTCCTTACTTGGAACTTCAAGGAATAATCACTCGAAGCTTTTGTGTTGAAGATCAAGTTCCAATGTTGCAAATGAGAGACATTTTATAATTGACACTTGAGGCTGGGATCATTTCGAAATTCAAAATAATTGTTGAGAGGGAAACGTTCAACTGTCATTTTCATCCTTCAGAAGCTAGTGCCAATAGCCAATAGTCTTCTATCTTTTACCGTTGGTTTTGTTTGTTGCACTGTGCTTCAGAGTTGGTCAGAGTCAATCTTCTTAGTCTACCCAAATCAAGTAAAGTTTCAAGGTTGACGAGGAGACAAGATGTTTGTGGTTCTGAAACTTTCCTTATCTGTTATGGGCAATGTCAGTTGTGCTCAGGTCAACTCTGTCTCTGTTCAACTTCTATTGATCTTGTCCAACGTGGCTTAATTCTTGTCTTCCGGAATGCCTTTGTCTTTGAGATAGCTGGAAGGCTTCTGGATCCTTCTATAAGTTGGGCTTAATGCTTTGATTCACAAGCCCTCTTGATATGGGCTTTGATTTAAGCCTTAAGGCCCAATTTAATTTCTTGAGTAAATTACACCAATGGTACCTGAACTTTATCTTAATTCACACTTTGGTACCTAGATTACATTTTGTCTCAAAAATATACATGGAGTAACGATGAACGGACAATTTAGTATATTTTACCGATCAATGGTCGGTAAATGCGACTTTGACGTGTAAATTATACTGATGGTACCTGAACTTTACCCTAATTCACACTTTGGTACCCAGATTTCACTGTGTCCAAAAAATACACTTCAAGTAAAGATGACTCAATAATTTAGTACATTTGACTGATCAGTGATCGATCAACGTGAATTTGACCATTTTAAATTAAAAATTGAGACACATCATACACTCAATCAACATAAAATTACAATATTGTTATTTAGCATTATATATATATATACAATATTGTTATAGCGCTAAATAACAATATTGTAATTTTATGTTAATTGAGTGTATGGTGAGTCCTAGTGTTTAGTTCACATTACCTGGTCACTAACCAATCAAATGAACTAAAATTTTCAATCACCATTACTTGTGTTATGTTTTTAGGATAAAATAAAATCCAGGTACCGAAGTGTGAATTATGGTAAAGTTCAGGTACCATTGATGTAATTAACTCATGAAACTCGCGTTGACCGGTCATTAACCGGTAAAATATACTAAATTGTCTGGTCATCATTACTTCAGGTATATTTTTGAGACAAAATGTAATCTAGGTACCAAAGTGTAAACTATGTAAAATTCAAGTACCATTGGTGTAATTTACCCTTAATTTCTTTGAACTATTCCTTATATTAATCAAACACTTCAACAAACACATTAGTATGAATAAATCAACATTTTATTTTTAATGTGTTATTAATTATGGAGATATTGATTTAATTTAGGGTAAATTCCAAAAAAAAAACTCTTGTGGTTTCATGTTCTTCCAAAAAAACCCTTATGGTTTGTTAATAGAAAAAAAAGACTGTGGTTTGCGCCGTTACCCGAAAAATGGAAATTGACTTAACACCGTTAAAGTGCTGACGTGGCACAGGGGTAAGGTTGGAAATTCGAATTTTTTTTTATTTTTTTTTCCTCTCTCTCCTCCTTCTACTCCTTCTTCTTCTTCCTCCTACTTCTTCTTCTTCTTCTTCTTCTCCTCCTTCTTCTTCTTCTACTTCTTCTTACTTCTTCTTCTTCTACTACTTCTTCTTACTTCTTCTTCTTCTTCTCTCCTTCTCCTTTCCTTCCTCCTCCTTCTTCTTCTTCTTTTTTTCTTCTATTCTTTTTTTTAATTTCCGATTTCCAATTTCCAAATTTCTGGAAATCTGGAAATTTCCAGATTTCCATCGGAATTCTGGAAAATTTCTAGATTTCCGAAGAAATCTGGAATTTTCCAGATTTCTGGAAAATTTCCGAAAACTTAAAAAAAAGAAAAAAAAAGAAGGAAGAAGAAGAAGGAGGAAGAAGAAGAAGGAAGAAGGAGAAGAAGAAAGAAGAAGGAAGAAGAAGGAAGAAGGAGAAGGAGAAGAAGAAGAAGAAGAAGAAGAAGGAAGAAGGAGAAGGAGAAGAAGAAGAAGAAGGAGAAGAAGAGGAGAGAAGAAGAAGAAGGAAGAAGAAGGAAGAGGAGGGAAGAAGAAGAAGAAGAAGAAGAAGAAGAAGGAAGAAGGAGAAGAAGAAGGAAGAAAGAAGGAGGAAGAAGAAGAAGAAGAAGAAGAAGAAGAAGAAGGAAGAAGAAGAAGAGGAGAGAGAGAGAGAGGGAAAAAAATAAAAAAAATAAAAAAAATCGAATTTCCAACCTTACCCATGTGCCACGTCAGCACTTTAACGATGTTAAGTCAATTTCCGTTTTTCGGGTAACGGTGCAAACCACAGTCCTTTTTTTGTATTAACAAACCACAAGGGTTTTTTTGGAAGAACATGAAACCACAGAGGTTTTTTTTTTGGAATTTACCCTTTAATTTAATATTTTTGTCATAATCAAAATCAATATGGAAATTGTGTTTCAACACTTAGAATCAATATAACTCTTCATCCAAGCACTTCTTCCCCAAAATGGAGTGACACTAGCAAGTGCACTAGGTCCAAGTAATAAAATGAAAGTATATTACCGTCTCCACATGGATAGGAAGGCAAGAAATCATGGAGTTCTTTTATAGAACTATCAGGCTTTTAGAACAATGAGTCGAATAGGGTTATGAGTGAGGTTTGAATAATTAAGGAACAATTTCTAAGACTGATAAAAGACAGTTGCTTCTAAACATTCAATTAAAGTTAAGTTGATTCAGAATCTAAAGGAAGCAGGCAAGAAACGCAACCAGACGGCCAGTGAACAAGCAGATTCCCCCCTATTGAACAATATCATGCATGTAGACCTAAGGTAAGTTTCACTAATCTCACTAAGGTCAGGTCTCCCATGTTGCAGAGATTCTTCTAAGAGCATGCAAACTAGTATAAAACGTGGGCTCACAAAGACTTTTATGCATTAAGAACAAGAAAGCAATTACATGTAATGCTAAAAACCCTTGGCACATTAGTTAATCGTGTCTCCATCCTTAAGTAATGTGTGTTAGATGGCATTTTCCGTCATCTAACCCGAGTCCCCTCCGCAATTATTTGACTAAGGTATAGGCTAACTAAACCTATAATGAATTAAGCACCCAATCTAACAATCATCTAAAGATATCTTGCATGCAATAGGGGTGGAAAACCACTTACATCCACCAGCCTTAGGCCGACTTCAGCCCGTAGAGTGACTACTCACTCATGCACATACTTAAAATAAAGACAATAAGTAAAGATAACATGAAGAGAAACTGGATTAAAGTGTGAGATCACTAAGGATCTCACTTGAAAAGTACAACAACTAAACTTAAAGGTGGAAAGAGAGATGTGTCTGTAGCTTCCTACAATGAGCTATATAAAGGAACACAAATATACAAAAGAAAGCATAAAAAAATACAAGACAGTAGCTGAGAACAGTCTGCCACAAATAAGAATAGTCTTGACTAGAGGACAGACAATCTGTAGCAACAGACAAAATAGTCTGCAATAAAAGACAAAACAGCACAAGCAGACAAAGCTGCATTATAAAAGATAAATGTTTCAACTTTCATTGTGCCATCCAAGGCACATGCAATGACTTTTGACTTAGAAAATTGTATTATCAACTTTGGAACTCCATCTTCCTCCTTCCCAATTTTGCCTCGTGTGACACCTCATTCTTTCCCCCCTAGTTTGACTGTTCTTGACGCTAGTTGAGCAAGCAGAAACATCAAAGAACAACTTGCACAGATAAGGCAAATTATAAGGTATCTCAAATGCTAATGTGATCATTTAAGTACTAAAAACCAGTCTCAAATCCCGTGATTATCATGGTATAATTTGCACTTATAAAATACCCCCAAAATAAACCTTTCTTGTCCTTAAGCAAGAATGGAACAATGGAAATGATGAGGAAAGAAAGTGGTTAAACACAAGAGAGGTTTATGGATTGATGGATTGCTGTTCTGGTTTGTAAATCACAGAGCTGCTAACAAAACAAGACGGTTCCTACACACGTTAAGAAATGCTCAATCCACTAAAGCATGACAAGTAGCTCAATTTTTGAAATCATGCTTTTTTTTAGTGATGCTTGCAAATAAGATTGATTAAGCATTGATGAATTAAAAGTCCGAGCTAGGTTAAACACAATACTCAAGCCTTTGAATGCCTTATGGAAAGACATGATTTGCTTTTAATATATTTGGGTTTAAGATCAATCAAACAGTCAGCCATGTTAGAATTCAATAAGTGTCATAAGCTTGCTAATCGGTCCCAACTTTGCCATAAGTTTTTCTTTTTAGAATAGAAACTTTCTAAAGGGATTTTTATGGTGAAGGGGATCACATTTTCCAGAATTTATTGAGAGTGGTTGAAACTAAAGCATTTTTTATTTGGTGAAATTTCATATAGATGGGTGTTGGACTTGATTTTCTTTTCAAATGATTTTTTGTGTTTCTTTTCTTTCCAGCAACAATATTTTGTGTTATTTTCACTTGTTGTTCAGCTTTTGGAAAAAAGGAATGGAATGTGTGTTTTTCCCCTTTTTCAAGTAGGTTTCAGATTTTAACAAATGACTTTGTTCGGGCAACCAGAGCAAGTTCTGGACTCATTAATTTAAATAGGCCCCCTGATGCTCGTAAAATATATAGCAGTTAATAGGACAAATGTATCATATCGCAACAAGTAATATTGAACTAAGCACGAGATCGAACAACAAAGACTATTTGTTATAATTAGTAAATCTACCTAGAGTGATCTAATTGTTTGGAGGGTTGAATAAAGGTTTGGCTTTTGAATACTAATTAACTAAATGAATTAAAGGCAATAACATAACAAAATAAAGTGAACAAATTAAAGGTAGAAGGTGGAAAATCTAGGCTGAGGAATCCTTTGATTAAATCCTAAGTATGGGTTTAGGGAGTTCAGATTTATGTTTTACCAGTGATTGACGATAATTGCCCTGATAAGAAAGACAAATGTGATCAAGATTCATCTAACCTATTCACATGCATTCGGGTGACGACTTGATTATGCATATACCCTAGGTCATGAAAAGCATTAGGTTCTTTGGCAACTAAGGCTAAAGCCATAGCCCATCCACGAAGCCGCACCCCTAGTGGTCTCTAGCGAGGTCAGGTTTACACAGATTCAGCATACATAATTCCATGGTCAGGTTCTTATCTATAATCCTATCTTTATCAGGTTTATAGGCATTAGGAACAATATATACATAAATCAGGCTAGCTAATCGTCATCGAGTCTCATTCTAGCAATAATCGTATTCCTGACAATTTCAAGGCATTAAGCATGCATAAACTGATCAATCAAAGGCCCTAGATCCCTAATCATACATTATCATATAATCAATCTCACCCCATCCCAAATTGGATAGGGATTAGTTCATAGACAAACCAATCATAGGAATAGGAAAATAGGAATAATGCAAAACAGCTTTAATAAATTATAAAAGCAAAAGATAAAAGAGAGAGATAGAAATCTAAAACCCGCTTTGTCGATTCCGATTACAAAATAGAAGATAATGAGCTTCTCCCATCAATTGTTTGTTGGTGTGCCCTAGTTCTTAGGCATTGGTTAAAGTATATTGTATTATGCTTTTTGATTATTCTTGCATAGATACACTATTTGTGTTACATTAATAAATGCATTAATCTAGTTCATTTATATCTTGTGCTATAATATGAATAGAGAATCCATTGATTGATAATCGTAAAACCATATCCCAAGTCTATTCTATCATGGGAATGATTAGGACCACAGACTTGTATATTCGATGACTGTATGGTAGTAATTGATACTAGCCATAGCACTTGATAAGTCAGTTGTGAATATGGGTACATATTGTATACATGTGACTGGATCGATCCGCTCGAGAAAACTACATGGTGGTTGTGTCATTAGTTATTCTTAAGTAGGTCTCTAACTATCTTCAGACCAGATTTCATTATAATATCAATATGGGATCCGGTTCACTTTGACATATGCCTAACAGGTCTGTAACAGGATGCTAAATACGGGTATGATTGGGTGAACAGGTGAACACGTTGGTATTGATATTGAAGTGATGGAATTACCACTCATGTAATAGTGAGATGATATCACAGGCCACTTGATAAGTGAGATTGATAAGTGTGTGGCCACACCCTGATAAGTAGTTTACTTATCTGTTTCATCAATCTACTTAAGATCAAGAAATATCATAAACATCAGAGAGGATGACAGCCGCCATGCCTCTAGTTTATAATATCGATATCAAATGGTAAAAGAAGTTAAGAGATAACTACAGGGTCTCTGCATCTTTAGACTGCTGAAACTCTGTCTTGGTTAGGGACAATAATGGTTTGCTAGAACCCACTTACTGTCTGTGGGCCGTGAGCCCACTGCTAACTAAGGACATTCCCATAGGATCGTGCACATCGAACATCTGAGTTAGAACTTATAGAACGGTACATTGGAGAGATGAAATTAATTAATTGGTTGACAGTAAAATGTCAAGGTAATTAATTGGTGGTTAATTAATTGATTAATTGGTACTTCGTATCAAGGTAATTGATTAATGGTTTTAAGTGTTGGGTATTTAATTGATTAATTAGTTTACGTGATGTAATTAATTATTTTATAAATTAATGAAATTGCATTCAGTGAATAATTAATTAGATTAATACGTCAATTTATTAATTAGTGTTATTCATTTAATTGGGGTAATTAAATTTAATCTAATCACAACTAATTGCATAGAATAAATACTATTGGTATTTATTTATGTAATTAGATTAGGATTGGATTAGTTTTGTAATTAACCAATTAACCCTAAACCAATTAGGTTTAGGAATACACTATATATATAAATTAAAACACTCTAAAACCCTAACTCAAAAACACAATATTTCGGCCACCACTAATCCTAAGCATAGGATTTTCGGCAAAGCTCCACTAAATTGAGAAAGTGGGATTTTATTGAAAAATTTCCTTTCCTCTCCAGTTCTTCTCCGTTCTTCGGCTAGCACCGGTTCTGACTCAATAGCTGTTCGTGCACCTGACTACGGAGATCTTACTACCTTGTGGATTCTTCAGCCGTCTCTAGAAGAGACAGTCCGGGTATGTCTATATCCTTAAACGGATCAAAAGGTTTTATTTAATCAATGGTTAACGGACAAAGATCAAACTCAAAGGGATTAGAAATAAATTTTAAACCGCAATTCCGCTGCGCTACAGTTGATTAACTGGCCATAATCCCTAACAGTGGTATCAGAGCCATGGTTTAGTCCGTTTTGATTGATTGAAAAATTAATATGATTTGGTTTTATTATTTTTCCAAATCAAGTTTTGAAATTTCCTATTAATTCCTCGTGTAGAAATTGTTCTAGGAAGGTTTCAATTTTATTTCTGTCTGTATTTTTGGTGTGTTTGGTTCTGAAATTAATTTTAGAATAATTCAAAATTAAATAAAAAAAAATACAGCAACATTTTTTTTAAAATAATAAAAGAAAAAAAATAGTTTTGGACACGGAACAGTAGTCGCGGGACTGCTGTCCGCGAACAGCAGCCCCGCGGCTGCTGTTGGGCGGACAGCAGCACTACTGCTGTCCGCCAGACGGCAGCCACGGGGCTGCTGTTCGCGGACAGCAGCCCCGTCACTGTTTCGGGTCCGTAAAAAATTCAGAATTTGTTTAATTTTGGATTTGACGGGACTGATTTTAATCTTTAAATTTTTTTCGGGTAATTTTAATAAAATCAGGGCCCTAGTACCGTTTAATTTATTAAACGTGTTTTAATAAAAACTAATTGGTATTAAAATGTTTTTGATTGGCATGCATATTTAATCTTAATCGAATTGATAATTTGTGTAAAATTGAATATGGTTAATTTGTAAAATTGGCCCAATAGACCGTGACACCGGTTTAAATTGGGAGGGCTAAATTTTAGATATGTGACGACCCTAAAATTCAGTGGGACCAAAATTGTAATTTTGCATACAAATGGATGTTAACCATTTGGGCCTTTATGGGCCTTAGTCACATATGGTAAAATTGGCGATTTCACCCTAAGTAACTCGGCTTAACTTTATTAGATGATTTTGGAATGCCATGATCATGCATTATATTTATATGTCTTACCGTGCAGCAATGTGTTATAGAGTTCTATGGGCCCTAAATTAAAGTCGGTTTGTAATTTAATTTATTTTGGGAAATATGGCCTGCGTGCCATTCTTTCATTAATGTAATTTTAGAATAGGTTCTATTCATAAAATTGTAATTGGTCGTGAAGAAGCCCAGATGGTCCAAGCCCATGGTGGGAGCCCAAGGAGACTTGAAGCAAGCCCGTGAAGATTAGATAGTTTATCTAGTTTCACTAGGATGTATTATAAGGCCCATAGAGTCTCTATGTTTATTTTATTATACAATTGCTTAGTATAACATGAAATATAAGTAGCAACGATCACCAGATCATCACCCGCGATAATTATATGTTAAAGCCGTATCACTTAATTAATCCGGATAATGAAATATTGAGTCGCTTAAAAGTGCTTTCCAGATTCACACCTCTTCCTCCCAGGTAGTGCTACAGTGTATGACGTGCCCTAGCAGGTATGCTGTAGTAATTAGTGGGCCGTCGAGGGTTAGGATACTTCGGTATGGCTAACACGTGTATGGTGGTTGGACTCAACGTGGGTAGCATTAGCTCAGAGCGGGCCCTAAGCACAGATAGGCTAAGTGTCACAAAGCCCATCAAACCAAGAGTCCTTGCGAAGGATTGGATAGTTTATCCTACCAAATCGTCAATGATCGATGGCGGAGCCCTAGCTCGGTCTATTATTGATGGATTGTGGATCTTGGTCAAGACAGCCAAATAAATATCACCAATAACAAATTAAAATGGATTATTAATTTGATCTTTGGCTTAAGTCCTTTATTCTAACTCTAATGTAATTTTTCCACGTAGATAAAAATCACCAAGTTACATAAAAGAAATAATGAATGCAACAAGCAACAACTCACTCAGACCACTCCTGGAAAAGGAAAAACTTTCAGGGACTGATCTCCTTGACTGTCCTATAAACTCACAAAAGGTTTGTAGACACGAGTGGAAGGAATTTGTACTGATTGCTACCTTACCAGCCAACAAAGGGAACACACCTAAGGGAAAGGCCAAGTCCAAGTCCAAGGCGAACGCCCAAAAGGCCAAGTCAAAGACAAGGAAGGCGGCAGCTCCTAAAGGTAGGTTGGCCTTGGCAGATGATATCTGTCACGAGTGTAATGAGAAGGGACACTGGAAGAACACGTGTCCAAAGCTAAGGGAGAAACAGAAGGCTAAAGCTTCTGGTTCTGGCATTTATGTTGTTGAGATAAATCTGGCTATTTCTACATCTTGGGTTTTAGACACTGGATGTGGTACTCACATTTGTTCAAATGTGCAGGGACTGAGAAATAGGAGGTTGTTAGGATCTGGTGAAGTGGATCTTCGAGTCGGCAATGGTGCTCGTGTAGAGGCCTTGGAGATCAGAGATTACACTTTAGAGATGCCTACTGGTTTAGTTTTAGAACTTAGAGATTGTTGTTTTGTACCTGCAATGCGCAGGAACATTATCTCAGTTTCTATGTTGGATATTTCCGGTTTTAATTTTAATATTGGACGTGGTAGGATTTCTATACATCGTGGCAATATTGTTTATGGAACCGCATTTCTAGAAAATGGTTTGTATATCCTTGATCTAATACGTAGTGAATCAATCTATAACATAAACGCTAAAAGGATTAAGACTAATGAACTGAATCCTACATATATCTGGCACTGTCGTCTTGGCCACATAAATGAGAAACGCATAACTAGGCTTCACTCTAGTGGAGCGCTAGGGTCATTTGACATGCAGTCTTATGACACGTGTGAATCCTGTTTAAGAGGGAAGATGACAAAGGCGCCTTTCACCAAAACTGGTGTAAGGGCCACAGAGCTATTGGAGCTGATACACTCAGATGTATGCGGTCCAATGAGCACCGGTGCTAGATCTGGTTTTCTGTACTTTGTTACCTTCACAGATGACTATAGCCGATACGGGTATGTGTATCTGATGAAACATAAATCTGAAACTCTTCTGAGATTTAAAGATTTTAAAAATGAAGTAGAAAATCAACTTGGCAAGAAAGTAAAAGCGCTTCGGTCTGATAGAGGGGGCGAATACTTGAGCCAAGAGTTTTTCTCATTCTTGAGAGAGTGTGGGATTGTATCCCAACTCACTCCTCCTGGTACACCCCAATGGAATGGAGTGTCAGAAAGGAGGAACAGGACCCTGCTTGACATGGTCCGCTCAATGATGAGTCAAGCTTCTCTCCCTATCTCCTTTTGGGGATTTGCTTTGGAAACTGCTGCTCATATAATTAATAATACACCGAGCAAGGCAGTTGAAGGAACACCATATGAATTATGGACGGGCCGAAAGCCCAACGTTTCCTTCATGAAGATTTGGGGCTGTGATGCACATGTCAAGAAATTGATGAGTGGCAAACTAGAGTCCAAATCTGTCAAATGCCAGTTCGTGGGTTACCCTAAGGAAACTAAGGGTTATTACTTCTACAACCCAGCCGAGAATAAAACATTCATGGCTAGGTTTGCAGTCTTTTTGGAAAAGGAATTCCTTTCCAAAGTAGACAGTGGGAGCGATATTGATCTCGCTGAGATTCAAGACTCACTGAATCCTACAGCAGATGTTGAGGATGCTCAGGTAACTGATTTAGGTCCTCAAGAAATTGAGGAGGCTGATCCAGTTACACAGGAACCTAGAAGGTCTGATAGGACACGTCATCAGCCCGAGAGGTACGGCTTTGTCGTGACTGATGATGGGGAGATAATGGTCGATGACCAGGATGAGCCCAAGACCTATCAAGAGGCTGTTGAAAGCCCACAATCAGATCAATGGCGTAAAGCTATGGAGGCTGAAATGCAGTCTATGCGTGATAACCAAGTGTGGAACTTGGTGGATCCACCTCCGGGTGTTAAAACGATTGGCTGCAAGTGGTGTTTCAAATTAAAAGCCGATAACACCTTCAAGGGCGACTGGTGGCAAAAGGTTATAGACAAATCCAAGGAATTGACTATGATGAAACCTTTTCACCAGTTGCTATGTTCAAATCCATTAGGATAGTACTGGCCATAGCTGCATGGTATAACTATGAGATATGGCAGATGGATGTTAAAACCGCTTTCCTGAATGGGAAGTTACTGGAGGATGTCTACATGACACAACCAGAGGGTTTTATCGATCCGAAGTATCCTAACCGAGTATGTAAGCTTCAAAGATCCATTTATGGATTGAAGCAAGCATCTAGGTCTTGGAATTGGAGATTCAATGAAGCCATAACTGAATATGGTTTCGTGCAGAATCCTGATGAACCCTGTGTGTATATGAAATTCAGTGGGAGCATATCCACTTTCCTAATATTGTATGTCGATGACATACTACTCATTGGAGGCGATATACCAACACTGCAAGGCGTGAAGCAGTGGTTGAGTAAATGCTTCGCAATGAAAGACTTAGGAGAAGCCGAAACGATCTTAGGGATCAGGATCTACAGAGATAGATCCAACAGACTTCTAGGCTTGAGTCAGGCAACGTACATAGACAAAGTTCTTAGAAGATTCAGCATGGACCAGGCTAAGAAAGGATTCATGCCTATGCGCCATGGGTTGAAACTTGGTAAGAAAGATTATCCTCAGACAAAGCATGACAGAGAGAACATGGAAAAGGTCCCATATGCGTCAGCTATAGGATCCATCATGTACTCTATGTTATGTACAAGGCCAGATGTTGCATTTGCACTTAGCATGACTAGTCGGTACCAGTCAGATCCCGGTGAGGAGCACTGGAAGGCAGTTAAGGCTATCCTAAAGTACCTTAAGCGTACCAAGGATCTCTTTTTAGTTTTTGGTGGGCAAGAGGAGCTGGCAGTATCAGGTTACACTGATGCAAGTTTCGAGACTGATGAGGACCAGAAACAATCACAGTCTGGTTATGTTTTTCTCCTGAATGGCGGTGCCATTAGTTGGAGATCCTCAAAGCAGCCTACCATTGCCGATTCTACAACGGAAGCTGAGTACATAGCTGCATGCGACGCTGCAAAAGAAGCAGTTTGGATCAAGAAGTTCATAACTGACTTAGGTGTAGTTCCTACTATCCTATGTGCAGTTGATGTTTTCTGTGATAACAACGGTGCCATAGCACAAGCACTGGAGCCCCGATCACACAAGAGATCCAAACATGTACTTAGAAAGTTTCACCTCATCCGGGAGATCCAAGCGAGAGGTGACATTACATTACAGAGAGTTGACACCGAGAACAATGTCGCAGATCCGTTTACCAAGGCACTTGCACAGCGCCTACATGATGGTCATACCAGATCTATAGGGATTAGGGCAATGCCTACTTGGAACTAGTCCAAGTGGGAGACTGTTGGTGTGCCCTAGTTCTTAGGCATTGGTTCAAGTATATTGTATTATGCTTTTTGATTATTCTTGCATAGATACACTATTTGTGTTACATTAATAAAGGCATTAATCTAGTTCATTTATATCTTGTGCTATAATATGAATAGAGAATCCATTGATTGATAATCGTAAAACCATATCCCAAGTCTATTCTATCATGGGAATGATTAGGACCACAGACTTGTATATTCGATGACTGTATGGTAGTAATTGATACTAGCCATAGCACTTGATAAGTCAGTTGTGAATATGGGTACATGTTGTATACATGTGACTGGATCGATCCGCTCGAGAAAACTACATGGTGGTTGTGTCATTAGTTATTCTTAAGTAGGTCTCTAACTATCTTCAGACCAGATTTCATTATAATATCAATATGGGATCCGGTTCACTTTGACATACGCCTAACAGGTCTGTAACAGGATGCTAAATACGGGTATGATTGGGTGAACAGGTGAACACGTTGGTATTGATATTGAAGTGATGGAATTACCACTCATGTAATAGTGAGATGATATCACATGCCACTTGATAAGTGAGATTGATAAGTGTGTGGCCACACCCTGATAAGTAGTTTACTTATCTGTTTCATCAATCTACTTAAGATCAAGAAATATCATAAACATCAGAGAGGATGACAGCCGCCATGCCTCTAGTTTATAATATCGATATCAAATGGTAAAAGAAGTTAAGAGATAACTACAGGGTCTCTGCATCTTTAGACTGCTGAAACTCTGTCTTGGTTAGGGACAATAATGGTTTGCTAGAACCCACTTACTGTCTGTGGGCCGTGAGCCCACTGCTAACTAAGGACATTCCCATAGGATCGTGCACATCGAACATCTGAGTTAGAACTTATAGAACGGTACATTGGAGAGATGAAATTAATTAATTGGTTGACAGTAAAATGTCAAGGTAATTAATTGGTGGTTAATTAATTGATTAATTGGTACTTCGTATCAAGGTAATTGATTAATGGTTTTAAGTGTTGGGTATTTAATTGATTAATTAGTTTACGTGATGTAATTAATTATTTTGTAAATTAATGAAATTGCATTCAGTGAATAATTGATTAGATTAATACGTCAATTTATTAATTAGTGTTATTCATTTAATTGGGGTAATTAAATTTAATCTAATCACAACTAATTGCATAGAATAAATACTATTGGTATTTATTTATGTAATTAGATTAGGATTGAATTAGTTTTGTAATTAACCAATTAACCCTAAACCAATTAGGTTTAGGAATACACTATATATATAAATTAAAACACTCTAAAACCCTAACTCAAAAACACAATATTTCGGCCACCACTAATCCTAAGCATAGGATTTTCGGCAAAGCTCCACTAAATTGAGAAAGTGGGATTTTATTGAAAAATTTCCTTTCCTCTCCAGTTCTTCTCCGTTCTTCGGCTAGCACCGGTTCTGACTCAATAGCTGTTCGTGCACCTGACTACGGAGATCTTACTACCTTGTGGATTCTTCAGCCATCTCTAGAAGAGACAGTCCGGGTATGTCTATATCCTTAAACGGATCAAAAGGTTTTATTTAATCAATGGTTAACGGACAAAGATCAAACTCAAAGGGATTAGAAATAAATTTTAAACCGCAATTCCGCTGCGCTACAGTTGATTAACTGGCCATAATCCCTAACATTGTTCTTCAACGAAAGAAAATAAAAACTGAAATAAACCTAATCTAGAAAACTGGAAAATAAAACTAAACTGAAATATAAATCAACATTATGACGGCTGTAGACACCGAGTCGGAGGACCTGTGACGAAAACCCATAACAAGATGGTTGAAGCGGTCGGTTCCGATAATTTAAAGCAATAATAATAATAATAATCACGAGAGGATCTGTAGAGGTTGCGGTCGTCGAGTGGACGGCTCGCGGATGCTCAGCGGCGTTGGGCGAGCGCCTAGCGGCAGCCGGCGTGCGCCCGACGGCAGTTGGACGTGCGTCCGGCAGCGCGGGGCGCACGCCCAACCTACGTCGGGCGTGCGCCCAACGTCCGTCGGGCGAACGCCCAATAGATGTTGGTCGTTCGCCCAACATCTGTTGGGCGCACGCCCAACGACATTGGATGAACGCCCAACATCTGTTGGGCGCACGCCCAACATTGGTTGGGCGCGCGCCCGACAGAGGTTGGGCGTTCGCCCAACACTGGTTGGGCGTAGCCCGACGCCCTTCGGGCTACGCCCAAAATTTTTTTGGGATCCGTGCCTATAAAAGGCACGGATCCCCATGCATTTGGAGTGGGGAGGAATTTTGAGAGCTTCTCACTCTAAAACATTTTTTAGAGAGAGAAAGTGATTTTTTTTGGGAAAAAAACATTTTTTTTCCTAAAAATTTGGAAATTCCTAAAAGTTAAATATTTTACCAAAACACAAAAAAACACCGAAAAATCACGTCGTGGAATCAACCGACTTCAACTGTCAATACCGATCTTGAGGTATTATCCGAGGACTAGACTCGTGTCATTTATTTTAATTATTTCATTTATTTTGTTCATTTATTTTTATTGTTAGTTTTTATTTATTATTTATCACGTTTATTTACTTTCCCGTATTTATTTAATTCTCGTCTCGTATTAAATAAACGTTTGTTTGGGTTTTGAAATAAAAAACCTCGTTTTAACATCCCAATATGAACCGTGGTCCCGTTTGAGGGTAGTTCGGGAATTCCGACATTGTATATGTATAGATTTTAGAAAAGCCTTTCTAATTAACGTTTTAAAAATAAAACATCGTTTTAGGAGTCTCCGTTATAGACTATGATCCTATTTGGGTAGTTCGGAGGTCCAAAACGATAGAATAGATCTAATTTAAAGTGTTTGAACAAATCTGGAATGTTAGGTACTGTTTCTGTAATTTTCCATTTTCTGTCAGAAAGGGCAGTTTACAGACGGAATTTCCATCGGTAAAGCTGCTGAAATGTAAAAAATGCTATTTTGGTCCTTCTTTCTCAATTTTTAGACTTTTGGTCCTTTATATATATATGTGTATAATTATGTAATATATGCATTCAAATTATTTTTAATTATTTTGTATATATATATATTCAACATGTTTAGATATTATTTTTCACTAATTTGATTTGATAAAATTATATGTATACATATAGATTTTCCTTTAAAATCATTTAAACTATACATATTTGCCATTTTGGGATTATTAAGGGTTATTTTCTATATATACTTGTCATAATAGTTGTTTTGGGGTTAAAAGTTAATTTCTTATCATTTGTGAATATTAGTGTCATTTTTATCTATTAATCATAGCCTTTATTATTTACCTTTTCTTTTAAATGTATATGTATAATTATCATTTCTATTAAAATATATATATATATATATATATATATATATACATCTTTTTCCTTTTTTAAATTTCCTATATGTATATATGATTTGGAAAATGTTTTGGTTGGGTGAATTTGGATTTAATTTATTAATTGTTGTCATTATATTCAAATGAAGGATAATTGAGTGAAAAAGGAGAAAATAAACCACAAAAAGAGATTTTAATTTACTTATTTAAACTTAAGTTTTCTAGAAATTCCTAATGTAAATAAAAGGCTTTCCTATTACTTTAAACCGTTTCCTAAAACATCACGTTTTAAAACCTTAATTCGTTCCAACGACGGATTAAGCGAACATTGTAATTAAAATTGTTTTTTTTTGTGAATAATGAAGTTTTGAATTGTTTTCCTAACTAAACGGTTTTGTACAAAATAAATTGACTTGTATGCTTAATCACGTGTTTAGATTAAAACTGTTTGCTCAACGTTTTCAAACGCTCGAGTCGTTCCAACGGCGATTCGAGTGAACATCATTAACGGGGTTTTGAAACGTACCTAAATCGTTCCAACGACGATCAAGGTACGAACCATGTAAATAAACTCGTTTTTTGGGAGTGAGATTAGTGTAGATGTAATATACGATATAAAGCATAAATCACACTGTGAATAAAATTCTTTCTTCTCCCCCTCTCTCTCCTATATACTTTAAATTTATGCAAAATGGGTGATTCTTTACTAAAATGGCTTTTAATGACATGCTCAAAACGGTTTTCAAAACGAGAAAGAAAAGGTTTCAAATGAATTTTAAACTTAAAGAAATATGCGATTAGTCCGTTATCGCCTAACACGCTGAGTAGGAGGCCGGTGGTTCATAACCGGGCGATGTCGGGGTGCCTAGTAGCCTTTCTCCGGAAAGGAGCTAGCCTTCTCGGCTCGTACCTAAGTTTCCCGAACCCTCACCGGTCTCCCACAAGGGATCGGTGTTCATTTTCCCATTCGTGGGTGGCGACTCTTCCATACTCCAGGCTCCGGTCCTGCCGAGCAGCTTGATTCCACGATTGGTTGCTTTCGGCGCCAATCACCGCTTACGTCGCCATGTGGTGTCCACCCCCTGGTCCGTCCGGGCGAGGCCGTCGGCACCTTGTCTAACAACGGCTCTCTTATTAAAATCTAATCTCCTCCTAAATATTAGGATTAGCTCCCTATTTATAGAGTTATGGAGGAAACCCTAATGCATTAAGGGTAAAAATGGACGATTACAAGTGTTTTAATGGGCTCGAGGCCCATATCCATGCATTTCAGCAAAGGGGAAGGCGTTGGTGCAATGCTGGCCCAAGAAGGAGACACCAGTGTGGAGCACGCGGTGTATTATCTGAGTAAGAAGTTCCTGGAATACGAGCTTAAGTATAACATGATCGAAAAGACGTGCGTGGCAGTAGTATGGCTAACAAGGAAACTACGGCACTATTTTCAATCTTACAAAGTGATCATTATTTCCCGGATGGATCCCGTAAAGTATCTGTACCAAACTCCGTCTCTAACAGGGAAGCTAGCCCGATGGTTGTTGCTCTTGTCCGAATTTGACATCGAATATGTAACGAAAAAGGTTATTAAGGGGAGAGTCGTAGCAGAATTTTTGGCCAATCAGCCTCTAAATGCGGAGGAGGAAGAGATAAACTATGATTTCCCCGATGAGCACTTGAACGCAATCGAAGTTATACCGTGGAAAATATTCTTCGATGGAGCGGTTAACTCAAATGGAGCCGGGGTAGGAGTGCTACTTATCTCACCAGAAGGAGAAAGGGTCCCAATGGCAAAGAAGTTATCCTTCCCTCTCACCAATAATATGGCCGAGTATGAAGCGTGCATCTACGGGTTAGAGTCGTTAGCAGCACTGGGAGCATCATATGTTGAAATTTGGGGCGACTCAAAACTGATTATCGAACAAGCACAGGGAAACTGGGAAGTAAGGGAAGAAAGGTTGCGTCCATACCTAGACCAGTTGGAGGGATTGGCGCAGAGATTCAGCGAGTGTCGTTTTTATCACATTCCTCGAGCATAGAACCAGGCAGCAGATGCTTTGGCCACTTTGGTGTCAGTATGGGATAACCCTCGGAATCTTCCCTCGAAGCCTTTGGTGCTGAGGAGGTCCCACAAACCGTGCTATGAAGACGTAATGCTGTTGGGAGCAGATGAAAAGCCTTGGTATTTTGATATCGTAAACTTCATGAAAAGTGGAACATACCCGACAGAATCAGAACTTAGGGATTAGGATGTGATCAGAAGGTTAGCTCAGCAATTTGTCATCCACAATGACTTGCTTTACAAAAGACACGCCGATGGTTTACAATTGAGGTGCTTGGATGAGGGAGAAGCCCGTGAGGCAATGGAGTCAGTACACTCGGGAATTTGTGGAGCCTATATGGGAGGAGCAGTATTAGCAAAGAAAATCATAAGGCAAGGCTTCTATTGGCTCACCATGGAAAGAGATTGTAACGAATATGCGAAGAAATGCCATGATTGTCAAATCCACGGAGATTATAATCACTTACCATCTATGGAACTGCACGTGTTAGCACCCATTTGGCCGTTTGCGGCTTGGGGCATTGATATCATCGGGGAGGTAAGGCCTAATGCGTCGAACGGACACAAATTCATTGCAGTCGCCATTGATTACTTCACCAAGTGGGTAGAGGCAGAATCGTTTAGCAAGTTGGGGTCTAAGCAGATGAAGAAGTTCATTGAAAAGCACTTGATCACCAGGTTCGGAGTGCCTCATCACATGATCACGGATAATGGGGTCCAGTTTCAGGGAGAGGTGAGAAGTCTCTTCCAAGAGTACGGTATTGAGCATCATAGGTCCTCTCCGTATCGCCCGCAAGCTAATGGTGTAGTAGAGGCGGCTAATAAGAACCTTAAAAGGATTCTTGTAAAGACAGTAGAATCGCACCGGAATTGGCACGAGCAGCTTCCGCTCGCTTTATGGGCTTATCGCACGACGGTTAGAACGTCAACTGGGGCAACGCCGTTCTCCTTGGTATATGGGGCCGAAGCCGTCCTCCCAATTGAGATTGAAAAGCGATCGTTAAGAATCGCAGTAGAAGCAGAGATTCCCGAGACGGAATGGGTGAAGAAGCGATATGAGCAATTAGTATTGGTGGACGAGAAAAGGATGGAGGCTCTTTACCACGTGCAGTTATATCAGAGAATGATGGCCCGAGCCTTCAACAAAAAGGTCAAGGCCAGCCCTATCAAAGAAGGGGACCTGGTGCTGAAACAGATCCGAATGACGCACACCGACCCTAGGGGCAAGTTCAGGCCAAACTGGGAAGGACCATTCCTCGTGAAGAAAATCCTAAGCAAAGGGACAGTGAAGCTAACTACTATGGACGGCATGGAATTCTCCGAACCTACCAATCTAGATAGGCTTAAGAAATACTTTTCGTAAAAAAAAAGAAATAAAGAAATAAAAATTCCCGATAGGTTGAAAACTCGTAAAGGGCGACCTATGCAACAATAAGGGACATCCCAATGGGTGAAAACCCGAAAGGGCACTCGTTTGAAAATTCCGGGATAATAAAAGGAGAGACGAAAAATCGCTGGGATCTGAAAACCGAAAAAAGGCGGGTCCTGGTAACAGTGGTTATATTTTGAGCAATTATGAAAATAATGTATAAGCGGCTAAGTATTTCTGTTGTTTGTAAATAAATAAAGGCATGAATATATTTGAAGAGAATGATTGGAATCATTATAATCTACTGAATGCATTGTATTATGAATCATGAGTTATACATTTCCTACCTCTTTCACATAAAAAGCCTACGTCCTATCCACCCCTTTCCCTATATACAAGCTATACATCGGGGTAATACTAATGAGAAAACTACAAATAATGAGCCTAATGAGGAGGAAGATCCCAGAAGTCCTCAAAGTCCCTCAAACGAGAAGCTCGCTCCGCAGATAAGGCCTCCTCGGCGGCAAGGCGCCCCGCGGTCTCCACTCGCATCATCTCCTCTGCGGCAAGACGCCCCTCGGTCTTCACTCGCATCATCTCCGACCAATGAGCATTTCTCTCTCGATAGACTTGCCCGACCCTAGCATCGGCATCCCGCTGCGACTGACTGAGCCGCTGCTCGTTTGCATGAAGATCGCTCTGCAAATAAAAAAAGAAGAAGAAAAAAATGTATCAAAACAGACAACAACTGAAGTCATACATACATATGTGCATCACACGCATACATTTCACTACACTAATACAGAATAAGAATACTCACCAGGTGGCCGACACAGCGCAGGTTGAGCTGCTCTCTGAAATAACCGGACAATCCCATGTAATCGGTACACGTCTCCTTCGAAGTATGGAGGGCATCAGGGGGATCGAACGACATCCTCGAGGTAAAAACCGAAGGGGCTGTCTCGATGCCAGAGTAGGCCACGCCCGCCTCGCCGTAATGAATCACCGGAAAATCTCTCCCTAGGATCGGGAAGGGTGTGCCAAGGCGAAGCTGCTCTGGTCGGGCAACGCCCGAGGACTCGCCTGCATAATAGGAAGGCTCGCTCGCAGACGTCCGGGCCCGAGCACCATCGAAAAAGTCTGATGTCCGAGCGCTCCTCAAGGAACCCTCCTGCATGTAAAGACACAATAAATACCCATAACCATCTCGTAAGTAAAGAATAAATAGGTCAAAGCACTCACCGGAATCTCCTCCTAACCAAAGACCGCAGCAACAGCCTCCGTCGAAAACACGTCATCCGCATGGTCCACATCCATCGCGACCTCGGGAGGATCCAAAGGGGTCAACAGAGTCGATAAATAGTGGACGCGACCCCCTGCATGGTCCCACACATCTCGAGGGGCAAATCGACGGGTCAAATCGTGATGGATGTCCGACAAGGGCATGACCCTCACCGCAAACATGGACACGGGAATCTCACCTGGCGTCCAATGTGTGGCGCTAACCCCAGTAAAACCTCGGTTGCCCAAATACCATGCTCGCACGCATGGGCCGGTGAGCACACACTACTGCCCCTGAATGCGGGTGACATAAGCATAATCGGGACCAAAGTCAAGGTCGTCCCATCTGAATGAAATCTGAAAAACAAAAGAAAGGTCAGACAAGATCAAACGAAAATCCAGCATAGTTAGGAGACGTTCACCTGTCCCAAGCTCCGCGTGTTGATCCATAATAGGATTCGGGCCACCGTCCGGCTCCTCTCAGTGCGCAAATCAAAGTCACTCCACCTCGCCATAAGTGGAAGCCTAACCGCGCGCGGCCTACTCCTGTGGGTGCACGAAAGAATCCTCCTCTCATAGGCCCAAACCTGCTAGTAGAAACTGATGTCAGAAGCAGAAATCGTGAAAAGAATAAAGAGACAAGCCAAGGATAGAGGGCGTACCAGGAGGGCAAAGGTGTAACCACCGAAATCCTTGCGCTTCCGGCAAGTCAAGTCCAGGAATTTATATAGAAAAGCCAAGCCGGCTCCTGCCCAATCGTAGGACGACACCGCATCCAAATCACGGAAAGCCTGGATGAGACCCGCATGTATGGTTCCGCTCTTAGTGCGGAAGATCGTCTCGCCTAAAGCGTACAGAAGGAAGCTTTGAGTGGCCTGATCCGTGTCATCTCGGTCACAGAAGTCCCTGCGACTCAATAATCCAAAGGTGGTAACAAACTTCACCGGGGTGGACTTGACACCTGTATAGACTCCGGGTCCGATCAGAGCAGATATCTCAGCTCGGTCAACTCGAGGACGCACCATATTGAAGAAAAGCGGGACCGGGATGCCACTACCCCGCAATCCGGTCAGTAGGGAGAAGTCACGGGGCAAGATCGTCATCTCCCCAAACGAGAAGTGAAAGGTGTGGGTCGAGTTTACCCATCTCTCGCATAAGGCGTGCAGGCCGAACCGGTCACACACTCCGTTGGCACGAGGCAGCACCAGGATGAAAGGCTCGAAGCCCAACTCTCGTACCCGGGCTTTAGCCGCCGGGCTAAGCATGGCATGCCCGGTATGAATGTCCTCGGTGGTCCCTGAAATACCAATGACCTGGAAGGAACGGAACGGGTAAGGCAAAGGGCCAAACTAAAGTCATTACTCCTCGAGAACCTCGCTTCTATGCATACGTCTAATAAAAGTTTGTTAACCTAGTTATTCTTTCGGTTATGTTTAAATCTAACCTAGAAGTTCCTGTCAGTTAGGATCGTTACTCTGTGAGATTTCATTCATAGGATCATTTGTATAGGATTTGGTTAATTCATTATTCTTTGGTGTTCCACTCTCCCGCGTGCTTGCGAGGAGCTTAATCTAATTCTAACTTGGGTTAAAAGCGTTTAATTTAGTTGTTTACTTTTTCACTATTCACGTGCACCGTTTACGTTTTTACTATTGACGTGTACTATTCACGTTTTTACTATTCACATGCACTATTCATGTTTTTACTATTCACGCGCACTATTTTTACTATTCACGTGCACTATTCACGTTTTTTACGGTTAGCATGCATTATTCATATTTTACTATTCACGTGCACTACTCACGTTTTTACTATTCACGTTTTTTGCGGTTAGCATGCATTATTCATGTTTTTACTATTCACGTGCACTATTCACATTTTTACTATTCACGTTTTTTTGCTGTTAGCACGCATTATTCATGTTTTCTACTATTCACGTGCACTATTCACGTTTTTACTATTCACGTTTTTACTTTGGGCATGCATTGTTCATTTTTTACTATTCACATGTATATAGTTTATATTCTTTCAACAAACAAAAAGCATAAAGCATTGCTCACGTGCATAAAAATTCCCATTTTCTAACTAAAAGTCTTCTAAGCAGCTTAAAGGTTAGCATGCAAATGACGTTCAAAATTGGGCTGCTAAGGCCTAGAAGTCTTGTCAAAGGATAAAGATTAAAGGGGTACTTACCGGATTGATGTTGGTCCGGCTCAGATGAGAAGCAGGATGCTGAAAAGGAGCCACTCTAGTCAAGTTCTCAAAACCCGCGTCCATACCCTTCGTGCCATCGTATTTATCCGAACCCATCACGAGAATGCTCTAAGTTTAGTGCTAGAGAGAGAGAGAGAAGAGAGAGAAGGTGTGGGGTTGAAATTAAACCCCACCACCTTATATAGAAGAAGGGAATGACATTCCCGTAAATAATGAAAAAGGTACGACGTGACATAAAGGTAAAAAGTAAATAATTAATTACCAGGTGCACAGACCTTCGATTTGCAGTCCGTTTCAGCCTACGTTTATGCCAGGCAGTGACCAATACCATAAGGATATGACTCCAGACAACAGCTTAAATTTTACAAAACAATGGCGCCAGTCAAAATACAGACAACAGTCGACGGAAAAATAATTTTTAGTCTAAAATGTTCCCGACGAAGAGATAAGGACGTTCCTATCAACAACTCAAATACCCGAGACGATAGCTCTAGTAAAAATACAGACAACGATGTTAAAATCCAAAATTGCTAGAGAGAGCCATTTTACCTATGGTCGATTTAGAGACCAGGATTGCTATTGAGCCATTTTACCCACGATCGTGGACCAGAGTTGCTATTGAGCCATTTTACCCGCGGTCGTGGACCAGGGTTGCTTTTGAGCCATTTTACCTGCGGTCGATTTAGAGATCAGGGTTGCTTTTGAGCCATTTTACGAGCGGTCATGGACCAGGGTTGCTTTTGAGCCATTTTGCATGCGGTCGATTTAGAGACCAGGGTTGCTATTGAGCCATTTTACCCGCGGTCGTGGACCAGGGTTGCTATTGAGCCATTTTGCCTGCGGTCGATTTAGAGACCATGGTTGCTTTTGAGCCATTTTACCTACGGTCGTGAACCAGGGTTGCTATTGAGCCATTTTGCCTGCGGTCGATTTAGAGACCAGGGTTGCTTTTGAGCCATTTTACCCGCGGTCGTGGACTAGGGTTGCTATTGAGCCATTTTGCCTGCGGTCGATTTAGAGACCAGGATTGCTTTTGAGCCATTTTACCCACGATCGTGGACCAGGGTTGCTATTGAGCCATTTTTCCTGCGGTCGATTTAGAGACCAGGGTTGCTATTGAGCCATTTTACCCGCGGTCGTGGACCAGGGTTGCTATTGAGCCATTTTGCCTGCGGTCGATTTAGAGACCAGGGTTGCTTTTGAGCCATTTTACCCACGGTCGTGAACCAGGGTTGTTATTGAGCCATTTTGCCTGCGATCGATTTAGAGACCAGGGTTGCTTTTGAGCCATTTTACCCGCGGTCGTGGACCAGGGTTGCTATTGAGCCATTTTGCCTATGGTCGATTTAGAGACCAGGATTGCTTTTGAGCCATTTTACCCGCGGTCGTGGACCAGGGTTGCTATTGAGCCATTTTGCTTGCGGTCGATTTAGA
The DNA here is from genome assembly GCF_963576675.1 of Euphorbia lathyris. Classification (NCBI taxonomy): domain Eukaryota; kingdom Viridiplantae; phylum Streptophyta; class Magnoliopsida; order Malpighiales; family Euphorbiaceae; genus Euphorbia; species Euphorbia lathyris. The sequence continues at coordinate 71,524,384 of NC_088913.1, forward strand.
GACCAGGGTTGCTTTTGAGCCATTTTACCCACGGTCGTGGACCAGGGTCGCTATTGAGCCATTTTGCCTGCGGTCGATTTAGAGACCAGGGTTGCTTTTGAGCCATTTTACCCGCGGTTGTGGACCAGGGTCGCTTTTGAGCCATTTTACCCGCGGTCGTGGACCAGGGTTGCTTTTGAGCCATTTTACCCGCGGTCGTGGACCAGGGTTGCTTTTGAGCCTTTTTTGCCTGCGGTCGATTTAAAGACCAGGGTTGCTTTTGAGCCATTTTACCCGCGGTCGTGGACCAGGGTTGCTATTGACGAGACAGACAAGGCAAAGATCGAAGACAAGGCCGGAGCATGCGGTATGGAGATCAGGTATTCTTCCTCCTACTCTATACGTGTCTTTTACTTTAATATATTTACATTGCATGTGTTGCGTTAGCAAAAAACGTTTTCAAAACACACACATCACTGTCAAAATAGGAAAGTAGGGGCAACTGTAGACACCGAGTCGGAGGACCTGTGATGAAAACCCATAACAAGACGGTTGAAGCGATCGGTTCTGATAATTTAAAGCAAAAATAATAATAAAAATCACGAGAGGAGCTATAGAGGTTGCGGTCGTCGAGTGGACGGCTCGCGGGTGCTCAGCGGCGTTGGACGAGCGCCTAGCGGCAGCCGGCGCGCGCCCGACGGCAGTTGGACGCGCGCCCGGCAGCAGCGGGGGGCGCGCGCCCAACCTATGTTGGACGTGCGCCCAACATCCATCGGGCGAACGCCCAACATCTGTTGGGCGCACGCCCAATGACGTTGGGCGAAAGCCCAACATCTGTTGGGCGCACACCCAACAGAGGTTGGGCGTTCGCCCAACACTGGTTGGGCGTTCGCCCAACATTGGTTGGGCGTAGGCCCAAAAATTTTGGGCGTAGCCCGACGCCCTTCGGGCTACGCCCAATTTTTTTTTGGGATCCGTGCCTATAAAAGGCACGGATCCCCATGCATTTGGAGGGGGGAGGAATTTTGAGAGCTTCTCACTCTAAAACATTTTTTAGAGAGAGAAAGTGATTTTTTTTGGGAAAAAAACATTTTTTTCCTAAAAATTTGGAAATTCCTAAAAGTTAAATATTTTACCAAAACACGAAAAAACACCAAAAACTCACGTCGTGGAATCAACCGACTTCAACTGTCAATACCGATCTTGAGGTATTATCCGAGGACTAGACTCGTGTCATTTATTTTGTTCATTTATTTTTATTTATTTATTTATCACGTTTATTTACTTTCCCGTATTTATTTAATTCTCGTCTCGTATTAAATAAACGGTTGTTTGGGTTTTGAAATAAAAAACCTCGTTTTAACATCCCAATATGAACCGTGATCCCGTTTGAGGGTAGTTCGGGAATTCCGACGTTGTATATGTATAGATTTTAGAAAAGCCTTTCTAATTAACGTTTTAAAAATAAAACATCGTTTTAGGAGTCTCCGTTATAGACTATGATCCTATTTGGGTAGTTCGGAGGTCCAAAACGATAGAATAGATCTAATTTAAAGTGTTTGAACAAATCTGGAATGTTAGGTACTGTTTCTGTAATTTTCCATTTTCTGTCAGAAAGGGCAGTTTACCGACGGAATTTCCGTCGGTAAAGCTGCTGAAATGTAAAAAATACTATTTTGGTCCTTCTTTCTCAACTTTTAGACTTTTGGTCCTTTATATATATATGTGTATAATTATGTAATATATGCATTCAAATTATTTTTAATTATTTTGTATATATATTTATTCAACATGTTTAGATATTATTTTTCACTAATTTGATTTGATAAAATAATAATCTCATAGCGAAACAAAAAAATACAGACAGAATAAAATTAGAAAACTTCCTAGAACAATTCTATACGAGGAATTAATAGGAAATTTCAAAACTTGATTTGGAAAAATAATAAAAACCAAATCTTATTAATTTTCAATCAATCAAAACGGACTAAACCATGGCTCTGATACCACTGTTAGAGATTATTGCCAGTTAATCAACTGTATTTAATCAAAACAATTCTATAGATTTTCCTTTAAAATCATTTAAACTATACATATTTGCCATTTTGAGATTATTAAGGGTTATTTTCTATATATACTTGTCATAATAGTTGTTTTGGGGTTAAAAGTTAATTTCTTATCATTTGTGAATATTAGTGTCATTTTTATCTATTAATCATAGCCTTTATTATTTACCATTTCTTTTAAATGTATATGTATAATTATCATTTCTATTAAATATATATATATATATGTACATCTTTTTCCTTTTTTAAATTTCCTATATGTATATATGATTTGGAAAATGTTTTAGTTGGGTGAATTTGGATTTAATTTATTAATTGTTTTCATTATATTCAAATGAAGGATAATTGAGTGAAAAAGGGGAAAATAAACCACAAAAAGAGATTTTAATTTGCTTATTTAAACTTAAGTTTTCTAGAAGTTCCTAATGTAAATAAAAGGCTTTCCTATTACTTTAAACCGTTTCCTAAAACATCACGTTTTAAAACCTTAATTCGTTCCAACGACGGATTAAGCGAACATTGTAATTAAAATTGTTTTTTTGTGAATAATGAAGTTTTGAATTGTTTTCCTAACTAAACGGTTTTGTACAAAATAAATTTCAAAACTTGATTTGGAAAAATAATAAAAACCAAATCTTATTAATTTTCAATCAATCAAAACGGACTAAACCATGGCTCTGATACCACTGTTAGGGATTATTGCCAGTTAATCAACTGTAGCGCAGCGGAATTACGGTTTAAAATTTATTTCTAATCCCTTTAATTTGATCTTTGTCCGTTAACCATTGATTGAATAAAACCTTTTGATCCGTTTAGGGATATAAACATACCCGGACTGTCTCTTCTAGAGACGGCTGAAGAATCCACAAGGTAGTAAGATCTCCGTAGTCAGGTGCACGAACAGCTATTGAGTCAGAACCAGTGCTAGCCGAAGAACGGAGAAGAACTGGAGAGATTGTGTAATTCGCCAATAAAGCTCTCCACTTTTGATTGGCTACGAAAAATCAATTTGATTTTTCTGCCTCAATCCTTTTTGGTGGCCGAATGAGTATTATATTTAGGTTAGGTTTAGAGTGTTTTAATTTATATATATAGTGTATTCCTAAACCTAATTAGTTTAGGGTTAATTGGTTAATTACAAAACTAATCCAATCCTAATCTAATTACATAAATAAATACCAATAATATTTATTCTATGCAATTAATTATGATTAGATTAAATTTAATTACCCCAATTAAATAAATGACACTAATTAATAAATTAACGTATTAGTTTAATTAATTATTCACTGAATGCAATTTCATTAATTTACAAATTAATTAATTACATCCCGTAAACTAATTAATCAATTAAATACTCAACACTTAAGACCATTAATCAATTACCTTGATACAAAGTATCAATTAATCAATTAATTAACCACCAATTAATTACCTTGATATTTTACTATCAATCAATTAATTAATTTCATCTCTCCAATGTACCGTTCTATAAGTTCTAACTCAGATGTTCGATGTGCACGATCCTATGGGACTGTCCTTAGCTAGCAGTGGGCTCACGGCCCACAGACAGTAAGTGGGTTCTAGCAAACCATTACTGTCCCTAACCAAGACAGAGTTTCAGCAGTCTAAAGATGCAGAGACCCTGTAGTTATCTCTTAACTTCTTTTACCATTTGATATCGATATTATAAACTAGAGGCATGGCGGCTGTCATCCTCTCTGATGTTTATGATATTTCTTGATCTAAAGTAGATTGATGAAACAGATAAGTAAACTACTTATCAGGGTGTGGCCACACACTTATCAATCTCACTTATCAAGTGGCCTGTGATATCATCTCATTATTACATGAGTGGTAATTCCATCACTTCAATATCAATACCAACGTGTTCACCCGTTCACCCAATCATACCCGTATTTAGCATCCTGTTACAGACCTGTTAGGCGTATGTCAAAGTGAACCGGATCCCATATTGATATTATAATGAAATCTGGTCTGAAGATAGTTAGAGACCTACTTAAGAAAACTAATGACACAACCACCATGTAGTTTTCTCGGGCGGATCGATCCAGTCACATGTATACAACATGTACCCATATTCACAACTGACTTATCAAGTGCTATGGCTAGTATCAATTACTACCATACAGTCGTCGAATATACAAGTCTGTGGTCCTAATCATTCCCATGATAGAATGGACTTGGGATATGGTTTTACGATTATCAATCAATGGATTCTCTATTCATATTATAGCACAAGATATAAATGAACTAGATTAATGCCTTTATTAATGTAACACAAATAGTGTATCTATGCAAGAATAATCAAAAAGCATAATACAATATACATGAACCAATGCCTAAGAACTAGGGCACACCAACAGGGGTGCCTAGTAGCCTTTCTCCGGAAAGGAGCTAGCCTTCTCGGCTCGTACCTAAGTTTCCCGAACCCTCACCGGTCTCCCGCAAGGGATCGGTGTTCATTTTCCCATTCGTGGGTGGCGACTCTTCCATACTCCAGGCTCCGTTCCTGCCGAGCAGCTTGATTCCACGATTGGTTGCTTTCGACGCCAATCACCGCTTACGTCGCCATGAGGTGTCCACCCCCCGGTCCGTCCGGGCGAGGCCGTCGGCACCTTGTCTAACGACGGCTCTCTTATTAAAATCTAATCTCCTCCCAAATATTAGGATTATCTCCCTATTTATAGAGTTATGGAGGAAACCCTAATGCATTAAGGGTAAAAATGGACGATTACAAGTGTTTTAATGGGCTCGAGGCCCATATCCATGCATTTCAGCAAAGGGGAAGGCGTTGGTGCGCCTTCCCTCGCCTCGCCTCGTCGAGATATGACATGTCTTGACGAGACGAGGGCCTGTCTCGATGAGACGAGGGCCTGTCTCGACGAGACAGGTAATGTCTCGATGAGACAGGTCCTAAGTGGGACGGTTTTGCACCGGTTTTTATCTGTTTAGGTCCCTAGGCTTTCGAAAAGTGCTTTAATGGTCCCTAACGAATCTCAAAAGTTCTCTAACGATCCCTGAATAATCCGGAAATGCTCCAGTAGGCTTGGGTCTGGTTCGGAAATGCTCAAATAGGCCTAAAAACACCTAAAAACACAAAAAATGTCATAAATACCGGAAATTACTAATTTTAACTAAAAGGTAACAAAACGATACTAAAACTAAAAGGAAATAAAGCAAAAACGAACTAAAATGATCCTAAAAACCCTATACAAATGGGAGCTATCACCCTCTTAGAAAGAAGTTAAGTAATTCATGGATTGATGATTTTCAGGCTTAAATGCTCACTTTTCTGGGTTCATGCATTCTAGACTTTTTTAAAGTAAAAGGTTTAACACAAGCTACAACTGATTTTTCAAGCAAGACTGGGCTCGATTTCTTTTTAGGCGATCACTAGTGTTATAATATTAAATCATTTGGGCTTATGACAAGTGGACCCACTATGATTTATGAAGCTCGGATGGAATTTGGCCAACACAAAGAGAAATGAAGGGTTATAATTGTGATGTAGGTAAGAACCGAAGGCAATTGTTCGATCATCTTCATGTTGCCAAAGGCAACTCCTTAAAAGATATCTTGGAAGACACGTGGACCAATCAAACCACTGGATTCCAAATACACAATCTTCATTCTTATAAACATAGTGGCACACAAAGATAGGGTCCATTGACCTATCATAAGGTGCCACATGTCCGAGATATCACTTTAGTTATCTATAAATAGTAGAGGTGCTCCCAGAATTGAGGTAACTCATTTCTAATCATTGAAATACTTTCTTGCTAGTCTTTGATATTCTTTAGTCTATCAACTGACTTTATCATCATAGAGGGTTCATTGGTCTCCAGTCCCTTTTCCGATGGTTGTTGTGTTCTTAGGTGATCGACATTCTAATCAAGAAGTCAACATATAGAAATACGATAACATTAACCTTCATTTGTGAAGTGTTCAAGATGAGATGGCTTGGAGCTGCTTCGAGGGGAGTGAGTAATCCCTTCCTTAGTTAGTAGATCTGAATGTGCTATTCTTGCATTTTGGCAGCCTTCTTTTTGCAACAGACAATTTTTCGTTGTGTTTATACAACATCAACATTTAACATTTTTTTTTACGGAAACATAATTTTTTGGACCTTTTGTGAACAATTGTTTGTATTTATTTAATATTGACAAAATTATTATTTTTTATTTCCACAAAACACATTCCTCCAAAATAATAATGTGTTAGTTCATTCAATAAATAACAGTTTGCCTGACTCGGAAGTTGGGATGGCTAGGGATAGGGCTGTAATCGAGCCGAGCCGAGCCGAGCTTTGGCCTGTTCAAGCTCGATTCGCTATAAAATTAACGAGCTCGAGCCCGAGCCGAGCTTGCTATAAAATTAACGAGCCGAGCCCGAGCCGAGCTTTGGCTTGCTCAACGAGCTTGAGCCGAGCTTCGAGCTTTTTTCGAGCCCAAAATCCTCTTTTGGACTTGGTTCATTAAGAAAATTATCTATACATGAATTGTTTGTGAGTAAATTGTTAATTATATTTGTGAAGTTTGCTCGCAAATAACTCTTTAATTGTGTATATAAACAAGCTCACAAGCAAAGTTCGTGAATAAATAAACAAGATGCTTACAAATACTTCGTCTATTACTCATTTATTATGTTTGTGAACGAACTCGTCTAATATCAAATAAAATAATATTAAATTTAGATATTTGTGAACTAACACAAAACTATATAGTTTTCTACAAAACTAAAATTTGTTCATATATACTTAGCGTCTATCCCCATCAAGCCGTACGGGTGGTAGAAGTGAATCAGAGCGGTGATTGATACAGGATAGAAATCTCGCTAAAACCTTCTCACTCTTTCTATACCTAACCTCATAACGACCCTTGAAGTAAGATTATGTGAAACTGTCTGATTAAGTAAGTCTTCCGTGTACTAAGGTGAGAAGACGATCATCATCTAAATAGAGATAAGGGGCTCGTAAGTATGTACGGAACTAATTACCACCCCTGGGCTTGAATCCAGCACTCCTCCTTAATGCCTCTTTGTTGGTTCTAGACAAAGACTGAAGTGAAGGAACGGAGGAAGTAAGACAATGTAGTCTGAGTTTAGCGTAATTCCTGTATTCTTTCATCAACCAATCGAGCCTGCTCGCGAGCTTTCGAGCCGAGCTTTGGCCTGCTCAAGCTTGGCTTATTTACGAACCGAGCCAGTAAATCGTGTTCACGAGCGGCTCGTTTACAAATCGAGCCGAGTCGAACCGAGCTTTTATCGAGCCGATCACCGAGCTGCTCATGAGCGGCTCTGTTGATTTACAGCCCTAGCTAGGGATTCGGAAGTCTTATGAATGCAACCTAGCTTTGCTTGCAAAAATGACCTGGAAAGTCTTAATAGGTGAGGCTTTTAGGGTCCATTTTATCAAAGCTAAGTACTATAGAGGACAGACTAATTTGTCTATGTTTAAAGTCAATAGGGGCCAATCACGTTTCTGGAAGAGCATTGTGAAATGATTCTCTCTCCTCAATCAGGGTCTCTATCGCTTGGTCTATAATGGCACCAATACAAATTTTTGGAGTGACATTTGGTGTGGTGATGTTTCTCTACAAAATAGTATCCTCCCTGAAGTTCCGGTGGAGGACTTGAACAGAACAGTCAGTGATTTCTAGGAGGAAGGCAAGAGCTGGCGTTGGGATAAAGTGCAAAATATTCTACCACATCAAATGGTTATTTCTCTAGCCTCCTATGCCCTATTTTCGACGGGAGAGAGAGATGACGAATGGTACTGGCGCCTCTCCAATACTGGGAACTACACGGTCAGGATTGGATATGCTCTATTGCGGAATGAGCAGCGTAGTGGAGAGACGATGGCTTGGTTACAGATTGATAGATTAACATTCCGGAGTGAATTTGCTGCTTCTTGTGGCTTCTTTGCCAAAATCGGTTACTATGTAATAAAAGCAGATTCAACCGACATATTGCAGCATATCCGAATTGTGCTTTCTGCAATCAGGAGGAATCACAACTTCATGTTTTGAGGGATTGCAGCCGTGCGAGATCCTTATGGAGACAAATTGTGCATTTGTCGGTCTAAAGTGACTTCTTCACCCTAACGTGGCAGGTTTGGTTTGATACTAATGTCAGCTGCGTGTTCATTGTAAATGGGATTCGATGGAATATTCTGTTTGCCTTTGGGGTGTGGTGGCTTTGGAAATGGCGTGGTTTATGGGTTTTTGAAGGAAAGGATTTCACGGGTTCAAAATCATATTATGTAACCTCGAAAGCAGCGGAAGCAATGAAGGCGATGTTGACACTTTAGAGAGTCGTTGCATCCCCAGATTGACAAAATGGATTAGCTGGGAGCCGCCTCTGGAGGTTGGGTCAAGGTTAACACTGACGAATCAAGTAAGGGTAACCCAGGGTTCGTCTCTGCAAGAGGTCTTATCAGGGACATGAATGCATTTTGTTAGGTGGGTTACTAGTGATTCTAGGCATTTGCACGTCTTTTTTGGCGGAACTATGTGGTGTCTACTTTGGTCTCAATATTGCTTGGGAAAAAGGCAGCAAACGAGTTGTTTTTGAGCTCGACTCGACTTCATTTCTTGCTCTCATTAATAATCTTGGGTCTCTCCGACACCCACATTCATGGCTTATTCTTAAGTGTTCGAATTTCACGAATCAGGACTGGGATATTTGTTTCTGTCATACTTACAGAGAGGGTAATCAGACCGCTAACTGGTTGGCAAACTACGCAGGTGCTTCTTCCTTGGATCATCACGAGTGTGGTAGGCCTCTTGCAGGCCTCCAGGATATTCTTTTTGCTGATTGCACGAGTCGTGTAGTTTCAAGAAGTATATAATGTTTTAGGTTTCTTTTTCTAGTTCTTTCCTTTTCTTTTTTCTCTATTCCCCTGGGCTTAGTGCCTTCCTCACTTGCCAAAAAAAAATTATTTTTAATTTTTAATTTTTATTTACTTATTTTAATTATTTTTATTAATTTGAGTATTATAATTTTTATTTTTATGTTTTATTTGTTTTTTTGGTTACAGGGAAGACATAGCCTTAAAAAACGGAAAAGAAACTAAGTAATTTCTACTTTTCTAATTGACCGGCCTAGCCGGTCATCCTCAAGAATAGTCAGGAGGCTCATCACACTCGTGATAGCCCATTGCACTTTTTCCTGCGAAATCTGTCATCCAGTCAGCCGCCTAAAATATAAGGAATTGGAACTTTGTATTTTATTTGTTGATTAATTTAAAACATGTACATATTAGATATTTGCATAAATAATTTATTAATCCCTACATTTTTATAATTATTTAACAGTTTAGTCTTTCACATATTTGAATTATTAAACAGTTTAGTCTATCTTTAAAGAACTAAACTATTGAATAGAACAAACGTTAATGACTAAACAGTATATTATCAATATATGATGTATTAGGTAAAAATATACGGACGAATAAATTACTTAACCTAAATATTTTACATACTAACAATCAACGGGTAATCCGAATTTTATCAAACACCAATAATTAATCAACTAATAATAAACATATCAAAGTTAACTGCAATATTAAACAACTACCTGTAACAAAAATAACTATTAGATAACGTCCCAACCAAACAAGCTCTACATTCCTAACACATGCAACAAACTCCCCACCTCTCCATTATTCTCTAGTGATACTCTTCTAATGGTCACGTATAATATTTAATCAATTTATTTAATCACTTAACTAATTATAATTATCTTTAAAAAAATTAATTAATTAACTACACGTTAATTAATTTAGCTAGATTAGGTTATGTAATTAATTACAAAACTGATTTTATGAGTGACATAATAATGTATATGCGAATTAAAAATTTATTAAACTTTTTGATAATTAAAATTGCTTCTGCAAATATTTTCTTATATTTTAAAATATTATTTTTTTTGAAATAATGAAACAATTAAATTAAAGGGCCGAATCGGCCAAGAGAACATCGGTAAAGAAGGGAGGTGGACATGCCCACTCCCCACGAACAGACTCCGACACAACCGCCCGAGCTAGACTATGGGCCGCTATGTTTGCTGAACGTTTAACAAAAGAGATTGTAACTGATCCTAACTCTTGTAATAAAGAAAAAATAACTGAAAGAATGTCTGATAAGTAAGAATTATAAAATTGTTGACTCTGGATTGCTTGAACGATAGATAGACAGTTAGTACGAATGTCTATATTTCTGAGATGGCTTCCTTTGATCCATGAGAGTGCTTCTTTCAATGCTAAAGCTTCAGCCATGATGGGTTCGTATACACTATCTAGAGCTCCATGAAATGTGTAGATACACCTCCCCGTGGTATCTCGAACGATGAAACCAATTGAGCTATATCCTGCCTCCTCGAATGTACATGCATCAACATTACAAGCTAGAGAGCCTTCGACCGGATGAAGCCACTTAATCGGAGCGACCGTTGCGGACTGCTGCTGCTGTATGATCCGGGTTTCATTCGCTAGTTTCCACTCCATCAGCTCATTTCGAATCCGCAACATTACACTTCTAGCACTGCCCCTATTTTGGTTCCAAACCATATCATTTCCGTGTTTCCATAATTCCCAGGCCCCTACTGCAACATCACAAACAACAGTACCCTTATTGTTTACGAGCAAATTTTTGAACCAGTTCAAAAAATCTGCCATTAGCATCCTCCCGTCTCCGAATAGAAGTTCCCATACTCGTCTAGCAAATTCACATTCGACCACGAAGTGCTGTTCAGTTTCGTCCTCCACTCCACAAACAGGACAAGCATTCGGTAAGTTACTATGTCTAGTTGATAAATTGTGCATAGTTGGTAGTGCCCCGACCAATAGTCTCCAAACGAAATTTTTTATTTTAGGAGCAGCGTCCAGCTTCCACACATGTTTCCAGAAGAGTTGCGCGCCTGAGCCTTCGTCAGCCAATTCTCCAGTGCTTAACTTGTAGCCACTACGGACTGTGTAATTTCCCCGCACCTCTGGACCCTATAACCAACCATCCTCCTGTGTTAATCGTCCTCTCGGTATAGTGAGGATGAGTTTCTAATCTGGTTGGTTAAACAACTGCTGTATCAGACTTCTATCCCATCTGCCGTCTTCACCAATCAGATCACATACTAACCCCGTGGGGAGGCTGAAGTTTCTCGGACTGGTTGGCTTAGGATTTAGACGATCAGGTAACCACGGGCTATCCCAGATTGGGATCGAAGCACCACTTTCTACCTTGTTTCTTAGCCCTTTTAGAAGCAGATCCCGTCCCGCTAATATACTTCTCCAGACATACGACGGATTGTGTCCCAGATTAGCTTCCTGAAATGAAAGGTAGGGGAAATATTTGGCCTTTAATACCTTAGCCATGAGAGAATCTGGATCCTGAATAATTTTCCATCCTTGTTTCGCCAGAAGCGCTAAATTGAAGTGCTTGATATTTCTAAACCCCATTCCTCCTAGGCATTTCAGTTTGCATATTAAAATATTATTATTAATAGTACACTATCATAGAATTACTTAATGATACCTTAAGGAATTGGCCTAGAAAACATCAGTTACACGTGGATTAATATCATTTTTCGGATTAGAAAAACTCACTTTGAAGTAAGGAATATTCTCTAAGATATGAACGGTTCCAACCACATGGATTGATATCCACCATCCATCTCAGCATTCATATGCTAAATGCTGGAGAACTGTTGGATCACATGAGGCAGTTACACTAAGAACAACGGGTACATAATAAAACACGCCGCCTGACACCATAATGGCCCGAAAGCCTTATGCCCAATGGAATAATGACACTTAGCAACACACTTGCTATATGGCACCATCTGATATTATTACAGTCTGAATATTATATAGCCAACTAAAGATCCACACGCGTTCGGTGAGTCATTAGGGCACACCCTCAGAATTAGGAAAGTTACTCTTATTAACTTTTATCTCTCTCTCTCTATCTCTCTCTCTCTCTCTCTCTCTATATATATATATATAGTGAGATCCAGTTTGACAAGGGATTAGGGTGTGACAAGGACCTCATTGTGTGACATAACAAAACTACGTTGTTTTGATGATAATTAAAAAGGGCAATGTGACAAATTTGTAAATAAAATGAAAGAGATGATAGAGAAAATTGTTTTATTTCTTTTCTTTAAAATACACTTTCCCAACATCTCTAACATCGTTTTTCGAAATTTTTTATACTATTAGACTCGTCTAAATTAGACGGTCATTTTAAGATCCCTGAAGCTCAAGTAAAAAAATTCCGGTGAACGGAATCCGGGTGGACGTTTTCCGGCGAGAAAAAAAGTGTCCAGAAAATTCTCAAAAAAATCCAAAAAATGTAAAACATTATTCTAAGAAACTTTAATTCTTGGATTAAAGCGGGATTTCTTACGGTTTAGTCCCAATAAAGTGTTTTTCTTAATTTTATCCATTTTACATGCTTAACAATTTGTTGGGTCAAAACTGTAAGGAATTTCGCTTTAAGTCGAATTAAAATTTCTTAAAATGATGTTTTAAATGTTTTGGAATTTTTTGATAATTTTCTGGGCACGTTTTTTGTGCTACTTACATTGTTCCAAATCAGTGTACCATTTGTTTCAACATAATACTTATATTGTTCCAACAGAAAATTGTTTTATTTCTTTTCTTTAAAATACATTTTTCTGACATTTCTAACCTCGTTTTTCGAAAATTTTTATACTATTAGACTCGTCTAAATTTGACGGTCATTTTAAGATCCCTGAAGTTCAAGTAAAAAAAAATTCCAGTAAACGGAATCCAGGTGGGCGTTTCCTGGCGAGAAAAAAAGTGCCCAGAAAATTCTCAAACTTTGAGAAAATGTAAAACATTATTCTAAGAAATTTTAATTCTTAGGTCGAAGTGGGATTTCTTACGGTTTAATCCCAATAAAATTTGTTCCTTAATTTTATCCATGTTACATACTTCAACAATTTATTGGGTCAAAACTATAAGGAATCTCGCTTTGAGCCAAGAATTAAAGTTTCTTAAAATGATGTTTTACATGTTTTGAAATTTTTTGATAATTTTCTGGACATATTTTTTTATCCTACTTACATTGTTCCAAATCAGTGTACCATTTATTCCAAATCAGTGTATCATTTGTTCCAACATAATTCTTATATTGTTCCAACAGAAAAATGTTTTATTTCTTTTCTTTAAAATACATTTTCCTAACATTTATAACCTCGTTTTTCAAAAATTTTATACTAGTAGACTCGTCTAAATTAGACGGTCATTTTAAGATCCCTGAAGCTCGAGTAAAAAAATCCGGTGAACGGAATCCGGGTGAGCGTTTTCTGGTGAGAAAATAAGTGCTCATAAAATTCTCAAAAAAATCCAGAAAATGTAAAACATTATTCTAAGAAACTTTAATTCTTGGGCCGAAATGGGATTGCTTACGGTTTTGACCCAATAAATTGTTGAAGGATGTAAAATGGATAAAATTAAGGAAAACATTTTATTGGGACTAAACCGTAAAAAATCCTACTTCGACTCAAGAATTAAAGTTTCTCCAAATAATGTTTTACATTTTGTGAAATTGTTTGAGAATTTTCTGGGCACTTTCGGATTTTTTTTATTAGAAAACGCCTATCTAACCGCCGGATTCCGTTGATTTGGGACTAAACCGTAAGAAATCTTATTTTGAGTCAAGAATTAAAGTTTCTCAGAATAATGTTTTACATTTTCTGGAATGTTTTGAAAATTTTCTGAAAATTGTTTCTCACAGAAAAACAGATCGCCAGATTCCATTCAGCGAAATTTTTTTTACCCGAGCTTCTGGGATCTTAAAATGACCATCTAATTAAGACGACTCCAACGGTATAATTTTTTTTTGAAAAACAAGGTTGGAAAAGTTGGAAAAATGCATTTTAAAGAAAAAAATAAAATAATTTTATCTTTCATTTTATTTACAAATTTGCCATCTCTTTTTGGTTAATTACAAAATTGGTCATTGTCACACAATAAGGCTTGTCACAAAATAAGAAATGTGTCATACCTGATGTCTTATATATATATATATATATATAAAGTGAGCAATCCAGAGTAGGTTTGTCCATGGGCCGGATCCGGCCAGGCTCAGACCTGACCGATCGGGTTTTTATGTAAAAATACTCGGTCAAATCCAGTTCAGTCCAATATTAATTTAGACGAGATTGGGCTTAAAAATCAAATCTCAAACCCAACCCATATAAACCTACTTAAAATATATCTACATAATTTCTAATTATCTAAAAAATAAAACTTATATTTAAAAATATATATTTAATATATAAATATATTATTTAATACTAATAGGCTGCAGCTCTAGACCGGTCTATGCTATTTTTATCAACCCTAAAACCTTTATGCGTAGGTTTTAACAGATCTGGACCTGACTAGATCTTCAATGTTCAAATTCGCCCCGAGAGACACGGGCTGGACGATATCCGGTCCATGGACCGGTCCAATAGTACAAAAATTGCCACCCTAATGTATGTAAAAAGCCCATTAATTGAAGGGTGATAGCAATAGAAGTGACTAGCGTTTAACGGAAGCCAATCGTGACCGCAAACGCGGACAACTCATCACCATAAGAAAGGAGAATATTAAAGTGTACTAGGTGTGGCCCACTGAGGGAAAGCTAAACAAACGTGTGGTCCAATTTTCAAATCATCCATTCTCCCTCTAAAACCACCTGCCAACTCAGCAAAATCCACCTATCTCCCGCCCTTTCTAACAACTTCACTTTTCTACATTATTCTTCTAAATACATTTCCAACTACCCGTTTATGCTACAGGTGACAAAGATTATAAATGTAAACATGAATACAGTTTCTCAAGTATTTTATGTGTCATTTTTTAAGTAGAGACAGTAAAATTATAAATGATATTAATAAATTATTTTGATGATTATTATTAACATATTAATTTAAAAATTATATAAAATATTTAGAAATATTACTATGTTTTCGTATATTAAAAGTTACTATTAACATAGGTGCATAGAAATAGGAAAATGACATGCAATCCATAAAATGACTCGAAACTGATTAGATTGATACAAGAATGTGATAACATTGAGATATTATCCAAAGGATCAGAAGATATATTCACCTAGAACGGCCACATGTCGATCGCCTGATACTGGAGTATCAGGGCGTATCGAGCAAAGGAGATCCGACAGGCGGATCACCAACACCTCACCACAAGAGACCCGCGGGCGAACCTATGAGGCGAATCGCCATAAGCCTCTCAATCCGCTACTGAAACAGCTGAGCCGATCCCGCAATAAAGACCATTAATAAGCTATCAATAAGCTAACGGGCATACTTAAAGGAAACCAGTAACCGCCATTAATGGAGCATTAATGGAGACTTTCTAGTTACTAAAGGTTACAACTTCATGACTATATATAGCTTGCATCTCAAGCTATCAAGGTACACATTCACTTACCCTTTCTCAACTCAGTTTGCTCTCTCGTTCTTCTATACTGACTTTGGCATCAGAGCTTCCCCCCGTCGAACCCAACGACGCCCCCACAGAGACGGAAACCTATCAGAAATTCTCCACTAGTCATCAATTGGTGCGGTGAACGTGGAACCTTAATCAAATAAAGGGTTTTCGTTCACATTAAAAAGATATGACGAATGGAGAACAGGACCCCTCCTCGGGGGTTGAAACACCATTGGTAACACCATCAAGCCAACCTGTAACTAGCGCTGGACGCGTTGATATAAGCACTCCTGCGACGCAGGATGGAAGGAGTATGTCGCCGGATACATTCATTGAAACATGTGCGGGATCCATAGGAAGAGCGTTTGGCCCTGAGATGGAAAGTCGCCTAAGGTCGTTCATGATAGTACCAGAGCTTCGGCGCACAAATCCTACGTCATCTCAATGGCAACAGGCCGTTATAGGATCAAACGCCCATAATTCTTCATTCTTCCAAGTTCAACCCACGGATTCCATGGTGACTACTACCGTAGCAGGTAATAACCCGCCACTCAATAGGCAATTATTTTCTGATGGAGCAGGAGGAAGTCGAAGAGATAACCAAACTCCCCCTGAGGGATCCGCAGGCCAAGGGATAAATCTGGTCGGATCAGGTATCCCAAGTCGCCCGCGGTCGAGTCTCCCCGAAGGCGAATCAGAAGGTCGGAGGCACAAAAAGCGGAGAAAGGGGAAAAGCAGGCGATCGAAATCACCTTCGCCCCCGAGACAGACATCTTCCCGTCGGGGTAGATCACCCCCATCTACTGGTTGTAGACAAAGCAAGAGGCCGGTAGAGACGCCACGTCCGGATAGGCCACCGCCACCACCAAACCAAGGAGAGGATAGACACGTTCCTCCAAGAGACCACGGAGGGGATAACGGCCAAGCTCCTCCTGGAGGACAGGGTGGTAGAGGTGGGCGTTCACCATCAGATCCGTCGTCCGGCTCCAGCTCTTCATCTTCTCTAAGTAGATCTCCCCATAGGAGACCTCCGAGCATATCGCACCGAAGAGGACGCCCCAGGGCGGGTCCGGAGAATTTCGATGATCGTGTTAGAGCTGCGGTGCTCCGTATTAATGAAGAGAATGTCCGATATAATCCATTCGCCAATCGTGATTCCCCCTTTACCGCATGGATCGAAGCTGAAGAAACGGAGATGCATTTTAAAATACCTAATATACCCGTTTACATGGGTGCG
Source organism: Euphorbia lathyris (assembly GCF_963576675.1). NCBI lineage: Eukaryota > Viridiplantae > Streptophyta > Magnoliopsida > Malpighiales > Euphorbiaceae > Euphorbia > Euphorbia lathyris. The sequence goes on from NC_088913.1 coordinate 71,541,152, forward strand.
GACAACCCTGAGGCTCATGCAAGAAAATGCCGAATGTTGCTCAGCCTTAACCGTGCAAGTGAGGCGGTCTTATGCTGGATGTTTATCACCACCTTAGGAGGCCCCGCTTATGATTGGTTCCAATCTTTACCTCCCGGATCAATCGACAGCTGGGATCAATTCAGTAGGGAGTTTTGTGCTAAATTCGCCGGATGTATTCCTCTAGTGGTCAAATCACGAAAGCTTTTTGAATTGAGGCAGAAGACGAATGAAACCCTCCGAGAATATGTAGACAATTTCAACAAATTGTGTATACGAATTGTCGATGTGGATGTCTCCATGGCAGTAGAAGCTCTAGTGAAAAACACCACGTGCAAAAGCTTGCAAGAAGATTTAATTCGGAAGAAGCCCCGAGATATGGCAGAATTAATTGAAAGATGCAAGGACTTTATGGAGGTAGATGACATCCGCTGAGAGTCACTGTCTCCGCCTAAGAAAGACAAAGGCGAATCTCGCCATCGAGATAGAGAGAAGGACAAGCACCAGGATTCATCCTCTAGAAGCAGGCGAAGGGGCTCTAAGAACAAATCGGCATTTGTGTCATCCTTTACACCGCTCAATGCCTCTAAAAGCGAAGTGCTAATATGGATTGAGAACAGCCAGCACAAGCGGAGCATTTCATACCCCGAACCAAAAGGGGGGGAGTACACCAACACCGGGAAAAATCCCAAAAATTATTGCAAATACCACAGGAAAAATGGCCATGACACAGACGCATGTTGGGAGTTAGCCAGAGAGATAGAAAGGCTTATCGAGAGAGGAAAGTTGGACCGGTTCATCCAAAATGATGGCAAGAAGGGAGATGGTGATAGATCCAGAGATGATCAGAAGAAGAAGGCAAAAGGGACCATCAATGTCATAGCAGGCGGACCTGGGTACCAACCTGTGTTGAAAAAGGCAAAAACTAGTGCTCTAGACAGGGCATCACTTAATCGCCCTTTTGCAGTTGCCGGTCCGGAGATCTCTCCTCATACGGACGCCCTGGTCATTACTATGATGGTGGAAGGCTGGGAGATGAAAAGAGTGATGATTGATACTGGGAGTTCATGCAATGTCATCACAAGAGGAGCATTTGCCAAGCTCATGGTCGACCCAATCCAAGAGGAAACCACCATAGTGGACATTCTGAGAGTAACAGGACACACCATCCAAACAAAGGGCCAGGTAACATTAGATTGTGAGTTAGCGGATGAAGATCAAATTTGGAAAGGAGATCTGGAATTTTCCATCCTAGATGGCCAGTTAGCTTACAATATCATCCTTGGGCGACCCTTTATCTCCGAAGCTGCAGCCCTTATCTCCATACGCCACTTAACTCTTTACATCCCCATGGCCAAGGGAGGTGTAATGATCAGAGGAAGCCAAAAAGTGGCTCAGGAGACATATTCGGCATCGTTAATGATTCGCCCACAGTCTAAAGATGAGGACGAGGAAGAGCTTGTCACAATGGCCTTGGGTGAAACAGAGATGTACCTCATGGCGGATGAAAAGCAGGTACGGATGGCTAAAGGGCTAAAAGGAGAAATTAAGGAAGCTATCACCAAGGTTCTCCATGAGTCAGAAGATGTCTTTGCGTGGAAAGATGAGATTCTCCCCGGGATTAGTCCAGATGTGATCACTCACAAACTCAACATCGACGAGGACGCGGTACCGGTAGCGCAAAAACAGAGAAACCATGGCCCTGAAAGGCAGAAGGTGATAGAAGAGGAGATCACCAAGCTCAAGCGGGCGGATGCCATCGAAGAGGTACTTTATACACAGTGGCTGGCGAATGTGGTTCTGGTCAAGAAAGTAGGCGGATCATACCGCATGTGTATTGACTTCACAGATCTCAACAAAGCTTGTCCCAAAGACAACTATCCCCTGCCGTGTATTGATATCTTAGTAGATGGGACCGCGGGACACGCCATGTACTCCTTCACCGACGTGAAATCGAGTTATCACTAGATCCCAATGGAGCCTTCGGATAGAATCAAAACTTCATTCGTAACTCACCAAGCCACCTATTGCTTCAAAGTCATGCCCTTTGGGCTCAAGAACGCGGGTGCAACCTATCAACGAATGATGAACAAAATATTCGATGGAAGCAAAGGTGATAACTTTTCTGTCTATGTGGACGATATGATCATCAAGAGTACCACTGTAGAGAAGTATGCGGATGGTATAAAGGAGGTACTGGGCGTACTCCGACACCACAACATTAAATTGAACCCAGAGAAATATACTTTTGGAGCAACATATGGAAAGTTCTTGGGGTTCATGATTAGCCAGCAGGGAGTGAGCCCAAACCCTGACAAGATCAAAGCTGTCTTGGAAATGAAAGCGCCGCAGAATATTAGGGAAGTGCAACGTCTTAACGGGCGTATCGTAGCCTTGGGCAGGTTTATCTCATGTTCAGCCCGACGATGCCAACCCTTTTATGAAGTAATTAAGAAGCAAAAGGCGTTTGAATGGAGCGAGGATTACAAGCAAGCCTTCCAGGGGATCAAACGGTTTCTCATGGAACCGCCCCTTATCAGTCGCCCCTTGAAAGGTGAGAATCTCTACATGTATGTTTCAGTTACAGATAAGGCTATTTGCACGGTCATGATAAGGGAAGAAGAGGGCCAGCAATATCCTATCTATTATGTGAGCAAAGTATTAAAGGATGCTGAAACCCGATATTCCAAGCTAGATAAAATGGCACTGGCCGTCGTCACCACCTCCATACGCCTTAGGCCTTACTTTCAAGCTCATACTGTCATAGTTCGTACAAGTATACCAATATATAAAGCTACACTACGCAGCAAAATTGGATTTCCTTGCAACCAACAATGCAGCTGAGTATGAGGCCTTAATATTGGGACTACGCCTGCTAAAGGAAATCACTCCCGAGAGGATCGTGATCTACAACGATTCCAAATTAATGGTCAACCAGGTGATCAAAAATTTCAAGGTCAAAGATGATATTCTTGCCAAATATGTTGAAGAGGTAAAGAAACTGCTAAATCACCTCGAAGCCAAAGACACCAAATGGGAATTGATCCATGTACCCCGAGGATCCAACACAGAGGCTGATCACCTAGCCAAAAAGGCTTCAAGCAAAGAGCATTGGGCGGATCTGCAATGCCCGTTCGAGGTTAAGACAGTACCAGCGTTCGCCTCAGAGACAGTATCCTTACTTATGTCTGTGGAGAATGATTGGAGATCACCAATCCGCCAGTATCTGACGGATGGAGCATTGCCTTTGGATAAGGAAGAAGCTCGGCGGATCGCAAGAAAGGCGGCCTATTTCTCCGTGATAAATGATTTCCTGTACAGGAAGTCTTTTAGCCACCCCTGGCTGAAATGCATCGTGCCGGAAGAGGGACAATAGATCCTCAAAGAATTGCATGAAGGCGCATGTGGAGCTCATGAGGCATCTGCCTCCATTTTGAAGAAATCCAGGATAGCAGGGTTTTATTGGCCTACGGCAGAACTTGATGCTCAAAAGTTTGTGGAGTCTTGCCACAACTGTCAGATCCATGCAAATGAATCACACACTACTAAGCACCTTCAAAGGCCCATCATCGAAGGTCGACCCTTTGCGGTCTGGGGAATAGACATCATTGGACCATTTCCTCCTACCAGAAGACAGAGGAAGTATGTCATAGTAGCTGTGTGATCATTTCACCAAATGGGTAGAGGCTGAGGCCGTCTCCTCTATCAATGCTGAGCGAATGGTGGAATTCGTCAAGGATAACATCACAGGAAGGTATGGAGTTCCTCATATGATTATCACTAACAATGGAACACAATTCAACTGTGCATAGTTCAAAACTTTCTGTGAAGAATTGGGCATTCTGAACAGATTCGCCTCAGTTTATTATCCTCAATCAAACGGTATGACCGAAGTTACAAATCGGACGATCGTTAAAGGAATAAAGAAAAGATTGGGAGAGCACGACAAGAAATGGGTGAATCAGTTAACGAGCGTCCTATGGGCGTATCGCACTACTCCCAGAACAGCTACGGGCGAGACGCCATTCGCCCTTTCTCACGGCGTAGAAGCTATAATCCTAGTTCAAATACAAGTCCCAAGTGACAGAGTTGCATTCTATTGCGAAGATGAAAACGGTCAAAGATTGAAAGAAAGTCTTGATCAATTGGAGGAAAGGCGAGAAAAGGCATACGTACGCATGGCGGCATACAAGCAGCGGATCGCAGCTTATCATGACAAAAATGCCAAACTTGTAAACTTGAATGTGGGAGACCTCGTACTCCGCAAAGCGGACAAAATCCAATCCAAGGAAGGAAAGGGAAAGCTGGGACTCACCTGGACAGGTCCATACAAGATAGTCGACAAGATTGGGTTCGCCACATTTAAAATTCAAGACATGGAGGGAAATACGTTGCCGCGTACATGGAATCTCCAAAATCTCCGCAAATATTTCGACAGAAAATAGAATTTAAACAAGGTCTTGAGTACTCTTTTTCCTTTAGTAAGCTTTTTTTTCCTATGAGGTTTTTCTTATTAAAGGTTTTAATGAGGATCACATATAAGACTCGCTTGCTGTAATAAAGCGTATCTCCAATCAATAAAACGCAATTGTTCTATTGTCAAATATTCTTTTTAAGTATTTTCTTGCAGCAATATAAATATTCCAGTCTAAAAAGAAGGGGGGCATCCAACGCGCTTCCCACACCAAAAAGTACTGCTATCACATAGCTACTTTTTCTCCTCAAAGATAGGAGATCAATCTCATGGGCGGATCAATTCTTAAATGACCACCATTAGAGATAGAGTTAAAACATCTCTCGGACGTGAGACCTTTACACTCTCTTACATCCTTCCCAAAGAAGGGTTCACAAGTCCTAAGGGCGGATCTATTCACCTCAAAGATAGGTAGCAAGACGATCCCTAAGGCAGCTTAACTTTCTCTAAAGGAATAAAACAGCTTCAAACCTTCACAAAGGTTCGCACAATGGAGTATGGCTGGCCACCTACTTCAAAACAAATCCTGAAAGCCTATAAATTTACTTACGCAAACGTAAAAGTAAAATAAATAATAGCAAGGATTAACAAACTGTACTTAAGTTTTACAAACAAAGCTACACATTAATAGGAGCATCCTCCTTAGCATTTGTTTTCCCCGATGCGCCCTCCAAAGGGGCTTCCTTCCCTACAACACCAGATACGCCCTCCAGTGGGGCTTCCTGCTCTACAGAGATAATTCCTCCTAGAGGAATAGTTCCATCGGTTATTAGCTCCTTACTCTGGTCGCCTATCTTCAAGGGCGCTTCATCGAGGTCCACGGGTTTAAGGTTGACAAGAGGTTTGCTTTCTTCGGCGGATCCCTTCATCCATTTCTGAACGTGATCGCGGATGTAATCCTTGATGTCCGGGATTTTGCGATATTTGAGGACAACATCCGCATCGGGAACGGCGAACTCCGGATCTATAAAATCAATTTCGGGATGTGCCAGTTGGACATACGCCATGATCCACTCGCCGTAAAAGAAAGCTTACTCCCCTGCCATGAATTCTGCGTCTACTAAGGCATCCTCATGTTCCTTAGCATCTGCTTCGATCTTTTCCTTCAGCTTCTGGATCTCAGAATCCTTGAGGGCAATGGCGGACGCGGCATTCGCGTTAGCATCAGCGACTTCTTTCTCCAACTTTTCTATAGTGGCCTTATCTGCCACACCTTGAAGGAGCTCAGCTTCCATGGCACGCAAACGGGTATATATCTATCAAGGAAAACAGTTCATTCAAACAAAAGAACAATAGCAAAACTCTCCTCAAAGGAGATCACTCATTCATCCAAAACATAATAAAAGGACAGAGGGAACTTACCGTTAGAAGCTCCGTTTTTCCCATTTGGACATGGGCTTATCTTGGGATCTGGTTCTGGCTCTTTTGCACCTCACCCAACTGACCAAGAGCCTCGTCCAGGTCATTGATGACAGACTCATTCTCCAAAGATCCCCTGTTACTATGTTTGGCGGACCAGTAACCGCCCAGGTCAGGCTTCGCCATCTGCACCAAGATAGGAAGGTCAGGACTTAGATTCAAAATATGGCAAAGGGAAATGGTAAAAACAGCTTACTTGTTCCTTCTCTACCAAGGGCATTGCGGATTTCATGGCATCCGCCATAAACTTTTGTCCGCCAGAAGTTGTAGGCTTCCTCTTCTTCAGAGGCGGGTCGGTCGTTGTATCAGCAGGACGTTTCCCTGCACTCTTTTGGGGATCCGCTGCCTGCCCTTTATTTCGAGCCTCATCCTCCTTCAGTTTCTTGCGCATCTCTACAAGAGCGTGATTGGCCTTAGATAAACCCCTGACAAAGAGAACAATAAGGTAATCAAGGTTCAAAGAAAAAACAAAGTTACCTTGATCAAGTTGTGCAAACTTTGAGTAAATGAACTTGTCCATTTCTCGGCGAATCAAAGGAATGTCATTCATCATGAAGTCCAAGGCGTCAGCGTATGTCCAAGCATCCGCCTTGCCATCCTTCATGAGGTCCGCCACTACCTCATCACTATTTGTCAATATGCGCATGTCTCCCGCCATATGCAGAGGTTTGGCATTCTAGAACGATGGAAAGCCTAAAGACTCGCCCTCTTTTATCTTTACATAGAAGAATTTTTCGTCCCAAAGATGGACGTTGGACATCTTGCCGCTAAACGGTGAATATGTTCCAAACTTTGCAAAAGTGAGGAAAGACTCAGACTTTCGCTGTGACGGTTTATGAAGAGATCGAAAGACACGAGGGGTACACACTACCCCTAAGTTTGAAGCTAAGTAACAATCTAAAGCCAGGTCTAACCAGCCATTTGGTTGTAATTGGCTGACAGTGATATCAAAGTAAGCAAGGATGTCCGCCATCATCTTCGGGAGAGGAAGCCGGAACCCTCTTTCTACATGACTACTATACACAGACAGATATCCGTTTGGCGGACAGGCAGGTCGTTGATGGGCAGCTGCCAACTGGGTCTCGTAGTTATTTATCCACGGAAAGTGATTCGCCAGATCCGCGGCGCTTATGTGAGATGGAGTAGACGCCGCACGAGGTGCCTTTTTCCTAGACGGGGCAGAAAAAGAGGCTTCCATCCCGGAAAATCGCCTAAAATCTATTGAAGGAGCAGTACCAGTAACGGGGACGGAAAGGTTTTGAATTCTACCTGAACGAGTTCGACCACTATTACGCGCCGAGTTACGCAACTCAGCTAAATCAGAGCTAACTGTATCTTCGGAGGAATAAGAATTTTCCGACGAAGAAGTAGTCCAGCTAATTGCGATTTCAGAGGAGGAGGTCAAATTAAAAAGTTCGAAGGTCGATTCGGAGGATGAAGAAGAGCTCCTAAACATTCAGAAAAAATAGAATGAAAAAGATCCACTTACATGAAAGTTAAAGCTTGGAGGATTCTGAAACTCCGGGAAAACTCTGGGCAAAGAAGCGTAAAGAAAAATGGAAGAGAAGCACAAATGAGGAAGAAAGAGAAAGAGAAAGAGAGGAAGGAAGAAGACATTTTCTCTTTCCTCGAGTGGCGCGTCCGTGACACGTGTCACCCATCGATTGGCATCGAACAGAGTGACCATTAATGTAGGTAATCATGACGGCGCACGAAGAAGCTCAAAAGCCCTAAAGGAATTTAAAGGAACTTTAGGGGGGCTTCTGATAACATTGAGATATTATCCCAAGGATCAAAAGAGATATTCACCTAGAACGGCCACGTGTCGATCGCCTGATACTGGAGTATCAGGGCGTATCGAGCAAAGGAGATCCGACAGGCGGATCACCAACACCTCACCACAAGAGACCCGCGGGCGAACCTATGAGGCGAATCTCCATAAGCCTCTCAATCCGCTACTGAAACAGCTGAGCCGATCCCGCAATAAAGACCATTAATAAGCTATCAATAAGCTAACGGGCATACTTAAAGGAAACCAGTAACCGCCATTAATGGAGACTTTCTAGTTACTAAAGGTTATAACTTCATGACTATATATAGCTTGCATCTCAAGCTATCAAGGTACACATTCACTTAACCTTTGTCAATTCAGTTTGCTCTCTTCTTCTTCTATACTGACTTTGGCATCGGAGCTTCCCCCCGTCGAACCCAACGACGCCCCTACAGAGACGGAAACCTATCAGAAATTCTCCACTAGTCATCAGAATGATATTAATGTTTTTTGGGTTAGGATTGAATCATTTGACAGTAATCTGATAATTGATATAACGTAACCTCTACATACGTAGTTCAATTACAAATTACAATACTACACGATAATGTTATAATTTGTTCCTCTTTTTTTTTTTTAGAAAAGTGCATATTTACTTATAAAATACCAAATACCAAATGACTTTGAGTGGATCTAGGGGACTCAAAGGTATAAGGGGGCGATTGGTTCACAAGCGGTAATGGAAAAGGAATCAAGAAAGGGAAACTAAAGGAAAGGAAATGAATAAGTATTAATTCCCCTATGTTTGGATATGTTTAGGAAAGAGAATGAGCTAAAGGAAATCAAATTCCCTACAGGGCCTGAGGGCTTAACCTAAAGTGGGGTAAACACATAATCTAAAATGAGTAGACGGAATAGGGTTTTTTTTGTAAACAAACAAGAACAAAGAAAATGAAACTCTTCCATTCTCATTCTCATTCCTAAAGACCGTGAACCAAACGCTCCCTAAATTTATCCCTAACATTTCCAAGTAAGACCATATTTATCCTATCTAACAGAAAATTTGAACGGAGTGAATGATATTTATTTGACTGTCACGTCGGACCTCTCAAACAAATTTGTCGATAAATTGAAACGGTTTTATGTATTTTAATAGATTGTATAATTTTAATAGTATTAGTAATATAAAAATAAGGCTTAATACATCTAATGCCCTATAAACATCTCATTTTATCAATTAAAATCCTCTACTTATTGACCAACCTATCAACCCTCTCAACTAAAAAATTATCATATATTTGGCCTCTTTTGTGCGTATGTAGCATTGAGTGCACCTCCCAAGACACATTCTGATGGGTTTTTATCATGCTTTTAACAATAAAAAACGCATATAGCATACAAAAATATCGATCCACAAGGATTACCATATTCAGTTAAGATTAAGGTTAAGAAAAATACCTTTCACGTACGGTGGATCAATAAGATTCCCCAGAACAAGATGGAGGAGTTGAGATACGAACCCCCTCTTCTTCCTCACTGGCGGAATAGGAACAACGGATTGCTAACATCGGAATCAATTCCTCGTGCCCAAATCAACCACCTTGTCTGAAATATGCAGTATATGAGAAGGCAGTTTTTGTTAGAGATAATATTCCTGTAAATAGATTCCTATCTAGTTAGAGTCTCAATTTGTCTATATTACTAGCTAGGTAGAATTTCAATACACCTATACTTACATATTGTATTCCTATACAAACTCCAATTGTCTCACTATAAATACAAGGCCTTAGAGCTAATCACATTCAAGGTGATTCAAACATTATTGTGTCTATTACTTCTCTCTCTCTCTTTATCTCCATATTATTCTTGTATATCAAACTGTACATCCAATATGGTATCAATAGTTTCAACTTCCGCTTCCTCAGAATCAATCGATAATCCTCAATCAACCTCTTACAATCCGGCTTCCACCGCCGCCGCCATCGACCTATCCACCACCTCTGGGCCTGTTTCGGTCGCTGCACATCCCACCATCGGTGACTCTAACCTCTTCGTCAAATCAAGCTCGGGGTGGCGGTTCACCTCACCGTTTCACTCGATGGACTCCGAGTTCCTTATGTATGCCGCAATAGCAAATCCAGCAGCTGCACTGCCGCCACAGCCTCTGCCGACACCGTCTGTCGCCCTTCCGTAATCCGTCCTCGATGCCATAGTGGCTCATCAGGCCGCTACTCTACAAAATTTGATGCATCAGGCGCATCATACCGTTGCTCTACAGAATCCGCCGCTGTATGCCGTCACCCTCTCCAATCGAAATCCGTAATGCGGTTTTGTGCAACCGCGTCTGCTGACTCCGATGAATTCCACTGTCGATGTCGCGGTTCTGGCCGCCTTTACAGCTTATCACGAAGCAGTCCCACCCCCACTACACCATCAGCAGATTCTTGTTCAGCAGCCGCAGATTCCATTGCAACAACCATCTGTCACCACGACAACTCAAACCCTATTTTCTCCGTCTTTTCTTGCTGCCCTAGCCGTCTATCAAGCAGCTGAAGCCAGTAATCAACATCAGGTTATTTCTGAATCCAACGCCTCACCGTTTGTTTACAATTCTCAATCAGCCCGTGATCCATCCCCATCTTTTTTCTCAAACTCCTTTCACAATACTTTAGATGCACCTTTAAATAATTTTCAACCTAATTTTATTTCTCCTTCCAATTCCCTTCATCCAGTCAATCCTGTCTATACGGAACCTGTTTCTTCCTCTGTCACCCTACCAAGACAACCTCCTACAAATATTACCATTAACATCAAATTAAATCATCATAATTACAAAAGCCTAGAGAATGTCTATGGAATCTACCCTCAAAACCTATCATCTTTTCTCTCGTATTATTAGTACAACACCTCCACCTCAATTTCTTTCCAGAATAGGTTTTATGACATCTACTGCGGATTTAATCATAAATCCATCTTTTACCCAATGGGATGATTTAGAAAATATGGTTAGGACTTTGCTCCTAAATTCCATCACTGAAGAAATTTTTCCTGATATAGCATATCTCAAATATTCACATGACATTTGGGTAGCTTTGGAAGATGCATATGGCCTTATCACAAGAGCCAAGAATTTTCAGTTAGGTATTGAATTACATGAGCTTGAGCAAGATGGATGTCGGTAACTGCTTATATGTAAAAAGTAAAGTCTATTCTTAATGATTTGGCTGCCTTAAGGAATCTTTATCCTCGACATTTACTACCGTTAGTGCTTTACAAGGGCTTGGGAGAAGAGTATCGCTCCACCATTCAGAATCTTGTCACCCAGCGCGGCACAATAATTAACTATTAGGAGCTTCTGAACAGTTTAAAGACCGTTGAAGGCATGATTCAATCAACACGAAAGACAACTCTGCTTCATTTTGATGGTATACCTGCGCACCGTGAAGGAAATGTCTCCACAATAGCATCCACAAATCAAAAAACAGAATCCAAAGAAGAGAAGGAGTGGAAAGTGCTACACTTGTGGAGATCCGAGTCACTAGGCTGATAAGTGCAAACGATCGAAGAACTTTTCACATCCAAACTATAATCATGGACCGGAAGCACACATAGCATGTCAACAACCGTCAAATCCATTCATGGGTCCTCATCAGTTGTGGTATCCCGACACTAGAGCCATAAAACACATGACAGCCAATCCAACTCAGCTTCAACAGATGCAACCATATCAAGGATATGACACAGTTCAGTTTGACAATGGTCAAGGTCTGCAAATTTCTCACTTGGGAAACTCACATATAAATAATCTGTAAATTAATGATGCCTTGATTGTTCCTAAACTCACTAAATCCCTTTTGTCTGTTCAAAAATTTTCCCGTGACAACTCATGTTTCTTTGAATTTTGGCCTAACCATTTTCTTGTGAAGGACCAAACAACTGGGAAAATCCTGTCATTAGGCCCGATTAAAGATGGGCTATATGTGCTTACACCCATCCTGAAGGAGGCGCTTATTAGAGAGAAGGTGTCTTTTGAAAGGTGGCATGCACAGTTTGGACATTGTCAAAATCAGACATCAGTACAATTCTCAAAGGAAACAATCTATCCTCTTCAAGTCTAGTTAGCAATTGCTCTTTTTGTCCTTTAGGCAAGCTAGATAGAAGCTCTTTACCTTCTATTAGTCGCTCTAGCACATTTATTTTTGAAAACTTACATCTGGATGTTTGGGGACCAGCTCTAGTCGTTTCTTGTCTTGGTCACCGTTATTTCTTAATTATTATTGATGAATTCAGTAGATTTGGATGGGTGTTTTGTTTAAACAACAAGAGTGATGTTTTTCAACCTTTCGTGACTTTTATGCCATGATTTCTAATCAGTATAGTGCAAGGGTTAAGAATATCTATTCAGATCTTGGGGGAGAATTTCAAAAATTACAACCTTTTTTCAAAAGACATGGCATTATACACAAGATTACGTGCCCTCATACTTATGCACAAAATGGTATAGCTGAGAGGAAAATCAGACATGTTGTTGATACTTGCCTTACTCTGTTAGCTAATGCATATTTACCTCTGAAATTCTGGAACTATGCCATGATTCACAACATTAGGCTAATCAACTATCTACCCACCAAAATTCTCCGAAACAAATCTCCCTATTTTCTGTTTTATAAGAAACAACCTGCCTATAAGGCATTGCGTATCTTTGGAAGTGGCATCTATCCTCTCTTTCACCCATACAATCAGCATAAATTTGATTTTCGTTCTAAGTTATGTGTCTACCTTGGTCCATTGGATAATCATTTTGGGGATATCTGTCTTGAATATGCCACCGGACGCATATACATCTGTAAATTTGTGCAGCACACTGAAGATGTGTTTCCTGCTTCAATAGCCACTGCATCACCATCTTCATCTAGCAACTTGGGGGTAAGCACATCATGTCAACTACCGTCTCTACTCGGCCCGTATCAAGGTAATTTCTCTATTCCCAATCATATATCATCTCTTTCACATTTGGTTCCTTGTTCCCAACCAACCACACCTGTCCACTCTGGGCCTAATCCTGGTAATCCAAAAACTCCCTCTGACTCTGAAGTAACAAACACTTCTCCACTAGCTCCACGTCAGGTTTTGTCACCAATCATCACAACTGCATCAACACTAGTTCCTTAGAACACTTCTGCTACACCTGCTGATTCGTTGGACACCGACACACTTGACATACTAGATGCAGCAACTGAAACACCTCATGAACAAACACAGTCTCCTTCTCAAGAAGCTCCACCACCTGCTCATGTTCCTACTGCAAGACCCCGGTCTCGCACTGTATGCATAATTGGTCCACGTCAACATTATATGCAACTTCGACAGTCGTCTCTTCATTCGAGAGGGCATTTTGAGGGACTTCTAGCTACACATCCAAATGGCACAGTGGACCCCACGTGTTTTAGCAAGGCCAACAAATAACCCAAATGGTGCACGACAATGTCTGATGAGATTCGAGCTCTTCTTGACAATGGCACCTGACAACTTGTTCTAAGACCATATGATCAACATGTCATCACCTCTAGGTGGATCTTTCGCACAAAGAAGAAGTCAGATGGAACCACTGATCGATACAAAGCTCGTCTAGTAGCACGGGGATTCACTCAAAAAGTTGGTATTGACTACAAAGAGACATTCAGTCCCGTGATCAAAGCAACGACCATTCGTTCTGTCTTTGCCATTGCAGCAGCAAATAACTGGTTCATCAATCAACTTGATGTCTCTAATGCATTTCTCTATGGAAACTTATTTGAGACAATCTATATGGAACAACCACAGGGGTTTCGGGACAATGACAGACCAGATCATGTATGTCTTCTCAAAAAGAGTCTCTACGGGTTAAAACAAGCACCGCGAGAATGATTCACACGGCTTCGCACATTCCTTCTCTCGTTTGGGTACAAAATTTCACAGGCTGACTGATGCTCGTAAAGTATATAGCATTTAATAGGACAAGTGTATCCTATCGCAACAACTAATATTGTGCTAAGCACGAGATCGAACCACAAAGACTATTTGTTATAATTAGTAAATCTACCTAGGTTGGTCTAACTATTTAGAGGGTTGAATATTTGGGTTTTTGGGTAATTAACTAGACGAATTGAAAGCAATAATTTAATAAAATAAAGCGAACAATTAACATGGAGAAGGTGAGTTAACGGATGGCACAATCTAGGTCGAGGAATTCCTTGATTAAATCCTATGTATGGTTTAGGGAATTAGGATTTATGTGTTACCAGTGATTTGACGGTAATTGCCCTAATGAGATAGACAAATTTGTACGGGATTTGTCTAACCTATTCACATGCATTCGGGTGACAGTTTGATTAGGCATATACCCTAGGTCATGCAAAGCATTAGGTTCTTTGGCAACTAAGGCTAAAGCCGTAGCCAAGCCACAAAGCCACACTCCTAGTGGTCTCTAGCGAGGTCAGATTTACACAGGTTCAGCATAGACAATTCCGTGGTCAGGTTCTCGTCTATCTATAATCCTATTTAACATCAGGGTCATAGGCATTAAGCAAATTATATACATAAACAGGCTAGTTGATCATTATCAATGTTCATTCTAGCATAAATCCTGTTTCTAACATCATCTAGGCATTAAGCATGCATAATCTGTTCAATCAAAGGCTCTAGTTCTCTAATCATACATATTCATACAATCAGTTTCATCCCCATCCCGAATTGGATGGGGATCGGTTCATAGACAAACCAATCCAAGCAATAGGCATGTTAGATTAATGGAAAACATCTACGATAATTTATAAAAGCAAAAGATAAATAGGCGAAGAGATAGAAATCCAAAACCCATTTTGCCGATTCCGATTATAAATTAGAAGATGAAGATCTTCTCTCGTCAATTGTGATAAATAGAATTACATAATAAAACCTAATCTAAGAAACTGGAAAAACAATATTAAACCCTAATCTAAAATCGAGCTTCTCAAAAGACTACATCCTGAATGATTGATAATCATTCAACATAATTTTCGCCTATATTTATAGTCCTCCAGTGCGTTTCTGAGTCAGTTTAGGTATTCTGGTCGACTGGAATGTTAAAAGCTTATTCGGGTCGGGATTCCGGCCCATGAGTTATGGCCCAAATGTATCTCGAGTCGCTGCTCGCCGAGTAGGAGTGCCTATCGAGGTGAGATTGTGGCTGCCCGTGGTGCTCGCCGAGCACTCCATTGCTTGATCGCTGAGCACTCCATTGCCTGCTCGCCGAGCAGGTAGTGAAATATCCGATTGTCCCTATTTTACTCCGTTTCTCGTGCATTTACCCCTGAAACAACTCAAAACACTCGTTAGATGACAAATAGATGAAACGTGCCAAAACGTACCATAAACTGATCAATAGAGGCTAAACACGCATATAAAATGGGGTTAAACTACATTGAAAACACTATAGATTTGGGACGTATCACTGACAACTCTCTTTTCGTTAGACGCACAGAAACTGAAAAGACCTACATTTTGTGCTATGTTGATGACATCCTCATCACATGTAACAATCCTACACACATCAATAACACAATTGCAACCATTGAACAAGAGTTTCCCATTCGTAACCTTGGAAAGGCAGAATACTTTCTGGGAATCGAGATAAGATATGAGAAAGATGGCATACACCTGTGTTAGGCCAAGTACGTGGATGACATCCTCGACAGAGTAAAGATGATTGACTCCAAACCTACATTAACTCCTATGGCTACCACACCAACACTTTCCAAAGATCTTGGCATCAGTTTGTCCTCTAGAGATGAATACAGAAGCATTGTGGGAACACTTCAATATTTAACATTCACTCGTCTTAACATTGCATTTGCGGTTAACAAACTATGCCAGTTTCTGCACTGTCCAACTGATGAACATTGGAAAGGAGTCAAGAGGGTCCTGTGTTACATTCAAGGCACACCTGATTTTTGGATAGTAATGTCCATCAAACCATTAGATCACATTCATTGTTACTCAAATAGTGATTGGGGAGGGTGTCCTGATGATAGAAGATCTACAGATGCTTTTTGTGTCTACCTTGGATCCAGCATTGTATCATGGGAGACTCACAAACAACCAACAATAGCCAGGTCCTCTACCGAGAGTGAATACAAGGCAGTGGCCAATGCCATGACAGAGCTTCTCTAGTTCAAATCGCTTCTCTCAGACCTTGGCTTCCCACTACCCACACCGGTTCAATTATGGTGTGATAACGTTGGGCCCATCTATCTTACTTCAAATCCAGTATTACATGCTCGTACGAAGCACATAGAGCTTGATTATCATTTTGTTCGTGTACAAGTACAAAACGGATTTCTCAGCGTCCGATTCATTCCAACTGATGATCAAGTTGCAGATATCCTTACCAGGCCACTAGCTCTTGCTCGCTTCATGATGCTCCGCTCCCGACTCTTTGTTCGTGCCCGCCATCGGCTTGAGGGGGGGGGGGGTGTTAGAGATAATATTTTTATTATCCTGTAAATAGATTCCTATCTAGTTAGAGTCTCAATTTGTCTATATTACTAGCTAGGTAGAGTTTCAATACTCCTATACATATACAAACTCTAATTATCTCACTGTAAATACAAGGCCTTAGAGTTAATCACATTCAATGTGATTCAAACATTATTGTGCCTATTACCTCTCTCTTTCTATCTCTATATTATTCCTGTATATCAAACTATACATCCAACAATTTTGGCATAGAATGAAGAACATAGAGTTTTCTTTTTATTTCTTTTCTTAATGTAAAGCTGAATACAGATTGTGTTGGAGAGATAGGGCCCGAAAATTCCATGTATAGTGGAATAAGAGTAGGTAGTTTTTTCTAAAAAAATCTCTCCCTTGACCCATTATTTTTTATTTAATATTTTATTAATTAAATAGTTTTTAAAATAATCTAATTATCTTTTAATCTAATTATCAAAACATTAAATTATAATCTAATTAACTTATATACATATGTACTATATCAATTTATGCAAATTAGTATCCAATACTAATTTACATAGATTATAATTTAAGTACATTTAATAAAATCCAACTTGATTAAACATGTACTTAATTAGAAAATAATAATATCCAACTTATTATTCACTACGCCGATAAACCTTTCAGATAACGATTCAAAACCATCGTCCTGTGAAAAATAAAACTGTTATGAGGCTCATTGTCGTCTGATGGAACTTTAGATGACAGTTGGATTCTGTCATTTAAAATAACCTCACATGACATCAGTCTATTGGTACGCTGTCATCTTACATGTATTTCGATGATGTCTTATTTATTATTACTGTCACTTATATGACCATTGAATGACAGTCTATTAAATAAAAATGTCAAAAAATTTACGGGAAATTGGCTTATTGGTTATTGTAATGACAGTTTTCATAATGATTTATGTCGTTGTAGCGTGTTACAGATGACATAGGTCCTAATCAATTATGTCAAGAGATTTTTTTTTTCAGATGACAGATTTGTTTCATTATTTGTCTTCCTATTGTTCTTTATATGACATTTTTTTAATCAGATATGAATGACTTTCTTCTTTGCCTGCTATTTCATTTGCAATTTCTGGGTTTTATTCAGATTGGCTTAAAAGCCAATTCATGTATGTGCCTGACTAATGAAATAATAGTAATCAATGAACATCAAATTGTATGTATATATCAAAGATATTTGAAATTAATCACACATGATACTCATAATTTGTATATACAAGAGTTCAATTCAATTGTTGAATCTAGTCAAGAATAAACAATAACAACTCTATGTGAAATACAAATGGTTCGTCTTCATTCCCTAAAAAGTATTACCCAATTCTTTTATTATCTGCAATGTAAAAATAAATCATAAATTAGACAACAATTCCAGTACAATTAATGCAGCAACAGACTCCTCCATTTCTCCTTCTCCATGACCTTTCACTTGACCACCCTCAAACCACTATAAATAGAACAACCTTTTCATTTTAGGGTATACCTTCAGCTTAAAAAGTCCATAAACCAGTATACCATAAGCATGCCATGTAGTTCGATATTGAACACCTCCACATACGCATGCAGTTAGAGTTGGACAAACTCCGGCAGGAGTCACCCAGGTGGCTCCTCAGGTGTCGAGGTATCTCACTTTTCGGTTCACCTAAGAGATGTGCATTATTCAACTGCTAAAAGATGGAGTGAAGAACATGCAAGGGGGCATGACGTGCAAGAGGGAAAACACCAAGTAGTTCCATAAACATTAGAGTCGGAGGTTGAACAAGTGAAAATGAAGAACATGAAGGAATATGAAGGTATAGAGATAAAAAATGGATGCAATACCTATCCATAACCATATCATGATAATCAGTTCATACCTATCCATGCCTAACTTGTGCATATATGTAGTATTATGCAATGAACTACTTATTCCTATTTTAAAATACAAAGTAGACATCTAATGCAAGTGAAACCAGGTCATGCTAATCGGTCCATATATATATATATATTCATGCATAACTTGTTTGTCTAACTTGTGCATATATGTCATATTTTGTAATGAACAAATGATATATCAGTTATATGAAATTATCAATTCTATAATGCACAAATGATCAATATTAGTGTTGTATAACTAAAAAAATGAACAAATCACCTTATATAATGCAAGTCAAATTAGAGCAAGCTTAATCAGTTCATACATATTCAATTCAAAATAGAACATCAAAGGTATAAAAATGTAGGAGATGTAAAGAAGTGAATGCCTTCACAAGATAAACTGACAATGCTAAATGAAGCTATCAAATCTCTATACATAAGTGATCAATATTATGATAAACCCCACTAAAAGGAAGTGAAGTCATACACATGGGACATACTTATAGCATTGTTAATATCCCTATAAATCTATACTTAGTCAGTTCATAATCCCTAATGTTAATAATGTTTACAAACAAAAAGAGCAAGATCTACCTTTCTCAGCATCACCCACAATAATTTTGCCAACAACAAGGAACTTCGAGTCTATCTAAGAGAAAGGCCACTTGTAACATGAATTTAAAATGTGAAATCAGTTTATACCTATGATAATGACCCATCATTTTCATTAGTAAATCTGATGAATATTACAGGTATCTAAGAGAAAGACCTACCCTTTTTATTGGTAAGTCAGACAATTAATACATCCTTATTCCAGCAGCTCCTACCGGCAGAATCTGGGTCCGGCAGGGTCTAAGTCGATTCAACAAGAATAAATCTGATGATTATTATAGGTTGGATCAGGAAAAGCTATATCAAGGAACAACAAAACCCTAATACATTGAGGAAGAGAACAAATAAAACTTATCATTTATATGTTCAGAAACAGAGATTTGCATGGAGAAAGCTTCCATGGATTTAGCCAAAGAGAGTGACCAGAGACCTAAACTCTGAACCATCGAGCTGAAGATATAAGCTAAAGACATCGAGATGAAGAAACCTAATTTACCCTGTAATCTTTGGTTTATATATGAGCTGAAATGTTAATTAAAACATTTGAGCGCGTTAAATTTGGGAGAGGTAAAGGTTGGCCACGAAACTTATTTTCATTTGCCACTTTTTTGTTTTCAGACAACCATGACATTCATATATAATTAGTGTCATCTTATGGTTAAGTATCTTTTCAATTAAAAGCGGGTTTTTAGGGATGACATACGTGTGTCATCGTAACGCCACATGTTATTTGAGGTTGTTTGCACTTAAGCTTTTTAGATGATATAAATTTATTATAGTGTCGAGAAAAAAAATCAGATGATACGAAAACAAATGTCTGTTATATATCTTGTGTCATGTGAAAGGAAAAATGACGTAGTGTTTTAACTTTTAATTAATGTATTATATTAGAATTAATTATACGTGTAACATCTAAAGTTATATTATAAAGTTGTAACTATAACATTAGTTGTTTGTATATTTTTTTAATTAAGGGCTGGTTATCGAGGAGGAGCCAAAGACGGACATCCCAGCAAAGCTGGCACCCCCAACCTCAACCCCATGACCCCCGAACCAATATTATTAAAAGAGAAAGTAAAAAATTCGAATACAAAAGAAAGAAAGAATAAAAAATACAGAACATGATCAAGAGAAACGGTAAGAGCACCGTCCTCCCCTATTATGAAGAAAAGCCGATTCACAGAAGTTCGGAATATCATCCCACCACGTAAAACCAGAAGCTGTCAGTCCAAAGCTTGCAAGCGAATCCGCAACCTGATTACCTTCGCAGAAAATATGAGAAACAACACAGTTCATGTCTTCAACATGTGATAAACAATTTAACCAATTCTGTCTAATTACCCCAGGAACCGATGTGGATTTGGATTTCAGCATCTGCACTACATACATAGAGTCGCTTTCAATCCAAATCTTCCGCCAACCTTTGTTGTAAGCCAAATCAATAGTATGAACAGCCGCAGACAGCTTAGCAAGGAAAGCAAACGAACTGGTGATTGGGAAAGCAAATGCTCCCAGACACAAACCAATACTTGAGCGAAAAATTCCTCCGCATCCGGCCGGTCCAGGGGAACCCAAAACAGAGGCATCAGTGTTAATCTTCGTCCAATCCCTCGGAGGAAACTGCCAAACAACCGGGATGAATTGTTTGTATATAAAACTATATAAATATATATTATCTACTAGCGCACGCGCACGCGCACACACACATATATATTATGAATTTACATTTCCAATTTAATCTAATTAAATTTCAGATTGAACTTACCCCTATCGTTTCTTCCATTTAGCCAGGCCGAAACTGAATTCAATCAAATTGAATTTCTTTATTTATATGGGCCTGTAGGTATATTCTAACCATTCATAAGCAAAACCTTAATTCTATAGTGGTTCCATTCCGCGAGTGATCCAGATAGGTATATCTAGAGGTGGTGGTTAGATCGAACTTCCGGTCCATATAATCCAGTCATTAGTAGGTTTTATCTGACCTCTATGACTATCCAACTCAGATATTTATCTCGTATTCAAAGACTGAGAACCTAATAGTAATCTCATAGTAATCCCTTATTAAATGATATCATATTGAACATGAGGCATGGTACTTTCATCCTCATATAGTATTCAGATATTCCTTGATCTCTTAGTGAACTGATAAGTTCGAATAAGCAATATCCACCGCTTCATTTAGGTGCGACCACACTCTTCTCAGTTCCACTAATCAAGTGGTCGGTTCTAGTGCCACATGATATGATTGATTGGCTGATGTTTCAAAATTGAATGTTGGTTCATTGAAATATATTAATATATTAATAGAATTTACTAGAAATAGAATAGAATTTCTATTTTTTTTATTATCCCTGAGGTGAGTAGCAATCTATGCACTTCACTCATGACCCCTCAACATGTTCAGTACATACCCGGCTAACCCATACTTGGCACCAAGTTACTGACCCGTTCAGTGATGACCAAAACATGCAATGTCTCATCCACGTTCTGTAGGTACTTTGGGTCTAAGGATTCGTCTATGACCATTATATGAGAACCACCTGTGACATTGATAACCATGTGGTGTTCTCATAGCGAATCAATTCGGAGTTTACTTCCCATTAACCTTAATGCCATTGGTTTGACACTCTATGTCTGTGGCCGGTGAAACACCGTCACAAGCAAGGCACAAACTGGTCTTTAGTTAATTTTTGTTCCCACGATAATAATAGACCATCGATATCTAAATTAGTATCTTATTGCCACATGGCTTCACTTGACCAGGTCCTCAACCCGTCACACGTGTGCATATCACTAATCTTGGATACTTTGTTAATCATCTTGCACAAGTAAGAATTGACTTAACAGATTATTACCTTATCATTAGCGATACCGTTAAATAAAACGTCACGGGACTAGGGCATACCCCAACAACTTTTGCATCCATTCTAATATACATTCTACATCATGAGTGAAAACCTTCCTTTATTGCTTTGAAACATACATAAAACTTAAGGCAAAGTGTTACATTTGGTGGATTGAGGGGCTAATAGGATATACAATATGAGTTGGGGAGAGGGAAAGGAGGGTAATCAATGTCATATAGGCACATAAAAGGGCACAAACTATTTTGTTGATTTGAAAGGGTTAATAAATCGCCACTAAATAGAGGAGGCTAAGTGCCAAAATGAGACAGGTTGAGGAGGCTACGGAAGTATTAAGTCTAAAAATAAATATTTTAGACGTATAACAATTTTTTCATAATTAATTTATATGTGAGAAACTTAGGTATTATTTTTGTAAATTGTTTCTAACTGTGTTAGTAACGCAATGTATATTCTAGACACAATTGTGTTAAAAATCCGATATGATAATTAAATAACAGTCGCATTCATTTTTTTTTGTTATGTAGGTATAAAATTTATTTTAAAACGTTAATAACAATTTTGTTACATTTCATATGTTAGGATTACATTTGAGTTTTATGAAAACATGAAACCAAATTCTTTATTTTATAAATAAATATAGATAAATTAAAATTAAGTAAGATATAGTAAAAATTACTATCTCATTTAAAAGTTTTTTAATTTTTTATTTTATAGTTTGTTAGATTATTCGATTTCGATAAATTTTAAATGTTTTTTTTAATTAAAAACTTAAAGCAACTCACTAACTTTACTTGAATTAAATTTCGACATGTTAAAAAGCAAACCGTAAAATATTACTAAAAATAGAGGGGTGAATTACAATCCCGCTCAACTGAATAGAATGCACCATGCGAGTTAATACACGAACTGAAACATTCGTTGACACGAATAAAACCGACAAAATAGTTAGTCAAATCATTAAGAATGGATTAACAATCATCAATCACGGCAAACACAGGTGAATTAGACTCGAAACAGCTAGATCTTGAATTAAATTCCAAGTATTATTATTGATATGCTATAAGCTTAAATTTAAAATAAATAAATAAATGTGGTTGGTCGTAAAAGAACAAGTTTAAATGGTTGCTAAGAAACTTCTAGCACACAATTGGATAAACCAAACGGCATCGTACAGAGCAAGCTTGCGTGGCGCCAAACCCATTTCCATCTATATCGCTATTCATTTCTCATTATAAAACAAATCGAAATCCGATCGAAAATCTCAATTCCGTTTCCCTCTTCTCTTCAACCCTCCAAAATCAAAATTCAAATCTGCAACAACAATGGAAGTCGATCATTATGAAGAAGCAGAGTGTATGACCCCGCGACGCCGCGAGTCTCGGATACCGGCAGAGCTGGTCTGTCCTCCACCTCCAAAGAAGAAAAAAACTACTGAACTCAAGCACAGGAAAACTCCGCCGGAGGACGGATTTTTTCAGCCGCCTGATCTCGAAGATTTCTTCCTTATTGCACCGAGAAGATCTAGAGAAACTTGTGCCTGAAGCGGAAAGCTAGGTTCGCTTCTGCTTAGATATTTTTGGTATGAAATCTGCGTTTGGTTTAACTTTTGGGGGAAAGATTTGTAGGTTTAGTTTTGTGGAATTGTAAATAGAGGAAAATAGATGTGAAACTAATTTCGGAGGAGTTTTATTATGTTTTTCAAACAATCTATATTCATATGGTGGGAATGATTTTCATCTGTGGGTGTGGTTATGGATACTTCTGTTTTGAAGTTTGATGGATGTATCAAATTTTGTTATTGGTATGCGATTCGATTCTGACAATTAATCAATGAAACTGTTATAAGATTTGGTTGATTTCTGAGGTTCAAGGGAGGAATTCATTTTTCTGTTGTTAATTCTTAATTTCTGTTCTTCCGTTTTTTTTTTTCATTAATTCATTTTTCTGTTGTTTTTTTTTTTTTTTTTGGTAAGAATTCATTTTTCTGTTGTTAATTCTTAAGTTCTGTTCTTCCGTTTTTTTTTTCATCAATTCATAAGATGGAAAAAGAAAGAAAATGAATGTTTGGAACAAAATAAGAACATGTGAAAAATTCACTGCTTAAAAAAATGGCTAATTAATTTATTAGTACCTATATTTTGATAAAACACACTGTTTAGTCCATTTATTTTAAAAAACACACGGTAAAGTCCCTAACGTTTTTTTTCAGTGAACTGTTTAGTCGCTAACGTTTTTTTAGTCCGTGCCGTTAAACTTTCATGAAGATTCTGTTAGTCAATTTGGATTTGCGTTCTTCTTTTCCTTTATTTTCATTTCCTTTAAACTCTAATGCATCTGAAATCAACTTTGAGTGTTATTCTTTTTTATTTTCTTCTTAATCGTTCAAATTCGTAGGCATTAGATTTGTTCTTTTTCTTATTCTCCATACAAATAACTTCTTCTAAATTTGATTTCCTCTTCTGAAGTTTGAAAGTAAATAGTAAAGGGTAATTTAGTCATTTTCGAAGTCATAAACGGTAAAAAATCTAACAAACAGACGGAAGGACTAAACAGTTCACTGAGAAAAGGTTAGAGACCTTACCATGTGTTTTTGAAAATACAGGGACTAAACAGTATTTTTTGCCAAAATATAAGGACTAATAAATTAATTACCCAAAAAAACAAAAATATCACTAAATCCAAATAGATTTTCTCTCTCAATTCAATTCTATCTATTTTGGTACTTGTAGTATTAGAAACAATATTATCTAATAAATTATGTAATATGAATAATTAAAATATAATAATCATAAAACTTTACGCCTGAATTTTATTATTATTATAAAATTAGATTGGATAACTGGTAAGTAAAAAGACACGATAAAATATGGCTGTAAATGAGCTGATACGTTAGTGAGCGGCTCAACTCGATTTATAAACGAGCTGATATGGTCTCGATTAATAAACGAGCTAAAGTTGAGTACGAAAAAACTCCATTTGAAAGCTAGCAAGTAGATTCAGTTATACGTTTATGAACATTCATAAACAAGTTCGATTATAATATTTATGAATAAGTTCGTGAATAAAGTTGGTTCAATTATTTTTCATAATAGTATTTCTATAACGGAAAAATGTAAAACAACGTAGGTTTATAGATTTGAAAACTATATAGTTTTGTGTTAAAGGTAGAAATGTAAAACAATGTAGTTTTTTTTTAATAAACTTTAGTGTTGTAGATTTCAAAACTACGTAGTTTTGTATTAAAAAAATTCAAATGAGTATAATTAATGAACTATTCGTGAGCAAAATTTATGAACATAATTAACAAACTTTTTGTGAGCAAAACTTGTGAACAAGCTCACGAACAATTCATGAATAGAATGCTGAACTCGAGCTCGAGCCCATTAATTTTCTAACCAGTTAAGCATGAGTAGACCAAAGCTCGGTTCAGCTCCATTATAGCCTTATGATAAAATATGAGGGTAATTAATTTATTAGTCTTTATATTTTGACAAAACACACTGTTTAGTCATTGTATTTTCAAAAACACACGGTAAGCTCCCTAACCTTTTTCACAGTGAACTGTTTAGTCCTTCCGTCTGTTTGTTAGATTTTTTTACCGTTTATGAATTCAGAAATGACTAAATTACCCTTTACTATTTATCAGTCAAAAGCAATTCACACCTCCATGTCTTTCTCTCACAACTCGCGCTCACAAAAAAATGGAGAAAGGATTGGATCCCTAACCCATAATCGAATCACTCATGCTCACTCTTCCTGTTTGAATTGAAGGTAGAAATCGACTCAAATCTCTCGCTTAATCTTCCTGTTAGAATTATAGGTGGAAATCCTCTTACTTTCAATGGTGAGTTTAATTTCCTCCATATTCTCAACTCATGTTGACTGCCAACTGCTTTAGTGATGACGAAAAATGTTTATGCTAATCCAAATTGACTAACAGAATCTTCATAAGTGTCTAACGGCAGGGACTAAATAGTTCACCGAGAAAAACGTTAGGGACTAAACAGTTCATCGAGAAAAAGGTTAGAGACCTTACTGTGTGTTTTTGAAAATACAGGGACTAAACAGTGTGTTTTGTCAAAATATAGGGACTAATAAATTAATTACCCGAAAATATGAGAATAAAAGTTTTTAAGGAAAAAAAAAAATTTAGTGTTTGGTTCAATTATTGACAGTTGTTGCAGTTAGTTTGTTTTTTCTGTTAACT
This sequence comes from Euphorbia lathyris, assembly GCF_963576675.1. Taxonomy (NCBI): domain Eukaryota; kingdom Viridiplantae; phylum Streptophyta; class Magnoliopsida; order Malpighiales; family Euphorbiaceae; genus Euphorbia; species Euphorbia lathyris. The sequence continues at coordinate 71,566,920 of NC_088913.1, forward strand.
GTTTATTATTAGCATAAATAAAAATTTATTCTTTCAATAAATGTATTATAGATATGAGAACAACTTAAAACAACGTCTTCTATGGAAATAAATAAATTGAAACTGCTTTTCGTAGAAGGGTAGGAAAAAGTTTTTCATAAAAAGCTCTAAAAAATCTTTCCATAAAAATAATATAAAACAACGGTCTTCCATAAAGAATGATAATTCTGTTAAGCCATATAAATAGAACTGCTTTTTGTAAAAAGCTCGAAAAAGATAACCTTTCCATATATTTCCTATTATTTGGAGTACAAATGTAAAAGTTGTTACAAAACAGAAACAAACACATTTTTAAGGTATTTTATTGTTTCGAATTTAGTGATTGAACACCTTGGGGAGCTATGACGTATTGTACTTTTAAACTTTTGCTTTGAAGAAAAAAAGAAGCAGTTATCATTACCGTAAGAACGAAACATCAACAAACATTTATTCACTTGTAGAAGACTACGAAGAAGAGTAGATAGGTTGGTTAAGTGAAAAAGAATAGGCTCTTTGTCCAACTATTCTATTAGCCTTGTCCCCAACTGCTAAACGAACTACCTTCTTGCTATTCCTAGTCCTATCGCTACACCCCTCTTCCTTCTCAGGAATTCACTCTACTAGTGATAAAGCAAGGGTGATCCACAATCAAAATGCCAAACTATAAGCGTAGCCATAGATAAAGCAATACTCGTTAAACAATACGCTGCTTTATTGGCTGATCTTTTAACAAAAGAAACAGAAATCTCATGCCAATTAACAAGTAATCTATGATATGAGTAATGATTGCACCAAATTTAGATAAATCTTGTGTATTGGATCGAACAGTAAAAACTACTTCTTTCATATCCATCTTAATAATGATATTCGACCATCCCTTGCCAGCAATAAACAACAGCACCTGGTGAAGGCCCAATGCCTTAGCCATCCTCAGAGGAAAAATACCATAATTTTTGAACACATAAGCACAAAGAAACAATTCAGCAGTATCATGACAAACACCCCTAGCCCAATAGAGTCAACTCCTGGTATACATGCAACATCAATGTTTAGTTTCAGGCCGCCATCCGTAGGCGTACCCATCTTTCCACCCGCCGAACACCACCATTCAGCGAAGTCAAGACTGTTGCTTTCTGAAATTGCTGAAGGAAGTCCATACACAGATGCACATCAAGCATTGGCGGAACAAAATTCTCCCAATAGCTCGAGTTTCGTTGACACTAAAATTGCCACAACCTACACATGGTAAATGGCACATTTGAAGATTTCGAAAAGATAGAAAACCTTCGAACCAATCAAAGAAATCTATCCTTAGAACATGATGATCAATCTTAAAAAAAATGCCAGAACATAGTCAAATAAACACAGTCCGTAAATAGATGCACCGAATCTTCACCCACTGATTTACATAGGCTGCAAACATTATCAATCAACAAACCTCTGTTGCCAAGAACATTTTTAATCAGAAGAAATTTTTTACAGCCCCAAACAAATAGTTTTACTCGTGACGGAATCGCGAATGACCACATCATCATCCAAACCAAAACTATGAGCAACCCCCTATATCGATGCCATTCTTCCATGCAACACAATAAGCCGAGCGGACCGAATACAATCCATTTTTTCTATCGAAATGCCAAATTAGCATGTCACTAACTTCAACATCCTCAACTAGTAATGATAGGATAGACCGAACATCATCATCATCAAACAAAGACCAAATCGTCCTCAAATCTCATTCTCTTTAAGTCTTCCATTAAAAAATCCGAGACTCACAAAAATTCGATGTCCATTTTTACTGCCGTCCGTGGTAGAAAGTTTGGGGAATCCCCTAACCACATATTGCGCCAAATGTTTATTTGCAGACTATTGCCAACCCGCTACCTTAAGCCGTGCATTAACATGTCCCTTGAGCTCCAAATACTAAGACATATCAAACTTGAATTTGAACCTACCTGAGATGACAAAGAATCTCCCCCAAAGAAGCATTTAGCTTTGAGAATCAAACAAAATAAAGTATCTAGTTTAGACACGAGGGTCCATGTCTAAAACCAAATCCTCATGCTTCCTTCGGTGACACAAGTTTTTCTAAAAAGCCTACTGACTCCGTTTCCTCCCCTTTGAACTTGAACCCACCATAATTTAAAAATATCAATTTTAAATATGCATAAAATCCAAATCTTATATTCAAAGCCGAATTCAATATAACTAAAAATACGACCAAAATATAATCATCAACAATTTCAATATGATAAAAAATATAACCGGGAGTTAATATATTCAAATAAAACATCAAAGCTTCCATCCACTCCATCAAAATATAAGATTTTTTTTTTCTGCGAAAAAAAACCCTTTAAATCTGCTCTAGATAAATTATTATCTAAATAGTTTATTAGACTAAACTATGTTTTAATTTTACACAAGTTTATATATATATATATATATATATATATATAAATCTAATGGATGTATAGGAATATTAAAGCCAGCATAGGTGGAAGGTAATATGAGAATAAATGGAAATCAAAGAATTACGAATCCTAATTAGTTAAGTTGGTATTCTGTTTAAAAATTTACCAAATTAAAGCCTTATTTACCAATAACAAATAAAAATAAAAAAAGAAAAAACAATTAAAAGTCAAAAAACTGAGATGGATAATTGGTACTTAATTGGAAATAGTTGGTAAAAAGGGCAGGTGACCAATTCCCTTAATTAGGTAAGGTCAGTTATTATTATTATTATTATTTATATTTTCTCACCGACCGTTACTTGCACGTGTAATCTATTAGTACTAATCAAAATGAAAATTTTAAGGATGAGTCCACTGTTTCATACAAATGGTGAAACGATTGAGAAAATATATTTGGATATATACCTAATACCATAAACCTTTTAGTAACATGTTTTGTCACAGTATGAATTTCTATTTCTTCGTTCTAAGCGGCCAAGACCTTCCAACTTTTACAATTATGAATCAAACAACATAGTCACGTTTAACGAAATTAAAAAAATTATGCAGATTAGTTTCAAGGTATAAATACATCTTGTATACTTTCAAGTAAATCATCGATTCGATTCACGAAGAATAACAGAGAACGAAAAGTAAGAGTTGGAAGATCATCTCTGTTTCTAATTGCTTATCTTTTGTTTTATAGAGAATGAAAAAAATACTTTTTCTTTCAATAACTTCCATATTTATAATAAAATAAATTGGTCGGATCGGATCGAGTTCCACAAAGGTGGCCCATCGAAATATCCAACACTTTCGCTGGTCGCGTTTTTATGGAACCATCTTTTCTTTTTGTTTCGCTTTTTGTTTCATACTGTTTATTGCTCGAGTAAGTTTACAAGTAATTTTGTTTTGATGACAAATATGTTTGTTTTTTTAAACCTGGATTATTGAAAGAGTTTTTTTTTTTTTTCCGTTTGATGCAGTTTTTCTGAATTTCTAAAATATAACATTCGCAAAATTCATAAGCTCTGTCAAATTAAAAAGTTTGGTTTCTTCAATAACATCTATAGCACACAACTCTTAAGAATGACTTACAGAGCTTACAAAAAGAAGAACAGACTAAAGGATAAAAGGCATAAGATTGAAGATTCAAGGAGATAACAACTTTCAATGAGATGATTACTTCCTATTCAAGGCATATGAAACAAATGAAACAACATAAAGTGGTCTATCATGAGGATACTTGGACAAAAACGGATACTTGGACAAAAAAACTCTGCATGAAAATTATCATATGTTACACGGTTATTTGTAACACCCGTATTTGTAATGGGCATGCCCGTTACAAATGTCTCATTTTTTACTCATTATTAATTAATGGCATTTTTTTCAAGTAGTTATTGACAATATCAAGCTTTGTAAATCCTAAATAAAGAAGTCTGCCAACTAATCTTCTATACCTATCTTGATGTTCATACATGGCATAGTCACTATCAAAACGTACCCCAATAGGAAATGGATTGTTTTGTAGTTTTTAAATTTTGCAAACCTGAATGAAAAACTAAGTTGTTGAGATATTTTTGTTGAGTCAATAAGATGCATCTAGATGATTGATGCGAGCATATTTGACAATATTTTATGGAATGAACATTCATGGAAAAGCATTGAAAAAGAAGAAGTTTGTATTGATTCAAGTTGTAAACAAGACTTGATGACATTTGAGTAGAGTCCAAGCGAACAATTATGCGCAAGGGTCGAACAATCCATTTAATCTAGAATCAGGTCTTTTGGTGGGTTAAAGGTTTTACACGGGGATCTACAAAGAGAGAAAGAAAGAAGAAGTGCTTTACAACTAGCAGGAATTATCTGAAATGTAATGATTGCCTTTTTTGTATCTAATGGTTATGAATAGTATAATGTCAAAGTGAACAGTTGTTTTTCGAGGATACCCTTTAACCTAAATAGACCTTTTGTTTTAGTATAAATAGAATCATTTCCTAGTAGTTGGGGATTCATTATCTTTAACCTCTAGCTTTTATTATTTTGGGAAGCTTCTATCTTGGTCAAGCCTATTTCGTAAGGAACTCTTGCATGTTCCCTCATGACCATGAAGGAGTAGTTTGTTAGCAAGTCTAGCCAGCTTAGCCTGATGGTTGTAAGTATTATTATCTCTAATTAATGAAGAATGTTACCTTAAGTGGTTGTTTGAAGGAGCATTTATTGCATAGACTTGATTCTATATATTAGTGTGATAAGATGATACGAGAGAACTCTTATTGAATTGGATTTACCTTCTTACTTGTACTATTATGGACAGAGATAAATATAAATGTCTATTAGGGGTTTTTACTTGTAAAATGATTCTCTATAGTTAATGCTTGTAACTCAAGGAGACTTGGTTATTTAATGTTCTTATAATCTTTGGATATGGAGCCCAAACCTTAGTGATCTTAGTGGAAGAGACCTTGAACCATCGGACCTAACAAGATTTTTGTATTAATAGAGATATAATATGACGCGACTGTTGGGATTTATGTCCTATAGACAATTGTTTTAGGATATAAACATTTGTAAATGAATTGTTTCTTTAATCATTTGTTTTACAGGATATAATATGTTTAACTATATAAAGGCATTAATCTTTTATCAGAACTAATTAAGTTAAGTAAAAGAAAGCCCAAGTTTATTTAAGCAATTATAAAGTGTTCATACAAGCATAAAGTGAGACTACATTTTATAATAAGTCAATAAATTTAAAACAACCCCAAGTCAAGTAATATGTTTATGGGATTAATATACTGATGTTGAGACTTGCAGGTAATAGTGTCTTATGTCGTGAACAGAGAGCTGATCTCACAAGCTTTAGATATGAAGATATCTAGGCAATTGCATGGATTCGGTGAAGGAGTTTATTAGGATTGGGGACCCAACTTGAAATAACAGGATGGATGGATTTATCTAGTGTCACCTGTTCGTCTAATTTATATTAGTAGGTATAAGTAATACTCAGACTCAACTAAACATTAATTAGTGATTCTAGATTATGGAGTGTGATACTTAGAGTCTGTTTAAACACGATCCATAACAGAGATGATTCTGGGGTGTGTGCAAGCAGATGTTGGGTATCACATAAAGTAATTGCAGGGTAGCTAATGTTAGATTGAGCATTCGTAACTCCTGATAAATAGGAGATATATCCAAGGGTCTCTTGTGGAGAATTAACTGAAATCCTTGTAAGGTGATAAGGTTAAGAGTTGAAATGGAGATTTCCCTTAACCTATCTTTTCTGAGTTAATTCTACCTAGACAATAAAAACAGACGTCTCGCTATATGTAACTTGACACATTCCATAGTTATAAGATTCGTCTAAGGATATAGCTGATGAATGATCAAATTATACTGGACCTAATATGGAAAGGTAAACGTTAGTATCAACCTGACTTCTTATCGCTCTAGGGGAATGTTTATGATTCTGCTAGTAACAGTCTTCGAACTCATTCCGTTATATGTTTAGTTGAAGTTAATCTGGTTGAATTAATTCCAATAAATATATACGACTAGTATCGGTAAGAACCTAATGGATCACACATGGGACTTGGAATTGAAGGACGGAATGGTAACTTTAGAGTGGGATAGGAAGTAGCCAAAATGTGTAGTGTATTATGAGATTATTTGGTTAATTTATTTATTGATAATTGTGATTTGATTATAGATAAATTAATTAAAGGATTATAATTTTATAAGGAAGTAGGAATTCTAATTTGATCAGAATTATTGATCATTATATATATATATATATATATATATATATATATATATATATATATATATATATTTATATATATTAGATATTTATATAAGATATAATTAATGATAATGTTTCTAAATTAATTAGTAAATATAATGTGATTATAAAACTAATTAAATATGATAACATCCTGATTTACATTGATGTCATCAACCGTTATTCCTTCTTGAAGGAATAATGATAATTGTTAGAAATTATAACAAAACGTTATTCTTTCTAAGAGAAGAATTAATGACAAATTAAATGCAGGATTTATATAAAGTTAAATAACAAATTAAACTCTATTAATTGTTGGGAGTTAACAACTTGCAAAAAGGAATATAAATACACCTTATACTACATGTAGTGTAGAGAACTAAAATTCTAAAGGGCTGAAGAGACAGGGAGAAAATATTCTTCTGACTTCCACTCGAATAATTACCTTTCTCGTTTACTCTCTCTTTGATCTCGTGTTGATTTCTTTAGAGGCAATAAATTTAGATTGCTATTCATTAGTTGATTACTAACTGTTTTCTTTTTCTATTGTTTTCGTTGTTCGTGAAATATGGTTAAGAAGTTAGTGGGCACTTCGTTTGCAATGGTAGATAGTTCTTCAGAAAAGGTACATACGTTTAATCCCTTTTAATATGAAATAACGATTAACATATCTTGAGAAAAGAGAAATAGATTAAAAAAAATTATATTTCTGATTCGGCTACCTTTGTCTATTTTCCTTCAGCGACTACATATTCTAAGCATGTGCTGGACTTATGCCTTTAACAATCTGAATTCAACCAACTGTTTCTTTATTATCTTTACTGTTTAACGTATGAGAAGTTAACACACCCTTTTTCAAGATAACCTGACTCTTTAAACTAGCTATTTAAGGTAATCTTTTCATTTGTTTCAGTCTTAATCATTAAGGAAATTGATATTTAGATTTACCTATACTTCATCCGACCTAGTACACTTGCTAGAGTCACTATTCCACACACCAAGTTTTTGGCGTTGTTGTCGGGGATTGAAAAAAAAATTTGTGAAATCTGTGCTTAATCAGTTACATTTTAACCTATTTGTTCAACATTTTCCCCATTCAAACACAATTGTTTTTGTTTATACGAAGAGTGGGACTCGCAATTGTTCCATTAGATCTGGAAATTGATAGGACTTATCGAAGGTGAAGAAGGCTTTTCAGACTTGCTCGACAAACAAGGAGGAATAACAACAACAATGATGGTCCGAATGGTGGTGGTGAAAATGCAGAGAACCATGAAGAAGGTCATGATGACAATAGGCACAACAACGACAATAATGATGGAGCCCCGATGAGAAGGATGAAGGATTATTCGAGACCTTCAACTAAATGGGCACTCATCATTTATCATCCTAATTATTGAGGGGAACCACATGTTCGAAATAAAATCCTCAATGATACAGATGCTGCAAACAACTGTTCTATTCAGAAGATAGCCAAATGAAGACCTGCATGCTCACATCTAAGATTTTATCATGATGAGCAACACCTTCAGGATGAACAGAAATGAATCCGATTACATGATAAGGCTGAATTGTTTCCCTTTTCACTGAAGGATAAAGCGAAGAGTTGGTTATTTTTTTTGCAACCAGGATCTATAACCACATAGGAGGAGATGGCTACCCTGTTCTTGATGAGATATTTCCCTCATAGACAAGCCATAAAACTGAGGAATGAAGTATCCCACTTCTACCAAGAAGAAGATTTCTCTCTCTAAGGCTTGGGAAAGATACAAAGAGTTACTAAGAAGGGTACCAAATACTGGCATCCCCGTGTGGATGCAAGTTCAGAACTTTAAAACTAGACTAACAAATGCATATAAACTTAAAATTGAATCTGTTGCAGATGGTAACCGTGCATTAGAACCATAAGCTCTTTATGAGTTGATTGAAAGAGTTTTCAATACAAGTTATAACTGGAATTCTGTGAGAAGTGATGGAAAGAGAATTTCCAATGATTCAAAAACTGAAGCTATTACCAAACCGTTTGCATAAATGGAGTAGCTAGTTAAGACAATGAGAAAGATGAATGTTTACGCAGTGCAATCTGGAACACCTGTTCAGAATGAGATCCCATCATGTGATTCATACGATTTTTACAGAGGACCATATAGACCTATCGAGTGTCCGGGAATTAAACTAGGAGCTTCAATAAAGGAGAAATGTGATTTCATTGGGAGACAACCACCGAATCCATACTCAAATACATACAATCCAGGGTGGATAAGCCACCCTAATTTTTCTTAGAATGGAAACACTCAACAACAAATTCAACTACCATACCGACAGCAACAACCTTAACAACAAAGGCAACAATATTAACATCTTTCAATTTCAAATCAACCTTTTCAGAAATAGGTTGTTCAGGCTAATGAAAGAAATCTTGATCTTGAAGCAAATATGATACAGTTCATGAAATAGACCTAGTCCTTTATGAAGAACTTGGAGACTCAAATACAACAATTTGCAACCATAATAGCATTAAAGGAGAAAGGATCCACAACACAATCGCAATGACAATTATATTAATAAAATTTCAAGAATAACCAAATAAGTTCATTGAGACCATAAATAAACAAAGCTAGCCCTCCTCCATAGTTGACACGGTTGACCATAAATAAACCACTAAAACCGAGCCTTTTCCTCACCACCTCCACTTTACTACGAGCGCGCTTCACTTCCATTAAGAAAAAAAAATCAGGTCTGTTTTTGGACACAAGATCACACAACAGATGAATTGACAGGGGTTGCCCATGCCCAAGTAGTTCCAACTCAGGGCACTCATAGAAGCTAGCGGGTCTGAGAATCTAATCCTATCCGCACTATTAAGACTTCCTAAAGGTAACTCATTGTCCATCCTATGAGAATCTAATCCTCTCCGCTCTAGGCATGTTCCATCCATCACCCCATCTCCTCCTTTTGGTTTCTAATATCACGACTTCATCAACTAACAGGATGTCATTGATCATAGTCTCCTCCTCCGTGACTAACCCCGTGCCTTTCCCCTTGGCAGAGAAAGATGAAGATGCTTGAGCAGTGGGAGCAGTTGAAGAATGGGGTTGTGTTGGTGCGGCAGTTGGAGCCGATGGATTCTATTCAATGGATAACAATAGAGGTAGAACAAGTAGTAAGTATTTGGATATCGGAGGAATCTGAAAACCTCAGGAAAGGACCCACAACCAGGTGCCATATGCCATAACCTCATTAGCAGGATCAAGGAGCTCAAGTAGCAGCTCACAGTATTTATTCGCGTGGCTTATATGACCATAATAGAAGCAAAAGGTAGGAACCTTCTCATATTTAAAATTGATACATAAACTCCCCCCCTCTTGCTTTGCAAATTTTCATCTTGCGTACTAGTGGTTTATAAATATTCAGTAAAACTTGGATCCATATAAGTACGATCAAGACTGTTGAAATTGTTAGTATCTGAAACAGCGAACACTCCCAAAATTTTGACACCTGCCTATGCAACCTTCTCTGACATAAAACCACTGGGTAAGTCGAAGACATGGACCCATAATTTAGTTTCCTATAGCTCAACTTCGTATGGATATTGACCCACCTCCAGCTTCTTTAAAACCAATAAATTCTGCTCGAAGGTCCATAGTCTGTCCTTAATAACCCTGTCACGTTCAAATGGATGGAAGAAATCGAACCTAAATAGGTTAGGGCCAATGGTGTCGATATGCAGTCCTTTAGAGGTTTGCCACAGGTATGCAAACATATTTTTCATTTCAGGGATATGAACTCCTCACTCAATCAGAATTCTGTCGATAAGGCTCCAGGCCTATGGGTGGCAACATCCTCCACCGGAACCTCAAGTTTGAAGTCATTCTCTTCTGCCAGTGTAATATCGTTGAAAGCATTGTGGTGTTCCATTGGAAAAAGGCGGCCGCCGTAGGTGTCTTAAGTATCTTGAGTAACCTCGTCAAAAAGCGAGAAGTTTTAATATTCTTTGATAATGTAGAGGATGTGTTTGTATTTTTAATATTTATTTAAGGAAAATACATATTTCTTTTCCACATTTTGCAATAATTAGAATTTTTTTCACATACAGTAGGACCATCAAACTCGACTTTCATAGATCATATCTCGCTCAATTTGACAATATTATAATTTAAAATCCATTTAGTTCAATTACATATCTGATCGTAACTACAACATTCAAAAGCTTCTCCAAAAACTAGGATAATCTTCCGACAAGGATATGTCGACTTAATGGCATAAGACATTGCACTACTGCCGGTGGCTAACAGGCCCTAGCGTGAGAGGGGATGAAGAGGGAAAACACATGGACTATTTACATGAAGATTATATCTGATTATAAAATTACAAGAAAATCATACTACAAAAGTTAATTCTCAATATGTCATTATTTTATGCCATAATTTATTAATTTTAGACCTCAATTTATAAATCCTAAATCCTAAAAAATATATCTTAAACCCGTAATTCATAAAACAAAGTTCTTAAAATATATGAAAAATAATGATTTTCTTAGTTCGATATTATTTAAATTAGTACTTGAATATTTTTTCAAAATATGAAAAATAATTTTTCTTAATTGTAAATAATTTTTCAAATATGAATGTCCATGTAAATTTTCCAAAATAGAGCTGCGAAATGGACCTTGTAATTTGCTCTTAATATATTGGGTCAAATACATAAATATCATAATTAAGTACAAAATTACAACTAAGTCATATCACCAAACTTAAATCTTAATATATCATTATTTTCTATATATTATGATTTAATACCATAATTTAAAAATTCTAGATCCCAATTCATAAATCATAAACGCTAGAAAATATATTCTAAACTCATAATTTATAAATTCTAATCCTTAAAAGAATATATAAATTCTAATTTAATACTCCTAATTTATAAATTCTAATCCATCATCCAATAGTGAAAACACACCAAGTAATGGTACTTTGTCAAAAACAAAGTAACCATAAAAGGCACCTATTAAAAATACCGATTTTACTAGTTTGATATAATTCAAAATCATTATTTAATATAATTGTATATAGTTTTTTAAAAGTGAATTTATATGTAAATTTCCCTATTTAATTATAGCAATATGGGCCTCATGTTTGCGGGCCTTTCTTCAAAACACACAGAGCATTTTCTTTTGGGCTTTACATTTCTTTGAGAACATTTCCATCAAGCTGCGAATTTCTTTAGTTCTGGAAAAAAAATATATGTTCACGTATTTATAATTATATCTGTTAAACTCTTAAACTCTATGCTTAAATCTATTAAACTACACTCATAAATCCTAAAACAAGGCGTAATAGAGGATACATGATACTAATGTTAACACAAAATAAAATAATGCGTGTCCGTATAACTGAATTGATAAAAACTTGCTAATTAAGGTTGACTTGAGTGGTAATGGTATCTAATAGCTTAAGCTAGGCCCACGCTTCGATTATTAATGTACGTATAATATCGCAGTATTATAGGAAACTTATAGTATTTATCTATAATACGATCAGATATTGCCTTCGATGTAAAGAAATTATCACAACTTACATGATTATACTAATGCTGATTGGGCAATTTATTTGGGCTGAAAATTAGTTTCCTCGAGTTCCAAGAAGGAAAATTTTTGTAGCATATTCGTCCGTACGAGTCTAGTATTGTGCTCTTGCCACTAGAGCCTCATATTTGGGTTGGTTAGAAATACTTCGCTGTGAGCTTGATATCTATCTTCCATGTCCGCTAGATACTCTTTGTAATATTTTATCTGCCACCTATCTCAAGGTGAATCCTATCTTTCATAATAAAAGAAAGCATCTAGGTTGTATTCTTTTTTTTTGTTCATGATCATGTCACGAAAGGGTTTTTACGTGTTTCTTATTTTCCCACATCAGAGATGGCTGACATCCTCACAAAGCCTTTATCTTATAACAAGAAATTAGCATAAATCAAGAATATGCTTTTCGTATAGTTATTTTCTCTCTCTTTTTATTTATATATATATATATATAGGAAAGCGCTCTTGTGAGAACTCTTTCCTAGGTGAGAACCACCCAAAACTACGTAGTCCTCACAAAGCCTTTATCTTATAACAAGAAATTAGCATAAATCAAGAATATGTTTTTTGTATAGTTATTTTCTCTCTCTCTTTATATATATATATATATATATATATATATATATATAGGAGAGCGCTCTTGTGAGAACCCTTTCCTAGGTGAGAACTCACCTTAGGTGAGAACCACCCAAAACTACGTAGTTTTGGGTATGAAAATTTAAAAAAAAATGCTACTACTTACTAGGAGGTTCGAACCTAAAACCTATTCATCCATACTCCATGTTGTTTACCACTGAGCCAATTGTCTTTCTTGTGTACTATGTGTCGCGCTGCTTAATATATTACGACCCTTTTAGCTTTCATTGTTTAATATTTGATGCATACACTTATTTTTTATTTTTTTTTTTGGTAAGAAGGGAAGAAAAAAAAACAAACAAACAAAAACCTAATCCGAGATCAGTCTAGGAAGACTGACCCCAATCCTATCCTCAAGAAGAGAATGTAACAGAAAAGAAGGAGGAACGGAAAGGGTAGAAACACCTAACATCCCCCCATGCCCAGCAGCTGCCAAGCGATCCGCCACGCGGTTTTGCTCCCTATAAATATCAATTAAATTTGCATAATAATAAATTATTAATAAAAAAAGAAATATGCATAATAATGAATTATTAATAGAAAAAAAATGCAAAAACATGCTCTAATTTCTTATTTATTTAATTCCTCTATATTTTTGTAATTTATATTTTAAAATGTTAAGGACGATGTTCTAAATATTGTTACATATATTCTAAACTTTATAATTTGTGTTCTAAAAATTAAGTATAATGTTTAAAAAAATAGTAAATATATGGACCAGTTTTACATTTGTTCTATAATATAATTTATAACACTCATATTCTAAATAACATAATATATGTTCTAAAAAACATAACGCATGTTCTAAAGTTTATATTTTGTGTTCCAAAAATTAAGTATAATGTTCTAAAAAAATCAGTAGATATCTCGATCGGTTTTTCATTTGTTCTATAATATAATTTATAACTCATGTTCGAAAAAACATAACACGTGTTCTAAAAAACATAACGTATGTTCTAAAAAATATGTCGTACGTTCTAAACTTCATAGTTCGTGTTTTAAAAGTTAAAATATATGTTCTAACGTTTGTTTTAAAAAATATATAGTTTGTGTTCCAAAAATTAAGTATAATGTTCTAAAAAAATCAGTAGATATTTCGATCGTTTTTTCACTTGTTCTATAATATAATTTATAACTCATGTTCGAAAAAACATAACACGTGTTCTAAAAAACATAACGTATGTTCTAAAAAATATGTCGTACGTTCTAACTTCATAGTTCGTGTTTTAAAAGTTAAAATATATGTTATAACATATGTTTTAAAAAATATATAGTTTGTGTTCTAAAAATTAAGTATAATGTTCTAAAAAATCAGTAGATATCTGGATCGTTTTTTCATTTGTTCTATAATATAATTTATAACTCATGTTCGAAAAAACATAACACATGTTCTAAAAAACATAACGTATGTTCTAAAAAATATGTCGTACGTTCTAAACTTCATAGTTCGTGTTTTAAAAGTTAAAATATATGTCCTAACGTATGTTTTAAAAAATATATTTTCCTATGTAACATAAATTAAAAATATAAAGGAATTAAATAAATAAGAAATTAGAGCATGTTCTTGGATTTTTTTATTAATAATTCATTATTATACACATTTCTCTTTTTTTCTATTAATAATTCATTATTATGCACATTTCCTTTTTTCTATTAATAATTTATTATTATGCATATTTAATCGATATTAATAAGTGCATGCGTCAAATATTAAACAAAAAAAAACAATAGAAGCTAAAAGGGAGATGGTATATTAATCAGCGCGCGAAATAATATACAAAAAGAGCAATTGGCTCAATTGTAAACAACATGGAGTGTAGATGAACATGTTCTAGGTTCGAACCCCTTAGTAATCAATACCATTTTTTCTTAATTTTCCTACTCAAAACTACGTAGTTTTGGGTGGTTCTCACCTAAGGTGAGTTCTCACTTAGGGGAGGGTTCTCACTTGTGGGATTCGAACTTGGGCTCTCCTATTTAGGCTCCACCCTACTTACCACTAAGACAATTACTTCTCTTGTTCATTATATTACACGCGCTGCTTAATATAACATTGTACTAGTAGCTTCTATTGTTTAATATTTGACGCATGCACTTATTAATATCGATTAAATATGCATAATGATGAATTATTAATAAAAAAAAGAAATGTGCATAATAATGAATTATTAATAGAAAAAGAAGAAATGTGCATAATAATGAATTATTAATAGAATGAAAAATGAGAAAAACAAAAAACACGAAGAACTTGAAAAAAATGCAATAAAAAAGACGAAAAACAAAAAAAATCGTGATGGAAATATTTCATCACGTTTTTCGAGTTTTTCGTTTTTCGTATTTTCAAGTTTTAATGTTTTTTCATTTTTAATGTTTTCTAGTTTTTTTTTTGTTTTATCGTTTAATAAGAATTGTGCATAATAAGTATTAATAACAAAATGCAAGAGTTAGTCGTAATGAGTATTCATGTCTATTATTTATGTAATGCTCATTACATAAATTTGTAAAGAAAACTTGAGTGATGTATTTGTGATTCTAAAATCTAAGAACATGCTCTAATTTCTTATTTATTTAATTCCTTTATATTTTTGTAATTTATGTTATATAAGAAAATATATTTTTTTAAACATACGTTAGAACATATATTTTAACTTTTAAAACACGAACTATGAAGTTTAGAACGTACGACATATTTTTTAGAACATACGATATGTTTTTTAGAACATGTGTTATGTTTTTTCGAACATGAGTTATAAATTATATTATAGAACAAATGAAAAAACGATCCAGATATCTACTGATTTTTTTAGAACATTATACTTAATTTTTGGAACACAAACTATATATTTTTTTAAAAAAACGTTAAAACATATATTTTAACTTTTAAAACACGAACTATGAAGTTTAGAACATACGACATATTTTTTAGAACATAAGTTATGTTTTTTAGAACATAAGTTATGTTTTTTAGAACATGTGTTATATTTTTTCGAACATGAGTTATAAATTATATAATAGAACAAATGAAAAAACGATCGAGATATCTACTGATTTTTTTTACAACATTATACTTAATTTTTGGAACACAAAATATAAACTTTAGAACATACGTTATGTTTTTTAGAACATACATTATATTATTTAGAATATGAGTTATAAATTATATTATAGAACAAATGCAAAAATGGTCCATATATTTACTATTTTTTTAAAACATTATACTTAATTTCTAGAACAAAAATTATAAAGTTTAGAACATATGTAATTACAAAAATATAGAGGAATTACAAAAATAAAAAACTAGAGCATGTTCTTGGATTTTTTTCCTATTAATAATTCATTATTATGCACATTTCTTTTTTTTCCTATTAATAATTTATTATTATGCATATTTAATCAATATTAATAAGTGCATGTATCAAATATTAAACAATAGAAGCTAAAAGGGCAATGATATATTAAGCAGCGCGCGACATAATATATAAGAAAAGTAATTGGCTTAGTGGTAAACAGTGTGGAGTGTAGATGAGGGGTCCAAGGTTTGAACCCCCCTATAAGCAGTAGTGATTTTTTTTTCTTTTTCCTACTCAAAACTACGTAGTTTTGAGTGTTCTCACCATAAGGAAGTGTCCTCACCTAAAAAATGGTTCTCACAAGAGCCACCCCATATATATATATGGGCATGGCCGGGCCAGCCTGTCCGGTTCGTCCTGTTGAAACACCTTTCCACAAGATTTTGATTTGATAAAATCATCCATGATTAAGGGATAACTAAATTTAAGTGCTTTGATTTTATTATACTAATCTGTTTGTTCAATATTGAGTATAAATATATATATAAAGATAAGGACAGGACAACGTCGCATGAGATGAACAAGATAAGCTAAGTGAAATGAAGGTCAGCATGGAAGCCTAAAATATCAAGCTAAGTGAAATTAACCTTAGCACCAAAAGACCAAGTCATAACAACCCAACACAAAGAGAATAAAGCTCAGCATAAGAAGCCGCGTTAACGTTCGTCTAACAAAGTTGAGTGTATCTTCAGGACAACATGAAAGAGTCGTTTGCTAAAGGACAATGATTACCGCCCCTCTGTACCAATAATTGAAATCTTGGAAATATACAGAAGACAGATTCCGAGATGTATGGGTCAATGGATTATTGGTAAAAGACAACTGGCACAAAAAGACAAGTCTGACGCAAGAAGACAAAGCCTGACGCCTGAAGAAAACAGAGGAAGGGAATGGCCTGAACAGTCTGAAGCTGACCAGAAGATGTTCCCTAAAAGAGCCGTTTTGGTGTTAACGGCTAAAACAATTCAAATGATCCATCTGCAGATTTCCATCTATAAAAGGACAATCAAGAACCTTGGATCATTGCCGATTAACAAAAAGAAAAATACAAGAGAGAAAGAAACAATTCCAAAGCACTCAAATACAAGAAAGATCTTACACCAAACTTTCTATTCCCTGTGTAAATGCTAGAGTGATTCTTTGTAATCTTCTAAAGTGTTCTTTACTGAAAAGAGAACAAGTGTTTATCAATTGTAATATTGAGAGTGTCGTACTGAGTGCTTGGTTGTAAGCATTCAGTGGTAGAGAAATCTAGTGCTGGGTTGTAGCACTTAGTAGGAGTTGAGTAGACGAATAGAGGAAGGTACTCTTGCATATTCAACTGCCTTGTAATCGGTTTGTGCTCTACCGTTAAAGAGCTCAATATTGGATTCAAAAAGCCCGAAGGACTCTGGGGACTGGACGTAGGCAGAGAGGCCGAACCAGGATAAGTGATACTGAGTAATCTCTAAACTCTCTCTTAATATATATATAAATTGCATGTGTTGTTTGTTTTATTTACTCAGCATATAAATTGCCTAAGCTGACCCTGAGTAAATAAGTGGTGCTGAGTTAGAAGCTGACCTCCAAGAGTGTCAATTCCTAACTTACAAGAAAACAACCTTAGTCAACATCTGACTAAAGCTGTCTTGAAACATATCTCACCAAGCTGACCAAAAGCTGAGTTCACCAACTCATAAAAATTTATAAGTCAGCTTATCAAATTAAACACGAAAAAGTTACATTAGTTCCTAACCCCCCTTTGGAACTAATCACGCGGGACCAACACGTCCAAACCCATTTAACCGGGTTTGAACACATGAAATTAGTGTCAAGTCCGGCCCAAACCCGTCAGAAACTGGACGGGCTTGGGCTATATGAATTTTCCATCGGTCCAACCCGATATATATATATATATATATATATTATAATTTATAAGTATAAATTAATTATATTTTTTATGTTATAATTTATTTTGGATTTGATGTTTTGATAGACAATTAGTTTATTAGAATTTTTCCAAACTTATTAAGTATTGTGTTGTGTGTACTATTTTTTTATTAAGAAAAATTGGTGTGACATTTTAATTGTATTTTTTTAATATACAATGAGCTTGGACGAGCGGGCTTGGGATTCATATTTTAGGCCTGAGCCCGACTCAATTTATTACGGGCTGGGTTGGGGCTCGTCAGGTTAAAACCTGACAGGTCCGGCCCAACCCGACCTATGTCCAGGTCTATATATATAAAGCTAATCATCAATACATACTTAAAGTTGTCTAATGATGTTCACGGTGGGCTTTGAATGATAGTTTTATACCTTATGATGATTTTGATCTCTAGCGTATGATTATAATATAAGTTAAATTTAACTGTGAAAATCGATGGTTTATGTGAACACAATTGTTATTCCAAACATTCCTTCAAAAAAAAACGGTTATTCCAAACATCTTTAAGCAGGAAGATAAGTTTTTTTAATCTTAATAATGAAAAGCGATTTTTTAAAGAGAAACAAAAGAGAAATTTTGAAAGACATTAAGGTTTAAACATACATATATAATTAAGCTCTTTCTTTTTATTATTAAGGTATTCTTTTTTTATCCTTTAACCGAGTTAGAATTGTACTTTTTCATTCATGTAAATTTACTTTTAAGATACAATTATTATTTGTTGAAAATAAGAGATTCGATTGGTAAAAATAAATTTAGAATACGTATCTATTTCATGTGTAGATTTCCTGCATCTTAAAGTTAAAAAATTCAGTCTGTATGAAATGAAATGCAATTATGCTTTTCTGAAAAATAATTTGAATCGATATAAAGACAAAACATACTACCTTAAGAGCCATATATCAATCGACTTACGATGAGACAATTTTCTATTAATATTAAAAATATCGAAATGTCATTTAATTGCAGAAAAAATGTAGAATAATTTTGGAAGTATCATATATGTTAAATGGAGGTATTTAATTATATTCTTTTAGAGGAGTTGAATTATTGTACCATGAGAGTTAGCAAAAACTCACTGATCAAATTGTACTAAAGATCTCTAGTAGAGGATTCTCAGGTTGGAGAAGATGTGATTTTATTGGATGTACTATCATCTTAATTATATAGTTTTTTATTGTAGTAAAATTAAATTGTACCATATTTCTTTTGTCATTTTAGTATGACATGATAGATGGTTTTGCTGGATTTATCTAAGAGCATGTCTAATGGTGGCATCACCAAAGTCGTGTCACCTAGACATAAATTGGGTCCAGAAGTAACAAACAAGTAGAGGCTATGTAATTTTAGTATTTTTTTTAGGCCAAAATAAATTTAAAAATAAATAAAAAATGATTAAATTACTAATTAATTTGTAAAAACAAGATAGTGGAGTCTTTGGTCTTGTACATCCGTACAGGAATAAGAAGAACAAAAACATTAAAAAAATTATGGTGGCAGACAAAGTTCACATGGTTCAAGAATTCAAAGTTACTGTAATATGTAACTTACATAAATTAGAAACAAGGATGCAACCTACTCTCTAATGGTTGGATGTTGCAAGCAACAAGCTTGCAACACCCAGTAGACTTGCTCTAAGACCTTTATAAGAGAACAATGTAGAGAGAAATGTTGGGTCACCTAGCTAGCTAGAGTGAGTAATAAATAAAGGGTGTTGTTATACCTAGCCTTAAATTCCCACCCTAGCCCCGTAAAAGGATGAAAATGCCATTTCATGGGTTGAGGGTGGGAAAAGGCTATTTTTTTGCCTTCCCGACACACGGACGTGTGGCTATCACGCCTCACCGTGTGGTCGGGCGTAATAGCCCCACGCTCCACCTTGTGGTTGGGCGTGATAGCCCCACGTTCGACCACAAGGTGAGGCGTAGGGCTATCACGCCCGACCACACGATGAGGCGTGATAGCCACACGACCGACCTCACGGTGGGGCGTGATAGCCACACGCCCGCGTGTCAGGAGAGCAAAAAAAAATAAAAATTACAAAAATTTAACTAAATTAAAAAAATAAATAATTGCCCATATGCCATACGGGCGTATGAGCATCACGCCATCACCATTGTGAGGGCGTGAGGATATCACGCTGCACCACAGGCGACGACATATGAATATCACGTTGTTGCCTGTGGTGAGGCTATCACACTGTCACCTGTGGTGCGGAGTGATGTTCATACGCCGCACCAGAGGTGACGGTGTGATCTCCACACGCCCCCATGTTCCGATTCTGATTTCGAATAACAGCAAAATTCGATGCAAAAAATATCTAAACAACATCAAAATCAAACGGGAATACGTATCATAGGTCCCTTTCGTTGATAAATTAGTCCGAATTAGATTAAAGAGAGTTTAGGTTGTTTGAGAGGATTTGAGAATTCTAAAAATTGTCTAAAAGATATTTCGATCTTTTCACGGGGCTAGGGGTGGGAATTCAAGGCTAGGTATAGTAATTCACTAAATAAATATAAGGGTAAATTTAAAAAGAAAAACAAATTGTGGTTTTTCCGATTGGTAAATAGAGTTACGTAGTATAACAATTTATAAACATTGATATATGGTTTGTGTAATTACAATTAAAGAATATATAATTCAATTTTTTCGGTTAAAAAATATTTGTGGTATAGTTAGTTTGGAAAGTCATGTCTTATATGTATGGTAATTTGGAAAGTTAGATTTTTTTTAATTGCTTCAAATCAATTTGCAAAATCATGTCTTATACGGGAAGGGCTCCCATTTGAGGTTAGTTGTTCTTTTGTCCTCAGATGTTTCTTTTCCACTAGTAGCGTGATTGCATACACTTCTTCTTTCGAATTCTCAGTTTTGTTGGGGAGGGTCCCTTATTCTCATGAGAGCAAGGTTTGCTAGTTGAGGCACTTGTGTTTCTAGGCTTCTGATAGAACCTTATTTTTGTTGCATCATCTACATCGTCATTTCTTCCAGATTAGGCCTTTTCTCCACCCTGTTATGTATAGGTTATGGAAAGCTATTTTGGCTGCTTTTGTTGTTCTATGTGAGTTGCTGAAATGGTGGTTGTGCGTGTTTGACTAGTTGATGTTGAGGTGGGGCCCATGAGAAATTTCGGTGATTCCTCAACCCTTCATTATAAGTATTGGAATATGGTTTTCTCTGGTTGTTCCCCACAAAGTCACACTATTCCGCACTAGGAGTCTTCACTTACAGACTTGGACAATCAACATATTTATGGTTACATTCGCAATAATCACATTGAATAACATTAACACTTTTTACAAAAGATTTATTCAGCTGAACCAATTGTCTACACAATTGTTCGACCTGAGCAGACAATCTAGTTAATTCTCCAGTCATTGGTGAATCATTTTCTTTTAAATTATCCTCTCTCACAGACATTGGAACACATTTGTTAAACTGTGGTAAAATGTTTGGATTTGCATCCACTATGGTATTCTATAGGTACTTAGTTCCTCCTCCTTCGTCTAAGTCATTTGACTGGGTTTTTCCTTCTGAGTGTTCTTTCAATTTAAAGATCGAATGGAATAGGATGAGCAGTCCTACGTATAAACAACAAGGATAAAAACAACTAGAACAAATATGTTGTAAAATTTTCAAAAAGTGAAATAATATTCTCTTCAAATGCCAAAAAGCGGTGCTAAAAACTAGAATGTGAACACCAACAAGCGCACTAGGTCAGACAAGTGATGAGTAAGTATATTATCATATCCACAAGGATTGTCAGAACAACTTCACACTTTCTAAACCATACATTTAGAAATGATATATAAAACAAGTAAATTTAACTAAGGAAAACAATTTATATAAAACAAGTAAAGAAATGATATATATAGAACATGCATAACACATCTGAATAAGTTGTTCATAGTTAGTTTATAAAGATCTAAGGTTTCTTCCACTAGAGTTATCTGAGTCAAGTCTCATGTCTTCCCAGATCGTTAACCATTTACCAACCAATTTTCCTTGCATTGTCTTATGATTAAGCCTTAAAATAAGAAAGCAGGTTCCTAAGAACCACCCTCAGCAATCAAGTCATTCATGTCTCCAATCATAGCATGATTGTAATTAATGAGTTTTTTTACCTCTTAATCCAAGTCTCATTGCAATTAATTAGTTATGATAGGATTCAGCCAGTTTCATGCGTTAAACACCCAATTAATTAATACTCTACTAATTTTATGCATTTAAAGAGCAAACAGACTACATATTGAACCACCAGCCATTGGTTGGTTTGCCTGTTATGAACTCCTCCTCCATGGTTAAGACAAGAACTGATATCATAAAGGAAGAGACATATATATAAACTACTAAAAGTAAATGAAGAAAGAAGAAAATAAGAAGTAGTTGAAAAACAATAAATGATCAAATTAACAATGATGAGTTACAAATAGAAGTTGCTTTTATATATGCATTGGGAAATGAAGAAATTAATAAAAAAAATTACAAGTTGCATAAAGTGAAATGAATATGCCCAAATTGCGTATGGCTTGAAAACTTCTTTTTCGCAAACGACACTCTATGAACAATCAAGAGCACCGTTTCCATCTTCTAATAAGATTGCAAGTATTTTTGATTCTCGCAATATTTTAATGGTTTAGGCGCAAGTGGATCTTGTACTGAAGTGCTGAAGCAGGTGCAAGGTCATCTTCCACTAAAGGGCTGCCTATTGCATTTGAGAAGCTTGAGATGATTTCTGAACAAAATATTCACTTTGTGGTTGCTTTTATAAGTCAACTTGGCAGGTTTTCATAGGTTCATAGCTTTGTTCAATGTACCAATAAGATGCATGCTTCTATTCTGCAATTCTTCTTCGATTTTTTCACATATTCTACTAAGAACAACTAGAATGAGTGCAATCGGTCTATTTTATCGAACAACCTACAAAGCAGTTGAAAACAAGAAGAAAGATGCGTAGAACAACATCTTATGGGTTTAGAACAAGTGCAAAAAATGTGTTTTAACAAGTATATGATGCAGAGCATTTCCTCAAGGGTTCGAGTCCCGGCGAAGAGGATCGGGCGAAGCACGAGGAGCGAACGAGTGAGGGGATAAATGGCCTAAAATAGGCAAGATCTGCCCCCACATGGCATGTGACATTCCACACACCGTGTGGTGGTGCTTCTGCCTAGAAAGAGCTGGGCGTGTGGCTCTTTTTTTTGCGACGAAGAGTTTCTTTTCTACGACATCGAATTCACTTTCAGCAACGTAATGTTGATTTTTAGCGATGACGAACCAGCCTTTCAGCCCAAGAAGAAGACACACAAGGCTATGGGACAAGGTCACCAAGGTTGCCATAATTACTTACATCTCTTATTTACAATTATGTCATTTTAACCTTATTGTTTGTCTTTTTGTTCTAATTCCCTAAATATCATTTTGACATTTCCTTCCTATTCTACACATATCACTCTTTATTATTTGTAACCCTAACTAGGTTAGTCACGTCATTTAGATTTTATTAAGAGAGCCATATAAACTCATTTCTTTGTAAGAAAAGACAACTTTTAATCAATATAATATCTATTTTCTTCTTTATGAAGTTTTGTTAAGATTTATAACCTTCAACAATGGGGGATCTTGGATTTTATACGGTTTAGTCTGTAAAACTCGGGATTAATTCCTTCTAGTTTACCGAGAGAAGAAACTTTCTTTGTGGATTTAAGATTAAAATCCTCAACTCATGACCAATCCGTATAATTTCCTCTCATGAATTCACACTGACACCTAATTTTTTGTTTGTCAAATGAGCTAATATGTTTATAGCCTACTCTCATATAGGGCTCTTGACCTATTGGGAAACGAAATAACTTTGGTTCCCCTAAAAGCCACCTATCCGGGTCTCTATAAGTTGACCTTGAGCTCTTGACTCAGGGTCGATAGCATGCCTTTAGAGGATATTTATCTTATTGTTATCACATATAGTTCTCCAAGTACATAATATAGGTAATTTATTATCTACATATGTACTTTGAGAACATATTGGAGAAATAACAAGCCAATATTTGACTTATAACAAAACATTATGTGGTTACAAATAGTACAATCAACTTAAGTTTGAGCATGAAAGCATAATATTTGGTGTTGTAAGCAAGCAAGTATTAACATGTGGAGAGTCTTACAGAGAAAGGAATATCAGGTGAAAAGAGTTGCTAAAAGATATTGATGGATGAAGTGATGAAAGAAAGAAAGAAATGTGTAACAGTAAGTTTGCATGGGATGGGATGCATCATCCATAATCATCATTAACATCATCACCATCAACATCAGTACAACATAAACCCCACCCATTTACTCTTCGTTTACTTTCATTGCCTCCCTTATCACTCAATGCTAATTAGTACTAGCACTTAAAGGACTGCTAATAGGCAGCCATTAAAGAAAAATGGTCCTTTTAATGGTAAACCAATTGATGTATGAGATGGATGGATTAATTTTGTGTACGTACACATGCTCACTTTTATTACTTTTAATTAAATTCCATGTTTTTCTTCTATCCATGAGATCGGATCTATGTAATTTTATTGTCTTCAACACACTTCTTCTTCTTAATATTATTTTGACAATTTATTTATATATATATATATATATAATTGGCGAATGTTATCCTGAATAGCTCAAACCCAGATGTATTTAAGGATCCAGTTGTTACACTAACGATAACAATCGCAAGACACGCGCTTTAGAAATTCTAGTGTAAATTCCTAAAAAGGTAGTATGTGGTAGTTTCCTAGCTGTTAGGACATTAGTTTCTGATTAGAAGTGAAGTTGTAATGATCTGGTCTCGAATGATGTATGGTTCCTAGCTATTAGGACATTAGTTCCTAGCTATCAGAACCAACTCTTCACGTATAATGTATGGTTTAGAGACGAACTATGTGGAAGCTGGTGGGACTATAACCACCTAATCTAGAATAGGTGGCGCGGGGTAAAAACTGAGCAAGGAGCGATCCTAAATGATGGTGATGTGAAAAGAAATGAACTGAATCCCACATTGAAAATGAAGAAATAATGACTGTGGCTTATTATAGTAAGTTCCGTATTCAATACATGTAAACGCGTTTTAAAGTTGTGAGACCTAAGGTGTTGGATTTGTGCCAATACTGACAATATCTAGATGGTCTCCTATAGTGTTTCTTATACCAAGTCCAGCTTTGTAACACCCTAGTCCAATACCATGTAGATATTGTCCGCTATGGCTCAATTCCAACACATTGGACCCCACGGTTTTAAAACGCATGTGCATGTATTGGAGATGTGGGATTCAGTTCATTCCTGTCCCATCGCCATCCCTTAGGGTCGCTCCTTGCTCAGACCTTCTTACCCCGTCGCCACCTATTCCGGACCGGGTCGTTACAAGCTCTACCGACAATGGCTATTACAATATTCTACATGACATACTAGAGTCATTCTCTCCCCATTATTACATAGTGTGATTACAAAGATAATCCCCCTTACAACTATGAGAGATACGGTTTAGGATCTCCGAGGAATACTCCGAAGCTTCAGCTAGTTCTAATCTAGAGAGAGAATGTAAGGAAGGACACATCAAAATTCCTCATAGGATGAGGATATCTATGTCGCACTGTTTTAGACCCGTATTTAGGAGAGAATTTCTTATTTTTCTAGGATGGAGAAAGAAAGTTCAGAACTCCAAATGGAAATCCGACTAACATGAAAGGAGAATCCAACTCTGCTTAGGAAATGTTACATACATTTGTAAAAAAAACCAATTTTCTAACTAAACAATTAAAAACATTAGAATTCTCATATTAATATACGGGACGAAAAAGCAAATGTGAAATTAAAGTAGTTTGTTATAAAAAAAGGGTATTGCTATTTACCGCCCTTAAATTCCTTACTACCGCCATCTTTTGACAATTTTACCCTTTGTATAATTTTTGATTCAAAATTTGAGAAAAAAAAATTGAGAGAAAAATTTAAAATTTGGCCTAAACGGATGCGGCATCCGTCCGGCCCATGGTGGGGGCGGACGCGGCACTCCGACCGACCCATGGCAAGAACGGATGGCGCATCCGCCCCCACCATGGGCCGGGCGGATGCGCCATCCGTTCTCACCATTGGTGGGGCGGAGTGTCACGTCCGCCCCCACCATGGGCCGAACGGATGCCGCATCCGTTTAGGCCAAAATTTGAATGTGCAAAAATTGTAAAATTTTTAGTGACGAAAAATACTAAATCGTTCAATTTTTTATGACGAAAAATGCAAAATTCCCCAATTTTTTGTGACAAAAAATACAAAATCGTCATGAAAAATATGTATTATTTTCATGAGTTCTTTGATAAAAAAAACATAAATTTTAATGTTTCCGACTCGTAATCGTCCATTTTCGTGGTTCAGGTTGTTACACATCAATTATTTTCATAATTTCAATTATTGTTTTTCGGGTTTATGATTTTGGAGAGAGAGTTTTTAGTTTTTGATCAAAATTATGAGAAGGGCAAAAAAGTCCAAATGAAGGCGGTGATAGTAATTTGAGTGCGGTATTTAGCTGCTTACTAAAAAAAACTCATTTAAAATCCATTTGTTGTAAATGCCTTTTCTCTAGCTAATAAAAGAAATGATTGCTTTTCAGAAAGAAAAGAAAAAGGATACTAGGTATAATAATTAGTAAAAACTTTATGCAGATGAAAATGTAGCAGTTCCTAAAAATAAAAGAGAAAAACAAAAATAGAAAAAAGAAGAGAACAGCTAATGAAACTGGACTTAGTAAGTATGTGTAAATAAAAGAAGTTGGCTTGAAGCTAGATTTAGAAACAGTAGATTACAGCTGGTGAATATAAATAAATACACATATGGATAATGGAATTATTTGGAAGACAGTTTGCATTTTTAGTTTATTGGGAAGTGAAAAGAGGACAAGGTTGTTTGCCACAAACTCTGCCCACTTCTGTCTTTTTAATAATATCTATACTATAGCCTAGCTGATCAACAACAAGTACACCATTTTTATTTTACTCAAATTTCTCACCTTATTCATTCTTTCGTTCTCTCTCACTAAACTACCTATGTAGATATTGGGGTAAATTTCACACCTGGTATACAACATTTGCTTTAAATCACACTTTGGTGTACAACCTTCAAAATATCACACTAACATGTACGAACTTATGGGTGACCTCACACTATGGTGTATAGCCGGTGAGAATGACCGGTCAACCCCAGTCAACCCGCCACGTCACCCATATCCCACTAATTCTAATTAAAAACGTGGGCCCTCTAAATGTGTAATGTCTAAATACCCTCATTTGGTTTTCCCTCCTAATTAATCACCTACCCATCTCCCAATACACGTCCCTTCGTTCTTCTTCTTCTCTCTCTCTCTCTCTCTCTCCATTCCTCATCGTTCTTCTTCCTTCTCTTCGACATTGGCAAATTATCTGGGTTGCAGAGGAAGATTTTAAAAAACCCTAACATATACAAACGAAACAGTGTTCGTGATGTCTTCAACCACGCATAGCATCAATCGATTTGGAAGCGGAAGGATCTGCCACTGTGGAATCGAAGCTCCGCTGAAAACTTCATGGAGCGATTCAAATCCAGGAAGAAGATACTTCAACTGTATCAATTTCGGGGTAAGAAATTATATCCTCTTCTCTCCATCTCATACTCTGATTTCTTTATGAATTTTAACCTAGTTTATGCTATTCATCGCATACTCGACAGAAATCAAATGCTTGCAACTTCTTCGAGTGGATGGACCCAGTAATGGATGGTAGGGCAAAATCGGTGATTATTGGATTACTGAGGAAGCTAGACAGGATTGAGAACGAATGCAGCAGGGTGAAACGTGAATTAGAAAGGGAAAGACGTTGTGATGCAGATTTGCAGAAGAATAGAGCGCTGGTGATTGAGATAGAAAGAAACAGGGGAAGGATTTGCAGTTGGATATGGATTGTGATTGCTGTAATAATTGCTCTGTTTATGTTGTGTGTTATGGGTTGATTTGTGCTAATGTAAAAATAGAGGATTGCTATGTTAAATATTCTATGGCTTGTAATGGTCATATTTATGTTAATTAAATGCCTTAATGCTAATTAAGTGGCAAGTTGTTGTATACATTTTTTTTTTGTGTTTTTTGTGATTTGGTTGGAACACATAAGGTAAGAAAAATATAAGGTAAGAAAAATACACATAAGATAAGGTAAGAAATACATATTTTACCAAGATTGAACATTGAACATGATGTTGCTAAGAATTGAATTGCTAAATTCATAAATTATTTGGTCTGCTAAAGACGTTTTTGATGCAACATTTGCAAGAGAATAAATTACCATATTCTACAAGAGCATTGCCAATAAAACACAAATTCAAGATACTGCTAAGAATTGGATTGCCAAATTCACAAACTATTTCCATTAGCAAAAAATAGTTTCTTCAGGGCATTGTTAACCCAACAAGTTTATGCCACCATGGGCACTGCACAAAAAAAGACCAAATTTTATGCCCACATGGGCACTGCACAAAAAAGAACAAAAGTTATGCCAACATGGACACTGCACAAAGAGACCAAAGTTTCAGCCAACATAGGCACTGCACAAAATACAAAATTTCAACCAAATTCAACACCTAACAACAAAGCTATCCTAATGCCATGGTCTCTGTTGATTTGCAGATGAACTTCTTGTACGTCGTCCTCTTCCTGGATGAACACCGGTTCTTGCATTTGGTTGTCTTCTTTCTCTGCTTGGCTGGGTTGGTTGACTAGTTGAGGCAACTGTCTGACTAGTTCCCTGATCAACTAATATACATTAGCATTTGAAACAAACTGCATTAAAAGAGTAATTATCGAAACAAAAACCACCACTTACATCCATCATCCAGCGGACTGTGGTGGATGGTGGGGGCTGTGATGTTGCTGGCCTTGCAGAAGTAGAAGTCCTAGGTGGTGAAGCTGCTGGCCTTGGAGCAGTAGCAGTTCTAGGTGGTGATGTTGCTTGCCTTGGAGTTGTCCTGGCTCTCTTTGACTACAATAAACAGATATGAAGAATAGTTAGTTCCATATCAGAAATGTAGATTATATAGGGACATTACACAACTAATACCTGTGGAGCAGTTGATTGTGTAACTTGTGATGTGCATGTCCTTTTGTTGTGGTTTTTACCTCCACATTTTCTACATGTCATGTACATGTTACCTTTCCTGCTCAATTTACCTCTGCTAGATGTCTCAATTTCTTCAGGTTCTTTCCTTCTTGCCCTTTGCCTTCTACCACGCTTGGACTTCACTGGTGAAGGAGGCTCAATTGGCACAGGTGGAACCTCATTGGGCCATTGATCCATGCCATTAGTTGGTTCAATAATGAAACTGTAGACTTTCAGATATGTCTCTACTGAATAGCAATCTGCTAGGTAATTCTCTGGGTTGTCGTTTTGGCCTATAATAGCAGCACAACCGTGACTGCAAGGGATTCCATTCAACTGCCATCGTCGACATGTGCAAGTGTTATCCTCTAGATTCACGACAAACTACTCTCCTAGACCATTGATTTGAACTCTAGGCCCCCCTGAGTAAGTTGGAACATAATGTCTTGCCCAATCCTTGTTGGTTTCTAGCTTCTTCAAAATCTTTCCACAGAACTTCTTGTTATTCTTCCTCATAATATCTGCTTTGTTCTTTATCCTCTTCATTAACTTGACTTTAATCATCTCATACGTTGTGATAATGCCCTTATCCCTTGCGTCAAGGATGTACTTGTTGAAGCACTCACACAAGTTATTTAAGAGCATATCACATTGTGCCCTGTAACAGAAAACAAGCATTCAAATTACATTATTGAAACAAAATCCATCACAAACAAGCATTCAAATTACACATTGTGCCCTGTAACAGAAAACAAGCATTCAAATTACATTATTGAAACAAAATCCATCACAAACAAGCATTCAAATTACACATTGTGCCCTGTAACAGAAAACAAGCATTCAAATTACCTTTCAGAGAAGCATGCCCTGGCGCAGTGTTCGCTTGGCCGTTGTCTAAGCCATTCCATTCCTCAATCTTGTTTAACCATTCCTCATGCTTAGCCTTCCAAGCTGATTTCAAAGCACCCAAGCACATGTACATGCCCATGAACTTTCCTTCCTTCCACCCACCCTTAAAAGTAGAACCTGGATTGAATCTCATTATCTCAGCCCTATACCTATATAAACATAAAATAGCAATAATTAACAAGATAAGCACACATACATGTACATATATGAAAAAAAGGAAACTATAACCAACAAAGTGTACCTATATATGTTCTCATATTGGGACTTCTCATCACCATATATAATAGTAAGGCCAAAGCACTTAGCCCTGTAAGCTGTCATTCTACCAATGCTCAAGGACATCTCCCTTCTGATGTCATCCATCATTGCCTGTATTTTCCAATCAGCATCACTCCTAAAATCCTCCAAATATTTCCTCCCAACATATTTATACGTCATGTGAAAATTTTTATGTACTTTACAGCACTCGTGTTGGAAGTGACCACTCTTCACCTGCATGGTCCGATTCAATGGATCCTTTCTATCCACCTTTGAAGCATATATTCTCCATGGACACTTCTCACTGTCATTGATCATCCCTTTGCAAACTGCTTCCACTTTCATAGGTGTGTTAACCCTGAACCATGGTTGAAATCTGTGCTTGATGCCATGGCTTCTACATGCTGCTTTAAACTCTTCGTTATCATTGAATAACATGCCCATCTTGAATGTAGGATCAGCCATATCCCTAGGAGCATTGAACTCTGGATACCTCCTTCTACCTTCATTCTCAGAGTTTGACTCCGAGTATAATTCATCAGAGTCCTCATACTCCGAAGAATTCTCCTGAACATCGAAGCTCTATGTTGGATCCCTACCACTCGTGGGAACAGATGGTGCAGTCGCACATCTACCTCTTCTGGCATTCTGAACCCCTTGTACCAAATCATCATCATCCTGCTCCAACATATAGTCATCGTCAACAAAATCGTCTTCATCTTCTTCTCCTGCATCTGCATTTTGCTCACCACCAGCAACATGGTCCACGGCAACATCATGGGGTCCACTTTGATCACCCCCAGTGGCATGGTCAACCGTTTTATGGGAACCACTTTGATCACCCCCAGTGGCATAGTCAACAGTTTCAACTCCCCCAGCATCATGGTCAACCATTTGATCACCCCCAGTGGCATGGTCAACAGTTTCAACTCCCCCAGCATCATGGTCAACCATTTGATCACCCCCAGTGGCATGGTCAACAGTTTCAACTCCCCCAGCATCATGGTCAACCATTTGATCACCCCCAGTGGCATGGTCAACAGTTTCAACTCCCCCAACATCATGGTCAACCGTTTGATCACCCCCATCATAGGTACCTTCATCTTCCTGGTCATCTTCTTCAGCATTGGGGGCATCATCTACACCAACATAATCAAACGTTTCAGCTGTAGCTTCATGATCAATTTGGGATGCTTGGTCAACATGTGGAATTGGATCTGTTTGTTCGCCACCACTACCAATAAGAGTTGTTTGATCCCCACCAGCAATAGGAGCTGATTGTTCACCACTACCAATATGAGTTGCTTGATCCCCATCATCAATAAGAGTCAATTGATCACCACTGCCAATATGAGTTGCTTGATCCCCATCAGAATCCTTATTATACTCAAGCAAAAACAACTTCCTTCCATTATGCTCTAGGCACCCCTGTTTAGGTAAATGCACATCTTCATCAATCTCTTCTATTATAACAGAGCTTGGTATATACTCAAACTCATCATCGTCTTCGTCTTCTGATCCAGGTTCATCAAAGGTAACCAAGTCATCTACAGTTACCTCCTTCATAAAAATGTGAATCTCCCCACACTCAACACCAGCTAGAGCCATCTCGTAACAATCATCATCCGAGCTCAAATGTTTTAGCCCATCCTCCCATGGCGTGTCGTAACACTTCCAATAATATTGATAAACACCTGTGCATTCCAAACTGACCAATTTGGCAGCAATCCCCACTAAGGACAGGGTATCCCAGTGACAAAATTCCCAGTTGAATCCGTCACCGCCTACATATCCATGCTTTGTCCATCTACCATCGTAATATAGTAAAATATCAAAATATCCATCTTCAGGATCTACAAATAGTCAAAACCAATAAACACAATCATCAAATAAGCCATAAAGCAATAAACCCAATCATCAAATAAACAAATAAACCAACAAACCAAACCAGGGTAAATTTCACACATGGTATACAACCTTTGCTCTAAATCACACTTTACCCAACCAAACCATAGAAAAAATGAGATTAGCTTAATAAATAACACTTAATAAATACACTTACAGGGCTTCGCCATTGCGGATTCTTTTTTAAAGCGGTGGTGGTCCAGTGTACTATGCTTCCATACGGAGTCGGTTGCACTGAATGACAAAAATCATAAGTATCAGTTGAAATTATTTAAACAACAACAAAAGAGCTTTCTTCATAGAGCTTTTAAACATCATTAACAGAGATTTCAGACGAAAAAAACGATATTTCTTCAGACATTTAAACTGAAAAAACGAGCATTAAAATGACGAAAAAAACGATCATTAACACGACGGAAAAAACGATCATTAAAATGACGAAAAAAACCCTTTTTAAACAACAATCAAAAACCTCAATCAATATGACTTTTAATGGTGAGAGAAAGCAAAAATACGAGCTACCCAGTTATCCTTTTAAACAACGAGCAAAAATACGAACTTTATTCGAAACGAGCAAAAATACGAACTTCATGCGAAACAGAGTTATTATGAAGAGCAAACACGAGCTACCCAGTTATCCTTTTAAACAACGAGCAAAAATACGAACTTTATTCGACAACGAGCAAAAATACAAACTTTATGTGAAACAGAGTTATTATCTTCATGGAATCGAAAAAAGCAGTGAACTTACCTCTGCCTTATTCGAAGAGGAAATAGATGAAGTTCTCCTTATCTTGCGATTAACACCGTTCTTGCGATCACTTCTTCTTGTATTGCGATATGGGTTTCGAATTGTTTACGGAGCAAGAACTGTAAAACCTAGGGTTTGTAGTGGAAGTGGAACCTTCAAAATCGAAAGAGATAGAGAGAGACGGAAAGCTTTTGAGTTCGAACAAATGAAGAAATGATGGATAGCCAGAACGTTTTTTCTGTTTAAAAGTTGATCAGAAAACGAAGGGACGTGTATTGGGAGATGGGTAGGTGATTAATTAGGAGGGAAAACCAAATGAGGGTATTTTAGACATTACACATTTAGGGGGCCCACGTTTTTAATTAGAATTAGTGGGATATGGGTGACGTGGCGGGTTGACTGGGGTTGACCGGTCATTCTCATCGGCTATACACCACAGTGTGAGGTCACCCCTAAGTTCGTGCATATTAGTGTGACATTTTGAAGGTTGTACACCAAAGTGTGATTTAGAGCAAAGGTTG
The DNA here is from genome assembly GCF_963576675.1 of Euphorbia lathyris. Taxonomy (NCBI): domain Eukaryota; kingdom Viridiplantae; phylum Streptophyta; class Magnoliopsida; order Malpighiales; family Euphorbiaceae; genus Euphorbia; species Euphorbia lathyris. Next base: position 71,600,163 of record NC_088913.1, read on the forward strand.
TATACCATGTGTGAAATTTACCCGTAGATATTGCATTCTATATCCTACCTCTCCGACCTGATGGAGATTTTCCGTTCCCATTTCCGTTTCCAAAATGTAAACGAGAAAAAAATTCATCTTTGTCGTTACAAGATACCTTGCGGTAGTGCTGGGTACAGTTCGATCCAAGTCGGGGATTCATGAATCTCCAGTATTAGATTGAAATTTGGAGATTAATAAAAGGAAATCTTCAGGATTGGATTAAAAGAATAAATCTCCAGAATTGAATTGTTCCAAAATTTCAGTCCAACCCAGTTCAGGGATTCGAAGATTCGGTTCCGGTCCAATCCAATATAATTTTTCGGTGATTCGGATAAATATCTAATATTTTAAGGTCTTTAATATCCTTTAGAGAGTTACCTTCCGAGTTTTGATCGAACGTTTGAGTAGAGGTAAACTCCGACAAACGTGATGAACGAGATCTGATTGCAAAAATAACAAAATGATTCTAATGATGATTAGAAACTCTCCCTTTTCCTATTACAGAATACTCTAATCCATTTTAGTTTTGGTGTTTTCCCAATGTTGAATAACGAAGCTAAATAAAACAGAATAATAAAGCGAAGATTGAACACAAGGATTTGTTAACGAAGTTCGGCAGTTTTGAATTGCCTACGTCTCCGAGAGCGATGGGCGGTTTATTTCTTATTGATCGTGTAAAAAAGGTATAGTTTACATGTACTTATAATGTGTAATAAAATTACTCAAATACATCCGCTCGATGCGCTTCGCTCCTCTCCGCTCCACTCCGGGATAAGCCCCTTGGATATTATGAGTCATATCCAACAAATCTCCACCTTAACGAATAAACCTGCCCCTTAGAAGATAAGCATCCTTTAGACACGCTATGTGGACCGGCTACAACACTTTCTTAGCAACTGCGAATGTCCAACAAGTCCAAACAATGTTTGAACTTGTCAGAAGTAACTGGTTTGGTCAACATATCAGTTGCATTCTCTGAAGTATGAACTTTCAGTAACAAAATCTCCTCAAATGCAATAAACTCTCTGATCTTATGATACCTAACAACAATGTGCTTGGTTCTAGTATGATACACCTGATTCTTTGCCAAATAAATGGCACTCTGACTGTCACAATGTAATTAAACTCCACCTTGCTGAACACCCAATTCTTTCACCAATCCAGTAAGCCATAGAGCTTCCTTTGCAGCTTCAGCTAATGCCATTGCTCTGCTTCAGTCATCGACAATGCAATAGTAGACTGAAGAGTTGACCTCCAACAAATAGGTCCTCCACCTAGAGTAAACACATACCTAGTCGTAGACCTCCTATTATCCAGATCACCAGCATAATCTGCATCCACATACCCTTCAACCAACGGATCACCATGCTGACCACCAAATAATAACCTATACCCAACAGTACCTTTCAAATACCTGAAGATCCATTTGACTGCCTCCCAATGTCGCCTTCCTGGTTTAGACATGTATTTGCAAACTTGACTAACAATATGAGCTAAATCAGGACGAGTGCATACCATAGCGTACATCAAGCACCCAACTGCACTAGCACAAGGAACCTTAGCCATATCTTCAATCTCCTTGTCTGTCTCAGGGCACTGTTCTTTACAAAGTTGGAAGTGATTTGCTAATGGAGTGCTCACAGGCTTTGCATTGCTCATAGCGAATCTGTCTAACACCCTCTCAACATAACCTTTCTGAGTTAACCACAGTTTCCTAGAGCTTCTATCTCTGCGAATCTCCATCCCAAGAATTTTCTTTGCATCCCCCTAAGTCCTTCATATCAAATTCCTGGCTCAACAAATCTTTCAAACCAACAACATCATCCATATTCTTGGTAGCAATCAACATATCATCAACATACAGTAGTAGAAAAATAGAAGAACCATCAGTAAGACTCTTAACATACACACAACAATTATACTCACATCGTTTATAGCCAATCTGGATCATGTAGGAGTCAACCCATTTATACCACTGCCTTGGGGTCTACTTGAGTCCATACAAAGATCTCTTCAACTTGCAAACCAAATGCTCCTGACCGGGATGAACGAAACCTTCAGGCTGCTGCATATAAATCTCCTCCTCCAAATAACCATGCAAGAAGGCAGTTTTGACATCCATCTACTCTAAATGCAAATCCTGAGTGGCAACAAGAGCAACTACTGACCTGATTGAAGTGTGTCGAACCACAGGAGAAAATATTTCATCATAATCCACTCCTTTCTACCGTGTAAAACCTTTGGCTACCAATCGAGCCTTGAACTTCTCCCCCTCTTTTTCTGATACTGGTGGCTTCTTCTTGAGAACCCACATACACCGAAGAGCTTTCTTTCCTTTTTGAAGTCGAGCCAACTCCCAAGTCTGATTCTTCTGTAAGGACTTCATCTCCTCTACCATTGCACCCATCCATCCTTCTTTCTCCCGGCCAGTGATTGCTTCTTGAAAAGTGGCTGGATCATCACTGCCTATATGAAGTGCATAAGAGACCATGTCTTCAAACCCGAATCTGGTTGGGGCCTTAACATTTGTGCACCTCTGCCTGTCTCTCACCAAATTATAGTCCTGCAAATCAGTGGTGTTGGAACCACCTGAAGCTAAATCCGAGCTTTCACCAGCTGGAGTCTGATCTGACTCAATCTGTTCCATCTCTTTATTCTGCTGCAACATGGACTTTTCATCGAAAACAACATCTCTGCTAATCACCATCTTCTTGGAAATTGGATCCTAAAATTTGTAGCCCTTGACACCTTTCTTCTAACCCAGAAAGATGCACTGCTTTGATTTTGCATCCAATTTCGACCTCTCATCTCCAGGTACATGCACAAAAACAGGACAACCAAAAATACGTAAGTGACCAAAACCAGTATCTTTATTAGTCAATACCTCTTCTGCGGTTTTTCCTCCCAAAGATGCTCTTGGTGATCTGTTGATGAGATAACAAGCCATACTCGCTGCCTCTGCCCAGAAGCGCTTAGCAAGCCCCGCGTTCAGTCTCAAACAATGAGCCCTTTCAGTCAAAGTCTGATTCATCTTTTCAGCAACACCATTCTGCTGCGGAGTTTTACGGACTGCGAAGTGCCTCTGAATTCCATGCTCCTCACAGAACTGGATGAAACTCGAATCTGTGTATTCTGTGCCATTGTCAGTCCTCAAATACTTGATTTTTCTTCATGTTTAATTCTCCACCTCCACTTTTATTTAATTGTATTTAGAAATCTTGAGCCCACATTACTGGAATAGAATATTGAAAGTATGAAATTCTGTGAGGGTTGTAAAAAATATTATACGCTAATTAAGCTAATTAAGCTAATTAAGCGGACATAGTTGCCAGAAGAATTAATACGAGATTAATTGAGGATCAGATATATATTTTTCTAGTTTTTGTATGTATGAATAAAAAGTAAAGAATTATTAAATAATATATATATATATATATATTATCGAACAATAATAGTATAAAATGATTTAATATAAAAAAACGGATATATATATATATATATATATATATATATATATATATTATCGAACAATAATAGTATAAAATGATTTAATATAGAAAAACAGATATATTTGTAATATATATCCTTAGAATGTGCTAATAACAACATATAAAACAACTCAAACAAGTAAAAATAATATTCATAAATATATAATTCACCAAAAATAATCATGAAACAATATCCTTAAATTTTTAAACCATGTCATGAAACACAATTTAACAAAATTGTCCAAAAATAAAATAAAATAAAATAAAAATACATAAAAAATATTTTTTATAAAATATTTTACAGTCATAATTAAAATATTTGACGGGAAAGTTTTATCTATAGAGAGGGACCTTTTCCGCTTGAATCTGAATTAGTCTGAATAGTCCGTCTATAATATGAGATAGTTAGAAAATAAAGCAGGGGGAATAGTACTTGAATATTAGTCTTACATATATCAGTAAGTAGTAAAGTTTAACAAATGACATTTAATTTTGGCTCAAAGTTTTGGTTGAGAAAACTCTTATGTTTAAAGTAATAATAATAATAATAATAATAATAATAATAAGTTATGGTTGACAGAAAAATAAAGAATATTCTGGTACCAAACTGTTGTTGGCATGTCAATTTATAAGAGTATTTGTGGGTCTGTAAGACAGTATACCAAGTTAATATAATACCAACATTTTTTTTGGTTTAGCCAATAATTTTATGGTTAGTTGATCAGAACTAGTACTAGGTTTCGAATTTAATATATCTAAGCATTTTTTTATTATTTTAATTTTAAGGATAATATTTAGATTATTATTAAAGGGTCCTATGTTTTTTAAGAGATGATGTTTATATTTTTTTTTATATATATCAACCTAAGGTTTGGAGTTCTTATATTAAGTACTGGATCCTCCATGTCATTCGAAAGACCTCCAATTTATATTTGGACACGTGTATTGTGATCCCACATAATAATTAAAATAGTGTGACTTCTTATAATATTTGTAGGTCCATGTTACACGTGTCAAAATATATATAAGAGGCCATCCATTTAACATGGAGAACCAGGTGCTTCTAATAATTTGCGGGAGGTTTGAGCACTATAGAGGTTTTAACTAGTTAAACTCCTAATAGTGGTGTTTGGTGAATAGATGTTTAAAAGAATTTATTGGGTCCAAAAAACTAATTTTGCTCCATATCTTTTGAAGGACATTTTCATCGGTAATTACTACCCTTTAACCTCAAATAAAGGCTTTACCATGTTCTTATTTATCATTTTACACAAATAGTTATTAACAATTAGCTAAGATTTTACCAAATAAATTACATAAAAATCGCTAACCCAAAATGTAATCAGCTAACAACTAATTTGTTAAACATGTCTATGTCATTTCTAATTTGATTTTTTATATAATTATATAGATTAAATTTTTGCAGTTCCTTTAATATTTTTAACAGTAATTTAAAAAAAAAAACTCATATGGTTGTTTTTTTTTTTTTGTCAATTACATCTTCCTAACTGTTTTTATTTAAACGGTGACTAAAGTTCACTTTCTTAAACAGAATGATTTTTTGTTTGACACTATAAAACCTCCAAATTTTCTATTTTTCAAAATCACTATTTTTTAAAAATTCTCTCTCTAAATATTCACTTTCTCTCTCCTCATTAAACAACACCCAAATGATCTCAAAATTTAAAAATTAAAGAATTAAAGTTGCTATTAGAATATCATGAATTCTTGATTTTTTTTTTAAATTTTTAGCTCATCAACAGTTATTTTAATTGTGCCAACAAAAAAATTATTGTTTTTAGCAAAACGAAAAACTCGTCCTCGTTTTGACAAAAAAAAAAGACCACATGCATGCAATTGATAATGTTGGAAGTGACCAGTCCAAAAACATAAAATGACACAGAAAGAAAACATGAACAGTAACCAAGATATTAAAGAACAAAGTTTAGGCAAATCTGAGGTGTGTATTAGCAGTCTCCTTAAGATAGATTTTGTGCTATTAACGATCGTCTCTCAGAATACAACAGATTATGCAAGCGAACTCTTACCGTGTGTAGATTTGTTATCACCGGAGCAGAAAAAACAACAACTTACAAAGAGCAGAAATATTTAAGAGAGTAATTTGTTAAAAGTCTGTAAATTTGATAGCTTCATCCTGTATAGAACTTGAATTAATATGTCTGTTCTCGAATGAACACGACTGTTCATGAGCAAACACGAATGTTCACGAACTGATACGACTATTCATGAATGCACACAACTATTAGTATTACGATGTGGTGATAACTTTATACAGTTGATATCTCCATAGGATAGGTAGCTAATGTGCATTGAACATTCCTTTGTGAAAGTATATTTACTTTATTGGCTCACTAATAGACGTGATGTTCTTGAACTATTCTACCATTTGTGTAAACGATGATATACTCCACACAGATACCAACATAACACGATATTTGATTCTCATGGTTATGTTCGTTATGCCCATAAACATCGCCTGGTTCTGCGAGAGTTTTAGAGAATTAGGCCCCACTATAGTCTCATTTTAATCGATCCCACTTCACTCTTACATAGATGATTTCTTTGCTCAACATTTATGACGCACAATGTATCATTAAAAACATATTGCTTAACATTCTTCCTATTTTTGTGTCACTATTTACATCTAGGAATGAACTTGGGTTTAACCCCCACGGTGACCGCACAAGGTTTATGCAATTAGGTTGTCTCTTTGAATCTAGATCTTGATATCTCCGGTCAACAAGGTAAGGTTTTCCTTCACATAACGCCTTAAATTCTAATAGGCTTTAGTCTCATTCCTTTCGATGTCTTTTCAACTTGATCTCTATTTAACCTTTTGGTTAGCGGATCCGCGGTATTACCTTTTGATCCAATAAAATCAATAGAAATAACACTTGTTGAGATCAGTTGTCTAACGGAGTTATGTCATTGATGTATGTGTCGATGTTTACTATTATATATCTCGTTATGTGCTCTCTTAATCGTTGCTTGGTTATCACAATGTATACAATTTGTGGACACAGGTTTGGTTCACATAGGAATATTCTCGAAGAAGTTTCGTAGCCATTCAGCTTCTTCTCCTTCTTTATCCAAGATTACAAACTCAAACTCCATAATGTATCTTGTTATAATCGTTTGCCTTGAGGATTTTCAGAATATTGCTCCTCCTGCTAAAATAAATATGTTAATATAGCGTGAAATCGACTGAGAGTTTTAATCGTAAACTCACAAAGAATACAATCTTTTCAAGCTAAACTTGAAGGTTGAATAAACCCAAAACAATGATGAACCTTGAGCTCCAATGGAGGCTTGAGATAAATTTCATAAAAGTTAGGTTTCATTACAAATAATGGAGCTTATATACTCCAACAAAATAAAAGGGAAAAGACTAAAAGCCCTTGAATAGGGTTTCTAACAAAACATAGGACAAAGGGTAGGATGGGAAGGGTAAGAAATAATGGCAACCTAGTAAATATTGGGTGATGGCAAAACAGCAATTAATCAAGGGCAGGATTGGTCCCCCCCAATGGTAGAACTTGGAGGAGAAGTATTCTCCTGGCAGGACACGCCCCGCGTGGGCCTTGGTACGCCCCGCGTGACTCAGTCGTTGAGATGGGAGAGCCTTCGACGTGCACCTCACGCGTGGCATTCCGGATTCACGCCCCGTGCATTGGAGCCTCTGATCCCGGTGGTCCTCGCTGATGGACTTCACGCGAGGCGACCCTGGTGGTACGCCCCGCGTAGTCGGCCTCCTGGACAATCTTCACTCCGGACTCTGGTTTCACGCCTCGCGTACTTAGAGATGCGTCCCGCGTCATGGATCTCCTGGACAATTCTTCGACAAGGGAGTCCTTTATGCCTCGCGTCTTGTCGAGCACGCCTCGCGTACCTGGCTGGTTAGCCTGACTCTCGCGGTCCTCATCTCTTAGCTCTGAGCTCGGGCTTAGGGATAGGATGCCCTCATCATTCTCCCATTCTTTGAAAAAGTCGGACTCCGCCTCCGACGCCTTGGTTTGTAACGTTCCTTCCGATTTCCACAAGCTAAGGTCCTGCACATTAAAAGAAGAAGACATCTTCCCAAGCCAATTAGGAAGGGTTAGTTGGTAGGCATTGGCACTAATCTTCTTGGTGATCCGATATGGGCCATACTTCCTCGGCCTCAATTTGCTACTAGGAGCATGCAGGAGGCGCTCTTTTCCCAAGTACACCATCACCTTATCCCCCACCTCAAACTGCACATCTCTCCGGTGTTCATCGACTTTGGCCTTGTTCTTACTATTTTTTTCCTCAATGCTTTGCCGAACTTCATGGTGCATTTGGTGGTAGTCATTGGCCAAATTGTGTGCCGCTACACTTTTCTTCTCTCCCTTCGGAACTTCCCCCAAGTCAAGCGAATGGTTCGGGGCTTTGGTGTACATAACTTCGAAAGGTGACTTCTCGGTGGTTGAACTCACGGTGGAGTTGTAGGCAAACTCGGCTTGGGCAAGCACATAATCCCACATCTTGGGTTTGTCCCGAGATTTGCTTCTTAATAGATTTCCCAAGGTCTGGTTAACCGCTTCAGTTTGCCCATCCGTTTGTGGGTGAGCCGTGGTACTAAACTTCAAAGTGGTGCCAAGAATAGCCCAAAGAGTTCGCCAAAAGTGGCTAACAAACTTGGTGTCCCGATCCGACACTATGCTCTTTGGGACCCCATATAACCTCACCACCTCCCGGAAGAAAACCTTAGCAATGGAGGTGGCGTCATTAGTCTTCCGGCACGGGATGAAATGAGCCATCTTCGAGAACTTATCCACCACCACGAAGATAGAATCCATACCACGTTGAGTCCTTGGTAGTCCCAACACAAAATCCATTGAAAGATCCTCCCAAATAGTTTCCGGAACCGGCAGGTGCATACGTAATCCGACATTGGTAGTATGCCCCTTGGAGGTTTGGCAAATTTCACATCGCTCTATGATATACACCACATCTCTCCTCATCCTAGGCCAAAAGTATCGAGAGCCAACTACTTCCAAGGTCTTATCTCTACTAAAGTGGCCCCCTCAACACCCCTCCATGTAGTTCCCGGATCACCCGTTCTCGTATGGACATGTTTAGAAGGCACAACTGACTTCCCCTCATAAGGAACCCATCCACCAACTGGTATTCGCCTCCCTCGGCATCGTTCCTACACTTCTCCCACTCGCTCCCAAAGTTCGGATCATCAATGTACTCCCCCTTGATGTGCTCAAAGTCTACTAACTCCAAGGCTACTGTTTTGAGGAGTGCTACCCTTCGACTCAAAGCATCCGCTACTTTGTTTTGTTGACCCGCTTTGTGGAGAAGCTTATAGGGGAACTTATCCACAAAAGCGGACCATCTAGCATGCATGGAAATCCGGAGCTGCTTCTGACTTCCCAAGTACTTGAGGGCTTGGTGGTCGGTATACAACATGAACTCCTTTCCAATGAGATAGTGCTCCCACGTCTTGAGAGCCCGCACTACCGCATAGAATTCCTTGTCGTAGGTGGCCTATTTTTTTCTCGAGTCACACAACTTCTCACTGAAATAAGCAATAGGCCTCCTCTCTTGTATCAATACTCACCCAACTCCTACTCCACTCACGTCACACTCAACTTCAAAGAGCTTATCAAAATCAGGAAAGGCAAAAACCGGAGCGGTGCTTAGTTTTTCCTTTATCAATGCGAAGCTACTCTCTTGCTCGTCTTCCCACTTGAAGCCTCTACCCTTCTTCAAGCATTCGGTCATAGGGCCACAATAGCGCTAAAATTCCGGATGAACCGTCTATAGAAGGTAGCCAACCTGTGCAAGCTTCTAATGTCCCCAACGGTCTTCGGAGTCGGCCACTCCCGAATAGCTCTAACTTTCTCTTCATCCACACGGATGCCATCCCCACTGATCACATACCCGAGAAACACCAAACTTTCCATGACAAAATCACACTTCTTTGTGTTGGCAAAGAGTTGGTTCTCCCGAAGTAACACTAAGACAACCCGCAAATGCTCCACGTGTTCTTCGAGTGTCTTGCTATGGATGAGAATGTCATCGAAGTAGACCACCACAAACTTCCCAATCACCGGGCATAAGACTTGGTTCATTAATCTCATGAAAGTGCTCGGTGCATTGGTCATCCCGAATGGCATCACTAGCCACTCATATAATCCATCACGCGTCTTAAACGCCGTCTTCCACTCATCTCCCTCCTTAATCCGAATTTGGTGGTACCCACTTAAGTCGATCTTAGAAAAGACCTTGACCCACCCAATTGGTCAAGCATATCATCAAGTCGGGGAATCGGGAACTTGTACCGTATGGTAATCTTGTTGATGGCCCGACTATCCACACACATCCTCCACGACCCATCTTTCTTAGGTGTCAACAAAGCCGGGTACCGCACACGGACTCATACTCTCCCTAACATAGCCCATTCTTATCAACTCCTCCACCTTCTCCTTCACTTCACTCTCTTTGGGACTCATCCGGTAGTGAGGAAGACTAGGCAAGCTAGCTCCCGGTACTAGATCAATATGGTGTTGGATGTCCCGTAGAGGTGGCAGCCCATACGGCAACTCTTCCGGAAAGACGTCACAGAACTCATTGAGCAATCTCCCCACATCTTTCGAAACTTCACCGTCTTCACTTCCTACCCCAGCCGTCGGCGTGCTAGAATTTACCATCACTACATAGACTTCCCTTTGTTCTTGGTCTCTCCCACTGGAGGTGTTAGCACATATCGAACTCCCTCCTTTACAAACCGATAGGTGTTCTTCTTTCCGGCATGGATAACGTCTCGATCAAATTGCCATGGGCGCCCCAATAATAAGTGGCAAGCATCCATCTCCATGATGTCACAATAGACCTCGTCTTGGTACTCCCCGATCTCAAGGGGTACCCTACACCTTTGGGTAACCTTCATCTCACCTACGTCCTTGATCCACCCCACACTATACGGATTAGGGTGCGCCTCAATAGTTAATCCGAACCTTTTAGCTGCCGTGTCAATGATAATATTATCTTGACCCCCACTATCAATGATCACATTGCACTTCACCCCTTGCACTAGACATCGGGTTCGGAACAATTGATGTCGTTGATCCGACTCCACCTTACTTGAGACCAAAAGTCTTCTTACTACATGTATGGCTTGTCCACCATCATACTCCCCATCATAGTCATCATCAATCGGCTCACAGCACACATCCCCTTCATCATCATATTCCTCATCGTCTTCATACCGCTCAACCATGTTGGCGCTTCTTCTCTTGGGGCACTCATTGGAACGGTGGCCCGACTCATTGCATCGAAAATATTTGAATGGAGCCAGCCTCGTATAAGGGTTGTTGCCCCTAGGGGGTTGTGTCGCCTTAAAAGGCCTCACATCTCCACTAGGTGCTTTTCCCGCACTTGGCGCCTTGGGATCGCTCGAACTTGCAATACCTTTGCCCTTATCAATACCCTTAGGAGCTCCTCTCCCACCATTAGTACCTTCAGCTCCGGTTCTCCTATAGCCGTCACGCCACCTCAAGCTCAACTGCGACTCGGCCTTCAAGGCCAAGTTACGGGCGTCTTGGACCCGAATCACCATTTGCATTCCAACCCGGTTCTGGATGTTGTATCTCAATCTTTCAAGATACCTTGAAGTCTTTTGGCTTTCGGTTTCCGACAAATTAGCCCTTGCCGAAAGCCGCAAGAACTCCGAGGTGTATTCGTGCACACTCCTTGTACATTGTGAGCAATTTCGATAAGAGCTGTAGATGTATTGCTCGTAATCGGGTGGTAGAAATCTCTCTCTCAACATCGACTTCATTCTAAGCCAAGATCTAATCGGCTCCCTTCCTCCTCTTCTTCTCCCTTCTTTAACATTATCCAACCAAACTGAAGCTCCCCCTTTCAACCGGTAAGATACCAAACGGACTTTCCGATCCTCCGGTATTCTCGCATAATCAAAGAACCGTTCCACCTCTAACAACCAATCGAGGAAACCCTCTATGTCGAGTTCTCCCCCGAATGATGGTAAGTCTACTTTCAATTTGAAGGCGTCGTCCCTCTCAAAATTGCCTCCAAACCCCATTCTCACATTCGGCTCGCCTCTATATCCGCCTCTTCCATTACCCCGACCCCCATACGGGTCATTCAAACCAACATTCTCCCTTTCATAACCACCTACAACATCATTATGCACAATATCCATATTCCCGGCACGCACATGCGCGAGACCAACAACATCATTCACATGCACATCATGTCTAGGCCTATCATGCATATCATTATCATCCATCCTAATCCCCATATTCCTAGCAATCCTAGGCATATCGTAATCATCAAACAAGTCCCCATCACTATCATTATCCGCATTTCTAATGATTACGAGATTAGTCCGTCTTACCTTTTGAACCCGAGGGTCCATGGCTTGGGGTGCATAAGTTCTCCTTGGTGGTGGCGTTGGTTGTCGGTCAAGTAGAGGACGGGCTTGTTCTTCTTGCCGCCGGTGAGGCTCTCTAGTTAAGAGAGCTTGATTATTGCGGGTTGTTATAGTGAGTTCTTCAAGAATGAGACGAATATCTCGGGTACTCATGTCGTGCTTCTCTTCTATCGCTCTTAGAGACTCCATGATATGCTTCACGTTGCCTTCTAGCGTCTCAACTCGTTGCTCCATGGATCCGGTGGCTTCGTTTGTGATACGTGGTTGAACCATTTCCGAGAAGAAGTCTCCGGAAGGAAAACGACTCGTCTCTGATACCAACTGATATAGCGTGAAATCGACTGAGAGTTTTAATCGTAAACTCACAAATAATACAATCTTTTCAAGCTAAACTTGAAGGTTGAATAAACCCAAAACAAGGATGCACCTTGAGCTCCAATGGAGGCTTGAGATAAATTTCATAAAAGTTAGGTTTCATTACAAATAATGGAGCGTATATACTCCAACAAAATAAAAGGAAAAAGACTAAAAGCCCTTGAATAGGGTTTCTAACAAAACATAGGACAATGGGTAGGATGGGAAGGGTAAGAAATAATGGCAACCTAGTAAATACTGGGTGATGGCAAAACAGTAATTAATCAAGGGCAGGATTGGTCCCCCCCCCCAATGGTAGAACTTGGAGGAGAAGTATTCTCCTGTCAGAACACGCCCTGTGTGGGCCTTGGTACGCCCCGCGTGTAGTGGCGGAGTCAGGAATTTAAATTTGGGGTGGCTAATTTTAGCCGTAGAGTTAAGGGTAAATTTTCAAAGTCCATCCCATTAGGGTTGTGCAAAATTTTTTTGGCCTCCAACGCGTTAAAACTGTAAAAATGTTATCATTTTTAGAAACTAGCATTGAATTAATAGAAAATTAAATATGTTTACTCTTTTCGCGTTGGACACTTTTAATGTTTTAGCGAACACACCAAATGGTGTGTTCGCTAAAACATTAAAAGTGTCTGACGGTGTGATTGCTAAAAATATCCAGCGTACAAATAGTAAATATATTTAATTTTCTATGAGTTCAACGCTAGTTTCTAAAAAATTATAACATTTTTATAGTTTTTATTTTTAAATGTTTTATATTTTTCGTAATTTAAGATTTAATTTAAAAACTAAGTTATTTGAATCTTAAAATAAAAAATTAATTTTTGTAATGATAAAGATATAATAAAAATGAATTTAAAAGTGCTATCAAAATAAAGGGTTTATTTGAATTAATTAATAATAGTAATATGTTTTTATAATTATTGGAAAAGTAAAGTTAAAATAAATAAAAAATTTCTAAAATAAAATGAAATTAGGGGGATTAGATCCTAATCCCTCTTGAATATGAGCATACATCTTTAACCAACTCATCCACCTTTAAACATTAAAATAACACTGCATAGAATTAATCTATACTAATTTTCGGGGGGGGGGGGGGGGGGGGGGGGCTATCGGAACCCTAATCCTTTTTTGCTAAGGCCCGCGGAACCCTAATCCTTTTTTGCTAAGGCCCGCATAAAAATAGGCTATTGACGTAAGTAAAGCTAAAGGGTTAGGCTTGTCAACTGGGCCAAGGAGAGAATGAAAACTTTCACATCGGAAGGAGGAATGGCGAAATTGAAGCAAAATTAAGTATTAAACGATGAGGCCGAAAGGCGTAGTCGATGGACAACAGGCGAATATTCCTGTACTACCCCTTGTTGGTCCCGAGGGACGGAGGAGGCTAGGTTAGCCGAAAGATGGTTATCGGTTCAAGGACTCACGGTGTCCCTTCTGATTCAAAATCGTGGTGTAACGTGTAGCCCCCCCGAGCCCTGGGCTGGCTCCGCCCTTGCCCGCGTGACTGAGCCGTTGAGATGGGAGAGCCTTCGACGCGCACCTCACGCGTGGCGTTCCGGATTCACGCCCCGCGCATTGGAGCCTCTGATCCTGGTGGTCCTCGCTGATGGACTTCACGCGAGGTGCCCCTGGTGGTACGCCATGCGTAGTCGGCCTCCTGGACAATCTTCACTCCGGACTCTGGTTTCACGCCTCGCGTACTTGGAGATGCGTCCCGCGTCATGGATCTCCTGGACAATTTTTCGGCAAGGGAGTCTTTTACGCCTCGCGTCTTGTCGAGCACGCCTCGCGTACCTAGCTGGTTAGCCCGACTCTCGCGGTCCTCGTCTCTTAGCTCTGAGCTCGGGTTTAGGGACAGGATGCCCTCATCATATGTATCCACTCGAGTCTTTGGAATCTTTTATATTAGATATCAAACTCCAATTACCAACTTACATGCGTGATGTGCAAAGAATAATTAAATACTGATAGAAGATAGATAAAAGTATATATATGCAAAATTTTACTCCCTCCGGTCTACAATAGAAGTCTTTCTAGAGAGTTTTTTTTGTTCCACAATACATGACATTTTGCTTAAATCTATGCACGTTAATTTACTTTTACCAAATATACCCCTATTTAAGTTAACTTTTTATCTTGGGAATAGATAAAGTTACTAGTGGATGCAATTATTATAAGGGTAACAAAGTCTTTTAATTAAAATTAATTGCATTTCTTAATTAGTGTGCATTAACCTTAAAAGACTTCTATTGTGGACCGGAGGGAGTAGTATTTAACTCGAATATTAAGAAACAACTACATAGGAGGTCTGAAAACTGGTTATAAAAGATGTAGTACCGTACGTAGTCTGAGTAGAAAATTAAAAAGGAAAATAGACAAAGAAATACGAACAGAAAATACATGACATGAAAAAATGTGAAGAAAAGAAGAGAGACACGAGAATCAAAGAGACTCTAAATGATGAAAGACTGGAAAATTAATTAAAATGTTTTGTTTTGTTTGTAGGAATGAATGAATTATTTTCCTTCCACTTCTCCGTGTCCGGTGCTTTCTTTACTTGTCCGTACATTATGCTGCCACATCACTCGTCAATGTCACCACACCCACTTCCTTTTCTAATTTTTGATTTCAAGAGTACAAATCACCTTTAATGTTTGCAAGTAAGTACAACTAGTTTAGTTAAAATCTAATTCTTTTTTCTTATATCAATTGTAATATTTGTAAATTACCGGAAATATCATCATATTTAATTTATTAAACAATTAGGTATCGAACTACAATGATCTCTTATGGGCCTGCGCTCGGCGGGGAGCACTTCTGCGAGGTGCTCAAGTCCCTTTGTCGCCGTCTCTGTGGGGGGGATCAGTCCTTGCAGACACTCCGAAGCTTAAGACAGTTAGAGGTTCTAAGCGAAGTGCACAATTAGAATAGTCAAAGTGTCTATCTCTCTCTGTGCGTACCTTTAGTGGAGAAACCCTCGGGTATTTATAGCAATGTTTTGAAAACCGGACCGGACGTTGAACCGGTGAGACAACTGGTTCAAGGTTCAATAGGTTCAATCGGTTCAACCGGAATGGTTCAACCGGATAAAAAATAAATAAATATATATATAAAAAATAAAATCACGTTTCATTGAACATAAAATTAAAAATTTCATACATATAATAAACAATTCTTAAGTTAACATATTAATTAAAAATTAAAAATTCATACAGATAATATAAAAATTCACATATCGGTAACCAATCCTTAATTTAACACATTAATTAAAAATTCACACATCTAAAATCAAACCCATAGTTTAACACAATATTAAGATTAAAATTAAATTAATTAACACCAATTATTAAAGAGGTTGTTCTCTACCTAATTTTTAAATTTTTTCCTTAATTCAATATGTTTTTCAAAAAATGGCAAAAAACCAGGGTCAATCCGGTTCACTGGTTCAACACCGGTTCGCGATTCAACCCCGGTTTGATGCGGTTTAATATAATTGAACCTGTATAGCTAAAACCGGACCGGACACTTGACTGGTTCGCGGTTCGACCGGTTCGACCGGCCGGTCCGGTCCGGTTTTCAAGACACTGATTTATAGACCTTGCTAATGGGCTTGGGGCCTCCGAGGGGCCTTTAGCATATATGGGCCTGATGGGCCGTATTCATATTCCGGATCATTAAATATTGTTTATCAAGATATACATGTCGTCATCTCAAGTCAACGGAAAACGCACGAAGCAAGAAGGACATTTAATCTAATTGTATTGGAGTAAAACACGTTGAAAACACGCGAACCAATGAGAAGTGCTCTGAATACTCTTTAGATTGGGACTTCTGATTTATGTCTAGGATTAAAGAATCTCAAATCGAGTATATTGCTAACTACTTAAAGCACGTCCACCACTCGGAAGCTAACACTTGTACTCCAAGAAAGTTAGGACGAACATCTTCCTCGACTACTGAATTTGTCGCCGACCTGCCATAAATATAATGTTACTTCATAGTCAAGGTACATACAAACATCTATTGCAATTATTACTCAATTGTTTAATGCTCCATCCTAAACTCTCCTAACTTAGGCATCCGAGTGGGGTCATTGGTCAATGGCCTCGCCTGGATCCATTTTCTATCTTGCTTCAGGCATAGAAGGAGTTCATGCCGTCATCGGAGAACTATCACACATATTCAGTCATATCAAATTGGTGCGGTGAGCGTGGACGAGCAAACATGCAACCATGACTCATCAAAATAACACAAAAAATTCATCGTCCTCGCGCTCAATCTCGTAGCCCATGACACGTTTAGACGCCAGTGTCAATCCACTAGACCTCTTCCAAATCACTCAGACCTTGATAATTGTATCAAAGAATACCTAGGTTCACTAGACCTTTCAAATCGAGAATTCATTGACTTTACAGCTAAGCAACTTCTCTACAACCTCAGTACGGTGCAAGAGGCCACCAACATGAACGGAGTCACGATGGTCGAGATGTAGTAAAAGGTATATACGATTGAGGAAGCTATTAAACTAGCCAAACCGCATGATTCCATGGAATGTTCAACTAGATAGCATACTATACGTAGTTGTGGTTGGAAGAGGGATGTGTCACCCGAATACCAACAGGCGAGCTCCTAGAGAAGGCCTAGAGAGAGGTAATGAACCCCTCGTTGGTCTCAAACTTATCGTTCCCAATCACTATCAGCATCCTACATCGAGAGCAACTAGAAGATTCCTATAGTGAAGATCACCCCCTCATGGTTACCATAGAAAGAACCTAATAAATCCCCAGCACACAAGCATAACGATTGGAGGCGGCCTAAAGAATTGGATTCTCCGCAGGGCAAGGGTAAAGCATTGAAAAGCTCTATCGGATCTGAATCTCAAGGAAAGCACTAGCGGGGAGAAAGACAATTGTACCAAGATCTTATAGAGATTGGCGGAAAAATCAAGTATGAATCCTCCAAAAGTGAAGATGATTAGAGACTTATGCAAAAGGAATCAATGACAACGATCATCCAAAGGTAGCTGAGGAACGCTATGACGAATGCATGCATAGATTCATGTATGCCAAAGTAGCAGATACCAGCTCCTCGTTGTGTACTTGCATCTTGTGTGAGTCTATGTCTATAGGTTTTTAATACCCCTCTCTAGAGAAATACAATAGGATCAGAGATCCAACAACTCATGTGAAGAACTTTATAAGGGATCTAGAAACTACTTTGGCCACCACCATTATTATGCGCCATCTCTTCTCTACTACCTTTTGAAGAGGTAGCCTCTTACTAATACGAGTAGGTACTTGTCAGACCAATCAAGATTTTTAACGAGATGGAAAATAAGTTTGCTCAACACTTCATTACTTCAAGACTCGAAAGTAAAATGATCCAAGATCTCAGCTACTTTGTACAGGAGCCCGGAGAAAGCCTATGACTTTGGGTAGAACGGTTCTTTAAGACTATATTACAAATCTGGCATCTCAGTGTTGATGTTGCGTTATATGCCATGGTGGAAAACTACCAAAGCGAGACTTTGTCTCAACCCAAAACATTCTCAGACTTATGCAACAGGCTAGAGGCTTCGTCAAATGGAACAATCACAAGCTTGATACGTATTTTACGTGTACGTGCTTGTGAAGACAACTGTACCTTTATCGTGTATCAAGTAATGTAGATTGTGTCCTATTTCTAAAGAAGAACATCGAGTATACTAAGCGTATCATCCAGATTACTAAACAAGAACAGTGATATTGTTTGCATCCCATAATATTTTCCAATCCAATGGGCCTATCACCTTTTGATGTTGAAATACCTTTCTTTTTCCACGTCTAGGATTTTGCCTTAGTGTCATTCCCCTTGGGGTCCAGGCCCTTTCTCTTGGGGTTAACTAATGCATTTCCCATACCTGTTGGAACTATTCCTTTTATGCTCCCACTAGCTCCGGACTAATACTATAACTGTTTCGAAATCCTTATGCATCCTATGTTATCCGGCAACAATGCCATTCATCCCTTATATCTAATATTTTAGATGAATATGATCGAGACTATCCATAAGTTTATTGAATTGGGAACTATTCCATAGTTCCTAGCCACTCAACTTTGTCCTTCTAAAGGACTAACCTTAAGAACAAGTATTTTCCATTATTCAAGTCTACATAGAATATTAAAGTTGATTAATTGTTAAGGTCTTTTATTTCTTCCCACACTAAAATGAACTAATATCCATATAACTTAATTCATGTTGTAGTATGCATTTTACTTAATGGGCGGAGATCCCTATTTTGTCTCGACTTAGTCAGACTGAATTTGTACACCTAAGCCTTGGTTATTTAGGTAGGACTATCCATTTACATCATGTCTATCTCTCATTTTGGAGGGAACAATATTTAGGACTTTGACACTTTCCAACCTATGTTTAGGGCCAGGGTCTGCATAGGGTCCATCTTAAGTCAAACCACCAACCCAATATTAGGCGTATCCAATAGCCTAACCTCTGCCACACAAGGATGTTCTAATGCACCCGACTTTAGCACGATCCTTATTGTAAGATCAATGTGTTCACAAGACTCGTTTGTGGAAATCATTTATCAACTTACTATGGAGGTATTTGGTTTATTGATTTTAAAGCAGCTTCTAAAACGACTTACACGGTTTATGGATTTCTAGTACGGCTTGCACGGTTCATAGATTTCTATAAAGTAAATAAATAAATACTGAAAGTAAAGTGACATGACATGGGTTAATCTAGTACAACATTGTAAAGGTTCTAAACTTTTACAAAATTGTAAACTTGAATTTCTAGCTCCAACTCAAAGTCTGGGCTTGCGTTTCTAAATCAGGGCTTTCTCCTATTTCTTCGATTACATAAATAAAACTTACTAATATAAGAAAGGAAATTAACTTTTCATCCAACTTCTACGAATTTGCTGCAGTTCCATCATTGATTTAATTGGCTAATTATCCAATTTAACTAGAATAATTGATAAATTATCAAATCGGCCCAATACTTTTAATTTCTCGCATATTTTGACGAGAAATACACAATTAGTGAAATAATTCCGAATCCAAACCAAATTAAATAGTACAATTTTACAATTGCCCCCAACTCCATTAATTTTACCATTTTGGACCAAATTAAGTAGATTAATTACGAAATTGATCCAAATTAAATATGGGTGAAACACAAATATATATATATATATATATATATATATATATATAAACATATGCTAACGAAATTTTACTATATAAAATATGTTATCTAATAATATATTTATATTCATAAAGCTTAATAGGCAACCAACCCCCTAAACTTGTAACTTTTTTTCACCTGGCCCCCTCAACTTAGGGGACAACCTCTCAACCCCCTCAACTCTCCAAAAACATCACATACAACCTCTTACACCCCTATGTTCGGTCAAAATATTGACCCGTGTAGAAAACGCGTTTGACTGTTGACCACACCAATGCCACGTGTCATTTTTTATTAAATTTTTCCATTGAGACCCCTGTTCGGCGAGCAAGCCCATTTGTGCTCGACGAGCAACTACCAGAGATGGATTTCGATCAGAATTCTTATGCCAGAATGGAAAATTTTAATAAAAAAAGTGACGTGACATTGGTGTGGTCAACAGTCAAGCACGTTTTCTACACGGGTCAATATTTTGACCGAACATAGGGATGTAAAGGGTTGTATGTGATGTTTTTGGAGAGTTGAGGGGGTTCAGAGGTTGTCTCCTAAGTTGAGAGGGCCAGGTGAAAAAAAGTTACAAATTTAGGGGGTTGGGTACCTATTAAGCCTATAATTTATGTATATAATTTCCAAAGATATGTAACTCATTATTTAAAATATATTATCCAATAATATTTTCAAATAAAAGTACATACATACATAAAACTTGTCAAGTCAATTTTATCTTTTAAACAAAAGCACAACCAATTTGATTTTATTTAAAACTCGTAAAATCCAATTTACAAACTTAAAGCCTATTGTGTTTTCACTAACTTATCCATATATATATATATATATATATATATATATATATATATATATATATATATATATATATGAGATGAATCAGGTGAGAACAATGATAATATTGTAAAACATAAAAACATATGTTAAAGTATATATTCTATATTTTATAGTATATGCTAAAGTATATATTCTATATTTTATAGCATATATTCTAAAAATTAAGTAAAATATTCTAAATAACTAGTTTTAGAACATAACACATTAGTTTTAGAACATGTGTTGAAGTATATGTTCTATATTTTCTAACATGCGTTCTAAAAAGTTAAATAAAATACTCTAATAGCATCTCCAAAAGCCTCTTAATTTGGTTCTTAAGTTAAAATTTGAGGAGAGAGAGAGTTAAAAATCAGCTCCAACACCCTCTTAGTGGCTCCTCATAGCATCTTCATACTCTTTATTAACAGAGAGTCTGCCTCCTAACTTTATTTTTTATTAATAATTTATCATTAAAGAGTCTCTCTCTTTTCACTATTGATAAATATAATAATCATTAATTATTTTAATGATAAAATAATAAATAAGGAGTGAATATATGGAGTATTGTTGGAGATGATATATCTTAGTTACTCTTAAATCACTAAAAGTTAATTATTTATATTATTTTTAAATAGTGCACTAAGATTCTTTTGGAGATGCTTTGAATAATGTTGCATATGCTTTAAATTTTACAGTCTATGTTCTAAAAAGTTCTATGGATGAACTCTAACGACTTTTTAGAAATATACTTTAAGAATATGAGACATTAATTTTAGAACATAAGATATCAGTGTTAGAACATAAGACATTAGCTATAGAACATAACACATTTGTTTTAGTTATATGCATAACAAAACTATGCTGGAATATATGTTCTATATTTTATAGCATGTGTTTTAAAAAGTTAAGTATTTATATTATGATTTTCCTATAAAAAATATATACATGATCATGAGAAAAGGTCCATTGTTTGCAAAATTAACTTAGTAATTTCTGAACTAATTTATAAATTAATTGACGAAACCAGTGGCGAATCCATGATTACTTGGTTAGAGGCTGATTTTACATGTGCGTTCGCAAAAAAAAAATTTTTTTGCTAAATCGAACTTGCTCAATTTATATATATATGCATGTTACAATTTGAGTAGTCAAGAACCAAATTTTAAGTATTAATGTACAATTTCTCAAAATTAAACTAGATTTTGTTTAAGATTCTTAACATGTAAAAAAATTTGGATTTAGGAAGAGCCGAAACTATCCAGAATCAAAATGGTTACGGGGGCTTGAGGAACCTGGGCCCCAGCCCCCCATTGTGTACACCCCTGGATGAAACTTCGTTGATGTATATATATATATGTTTGGACTTTGGATACGAGGTGGTTGTGTACCAAAAACAAAGGTTGCTTATTTTATTATCCAAACCCACTAATGCATTCTTAAATATATGCCACAATTTATTCCTGGTACACGATAAAAAATAGTGATATTATCCTTTAGAGCAAGTTGAATGTTCCAGTATTAACACAATTAGATTCGTGTAAAATCATCTTTATTTCCACTTGGATCTCCTAATTTCAATCAATTTTTGTCTTTCATAATCACACCATTAATCTAACAATTATTCCCAATTCGAAATTAGGTAAATCTGTTGAAATTTACCTGAAGAGTATACATACTACTTTATTTATTTATTATTATTTGTGAACTTCCATGCAGCTATGCTTCTTTTGCGGGATTATTGGCCACACGGATAAATTCTGTCCCCAATTGTTTGATTGCAAGGAAGTAACCAGCGAGCGGAAATTTGGCAGTTGGCTTTGTGCTTCTTTGAGGAAAACTGGCATACAGCGAGGTAAAGAGTGCCTAAGAGACCCGTCTGAGGAATCTGATACAGCCCGGTTTGAAAATCAATCGTATACTTCACTCAACGAACAGATTGCTGGTAACACTGAGGCAGCAAGCACGAAAGGGAGTCTGAACAAAAAAGCACCTCATATCATCAACCCCCGAGGGGCTCCAAATACACATTCTCAGCAGCATAACTTTTTAGCCGAAGGGCTTATTGTCGAACCGAAACGTCAACGAACCACAACAGATAAGATGGACTGTGAACAAAGTTGTGCCGGACAACATAAACACGGTGAAGAGGCGAGACCTGGGGACCAGGTCCACCCGGAAGCATGAGTCTACTTAGCTGGAACTGTCGAGGGTTGGGCAATCCTCGAACAGTCAACGTCCTTAGGGACCTTGTTCTTGCCCATAGGCCGATGATCATCTTTCTCATGGAGACTATGATTAAAGAGGCCAAAGTCATTAAAGTTTGTCACAAGCTAGGGTTCACGAAACATCACATTGTCAACGGAACGGGATATGGGGGCGGTCTCGCTCGAATATGGAAAGATAACATTCACATCGACATTCAGTCATCATCTCAAAATCACATCGACTCATTAATCTCTATTCCTGGCATAAATCAATGGAGACTTACAGGTATTTACGGCTTTCCTGAAAGGAGTCGACGTGGAGAGTCATGGAACCTTCTCCGATCGCTCGTTTCAAACAATCAAATGCCATGGTGTTGTGCCGGGGATTTCAACGACATTGCCTCCATGACTGACAAAAGAGGTGGTTCCACACGCCCGTACTGGCTAATCGACGGCTTCCAAAAGGCACTTGAGGACTGCGGTTTAACCACTGTACCAATGAAAGGGTACCCTTTTACCTGGGAACGCGGAAGAGGTACCGATCGCTGGATTGAAGAAAAACTTGACCGTGTGGTTGTCAATCACGAATGGAACAAATTCTTCAACTCATCAGAATTACTCAATCTCACTACAGCCTGCTCTGACCATTCAGCCCTGCTATTCCGAATTAAAACATGGTTAGTCGCCCTAAAAATTAAGTGGTTCAGATTTGAAAACCAGTGGCTCAGGGAGAATACATGCGCTACGGTCATTCAAACCTCATGGGATATCACTACAGGTTCACCTATTGCAGCACGCATCTCGGCCTGCACTACTGCTCTGCGCGAATGGAGTAAAAATTTGGAAGGCAATTTTAAGAACAAAGTTTCAGCACTCCGTAGACGCTCCGAAGTTCTGAGAAGGCGAACTGATCAGATGGGAATTGAACTTTTCAAAGCAACCAGAGCAGAATATATTAAAACGCTTCAACAACAAGATGATTATTGGAAGCAAAGAGCGAAACTCCACTGGCTCCAAGATGGGGATAATAATTCAAGATACTTCCACTTATATGCCTCTGCACGCAGGAAAATCAATTCAATAACAGAACTACAGAACAATGAGGGGAGAATGTGTGATTGGAACAATGGTCTAGAAGATATCTTACACGATTATTTCCAACAGATCTTTACAAGTACCGGAAGTACAAGCAGCAACATCCTCAATGCAGTCAATAAGCACATCTCGGATGAACAGAACCTATTTTTAACTAAACCCTTCGAAGCTGAAGATGTCAAAGCGGCCTGTTTTGCTATGAGTCCGAACAAAAGCCCCGGGCCTGACGGCCTCAATCCGACTTTTTTTCAAAACTTCTGGCCGATTATTGGAAGGGACATCAGTATGTTCTGTCTTCAGACCCTTCATAGAGCTCAACTACCGCCAAACTGTAATGATACGCTGATAGTACTCATTCCAAAGAAAACAATTGTGGAGAAGGTAACTGACCTTAGACCAATTGCACTATGCAATGTGATCTTCAAAATCATATCCAAAATTCTTGCACAAAGATTTAAAGCGGTGCTCCCTTCAGTAATCTCCGACAGCCAGAGTGCCTTCATACAGGATCGCCTAATATCAGACAACGTAATCGCAGCCTATTAAGTCATCCACCACATGAAAAATAAGAGGCAAGGGAAGAAAGGGGCTGTAGCTCTAAAGCTCGACATGAGCAAAGCCTATGACCGTGTTGAATGGCAATTTCTATGGGATATGCTGACAAAAATGGGTTTTGATAGCTTCTGGATCAGTTGGATGAAAATGTGTGTAAAATCAGTCAGTTACAAGATCACACAAGAAGGTTGTTGGTCCCTTATAACGTTACAAGTATAGTTCCAAGGGGGGGGGGGTTAGGAACTATTTAAACTTTTTTTAATTTAGGGCAGACTTCTTTTCTTAAGAGAAAAGGTTTTAACAGCGGCGCTGAGTAAACAGCAAGATACTGGCTTAGTCAACTGGTGACTAGGTCAGTTTCTTAACTTGAGTCAGGATATAGCACTTAGAGTCTATTCCTGAGCTCAGATGTTCGATGCGCACAACTCAGCTTGACCTCTTTACTTGGTCAGTTTTTGGTTATTTAAGCAAGTAATATATATAAGGAGTTTAAGGTAAGAAATACGTTACTCAGCAGATTTATCCAGGTTCGGCTTCTAAGCCTATGTCCTGTCCCTGGAACACGTTCCGAGCTTTCGAATCCTCTACTGAGCTCTTTAAAGGTAGAGCCTCAAACCTTTTACAATCTTAGCAACTGAGTATAACAAGAGTACCTTCCTCTATACCTCTACTCAATCCTAATCTCTCGCTGAGTACTATAACCGAGTACTCAGCCTCTCCTTTCTAATCTCTAGAAATGATAAGTGTTTGTCCTAAACAATGATTGCTAAGACACCTTAGATGATTGAATAATCACTCTAGACTTTTACACAGAAGATATGAAATTTAGTGTAAGATTGCTTTGCTTTTTTGCTTGCAGAACTTGCGTAGAAATTTGGTCAACGTAATGGCTTGATCAAGTTCTATGTTGAATGAAGCAACTGATGGCACTATTTATAGAGACGTCTGAGGCATCGGTCATTTCGAATTTCGAAATAACCGTTGGAGGGAAACGGCTTCCAGTCGTTGTCATCCTGACTTTCTCAGAGCTCTCGGCCAATCAGATTTGAGTATCTTCTGTCCTCGGTCAGCTTTTGGTCAGCTCGGCAGAATGTCTCTCCTTTTATGGTAAAGTCAACTGGACAGCATACTGTGTCGTCTGAACTTTACCCAAAGTGGAAACACTTTGTCTGGAAGTTTTCCTTAGCCAGCTGCTGTCTTGTACGCTTTGTCGAATCAACTCAGCAGCTTCGTTCCGAAGTTGTTCCCTGAAGGTCTTCTAGATCCTTCTTCCGCTGAGTTGCATTTTGTCCATAACGACAACGTTTTGACATACGCGGCCCGAGTTGCTTTAAATTGTTTGACTTGGGCTTTGACTCTTGTATTGGGCTTGGGCCTTTTAATCCTTGTGTCTTATAAACAATTTAACTCAACATTGAACAAACACATTAGTAGAATAAATCAAAGCATTTAAACTTAGTGTGTTTAGAATATTATACTTAAACAATTTTGTCAAATCAAAATTATGTGGAAAGGTGTTTCAACAAACTCCCCCATTTTGATGTTGGCAAAACTATTCAGCGAAGAACTCAGTGTTGAGCTCCCCCATGATAGTTGACCTAATATAACTTAGTGAACTCCCCCGTCAGGGTTGAGCTACTGACTTAGTTTTACTCTAAACATTTAAAGGTTTAATTGAGTAAGTCTAAGGTCAGTTTTCGGATATAGGTCAGCTCATGGAACAGATTCTATTATACTCAGTATTAAGCGGAAGGTTTTAACATTCAAATAGCGCTGAGTAATTTGTTGTTCAATGCGTTTTATAAGACAATGTTACAAGTCAATGTCAAACATGTTATCAGTATTGGGTTCAATCAATAAATTTTATAAGCATTAAATATAGCTGATTCAATTGAAGATACATCATGACATAATACACAGCATCGTATAAAAATAATTCATAACTCAGGGTTTGAACAGAAGATGCAAGTATTGATATTTAATATAGGTAGTCAGCGTTTACAAACAAAAGTGAAAAGGCAGGCATAGAGACTACATACTTAGCCTATACTGAGCGAGCCTATATCTATTTCTTTCTCTTCTGTTTGGACTGACTAGACTCATGCTGTGTTCTCGCTTGTTCTTTCTCCCCCGTTTTGTCAGCATCGGGAGGAGGAATCCTAAAGGCGTCGGTTAAGACGGCTCTGGTCAGTTCTGTGGACAGCGCTTTAAGTCTATCGGCGCTTTCATTGACACCATCAAAGATAGCCACTCCATTATCTGAGACCTCGGAGGGTATATTAAGCTCAGCAGCGCTGATCATGCTGACTATGAAAGCTTGAGATTTACCTACCCAAGTAAGTGCATCAGTCAGACCAGGAATGATTTGAGTAAAGAGGTGTCATAGTATTGACGTTGAACATTGATGTGACGTATGTGGTTGAAGGTTTGTCTGGTGATAGATAGCATTTCATTTTGCTTCGTAGCGTCAGTATCCATCTCTTGCTTGTTCAGATTCAGCAATCGAACGGCCTCACCAATTTGCTCCACTGAGCACTGAGAATAGGAGACCATTTGCTCGTTGGTTTTGATTTGCTTGGTGTGAAGCTGAGCAAAGAGCATTTTAACTTCATCAGAAGTAGCATAGCGTGTGTTCGCAGCTGACAAAGTCTGAACTTGTTCTTGAAGAGCGTTGAGATGTTGAACTGTTGTCAGCTGGATCTTAGCCAGCTTTGCGATGGAATCCTGCTTAGCTTGCTGTGCTTGAAAGGTAATGATGATACTCAGCAAGTCCTTAAATCCCTTAACTTCGTTGAGAAGTTGAGTTACTTGGGAGAGCTGAGTAGTCTCAACAGTAGAGGACCCAGCAACAGGAGGAGTAGTTTGTTAAAGGTCTTTGATCAATGTCTACACCGAGTCGATGATTCGTTTACCAGACTCAGTGACCTTTATGTAGCTTTGAGAGCCTTCATTAAGTTGTCCAGTGACATTAGTATGACCGGTTGGAAGAGGATTGAGTGGGATGACTTGGTCAGTGACTGGAGTTGTGTTTTCAATCTGCACTTGGTTAGATTGGGAAAGAGTTTGATCGGCAGAGATGTTGAGTGGAGAGGAAGTAATCCGGATGCTGTCGGTGCTAACTGAGACAGGAATGTTCTGAGTCAGCACAATGCTTGGATTGACAGCATCGACGGGAATTGATTCCACTTGACTCGTAGAATTTGTGGAAGCATTCAAGTCGGCATGTTCCTTTAGTGAAGAAACAGAGGCTTGCTTTTCTAGAGAAGCCGGTGGAGTAGAGGATGGTTGTTTTCTGAAAAATTTCAGTTTCAGTTTAGAAGGATCTTGGGTCGGCTTTTGAATGACAAAGTCAGGAACAGTTGGTGGTTGAACAGGAATATCAATTATTGACTTCTGACTTGCCTTGACCAATCTTCTTCTGCGAGGAGGAGGAGGGTCAGCTTGGATAGACTCTCCTGAATGAGATGGAGAAGTTTGTTCTTGATCAGCTTCTTGATCAACATTAAGCTGGTCAGCTTGTTCTTGTACTTGATCAACATTGTGTTGGTCATGTTCTTGTTCTTCTCCAGCAGCCAACTCAGTATTGGCATGCTCAGCTTCAATCTCACTAGCTGTCTCCTCGGAGTCAGCTTCATCACTGTTTTCTTCGCCCTGTTCCTCATCTTCTTCATCCTCCCCATCCAATTCTTCCTCAACTTGTGCAATGAACTGATCGTCCAGTTGCACATCATCCTCTTGCTGTACAGCCTCAGTTCCTAGACACTGTGTGTAGTGAGAATCACCAGGAACAATGACGTCAGTAGGGATTGCGTCAATTGGAGTCAGTGAAGAAGACTTCTGCTTCTTTTGTGGTTGCTCATCAGCATCTGGTCTTTCCTCAATTTCAGGCTCATCTTGCCTGCTCCTTTTCTCAGCTGACTTAGGTCTCTCCTGACCTGGTTCAGCAACTAACTTAGGCTTCTTTTCCTTAGGCTCAGCCTTCTTTGAAGGAGTCTCAAGAGCTTTTCTCTTACGAGCAGTTGGAGCCTTTGTCCTTCTTCTTTGCTTGGGAGCTGTTCCCTCAGCTTGTTGTTCACCAGCAGCAGCGGATTTTGCTTTCTTTAGGGGCTGATTGAACTTTAACGCCCTCAGCGAAGCAGCTGTGATCTCAGATCCTCTAGCTTTAACTTCATCAGTCAGGTCTATTTGATGATCAATGAGGATCCTGGTGATGAGCGAGCCCAGCCTGAGAGTTCCAGTGCTCCATAGGAACCCAGCAATTAGAAATACTGGCATGTTGATCGGTTTGTATGTCAGCATATGCCATATGAAGCATTGCTCAAAGTTCATTGCTGAGGTGGTGCAGTTGATCTTAGGATAAATGAAGTAGGTCAGCAGATAGTGAGCCATCTTTTGATGCTGACCCATAGAGGAACTGGAGACTTCTCCTGAGTGGCCTTCAGGTTTACAGAAGGTGACTTCGTACCCAGTACCGTCATGATCTCCAGATCTTCTCAGCTTTGCTCCTTCATTTAACTTCAGCAAATTCGCCAAATAGGTGGGATTGATGAAAATCGTTTTCCCCCTTACTACTGTTGCCAGATAGTCCTGGTTATCATCAGCGACTTGGAGGTTCTTGTAGAACTCCCTTACTAGGTCAGGATAGGTGTGATCCCTAATAGAGAACAGCTCGGTCCATCCTTTTTGCGATATCCATTCGCAGAAGGGTTGCTCGGAAGTCACGAAGTTCTCAGAGACCCATCGTGAGAAGTCCACCTTCCATTCGCTAATGTTATCAAAAACCTTAGTATAGGTTCTGATTTTGGTCGGTTTTCCTTTGGAGGAGGCAGCTTGCCCAGCTTTGCCTTTGCTCGGCGTAGTGACCATGGTAGTTTCAGGCACAGCAGTTTGCCTGGAGGGTTCATCGGAGCTGGTCTTAGGGTGACCAGCACCGGAGATGTTGACGGAAACTTTAGTCATAGTTTCAGAACAAGTTTGGGAAGCTTTGAGAGTTTTTAGAGACAAAGCTTTGCCTTAGAATTCGATAGGTGTAAAGAAAATAATAAATGGGGATTTACCCATTATTTATAGCGGTGAAGAGTGGATCTTATCGAATCCATGTGTCAGTTTTGCCTTGGGATTGTCAACCGACAAGGATCCTGGCTTTTATGACACATTCGGCGCATACGTCATCCTAGGTGGCTATACGCGTGCTTTTTTATTTAATGCAACGGATCTAACACTCAACGTTTAGAATACTAAGCGTTTTGGATTCTGAGTGGTCAGTAGTATATGAAAGGATGATTTCTCAGTTTAAGATTACTACTAGGTGTGCATATTGACTCAGTATTGATGTGTATTTTGTGTTAAGTACTCAGCATAACAATCACTCAGCATGCATTTGCATAAATCATTCAGCATAGTAATTCACTCATCATAAATTTACATTTTAGAACAGGAATTTACTGAAGAGGATTAAACATACCAATGGCTTCTCTCAGTATGCTGAACTGTTCACGAGCCAGTGGCTTTGTGAAGATATCCGCAAGTTGGTCATCCATTGGGACATAGGTCAGCTTTATCTCACCTTTGAGTACATGGTCTCTAATGAAGTGATGCCTTATGCTGACATGCTTCATTCTGCTGTGTTGAATTGGGTTCTTTGATAGATCAATTGCACTTTTTTTGTCGCATTTGACCTGAATTGTCTTTGTTTGAACACCATAGTCTTCAAGTTGTTGCTTAATCCATAGGACTTGAGCAACACAATGACCAGCAGCAATGTACTCAGCTTCAGTGGTAGACAAGGCTACTGACGCCTGCTTCTTGCTGAACCAAGATACAAGACAACTTCCTAAGAAATGACATCCTCCAGAGGTGCTTTTTCGTTCTAGCTTGTCTCGACCATAGTCAGCGTCAGTGTATCCAACGAGTGTAAAGCCATGAGTGTTGGGATACCATAAACCTGCGTTCACTGAGCTTTGCAAGTATCTAAGGATTCTTTTTACAGTTATGTAATGAGATTCCTTAGGGTTAGATTGATATCTAGCACAGTAGCATACTGAGAACTGAATGTCCGGTCTACTGGCTGTTAAGTAAAGTAGAGAGCCTATCATACCTCGATACAATTTGCTGTCTACTGACTTACCATTCTCGTCAGCGCAGAGGACAGTGTCAGTGCCCATAGGAGTGGATATTGGCTTGCAATTTTCCAAGTCATATTTCTTTAATATCTCCTTGGCATATTTAGCTTGACTGATGAAGATGCCATTCTTTCCTTGTTTTATTTGAAGTCCGAGAAAGAAGTTGAGTTCTCCCATCATCGACATTTCAAACTCAGTCTGCATTTGTTTGCTAAATTCCTTGCACATTGATTCGTTAGTTGCACCAAATATTATATCATCAACATAAATTTGAGCCAGCAGGGTATCTTTACCCTTTCTCTTAATGAATAAGGTTGTATCAGCTTTGCCCCTGACATAGTTTCTAGTCAGCAGGAAACTGGTCAGCCTCTCATACCAAGCACGTGGTGCTTGCTTGAGGCCGTACATAGCGTTTTTGAGCTTATAAACGTGGTTTGGGAATTTAGGATCCTCAAACTCAGGAGGTTGATTAACATAAACTTCCTCGTTTATAACTCCCTTAAGAAATGCACTTTTAACATCCATTTGAAACAGTTTAAAGTTCATGTAAGATGCATATGCACATAAAATCCTAATGGCCTCTAGCCTTGCCACTGGGGCAAAGTTCTCACCGTAGTCAATACCTTCTTGCTGACTGTAGCCCTGAGCTACAAGCCTTGCTTTGTTCCTGACTACGTTTTCTTGCTCATCCAGCTTGTTGCGGAAGACCCATCTTGTTCCAATGGTCTTCTGACTCCTTGGATGTGGAACTAGCTCCCATACATCGTTTCTTCTGAATTGGTCAAGTTCCTCTTGCATTGCGCTCATCCAGAATTCATCTTCCTCAGCATCAGCGAAGTTCTTAGGTTCCTGAACTGAGACGAAGGCTACATTGCTGAGGTACCTCCTGAGTTGATTCCTCGTCATCAGGGTATTCCCAGCAGAATCAAGGATTGCACTCTCTGAGTGCCCTCTTGGAATCCTTATCTCTTTAGGTAGATTGATGTCTTGTGCTGTCTGTGTTTCAACATTCTCTGCAGAAGTAGACTGGTCAGTGAAAACAATCTTAGGTTCACTCTTACTCTTGGTCAGCCTTTTAGTGAATGACTCAGCAGCTGGTTCTTGGTCAGCGGTTGCTGAGTGTGGATCATCCTCGGTCAGTGGCTGGTATCTACCTGCAGGGTTAGTCTCGTCGAACTCAACATATACTGACTCTTCTAAAGTTTGAGTTCGTTTATTGAAAACTATGTATGCTTTGCTGTTTGTTGAGTAGCCTAAAAAGATAGCCTCATCAGCTTTTGAGTCAAACTTTCCTAAGCTATCTTTGGTATTCAAAATAAAACATTTACAGCCAAAAGCACGAAAGTATCCAATGTTGGGCTTTCGTCCTTTCCAAAGTTCATAGGGGGTTTTCTTTAATATAGGTCTAACTAGAGCCCTATTAAGAATATAGCACGCTGTGTTAACAGCCTCTCCCCAAAAATACTTTGGAAGCCTATGCTCATCCAGCATTGTCCTGGCTATTTCAACCAGAGTTCTGTTCTTCCTTTCAACAACCCCATTTTGTTGAGGTGTTCTAGGAGCAGAGAAATTGTGATCAATGCCGCTGGCTTCACAGAATTCAACAAACTTTTGGTTTTTGAATTCTCCACCATTATCACTTCGGATGTGAGCCAATTTTAGGTCTTTATCATTTTCAATTTTTCTAACCAAATTTGAAAATGTCTCAAAGGTCTCATCCTTGCTACTCAGCAAGATGACCCAAGTGTACCGAGAGAAGTCATCTACAATGACCAAGGAAAATCTTCTTCCACCCAGGCTCAGCGACTGGACTGGACCGAAGAGATCCAAGTGTAGTAACTCTAACAGACGCTTAGTTGAGACAATGTTTTTACTGTGAAAAGATTGTTTGGTTTGTTTTCCAGCTTGACAAGCGTGGCATAATTGATCTTTTTCAAATTTAAGTTCAGGCAGTCCCTCAACCAATTGCTTTCTTGCTAATTTGGCCAGGAGGTCCATCTTACATGACCAAGTCTCCTGTGCCATAGCCAGGAATTTTCTTCCTTTGATACTAAGCATACAGTTTTTGAAAACTTTTTCTCTAAGTCTAGCATAAAGACATTATCTATGCGAGGGGCAGTTAAAATTAACTCATTTGATTTACCCTCGTATATTTTACATCCAGTAGCATCAAATATAACTTTTCTCCCATTGTCACATAGCTGAGCTATGCTGAGTAAGTTATATTTGAGTCCGCTGACTAGGGAGACAGATTCAATAGTAGGATTACCTCCAATGGTTCCTGACCCTACTATCTTACCCTTTTTGTTGTCTCCAAAACTTACGCTTCCTCCTCGTTTACGCTCAAACGTGATGAATTGAGTTTCATCACCAGTCATATGCCTCGAGCATGCGCTGTCAATATACCACATCTTTGACTTCTCAGCACACCTCAGGCTTACCTGCATTGTAACTAGTTACTTTTAGGTACCCAATTCTTTTTGGGTCCTTGCTTGTTAGGTGCAACAGGTAAAGCATCATATTTTATTTTATGGCAACATTCTTGGATAGTATGACCATTCTTTCCACAGAAGTCACAGCTGACCTTCTGTTTAGGTTGTCTCATTGACTGGTCAGCACCCCAGTGCTGAGCATGCCAGCACACCTTTGTGGTGTGACCTTTCTTCCCACAGAAGTCACACTGGACATTCCGCTGGGGATTCCATCTCTGCTGAGTACCTTGGTACTGAGTTCTCAGAGGAATGTTTCTTTTATTTGGAACCTTTAATTGGTTCTGGATAGTTGTGACGTCCTTTCTCAGTTTCTTTGAAACTGATTGGACTTCAGAGACAGACTCATATATGATCTTCATGTTATCATGCAAAGTTGAGTTGTCCTGAAGAAGGTATCTGAGATCACTCAGCTTGATCTCTTCAACCTCGTCACAGCGCCTGCTGAGTGCTCTAATTTTCCTATTACACTTTTTCACAAGTGTATAGAGATCACTCAGGGCATTACCCATTTCGTTTCTAAGCTGGGAAAGTGATATTACCTTATTTGATTGCTCCTCGTCGTCAGATGCAACGGAGAGGTCAGCATGCTCAGAGACGCACGGCTCAGCAAGTTCGTCAGCCATGAAGCATATATTCGCTGACTCGGTGGCCTCAGCTTCTGTTGATGACTCATCACTTTCGCTCCATGTAGCCACCATTGCCTTTTTGCCGTTCTTCTTATCTTTCCTCAGCGTGGGGCAGCTTGACTTTATATGGCCAGTTTGATGACATTCAAAGCATGTAATGGGCTTTGAGTTGTCTTTCTTGTATTTGCTGTCGCTGGACTCAGCTTTATACTTATCAAACTTTCTGTAAGGCTTCTTAGAATATTTGTCATTTTTCCTGAACAGCCTTTTCATCTTCCTTGTGAACATAGCCATCTCTTCATCATCTGTTGAGCTCCCATCAGTGGAGTCAGCTTTCATGACAAGAGATTTCTGCTTCTTGTCTTCAGACTTTTCCTTCACCTCGAAGTTTTTCATTGATATCTCATGGGTCAGCAACGAGCCGATGAGTTCGTCATATTTGTAGGTGGTTAAGTCCAGCGCTTCCTCAACAGCGGTCTTCTTTGCTTGCCAGTCTTTAGGAAGACTCCTGAGTATCTTTTTGACTTGTTCTTCCTCAGTGAAGATCTTCCCAAGTCTCTTGAGCTCATTTATGATGTTGGTAAACCTTGCATTCATGTCAGATATACCCTCATCATTGTTCATTTCGAACAGCTCGTACAGTCTCATCTGCTGGTTCACCTTGGACTCATTTACTTTATTGGTTCCCTCGTAGGTGACCTCTAGCTTCTTCCAGATCTCTTGCGCCGACTCACAACCTGAGATTTTATTATATTCTGCAGCATCGAGCGCACAGTGAAGCATATTTATAGCCGAAGTATGATTTTGTAGCTTCTTGAGATCATCCTCTGTCCATTTGGCCTCAGCTTTAACAACTGTTTGGCCAGCCACAACTTCGACAGGTACAAATGGACCTTGGACTATGGATAGCCAGACACTCATGTTTGTAGCCTGAATGAAATTTTTCATCCTATTCTTCCAGAAGGTATAGTTAGACCCGAAGAATAGAGGAGGCCGAGTAATGGACAGCCCCTCAGGTAAGATCTGAGTTGTTTGGTTTCCTGGGAGAAACCGAGTGCTGTTTTCGCCCATAGTGGGGATCAGCTCAAGGTGGTTAAAC
The DNA here is from genome assembly GCF_963576675.1 of Euphorbia lathyris. Classification (NCBI taxonomy): domain Eukaryota; kingdom Viridiplantae; phylum Streptophyta; class Magnoliopsida; order Malpighiales; family Euphorbiaceae; genus Euphorbia; species Euphorbia lathyris. The sequence continues at coordinate 71,634,687 of NC_088913.1, forward strand.
CTTTTATAGTGAGCTCTTGAGTCTCTGATACCACTTGTTGGTCCCTTATAACGTTACAAGTATAGTTCCAAGGGGGGGTTAGGAACTATTTAAACTTTTTTTAATTTAGGGCAGACTTCTTTTCTTAAGAGAAAAGGTTTTAACAGCGGCGCTGAGTAAACAGCAAGATACTGGCTTAGTCAACTGGTGACTATGTCAGTTTCTTAACTTGAGTCAGGATATAGCACTTAGAGTCTATTCCTGAGCTCAGATGTTCGATGCGCACAACTCAACTTGACCTCTTTACTTGGTCAGTTTTTGGTTATTTAAGCAAGCAATATATATAAGGAGTTTAAGGTAAGAAATACGTTACTCAGCAGATTTATCCAGGTTCGGCTTCTAAGCCTACGTCCTATCTCCAGAACACGTTCCGAGCTTTCGAATCCTCTACAGAGCTCTTTAAAGGTAGAGCCTCAAACCTTTTACAATCTTAGCAACTGAGTATAATAAGGGTACCTTCCTCTATACCTCTACTCAATCCTAATCTCTCGCTGAGTACTATAACCGAGTACTCAGCCTCTCCTTTCTAATCTCTAGAAATGATAAGTGTTTGTCCTAAACAATGATTGCTAAGACACCTTAGATGATTGAATAATCACTCTAGACTTTTACACAGAAGATATGAAATTTAGTGTAAGATTGCTTTGCTTTTTTGCTTGCAGAACTTGCGTAGAAATTTGGTCAGCGTAATGGCTTGATCAAGTTCTATGTTGAATGAAGCAACTGATGGCACTATTTATAAAGACGTCTGAGGCATCGGTCATTTCGAATTTCGAAATAACCGTTGGAGGGAAACGGCTTCCTGTCGTTGTCATCCTGACTTGCTCAGAGCTCTCGGCCAATCAGATTTGAGTATCTTCTGTCCTCGGTCAGCTTTTGGTCAGCTCGACAGAATGTCTCTCCTTTTATGGTAAAGTCAACTGGACAACATACTGTGTCGTCTGAACTTTACCCAAAGTGGAAACACTTTGTCTGGAAGTTTTCCTTAGCTAGCTGCTGTCTTGTACGCTTTGTCGAATCAACTCAACAGCTTCGTTCCGAAGTTGTTCCCTGAAGGTCTTCTAGATCCTTCTTCCGCTGAGTTGCATTTTGTCCATAACGACAACGTTTTGACATACGCGGGCCGAGTTGCTTTAAATTGTTTGACTTGGGCTTTGACTCTTGTATTGGGCTTGGGCCTTTTAATCCTTGTGTCTTATAAACAATTTAACTCAACATTGAACAAACACATTAGTAGAATAAATCAAAGCATTTAAACTTAGTGTGTTTAGAATATTATACTTAAACAATTTTGTCAAATCAAAATTATGTGGAAAGGTGTTTCAACAAAGGTCGGGAAATTGGACCCATCAAACCATCACACGGCCTAAGGCAAGGCGACCCACTCAGTCCCTTTTTGTTTTTAGTATGTGCAAAGGGACTATCTGTAATCCTACAGGCTAAGGAAGCTTCCGGTGCTATTCATGGTTATCAAGTGGCAAGACTAGCTCCGCGCATATCTCACCTGTTCTTCGCGGATGATAGTTACCTATTTTTTCAGGCAAACACAAATGAGGCTGAGACAATCCACCAGTGTCTTATGGAATATGAAGAGGCTTCTGAACAAAGTATAAATCTTGAGAAGTCGGCTCTCTTCTACAGCTCCAACACCACAACACTAGACAAATCCTCTTGCAGTGCTATTTTGGGCATTCACGAAGTCCAAGAGCTTAGCTTCTATCTCGGGGCACCTGCAGATGTTGGAAGGAATAAGATGCACACATTTGGCTTCCTCAAGGACCGTATCCGAGCCAGATTAGCCAATTCTAAAGAGAAGTTCCTCTCCCGAGCTGGAAAGGAAATATTAATTAAATCAGTTCTTCAATCCATCCCGACATACATCATGAGTATCTTCTTACTTCCAAACCAATTCTTCACAGAGGTGGAAAGACTATTGAACCGATTCTGGTGGCAGAATGACAGCTCATCAAGTAACGGGATGCACTGGATGAGTTATGATAAGCTTTGCGCTCCTAAAAGATCTGGTGGCTTAGGCTTCCGACATTTGCACGAGTTCAATCTAGCTCTCCTCACCAAACAAGCATGGCGGGTTATTCAAAATCCGGACTCACTTACAAGCCGCATACTAAAAGCCAGGTACTTTCCTTCCACGGACTTTCTCAACGCAGGTACGGGACATAACCCATCATTCGTCTGGCGGAGCATCCTCGCCTACAAGCCCCTACTGTTAAAAGGTCTCAGAAGAAGAGTGGGCAACGGCACCCAAACACGAATATGGGGAGATCCCTGGCTACCAACCTGTGATAATCCCAAAATTACTAATCCTGTCTCTCAAGACCTACCAACTGGGAGCGTTAGTGACTTGCTATCGGAGGACGGACGCTGGAATTTCAATCTGCTGCAAATTCACTTCAACTTGAGGGACCGGAAACTCATCCTCTCGATTCCACGAACAAATATGACACAATCTGACTCATGGTTTTGGGGAATGGAAAAAACGGGTCAATACACAGTTAAATCCGGCTATCGGCTTCTCATATCAGACAAGCACCCACAAATTGAACAACAGCATAGAGAATGGAATAACATATGGAAGATTCAAGCTGCACCAAAAATAAAGAACCTCATCTGGAGAGTTTTTTCTGGTTGTTTACCTGTTATGCAGAATCTTATACTCAGACACAGCAATCTATCTCCTCTATGTCCTGTATGCAAATCTAAAGATGAAGATGAGAATCATGTGTTCATTCAGTGCCCGACTACTCAACTTCTCTGGCTCGAACTATTTGGGGATAACAGAATGAGTTCAGTAGATGATTTCAGACCATGGCTGTCAACGATACTGGATTGTAATGATCCCCCAACAACTGCCAAATTTGCTTACATAATATGGTGGATCTGGAAGGACCGCAACAACCAAGTCTGGAATAACACAAAATTAAAACCAGAAGAAATTCTTGACCGCGCTGCACAGGAACAATCAGATTGGATCTGGGCCAAGGAGAAGCAAATCGCAATAAGGACTCAACCAATTATTGCCGAAGCAATGGCAATAAAAGAGGCCCTTTCCTGGATCAAGACGCATAACTTGACCAATGTGGACATCCGGTCCGACTGCCTGTCAGTAGTCCAGGCCATCAACAACCAAGAGCGTTTTTTATCATACCTCGCGGATATTATTTTTATTTGTTGCAATTATTTACATGAGCTAGAAGATGTTTCTATCTAATTTGTTAAACGTTCAGCGAACTGTGCAGCTCATAGCCTGGCTAGAGTAGTCAGTTCTGAGTCTGTTCGTGAGGAGTGGTCCTGTACTTTTTCCATTATTTCCTCTATTCTTTTGACCGATTTAATTTAATAAAGTGATCTTCCTTTAAAAAAAAAAAAAAACTTCCATCCAGAACCAAGTGTCCATGTATGAGAAGACAAATATTACAATCCAAACTAAGATTAATTTTTTTAATTATATTATTCATTTGTAACCCCCAAAAAAATATTATATTATTCATTTATCGAATTGGAGTAGAGAAGAACCTCAGAAAAAGGAAAAACTTTTCCTACATCTGATTTTGATATACACAAGACTCAAATCTAATCTAAAATATTGTTTAAAAATGAGTTCCCAATCTCATCCAATTACTAATTTATTGGCATATATTTAAGTGGAAAAAGATGTTCAATGAGTTCATCAAATACAATTAATTGTACAAATTAAGGTACTTTTGAGAATATAAAAAACTATTTTCATCACCTTAAAAGAAAACAATAAAACATTATTTTCATCTAAACAAAACAATTTTTATTTTTATTTATAAAAATGGTGTTTGTTTCTTTTCTTTTTTTTCTTTTTTTGTATATTTTGTTTATCTTTTCACGCCTAAGAGTATATATTTTAGTATGTGATTAGAACTAGAAAAATTTTATTAGTTGTTTTTTTTAGTATGAATCAATTATTGTTTCAGTTAATAGTAAAATACTATTTCTCCTACGAAAAAATGTTTTCGCTTAAACTTGTCAGAGCTTAATATAAGATATATGATTGAGCATCAACTATCAGATCGAGCTTTTAGTTAAATTGGTTCCATGACATACTCTAGGACCAAACGGTTGAGGGTTCGAGTTCTGGCAACCTCATTAATTTATTGTTGTTAAAACACATGGCGGGATTGACCTATGTTGTATAAGATATATTATTGAATTTTAACTATTAGCTCGAACTTTTAGTTAAATTGGTTCCATGACAAAACTATCCCCATGAAAAAAGCTCATGGCTTTTCGTACAGCTCTAATTTTACACTTAACAAAATGATTTTCAAAATAATAACGCATAAACAATTCAACTAATATCATCACTCCAAATATAAGATATATGATTGAGCATCAACTATCAGCTCGAGCTTTTAGTTAAATTGGTTCCATGACATACTCTAGGACCAAACGGTTGAGGGTTCGAGTTCTGGCAACCTCATTAATTTATTGTTGTTAAAACACATGGCGGGATGGACCTATGTTGTATAAGATATATTATTGAATTTTAACTATTAGCTCGAACTTTTAGTTAAATTGGTTCCATGACAAAACTATCCCCATGAAAAAAGCTCATGGCTTTTCGTACGGCTCTAATTTTACACTTAACAAAATGATTTCCAAAATAATAACGCATAAACAATTCAACTAATATCATCACTCCAAATATAGTTAAAAAATGTAATTGATCTAAAACTTTGATTCCTTCCTTTAGGATTTAATAAAATAAAATCAAGAAATTACACTTGTCATATGACTCTCTCGTTAAATAATTCAAATGATATTAATATATATTTAAAAGTCATCATGATGGTACAACTAAAATTATGTTTTAAAAAGATCATATTTTGTTTGTATGGGTAAAGGATGTAATGATAAATATAAATTATTGCCCTAAATATGATTCCTAGTTGAGTAGTATAATTGTATTTGTGTTATTCCTAGTTATTTACAAATACTTTTACTATATATATATATATATATATATATATATATATTGGTTGTGGTGAAGCTCTTAGCCTAGTGGTTGAGAGCTTACCTATGCCTTGGGAGGTCATGGGTTCGAATCACATCCGGGCAGTTCACAAAAATTCTTTCCATTCCCAAAGGTGAGGATCAAACCCTAAACCTTTAGTTAAGGAAGAAGAAACCATTACTACTCCACTGCAACCTTATTTATTTAATTACATAGATTATTTTATTAGTTTTTGTATCAAATATTTGTTTGTTGATTGGTAGAAAACATGTCCAGTTAATTATTTTATATATTAACAATAATTGCTAATTATAGTTTTATCAAACACAAATAATAATCAATCCGTTAACAAAAAATAACTAACATAAACAACGTGATACAAATTAATTAGGGACGAGTTAGTTTTAATCGTAAACTAATAAAGATATTTCTTCTCTAGCTAAATGACAAATTACAATAAAGAACAATTACATAGTTAATTGACAAATATGGAGTGACAAAGTTGTAATTAAGGAGGAAGCTGGAGTAAGGAACAAGTTCTTTAAAATGAATCCAAGTGGAGCGTGCCTAATTCCGAGCGGAGCGTGGATTGGCTGCTGGACTTTTCTCCGGATCATTCCTTGATTCACACGGAGTGTGTTTTCACTCAAGCGGAGCGTGGATTGGTTGCTGGACTTTTCTCCGAATCAAAACTTCCTTCACGCAAAGCGTGCTTTCACTCACGTGGAGCGTGCCTTAGCTGCTGACTTGCCATGTGGCACTATTTTGGCCTCTTTATTCACTTGTTGTTCATGCTCGGTTCTTCCTCCGACTTTCCTCTCCCAGACTCGATCCTCCAAGGAGATGCCCCGCATCATACACTCTCTCTTAAAAAGAACTTGACCCCAAATTACTTGCTACATATTGATGAGGCGTGTTTGTTTTGAGCGGGCCCAAGCTCTCAAATTGAACCAAGGTGTTGTTCGAAATGAATTCAAGAAGCCCACTCCACATATTACCAGATTTTTCTTCTCCTCACGAGCTTTTCCCCATATCTCAACTAGTGCCTCACCCCGGCTTTCATCTTCCGTGATACTTATCTCCCAATCTCTACCAACATCGAATGGTATATCTTGGTGAAGCTTGTCAAACCACTTTCCAACAAATGCTTGGATGGTCTTCCAACGCCCCTCATTTCATTGAACGGACCACCCATGGATCCTCTTGATCTCCCCATCACGAACTTGAGGAATCAACACAATCTTCTTCCGCCTATGGCCTACCTCGAATGGAATGTCCCGACGACACGTATCAACCCAATTAGAATCAATCCCATAAATACTCTTCAAAACCCCAACATGACCTTGAGTCGAATATGCTCGGACCCTAATATACCTCACGCCATCAACCCGGATGCTAGTTTCAACCTCCACTTGCTCATAGCCGACCTCAAATGGCATGTACCGGTGCCTTGTATCAACCCAAATTGGAGCGATCCCTTGAGTACTCTTCACAACCCAAACATGGTTTTGAATTGAGTATGCCCGACCTTTGCTTTCACTCACTTCACTAACTCGACTATCATATTCCACCTTGACTTGCCTATGGCCCACATCAAACAGAATATCCCGGCAACACTTGTCAACCCACTTCTTAGCGAACTCAAGCACACACATAGTAGCTCCATCTATCTCCACCTTGGGTTAACAACCTCGGGACCTCAAGACTTGCCATTTTACTAACTTGGTTATTATCCCACAAGTCTTGCGTTTCTTCCATCTTCTAAATATTACTTGGGTGACCGTTCCCACTCAACAAATACTCAATGAAGCTCGTATTATTCACAATAAGGTCACCCCTCACGGGCTCATCATAGAAAAGATCCCTCAACATACACAACCAAGATTCCAACACATATATTTCAATAAAGCACAAAAGAATAAGTTCAGATTTTACCAAGTGAGTGACTTGATTCTTTTGCATGTGGCATGTGCTAGGCACCTCGGTGCTATCAATATAGGCCTCATAGAGTAACCTTCCTCCTCCTCTTTAGAGCTCAATTCTCCATGTGTAGGACTAGATGCACTATCTCCCGGATCCCATGCTATGTCTCGTGGTAGCTTTCTCAAAGGTGGAAGCCCTTTAGGTGGCTCGTTGAAAGGCATGTGCTTGTCCCCTTCGGACATCGGCTCAACTTCCTCACTTTCCACTTTGCTACCCCCATTCTCAACCACATTCTCCTCTTTTGGATTTGACTTCATTAGGAGAGTGGCTAGCTAATTCATCCATGGAACCCAAGTCAAGATGATTCAATGTCTCACCCGTTCCACCAATGCACCCATTCACATTCAACTCCCGAGTTGGACAATCTTCCAAAATGGTCTCCGTTTCCTTACTAGGAGAACTCTTCAAAGGTGTAAGGACATATCGGATTCTGTCTTTGTGTATGGTGTAGGTGTTGCTTCTTCCCGCATGTGAGGCATCACAATCAAATTTCCATGGCCTACCAAGTAGCACATCACAAGCATCCATCTCCACAACATCACACATAGCTTCATCCCCATAAGCTCCTATAGTGAAAGGAATTTTACACCAATGAGTAACTTGAAGTTTTTCCACCTCGTTGACCCAACCAATGCGGTAAGGTCTAGGATGTGGCTCGGGAACCAACCCAAACTTACTCATGGCGGACCGACTAATGATATTCACTTGGCTTCCTCCGTCGATCACCATCTCACACTTCTTCCCAAGAACTAAGCATCGAGTTCTAAATAATCTATGATGTTTGCTATGCTCACTTTCACTAGGCATTGGCACCCTCGTCACCAAATACACATTGTGCTCATTGCCATCATCACCAACTTCATAGGTGTCTTCAACTTGGCCCCACTCAACACTTTCCGACTCATCTTCATCTTGGAACCGACCTTCTTCACCATCATAAACATCTTTGTTTCAATCCCACCCAACATTTCCCGACTCATCGTCGTAATGGACCCTACCTCCATTATACTCATAGATATATTCATTATAGGACCGATCAACATCCTCTAACTCATCATCACAATGGAATCTACCTTCACCATCTTCATACGGAGCCCCATGTCGATCCCAATCAACACATCGATGCTCACTCTCATCATAGTAGACTCCATCTTCGTCTTCCTCATAAGCGGCCCCATATTGGTTCCACTCAATCCTTCGATGTTCATCCTCCTCATAGTAAGCTCTACCATCTTCATCATAATCAAATTCATTTGCACGATGATAGAGTTCACCATCCTCACATATTTCATCTTTGGAAGCGCGCTCTCTCTCTCTCTTCAACCTCATCCTCGAACTCGCCTTCACAATGATCACGTTCCTCATTTCTTTCTAGCTCATTCTCAGATTGGTTCTCCTCTTCATCAATCTCCTCTTCTAACTCTTCTTCTTCTTGATCGTATTCAAATTCATTTCCCTCTTCATCCACGAACCATCTTTTCCCATGACCTCTCGTTTCCTTCCACTTCTCTCTATAGTTCAAGACGATTAAACCATTTGAATAGCTACTCGACCCAAACGACATGTTACACCCAACTATAGTTGAACCACTAACATCTCTCCCATCTCCATAGCCATTAATCTCCACACATAAACTAACTTCATCATTCTCCTCAAATAGATTAATAAGCCTAAACTCCTTCTCCCCCTCTTCAAGGCAAATACCCTCAATGTCTTTAAGTAAACATGTGTAGCTATGCTTAAGAGACATTTCATCAAACACTTGGGGAGCATCACTAGCTACATGGGTTTTCTCAATATTACTACACATAAATTCACCATTCCTCATGTTTTCACATACAAGCATCCCTTCCTCCTCATCCACAAATGAATTTAGATTCTCCTCCACAATTTCATTATCAATAATTTCACAAGAAGAGTCTAAACCCAATTCAACATCACAAACATCCAATTTCTTCCTAACAATAGGACTATCCACAACTTCAACATTAGAAATTGGAAGTTTAGGATTTACCTTTACAATGGGTGATGGATAAAAAGTTGGTAATGGATCTTTAGGGGGAACTTCTATGGTTGGTTGGGAACCATTTCAGTATCCTTACTTGAGACTCTCCCAAGATGCCATAAACTTCCTCATTAGCTCATTTAGCACCCAGAAATCCTCCCTAGAAGTCGCTTCAAACCTTTTCATGGTGGCTTTGAGATTTTCCAATCCCTTGTTGGCGGTTTGTTCGGATGGTGGAGATGAACTTGGTTGATCCATAGTCGAAAGAAGTCTCCATTTGGAAAACGATCGACTCTGATACCAACTGATACAGATTAATTCGGGACGAGTTTGTTTTAATCGTAAACTAACAAAGATATTTCTTCTCTAGCTAAACTAGAAGGAGTTAATCCCGGTTTTATGGACTAAATCCATAGGAGTAATGACATCCCCATTGTTGAAGGTTAAAACCTTAATAAACTTCTTGAAGAAGATGATAAATTGATTGATAAAAAGTTAACTATTACAAAGAAAATGAGATGAATTTATATCACCTCAAAACCTAAATGACAAATTACAATAAAGGACAATTACATAGTTAATTAAAAATGTAAAGATAAGGGTAAAATGTGTTGAAAGTAAAGGGATGACATAGATGGTAAATAGGGAATGGCATGGGTTGTAAATAGGGAGTGGCAGAGGTGTAATTAAGGAGGAAGCTCGAGTAAGGAACAAGTTCTTTAAAATGAATCCAAGCGGAGCGTGGACTGGCTGCTGGACTTTCCTCCGGATCATTTCTTCATTCACGCGGAGCATGTTTTCACTCAAGCGGAGTGTGCCCAATCTAAGCGGAGCGTGCCTAATCCAAGCGGAGCGTGGATTTGCTGCTGGACTTTTCTCCGAATCAAACCTTCCTTCACGCGGAGCGTGCCTTAGCTGCTGACTTGCCGTGTGACATTGTTTTGGCCTCTTTACTCACTTGTTGTTCATGCTCAGTTTTTCCTCCGACTTCCCTCGTCTGGACTCGATCCTTCAAGGAGATGCCCCACATCACAACGAATCGCTAACAATTAAACTTGTTCGTGGGTTGAGTTGGACCGAGCTCGGATCAGGGCTAATCTGGTTTCACACTAAACTACCTTATCCAACTTCCGCCCAACCTGTATTATATTTAAACTAGGCTGGATCAAGGTAAGAAAGTTGATTCCCAAACCCGCCCAACTATATATATTTACATTAAAAATATTAAAAATTAATTCTTTTATTGAAATTAAAATTAATATTATTGAATTAATACCAGAATGCTTAATATTAGAAAAGTTAGAAGTATTCACTCTCATACTATAATGTCTGTTTCTATTTGTATTAAAAGTTGAGTTAATTACAAATAACTATCTTGTGGTTTGACCGATTTGCGATGTGGTACATGTGGTATTTTTTTTTTGGCAAACACAACCATGTGATTGTCACCGTTAGCAAAATCAAGGCAAATGGATAGAAACTGTTAAAATGATGACATGTCAGAGGGGTAATTTGGGAAAAACGAATTTTTATTTTATTTTATGATTTTTCTTTCTCCCTCTCCCCTCTCCTTCTTCTTCTTCCATCTTCCTCTTCCATTGTTGTTCATAATCTTCTTCTTCCATTATTCTTCATCATCTTTGTCACGTCCGTGTCTAAATTTCTAAAATTTATATTTTGATATTAGTATATATTATAATTATTAGGTGTATGATTTTTATTTGGTGCTATAGGAAAAGTTTGGAGTTAATTCGATGGTTTTAGGTGTAAATTAAAAGTTTAGAGTAAGTTTTAAAAGATTATAGAATGATGGAGGATCAAACGAGATATTTGCCAAAGATTTTCTCAAATCTTCGAGAATATATCAGTATACTTGATGATCATCTATCATCATCTATATTATTTCTTTTCTTTTTCTTTTTCTTTCATTTTCATCATCAATTTTCTCTGAACCGTTTCTCAACCGTTTCTTTCATTTACGGAGATTCAACCATCCGAATCACTCGAAATTTTAAACATAGCATCTTTATGCATAGATCTAGTCCTAATCGAAGAGTTTTTGAGTTTCGGCAGTGTTTGGAGGGAAACGTCTTAGACAGAATTTAGAGGAGAATTGAACGGGTGTATTTTCTTCAATTAATGACCAAGGTAAGTAACTATTAACTATATTTTGAGTTTTATGTATATAGATAAATATATATCAAAGATTTTTCAGAAATTCATATTTTAGGGTTATGCAGGAATTTTGTAAAATTAGGGTTTTTCATGATTTTGCTTTTTATTGTGAAATTACGGTTCAAATGAAGTTATTGATTATGCTTCTATGTGAATTTCAGATTTTACTTATTATGTTGATTTAAAGCTTAATTTGGTTGATTTACATATATACATATATGTTTTTGGTTTCAATATATATCTATATTGAACAAAATGAATTTGATGATTTCTTACGAATTGTTTTTGGATTGAGAAATTTGTTGCGGTTATTGTTGTTATTTTGGATTGAAGTCCAAATATGATTTTTATGATACAAAAGGGTTAATTGAAGCCAAATGATTTATGGTTATGAAATAGTTTGGAATTTGATTGTGAAAGGAAATTTGAGCACGTTGTGATTTTATGATTTTATATCCATCGAGAGTTATCCGGATCTGTGGTTTTATATTTGAAGACCATGTTCAGTGAGGGACATGGCCTGTGTATACAGTCTGAAGACCTATTGGGTATGGCGGTGAAGTGTTGGGTAAGACCATATGGGATAGGCAATGTTAAGAGACGTCTCGACTATATATGTGGTTATGGATTGATACTTAAGGGGAGAAACTCGAGGATGTATACAATGTTTTAAGTTCATTTGGATTATGTTTTCGGTTATGATTGATTTTGATATATTTGAGAAAACATTTATTTAATTATGAATTGGTTTAATGAAACGTTTATTTGTTTTGATAAAATGCATTATATATATAAAGTTATTTGAACTTCAGTTTTGAGTATATTTTATACGGTTTTGATTAAATCCTTTATAAATGTATATATGTAGTTATGTTAAGTAAAGTTGGATTTTATAGCTGATAGTTTCTTACTGAGATTTTTGTCTCACGTTTTTAAATGTTTTAATGTTTTTAGGTGAGAAAGTACAGGATATAGAGAAGGTTACCACCGTTTAGGCGAAGTTTGGAAGTTGGCTGCTTATTGTTAGAATTATGGTTAGAACTTTGGTATTTCAATTGTAATATAATGGAGTTGGTAAATATATGTTGAGGTCATCGAATGACTAATATTATGATATTTTGGATAAATTGGAGACTCCTAAGTGTTGATTATAATCTTTCTATTTCACGCCCTAAATCGTCTAGGGTCGGGTGTGACAATCCTCCTCCTCCTCCTCCTCCTCTCTTTTCTTATTCTTCTTCCTCTATTCTTTTTTTCTTCCTTTTTTCTTCTTTTTTTCTTTTTCTATTTTTTTTAAATTCTGAAATTTGAAGAATTCTAGAAATTTCCAGAATTCTTCTAGAATTCTTCAAATTTCCAAACGTCTGGAATTCCTTTTGCAATTGGGATCTATCTTCCTGCAAAGATTGTTTAAGGCTCTCTACTTGGTGTTTGTATTTTTTATCGCCTCCTGTGTTTTCGATTGCGTTTCCGGATGGGTTCTGCCGCTTGCGCCTCAGCAAGAAAAGAGTGAGAAGCCACAGGGGTATTCGTTTCTGTCGTGGGTGGTGAAGAATTCTCAGTCATTTAGTCTTTTCCTTGTGTATGGTCGTATTCAAATTTGACGAATGAGGATAGCATATACGTCTGGAAATTTGACGAATGAGGATACCATATACTTCTGGGAATTTCATAATTTAAGAAAAAAAAGAAAAAAAGAAGAAGAAGAAAGGAGAAGAGGAGGATGAAGAAGAAGAAATGAGGAGGAAGAGGAGGAAGAACAACAATGGAGGAAGAATGGAAAAAGGAGAGAGAGAAGGGAGAAGAAGAAGAAGGTCAACCAAAAAGTCAAAAAAACAAGTTAATTTTTTTTCCCGAAAATGCCCCTTGCCGTTGCCTTGATTTTGCTAACGGTGACAACCACAGAGTTGTGCTTGTAAAAAAAAATATCACAGGTGCCACATCGCAAATCGGTCAAACCACAGGGTAGTTATTTATAATTAACCCTTAAAAGTTTTATTTAAAATTAAGAATAAACTGTACAACATTTTTTTTTCAGAAAATCAACTATATAACAAATTTATATTAATTGTTTATGATTTTTTTTCACAAACAGCAATTATAAAACAAATTTGTAAAACTAAACAGTATTAAATGTTTCAATTTTTGTAAACTGTAGCTATATAATTAATTAACCATAACTTAATTATAATTATATATTAATATATGAATTTCGGGTCGGGCTGGACTGGGTCTGAGTTTTAAGATAAATCCTAAGCCCAACCCATTTATATGTTCGGGCTTGAACCGGATCGGACCAACTATTAAATATGTACGTCCAAGTCCAATTAATAAAGATCGGGTTTGAACGGACTGGACAAGTCAACAGGCGGATGAACAGGTCTACTAACAGTAGCTGAAGCAAATTAACATGCTCAAATTGTTTTGACTGATCATTACATTTTTTCAAAGTGGCAAAATTGTTCTAAGTTGAAATAATAATAATAATAATAATGATAATAATAAAATATAGTAATTAATTAAGCTTGCATATGACAATGAGGTTGTTTCCACTTTTGAAATGAAATAATTTTAATAAAATTGAATATTTGTATGGAAAATCAATTTAGGAATGAAAAAGTAAGAAAAAGAAAAAGAAAAAGAAAGAAAAGTAAAAAGAAAGCAGCATAAAAATATAAAACGAACAGATCGGATGATTTAACAGAAGAGAAGAGTAGGAAGCATATAATGTACTAAAGATAACTTTCCAATAATGCATATAGACAGTTTAATTCATCGATCTTTGAGGTCCCTACTCAGATCCACTCATCTCATGTTTAAATCATTCACATAACTAAAACTTTAATCACCACAATTTAATTTTACATAGAAATTTATATATCTTCAATTAAATAAATTATATAGAATTAAAATTTGGAAAAAGGTAATTCAACCCAAATACATAACTACTAATTAGAAATGTTTATTATGCAACAAACAAATATAATAAGCAAACCATAAAAGTTAAAATGGTTAGATTTTTATTCTCATGACTTAGTTGACTAATTAAACAATTTAAATAGTAGCTTCAATAATTTATTAGTCAATTTGCACTAGCTAATCTCTTTATTTTCAAAAACAATATTATATAAAAAACATAGCTTAATTGATACACATCTAGTTTCAGAGATGCAACATCCCGGTCCAATACCATGTAGATATTGTCCGCTTTGACCCAAATCCAACACCTTGAGCCGCACAGCTTTAAAACACGTCTGCATGTATTGGATTCTCATCTTACTAATAAGCTCCAATCACTCTCTCTCTATTTCCGATATGGAATTCAGTTCATTCCTGCCCCCCATCGCCATCCCTTAGGGCCGCTCTTTGCTCAGGCCTTCTACCCCGGCGCCACCCATTCTGAACCGGGTCGTTACAGGGAGATTGTAAGTTGAAACCCATCTAATTTTTGTTTTTGTTAAATTAACTATTTAGTAAGGATTCATTCATAATTCTTTTAGTGAAAGGTTAACTTTTAATTTTATAAAGCATAACAAAATTTCTCTTCTATCATTAATAAATTTAAATATCTTTTCATACTTTACTTCATATTTGGAAGCTTATACATGAACACGAGGCGGACAAGGCGGGTATTGGTATAATGTTTATCGAAGTTCGGCCCAAATCTTACAAAATATTGTTATCCCGAACCGTCTTTTATGTATACTAGGCTTTCTCAAAATTGACACAGACGGCTTCGTAGTGGGATCTCTAGGGACTGTTGGTTCGAGAGGAGTTTTTCGAACCCCGAAAGGTTTGCATTTTACATCCTTTCACTTTATTTTACATACATAGCGCCATTTTTGCTATTTTAAAAACTTTGGAAAGGGTTGGTTCAATTTATGAATCGAGCTAGCTCAAATGTTTACATGTAACACAGTGTCTCATATTTACAGAGAGAGTAACATAACAACTGATGCTTTAGCCAAGTTTGGAGACGTTGCTACAGTTTTACACTGTGGGATTCAATTCCGGACTTCTACACTTCTTTTGTTTTTTATGACTCTGGTTTGGTTAAGCAATATCGATTTGTTTAATCTTGTTTGTTCTCTTTTATTTTTCATGTACTTTATTTCGTTTGTCTTTGAATAAATTTGAGGAGGAGGTTCACGATCCTGTATTAGAGGTGTTAACCTAGTTGAAATATCTCGCCTTGTCTTATCTTCTGTTTTTCCCACCTTTAAAAAAAATTAAATAATGCATTTGGGAAAAGTAATACTATAGTGATAAAATTATATTATTATTTAATATATTTTTTTAAAGATTATTTAATATATTTTTAATTAGACAGATAAACCTTATCATTACAATTGTGCGTTTGTACAATATTACTACATCCGTTTCATATTGCATGTCTTTCTAAAGATTTTTTTTTGTTTCATATTACATGTCATTTTATATGATCAGTACACGTTACGTCATTTTTTTCTGCTATAAAACGTGGATTTACGAAAATTAATTAGAATAATATACTTATTGTAGAATAAATAAATATTGAAATCAATAAATAAGGGGTGACAATGTCTTTTTTCAAATATCCTTAATTTCTATACAACTTTCTAAAAAGACATGTAATATGAAACAAATGGAGTAATTTTTATAATTTCATAAATATAAATGAAAACAACATTTCCATAATTCATTAAAGTATATGTAAATAATCTTATCAATTCATATAAATTTAATTGTTGACTAAAATAATTAAGGTGATACTAAATAATTGATATTAATAAAACTTAGATTATAATGTATATTTAAAAATATAAAAATTAAATAGTGTAAGATGCATACACTTACTGATAATTTTATGCTAAATAATAATTGTGTACATTTTTTATAGAAAAAAAAATGATATAGAAATGGGATAAGATCCAAATTTTCCCATTGTTTTTGAAAAAGTGAGAATTTACCTTTAACATAGGAAATATTAAAATTGTATTCATCAATTTTACCTTTACAAATTTGAACAGACTGATTTGTCCGTTATTTTGATTGCCACAACGAATTTTTCAAACAAGTTTATCCATAAATTGAAATAGTTTTATGCATTTCGATTTGTTATTTATAATTGCATTAATAAACATTTTATGCATTTTTGTGTTATTTCTAGCAAACATTTTATGCATTTTTGTGTGCGATAAACTTGTATTTTGCAGACCTAGTCTTGACATTTTAGCATAAATTATTTGTAATGGTGTATATTCACTTAAATATTTTAGGTATAATTGACATTTTTAAAGTTCGTTTTGACATCTAAATAACTAGTAAAATGAAAATAAACATGTCTATCCAAATTTTGGTAACGATAAAACTCATCATGCTTAGATACGTTAACGGTAAAATTATACAATTTTTCATGTTAGATGTAAATATGCATTTCTAAAAACGATAAGAAGTTCTTTTTCCATCTATGGTATCATCAAGTAATCACTCTGGATAATGCATTCTAGCTAAGATGAGAGTCTTTTTAAAGAAATCTCAGTCCTTAGCTAGCTGATGTCATGGCTATCAAAAAAGCTTTAAGTTGGATTAAGCTACATCGCCCCAGTGACAAAATTCAAATTCAGTTGGATTATCTCGTCATAGCCAAAACAATCCAAATGAGTTTAGAAGGTCCTTCGTATTTAGTTGATATTTTTTTTATTATATTCATTTATTACGAGATTTAAAGTTATGCTCTATCTCCTTTATTAAACATTCAGCAAATTCGGATTCCTATGCTTCGAGTGAGTGGGCATGTACAACATCATTTTTTAGCAATATTCTATCATCTGATTTAAGTTAATAAAACTTGACATTATTTCGAAAAAAAAATACGCATTCCTTTTCATATTACATGTCTTTCTAAATTTTTTTTCCATAATATATGTCATTTTAATATGATCAATACACATTAAGTCACTTTCTTCCGCTATAAAATATGTGTTTATGGAGATTTGTTTTCATAATATATGTCATTTTAATATATATATATTATATGTGTATATATAGGGATAAGGTACTGAAAAAGACCTAATGTTTTTTTAGGAGTATTAATTTACGCATTACGTACAAAATAACTTTAATGTAAGCTTAACGTTTACAAAAGAGTATCAATTTAGACATCGATAATGGAACGTGAAAGACCATTCATATTACGTCGTTAAGTTGTGATTTCTCTTCCACATTCATTTGGAAGCACTTAATGGAGTAATAGGAATGACTTGTCATGTTCCGTTATCAAGGCCTAAATTGGTACTCTTTTGTTAACGTTAAGCTTGACTTGATGCTATTTTGTATTTGAAGTCTATATTGATACTCCCAAAAAACTTTAAGCTTTTTTTGTACCTTATCTCGTATATATAATATTTACTTCGTTTTTTTTATAATTTCACTTTGTTATCTAATATATTTACTAGTAATAAAATAAAATAGCATTTCATTATAATAAATTTTGATGGATCGTCTCGGTTTCACGTGTTTAGTTATTGAACTTATTCAAGAAATTTCGAATTGGTTAGTAAACGAAGTGAACCGATATGCTTAGTTGAAGCAATGAACATGTCCAACATGTATAGTTATGTTTAAGATGAATTAGCTAAGTAAACCTCAAAAGTTGGGAGAAAATTAGAAGGTTAAAAAAGGGGTCTAAAAATGGTAAACAATGAAACAAGAATAGTAAGCAAGAGCCTAGGAAGAGCTCAAAGGAAAGTGAACCCCCCTTGAAATATGGAGGGGCGGTCAGACTCAGATGGATGTCAATTCGAGCCCCCACTCCCCACCACTTACATAATATGCTTCTTGAAGACGCAAACACCCATTACTAGTTCACCCTCAGATGTTTAACTTTCTTCTATTAGCTCTTATATTCCTTTGACATCTTTACTAAAACTCTTTTATCATTTTCCTCAAATATTTTCCTACCTACGATTACGATGTATAACTGTTCTCTCTCTCCACCAACCTCTCTCTCTCTCTCTCTCTCGTATTCATTATTCACCCCTCCTCTCCTCTTCTCTCTACTATTTATACCCCTTCAAACCCCTCCTTTTTTCTTCACTTCTAATGTCTTCCTTCCCTTTTAGTATTTCTCTCAGTATAGCTTGCTTTTTCAACCAAGTGGGTCTTTCCTTACAGATTTCAGTTCAGATTCACCTTTATTCCCCCTTTACCTTTTCCGATTTAGGGTTAGGGTTAGGGTTTCTTTTTCGTTTTTAATTCTGCAAATATTCACTGAGACGATTATACCAAGATCTGAAGAAAACATGAACACCAGTCACTACTTGCTGATGGAGCATCATCAAGATTCACAAGCTTTTATCAAAAGTGGGTTTGATATCACTTTGATAATTTACAAAATGGGAATCTTGATGATGCTGCAGCGGCAATTAGTGCCTATTTGATCTCTCAAGTTTATCTCCCAAACATTCAGCTGAAATTGAAGGTGAAAACTCTAAATGATTCTCTGTTTAAAACAAGAAAAATTAAAAAAAATGTTGTGTTCTTGATAGCTCTGCTGATCTAGTATAAATTAGTTGATTTTTATTATATTTTGTGTTAACATATGTACTATGTTAGCTAGGGTTTTGTGCTGCTGGCACAATTTATTTTAAAAATATTATTTTTATTATAAGTAGTGTTTGCCATAATCCTTAAGGTTTTGAGTGCTCTTTTTTTCTGACTATCTTTTATATACTTTCAGGTGGTTTTTGTACTGTCACCACTCACCACCCGGTCACAGTGAGTATGTCTGTACTTTGTTTTATTTCTGTACCATATCAAATCATGTCTTCCTTTAGTTCCTTACACACTTTGTTGTTTGCTTTAATCTATCTTTGTTGCTGCCTAGGGTTTCTAGCTGAGTTTTCTGGAAGAGATCTCAGATTCAATTCTCGCTAAATACATCCCCGGATGAACTGTGACTAAACTCCGAACAAAATCATAATTTTCTGATACAAAATCTCAAAGATGGGAATAAAAAAAAACTATGTGATTTGTTCTTTAGATCTTGTTTTGCATCTTAAACAAATCTATCTTGAGTTGTGTTTTTTTTTTTTGGGTGTAAATACAAGAAAATTATACCATACAGTCATTTTGCTGGAGCAGTATTGGAAATCATAAGGTTTTCTTGTCTCTTTGTCTGTTGATTTAAATTTACTGCTTCCAATAGTACTGGATTTTTCAGATATTTAGTATTTTCTGACTAGGTTTATCATTAACTGTCTTTTTCTGTATTTAATATGCAGTTTTCACATCAGAATTTCTTTCAAAATAATGTATGCAAGAACTTTGTTTTTTAGATCTTCTTGTTGTAATTTCTAAGGATATCATTGAGAGGGGACTGTGTGGCTTATTGACTATAGGAATTTATATTTTAATGTGCTTTTTTAAATATATTTTTGAAATCTAGGAAAAAATCTATTGGTGAGATCTAGAGTTTGAGTTAAAAAGCTGAAAGGGTCTGACTTTTGTTTGTTGTTTTATTGGTGATGGATATACTGTTGTTGCTTTAACTCCTTCACTTGAAGAATATTTGTCTGGCTAATGGCCATGATCATGATCACAATGGAAGAAACTATTTAATTATTGAGTACCTATTTAAGTTACAATAAAGAATGCAAGTGCAGGTGCAGGTGCAGCTTCAGTTTGGAATCATAGTAGCATTATGGGAATGGCATCCACTAGTTAAAAGAATCAAGAACGAATTAAGATTGGCTCGAGTGATGTTAAGTTGCTTAAGCTAGGTCTCAAGTTGGAAAAAGGCTACTTAAAACTGAATGATTAACCTCAAATCGGTTAATCAGATCCACAAACTAAAAAAGTACTGAGTTGTATGATTCGTTCAGCGTCTAACAAACAATAAATTACAACCCAAAACATGAAGCTAATTAAGGTATATTTATCTCAAAGTTGCTTTTTTAATTATTATCTCTTCAATTTCCTTAGTAAAATTAAGCTGATGATGTTTTCTCCTTGATAGCTTCATACAACAACAACAAACCTTAGCTCCGAAATGATTCGGGTCGGCTAATATAAACCGTCATATGAAACCGTGAAATCAAATCATGTGAGCGACATAAATTCTCTCACTCCACTCCGTCGTATCAACTACCATATTTTCCTGAATCCCTAATAAACTCATATAACTCTCAATCACCCTCTTCCAAGTTTCCCTACCACTCATTATTATATCCTTTTGCCACTCTTCAATTCTTCTAACCGGCGCATCAACCGCCCTTCATCATACATGGACAAAGCACCTTGATAGCTTCATATATATCCTTGGAAAATCTGACTTCAAAATCAGTAGCATTAATACTATTTGGTGGCTGACTTAATAAATGTAATTTTATGGATATCAAGTGAATCTTTGATCAGTAACTACACTTGAAGGATTTATATTGATTATGTTGTTTTTAAGTTTTCATAGCTTTAGTGTATAATCATAATTAGCTGATCATAAGCCTTTGTTTTACATAAGTTTATACAATGTCTAATTTTTTGGGTATAATTCAATGATTCCATGTGTTTGATGTTGATGTTAATGAATTGTTGATACTATAATACAGTGTATTGTTGTTAATTATTGCAGGATAATAATAAATTGGGTAATAAATGGTCTTAGTCTTATTGAGACACAGAGATATTACAAAGAAAGTGACTTTTGAAGTTGACACAAATCCTGCAAACGTGAAACCTTATGCATAATTTAATTCTTCTACTCTTTGGGCAGTGTTTTCTACTTAAACCATCAAAATCATGTGGTAATTGTACTAATCGATTGGATAGGGAATTTTTTAGGTAAATTATCTATTGGGTTTTCAAATGTTGTAATGAGATTCTGCAGGTCTTAAGGTTATTTTGTTTAAAGATGTCTGTCACTCTAGTTTACCTCGAATGACTGTAATATTTTTGTTTCTGGTCTTTTTAGCCCAAAAACAAAAATGTACCAACACTCACTTAACTATCAACGGATGGTTATTTCATCCCTTTTGAACATATGTTTAGAGAGTTGGTTGCTGTTTCGGGTGAGAAGAACTGGGAGCTTTTCATACAAAAAAATTATGTAATATAAAATTACTCAATTTTATACTTTTTTTTTTTTAATATTATGGTCTAATTTTCTTTCAAAAAAAATTATGGTCTAATTTAACGTCTAAAAATTAATATTAATGACTTCAAAATAGAAAATTCCTTGATGAAATTTCAAACATCTTTAATTCTTCAAAACTTTGGTTTTGGTTTTGAGGTCCATTGTTTGGTTAAAAGCCTGAAAGTGATTTTTTTAGAAAGTAATAGAAATGGTGATTTTAAAAAAAAAAATGGTTTCAAATATGGTTCTAAACAATTTTAAGGACCCGTTTGTTTTACATATTGTTTGTTGTTACGGTTTATTGTTTGCTGTTGGAAAAATCTGCCTTTTCAAAAAGTAGGTGATGTAGATTGAAGTCGGGTGAAGGTTTTAATCGTAAACCGACAAAGGTTACAAACTTCTCTAGCTTAACTAGAAGGTTGAGTAAACCCACAAGGATAAACCTTGGTGCTCCAATGGAGGCTTTCCATATCAATATTATCAAAGTTGTTCAACATTACAAAAAGAGAGGCTTAAATACTTCCTCTAAACATGTGAATAAAGACTAAAAACCTTTGAATAGGGTTTCTTAGCAAAGCATGGGAACAAGGGTAAGATGATAAGGTTAGGGAGTAATGGTAGTCTAGTAAATAAGGAGTGATGGCAAAATAGTAATTATCAAGAGTAGAAATGGTCCCCTCTACATGGTGAGAACTTGGAGGAGAAGCAGTCTCCAGCGTAGTACGCCCCGCGTGCCTGGAGTTACGCCCCGCGTGTTTGAGTCTCTGAACTTGGGGATGCTCGTTGATGGCCTTTACGCGTGGCGTCTTCGGGACTACGCCCCGCGTAGTTGAGCTCCTGGACTTGGTGGCTCCGTAGGTTGGGATTTACGCGTGGCGACTTCGAGATTACGCCCCGCATAGTTGAGCTCCTGGACTTGGTGGCCCTATTGGTTGGGATCTACGCGTGGCGTCCTAGGCGTGCGCCCCGCGTACTTGACCTCCTGGGATGATTCTCGCTCAAAACTGCTATCCGCGCCCCGCGTACTAGTTGGGACGCCCCGCGTGCTTGGTTGAACGTTGTTGCCCTTGCTTTCCTCCAATGGTTCCTCTCGTGCCTCGTTTTTAGTATCCGGGTTCATGTTTGCAGACAAGATGCCCTCATCAGTAGGAGTTTCCCGTTTTTATAAAGGGTTACTTTTCAAGTGTAAAAGATAAACATAATCCTAACCAACCACTTAAAACTCCCATTTTGAAGTGAAAATAGTAACCAAACACTCCTAATTTTTTAAAATTTTCATTTTGAGATCGTAAACGGTCATTTTGAAACATAAATTAAAGTTTAATTGTCATAATATTGAAAATGTAAAATTGAGTGAGTTTTAAGTTATTTTTAGAATTCAGTGGTAATACAATAAAAATAAGTAAATTTAAGTGGCTATTGATATAATTTAGGGAAATTTACATAAAAAGTCAGTTTTGAAAAAGTACCTACAATTATATCAAGTTCTAATTTTGAATTATATCAAACTAATAAAATCATTATTTTTAATCTATTTTAAGAATTAGAGTTTATACATTAAGGGTTTAGAATATAAAATAATTACATAATCAGAATTTCATAATGTGATGTAGTTACAATTTTAATTTACCCAAGTAACTTTCAAATTAATATTGCAAATTAATATTATATCATGCAAATTAATATTGCATCTGATATAGTTACAATTTTATAATTAATTATGATATTCATGTAACTCATCCTACAAACAATTTACCTAAGTAACTTTCAAATTAATATTGCAAATACTCCCTGCTTGTGATATAAATTTCAATGAGGAGATATATGATAATAATTCCAAATTATGTCCATTACATACATTATGCCATTTTCCCTTTCACATGACACAAGATACATGACAGACATTTGTTTTCGTGTCATCTGAATATTTTTCGTGACAGTATTTTAACTGTATGTCATCTGAATGCGAAATAAAAAATGCGCTCGATTCTCAGATGAAATTACGATTACAGGATCCTATCATCCAAAGAAAACGCCCATTTTTGTTAAATTTGATGCGCTCAACATATGACACTTCTAATAAATGAATGTCATTGTATGCCGAAAACAAAAAAGCGGCAAATGAAATTTCACTTACGCGGCATACCAAATTTTAGGCGCTCTATATCATTTGACTGAAATTTCAGCTGATATATAAACCCTCTCTCAATCCCAAACCCCAGTTTAGGTTACGCAAGCTTCATCCCTCTCATCCCTCTCATCCCGCTCTATCTCCATGGTTGATTTGAACATGCAATCACTGGGTGAGCTCGAAACATGGTATTGGTAAGCCATATTTTCTTCGTTCCTAGCTGTATTAGAGTATCATTGTTCTTTACTCTATCTTTTCCTCATCCGATTTACTTTGGTGTATGTCGATTTCAGCAGCTGGTATAATGATTTTGTGATTTTCAGACCTATCGTTGAAAGGTTTAGATCTCTCGCTTAGCTACACTGATTTTATTGTATTTAGATTCACTGTTGTAAAGCTTGGGTCTTTATCTTTTTTAATCTAGGGCAAGACAGTGCCTGATACAGTGGATGGTATGAACTTATCTGATTCCTTTTTATTTGAACACTATTTGCAGGGATAGTAAGAATGCTTCAGTACATGGGAAGGCTGACTGAAGAGATTGTCAATCGGTTCATGCCTTTAGCATATGGGAAGATTTCTTTAACTTACTGAATATATATTAATGTTATGTTGGTTTGAACTGATTGGTCATGCCTTTAAAGTGATTGTGTATGTTTGATATACTGTTTTGGAACCTAGAACTCATTGATTTAGGAAACTAGCCTGATTTAGTATATATATTGTTATGTGGGTTTGAACTGAACGATTACATATATGTATGATGTTTTGGGTGATGATGAAATGATTGGTATGAACTGATTGGTTAGATATAATTGTTTAGGAAGCTAGGACTCATAGAGTTTATGTATGAATGATCATTAAGCATGTGGCTGATTAGGCATACTCTAAAGCTTTGAATGTTCATTGAGATTGGCACTACTCTTACACCTATGAGTTATACTGCTAGAAGTGATTGAGTATGTGTATGTGTATGAAACATGCTTATGTATGATGTTCTGTTGATGTTTATGTTTGAGGTTCTGTATGAGTATGTGTACGATTGTTCATTTGGGCATGTAGCTTATTAATCATGCATCAAGTATTAGAGGAACATTGATGAATGATCATTAAGCATGTGACTGATTAGGCATACTCTAAAGCTTTGAATGTTCATTGGGATTGGCACTACTCTTACACCTATGAGTTATACTGCTAGAAGTGATTGAGTATGTGTATGTGTATGAAACATGCTTATATATGATGTTATGTTGATGTTTATGTTTGAGGCTCTGTATGAGTATGTGTACGATTGTTCATTTGGGCATGTAGCTTATTAATCATGCATCAAGTATTAGAGGAACATTGATGAATGGTCATTAAGCATGTGGCTGATTAGGCATACTCTAAAGCTTTGAATGTTCATTGAGATTGGCACTACTCGTACACCTATGAATTATACTGCTAGAAGTGATTGAGTATGTGTATGTGTATGAAACATGCTTATGTATGATGTTCTGTTGATGTTTATGTTTGAGGTTCTGTATGAGTATGTGTACGATTGTTCATTTGGGCATGTAGCTTATTAATCATGCATCAAGTATTAGAGGAACATTGATGAATGATCATTAAGCATGTGGCTGATTAGGCATACTCTAAAGCTTTGAATGTTCATTGAGATTGGCACTACTCTTACACCTATGAGTTATACTGCTAGAAGTGATTGAGTATGTGTATGTGTATGAAACATGCTTATGTATGATGTTCTGTTGATGTTTATGTTTGAGGTTCTGTATGAGTATGTGTACGATTATTCATTTGGGCATGTAGCTTATTAATCATGCATCAAGTATTAGAGGAACATTGATGAATGATCATTAAGCATGTTTTGAAATTGAACATGACCTACGATGATAAGTAAGGACTAAGTTGTCTTGAATAAGTAAGGAATAGACATGCACGAATAAGTTGTCTACTTGTTATAGCATGTTCACTTGAATATACATGTCTACTTGAATAAGTTGTCTACTTGTTATATCATGTTAGGCATACTCTTAAAGCTAAAAATGTTATGAACTCAACTGGCTCATTTTTATTTGAAATGATAAGTAAGGATTCTGAATGCAATTCGTTTATGAAGCATGTATGAAGCATGTATTAAAGGGTACATTTAGGCTAATTGCATGTACTGATATGGCTTGCAAATGATAAGATATATTTTGATTAGATAGAATATACATATACATACGAACTGAATAACAAGTTCTACATAAAGGGTTATGTATGTGCATTGGCCATACTCTTACTATGTTCCTTTCCACTCGGTTTGATATCGTAACAACAACATTAAACATGGTGATAGGTTTATGATGCAATCAGCACAAACAGAGTCCATTGTTTTGACAGCATCATAAACCTCATTACCAAGTTTAGAGTACCACGAGTACAACCCAAGTGGAAGGAGCATTGTAAAAGGGTCAGTTTAGTCTATTTGCACATACATACAAACTGAATAGCAAAGCTCTACTTTATATTACAAAAGGGGGGGATGAGTGTTGCCTTTCGGTTGTAATTGACAGTCCAAAGTTCCTTAGCTGTTCTGACTAGTGAAAGAAAATTTGGAATTGGAATGAGAACCACATTTGGATATCACATTGCCTTTCAATTCTCCTTTCACTTAGTCAAGACAGCTTAGGAGATTTGAACACCCTTCATATTCAGCACAAACAGAGTCCCTTGTGGTGACAGCATCATAACCCTCATTACCAAGTGGAAGAAGCATTATAAAAGGGTCAGTTTAGGAGCACAAAGCTCTACGTTATATATTACAAAAGGGGGGGCATTAAAGGTCCAAAGCTCCTTAACTATTTTGACTAAAGAAAGGAAATTTGGAATTGGAATGAGAACCACATTTGGAGCTCACATTCCCCTCCGATTCTCCTTTCTCTTAGCCAATATAGTTTAGTAGATTTGGACACCCCATATGCTCTTTGCATACTCCTCAGTCCATATCCGGGCGATCCCCTCATACTCTTCCCTGTTGCTGCGGTATTGCTCAACAACTGCTTCTTGCCCAGGAAATGGCTCCTCACTGTGGGGCTGTAGAAGTAGATCATATATATGCCACAGACACTACAAAATGCATAGAATAATTAGAACAAAAATATGATGTTGTATGTTTATCAAATGAAATAGATAAATGGTTGCATTATACCGTGGCAGTGGAAAAGCGATGGTTATTAAGGATACGGGGAAGATGAATCGACCCCTGAGGAGCCACGTTAGGATGATATATCCTATTCCGGAAACAAAACTGAGAATAAGAGGAGAGATGTATTAGTGTATGTTTCATATGGGTGATTATATCTTACTGATCTTAGTTAATATTACTTTTGCAGGTCTGTTTGGGAAATCCGGATGGTAGCTGATTCTGATTTCAAATACACCCCTTTCATATGGGGTGTATT
Source organism: Euphorbia lathyris (assembly GCF_963576675.1). Lineage (NCBI taxonomy): Eukaryota > Viridiplantae > Streptophyta > Magnoliopsida > Malpighiales > Euphorbiaceae > Euphorbia > Euphorbia lathyris. The sequence continues at coordinate 71,661,579 of NC_088913.1, forward strand.
GGGGGCCTTTCATCTTGATCGACCATGTGAAGAAGTTACCATTGAGAGGACCTGTACATTATCATCCAAGAAGAATCATTAGAAATACACAGAAGAAACCAGGAAGGGTTACATAACAACTATGGATTGACATACATACCATTGATGGCCAGAAGCCACCCTGGGTTCTCATCGTACAACTTATTCAAGTCAGCAATTATGTCTCTTGGAGTTTCAACAAGGGGATCCATTGTTGGTAAGTTTTCTGGTTGTTGAAGGTATGATTCTGAATTATGATGCATATATTTATAATGATATGATTGTGGTAAGTGAAAGGCCGTGAAAGGGGAAGGGTCACCTAATTACTACTAAGTTTAGGGTTGTGTGTAATATTAATGACCTGCTTGGCTTTTGCAGATACCAAGACCTTTGGGATTATAGGCCTAATTATTACTCCAAGATATGGATTGACTTATGGAAGATATTGGTTATTATTTTTGTGTTTTAATTTAGAAATGTACTGGTTATTCAAGATATGGATTGACGTTTGGCACAAATGTAAACATATTATGAGTATTGGTCTCCAATAAAATTGAAACCATTGTTATACAGAATTTAATCTTCATATTTTAGAATGTTTCTGTATTCAGGTATAAAAACCATAAATTCAAACGAAGAAGAAGGCATAAAGTGACATTTTAATTTTGAAAAATGTCATCTAAACAGCAATAAAAAGACATTAAAAAAATGTTTCTGTCATATGAAAAAACTCCTTTGACATGGTTGATTAAGACCCGTGCCATCTAAACAGGCTATAACGGCAGAATTTATTATACAAACTGTCACCTCAAATTAAATATGTCAATTTCCCATACGCTAACCTGACGGTTTTAATTGTCAGAATGTCATGTGATGACATTAAAGGTGACGGCAGTAATAAATAAGCTGCATCGTAACAAGGGAAAGATGACAGTAAGAAAATAGGCTAATGTCATGTGTGATGATGAAACATGACAGAACCTAACCATCGTCTGAAGGTGCAATAGACGGCAGCAAGCCCCGTGACAGATTTATATCTCGCGGGACGACGGTTTTTAACCGTCGTCTGAAGAGGGTTTTGGCGTAGTGATATATCATATATTTGGTTTCTGGATGACTTTCATATTGATTTATAAAGTTATTTGGTAGAACTGTTATCTATAACTGTTATCTATTATGATTGTTGTTATTGTTAGTTGTTTGTATTTGTACTAAGCGAATTGTTGTAGCTATCTAATTAGTAGTGTTTTAATTACATCCCAATTTGAGAGCCAATCCCTTGCAGCTTTTGTTGGTCCCGTGTAATGTAATAGGATTAGTTCCAAAGGGGGGGGGGGGGGTAGGAACTAATATAACTTTTTCGCTTAAGTATGCTGACTTAATTAAATGTTTAAATAACTTCACTCAGTTTTGGTCAGCAAAGCTGAGCATGATGTAAGACAGCTTTAGTCAGAGGCTGACTAGAACTGTTTCACTTGTGAGTTGGGAAATAACTCTTAAGGTCAGCTTCCAACTCAGCACTCTGATTACTCAGCGTCGGCTTATACAAATTATATACTGAGTAATTTAAGCAAGCAACACACACATATATATCAAGAGAAGGGTTAGAGATTACTCAGCAGTCTTATCATGGTTCGGCCTCACTGCCTACGTCTAGTCCCCATAATCCTTCCGGGCTTTTTCAATCCACTACTGAGCTTTTTAAAGGTAGAGCACAAACAGTTTACAAAGCAATTAAGTATGCAAGAGTACCGTCCTCTATTCGTCTACTCAATCCTACTGAGCGCTATAACCGAACACTCAGATTTTCTCTACCACTGAGTACTAAAACCGAGTACTCAGCTTGGCTCTCTCAACCTTTACAATTGGTACAAGATTTGTTCTTTCTAAACAAAGAACACTTTAGATGAATACAAATTCACTGTAGACTTTTACACAGAGATTGGATTTGGGTGTAAGAACTTGTTTTTTTTTTATTTAGACATCTTCTATTTTGGATTTTCACTCTTGTGAAGATTTGCTTTTCTGTCTGTGCTTTCTTGTATTTCGGCCAAGGATCCAAGTGATGAACTTGTCCTTTTATAGCAATTTCTGAAGCTCCAATGATTTGAATTCGGACATATCCGTTGAATTCAAACGGTCTTCTTTCGTCATTGATAGGTCAGCATTCAGCAATTGCAGGCCAATCCCGTCGTCTGAATTTAGCAGGCGCTAGGCTTGCCAGTTTCGTCTTCTTGCGCCAGGTTTCGTCTTCTAGCGCCAGGTTTGTCTTCTTGCCAAACGCCATGTGATCCATGCGTCTCGAAAAGGTCTCTTGGTGTAATTCCGAGGCTTTTGAATTGGTGCAGACCTTTGTCGAACTTTGTCTTCTAGTCAACGGATCATTGGTGCTGTCCTGACGAACACTCAGCTTGACTTAATTGACGTTGCCCTTTTAAGATCTCCTTTGACGAGGCTGAGTTACGTTCTACTCAGCTTCTTCGGTCAACTTCGTCTTCAAGCGTTAGTTCTGAAGAAGACTTTTCTTTTATGATGCTGAGCTGTGTTCTACTCAGCTTCTGTGGCTCATGCTGACTTCGTTCTGTCTTACTTTTTATTCATGTTCTCATTTATTAATATACTCAACATTGAACAAACACATTAGTACAATTAAATCAAAGCACTTAAATTTAATTGTCTTAATCATAGGATTAACTTAAATAATTTTGTCAAATCAAAATCATGTAGAAAGGTGTTTCAACAGCTTTCAGGTACTGATCAACCGTCAATACTTCGTTGACATGGACCAGCTTGTTACGTCCATACCATCTAAACCAACAGATGATCACCAATTCATAAAAAAGCTCCCTAGGCAACTGTTTTTGTTTTCCAGCCAAGAACAGAAATCGTCGGTCTTCTCTTTCCACCTCTAGTCATCCCCGGGCCAATTCCGCCATAATTCCTTTGATAGTCCGCAGTCCCTAAAGATGTGAAGGATGCTCTCCGGGGACTTATTACAAGAAGGGCACAACATCGGCGCATTAATCCTTCTCCTCCTCAGACTTTCATAACACGGCAGGATATTTTTGAAAGCTTTCCACAAGAAGTGCTTAACCTTAAGAGGGAAATTCACCCCCGGTTCCGATTCACCATTGATGACGATGCACCACAAATTGCAGCTCTCCTGCGATCCTCATGAAGAAAATACCCCGTGCGAACAGTATACATTCCATTTTTGGTTAGTGGCCAGTAGGTGATATCTTCGAGGAGCCTTCTGCTCAGCGGGATCTTCACAATTTCCTTCGCTTCATCCTCGCTAAACAATTCCTTGATCAGGCCTATCCTCCAAATACCCAACTCTTGAACAATGAGGTTGTCAACAGTTGAGAAGTCGACATTCACTAGCTTTGTTAAGGGACGGTTAGCAGGAAGTGAAGTTACCCATTTTGAAGCCCAAATGTCAATTGAACACCCGTCACCCACCTTCCATTGCAGCCCCGACACTACTAAATCTCTTCCTTTTAATAATCCTTTCTAGATATAGCTAGAGTTTCTTCCCTTAGTAGTAGATTGAAAATCTGACTCAGGATGGTATTTAGCTTTGAGGACTTTTGCACATAATGAAGTTGGGGTAGTAATTAACTTCCAGGATTGTTTTGCAACCATGGCTAGGTTGAAAGACTCAAACCATCAGAAGCTTAGGCCTTCGGTAGCTTTTGTCTTCCACAAGACGTCCCACAAAAGCCAATGAACCGAACGTTTCGCCTCTCCGCCGCTCCACCAGAATCTTCCAATCATTGATTTCAAATCGTTACAAAAACTCTGAGGAACCAAAAAACAACTCATCAAGTATTGAGGTATAGATTGTGCAACGGCTTTAATCAAAATTTCTCTCCCACCACTAGATAGAAGCTTCTCTCCCCATCCTTGTAGACGTTTTGCGAGTCTCTCAAGTAAAAATTGGAAGATAGCCTTTTTTGAACGTCCAACAAGAGTTGGCATTCTTAAGTATTTAGGAAAATGCCCAACTTCCTTCACCCCTAGCAAATTCATCAACGCCACCTTCCTCGCGTTCACAACGCCTCTACTAAAGGAGACTTCAGATTTGTTGAAATTCACTTTTTGTCCCGAAGCACTTTCATAATCTGCTAACACGCTTTTAACCACACTAATTTCCTTTTCATTCCCCCGCCCGAAGATAATAGAGTCGTCGGCAAACAGTAAATGGCTAATAACAATCCCCGGATTTCCCATTCTAATACCATGCAGAGAACCACATCTCTCTTTCCTTTCTGATTCTGGCTGAGAGCCCTTCAGCACATAAAAGAAACAAGCATGAGGATAATGGATCCCCCTATCTGAGACCTCTTTCAGGTTTGAGAAACCCTTTAGGTTGGCCATTCACAAGAAAAGAGAAGGATACGGTGGACACACATGACATAATCAACTTGATAAACAAGGTAGGGAAACCCAACTGTGTCAACACACCCTCCAAATAACTCCACTCTATGCGGTCGTAGGCCTTACTCATATCCAGCTTGAAAGCAAAAGCCCATTTCTTCCCCTTCATTCGGTGCTTCATATAATGAAAAATCTCAAACGCAATCATAGTGTTGTCAGTGATTGCTCTACCTAGGATGAAAGCACTCTGTGTCTCACACATAACATCATTTAGACACAATTTTAGCCTATTTGCGAGGACCTTGGATAAGACCTTGTACAACACATTACATAGGCTAATGGGTCTAAGGTCCTGAACCCTCTCCGGTTTATGCACTTTGGGAATTAAAGTAACCCATGTATGATCACTAGTACATAAATGCTCACTTGTGTCGCTCTTGAAGAGAAAGCGACACAACAGAGTAACTAGTGTCGCGCGTTTTGTAAGCGCGACACAACTAAGTATTCTGTGTCATCACTTGTGTCATGCTTGAAGAGCGTGCATCACAAACGAGTTACTTTTTGTATCGCCTGTCTTACAGTGTGACACAAAAGCAAGCTTGTGTCACGCCTTTACCAAAACGACACAAGAAGTTTGTTATCTTTGTGACGCGCTTTTATAAAAGCGACACAAGTAGTGTGTTATCTTTGTGTCGCTCCTTTTTAAAAGTGCGACACAACTAATACGAACTACTATTTGAATATAATTACTTTTTATTCATATTTCTTAAAATACTAAAGAATTAAAAAAAAAATGAAAATCAAATAGCCTATACATACATATAAATTTAAAAATTTATCCCATATAAATAAAATAAAAATAAAATGAACTGATATAAATTAATTAAAAATAAAATGAAGTAAAAAATATATACTGAAAATGTAAACAGGGAAGATTTTACATTTGGATTAATTAGATGAATTTGTAAATATAAAAAAATGTTAATTTGGATTTTAGGGTTATAGTTTCTTGTTTGCGCCGCCTCCATCTCCCTCTTCTCCTACAAATGAAAAGTGACCTTCTGAGTCTTCTCCTTCCATCATTACCGGCAAGTCTCTTCCCATAGCCGCTTCTCTTGTTCTGCTTCTCTTTGCAACTCCTGGTTTGTTACTCTATACTAATTTACTCTTCTTCTACTCTTTGTTTTCATGATTCTCTGGCTTTTGCAGCTAATGCTGGATTTATGTCTGGATCTACTGGTCTCGAATCTCTACCTGGTCCTGAACTTCCTCAAATCGACTTTCTCAATAAGTTTAATGGTTTGTATTTATACTATTATTGTGGATTTCAATTTTATACTTAATTAGATACCCCTAATCTTAAGATATATATGTTGCAAAAGAAAATTCGAAGAAGTATGCAGAGAATGATGAAAGATTCAACTCAACGAAAACCCTAAGTTTATTGTGTTTTGGAGGGATGGGAAGCTTTCCTACAAAGGTCTCGCGCTATATCAGAAAAGGTTGAATTATGCTTATTCTATTCTTGCAATTATCATCCTCACACTCTCCTGTGATTAATCCAGTATCGTTAGCTAGAGAATCTCAAGGTTTATCCTCACACTCTCCTGTGATTACCTATTGCTTTATACTATTAGATTTTCAGCTCGACATAAGGTTCATTTCTCCTTGATGCCTGGGACTGCTTCACGGTATTTGTTGGATGAAAATGATAGATTAGCAGTTTAGCCTAGTAGAAAAGAAAGTGTAGAACATTTGAACAATTTCTTGCCCTGATAACTTTTATCTTGTCTGATCTACAGGACTGGGAAGACATTGATTTCTGAAGGTGTTGATTTTATTGCTAGCTGTGTCGTTTGTAAATGATGCCGAGTCTATCAAACAACTGAAGAATTATCTCTCATCCAAGAGATTCGAGTAAGAAAATACGCCATCAATGGTGTTCACATTTCTGCTAATTTCGCCTGCTTAAAACAGTGTCATCATGTTCATATTCATATGGTCTGGTATTGCATTTACATACAAAAAATGCTTCAACTGTATTTGTAGTTCTTATTTCCTCATCCTTGCATGATTGCATCTTCCATAGCATTCATCTTCCTAAACCTTTTGCAATTTACAGATCAACAAGAGTATTGGCAAAGATTGAAAGCTTGGAGTCGCTTCAGAATTTGGAAGAAATTGTAGAAGCTTCCGACAGAATTACGGTGGCACGTGGTGATCTAGGAGTAGAAGTTCCACTAGAACAGAATGCAATAGTTCAAGAGCATATAACTCATATTTGCAGGCAGCTAAACAAACCAGTGATTATAGCTTCTCAACTTCTCGAGTCAATGGTTGAATATCCAACAGCAACGCATGCTGAGGTACTATAATTTATCGATTTATTATGCTATTGATTTGCTTTCTTGAAGGCATCAGAGATTGGTCAATTTCCTTTTCTTTTGACATGAATTTTAATTCAATAAGGTTGCAGATATATCCAAAGCTGTTAGGCAATATGCTGATGCAATGATCCATTTCGGTAACCCTTTTTCTACCTCTCCTTTCCATTGAAATATTTCTGACAGCTCTCCTACTTCTCCTACTTTCAATATAAACAGAGATGCAGATCAAAATCTAAAGGTTTGATGTGCTCATGAGGGATGTCGGATCGGAGGAACACCTAATTTCTAATATGTTGAGGATTTTAGAGATTTGATTGATTGAGAATTACTGTTTCATGATCTAGGGTTTTGTCTTCACGGTGGGAATTAGGGGATATGTTCTTAATTATGTGTGCTTTGGCGTAGTTGCCTTGTTGAGACAATATTGCTGGAAAATATGTGAGCCGGTAAATTGATTGTTAGTATCTTTTCTCGTTATGATTTCTCGTTGGGTCCATCGAGTAAAAGACATGTATTAGGCGAGCCTACTATTTTGATGTTGGAGTTTTAGACGAGCCTCTTGATGGATTTGATCAACTTGGGAAGGTAACTTTCATATAAATTGTACATTCAATCTAGCATCATAAACTTTTATAGTCAAAATACTATAATGTGTATGTTCTTTTTTTTTTTGCTGTTATATACTTATATAATACAAGGAGTTGCTTGGCCATGTTTTGTATTGATTGAATTTTTTATTGATTAATTATTATAAATAATGAGTTTCATATTGGAACGATTTTCTATTGGCAATTTACAGAATAATATGGCACTTTCTTCAATATGCCCTCAAAGTTGAAATTTGTGAACTCGTATCCCTTACAATTGAATTCTGAAAAGGTTTCCAAAATTGGATCTTTTTGCTGTCAATATCATGTATCCATAATCATGATGTTGTGAATGTCTTAAGAGCTATTATTTACACATTTTCACATCGTGTGTACAAATCTCTGCATTAGGTCCTTTGTATATTTGGTGAAAGAAACATCATTTTCCTTCTGACTATCTACTGTAGGTTAAAATGATAATGGCGAAAAACCGACCTGATGTTCTTGACCCTGCACTTCTACGGCCAGGCTGCTTGGACCGAAAGATAGATATTCCATTGCCAAATGAACAATCAAGGATGGAAATTCTAAAGATTCATGCAGCAGGCATTGCAAAACATGGGGAGATTGACAATGAGGCTGTTGTGATACTTGCAGAGGTAAGTCAAAGGGTGTCCTTTGCTTGTTTAACGGATCAAGTGATTGATGCTAATTTTAAAGATTGCTGCAATTATGTCAGGGTTTCAATGGAGCTGATCTCCGCAATGTTTGCACTGAAGCCGGAATGTCAGCAATCCGTGTAGAACGTGATTATGTTATCCATGAAGATTTTATGAAGGTAAAACTGATCTGGGTGCCTTTATTAGTGTGAATGGGTTTGTAGAATGTGGTATTGATTTAGATATGGGGGTGTTGCAGACTGTAAGGAAGCTTAACGAGGCAAAGAAACTGGAGTCAAGCTCACACTATAATGCAGATTTTGGTAAGGAGTAGAATTCCATTTGATTTGTTGGAGCCAAGGAGTAAATGGCAGTGCATTTCTTTGTTTCAATGCACTCATCTACGAATATTTTACTTATTTTCATGTCATAGTTTAGAACTCTTGTTGTTCCTCACTGAATCTCAACTACATTTGTTGCTCAATTGGATATTATATGTAGCTATTTAGAGATTTTTATTTTTCATGCTTATAGTAATATAACCATGTCTTCAGCTCTGCATTTTTTTTTGCCATTACACACTTGGAATATATAGTTTTATCTTGTCTTTTACAGTGCTATTAGATTGGTCTACCAATCATTTTGAGAAAAATTAAAACATATTGGTTGAAAATTATGATTGATTAAAGTAAAAATACTAAACACATGGATTCAATTTTATGTTTTTTATTTTTTTTTTCCTTTTTTGGCTTACAGAGTTTTGTATCACGGTATGATTGATAATGGTCTGGTTACGCCTATATCCTGCATTCATATTATAGTAGGGCCCACTTGCTTAAGGAACCATGACATTTTTTTGTAGATTGTGTGGAAGAAATTGATGCACATCGGATGTTTGGTTATGCTCTTTTCAAGGATGGAAAACATACCCAACTTGCTTATCCCTTGGAAAAGTTCCATTCTGATGTAGCAGGAAGGAGCTTTCACAATGGTCGTTTTATACAGAGGATGCAGGAAAAAGCTGCATCTCTGGCCAGAAGGTTCCTTCTATTTCAAATGGCGAAATGGAAGCTATTTGAAGATCATCGTGGCTCCTCATGTATATAATTTGCTTGCAGCATCCACTAAGAAATTGTGTAGATTTTTATGGTGTTCTGGACTGAAGTATGTAATGAATGTTGCACGTTTCCCAAGAAATATATGGTTCTTTTGTAGCAAATGACGTAAATTTTATGCTAGATGCTGGGAATTTTTTAATTTTTTTTTAAAAAAATATCAATATTTTGCGTCGCGTGTGAGGAAGGAAGGAGCGATACAAATTGTACCAGATTAATTGGGGAGCTTGTGTCGCGCACCCTTGGAGCGCGTCACAAGAATTATCATATGTTGTGTCGCGCGTGTTACAAGTGCGACACAACAGATAAGTATTTTGTGTCGCTCTCAAGAGCGATGCAAAGTTCTTGTGTCGCACCCCTGTTGTGTCGCACAAAAGTGCGACACAACCTGAAAAAGTGTGACACAAGTGAGCATTTCTGTACTAGTGGATTAAGGTTTGCAGGCATATTACCCGAAGTGGATCAGACCTCCTCAACAGTGGCTGAAGATCAATATCGATGCGCGCTGGAAACGTGATCAAATAGGAGTTATTGGGGCGGTTGTTAGAGATCATGATGGCGACGTAGCTTTTGTGGTTGCTGCCCCGCTAGCACTGCCTCTTTCGGTTGAAGTAGCGGAATTGTATGTTGTTCTGTTGGGCTTAGAAACGGCTTGGAACGACGGATGTTCTAAAGTGCTACTGGAAACTGATAACTTATCAATTGTAAATGCGATTAATGGCAAGGGATCGATTGATAGTGTGGGCTCCCATCTATTGGATGATATTATGCAGTGGAGAACCAATTTCGAAGCAATCACGGTGCAACATGTGAAGAGAGCCGCAAATGCTACTGCCCATGAGATTGCCAAATGGGGTGCAAACCTTCCTGATCAAGTTTTATTTGTTGAAGAAATTCCTGCTTTTCTTGTTAACTTCATTGTAATTGATTCTGGTTTGGCTGTTTAATGAAGTTGCATTTTCCATCAAAAAAAAATAGTAGTGTTTTATAGAATTATGTTGAACTGATGTTGTTATTAGTATGTAAAATATCTAACATGAGCATATTTTAAATTAATCAATAAAAAATTTATAAAATAAAAAATGCATTACACAAATTAATAAAAATCCAAATAAATAAATAAATAATTTAAAATAAAAGTTTATTGACCGCAGCAAAACTTTGTTGTTTCGAAAATGATATTATAGAAATAGAAATAATGTTAAAGAAGAAATATATTTTGTGGAAATAATAAGGTTAATTTTATCGATAACAAATAATTACAAACAGTTGTTCATTAAAAGCTCAAAAAGAAGCTTTTCGAGAAAAGCTTTGAAACTCAGCTGTTTCCATAAAAAAAAAAAAAAAACTAAAAGTTGGCCCTGTTTGGTAAAGAGCGTTTTGGGATAAAAAGAGCGGTTTTGACCAACTTTAGCGGTTTGACCACTGAAACCGCTGATTAGAGTGTTTGGTGGAGAGAGGTTTGGGAGAGAGTTTTGGGATGAAAACGCTAATTTAGAAAAAGCTGCTTTTGAGAGTTTTTTCAATTAGCGTTTTGCAATATTAAAATTAGTGGACTTCTTTAACCCTAATAGATAGACTCCTCCAACCAAATAAACGTTTTATTCGATCCTCTCATCTTCTCCTGCGTTTTTCTTCAATTTTTTGCTTCTTGCGACCTTAGGAAGAAATCTGGGAATCTGTTTGTTGCAGAAGAATTTTTTTTTTTTTTTTTTGAAGAAGCTCTTCATCAAGGAGGTTAGTTGATTAATTTTTGTTTGCTTGCATAAGTGTCACGTCCGAGCCTAAATTTCGAGAATTTATATCTAGATATTAATATATATTATAATTATGGGGTACATCATGTATATTAGAGAGATTATGAGGTAATTGTAATCGATATGCAACTGGCCCAACTCTTTCCACAACTTCATATGGACCAATGAATCTAGGACTCAACTTCCCTTTCTTGCCAAATCGAAGTAAACCCTTCCACGGTGATACTTTCAGAAATACTCTGTCTCCCACATCATATTCAATTGGTCTCTGTTTCAGATCTGCATAGCTCTTTTGTCTGTCTTGTGCTTCTTTTAACTTCTGTTGTATGATTTGCACCTTTTCTGTTGTCAACTGCACTATCTCAGGCCCTAATAACTGTCTCTCACCTACTTCAGACCAACATAATGGCGTTCTACATCTTCTTCCATATAAAGCTTCATAAGGTGTCATATCAATACTAGATTGATAACTGTTATTATATGCAAACTCCATTAAAGGCAAATGTACATCCCAACTACTTTGAAAATTCAAAACGCTAGCTCTCAGCATATCTTCCAAAGTTTGAATAGTACGCTCACTCTGACCGTCAGTCTGTGGATGGAAAGCTGTACTGAAATTCAATCTTGTGCCTAATGCATCTTGAAAACTAGGCCAAAACCTTGATGTAAAGCGAGGATCCCTGTCAGAAACAATAGAAACCGGTACACCATGAAGTCTAACAATCTCCTTGATATACAACTGTGCCAGCTTCTCTAAAGAAAAAGTCACTTTCACCGGAAGAAAGTGGGATGATTTTGTTAATCTATCCACAATTACCCATATAGAATCATTACCATGTTGTGTACGAGGTAATCCACTGACAAAATCCATTGTAATATGTTCCCACTTCCATTCAGGAATAGGAAGTGGTTGTAAAGTACCAGCATGTCGTTGATGTTCTGCTTTGACTTGTTGGCAACTTAAACATCTACCCACATATTCAGCTATTTCCCTTTTCATTCCTTTTCACCAGAAATGCTCTCGAAGATTTCTGTACATTTTAGTACTCTCAGGGTGCATTGCATATGACGAATCATGAGCTTCTTCTAATATCTCCTTCTTGATATCATTAACATTCGGAACACACATTCTGTCTCCAAACATTAACATGCCATCTCCTGTTACCTTATATTCAATCTTCTTCCCCTCGCTAACGTCTTTTCTGACTTGTTCTAAAAATTCATCTTGATTTTGAGCTTCTTTAATTCTGTCTCGAAGAATTGGTCTCACCTTCAACATTGCACATAATACTGCTTCATCTCCACAAACCAGTTCAACATTCAAAGCTCTCATATCAAGCAATAAAGGCATTCTCACCGATCGTATATAGCTCAAACTTCCAATGTTCTTGCGACTCAAAGCATCAGCTACAACATTAGCTTTACCAGGATGATATTCAATAGTCAGGTCATAGTCTTTCAATAACTCAATCCATCTTCTTTGCCTCAAATTCAATTCCTTCTGTGTCATTATGTATTTCAGACTTTTATGATCAGTGGATATTAGACACTTTTCACCATAAAGATAATGTCTCCAAATCTTTAAAGCAAACACCACGGCAGCTAATTCAAGATCATGTGTCGGGTAATTCAATTCGTGTGGCCTTAATTGTCGTGACGCATAAGCAATAACTTTATCATTTTGCATCAATACAATTCCGAGACCTTGCCCTGATGCATCACTGTACACTGTATACCCTTCACCCACTATAGGTAGTGCTAACACAGGAGCACTAATAAGTCTTGACTTTAATATATCAAAACTTTCTTGACATTCAGGTTTCCACTCAAATTTAACACCCTTCCGCAGTAATCGTGTCATTGGACAAGCTATAAGTGAGAATCCTTTTACAAATCTTCTGTAATAACCCGCTAATCCTAGGAAACTACGTACTTCATGTACATTCGACGGTGCTTCCCAATTAGCTACAGCTTCAACTTTCTTAGGATCAACTAAAATTCCCCTAGCTGATACCACATGACCTAAGAACATCATTTCATCAAGCCAAAACTCACATTTGCTAAATTTTGCATACAATTGTTTCTCCCTTAGAATCTGCAAAACTGTTCTCAAATGCTTACTGTGATTTTCCTTATCCTTAGAATACACAAGGATATCGTCGATAAACACAATTACAAATGTATCTAAGTAAGGTTTAAAAATCCTATTCATAAGGTCCATAAAAGCAGCAGGTGCATTAGTTAATCCAAATGGCATAACCAAAAATTCATAATGCCCGTATCGAGTTCTAAAAGCCGTTTTCTGAACATCCTCTTCCCTGACCTTCAATTGATGATATCCAGTTCTCAAGTCAATTTTCGAAAACATGGTTGCTCCTTGCAATTGATCAAACAAATCGTCTTCTAGGTAATGGATACTTGTTACGAATAGTAACCTTGTTTAGTTGACGATAATCAATGCATAGCCGCATTGTCCCATCCTTCTTTTTAACAAACAAAACTGGAGCTCCCCATGGTGATACACTAGGTCGAATATATCCCTTATCCAATAACTCCTGCAACTGCTTCTGACTAGTCTCAGATTCTAACTTCCCCTTTAACTTTTCTTTCTGTAATGCTTTCTCTACCCAGCCACGATAATGTACACCCTCGTATAAACTCAGCTCATTCTGATAAAATGCACTCAATCCGTCCTTAAATCTCTCACATTTCACTTCCTCAGTAGGAAACCACTGACTAGCATAACGATATAAATCATCAAACTTGTCCACATACTCTTTCACAGCCATAGTCCCCTGTTTCAAATTAAAGAACTCATTTCTCTTCGCCTTCTGGAATGTTTCAGTCAGATATTCTCTCATAAACTCACGTTTGAAAACTCCCCAATTCAAACCTTCAGGATACAAACCCCTGACTCGAGTTAACCATGCATCTGCTGGTCCATGTAATAAACCAAACACAACCCTGACTTTATCCTCATCACGTAACTGCATAGTACTAAAGGCTTTTTCTGTAGCCTTTAACCAATTGTCAGCCTCCTCAGAGTCAATTGTACCTTTGAAATCAAATGCCCCACAATTTTTGGCATCCTCAATTAGCTCACTGGGCCTTCTATGTGCTTCCCGTGTTTCCATCATGGTAACAAAAGCTTCAACTAAAGCTCGGGGTTCAAGTTGTACTACTTGTGGCATTGCAGCTTGTGGAGCCACATATGGTGCAGGTTGTTCAGCTTGACGATTAACAGGTCGACGTGGAGGCAATGGTTGTTGTTGTCTTTGAGGTTGGTTAATGGGTGGAACTCTTGCATCAGAGGCTTCACTATCCCCTATGCCCTCAAGACCCCATCCTAACTCTCTTCTTTCCTCATCTCTACCTCTACCTCTACCTCTATTTAGCGGCGGTCGGCCACGCGGTCGTCTCGGATGCATCTATATGATAAAGACACAATTATAATTATATGTAGAGATATGGTATGCATGAATGTCATGTGTGCAACACAAGAAATACAAAGAATCACATTATATTACCTATAGATCCACTTATGGATATAGATTAAACCTATTCTCTGATACCAAAATGTCAAACCCGACCCAAAATAAGATCAGATAAGACGGTGTGACATTACCACTGACTTATTATATAAACCAGTAGCAATATCTCTCAATTAAGGAGAAAAATCAAATCAAAAACCAAATTCTGGTTTAAAGCTAAAATGAATAACATATATCGTTTCCAGCTTAACTTTTTCATACGGAGTCCGATTAAGGCGATTCAAAAACCCCTGGAAACGTAAGATAATAATAAAGAACTTTCATTTAGGAATCCATGACAGATTCGGCCTATATCTGGTCAAAAAATGCATCACAAGATTCAAGTACGAATCTGATTTTCCAGCATCACCTATATAGACAAGTTATGACTTACTCACAACCCATATCACAGTATTCCACAAATTCTCAACTTCAGCTAACATGTAGACAGTACAAACCAAACAAAAGGACACTGCCAAAAACAAGTTCTTCAAGTGTCCGTATACTATCCACATATATGTACATGAACAAAATGGATGCAATACCCTAGAGACGACTTGCACCTCGTAGCTGTAACCGAACCTCGCCCTAGGATCGAGTACCCCTCTCGGTACCTTGCACTTCCTCGCCTAAAACAAAACAATAAAAACATTTGGAAAACATGAGATAAAAATCTCAATAAGAAACTATCAGCTATAAAAATCAACTTTACTTAATATAACTACATATATATATATGTTTATAAAGGATTTAATCAAAACCTAAGTATTCAACGCAATAACTCAGTCTTAAATTATTTTTGATAATTTAATTATAACGAATTAAATTTTTTGAATTAATACTTTCGTAGATATTGTTTCGCATGCATTTCACAACTAATTAGCAAATAATTGAGTTTGAATTTCTATATAGTTAGATTTCTGGTGTATTATTATTTTCTTTAAAAAATGATAATAAGTAGTTAATGTGATAAATAAATTCAACTTGAAGACCCAATTTTTGAAATTTTTATTTAGTTAATTTTCATTAATTATTATATTATATTATAAAATTTATTTGTTGATTACTTTAATAAACATTAGTCATTTAATATACTAATAAAAATAATTAATCATAATTATATCAAACTCCGAAAATCAAATAACTAATAGAAGTAACAAATAACCAACACCTATAACAGTCAGCAACTATCATCTAACAGTCCAACGAAACAAACTAGTATTTTTTCACTAAAATCACTGAAGCTTCAATTTATGTCAATAAAAGAACTAAATTCAAATTTTATTTCAATAAAATCATATTTAGTAATTCTTTGGTAAAGTCGTATTTTAAAGGTAGAAACCATTTTTAGTCCCTAATCTTTTATTTTAACATATTAAATTAGTAATCTTTTATTTTTTGTTTTGACTCATTAAGCCCCTAAAAAAACAGCTTTAAACATAAAACTTTTTTTAATAGAGTGTTATTCAATCTATATGCGTTTAAAATTTGCATTTTTTACAGCGTGAAATAAAGATCTTATAGTTTCTTTATAGCAAATTCGGACCGTTGAAAATGCAAATTCGGACATAGATGATATGAATAACGTTATGTTAACTAAATTTTATATTTAAAAAACTGATTTTTCTAATAATCAAAAGCTTAATGTGACTAAAAAAAGCACAAACTTAACATAGGTTGAATTGAAACATCATGAAGCTTAAAAAATACTTAGCAACTTTAAGATGCTTTCTCTTTTCCTTCCTTCTACCATAACTGTTTCCTCAATCCTCCTCTCCTATCGTTCTCACCACCATTGCCGTCACCTTATTTTTTTTTCCCATTATTTTTCCCACAGGTTCTTAAAAGAAGAAGTAGAAAATTTGTCTTCCTTCATCTTCTTATATCTATGTTTTCGTTTTAGTTTTTTATTTCATATTTATACTTTCTTGTTTATTTGAAATCTATATATGTTGTCAAAGTTTTTTTTTTCGGTCAGATCCGAATCTGTTAGCTATACTTCTTTTATTTTTATTTTATTTTCTGTCTTAGCAAGTGCAGAAAATGTTTATCTTATTCATAGATCTATACATATACGTGGTTGCAAAAAAAAAAAACATTCAGATCCGAATGTCCGGAATAGACTAAATGATGAAGAATGGTTTGTAGTGATTTTTCAACGGAATTCAACTTATGAGAAAAATATGATTTCTATATTTACTGTTTTATTGGTCTCTTTTGTAGTTTCTCTCTTTTTTTTTATGTATTTGTATTGTTATAGCATTTTATATAAGAAAAAAACTTAACCTCACTTCATCATGTCTATCCATAGATTAAATTTGAAATTCCTTAAAAATTCCGAATCCTAACTACGTATTGATGTTTGTTCATAGATTAAATTTTGAAATTCCTTAAAAGTTCCGAATCCTAGCTGTGGTTCATTTCGGTTTACCATTTTCTTCTTCAAAAATACAGGAACTAATTGTATTATGTCCAATTTTCTTTTTAAATCTTTCTATTGACATTTACGTTAAAAAATATTATACAAATGAATCAAATACAAATTTTATATTCATGTGATTTCCATACAATATTTCCAGCTTTAAATTAACAGATTATTCGTTAAATAGTAAATAGAATAAGGATACATCATAATATATTTATGATAATTTGTGTAATTTGTTCGATGTACGGATCTCCAAAGTGTTTTACATCCAAATGCTTTCCTATAAAATAAGGGAGGTGTAAGTTGCATGAAGTAGACACTCTAATGATAAATAGTAGTATCATTTTTAAAAATAATGAAAGCAATTGAAGCTATAGTTTAGAGCGTAATGAGAGATTTCTTTAAACTATTAATTTATTTATATGATGAGGACATCTCTACCACCAAGGTAATAAGGAAAGCATAGGTTGCGGATGGGGCAGAATCTGTGTTGCACATTGAGTTAGATGCCACACGGCGTGCCACCAAAGGAGCCGAAATGAGGAGTGACCAGGACCAGCATGGCATGCCGAGTCATCTTTCGCACGATGTGCCACGCAGCTCATCGTGCGAATGAAGGGTGAAGAACTTCAAGAATCCAGCAATGGACTCACATGCCATGTGAATCATATGGCACGACGTGTGGATCCTTTTGAGTTGCCTTCTCCGCCAAGTTGATGCAGGAGGAGACAAGAACTTCCACCAACTAATTACTGTTTTTCCACTCTGAATATTACTATATATTGTGCCATTCTCCCTATTTACCCCACTACCCCTCTATTTATCTATTCCTATCTTATCCTTAGGATTTAATATGTGCTTGTAGCCTTAATGAGACATTTTGGTACTTTTCCTTGATTTAAGGAGGGGGTATATATGCTCCTTAATTTGTAAGGAAACTCAAGTTTTATGAAATCAAACATTATAGCCTCTATTGGAGCTGGGATTCATTCCATTGGGATTACTAATCCTTCAAGTTTTAACTTTAGAAGATTTCATTATTTGTTGGTTAAAGATTAAAACCTTCACATCGATTTTAATCTGTATCATTTGGTATCAGAGCCAAGTCGTTTTCCTTCCCAGAGACTTCTTCTCGGAAATGGTCCAATCACGTCCTCAAAACGAAGCTATAAGATCCAATGATCAAAGGCTTGAAGCAAGAGAAACAACGTTGAAGATGTTGGGTGATAGACTTCAAGAGAAAGATGATAAGCATCAAGCAAGCATGCGGGAGTTAGCTCTCAACATGGAAAGACTCCAAGTAGAGGTCCGAAATACCCAAATACAACCCGCCGGAGACAAGAAGAGGCTAACCAGCCTCAACCCCAACCACACTCACCGCCCCATATGAGAAATGTAATGCAACAATCAATGGACCCTCGGGTTCATGAGGTAAGACATCCCATGTTATTGTTCAGAATGTCGATAGCGATAGTGACAGGGATGCATTTGATGATTTTGAACCCCATAGGATTGCTAAGAACAAGAGCATTCATAATGATTTAGATGTTGTAGGTCCTAGACGTATGAATGTTGCGAATGATGTTGATATTGTTGGTCCTATGCATTTGAATGCTAGGAATGTGGATATTGTGAATGATATTGATGTAAGTGGGTATGGAAGAAGGAATTATGGTGGAAGGGGTCTGTATATGGAGGATGAGAATGTGAGAGGTGGTTTTTGGGGAAATTATGATAGAGAAGATGCCTTCAAATTGAAAATTGACCTACCTTCCTTTGGGGGAAATCTAGACATTGAGGGGTTCCTTATTGGCTCTTAGAGATAGAGCGGTTCTTTGACTATACAAGAATATCGGAGGATAGGAAGGTCTAGTTGGTAGCATACCGATTAAAAGGGGGAGCCCCGGTTTGGTGAGATCATGTGAATGAGGACATGAGGAGAGGAGGAAAGGAAAGGAGATTAGGTCTTGGTTGAGGATGAAGTCGATGTTTAGGGAGCGACTCTTACCACCCGATTATGAGCAATACATTTACACCTCGTATCAGAATTGTTTGCAAGGGGCAAGGAGTGTACACAAATATACTTCGGAGTTCTTGCAACTTTCAGCTAGGGCAAACTTGTCGAAAACCAAGAGCCAAAAGACTTCAAAGTATCTTGAAGGCATACGATACAATACAACATCCTAGATAGAACCGGGACACAAATAGTGATTCAGGTTCAAGATGATGAGAACCTTGCTTTGAAAGCCGAGTTGCAATTCAGTGTGAGATCACGTGACAGGTATTGGAGATCGGGAAATGATGGTGCCTATAGGGGAAGAGAAGCTTCCAAAGGGGTTGACAAAGCCGAAAGGGTTGCTAGTTCAAGTGGCACCAAGGCTTCAAGTGGGGGTAAATAACCCTTATGCAAAGTTGGCTCCGTTTAAGTGTTTTCAATGTAATGAGTCAAGTCATTGCTCAAATGAATGTCCTAAGAGGAGGAGTGCTAATGTTGTGGAACAGTATGACAATGACTACAAAGATGAAGATGATGTATGTTGTGAGTCGATTAATGTTGAGGAGGATGTAGATTATACATATAGTGAGGAGGTTGTTGGTTTTTAGTAGGGTGGAGGAAGACCGAAGACACCAACTCTTCCGTACCCATTGCCTAACAATAGCAATTTCAATCCAAAAACTGTGCATGCCCCAAGCTGGGAAGGATTGAGAGGGTGGACTAGAGACTGAGCAATAAAGATGAGTGGAATGTCTCTCTTCTAGAGGAAGTATTTGACCCAACAGACATAAGAAATATTGTGTAACATCCCGGTCTAATACCATATAGATATTGTCCGCTTTGGCCCAATTCTAACACATTGGGCTTCACGGCTTTAAAATGCGTCTACATGTATTGGATTCACATCTTACTAATAAGCCTCAATCACTCCCTCTCCATTTTCGATGTGGGATTCAGTTCATTCCTGCCCCCATCGCCATCCCTTAGGACCGCTCTTTGCTTAGACCTTCTACCTCGGCTCGACCCACTCCGGATCGGATCGTTACAGGAAGATAAGATGATTTGGCAGGGTGTTACTCGGTTAGGTGGGGGTATCGTATTATATTTTGAAAAATGTTAGTTCTTAGTATAACAACGCTTGCAGGAGAATGGACGACTATGGGGAATTTAAATATCCCCCCAAAAGTAAAAAGCTTCATGTGTTGTTTAGGCAACGAGTTCTTACCAAACCGAGAGAAACTCTTCTTAAAAAGCGTTAATGTGCTACTTGCGGGAATATCGGGGAACACAACTTCCATATCTTCTTGGACTGCAACTATACCTCAGACTGCTGGAAGGAGATGGCAATTGAGCTTGTGCTGATAAATGTTGACAACTTCTCATCTTAGCTCTCTTGTTCTTTTCGTCTGGCATAATTGAGTAGGTCTCAAGAGAAGTTGTGTATGGTTTTATGGAATATATGGTCACATTGAAATGCTATGTGCTAGAATGGTGAATTGATCCCTACTAATAGTGATACTGCACGAAGCATGTAGTTCCTACATAATTATTAGAACAATTGCACCCTGCGGGTGAAAGTGGGAAATCTGCTTCCTGTGTTTGGTGAGAAGTGTTGGTCATTACCATATATGGGAAGGGTAAGGTCTAATATAGATGCGGTGATTGATTTAGTGGCGCGGAGAGTAGGACTGGGTTTTGTCTGTCGAGATTTTTTAGGGAGAGTTATTGCCAATAAAATGCAGTTTCTTCTTAGTACTTAACATACCCTTTTAGTAGAGGCGGTTGCATTGAGAGAAGTGTTGAGCTGGGTTCTATCGCAGGGGCTAACAAGTGTTTGTGTTGAAATGGATGCGAAGGGACTAGTGGATGGCTTCTTTTCTAAGGCTCGAGATATTTTGGAGTTTTGGGGCATTATGGACGCAGATATGCTAGCTAAAATTTTGGAGTTGGGTGTTACTCAAGTTTTAGGCTTCATTTTATTCCTCGTTCAACTAATCGGGTTGCAGATATGCTAGCTAAAATTTCTTTTACCTTACATGGTCCCTCCTTTTGGGACTCAACCCCTAATTATATTAGATCCTTAGTTATTCATGATGTAAGTTTGGCTTATTCTAATTAATATATCTCATTTTTTAAAAAAAAAAATCGTGTATAGTAATAAATAATTATTCGATAGCTTTGTTCTTATTGAGAATCCTTTTGCCGATGATGATGATGATGATGATGATGATGATGATGATAATAATAATAATAATAATAATAGGGAAAATTTATAAAGAAATTCAGTTTTAAAAAATTATATACAATCATATTAAGTAGACTTTGAATTATATTAAACTAAGTAAATCATTAGTTTTAATATATTTTAAAGACTATGGTTTATAAATTAGGAATCTAAGATGTATTTTTAGGGTTTAGTATTTATAAATTATACTTTATTTATGATATATAAAGAATTAATTTTTATAATATAATTTATTGTAATTTTTATAATTAATTATGATTTTTATCTAAATGTAAGACCTGGGGCAAATCATGTGTAACTCTTGTAACAAGTAATATAAGGCCTGAAAATAAATAAGTAAATCAAAGTTTGGTGGAAATAAGCCTCAACCACAACGGCCCAATTTCACCAATGAAATAAGCAATAAGTATAAAGAAATTCCAGGTTTGCTTTTCTTGATTGTCTCAGATTATGGTTTTTCTTTTACATTGATAATATTTTTATTTTACCAAACACTTTTTTCTTATTTTTAAAATTAAAGCTAAAAAATAGCTTGGGAAAATGGAAATCAACGGACATTAAGAGCCTGTTTATTTCAATTGTTCATATTTATTGTTTGTTGTTGCTGTTAACTGTTTGCTGTTATAGATAGGTAGTAAATATTAGTTATATTTTTCTGCAAAAAGCAGTTGTATCAGAAATTTACCAAACACTTTCTATCTCATGTTTAAAATTAAAGGTAAAAAATAATTTCAGAAAATAAGGGCCCGTTTGTTTTCCCTGTTGTTTGTTGTTGCTGTTTGCTGTTTGAAAATATTGTTTTTCCAAAAAACTGGGATTCCTACTTTTATAAAAAAAAAAACTAATTTTCAGCTACAAAAGGCAAACAATGTCTAACCAAACACCTAAAACTCTCATTTTCAAAGTGAAAAGGCAAACATGAGATCGAAAAGCAGTAACCAAACACCCCTAAGGGAGTGGAATATCTATTCTACACTTATACTATATATTAATTTCTTCAAGTTTGTTTCTCCAATTTCACCAATTTTCTTAAATTTTTCACAAATTTTTCTTCGTTTTTATCATTTTATTCCATTTCCTTTATTTTCTTTGATTTTTTTAATTTCTTCTTCATTTTATCCGATTTTTTAATTTTCTTTATTTTTCCTCATTTCATTCTCTTGTTTTCTTCCCTTTTTCAGTTTGATATTATAGATAAGATAATGATAGAATATAAGAATAACAATAAAAATAAAATAATGAGTATGTATAAGATTGGTTAATTAGGAAAATCATGATATTTTGGTTAAAGATTTTCCGACAAAGAGAAACAAAATATAATATCCAATCATGATTTGTGATCAATAACAAAAACAGAGATCAATAATTATTAACAGGATATTTATAATTTTTTTGTTCATCTAATTTCTAATACATTCAAGTAACAATTGGCCCCTTATTTATTTAGTTTTTCCTAGACAAAGATATGGGGGGCACTAACTAATATATATGTCCCGTAACGACTTGGTTTCTCTGCTAAAATTCATATTTATATACATACTTTTATATATATTGTTGAATATATTAATTTATGTAAATGTATTGAAATATTTTAATGTTTCGAAGTTGCAGTTCACATGAAGGCATGTGGTCTTGGTATCAAATTTGATAGGAAAAAAAAGAACAATGTTTTAAATTTACCAAATGAAGAATAAGATCATTGTAATGTTCACTATAAAATAATTAATTAATGTGATTAAACTAATTAATTAGCTAGATTAATTGCGATTAGTGCTATCTAACGTCACATAGTGCATTAAGATTCCGAGCTCTGGAATTCTGATAATAAAATAGGCTCATGCTATCCTCAAATAATGATTTTTTACTGAAATATACAGAATAAGGAACAAAATATCTATATTTTATAATGATGCTTGAAATTGATCCAACGTTAAGGATAAAATTAATATTAGGAATAAAATTGCATCATTTCACACATTATGGGTAAAATTGCTTCTGGCTATAAACGTTAAATGTATTTTTACATCTCATCCCCTAAAAAAATATGAACCTACTCCATGTTTTTTCTTACATTTTTAAAACATCAACCATCTCCAACTTCTTCCTGTCTCCGAACATTGTATAGTCAAATAATAGAAAATATTTTATTTTCTAACGAAATGAAATATTTTTACTCAAAATTTTCTACAACACAATATTTTTCGGCAAACAAACACATATTAATAAACAATCCCCATAAAAAAAAATAGAGTGAAAAAGAACAAGAGAGTGGGGACAAAATCCTTAATTAAATAAAGTTATAGATAATTAAAGCAGGCCATGATGTTAGATTCCATTGCTTGATTTCTTAATTAGTTGTTCGATTTTACTTTACTGTATATATAAATTAACATGCACCTATTATATTACTACATTTAAGAGAATTTTGACTGGTCAAGTAATCTTCTTGATTAATAAATAATAATAATAATAAAAGAAGAAAATCAAAGTGAAGTAAAGTGATATGATTAATAATTTCAGAATGCTTCCTAACCTTTCGACAACCCATGCTCTAAGGCCTTTGCTGCAATCTTTATATAACTAAATTAACTATTCTTTTTTTCTTATTAAATGGTAGTTACAAACCCACACTTATTTACTTATATCGATATGTTTGGTTCAGTCGTTCATATTTTCATTTCGATTTAGATATTTTTCAATTATAATTTGAGTAATTTTGTCATATTCTTATAGAACAATATATATGAACTTGACTAATTAGTAAGAATTTTTGAATTATTTTTCAGAAATTGTGGTTTTAAATTGAAATATTGGGATTGGCCAAATCAACATAATCAGTAATGTGAATTCACATGGAAGCATGTGATTTTATGAAGCCATTTGATAATTAAAATTATTCACCAAATCCATATGTTTAATTAAACAATCAATTCAGTTTTCTGCAAATGTAACGGTTAATTCAGTTTTCAACAGACAGTTTATGCATTGGATACTACAAATGCAATACAATCTGCAGCTATTATAAAAGAAATTGGTTGCCCAATTCAGCTTTATTTTGCTTTAAATTATAAAATACAATTAAAGACTATCTAATTAACTCTCAACTTAACCAGGTTATATTAGTAGTTTTTTTTTTTTTTTTTTTGATGAGAGGTTATATTAGTAGTTAAAGGATTTATGATGCTGCAACAACCCACAGATCCACAAAAATAAGGACAAAGAGAAAGGAGATGCGAAAAGCTCGAATAATTCCTGGTGTTTGTTGCCACTGTATATATATATATATATAGTGGCGAATACAAGATTACTCGGTTGGGGGCCGATTTTACTAAATCGAACTTGTTCAAATTTTTTTTTTATATATATGCGTGTTATAATTTGAGTGGTCAAGAACCAACTTTTAAGTATTAATGTACAATTTCTCAAAATTAAGCTAGATTTTGTTTAAAATTGCTAACATGTAAAAAAATTTGGATTTAAGGAGAACCGAACAGGTAAAAAAAATTAAAAATTTTGATTTGAGAGGGCCTAACAGGCCAAATAAATTAAAAATTTGGATTTGGCGAGACCGAACAAACTAAAAAAATAGAAATTTGGATTTAGAAAGTACCTAATATGTTCAAAATATTAAAATTTTGAATTTTGGACAAGCCTAACACTTAATGGACCATCTTGGTGGGCTAATTCAACACCCCCAATAAAAAAAATTGAGATAGGGGGACCGAACTACCTGGAGTCAAGGTGGTTCGGGCGAACGGAGGGGCCCGGGCCCTCCTGTCTACGCCCTTGTATATATATACATACTTAGAAGTCTATAATATATTTTTTAGGATTTATGATTTATGAATTGGAATCTAGAATTTTTAAATTATAATATAAAATTATAATATATAGAGAATGATGACATATTAAGAATTAAGTTTGGTGATATGATTTAATTGTAATTTTATAGTTAATTATTTGACACAATAATAAAGCAGAGCCCCATTACAGGTTCTCGTGGGCTGATGTGTGGGCTGGTTGAATCAATTAGGCCCATCACAACAGATTCTCCATTTTCTTAATCATAACTAACCTGAGAATTTACCACCTCTGATATTAATTAATTATAAAATTACAACTAATTCAGATTATTAAACTTAATTCTGAATATGTCATTATTTTCTATTTATAACAAATAAATTATGTTTTTACACCTTAAACAATATATTTTAGACCCTAAACAATATATTTTAGACCTCTAATTTATAAAGTTTTATTCTTAAATTATATTAAAAATAATGATTTTATTAGTTTGATATAATTTAAAATTATAACTCGACATAATTGTAGATAATTTTTTAAAAGGCAATTTATCATAATAATAATAAAAAGCAGACCCCCATTTCAGGCTCTAGTGGGCTGTGTGGGCTGTGTGGGCTAGTTGAATCTAATCAATTAGGCCCATCACAACAGATTCTCCATTTTCTTAATCATAAACTAGTCTGCCTATAATTAGTTTATTATGTAGTGGATGCAATACTTTTACATTAATTGTTAAACCTAATTATTTCATAAACACAAACAAATTAAGATGCTAATACAAACCAATTGAAGTTAATTAATATTTATTTATAGAGTAATTCCATTATGTCCTTTGAACATGGCATGCTTTATGGGAGCTGCTTCTTTATTAACTCTATTTCATTCAACTCTAAATAAATCAAAGTTTCTACTTTTTTTTTTTTATTTCCATCAAATTGAGTAGTTGATTAAAGTTATAAAATTAAATCAATTGATGTAATTAAAGCAGTATAAGAATTTCTTATCATGATGCATTCAAACAAAAAGTTATTCCAATTAATTGGGTAAAAAATGACTGATCCCCATATGCATTCCTCTTTATCTCTATTGTTTTAGACTAGTCTAGGCCTAATTATAATTAATTAAGATTAAAAAAGCACAAACAAAGATACCATACTCTAATGAACCTATAGATTCCCTAACCATAGGAATAATTAAATTTAACCCTCAAATACAGCATAATTTTAGGAAGATGCTTTTCCACTTGCTATTCTGTTTCCTAAAATAATCACACAAAAAAAATAAAAATACAAACTATAAAATAATTTACAGAAATAATCTGCTTATACTGTCTATGTATCATTTATATTTAAATCACGTAGGAACATGACATGATAATGCATTTTGAAACCCGATAAAAAAAATGTATATACTTGTATAAGCACTTATTTTTTCTTTTCTACTTGTTGTATAATTATTTGTTTGTAAAGAATTTGATGATGTAATTCAGAGATTTTATGTCTAAGATATGCTGAGATAATGATATACAATTGAGTGAAATTGAAGCAAATTTTAAAAATGTTCAGTGTTATATACATTAATTCAAGCAAGAAATTGGTATAAAATCAAGTATTTTGGTCTAAATCCATTTCACTAAATAATTTAAACTATTAATAATCAAATGGTTGCTAGAGAAATTTGATAAATAAGTATACAGTATGAATATATGTTAGATTTTGTTCCCCATAGCCCTGCATTATGTTTTCAGTTCCCTTTAAATTCCTCTTTTAGAGTAATGTCAAAGTACCAAGAGATGAGATCACAGTGAACTGAATGTCACATTTAAAATGAAAAGAAGTTATTGGGCTATATGTATATTATGTTTTGAATAGATGTAAATATGTTTTAAACCTTGAATCTAGTAATTAGATCCGTTGTTAAAGTGTTTCATAAATCTCAAATCTAGTTAATTAGATCCGCCGCAAAAAGCAAAAATATACTATTATCGAAATATATGTATTATCGGAATAATAGCCTAGTAATAAACTCATCGTAAGAAATATATTTTGTTTTTGTCATTAGACCCGAATAATCAGTTTGAGGTTTGTTAGACACTATTTAGGTGGATTCTTTTCTAATTAAAGCTTATTACGTACAATAAGATTCGAACTTGAAATTTTACTTGAAAAAAGGGGGTGTAAACGAGTTGAGTTGAGCTCGAACCTAGGTATGCTCGTTAATATCTCGAACTGAGCTTTGACCAAATCGAACTGAACTAAACTTTTAATGAACTTTAACCAAATTTATCATACTTATATATAGAATAAGTAGTGTAAGAGATAAAAATAAATCTTTATAACATACTCTACATGAGTTTAAAATATATATTAAAAAAAACAATCACATGTTATAGCCGAGATTCAAGAATAGTAGATGTTATTTATGGTTAGATAATACAAACTCACATGAAAATTTAAAACAATGAAATATGTATTAAAGTTTGTAATTTATTTTATTTTTTTTATGAAAACTTAATTTTTTAGCTAAAGACCCAAAGGTCAAAACTCTTTTTGTATTGGTTAAGTCTTATATGAGTTGTGAATTATGATAAAAAAAATTTAATAATAATGAATTGAAGAAAAATTTAAAACAATGAAATGTATCTATATTATTTATATATATATATATATATATAGTAGTAATTAAAAAATAATCGAGTCAGTCGCGAGCTTACAAACTGAATATAAGGAAAATCAGCCTTAAGTACGTTAGTGCTCGAGTTGATCCTGAACTCAAGTCAAGCCTTGTGGAATCGAGTTTTGACTAAACTTTGATTGAGAGGAGTTCGAATAGTTGAACTACTAAGATTCAATGACACCTGTAGTGTAAACGACTTGAGCCTGTTACCACTCAAACCAATCTTAATCAGTGTAAGAAATATGTTATCGAGTAACACTAGAATGATTGTTTGCTATATTTGTTGTTGTTGTAACATTAGAGAACATAATAGAGAACAATTGTGTTCAAAATCAAAGGTCTGAGAAATTAAAGAAGAAATTAATAATAATAATAATAACCTAATCCAATCATTAACCTAATTAATCATTTGATTAGAAAAGCAATGAAGAAATTATTAATTATATTAAATCAAAATAAAAAAGCTAGTTCCCACAGAAGGCAACACAGAAAGTTGGTATTGAGTACTGTATTAATTGTAATTCCTCTCTTAACTTATTAGTTGAATGGTTCAAAAGCTTTTCTAAATTCTCACATGCTGCCATGTTAAATCTCATTCCAAAAATTGGATAATATAAAGCAAGAATATTTCTCAACTATCTTCAAATTTATATTTGGAAAATTGAACAATATAGGACAAATTGTTCTAATTATTTATTCCAAATTAACTACTATTATTAAGATTTTATAATCCCCAGAATAATCCATATCTTTGTGACATTCATAATCAACAGTTGACAGATTTGACTGTGGAACTTTCACCTCTTTTACTACAGTAAAAAACCTCAAAAATCCAAATTAAAAAAAATTCATATAATTTCTTATTAACAGTGCTTTTTTCAAGAGATCTTGTAGCTTAATTTGAAATTTTATTCTATAACTAAAGATTTTGCAAGCTGTAAGATTTTATTTGCTAAGTATGTAACAAATAAATAAAATTTCCCATTCATTAGTCAAAGATTATGCAGGATTTCAGTAGTGGGGAAAGTAATTTGAGGCTAAATGCAGTTAACCAAATCCAAAATTAATCAACATCAAAATGAAATTAAAACCAGGAAATGAATGAAATTGAAACTTGAAGATGAAGCAGTGAGGTACAATATCCAATCCTTGATTTTCACATTTTCACTTGTTACGTACCATGAATGTATGTATGTATTTCAAGTCTACTCTATTCGTAATTACAGTACAATGCTTTGACCTTTTTCATAATATAATCATATATTCATGTCACTATTCTCACTTGCAACCAATAACTACCTTCAAGTCAAACTTATATTATAGTCTATTGCTCGAGAAAAAAAAATCGGTACTAAAGAAGCTTGATAATCCAGTAATACGGTCGAAGACTATGAAGTTCTAGTAGATCAAAATCTTAAATGTCGGTGATATCATACTGAATAAATAGTTAAGAGAAGCCGGACACATGGACCAATGAGACTGTTTATGTGAAAAATATAATCATCATAGATTCTAAACATACGCTCATAATCTCTAAGAAGCGCCGTGATTTACGGTAAAGGGAGACCGACACAAAAGTGTATGGAATGTGTACCAACCAGACGTTGACATGTGGAGATCTACTCATCAGTACTAATAGGTATCTTTCACTTACATTTATAAATAATCATTCCTGAAGAGACGCATGGTACGCGATCCCATAACCTCACTCTGATTTCAAAGTCATTTCTTACTTTATTCTTGATAACTTTACTAACTTAAGCATCGGAGAAGGGATGTTGGACACCGGCCCTTCTCTAACAGTTTGTTGAATCTCCTTCAGGTGCAGCCTAACCTATCAAACCTACTTTGTAGGTAGAATGGCATCATTTGGTGCGGTGAACGTGGAGCTTACTTCGTAAAATGTCTTAGATAAACAGTTTTGTACTTCAAGTTGTCATCCAGCCAGTTTCAAATATTCTGAACACTTCGGCTACTAGCGTGGCCTCATCGACGCTAGCGATAACATGCTGGAACCATTGCATATTAATCCAATGTTGGATCAGAAGATTGAAGCCTATTTAAGATCTCTAGATTATAAGCATCGCGGGTTTATAAAAAAAATTACAAAACAACTCATATACAACATGGGCTCCATGCATGAATCGATGAACATGTTGTGAGCATAGCATACAATGTAAATGGAGATTATGTGAGAAGAACTAAAGGAAGCAAAGGAGACAGAGGAGACAAGTAAGTAGGCCACTAGACACGGTTCTATACCATGTTCTACTCGACATCATGTCATTCGATCTTGTCTGTAAAAAAGAAACGCGCCGGAGGAATCTCAACATGAAATAATTAGGGGAAGATCAAAAGAAAGGATTGTCACTCATGTGTACCGAAGATATCGTCATTCACCAACATCTCTTAAGTAGCCTTATTAAGCTAAGAATTCTAGATCTCCAAAAAAAGCATAAAGATATTCGTCATGATTCCATCGAATCCTTGTTACGTAGATATAAGGCTAGTCATCACAGATCGATGAGATCAAGATTAGTACACTGAAGAAATACTTGGTCAGATCCAAGGCCAAAAGTTAGCAAAGCAACTTCCCTTAAATATGACATATACAACATCATTAGGAAGGAGCTTCGTCATGCAATGATGGATGAAGGAATAGAGTTGTGAGTCCCTGATATCACGGATGTGGATACTCCACTTTGTGCTGAGATCATGAATCGACCCATGCCAAAGAGATTTAAATATCCTTTGGTGAAGGATTAAAATGGCATGACCAACTCTACTCTTTATGTGAAATTTTCATGCAAGGCATTGAAGATAACTATGGAGACATACACTCTTATGTCCATGCTTTTCTCGATAACCTTGAAAAAGTCTACAACTTATTAGTATGATCAACTCCTCACATGTTCCATCTTATCGTTCAACCAGATGTCGAACGACTTTACCGAGCACTTCATTACTTCTATCCTAGATAGTAAGACAATGCAAGATCTAAATTACTTAATTCAAGAACCAAATGAGTCCATCAAAGAATGGGTAGAAATATTCCAAAGGATGGCCATCTAGATCAAGCATCTGAACATCAACGAAGCAGTATAAGCAATGGGAAGTAATTGTCATAGCAAAGACTTATCTAAAGAATTAACTACCCGAAGGTCGAAGACATTTCCAGATTTGATGTGAATAGCTCTTGACTTCATTAAATGGGATGGGCACCGGCTAAATCCCTTGCTTAAAGACAGATTAGGACCGATCAATCATCCAAGAAAGTCTAAAAATGAAAGAGTAAAAAAAGAGCATAGAAAGTCTAAGGAGCAAACAGATCAGGACTACACTCTTGTGAATGCTCCTCTAAAGGAAATTTTGTATTGGGAGGAAACAAAAAAATAGCACATCCAATACCCTCCAAAGTTAAAATCATCTAGTCAAAGACACAATATCATGTACTATGAGTTCCATAAGAGCGAAGGTCATGATACTGAAGATTGCAGACAACTAGCTGTACAACTCAACAAAATGGCCGAAACATGGAGGTTAGATAAGTTTCTAAAAAACTTGACCAATAGGTGTGATCAACGTCATCATCGGAGGACTGAAGGAGGACTGTTCGACCAAGTGAAAGAGAATATATGAGGATAATAAGCAAATCATTGAATCCATATCAAAATTCACCTATGGAAGGTTTCTTTGATAGCCATATGACGACGCTCTAGTTATTAAGATTTTGGTGGAGGATTATAAAGTTCATCGAGGGTTTATTGACATATGAAACTTAGTGAATATCATTATAAGGAAAGCATTTGAAGCGTTATGCCTAAACCTTGAGCGCTTAGTACCTAACTTATCTCCTTTGGTAGGTATTAGTGGTCTTCCTATTCTAGGCAATGTTCAAATGAGAGTAGCAATTGGTGATGTCCCCACTAAATGTTATACTAATACTTAATTCCTTATAATTAATTTTGTTTTTCCCTACAATGTTAATGTAGGTTGGTCACTACTGTTAGAATCTGTATGAGCCCTTTCCATTCACCATCTTGCATGGCAAATCCCAACCAGGAGGGGCATGGCAGTAGCACAGGGAATCAAGTAATTTCTCAAGAAACCTATATTGCGTCTCTAAATATGAAGCCACTACAGGATCCGACAGAAGAATAAAATGATAGTGCACAACTCGTAAGTTCTCTAGAGACTAAATAGCTAGCCAAATAGAAATTTGTCCAGATATCTGCAGAGATTCCGAAGGCGCCTAAGAAGGCTATTATTGAGACTTTAAAGTAAAACATTGATGTCATTTCATGGTGTCCCAAAGACATAACAGGAGTATCCCCAAATCTCATGATGCACTCTTTAAATGTTAATCCAGAGGCCATTCCAATTATCCAAAAGAAACGTAATCATAGGGCCGAAAGAAAAAAAAACTATAAAGGCTAAAATTTAAAAGATGAAGGATTGGGAACACATCAAGGAAGCATATTATCCTCAATGGATGTCAAACATGATTCTCATAAAGAAGACTAATGGAAAGTGGTGATTATGCGTAGACTTCACAGATCTAAATAAAGCATGTCCAAATGATTCTTACACACTACTATGCGATCTATTCATTACTAGACGCAGTACCATGGTACCATGGCAAGAACGGATTCAAGTAATGAAGTGGGAATGCAGCAGACCTAGCTTCGGTTATTCCTGTGTGTCTTTGATTTGGCATTCCTTTGTGCGTCTTTGATTCGACCTCCCTGGAGATATTTGTTCTGCTTCGGTCTGGTCTGACTTCGGTCTTACATTACATTCGGCGTACCCTCCAGGTTACTTGCTTTCTAAGGAGACATGAATTACGTGCTCACCAAGGAGGTGGAGATTACTTGCGCATTAAGAAGACAAACCTGACACCAGCCTGCTCTTTTCTATTCATTGTTTTGCCATTAGCTCTTATTTACTATTTTGCCAATTGTTTTCCTTTCATCCCAATAGTACATTGATGTATGAGAATGAAAACCCTAGTAGGAGCTTGTAAGTCTTTTTGTCCATTTCCTTATGTGTATTTAAATCCCTAGGTTGTAAGAGAAAGTTAACTTTTAATCAATAAAAAATGTAGTCTTCTTCTTTGAAGCTTGTTAAAGTTTTCATACCTTCAACAATGGGGAATTTCCATTTCGTACGGATTTAGTCCGTGAAACCCGAGATTAAGTCCTTCTAGCTTAGCTAAAAAAGAACCCTCTTTATTGATTTAAGATTAAAATCAACTCGTCCAAAACTGATACCATCTCTTCTTTTAAACTCACTAGGAAGGGAAAAATGAGTGCAAGAATATAATAGAAATTTCACAACAATATATTATTCTTTCTTCTTAACTTTGTGTATTTTTCCATTAGAAAATGAGAGTGATGAATTTGCTTTTATAAGCAAAATGGTTGTTGTATTCGTTGGAGTGGAGAGGGACTTCTTGGCATCTTTTATTTTAGCTTTGATGGATAACTTGATATTTAGTCCCAGTCTTTTATCATATTTCTTCCACTTTCACATACTTTCAAATGTAGTCGTAAATCATCTTTTTTAAGTTACTCTTCAATTTAGCAAATGAATAATTCCCATTAGATTAAGGTCAACAGTTATTAGTGTAACTTGACCATCAACTTGAATATTAACTTTGATTTTACCTTGTACTTTAGCTTGAAAATTAGCTTCCATTTTCAACTTTAAATTTGAACAAGTAAATTATGAACATGAAGTTGATTTCAATTTGAAAGTTAACTTTCATTTTACCTTGTAAGTTAACTTGACCCATCAAGTTTTGGAAAGGTTTCCACCGAACAAGTTCCTCTTTTACTTAGATATTATCCCAAAATATATTATAAAAACTTTCCATTTGATGCTTCATATTTTGGATTAATATCATAAAGTTTTCTTTCTTTGAAAGTGCAATGCATATATGGATATAACTTAAAAATAATATATATATG
This sequence comes from Euphorbia lathyris, assembly GCF_963576675.1. Taxonomy (NCBI): domain Eukaryota; kingdom Viridiplantae; phylum Streptophyta; class Magnoliopsida; order Malpighiales; family Euphorbiaceae; genus Euphorbia; species Euphorbia lathyris. The sequence goes on from NC_088913.1 coordinate 71,695,127, forward strand.
TTAATTACTTGAGTATAAGATCATTTAAAACTTTGTAACCTACTCAAAATAATTTTTTATGTTTAAGCCTTACTTTAGATTTTAGCTTTGATATAAATTAACTAAGGCTTAATTTGATTAATAAGAATATAATAACCTATATCGAAATTTAGCAGTCTAATTATCAAATTCAGGTATTAACAAAACCATCTAGTCTTGAGCTCTTGTTAGGGTGCATACTGAAGACAACAGGTTTTATTTCACCTGCTATGTAAGGGTGAATCGATTCACTATTGTGATCAAGCGATAACTTTAGCTCCACATTAGCAATAAATCTACTAACATCATAACCATTAGAAGAGAAAATAGATTGGAAATAATAAGAGATAACATCATCCAAACATGTATTCCAACCTCGACAAACCCCCGAATCATCCTGTAATTGATTAAGGGCGTGTTTCTTTCTTCTATTTGACGCCGCCTGGTGAAAAAACTTAGAGCTACGGTCTCCTGATCCCAACCACTATTGTTTAGAGCGTTGTTTCCAGTAGATTTTCCTCTGCTCCAGAAGTGTGTTTAGTTTATCTCGCATTAGCGCCACCTGAGCTACTGAATCAGTAGCATGTTATTCTTCAACCGATAAATAGAATCCATACACTGTTGAATTTTCTCTTTAAATTTACTCTGCAATTGATCACCCCAAATTCAAAGGGATTCTCCACAAGTATGAATATGATTCTAACATCCACTTGCTAATTAGATTTCCAATCCAATAACAATTGATTTCTGCAATCTGTCTCATTAATCTAAGAATTTTCGAAACTAAGAACTCGCGTACCTGGGTTTCGACCAAGAGTCAAGAAGAGGGCAGTCTGTTCGGAACAAGGAGCTTCCAAGTTTAAAATTTTTTCCATAGTGAAAATCGTCAGCCAATCTGACGAAGCCATAACATGATCGAGCTTTTCCTCAACCAAGCAGCTCGAGTCCCTTCCTTTCTCCCAAGTATACGAATAGCCAATTAATTGAACTTCGAAAAGTCTGCAAGCCACAATTGCATCACGAAGCCTGTTAGCAAAGAATTGGGGTGTCGATTACCTCATTTTTCTCATATTGATATAGCATATCATTGAAATCTCCTATTATGAGCCATGGAAGGGTAAAACATCGATGAAGATATTTCAAGAGGTTCCAAGAATCCTTTCTGCGATTCCTCCCAAGGAAATTGTAATAACATGTGAGATGCCAATTTTGAGTCACTTGGATAGATATCTTAACATCAATAAAGTTTCTAGAATAGCCCAACAATTTAGATGTAAAATTAACTTTCATAAAAGAGCAAGCCCACCTCCTTAATTAATTGGTTCCACAAATAAAAGCTCATCATAAGCAATTTTATTTTTTTTATTGGCTCAATTTTACTTCTATTACATTTCACTTCCATCAAAAAAACTAAAATTAGGTTTATAGTGAGACACAAGGTTTACTTGTATACGAATTGTCCAGAGATTATCCACTTCCCGGCAGTTCTAACTTACAGTACTCATTGCGGCAACTACCAACTCGTTAAAAGCGAGAAATTCTTACTCAGTTTTAAATACCAACTTATCAAAAGCGTGACATTCTTAAACTATTGTATTTATTCTCTTGTGAGATGATAGCAACTAATTCTAGACATTTGCTCAATATATATATATGAACTAATTAAATTAGTAATGTTTTTTTTAAATACGTTAGTTGAAGTAATTACGAGCTTCTCTACTTTAAGCAATGTCTCATCTTCAAATTTTATAAATAGCATAGTACTCTCATCAATTATATAACTCTAAAATTAGTTGATGAAATTAGTAGATAAGCCATATACACTCTTCTAGACTTTTCTATAATATTGCAATGAGGTATTACTATAATTAACATATTCATAGTCTAAAATCTCTCTATATATATATATATATATATATATATAAATATTGTCACACCCGACCCTAAACGACATCAATCGGCATCGGGCGTGAAATAGAAAGATCATTATCAATACTTAGAAGTCTCCAATTTATCCAAATATCATTATATTACAATTTTAATACCAAAGTTCTAACCATAATTCTAACAGTAAGCAACAACTTCCGATTCTTGCCTAATCGGTCGGTAACCTTCTCTCTATCATGTACTTTCTCACCTAAAAACATTAAAACATTTAAAAACGTGAGACAAAAATCTCAGCAAGAAACTATCAGCTATAAAAACCAACTTTATTTAACATAGCTACATATATACATTTATAAAGGGATTTAATCAAAACCTTCTCAAATATACTCAAAACTTAACGTTTCATCAAACCATTTCATAATCAAATAAATGTTTTATCAAACCAACTTGTAATCAAATAAATGCTTTATCAAACCAACTCGTAATCAATCAAACGTAAAACCTTATATCAAAATCAATCATAACCGAAAACATAATCCAAATGAACTTAAAACATTGTATCCATCCTCGAGTTTCTCCCCTTAAGTATCAATCCATAACCACGTACATAGTCGAGACGTCTCTTAACATTGCCTATCACATATGGTCTTACCCAACACTTCGCTGCCATACCAATAGGTCTTCAGACTGTGTACACAGGCCATGTCCCTCACTGAACATGGTCTTCAAATAGAAAACCATCGATCCGGATAACTCTCGATGGATATAAAATCATAAAATCATAACGTACACAAATTTTCTTTTCACAATCAAATTCCAAACTATTTCATAACCATAACTCATTTGGCTTCAATTAGCCCTTTTGTATCATAAAAAACATATTTGGACTTCAATCCAAAATAATAACAACAATAACCGCAACAGATTTCTCAATCCAAAAACAATTCGTAAGAAATCATCAAATTCATTTTGTTCAATATAGATATATATTGAAACCAAAAACATATATGTATATATGTAAATCAACCAAATTAAGCCTTAAATCAACATAATCAAGTAAAATCTGAAATTCATATAGAAGCATAATCAATAGCTTCATTTGAACCGTAATTTCACAATAAAAAGCAAAATCATGAAAAACCCTAATTTTACAAAATTCCTGCATAACCCTAAAATATCACTTTCTGAAACTTCTTTGATTATATATATATCTATATACATAAAACTCAAAATATAGTTGATAGTTACTTACCTTGGTCACTAATTGAAGAAAACACACACGTTCAATTCTCCTCTAAATCATGTCTAAGACATTTCCCTCCAAACACTGCCGAAACTCAAAAACTCTTCGATTAGGACTTAGATCTATATATACGGATACTATGTTTTAAATTTCAAGTGATTCGGACGGTCGAATCTCCGTAAATCAAAGAAACGATTGAGAAACGGTTCAGGAACGATAAAAATGACGAAGAGGCGAGAGAATCACAAAAGAAAAGAAAAGAAAAAGAAAGAAGATGGTGGAATCCGCTGGAATTTGGGACATTTGATCCTTCATCTTTATAGACTCTTCTTAAAATTACCCTAAACTTTTAATTTACATATAAAACCATCAAATTAACTTCAAACTTTTTCTATAACACCAAATAAAAATCACACACCCAATAATTATAATATATATTAATGTCTAGGTATAAATTCTAGAAATTTAGATCCAGACGTGACAATTCTCCCCACCTTAAGAAATTTCGTCCTCGAAATTCACGTTCTCTAATCTAAATTTTCTTCCTCGAATAATCTCAAAGATCACAAAATTATTTCAAATTATCAAGATTCCTCATAATCATCATAAGACCACAAATTCTAATGTTTTCTTCCATTAACTCCATGATTTATCAATATCGATATCTTTGTAACAACCATTTAAATACAACTCTTAGTAACTCTAAACTTCAACCTAGTCAACTTCATCGCCATAATCCACAAGAAAACTTCAAATATCATTCATATCTTCCTAACATACACCAAATCTCCCTTTAATAAATTGAAATCACAATTGATTCCATCAATTGAATATATGCAAATATATTTCAGCTATCTCCAAGTTCTATAGACTTCAAAAATATCACTTTTACACCGCTAATATGTATGATATTATATTTTTCTTAAACTTCCAATAATTTGAATCACTGATTTGCATCAGCATATAATCTTACTTCATCATAATAACAATACTTGTATCTATAAATTTTCACTCCAATAATTATTTATATTATATTCTTCAATCATTAGCATCAACATCACCATCACCCTTATAAGAGTCATTTCATAAACCTCAACATCAACATCATCAATATAAACCTCATTATGATGATACAATTTCCTATCAATAAGACTCATTTCCATAAAATCTTAATATCAATATCACTCTTATAATTCTCCATTTAACTCCTCAAAATCAATTAAGCTAACATGCTATTTTTTTTTCACCACTATGTATACCATCAATCCAACCAAATAAATTCAATCGTTTCTCCAAACTATATAATCAAGAAATATAGAGTACCTAAATTATTATAATCAATGTTTTTTTTTCCAAACTCCAAATAATATCTTTACACCTATAAACTTAAACCATAATCACACAAACTTCAACTAAAAATTTCCTCTTATATCATATTTATCTCTTAATTTCTTACCTCAAACCGTGCTTAAGATCAGAAAAATTTGTTCTCAAAATTCATATCTTAATTATTTCCTCAAACACTATTTAAGCTTACCAAATTTTCATATTTAATCATCAAATCATGAACTCTAATCTATTCTCCAACTTTACTTCTCATTGATCACTAACATCGGTATCTCTCTAAACATCATTTATACAACTCTTAATAAGTCTAAACCTCAACCCAATGAAGTTCACCAATAAAATAGTAATTTAAATTGCAGATCTCATTTATTCAACTTAAGATTCTATAATACACTAAATTCATGTTATAATCTCTCAATCATTAATCAACTTCCAGACCCATTAAATAAAACCTCTATATTTTATCTTTCTCAATCTCATATCTATTATCTTCAATTTATCACTTTATCATTTCCTCAATTTCCTATATTCCTAAGGAGACCAACAGATATCATTTCCAGCCTAACTTCTTCATACGGAGTCCGATTAAGGCGATTCAAAAACCCCTGTAAACGTAAGATAAAAATAAAGAACTTTCATTTAGGACTCTATGACAGATTCGGCCTATATCTGGTCGAAAAATGCATCACAAGATTCAGGTACGAATCTGATTTTCCAGCAGCACCTATATAGACAATTCTCTATATCTCTAGCTCAAAGTTATGACTTACTCATAACCCATATCACCAAATATCAAATAATTTGCTAATTTTCATACACCCAATATTTTATTAACCATCAAATCTCATGTATACCCTCATTAGCTAGTTACTCAATCCTCGAAAAATTTCAAATTATTTCTTAGCTTGCACCAAATATCCATATTCCTCAATTACTATCGATTATTTCTTAGCTATCATAAAATATCGATATTCCCCAATTACTATCAACCTTAGGTCCGAAGAATTTAATCTAGGCTCTGATACCAAACTGTCACACCCGACCCTAAACGACCTCAATCGGCATCGGGCGTGAAATAGAAAGATCATAATCAATACTTAGAAGTCTCCAATTTATCCAAATATCATTATATTACAATTTTAATACCAAAGTTCTAACCATAATTCTAACAATAAGCAATAACTTCCGATTCTTGCCTAATCGGTCGATAACCTTCTCTCTATCATGTACTTTCTCACCTAAAAACATTAAAACATTTAAAAACGTGAGACAAAAATCTCAGTAAGAAACTATCAGCTATAAAAACCAACTTTATTTAACATAGCTACATATATACATTTATAAAGAGATTTAATCAAAACCTTCTCAAATATACTCAAAACTTAACGTTTCATCAAACCATTTCATAATCAAATAAATGTTTTATCAAACCAACTTGTAATCAAATAAATGTTTTATCAAACCAACTCGTAATCAATCAAACGTAAAACCTTATATCAAAATCAATCATAACCGAAAACATAATCCAAATGAACTTAAAACATTGTATCCATCCTCGAGTTTCTCCCCTTAAGTATCAATCCATAACCACATATATAGTCGAGACGTCTCTTAACATTGCCTATCTCATATGGTCTTACCCAACACTTCGCTGCCATACCCAATAGGTCTTCAGACTGTGTACACAGGCCATGTCCCTCACTGAACATGGTCTTCAAATAGAAAACCACCGATCCGGATAACTCTCGATGGATATAAAATCATAAAATCATAACGTACTCAAATTTTCTTTTCACAATCAAATTCCAAACTATTTCATAACCATAACTCATTTGGCTTCAATTAGCCCTTTTGTATCATAAAAAACATATTTGGACTTCAATCCAAAATAATAACAACAATAACCGCAACAGATTTCTCAATCCAAAAACAATTCGTAAGAAATCATCAAATTCATTTTGTTCAATATAGATATGTATATTGAAACCAAAAACATATATGTATATATGTAAATCAACCAAATTAAGCCGTAAATCAACATAATCAAGTAAAATCTGAAATTCATATAGAAGCATAACCAATAGCTTCATTTGAACTGTAATTTCACAATAAAAAGCAAAATCAAGAAAAACCCTAATTTTACAAAATTCTTGCATAACCCTAAAATATCACTTTCTGAAACTTCTTTGATTATATATATATCTATATACATAAAACTCAAAATATAGTTGATAGTTACTTACCCTGGTCACTAATTGAAGAAAACACACACGTTCAATTCTCCTCTAAATTCTGTCTAAGACATTTCCCTCCAAACACTGCCGAAACTCAAAAACTCTTCGATTAGGACTTAGATCTATATATACGGATACTATGTTTTAAATTTCAAGTGATTCGGACGGTCGAATCTCCGTAAATCAAAGAAACGGTGGAAAAACGGTTCAGGAACGATAAAAATGATGAAGAGGCGAGAGAATCACAAAAGAAAAGAAAAGAAAAAGAAAGAAGATGGTGGAATCGGCTGGAATTTGGGATTTATTTCACAAATTCGGCAAATATCACATTTGATCCTTCATCTTTATAGAATCTTTTTAAAATTACCTTTTAACTTCAAACTTTTTCTATAACACCAAATAAAAATCACACATCCAATAATTATAATATATATTAATGTCTAGATATAAATTCTAGAAATTTAAACCCGGACGTGATAAATATTATCTTAGTGTTATTTGTTTAATGGTAAATCTCCAGAATATAAACGAGAGATTTGCAAATACAATAGATTTATTTCATGTCACATAATGCAAATAAAATACAAATTATAGCTTAACATATAAAACCATATACAATACACGTGCCTATTTAAATAGATAATTGTACAAATAAAATTCTAATATAATTTGTTTGGTCATTTCATGGATTTATTGTTGTAATATTAATAATTGAGAAAAATAAATAGACCCCCAACTAATCAAGACCTTATATTTAAATCCATGACATGACCATTCACATTGTTATGTTTTGACATATTTTTCATGTTTTTACACCAATTATTATATTTATCAACAGAATTTCCCCATTGAAACCTTTATTATGATTCATTCAATTTTTCATTGTAATTTTTTATAGGCCAAAAGTATAATTAAACATTTGAACTTTGACTGTTTTAAGGATTGAGCACTGATCATTTATTTTTCCATATTGAGCCCTTAATCATTGATTCTATTATGGATTAGGCCATTATTTAACTTTTTGACTGAGTTTGGACTGGATACATCGTTAGGGCGATTCGGTTTGTTGATATGAACAAATAAAATAAGAATTTCTCAAAATTACCATTACTTTATGTTAATTTAATTTTTGTGTTAATTTTAACTCTTCTATGGTTACTTTGTTTTTGACAAAGTACCATTACTTGGTGTGTTTTCACCATTGGATGATGGATTAGAAAATTAATCCAATGGTGAAAACACACAAAGTAAGGCTTACTTTGTTAAAAACAAAGTAAGCATAGCCTTTACCAACTCTGATGTATTAAATTAAAGTAGTGATTTATAAATATAGTCGATTTTTGTTTAACAATTTCTCAAAATTAACACTTTTCTTAGTATTATAATCTCCATATATGTCAGCTCTTGTTGAGTTATTATATTTCGTTCGCCTTTTGATTACATTATGGCAATTGAAACAATACCCTCTTTGAGAGAAATTATATGTAGATCGGATGCACGGCGGGCTCTACGGTCAGGCCGCATAGGCGGCCGCTTAGAGCCTCCGATCGGAATTTGTTTCAAATTTGATAATTATTAAAATTGGTATGGTTAAAAAGTATGTAGACTTTGCCCCTGTTTGGTAAATAGCGTTTTGAGATAAAAAGAGCGGTTTTGACCAACTTTAGCGGTTTGACCACTGAAACCGCTGATTGGAGTGTTTGGTGGAGAGAGGTTTGGGAGAGAGTTTTGGGATGAAAACGCTAATTGAAAAAGCTCCTTAGGAGCTTTTTCAATTAGCGTTTTGCAATATTAAAATTAATGGACTTCTTTAACCCTACTTTTAGTTTTCAGGTCCTAAAATTAAAAAAAGAAATGCCCTTATTCGTCTTTTTGCACAAACCGCTATTATCAATCAGCTAATTTTTACCAAACAAGTCTACACAAACAGCTAGTCAAATCAGCTAATGTAATCAGCTAATAGCTAATTCCCAAACAGGGCCTTTGATTTATAACAAAATATAGTGCTAGACTGAATGCTAAAGACGTAGTGGAATTGTTTGTGAGGACAGGAACTTGATCATTGGATTTATATATTTTGGTTCTCATTTTCTTTTATTCCTGATTTTCTTTGTAATAAGAAAAATATGTTTCTTATTATTATTATTATATAAATTTCTTTTCTCTTCATGCGAGCAAAGAGAAGTCTCTTTATGTGAAAAACAGAGTTCACACGTCGTGTCGCACTCCGACACGCCGTGTCGATCTGACGGAGAGTTTCTGATCTTTTTTTTTATCAATTGACACGTTGTGTCACTTTATGACAAGTCATATTGGGTTCCTTTTAAAAAGCCTTACAATCAGACTTTCCCCTCAATCCAGCTCCTCCCTAATTACAACGTTGTCACTCTTTAATTACCATTCATACCACCCTTTACCTTCAACCCATTTTAGCCCTTTAAGTTTTATATAATTAATTATAAGTCTTTACCCTTTTATGTAATTTGTCAATTATAAATGCATCTCTTTCTTTTTGTAATGTTTAACTTTTATCAATACAATTTCTAATCTTCTTCTTTATGAAGTTTGTTAAGGTTTTCTATCCTATAACAATGGGGATTTCATTATTCCTACGGTTTTAGCCCGTAAAACCCGGGGTTAACTCCTTCAAGTTTAGTTTGAGAAGAACATCTTTGTTAGTTTAAGATTAAAACTAACACGTCCCGAAGACTGATCCATAACAACCTGTATCGATCAAATTTTTTATAGTGATTATTTTTACAAAATCAAAATGAAAATTATAATCTAGTAGGACAACAATTTATAAGAATGTCTGAATATTTATGGACAATCACAAACCATTTCTTAAAAATAATATATGTATTTTTTGTGGGCTTATATGGACTGTGCTTGGTATTTAAGTTTTATGACGTGATTTAATAAAAAATGATTTGTTTTGTAATATACATATTGAGTTAATTAAATAATAATCCGTACGAATCAAATTTTTTATGCTAAGTAATTTTACAAATTCAATGAAAATTATAATTTAGTAGAACAATAATTCATAAGAAATCCCAAATGTTTATTGACCGGCCTGAACATAGGTCAGGAGTGCGACCACCTAGGACCTGAGACAAAAAGGGTCCAAATTATTTTTTTACTGTATATATAATAATTTTTTAAAGGTAGTTATAACTTATAATACCCATTTTTTTTATGAAAAGTTATAATACTCATTTAAAACTTTAAAATTATTTTGATAATTATAATATGATTGACATTTGTACTTATTAAAGATATTTATATTAAAATTTGTGTAGTAGCAATATTTTGAACAGTTCAATCTCACTTCTCGGGAAAAAAAACAGTTAAATCCCAGTTTTAATTGAATTGTTGCGTAAAGATATGAGATAAGAAGTAGCACGTATGGTCTGATACTCTAGAGATCCGAAAACCAGAGATTCAAGAAAGCCTAACCACCTAATAAAGTGTGTGCAGTATGATATGGTGACGATATATCAATTAAAAACCGTCACGTATCATATGATTTATTAGGATACATTCTCAGAATGATAAAAAAAAATACATTTAATAATCACTATAAATTAAAAAAAAATACATGAACGAGATAAGATACGTGAAATATATAACTAGCATATTAATATTCTTATTATCTTATCTTCAATCTTTCTAGAACTTCTCCTAATTTAAAAAATAATTTTCACATTTTTATTACTAATAGGATCAACGTGAGGACCATAATAGAAATTATTTCCTTTGTCATTATATGTAAAATAAACATTTAAAACTCAAAATTATTTTGATAACTACAATATGTTTGACATTTGTATTTATTAAAGATGTTTTAATATTGATAACTACAATATGTTTGACATTATTGTTTTTGTTTTTATTTTTAATTTTATTCTCCATTGTATTTTTTTTTTATGAAATTCTTATATTTCTATTTGATGAAAAAAAAACAAGTAGATTCAAAAAAAAAAAAGAAATAACATCTAATAAGATCCGCGACGAGATAAAACAATTACAATGAGCAAAACAAACCATAAATAGTATAAATAACACAAAAAAAATAATAGAACATATACTTCTCGGAAATCCAAATCCGTAAAAGAGCGTCTGCAATCCAATTTTCATCGTTTAAATCCTTCCGAATATTCAGACGGGAGTCCTTTCTTTTGTTACAACCATATAAATTTATTGATGTATGGATAAAATAAATTATTTTCGTTGTAATTGAATGCAATCATAATTCACAATTTCTAAATTGAATTTTTAAAAAAATAAAAAATGCTTATATTATTTTTATTAAATGAAAAAAGTACATCAAATAAATAATAAGAAATATAATCTTACATAAATTAATATATGCTAAAATTAATATAAGATTTACATATGAAAGAATAAAAAAAAAAGACTATAAAGAACAAGTAAAACCATAAAAGATACAACTAACCTAAAAGAATTACAAATCATATACTTTTCGTAAATCTAAATTCACAGAAAAGTAACTGCAATACATTCTTAATTATTTAGGCTCTTCCATGTAAAACCTAAAGACTTAAGGGAAAATTACAAAACTAGGTCAAATGGGAGGCCCATTTACATATTTAACTCATTTACTCAACCTACTACATATCTAGACTGCTTTTGTGTGACTTTCCCATAATACCCCTAACCTTCCCACTTCCCACCACATCGCGAACGGTCGCTCGCTCCCCATATCTCCTTAGTTACGTAAAAAGTTGGCTCCTGCATTAATGATTTGAAGACTTTTGATCTTCCTTTCTTCCTTTAAATTGCACGAAATCTGCACCATTTCACCAAATCACAATGAATTTCTCTTTTTCCTCTCTTCATCTCTTGATTCTGCAACTTCCTAACCCTAGAAAACGAAGCCATGGTTCTTCATCTTCCTGTTCGTTACTTGGTTTCTTTCTTCTTGTTACCATGTTAGAAATGGCTATTCTACATTATTTCCTTCGTTTTTCCCATGTTATCATATTGTTATTGTCGCTTTTGGGGGTGAAAGGGACGAAAAATGTAAGTATCTGTCGTTTTTTCTGCGTTTTTTCATGAATACACTTCGTGAATCGATGGTTTTGCGAAGCTTTACGAAGAGAAAGAGCCTGGAAAGTGACGATCTACTTCGTGAATCGATGATTTCGCGAAGATCTGTGAAGAGAAAGAGTCTGAAACGTGTGGATCTACCTCGCGAATCGATTAGTTCGCGAAGTCTGCGAATAGATCGTCATGTTTCAGACCTCGCAGACTTCGCGAAAGCATCGATATGTGACGTAGATCGTCACATTTCAGACCTCACATATCTCGCGAAAAAATCAATTAGCGAAGTAAAATCACCTCTTTCCCTACACATTTACATTCGCATGCTTCGCTAATCTTCATATCGCGAAGCCAAAATCGTCTTTTTCGCTGCCTAACACGATTAATTTTTTCTGAAGGTGGTTGAATACGTAACATCCCTTTCTGGAAGGCGGCGTGCTGGGCTGCAAGGGAGATGATTTTCCTTCCTGTACAGTGATGAACTTCCCTCAAGATTGACACATTCACTCCTGAAATGGTTCGTTAGGAGAGATTGTGCCAATCTTGGGGTGCACCATGGCACACGTCCATCCCATGGTGCCAATCTTCAAAGTGAACCTAACTAATCTGGTACCAATTTTGAATCAGATGAGTAATCTTGGTGTGCACCGTGAGACACGTCCATCCCAAAAGGTCTGGACTGCCATTTTTGGGATGAGAAATGGAAGTCCAGACCTTTTGGGATGGATGTGTCCCACGGTGCACACCAAGATTACTCATCCGCTTCAAAATTGGTACCGGATTAGTTAGGTTCACTTTGAAGTCATTTGTTAGGAGTTTATTGTGGCAATCTTGTTGTAAATTTTGATAATATTATGATTTTAATGTTGTTATTGTGGCAATCTTGTTGTAAATTTTGATAATGTTATGATTTTAATGTTAGAATCAGTTGTTGTTTGCCATTTTTTGTTATATACCACTTCGCGAATTAGCTTCAAAACATATTCAGGCTTCGTATATGCGAACTAAATTCATCAAGTAAACCAAACTTTAGCTTCGCAGGCTTCGCATATGCGAACTAAATTCATCAAGTAAACCAAACTTTAGCTTCGCAGGCTTTGCATAATATGGAATCTGAGAAGTCAGACGGGAGGGGGCTGTTGAAACACCTTTCCACATAATTTTGATTTGACAAAATTGGTTAAGTATAATATATATACATATTCTAAACACACTAAGTTTAAATGCTTTGATTTAATTCTACTAATGTGTTTGTTCAATGTTGAGTTAAAATACTATAAGACATAAGAATCGAAAGGCCCAAGCCTAATACGGAAGCCAAGGCCCAAGTCAAACAACTCAGTACACTCGGCCTGCGTATGTCAAGACGTTGACGTTTTTGAACAAAAACGCAACTCAGCAAACGGAAGGATCTAGAAGACCTTCGGGAACAACTTCACAATGAAGCTGCTGAGTCGTCTCGACAAAGCATACAAGAAAGCAGCTGGCAAAGGAAAACTTCCAGACAAAGTGTTTCCTCTTTTGGCAAAGTTCAGACGACACAGTATACTGTCCAGTTGACTTTACCATAAAAGGAGAGACCATCTGCTGAGCTGACCGAGGATAGAAGATACACGATTGTGATTGGCCGATAGCTCTGAGCAAGTCAGGATGACAACGACACATAGCCGTTTCCCTCCAACAGTTATTTCGAAATTCGAAATGACCGACGCCCAGACATCTCTATAAATAGTGCCATCACAAGCTTCACAACATACAGAACTTGATCAAGCCATTACGCTGACCAAATCTCTACAAGTTCTGCAAGCAAGAAGCAAAGCAAAAATTCTTACACTACATTTCTCATATCTGTGTAAAAGTCTAGAGTGATTGTAAATCGTCTAAAGTGTCTTAGCACATCTTTGTATTATGACAAAACACTTATCATTTCTAGAGATAGAAAGGAGAGGCTGAGTACTCGGTTTTAAGTACTCAACGGAGAGATTAGGATTGAGTAGAAGTATAGAGGAAGGTACTCTTGTCATACTCAATTGCTGATATTGTAAAAGGTTTGAGGCTCTACCTTTAAAGAGCTCAGTAGAGTATTTGAAATCTCGGAACGTGTTCCGGGGACAGGACGTAGGCTTAGAAGAAGCCGAACCTGGATAAATCTGCTGAGTGAAGTATTTCTTACCTTAACTCCTTATTTATATTGCTTGCTTTAAATAATCAAAACTGACCAAGTAAAGAGGTCAAGTTGAGTTGTGCGCGTTGAACGTCTGAGCTCAGGAATAGACTCTAAATGCTATCTCCTGACTCAAGCTAAGAAACTGACCTAGTCACCTGTTGACTAAGCCAGTACCTTACTGTTTACTCAGCGCCGCTGTTCAAACCTTTTTTTTAGAAAAAAAAGTCTGCCTAAATTGCAAAAAAGTTTAAATAGTTCCTAACCCCCCCTTGGAACTATACTTGCAACTAAACAAGGGACCAACAAGTGGTATCAGAGCTTAAAAGCTCACTTTAAAAGGTCTAACAACCTTGAGCTGATCCCTACCATGGGCGAAAACAGCACTCGGTTTCTCCCTGGAAACCAAACAACTCAAATACTGCCTGAGGGGATGTCCATTACTAGGCCTCCCCTATTCTTCGGGTCAAACTATACCTTCTGGAAGAATAGGATGAAGAACTTCATTCAGGCTACAAACATGAGTGCCTGGCTATCTATAGTCCAAGGCCCGTTTGTACCTGTCGAGGTTGTGGCTGGCCAAATAGTTATAAAAGCTGAGGCCAAATGGACAGAGGATGATCTTAAGAAGCTTCAAAACCATGCTTCGGCTATCAATATGCTTCACTGTGCGCTCGATGCTGCAGAATATAACAAATCTCAGGTTGCGAGTCGGCACAAGAGATCTGGAAAAAGCTGGAAGTCACCTACGAGGGAACAAATAAAGTGAAAGAATCCAAGGTGAATCAGCAGATGAGACTGTACGAGCTGTTCGAGATGAACAATGATGAGGGCATTTCAGACATGAACGCAAGGTTCACCAACATCATAAATGAGCTCAAGAGACTTGGGAAAATCTTCACTGAGGAAGAACAAGTCAAAAAGATACTCAGGAGTCTTCTGAAGGACTGGCAAGCAAAGAAGACAGCAGTTGAGGAAGCTCAGGATTTAACCACCTACAAATATGACGAACTCATCGGTTCATTGCTGACCCATGAGATATCCATGAAAAACTTTGAGGTGAAGGAAAAATCTGAAGACAAGAAGCAGAAGTCACTTGTCATGAAAGCTGACTCCACTGACTGGAGTTCAACTGATGATGAGGAGATGGCTATGTTCACAAGGAAGATGAAAAGGCTATTCAAGAAGAGTGACAAATACTCTAAAAAGCCTTACAGAAAGTTTGATAAGTATAAGGCTGACTCAAGTGACAGCAAATATAGAAAGGACAGCTCAAAGCCCATTACATGCTTTGAGTGCCATCAAACTGGCCACATTAAGTCAAACTGCCCCACGCTGAGGAAAGACAAGAAAAGTGGAAGAAAGCAATGGTGGCTACTTGGAGCGACATCGATGAGTCTTCATCCACAGAAACTGAGGCCACCGAGTCAGCGAAGATATGCTTCATGGCTGACGAACTTGCTGAGCCATGCGTCTCTGAGCATGCTGACCCATCCATCGCATCAGATGATGAGGAACAATCAAATGAGGTAATTTCTCTTCCCCAGCTCAGAAACAATATGGTTAATGCCCTGAGTGATCTCTATACACTTGTCAAGAAGTGTAATAAGAAAGTTAGAGCACTCAGCAGGCGCTGTGACGAAGTGGAAGAGGTCAAACTGAGTGACCTCAGATACCTTCTTCAGGACAATTCGACTCTGCATGATAACATGAAGATCATGCATGAGTATGTCTCTGAAGTCCAGACAGTTTCAAAGAAACTGAGGAAGGACGTCACAACTATCCAGAACCAATTAAAGGTTCCAAATAAAAATAACATTCCTCTGAGAACTCAGTACCAATGTACTCGGCAGAGATGGAATCCCCAGCGAAAAGTCCAGTGTGACTTTTTTGGGAAGTTAGGACACACCACTAAGGTGTGCTGGCACGCTCAGCACTGGGGTGCTGACAAGTCAGTAAAAAATCCTAAACAGAAGGTCAGTTGTGACTTCTGTGGAAAGAATGGCCATACTGTCCATGTATGCCGCCATAAAATAAAGTATGATGCTATACCTGTTGCACCTAACAAGTCAGGACCCAAAAAGAATTGGGTACCTAAAAGTAACTAGTTACAATGCAGGTAAGCCTGGGATGTGCCGAGAAGTCAAAGATGTGGTATATTGACAATGCATGCTCAAGGCATATGATGGGTGATGAAACTCAGTTCATCACGTTTGAACGTAAACGAGGAGGGAGCGTAAGTTTTGGAGACAACAAGGAGGGTAAGATAGTAGGCTCAGGAACCATCGGAGGTAATCCTACTATTGAATCTGTCTCCCTAGTCAGCGGACTCAAATATAACTTACTCAGCGTAGCTCAGCTATGTGACAATGGGAGAAAAGTTATATTTGATGCTACTGGATGTAAAATATACGAGGGTAAAACAAATGAGTTAATTTTAACTGCCCCTCGGATAGATAATGTCTTTATGCTAGACTTAGAGAAAAAGTTTTCAAAAACTGTGTGCTTAGTAACAAAGGAAGAAAATTCCTGGCTATGGCACAGGAGACTTGGTCATGTAAGCATGGACCTCCTGGCCAAACTAGCAAGAACGCAATTGGTTGAGGGACTGCCCGAACTTAAATTTCAAAAAGATCAATTATGCCACGCTTGCCAAGCTGGAAAACAAACCAAACAATCTTTTCACAGTAAAAACATTGTCTCAACTAAACGTCCGTTAGAGTTGCTACACTTGGATCTCTTTGGTCTAGTCCAGCCGCTGAGTCTGGGTGGAAGAAGATTTTCCTTGGTCATTGTAGATGACTTCTCTCGGTATACGTGGGTCATCTTGCTGACCAGCAAGGATGAGACTTTTGAGACATTTTCAA
This sequence comes from Euphorbia lathyris, assembly GCF_963576675.1. NCBI lineage: Eukaryota > Viridiplantae > Streptophyta > Magnoliopsida > Malpighiales > Euphorbiaceae > Euphorbia > Euphorbia lathyris. Next base: position 71,711,954 of record NC_088913.1, read on the forward strand.
ATTTGGTTAGAAAAATTGAAAATGAAAAAGACCTAAAATTAGCTCATATCCGTAGTGATAACGGTGGAGAGTTCAAAAACCAAAAGTTTGTTGAATTTTGTGAAGCCAGCGGCATTGACCATAATTTTTCTGCTCCTAGAACACCTCAGCAAAATGGGGTTATGGAAAGGAAGAACAGAACTCTGGTTGAAATAGCCAGGACAATGCTGGATGAGCATAGGCTTCCAAAGTATTTTTGGGGAGAGGCTGTTAACACAGCATGCTACATTCTTAATAGGGCTCTAGTTAGACCTATACTCAAGAAAACCCCCTATGAACTTTGGAAAGGACGAAAGCCCAATATTGGATACTTTCGTGCCTTTGGCTGTAGATGTTTCATTTTAAATACCAAAGATAGCTTAGCAAAGTTTGATTCAAAAGCTGATGAGGCTATCTTTTTGGGCTACTCAACAAACAGCAAAGCATACAGAGTTTTTAATAAGCGAACTCAAGTGTTAGAAGAGTCAATACATGTAGAGTTCGATGAAACTGACCCTGCAGGTAGATACCAGCCGCTGACTGAAGATGATCCAAACTCAGTAACCATCGCTGACCCAGAACCAGCTACTGAGTCATTCACGAAAAGGCTGACCAAGAGTAAGAGTGAACCTAAGATTACTTTTACTGACCCATCTACTTCTGCAGAGATTGTTGAAACAGGAACAACACAAGACATAAATCTACCCAAAGAAATAAGGATTCCAAGAGGGCACTCCGAAAGTGCAATCCTTGATTCTGCTGGGAATGCCCTGATGACGAGGAATCAACTCAGGAAGTACCTCAGCAATGTTGCTTTCGTCTCAGTACAAGAACCGAAGAATTTCGCTGAAGCTGAGTATGATGAATTCTGGATGAACGCAATGCAAGAGGAGCTCGATCAATTTCGAAGAAATGATGTATGGGAGTTAGTGCCTCATCCAAAGAGTCAAAAGACCATCGGAACAAGATGGGTCTTCAGGAACAAGATGGACGAACAAGGAAACATAGTCAGGAACAAAGCAAGGCTTGTAGCTCAGGGCTACAGTCAGCAAGAAGGTATAGACTACGGTGAGACCTTTACCCCAGTGGCAAGGCTAGAGGCAATTAGAATATTATGTGCATATGCATCTTACATGAATTTTAAATTATTCCAAATGGATGTCAAAAGTGCATTTCTTAATGGAGTTATAAACGAGGAGGTTTATGTAAATCAACCTCCAGGTTTTGAGGACCCTAAGTTCCCAAACCATGTTTACAAACTCAAAAAGGCTCTGTACGGCCTCAAGCAAGCACCACGTGCTTGGTATGAGAGGCTGACCAGTTTCCTGGTGACTAGAAATTACGTCAGGGGTAAAGCTGATACAACCTTATTCATTAAGAAAAAGGGTAAAGATACCCTGCTGGCCCAAATTTATGTTGATGATATAATATTTGGTGCAACTAACGAATCAATGTGCAAGGAGTTTAGCAAACAAATGCAGACTGAGTTTAAAATGTCTATGATGGGAGAACTCAACTTCTTCCTTGGTCTTCAAATTAAACAAGGAAAGAATGACATCTTCATCAGTCAAGCCAAATATGCCAAGGAGATCTTAAAGAAATATGACTTGGAAAATTGCAAGCCAATATCCACTCCTATGGGCACTGACACTGTCCTCTGCGCTGATGAGAATGGTAAGTCAGTAGACAGCAAGTTATATCGAGGTATGATAGGCTCTCTACTTTACTTAACAGCCAGCAGACCGGACATTCAGTTTTCAGTATGCTACTGTGCTAGATATCAATCTAACCCTAAGGAATCTCATTACATTGCTTTAAAAAGAATCCTTAGATATTTGCAAAGCTCAGTGAACGCAGGTTTGTGGTATCCAAATACTCATGATTTTACACTTATCGGATACACTGACGCTGACTATGGACGAGATAAGCTGGAACGAAAAAGCACCTCTGGAGGATGCCACTTCTTAGGAAGCTGTCTTGTATCCTGGTTCAGCAAAAAGCAGGCGTCAGTAGCCTTGTCCACCACTGAAGCTGAGTACATCGCTGCTGGTCATTGTGTTGCTCAAGTCCTATGGGTCAAGCAACAACTTGAAGATTATGGTGTTCAAACGAAGACAATTGAAGTCAAATGTGACAACAAAAGTGCAATTGATCTTTCCAAGAACCCAATTCAACACAGCAGAATGAAGCATGTCAGCATCAGACATCACTTCATTAGAGACTATGTACTCAAGGGTGAGATCAAGTTGACCTTTGTCCCAACGGACGAACAGCTTGCGGATATCTTCACGAAGCCACTAGCCCATGAGCAGTTCAGCATACTGAGAGAAGCAATTGGTATGTTTAATCCTCTTCAGTAAATTCCTGTGCTAAATGAATATGAATGCTGAGTGAATTACATGTTGAATGATTTATTGTTTGCTGAGTAACTCATCGAAACTAACTGAATATACAATACTGAGTAAACTTGCACGCTGAGAAACTTAGTTTAGAACTTGAACTTAAAATCATCCTTAAATACTGCACTGACCACTCAGAATATCAAACGCTTGACATTCTAAATACTGAGTGATTAATCCGTTAGCATAAATGCAAAGCACGCGTATAGCCTAGGTTGACGTATTCGCCCTAATGTGTCATAAATGCCAGGATCATTGTCGGTACATGATCCCAAGGCAAAACTGACACATGGATTCGATTAAGATCCACACCGTTCATTTCATCTATAAATTATAGGTATTTCCCCATCTTTTACTCTTTACGCTTAATCAATTCTTAAGGCAAAGAAATCACTTAGAACTTCTTTTCTCTCAAATTCCTCTAATTCCTCCATCTTCGAAGAATGACTAAGTTATCTTTCAACGTCTCCGGTGCCGGCCACCAAAAGTCTAGCTCCGATGAACCTTCACAAAACCCCTCTGCACCGAGCAAGGGTAAAACTGGCCAAACTTCTGGAAAAGGGAAAGCTGTTAAGATCATGACCTACTCCAAGGTCTTCGAAAATGTCCGCGAATGGAAGGTTGAGCCGTCCAGATGGGTCTCTGAGCATTTTGTACAACATGAACAACCATTTGCCGAATGGATCTCCAAGAACGAATGGACTGGGCTGTTCTCAGTCAGAGATGAGACATATCCTGACCTGGTAAGGGAGTTTTACCACAACCTCAAGGTTGCCAGTGACTCCGCCGACTACCTAAGCACTGAAGTAAGAGGAAAAACCATCTTCATCAACCCTCTATACATAGGAAATCTCCTCCAGCTCAAAACTGAGGGAGTAAGGTTGAGGAAGTCAGGAGATCAGGACAAAACCAACTACGTCCATACCTTCTGCAAACCTGAGGGTCACTCAGGAGAGATCTCAGCATCTTCAATGGGACAGCACCAGAAGATGGCTCACTACCTGCTGAGCTATTTTATTTACCCAAAGATCAACTACACTACATCAGCAACAAATTTTGAACAGTGCTTCATATGGCACATGCTGACGTACACCCCCATCAACATGCCGGTCTTCTTAGTTACTGGGTTCCTACGCAGCACGGGTACGTTGAGGCTTGGGTCACTCATAACTCGAATTCTTCTTGACCACAAGATTGATCTCGAAGGTGAGGAATCCTTCAAAGGAACTGAGATCACAGATGCCTCGCTGAGGGCACTGAAATTTAGGCAACCCTTGAAGAAAGGAAAAGCTGCTGCTGCTGCTGCTGGCCAAGCTGGCCAAACTGAGGAAACTGTTGCTGAGCCTAAGAAAGGGAGAAGAACTAAGGCTCCAGCTTCTCGCAAGAGAAAATCTACTGAGTCACCAAATATTGAGTCTCCTGCAAAGAGGCAGAGGTCAGCTGGAAAGTCAGCTGAAAAGAGAACCAGGAAAGATGAGCCTGGAACTGAGGAAGCTGCTGAACTACCTCAAAAGAAGCAAAAGACTTCAACACTGACACCTCTGGACGTTATACCGACCGACTTCATTGTACCGGGTGATTCTCATTTCACTCAATGCCAAGGTATTGATGCTACAGAAACTGAGGTCCAGTTAGATGACCACTTCATCTCCCAAGTTGAGGAAGAACTTGACAGAGATAGTTCTGAGGAGGAAGAGGAAGAAGAAGAAACCAGCGGTCAGGATGACGCTGAGGATTCAGAAGAAACTGCCAGCAAAATTGAAGCTGAGGATGCTAACACTGGGTTAGCTGGTGGAAATGTGCAAACTGACACTGAGTTAGCTGCTGGAGTTGAGCAAGTTGAGCAAGTTGATCAAGCTGACCAGACCCATACTGAGGAAAAGGAACCTACTCCTACTCACTCAGAAGAACCTGCGCATCATACCACTCCACCACGTAGAAGGCGAAAGATGGTTAAGGCCAGTGAAGTGATGGTCAGTGAACTTCCTGTGCAATCACCATCTATTCCTGAACTTGTCCTCTCTAAGACAACAAAGGACCCTTCTACTGTTCAACTAAAGTTTTTCAAACAGCCATCAACTTCCTCTACTACAACGCCGTTGGAAAAACAAGCCTCTGTTTCTTCTCAACAGGAACATGCCGACCATACCACTTCAACCACTTCAACAAGTCACGTTGAACCAACCACTGTCCATGCTGTCTCCTCAAGCATGGTGCTGACTCCCCATCTTTCTGCTGTCAGCACAGATAGTGTTCGGGTTATGTCTTCCATCAACAACCTCTCTGCTGATCAATCAACAATTCCTTCAACTCAAGTGCAGATTGAGCCAACTCATCCAGTCACTGACCAGGGTACTCCTTTCACTCCACTTTCTTCTGGTCATACTGATGTACATCGGGATGCCACTGAGTCCGGCAAAAAGCTCATTGACTCAGTGCAAGCACTCATCCACGATCTTCAACATTCCGCTTCGCCTGCTGCTGGATCTTCAATTCCTGAGACAACTCAGCTCTCCCAGGTCACTCTACTTCTCAACGAAGTCAAATGAATCAAGGATCTGCTGAATGTCGTCTTGTCATTCCAAGCCCAGAAGCTAAGCAGGATTCACTTGCCAAGTTGGCAGAGATACATCTGTCAACAATTCAACATCTGAACTCTCTCCATCAGCAAGTTCAGAAGTTGTCTGCTGTGAACACTGACTACGCCACTTCCTCAGAACTCAAGATGCTTTTTGCTCAGCTTCATACTGAGCAACTTAAGACAAATGGGCAAATGGTGTGCTATAGTCAGTGCTCAGTCGAGCAAATCGGTGAGGCCATCAGGCTACTTAACCTCAACAAGCAAGAGATGGATACTGATGCTTTGAAGCAAAATGAGTTGCTGTCTCTCGCACAGCAATCCTTCAATCACATCCGTCATAATAATATCCAGCGTCATCATTATGACTCAGCTCTCTTGAAAACTTTCCACCAAGTCTTTGCTGGCCTCTCTGAAGCTCTCATCTGGCAAGAAAAAGCTCAAGCTTTCAGTGTAAATATGCTCAGTGCTGCTGATCTTCGCGTACCAGTCGAAGTATCAGCTGATGGAGTTGCCATCTTTGATGGCGTAAATGAAAGTGCTGATAAACTAAAAGAGCTTTCACAAGAACTTTCTCGTGCTGTCTTAACCGATGCGTTCAAGCTCCCTGAAGTTGACAAAACAGGGGAGAAAGCGCAAGCTGCCAGAGCTCAGCATGAGCGACGTCAGTACGAGCGAAGTCAGTCACAGGGCAAGAAGAAGAAATAGATAGGCTAGCATAACTTAGGCCATATCAGTGTAATATATTTGTCTAGTTTATTTCTTTTACTATGTACTTGCTGACTTCTTTCAATATATATCATACTTATTTTTCTTATTCAATACTGAGTTATGATATATGCTATTAAGTACTGAGTTATTATGTATCTTCATTTATATAATATTTATTGACTAAATGATATGCTGATAACATGTTTGACATTAACCTATGTACTTATGAAACATTCTGATAAGAACTCATTGAACAACAAATTACTCAGCGCGCTCTATATGTCTAAAACTTCCGCTTAACACTGAGTAAATAGAATATGTGATATAGCTGACCTATACCTAAAAACTGACCTTAGACTTACTCATTTAAATCCTTAAATGTTTTAAGTAAAACTAAGTCAGTAGCTCAACCCTTACGGGGGAGTTTGCTAAAGTATATTAGGTCAACTATCATGGGGGAGCTCATATTGAGTTCCTTGCTGAATAGTTTTGCCAACATCAAAATGGGGGAGTTTGTTGAAACACCTTTCCACATAATTTTGATTTGACAAAATTGGTTAAGTATAATATATATACATATTCTAAACACACTAAGTTTAAATGCTTTGATTTAATTCTACTAATGTATTTGTTCAATGTTGAGTTAAAATACTATAAGACATAAGAATCGAAAGGCACAAGCCCAATACGGAAGCCAATGCCCAAGTCAAACAACTCAGTACACTCGGCCCGCGTCTGTCAAGACGTTGCCGTTTTTGAACAAAAACGCAACTCAGCAAACGGAAGGATCTAGAAGACCTTCGGGAACAACTTCACAATGAAGCTGCTGAGTCGTCTCGACAAAGCGTACAAGACAGCAGCTGGCAAAGGAAAACTTCCAGACAAAGTGTTTCCTCTTTTGGCAAAGTTCTGACGACACAGTATACTGTCCAGTTGACTTTACCATAAAAGGAGAGACCATCTGCTGAGCTGACCGAGGACAGAAGATACACGATTGTGATTGGCCGATAGCTCTGAGCAAGTCAGGATGACAACGACACATAGCCGTTTCCCTCCAATGGTTATTTCGAAATTCGAAATGACCGACGCCCAGACATCTCTATAAATAGTGCCATCACAAGCTTCACAACATACAGAACTTGATCAAGCCATTACGCTGACCAAATCTCTACAAGTTCTGCAAACAAGAAGCAAAGCAAAAATTCTTACACTACATTTCTCATATCTGTGTAAAAGTCTAGAGTGATTGTAAATCGTCTAAAGTGTCTTAGCACATCTTTGTATTAGGACAAAACACTTATCATTTCTAGAGATAGAAAGGAGAGGCTGAGTACTCGGTTTTAAGTACTCAGCGGAGAGATTAGGATTGAGTAGAAGTATAGAGGAAGGTACTCTTGTCATACTCAATTGCTGATATTGTAAAAGGTTTGAGGCTCTACCTTTAAAGAGCTCAGTAGAGTATTTGAAATCTCGGAACGTGTTCCGGGGACAGGACGTAGGCTTAGAAGAAGCCGAACCTGGATAAATCTGCTGAGTGAAGTATTTCTTACCTTAACTCCTTATTTATATTGCTTGCTTTAAATAATCAAAACTGACCAAGTAAAGAGGTCAAGTTGAGTTGTGCGCGTTGAACGTTTGAGCTCAGGAATATACTCTAAGTGCTATCTCCTAACTCAAGCTAAGAAACTGACCTAGTCACCTGTTGACTAAGCCAGTACCTTACTGTTTACTCAGCGTCGCTGTTCAAACCTTTTTTTTAGAAAAAGAAGTCTGCCTAAATTGCAAAAAAGTTTAAATAGTTCCTAACCCCCCCCCCCCCCTTGGAACTATACTTGCAACTAAACAAGGGACCAACAGGGGCGAGACGCGCGTAAATATTGAGGGTATTATGGGAAAGTCACACAAAATCAGTCTAGATATGTAGTAGGTTGAGTAAATGGGTTAAATATATAATTGGGCCTCCCATTTGACCTAGTTTTGTAATTTTTCCAAGACTTAATGATGTAGTGATTGAGAATAATTAATTTCCCTTGATAATAATATGTATATCATTAGGTATAAATATAATAGTATCATAGTGGTTAACTAAAATTGAAATTCTTAGAGATAATTACATATAAATATTCTGTACCTAAAGGGATAATAACAATAAATACAACAAAGATAATTACAAGAGATAATTTGCTTATTATCTCTAACACCCTCCCCCCCCCTTCAAGCCGATGGCAAGAATGTACTGACAATCGAGATCGAAGTAGATGAAACCGGGAACTTGTTAGATGCTTGGTAAGTGCATCAGCAATTTGATTATCCGTAGGAATAATGCGAATCTGAATGAACCCGGAGGTGACTTGTTCTCGAACAAAGTGATAGTCGAGTTCTATATGTTTTATCCGATCATAAAACACAGGATTGTTGGTGAGGTATATCGCACCAACATTGTCGCACCATAATTGCACAGGTGTGGGAATAGGATAACCAAGATAATGAAGCAAAGATCGAAGCTAGAATGTTTCATCTATTGCATTTGCAACTATTTTGTACTCACTCTCCGTAGAGGAATGGGTAATGGTTGGTTGTTTTTGGGTGTCCCAAGAGATGAGGCTATTCCTAAGGAATACACAAAATGCATCATTAGAGTGTCGATCATCTGGGCAGCCCCCTCAATCACCATCAGAGTAACAGTGAATGTGTTCAATCTTGGTAGATGATAAAAGTAAGCCATGATCAGGAGTACCTTGAATGTAATGGAGAACTCTCTTTACACTTTTCTAGTGTTCATCGATGGGGGTATGCAGGAACTGGCAAAGTTTGTTTACTACAAAGGCTATGTCTGGACAAGTTAGAGTAAGATACTGAAGTGCCCCTACCACACTTCTGTATTCATCTCCTGATACAAGATGATTGCCAAAATCCTTTGATAACGAAGGAGTAATGGCCATAAGAGTTTGAGTTGGTTTAGAGTCAATCATCTTGACTCTCTCAAGGATGTAATTGACATATTTGGCTTCACATAAATGAATGCCTTGCCGAAAGTATTTGATCTCAACCCCCTAAAAGTACTCAGCACGGCCCAAGTTGCGTATAGGAATTCAATTTCAATATGCTTAATTGTTTCAATGATGAGTTTAGGGGAGGTGCCAGTAACCAAAATATCATCAACATAGCACAAAAGATAGATTTTATCCTTACCATGACACTTTATAAACAATGAGTGATCTGCTTGGGACATCTTAAAATCGAGATGCAGTAAAAAAAAGTCTCGTAAATCGTTCACTATGAGCTTGTTGAAGACCGTACATGCTCTTCTTTAGGAGACACATATGTGTAGGTTTGTCAGTATCAATGAAACCCTGGGGTTGCTCCATAAAAATTTGTTCATAGAGTGTTCTATGAAGAAATGCATTTAAGACATCCAGTTGATTGATGAACCAACTGTGTGAGGTGCCCAATGCAAGTACTGTCTATATGGTGGTGGCTTTGACAACCGGACTGAAAGTCTCTTTGTAATCAATGCCTGATTGTTATGTGAAGCCACGAGCTACAAGACGTGCCTTGTATCGCTCAATTTAACCATCAGAGTGACGTTTGATTCGAAATAACCATCGAGATGTGTTGATGCTCCGATTAGGAGGACGAGGAACAAGAGTCCATGTATCATTTTCTAGGAGAGCCTTGATTTCATCCGACATTGCTTCTTGCCATTCTTGGGATTTGTTCCCTTTGCTAAAGTATGTTAGTTCAATATCACCATGAGGATGAGATGCAAGTAGAGCTTCAAATCTTCCACATGAATTAAGTGTAGGGTGTCTTAATTGCATAGGATGCGCCTTTGGTGGTGGATTTCGAATCATAGAGGTGTCGTGTGCAAGACAGCACGCAGGAACAGAATTCCGAGCAGACGCGGGAACACATGCGCAAGAAAAACGAACGTAGAAAAAAAACAGACGACAGAAGACATACCGGAAGCAGTTGTTATTTTAGAAACGGAACGAAGAAATGCGGGGATGAAACAAAATTATGTAAACATAACGGAAGTAGTGTTGTTGAGAATGAGAGACAATAATGAAGGGAGAAAAATTGAGAGAGACGATGAATAGGGAGAAAGAGGACAGTCGGCCAAATTGATTATAGGTTAGGTATAAATACAAGAGTATCATAGTGGTTAACTATATAAATATTCTGAAGTAAAGGGATAATGACAATAAATACATCAGAGATAATTATAAGAGATAATTTGGTTATTATTTCTAACATTCCAAACATTTGGATATGAATTCTTTATTTTGCAACCACAAAACTATAGTAATCTACAGATAAAATCAACTGTTTCCGCTTCTCCAAAATTCGAAAAAGGTATAAAATGAAAAAAATAATATAGCTAATAGATGCGATGTGACGAAAAAGAAAATCCAATGAGATATATGGATTTCTAATCAAACGATACTGCAAATAAAAATAAAAAAAAGTGCGAAGATAAATACATAGATAAACTGAGAAAAAGGAAGGCAACTTTCTTTTTCGTTCGTCCTCTATTTAGATGTAGTTAAATGGGAGAAAAATAAGCTGGAGAAAAAAAAAAGTTATTTGTGTAGTTGTAGAGAGAAAGTTCAAACCTTTAGAAAAGGGTTTTTTTAAAGAGGTAAGATCTAAGATGTAATTGATATCAAACAAGAGAGATAGTAGTATTTATATGGACCGTTCACTTATCGTTAGATCTAGATTTATTAAAATATGAAATTAAAAATTAAAATTATTTTAATTTTTTATTTAATCAGTTTAGATTTAATGGTGAATGAACAAATTTTTTTTATCACAATCTAAAAAATACATAGTAGGAGGTAATTGTTTGGAAATTTAATATAATCTAATCTTAAAGATTTTTTTTTTTCACACCAATTATTGATACACGTTTTCAGGAATCTTTGAAATTGAATCCAATCTCCAAATTAGTTCAATTGATATATTTGCTATGTTTTTACTAAGAAATCGAGTCACATTGGTAAGGTGAACTTTGTTCATTCAAAAATAAAAGTTGGAAAACTAATTTATTCACCAAAATCAATATAAATTGATTTGTTATCATGTGCTAAATTAGGGATAATGTTTGAATTTGTTATTAACGTTTCTAAGGAACGTGCATATATACTTTTTAACTAAAAATGTTAAACTTTTTATGCTTAACCTGTCCCACTTGAAGCAATTTTATAATGGTATTATTTACACCATATTTTATTTGGATCGAGTTCGTCGGGTCAAGTTTGATGCTCGAGTTATCCGGAAGGGTATTTTTATAACTTCAATTTTTATGTAAAGAGCATTTTTTATCTAGGAGTATTTTTGTAATTTCCTATTAATTTTAATTTTAATGTTGGAAATTATTAATTAGTAAGAAATTTGTAGAAATGGGAAGCGGGAAGGTGCAGAAGAAGTTTAAGGAATGTGGCAGAGAAGTTGAAGGAGGTGGAGAGAAGTTATTTATTTTTTTTTTTTATTTGAGAATGCTACAATTTCATTAGATGATAATAAGATTGATAGTATAGCATGAAAATAGTAAGGAATAAAACCTCACATACATATAGGCTAAGCCTATTACATAGTCCACAAAGGCAAAAAAAAGACTTCAAAAAGCAAAAAAAGCCATGAAAGGTACATCTAAAATAGAAGACCGTTGAAATATATATTGATCGTAACCCTAGAATCGCAGCGGAGCAACTGAAGTCCAATCTTCATCCTTAAACCCATTCTGAAACACCGGATCTAAGTCCCTTCTTTTGCAACTACGTAGATCCAGTGATCTACGGATAAGATCTACCTTTTCTGCACTTGCTACAACAGAAAAGGTTACAAAAACAAAGATTTTAACGAACAGATGCACGACAAGCGGATCCAGAGAACGAATAAAATATGTCAGATCTGACCAAAATAAAATGATACAAGCAAAAGGAAACAACTAATACAACAGAAAAATAAGAACAGAGGGAGGAGGAAGAAGGAAGGCAAGCTTCCTTCTTCCTCCTCAACTAGATAGGATTAAACTTAGACTTTGATAACCCGCGAAGCTCAAAACGGGTTATATTCATTTCGCAAGCCCAGCCCATATTAAAGCCCCATGGGCTAAGATTGGACGGGACCCGAATGAAGGAAGCGGGCGCAGCGAGTAAACCGCCCCGAATTCCTAAACGGAGCGTCAAGACTCCCACTCAGAACCACGTTCGTTGCCATGAAAGCCACGAAAGGGACATGGCCTAAAAAGGGGTAACCGCCCTCAGAACGTGGCCCACTAAGGAGTAACCGCCCTCGGCGGTTACCCAAAAAACACCTATAAAAGGCCTTAAGAATAAGGGGGGAGGTACGTTCACATTTTTTCCCACAAAGCTATTGCTAAATTATAGACTCATTTTTACAAAAACTGACTTGATCGTCGGAGAGTTTTTCCGGAGATCCTGTCTCCGGTTTTATTTTGCAGGTAACTCCGGCAAAGAATATCAAAGCGGATCCAGCAAGTTATCATTGGTGCGGTGAACGTGGACCTTTTTTACCAACACTTGGTTAAAGGTACACGAAGAACATGTCAGAACCATCACGAACGACCGGTGTTACGACCAGATCCACTAGCATGAACTCACGAGGTTCACGGATTGCAAATTCGTAGCCTGCAGGTACTCAGCCTGTGGTGCCTAGCTCGTCAGGCCCCTCGGGACAATTGGTCCCTTATTGGAAGTGCAGGTGCAAAATGAAATGGAGATGTCCAATAGCGATTTCGTGCAGATGGCAGGACAGGTCTTGGCTTCGAATATGAGCCAGGCGGCTGGCGATCGAATGATTAATTTATTAACCGCCCTCGCCGAACGTGATACCGCTATGGCGCCTGCCCCTCAGGAACCTGTGGTTATCTCAACACAATCACCGACTATTCCTGTCATACCTGTCCTTCCGCAACCATCTCAGGTGCCAAATCAAGTGGGCCAGAGTAGTCGCACGAATCCACACAGTCACCCGAGCAACTACTCGCACCCAGATCTCATTACGACGACACATCCAACCTGGCAACCATCCCAACCGTTTCCAGGAATGCAAGGCACTCTTCCGCTACAACAACTGGACCCTTTTCCTCACAGACGTTCGGAATTGATGACGCCTAACACAACTATGTCTGGGCGTGAGCACACATGGAACTTTGATCCTATAACGGGACGGCGATTGGTCCACCAACAGGCACCCGTCTCAACACCGATGGGCGAGTGGATGCCATCCAGAATTCACCAGCAGCGGATGGAAGAGGTCCGGCGAGTACCCGATATTGACTTAGAAGATCAATTACGGAGCATGATGGAGCGAATGGGGTACTCACCTCGGCCGAGAGCAGAGGTCCAGAGCGATTCACCTTTTGCCCCTTCGTTGCGGGAATTCATTCTAGATCACAGAATCAAAGCACATGCCATACCAAAATACTATGGGGATCCAAATTCTGACCCTAAGGCTCATGTGAGGAACTACAGAGAGTTAATGGATGTTGCAGGGGCAAGCGAAAGCATAATTTGCAGGTTATTCTCGACAACTTTGGACGGTGCGGCATCTGATTGGTTTCGATCTTTACCGGCAAAATCTATTCACAATTGGCAACAATATAGTCGGGATTTCTGTGCGAAGTTCGTGGGCTGTAAAGCGGCAGATGTGACAGATAGGCAGCTGAAGGAGATCAAACAGAGAAACTATAATTCCCTAAGGGAATTTGTTGTCGCCTTTAACGATATCCTGGTGCGATTGCAGAACCCAGATATCGTGAGTATTCGCAACATCATGGCGGATGGAACCACAGATTGGAGCATGCGGGAAGAAATCATCCGTAACAAACCACGCACTGTAGCCGAGCTCATGAAGATAGCAAAGGAATTCATGGAAGTGGACGATGTCAACAGGGAACATAGGGCCCAAACTCGGCGAGAAAGAGAGGCCGCTAGAACCACTTCGGACAGTCGGCGTCAGACCCAGTCCAAAAGTAATTTTGTTCGAAGAGGCGATCGTCCCTTTCAAGGTGGAGGATATCACACGCCACTAAACACGACTCGCCAAGAGGTGTTACTTTGGATCGAAAAGAGCCCCTTGAAGAAGGATGTGCGGTTCCCCGAGGTGAAAGGCCGAACCAGTTTGGGGCGCTATCCCAGTAAGTATTGCAGGTTCCACAGGTTGAATGGCCATGACACAGATGATTGCTACGAACTGAAGAAGGAAATAGAAAAACTGATCGAGAGAGGCAAGCTGAGTCAATTTGTAAGAAAAGAAACAGCTGATGAGAAAACAACGCTCCCGCATGAGGGAGAAACACGGCCAGAAAAGAAGCAGAAGAAAGGGGTGATAAACGTGATAGCAGGCGGAATCTACGAGCCTTCAACAAAAAGAACTCACCGTGAACGGCGAAAGAGCAACACACATAGGGGGGATGCCCTCAATTACTCATTTGCGAGAATCACGGAGCCACATGCGGATGCCCTGGTGATCACGATGGCCGTTGAAGGATGGGACGTCAAGCGGGTCCTTATCGACACAGGCAGTTCTTGCAACGTCATTACCCGGACAGCATTCAACAAGTTGGGAATCAACGACGAGCGGGTGGAACACACCTTCATGGATGTAACTGGTTTTGGGGGTCAATCCTCCCAAACAAGTGGGCAGGTGGTGTTGGAGGCAGAAATGGGCGATAAGAATCTAAAATGGCGAGGTGATTTAGAATTCGCAATTGTTGATCTCCCACTGGCCTACAACATAATTCTGGGACGGCCATTCCTGTCGGAGACGGAGTCGCTCATCTCAATGAAGCATTTAACGTTACATTTGCCAACACACCAAGGGCGAGTCATAGTTGAAGGTGATCAACTTGTATCTCAACGGGCCTATACATTATCACTTGAACCAAAACCGGAAGAGGAGGATAAAGTCGAAGAGAAGCTGCCGGCGGAAGCATTGGGAGAAACGGAACTATTCGCCATCTCGAATGACAAGAACGTGCGAATAGCGGCTGGACTCTCAGAAGAAACAAAGAAAGCCATTATCGAGGTATTGATCCAATGTGAGTCGGCATTTTCCGCCCCAAATGAAGTGCTAAAAGGAATAAGCCCAGACGTAGCAACCCATCGGTTGAATGTAGACAAAGGGGCAACCCCAGTGCGGCAAAAGAAGAGGGGACATACTCCTGAGCGGCAAAAGGCGATTGAAAAAGCAGTGGCGGACTTGCTAAGGTCGGATGCGATTCGAGAAGTCACCTATCCGGAATGGCTAGCCAATGTGGTGCTAGTCAAAAAGCCGAATGGAACGTACAGAATGTGCGTCGACTTCAAAGACTTGAACAAGACATGTCCGAAAGATATGTATCCACTTCCTAACATTGATATATTGGTAGATGGAACTGCAGGATATGAAGCTTTATCATTCACCGACGTGAAATCCAGTTACCATCAGATACCCATGGAGAAGGCGGATGAAATCAAAACATCATTCATAACTCACCAGGCGACTTATTGCTTCAAGGTGATGCCCTTTGGATTGAAAAACGCGGGAGCAACATACCAGAGGATGATGAACAAGATATTTTCAGACAAATCTGGCGAGAACTTCTCGATCTATGTTGATGACATGATCATCAAAAGCAAGAAAATGCAAGACCACCCGCGGGATATCAAAGAAATCCTAGAAGTGTTGATCAAATATGGCCTTAAATTGAACCCAGAGAAATGCACATTCGGAGCAAGAGCGGGAAAGTTCCTGGGTTTCATTGTTAGCGGCAAAGGGGTTGAGGCGAATCCTGAGAAGGTTAAAGCAGTAATGGAGATGAAGACGCCAAGGAACATAAGGGAAGTACAAAGACTGAACGGGCGGTTGGTGGCATTAGGGCTATTCATATCATGCTCAGCTGGGCGATGTCTACCTTTCTACAATGCCATCAAAAAATCCAAGTCCTTTGAATGGACGCCGGATTGTCAAGAAGCATTTGAGGGGATAAAGCGATTACTATGTTATCCGCCCTTAATGAGCAGGCCGGAAGACGGAGAAGATTTGTTTCTTTATGTATCCGTCACCAGCATGGCGATATGCACTGTGATGGTGCGAGAAGAAGAAAGGCAACAATATCCAGTATACTACGTGAGCAAAGTCTTGAAGGACGCAGAACTCCGGTATTCGAAGTTGGACAAAATGGCCCTCACGGTGATAACCACGGCGACTAGATTGAAACCATATTTTCAGGCGCATACTGTCATTGTGAGAACTGGCATCCCAATGCGAAAGGTATTGCAGAAACCTGACGCATCCGGCCGGTTGATGGAATGGTCAATTCGCCTGGGCGAATACGATATCCGCTATGAAGGAAGACCAGCGCTAAAGATCCAAGTGCTCGCCGACTTCGTGAACGAATTCACCTGGGATGATGATGAATGTCCAAAGGCACAAAAAGAAGAGTGGAGCATGTACACAGATGGGGCCTTATCTGCAGACGGAGCTGGGCTAGGAATCGTCATCAAAGGTCCGGAGGTTATCCGTATGTACTATGCAGCAAAATTAACTTTCAAAACTACCAATAATGCCGCAGAATACGAGGCTATGATATGTGGATTGAGGTTGCTCAATGAACTCACCCCAGAAAGAGTGGTAATCTACAGCGATTCCAAACTCATGATAAACCAGATCACAAAAAATTATCTGGTGAAACAGGAGGAGCTAGTAAAATACCATCAAGTGGTCAGCCGATTCACACAAGAGTTAACGCACAAGGGAGTCGTTTGGGAGATGGTGCATGTTCCACGAGGCCAAAATGCAAAAGCTGACGAATTGGCAAAAGCAGCGGCAAGTAGAGAACCATGGAGTCAAAAAGCATGCAGCTTGGAAATAAAATCGGCACCAGCATTCGAGGTTGATCAGATTATGATCATCGAGGAACTGGAAGACGATGAAGATTGGCGGATGCCAATCCGTCAATATCTGGAGCAGGGAGATTTGCCGGTTGATAAGAGCTTAGCCAGAAAAATAATTGGGCAGTCGGCACGATATTCAATGCGGGATGGAACTTTGTATCGGAAATCGTACACATGTCCATGGTTGAAATGCGTTAGTCGCAATGAAGGAGACTATGTGCTGCGAGAACTACACTAAGGAATTTGTGGCGCGCACGAAGCTTCGGCGGCATTGGCAAGAAAGGTCAAACTGATGGGATACTACTGGCCCAAGGTGGTGGAAGATTCCCAGAAGATGGTTGCGGAATGTCACAACTGTCAAATCCATGCGAATGAAAAGCATGTTCCCGGAGCTGAACAAATCACTATAATGACGGCGTGGCCATTCACAACATGGGGAATTGATATAGTGGGTCCATTCCCAGAAACAACAAAGAAAAGGAAGTATTTGATAGTCGCAGTGGACCACTTCAGCAAATGGGTAGAAGCGGAGGCAGTAACCGCACAAACACCTGAGCGAATAATCGAGTTCTTACGAGAGAACATTATCATGCGATTTGGGATCCCGCAGAAGCTTATAACCGACAATGGCACCCAGTTCAACTGTGCCAAGTTCAAAACATACTGCGAAAGCATGGGAATCAAGAATCATTTTTCTTCTGTAAACCATCCCCAATCAAATGGTATGACGGAGGTTACCAACAGGGCCATGGTTCAAGGCATCAAGAAGCGGCTAGGTGACAAAAAAACAAGTTGGGCGGATGAGATACCCCATATGTTGTGGGCATACAGAACCTCTGTAAAGGCAGCAACAGGCGAAACACCTTTCTCGCTAGTTTATGGAGCCGAAGCAGTCCTACCTGTTGAAATCAAGTCGCCCACAGATCGGACAATTTATTATTGCGACACACAAAATCCTATCAACATCAGAGATGCTTTGGATTCTGTGGAGGAACGAAGAGAAAAAGCTTACATGCGAATGGCAATGTACCGCAATAGAATCAAGAAATACCATGACAGAAGAGTGCGAAAAGTAATGATCAACGAAAGCGACTTGGTCTTGAAAAAAGCAGATAAAATACAGTCTAGAGATGGCAAAGGCAAGCTAGGCGTCAACTGGATCGGGCCATACAAAGTATCCAGGAAGATGGGACCGGCCACTTTCGAAATAGAAGAAATGAGTGGAAAGAAGCTCCCGCGCACCTGGAATCTAGAGAATCTACGCCTATATAGAAAGGCCGAGTAGTTCGAGGAAATGACGAGTACTCTTTTTCCTTTTATGAGTTTTTCCCACTGGGTTTTCTGATAAAAGGTTTTAATGAGGCTTCGATCCCGCACAATTGGTGTACATATGTAATAACCTTTTTCTCGTCATCAATAAAAGTTATTACATTCACTCATTATGTTACAACAAAATGCGGATTCTTTACAAAAACACATAAATGTGTTGCCTCTTAAAGAAAGGCGGATGCATGATTACGCATCACTCGAAAAAAACCTTAGGGTTAAAATCAAAAACACATAAATGTGTTGCCTGTTAAAGAAAGGCGGATGCTTGATTACGTATCACTCGCAAAAAACCTTAGGGTTAAAATCAAAAACACATAAATGTGTTGCCTGTTAAAGAAAGGCGGATGCATGATTACGCATCACTCGCAAAACCTTATGATCAAAACTTATGATTATTTTCGAAAGAAGAATTATAAGTTAAGGCATAAAATTAAGCGAATAAACGAGTACTCAAAATTGCAAAAAGGGTCTGGTCACCCTAGCTATGAAGAAACACAAATATGGAGTCGGCAAAAGGACAAAGGGCACATATAAAGGGCAAAAAAGTGACAATCACACACATATGAAAAGCAACAACCGAAAGAAAATATATATATCAGAGCGGTTTGTTACATACAAAAGTCCAAATATAAGTTAAGCTATGCTACAGCTTCCTCTCCTTCGCCCCTAATGCACTCCTGGACTGCGGCGACTCCCTCATCTCCTCCGGTAGGAGGATCTACTTCAAGCGAATCCTCAACCCTTGAATCGGTAACCGCTTCAGTAACCTCTTCGGTGAGAGGTACCTCTTGCACAGGTTGAGAAACGGCTTGGGGTGCCTCTCCTTCCGCGGGCTGAATAGGGATCTCGCAGCTAATCGGAGGATCCTGAAGACTCTTCCAATCTAAGAAGAGTACCTCATCCATATCAGCATCCTCGGCTTCCAACTTATCCCACTCCCCAGTTAAATCCTTTTCAGGGATGGGAACTTTGGGGCGGTTAAGTACTAGACCCTGATGCCCGTGCTCATAAGCCGCATGAATCCGCTCCCCATACCAGTAGATGCGGGCGCCATCTTCAGCCAAAATCTCCTCAACCCTCTTCTTTTGGGCCTCCTTGAAAGCAGCTAGGTCGTCGAGGGCTTTTTGCAGTTCATCGGACTTGGCCTGAAGGGATTTAAGGGCCTCCTCCTTCTCGCCCACGGCCTTCTGACAGGTGCCCTCTAGGACCTTCACCTTCCCTTGGACATCATCATAAAGCGACTTCTGAGTCGCCAATTCCGTACCAAGACTTTCCAACTCCTTGGCTCGCTCTGCATCCCTTCGGAGAATGCCCTCAGCGAAATTGATAATCTGCATATAACACGTCTCACAAATAAAAATGGGCGAATAGAAATATGCGGTTACGATGAACACAAGATATTTGAAAGCGAAGGACAAAGCAATAATATACCTCTACAGAACGCTTCTCGATCCCTTCCACAGCAGTAGGGAGCGGTACTTGCTCGCGCACACGGGAGGCAGAGGGAAGTCGCCCGAGGACATTGCATATGGAAGATACAATATCCTTGCAAGAGAAGTTCACGGCCAGGCCGAAAGTCCTAGTCCACCATCCGCTAATATCGGGGATTGGCTGCAAAAGCAGAAAGAAAAATATCAAGAGAACGGCAGATAGCTCATGAGGAAAAAGTAGCAATACGAGAGGGAGCAGATCAAGATACCTCGTGAATGGGGGTACTGCTCTTTCCTTTAGACGAGGCGGATACAGGTGCGCCGCCAACAGTAAGGGACACAGAAGTGTTCTTCTTTTTAGAACGAGAAGACTCTGTATCCGCACTTATCTTCCGCTTCCTGGTTAAAGGAAGATCCTCGGAGGCAGAAGCGGGACCTTGTGAAGCGGAAGCCCTAACCGGGGAAGCCGCCCCAATAGAAGGAATCGTCCCTCCAGAAGGATCCGCCCCTACAACGGAAGCGGTTTCCGTCATCCGCTTCTTTCTTCTCGCCAGGGCTTTAGCCTCCCGATCTGCAGCGATTTGAGATAAAGGATCACCCCTGCAAAGGGTTAAAAGAAACCATCAACTTGGAAATAAAAAGTACCTTGCACAAAAACACGATAAGGAATATAGACAACGCGATCCCCCTCGCGGTACGCAATCGCTACTCGGCTCCTTAGCATATGAAAGGCCTGATCGTATGTCCATACAAAAGGAGGAGTGCTCTTCAAGAACTTGATAACGGCGGATTCTTCCTTGCTGGGATACCCGAAGTTCAAACTCTTTACGTTGGGTCGGCTCCAGCAACGAAGAAAGTTCAGGTTTTCCTCATTAAACTTGATAAAAAAAGTAAGATCGATCCCACTCACGGATCTTGTTCAGCTTCTCGTCAAAACCATAGTATCCGCTCTGGCGGATGAAAGTGAAATACCCCGCCGAGCTTTTGAAATGGTGGAGCTTGGAGAAGATTTTGGGCGAAAAGGGAACCTCCAAACAATCCGCCAAGAATTTGTCCAGAGTCAAATCGGCCCAGCCGTTAGGATGCAATTGCCCGGGCGCGATTCCGTAACCGCCTAGGACGGAAGCAATCTCATCCGCCAGCGGATAAGTGAAGCCGCAGATAATCTGGGCCACGAAAATAGTGAAGTACCCCTTTGGGTAATCACCCGATCCCCTATCCTCCCCAGGAATGATAGTCTCGAGACCTCGGAGCCAGGGATAATGCTCCCGTAAATCATCGATTGTCTCTTGACAAACCAGACTTCCCGACCTGTCCTTCTTTGGTAACAAACGAGGGGTTGGGACAGGTGGCGGAATCAACTTTTTGGGGTCAAAACCTAAACCCTCGTCGGTTGTATTCGCCAGATGAAGGAAGTCGGCGGGATGAGAATTACACCCAGGAGAGCTGGTTGAAGCTTCCTCAACCATCTCTTCGACCTCGTTAGAGACCTCGCGGACATAATCATCGTCAAACAGCGCGAAGTCGAGGTCTGACATGATCGATAAAAGGAAAACAGAAGCAAAAAGCCGAACAAGGAACAAATGTGAAAAGAAAAACTTACATGAAAAAGACAACACAGTGAAGTGACGGGATTAAGAGGTCAACGCCGGAAAAGAAGTAACGGAATTAAAAGGTCGACGCCGGAGAAAACGAAAGAGGGGAAATGCACAAATTCAAAACTTTGAAATAATCGGACAAAGATGAAGCGTCCCTTATAAAAAAGACCCTAAAAGGGCTCTTGCTAGACCAAGGGGGAGGCATGTGATAACCCGCGAAGCCCAAAACGGGTTATATTCATTTCGCAAGCCCAGCCCATATTAAAGCCCCATGGGCTAAGATTGGACGGGACCCGAATGAAGGAAGCGGGCGCAGCGAGTAAACCGCCCCGAATTCCTAAACGGAGCGTCAAGACTCCCACTCAGAACCACGTTCGTTGCCATGAAAGCCACGAAAGGGACATGGCCTAAAAAGGGGTAACCGCCCTCAGAACGTGGCCCACTAAGGAGTAACCGCCCTCGGCGGTTACCCAAAAAACACCTATAAAAGGCCTTAAGAATAAGGGGGGAGGTACGTTCACATTTTTTCCCACAAAGCTATTGCTAAATTATAGACTCATTTTTACAAAAACTGACTTGATCGTCGGAGAGTTTTCCCGGAGATCCTGTCTCCGGTTTTGTTTTGCAGGTAACTCCAGCAAAGAATATCAAAGCGGATCCAACAAATTATCAGACTTTGTTGTGAGATCTGGGTAAAACCAGATATTTTCCAAAGAAAGGGAAGGGGAGAGGGGTCGGGTGCAGCAAAGGGGGGAAGGAGAAGAGGGGAGGTGGGCGGCAGATCTGGGAAGGGAAAGGAAAAGAAGAAAGTAGGGGAATCTAGAGAGAAGGAGGACCTTCTCTCGGTGGAGAGAAGTTACTAAGTATACGAGAAAATGAAAGAGCAACTTCGCGTTCTTTTTTTAACTTCCAGAGGTAATTATTTCTAAAGCCTATAAATAGAGGTCTATGGTGATTATTTACAATCTCAACCAATCAACTTATCAAGCTAAAGCTTAAATACATACTCAAAGTCTATCAAAAAAATAACCCGATAAATCCAAAGGTCGTTAACCTCGGATTAGCTCAAATCAGCTATCATTTATCTCGCTTTAGTATCAGTCTAGTATCGAGTTAAACATCCCTTTGCTCTTACTTTACATCAGCATGTCATATTTATCCATGTATTTATTTTATTATTTTTTCAATTTGTTTATAATTAAATCTTGTGATAAGATGGAACTAATTATAGATCTTATGTCATTTTCTTTCTTTTCACATTCACAATCCTCAAATTGGAAGTTAAAACGGTGTGTAATTCAGTTGGAAGGGCATTCCCTTTCCAATTATTTATCTCTTTACCTATTTTTATCTCAATTTCTAATAGGCGTGACATATTTATTCGACTTTAATTCTGTTAATACTTAATATTGATTAAATAAGGATTAAGAATTAAAGTTATAAGATTAAAATAGAATTATCATAAATCAAATGTAAACATTAGATAAAAAAAAATATAGAAAATTGAAGACAGTAAATTTTGGTTTGTCCAAATTGAAAAAGAGATAAATAGTTATTTGTGTTGTCGTGATCAGTAATATATTGTGTAGGCGTGTGCAGCAGATCTGGTCTGAAAATGCAAGTGTTAACGACGAGTCGCTGAAGGGACTTTTGGTCTATGTGACCCGGGACACAATTTCCCAGCTTTTGCCCACCGACACGTGTGCTTATCATCCACTTCAAAACTTGGCCACCTTTCTGGAATTTCCTTTCATCTTTATCCTCTGCTCTACTTAATTAACAAAAACTATATAAACAAACAAGGTACTATGGTTTTTGGTTTTTGAGAAGCACCATGTATATATTATTAATATAACTTATAAGTATCTGCTTTATCTATTACTGGTTACAGGAAAGGAGAGTGGAGTGAGGGAGTGAAAGGAAAAGAGTGAGAGAGGAAGGGGACGGAGACATTTTAGTAATTTCACAATAGGTATGTCAATTTTTTTATTAGAATAGTCAAATTGATGACGTGATAAAAACCGGATGTACATTTTAATGGGCGGTCACCTGAAGCTCATACAGTTTAGTGTGATAAAATTTTGGTTGTACACCAAGTGTGATTTAGCAGGCCCGTCCCTGAGCATGGGCAGGAGGGACGCCTGTCCATGGCCCAAGGATGAGAGAGGCCCCATTATAGTAATATATTAGTATCATTATATACTTTTAAATTATACGTAATTAAATTTTAAAAAAAATATACTTGATTGACATTAGATTCTTTCCAAATTAGTCTTTCCAAATTTAAAACGTTGGCATCAAATTAAATTTTTAAAAAAATTATACTTGATTAAAAACATGGGTATCAATTACTAAACAGTCTTTCCAAATCTCCTAATTTATCTCAGATTCTTTCTAAATTTTCTAATAAAAATGTTAGACATTAAATCTCTAATTTATCTCAGAGTCTTTTTTATAATTATCTCTTTCACTCATCAATCCTAACAAAAATTTATAATTTATCTCTCATATCTTTAATCACACTCCAATCCTAAAGAATATTAAACAGTATTACTATTTCATCTTCAATTCATCAGCTATATAATCAATTTTGTTATCTAATCACTTCACTGTGAAACTTCCAATTGCTAATAGACTTTTTTTGTGTTACTTGAGAAACTATTAGATTCTGATTTATTTGGACTTCAGAGGCAATTTGGAAAAAACGTATCAAAATTTTACAATTTCAAGAACTTAGCCGCTAAAACCCGTTAAGAGATGTGATTTTCAGATTTTTTGCTTTTCATTTTTCTGTTATCATGCTTTGTGTCATAAACAACATAAAATCTATTAGAACTATTTCATAATTTATTAAATTTGAGAAATTTACATTTAAAAATGCTCGTACACATCATTTTGTATAAGTAATTGGATACTTAAAGCAATATAAAATGTTTTTATTAGATCGTTTGTTAAGTAAAACAAAAAAAGTGTCATTTTTAAGTAATCTTCTTTTATACATAATTTATTTTTTATTTGCACTTATTTATTAGGATCTCATTTGGTAATTCGCCCATGGGCCTCTAAATTCTCAGGATCGGCACTGTTATTTAGGGTAAAGGTTGTACACAATGTATGTAATTTACCCGTGATATGCATAACTCTTCTAAAGCTATTTGAAGACAATATATTTGAGGTTTTTTTCATAAATTCAAATAGGGCTTAGATACCTAAACTAACAGATCTCGATAACGGAACATGACATGTCATTCTATTCTGTTAAATTCTAGTTTCTTTTTCTATGTATAATTAGAACAACTTAACAAAATAATATTAATAATATATCAAATTTTGTTATAGAGATCTAAATTTGTTTTTTTTTATAAACGGTATACCTACAATAATGTTATTTTGTATTTACAGCTTAAATAGATATTCTCTCAATAACCTTATACATATTTTTGTTACCTTACCCCTACAAAATGTAAATAAATCTCCAACTGATTATTAAATTTATTTAGAAAAAGATAATTTATTTTTTGAACTTGCCTATCTGATGTTCTATGACTAGGACATGGTTCACTCCAATTTTGGCATTTATGTACTTTGCAACCGCATACATCATAATTTCTGTATTTAATGAGTGTTTATTTTCATTTTATTAATAAAATATTTACTCGGAAAGCATAAAATAAAGTTGTATTTGATTAGATTTATTTTTTAGTAGGGAAAAATAAAGACAAAACAAACACCACAACAAATTAACCGGGATTAGCTTAGGAAAGCTAACCCCCACATTATCTTCAGAAAGGAAAGATATCAGGAAATCAGGAGGAGAAGAGAAAATAGAGACGCTCAAAGCTCTCTCATGGCCCTCTGCAGCAAGTCGATCTGCCACCCGATTCTGCTCCCTGAAAACATGGTAAAAGTTGATAGAATCGAAAGAGGAACAAATCTTTCTAATTGCTTTAATTAAATTTTGGCTCCCTAAACACAGAGCCATTTTATCAGAAATCATCTTGACTGCTTCGAGATTGTTTGACTCCACGAGCAGCCTCCTAATCCTCAGATCCTCTGCCACCCTAAGCCCAGAAAAGATACCACAGAGCTCAGTAATAAAAGAAGAGCTCAAACCCAGATTCTGAGCAAACCTGACAACCAAGCACCTCCTGCATCTCTCAAAACACCGCCGACAGCAATTCTTTCGTACTCTTTACACGACCCATCGGTGTTCAACTTCACCATCCTCTCACCTGGTCTTCCCCAGCCTATCAGATGAACAATCGTCCTTTGGATAGAACTTGTTAAACTATCAACCTTGAAACTCTCAACAATTGATTTAACTTTTCTGAAGAAGAATGCCAGCGAATTAGGAATGACAACAGCTCCTTCTCCAAATACCTCAACATTCCTCCAATGCCAAATTTGGTGGCAGACTAATAGGGACGTTTTGTCTCTATCTTTTAGCGTGATTTACGGGTTAATTTTGGACTAAATAAGTAAGTTTAATTACAAAAATAATGTGTTTTTAATAAAATAACAAAATAAAAATAAATTTTATACTTTTGGTTAATTTCCTTTGTTTTCAATTAATTTCAGAAAAATAAATGTCAAGCTAACTCGGCTCTCGAGAATTGTACTTCACAGGTATGAGTAAAGGAGTAAAATTCACCGATACACGCGGGGCGCAGAAGCAACCACGCGGGGCATAAAACAATGCCCTCTCAATCACAGCAGTCAGGCGGCATGGTCCCACGAAGTCAATAGGCACCACGCAGGGCGTCTCCACTTATACGCGGGGCGTACAGGAGCAATTCTTCAATCTAAAGTCTCAGGAGCTCAGGTACGCGGGGCGTTTTCCAAGCCACGCGGGGCGTCAAAGACATGATTCAAGTTATTGAACTCTAGAGGCTCAACCACGCGGGGCGTACTCCAACCTACGCGATTAAGACAACAAGTCTGAATCTGATCCACACGCAGGCAATTATCAACGGAATGGGCAAACACGCGGGGCGTCTTCCTGTCCACGCGGGGCGTGGTTGAGACAACAGGTCTGAATCTGATCCACATGCAGGAAATTATCAACGGAATGGGCAAACACGCGGGGCGTCTTCCTGTCCACGCGGGGCGTGTCATGGGGAAACTGCAGAAATAATGTAACTTGTGTATTTATGATTCTACCCCCGAGCTTGATGTATAAATAAGAGTGATTAGCACTCATTTCCTCATTCAATTTTCTATGTACTAAAGTTCCCTACACCTTGAGAGCTTGTATAATCCTCCCGTTACTCCGCCGAAGTTCCGCTCCATCCGCATTCACCAAGCTCGAGAGTTCCACCTCCAAGTCCTAAGAGACAACTTTGAGCCCGGTTAGCTAGTCCTAAGGGCCGATTCTTCTTCTCTTTCTACTTGTTAATTAGCTTGTACTCTTTCTATGTACTAGGCTTGGTTGTATCCCGTATTTTCGTAATCCATATTTATAATACATGATTTACAATTCCGTTTTCACTATACGTGTTATTGTTTATTGCTTGCTTTGATACTTATAATTGATTATTGTGTAGGTCGTTTACGAGCTCCAAAATCTATTAGGAATCACATAGGTGTTGCCTTACCGGAGTTGACAATCCGGAAACCGTAGGAATTGACGAGCCACGGAACTTACGGGCCCTAGTTTTTGATCCTAAGAATTAGAGTCGCCTTAAGGGGAAATCATGACCCTAGAACCTCACGGAGTTGTTCGGTCTATAAATAGTCATCTTTGCAAGAGTAAATTATTAATCGTATATGTTTCGTGTTGTTTGTCATATGTTATAACTTATCATTATCTGTATCACTCTAAAAGGGCTTGAAATACATGAAAATTGTCTCACCTATAGTTTAGGAGTAGTTTATAGTTGTCACCCAAACCAACCTAAAGTATTCGCCGCCTAGATAACGAATAGAATCGAGTAGTTTAATATTTGTAGATATAAATCCCGTGTATTCGATACCCGGTCTTGACCGGATTATTACTTGATATGACGGGGTACACTTGCCCCTACGTAGTAGCGTCTAGTAGAGTTAGAGCACTTAGAAAGATCATATCCATAACCATAGCACACACTTATCATCATATATTTTACCACTCTACCGGACACTCATCATAGACCACAGTAAACAGAATTACTCCATGCTCGAGCTCAGCCAACAACTTCCCTTCAACACCCTCCCTAAACCAGTATTGTTCTGAATAGGAAAAGAAGGCAGAAAGACCCTGTTCAGGCAGAACTTCCTCCACACGGCCTTACTCCCAGCACAATCTCTAAGAACATGGCAACTGGTTTCTGCATGAACTTTACATCTACTACAAACATCAGAGTCCACCAAATGTCGTCTTTTCCTTTCAACATTCGTTAGAAGCCTATTCTTAGCACAAAGCCAAAGAAAACTCATAATACGACAAGGAACCTTCAAGGACCAAATACCCTTCCAAAGGTTCGAAGGAGGAACATCCAAATTGTGATTAAAGGCCTCAAAATAGATTTACAAGAATAAGCATCGTTATTAGTAAACGTCCAACAGCGAGTATCGCCATCTTCCTCCATACTGCTAATTTTAACTCCCAGGATTCTCAGGAGTGTTTCAAGACTGAAAAAAAAGATCAAATTTAGACCAATCCCACTCTCCATCCTCAGCCACAACATCCACAATTCTCCAATTTCGAACCTCTAGAGGCGAAGGAAAAGTACAAATCTCTAATAAAGGCTGCTTCCCAAGCCAGGCATCATTCCAAAAACTAATCGATCTTCCATTGCCAACCGACTATCCAATACCAGTACAAAATTCAGAAAAAACCGCATTAACCCCTTTCTATAAAAAGGAACAAACCTGAACTTTTTCTTTTTGCCCCCCAAAAATCCTATCATTCATATACTTCCCGCACAGGAGTCGGACCCACATAGCAGACGGAGATTGCCACATCCTCCAAAGGAGTTTCATTAACAACACTTTGTTATTATCCCTAGCTTGTCTAATCCCAAGGCCACCCATACCTTTAGCTTGGCAAACCTCCTTCCAAGGAACAAGATGAATTTTCCTTCCCTCCACCGAGTCCCCCCACAGGAAGTGTCGATTGATTTTATCTAAATCATGGAGAACTGGTTCAGGAAGACGACAAGCTTGCATAATATGATTAGGCGCCGCACAGTTCACTGATTGAATCAAAGTAAGACGACCTGCAAGAGAAAGTGATTTTGCCTTCCAATTAGCACACTTACTATTAATTTTGTCAAAAACATCCTTGAAAGATGCCTTAGATACTCTATCACTATAGAGAGAGGAATCCCTAGATAGTTGCCCAAAGATTTGGTAAGAGGAATGCCCGATAACTCACTCAGCCGTTTACAAACACCCTGATCCATATTATTAGAACACAACATCCGTGATTTTTGGATATTAAGTTTTTGTCCTGAAGCAGAGCAAAAGCAATTGAGGATATCCATAATGACACCAATTTGCTCCTCACTTCCTTCGACAAAAATAATCACATCATCCATAAAAAAACAAATGCGTCACCGGAGGGCGAAACTTGCTAATGGAAACATGATGAAAACTCTCAGTGACCACAGCCTCATGTATAAGGTGAGTCAACCTCTCCATAGTAATAACGAACAAGAAATGGCTCATAGGGTCACCCTGACGAATACCCCATGAATGAGTAAATTCCTCAGA
Source organism: Euphorbia lathyris (assembly GCF_963576675.1). Taxonomy (NCBI): domain Eukaryota; kingdom Viridiplantae; phylum Streptophyta; class Magnoliopsida; order Malpighiales; family Euphorbiaceae; genus Euphorbia; species Euphorbia lathyris. The sequence continues at coordinate 71,740,616 of NC_088913.1, forward strand.
CATATCCCCATTTATCATAACTTGAAACACTGGAGAAGTAATACAAACCTCAATTAACCTCCTCCAATTCTCCGGGATCCCAGCTCTATTCCGACTCTCAAAAAGAAAACTCCAGTTAAACTGATCATAAGCTTTCTCCAGATCAAGTTTTAAAGCCATAAAACCACGCTTACCCTTTTTAACTTTCATTAAATGAACCATTTCCTGTGCAATAACGACATTATCCATCATCTGTCTACCAGGCACAAAACTACCTTGATTCTTGCTAATAATATCTAGGAGAATACAACGGAGTCTGTTAGCCACAATTTTGGTGACAGCCTTATAGAGAACATTACACAAACTAATCAGCCTCATTTGTAAGAAATAAGAAGGCTTCTCCACCTTAGGAATCAGAACTAGTAGAGTTTTATTAACCAACCTAATATCCTCAAAACCTCTAAAAAAAACCCTCGACAAAACTACAGATCCCATCCTTAATCGTTCCCCAATGTTTATGATAAAAACCCACCGGGAGCCCATCAATACCCGGAGCTTTGGTATCCCCGATACTAAAGATAGCCTGACCAATCTCTTTATAATCAATCGGGTGAAAGGCTTCAAGAATCTTTTCTTCACTAACCATAGGAAAAGAAGCCCTAGTCTGAGCTCTATCAAAATCCACTTGATCCTCCTGAAATAACTCTTTATAGAATTTCAGGGCCAAATGACGAATCTCCTCATCCTCATAAACCCACTCTCCATTAGGATTTTTGATAGCTTCAATCCGATTTCTTTGCCTTCTGATAATTATAGAGAGATGGAAATACCTAGTATTTCAATCTCCGTCCTTAATCCAAGCTTTCCTTGATTTTTGAAACCAAAGCAACTCTTCCTACCGCAACACAGCTTCCAACTCATTCTAAAGAGACCTGAGTAGACAATTCAAACTATGGTCATACCTAATCTCCAAGGCGTGATGAATCCCGGCAATCCTACTCAGAATTTTATGATTCCTTCTGATAATGTGGCAAAAAATGTTCTTATTCCAGCCCACCATGTTATTTCTAAAACCATCCGCAGCTTGTAACACATTAGATTGAGGCTTCCAATTGTCATGAATAAATTTTTTGAACTCAGGGTGAGACTCCCAAGCCACCAAATACCGAAAAGGTCTCACCCCTTTAGGATGAGGAGCTTTAACTAGTCTGAATAAGATAGGACAGTGATCAGAATGACGGAATGGAAGATTCAGCACTACTGCCTCCAGAAACCGACTACGAGCCATGATATTAGCATAAACTTTGTCCAGACGAATAAACGTGCTATTACGTTTCCACGTAAACTTATGACCTGCTGCACCAAGGTCCGACAACCCACACAAATCCATATTCTGTTTATGGTTCAGACATCGATTTAATATAATGATTACCTCCCGCTCTTTGATCGCTTATAAGAACAATATCATTAAAATCACCAGTAACAAACCAAGCATCCACCATAGTACCACTAATACTATATAAAACCTCCCAAAGAAGTTTACGATTGGCGAGGATAGGATCAACATACACAATGGTGATAAAGAAAGGGTTTTTACCAGGACATATGACTTTACCATGAATAAATTGCTTATCCATCTTCACGATATCAAATGAATTAGATCAGGCTTCCAGAAAAGCCAAATCCCACCAGCACGGCCAATAGCCTCCGATCGAACACACTTCCAGCTTCTAAATTTTTTAACCACATCATCTGCTTTAGCTCCACTGATCTTAGTCTCCAGTAAAGCAAAGCAACAAGGGTTAAACTGTTTAATTAAATCCTTCACATGGAGGCGGGTAGCCTTGCTTGCCGCTCCTCTAACATTCCACACAAATAAATCCATCAAACAGGAGGACAACAAAACACAGACTCGCCCAATTAGGCCATATATTTATTAGGGGCTCCTATGAGCCTAGAAGAGGTCCATGCCGACCCCCGTTTCTCTAAGATTCCAAAGGAATTTTGGTTATTCTTATGACTACCTTTGAGTTTTTTCATACTCATCTTGTTAATTCCCATGGCCTTAACATTCCTGGACTCATTAAAGACTTTAGGGATAACACCATCCTTATTCCTTTCAGTCTCCTATAGAATTTGAATCTGAGGACATCCTTGGACCTTTTCTTTAGACTCAAAGAGGGGGTTTACTGCATCCACATTTTTCACCAAAGGTTCTACAGGTTCCAAGTCTGGCATACCCAAGTAGGTGGATCAGGATCATCAACCAAGCATTCATTTTCTACATCTACAGGAAGAACCCCAAATTTCGACCCTGAACTGAAGTCCATAGGCCTGACGGTAAGCTCTTTTGCCTTCAGGCCAGAAGTATCCTTTCTACTATTACCAGTTTGAATCGGAATCTGATCTCTATTGATGTCAGGCGGCATATTTTGGGTCACAGACGCACGCGTCCTCCGTCTCCCAGATCTCCTAGCAACCATCCAAGGGCCAAATTAGTACCATCCCTATGGATACCATCACTCCTAACCTCATCAGGTTCCTATAATCCCTCGATCACCTTTTTCTTATTAGGACAACCATCATAAGTATGCCCAAACATACCACACTCATAACATATATTATGGATTCCCTCATACTCAATATAGTAAATGGTATGCTGTAAGCAAAATTTCGACAATAGAGGTTCAGATAGGTCAATATCAATGCAAACTCTAGCAAACTTCCCCCTTTCTGCCCCAATAGTTGTCTTATCCATATGGTGAACTTTACCCACAAGGCCACCAATTTTCTTCAAGAAAAATTCATTATAATATTCAATCGGAAGTCCCAGAAATATCACCCAAGTTAGGATTCTATTTACAGAACAATCTTTTGGATTAAAGTTAGGAACCCATGGCCTTAAAGCCAAAACGTGATTTGAAATAATATAGGGGCCCCCATTAATAACAGCATCATAGTCCTCAGCTTCTGTGAATTTAATCACATAATATTCATTCTCCAACTCAGTGATACTGACTCTTCCTTTTTAGCCCATTGAGCCTGAATCCTTTGTGCAAAGTATTTGAAACCAATTCGTTTACCCAGAACTGTCACAATTAAAGACAATTTCCATTTTGGACGCAGGGAACGTTTATCAGCAGAGGACGGGCGAATCACAGGGCACAACGGATCTTCTTGCTCCTCATCCTCAATATCAGAATCAGACAAAATATCATCCAAACCTCCCACCTTTGGACCTTCGTTCATCGATGTCGTCTCCTCTACAACTCCCATCACTGTATCTCTCCAAGAATTTTTACTAATACATGGAGAATGCACAGAACTATTAACGGGATGAGCATCGTCAACTGGATCGTTGTCCATCCCTTTAGCCAAAATCACATCTCTGCCTTTAACTAGAGAAACCAACGTCGATGACCTAGGAAAATCACCGGTCATCCCATCAAGCTGCTCCCTGGATCTCCTTCCCTTGCCGCTACACTCCTCCACCTGCACTCCACCAGCTGACTCCACCACTAGCCGCTCCCCGGATCCACCACTAGAGCCACACGGCAGATTCCCAAACCTTCCACCGAACGCCCCTCGCTGTCTGAACAAAACGCCGCAGATCCACCACCCAGATTGCCGCACGTTCCCACCGCCATCGCTCCCTGAATTGCCGCCGCCACCATAGAAGAACCGCCGCTGCCCGAACTAGATCTACCGCCCACCATAGACACCATCACGGATCTAGATTCGCCCATCAGGTCACTGCTTGCCCCACCCGCCAACATACCTCGTCTCACGGTCGCCGCCACCGATCTACCGCCGCCTCCCGATCTCGAACGCTCCCGGTCACGCTGCCGTCCTACACTTTCATTCTCCATCTCGCTTCCTTTCTTTCGCTATTAGAAAGAGGAAAAATCTATCCCTAGTTATAATATAGCAAATGTTGTTTTTTTAGAGAAATAATCTTTTTGAAGAATTATAATGGTTTCATTTATACAAAATTATTATTTATTTATTTAATTATAAAAATGTTTTTTTTCTTTTTTTAACAGTTTAACCGAGAAAAATCGATCTGAGACTCGTCAAACACATTTTAGATGGATCCACGAATTCGAGATCTCTATAATATAATTATGAAAAAAAATAAAGTTTTATTGTGTTAAATAAATTCTTAATTGAAATTTTTAATTAATTCTTTAAATTCTTTTATTAATTTTTTATATTACATTTTTCATTTATTTGTATTTATATTAAACCATTTATATAATAACAGTAATAGTTTATTATAATTTCCAAACAGTCACTAAATTGTTCATTCAGTTGCTCTAACATTTGATACACATATACTTTGATAGTTTTTCATATTAGAGGTAGGTTCCACATTCATTGGATGCTTTAAAAGAAGATAATATTTAGACAATACATAAAAATAAAAACTAATTAACTTACTAGTAGTAGAGTAAATTGAATCCTTAATAACCAAATAAATTTGGTCATTCACCGTTAGATTTAAATTTGTTACATCTAACCCTTTGAATATTTTGAATCTTCATCATAGAAATGACCAAATTCATTTAGTAATTTAGATCGAGTGAATATTACTAAATTTACTAACTATGCAGGTATAGGGATTTATGTATTATATTTGCCTAAGTTATTTCATTTTCGTACTTCAGTTTGGCTCTCTTGACGTATGTATTTCAACTTCTCATCTAATTTAGTGGGGTTTGTTTTTATGTTTTCGTACATGCTTTTAGCTTTTCATTCGGAATAAATGGTAATATATTGTTGGTTAGGTTTTATAAAATAACAATTGTCAGCTTTTTTTATAAAAACAACAGTTTAAAAAATTATCACAAAAAAAAACACATTTTTGGAGTTTAATAAGATAAGTGAATATTTGATCTCATCTTCAGCGAACCTGGATCTCTTCCTCATGATTATCGAATGTTCTGGAACACGCTTCTTAAATATCCTCCTCCTATAAGGTTGGTTACATGATTGTTGAGCGATTTCCGCAAGTGCACGACTTTCACTTGTAGTAATAAAAAGATATCGATCCCATAGGGAATGTTTTGATAAATAAAAATTTATTATTTTGATTAAATTCGTTTTCTCGAGGTTAATAGAAAAATCGTTAAATGGTTTAAATGGATATAGATTCTAATTCTGATTCTGCCAATAGTTTAGATTACAATTTATAGAAATTACGTTTAGATTAAAGTAGAATTTGAGGCTTATTTACACTAAGCAAGGAAAACAACTTATAACTTTGTTCTGATTATTAAGATGTAATAACTTACCAGTTAATTCAATTTAAAAGGCTTTGAACCGTAATCAATCTTTCCTACTCGGCCTAAGACTGAAAACCTTAATCAAATTCGGAATCTAAACCGACTATTCGGTACTCCCGCAATGATCAAATATAAACCCGAATTTGCTTAAGTATTCAACAAAGTTTTCATGGAAAATATCAGATTTGTTTATAAAGGTTTTTATGAAAACACCAAATAAATTACTTAAGAATATCGCCTAGATCAGACTTAAAATAACAACAGTAAAGAATGAATTGCATTGAAAAGATAATTCATTAGTTTGACATGAAACGTCACAAGTTAACAGCGAAGAAGAAGCTTGGATAGCATTTTAACTAATTGAGTTCCGGGTTGTCAATCCTTTCCTCAATTTCGTAGGTTTGTCAGACCCTGGGGCGCTTCCTACACTGGTTCCTCTCGCTGAATCCTCGGAATAGAATCTACTCGGTCTCTACCAAAGTACAGACTTGACTTTGAACAATACTCGAACTTAAATGATAATAACTGTGTCTTGTATCTAACTAATTGAACAACTTGTACAACAAGTATGCTTTTACAAAATCAAAACAAAAAATCTCTAACTCACTTGAATGCTGAAATGCATCCTCTATTTATAGTTATTGATGAGTTGTATTGAAGGGACGTGTCCGTTGGTGAAGAGTCATTTCTATCCGAATGAATAGACGCGTCGTTTTGGATTAAAAACATGTAAAATGTGTTTGGCAAAGTTGTTGTTCCTGTAGAGATAATCAGAATCTCGGTCGCGTCTTTGGATTGAGGGAGAAAGTGCACGAATTCGCGTTTCTGAACAATGAAAACGCGTGTCGGGACCGATATATTGGGAATCTCGGTCGTAATAGAGACTTTTGTTCTCTTCTTTGAGTTGCTTTCTTAGTCTCTGGCGTGGCCTCTGAATCTCGAAATCGTCTTTTACTTGTAAACTTGAATTCTCTCTCGTTTTTACTCCGTTTTAGCTCCTATTTGGATTGTTCCAAATAATTTAGTACCTTGCACAATAGAAACAAATACAGACGTAAAATCGTTCTAAAAGAATATAATTAACATAATTTAAACACGAAACTGGCGTAATTATATATGTTATTTTAGGTATATTTTGGGCTTATCAATGATTACTTACCTAAATGGGAATCCTTAACACATCTTTAGTAAGGAAATACGACTTTCTCGATCCCTTTCCTAATCCAATACAGAATTAGTTTCTCCTAATTAGACTAGGAGGCGTCACTCTTATATAGAGGGGTCCAAATCCCTTCACAAAAGGGACACAAACATGATTGGAGCTTCTCTCTCTAAGGACTCTATTACTCTCTCTCTCTCTCTCTCTCTCTCTCTCTCTCTCTCTCTCTCTAAGACCAAAACTGACTTGAGCATCAAAGTATCCCGCATTGGGATCTAGCCAAACGCTTGTCTTATTTTATAGGTTTCGTCTACATTTGGCAATATTCCACAACGTCCTAATCTCTTTTAAAGACAAAATTTTACATTTTATTATCATTAATGCAGTCAGCATGGAGCTGAAATAATCAAAATCGTGAATTCTTTTGCCAAAACGCTGATGTGATGAATGTGAACATTAGTAATACAAACAATTGAAATTGGAGACTTCCTTCAGACACAGATAGTGTAGTTATTGCTTCCCTGTTAGGGATAGATGATATCACTCACATCGAGGGTACTCACTAACAGACTAGAGCATTTTCCTCATAACGAGTCGTGGAAAACACCCCGAGAGCTGAAACCGATGCTCAAATCTTCGTGAGATTGGCAAACGCCTTGATGCTAAAACAAGCTAGCAACATGGATCTTGTCAAGAACGACTTTTAAACAGGTGGGTGAATATAAACCCCCAACTAGATACTCTTGTCGCACTCATTCGACCAGCGATCCCCGCCAACATCCAATACCAAACCCCAGTGAATAACCAACCTCGACCAGAACGAACAAAATCTCATGTGAATTGATAAGATAATTATTCCCAATCGACTCGCTAGTAGGTAATCAAGGAGGTGATGTTATTTCTCCATCTATCATTGAGCAAGCTACATGATTCCCGATAGTAATTGTGTTTTTTAAGGCTCAATTAAAAAAACAAAATTAACCCTAGTCTTTCTAATTGTATTTTTCGTCCAGCACAAGAGCAGCCCCTTTGCTCGTATTCGTCGAATTCGTTCTTGCTTCGGCTAGGACTGGTTAGACTCAATTAAAAAAACAAAATTAACCCTAGTCTTTCTAATTGTATTTTTCAGCCAGCACAAGAGCAGCCCCTTTGCTCATGTTCGTCGAATTTGTTCTTGCTTCGGCTAGCACCGGTTTTGTCCCTATAGCGTTGGTGCACGTGAGTACGGAGAATTCAATCAACTTGTAGATTTCTTCAGCCATCTCTAAAAGGAATTAAACTCGTAAACTTTATTAGCAAATGTTTTAAAAGATTTAATTTGTAGTAATCTAACATAGTCAATTGGATTCTAGAAAATTTTAAACAGTAGCATTCCACTTTGCTTCCTTGATTTTCTACTATGAATGTTAATTTAATGAAATTGAAGTGTGTTTTAACTTTTTGAGAAAGAATGAAAAATAAGTGTTAAATGAAATGATAGATTTTGTTTTTATATGAATTTGGAAGTGAATAGAAATATTCTTTGGGTGGGAACTAGAAATGGTCATGTGAAATGTAGTCAGGCTCAGAATAATAGAGAATGCCAAATCCATGCATCAAATGATTGGTCCCACCTTTCCCTCAAATGGAACACGCCTGCCTCTCTTCAGTCCATCATCATTGATGTTAACGGATGATCCTACGTGCTGTCACTGTAGCTGATCCTAACTCTTCCTTCATCACCTACTCATACATACAAATTAGATATCGGCTCTTCTAGAGACCTCTAGTTAATAACATTGCTTTAAATGTAACATAAAGTTACCGAACATAAACGAAGATGCTGTCTTTAAGACGTTCATGGTACTGTTTCTGAATTATATAAATAGCTAGAAATATAATCGCTTTCAGAATAAAATAACACAGTCATAAAAAAATACGATTATAAATTGCACAGTTCAGAATCGGTTTAATACATACATTCAAAGTAATTGCCCAGTTTAATTTTTAGAATAAAAAAATGATTGAAGAAATGGAAACAGTCGTGAAAAAGTGTAAAAATTAAAACTATTTATATCTATAAAGAGAATATAGAAAACAATTTAATAATAATTGGTCAATTGGAGGAGAATAAGGGAGCAAAATCACGAATGTGATAGTCATTTGAGACCAAGTGATTTTCGAAAAATTAATTAAATCAGTAACAAAAAAGTTTATCTAAAAAATATAGTGTACCACACCAAGCCAAAGTAGTATGGTTAGGATTGGTCGGTCAGGCGGCAACGTCGATATGCGTGTGTGATGATTAAGCATTATATAAGTCCTCACATTTTCACAAAAGTGGGGTATCCTTAGGGCATACCTAAAAGTGTGAGGACCCTATTTATAAATTGCATCTAGAAGTGACAAGTTTTCAATGTGAGACAATGACACTGTCTAAATCATTTTGAGGGACTTAAGGAAGTCTTAAGGCTTGTAGTCTTAATGAAAATTCTCACATTTGGGTCTAGTCCAACAATCTTCCAGTTGAATTTTTAAAAACATTTTACTAAGAAGTAATATAAGGTCGAACTTAAACAAAAGTATCTTTCAATTTGAACCATTGCGTAATGAATACAATTCATATTGTACTAGAAACGCAGTCTTGAATTCTATCTCTGATATTGTACCATGCGAAAACCTTTTAGAGTGTAGTTCAAGGAGTACGTGCATTTATGGCCATGCACGTCTATTTCGGTATAGGGAATGCTCTAGAGTTTTGCCCTAAACTCATAGGAAGTAGCCTCACATTCACATTCACATAGATGAGTCTATCAGAAATACTCATGTATCTATGTACTTCACTCCAAATGAAATATAGATCTCATTAAGAGTTTCTATTACCTCAAACTAATATCACTTCAGAAATTCATGCTTCAAACTCCATGATTTAACTCTTATTACATCAAAACTTGTTAGGCTCTGTTCTTTATTACTGAAAAAAACTGAACTGAACTGAACTGAATGCTACTGAACTGAACTGAACTAAACTGAATGATACTGAATACTGAACTGAACTGAATTTAACTGAATGCTACTGAACTTAACTGAATGATACCGAACTTAACCGAATTTAATCGAACGTAACAATAATGATGATATTAGACTTTAAAATAATTTAATGATAATATTGGACATTAATAAGCTTATAATAATAATAATAATAATAATAATAATATTTCTACCAAAAAAAATAATATCAATAATAAATAAACATATTATTAAAGATTAAACTAAATTAAATATCAAATAAAATCTAGACTCGATAAAATCCTATGACATTAAATAAAAATGAGTCTAATTTAAATTAAAAATATAAATTACATACAAACACAAATTTATATATAATTTAAAGCCTATGAAATTAAATACAAATTTTTATATGAATACACACTCTTAACTTTTTATTACAATTAAGTATTAAGGTACAAAAATACCTTTAACGTTTTGGGTCCGGGGTTATTTTACTCCTAACGTCTAAATATGAATTTTCATATGAATACAAAATCTTGACTCAATTTATCAATGTTAAGGGTAAAATTGCTATTGGCTTCTAATATTAGGGATAAAATTGCACTATTTGAGATATTAAGGTAGTTGAGCCAGTTAATTTTTTAAAGCATTGTAATGTAAACGTATTAATATAATATTTATTTACTTTTCGCAAAATTTGTAAATAAGTTGCACCAAATAATTATAATTATAATAAATAATGATAATATATATAATGACAAAGCATAAATTATATATAAATATAATTATAATGAAAATAGATAAATTAATATATAATAAATTATAATAATTATAATAAATTACTGAAATTATAAATAAATAATGATAATAATAATAAATTATATATAAATAATAATAATATATAATAATTATAATAAATAATGATAAATTATTGAATACTGAAACTGAATACTGAACTGAACTGAACTGAACTGAACTGAACTGATTACTACTGAACTGAACTGAACTGAACTGAACTGAACTGATTGTTACTGAAATTAAGTAATAAAGAACAGGGCCTTATTACCATTGAACTTATTTCTTGGGATCTCCAGTTTATAGGTTGGGTTATCATTATGTGTAACCCATAACTGTAAAGATATAAGTTCCATACTTTTCGAAGTACTTTAGACTTTCTTTCTAGACGGCTAAATTCTTCCCAGAGGGTACATGATCCACGCTAATAGTTTCTTTAGAGAGAAACTTTCTAACAGTGTTGTACTTATGACGTATTTGTCATTTCTTAATTATAGCAACGATTCTGAATCTTAACAATATACGTGATACTATCCTAGTGAATCAATACAGCTGAATCACTTTTTCCCCATAAGGGAATCTCAGCTAACAGATATCTCAACGAACCTACTTTTTCACTAGTTGTGGATAATGCTATGAGTTTTGTGCCTGAGAACATTTGTTCCTTCTAAAAAGGAAGCAACTGGTCAATTATAACAACAACTTGAAATTGTTCATTAAGAGGCACTACAAAAAAACTGGCTTTTTATGACACTTTTATTTGTTACGCACAAAATTTCGTCACTGATAAGTGCTAAACCATGACAAAAATAAAAAATTGTCACCATTTTTAGTTTTTGTTGACAAACTTAACATGTGTCGCAATTAATATAGTTTTTGTAACTATATAATACATTTCATGACGATAAAGTAAATATCATCACTTATAAATTTGGAGGTAGCAAATGGTACAAAAAATGTGGAGGGAAAAGATTTTTCTTGACGAAATAAATGAATTATGACAAATTATATCGCCATGGTAAAAAAACTATTTTTATGACATTTTTTATTCGTCATAATTAAAGTAACAATGAATGTGACAATGTAAATTTCGTCACAAATTAAATTTTATGGTGACACCATCAAGATATTATCATGTATTTTAATGTGTTTGTATGACGATTTGTAATAATTGTCATCATTATGTTAGTTAATGATGATTTTTTTATCATCACTATATATAGAATAATTTTGGTGATGATTTTTATTTATCATAATATTTTAGAAAAGAACGTGACAACTTTAGATTACATCGTATATTTTTATATAATAGAAAAGAATGTGACAACTTAGATTACATCATATATTTTTAATTATAGTGACATTATTAAGGTATTGTCATGTATTTTAACGCATTTTAATGACACTATATAAGGATTGTCGCCATTACGTTAACTAATGATGATTTTATATTGTCATTTTATGTAATAGTTAAGAGTTTCAAATCATTTAAGTTAGAGATCTCGAGTTCGAGTCTTAGTGTGTGCAAAAACTTTACTAGGAGAAGATCCACATGAAGGATGTCTGACGAGTATTGAACCGAGTTATTACGTAAACTCTAAAAAACCGATAAATTCATTAAAGAAAAATAGAATTTCATCATTATCTTATTAGAAAGTAACGTAGAGGTAGACATAAGGTAAAATTTAATTCAATAAAAATAAAGTTAAAAAATTACAGAAATTTGTTTAGATAAAAAAGTTCTTCTCCAATTTTTTTGAATTGATATTTAACTGTTTAGCATTTTCAAAATTAAAAATTAATATTAATATATCAAGGTATAAATATTTGAATAAGATTAATATTTTCATAAAAATAAATTTATCATATTAAAATATAATTTAATAAAGTAAATTAATATATATGGATTATTTTATAAATTTTGATAAAAATTCTTTTATATTTGAAGATTTCATAATTTATGCTTTAATTAGTTAGGCCCAAGAACATAACCCAAACCCAATAACACTAACATAACCTAACCTTAGCATTAAAACCCCCCAATTTCCTCTCCTCACATCCCATCCAGGCAGTTTCTTCCTACGTCTAGCGTTCCGCCATCACCGAATGCATGAGCAACCACTCAGATCAGAGTCCAATCTCTCAATTTCTAAGGGGTAAGCATGTCTTTCTTATCTGTTTCACGTCTACTTTTTCTTTGCTTTCTCGCTCTCTCTCTCCCCCGTTTTCGTTTCCCTCACATCTTTGAACACTAGATTTTTTTGTTCTTTTTTTCTCTATATAGGTCGATTTCTCATTCTTTCACCAAATTGGTTTGAAGCCTTGTGGGTTTGATTTGAATGGAAGAAAAAAATTAGAGGGTTAACAAATCTTTCTCTTCTTCTCGGTTTACTTGAATGCCTTTCTTTTAATCTATTTGTTTTCTCTGTTTCTTACTATTTCTTTTATTACAGCTTCTCTAAATGAAATGCCTATCAAAAATCTATTAATAGATGCTTCTGAAAATCGAAGACCTTTCAATAAAAAGGTTAGATGCAGGTAGTATCTCTACTGCAAAATGATATGATTGATGTGTGTATAAAGAATTGGTATATTAGAATGTTGAAAGGTTAGATGGAGGTAGTATCTCTACTTGGGTAAATTAAATTGATGGTTGGATATGAAGTTTGGTGTTCCTGCTGGATTTAAAAGTTGAAATAGAAGATGCCACTATTTATGGTTCTTGATTTTGTTGAGTTTGATGTGATGATAATAACATGTTCTATACCATTTGGCTTTTCTCTATTTTTTCTAAAAGAATTACATAAACTAATATTTGACAATTGTATTCAATGTGATTCTTTTGACAGAAGGAAGTTGATTATCATTACGATGGATGGAGCAAATGGAAATGAAAGCATAAATGGGAATGGGTTTTATCAGAAGAAAGATAGAAAACCACAGAGGAAATTTGTGCAGTAAAGAAATAGAAAAATAGAACAAATTTCTTCTCTTTTTTGTTTTATTTTTTTATGGTTGTTATAATTTAATATTGGTTTCAGATATAAATAATAACAGTTTATGATTATCTATATTATCATTTTATTTCAATTTTATTTTATAGTCCTTTTACATGTCATTTCTTTAAGTTGATCAGAATTTATCGTTATTAATATTTTAAATAATTAAAAAAATAATTTTAATTAATTTAATACCAAACGAATTATTATGCGAACAATGATAATTATTTATCATAAATTATTATTTTTAATGAGAAATTAAATTTTACGATAACAAAACTTTGCCTTTATTATGACAATCATAATATCACCAGAATTATATAATTTTCTTAGTTATTTTGATATTCGTCACCATAAGTCATGGATTTTCTGACAAAAATAAGAATTTGTAGTTTAAAAATTAACAAAAAGTGACGAAATACAATATTCAATGACAATGAATGTCCAGTAATGATGACAGAATGAACGTCATAAAAACTGAAAAATATCATGACATATTTATACTTTTGTCATATAAAAATAATTGTTTCGTGACAAAAATTAAAAATTGTCATATATACCAAATACCACGCTCATACTGTGACAATCGTTGTGATGATAAACTTTCGTCATCTATTATGTATTGTGACAAAAAATCACCTTTTAATGACATAATATTGTACGTCATGAAATGATGAATTTCTTGTAGTGAGGCATACCTTTCGAGATAATCTCATGAGCAATTTTATGGAGTTCATTAGTTATCTGAAACTTGAGATAGTAGCTGACAACATCTTTTTTTATTCATGTCTCCTCTGTATCATATTGCTTTTACAAAACTTTCCAAATATCCTTTGCAGATTTTTGTTCAACATTATAATAGTCACACAGATCATCTGTCAAGCCATAGTCTCTGACTATTTTCTACAACATATCTTTCAGCCTCAGTAGCAGTTCTGGAACAACATGTTGTTTAGAGGTAAGAACAAAAGCAACCATTTTTGTAGTTAGATAGAACAATATCTTCTATTTCCATTGTCGGAAATGAGCCCCCTCAAACTAAAATGGCTTATTGGTGTCAATCATCCCATTGGTTTGTTTAGTATCCATTGCAGCAAAGAACGTCTTAAAATTGTTGTTGCACGAACAGAGAAAAAATAAAGTTATCGAACACAGTAATATGGGATGAGTCGTGGACGAGGTCGTGCTCCTTAAGACGTTCATGGAACTGCCTCTCAATTATGCAAACAGTCAGAGATACCGGCCGCCTTCAGGATAAAACAATCTAGTCATAGAAGAAATACGTTTCTGGATTGCACAGCTCAGAATCGGTCTAATAAGTACACTCAAAGTAATTGTTCAGTTCAATTTTTGGAACAAAAAAATGATTTAAAAAGTGGAAGCAATTTATCAAAAGAAGCACTCATGAAAAAGTGGGGAAAATAAGGGAGCAAAATCAAGAACGTGATAGTCACTTGAGACCAACCAAGTCTTGAGACTAATTCAGCTTAATAAAATATTAATTAAGACATTAATTATTTAATTAAAAATGTTTCCAAAAAATTTAATTAATAAAAAAAAAGTTTGCTTAGCTCGGGTATTCGATGCTCCAATCCCTCTTTGTTGGCCGAGGTCTCGCGGTAAAGCTACAATTTCTCTAAAAAAAATATAGTATCCACTCGATCGAATGGTGGCGGCAATGGCGTGCGTGGTGGTCTAATATCACGTAGGTTCTTACATTTTTGTAAAAGTGGAGAACCCCTTGAAATATATTCAAGATTGTGAGGATTCTCTTTATAAATTATACCTATAACTATCTATATCCATTTGGGAGACTTAAAAAAAAAAGTCTTATAAACCTTTTGATCTCAGTGAAAATTCATACACTTAGACCTAGCCTAACAAAAAATGTATTATTTGTACTAGTTTTTATTATTATTCTCAATTATCCTTGTATCAATTTCATCATATATATGCAATGGAAAGAAGAAAAGTGATTATACTAGTTTCTATTATTATTCTCAATTATCCTTGTATCAATTTCATCATATGTAATGGAAAGAAGAAAAGCAATACATAATCATTTTTCATTGGTTACAATTTACATGAGTTACATTTTTTACCCTTAACTTAGATGGGATATGGGTAAAAAAAAAGAACTATATCAGCTTTTTATTTTGTGTGTATATAATTTTTGGGAAAATTTGAGGATACACAAGTCTCTTTATTTTCTTTTTTTATTTTATGCATTTATAATTGTGAGTAATTAAATCCTAACTAGGAGGCATCTAATCCAAAAATTAAGTTCAATTATAATATGATAATTTTTAAGATCTTAATTATTAAAAAATATCCTTATAAATAATTATTGTTACAAGAATGTTTTAAAAAAGTATTGAAAATCGATACACTTAGTTTTTTTTTACAATCGTCGCCTCTCAACAATAACACTGCAATAGAGAGTTCAAAAATTTATTTTACAACTTCCCTCTTAGTTATAAAAGTAAAATACAAAAAAAAAAAATATATATGTGACTTGTCAGATTTGCAAACACCATCCCATGGTTTGAAAACTTTCAAGCAAAAGTGTATGATTTATGCAGTTTGCAGTAAAACGATTTGTGAGTCAATTTTTCAGTAAAAAATACTTATGGTTTAGTTAATTTGTAAAATTAGATCTTATATATAAGTTATAATTTACAAAGTCAAACTTTTAACTTCTATGCATTCCTTTTTTAAGGAAACTTATGTCAATATTTTTCGAGAGAATGTGAGTTTGCAAACTATATAAACCACAAACCTCCTGTTATAAGTAATAAAACAACAACGTTTGCATAAAAAAGTCAAACAACTTTTGTGTATTTTGCCTTAATAAGTAAGTTACTAAAGTGAATTGCTCAATACCGCTCTCAAATTACCTCTTATCGCCCCATTTGGACTTTTTTGCCCTTCTCATAATTTTTTTATAAAAAACTAAAAATTCTTTCTCTAAAATCACAAACTCGAACAATAATAATTGAAATTATGAAAATAATTGATATGCGACAATCCGAATCCCGAAATGGATGATTATGAGTCGGAAACAATAAAATAGGAAAATTGGAAAATTTTGTATTTTCCGTCACTAAAAAGTCTACGATTGTGCCTAGGCCCAATTTTGGTCTAGGTGGGTACCAGATCCGCCCATACAATGGGCTGGGCGGATCCAGCACCCGTCCCACCACTAGGTTGGGCGGATCCAGCATCCGCCCAGCAATGGCTTGGACGGATATACCACCCGCCCAAGCCATTGTCTGGGCGGATGTTGGAGCCGCCCAGCCCAGTGGTGGGACAGGTGATGGATCCGCCCAGCCCATTGGCTGGGCGGATGTGGCACCCACCTAAATTAAAATTGGTGTTTTTTTCCCAAAAGGACAAATTGTCCAAATAGGGGCGGTAAAAAGTAAATTGGGAGCGGTAAATAGCAACACCCTTACTAAATGTTTGTTTGCAAATTGTCATAAAGGTTTATCTCTATTTGTTCATTCTTAATCCAATAAAAAATTAATTAAAATTTACATAACAAAATGTTAGACTTAAGTGCTCTAAAAAGTTAGGGATTGGAGTGTTTTAAGAAAGAGAAATAAGAATGTTACCACCAACTTCTAAAAATCATGAAATACGAATGTGTATTAAGTGTACACAATACTATAGGAACGTGTATACATTGAATTGGTAACAAATAAAAAAAAAGACTTTTGCATGCAAACTATGATGTCGTTAAAGCTATGTCTGGTCGGTGGATTCTTGAATTTGGTCTACACAATCACATTCAGATGCACATGCTTACAATTTTATTTCACTTTTTATTTTACCCCCTTCATATTTCAATTTATCCGTTTTGTTTTTCTAGAAATAACTATATAAAGTTTTAAAAAAAATCTCTAAACATTTCTCCAAATGCACAAAATTAACTACAAAACATAGTTCACAGAATTAATTTGAAGATATAAAATTGACAGTGAATTTATAGTTGAAATTCACATAACATAAAGTCCAAAAAGTAAAAAAGTAAAAAGAAATAAATTCACTGGGAGTGACAGTTATGGTAAGTGGTTGACAGACACCTGTGTTAATATCATGGATATTTTGGGGAAATCAATAAGATCTTTTGTCCCTCTTTTACTCTCTTTTGTGGTGTGGTGTGGTGGGGTATAAAAAAAAAAAAAAAAAAAAAGTTGATTTACCGATCTTACAACACTTTCTGAGAAGTTACTTTGTTCTTTCCTTACAAAATCTTTCCACTTTCAAGCCGAATTGATATGCCAATATGCTAGCTTTTGTTTTAATTTACTGTCTAATTTTATGTGTATCAGTTAAACATTAAACCAAATTATAAAAAAAATAATACCAACCAACTGTTATAGAGCCGAATAATCAACACATATCTGGTTTGATTTTGAACTCAAAAATCAAATTTACTGCTCCGCTTGCATTCTCTTTATTCCGATTTGATTCATTGATTCATTGATTCTGTATTTCTTAAAAAATAAAAATAAATAAATATATGAAAAATATTATATTTCATCAATTCATATATAGGAAAGGAAAGGTGGCGCCCAAATTGTATATAGAAGATGGAGAAAGTTTTGTCTGATTTAATTGATTGTATAATTATATCACATCTAGTCTTCTATCTATAAACTAAGTTTTCTTGTTTTTCAAACAATTATTAATTTATGTTCAGATAATAATTCTAATTTTAATTTTATATTTACATTAGTATTTCTAATTAATTAATTAGTTAGAATTAATTTAATTAAGTTTCCTAATAATCTAATTTCTTAATTAGACAAATATCTAAATCCAATTAGGATTTCATCCGAATCTGATTTTAACACGGGTGGAAATCCTACATTTTTCACTCGCATGTATTAAATTCGATTTTTCTTTTTCCTTTCATATTTGTAATAGATCGTCCGACTAGCATACCATCAAGAGCATCGTTGCTATATAATTATTAGAGATATACAACGTCTCAATAACTAAGTATTATACACCTATTAAAGTTGTACAGACTTAAAAAGCATCAGTAAATTGTATATTTTTATTCCAGATTTCATATCATATTTACTGCATTCTTTTACTTGGATCTCTATATAATTCTATTTTCACAATTATACATCTCAGTATAAATGTTTGGACTATGAAACATAGAAATTTGAAATGAGTAAATGATAAATTTCCGTTTAGCTATGTTCCTTTCATCACAATTTGAAGTTTGCTTATCCAATCAACCCTTTCCGAGATAAATTATCACATAACCCACGAGAGAATCTGACCAAAACAAACAAATTTAACTTATACTCACAGAATAATCAAAGGTTCTAAGGATAAGAGTTTTGAAATCCTCAATGATTTGATTATGAAAAGAGTCTTACATTAGGAAAAAGGTGAGATTATTCTTTTTCCATCTCCGTGTCGTTGGGCACATTGATGCGCCTCGAGTTGATGCTCAAAGACTCACTAAGAGATAAGTGTACATCGTCGTTATCAAGTAATAATCTGGAGAAGTCCAGGTACCGGATCCACATGATTTATACTGCAACTACCGGACTACTTGGTTTTGGATCGTTATCTAGGTGATGATGAGTTAATTTGAGTTTGTTTTCTATATTAGCCTACTCCTAAGATTATCTGGAGAAATTCATAATTCCTAGAAGTGAGATGGATTGATACGATAACACAAGTATTCAACCAATATATTCAATTATAATTAAGAGTTGAATCAAGATTGCTTAAACATAGAGTGACTAAACCGATTTATCCTTAAGATAGCACGCGATTCCTTTATTATTTGTCGTAACTAACTCTAAGGGTTCAGAAATTCGGGTCTGTTACTATGATGTTATCAATATCTACGGTTTCTGGTATAGACAGCCGAATTATACTCATAATATGAACCAATAGTCAATGTTTGGAATTTTGAATGATTTAATCACAATATGTAAATGTAATAAATGAAGAACTCAATAAACGGGGAACTGAAATCAAATTGAACTTATAACAAAGATGACAGAAAAATGTCACAATCTTACAACCAATTCGAAACTCAAAGAGAGATCTCACTAGTTGACAAGAATTAAAGGAGAAAGAACGCATTTTTAAAACTTGTCGACTCGAGCAGTCGTCTTTCCGAACTTGGAGGTAATGAGAACTTGTGGAATGGTGGTGGGCGGAGCTTTTAAGATGACAATGGTAGAATGGGGGAAGCTTAGATGATTCTCAAGGTGATAGGGGTTTTACAAATATAACTCTGGATGACTTGGAATGAATATCCAAGGTCTTTAAATAGACAAAGAACAAATCCTATCTATGAAATTCAAATAAATATACAGCTTGAATATCTCAAGGGATTACAATCGCATTAAAAAATGAGAGGAATCAGTAAATTTGGACTAATTCGCAGGTCCAGCTCATTGAGCTTACATGTTTCAATGGGGGAGAGCTTTCCCTGAAGGCCAACTCGTCGAGCTGGATCCCAGCGGAAACAGGTATTCGGTCTCTTTCTTGGTCTTTGGCTAGCTGAAACATCCCTAAAAATACTCCATTGAAATCTCCAAGAAAATCATATTAGAATCAACCCATCATTCACTTAATTAATTTATAAAAAAAAGTCTTTTAAATACCAAGTCAGTTTTTGGTAAATTGACTGTATGGATATTGGGTAAAAATAAATTTAAACCAAATTTTGCATTCACATACAAGATGTATGCTAATTCCGTTCTGTTGTTTTATGTTTAGTTATGTAAGTTATAATTTCTGCATATAACTAGCATTTAAAAACTAAAACATTAATAATTTCATAACCAATATTGACAAACTTTATTAAGAAAAATGAAATAAGAACAATAATCAATATCTCTATCCATAAAATTAATAGAAACTATAATGAAGCTTCTAATTAACTCTTATTTATCTAACCAACCAAACTAAGGTAAATTCTAAACAATTTTGATTTCTGGTCACATGATCATATCTTTCTAACTGAGATGGAGTTTTGAACTTTCTCAGTTAGTAATTCGGAACTCGACCAAACTTTCTCTTGTAACACAAAGTTGTAATTTGTTTTTCAGATCTTAGTTCCATGAAGGAATTAGCTTCAAACATAGTTACTCAAAGGGCGATTTAAACATTCTATGAAAGTCAGTATAATTGGCTTATAGCTCATTCTGCTTAACCTCCAACATTCAACTAATAAATTTCTCATAGAGATGAAAGTGACTTTCTTAAAGTTCCAAACAATTGTCATTGGTCTAACCCACAAGCTAAGTCTCCTTTCATGATTGCCCTTTACACCAAATTTTGCATGTTAATGATGTGGGATGATATTTCCTAAATATCATTGTGTTGACTCATCTTGCAACGTTTGATTTCCTTCATCAAATTATTTAACCTTCTAATCTGAACAGGATAACGAGCACTGATGGGAACTAGGACCGTAAAAGCCAAAACTTGTTAAAGAAATAAAATCAGTAACTAAATATTTCTTAACCTTTACTATCAAAAACAAATTTTGAACAGTTCTATTTGGTCCAAAATATTTTTATAGAATTATTGAATTTTTTTTAATTATTCCATAATTTCTGAGAATTTTAAAATTATTTTTCTAAGTTTAAAATAAATTTTGAATCTACTTTAATTCAAAAATAAATATTATGTTAATCGAAAATTAAACAAAATATCTCAGAAAAGTTATTTGAACATGGTTTAGATAAAAGCGGAGGAGAAAACACCTACATAGGGCACCACACATGCCACCTACCACGTTGGAGCATGCGGGTCACGGGTTGCCAAGTGGCACCACATGATTGGGCCACGTGGTGCCATGTAGCTCATGTGAACCAATCGACTCCGATTTGTCCCTGAATTGATTCTATCCTAGGATTTTGGGGATCTCCGATCACGTTGGCGAGTTCAAATTTTTGAAGCGGCAAGACGATTTTTAAATGTAGACATCATATGTTTTGTCTGAGATTGAAATAGTGTTTTAAAGCAGAAAAAACAGACTCCATGTCGTAGAAACACTGCATATTGTGATTTTTAGTATTTTCTAACGTAAAATATTCTACAAAACACGTTCTAATCATATAAAAGTTAAACGTAATATATTAATTAATTTTTATATGAATATAATTATCGTTTTGATTATTAATCCTAAATTAATTAGCTAGAACACAAGTTATAGGGTTCTGATATCAATTAAGGATTTTACTACCCAAATAATCAAATGGACCCAAATACAGGTTTGAGGCTTATCTTTTGGAGCTTTGATTAATCTTGAGTAAACAGTGGAAGATTCTTTTAGAACCATGAACTTGTATTACTAGTCACATTTTTCCGACGTCAAAGTTATTTAAGAGGAAGAACGATCAATCCACGATCTAAGAAGTCTCACTGACTGAAGAGGGAGAAAGGGTGACACCAAATTGTATAGAAGAGAGAGACAAAGTTTTCTCTGATTTAATTGATTGTATTATTATGTCTGATATAATCCTCTATTTATATGCTAAATTTCTTTTTCCTTCAAGGATTAAGCGATTATTAATTGCTATTCAGATACTAATTTTAATTTCTTGATGAGGTTAGTTTTCCTAATTAATTAATTAGTTAGAATTAATTTAACTAGAATTCATAATTATTTAATTTTTTAATTAGATAAATATTTGAATCCAATTAGAATTCCATCTAAACCTCACTTTAGTACTGGTGGAATTCCTAAAAAAATTAAACATATAAATCAAATATGCATTTAGATATCTATATATATAAATACATTATATGAATAATACATTTCAATTCCATTCTATTCAGTTTTTTATATTAAAAATCATAACAAATTGAAATAATTAAATATACTTTTTTTTATGAAAATAATAATTAAATATACTTAAAACTATAATAGATTCTCACAAAAACAAAAAATATGAAACCTGATCGATTCAATTTATATTTTGGGTTGTTGTTGTTTTGTGTCAAATCATGAAGTAATTTTGGAAGATCCGCACAATTACAAGGGCACCTTTAAACTATGTTCACATCTAAACTAACCGTCGTCAAATGATGCATATTTCTAGTGTTGTAATTTTTTTTTTTTTTTTTGTGAGATTTTATTATATGCCCAACAGATAAATTAATTTAGTGTGGCAGGCCAATAATTTAATAATATGTAACATATTAAAATATTAACATATACTATTATATATTTTTCAGCTAATTATTTTTATAAACTTTTTAGACCCTAAAATATTTAAAATACAAAACTTAGATTTAGATATAAATTACATGATAGGTTATTAAATTATTAGCCTAATGGATATACTAAAATTTCTTGTTTTTTAGTTAATATATTTGCTCATTAATTGTTGGAGTCATTATCTCACGAGTATGATGAATTAGCATAAAATATGAGTCATTTTCCCATAAGAGCGATACATCTGTCCACAAGCTTTCACAATAGCCGTACAAGTGCATGACTTAAAATAAAAGCTCATAAAATATGAGTTTTGTTGTTGAAAAGGTTTTCTAATAAATAAACATATTTACACTGTTTTAAAGGTTTAAAAGCTTTACAGTGTTTTCTAACAGATCAACATAGAAAGAAATTCCAAAACTTAGGTGGATTTATTGTATCGTAATTTGCAAATTATTTTAGGCAAAAAGCATCCCGAGTCATTGTTTAATGCATTAAGTCATCGATCTTTCATTTAGACACATTGAGTTTCTGATCTTTCATTTAGACACATTGAGTTCTTGATCTTTCATATATGAGTGTATTAGGTCCTTTCGTAAATCAATTCATATATGGGTGTATTAAGAGCATGTTTGGTTCAACTGTTAGCTAATAGATGTTGTTGTTGCTGTTATAGCTGTTTGGGTTGTAGTAATCTGTTTGTTGTTGTTGTTGTTGGTTGTTTATTATTAGTGGTTTAATTATTAGCGTTTCACTCCAAACCGCAAGAAATATAGCGTTCGGTTAGATTTATATAACATCAGTGTTTAGTATTTTCTCTGGACAGTGCAACATTTTGGAGCTTTTCACGAAAAGCTCTTTTTTAGAGCTTTCATGGACAGCTGTTTGTAGTTACTTGTTATTAACAAAATTATCCTTCTTATTTCTACAAAAATGTGTTTCCTTTTTAACATTATTTTTATTTCTAGAACAAAATTATCGAAAAACAAAGTTTTGTTGCGTTCAATAAATTTTTTATTTTTTATATAAATTATTTTTATTAATTTGTATAATACATTTTTTATTTTATAATTTATTTGTTGATTAATTTAAAACATGTTCATATTAGAAATAAATACTAACAGCAACAATTCAGTATAATTTTACCCAACAGTAATAATTAAACAACTAATAACAAACAATCAACAGCAACAACAAACAGCTTACTACAGCCGCAAACAGCTAACATCAACAACAACATCTATTAGTTAACAATTGAACCAAACATGCCCTTAATACATCCATATATGAATTGATTTACGGAATGACCTAATACACCCATATATGAAATATCAAGGGCTCAATACACCAAACAATGAAAGATCAGGAGACCTCAAACCTGTCAAGCAAAGGTTCAACGCCTTACCACTCGGACCAACTTTATTAGAATTTAATTTCAATATAAATCATTGAAATTAAAATCTAAATTTCAAAATATTCAAATTATTTATTTCAATTGTGAATTCAAATTAAAAAAGTTAATTGATAATATGTACTTTATACGAGCATCACCTTTGTAGAGACCGGATCCATCACTACAAGAAAATTAGTATTTAGGGGCTGAAAATTCAGTTGCAATTCGATCCCTAAATGTATTTACTAACGGAACACGTTCAATTTTATTACCTTGTCGGTAAGATATTAATGACGCTTATTCTATTTAGTCGCGAATTTTATGACCAACAATATGTACTCGTTAAAATGTGGTCGCTTTGTTTTCGACCAAATATTCGGTCGCAAAATGGTGGCTAGCAAGTCTGATACGGATTAAGTGTTGAAGTAGAGAGTTTTGATCTTAAACCCACAAAGAGTTTCTTCTCTAACTAAACTAGAAAGAATTAATCTGAAGGTTTCACGGACTAAAACATCGCTTCCCATTGAATTCAACAATATTGTACTGATTATGAACCTGAATCCCAATATTTGGTGTAAGATCATACCAATTGCATTTAAACAACACAATTTTCTGAGCCGGTAAACCAGGATAAGAAACTTGAAGGATCTCGTCTCCGTGGTATTTAAACCCATCTCTATAAACGAAAACACAATTGTTAGAAGTTCATCTGTCACCATTGTGACTTAGTGTGTGAAATCTATAACCATTCACGAAATACACATTAAACGACATTCTATCAACTCTTCCTCCACTGTTATTTGTGTTGTTGATAGGAAAAGGGAATAAAGAAAAAAAAGAATAGAATCATATAAAGAACGAAATGGCTACGCTCCTTTGTTCTAGCGTTGTAGTGCTTGTTCGTCGTGCGTGGGGGTGGGTGTTTGTGGCGGGAGAATTAGGCGAGACAGAAATGGGGGTCATGGAAGAATTGGGTTCGATTCCCGTTATACGCGATGTGGCAAAAAAGACAGGTTCCATTTTAGACAGAAAGAACAATCTGGACGATGTTTTGCCCAAATTTGTTACACACTTATTGATGGAATTATGCTTGCTAATGAAACAAATGAAAATTAATATCAGTAAGAAATAACTTACTTATATATTAAGGTATTAAAGTACTATTGTACAAAACATTTATCCACATCTCTAACTTCATTGACACTGAAAAAGTTTGAGAGCCAATTGTCAAAATGTTTTTTCACATCTGTTTCGATGGTTTCATTCGTAGCATCGAGCTATAGACTCTGCAAATGCTCCTTATATAATATAAAATAGTGATACAAATTTATGACCAACAAGTTGATTTTAATCTTAACTCAATAAAGATGTTTTTTTTCTAGTTAAATTAGAAGGAGTTAATCCCGAGGTTTCACGGTCTAAATCCGTATGAATGATGAAATCCCTATTATTAAAGGCATAAACCTTAATAAAAACTTTAAAGAGAAGGTTATAATTTTGATTAATGAAAAGTTAAATATTATAAATGAAAGAGATGAATTTATATCATCTCTAACCCTAAAGTTGAAATTACATAAAAAGCCCAAAATACATAAACTAATTAGATAAATCTTAAAGGGGGGGGGGGGGGGGGGGGGGGGGGGAGGGGTGACATGATTGTAAATAAAGAGTTGCATGAGTTGTAATTAATGGATGGTAAATTTGTAATTATAGGAAAGTTGGAGTGACACGACGTGTGGGAATAGCCACACGACGTGTGGCTTCATAATCGAAATAGGGCTATTGAATTTCTAAGTCCACACGGCGTGTGGATTTGGTGCTGAAGTTCCTGATGGAAAATTTAGATTCCACATGGCGTGTGGGATCTACATTTTCAGCAAAATGTCTTTTTCTTTGTTTTGGTATGTTGCCTCTTTGATCCGGCTTCTTCCACTGCTCGTCCCTTTTCGTCTAATGACTAGATGCTCGCATTATTCACTCCCTCTTGAAAAGAACTTGACCTCAAGTTACTTGTTGAGTATGGACAAAACTCGTAGACCTTGAGCGGACTCCACGATTTCAAACCAAACAAAGGTGTTGTTCGAAATGAATTCATGAAGCCAATTCTGACTTGCCCTGGTTCTCATCTTCCTCGACAGTCATCCGCCACTTCCTACTGGCATCAAATGGGATATCTTGGTGAAGCTTGTTCGAACCACTCTCCCACAAGATCCTGCATCCCCTTCCAACTTTCGGCATCATATCAAATGAATATATTTTTTTTTTATGTTTTTTTGACGTTTTAGATGCTTAAGCCTCCTAGCTCTTCTCTGAATTCGTCCTACTTGTGAAGATTTGGCGGAAGAAAAAGATTGCTTGCAAGAAAGAGAATTGAGCACCATGTGAATTCTTCTTATGTGTATTGGAGTTGTTCAAGGAGCAGAAAAAAGTTGTGTGGTGCTATAAATTTCCAGTTTATATGTATTTTTCATTTTCGAAACTTTTTTTAGTCTTTTAATTTTGAATAGAAGATAAAAAAATATTTGATAAAATTTCGAAATAATTGTTTTGTTAACAGAAAAATCAATTAACATCTACTAAAATAGGAACAGTAAACTAAAACCGGAGGTGTTTGGTTACTTACTTTTCAACTCTTGTTTGTCTTTTATTCTAAAAGGGAAAGTTTTAGGTATTTAGTGAAACATATCTTATTTGCTTTTTATAACTGAAGAGTAGTTTTTTTACGAAAACAGGAAATTTATGCTTTTTAAAAAGCAGCATTTTCCAACATCAAACTGTAATAGAAAAAAACAAACAAACAAACAGCTATTATTGAAAGAGATAATAATGGAATTTATATAGTTGAACGGGTAAAACAAGTGTATATTCTATATGTGAGAAAAAGATATGATTGCATGATTTCGTGCAATTTACAACTTCTTTATCTGTTAATATGAAATTAATATATGTAAACATCATTTCATTTCGTAAAAATATATAAATAAGTCATAATTAAACTAAAGACAAAGTTGATGATGAATTTTCTCCAATTAGATAAGAACAATAAAACAGTAACATAAGATAGTACTGTTATTAATCATACTTATCCAGAGAAACAAATTTAATCTAATTGGTACACGATTTGTAATTTTTTTCTTAATTTAATTTCAAATTCAACACTGACGGGCCCAGCAAGGGCAACCCCGGGCCTGCCTCTGCGGGGGCCTCTTACGAAACGAGAAGGGTGGCTGGATTCATGGTTTCACAGTTAGCCTCGTCATCTGTACGGCGTTCCTTGCGGAACTCTGGGGATTATATTTCGGGCTCCGCATCGCATGGGAGAAGGGTTACAGGCGTGTGTTGTTTGAGCTTGACTCCTCAGTGGTAGTTCAAATGGTTTAGGAAAGTACGAAAAGTCATCACCAATGCTATTGGCTGGTTAATGAGTGCCGCGGACTGTACACTCGTGACTGGGAGGTTAAAATCGTGCATGTTCTCCGAGAAGGAAACCAATGTGCAGATTGGATGTCAAACTACACAGGACATCTATCTTTGGGTATTCACGAGTGTGATACGCCTCCTACAGGCATCCAAGAATTTCTATTTTCAGATTTATGTGGAATAGGCCATTCTCAGATGACCTGATGTGATATCAAAAGCACAAGAGCATGGAACAAAGGAGCTTGGAGTTAAGGAGCCTAGTAGAAGCATGAGGGATCCATTGGAGCTGTCAATTGGACCTATGACGAAGAATCGTGCAAAGAAAGACCAACAAATGCTTAATGGACTCATCTTGAGCTTCTTTAAACAAGGAATGAATTCTAGCGAAGTCATTAAAGATGGTGTGTTTTTGTGTTGTATCCAAGCCCAAGCCCATAATAGTAATATGTAAAAAGGTTGATCATATTTTAAGAGAAGCTTTGGACTTGCATGTGTTTGGCATGTGCAAAACCCATTGGGACTCATTAAAATTAATGCTATAACCTTATAGGTTTGATTGGGCTTATTTCTAGCTAATTAAAAGGCCCAAATAATGTTAATTAATGGGCTGAAATTGGGCTCTAAAGGACAAAAACGAATTTAATGTTTTTCCTTGTCTAATTAGGATTTCTTTTACCTTGATGCACTAGGATTCAACTTTCTTTTTAGTTTAGGTTTAGGTTTATTTTGTAGCCTATATAAAGGCTTGTATTCTTCATTATTTTCATCAATCAGAAATCAATATTTTTATGAACAAAAGTTCTTCTTTTCCTTTGGGAATTATTTTCAATCCGGGATTGAATTCTTTATTGTGAGCTTGAGAGACCGGGTCATCATTCTTGCAATATTATCTTGATCGTGAACAAGTATTTTGGTAAGGTACTTGTGAATCGCCAAACACTCAGGTTCCAATTTAATTATTCGAAGGTGTAAGGTCAGATCTCCTTTCATTGTCTTTAATTCTTTGGGATTGGTTTGTTATCACCAATTTATGTTTGTTATTTGATTCTATTAATTCCTTAAGATAGATCGGGAAAACTTGTTGATTTGGTTATTATCTCTTTTTCATAACCAATATCACATCAATTGGTATCAGAGCTTTGGCTCTTAAGGAATTTGTTGTTTTTGTTTTGTTTGTCGAAATTAAAAAAAAAAAAAAAAAAATTACCCCAATCTAGAGTCTTTAATTATTGATCGAGTTCCTCATATCTTTGCATCTAGTTATTTAGGTTCTTAGTTGTAGCGAACTGATTATTTTTGGATTCTATTCTTACTAGCCAAACCCATTTATGTGTGTGAATTTCTTCAATTTTTTTTTGCATGCTAAATCATTAGTGCAAGTTTAATTTGTTAATCAATTCCAATCTAGTTTAAAAAAAAAAGGAAAAAAAAAAGAAAAAAAAAAAGGAAAAAAAAAAAAAAAATCGGCTCATTGTTTGTACTAAAGTTACAAGTTTTCTAGAATTTGCATGCTAAACACACATTCTTAAAATTTCTTTCAAACATTTGTCTCTTCTTCGAAAATCGTCTTTTATTCTATTCTTAGTGTGCTAAACTTTGGTTATCGTTACAATATTAGTCTTCTTTGCTTCTAGTTTCTGCTCTACTTTATTTTGTCATTCTTTTGCTTCATTGGCATTTATATTACCCGAGATAATCCTTGTGATCTATCAAGATAATATAAAAGAGTGATTGAACCGGTTGTGAGGTACTTCTTTTACTTTCTTTTTCTTCTTTTCTTGCTTTAGACTAGATTTCACTTTTCTTTCATTCTTTATATATTTTGTCATGTCTAACGAACCTAAAAAGGACAACGTTAACGATGTTGATTCTAAAGAATGGCAACAAGCTATTGTAGGTGAGATGAAGAGGTTAGGGGCTATTGTGGCTGATTTGGTTTCAAACCAAAAGAAATCAAGCCAAAAGAAAGGAGGACGCGGGAGATTGAATTTTGATGATGAACTATCCGAGTCTGAAGAGGAGGAGCAGTTTGGATACCGAAAAAGGGGTAACGATCGAAAAGATAGTAATCTTAATGCTATCAAACTTAAAATGCCTACTTTTCGAGGAGCTAGTGACCCAGAGGCGTATCTTGATTGGGTACGAAAGGTTGAAACAATCTTTGACATACATGAGTATTCCGAGGAGAAGAAGGTGAAACTTGTAGTATCCGAACTAACTGAATATGCGGCTGTTTGGTGGGACCAATTAAAGCGCACAAGAAAAAGAGATGGTGATGAACCCATAAGAACATGGGGTGAATTGAAGAAGGTCATGAAAAAGAGATTTGTGCCGGCTCACTATTATAAGGAGTTGTTGAAAGAACTCCAATCCATGTCTCAAGGTAACCAATCTGTTGAAGATTATCACAAACAATTGGAGATGGCACTAATCCGAGCTGATATACAAGAAGATGAGGAAGCTACCATGGTTAGATTTCTCATGGGAATGAAGAGGGAGATTCGCAACCCTCTTGAGCTACAAACTTATTTCCACATGGACGAGATGCTCCATAAAGCGATAAAAATTGAGAGACAACTTCAAGAGGTTGAGAAAGGGAGATCAAAGTTCAAAGGCACTACTTCCACTCCATGGAAGTCAGATCCAAGAGGTAATTTCAAAACTAAATCTGAATTTAGCTCTAAAAGTGACCAAACGCCTCAGGTTGATTCAAAAGCATTTGGGAAGTTGCAAATTGGTGGAACTACTCCAAAATACAAAACTACTGAAAAACCCACAAGAACTCGTGAAATTGTGTGTTTTAAGTGCCAAGGGAGAGGGCACTATGCAAGAGAGTGTTCGAATCAAAAGGCGATGGTTATGAAGCATGGTGAGTTAATATCCGAAAGTGAGTCCGAACATGAATCAGATGATATGCCCACCTTAGAAGATTGTAGTGATATAGAAGAGGTGGATAGTAAAGGAGGACATGGAGTTAACTTAGTCACTCGTAGAACATTGAAGATGGGAGTGAGTGGTGACATTGAGCAACGAGAGCACATCTTTCATGCTCATTGCAACATACTTGGAAAAACATGCTTACTAATTATTGATGGAGGAAGTTGTTGCAACGTGGTAAGCAATGTGTTAGCAAGCCGATTAGGGATATCAACAATTCCACATCCCAATCCTTATCGGTTACAATGGTTGAATGATAGTAACGAACTCAAAGTTACTAAACAGGTGCTTCTGAACTTTTCTATTGGTTCTTTTTCTGATGAGGTATTATGTGATGTAGTACCTATGCAAGCATGTCATGTGTTATTGGGGAGGCCTTGGCAATTCGATCGATCAGCACTACATCATGGTCGAACAAATAAATTTACTATTGCTAAGGATGGGAAGAAGTATATTTTGCCACCTTTATCACCTGCTGAAGTGTTTGAAGATCAGCTCTACATGCAAAGAATGTTACAAGAACAATCTGTGAGAAGGGAAAAGGTTAAGGCGAGAGAAAATAAGAGTGATAAAATCAGTGAGGGTGTGAAGAGAGAAGAGGTGAGTGAAAAGGCATTAGTGAGGTCGAGAAATGAGGGTGAGAGGAGAGAAAAAGAGAGGAGCATTAACAAAAGCCAAAATCTATCTTTATATGCTAAATTGAGGGATGTAAAGCAAGCTGATTTTGAAAACAAAAATTTATTATTATTTTATTGTAAGAGTTTTTGTTTATCTTCTGTAAGTCAGTCTAACCTTCCTTCTAGTATTTCCCCTCTTTTGCAGGAATTCAAGGATTTATTCCCCGAAGAGATGCCTAATAAGTTACCCCCGATTCGAGGAATTGAGCATCAAATTGACTTTGTTCCCGGAGCACAAATTCCAAATCGACCAGCCTATAGAAGTAACCCTGAGGAGACAAAAGAACTACAAAGGCAAGTCGAGGAACTAATGGCAAAAGGGTTGATTCGTGAATCTATGAGTCCGTGTGCTGTACCAGTCATCCTAGTACCAAAGAAAGATGGAACTTGGCGGATGTGCATCGATTGTAGAGCCGTCAATAAAATCACGGTAAAGTATCGTCATCCTATCCCTAGGTTAGATGATATGTTGGATGAATTAAATGGGGCTGTTATTTTCACTAAAATAGATCTTAAGAGTGGGTACCATCAGATTCGCATGTCATTAGGAGATGAATGGAAAACGGCTTTTAAGACTAAGCATGGTTTATATGAGTGGTTAGTTATGCCTTTCGGTTTAACAAATGCACCTAGTACTTTCATGAGATTAATGAATCATGTTTTGAGAGAGTTTATAGGTAAATTTGTTGTTGTTTATTTTGATGACATTCTTATCTATTCTAAATCTGAGGCAGAACACATAGAACATGTTAAGGTTGTATTAGATGTTTTGAGAGAACAGAAATTATACGCTAACCTTTCTAAGTGCTCATTTTGCATGGAGAAAGTTGTGTTTTTGGGTTTTATTGTTTCAGCACAAGGAGTTTCTGTTGATATTGAAAAGGTGAAAGCCATTCAAGAGTGGCCAACGCCAAATTCAGTTACCGAGGTGAGGAGCTTTCATGGCTTGGCGAGTTTCTATAGGAGGTTTGTGAAGAACTTCAGTACCATTGCCGCACCACTAACCGAGGTAATAAAAAAGAATGTTGGCTTTAAGTGGGGCAAAGCACAAGAGGATGCTTTTGAGATGCTTAAGGCAAGACTAACTTCTGCCCCCGTTTTAGCACTTCCAAACTTTGATAAATCGTTTGAAATTGAGTGTGATGCGTCGGGAGTAGGGATTGGTGCTGTTTTAATGCAAGAGGGTCGACCTATAGCCTTCTTTAGTGAAAAACTTAGTGGTGCAACCTTAAACTATCCCACTTATGATAAAGAACTCTATGCATTAGTTAGGGCTTTGCAAATGTGGCAACATTATTTATGGCCTAAAGAGTTTGTGATCCACACCGA
Source organism: Euphorbia lathyris (assembly GCF_963576675.1). Lineage (NCBI taxonomy): Eukaryota > Viridiplantae > Streptophyta > Magnoliopsida > Malpighiales > Euphorbiaceae > Euphorbia > Euphorbia lathyris. The sequence goes on from NC_088913.1 coordinate 71,772,791, forward strand.
TCATGAATCCTTGAAACATCTTAAGGGTCAACAAAAATTGAACCGAAGACATGCCAAGTGGGTGGAATTTATAGAGACGTTTCCTTATGTGATTAAGTATAAGCAAGGGAAGGAAAACGTAGTTGCTGATGCATTAAGTAGGAGAGTTAGCTTATTGAATGTGATGCATGCTAAGTGTTTAGGATTTGAGTATATCAAAGAATTATATGTTGATGATCTAGACTTTGCATCTATTTATAAAGCTTGTGAACTTACTGCTTTTGGAAAATTTTATAGACATGAGGGCTACTTATTTAGAGATAATCGATTATGCATGCCTAAATGTTCACATAGAGAATTTCTTGTGAGGGAAGCCCACGGTGGAGGCTTGATGGGGCATTTTGGGGTTGCTAAGACTTTGGACATGATTTCTGAACATTTCTTTTGGCCTCATATGAAACGTGATGTGGAAAGAATATGTGCTAGTTGTATTAATTGTAAGAAAGCTAAGTCTAGAGTTATGCCTCATGGTTTATACACTCCATTACCTGTGCCGAATGAACCTTGGACTGCTATATCCATGGATTTTGTGATGGCTTTACCTAGGTCTAAGAGAGGTAATGATTCCATATTTGTGGTTGTAGATCGCTTTTCTAAGATGGCACATTTCATACCATGCCATAAAACTGATGATGCTATTAATATTGCTAACTTGTTCTTTAGAGAGGTTGTTCGTCTGCATGGGATGCCAAAGAGTATAGTTAGTGATAGAGATCCTAAGTTTTTAAGCTATTTTTGGAAGACTTTGTGGAATAAATTGGGGACTAAACTGTTGTTTTCTACTTCTTGTCACCCTCAAACTGATGGTCAAACCGAAGTAGTAAATAGAACTTTAGGACAACTTCTTAGGGCAGTTATTCAAAAGAATCTTAAGTCATGGGAAGAATGCCTACCATTTATTGAGTTCGCTTATAATAGGGCTATACATTCATCTACTAACTTCTCACCATTTGAAATTGTTTATGGTTTTAATCCTTTGACACCATTAGACTTGATCCCTTTGCCTGTTGATGAAAGGAAAAGTTTAGATGGAAAGAAAAAGGCAGAAATGGTGCTTAAGTTACATGAACAAGTGAAACAACAACTGGAGAAGAAGAATGAGCATTATGCAAAGCAAGCTAACAAGGGTCGACAATGTGTTCTATTTGAACCCGGTGATTGGGTGTGGTTGCATATGCGCAAGGAAAGGTTCCCCGCTCAGAGAAAATCAAAGCTACATCCTAGAGGCGATGGTCCATTTCAAGTAGTCGCACGAATTGGGGATAATGCCTACAAGCTCGACTTGCCAGGTTAGTATAATGTGCATGCAACTTTTAATGTGGCTGATTTATCTTTGTTTGATGTAGGAGATGAAGATTTGAGGACAAATCCTTTTCAAGAGAGAGGGAATGATGTGATATCAAAAGCACAAGAGCATGGAACAAAGGAGCTTGGAGTTAAGGAGCCTAGTAGAAGCATGAGGGATCCATTGGAGCTGTCAATTGGACCTATGACGAAGAATCGTGCAAAGAAAGACCAACAAATGCTTAATGGACTCATCTTGAGCTTCTTTAAACAAGGAATGAATTCTAGCGAAGTCATTAAAGATGGTGTGTTTTTGTGTTGTATCCAAGCCCAAGCCCATAATAGTAATATGTAAAAAGGTTGATCATATTTTAAGAGAAGCTTTGGACTTGCATGTGTTTGGCATGTGCAAAACCCATTGGGACTCATTAAAATTAATGCTATAACCTTATAGGTTTGATTGGGCTTATTTCTAGCTAATTAAAAGGCCCAAATAATGTTAATTAATGGGCTGAAATTGGGCTCTAAAGGACAAAAACGAATTTAATGTTTTTCCTTGTCTAATTAGGATTTCTTTTACCTTGATGCACTAGGATTCAACTTTCTTTTTAGTTTAGGTTTAGGTTTATTTTGTAGCCTATATAAAGGCTTGTATTCTTCATTATTTTCATCAATCAGAAATCAATATTTTTATGAACAAAAGTTCTTCTTTTCCTTTGGGAATTATTTTCAATCCGGGATTGAATTCTTTATTGTGAGCTTGAGAGACCGGGTCATCATTCTTGCAATATTATCTTGATCGTGAACAAGTATTTTGGTAAGGTACTTGTGAATCGCCAAACACTCAGGTTCCAATTTAATTATTCGAAGGTGTAAGGTCAGATCTCCTTTCATTGTCTTTAATTCTTTGGGATTGGTTTGTTATCACCAATTTATGTTTGTTATTTGATTCTATTAATTCCTTAAGATAGATCGGGAAAACTTGTTGATTTGGTTATTATCTCTTTTTCATAACCAATATCACATCATGACCCGTTCTTAGTTTTTCGTTTCTGTTTTCTGTTTCGGGCCTAGTTCCCTCCATTCTACCAAAAACAAAAAATCAAATAACATAATATTAATATTATTAAATGAAATTCAAAACTAATCCTTCGAGATATTTGGTTGCTTCTTTCCCGTTCTGTTTATATTTTCACTTTAAAAATTAGAATTTCAGATGTTTGGTTAGACATTTTCTAAAAAATAGTTTTTTTTAACGGATTTCTATTTTTAGAAAAACAAGTCTTTTCAAACAGCAAATCGTAAGGGTAAACGGCAAAAACAAACAACAAATAACAGGTAAATCAAACAGGTCTTTCCATTTCAATTTTATTTTCTATATATAAAGGAAAAATGGAAATATATGATAAATGGAATTAAATGAAATTCCAAAAAAATGGTGAGTATCATTAAAGTTATAACAAGCGTGAATTATATTGCCATCACAAACAAGGCATGAATACTGAAATGATTAATAAGAGGCATGAATCTAAATAGTAGTATTAAAGAGGAATTATTATATTACCTCATAATTCTTCATTTCTGTTTTTTGAAAAGAATTCTTCATTTTCTTAAATAATCATATATCGCCAATTTAACTCAAGTAAAACAAAACTCATAAATAAAGTAACGATAATACGTGGAAGAAAGAGAACTACAATTGATAAGGATTTAAACTAACATCATTAATTAAGTCGGAAAAAAAAAGTAAATCGTGAAAGTAAAAAAATATCTTGAGATTCCTTATCATTTCAACTTCAATGGATTAAATAATAAATGTTATTATTTTTTTTGAAACAAAATGAAATTCATTCCTTAAATCGAATCAGCAACAATAGTTTCCTGCAGCCAAGCCGAAGCAGAAAAAGAAACAAACTTGTTAGTATTGGACAGGGCATGTCGTGCAACAACATGAGCGCCCCTATTCGCTAGGCGAGGAGAGAAAGACACTTTAAAATCGTGTCGACTACTTAATAAAACCTTACAATCCTGAATAATTGACCCATAAACAGACAAGTCTGGATCAACCGAATTGACACTATTAACCACAATCAAAGAGTCACTTTCAAACAAGACATTAGTACAATTAAGATACACACACCAATGCAATGCCTCACGTAGAGCTAATGCTTCAGCTTTCCTAATATCATCAACAATAGGGATTATGCGACTACGACAAGCCATGAAGGATCCATCAGAAGATCTAAGTAAAGCTCCCACCCCACTTTGAGATTCAGCTTTAAAGGTAGCCGCGTCACAATTGCATTTGACGAAGCCTAAAGGGGGGCGAGACCAGCTAATATGTCATACCTGTGGCATTGTCGTCCGCGCCGTATGCTCAAGCCGATGGGCACCAGTGTTAGCATTGGCGTTGGCTTCGATGATGATGGAAGTGGGCAGCCTTCGTTGCGCAGCAGTGCGGGCGTTGACTGGTTGGCCCGCCTGAGGATCTAGACTTGGGCGATTCTGTGCGATGCTGACATCGGATTGGGCCACTGAGGGCGTGGACCGGTGACGGGCAGCAACAGGGGGGTTCTTCATCTGGGACTGGCGCCAGGCAGCAAGGTAGTTATCCGCAAGAGAGATAGCTGTTACTGGTAGTTGGATTTTGCTCTCCCAGACTATCTGATTCCTTTGATTCCAAATGACCCAAAGCGTCATTGCCATCTTGGTTATGGTTTCCTGATCATTGGACAAGAGTACCTGCAAAATAGAACCCGTTAGATAATCAGGTTGGAATACATCCGTATTGATCCCGGATAGGTTCCAACATTCTTGGGCGTATACACAATCCACAAAGAGATGATGGTCATGCTCAATATCAGAGTGACAGAAGGGGCACTGCGTTGGGATTGACAACCCCCTCCCTGCCAATCTATGTCTAGTGGCCACACAGCCCGAGGCCAACTTCCACATAAACATTCTAACTTTTGGGGGAACATGCATCTTCCAAATTCTACTCCACCCATCATCCTGATTCACATCACCATATCCATCACAAAGCGCTCTATACCCAGATTTACTTGTGTACATGCCATTTTTGGTGAAATTCCACAATGGTCCATCTTTTACTTATCTGGTTGGTGAGACCATCCTGCACACAATTTTGGCATCTGCCTCGTTCAACAACTCTTCCACCTTCCCTCTATCCCAGATTTTCCTACCTTGGATAAACAGGTCAGCCACTTTTGTATCATCCTGCTCCATAACAACATCCCCCTGGATCCTAAAAGGTGCCACAGTATTCACCCATGGGTCTTTCCACACATATATTGACTTACCATCCCCAATTCTCCATCTAACTCCCAGTCTCAGTACCTCAATGGCTCTCCAAACACTCCCCCAAACAAAACTAGGATTATTGCCCAATTTGGAGGAAAGAAAAGGGTCTCTAGGGAAATATTTAGCTTTGAACATTCTACCCACTAAAGAGTTTGGAGTAACCAATAACTTCCAGGCCTGTTTACCTAATAAGGCTAGATTGAATTTTTGGAGGTTCCTAAAACCCAAACCCCCCTCTTTCTTATCCCTGCTAAGCCTATCCCAACTTTGCCAATGAATCGATCTCTTGCCCCCTGGTTTCATACCCCACCAAAAGGAATTTATTATCTTCTCCAAATCCAGGCAGAGGGATTTAGGTAATTTAAACACACTCATACAAAAATTGGCAGAGCCTGAGCAACCGCCTTAATTAGCACTTCCTTACCCGCTGCAGAAAGGAATCTAAATGACCACGCACTTAACCTCTTCATGAGTCTATCTTTAAGGAAACTAAAAATTGCAACTTTGGACTTCCCAATAAGTGAAGGGAGACCCAAATAGCGACCAGTATCCAGAGGATGAAAGACCTGAAGAGAGTTACATACCTCATTTCGCAGATCCAGGCCAACATTCGGACTAAAGAAAATTCCAAATTTTTGCAGGTTGATAGCCTGACGAGAAGCAGCCTCATACTCGGATAAAATCATCCCAATTTTGTTACATTCATCCATAGGAGCCCTGAAGAACAGGAAGCTGTCATCTGCAAAAAAAACAAGTGTGTAATAGTTGGTGCACCCCTAGCAATGAGGCACCCATGGAGGGAGCCCTCATTCGCAGCCCTTGTAATTAGGTTAGATAAGACTTCAGCACACAGTATAAATAGGTACGGCGACAGAGGATCGCCTTGTTTCAGACCCCTACCAGGGTTAATCGGGCCCACAAATGTACCATTAATCGACACAGAGTACTCCACAGTAGAAATGCATAACATGATCCAATCAATCCACTGCCCAGGAAAGCCTAATTTCTGCATAACAAGTCTCAGGAAGGTCCAATCAACCCTATCATAGGCCTTGCTAATATCCAATTTTAGGGCCACCTCACCAATTCTACCTCTATTCTTTCTCTTCATAAAGTGTAAAGACTCAAAGGCCACCATAATGCTGTCAGAGATAGACCTTCCATGGACAAAAGCTGATTGAGACTCAGACACCAGGAAAGGTAAGACAATCTTGAGCCTATGGCCAGGACCTTGGCTATCAATTTATAAAGCACATTGCACAGGGAAATAGGGCGAAAATCCTTCATACAATCAGGCCTATCAATTTTAGGGATAAGAACAATTATTGTGTCATTTAGATGTGGGGGGAATTCCTTTCGGGCCAGATAGCCCTTGCATGCATTAACAATCTCGGGGCCGATGAGGTCCCAAAAATGTTGAAAGAAGCCCGGATTTAGCCCATCAGGACCAGGGGATTTATCAGGGTGCATTTGAAACATGGCAATCTTGAATTCTTCAGAAGTAAAAGGGGAGCACAGGTCAGCCTGCATTTCAGGCGTAAGAAGAGGGACAAGGGTATCCACGGCATCATAACATGGGCTAATAGGACCAGCAAATAGATCAGAGAAATAAGCTTTGGCAATAATCCCCATATCATAAACTCCTTCTACTACCAGGCCGTTCATATCCTTAAGGTGGCGAATGGTGTTCCTCTGCTTTCTAGCTTTGACACAGGCATGGAAAAACTTAGTATTTTGGTCCCCCTCCTGTAACCAGAAATTCTTGGCCCTTTGTTGCCAATATCTAGCTTCACAATCAAGAAGGGAATTCAACTCACTCTTGGCCTGAAGAAAACTGACCACATCAGCCGGAACATTGCTATCCACAAGTCTATCCAACTTCTTCTTGCATCCCTCAATTTGCTTTCGAAACCTCAGCCGATACTTCTTTCCCCATTGTTCCATGCTGTTGGCACAGGCAGCCAGCTTTGCAGCAAGGTTATGACAGTTACTGCTTAGCCAACAAGACCTCACCAAAGCCTTGAACTCAGGATCTAAAAGCCACTCTTGTTCAAAACGAAAGTGGTTACGCCTCACGTTACTAACCGGATTATCGAACTCTAAAAAAATGGGTGCGTGGTCAGAATAAGCTGAGATTAGAGTCCGAAGCCGATGTGATGGGAATCTGTCTGCCCAGGCACTAGTGACCATAGCCCTATCCAACCTCTCCCTGACCCACAATCTAGAACCCCGACTCCTTTCCCACGTAAATTGGTTGCCCTGTGTAGGGAGATCAATCAAAAGATTCTCTTCCACCGCCTCCTAGAACCGGCGCATCAGCCCCTGAGGGTAGCCTGGACCCCCAACCTTCTCTGAATCAGATAGAATGCAGTTAAAATCCCCAATAACCAGCAAAGGGAGAATCGAGCATGAGCACAGTTGAGTCAGGAGACTCCAGGACCACACATGATTCGCTCGGTTAGAATGACCATAGAAACCTACCAACCTCCAATCCCCCTTCTCAGCATCATGCATCTGAACTTCAATATGATGATCCGAGAAAGAAACCACTGAAGCCATGTCAGACTTCCTCCAAAGTAGGGCAATACCCCCACTCCTACCCCTACAATCGACTGCAAAAGAACCTTCAAAACCAAACTTCCTCCTTAACCCATCAATAGAGGAATTAGTAACCAAAGTTTCAATCAGGAAGACCAAATCCGGCTTACTTGTCTTAACAAGCTCACCGAAAGAACGAACTGCCCGAGAGTTCCCCAACCCCAGGTAGTTCCAGCTCAGGCAATTCATAATCCTCGACGGACCTGCTCCCCAGGTCGCGCCATTTCTGTATCAATAGAGGTGGAAGAATCAACCGGAGAGGAAGAAACTGTCACCACTGGGCTTTTCAAACTTACTTCGGATCCGTTACCCTGTAATTTACTCACTATTGCTTGGACGGAGATTGAATCCGGGCCCGTGCGTCTACGTTTACGATCATCTGCCAGCTCTAACCCTTCCTCATCACTGTCCACTGCCATGTTATCAACCACCCCCACCTGAGTACTCAGTAAGCTCGCACTCCCACTCCCCACAACCTTCTTACCATTCTGCTTCTCGCTTAATTGGCCCGCAGGTATGTTTTCCTTACCTGCCTCCTTCTCTTGAGTGACCTTTCCATTCATAGAGTGTTTAGGTACCGTGGTCTCGTTATGATTCCTGTCTAGTGTTGGCACTATGGCCTGGCCCCCTGGCTCCCTTAACCACTTCACATTTAATACCTCACCAACCCTACGAGATGGGGCCTTCAGCCAGTCGCCCCCCTCTCGTGTAATCTCCTCAGGCTTCAATGTAAAAATTTTCTCACAGTATCTGTCATTATGTCCCAACAGCCCACAGATGTAACAGAAATTACCCAGTCTTTCATACTTGAAGGATATATAGGCCCATTCCTCCTTACCCTTCCTGATCTTCTTCATTCTCTTCAAAGATTTTCTCACATCAATAGATACTCTAAGGCGCATAAACTGCCTTCTCAGCGCGGCATTGTTATTCGGATCATACTCCCGATACTTACCGATGAAGTCCCCAATCTGTCTGCCTACTCCTTCAGACATAGAGCCTATCGGCAAGTCATATATTTGGACCCAAAAATCTGCAAAGTTCAACTCAACCAATTCAGGGGACGGCTCGTCCTTCCATACAGCAAGGACCAATATGTGATTATCGAAGGACCATGGACCTCCCTCCAGAACACGAGCCAAATCTACCGCATGGTAGAATTCGAACACATACTTATTTGCAGCTAGTTCAGAAATTGCCACACCCCTCCCAGGTCTCCAAATAGTTGCCATCCTCGCCTTCATGGCTACAGTGTTTATTGATCGGTCCAACAGGAAGCGACCAACAAGGGTTAATCCACTATTTTTAGCAATAGGATTGGTAGAGGGACCAGAGAGGTCAATTTCCTCCTCCTCCCCGTCAGAAAGGGACAGATTGTTTATCTCTTTCTCCACCCCAGCCATAACACTGGATGAATTCCAGACAATGAAAGCAGAAGCCAAACAGCAAAACAGTGAGGACCAAGCACAACACAGGACGAATACCAGCCTATAGAATAGGAAACCAAGCAGCAAAGCAGAGAAGACCAAACCACAACTCAATCCCAACAACTTAGAAACTCACAGACCCTGCACTTCTTTGAATTTCAAGAAAACCAACAACCACAGCAGAAACTGCAAACTCAATCTTGGAACACAAATTCACAAACACGCAGATACTAATCGCCGATGGAGAATCAAAACCAAGCCAATCCAAACCACAGTCAATTCCACAAATAAAGGACAGAGAACACACCTGGGTCACCCTAAAAAGGTGAAACACAGATTAGGAAACGGACGGGAGATCAGAAGCCGGAGAGACTCGCCGGGCGGCGGAGCAAGGTGCGACGATGGTTGCCCGAGCCTCAGGTCTGGATCGCGCGACAATGAAGTCTCAAGAGCCGAATAGGTCGAGAGGGAGAATCGACAAGATACCGGGGAAGCACGACGGCAGGACCAACTCTCACAGCGCCGGCGGCGAAGGAGGGACAACCGGACTCGCGGCGGCGAGGCGGCAGGGGGTTAATAGGCGGTGGTGGCGGCGATGTTTTGGGCAGGGAAAGAAAGAGGAAAAGGGGAAGCGCGATTCATTTCTCGATATGTCATAAATGTTTTTATTTTAATAAATTAAATATATTAATCATCTTAATTTATTTAAATAATTTATTATTCCTTCCGGTTTATATTATTTGTCATATTTGATCAAATCACACGTATTAAAAAATGATTGATTTGCATTACATATTTATAGTAAGACTAAAATATCCTTTATCTCTCTTTATTAATATTCATCATTTATCATAGGCCTAATACACAAATAACCCCATGAATTTGTCCAAATGTTACAACTGTCCCCTCTCCAAACTTTCAATTATAACAACTTACCCCTTAAATTTGTCCAATTGTAAAATATAACCCCTTAAACTTGTCAAATTATAAAACAGAACCTCAAATTGCTGACATGAACTGCAATTGAAGAAACACATGAAATACAAAAGCTGCAACACTCGTGGAATGTGATAATACGATCTTTGGACCCAAAAAAATCAGTATTTAAGTAACCAAATCCCCAATTCTTCAACCTAACGGTCTTCTTTTTATTATTCCTATTCGTTTTTTAGTGATTTCTTGATTCAAAGTTTTGGGATATTATGGGGGTGAAAAGATATTTATATGGAGAAATAGCTCTATTGAAGATTTCATGGCGTGATACGAATTCGGGGAAATGTTTTTACGGTTGCTTCAAGTACAGGGTAAAAAAATCTCAATTTGGAGTTATGTTTTACAATTGGACAAGTTTGAGGGGTAAGTTGTTACAATTGAAAGCTGGGGCGACAGTTGCAATATTTAGACAAATTCAGGAGGTTATTTATGTATTAGGCCTTTTCCATAATATTCATTAAATTACACCGCTCATCGTACCTTGAAAAAATAAAATGATAAAAATCGTAACTAATACTAAACTCATTAATAGAGGTAAAATAAGAAAAAATTACATGAAAAAGTTAAAGTGATAAATAATATGAAACAACAAAAAATCTTCTCTCTGACAATTATTATGAACGGAATATATTCGTAAATTTATTTAAAATGACTTATTATCTTTATGAATTTGTTTAAAATTATATATTTTAATAAAACCACATGAATAAATAAATAAATGATAATAATAACCATAAAATTGACAATTAATAGGTGGAAGAAAGAGAAGTAATTAATTGAAAAGGATAGTATAAACAAAGATGATTTGAAAAAGAAAATATACCATTTGTGGCCACAAAAACGTCACATGTAATGCAGCCCAAAAACCATAGTAAATAATTTTTACCAAATAAAAACAAAGTTTTACCAAGCCAAGCCAAGCCAAGCCAAAACAAGCCAAGTATAAATAATTAGTACTGAAAAAAGCAGCAGCATCCACACTTGTGATCTTTTTATTTCCTTTTTATCTCAACCATTAGTTCTTTGTTTTTTTTATAAAATTACTTTTACAGCCTTTAAAGCATAAAACTCTCTCACTCACTCACTGAGATTTCCTGCATTCAATGACGTCTGCTTCGGGAACCCCTCCCTTTTTATATTATTATTTCATCAGTTTCCTTCTATTTTCGCACCTTCAATTTTTTTTTACCTTTTTATTTTCTACTGCTCTTTTCACTTCCTGGTAAAAAAATATATATATCGACATGGATAAATTCACGCAGAAAGAATATTTTATCTGAATAAGAATATTTTATTAACAAATTATGGTTTATGAGTCTAGTTTTAACATAGGATAATCAAATTATCTAGTTTTGTATAATAATTTAAAGCTAAATGTATAGATAAAATAAGAAGTCTACCTCAATTAGATAAGAGAGAAAGCGATAATTTTACTAATTAAGAGTATAATAAGGGAGATTAGAGAGTAGAAAAAACTGATTGATTGTGATTATTATGATTATAACTTCTTGTTATTTATATACCAGACGACTTCTATCTTATTTCAATCTCTTTATAATAAGCATCATTTTTTTTTTTTTGAAAAAGCATAAAGTTTGATTCAATCTTGTTATAAATAAAACTTAAAATCTTAATCTATCCAGAATTTTGAAAGAAAGTTAACAATATTTTTTAAAAAGCTTTTATTTTATCTTTATATTAGTTGAGATTTCACTAATAGGTCATACGATAAAGACTAAGAATCCATTTGTCTCACATGTTAATTACTTTTTGTTGTTGCTGTTGCGGTTGCTAATAGTTTTAGGTATTTGGTTAGTTAACTCATGTTAGTTACCTCACGAGAAGTTTTAGATGTTTGGTTAGTTACCTCATGTTTGCTTTTACATCTGAAAAGCAACATTAGGTGTTTGGTTAGTGACCTCATATTTGCTTTTTACACCCAAAAAACAGCCTTTTACAAAAGCAGAGAATCTATGCTTTTTGAAAAAACAGATTTTTCTAACAGTAAACCGTACCAGCAAATAGCAACAACAAATAGCAAACCGTAACGGCAAACAGCAAACAACAACAGCAAACAGTAGGTAAAACAAACGAGCCCTAAATTCTAAATAGGACAAAAGCATATGTTATCAAATAATAAATCAAATAGAAAAACAAATATTTGGAAAGATCACTACTGTGCAGATGGACCCTAACTGACCAAATTAATTTTGTCCATTAGAATCATGTGAATACTACTGTGGGATAGATCAAGAGTTAGAGCCCGTTTATTGTTAGGGCCCGTTTATTTTACCCATTGTTTGTTATTGCTGTTTATTGTTTGCTGTTGTTGTTGGAAAATGCCGTTTTTCAAATGTAAAAGGCAAACATGAAACCACTAACTAAACACTTAAAACTCTTTATTTTGAAGTGAAAATGTAAATATGAACATAAAAATTAGCAACCAAACACCCCTTTAGTGTTGTTTTAGGGGTGCTTATTTCAACTTTTCGGAATAACTTTTAGCATTCACCCCAAAGCTTAAGAAACACAGTGTTTGCGTAGATTTATAAAACAACCGTTTTTTTTATGAAAATATTAGATTTGGAGTTTTTCGCTCAATGAAAAAAGGTTTGTATTTATTTAATTTGGATAAAATTATTTTCTTATTTTTATAAAACACATTTATTTTTTAAAATTTATTCCTATCCTTATAACATTATTACCGAACAAACAAGTCTTTTTCCCGTTCAATACATTATTATTTAGTTATTTAAGTTATCTTTTATTAATTTAAGTACTATATTTTTTATAATTTATTTGTTGATTAATTAAAAACATATGCATACCAATAATAATAATTAATCACAATTTTACCAAATATTAATAATTAGGATCCGTTTGTTTTACCTAATATTTGTTGTTGCCGTTACGTTTTGTTGTTTGGTGTTGGAAAATGCTGTTTTTTCAAAAAACAAGGAGTCTTTGCTTTTGTGAAATGTTACTTTTCAAGTGTAAAACATAAGCTTCATAACTAAACACAAAAAACACTACATTTTAAAGTAAAAAGACAAAAATGAACCTAAAAAGGAGCAAACAAAAACCATTTAGGGTCCATTTGTTTTACCTACTGTTTGCTGTTGGAAAAAATTGTTTTTCCAAAAAACAGAGATTCTATATTTTTGTAAAATGCTGCTTTTCGGGTATAAAATGCAAACAGGAGATCACTAACCAAACACCTAATATTGTTTTTCAGATGTAAAAGGCAAACAAGAAGTCACTAACCAAACACTTAAAATCTCAATTTTGAAGTGAAAATGCAAAAAAGGAGTATTAAAAGGAACAACCAAACACCCCTTAATCCGCTAATATAACAACAAACAACTAATGCAATAGCAAACAACTATCAATTCACATTTTAACCAAACACATCCTTAACCCATGGTTAGCATAGATAGAATAATAACTACTATAAAAATAAAATTTCCTTATCAACCATAATCCACAATATTATAAATCCCAACAGAAATGCAAATATCACTAAAAATGATGTTGAAATATGACTATAACATAATCTCAAGGGTTAAATTACAAAATCAATAAAGCTAGTCAATGATATTAATTAATTAAAATTTATACGGTGGGCCTATCGAGGCAACGGGAGGGAAGGCCCAGGTGATACCCACTGCCACACCCTTCTGCTACCAAATTTCTTTAACTTATTATAAATACCAACCCTAACCCCCTCCTCCCCTCACACTCCACTCTTTTCCCCAAGTTAAAAAAAAAATCCCCATTTCTTCTACTTTCACAGACTTTCAATCCTGATCTTTTCTGCAATTAACTATGTCTTCTTCTACCTCTGCTCCCCCTATGCTTACTCACAGTGCTAGTGCACCTGCTCAGTTCTACTTAGACGAGAAGTGGAAGCTCTCCAAGAAGGAAACCTCGTCGAGAAGTTGTAACCGGTCTTCCACCTCGCCGTTAATGAAGAATTCTCCGTCTCAGAGGAGGTGTTCGTTTACTAGAAAGTGTGCTAGATTGGTTAAGGAGCAGAGAGCTAGATTTTACATCATGAGGAGGTGTGTTACTATGCTCATTTGCTGGAGAGATTATACTGATTCTTGAGTGGGAATTCAGGGGATTTTGAGAGAGATCGGACCAATTTTGGGAGGAAAGTTTGGATCTTTTTTCCTTCTTGATGAGATGGGTTTTGGAAAAACAAAAAACCCCCAATTTCGAGGCATCCAGAGGAGGAAGATGAAGATGAACAGGGATGGAGGAGATCGATGATGATCATATTTATATATTTATACATGTATATATAATAGTTGAATAGTTGAATATTTTTGTACCACTTTTTTGTTGTTTGGATTTAGATTTGAGATGCTTTAATGGTACTGTTACTTTCACTATGAGAGGCTACTGAGAATCATGATGATAGAGAGAGAAAGGAGATAACTTTCATTACTATTTCTCATATTCTTCAAAAATTCATGATCAAACTCTATTTTTTTTGTCAAATTGAGTTGTGGGTTTTGTTTTATTTGATGATTCCAATGATGGGTTTCTCTTAGTTTCTTCTTGTTTCACTTAGTTTCTTGTAATTTCACCTAGTTTCTTGTAGTTTCACCTGGTTTCATGTGATTTCAAATGACCCTCTTTTCTTCTACTGTGAATTTGATAGAATGAGAAAGAGAAAGAGATTCCATTCAACCATTGCAGGTGAGAGGTCTGTTTGGATCTGATGTGGTAGGCTAGGCTGCATTTAATTTTTTTTATATTAATATTTTTTTAATAGGAAGGAATCATGACGTTTCAAAATGAATAAAATACTTCAAATCTGAGAGGTAGATGCATCAACGTGGTAATATAGGGACTAAATAAATATTTTTCTTCCCTATTTTTATTTATATTGAATTAATTAAATGAAGATTTTTTGTTTTATAAAAGGATAAGTTTGAATTTTCTATTTTTTTGGGCTACCTAAAAATAGAGATAAATTGTCTAAGATTTGATAAGGCGTTTGAATTTTCTGTTTCCAAGGGTAAAATGGGGAATGTGAAATTACTTTTTAGAACAAAAATTAAACTTTATCCTAAACGGAAGTAAAAAAAAGAAAATGTATTTTTTTTACTGCTAAACTCGATTGAAAGAGGGCTCGAATCACAAGGTCATGTGATATTATACCTATCCAAAATGACGATTCTATCCTGCGATCTTGGGGGCATTGACCATGGAACAGGACCACTTTGACCGGTTATCCTAAACGGAGGGTATTTTGGTCAATTAACATAATGAATGTGTACCTGTAATAAAATGAAAAGGAGGAGGGTATTTAAGTCTATAAAAAGTAAAATTACAGCTGGGTTTCCCTGTAGATGTTGATACTGTGGGTGTGTGTACTGAGAGGTATCATGGAGACTCTGACCATTCAATAAAAAATGGAAACCTTTGGAAATCATAAACTCTCAATTTTTAAATTAAGCCAAACAACTTTTTTGGCTTGTGATATACAGATCACTTTTTTTATTTTTATTTTTAGAATATCATGTAAATTAATTAATAAATAAGTACTACAGTACTTGCTTTGGAATTAGTAGGTTTGTATTGTATCCCTTTGCTGACATTTTCCAGAATTACACATGCCAAATTCTCTAATTTATATATGTGTCATCAATAAGTTTTTGCCATAAGATTATTTATGGTCTTCATTTTCTTATGTTTAAATGAAAATTTTAAGGTTTAATTTTGTTAAATCAACTTTTTGGATTCACATTTTATCATTTAAGTTCATGAATTTCAATTTTTCAATGTTTGATCATTTTTTGTCTCAGTTTTCCCATTTATCTCGTTTTTTTTCCGTGTCCCTTGTTTACAGGAAATTATAGAACGACGGGATCCTCAAAAGGATCTCACGCATCAAACAACATGTGCCATTTTTGTCATAAAAATGACATATGTCAGTGTGATGTGTGGGATCCTCCAAGGATCCAATTCTCGCTATAAATAGGATACTGAAGTAAATTTTCCTTTAGATAAAACTGTTCACTTATTAGCTGAAACCATCAAAGGGATGTGATTGCAATGACGATTTAGAAGGGTTAGTAAAGAAAATGTTAAAGTAATCTTTATTGGAAAGGAATTATAGTAGGAAGGTAAGAATTCACAAGGGAATATGAAGGGATTGAAGATCCATTACTTTATATTTGTGTGTTTTGAAGAGGATTGATTGAATAGCTACTTAAGATTCAAAACCAATCCATATTATTTCTCGCGCCACTATCTTTAGCGCGAACAATATAAATCCAAGTAGAATGGTCCTCAATAAGAATACTATAAGCAAGTTTAGTAAATAAAGTAGCACTCATATCGAACATGAACCAGATTTCAAGCCCCCATGTCCCAAAATGATTAAGACCAGCTCCCATGTCCCATCCATCACATATCTTGACACCCCTCTTCAAATATTTGGTGATGTCAATCGATACTGAGTACAAACATAACTAATTTAACTGTCGTACTATCTTCGTCTATCCTCAACATTTCACTTACTCTACTAGCCACTTTAAATATTGAGTCTTTGTCTTTGGTGTTGAGGGGGAGATCCTCCAATCTAATAAAAAAAAATTCACACATATTCAGATCATTATGAGATAATTGATGGATTCCTTCAACAACCTATAATATTACTAATTGACAATCATAATACCACAAGGCATTATTATCGACCCTTTCTCTATCCTTTTCCGATTCAAATTCCACAACAAACATCCTAACCACATTCATTTATGTGAAAACTTAAGGACCCGTTTGTTTTACCTACTGTTTGCTCTTGGAAAAATTTACTTTTCCAAAAAACAGAGATTCTTTACTTTTATAAAAGACTGCTTTTCAGATGTAAAAGATAAACATGAGTTCACTAACCAAACATCTAATGCTGCTTTTCAGGTGTAAAATGCAAACAGGACACTAACCAAACACCTAAAACTCTCATTTTTGAAATGAAAATGCAAATAGGAGCATGAAAAGAAGCAAACGCCAATTCGTCTTCTATATGTTGTTTATGTTTTCAAATAACACTTCATGATTTTTTTTTCATATATATATATATATAGAGGAGGGCTCTTATAAGAACCCTTTCTTAGGTGAGGACACTTGCTTAGGTGAGAACCACCTAAAACTACGTAGTTTTGAGTCTAAAAATTAAAAAAAAATGCTGCTGCCATGGGAGTTTGAACCTTGGACCATTTGTTTACACTCCTTATTACTTACCACTGAGCTAATTACTTTTCTTGTGTGCTATGTCGCGCGCTGATTAATATACCACTGCACTTCTAACTTCTATTGTTTAATATTTGACGCATGCACTTATTAATATCGATTAAATATGCATTATAATGAATTATTAATAGAAAAAAAAGAAACGTGCATAATAATTAATTATTAATAGAAAAAAAATCCAAGAACATGCTCTAATTTCTTATTTATTTAATTCCTCCATATTTTTGTAATTTATGTTTTAAAATGTCAAGGACGATGTTCTAAATATTGTTTAATATTTGACGGATGCACTTATTAATATCGATTAAATATGCATAATAATGAATTATTAATAGAAAAAAAGAAATATGCATAATAATGAATTATTAATAGAAAAAAATACAAGAACATGCTCTAATTTTTTATTTAATTCCTCTATATTTTTGTAATTTATGTTATATAAGAAAATATACGTTTCGAACATGAGTTATAAATTATATTATAGAACAAACACGAACTATAAAGTTTAGAACGTACGATATATTTTTTAGAACATACGTCATGTTTTTTTAGAACATGTGTTATGTTTTTTCGAACATGAGTTATAAATTATATTATAGAACAAATGAAAAAACGATCCAGATATCTACTGATTTTTTTAAAACATTATACTTAATTTTTGGAACATAAACTATAAACTTTAGAACATGTGTTATGTTTTTTAGAACATGCGTTACGTTTTTTCGAACATGAGTTATAAATTATATTATAGAACAAATACAAAAATGATCGAGATATTTACTGATTTTTTTAAACATTATACTTAATTTGGAGAACATAAATTATAAAGTTTAGAATTATGTAACATTATTTAGAACATCGTCCTTAACATTTAAAAACATAAATTACAAAAAATATAGAGGAATTAAATAAATAAAAAATTGGAGCATGTTTTTGGATTTTTTTTGTTCTATTAATAATTCGTTATTATGCACATTTCTTTTTTTTTTCTATTAATAATTTATTATTATGCAGATTTAATCGATATTTAATAAGTGCATATGTCTAATATATATTTTTTTTTTTGATAAAAATGCGTACATCATTTTATAGATAAGAAAACAACAAGTACAATAAGAAAAGTAAGGAATAAAACCTTACATAAGTACTGGCTATGCCTAGTACAGAATCCACAAAGGTAAGAAAATGACTACAAAGAGCAAAATAAACCATTAAAGGTACAAATAAAACAAACAATAGATTGCATATGTCTAATATTAAACAATAGAAGCTACATGGATAATGGTATATTAATCAGCGCGTTCCATAATGGATAAGGAAAACAATTGTTGTTTAAAAAAACAGTAAATATATGGACCATTTTTGCATTTGTTCTATAATATAATTTATAACTCATATTCTAAATAACATAACCTATGTTCTAAAGTTTATAGTTTGTGCTCCAAAAATTAAGTATAATGTTCTAAAAAAATCAGTAGATATCTGGATTGTTTTTTCATTTGTTCCAAAAATATAATTTATAACTCATTTTCGAAAAAACATAACACATGTTCTAAAAAACATAACGTATGTTCTAAAGTTTGTAGTTTGTGTTCCAAAAATTAAGTATAATGTTATAAAAAAATCAGTAGATATTTGGATCATTTTTTCATTTTTTCCAAAAATATAATTTATAACTCATGTTCGAAAAAACATAATACATGTTCTAAAAAACATAACGTATGTTCTAAAAAATATGTCGTACGTTCTAAACTTCATAGTTCGCGTTTTAAAAGTTAAAATATATGTTGTTTCAAAAAAAAAAAGTTAAATTATATGTTATAACGTATGTTTAAAAAAATATATTTTCTTATATAACATAAATTACAAAATATTAAGGAATTAAATAAATAAGAAATTGGAGCATGTTCTTGAATTTTTTCTATTAATAATTCATTATTATGCACATTTTTTTTCTATTAATAATTCATTATTATGCACATTTCTTTTTTTTTTTTCTATTAATAATTCATTATTATGCATATTTAATCAATATTAATAAGTGTATACGTCAAATATTAAACAATGAAAGCTACAGTGCGATGATATATTAATCAGCGCGGCACATATTACATAAGGAAAGTAATTGGCTCAGTGGTAAGTAATTTGGAGTGTAAACAAATGGTCCAAGGTTTGAACCTCCATGACAGCAGCGTTTTTTGTTTAATTTTTAGACTCAAAACTACATAGTTTTAGTGGTTCTCACCTAAGAGGAGGTTCTCACTTGATTCCTCATATATATATATTTTGCTAACTGGAGTTTCTAAAATAACAAATTTATTTTCAATTATGTTAGGCAATCAACCTATAGGGAAGACTAAGAATTCATTAATATTTTGGAACTCAAATTAGAGTTGTTGCTTAACAATTAATTCCCAACCTACACTTATTAAGCAATACATTATCCTCTTTAATTGGGATTATTAATAACGAATAATGTAAATCTTATCATGAATCAATTATATTATATATATATATATATATATATATAGAGGAGGGCTCTTATGAGAACCCTTTCTTAGGTGAGGACACTTGCTTAGGTGAGAACCACCTAAAACTACGTAGTTTTGAGTCCAAAATAACAAATTTATTTTCAATTATGTTAGGCAATCAACCTATAGGGAAGACTAAGAATTCATTAATATTTTGGAACTCAAATTAGAGTTGTTGCTTAACAATTAATTCCCAACCTACACTTATTAAGCAATACATTATCCTCTTTAATTGGGATTATTAATAACGAATAATGTAAATCTTATCATGAATCAATTATATTATATATATATATATATATATATATATATATAGAGGAGGGCTCTTGTGAGAACCCTTTCTTAGGTGAGGACACTTGCTTAGGTGAGAACCACCTAAAACTACGTAGTTTTGAGTTTAAAAATTAAAAAAAAAAATGCTGCTGCCATGGGGGTTTGAACCTTGGACCCTTTGTTTACACTCCTTATTACTAACCACTGAGCTAATTACTTCTCTCGTATATTATGTCGCGCGCTGATTAATATACCACTGTACTTCTAGCTTCTATTGTTTAATATTTGACGCATGCACTTATTAATATCGATTAAATGTGCATTATAATGAATTATTAATAGAAAAAAAAGAAACGTGTATAATAATTAATTATTAATAGAAAAAAATCCAAGAACATGCTCTAATTTCTTATTTATTTAATTCCTCCATATTTTTGTAATTTATGTTTTAAAATGTTAAGGACGATTTTCTAAATATTGTTTAATATTTGATGCATGGACTTATTAATATCGATTAAATATGCATAATAATGAATTATTAATAGAAAAAAAAGAAATATGCATAATAATGAATTATTAATAGAAAAAAATACAAGAACATGCTCTAATTTTTTATTTAATTCCTCTATATTTTTGTAATTTATGTTATATAAGAAAATATACGTTATGTTTTTTCGAACATGAGTTATAAATTATATTATAGAACAAACACGAACTATAAAGTTTAGAACGTACGATATATTTTTTAGAACATACGTCATGTTTTTTTAGAACATGTGTTATGTTTTTTCGAAATGAGTTATAAATTATATTATAGAACAAATGAAAAAACGATCCAGATATCTACTGATTTTTTTTAAAACATTATACTTAATTTTTGGAACATAAACTATAAACTTTAGAACATGTGTTATGTTTTTTAGAACATGCGTTACGTTTTTTCGAACATGAGTTATAAATTATATTATAGAACAAATGCAAAAATGATCGAGATATTTACTAATTTTTTTAAACATTATACTTAATTTGGAGAACATAAATTATAAAGTTTAGAATTATGTAACATTATTTAGAACATCGTCCTTAACATTTAAAAACATAAATTACAAAAAATATAGAGGAATTAAATAAATAAAAAATTGGAGCATGTTTTTGGATTTTTTTGTTCTATTAATAATTCGTTATTATGCACATTTCTTTTTTTTCTATTAATAATTTATTATTATGCACATTTAATCGATATTCAATAAGTGCATATGTCTAATATTAAACAATAGAAGCTACATGGATAATGGTATATTAATCAGCGTGCTCCATAATGGATAAGGAAAACAATTGTTGTTTAAAAAAATAGTAAATATATGGACCATTTTTGCATTTGTTCTATAATATAGTAATTTATAACTCATATTCTAAATAACATAACGTATGTTCTAAAGTTTATAGTTTGTGCTCTAAAAATTAAGTATAATGTTCTAAAAAAATCAGTAGATATCTAGATTGTTTTTTCATTTGTTCCAAAAATATAATTTATAACTCATGTTCGAAAAAACATAACACATGTTCTAAAAAACATAACGTATGTTCTAAAGTTTGTAGTTTGTGTTCCAAAAATTAAGTATAATGTTCTAAAAAAATCAGTAGATATTTGGATCGTTTTTTCATTTTTTCGTCAAATATAATTTATAACTCATGTTCGAAAAAACATAACACATGTTCTAAAAAACATAACGCATGTTCTAAAAAATATGTCGTACGTTCTAAACTTCATAGTTCGCGTTTTAAAAGTTAAAATATATGTTGTTTCAAAAAAAAAAGTTAAATTATATGTTATAACGTATGTTTAAAAAAAATATTTTCTTATATAACATAAATTACAAAATATAAAGGAATTAAATAAATAAAAAATTGGAGCATGTTCTTGAATTTTTTCTATTAATAATTCATTATTATGCACATTTCTTTTTTTTTCTATTAATAATTTATTATTATGCATATTTAATCAATACTAATAAGTGCATGCGTCAAATATTAAACAATGAAAGTTACAGTGCGATGGTATATTAATCAGCGCGGCACATATTATACAAGGAAAGTAATTGGCTCAGTGGTAAGTAATTTGGAGTGTAAACAAATGGTCCAAGGTTTGAACCCCATGGCAGCAGCGTTTTTTGTTTAATTTTTAGACTCAAAACTACGTAGTTTTAGTGGTTCTCACCTAAGAAAATGCCATCACCTAAGAGGAGGTTCTCACTTGATCCCTCCCCTATATATATATATATATGGAAAATCAATGGATAGAATATATTTAGATATTGGACCTTATCTAGCTACTTCAATTATTTTTTGTATGACTATTATATTTTTATTAATTGATTTGATTTATGATTATTTCGCTATATATATATATATATATTAGACCTAGTTTATTGATTATTAATTATAATATAATCCAATTGTATTTTACGGATTGTTAGTTAGATATTAAAAGAATAAAAGCACAAACGTTAATTTTATTTTATGTAACCTACTCAACAAATATATAAAATTTAGGTGAACTTTGACAAGTTCGTATTGTATCCATATATACTCGGATTTATTTTGTTTAAAAGTAATATATTTGTTGTTGTCGTTCCAAATTAGTGGGCGTTAATTCAGTTTATTATTATCATTATTATTGCAAGTAATGATTTGTAGCAATAGATTTTCGAGTCCATTAAGAGACGTTTTCTAAAGATTTTTTCTCACCTTAGAATTTTTTATGTAATAGTTTATATTATACTATTAATTAAGATTATCAATTAAGCATATCATAAACATAAAAAATATTGTTTTTTTTTTTTTTTGAGAAAACATAAAATTTATTGCTTGACCCATGAATAAACTAGAAAAATGATTTGTTAATTTTTTTTTTTAAGTCCCAATTTAGTTTTCTTTATTATAGCTATTTTTTAAAGGGTAAATAATTTATTAGTCCCTTAGTTTTTACCTAACACACTGTTTAGTTTTCATATTTTAAAAAACACATTTTAAGGTCCTTATCTTTTGCCAATATTAACCTTATGGTCCTTTTATCTATTTTTTTAGATTTTTAACGGAACATATCTTAGCTTTTAGGACAACCACTATACAATACAAGTCACCATATTACTCTGTTATTTTATATATATCTGTTTATGCTAAAATATAACGATTACAAGTCTAAAAAAAATAGACAAAAGGACCAAAGGGTTAATATTGGCAAAAGTTAGGGATCTTATAATGTGTTTTTCAAAATAGAGGGACTAAACAGTGTGTTAGGTAAAAAGTAAGGGACTAATAAATTATTTACCTTTTTTAAAACCCAAGAAGTAAAAGTAGTATATATATATATATTTTTTTTTTTTGATATAGAGAAACTGCTCTTGATCATAGGCGGTTTTAAGGGAGACAAGCTAGACGCCATTCTAGAGCCTCCAATTTTAGTTGTTTTTTTCCTTTTATTTATAATAATAGTGATAAGATAAAAAAAAAAAACAACCTACGATACTAATGTATAGGCTACAATATTAACAATACAGTAGAATATAAATCCACAACAGAAAACAAAAATAAGACAAGTTAGGATCTATTTATTTCAGTTCTCTACTGTTAGCTGTTTATGTTTGCAGTAGCTTTTTTTTTTTTTATTATTGTTGAAGCGGTTTGTTAATAGTTGTTAGTGTTTAGTAAAATTATATTAAATTGTTCTTGTTAGTATTTAAAATGTCTAATATGGACATGTTTTAAATTAATCCATAAATAAATTATCAATATAAAAAATGTATTACATAAAATAATAAAAATATTCTAAATAAAATTTTTATTGAAATAGAAATAAGGTTAAAGAAGAAACAAAATAGAAAATAGGATAATTTTGTCAATAGCAAATAACTACAAGCATCTCTTCATGAAAAGCTCCAAAACACTACTGTTTCTAGAAAAAAAAATGTTAAACACTGTGATTATAATTAAATGTTAGGTTTGAAATGAAACGCTAAACACTACTCCAAAAAACGGAAACAAACACTCTCTTAAAATAAAAATCCACCCTTAAACATAAAACTAATCCTTTCATGTATAGTGAATTTAATACAGAGATTACAAACAGTAAAAATGAAAGTTTTTTTTGTTTCTTTGTCGGGGTTTGATTGTTTGGTTGGTGCCAACCTAGTTGGGATTAACCTTCTTCCTTCCCTCCTTGAAACCCAGTTTCACTAAAAAAAAAAATACAGAGATTACAAACACAATATTAAAAAAAATCCATTCTTAATTTTGCATCACTATCAGATATTATGATATAATACTAATATAAATAATAATATTGCAATTATTTAGAAGTATATAATATCGAGGAACTCTACGAGTATTTATTTATTCGGAGATGAGGCAAAGATCCCACAAGATGAGATAACATCCCCCTTCTGCCTTCACCGACATTTTAGCTTTGGATGCAAAATGTCCTTCCCATCCTATCCTCAAATACTTTGGAGATTCCTTACCTCTGTCGGTTTGAATCCCTGCAGGTTCGAGTATTTCATGTGACGGATAATAATAAAAACTATTTTTGAGCATTAAGAGGGTGTTTGTTTTAGCTTTTCGGAGGAGTGTTTAGCGTTTCACTCCAAACCGCAGGAAAGATAGCGTTTGGTTAGTCTTAACATACATGCAGAAGAAATAGCTCATGTATTATCATAGATCTTGAAGAAAGAATTACAGAAAGTTGAGAGAGGAAATGAAGAAGATGAAGTTCTTCATCAAGTACATCGATACAGAGAGAGAAGAGAGAGATGAAAATTGAAATTAAAAATAAATTAATCCTAATAATTTCTATTTATAATAACAGTCCTTACATCATAAATGGACTGTGTACAAGTTATTGTTACAATATTGCCACTATATTAAATAACAGAATGTAAAATAGTTATAACAGAATAACGGAATGTAAAATAGTTATAACAGAATAATCATTAGTGCAAATTAAATATAATGCTGCAAATAATTATAAATTAAGCATATAAGTTAACACCCCCCCCCCCCCCTCAAGCTGGAAGGTGAACATTAATAACTCCTAATCTTTGTAATTGAAAATTGAAGGCAGGTGTGTGAAGGGGTTTTGTGAAGAAGTCAGCTAATTGTTCATTAGATCTAACAGGGAGTAAGTGAATCTTTCCAACTTGAACCTGTTGTCTGATATAGTGACAATCTAATTCAATGTGTTTCGTTTTCTCATGGAACACACTATTTTTGGCAATGTAAATTGCGGATATGTTATCACAGTATAACGTAGGAGGGTGTGACTCTAGCATATGTAAGTCATTTAGCAGGTATTGAAGCCATTGGACTTCACCGCAAGTAAGAGACATGGCTCTATATTCGGCTTCAGAAGAGGACTTACTAATGGTTTGTTGCTTTTTGGATTTCCATGATATAAGAGATTTTTCTATAAATGTACAGAAACCTGTAATGGATTTCCTAGTTTCTGTATAATTTGCCCAGTCAGAATCTGTATATGCCTTGATATGAATATCAGAGTTGGCATAAAGCATAATGCCTTGGGCAGGATTGCCTTTTAGGTATCTAAGTACCCTGTGTGCTGCAGCTAGGTGCAGTTCAGTGGGTTTGTCTAGATGTTGTGAAAGCTGTTGGACAACATAACTAAGGTCTGGCCTAGTGTTAGTGAGATAGAGTAGTTTGCCTACTAATCTCCTGTATGAGGTAATGTCCTCTAGTAAAGGTGAATTAGAGAAGTCTATTTTTGCCATTGATATGGGTGTGGAACATGATTTGCATTCTAAAAAACCAAATTCGGCTAGCATGTCAAGAACATATTTTCTTTGACACAAGTGTATCCCATTAGAGGTCCTAGATACCTCAATTCCTAAAATGTATTTGAGTTTTCCTAGGTCTTTAATGGTGAATTCTCTATCTAGGAAAACTTTTACCTCCCTTATGTCATTTTGATTGTCACTAGCAAGAATTAGATCATCAACATAGACAGTGATGGCTGTGAAACTATTGTTTTTCTTCCTAATAAAAAGTGAAGGATCGGCTAAGGATTTAGTGAAACCTATAGATTGCAGAGCAGTGGCTAGCTTTATGTTCCACTGTCTGCTGGCTTGTTTAAGCCCATATAAAGATCTGGTTAGTCTACAACTAGGATTAGGAATATGAGTATGTACTCCAGGAGGTAATTTCATGTAAATTTTCTCCTCTAGGTCCCCATGTAAAAAAGCATTGTTAATGTCAAATTGTTCTAAGTGCCACCCTTTGATGGCATCACAAGCTAATAAAACTCTCACTGTTGTTAGTTTTGCCACAGGGGAAAAGGTATCAAGGAAATCAATTCCCTCTTGTTGGGTGAAACCCTTGGCAACTAATCTAGACTTATATCTATCTATAGTCCCATCACTCTTTTTTTTTGATCTTAAAGGTCCACTTACAGTCCACTTCCTCTTTGTCATCAGGTTTAGAACATATCTCCCAGGTCTTATTGTTATTTAGGGCATTTAGTTCCTCTTGCATAGCTTGTTGCCATTCAGGGTGAATGACAGCTTGCTTGTAAGTTTTGGGTTCTTAATCTGTCATAAGAGCTACGGAGTAATTCTTTTGAGATTGAGAAAGTCTATCATATGAGATAACTTTCGACAGAGGGTGGTAAGTGGTACTCTCTATTGGTGTGGTGGAATGACCTTGTGCAATGGCACAATGGTAGTCTCTTAAGTATTGAGGCTATTTAGTCATTCTATTAGACTTCCTAATTCTAGGGTCAGAAGAGGTATTGGATGAAGGGATCTCAATATCCCTGTTGAGTGTTTCCTGAGAAATGGGAATTATGTGATTATCATTGTCTCTGCTAATAGGTTCTTGATATGGAAATACATCTTCATAAAAGATGACATTTCTAGTGATAGAGATTCTGTGGGAGTCTAGATTGAGGACTCTATAGCCTTTAGTTCCTGAGTGATATCCTAGGAATATACACTTTTCAGCCCTAACATCAAATTTCTTCCTATCTCTATGTAGAGTGGAAGCAAAGCAGAGACATCCAAATGATCTTAGATCATTATAATTGGGGATTTTATTGTTAAGCAGTTTATAAGGTGATACAAAGTCAATGACTTTGGAGGGTAACCTATTGATTATAAAAACTGCATGAGATATAAAGTAGGTCCAATATGAAATAGGCAATTTACTTTGAAATTGCAGTGCTCTAGCTATGTTCAGAATGTGCTGGTGTTTTCTTTCTACAAGGCCATTTTGTTGAGGAGTTTCAACACAACTGGTTTGATGTATAATGCCTTTGTCAGCATAGAAACTATCTAGCTTGAATTCTAGGCCATTATCAGTTCTAATAATCTTAATGGTCTTATTAAATTGTGTTTCTACCATGGATACAAATTTTTGAACCAATATAGATATGACTGACTTGACTTGAACAAAGAAAATCCATGTATATCTAGAATAGTCATCTACCACAGTAAGGAAATATTTGTTTCCATTAATACTAGTATTAGTGGGGCCCCATATATCCATATGAATAATATCAAAACAATTGCTAGTTCTAGACTTACTAATAGGGAAAGTAGGCTTCTTTTGTCTAGCTAAATGACATATATCACATACAATATTACCAATATTCAAATTGCCAATATATTTGTTTACATGTGAAAAACTAGATTGTCCTATGTGTCCAAGGCGATTATGCCACATCAAAACATTATTATAGCCACTATTATTATCAAGATTGTTCAAAGCGACATCACAAGATTGACTAACAGAATCATTGTTCACAACATCCACATTATTGATAACATGCTTATTAAAAAGAATATTAGTATTCAAGCAGGGTCTGTGCAATTGATAAAGTCCATCATTTGACTTAGCTAAACCAATCATCTTCCTCGTCTGTATATGCTGTATAAAACAGTCATTGTTAGTGAATTTAACTTCACAATTCAAGATATTGGTTAGCCTAGAAACTGAAATGAGATTATAAGCAAAATTGGGAACTAAAAGTGTATCATGTAGTATGAAATCCTCTGTGAATCTAATAGTTCCTATCTGAGATGCATATATTTCAATCTTATTAGGTAAGAGGACTTTCCAATTATCTACTGGTCTTAAGTCTTAAAACATCTCTTTTATACTTGATATGTGGTGGCTTGCCCCTGTATCAACTATCCAAGAGATTTTCTGTGTTTTTGCAAGTAAAGCAGTGTTTAACATACCTTCAGTGACATTGGTCACAGGGCAAATTGATGCTGTAGCACAGTTGATATGTGATGTATTACTGGGTGATGGAAGAAGCTTCAGTAGTTGTTGAATTTGTTCATTTGAGAGTTGATTCATTGCTGTATTGGTGTTGACTGGAGCTGCCCCCAAGATTCCATTTGAATTGTTCTCTGTTTGGTCTTCCGTGTCTACAAAATTTGCTCTGTTGACTTTGTTCTTGAACTTGTACCCCGGTGGATAACCGTGCTTCTTGTAGCAGCTATCCACAGTATGGTTCTTGAAGCCACAGTGAGTACACTTTTGACCAGTCGATCCAAATTTCTTATTGCCCTTTGAATTTTGTACAAAGGCTATGAGTTCTTGAAGATTTTGAGTCTGACTCTTAGGATTCTGGAGTAATGCCAGTAAGTCTTGACCAATATTAGTTGCATCTGAGGCTTGACTTTGGCTTTCGTGTTGAACTATCAGTGAGAATACCTTGTTGATGTTCAGAATAGGATCTGTGACCATTATTTGAGACCTTACTGTTGCAAATGTATCATTCAACCCTTTTAGGAAACAAACCACTTGACCTGCATCTCTATTCTTTCTGACTGTAGTTAGTGCATTGCACACGCAGCCTTCACAAACGCACTCTGGAATGTCTCTAATGGAGATATATTCATCCCAGAGCATATGTAGTCGTGTGAAGTAATCTGAGACCGATTTGTTACCTTACTTTAGAGTGTAAATTTCTCCTTGAAGCGTCGCTAAGCGAAAGACATCTGACTGTGCGAATCTTTCTTTGAGATTGACCCAGACTCTCCTTGCATCTCCCATCCACAAGACACTTTGAGCAATTGAAGTCGATAAAGACCTTACTATCCATGAAAGAACGAAATTGTTGCACCTCTTCCAGATGATAAATTAAGCCGAGTCACTTGCTGGTGCTTCAATCGTGCCATCTACAAAGTCCAATTTGTTTTTGGATGGCAAAGCCATCTTCATGTTCTGACTCTAGGAGTGGTAATCATTAGTTCCAGATAGCGGCGAAGTTACAAGAACAAGGGATGGATTTTCGCCGGAGTGAATGAAGAAAGGGCTAGATTCATCGGTTCTGTTCACCATAGTTGAAGATCGATGAATGAAAAAGAAAGATCGTAGAGAAATTGAAGAAGAACGAGGTGAAGAAAAGGGGATTGAAAAGAAATCGAAAAGCTCAAAAATTAGGGTTTCTGGAAATGGGAAATTATCGATCAGTGACCGATTTTCATGAAATTGGTGCGGAAATGAAGAGAATAATGCTCTGATACCATCTTAACATACATGCAGAAGAAATAGCTCATGTATTATCATAGATCTTGAAGAAAGAATTACAGAAAGTTGAGAGAGGAAATGAAGAAGATGAAGTTCTTCATCAAGTACATCGATACAGAGAGAGAAGAGAGAGAGAGAGGAAAATTAAAATTAAAAATAAACTAATCCTAATAGTTCCTATTTATAATAACAGTCCTTACATCATAAATGGACTGTGTACAAGTTATTGTTACAATATTGCCACTATATTAAATAACAGAATGTAAAATAGTTATAACAGAATAACGGAATGTAAAATAGTTATAACAGAATAATCATTAGTGCAAAGTAAATATAATGCTGCAAATAATTATAAATTAACCATATAAGTTAACAGTTAGGTTTATATAACCGCAACGTTTAGCATTTTTTCTGGAATCTGCAGCTTTTTGGAGCGTTTCACGAAAAGCTCCTATTTGGAGCGTTTCATACAGTTGTTTGTAGTTATTTATTATTTACAAAATTATCCCTCTTATTTCCACAAAATATGTATATTCTTTAACATTATTTATATTTCTACAACATAATTACCGGAAGAACAAGGTTTTGTTGCGTTCAATAAATTTTCTATTTTTTTTATATAGATTAATTGTTATTAATTTGTGTAACAATTTTTTTATTTTATAATAGAATAAGATGCAAAAATACCTCTATATTTATAGGTAGGAGCAATTTTACATTTAACGTCTAAAATGGTGCAATTATACTTCTAATGTTGGCAGCCAAAATCAATTTTAACTCTAACATTGAAAGGTTGGCTCAATTTGAGAAATAATTTATCAAATTGTCTTCTTGGTCATGAATATTATTATCTACACTTCACATGTGTACCATTTTATCATCGTTAGTAACAGATCACAAACATATGATTAGACATGAATTTTTTTTAAGGAAAAAAAATTTGTTGTCTTTTGTACGAGTTGGACAAAAAAAATTCAAATATTTCACCGAATTTATAAATATTAAATTTCAATTTTATTATTAAATCACAAAAAATATGGAATATCTTTTTTAAAACTACTGATATGTGCAATTGGTGTAGAATAAGAAATAAAATATCTATATTTTCTAATAATATTTGAAATCGATCCAACTTGCCAATGTTAGGGGTAAAATTGCTCTTAACTGTCAGCGTTATGGGTAAAATTGCACCATTTTAGACGTTAAGAGTAAAATGATTCCTAGTTGTGAACATTATGGGCAATTTTTCACATTTTTCCTTTTATAATTTCATCATTGATTAATTTAAAACATGTCCATTTTAGACATTTTAAATCCGAACAACATCAATTCAATGTAATTTTACCAAACACTAGTAATTAAACAGCTAACAACTTACTGAAATTGCAAACAGCTAATAGCTTACTGCAAACAGCTAACAGCAAACGCAACAGCTATTAGCTAACAGCTGAACCAAACGGGCCCTAAGTATCAACTTGATGAGGACATCTTATCCCTAGGCCCGAGCCCGGAGCAACGAAAGGCTACTCGAGGGAACCCACCAAGGGAGAGCAAAGAACAAGTCAAAACAGAGGACACGCGGGGTATGTCCAGCGGAGCGCCAGGTGTGGGAGATACCATCATGGGAGGAGGAGCAAGCAACGCAAGGACGCGGGGCGCCAACGGTCACCCGTGGGCGTGATTAGCAACATTGAGCAGGAGGCGCATCAGGAGATCAAACACGCGGGGCGTACACCTGGGGCGCCGCACGTAGATTTCCATCCTCAAGACCAACAAGCTCAGGAACCCAAAGACGCGGGGCGTATCCCTAATGACGTCGTGCGTAGCGACGACGAACCAGCAACCCTAAGCTCAGGAGCACATTTACGCGGGGCGTAACCTTTGGACGCGGGGCGTGTTTGTCCAGGAGAATACTTCTCCTCCAAGTTCCCACCTTGAGGGGACCAACTTCTGTCTACTCTTATTTACTGTTTTGCCATTACTCTCTTATTACTAGCTTGCCATGAACTCTCCCTTTCCCCACTTTACCCTTATATACATGCTATCCCCAAAACCCTATTCATGGGGTTTTGGTCTTTACCCTTGTTTGTTGGAAGGTATTTAAACCTTTCTCTTTGTAATGTTCTCTAACTTTTGATGAATTAAAACAATAGCCTCCATTGAGAGCTTGGGATTTCATATCCTTTGGGTTAACTCAACCTTCAAGTTTAGCTTGAGAAGATCAGATTCTTTGTTGGTTTACGATTAAAACCTTCAGTCGATTTCAATCTACATCAGTTGGTATCAGAGCCGAGTCGTTTTCCTTGACCGGAGACTTCTTCTTGGAGATGGTTCAACCACGTATCACCATCGAAGCCATTGGAACCTATGAACAAAGGTTTGAAGCACTAGAATCAAGCATGAAGGCAATGAATGACAAGATGAGTGAGTTTGAAGAAAGGCAAGAAGCAGATCGAAGAGAAAGGCGTCTTGATATGGAGAGGCTTATTCTTGAGTTTCGAAATAGCCACACCCAACCCGCCGGAGAGCCTCACCGGAGACAAGAGGAACAAACCCGCCATCTACTTGAACGGCAACCAACACCACCACCACGGATAACCTATGCACCCCAAGCAATAGACCCTCGGGTTCAAGAGGTAAGGCGGACTAATCCCGTAACCATTAGAAATGTGGATAGTGATAGTGATGGGGATTTGTTTGATGATTATGATATACCTAGGATTGCTAGGAATATGGGGATTAGGATTGATGATAATGCCATGAATGATAGGCCTAGGCATGATGTGCATGTAAATGATGTTGTTGGTCCCGCGTATGTGCGTGCCGGGAATATGGATATTGTGCATAATGATGTTGTAGGTGGTTACGAAAGGGGGAATGTGGGTTTGAATGACCCGTATGAGGGCCGAGGTAATAAGAGGGGTGGATATAGAGGCGAGCCGAATATGAGAATTGGGTATGGAGGAAATTTTGATAGAGATGATGCCTTCAAACTGAAAGTGGACCTACCGTCATTCGGAGGAGAACTCGATATAGAGGGCTTCCTTGATTGGTTGCTTGAGGTAGAGCGGTTCTTTGATTATGCGGGAATACCGGAAGATCGGAAGGTTCGGCTAGTAGCTTACCGGTTGAAAGGAGGAGCTTCAGTTTGGTGGGATAACATGAAGGAAGGAAGAAGAAGAGGAGGAAGGGAACCGATTAGATCTTGGTTAAGGATGAAATCGATGTTGCGGGAGAGGTTTCTACCACCCGACTATGAGTAGTACATCTACAGTTCATATCGGAATTGTTCCCAAGGTACTAGGAGTGTGCACGAGTACACCTCAAAGTTCTTGTGGCTTTCGGCAAGGGCTAACTTATCGGAAACCGAAAGCCAAAAGACTTCAAGGTATCTTGAAGGGCTGAGATACAACATCCAGGACCGGATTGGAACGCAAATGGTGATTCGGGTGCAAGATGCCCGTAATTTAGCATTAAAGGCCGAGGCATAGTTGAGCTTGAGAGGACGTGAAGGCTATATGAGAGCCGGGATAGAGAATACCTATGGAGGAAGAGGGGCTCCCAAGGGGATTGACAAGGGTAAGGGAGTTGCAAGTTCAAGCGAGCCCAAAGCGCCAAGTGCGGGAAAAGCACCTAGTGGAGATGTGAGGCCTTTTAAGGTGACACAACCCCCTAGGGGCAACAATCCTTATGCAAGGCCGGCTCCATTCAAGTGTTTCCGATGCAACGAGCCGGGCCCACCGTTCCAACGAGTGTCCCAAGAGAAGAAGCGCCAACATGGTTGAGCGGTATGAAGACGATGAAGAGTATGATGATGAAGGGGATGTTTGTTGTGTTCCCGTTGAGGATGAGTATGGGGAAGAATATGGTGGTGAGCACGCCATACATGTAGTGAGAAGGCTCTTGGTCTCGAGCAAAGTGGAATCGGATCAGCGACATCAATTGTTCCGAACCCGATGTCTAGTGCAAGGGGTGAAGTGCAATGTGATTATTGATAGTGGGAGCCAAGAGAATATTATCAGTGATACTGCAGCCAAGAGGTTTGGGTTAGTGATTGAACCGCATCCCAGTCCGTACAGTGTGGGGTGGATCAAGAACGTCGGAGAGTTGAAGGTCACTCAAAGGTGTAGGGTTCCTCTTGAGATAGGGGAGTACCGGGATGAAGTTTACTGTGACGTAGTGGAAATGGATTCGTGCCACCTACTGTTGGGATGCCCGTGGCAGTTTGATAGGGACGCTACCCATGCCGGAAGGAAGAATACTTATCGGTTTATGAAGGATGGCATTCGGTACGTTCTAACACCTCTATTGGGAGATACCAAAGACAAAGGGAAGTCTACTTTGATTGTTTGCCCGACTCATAAGGCGTTTATAAACGAGTGTGAGGAGAGTCAAACAGTCTATGTAGTGATGGTGAAGTCAAGCTCACCAAGTGAGAGGGTCGGAAGTGAATCGAAAGAAGTCCCGGAGGATGTGGGAAGGTTGCTTAATGAGTTCCGTGACGTCTTTCCGGAAGAGTTACCCGATGGGTTGCCACCTCTACGGGATATCCAACACCACATTGACCTAGTGCCGGGAGCTAGCTTGCCTAGTCTCCCTCACTACCGGATGAGTCCTAAGGAGAGTGAGGTAATGAAGGAGAAGGTGGATGAGTTGATAAGGATGGGCTATGTTAGAGAGAGTATGAGCCTGTGTGCGGTGCCGGCTTTGTTGACTCCCAAGAAGGACGGGTCGTGGAGGATGTGTGTGGATAGCCGAGCCATCAACAAGATTACTATTCGGTATAAGTTCCCGAATCCCCGACTTGATGATATGCTTGATCAATTGGGTGGTTCCAAGGTCTTTTCTAAGATCGACTTGAGGAGCGGGTACCACCAAATCCGGATCAAGGCGGGGGATGAGTGGAAGACGGCGTTTAAGACGCGAGACGGACTATACGAGTGGCTAGTGATGCCGTTCGGAATGACCAATGCACCGAGCACCTTCATAAGATTGATGAACCAAGTGCTACGTCCGGTGATTGGGAAGTTCATGGTGGTCTACTTTGATGATATTCTCATCCACAGTAAGATGATAGAAGAACATGTGGAGCACTTGAGAGCCGTGTTAGTTTTGCTCCGAGAGAACCAACTCTTTGCCAACACTAAGAAGTGTGACTTCGTGATGGAGAGTTTGGTGTTTCTCGGATATGTGGTCAGTGGGAGTGGCATCCGAGTGGATGAAGAGAAAGTGAGAGCTATCCGGGAGTGGCCGGCCCCGAAGACAGTTAGGGATATTAGGAGTTTCCATGGGTTGGCTACATTCTATAGGCAGTTCATCCGGAATTTCAGCGCGGTCGTGGCTCCTATGATCGAGTGTTTTAAGAAAGGTAGAGGCTTCAAGTGGGGGAATGAGCAAGAGAGTAGTATCGCCTTGATTAAGGAAAAACTAAGTACCGCTCCGGTTTTAGCGTTCCCAGATTTTGAAAAGCTCTTCGAGGTTGAGTGTGATGCAAGTGGAGTCGGAGTAGGGGGAGTGCTAATTCAAGAGCGGAGGCCTATAGCGTACTTCAGTGAGAAGTTGTGTGATTCTAGACAGAAGTGGGCCACGTATGACAAGGAGTTCTATGCGGTAGTGCGGGCTCTCAAGACGTGGGAGCACTACCTCATCGGGAAGGAATTTATGTTGTATACCGACCACCAAGCCCTCAAGTACTTGGGAAGTCAAAAACAACTCCGGACCTCCATGCATGCTAGGTGGTCCGCTTTCATGGATAAGTTTCCTTATCGACTTCTTCACAAAGCGGGTCAACAGAATAAGGTCGCGGATGCCTTAAGCCGACGGGTAGCCCTCTTAAAAATCTTAGCCTTGGAGTTAGTGGATCTTGAGCACATTAAAGGGGAGTACGAGGAAGACCCAGACTTTGGGCTTGAATGGGAACAATGTAGAAGAGGTACCGAGGAGAATGGATATCAGCTTGTGGACGGGTTCCTCATGAGGGGTAGCCAATTGTGCCTTTCGAACACGTCCATCCAGGAAAGAGTGATCCGAGAACTACACGGAGGGGTGTTGGGTGGACACTTTGGGAGAGACAAAACTTTTGAAGTGGTTAGCTCCCGTTACTATTGGCCTAAAATGAGGAAGGACGTGGTCTACATAGTGGAGCGATGTGAGGCGTGCCAAACCTCCAAGGGGCACGCTACTAATGCTGGGCCACTATGCACCTCCTGGTTGCGGAAACCATTTGGGAAGATCTCTCCATGGATTTTGTATTGGGGCTGCCAAGGACTCAACGGGGTATGGACTCCATATTTGTGGTGGTGGATAGGTTCTCAAAAATGGCTCATTTCATTCCGTGTCGAAAGACTAGTGATGCCGCCGCCATTGCTAAGCTTTTCTTCCGTGAAGTGGTAAGACTACATGGGGTACCAAAGACCATAGTATCGGATCGGGACACCAAGTTCGTTAGCCACTTTTGGCGGACCCTTTGGGCCATCCTCGGATCCACCTTGAAATTTAGTACCACGGCTCACCCGCAAACGGATGGGCAAACTGAGGCGGTAAACCGGACTTTGGGAAACTTATTGAGGAGCAAATGTCGAGATAAACCCAAGATGTGGGATTATGTGATCGCCCAAGCCAAGTTCGCCTATAACTCCACCGTGAGTTCAACCACCGGGAAGTCACCCTTCGAAGTTATGTACACCAAAGCTCCGAACCATTCGCTTGATTTGGGGGAGATTCCGAAGGGAGAGAGGAAGAGTGTGGCGGCCCAGAGTTTAGCCAATGACTACCACCAAATGCACCAAGAAGTGCGGGATAGTATTGAGAAGAAGAATAGTAGGGACAAGGCCAAGGTTGATGAGCACCGAAGGGATGTGCAGTTTGAGGTGGGGGATGAGGTAATGGTGTACTTGGGCAAAGAGCGACTCATGCACGCTCCTAGTAGCAAATTGAGACCGAGGAAATATGGCCCTTACCGGATTACCAAGAAGATGAGTGCCAATGCCTACCAACTAACCCTTCCCAACGGGCTTGGGAAGATGTCTTCTTCTTTTAATGTGCAGGATCTTAGCTTGTGGAAGTCGGAGGGGACGTTGCCAACCAAGGCATCGAAGGCGGAGTCCGACTCTTTCAAAGAAGGGGAGAATGATGAGGACATCTTATCCCTAGGCCCGAGCCCGGAGCAACGAAAGGCTACTCGAGGGAACCCACCAAGGGAGAGCAAAGAACAAGTCAAAACAGAGGACACGCGGGGCGTGTCCAGCGGAGCGCCAGGTGTGGGAGATACCATCATGGGAGGAGGAGCAAGCAACGCGAGGACGCGGGGCGCCAACGGTCACCCGCGGGGCGTGATTAGCAACATTGAGCAGGAGGCGCATCCGGAGATCAAACACGCGGGGCGTACACCTGGGGCACCGCGCGTATATTTCCATCCTCAAGACCAACAAGCTCAGGAACCCAAAGACACGGGGCATATCCCTAATGACGTCGTGCGTAGCGACGGCGAACCAGCAACCCCAAGCTCAGGAGCACATTTACGCGGGGCGTAACCTTTGGATGCGGGGCGTGTTTGTCCAGGAGAATACTTCTCCTCCAAGTTCTCACCTTGAGGGGACCAACTTCTGTCTACTCTTATTTACTATTTTGCCATTACTCTCTTATTACTAGCTTTCCATGAACTCTCCCTTTCCCCACTTTACCCTCATATACATGCTATCCCTAAAACCCTATTCATGGGGTTTTGATCTTTACCCTTGTTTGTTGGAAGGTATTTAAACCTTTCTCTTTGTAATGTTCTCTAACTTTTGATGAATTAAAACAATAGCCTCCATTGAGAGCTTGGGATTTCATATCCTTTGGGTTAACTCAACCTTCAAGTTTAGCTTGAGAAGATCAGATTCTTTGTTGGTTTACGATTAAAACCTTCAGTCGATTTCAATCTACATCACAACTTAAGTTTTTAGTTCAATTGGTTTCTTGACATACATCATAGCATCTTAAACCAAGTGGCCAAAAGTTCGAATCTTGTTAAATCCATTTATCGAGAATTTCAACACACAACAAAATGTATTTGTGTTGTACACGCTTCAACTAGTTTCTTGATATTTTCCGCCTCTTTGTAATCTCTATCTGGACAAAACATTGAGGCCACCCTGTTTCTAAAGAAAAATTAGCTAATTTTTATACATTATCAATAATATCAAACAATAAACAAGAGTAATTTACAAAACTAGACCCTAGGAGAATTCCATTTGCATTTTTAGACATTATTCAACACTATCAAACTAGACACTTCCAATACTTTTTTTTCAAAAATACCCTTACAAACTCCTTATCTTATTCTTCAACGCATCTTCTTTCCAATCTAGTAGGCAATTTAAACTAAAAAAGAGCAAACAATAGTCTATAGAACCATGGTTCAATCTGAGAACAACGAAGTGAACAAAAACAGAAACTAAGAACAGTAAAGTACAAATAGAAGTAAATTTTAAATGTTTAGAGTAAATATTTTCAACTCATCTTCTTCTTCGATTCATATTCTACATAATTTTGAATGTTTCAAATAAATTTAATAATTCACAAATGCGATATGAGTTTACATTTTATAAAATGAAAATTTTAATAGGAATACACATCATAAAGGATTGGAATGACATGGAATGGGTGGGAATGACATGGAATTACCCTAAATGTCATGATGAGTTGGAATGACATGGAATGTTTGTATCATATCTATCCTCCAAAAAGTAAATAGTCCTATCCTATATGCAAAACAACCTTTGTGGCTTGAATTCAAATGTAATGATGTTTCATCTATATCTAGATTAGACTTCTTTTGGAGAATTTAAATGAACTCTAACATTATTATTTTCAAACTTTGTTCTAAATTGATTTTATCCCAATTCCCATGATACTAGGACTATTGAATTATTATTATTGTGCACTTTAACTTTCCGGCCCTATTAGTAAGTATTGTGGGCTAAGACAAATTATTAATAATAGTAGGTCATATGTAGTGTTTACTTTTTCTTAATTTGGTCCTAGTAGTTGATTAGGGTCAACAATAAAACTTTGCTTTTTCTTTCATCTTTTTATGCAATCAAACAAAACAAAACAAAAACATCACTCCCATAAATTAGATTGAGAGCATATTAATCATTGGAATATATATCTTGGCGTGCTAAAGGAGATTCTTTCAAACAATAACTACTAAAACATACTTAACTTTGTTATTAAAAAGTTTAGTCTATATTAGATAATTACCTAAATAAAGGGACCTATATGGCTAATGCCTATGAAAATAAAGAAGAATGAAAACTTGACCACTCCTACAAATCCTAAACTACCTCTCCTATTACATCATCATTCAATATCTTACTTCATATTTATATTTAGGGCAATTAATTTATTAGACAAAACACACTGTTTAGTTCCTGTATTTTCAAAAACATACGGCAATGTCTCTAACATTTTTTTCGGTGAACTGTTTAGTCCTTCCGTCTCTTTGTTAGATTTTTTACCGTTTATAAATTCGAAAATGATTAAATTACCATTTACTATTTATCAGTAAAAATCAATTCACACCTCTATACATTTCTCTCACAACTCTCGCTCACAAAAAAAATGGAGAAAGAATTGAATCCATAACCCATAATCGAATCACTTACGCTCACTCTTCCTGTTTGAATTGAAAGGTAGAAATCGACTCAAATCTCGCTTACTCTTCCTATTCGAATAGATTTGGATTCAAATCCAAATTGACTAATAGAATCTTCATGAGAGTCTAACGGTAGG
This sequence comes from Euphorbia lathyris, assembly GCF_963576675.1. Classification (NCBI taxonomy): domain Eukaryota; kingdom Viridiplantae; phylum Streptophyta; class Magnoliopsida; order Malpighiales; family Euphorbiaceae; genus Euphorbia; species Euphorbia lathyris. Next base: position 71,811,846 of record NC_088913.1, read on the forward strand.
GACTAAACAGTTTACCGAGAAAAACGTTATGGACTAAACAGTTCATCGAGAAAAATGTTAGGGATTTTACCGTGTGTTTTTTAAAATACAATGACTAAACAGTAAGTTTTGTCAAAATATATGGACTAATAAATTAATTACCCTTATATTTATATATATATTTCATAATGGTCCATTTTCTCATTAATATTTTTTTTTTGCTTTTCTTAATTAGCACTAACATTAGATTTTCTTTTTCTTCCCTTTATAATCTTTTTTTAATAATCCTTGCTAATGATTAGCTTTGTGAAAAAAAGTATTCACTATAGCTTGGAAAATAATTATTATATTAATTTAGTATTGTTAGGATAAGAAAATTGACTTATATGAATTAATCCAATGATTGAAAAGAGTAAATAAAATATGTAATATAAAGATTTTATGTGATTTGGTTAATTTGTGGCTATATCCATAAGGGGAGAAAGATTACTGTAGAACCAAAAAAAAAAAAAAAATTATGAAGTAAATTTTTATGAAAACCTCACTAATCGGAGAATTTTCTTAAAAATTCTACGTATGAGTATTTCTTAAACTTTCTATCGTTTTTGCTTTCTGCAACTTTGCTTTTAGTACAAGTTCACTCCATACCCCTTCAATCTCCAATTGAGCGGGATATTTATGGGCTTCCAATACTTGGTCTTCATTAAGGGTATAAACGAGTCTTGGTAGTTCGCAAATTATTTGAGCTCGGTTTGGTGAAAGCTCGAGTTTGGAATCGGCTCGAGCACTAACGAGCTGGGTTCAAGCTACCTCAGGCTCAGCTTGAAAGCTCGCGAGCAAGCTCAATTGTTATATATATATATATATATAATATTTCATTGGTTATTATTAGTTTTCATCACAATTTACAACTCAAATAAGATTTAACCTTTGATTGTTTTTCTTTATAAATATTTGGGATAAGGTACCAAAATAGGCTTAAGGTTTTTGGGGAAGTACCAATTTAGGTTCAACGTTCAAAATAGCAGTAATATAGGCTTAACGTTTACAACATAATATCAATTTAGACTTAACATTTACAATATAGCATCAATTTAGGCTTCACGTATAAAATAGCACTAATATAGGCTTAACGTTTACAAAATAATACGAATTTAAACTTAACGTTTACAAAAATATATCCAATTTAAGCTAAACGTCACAATTAAATTAACCATATTATATTATGGGAAAAGTACAAAAATAAACCTTGTGGTTTAGGCCATTTTCAAACATGAACTACGTGGTTTAAAAGTTTGCAAATTGGTACATTGAGGTTGATTCCGTTAGCAAACAGGGTCAAAAAAGACTAACGGTGTTAAAGCTGATGAGGTGGCAGTCAAAGTCAAAAGATTTAAAAGGTACTTTTATCTTTTCATTTATTTTATATTTCATAATTTATTATATCTTTAAAATTTAAAATCTTAGCCAATCATCTACTGACAGCTCAACTATCATCTTTCTCACACATCTGTCTCCTGCTTTCTCCCGAACATATGCATGTCTTCTACAGCTCCAATGGTTACTCCTTCCCTGAAACCAATTCTTCTACCGCCGGCGCCGCTTCCACCACCGTTTTTTCACAAAGCTTCGTATTTCAATTCTTAGTCTTCCTAAACTCCTACCATCAACAAAAGAATTAACTCCAGTAATCCAATTTTTAATAAAACCCAATCAACCATCTTTATTTGTGCTCTTCTTCTCTTCCTCACTCTTGTCCTCTTTGCTCTCTCCACTTTCGAACCCACCGCCCCCAACATTCCTCAAGGCTTCTTCCTAAACTCCCAATCAATGCCTCTATTTCCTACAATTCCAATTTTTATTGGTTTTCCGATGCCAGAAATGAGACTAATAACATCGAATTTTTGAGAGAAGATCAGGTTTTATGGTGAAGTTGAAATTGATTTAGAGATTGAGATCGAAATGGGAACGAGAATGGGGATGGAGGAGGAGGAGTATTAATACAGAGATGCGTCTTTCCGTCGATAACATCGCTCACGTCGTATTTTCTCCGTTCTGGAGATCTTAATTTCCTTTTCCTATCTCCTTATCTCCTCCGATAGCTTCCATGAAAAATTTATCTGATAATTGATTACCTTCTCTCGTGAAGCTTTACTCAATTTCTCCGCTCAATGCGCCATTCCGGTGGCCGGACCTATAATACTCTGTAATGGTGCTTCGGTTGCAGAGACGGAGAAACAGAAACTTTACCTTTATTTTTCTCATTTGTATTTGACGGGAGAGGAAGAGAGACAGGTGAGAGAAAGAGAGTATAGTATTTAGAAATTCAGTGAGGTCTCATTTAGTTATTGGGTAGAGTGTATTATTTTTAAAATAAAATCAATAATAAAATTAAAAGTAAATGAAATGATAAAAATATCCTTTTAATTTTTTGACTTTGACTGCCACGTCACCTTTTTTAACACCGTTAGTCTTTTTTGACTCTGTTTGCTAACGGAATGAACCTCAATGTACTTGTTTGCAAACTTTTAAACCACGTAGTATACGTTTGAAAATGGTCCAAACCACAAGGTTTATTTTTGTACTTTTCCCTTATATTATTTTCCTATTAACTTTATATGTTATCTTTTTATTTAGTTCTATTTTCTTATTTATTATAATACAATTAATTAGTATCCTTGCCCATTAAAACCTTACATTTATTTTTCATCAACCATTCTATGACTCCTAAATTTCATATAAAGTTAATAGGGAAAGAATATAATATGATTAATTTAATTGTGACGTTTAGCTTAAATTGTATATATTTTGTAAACGTTAAGCTTAAATTCGTATTATTTTGTAAACGTTAAACCTATATTGGTGCTATTTTGTACGTGAGCCCTAAATTGATGCTATATTGTAAACGTTAAGCCTAAATTGATATTATATTGTAAACGCTAAGCCTATATTGGTGCAATTTTGAACGTTGAGCCTAAATTGGTACTTCTCCAAAAACCTTAGGCCTATTTTGGTACCTTATCCCTAAATATTTTAAACTCATATGGAGTATGTTACAAGATTTTTTTGTTTTCTAAGCTACTTATTCTATGCATGTATGATGAATTTGGTTAAAACTCATTATAAGCTTGATAAAAGCTCGGCTCGGTCAAAACTCGATTTGGGAGGACTCGGCTCGAGATATTAACGAGCCAATACCGAGCCTACCCAAAGTTCGGCTCGGCTCCTTTACATCCCTAGTCTTCACAACTTTAAACTCGATCACCAAGAGAATTTGGTCAATAAGGACAACTTGGTCCTCAGGATTTGATATCCAACTTATAAATTAAGAGTTACACATAACAATTTCCTCATTTAACTGTTAATTAATTCTAGTCATCCTATCTTTTAGTGCTGCAAGCATCATGTTCCAAGTTCAAGTTGTTGTTCAACTCGAATTTGTAGATGGTATAAGTTTAGTTAACATGTCAGTCGGATTCTTAAAAAATATAAGTCTTATTTATCAATATGTGACCCTCATTTAGTATAACGCTTTCGCCATCAAAGTTAACATACACGTCTCTTGCTTTGTTGCAAATGCACCAACCCAATTTTCCAGCCATTATGTTATTTGATGGCTTCACACAATGCCATATACTCTGCCTATGTTGTTGACAATGCAACTGTAGGATGGAGAATAACTTTTCATTTGATAATATTATCACAAATGTTAAAGACATAACTTGTCTCTTATTATCACATAGTGGTTATCACAATATATAGTTATTGAAATCCATATATGTCATTGGATTTATTTTAGTACAACTCTTTCATTTAGTAAGAGGTGTATCTTATACGTAGATTCATGGATCTACGAGATTGTATTAGTAGAAAGGATTCCGATCTGTCTGGTTTAAAAGAAACTAAATGATAGCGATTTGTTTGCAGCTGCTCATGCGGATTTGAATTCAAAAGAAGTATGGGATTTGTAGTCTTTTTGTTTTAGTTGTACCTTTTATAACTATTTTTTTTGTAGTCTTATTCTTTTCTATGTGGATCGTGTATTAGACTTTAACATATAATTGTGTCAGGTTTTATTCTTTATTATTTTCATGCTATAATTATAGGTTTTCATCTAATGAAATGATATAAGTATATATAATTAACATAAATGTCATCATTTTTTTCGATTATATATGTTTCATCATCAAGTTAATATAGTTGAATCTTAATTAGAAAAGATTTGTTTCAACAAATTTTTTTTTACTTACAGAACTTTAGGATTTATTATTATTATAGTCTGTCACTCTCTTATCATTTCTTCTATTTTGGTAAATTGATATTTCAATGAAGTAAAAATTAAGTATATATTCTCACATATCAGTATCATTAATCATTAGTGAAGTCTTTTCAAGTTAAGTCATTAGATATATAATAAAAAAAATAAATTTTGAATTTTATATTATTATTTTGTGAGTTTTTGACTCCTTGTGGTAATTAATCTATCAAATTGCAAAGTAAAACGTGAAATTAAGCAAGGAAAGATTTGGTTAATCTGAATGGGGCACACAAGATCATACTGAGATTAGAAATTGATTATGCAATCATAATTGATTATCAAGACTTTATGCTCCATTACTCACTGGATTTATTCTTTCTACTAGTCCATATCCTTTCTTAATGTGTAATTATTAAAAGTTGTCTCTATATTCAACCTAGCTATACCTTTGATTTTGCATATCACACTCCCTTTTTATCTTCTTCTATAAATTACAGCCAAGAGAGTCAACATATATAAAACCACTTCCATATCTTTTATTTTAAATTTAAAGTATACTTTTAGTAAGATTTTTTTTGAAAGAAGAAAACTATTTATTGATCGACTTTCAAAGCTGAATAAAAAAACGAGACGAAACAGTATGTAAATTTCACGATAAGATACAGAACCAATTACTTTAACCAATAATAGCACAAGTAACTGATTCCTTGAGAAGGATTTTACAATCACTGAGAACCAAAATCAAACATAGAATCAATATAATCTTATTAGTGAATAGATTTTACTGAATTTGTGAATCCGATACAAAAACATTGATAATCAGTTCCCTCACCCATTAAACAAAGGGGATATGAAACACTCAAACAATTTGATAACATCCTAAAACCATCTCTAGTGGTAGTGGTTTGGTTGTTACTTGTTTATGCGAAGTAACAACCAACCACTAGGGAGGTTGTGATCAAAATAAGTTTGTAACTTTTTCTAATAATAAACACTAAATACTCCCCTAAAATCCAAATTTTAAACGTCTGCATGTTAAAGAGTAGCCAGATGTGTGGCTTACGCATGCCAGATCTAGCACTTTACACCTCTCTATAATCATAAGAATTTGCTTTGAAAGAGTAGCAAAAATTTGTTTTGTAATTAATACATTTTTTTTTACTCCACATAATTTTAAATAACAACTCACTTCTAGTGATATGTTACTACTTGTAACTAAGGTCTCTAAAGTTACAATGATTGCTACCAACCATTGTTCCATGGTTGGTAAACAGGAAGAGAGAGTTCTCCAGATTAAGTTTTTACCTTAGGCGAAATCAGTGGCGGATCTAGAGGGAAAGTCCCCCCTTGTTGTCTTGCCCCTGTTGTTTAAAAGGGCATCCATCCCTCTTTGTTGGGTGGTTCTTAGCTTTCAAACTTTGCTTAATATATCTGACCACTTGAATTTGTTTAAAGTGGTTGATTGGCCCACTAAATTTTCTTACAGTACTCTATTGTATCGTAAATTTGGCTAAAATAGTATAGTTTTAAGAAACTTTCAGTGAAAGGGTTAATAACATCAGGAAGCCACGGGTCCTCCTAAATATTGATCGAAATACTCGATCCCACCAGAGAATATGCTCCATCTTTAATCAAATCCTAGGCAACCATGATACTTCTCCACAAGAAGCTCGAGTTATTTTGTAACACCCTACCCAATACCATATAGATATTGTCCGCTCTGGCCCAAATCCAACACATTGGGTCTCACGGCTTTGAAACACGTCTGCATGTATTAGATTATCATCTTACTAATAAGCCTCAATCACTCCCTATCCATTTCCGATGTGGGATTCAGTTCATTTTTTGCTCCCCTCGCCATCCCTTAGGGCCGCTACTTGCTCAGACCTTCTATCCCGATGCCACCCATTCCGGACCGGATCATTACATATTTTCTCAATTATCATCAAGAAAATTAGAGTTAGGATGGTATCGAGCTTTATGAACTTGCACAACCAAGGTCCCAAGATTTGTTAATAAACACCATCCTTGCTTTTCCAAAAGGCCAAGGTTGAAATGTCTTAGCTTACGAAAACTCATACTACCATGAGACTTTGAGAGATACAAACGGTCCAAAGATTTCCAATGGATTCCTTTACTTTAATCTCTATTTCATCCAAAAGAGTTCATTATCGTTATAACTCAACACAAAGTAATTATGGATTAGGAATAAAATTCCATAAGAAGGAATCGATTGGATAACAGACTTAATTAAGATTTCATTTCGTGATCTTAAAAGAAAACCCGACTTCGAGTTGTGGAATTTTGTTTTAATTCTCTCTTCAATATACATGAAGACTTTAATTTTACTTTTGCGAATAAGCAACCGCAAACCCAAGTATTTTCCAACCACTTGGTTATAATAGACACCAAAGAGCAAACTTAAAGCGTACCCATATTAGAGGAGCAATTTCGATTGACTTAAAGATATCGATGATTTAAAAAAAAATATATGTGTTATCTAAACACAATAGTATAATGATGTTGAAATTTTTTAACCACCTCATTTTTGCTCCTTTGTAGCTTTAAAAAATAGATAGTTGTCATCTGTAAAAAAAAAAAAAAAAAAAAAATAAAATGACAGATGGATGTAGCAAAACAAGCAACACAAAATGTGTGGATCAAGACTCTAATTGAAAGTTTAGATAAAGAGGATCAAAATTCTTCAACGCAAATCATGAATAGATAAAGGGAAATCAGATCATCCCTATCGGAGACCCCCCACTGAGGATAAATTGTACTGATTATGTGATTATGTGGCCATGGTTGACAATGTGGTATCTTTCTCTGCTGACACATTGCATTACAAGCAGTGGCCGAACCAGGACCTCGAATGATCCGGGGTTCAAACACATCAATAAAAAAAAATTCAAAACGTTAAAAAAAAAATCGGAATTAACTGTGCGGTTGATGGTAAATTTTCAAAGTCCAGCCCGTTAGGACTGACACATGACCTCTCAAATAAAAGCAAGGATCTTTAACCTTTAAACATTGATATAATACTACATAGAGTCAATATAATTCTCTCCAAAATATTACGAGACACCATTACTAAAAAAAAAATTTCCTCAATTCTCGGGAGGGCGGGCGGGCGGGCGGGGCTGGAGCCCCGGCCAACCCCTCCCTGGTTCCGCCCCTGATTACAAGCTTATTCTAGTTAAACAAGAAACCCAATTTTCCCATAATCTTAACTTGAAAACCTCATTCGATTCTATCACAGGTTTTATATATGTCCATCTTTAAGGAAGTGATCCCCACTTTCCCTTGAGTTTTCCTCCACATAAAATGATTAAATTCAAAAGCAAGCATCACATAATCACACATAAATAAGGCACCTCGGATAAAAACAGATTGATAGACATAGATGATTACGGGGAGAACGCTTTTTAGTATGTTTGAAATAGATTTATAGATGATTTTATGGATGATATTACATAAGGCGAACAGACAAAGATCAAATACTTTCACCTGGGGCTTTTCTTTGGAATTAATAAAAGATAGTACTGGTGTCACTTATATCATCTGGGAGAGATCTTGAATTAAGCCGATGAAGATAAGAACTCGTTACATATAACCTACAACACCCCCAAAAATTATGATAAAAAATAGATTAAAACCATCTGGCCTTGGTCTTTTACGAGGATGCATAGAAAAAAAAAATCATTAATGGATAACCTAACTAATGATTTTTAGATCTTTGTCTCCAGTAGTCTGCTGCTTGCTACATGATAAGAGTTTTAAATATTTTTTTATCTGTGAGCAATTGATTCTCGGAATAATCGTTAGTTTTATTCCTTGTTCTCTTAATATTGTCGCGACAACTATTGATTTTATCAAGGAATTTATTTCTAGTATGCTCTCCCCCAATCTGTAAGACCTCACCACAACTAGAAAGGTGCCTCTAAACATCACTATTATCTTGAATACCCTAGCCTCTAATAATCTAAATTTTGCAATTTGCATCTTTTCCCCCTTCAGTTCTTAGTTCATGTTTCCTTTGGGAAGGCGATACCAACTCTAGTTGGCTCAGAAACTAGGGCATATAAGTTCAATAGCTTGTTAAGACTAACAGTGTGACATATATCGGGACTAGTACTCATCATAACGTATATAAAACTACATACATCACTAGCATAAGGAACATTGTTCATCCATTCAATCTCTTGTTTTTTTTTTTTGTGAGCACATGTCAAAGCTAGTGTTGAAATTCTTTCTCACTGGACCTCATATCTGTAAAAGTCCCTTGTCCGAGTCATCGGGTTTTTAAAGGTTTGAACTTGTTGGTTGTCAACTCTCGAGACAACTCCTTGTTGAGGCAATTGGTAGCCATGATGCCTACTATCCCTTTCATGTTCAGTACCTTTCAGGGATAGACATCACTTCGCATATAGTCATGTCATTTGCTTGAAACTAGTGATTGTCTCCATACTGAGCTGCTTATACATGTATCAGGTGAAATCCTTAAAAGTATTGGGAAAGAGGAGACACATTACAACGTATGTGGCTGTTGCGCATCCATAGCGCATATGAAGTTGTTAATATGGGTAGTAGGGTCCCTAATTCCGTTGTACACTTTCAGCAATGGGTATTTGAATCCTATCTGCATTGACTTGGTCATAATCTTTTTACATAATGGTAATTTTAACTTTTGGTATGTCGGGGTTCTTTGATTGGATTCTTGCCTCATGACCGTGCTCTTCAGCTCGTCCAACTCTTTTCGAATTGCTTCGTATTTAGCTTCAGAATCTCCACCTTTTTTAGGGTGCTCTTTCCTTCAGTGGCCATACTCGGGCCTTAGGCTCAGTCACATTCTTCTTCTCCTGACTCCAAATTGGGATTCGACTCATTTATGTTGAGTCTTTTGGAAGTTTGAGTTTAGGGTCCTCCTATTCAAGAAGGGTCATGTCTTCTCTTACCTGGGTTGACCTCAATGAAGATTGCTCGTTGGTGCTCCTCGTGTTTCGTGTGCGAGGATTTCTAGATCTATGTCGCCTTATTGGGGGGTATTCTCTTCCCCTTGACTGGCGACTAAACCATCTTGGTCGATTCACGGAAAATCTATCTAGATGGTGACAACAGCTTCAAGCAATGTCATGTCTGGTAAAGCACGTTGTATTCTTAGATTTATTCATGTATCTAATGGTTTCTTATGCTATCTCTAATTTCTCTTTAACATCTATCATTTGAATGACATGCTCTTGTCTCATTATGTTGGCGACGTGCTAAACTGATTCGAGGTTGTCTCCTAGTTGTCTAGAGATTGCGCCTAAGAGCCTTTTTTTTATTGTGGCTCTAAGGCTTCAACATCTTCCACCATTTCTAAACCTATGTCGTTATTAACCTGTTGGTGTATTTTTTCTTCCGCCATTCTCTAGACTTCAGATGGAGGAAGTGTACTAGAGGAAGCGAAATGTTTAAGGGATTCATTGCTATGTTTGTTCCACGTCCGTCGCAGCAATTTGATGTGGCTTAATCCTGTATGTCCTATTGTAAGCCTGCAATAAGACAGAACCATGGTCAAATGAGAGGTCGAAGTCTGACTAACCCGTTACAATGCTTAAGTTAGCTTTGTGGGACGACTTAGGGATGAACAGAACAGTAAATCAAAACTATAATGTTAGCTTAATGAATAAATAAAATAGTGTACCTTGGAAAGTGTCTTACTCTATTCATACTGTGATCGAACTATGAGATGTGGTTATAAGCTTTAGAGCGGGTCGTGCTACGTGTCACCTGTTGATAGGTGAACGTGTACCTGTAGATCGGGATTCAATATCCCTCAAGCCCACTGGGTCCGTATTTCACGGGATTGATCGTGATTGTTGTAATCAGCTGATCCTTGATGGGGTCTATGGAAACTTCCCGAGCCAATATCAAAAGACTGGGTCTCACCGAGAGTGGATTCTATGTGTTAATCACATGTATTCTCTTCATCGGGTGGTGGTTAGAACTTCATAAGTATGATATCAATAATATAGATATTTATTTATAAATTTTAAAACCAGAAATCTATATTTGCAAGAGATAAGGTACTAAAATAGGTCGAAGGTTTTTGGGAAAGTACCAATTTAGGCTCAACGTTCAAAATAGCACCAATATAGGCTTAACGTTTACAACATAATATCAATTTAGGCTTAACGTTTACAATATAGCATCAATTTAGGAATTACGTACAAAATAGCACCAATATAGGCTTAACGTTTATAAAATAATACGAATTTAAGCTCAACGTTTATAAAATATATCCAATATAAACTAAAGGTCACAATTAATCATATTATATTCTTTTTCTATTAACTTGATACGTTATTTTTTTATTTAGTTCTGTTCTTATTTATTATAATACAATTAATTAGTATTTTTACCTATTAAGACATTATATTTGTTTTTCATCAAAGTTAATTTGGACAGACATGGAACTGAGATTAAAAAAACAAAAAAAGACGGCAAGAATATTGTTCAATAACGAACAACAGGGATGAAGTGATTTTAAGATTGAAATTGCCATGATATTGCTGCAGAAAAATTAAGGACTAATTTTGTGTGAATTGATAAATATATTAGAACCAAAACTGACTTTTAATTCAAGAAGCATGGGCGAGATAAAAAAGACAAATAAGGTTTTAATTGGCAACAATACTAATTAATTGTATTATAATAAATAAAAATATATAACTAAATAAAAAGATAACATATCAAGTTAATAGAAAAAAATATAATATGATTAATTGTGACCTTTAGCTTAAAATTAGATATATTTTGTAAACGTTAAGTTTAAATTCGTATTATTTTTATGAACTTTAAACCTATATTGGTCCTATTTTGTACGTAATTTCTAAAATGATGTTGTATTATAAACGTTAAACCTAAATTAATATTATGTTCCAAACGTTAAGTCTATATTAATATTATTTTGAACGTTGAACCTAAATTGATACTTTTTCAAAAACCTTAGATCTATTTTGATACATTATCCCCGTTTACAAAGGCTGCTTACACATTAGAATTTAATGATATGATTTTAGAAAATACGGCGATTTATTAATACAATTATACAACATATCATAAACATTTATTTAAAAATGTAAACACAAGTCTGTACTACAAATACAAATCAAAATACTGAACCGGCCGATCCGGTCCGGTTTTAATAACCTTGTTATTTTCCTTACAATTTACGAACAGAGCAGAAGGCCCCGGTTTGGTCAACGGTCACATCATATACACGCATGATTGAGATGTAAGTATACTGATCGCACGCCTCAACGTTAATATTCCAAAGTTGGTCTACCTTCATTCAATAGTTTTGTCCGTATGTAACAAAAACTTTGTTCACATGGGAAATTGTGGGACCCATACCCCTCTTGGCTTTGCTTTTATACTAAGGCAGTTTTCAATTCTCATATTTGGAATTTTGTACTGCAATTAATGTATTTTATCTCATCATTTAACTGCAAATACACTTCAGTTTATCTTGGTTTTAATAAAGGTAAAATTAAATACACTTCAGTTTATCTTGGTTTTAATAGCTTTTTAAAACTTCTCTTCACAAATAACCCAAATCTCTAATTTTATCCAAAAAAATATTTATAAAAAAGGGCCACAATAAATTTTCATTAGTATTGTGCTTGCGCAGATCGATAAAATTTTTGTATAAAAATTTAATATTGGAATATTTTTTTATTATATATCATTTTTATATAATGATAGTTGATGTCTTGTATACTAAACTGGATCTTCTAACTGCTTTTAGTGACTTGAAATAATAACAAACAGTCATGGAGAGGCCGCAAGTCTGGCAAACCCTCTCTGATGCTTAAGTCAAAAATGAAATACTGGAGAGTATTTAAATGACTTGAAAGAAAATGATTAAAAGAACAAGTATATAGAATGTCGTACCTGAAGTCTTGAAATCAAGACTATTTATAAGTAATCGTGTATTTATATAAGGTTATGCACTTTTACATGTGGCAGTATCTTATTGGCTTCAGATTCCATCTTTTATAATATTCCGCATTTAATGGGAGCTAGAAGCATGTATTTGGGATCCAGGACAACTATTAGACCACGTGTCAGCTTAGACACCTCCTATATCAGCTTCTCCATAAATTAGCTTTTGTATCCCCCGTTGGAGATGGTCTTCTTGGATTAGGCCCAAATGTTATCTCCGGGCCTTAGATCATTTCTTGATCGTTTTGGATCTATTCATCTAATACTATATCAATAGTTAACGATAAATTTAAATCCTATTCATCTTTAATCTATGTGTAGTAATTATATTGAAATATATATCCTTTACTAATTAGATTATAAAGTTGTTTCACCTTTATTTTAATTTGGTCCAATTTCATAATGAATTACTTAATTCGGCCTAAATTATATAATTTGGAGGAATTCGAACCGATTAGATAATTTTACCAAGTAATTCTTTCTGTAAAAGAATTGTGTATCATACGAAGTTTTGGGACAATTTGATTTACTAAATATTTTGGCTGAAATATATAATTGTCTAATTAAATACGCAAATATAATTTGTGGTGATGGTCATAGTGGGAGGTAGTGGTTAGTTGAGGAGCATCCTTGATTAAATGGTTAGTGGGTGAAAGCAGTTTGGAGTAGCCTTTCTTTAAAATTAGGGATTAGGGAGTATCCTTGACTGAAACGTGGAATATCCTTACTGAGAAGTTATTTGCATAAATGCAGAGTGAACAAAAGAAACAAGAGAATCAACAGAGATAGTGTATGAGAGCAGTTACAGAGCATCCTTGGCTGAAACGTGGAGCATCCTTACTTGAAAGTTATCTGCATAATATTTAGAGCATAAATACAAAATTCAACAGCTGAAAAAATGGTCTCAACAACAATCAACCAAAATCAACTAAAAAATCAGACTCAACACCAAGTCTCTGCCAATTTCAGTTTCTAATTTTCAATCCTTAGTTCTACACTTTTCTTTTCAATTCCAAGTTCTACAAATGCAATTCCTATATTTGTAATACTTTAATTTCAAGTATTTATTCTCAATTCAGCATGGTTTATACTAATTAAGTCATTCTTCTCTACGGTATTAATTTCGAAGCTTTAAGCTTTTCGTCTTTTAGCTTTACACAATCTTTGATTACAAATCAGATTTCACACTTTTATAAGTTTTCTACAAACTTTCTGACACGCTCACACAATTTCGAAAAGGCAGAAATAAAAGTAAAGCAACATACACTAAATATTTTATTGTATTAGAAAAATAGAGAATAATAATTCGAACAATATTCCGCTTCATATAACATTTCGCTTCATGAGAGATAAAATTTGTAAATTCCTGCATCAAAGAATAGTTAATAGTGACTTTCCATTATAAATAATATAATTATCATAAATAAGCCCGTCTAGCTCAGTTGGTAGAACGTAAGGCTCTTAACCTTGTGGTCGTGGGTTTCAAGCCCCACGGTTGGCGTAATTACATTTTTTTCCAAAAAAACAATAATTATTTAAAGTAATTATAAAGTTAAGTGGGCTAAGATATACGTTAGGATGCACTGCTTCATACGTTAGGATCAAATATTGATGAATAAAATATAATTTCTTATAAACTAAGATGAAATTGAGAGAGCTTGAAGTTTTATTTATTATTATATATTATTTAAGTGGGTTCGAGTCCCATGGTGGGCGTAATTACATTTTTTTCCAAAAAAACAATAATTGTTTAAAGTAATTATAAAGTTAAGTGGGCTAAGATATATGTTAGGATGTACTGTTTCATACATTAGGATCAAATATTGATGAATAAAATATAATTTCTTATAAACTAAATTCTTTTCTTTTTAAAATATAATTGAGAGAGCTTGAAGTTTTATTTATTATTATATATTATTTATAAATATACATAAACAACTCATCAAAAATACATTTAAAATACTTCTTGTTTTTTTTTTTTGGTAGAAAAGGAAAAGAAAAACGAATAACAACAAACTACCCAGGAATTAGCCTAGGGAAGCTAACCCCAATCCTATCTTCTAAGAGAAGATGAGAGATGAAACTAGGGGAAACAGGAAGGGTAGTAACGCCTAACGTCCCTTCATGGCCCGCCGCCGCCAAGCGATCAGCAACACGATTCTGCTCTCTAAAAATGTGTCTGAACTCTACGAACTCAAAGGAGGAGCAAAGCCTTATAATAGCTTTGATGAGGTTGCGACTGTTAAGACCCATAGAATGATTCTCAGAAATCATTTTGATTGCTTCCAAATTATCAGACTCCACAGAGAGCCTCTTAACACCCAGCCTTTTAGCAAGATTGATTCCAGTAAGAATAGCCCAGAGCTCCGCAGAAAAGGAAGAACCCAACCCTAAATTCTGGGAGAACCCAAAAAGCCAGACGCCCCCTACATCTCTAAGCACACCTCCAGCCGCAATCTTACCGTTACTGAGGCAGGAACCATCAGTATTCAGCTTCACAACCCCCTCTCTTGGCCTGCTCCATCCCACGAGATGGACATCACAACACTGAGAGGCTCTGGCAAGGGACTCTCCTTTGAAACTATCGATAATAGAGAAAAGTTTTTTCGAGAAGAAATCAGCTAAGTTTGTCATAAAAACAGTTTTATCTCCAAAAATCTCCTCGTTTCTCCATTTCCAAACTTGGTGACAGATAATAGCAAAGAAAATGTCACCATGCTCCATGTATGGAAGCAACTTTCCTCTAACACCATCAGAGAACCAGTCGACCTCAGAATGTGCCATGAAGGAAGAGAAAATATGGTGTGGGAGAATTTTCCTCCAAACCTCTTTACTATTAGAGCAATCTCTAAGAGCATGGCACAAAGTCTCAACATGGCCTCTGCATCTACTGCAAGCTCCAGAATCAGCCAAGTGCCTTCTGTGCCTATCCGAATTAGTAAGAAGCCTGTCCTTAACGCCCAGCCACAGGAAACTCCTAATACGGAAAGGAACTTTAAGGGTCCAAATCGACTTCCACACATCCGAGGGAGGATCAGATCTAAAGAGAGAGAAAGCTTCAAAGGCCGATTTGCAAGAATAAACTTCATTGTTTGTCAGCGCCCAACAGTGCCTATCCAAGTCTTCCTCTTGATTACTCACCTTCACTCCCCGCATTCTAAGGAGAGTCTCAAGGCTAAAGAAAGTATCAAACTTTGACCAGATCCAGTCCCCTTTCGAGTCAACCATATCGGCAATCCTCCAGTTGCGTATATCACTAGGCGGGGGGGAAAAACACACCTCAATTAACGTCTTGTTATTTTTTCTATGATTCTATTATTATAGATAATATAAATTGGTTGAGTATTATCAAAATTATGAATAGATGTGCGTTGGAAAAATTATGAATTGAAATTGATTTCAGTTTTTTATACGTTTATAACGTTTTTATATGTTTAATTTCTCAATATGTTTTTATTTGGATTAGATCTCTCAATTTTAATTATTTCTATCTATCTATATACAATATATAAAAGCTAAAATTTCAGCTCTATTAAAGGTTGACAACTTAGCAGAGACGGCGACACGTCAAAATATAAAAAATTTATATTATAATAACAAAAAATTTGTTACAGTAAAATCTCTTCTATTTCCACTATTTTTTTTATGGGTCTTTTATTTTTCCTAAATGAAACATCTCCCACACATCATATTTATTGTATCCATTAATTACCTAGAAAACATTTTCATCTTACTTCCTTTAAAAAAAAAAAATTAAAAGCTAAGGATAAAAAAAGCTCTTCTGTAGCTTTACTATTTCTACACCATATTGTTGAAAATCGTTTATAAATATATTTGTGTTTGAGCTACCATCAAATTATTGATTCAAGTGGTTCTACACATATAAAGAACATTTTACCATAAATCATTAAATTATTGATTTAAGTGGTTGTATACATTTTCAATTCATTTTACCATTGTTGGATCTTTTTGAAGGGGCATGATAAAAACCCCTATCTGATAACTTGCCGGATTTGATTTGATGATCCTCGTCGTAGTTACCTGCAAAACAAAACCGGAGACAGGATCTCCGGGAAAACTCTCCGACGATCAAGTCAGTTTTATGTGGAATTCTAGTAGATTGATAATCGTATTGAGGAAAAATGTGAACTTACCCCTCCCTTGGCTTTCTTATTTCTTTTATAAGCCTTTCTGGGTAACCGCCGAGGGCGGTTACTCTTTCTGTTCCACGTCCTCCACGTAGTCACAAACGTGGTCCCGTTTCTCTGAGTGGGTGGTTTAGTGCCTTGTTGGGATTTCGGGGTGGTTAGCCCTTTCCCTTATTAGGAGCCCATTTAATCTTGAACCGTGGGCTTAAGTTTGGGATGGACCCGTACTTATGATTCAGCTCAGTTGGTTTCACGAATCATCACATGCTTCCCCTCTAGTTTAGCAAGAGCCCTTTAGGGTCTTTTCATATGTCATAGACAACTCTCCATCTTCATCTGGGTATTCAAAATTCGAAAGTAGTTCGTTCGTTTTCTGTCATTTCCTCTCCGGCATCAACCCTTTTACGTTCGTTCTTCTCTGCATTCTTTCTCACATGTAAGTTTCCCTTTCTGTAACTCGTAACTCGTTCAACCATTTTTTCTTTTATTTCTGTTCGTTTCCTTCACCGATATGTCGAACCCTGAACTTGATTTCACACCCTTCGACGAAAATTACGATCGCGAGGTGTCTCACGAGGTTGATGAGATGGTTGATGAAGCTTCAACTAGCTCTCCTAGGTCTGATTCTCATCCTGCCGATTTTCTCCATCTGGCGAATACGACTGATGAGGGCCTAGGTTTCGACCCCAAGAAGTTGATTCCACCACCTGTCCCCACTCCCCGTTTATTACCGAAGAAGGATAGGTCAGGAAGCCTAGTTTGCCGCGAGACGATTGACGACTTGCGGGAGCAGTATCCTTGGCTTCAAGGCTTGGAAACAAGCATTCCCGGGGAAAATAGAGGACCCGGCGACTTCCCGAAGGGGTATTTTACCATTTTTGTCGCTCAAATTATCTACGGTTTCACGTATCCGCTGGCAAATGAGATTGCTTCCATCCTTGGAGGTTATGGAATCGCACCCGGGCAACTGCACCCCAATGGATGGGCCGACTTGACTCTGGACAAGTTTTTGGCGGATTGTCTGGAGGTTCCCTTCTCGCTCAAGATTTTCTCCAAGCTTCATCATTTCAAAAGTTCGGGGGAGTATTTTACTTTCATCCGACAGAGCGGTTACTACGGCTTTGATGAGAAGTCGAACAAAATCCGCGAGTGGGACAAGTCTTATTTCTTCATCAAGTTCCATGAAGGGAATCCGAACTTTCTTCGTTGCTGGGGGCGACCTAATGTAAAGAGTTTGAACTTTGGTTATCCAAGCAAGGAAGAATCCGCTATTGTAAAATTCTTGAAGAGTACTCCTCCTTTTGTATGGACATATGATCAGGCATTCCATATGCTGAGGAGCCGAGTAGCGATTGCCTACCGCGAGGAAGATCGCGTTGTTTATATCTCTTATCGCGTTTTCGTACAAGGTATTATTAGCTTATTTCCTAGTTGATGATTTCTCTTAACCCTTTGCAGGGGTGACCCTTTATCCCAACTCGCTGCAGATCGGGAAGCGAAAGCCTTGGCGAGGAGGAAGAGGCGATCGGCGGGAACAACTTCTGTTGCAGGGGCGAATTCTCCTGTGGGGGCGACTCCCTCTGTTGAGGCGGCTTCCCCCACAATTGCTTCCGTTTCACAAGGCCCTGCTTCTGCTTCTGAGGATCTTCCCTTAAATAGGAAGCGGAAGAGTAATGCGGATACGGAGTCTTCTCGCCCCAGGAAAAAAAATACCTCTGTATCCTTGATTGTTGGTGGTACACCCATATCCACCCCATCCAAAGAAAAGGGCAGCACTCCATTTCACGAGGTATCATGATTTACTCACTCTTTTTGTGTTGTTTATTTTCCTTTATCAGTTATTTGCTGTTCTCCTGATCCCTCTCCTTACGTATTCGCAGCCAATTCCTGATATTAGCGGGTGGTGGACTAGGACCTTTGGTAAAGCCGTGAGCTTTTCCTGTAAGGACATTGTTTCTTCCATATGCAATGTCCTTGGGCGACTCCCCTCTGCTTCTCGCGTGCGCGAACAAGTGCCGCTTCCAACTGCCATGGAGGGGATTGAGAAGCGTGCTATAGAGGTATATTGCTTTCTACTCATGTTCCATCCCTCAAATGCATGTCTCCATTCGCTCTTTTTATTCACGTGTCGTCCTATATACAGATTATCAATTTCGCGGAGGGTGCCCTCTGCAGGGATGCTGAACGAGCTAGAGAGCTGGAAAGCCTTGGCACTGAATTGGCGACTCAGAAGTCGCTTTTTGATGATGTCCAAGGCAAAGTAAAGATCCTTGAAGGTGCTTGTCAGAAGGCCATCAGCGAGAAGGAGGAAGCTCTCAAATCCCTCCAGGCTAAGTCCGATGAGCTTCAGAAGGCCATTGATGATCTGAATTCGTCCAAGGAAGCTTTGGAGATGCAAAAGAGGAGGGCCGAGGAGATCACAACTGAAGATGGTGCTCGCATCTATTGGTATGGAGAGCGGATTCATGCGGCTTATGAGCATGGGCATCCAGATCGCGTACTTAATCGCCCCAAGGTTCCCATTCCTGAAAAGGATTTAGCTGAAAAATGGGACAAGTTGGAGGCCGAGGATGCCGATATGGATGAGGTACTTCTCCTAGATTGGCAGAGTTTTCATGACTCTCCAATTAGCCGTGAGATCCCAAATCAGAATGTAGAAGAAGGGGCACCACAAGATGTTTCTCCCGTTGAACAAGAGGTACCTCGCTCTGATGCGGTTACTGATCTGATTGTTGGGGATTCGCTTGAAGCAGATCACCCCACTGGAGAAGATGAAGGAGCCGCTGAAGGCGAAGGGGGCAATAGAGGCGAAGGAGAAGAAACTGTAGTATAATTTTATTTATATATGAACTGTTGTATGTAACAAACTGCCAGTATATATATTAATCGAGCGACTTTGCTTTCTTCACCTGCCGCTTTTCATATATGTGCAATTGCTGTTTTATTCTTCGTTGCCTTAATGCCGGTTATTTTCGTATGCGACCCTTGCCTTTTGCCGACTTCATACTTGTAATTTTTCGTAGTTAGTTTTGTTTTTATTAGGGTGGCCAGACCCTTTTTGCAATTTTTGAGTACTCGTTTATTCGCTTAATTTTATGCCTTATAATTTTTCTTTCAAATAATCATAAGATTAACCATAAGGTTTTGCGAATGATGCGTAATCATGCATCCGCCTTTCTTTTGTAGGAAACACATTTATGTGTTTAAGATTAACCATAGGGTTTTGCGAATGATGCATAATGCATCCGCCTTTCTGTTGTAGACAACACATTTATGTGTTTAAGTTTATCAGTTTCAAAAGGACCTGCATTCAATTGTAACATATTGAATAGTTGTAACCGTTGTAATGTCTTTATTTTGCTATTGAAGAAAAAAAGACTTTTCATTACATGGATACATAAACTGTGTGGGATCCAAGCCTCATTAAAACCTTTTATCAGAAAACCCAGTGGGAAAAAACTCATAAAAGGAAAAAGAGTACTCGTCATTTCCCTGAACTACTTGGCCTGTTTATATAGGCGTAGATTCTCTAGATTCCAGGTGCGTGGGAGCTTTTTGCCGCTCATTTCTTCTATTTCAAAAGTTGATGGTCCCAACTTCTTGGATACCCTGTAAGGTCCGATCCAGTTGACGCCTAATTTGCCTTTGCCTTCTCTGGACTGTATTTTATCTGCTTTTTTCAAGACCAAGTCGCTCTCATTGATTATCACCTTTCGCACCCTTCTGTCATGATACTTCTTGATTCTATTGCGATATACTGTAATTCGCATGTAAGCTTTTTCTCTTCGTTCTTCAACAGAATCCAATGCATCTCTAATGTTGATAGGATTTTGGGTGTTGCAGTAATAAATTACCCGATCTGTAGGCGAATTGATTTCAACAGGTAGGACTGCTTCGGCTCCATAAACCAGCGAGAAAGGTGTTTCGCCTGTTGCTGCCTTTACAGAAGTTCTGTATGCCCATAACATATGAGGTATCTCATCCGCCCAACCTGTTTTCTTATCCCCTAGTCGCTTCTTGATTCCCTGAATCATGGCCCTGTTGGTAACCTCTGTCATACCATTCGATTGGGGATGATTTACGGAGGAAAAATGATTCTTGATCCCCATGCTTTCGCAATATGCTTTGAATTTGACACAGTTGAACTGGGTACCATTGTCGGTTATAAGCGTTTGTGGGATTCCAAACCGCATGATAATGTTCTCTCGTAAGAACTCGATCATTCGCTCAGGTGTTTGAGTGGTTATTGCCTCTACTTCTACCCATTTGCTGAAGTGGTCAACTGCGACTACTAAGTACTTCCTCTTCCTTGTTGCTTCTGGGAATGGCCCCACTATATCAATCCCCCATGTTGCGAATGGCCACGCCATCATTATAGTTACTTGTTCGGCTCCTGGGACATGCTTTTCATTAACATGGATTTGACAACTGTGACATTCCGCTACCATTTTCTGGGAATCTTCTACCACCTTTGGCCAATAATATCCCATCAACTTGACTTTTCTTGCCAATGCCGCGGATGCTTCATGCGCACCACAAATTCCTTCATGGAGTTCTCTCAGCACGTAATCTCCTTCATTGCGGCTAATACATTTCAACCATGGACATGTATATGACTTCCTGTATAAAGTCCCATCCCGAATTGAGTATCTTGATGACTGCCCAATTAGCTTTCTGGCCACACTTTTATCAACCGGCAAATCCCCATATTCCAGATATTGACGAATGGGTTTCCGCCAATCTTCATCATCTTCTAGCTCATCAACGACCATAATCTGATCGGCTTCAAATGCTGGCGACGACCTTATTTCCAGATTACATGCTTTCTGATTCCATGGGTCCCCACTGGCTGCCGCTTTCACCAACTCATCAGCCTTTGTGTTCCGGCCCCTTGGAACATGCACCATCTCCCAGACGATTCCTTTATGTGTTAATTCCTGCGTCAATCTACCGACAACCTGATGGTATTTAACCAGATCTTCCTGCTTCACCAGATAATTTTTTGTGATCTGATTTATCATGAGTTTAGAGTCGCTGTAGATTACCACTCTTTCTGGCATAAGTTCATTAAGCAACTTCAATCCGCATATCATTGCTTCATACTCTGCAGCATTGTTAGTAGTTTTGAATGTTAACTTTGCTGCATAGTATAGGCGAATAATGTCCGGACCCTTGATGACGACTCCCAGTCCAGCTCCATCGGTGGATAACGCCCCATCTGTGAACATACTCCACTCTTCTTTTTGTGCTTTTGGACATTCGTCTTCATCCCACGTGAACTCATTCACGAAATCGGCAAGTACTTGACTTTTCAAAGCTGGTCTTCCTTCATAACGAATGTCAAACTCTCCCAAGCGAATTGACCATTCCATTAATCGCCCGGATGCGTCAGGTTTCTACAATACCTTTCGCATTGGGATTCCAGTTCTCACAATGATAGTATGTGCCTGGAAGTATGGCTTCAACCTAGCTACCGTGGTTATCACCGCGAGGGCCATTTTATCTAACCTCGAATATCGAAGCTCTGCATCCTTTAAGACTTTACTCACGTAGTACACCGGATATTGTTGCCCTTCTTCTTCCCGCACCATTACAGTGCATATCGCCGTGCTGGTGACGGATACATAAAGAAATAAATCTTCTCCATCCTCTGGCCTGCTCATTAAGGGCGGATAACATAGTAATCGCTTTATTCCCTCGAATGCCTCTTGACATTCCGGCGTCCACTCAAAGGACTTAGATTTTTTGATGGCATTGTAGAAAGGTAGACATCTTCTAGCCGAGCATGATATGAACCGCCCTAATGCCACCAACCGCCCATTGAGTTGCTGTACTTCTCTTATGTTCCTTGGAGTCTTCATCTCCATCACTGCTTTAACCTTCTCAGGATTCGCCTCAACTTCTTTGCCACTAACAATGAAACCCAGGAACTTCCCTGCTCTCGCTCCAAACGTGCATTTCTCCGGGTTCAATTTGAGGCCATATTTGATCAGCACTTCCAGGATTTCTTTAATATCCTGCGGGTGGTCTTGCATCTTCTTGCTTTTAATGATCATGTCATCTACATAGATCGAGAAGTTCTCGCCTGATTTGTCTGAAAATATTTTGTTCATCATCCGTTGATAGGTTGCTCCCGCATTTTTCAGTCCAAAGGGCATCACCTTGAAGCAATAAGTTGCCTGATGAGTTATGAATGACGTCTTGATCTCATCCGCCTTCTCCATTGGTATTTGGTGGTAACTGGATTTCACATCGGTGAATGATAAAGCTTCAAATCCCGCAGTCCCATCTACCAATATATCAATGTTAGGTAGCGGATACATATCCTTCGGACAAGCTTTATTCAAATCTTTGAAGTCTACGCACATTCTGTACGTTCCATTCGGCTTTTTGACTAGCACCACATTGGCTAGCCATTCCGGATAAGTGACCTCTCGAATTGCATCTGATTTTAGCAAATCCCCCACTGCTTTTTCAATCGCCTTCTGCCGCTCTAGAGCATGTCCTCTCTTTTTCTGTCGCACTGGGGTTGCACTTTTGTCCACATTCAAACGATGTGTTGCTATTTCTGGACTTATCCCCTTCAGCACTTCATCTGGAGCGGCGAATGCCGACTCGCATTGGATCAACACCTCGGTAATGGCTTTCTTCGTTTCCTCTGGAAGTCCTACCGCTATCCTTACTTTCTTGTCATTTGAAATGGCGAATAGTTCTGTTTCTACTAACGCTTCAGCCGGCAACTTCTCATCAACTTTATCTTCTTCATCTGGCTTTGTTTTAAGTGACAATGTATAAGCTTATCGAGATATAAGTTGATCACCCTCAACAATGACTCGCCCTTGGTGTGTTGGCAAATGCAATGTCAAATGCTTCATTGAAATGAGCGACTCCGTTTCCGACAGGAACGGACGCCCTAGAATTATATTATAGGCCAATGGGAGATCAACAATTGCAAATTCTAGATCACCTCTCCATTTTAGATTCTTATCGCCCATTTCTGTCTCCAACACCACCTGTCCACTTGTTTGAGATGATTGACCTCCAAAACCAGTTACATCCATGAACGTATGTTCTACTCGCTCGTCGTTAATTCCCAACTGGTTGAATGCAGTTCGAGTAATAACATTGCAAGAACTGCCTGTATCAATAAGGACCCGCTTGACGTCCCATCCTTCAATGGCCACCGTAATCACCAACGCATCCGCATGCGGCTCCGTGATTCGCGCAAATGAATAATTGAGGGCATCCCCCCTACTCGTGTTGCTTTTTCGCTGTTCACGGCGAGCCCTTTTCGTTGGAGGCTCATAGATCCCGCCTGCTATTACGTTAATCACTCCTTTTTTCTGCTTCTTTTCTGGTCTTGCTTCTATCTCACGTGGGAGTGTTGGTTTTTCATCAATCGTTTCTTTTCTAACGAATTGACTCAGTTTTCCTCTCTCAATCAGCTTTTCAATCTCCCTCTTCAATTCGTAGCAATCATTCGTGTCATGGCCGTTCAATCTGTGGAACCTGCAGTATTTGTTAGGATATCTCCCCAAACTGGTTCGACCTTTCGCCTCAGGAAACTGCACATCCTTCTTCAGAGGGTTTTTTTCAATCCAAAGTAACACCTCATGGCGAGTCGTGTTCAATGGTATTTGATATCCCCCCCTTGAAAGGAGGGATCGCCTTTCCGAACAAAATTACCCTTAGATTGGTTTTGATTTTGATGGCGCCGATTGTCCGAAGTGGATCTAGCCGCATCTCTTTCTCGCCGGGTCTGAGCTCTATGTTCCCTGTTAACATCATCCACTTCCATGAATTCCTTTGCTATCTTCATGAGTTTGGCCACTGTGCGTGGCTTGTTGCGGATGATTTCCTCCCGCATGCTCCAATCTGTGGTTCCATCCGCCATTATGTTGCGAATGCTCACGATATCTGGGTTCTGCAACCGCACCAGAATATCATTGAATGCTACAACAAATTCCCTTAGGGAATTATAATTTCTCTGTTTGATCTCTTTCAGCTGCCTATCCGTCACATCTGCCGCTTTACAGCCCACGAACTTTGCACAGAAATCACGACTGTACTGAGTCCAGTTGTGAATGGATTCGGTTGGTAGAGATCGGAACCAATCGGATGCTGCTCCACCCAAAGTGGTCGAGAACAATCGACAAATTATGCTTTCGCTTGCTCCTGCAACATCCATTAACTCTCTATAGTTCCTGACATGCGCCTCAGGGTCAGAATTTGGATCCCCATAGTATTTAGGTATCGCCGGTGCTTTTATTCTGTGATCTGGAATAAATTCCCGCAACGATGGGGCAAAAGGCGAATCACTCTGCACCACTGCTCTCGCCCTAGGGGCGTACCCCATTCGCTCCATCATGCTTCGCAGTTGATCTTCCAATTCAGTATTGGGTTCCCGCCGAACTTCTTCCATCCGCTGCTGGTGAATTCTGGGTGATATCCACCTGCCATACTATGTCGACACTTGTTCTCGCTGTGGGTCTAACTGCTGTCCAGTTATAGGATCAAAATTCCAAGTGTGCTCTCGCCCAGACACATTCGCTCCAGATGTCATCAACTCTGAATGTCTGTGGACAAAGGGCTCCGTTTGTTGTAGCGGAAAAATTCCTTGCATTCCTGACATCGGTTGGGATGTTTGCCAGGTCGGATGGACCGTCATATTAGGATCTTGGTGCGAGTAGTTGTCTGGATGGCTATGTGGTGTCATGCGACTACTCTGACCCGCCCGATTCATCTCTCGAGATGACTGCGGAAGCGTAGATACGGCAGGAATAGTCGATGGTTGTGTCGAAGTGACAACGGGTTCTTGTGGGGCAGCCGCTACAGCGGTATTGTGATCTGCGATTGCATTTAATAAACTAATCATTCGATCTCCAGCCGCTTGGCTCATATTCGTAGCCAAGACCTGTCCTGCCATTTGCACAAACTCACTATTCGACATCTCCATCTCAGTTTGCACTTGGACCTCCAATAATGGACTCAACTGTCCAGAAGGATTCGTCGAGCTGGGTATCACAGGCTGTGTACTCGCAGGCTGCGAACTCACAGTCCATGGACCTCTTGAGTTCATACTAGTTGATCTGGTTGTAACTCCGATTGTTCGTGATGTACCTTTAACTAGACGTTGGTAAAAAAGTTCCACGCTCACCGCACCAATGATAACTTGCCGGATTTGATTTGATGATCCTCGTCGTAGTTACCTGCAAAACAAAACCGGAGACAAGATCTCCGGGAAAACTCTCCGACGATCAAGTCAGTTTTATGTGGAATTCTAGTAGATTGATAATCGTATTGTGGAAAAATGTGAACTTACCCCTCCCTTGGCTTTCTTATTTCTTTTATAAGCCTTTCTGGGTAACCGCCGAGGGCGGTTACTCTTTCTGTTCCACGTCCTCCACGTAGTCACAAACGTGGTCCCGTTTCTCTGAGTGGGTGGTTTAGTGCCTTGTTGGGATTTCGGGGTGGTTAGCCCTTTCCCTATTAGGAGCCCATTTAATCTTGAACCGTGGGCTTAAGTTTGGGATGGGCCCGTACTTATGATTCAGCTCAGTTGGTTTCACGAATCATCACTATCTTTGAGTATTGTTTTAGAGATTATTTCGTGTCTTTTATTATCTTTTATTGTATTTCGTATCAATTTTAGGTATTTAATTACTTTTTTTAGCATTTTGTTAAATATTCATAAGTTTTGTTAAGTATTTTATCACTTTTAATAAATTAATCTTTCATATGTTATTTTGAACTTAATCTGTACCCATAATTAAGAAATTAACTTACCAAAAATAAATCAATTTTGACTTGTTAATTATAAAGGATTTTTGGTAAAATAAATAATTAATTTTGGATAATTATCTAATGATATTTTTGAGATTATGGCCATGTTTGGGAATTAGCTGTTAGCTAATAGCTGATTACATTAGCTGTTAGCTGATTACATTAGCTGATTTGACTAGCTGATTTGATTAGCTGTTTGTGTAGACCTGTTTGGTAAAAATTAGCTGATTGATAATAGCGGTTTGTGCAAAAAGACGAATAAGGGCATTAATTTTGGCGCAAGAGAAAAGGGAGTCTATCTATTAGGGTTAAAGAAGTCTATTAGTTTTAATATTGCAAAACGCTAATTGAAAAAGCTCATTTTAAGAGTTTTTTCTAAATTAGTGTTTTCATCCCAAAACTCTCTCCCAAACCTCTCTCCACCAAACACTCCAATTAGCGGTTTCAGTTGTCAAACCTCTAAAGTTGGTCAAAACCGTTATTTTTATTCCAAAACGTTTTTTACCAAACAGGGCCTATGTGTATATTTTTAGAGATTAAAGTGGAAATTTTTAAAGTTCAGAATCAAAGGAGTTTCTGACCAGATTCATTGGATTTAGTCTTACTTTTAAATTTGAACATGAAAAATCATACACAAATATTTTGGCAGAGTTTTAAGATATTTTTTACCTTTTATATTGGGAAAAGTACAAAAATAAACCTTGTGGTTTGACCCATTTTCGAACTGCACCCATGTGGTTTAAAAGTTTGTAAAGTGGTAGCATGTACTTCATTCCGTTAGCAAACACATACAAAATTGACTAACAGTTAGACCTGGCAATTATCGTGTTCGAGTCGTGTTCGTGTCGTGTCATTTCGGGTTCGTGTCAAAAAGAGTAAACCCAAACCCAACCCAAAAACTTTCGTGTCAAAGTCGTGTTAATCTGTTCGGGTTAGTGTCGGTTTCGTGTCGTGTTTTCGGGTTACATGTAATTTTGTTATGCATGTATATTAATAATAACTCTTAAAAATATAAGAAGATATGTTACTGTTTTTAAACATTTTATATCATTTTTAGATTAATATATTAACACTAATTATCGAAAAGTTCGATAATATCATGTTAAAGGGTCATGTAATGTGTTTATAACAATTTAGGAAATTCAAATCAATATTTGTAATTATTAATTATAATTTTATTATTTTTATTAATAAAGTGACATAAAAAATACGAGAGAATATAACAATAATTTTCAATATCCGTGTCATTTCGTGTCGTTTTCGGGTTCACATATCAACACTAACCCAACCCAAAAATTTGCGTGTTAGTTTCGTGTCAACCCAAAAATGACACATTACCTATTAAGTTCAACACTAACACTAAAAATTTGTGTCGTGTTCGTGTCGTGTAATCGGGTCGTGTGTCATTTTGCCACCTCTACTAACAGTGTTAAAAGTCAAAGGAAAAAGAGTTAATTTGGTCCTTATATTTATTTATTTTATAAATTAACACCCGTTATTATCTAATTATTACAAAAAGATCCCAAAATTAAAAATAAAAATCAATTACACTATCTTCTCTATCTCTCTAATTTTTTTATTTTTATTTTTCTTTCTCTCTCTAAGAATACAAAATTAATCAATCTTCAATCTCCAATCTAATTTGATTTTTATAAATTAATCTCACTTATTATCTAATTATCACTCTTATATTTAATTATCACCCTTATAATGAATCCCCATCTCTGGCTTAATCAAAATCACTTCCGTACTGTTTACCATCTGATTTCTCCATTTTCGCATCCATGACCAGTTCACCCCTTCCAAAAACTCGAGAACTAGGAGCAACAAAAGTCGTACGGAACTTCAAAAATATATGCAGCAAGAAGAACACATCAGCGATCAACCTGAAATAGGTGATCAAAACAACAAGGTGGTTGTCGTTTGTCAAACAAACACCATCTGAATTCATGTACGGAAGGAAGAAGAACATAGGATCGATGAAAAGAGCAATAATGGAGGTAATGAGGAAGACGTAATTCCAATACGTAATGATATCACTGTCTGGATCGAGGATTTGGTACTGCTATAGAATGTGGGGAGGGTTAGCATCGCCGATGGTGGTAGAAGAAATGGTGAGGTGTTGATGGAGCTGTTGTTGGAGGCGTTGATGGAAGCAGCTGAATGGGAGAAATCTGGGGTTCCTGTAAGCTACCCATCATCTCCCATGGTGGAGTTTGATAAGATTTTGTTTTATTGATAGAAAAATTGATCAATGAACAATAAAATCGAAATCGCTGGAAAATTAGGAATTAGAGAAACTAAAGATTGATGGAAATGGAGATGGAGTGGATTATGGTTGAGAGGAGAAGTGATTGGAAACCAGAGAAAGGACTGAAAAAGAGGAGGGAGAAAGGAGAAAAAAATAAAAAGAAATAGAGAAGATAGTGTAATTGATTTTTATTTTTAATTTTGAGGTCTTTTTGTGATAATTAGATAATAACGGGTGTTAATTTATAAAATAAATAAATATAAGGACCAAATTAACTCTTTTCCCTTTGACTTTTAACACCGTTAGTCAATTTTATATATGTTTGCTAACGGAATGAAGTACATGGTACCACTTTGTAAACTTTTAAACCACATAGGTGCAGTTCGAAAATGGGCCAAACCACAAGGTTTATTTTTGTACTTTTTCTTTTTATATTTTATTTAAAGACTTAGGTTTCCATCTCCAAGGGAGAGCAGTTCATAATTAGTTTTTTAGTTTTAGAATTTAGTTCAGAGAAAGATTAGTTCAAAGTTTTTTTTAATAGTTTTTAATTAGTTCATCACTATGCTTGTATCAGAATTAAGAATTAATTTTTTAGCCATTTTTAACTATTTCATCTTTAGAATTAATTTTTAGATTTTATTATTGAGCATTCTGAATCATTTATAAATTTCTTCCACCTTTGAGAATCCATCTTCTTCCACACAGCCATTAACACATGAGAAAGCTCCATCCACCGTTATTCCACAGACTCTCAAGTTCTCATTTTCTCCAAGTTCAGAAAGACGATTGCTTGAGTCGATAGATTTTAAAGGGGATTTTTACCATCTTATCTCTATTTACTTATAGATCATTCTATAAATTCTGAATTGGTTGTAATCATGTGACAAATTTCTTCTATCTTTAAATACAAATATCAATTCAGTTTAGTTTCCATTGTTTATGAGTTCTTTAATGTCTGTGTAGCATATTCATTGAATCATTCAAAAGTTCCAATATTTTCTAGGTTCACATTGTGAGTCTAATCCGATATCTATACCGGAGACTGTAGGTATTAACGACACCACAGTAATGGACTCAAATCTCTGAACCCTTAGAGTTAGCTTCAACCAGTAACAAAGGAATTGTGTGCTAAGTACCCTAGGAGGATAAGTCGGTTCAATCTTTAAGTATGTCTATGTCATATTGAATTCCTTATAATCATAAATCGAATGTTGTTTGAAGTATCACATCATCTACATTATTCAGAATTTATGAATTGCTTTGAATCACCTTAGGAGTAGATTAATATAAAAACAAGCTCAAAATCAATTTTCCTTCGCCTAAATAATGATTCAAAACCGAGTAGTTCGATAGTTGTGGTATAAATCATGTGGATTTGATACCTGAACTTTCCAGATTTTAGTACTTGGTAACGACAAAATACACTTATCGCTTAGTGAGTCTTTGAACGTTAGCTCGAAGCGCATCAAGTTTTTGGCGCCATTGCCAAAGATTTATTTTCCAGCAATATCAAACCAAAGGTTTTTAATTGTTAGTTTAGGCACTTTTGTAAATATTATTTTTATGTCAATATTTGTTTTTAATTTTTATTTTTATTGCACAAAAATATTGGAATGTAATTTTTCAGGTTTTACTAACAATAGAAATATTTATGTATCTCAACAAAATTGTAAGAAAAATAATAATATCTGTTATACAAATTTACCACCGACATATAAAAAAAAGAAAAGTATATCCTTTTATCTATGTGAAATAATAAGTTAATTTTTTTGATCATTAGTATCGATATTCAGTGTTCATCTTTACTATTTCTAATTTTATTTTTTAAATATATGATTTTTTAGCTTAGATGTCTAAATTATAAAATTTTATTTATTTCTTAAAATTTTGTTCTATCTTCTTTATTATATAAATTAAGTAATAATTACTCTTAATAAATTACTCAAAAATTCAATGTCTAAAACTCTTCAGAAATGAGTAGTTATCTCTAGCCCAAAATGACGAAAAATGGAGGACTCGTTAAATGAAGGGGCAGTTTTGGATACCATGGATATTAATGATACTGGTAAAACGGTTCAAATGCTAGTTCTACTGGCTAGACCCACCAAGCATTATGAGTATACTTATTTGAAACTGTCGGGGTCTAGACAACCCCCTGGCGGTTCGGTTCTTATTGGATATTGTCCATAGCTTTTCTTTTTGAAACACGCATGAGAGAGGCTCGTTTAGATGCAATACGTATAAAATTAGGCTTTGAGGGATGTGTTTGTGGTAGCAATATGGGCCAAAGTGGTGGGCTGGGCTTTCTTTGGTTGGAAAAAGAGATGGTCCAAGTAACTCAGTCGAGCAAAAACTTTATTGGTTCAAAAATTCCTCTAGGTGTGTGTAATTCCCTTCGTGATTGGCAAGATACTCAACTGGGCAGTTTGAAAGTGTGTGGATTGAGCAGTTCGATTTTTGGTGTAGTATGTGGTTCAAGGTCTTGGTCGTGTCCTCCATCTCCTCGTATAAAAATTAATATTGACGCGTCGATTATTGAGGGATCTGGTTTATTAGGCATGAGAGTTGTGATACGGTACAACAAACGCGTTTTCGGTGGTGCTTTCTCCAGGTTTTTTTTATAATTATAATCCTAAAGACACGGAGGCTATAGACATTAGGGAGGCTCTAAGTTGGATGAAAGGTACAAAGAGTAATGGAGTGATTGTGGAATTGGATGCAACTACAATTATCAACCATATTTATTAATCTTTCTTTCATTCTGCTTACAATTTGATTATTGATGACTGTAAGAAATTGTTGGGGTCTTTTAATGACGTTTTTATCATATTTGTTAGTCGTCCTGCAAACAAAATTGCTCATAGCGTGGCTAGAGTAACTTGTTCTTTTTTTTTATAAAAGCAATGATCTTGGAAGCCCAACTAGGTTGGCACCCCAAGAGCACGTACTGAAAACCCGATATTATTAAAAAAATAATAAAAAAATAATGTAATACAATGGGAAAAAGAAAAATAAAGTAACAAAATAAAAAAAACAAATAAACAAATAAATCAACGAAATCTAGAGTGACCAACATTACAGATATCATCAAAATGCAGTGAGTGGCAGAAGTGCGGAGCCGATTGCCACCACGTAATGCCGGAGGAGGAGAAGACGCCAAAACAGACTAAAGCATCAGCAACCCGATTACATTCTCTGTATATGTGGGTAACCATGACGGACATCTGCGAGCACTGTTGTAGACATTTCAACCAGTCTTGATGGATGGACCAAGGAACGGTAGAATGTGATTTTAATTTATTGACCACTAACAAGGAGTCCGATTCAATCCAAAGCCCGTGCCAGTTCTTCTCCCAAACTAGGTCAACTGTAAAAATTACCGCCTTCAGCTCAACAATCTAAGCATAAGAGGAATCAATTGGGAATGCAAAACACCATTTAGAAAACCCTCTAGACGATCGGACTACTCCACCGACGCTAACAGCCTCCGAGGAGCCCAGCACAGATCCGTCAACATTAACCTTCAGCCAATAAGACGGAGGGGGAATCCATTTTCTCGAGATGATAAGAGTAGCTCATTCTTTGTTAGGACATAAGGAGTGATATTTAAGTCTTGATTTTATTGTTCATGTTTTGTATGCAGATTCTCTTTAGTGAAAATTTCTTTGGTTTTAAAAAAATCTCTTCATCTACCAATTACGATAAGTATTAATCAATGTATTAAATCAGGGTATCATTTGGCTATGCAAACATTTCAATCTGCTTCAATGAGTCTGACGGATATATGCTGGAAGTTATTATGGTCCTTATCGGTGCCTCCAAAAATTAAAAATTACTTATGGCGAATTCTAAGCTCATGTCTGCCTACCCGAGTCAATTTGGTATTTCGTCATGTACCCATATCGTATTTGTGCCCTGTTTGTTCTAATGCATCGGAATCGGTTTCCCATATTTTTCTGATCTGTTCGACTGCACGGCTTGCATGGGCGGAATTTTTTGGTGATGACAGAATGGCTGGAGTTCAGAATTTTGAAGAATGGCTTTTGAACTTGTTGCGGGTTGCGCCTAAGCCATTGATTTGTGAGGTGCTGTTCCTGATGTGGAGTATATGGACTGGGAGGAATAATGTTGTTTGGAATGCGTTGATTACCTCTTCATCGCGTATTGTTTTATCAGCACGTAGAGCTTGGTTCGAATGGACCCAGGCTAAGCCAAGTTGTGTGGAGGCTGATAAGAGTCATCCATTACGATCTAGCAAATGGAATCCGCCTGTCGAAGGTAATTTTGTGCTTAACGTTGATGCGGGAATTTTTAGTTCTGAAGGACACTGCTGTTTCGGTTTTCTGCTTAGAGATCATGAGAGAAGATGTTTGGCAGCGGTTTATGGGGTGTTTTGATCCTCTAACTGTGGAGATTATGTCAATACGGGAGGCGCTAAGTTGGCTTAAGGCTAAAGCCATTGGAAAGGTGCAGGTTCAGTCTGATTGTTTGGTTGTTGTTCAAGCCATTAATCAACCTACGTATGATCTTTCTTATCGTTCGAACTTGATTGTTGATTGTATTCATTTGTTACATGATGTAGTTGATTGTTCTATTTCATTTGTAAACCGTTCAGCGAATACGGCTGCCCATGCACTTGCTAAAGCAGTCATATCTGTGTCTGTGCGGGGAGAGTGGCAATCGCCGCCTCCGTTCCTCATCGATGTTCTTGGTTCTGATATTGGTTAATAAAATCTTTTATTTCAAAAAAAAAGATCACTTATTACTTTTTTATTTTAATTGTAATTTAATTATTAAGATGTAATTGCAAAAGGACAATGAAATAAAGTCCTATAAAACATTAAGAGCGTCAATCCCACGAGCCTCTTATCTATTCTCATTCGATCACGACGGCGGGGGAAGAAGTCAAAATAGAAAAACTCACATTGGGTTTAGGGATAATCAGGCGCGTTTAGCGTTTCACTCCAAACCGCAGAAAATATAGTGTTTGGTTAGGTTTATATAACCGCAGCGTTTAACATTTTTTCTGGAAACTGCAGCGTTCTGGAACGTTTCACGAAAAGCTCCTTTTGGAGCTTTTCATAAACAGTTG
Organism: Euphorbia lathyris; assembly: GCF_963576675.1. Classification (NCBI taxonomy): domain Eukaryota; kingdom Viridiplantae; phylum Streptophyta; class Magnoliopsida; order Malpighiales; family Euphorbiaceae; genus Euphorbia; species Euphorbia lathyris. The sequence continues at coordinate 71,845,349 of NC_088913.1, forward strand.
TTAGCAGTTATATGTTATTGACAAAATTATCCTTCTTATTTTCATAAAATATATTTATTCTTTAACATTATTTATATTTCTACAACATAATTACCGGAAGAACAACGTTTTGTTGCGTTCAATAAGCTTTTTATTTTTTATATAGATTATTTTTATCAATTTGCGTAACACAATTTTTATTTTATAATAGGATAAAGTGCAAAAATACCCCTAACATTTATAGCTAGGAGCAATTTTACCCTTAACGTCTAAAATGGTGCAATTATACCCTTAATATTGGCAACCAAAAGAAATTTTACCCCTAACATTGACAAGTTAATTGGGTCAATTTGAGAAATAATTTATCAAACTGTCTTTTGGGTCATGAATTTTGTTATCTACACTTCACATGTGCACCATTTTATCATCGTTAGTAACAGATTACAAACATATGATTAGACGTGAAATTTTTTTTTAAGAAAATAAAAAAATATATTTTCTTTTGTACGAGTTAGACAAAAAAAATTCAAAATCTCTTTTTTAGAATTATTGGTACGTGCAATTGGTGTAAAATAAGAAATAAAATATCTATGTTTTCTAATGATATCTGAAATCGACCTAACTTGTTAATGTTAGGGGTAAAATTGTTTTTAGCTGATGTTAAGAGTAAAATTATTTCTAGTTGTAAACGTTATGAGCATTTTTTCACATTTTCCCTTTTATAATTTCATTGTTGATTAATTTAAAATATTTCCATTTTAGACATTTTAAATCCGAACAGCAACAGTTCAATATAATTTTACCAAACACTAGTAATTAAACAGCTAATAACAAACAACTAACAGCTTACTGCAACTGCAAACAACTAACAGCAACTGTAACAGCTATTAGCTAACAACTGAACCAAACATGTCCTAAGTTACGACCATCCAATAAAAAAAATCATTATGCAAAATATCTACTACCATACTAATAAGAAAATAACTTATCTATCACTATTAAATAATAGTTTCCTTATATGAATCTCATAAATATGTAGAAAAAATACAAATATCTTGTGATATTTATTCCTTTTATGTCAAATACTTCCTCAAGGTTATCCAGAAAGTTCTCATAATTTCTGATCATTGCCAGCATCTGGCGGTTCTGATTTCTGATTTCTGATATTCGCTGGATCATTATCTCCATTCCTGCTCAAAAAATCAGCTAAGATATTTCGTTTTCCAGAGATAGGTTTAACAACAAAATTATAGCAATTGAAAAAACTTTGCCAATGCCTTCTTTTGTTCAGTTCTGGTAGGGGATCTATTTTATTTCTGATAAATGCTCCTACTTGTGTATTATCTGTTCTTATGATAAATTCTATGGGTAACAAATGATACCTAAATCCTTTAATTCCATTTTTAACAGCTAGTAATTCTTTTTCATTGATATGATAATTTTTCTCTGAGGGTTTCCAAGTTCCTGATCTATAGCCACATATTAAAGGAGTTTCTTTGTCTATATCTTCTTTTCTATATGCGATGAGTACTGCTCCCCACCCGATATCACTAGCATCTGTATATAATTCTAATTGATCATTATCTTTAGGTAGTCTTAATTTTGGGAGAACTTTTACTGCTTCTTTTATTTTTCTTATAGTATCAGTATGAGTTGTCGTCCATTCAAATACTTTTTGTTTCTTAATTAGCTCTTGCAAGGGTTGTCGTAATTTTGGTAAGTCTTTTATATAATCTGATGCATAATTTATTATTCCTAGAAATTGTTGGACTTCTTTCTTAGTATCTAATTTTTCTTTAAAATTTTCGATTCTAGTTACGATATGATCTTGTAGTTGTAATCCTTCACTATCTATTATATATCCTAAATATTCTATTTTATTTTTAAAGATTTCTGATTTCTTTTCAGATAAAAGGATTCCATGTTGTCGTACTGTTTTTATAAATGCATCTAGGTGCTGTAAATGGTCTGCTATATTATTACTGTAGATTAATATATCATCGACATAAACTACACAGAAGTCATTTAATTTTCTAAATATCGTATCCATTCGTCGTTGAAATATCTGGGGTGCATTTTTCAAACCAAAAGGTAACACAATCCATTCATAATGTCCTTGTGGTGCACTAAATGCTGTTAAAGGTCTTGATTCTTTAGTAAGCTTAATTTGCCAAAAGCCACTTTTACAATCAAATTTACTAAACCACTTTTTTCCTGATAATCTATTAATTAAATTTCTCTTATAAGGTAAAAAATATCCATCAAAAATCGTTTTCTTATTTAGTTCTCGATAATCTATTACCATTCTTGCTTTGCCTCTCTTTTGTTCGCTATGTTTTCTTACTAAGAATGCCGGGCTACTATGAGGGCTTTTACTTTCTTGAATTAATTTTAAGTCTAATAATTCTTTTATTTGTATTTCAAATTCCTTTTGATCATCAGGACTATATCTTATTGGTCTAGTGCGAACAACATCATTAGGGTTTATGAGTTCTATCTTAGCATATATCTTTTCTTTTTCCCACAACGTTATAGGGTTTTCTCCAAAGTTGATCTTTAAATGGTCTAAATATTTTTGTTTTAAAAGTTCTAAATTAGTATCTCTGTTTGTTTTGATATTATGTATTGTGAGTGGATATAAAGGTAGGACGCGCTTAAGGATAATCCATTTATTACAAGGAGTTAAAAGACTTATGGTTTCAGGTTTGATTACCTGGACTTTAAAGAAATCAAGGAAATTATTTCCTAATAATATATGTTGTTTCATATTATTTTCTTGATAAATTATGGGTAATCGAAAGATTGTCTTGTTAAGTATTAATCTCATATTTTCGGCTATAATATCTAATTCTTTCATTTGTTCATTAAATCCTGTAACTCTGACCTTATGTCCTTTAGATCTTTTCCATTTATGGGGAACTAGTACATCTTGCTTCGCTAAACATATATCAGCTCCACTATCTATAAATATGCGGCGTTTTATAATCTTATTAGGTTTATATTCTACCGGTGCTTCTACATATATGGCTACCATTAGTTATTAGTTTCACTATCTTCATATTCTATTGGTTCTAATTCTTCTGAGTTCTCACCTTCTGTTTCAGTAATATAAAATTCATCTTCTTTATGCCATTTATCATCGCTGGCTCTTATTTGTTCTAGACTCATTATAAATTCTGTTGTTCCTATATATTTGACACCTTTTTGTTTTAATTTAGGGCATTTATTAGCATAATGTCCTTTCTCATTACAATTCCAACATTTACATTCTGTAAGGTTAGTATTTTTATCCCTTAGTGGTCTTTCTCGTCTTTTCCTAAATTTTCGTTTATATCTAAATCTGTTCCGATTTTCGGGATTATTTTTATATCGTCTAAATCGTTTTCGTCGAAATCGTCCATTATCATACTTGTTAGTATAAGACTTCTTATATGTCGGATTATGTCTATAAGTGCGATTAGGAGTATATCGTCTATATTTTCTCCTAACTTTATCATCACAACCAAAAACTAACCGTTTTTCCGTGAATCCACATATTTCTCGTAACCCGAGTTTCTTATCCTTTTTAACCTTTTGTTGAACTCTATATTCTTCACATTTTCGCATAAGATAAGCTCGTAGTACTCTAATTCTTTCTCCTAATGTATTTTCTTTTGGTTCTAATTGAGTATATTCTTTTGAAACTTCTACGTTGTATGGGTTTGGTAAGTGGTCATAATATAGTTGTTGGTATATCAATCCTTCTTGTGGTAAAAACCTAGCTTCATAAAAGAACTTAGTAAAACTGATAGTATATTCTGGTAATTTACTAATTTTACAACATTTCATGTTATTCAAATTCATTATTATTTCAGCTTTTCTTTCAGCAAATACTGTTTCTCTAGCCACTAACCATCTTTCTCCTAAAAATTCTCTTTTTAATACCATATCGAATAATAATAACATTGATTTCCAATCATGAGCACAAGCTTCTATTTGTGGTCTTAACTGATGAGTTATAGATTCCATCCAAAATCCTACTTTTCCTATCATTGTTTTAGAGATTAGGTCATACATATAATCTAAATTTTCAGTGTGAGATGAATTCATTAAGGCTATGTACATTCCTAAATTCCAATCATTTATTCGTCTACTTATTTCTTGTTCATCATAGACATTATCTAAGTCTAAAAAATATCCATTTGGATTTAATCCTTGAGACATAGATCCTATAAATTCTTTAAAGTCTCCTTGTTGGCCTATAGGTATATGTTGTGGAATCGTAGGTACTCTTTTAGTTACTACGTCTAAATTGGGGTCTATCATTTCTTCTTCTGGATAATTATCGGCATCTTCGTTTACTATATTTTCTGATCCTATATCTGATTCTTCATACCTAGTGTATTTGTTGTTGTATTCGTTGTTTTCTATATCACTTTCTGGTTCTTCTTCTATTATTGCATTAATGTTCTTCATTTGTTCTAATGCTTTCATTATTTGATGATTTTCTTCTATTAATTTTGTTTCATCTTTATTTTCTTCTTCTATATACCCAATGATTTTTAGTTTATTTTCACTTTGAATATCTGAACTATCTGAACTATCACTACTACTGTTACTGATGTGAATAGTTTTCCCTTTTACTTCTTTAACCATTGTTCTTAAGACTCTTACTTCTTCCTTTAATTCTTTTAATTCATCTGTAATGTGGATTAGCTCTGTTTTTGTTTGTTTTAATTCTAGCTTTGTTTCTTTTAATTCTTTTTTAGTATTTTTAAATTTGTGTTTATATTTTTTATATTTTTCGACCCATTCTGTACTCGAATTTATGACTAATTTTATGTTTTCTTTTTGTAGGTCTTTGATCTCTTTATGTTGTTTTTCGATTTTTAGTTGAAGGTATTCGGCTTCGGTGCTTACGTCTACATTGGATGGTTTAGCATCATTGTCTTTGAGTTTGCTGTTTTTTAGCGGTTCATATTTGTATTTTTCCTTTTCAATAATTTCTTGGGCGTGATTTTTAAGAAATGTTATTACACTATGTTCTTGTTCGGCCATTAGATTAGAATTGTCCTTTTTTGTGTAAATCGGTTAACAGATCTAAGGTTTTATTTACGGTTGTAGGGATTTTAGGTTTTATTTCACTTATATCCATCATTATTGGGTCCTTGCTTCGTCTCCAAGCATCTATGGGTACTATTTCTGGAGTTTTAGTTTGTGTTATAGTAATGTTTAGATTTTCTCCTGAGGTAATGCTACAGCTTTCTTCTATGGGTCTTTTTCTTTTGTCTATATTAGCTACTAACATGTTTAATTTTTCCAAAATTATCTTAAACGTTGGTATTTCCGATGTATTCCACAGTTTTGTTAATTCATGTGTTATCATTTCTTGGATTTGAATATGGTTTTCTTGTATTAAACTAAGAGTATTCTTTAATTGTTCTTTTGCTACAATCTCTATCCATATTTGGTCCAATTTTTGGTTAGGATCACTCATCTTTGTAGATTCTTTTTATCCATCCGTCTTCAAGTTTGATCCATTCTTTCTTAGGTGGTTCTAATAAAGAGTTTAATTGTTTGATTTCACATTCTAGTCTCTGTTGTTTAGATTCAATTTCTAAATATTTTATTTGAGATTCTATGATTGTCTCTGCCATAATAGTTTTTATTATTTGTAATTTTTTCTCTTTTTTATCAAGTTGTTGTCGTATGTTCATATTTTATTTATATACCGTATTTTGTTTTGGTCCTCTATCGTAATTCCTTCATTATTTATCTTATATTTTATTTTATTTAAAAAGTCGTATCCTAATAATAGTGCATATGTACTATCATATTCTGTTACTCCTACAATTATCTCATATTCTAGATCTTGAATTTTAAATCTAATTCTTATGCTTTTAGTTATGATTATTTCTCTTGTACTATTTGGACAGTTATAAGTTTGTGGTTCGATTAGTTCACATTTATTCTCATTTATTTGGCTAATATGTACTAAACTTTTGGTTCCTGTATTAATTTCAGCTATACAGTCAGTTGCTCGTAGCTCATTAAATAATATTACTTTTATTCGTAACTTATCTTCATAATATGTATGTAATAAATCTAATGTTCTCGGTTGTCTTATTATTTCTTTCTTAAAACTTAACCTTCCTCCTTCTATCCTAGGTAATAATTTCTGGATTGGTTGTAGTTTTCTAGAATTAAAATCTATACATATTTCGTCTGGTATTGTTATGATGGAATTTTCTTTATGTTCTAGTGGTTCTAATATTTCCTGATATAATTTTGGTACTAATATATCCCTATCATTTTGTTTTCTGATATGATGATTACCTGTAAGGGCATATATCATTTTTGTTTCTATACTAATTACTTTACTTCCTGGGGGCATTCTTATTCCTTCTAATTTATAATAGAGTGTTAAAGCTAGATCTTTATGTTTATCTTCTAATGAGATACTAAAATCTGGTTGAATTGTGAATTTAAGTTTCTGATAAATTAAGTTTCCTCTTACTACTGCTATTAAGGCATCTTGGATATTATCTAATATTCTATCATCTAATACATATATTTGAATAGGAGTATCGATATTTTTCTGAAAATATGCTTTTATAGTGAATTCTATTCCTCCAAAGTAAATATTCCTATATTTCTTTGCTTCTTTATGTGATAATTTGGATAATTCTCTTTTTATTACGTCATTTGTTATTAAATTTATCATTGCTCTACCATTTATAGTAGTTGTATCTATAATATTCTCATGCTTCTGAACAATATATCGTATATTTTTATTTCTCTCAAACCATTTTGTTTTAAATATCTTATTTACAGATAGCTCTTCAGTTTCATCTTGTATTTTCTGATAAATATCTGGTTTAAGTTCAAATTTTTGATGCTGCTATGGACTTAGAAGGGAAACCGATAATAATTGCTCAGATTTTTAAGACTGGTAGAAACACTAAGATTGACGTAGATAATTCCGACCATCAATGGGACATTCCATGCAAATTAGAAAATTTTAAATCTTGGTTAGGAGAAAAACGAGCACATGGAATCCATACGATCAAATGTAGACTCGAAGACTATATTAGAAATAAAAAGGTGGCTATAATAGCCAGATCGAATCATGGAGAAGTTGAAGAAATGATAACTATCAACTATTTAATGGAAATGGGTGATGACACGAGTCAACAAATTTTGATAGAAATGCATACGAAATTGATGGATAAGAAATATAAACATAGTTCAGATACATTAGCCCATTATGAATTTATATATGGCCCAAGAAAATCATGTTTAATTAGAATTGAGCTTACTACTGCTATTAAGGCATCTTGGATATTATCTAATATTCTATCATCTAATACATATATTTGAATAGGAGTATCGATATTTTTCTGAAAATATGCTTTTATAGTGAATTCTATTCCTCCAAAGTAAATATTCCTATATTTCTTTGCTTCTTTATGTGATAATTTGGATAATTCTCTTTTTATTACGTCATTTGTTATTAAATTTATCCTTGCTCTACCATTTATAGTAGTTGTATCTATAATATTCTCATGCTTCTGAACAATATATCGTATATTTTTATTTCTCTCAAACCATTTTGTTTTAAATATCTTATTTACAGATAGCTCTTCAGTTTCATCTTGTATTTTCTGATAAATATCTGGTTTAAAACTTAAAGTTTGAGTTATACCACCTTCATAAGTATCCATTTGATAGTAGATATTAGTATTTTCTGTATGGGTTTGTTCTGTTATTTCTTTATTCTCTTCCATTGATTAAAGCTTGAATATGTCTGTAACTTTCAGTAATTATTTGTTTTTGAATTTCTATTGTCTCTTCTTGCTCTCTATGTTTTTCTTCTAATCGTTTTACTTCATCTTCTAAGTCAAAAACTCTTTTTTGTAATTTTATCTTTTCAATACGCTTAGCATCTAAAGCACCTTGTGCTACTTCTAATTGTCTATCTTTTAATTCCATAATTTGTAATGCTCTTCTACAACTTATAATATGTTGATTGATATCCTGATTATAAATTAATGGTTTTTCAGCAATAATCCTAAGACTTTAAACTGGTATATCCATTATCTAGTGTGTATAATTCTGAAAAATCACGATTGTGAAATTAATTAGGCATTTAATCATTTCTACTTTTCTTATTAACATTATATGCCTATTTAGATCACTAGTTCCTATATTAAGGAGATGTTGGTAATATTCTAATAATATAATTAATTTGCCTAATAGAATAGAAATTTCTAAACTATTGCTTAAATCTAATTCAATTATGCCGCTTGTAATTTTGTCAACTGCTTTCCTATGAATATTAAGCTGTGATGCAAACATACTAGTATATGAAGATGACATTGACATACTTCAAATCCTACATTTAATATGTGATTAACCCCACAACCTTTGGATTCAGTTGGTTTTTTTTTTTTTTTTTTTTCTGGAAAAGTTAGTTTTATCTATTAATAATTTTAGATAAAAAATGTATATTCATATAAATAAATTCATCTATCACATTTCTCCACTTCTTTATTGATATAGGTGGAAAATGATATGATATAATTTAAATTTGAATAATCACAATTTTTAATTTTGATAATCATATTAATATCAACAGTTTTTTATATGAAAATATCCAACAGTTTTAACATTATTTAGTCTTGTATATATATATTAGGCATAATATTTAGTTCGCTCTTTAAATTAAAGTTTCAAAATCAATTAACACCTTAAATTATCAAAATCGCTAATAAGGTCCTTGGTCTAAACAAAAAATCATCAATTGAGTTCGTATTCTAAACAAAAATCATTAGTTAAGGCCTCATCGAAATTCATTGGGTTGAACAGTTTCAGACTTTCTTTCCAAAAATCCATTTTGAACCGACACAAATATTATTATAGTCTATATCTAATAGTCACAGTTTCTGATTTTAGGATATGATTGTGATACAATTGATGATTTTTGTTTAGTTCAGGGATCTAATTGATAACTTTGATAGTTTAGGGTCCTAATTGATTTCGAAGCTTTAGTTTGGAATCTAAATGGTGTAATGCCTGTATATTAGTAATACTCAAAACATTTTTTTTAAAACCAAACAGTTTTCTTTAGACAATATCCTAAGTTCCTAATCTATTAGATTTAACTAATAAATTTTAAACCCAATCACCTTATCCATAACCCAAAATTTCAAAAAAAAAAAACCATAAACAGGATGAGATAATGGAAAAAGAAAAACTGTAAAGAGGAAAATGGATGCATACAAATCAAAATAAATTATGCAGTTTATGATAAAATAAGTAAAAGAATTTATTTAATGATATAATAAAAAAAACATATACTTAATTGTAAAATTAATGTCAAACATGATGTTTGGTGTAATTTGGTCTAAATAATATTAGAACTAATTCAAAAAAAATATAACAATTTTTGACAAACTAAAATAATTTTTCCAAACCCTCTATTGGAATATAATTAAATTTTATAGCTATAGTAAGATTGTATCAAATCCTAAGAACAATGAACTTCTTTAATTTAATTGAACAGGGGGATTTTGATTATAGGATATGAATATAACAAATTAAACAGCAAAAAAAAAAAAAAATTAAAAAAAATGAGAAATTAATAATTTAAACTTCTAATTCAATGATTCATTTGGTTTTTCTTGATTATTAATTTCTTGAAAAATATTGAAAATATTTATTCAAAGAGTGTTAGAATTGTCATAATCACTCTTTCACTTTTTGTTTATACCTCCAATGAAATATCAAAATCAATCTAGTCATTGTGAGAATAAAACATGTCCAATTTCTCAACCCACCCATTAGATTTAAGAAATTTTATTAAATAAAAGAAAATTTACAGCCAACACCAAATTACTTTCCCTCTTGAATCAGAATAAGAAAATTAGATATATATAATGAAAAATATCTCTCTATTATAATTAAAATTTGTAAAATTTGAAGTATCCCAATAAGAAAAAATGATCCACTATTTATAAAGGATAAACATATTTGGAAGACTAAATTACCCCTAAAGTGATGAGAAAAAGAAATTAAAATCAAATCTCTAATAAGATTTTTATGTTATTTTGAATTAGAAATATTGCATTGTATAAAATTAAAGGGTCAAATACTTGAATATCAAAAATTAAGTAAAAAATTATAACTAAATCATATCAATAAACTTAATTTTTAATATGTCATTATTATTTATATATTATGATTTTACACCATAATTTAAAAATTCTAGACTCCAATTCATAAATCATAAACCCTAGAAAATATATTCTAGACTTTTAATTTATAAATTATAATCTCTAAAATATATTAAAAATACTGATTTTACTAATTTGATATAATCTAAGACTATGGTTTGACATTGTTGTAAATAGTTTTTAAAAGATGAATTTTTATGTAATTTTCGCAAAATTAAATTAAAATAGGGCCTAACGAAAAAGCAAAGCCCAAGTCTATTAAATGGAACTTTTTGCAAGGTGGATCCATGCCTTAGGGGTATTGCAGAATCCATATTTTCAGGCTCCCAAATAGGTCCAACCAACGGAACATTGACATATAAGCATATATTGCTGATGTGTCAATTTATTATTGGTTGAATTCATTTAGATTTAGATTGTTATAAATATTTAAAAAAACTTTAAAGAGAGCTACCCAAACCCGGGAAGGCCGGGTGCCCGACGACTGTCGTCTAGGATACACGTGGGTAGTGTTAATACCAATCCCAAACCCTTATCCGTTTATTTTTTAATTACCCGTACCCGTCTCATTACCTTAACGGATATACTTTTTGCATCTCATACCCGTCTCATTTAATTCGCGGATACCTGCGGATACCCTTACCCGTTAAAAACGAATAAATAAAACAAAAATATTACAAATTTAACAAAGTATAAATTTAATAAATTATCCATCTAAATTTTGGAGTAGGTGGCCAGCCATACTCCATTGTGCGAACCTTTGTGAAGGTTTGAAGCTGTTTTATTCCTTTGGAGGAAGTAAAGCTGCCTTCAGGGATCATCTTGCGACCTATCTTTGAGGTGAAGTGATTCGCCTAGAGGACTTTGTAGACCCTTCTTTGAAAAGGGAGTAAGAGAGTGTAAAGACCTTGCGTCTAAGGATCGTTTTAACTCTATCTCGAATGGGGATCCTCTAGAGATGGATCCGCCCATGAGACTTGTCCTCTTATCTTTGAGGAGAAAAAGTAGCTATAAGATAGCAGTACTTCCTCAATGTGGAGAGCGTTGGATGTCCCCCTTCTTTTTAAGACTGGAATATTTATATTGCTGCAAAATTTTTTTAAAAAGAACATAGACAATAGAACAATTGATGTTTATTGATAGGAGAAATGCCTTATTACAGTAAGCAGGTCTTACATGTGAGCCTCGTTAAAACCTTTAATAAGAAAAACCACATGGGAAAAAAGCTTACTAAAGGAAAAAGAGTACTCAAGACCGTATGTACATCTTATTTTCTGACAAAGTATTTGCGGAGATTTTGGAGGTTCCATGTGCGTGGTAATGTGTTCCCCTCCATGTCTTGAATCTTAAATGTGGCGAACCCAATCTTGTCCACTATTTGATATGGTCCCGTCCAGGTGAGCCCTAGCTTGCCCTTCCCTTCTCGAGACTGGATTTTGTCCGCCTTGCGGAGCACGAGGTCTCCCACATTCAGGTCTACAGGTTTGGCATTTTTGTCATGGTAAGCGGCGATCCGTTGCTTGTATGCCGCCATACGTACATAAGCCTTATCTCTTCGCTCCTCCACTTGATCAAGACTCTCTGTTAGTCTGTGGTTGTTGGCCTCCTCGCAATAGAATGCAACTCTATCACTTGGGACTAGTATTTCAACCGGGATTACAGCTTCCACTCCATGAGAAAGGGCAAATGGTGTTTCGCCTGTGGCCGTTCTAGGAGTGGTGCGATACGCCCATAAGACGCTTGTCAACTGATCTGCCCACTTCTTATCATCTTCCCCCAATCTTTTCTTTATTCCTTTTACGATCGTCCGATTCGTAACTTCAGTCATACCATTGGATTGAGGATAATAAACGGAGGTGAATCTGTTCAAAATGCCCAATTTCTCACAGAAAGTTTTGAATTCGTCACAGTTGAACTGTGTTCCGTTATCAGTGATGATGGTGTGGGGTACGCCATATCTTCCCACGATATTGTCTTTGACAAATTCCACCATTCGTTCGGCCGTGATGGAGGAGACAGTTCGGCTTCTACCCACTTAGTGAAGTGATCTACTGCCACTATCACATATTTTCTCTGTCTACGAGTTGGAGGAAATGGTCCAACGATGTCAATTCCCCAGATGGCAAAGGGTCGCCCTTCAATGATAGGCCTCTGGAGATGTTTGGCCGTGTGTGATTCATTTGCATGAATCTGACAACTATGGCATGATTCCACCAATTTTTGTGCATCAAGCTCGACAGTGGGCCAATAAAACCCTGCTAACCTGGATTTTTTTACGATAGTGGCGGATGCCTCATGGGCCCCACATGATCCCTCGTGCAGCTCCTTGAGGACCTGTTGTCCCTCTTCTGGCAAAATGCATTTTAACCATTGATGGCTAAATGACTTTCTATAGAGGCAACCATTTATCATGGAAAAATAGGCCGCTTTTCTAACGATCCGTCGAGCCTCCTCCTTATCGATGGGTAGAGCTCCATCTGACAAATACTGGCGAAGGGCTGTCTGCTAATCATCTTCTACTGTTGTGAGTAGGGATACTTCTTCGGAGGCGAATGCCGGAGCTGCTTTAACCTCAAAGGGACACTGCGGATCTGTCCAGCTTTCTTCACTGGAAGCCATTTTTGCTAAGTGGTCGGCTTCAGTGTTTGATTCTCGGGGCACATGGACCAATTCCCATTTGGTTTCTTTAGCTTCGAGGTGGTCCAACAACTTTTTGACCTCGGCAACGTATTTGGCCAGAACGTCATCCTTCACCTCATAATTTTTGATCACTTGATTGACCATCAAATTGGAGTCACTATAGATCACGATCCGCTCGGGAGTGATTTCCTTAAGCAGGTGTAACCCTAATATTAGAGCCTCATATTCTGCGGCATTGTTGGTGGCATGGAAATCCAACTTTGCTGCGTACCGTAATTTTATGTACTGGGGGCCCTTGATCACGATACATATGCCAGCTCCATCTGCAGAGGAAGCCCCATCCGTGTACATCATCCACTCCTCTACTTGAGATTTAGGGAGATTCACCCCTTCCTCTGTGAATTCATTCACAAAGTCTGCCAAGACCTGACTTTTCAAGGCGGTTCGGCTCTCATATCGCACATCAAATTCTCCGAGGCGAATTGCCCATTCCATTAATCTCCCTGAAGTATCAGGCTTTTGCAATACCTTTCTCATGGGTATATTCATACGAACTATGACAGTATGGGCCTGGAAGTATGGCCTAAGGTGAATTGCCGTGGTGACGACGGCCAGAGCCATTTTATCAAGCTTAGAATACCTGGTTTCAGCATCCTTCAATACTTTGCTCATGTAATAGATAGGATACTGCTGGCCATCCTCTTCTCTTATCATGACTGTGCACACAACTTTCTCTGTAACTGAGATATACATGTAGAGATTTTCACCTTTTAGGGGTCGGCTCATCATGGGCGGTTCCGTGAGAAACCGTTTCATCCCCTCGAAAGCCTTTTCACAGTCCTCATTCCACTCGAATGCCTTTTGCTTCTTTATGACTTCATAAAAAGGCTGACACCTACGAGCTGAACAGGAAATAAACATGCCCAAGGCCAAGATCCGCCCGTTGAGGTGTTGCACTTCCCTGATGTTCCGTGGTGCCTGCATTTCCAGAACAGCCTTAACTTTGTCAGGATTTGGGCTCACGCCTTTTTCACTAATCATGAATCCTAGGAACTTTCCATATGTTGCACCAAAAGTACATTTTTCCGGGTTTAGCTTAATATTGTGGTGTCGGAGTACGGCCAGTACCTCCCTTACATCATCTGCGTGCTTCTCCACAGTGGTGCTTTTGATGATCATGTCATCTACATAGACAGAGTAGTTATCACATTTGCTTTCTGTGAATATTTTGTTCATCATCCGCTGATAGGTGGCGCCTGCGTTCTTAAGCCCAAAGGGCATGACCTTGAAGCAATAAGTGGCCTAGTGAGTCACGAACGAGGTCTTGATTCTATCCGAAGGCTCCATGGGGATTTGATGATAACTCGACTTCACGTCTGTGAAGGAATACATAGCATGTCCAGCGGTTCCATCTATGAGTATGTCAATACACGGCAAAGGATAATTGTCCTTGGGACAAGCTTTGTTGAGATCCGTAAAGTCAATGCACATGCGGTAGGATCCGCCTGCCGTCTTCACCAAAACGACGTTTGCCAACCATTGTGTATAAAGGACCTCTTCAATGGCGTCCGCCCGTTGGAGCTTGGTGATCTCTTCCTCTATCACCTTCTGCCTTTCAAGGCCATGGTTTCTCCGTTTCTGAGCTACGGGAACCGCATCTTTGTCGATGTTAAGTTTGTGAGTGATCACGTCTGGACTGATCCCTAGGAGGATCTCATCTTTCCATGCAAAGACGTCCTCCGCTTCATGGAGAACTTTGGTGATTACTTCTTTAACTTCACCTTTGAGCCCTTTAGCCATTCGGACCTGCTTTTCGTCCGCCATGAGGTACATTTCTGTCTCGCCCAAGGCCATTGTGACGAGTTCCTCCTCATCTTCGTCCCTAGATTGGGGGCGGATCATTAGTGATGCCGAATATGTCTCCTGAGCCATCTTTTGGCTCCCTCTGATCATCACACCTCCCTTGGTCATAGGGATGTAAAGAGTTAAGTGGCGTATGGAGATGAGGGCAGCTGCCTCGGAGATAAAGGGCCGTCCGAGTATAATATTATAGGCTAACTGACCATCCAAGATAGAAAATTCCAGATCACCCCTCCAGACTTGATCTTCATCTGCTAACTCACAATCCAACGTTACCTGGCCTTTTGTCTGAATGGTATGTCCTGTCACTCCCAGGATATCCACTACGGTTGGTTCTACTTGGACTGGATCGACCATGAGTTTGGCGAAAGCTCCTCTTGTGATGACATTGCATGAGCTCCCAGTATCGATCATCACCCGTTTCATCTCCCAGCCTTCCATCATCATAGTAATGACCAAGGCATCTGCATGAGGAGAGATCTCTGGTCCTGCGTCTGCAAATGGGCGATTCAGCGATGTCCTGTCAAGAGCAGTGGTTTTCGCCTTTTTCAGTACTGGTTGATATCCAGGTCCGCCTACTATGACATTGATGGTCCCCTTTCCTTTCTTCTTTGGGTCATCCTTGGATCTATCACCATCTCCCTTTTTGCCATCATTTTGGATGAACCGATCCAATTTTCCCCTCTCAATGAGACGCTCTATTTCTCGAGCTAACTCCCAGCATGCATCTGTGTCATGGCCGTTTTTCCTGTGATACTTACAATAATTTTTAGGATTTTTACCAGTATTGGTATACTCCCCCCCTTTTGGTTCGGGGTATGAAATGCTCCGCTTGTGTTGACTGTTCTCAATCCACATAAGCACTTCACTTTTGGAAGCATTGAGAGGTGTGAAGGAGGTGACAAATGCCGATTTGTTCTTAGAAACTCTTCGCCTACTTCGAGAGGAGGAATCCTGATGCTTGTCCTTTTCCCTATCTCGATGATGAGATTCGCTTTTGTCCCTCCTAGCTGGAGATGCTGATTCACGGCGAATGTCATCTACCTCCATAAAGTCCTTGCAGCGCTCTATTAGTTCTGCCATGCTGGTAGGCTTCTTGCGAATTAGATCCTCCTGTAAACTCTTACAAGTGGTATTTTTTACCAGAGATTCCACTGCCATGGAGATATCTACATCCACAATTTGTATACACAATTTGTTGAAGGAGTTTATATAATCTCGAAGGGATTCATTCGCCTTCTGCTTTAATTCAAAGAGCTTCCTGGATTTGACCACTGGAGGGATACAGCCAGCGAATTTAGCACAAAACTCTCTGCTTAGTTGGTCCCAACTATATATCGAGCCAGGTGGTAGTGATTGAAACCAGCCATAAGCGGGACCTCCTAACGTGGTGACAAACATTTTTCACAGCACTGGTTCAGTTGCACGGTTGAGGCGAAGCAATATTCGGTATTTTCGGACATGGGCCTCTGGGTTGTCAACACCTGTGTATATGGCGAGATTTGGTATTTTAAAATGCCTATCCGTTTCCTCTGCTTCAATCCAAGCCGTGAAGGGCGAATCTCGATTGGCGAACGGATTATGCCTGGCATTCTCCTCATTCATGCGAAGCACCGCGGCTCGAACTCTGTCATCAAAATTCTCCGGATCCGCCCTTGGGCGACCCCTCCGTGGAGATCTGCTTGGAGAAGATGATGAACTAGATCCCGAAGATGGATCTGAGGGTGACCGTCCACCACGTCTGCTCCGCTTCCACGTCCGCCACTTCCTCCACCTCCACCTCCTCCACCCGGGGAGCCTGGCCGTTACCCCCTCTAGAGCCTCCAGAAGGAATGTGCCCCTCATTCCCGTGGTGTGGTGGTGGTGGTGGCCCGCTTGGATGTGGCGTGTCTACTGGCCTTTTGCTCTGTCTACGCCCAGTAGGTGGGGGTGATCTGCCTTTGCGGGAGGATCTCGGTCTTCGGGCGAGGGCGATTCGGACCGCCTACTTTTCTCTTTTCTACGCTTTTTGTGTTTTCTCCCTTCTGATCCACCTAAGGAGAGATTTGACCGTGGCCGCCTTGGGATATCCGATCCACCCAGATTGATCCCATGGCTAGTAGATCCGCCAACAAGAGTTTGATTGTTCCTTTGACTCCCTCCTGCGCCAGCAGGGAATAACTCTCGATTGATCGGTCGCTCTCCCAACGCCGCCGTGGTAGTTACCATGGATTCTGTATTATGGGCTTGGAGAAATGAAGAATTGTGGGCGTTTGGTCCTAGAGTCATCTGGGGCCAAGAAGATATCGTAGACGAAGATGGCAAACTCCAAAACGGGGGAATGGTCATGAACGACCGCAGGCGATCACCTGTTTCAGGGCCAAACTTTTCCCCTATAGCTTCTGCACACATGTTGATGAATGCCTCCGGGGGCATACTACTTTCAGCTTGCGTTATGGGAGCATTAGAATCAGTGCGGCCAGCACTAGTTATTGGTGGTGTTTCAACCCCTGAGGAGGGGTTATGATCTCCATTTGTCATATTTCTTATAACCGTGAATGAAAACCCTTTATTTGTTTAAGGATTCCACCTTCACCGCACCAATTGATGACAAGTAGAGAAATTATGATCAACTTCCGTCCCTGTGGGGGCGTCGTTGGGTTCGACGGGGGGAAGCTCCGATGCCAAAGTCAGTATAGAGGAACAAGAGAGCAAACTGAATTGACAAAGGGTAAGGGAATGTGTACCTTGATAGTCTGAGACATAGGCTATATATAGCTAGAAAGTTGTAACCTTCAGTAACTAGAAAGTCTCCATTAATGTTTCATTAATGGCGGTTACAGGTTATCCTTAAGCTGGCGGTTAGCTAATTGATAGCTCATTAATGGTCTTTATGGCCAGGTCGGCCCAGCCGTTATAATGGCGAATGAGTGTTCAAGGAGATTCGCCTCATAGGTTCGCCGGCGGATCTCCTTTGATGGGTCCTCGGAGATCCGGTGATCCGCCAGTCGGATCTTGTCTATATGCGACGTTTCCTTAGGTGAATATCCCTCTTAGTCCTCGGGATAATATCTCAATGTTATCAAAAGTAGTTTAGTGGTACACTGAATGGTTGAAGAACAAAAAAAAAAAATAGAGTTTAAATCTCACATTTTACATTTAAAAAGTAATAATATTTTTTAATATATAAAAGAATTATGATGGATAACGGATCTCATACATATCACATAATATAGATACAAATTTCATAAATCATTTTTTAAAATTTTATTTATTTAAATTATGATTTCTAAATAACTATATTACTATTTTAATTACTTTCAATTTATTATATATCTTCTTAACCTTTTTAATTCATTTTTAATTCAAATTTATTTTTTACTTTTTTTTTTTGAAATAATTTATTTTTTACTTTTAAAACTCAAAATAAAAGTAAAAAAACATATTTAAAAAAAAATTAACTGAATTCATAAAAAAAAAATAAAGATCTCTAATAATTTTAGGACACTTTTAATTTTTAATCCCTAACACACCATAATAACATAAGTTTTACCAATGTTCGAAACGAAAGCCGCCTGGACCGTTTAGGTCCTGTTTAGACGCTCGAAATTAAGAATCCGTCGCGATTTTCTCCAATTAATCTCTATAGGCGTTTTATTGATTCCTAGATGATTTTCTCCAATTAATCAAACATCAATTAAATTCTTGTTATTCATTTAAATATTTAATGCATATTTAAGTAAGATATTCATTAGAATATGAATCCAAATCCAAATAAATAACCGGAGACCCATCAAATATATAATTATATAATCAAAGGTGGAAACAGTTTCCGACCACTAAAACATATTCTTAAAATGGATAGATAGTTCCTCTACTTTCATGTCGTAAAATCATATGCTTAGAATGCAATTTATATTCACTATCAGATATTAATATAAAAGCTATTCTTAAACACTAACTAACAACTTAAACATTTAGTTTGGTTGATTTTTTTTTAACGTTGTACAGGATAAAATGGCTTCATTTTGACCTAGATAGGATTGAAAAATATATAAATATTATCGAGGTGTGACCTCACGATTTTAATCTAAGTTAGCAATAAAATAAGGGTGTTGTTAAACCCAGCCCCATTTTCCCACCCCTAACCTCGTGAAAGGACGAAATTACCCTTTCATAGGTTTTGGGGTGGAAAAATCACTTTTTTTTCCCTCTCTCGATGCAAGGGCGTATGGACATCACGCCTCACCACATGGTGGGGCGTGTGAAGATCACGCCTTCCCGTGTGGCCGGGCGTGATAGCCCTACGCTTCACCGAGTGGTCGGACGTATGAGTATCACGCCCGATCACTCGGTGAGGCGTAGGGCTATCACGTCCGGCCACACGGGAAGGCGTGATCTTCACACGCCCGTGTATCGAGAGAGCAAAAAAAATGTGTTCTGTATCCCGTATATATGCCGTTAAACCCGTAAATAGTCCGTTAAATGTACTTAACAAAAAAATTTAAAAACATAAAAATTAAAATAAACATTAATAAACATAAACATTTATAAACGTAATATATACAACAAAAAGTGTTCAAATGTATGAAGTTATAAAAAAAAAATAATCTAGTTCGCCCGACGCCACGCATCCATAAACTCATCCATCTCCCTCTTAATGCGTGGAACATCCTCGTCAGATCGGTGGGTAGCCGCTAGTTGGGTGACACGCCACAACCAGCTAACCCACTGCAAAAAAAATCAATAAATAAATATTTAAAATTAAACACATATAAACCAATACAAAATAATAATATTAAAAAATAATAAACTTACCAATTCGCTGTTGGCGCGAGAATGCTGTACCGGTCCAGCCTGTGGTGCATGAAGAAGATGGGGATGCGAATACTGCATATACCAATCCATATAAGCAGGATCACAGGCAGTGGGATCGTATCCGACTGGTCGGCATCTCCTCCGATCGATGCCCCGAGCCGATGGAAATCTCCGCCAGGTGTCCTCAACTGTGACTAAGGAATGCGTGAGCTTGTACGATAACGACTTCCATGGTCGTACTGCTTTATCAGGTCTAATACGCTCAGCTGGGATAGGCTGAGTATATCCGACCTGTCGCAGCGCTCGGTCGGGCATATACGGCTCGGTCGGACATCTACACCACGCAATCTCGTTTGGCGTGGTGTATCATCCTCGTCGTCCATATCTAGACGACGAGTAGATGACGGGATGGATTTTCCACCCCTAGTAGGCCGCTCCGTCTACATAAAAAAATTATACTAAATTAATAAAATTGTAAATATACTATAATTACAAAATTATAATAAATTATACTAAAGTTTTAATCAATTTAAACCAAAATTATAAAATTACCCTAAATTAATAAAATTGTAAAAATCTTGCTAATACTATACTAAAATTAAACTAAAATTAATAAAATTTTAAATAATATATATTAAACTAAAATTAATAAAATTTTAAATAATATAAATTTTAAAAACCAACGTGGGCGTAAGGGAATCACGCCCGAACCATTGGTAGGGCGTATGAGCATCACGCCCTGCCAATGGTTCGGGCGTGATATCACCACGCCCTCCCTGCGGTTCGGGCGTATGAGTATCACGCCCTCCCTGCGGTTCGGGCGTATGGCTATCACGCCCTCACCATTGGTAGGGCGTGATGCTCATACGCCCGAACCGCAGGGAGGGCGTGATACTCATACGCCCGACCTGCGATTCCGGCGAATTCCAAAAAAAACAACACAGATTCGTTACGAGCTCGAATTCAACGAAATAAAGCGGTGAATCTTACCACTTTATCTTTTCCTTTACGTCTTCTGTCGCCATCCATGATTCGGCTCAATGTGTTGTCCGGATTTGAGCAAAAAACATTTAGGGTTCTTGAGAGGTTTTGGAATTTTTGAAATTTAGTCCAAAGGGTATTCCGGTCAATTCTAGGGGCTAGAGGTGGGAATTAGTGGCTAGGTTTAGTAACCCACTAAAATAAAGGCAGAACTTTTTTTTTTTTTTTCATCCGAACACTTTAAGCTTGACTACGAATTGTATAGAATAATAGAATAAAAATATTAATTTTAAAGTTGTCATTCATGGATATATTTTCTTCAAGTGTTTGTTATATACAATTAGGGATGGCAACGGGTAGTATACCCACGGTTATCCGGCCCTAATGGGTCTACCCGTACCCTGTATAAAAAGGTATGGAAAGGATATGAGATCAAAATAATTACCCGTTAGGGTAATGGGACGGATATGAGAATAACCCCTAGGATACCCGTTACCCGTCATAATTTTTTTATATATTAAAAAAATTATAGTTTTTTAGATGTAATATTTGAGATTTTAAACCTCAACCTTTTGTTTTTCAACCATTGAGTGATACCACTAAGCTACTTATTTTTATTGAATAAAGTTCAATTTGTTTAATTTTTAGATAAATGATTTATTAAATTTATACTTTGTTAAATTTGTAATAGTTTTTATTTTATTTATTGATTCTTAACGGGTAAGGGTACCCGTGGATACCCGCGAATTAAATGGGAAGGGTTTGGGATGTAAAAATATATCCGTTATGGTAATGGGACGGGTACGGGTAATTAAAAAATAAACGGGTAAGGGTTTGGGATTGGCACTACCCGCGGGTACCCTACCCGTTGCCATCCCTATATACAATCAAAATATTTTAAAGGGAAAAGTACAAAAATAAATCTTGTGGTTTGGACCATTTTCAAACATGAACTACGTGGTTTAAAAGTTTACAAACTGGTATATTGAGGTTCATTCTGTTAGCAAACAGGGTCTAAATGAGTAACGGTGTTAATTTTTTGATGACGTGGCGGTCAAAGTCAACAGATCAAAAGGGTATTTTTGTCCTTCATTTAATTTATATTTTATATTTATTTTCTTTTAAAATTTTCATTATTTTGCACTTATTCTTCTCCTTTGATCTTCGTCTTCTCCGATGGTCTACTACGTTCATCTGTTCATCTTTTCCGTTCATAAATCTATCTTCAACCTACGATTCCCTGCTGTCCAGATTTATCAAGCATAAACCCATCTTCTACTTCTTTCTTCGAGAGAGTAATTACTTCTCCTTCTGGTGTCATGATAATCACACTGATTCTTGCATTTCTTGCTCCGATTCAAACCGACCAAGTGGATCATCGAACCGGAAACTCAACTTCTCAAACTAAATCTAAAAACGAACGAAAATGGACATGAAAACTGGAAGTGTTTGTGCCATAACGCGATAATTAAATCTCAATCCATCTGCATTGCATTAACATTAAACTCTTTCAATTTACAACCTATGAACATAACAAATAGCTATTTGATTCTAAAGAGAGAAATTCATATTCATATTCTTAAGCAACCAATTCATCAATCGTTTCATAACCTTTCTCAAAAGTACGGTCCAATCTTTTACCTCCGGTTAGGATCCCGTCCTACAGCCGTCATATCATCAACATCGGCAGTCGAAGAATGCTTCACCAAAAACGACATCGTTTTAGCCAATCGTCCTCTCTTCATCCTGGGAAAATACCTGGGCACCAACCACACCTCCATCGCCACATCCCCATACGATGACCACTGGCGCAACCTCCACCGCATAAGTGCTGTCGAAATCTGCTCAACTAATCGACTCAACAAATTCTCAACCATCTGAAGAGGCGAAATGGATATCTTTTTGAAAAAATTGTTTCGAATTTCTTCTAATTACAGCTGTTTTGCAGAGGTAAAAGAGCTGCAAATGTTTTCGAAGCTAACGTTTGGTATAATTATGAAAAAAAAATGGTGAAGGAAGAAAAGATTTGGATTGAAATTGCAGATTTTCACATTCGCTGGAATCTAAAAAAGATGGTAAAGGAAGAAGAAGGAAAGTAAGGGAGATGGACAAATTTGCCCTTTGACTCTTTGACCAAAATTGATAAATTAACGGTGTTAAAAAAATTTCTCCTCTTTGCTAACGAAATGAACCGCATGGTACCAGTTTGCAAACTTTTAAACCACATCGTTTATGTGTGAAAATGGCCAAAACCACAAGGTTTATTTTTATACTTTTCCCTATTTTAAATCATAAACTTCATTTATATATATCAGTGATTTTCACATAGTCAGTGACTGACCAAGTGAATTTGGTCAGCCACTGTTAGATGTAGGAGATGTAAATCTAATCCATATGATTGTTTTAATCTCCACTATATGATTTTAATAAATCTAGATCTAACGGTGACTGACCAAATCACTTGGTCATTCAATGTATTGTTATAAAAGAAAGAATTGGGCATATTTCTAGTTTTAGGCCCATTAACCTGGTCTAAATCAAAACCAGAAGGAAATGGGCCAATCTCTCAACTAAAGTGGATTACATCCATGACCCAATGCAGATTATTCCATTCAAGAAAGAAAGAAAGAAAATTACACGGAAATTCATCTTTCAAAAATTATTTGTAACTGTATTAAGTCATAATTTTAAATTATATCAAACTAGTAAAATCAGTATTTTTAATATATTTTAAAAATTAAAATTATAAATTAGAAGTCTAGAATATATTTTCTAGATTTTATAATTTATGAATTTGAGTCTAGGTTTTTTAAATTATGGTGTAAAATCATAATATATAGAGAATAATGACATATTAAGAATTAAGTTTGGTGATATGACTTAGTTGTAATTTTGTACTTAATTATAATATGTATCTGACCTTTCAAGAAAACACAAATTGATTCATTTTAGACAACACCATCAATATCCATGTCAAGTTTCGACCAAATCCATGAACCAATGCAGATTAGGTCCATATTAAAATGGGCCAAGATTCATTCCAATTTCGGGTCAAGGTTTATTATAAGGTAAATTACACAATGATCATAATTAACAAATTATTTATAACTGTGTCAGACTCTTAAACAAATTTATTTAAATGTCATATTTGGTGTTTTTTTTAAAACTGTTTTTATTTCCTGCAATTGAATAACTGAAAATTTGACAAAAATAGAAATAAAATTATGATATTCTGATATTTTAAAATTTAAAATCATATAATGATAAAATACATAAAAGCGATTTTCATAATTGTAAATAGTTTTTTAAAATATGAATTTCTGTGTAATTTTCCCTTTATTATAGATCCCAGTCGAGATCCATTCAAATGTGGGTCAAAGTGATCTTTTTTTCATCAGCAAACTGAAAGAAAAAAGAGGGACCCCTAACACAAAAAAAAAAAAATTGAAAGTTGATATGTAAATACCTAAAAATGGCAAGCAGTTCAAAAATGCAAAAATCCAAAAATCCAGGAACATAAAAACCTATGAAGCACGGACTCTTTCCCAGAGTCGCCGTGGCCGAGTCGGACTCGCCGAACTCGGGAACTCGGCGGGGACACTGCCGGACACGGCGGGGACACGGCCGGAAAATGGGACACGGATGGGGACACGGCGGGACACGGGGGGACACGGCGGGACACAGGGGGACACGGCTGGGGACACGGCTGGGGTAATAAAAAGTTAAAAATTAGGGTTGTTTTTAAATTTTTTTTATAAAATTTAAAGATCAATTATGCAATTTATCAAAAATCCTAAATTATAATCTCATTTGTGATTTAGCATGTTTTTTATATATTTTTATATCTAATATATATAAAATTAATTATATAAAATTTGCCGTGTCCCCGCCGCACCCGTGTCTCATATTTTTCTAAAAATACCGTTTGCCGTGTCCGCACCCGCGTCCGTGCTTCATAGATAAAAACAGTCCACAGATATCAAGCCTAAAACCTTTCATAAAAACACACACAAAAGTCCAGATCCGATAAAAGCATCTCCAATAGATACGTTGCTTCAAAAAGTGTTAAAACTTATCATATCATACTAAAATATAATATTTTATTAATTTAATGATCCACATCACTCTTGACAACTTTCAACTTTAAAAGTTGCCACAATGATCCCATAAATCATTACTCAATATATAATTTATTTTAATTATAAATATTGTTAACCAATAGTGAAATGAAAGAGACAGTCATCAAAAAAGTATATCAATAGTATTCAAGTAAATCACTTTTTTATATTAAAAAAAGTTTGACAACCTTGAAGCAAGGTTGCCAAAACTTTTGGCAACCTTCTTGGCACCCACCATCACTCAAATAGTAAACACCTTTTAAAAGTTATCAAACCCAATGCCACATCAGCTGACACTTTTTTGAGTACCTCTATTGGAGATGTTCTAAGGGGTCAACCTCTAGGGTTCAAGGAACCCAATTTTCCCCTGTCCATCATCGAAAAAATGGGACATGTGTTTGAAGTTCCTTAAGAACTCGGAAAAAAAAACTCATTAATAGGTCTGAAAGGAGAATGCACAGAAAAGAGGAAAAAAAACAAAAGAGATGAAACTACATTTACCGTTGTAACTCTGCTTGTTAGATCTATGGCAAGAAAAGCCATATGAAGCCAAATTTCTACGGGTGAATGGTTAGTCACCAAGGCAGGGGAAATCCTTTCGAAAAAATCCATCGAAGGCTTTAGACAGAGGCAAAATCCTTATGAACATCCTCAAACGAAAAAACGAAGATAGAATTCTCAACGTTCGCTTCCTCTCCATCGATCAGACTCATAAGAGATGATGTCTATAGAGAAGAATATAACGGAGTCTATCAGTCTCACATTTTTATATTATGTTTCTTCCCCTAACTAGAAAAAGGAACCCCTGAATCTCCAAAGGGACCATCGTTATGCAAATTATAATCTAACTAATGCTTGGGGCGAAAGTTTGACATGGTTCTTTAAAGTGATGGATGTTATTTAGTGAACCTCGGATCCCATCAATTTGGTGGAATTGAAATAAGAGTTATTTTAAGGTTTTGTAACTTCATTTAACCTCCATTTAACCATCATCTCCGTTTAAACTCATTTCTAAGTAAGGTTAGCTATCATCCAGGACAACAATATGTATTCTCCCGATGATCAATGATAGAAACTTGTACTTCCTTAAGCTTCTCCACCCGAAGAACCATGGAGTAGTCTTCTTGATTCCGTAATGAATCCAATAACAAAATTTAGCTCCAAATGTTATCATGTTTCTCATTCAAGCCCATAAAAAACTCGATAACTTTGTCCTGATTTTCAAACTCTGCAATCTTAGCCAATACACCACAACTACATCCATTCGATGCTACACAAGCACATAAAGGTAGGGGTCTAATTCCGGGAAGATCATCCCACAACTTGAAAAAATACAGCATAACAGACATTGTTGCCGCCATTTCCATTTTCAATTGATAGATCAAAAGCCATTACATTCACCGATAGATGAAATTATCTACAATTTCTTTCATGATAGAGTTTGATAGCCATGAAAACACTATATTATCAACCTTGTACCAACGTTTATGCTCGGGAGAATTCTTAATTGGAATCTCAACATCACCATTGATAAACCCTAACCTTCCTTTTGCCTCCGAAGCAAGTAGAGGGAATCGCTTCCCACCAATTTGGTGGGATTGAAATTGAGGTTATTTTAAGATTTTCTAACCTTCATTTAACCATTACCTCCATTTAAACTAATTTCCAAGTAAGGTTAGCTAAATAACATCCCTTTAATTAACCTCATCTAACCCCAAAACAAGCAGACCCTAACTAGAGTCTGCCTCATAATAAATTGGTATCCAATCACACCATCGAGCTGATTGGTACTAGCGAAAAATGGCCATTTGTATCGACGTATCTATATCAATCCTTATAAAATATGATCAAATAATTGGTCATAAAGGGCTTAATGAGACAAAAAATAATTAGATGTTCATAACTTACTAATTTGGTCATAAAGGGCTTAATGAGATAAAAAATAAATTATCAGGGGCTTAATGTATCCAAATAAAAGATCAAGGGCTTAATGAACCAAAAAATGAAAGATCAGGGATCTAATGATGCTTTTTGCCAAATAATAACATATTAAGCATTAAGTTTGGTGATATGATTTAGTTGTAATTTTGTACTTAATTATGATATGTATTTGACCCTTAAAAAAAACACAGATTGGCTCATTTTAGACAAGGGTCAATTACATGAATATCATATTTAAGTACAAAATTACAAATAAGTCGTATCACCAAACTTAATTCTTAATATATATTATTTTCTATATATTATGATTTTACACCCTAATTTAAAAATTCTAGACTTCAATTCATGAATCATAAACCCTAGAAAATATAGTCTACACTCCTAATTTATAAATTGCAATCCTTAAAATATATTAAAAGGTTTGATATAATCCAAAATTATGACTTGATATAGTTGTAAATAGTTACTCAAAAATGAATTTCTGTGTAATTTTCCCTTTAGACAACACCATCAATATCCATGTCAAGTTTTAGCCAACTCCATGAACCAATGCAGATTAGGTCCATATTAAAATGGGCCAAGACTCATTCCAATTTCGGGTCAGGGTCTATTAGAGAGCCGAGTCGAGATCCATTCAAATGTGGGTCAAAGTCCAAAGTGATATTTAAGGGTCCAAAGTGATTTTTTTTGGGTTGGTTACATAAAAATCATAAATAATAATAATATTATTGTTTTATACATATTGACAATTTAATTCTTAAAATATCAAAAGTATGAATTTTTATTTTAAGAATGTCAAATTAATTTTTTAATTGGTTTATGAAATGGCCGTGAGAAAAGCAGTTTTCTTTTAACTGCCATGATGTTTTTGGACTTGATACAATTAAAATAGGTAATTGACAAAGTTGTAGATAATTTTCAAAACTGTCATTTTTACCGTAATTTTCTCTTTTTTTTCATCGGCAAACTGAAAGCAAAAAGAGGGACACCAACAAAAAAAAAATGTTGTTATGTAAATACCTAAAAATTGCAAACAGTTCAGAAATCCAAAAATCCAGGAACATAAAAACAGTCCACAGATATCAAGCCTAAAACCTTTTACAAACACACACAAAAGTCCAGATCCGATAAAAGCATCTCCAATAGATGTTGCTTCAAAGAGTGTTAAAACTCATCATACTAAAATATAATATTTTATTAATTTAATAATATACATCACTCTCGATAACTTTCAACTTTAAAAGTTGTCACAATGACTCCACAAATCATTACTCAATATATAATTTATTTTAATTCTAAATATTGTTAACCAATAGTGAAATGAAAGAGACAGTAATAAAAAAGGTGTACCAATAGTATTCAAGTAAATCATTTTTTTTATATTAAAAAAGTTTGACAACCTTGAAGCAAGGTTGCCAAAACTTTTGGCAACCTTCTTGGCACCCACCATCACTCCAATAGTAGACACCCTTTAAGAGTTGTCAAACTCAATGCTACATCAGCTGACCATGTTTTAGCACCTCTATTGGAGATGTTCTAAGGGGTCAACCTCCATCTAGGGTTCAAGGAACCCAATTTTCCTCTGCCCATCGTCGAAAAAATGGGACATGTGTTTGAAGGTCCTTAGGAACTTGGAAAAAAACTCATCAATAGGTCTGAAAGGAGAATGCACAGAAAAGAGATGAAACTACATTTATCGTTGTAACTCTGCTTGTTGGATCTATGGCAAGAAAAGCCATATGAAGCCAAATTTCTACTGGTGAATGGTCGGTCACCAATGCAGGGCAAATCCCTTCGAAAAAATCCATCGAAGGCTTTAGACAGAGGCAAAATCCTTATGGACATACTCAAATGAAAAAACGAAGATAGAATTCTCAACGTTCGCTTCCTCTCCATCGATCAGACTTATAAGAGATGGTGTCTATAGAGAAGAATATAACGGAGTCCATCAATCTCACATTTTTATATTATGTTTTTTCCCCTAACTAGAAAAAGGAACCCCTGAAAATCCGAAGAGACCATCTTTATGCAAATTAATCTAACCATATGCTTGGGGTGAAAGTTTGACATGGTTCTTTAAAGTGATGGATGTTATTTAGTGAACCTCGGATCCCATCAATTTGGTGGAATTGAAATCAGAGTTATTTTAAGGTTTGTAACTTCATTTAACCTCCATTTAACCATCATCTCCATTTAAACTCATTTCTAAGTAAGGTTAGCTATCATCTAGGACAACAAGATGTATTCTCCCGATGATCAAGGATAGAAACTTGTACTTCCTTAAGCTTCTCCACCCGAAGAACCATGGAGTAGTCTTCTTGATTCCGTAATGAATCCAATAACAAAATTTGGCTCCAAATGTTATCATGTTCCTCATTCAAGCCCATAAAAACTCGATAACCTTGTCCTGATTTTTGAACTCTACAATTTTAGCCAATACACCACAACTACATCCATTCGATGCTACACAAGCACACAAATGTAGGGGTCTAATTTCGGGAAGATCATCCCACAACTTGAAAAAATACAGCATAACAGACATTGTTGCCGCCATATGAAATTCTCTACAATTTCTTTCAAGATAGAGTTTGATAGCCATGAAAACACTATATTATCAACCTTGTACCAACGTTTATACTCGGGAGAATTCTTAATTGAAATCTCGACATCACCATTGATAAACCCTAACCTTCCTTTTGCCTCCGAAGCAAGCAGAGGGAATCGCTTCCCACCAATTTGGTGGGATTGAAATTGAGGTTATTTTAAGATTTTCTAACCTTCATTTAACCATTACCTCCATTTAAACTAATTTCCAAGTAAGACTAGCTAAATAACATCCCTTTAATTAACCTCCTCTAACCCCAAAACAAGCAGACCCTAAATAGAGTCCACCTCATAATAAATTGGTATCCAATCACACCATCGAGCTGATTGGTACTAGTGAAAAACGGCCATTTGTATCGACGTATCTATATCAATCCTTATAAAATATGACGAAAAAATCCATTTGTGTCGGCACTTTATTTGGAACTGATGCAAATGTCATGACATTTAGTATTTGCATCGTCCCCGAGACCGAAACAAACACCTTTATTATTTGCATCGGTCCAGTGTTACGAGCTGATGCAAATGTCTATTGAATTATTTGCGTTGGTCCTATTTAAGAGACTAATGCAAGTAGTATTATCATTTTCATCGACCATTTGTTACTAGCAAATGCAAATAATTGATCACACTTTTAATTCCAGGAAGTGCCAACGAAATGGTAGTCTCACGCCATGCCTTTTCCTAAAACCTCAATGGAATAAGACATTTGAAGAATATTGCAGAAATAGTAATCCCCATAACCCACGCCTCTTGACCGCATCCCTCGACCTGAGCTTAGATTAGGCGAAGAAATAGTAATCTCCACAATCCACATCTTCGATTGCTCCACCATCACCATGATGAGGGCATCTTGTCCCTGGACGCGGAGCGTAAGAGAGGACACGCGGAGCGTGAATCCGGAGCAAGAGAAAGGAAGAAAACCCCGCGTGTAAAAAGGAATGATCCGGAGAAGAATCAGCAGCCAAAACACGCAGGGCGTACTGTTGGGCACGTCCTGCGTATTTGAGTGTCTGATCCTGAGAAGAGCTCATCAGCCAAGACACGCAGGGCGTACTGTTGGACACGCAGGGCGTACTATTGGACACGCAGGGCGTACTGTTGGACACGCAGGGCGTATCTCCACTTTCAGCAAACTTGCTCCTTACTTCAGCTCCTTTATTATTTACACATTTGGTCCCTCAGCTCCTTCCCCACTTCCAAAAGACACCCCTCCACTCACCTTTACCCCATCTACCCTTTTATCTTTATGTTTAATTAGCTAAACTCTTTACCCTTTTATGTAATTTAACATTTAGGTTTTTTGAGATGATATAAATTCATCTCTTTCTCTTTGTATTGTTAACTTTTATGAAATACAATTTATCATCTTCTTCCTTGTGAAGTTTGTTAAGGTTTTATCCTTCAACAATGGGGATTTCACTATTCCTATGGATTTAGTCCATGAATTAGGATCCACTCCTTCTAGTTTAGCTAGATAAGTTGTTAGCCTTTGTGAGTTTACGGTTTAAAACTCTCAGTGGATTCCGCGCTGCATCACACCACCACTTCGCGATTCCCTATTCCTCATCTGTTTCAATTTCTCTAAATCACTAATTCATTCTGAGTTAAGTGTTTAATTTCTCCTTTTCATAATTTGAAGATTCAGACATCTATATTGATAGAGTTTAATTTGTAAGTTGGATATACAGTGAAGTCATATAGAATAGAGTGAAATCTAAGTGGGATATATTGTGGTAGGGTTTAACAAATTCTAGTGACTCTTGATTGTATTCTTTGAAGTTGTTCGATACATTTCTTGGTTAACTTTATGTTTGGAGAGGTTTCTCATTAGTGTGTCATAAAAGGCTAATATTTGTTGAACTTTAATAAATAAATACCTATTAAATTGTGTTTTGGTTTGAAAAGGGATACTGCTGGATTTTTTTTCCATCTAGGATTCACCCAGTAAAAACAAGGAAGAGTATTAAATAGGGATGGCAACGGGTACTCTATCCGCGGGTACCTGGCACTACCCGACCCTAATTGGACTATCCGTACCCTGTATAAAAGTGGTATGGGACGGATATGGGATCAAAATCATTATCCGTTAGGGTAATGGGACGGGTATGGAAAGACCCCCAGGATACCCGGTACCCGTTACCCGTCATAAATTTCTTATATATTAAAAAATATTATTGTGTTTTAGATGTAAGATTTGAGATTTGAAAACTAAACTTTTGTTCTTTAACCATTAAGTGATACCACTAAACTATTTTATTTTTATTGATTAAGGTTCAATTTTTAAATCGATGATTTATTAAATTTATTCTTTGTTAAATTTGTAATTGTTGTAGCCTGAACTAAACAATAAATTTGTTGAATGGGAGATCAATCGATGAATCTCTGAAGGAAGGCGGTCCTTCCAAACAGGGTGATGACATAGACGTTCCTCGAGGATCGAACCTCCTTGATGAAGGTCGAAGGTCCCTTGATGAAGATCGAAGGTCCTTTGATGAAGGTTAAACGTCCCTGGATGAAGGTTGAACGTCCCTGGATGAAGGTTGAACGTCTGGATGAAGGTTGATCTTCGTTGAGGATTAAACCTGTTACAGTGTGGGAACCGGTCTTCCCACAAACGCTCCGATGCTTAAGTCAGATACCGTCAAAATATAGTATTATTTTCTCTCTCTAAAAGCCAACCCCTTCTCCTTCGAACTTAAACCTATTTATAGGAATAAGGGAGGAAGTTACTTGTGAGCTATCGGTAAGATACCATACTAAACGTGGGTATGGTTATTTAGGTGGATAAGGGGTTACGTGTGTTATGGTTATATCAATTGCTCCCCACTGTTATTTTTGGATTATTTTCAAAAATAAGAGTGAAAAAGAGATTTTCTTAAACACCTGAAAAATGATTTTAAAAAAATGGTTGCATGAATTCTTCTGTCAGGATTATCAATTTCGCATGGGAAGTAAAATGGAATAAGTTTTTTAGAACAATGAATAAAAAAAAATCGAGTTCCTTCCCGTTGAATTAAAAAAAATCGGGTTCCTCCCATTTTCGTATTTTCACAGGATAAAGCTTAGCCCGTTTATTCTGATAAGGATAATTTTTCTAATTTCTATCTCCACTAATTAAAATAATGATAGGTTCAGAATCCTATCCCATGAGATAAATTAGAATTATAACAAATATTAGAATCCTCTTCCCTTTAGGATTTCATGGGATAATCTAGAATATTAGTAGGAATCGAAATCCTATTCTGTTTAGGATTTTATGAGATAAAATAGAATTATAATAAATATTAGAATCCTATTTCGTTTAGGATTCTATGAGACAACTCTGGTATTTAAGGATGTCTGTACATGATTTATTTTTTACCTCCACGGTACAATTTTTCTAACCTTCACGGCACAGTTTTTCTGCACCAGCCAGCTCCCTCAAGTGCATCGGTTTTTACAAGCTTTCTCAAGCCTTCCGATTTTCCCTCCTTCGTACCTAATCTTGGTGTATTTGTGGAATTTTTTCATCCTGCTCTCGCCTTTGATTTCTTGGCTCGGGAAAAGCTCCGTTTTCAGGTTATCTTTACCAATCGAACTCTAACGTTTTTTGTGATTTTCATATTTCGAAATAATCGACCTCCAATGTTTTTTTGTTATTTTTCTTATTCGAAGAAAAAAATCGAACTCTAACGTATAAGAAACAACAATAGGAGCACACTTGATGATTTTGATTTTGGGTTTATCTGATTTGGTGTTTGAGTTCAATAAGCACACTGGTTTACTACTGAACTTGCTTACTAATGCGATCTCTATTCTGGCTATTTTATTAATGGAAACATCTGGAGTTTTTAGGATCAGAGAATTCGATTGCTTATAGTGATCCTGTATGTTTCTTAACAGGATTACAGTGATTTCATTACTTTTCCTCTGATTTTTTCCACCATAAGCAGCATTATTTTCTGCGGAATTTCATCATCAGGAAAAGGCTAAACAACTTGTTTAGATATAAACCAATATAACTTTCTAGTTTTACTTCAACATTGAAATTAAGATTCTAGAATATATGGTAGCTAGAAGTTTCAGAATTTTTTTTTTATGTTGTTTATGTTTTCTTTGTTGTAGCAAATACTTGATTACGGATTATTTTGCTATTTTTCAAGTATGAAAGATCCAAATTTAACTTAAAAATTAAGATTCTAGAATTTCAATTTATGATTGGAAGAAGAAATAAAAACAAATGTCAGATGAAAATAGATGAATCGTATATTACTTAACCCAATTTTAAGATTTATTTTTAATTATTTCATTCTGTTTGATTAAATGTTGTACGGAGATGTAAATTTTTCAGCATTTTGGTTGTGTTATTGGTTCCATTTTGCCCTTGGAATAGCGAAAAAACTCGTTTGTCTTTGTTTTTAATCGTTTTTGAGCTTTTTCTTTCGTAGTTGGCTTGTTTCATTATCATGGTTCGTACCAAGCAAACATCAAAACACATATCCGAAGCATTGGGGCCTCATTCATTGGACGTTTTAGCTTTGTGTGTTCCTACTCACCTATCAAAAGATGATGTTCATACTTTCAAGACAAAATTCTCGTTTCCATCTGGTTGGGAGGGCCGCCTCCCTCCAGACCCGAAGACCTCCTTTGCCTTTGGTTGTTGGCTTTTAGAGAGAGAAAATAATACTATATTTTGACGATATCTGACTTAAGCATCGGAGCGTTTGTGGGAAGACCGCTTCCCACACTGTAACAGGTTTAATCCTCAACGAAGATCAACTTCATCCAGACGTTCAACCTTCATCCAGGGACGTTCAACCTTCATCAAGGGACCTTCGATCTTCATCAAGGGACCTTCGACCTTCATCAAGGAGGTTCAATCCTCGAGGAACATCTATGTCATCACCCTGTTTGGAAGGACCGCCTTCCTTCAGAGATTCATCGATTGATCTCCTATTCAACAAATTTATTGTTTAGTTCAGGCTACAACAGTAATATTTTTTATTTTATTTATTGATTCTTAACGGGTAAGGGTACCCGCGGGTACCCGTAAATTAAATGGGAAGGGTATGGGATGCAAAATATATACCCGTTAGGGTAATGGGAAGGGTACGGGTAATTAAAAAATAAAAGGGTAAAGGTTTGAGATTGACACTACCCGCAGGTACCCTACCCGTTGCCATCCCTAGTATTAAGGAGAAGATTGCAATTGTTGATTCTAAATTCTTTATCATACAAAACCTTTATTAGGTCTTGTTCTAGATGTTGATAAGATCTTATTTTAAATTTTAAATAGAAGATTTGCTATTGCTGATTCTGAAATCTTTTTATACGTTCTTTGAATTAGCATTGAAATTAATATAATAACCTATTTGCAATTAGAAGGGTGATATATCGTCAATTTTCCTTCACCAGATTACGTCCCTGTGTGGCACCGTTGGGGATCGGCCGGAGACACTCCGATGCTAAAGTCAGTAATATTTCTGAGAATAAACTGTAAGCACAAAAGTAGGAAATCAGTAAGTGTATCTTTGATCCTAGGAAGTTAGGGTATTTATATAGGTTTCTGTAACCTTCAATAATGGGGAAGCAGGTGAAGAGTCATGTCATTACTCATCTTTAATTGCTATCAATTCTCCATTAATCCCAGCATTTATCCTTAAAAACCTCTGAGTTGGGGTATTCGAACAGTCAAGTCTTTATTCCCCTTAATGGCTATTAATTGTCATTTAATTATATTTATTCTCATTCATGGATGGTTATAAATGCGCTTTTTGGTATTCTTAGAACCATCGAGGCGTATATCGCTCTCCTTGAGAACTATGGCGGGTCTCCATTACTCGCTCTCATCGGGCGTATCTTGTTATGGGGTGTCTCGTCATGGTCCATGTGGTGTGGCATAATGCTAGAGACTCCTTCATTTTTCTTCATTATTTTTATATTCACCCCTGCATTAATCTTGCATTAATTATCATTAATTCCATATTAATCATGCATAAATCTTATTTTTAGAAGGAATAATGGATTGCCATTATTTCTATTAATTTTCCCTTACTCCTCATTCTAGAATAATTTGGGTTGTTATCAAAGGGGAAGGGGGGACACTAGTGACAAGGCTCTGGCTTATTTATTGTGAATGCCTTCAGTGAGCTTATTTAAGTGGCTGATATCTTTTTTTATTATAATTATCAACAATTTAGGAGGTTTAAAGCATTACTATTTATAAGTTAGCATCTCTTTGCTTAGCGATTGTGAATTTATCGTAATCTTCTATCTGTAGGATTATCTTATGTCTGCAGGTTTAAAGCATTCAGTATTCTGTAAGCTTGTCTTTTATCTTCTTCTCTCCATTGAGGAAATGTAAGCTTGTGGGGAGGCCCTAAATTTGCGAAGGAATAATTTTTTTTA
The DNA here is from genome assembly GCF_963576675.1 of Euphorbia lathyris. Taxonomy (NCBI): domain Eukaryota; kingdom Viridiplantae; phylum Streptophyta; class Magnoliopsida; order Malpighiales; family Euphorbiaceae; genus Euphorbia; species Euphorbia lathyris. The sequence continues at coordinate 71,880,873 of NC_088913.1, forward strand.
GGAACATCACTCTTCTAAGGTGCCAGCTAATCTGGAAGTATGTTGTTCGTTTCGCAATCAGAAGCAGATATGTTGTTATTTATTTTATTTTTTTAGTATCTAAGTGTTTGACTTGTTTATTCCTTCCCGACTTTTTTTATCATGTGTTTTATCACTGAATCATTCAAATGTTGCAACTAGTTTTAATCATTCCAATTTCTGATAATATGTATTGGTTTCTTTTTTGGATATCCATGATGCAGTTAATTGCAAAATCATCTTAGATATTATAATGGATTTAACCGTGGAACATATATCCCAATGTATATTTATCACTCCTCGTGATATGAGGTTTTAAAGTGAATATATGAATTTTCCAAGTATTTCTTCAAAATCTTGTATGATGTCTCTGTTCGAGTACTAGTCATTGATGCTCGTAAACTATATAGCAGTTAATAGGACAAGTGTATCCTATCGCAACAAGTAATATAGTGCTTAAGCACGAGATCGAACCACAAAGACTATTATCCTAATTAGTTTATTCAATCGGTAAATCTATCTATTTAGCAAGGTTAAAAAGCAATTGGGTTGTAAACTATTAAAATAAATAACTAAACTAAAGAAAGCAATAAACAGAACGAGCCGCATGGTGGATTGTGATTTATGGAAGTTACAATCTAGAAAAGGGAATTCATTGGTTAATTCCTAAGTATGGGTTTAAAGGACTTCAGGTTTAAGCTTTACTAATGATTGAAGGTAATCGTCCTAATATGAAAGACAAATGTGATCAATATTCGTCTATCCTATTCACATGCATTCGGGTGACGGCTTGATTAGGCATATACCCTAGGTCATGCAAAGCGTTAGGTCAATTGACAATTAACACTAAAGTCGTAGCCCAGTCACAAAGACTCACTCCTAGTGGTCTCTAGCGAGGTCAGATTAACACAGATTCCATTTAGACGATTCCGTGGTCAGGTTTTCATCTATCTATAATCCTATCTAAGTCAGATTCACAGGCATTAAGCACAATATTTACATTAAACAGGCTAGTTGATCATCATCGATTCTCATTCTAGCATTAATCATGTTCTTGACATCATCTAGGCATTAAGCATGCATAAACTGATCGAATCGAAAGCGAATACATTAAACCCTAAACCCTAATCATACAGAATCATTCAACCAATTTCATCCCCATCATAGATTAGATGGGGATTAGCTCATAGACAAACTAATCATGTTATTCATGCAATTGGAAGTAAACGAAAGCATTCTTGATTAAATGTAATAAAGATAAAGGGAAGGAGAAAGAGAAAGAGATTCTAAAACTCGTTGTCTGATTACAATATAAGCAATGTAGGTCGATCCTCCACCCTTTGAGCTTGTTCTTCAAAGAATAAAAGCTAAACTATAAGAACTGAATTGAAACTAAAAGCTGAAATACGTTTAAAGTAGCTAAGAATATCAAACTATCTAATCTCCCCGAAGAACTGAGATTAGCTCGCTATTTATAGACATAGGCAGCAAACCTAGGTCTCCGGGGGTACATAGGTCATTTTCCACACTTAAAAAGGGTTTTGGGACTTAATAGTTCGAGATTCCAGCAGGGGAGAGGCGTTTTTGCGCCTCTCGCGCCTCGTCTCGTCGAGACATAAGCTGTCTCGTCGAGACAGCCAGTGTCTCGACGAGACAGAGCCTATCTCGACGATACGCCTTTGTGTCTCGACGAGACATGCTCTCAATTGGGGCAGGAAGTCCGGTTTTTCTTCGTTTTTGTCCATGGGCTTCTGGAATTTGCTCTAATGGTCCCTGACGAATCCTAAAAGTGCTTCGATGGTCCCTAAATTGTCCGAAATTGCTCCAAAAGGCTCGGGTCTGGTTCGGAAATGCTTAAAAGATAAGAAAATGCCATAAATAATTGAAATTGCTAATTTTAACTAAAAGATAAGAAAACGATACTGATATTGAATGGAAATAAAGCGAAAACAAACTAAAATGATCCTTAAAACACTATACAAATGAGAGCTATCAACCTCCCCACACTTGAATCTTGCTTGTCCTCAAGGAAGAAAGAATCAAAAGCAGCAAAAAATCAACAAATTGCACTTTTATACTCCATACACAGTTTCAGAGTACTCAAGTTGCAATTAAAAATGAAGTGAACCTCAGAAAAATCTCCAAAACTGATTAATTAGTTTTATCAACTAACACTTTGCGAAAACGAAAGGCAAGGACTAAGATTGCTAGCTCACAGGTGGTCGCTCTTGCATTCAAGTGTTTGGGTAAATATGAATTTGGTAAAAACTCTACAATTTATTGCACAAAATGGTCAAGTTGGAATTGCATCGTCCATCCGGTCGAAATTACGCATCACAATTGCACAAGATTATAGGTCTTTAAAGGGTTGTAACATAGGCTAGAGGTTTGGGGGTAGGAAAAATGGAATTTAGGCAAAAAGTTAATGACTCAACTAGCTAGAATTTTGCAAAAGGGGCACTTTTTCCGCTATGTGTGATATAATTAAAGCTCAAGGTTGTTTTGTGTTTCAGTTCGGGAAGTAATTAAAAGAATGTCTTTTATCCTTTCCTCTATAATTTATTTGATTCGGTTTTGAACCATATTTTTCTTTCTTTCTTTTCTTTTGAGATAGAGGGGACAAAGAGTCAATTTGAATGGGTTACTTCTTCTATTTAGAATTACAACCTTTCAATGGTAGCTAACGAAAATTTGAAGGATGTGTGCCTAAGGATTTTCTAACCGAAATCGAGTCAATTAACTTGGGTGAGAAAGGATATTTACGAAGGTTAAGGGCTTGTAACAAGGTTGATCAAAGAAAGGGGTAAATATAGGCTCAAAGGGGCTTATCTAGTGGAATTGGTAAGGGATTTTGGCTAAACCAAGAATAGGCAAATTCACAAAGGGCTATACCTAGATTGCCTAATCATTTCAAGTTCAATTATAACACAACATTCAACCAGTATTGGATGCAATTCCTATGAGCATAATGACAAAAACTGTAATCCCACACCTAAGAGATCAATTGTTCCTAAAAATGAGTCTGAAATATTGATCTTTAGGCTTTAGCTCACAACTTAGGGGTTATTTGTAACAATCCTAACCTCACCTAACGTCTCGTTCCATGTCAATCTTAGTTAAATAACACTCTTTGGAGACTCAAACGTTGTTCACAAGTTTTTGCATGCATCAATTTCAACTGAGCGTTCAGACTTAGAGCACAATTTCAACTGTAATGTCAGGATTGCTAGATGCATATAATTAAACTATGGACAACACAATTCTCCTTCCCCCTTCCCTAAGTGTGCCTCCCACCACCCAACGCGCACATGTATGATATAAATATTGTATTTATTTATAAATTTTGATTAGGTTAGAGGTGTAAATCTAAAAGTGAATGAGTTTGATAATTTAGATGATGTCATCTAGGGACGGATCTAGGATCTTTAACCAGTGAGAGCAAACTATATATATATTTTTTTGATAGAAACGCTTAAATCTTTAATAGATGAACAAGCAAGTACAACAACAACATAAGTAATAAAACCTTACAAGATCCATAAAGGCATAAAAATAACTACAAAGAGCAAAAATAACCATAAAAGCTATTAAAAATACAAAAGAACAAGAAAATATATACTTCTCATAAATCCAAATCCATAGAAAAACATATGTAATCCAATTATCATCATTTAAGTCGATTTGAACATTCGGATATGAATCATTTCTTTTGTTGCAACCACGTAGAACCATTGATCTACGAACAAGATAAACCGTTTCTGCTCATGCTAAATTCAGGCGAATAAAGAGACCAGATGAAGTATATGAACACAGACAGAAAAAACATAAAACAATAAAAAATTACAGAAAATCTAACCCGGTGGGAGGAGGAAGAAGAAAGACAAACTTCCATCTTCCTTTTCAAAGTAAATTCTCAAAATAAAAAAGGTTGTATATTTGATAGATGATGAGGCTTTGAGAAAAAAAGAGAAAGAGATGAGAAAAAACAAATGAGGTTTGACAGTTTTTTTTTAAACCTATGAGAGCAAACTATATAGGTGAAATATTAAATTGACAAAAAATCAATAATAATATAAATAAACTAGTTAAATTACAATGTATCAAAGTAAATTGTGATTGTCAAATAATAATACCGCCGTTTGTAGCGATCAATTTCATTAATTTTTTTAAGATAAAGTGCAAAAATACCTCTAATATTGACAATCAGGAGCAATTTTATTCATAACATCTAAAATGATGCACTTTTACATCTAACGTTTGGCAAGAGCAGTTTTACTCTCAACTTTATTAAGTTGAGTCAATTTTAGATATCATTATAAAATACTGATGTTTTGCTACTTATTATGTATCAATTACATATAACTTTATCAACATCTTCAATAATAATATCATCGCTCTTGGAATTCGAAGTAATAACAGAATCACCAATAGTAACATTCTTATCAATGACCGAAGAAATAATAATTTACTTACATCGTCAACTTCATCTTCAACCTCATTATTATCATGATTACATCTAAAGCATCATCATTACCCTCATTCTCATCAACAACCTCAACGACATTTTTATGACCAAAATCACCCCTTGACTTTAACTTAATTCATCTCATCGTCATCGTCATCGTCCCTCTTCTCCCTATCATCATCGCCACCTTCCTTCTTTTGTCACCAAATTCATCATCCATATCCTTATTAATTTTCATTACATTGATTAGTTCAATAACATTAAAGAAAAACACATTAATATTACCCACCAAAAAATAAAATGGCTACAGAAAAAGTAAAGTGAAAAAATTGATAAACAAATGAAAAGAGAATCTCAAGGAATATAATGAATATAAACCGAATCTCATATAAATACCCTTACTTTGCATATATAATATCCATTCATATTCATAAAAATATAGTCAAAATGAAGGATTTGAAGCGGAAGCATGTTGGTATTTAGGAAACGAATTTCAAAATTTTTCCCTAAACAAACAATCAGTGTGATCCAATCACTCTGATAAACAGTCAAACATCCGATGTCTGACATCAAATCCTTAACCAAGATCATTAAGTTCTTTAATAATCAAATTGATATTTATACTACGAGATCGGAATAAATACCTCTTGTACATTCCAATCAGGTATTAAACCTTCTCTAGTGGTGAAGCCTCTAGTCAGTCCACTAAGTCGATTAGATCAAGCCTCGAAGAAATTGATTAATCTTATTCAAAATCGAAAACTGATTCCGGATATGATTTCTGAACCGAAATCGTATATCTATTTCGAAAATTATCAAGTTATATAACTTGATATATATATATATATATATATATATATATATATATATATATATAGGAGAGGGCTCTTGTGAGAACCCTTTCCTAGGTGAGAACTCACCTTAGGTGAGAACCACCCAAAACTACGTAGTTTTGGGGGTTTTTCATTAACCAAAACATTGTGTTTTGGTAATCTGATTGCGCGCATTTCTGAAGTTGAAGAGTTGAGTCTCTTCGTTCCTCGACTTCGTTCCTCGACTTCTTCCTCTTCTTCTTCCTCATTTCTATCTTCTGTCATTTCTCTTCTAATCTAGCGTCGATCAACTTTGGTTTTTATAGAAGATTTCCGCTCTGTATTTCATCGATTCTACCGTGGATTTGTTCCTCTTAAATCTGGTTAGTTGCTCATATCTTTTTCGTTTTTTCTGTTCATTGTTTTTGTTTGCATTTTTTCGTTTTTTGGTTTTTTTTGTGAATTTGTTCGTCTGAAGGAGGTTTGTTGCTTTATGTGTTTCGTTTATTTTGTTGTTTTATATTCTTTGTTGATTTTGAGTTCGATTTTGTATATTTTTTGATTTTCTAGGGTTTCGTTTGTATGATCTTTATAAAGAAGTTCCTGTATGTTTTTCTTTGATTTTTGTATTCAAATCTATTCAGTTTGAGAATGTTTTTATGTTGTTCTAAAATTATGTTCGTATGTTCTATATTTGCATGTGTTTTGTTCTAAAATATTGAACTATTGTTCTGTTAAAACTATTTTTGTTTGTTTGGTGTTTTCGCTTGTTTGAACTTTCAAAGTTTGTTGTGGTATGATTTTGTATGTTTTTTGTATTCAAATGTAGTTAGTTTTAGAACGTTTTTGAGTTTGTTCTGTTATTGTTTTCTGTTTTTGCATTTTTTGTTCTAAAATATTAATCAAACGTGCTGTTGTTGAGTTATTGCTTTGTTAAATTACTTTATGTTTGGTTGATGAGTTATTCCATTTGTTTTATGTTTCGTTGTATATTTGTTTTATATTTGCATTTGTTTGTTCTAAAATGTTGAGTATATGTTCTGTTTTTTAGAAAATGGGCAGGAATGATGGAGAAGAGATTTTTCCCAAGAATGTGGTTGATCAGAAATTGTTGGCTGATATTATGGAAGAATATTGTTCTGATGAAGATAAAAAAATAAGAAGAAAGGTGAACCTGTTGTTCCTGTTGAAGATAGAAGTGAAAAAAGACATACTTCTAAAAGATTTAAGAGGACTTCGAAAAGACCTTCAATCTCTAAAAGACCTTCAATGCCAGCCATTCCTGCTGACAATGATTTGCTGTCTAGTTATGTCGTTCCGTCCAATAGTTTGTTGAGGCGGCAAACCAGGAGTCAATCTATGAAAGGTGAGTTTATTCAGCAAACTAGTAGTGAATCTAGGAAAGGTATATTTAGGCGTCAAACAAGGAGTATATCTAGTAAAGGTGTTGATTCTTCTCAAGTTTCTGAAGCTTCGGTTGATGCGTTAAAGGAAGATGTTAATGCTAAGAAGGTAAAGGAAGATGTTGATGCTAAGAAGGTAAAGAAAGTGAAGTTTGCCAGGAACTTGTCTGTTACTTCTAGTTTTTTAAAGAAGAGGAAGAATGTTTTGAGTGTAGGTGATGATGAAAATATTTCCAAACGGAATAAGGTTGCTCTTGGTCAAAGAATACCTCCTAAACAGTTTATGGGTATTCTTCATGATATTCCGGAGACTCATAAGGATGCAATTAAGCGTATTGGTTTTGGTGGTTTTTTGCATCTAAGTTTAGATGTTCATAATGCTACTTTTTGTGAAAAACTTGTGAATAGTTTTAATGTTGATAGGTGTAGCCTTATGCTAGATAATAGTGAAGAATTGAAGTTTGTTAAGGATGATTTTAAGGCTGTTTATGGCTTGCCTTGTGGAGGTGTAGAGATTGAGGAGCCACAAGATGTTGGTGAAGACGAGTCTTCAGATTTTTTTGCTCAATGGAGGTCGTATTTTGGTCTTGAGATTGGGAGTCCAATTAATAGTACTGTGATTGCTAAGTTGAATGATCTGAAGACGAAACCGTTGTGTGATGAATTTTTGTTGCATTTTGTATTCTGTGTTGTGAATTGTTGTATTCGTTCTACCAAGAACCAGTCTATGAACTATAAGTTTCTTTATAGTTGTAGGAATGTTAAGGAGATTGCAAATTTGGATTGGTGTTCTTTTGCATATAAGCATTTGTTGGATTCTGTCAGTGAATGGAAAAGGAGTCCTACTTTTTTTACAGGTCCCCTTCCTTTCTTGTTGGTAAGTTTAATTTTCTTTTTTTTTATTATGTGTTTTATAACATTTGTTTGTTGTTTATTTATTAATCTGTGTATAACTTGTTCATTTTTGTTATTTTTTTTTGTAGATAAGTTATTTTGATAGGCTTCAACGAGCTAATGTTGTTAATCCAAGAGATTTTCCACTGATAGCTGTTTGGAATAAAGAACGAATACAAAAGAGGATGGTTTTGGAAAAGATGAGGGGATTTGGAAGTGGGATTGTGTTAGAGAGAATAGTGGTGGGAGAAAATTTGGTAAGAGAAAGTATGGATATGGATGAAGGAAATGTGCCAAGAGAAGATAATCAAGATGTTGAAGGAGCGAATAGGAAGGAATGTGGAGAAGCTTCTTCTAGTGGACCTGGTCAAATTTTTGTATGTTATTACATCTTTATCTATGTTTTTAAATTTTAGAACGTGCTTATTACATTTTAGAACATGTTTATTAAAATTTAGAACATGCTTAATATTGTTTATAACATGCCCTGATTTTTATTATGGATTTGTATATGCAGGAATTTCTTGCGAAGTTCCAATCATTAGCTAAAGAATTGGGTTCTAAAGTTAATGAAATGTACTCTATGTTGAAAGAAGCTAATGTTGTTTTTGGTGAAGATGGTACAAGTGTTGAGATGTCTAATCTGATCAACAACTTGTGGAGTAAATATTCTCGAGGCAATGAATATCTGGTTTCTCAAAGTGAAGGAGAGAAAGAAGAAGTAGTTAATGAGAACAAACCGGAAAGTAAAAAAGATTCAGCAATGACTGGAGATGTTGATTGTGATTTGTCTAGTCAAGATAGTCATTCTTATTTTAATTCTGATTTTTTTGATGAGATATGTAATGACCCTAACCTAAATAATATTTGTATATATATCATTCTCATTATATAGGTATTTGATTGATAGTACTTTCGGTTTTGTCAAAAACATAAAAGAAAAATATATTTATTTTATAGTAGCTGTTAATTAATTATAGGATTATAATTATTTTAATTATATTATAACTATATTTTAAATCTCTAAATTTAAATTATTACCCCTTGTCCTTGAAAACCTAGCCTCCTTCTAAAAGAAAACAGTTTCTTCCATATCCCTTGAAAAGCCGCCGTCAATCCAATTTTGTTACTGTCGAAGTCGAATCGCTCTTACCTATTGTTCATCAGTTGGAGTAAGTGCATCATTTGTTTAATCAATACTTTACTCTTCCATTCCATTAATGCCATGAGGAATACTAAGTGGTTGGCAATTTCTTTTCCCCAAAACATCTCTGTACATTGAAAACAGAGTAATTATTCATGATATTTTTTTTATCCAATTGTGTTCCTTATCTTTTCCTTGTTATCATGTTTCCATAAACTTGATTATATTATATTCTTTTCTTTTGGCCATTGAATTTTGGGTATGAAACACATATAAGGAAAACAAAAATTAAACTAGGTTTCACTCTTCTATTTTTCCGCCTAGGTTGTTTTGGTTGGATATAATCAATGCAATTAGCAATTATTTAATAATCTTAAAAAAATGCCTCACTTCCCCGTTTTCCAATTAGAAATTATGTTTTTAGGGTACTCACCTTTCTCTTAGAATGTACATAATAATCCTCTTTCCTTAACATTTAGTGTCTATGACAGTTTAGTTCCTTTTCGAGTTTAGATTAATTCATTCGGTTTCCATCATTCTTGTTCAATAGGAGGTTCCGAAGTTCCTTTGGACTGTTAATCGACAAGAATTCGTGATCTTAGGTGCAGCATCGTTTCAAAATCTCAGGTGAGTGGTAATTATAGTATACGACACTGTTTAATTGAAATATCAGACTTTAAACTGTTTATCAAAATTAGCATTTGACGGTATTTTCCCTCTCATAAAAGCGTATATTTTGAACCTTATTTTTACTAAATATTCTTAGTATTAGAGCGTATATTCTGGGAACAGGCCTTTATATTAATTGTTTGATTATCAGTTACATTGGAATTTTTAAGATTTTGATTTGATGTGATCTGTACTTTTTGATACGCGATTTACCGTAGTTATTACCCTTGTTTTAGAAATCTGATAACTCGTTCAATCAGTGATGATTTTCTGATTTATATATGTATACTATATGTTTTCAAACTGGTACAAGTGCTCAGTATATCTGTATCTGTTATCTGGCATCTCACCGATCTTCATAACATTAGGTCCTTGCATTTGTCTTTGAGTCAGGTTGTCAGTTGTCAATTTGTCGTCAGTTGTGTCAGCATTAGAATCATGCATAAGATCGGTGAAGGCGATTATCTGTTATCTGTATCTGTTATTAGTAGCGCTTACCATTTATCTGGCCCTGGTGGTGTGCAGTATCACCACTCTGTTACACTGTACCATGTGTTTTAAAGCTTTTGTCTTATATTCTGATTATACTAATATTTGATATTTTGAAAGGTTTCAGTGTTATGTTTGACAATTGATTGTCAGCATTTTGGAATTGATTATCTTATATTGCCCCTTTAGTTTAACTGATTTTGAAATACTATATTTTGAACTATATTTGTCATAATTTAAAAGTATCAGCTTGCCTGCCTGTTCCCTTTCTGTTGTGTGCTATAGCTACTGCTCACTGAGGTTTTCGCTCGTATAGACGAAAATCTCATACCACGTTGAATCTTTTTTTTTTTCAGATTAAGGTCCCTGTTCATGAGGTAACCCTTGGATTGATGTTGAAGGAGACTGATTAAGAATTTAGCTTTATTTTATTCTTTAGAGAACTTTGATTATTGAGGTTTAGACTTGCACATTTGATTCCTTTAAGGTTTATTGATGTAATTGAGATGAGTTTGATATTCTGCTAATAAATTTTGGAATTTTCATTTGTTCAGAATTAAGGCTAGCATAGATTAAAGTTAGTTTAATTTATGCGCCGGTCATGGCCTGGGTTGGGTCGTGACAAAGGTGGTATCAGAGCCAGGTTTGGGTTCTTATAAACTTACTGTATAGGATTCACGTGTTCTGTTCGTACCCCTTATTTTGCATATCTATCTAGGTCTTCCTATTTACTCATTTTCAATACCTCATTTGCTAAAGTGTCTAACTCTGCTGCATGGATAGGTAATCATGCCTCCTAAAGGAAGAAAAAGACGCAAGAATACGGTTAATGTTAGTACTAGGAGTAGGGTGACCGTTGAGAATTCATCTCAGCTTGATGGGGGAGCTTCACACCCTATTGGAGGAGCAGCTCCAGCATCTGAACCAATATTGCAACCAGCTGGAGGGTCATCTGAGCCCACTCGTAGAGCTTCAACCTCTCAGCCTGCTCAAATATCTAACACTGATTTAGCTGCTGGATTGCAAGGAGTCTTTCAAGCAGTTGAAAGGCTAACAAATGTGGTAGGTGAGAACATACAACCAAGAACTACAAGATCTGCTATGCCTAATGATAGAGCACAATTACAGGATCTCAGTGACTTCTTGAGGTTACTACCTCCAAAGTTTTCGGGTGAGGATTCAGTAACCGATCCTATGGATTTTCTAGATGCTATGGACAGATGTTATGAGGTTTTGGGATGCACCAGTGCTAGGATGGTATTGTTAGCAGGGAATCAGTTACAAGGAGTGGCACGTAGCTGGTATCTTTCCAAAAGAGGGAATGGACTTGATAATGCTTTCCTTTAGCCACAGTTCCGTGATTCCTTCTTAGAGAGGTTCCTTCCTCCTAGTGTTAAGGAAGCTAAAGCTTTAGAGTTTGAAGTGCTGAAGCAGGGTGGTATGTCTGTGAGTGAATATGAAATGAAATTCACTCGACTTGCTCGTTTTGGAGAGCATCTTATTCCAACTGAGGAGAGGAAGGCAAGGAGGTTTGAAAGGGGACTTCGAGACAGACTGTTAGATCGAATTGCTCCTCTACGATTGTCTAGCTTTGAGGAGGTGGTGGATCGGTCCAGGCAGATGGAGATGTTTGATGATCAGCGTAGGGCTCGTGATCAGAATAAACGTGCTCGATATGATAACCAGAGTGGTCAGCATAGTAGGGGAAGTAACTATTCAGTATCTCATGGGTCTCATTCCTTACCTGGTCAAGGAGGGCAATACTCCAAGAATAATCAGAGACATGGTCAGAGAGCTCAGTCCACTGGTACTCAGAATAGTCAAAGTTCCTCTAGATCATCATTCCCTACTTGTCAGCTTTGCGGTAAATTCCATGGTAACTCTCCATGCCATCGAGCAACTGGGGCTTGTTTTGGTTGTGGTCAGGTGGGACATAGAAGAAAGGATTGCCCAAGCAGTAACACAACACTAGCTGTGAGTCAGGACACAGGTTCTGCTTCTTTTGTTACTCAGCCATCTTCTCAGTATGGTGGTAGAGGCCAGAGTTCAGGAGGTCGAGGTCAAGGTGGTCGAGGTCCCAATCCAGCTCCTAATCATGCAACAACAGGTCGAGGTCAGTCTAGAGCCTTTGCTCTGACACAGCAGGATGCTCAGGCATCTAATGCAGTGGTGACAGGTACCATTTCTGTATGTTCATTTGATGCTAGAGTTTTGATTGATCCTGGTGCTACACATTCCTTTGTTTCTCCTTGTTTTTCTATGAAATTTGGTGTACCACCCACTATGTTAGATTGTCCGTTATCTGTGGCAACACCTATAGGAGATGTCCTTGACATAAATCTAGCTTTTAAGAATTGCTTAGTAAAAGTAGGGGAAAGGGAACTCTTAGCTGATCTTGTATTACTTGAAATGTTAGATTTTGATGTGCTTTTGGGAATGGATTGGTTAGCCTCATATCATGCCTCTTTAAACTGTTATAGCAAGTTAGTAACTTTCAAAATTCCTGGGGAGATAGAATTTCAATTTCAAGGAGATCGTAGCATGGCTCCTCATAGTCTTATTTCTGCTATTGCTGCAAGAAGATTGTTGTATAAGAACTGTGAAGGGTTTTTAGCTTATGTTAAGGATACTCAAGTAGAGGGTGTCAAGTTGGAGAATGTTGATGTGGTGAATGAGTTTGCTGATGTTTTTCCTGAAGATTTGGCAGGTTTGCCACCTGAAAGAGTAATCGATTTCTGTGTTGACTTAGCACCCGAAACAAGACCCATATCTATGCCTCCTTACCGAATGGCTCCTGCTGAACTCAAGGAGTTAAAGGAACAACTGCAAGACTTGCTTGACAAAGGGTTCATTCGCCCTAGTGTCTCTCCTTGGGGTGCTCCTGTGTTGTTTGTGAAGAAGAAGGATGGATCAATGAGATTGTGCATTGATTATCGACAGTTGAACAAGGTCACAATACGTAACAAATACCCTCTTCCTCGAATTGATGATCTATTTGATCAGCTCCAGGGTGCAAAGTACTTTTCTAAGATCGATCTGAGGTCCGGTTATCATCAGTTAAGGGTTAAAAATGTCGACATACCTAAGACAGCTTTCAGGACTAGGTATGGTCACTATGAATTTCTGGTGATGCCTTTTGGTCTCACTAATGCTCCTGCAGCTTTTATGGATCTAATGAATAGGGTGTTTAAGCCCTTCCTTGATCGTTTTGTGATAGTGTTCATAGATGACATTCTGGTGTATTCTAAAAGTAAAGAAGAACATGAGCAGCATTTGAGGCTTGTTCTTCAGACCCTAAGAGAGAACCAGTTGTATGCTAAGTTCTCAAAATGTGAATTCTGGTTGGATAGTGTCGCATTCTTAGGGCACGTAGTATCCAAAGATGGGGTGAGCGTTGATCCGAAGAAGGTTGATGCCGTTCTTCATTGGCCAAGGCCTAGTTCAGTGTCGGAGATTCGAAGTTTTCTTGGGTTAGCGGGTTATTATCGACGTTTTGTGCAAGACTTTTCTCGAATAGCTTCTCCTTTAACCAAGTTAACCCAGAAGAATGTGAAGTTTCAGTGGTCAGAAGCGTGTGAGAAAAGCTTTGAAGAATTGAAAGTTCGTTTGACTTCAGCACCAGTGTTAGCTCTTCCATCTGGATCGGGGGGCTACACAGTGTTTTGTGATGCTTCAAGGGTTGGTCTGGGTTGTGTATTGATGCAACATGGTCATGTGATTGCGTATGCTTCTCGCCAATTAAAGCAACATGAACAGAATTATCCAACTCATGATTTGGAAATGGCAGCAGTGATCTTTGCCCTGAAGATATGGAGACATTACTTGTATGGGGAGACATGTGAAATTTTCACTGACCATAAAAGTCTCAAATACATCTTTGATCAGCGTGATTTAAATTTGAGGCAGAGAAGATGGGTGGAGTTTCTCAAGGATTATGATTGCACAATTCAGTACCATCCAGGAAAAGCAAATGTTGTAGCAGATGCTTTAAGTAGGAAATCTCTGGGTAGCTTAGCTCATCTTTCCGTAGTGAGGAGACCTTTGATTGGTGATATTCATGAATTGATTGATCAAGGAGTAGAATTTGAGGCAACATCTAAAGCGTTGGTAGCTCATTTTCGTGTTAGACCTATTCTATTAGATAGAATCAAAGCAGCGCAACAAGAAGATCCTCAATTGTGTAAAGTTAAGGATGAGGTTTGTCAGGGTAAGGTTCAAGACTTCATGATTGGTGATGATGGAGTTCTTCGTTATGGGACTAGACTGTGTGTTCATAGTGTTGATGATTTAAAAAGGGAAATTTTGGAGGAAGCACACTGTTCGGCTTATACAGTTCATCCTAGTTCCACTAAGATGTATAGAGATTTAAGAGAGTTATACTGGTGGAGTGGAATAAAAAGAGATGTTGCAGACTTTGTTGCTAGATGCCTTACTTGCCAGCAAGTCAAGGCAGAACATCAGAAACCGTCTGGGTTGCTCCAACCATTACCTATTCCTGAGTGGAAGTGGGAGAACATTGCTATGGACTTCGTGGTAGGATTGCCTCGTACTAGGGGAGGGTATGATTCCATTTGGGTGATAGTCGACCGTTTAACTAAGTCTGCTCATTTTCTTCATGTGAAGATAACTTATGATTTTTCTAAGCTTGCTCAGTTATACATTGATGAGATTGTTAGACTTCATGGAGTTCCAGTCTCTATCGTGTCAGATCGTGGTGCTCAATTTACTTCTCGATTTTGGAAGAAATTTCAAGAAGCGTTAGGTACAAGACTCCAATTTAGCACAACGTTTCATCCTCAGACCGACGGTCAGTCAGAGAGGACTATTCAGACTTTAGAGGATATGCTTCGAGCTTGTATCTTTGATTTTGGCCAAAATTGGGATCATCATTTGCCTTTGGTAGAGTTTGCTTATAACAATAGCTATCAAGCTAGCATTGAGATGGCACCTTACGAAGCCTTGTATGGTCGTGAGTGTCGGTCGCCAATTTGTTGGGATGAGGTTGGAGAAAGGAGACTCACTAGACCTGAATTGATACAGCTGACTTCAGATAAAGTTCGTGTTATCCGTGATAGACTCTTAACAGCTCAGAGTAGGCAAAAGAGTTATGTTGATCCGAGGCGCAAGAATGTGGAATTTCAGGTCGGTGATCATGTATTTCTGAAGGTCTCTCCGATGAAAGGAATCATGCGTTTTGGCAAGAAAGGAAAATTGAGTCCGCGTTATGTAGGCCCGTTTGAGATTCTTGAAAGGATTGGTGCAGTTGCATACCGTTTAGCTCTTCCACCTGATTTCTCTAAGGTTCACCCGGTATTTCATATATCGATGCTTAGGAAATATATTCCAGATACTTCCCATGTTTTGAAACCTCAAACTATACAAGTTAGAGATGATTTGTCATATGACGAGCAACCAATAAAGATCTTAGATAGCCAAGTCCGCAAGCTGCGATCTAAAGAAGTTCCTTTAGTCAAAATTCTTTGGCAAAACCACTCAAGTAGTGAAGCCACTTGGGAGACCGAATCAGAGATGCGAACTAGATACCCTCATTTATTTGATGCTTAAGATTAGTGTCCTTATAATTTAAATTTGGGGACCAAATTTTCTTTAGGGGGGAAGAATGTAATGACCCTAACCTAAATAATATTTGTATATATATCATTCTCATTATATAGGTATTTGATTGATAGTACTTTCGGTTTTGTCAAAAACATAAAAGAAAAATATATTTATTTTATAGTAGCTGTTAATTAATTATAGGATTATAATTATTTTAATTATATTATAACTATATTTTAAATCTCTAAATTTAAATTATTACCCCTTGTCCTTGAAAACCTAGCCTCCTTCTAAAAGAAAACAGTTTCTTCCATATCCCTTGAAAAGCCGCCGTCAATCCAATTTTGTTGCTGTCGAAGTCGAATCGCTCTTACCTATTATTCATCAGTTGGAGTAAGTGCATCATTTGTTTAATCAATACTTTACTCTTCCATTCCATTAATGCCATGAGGAATACTAAATGGTTGGCAATTTCTTTTCCCCAAAACATCTCTGTACATTGAAAACAGAGTAATTATTCATGATATTTTTTTTTATCCAATTGTGTTCCTTATCTTTTCCTTGTTATCATGTTTCCATAAACTTGATTATATTATATTCTTTTCTTTTGGCCATTGAATTTTGGGTATGAAACACATATAAGGAAAACAAAAATTAAACTAGGTTTCACTCTTCTATTTTTCCGCCTAGGTTGTTTTGGTTGGATATAATCAATGCAATTAGCAATTATTTAATAATCTTAAAAAATGCCTCACTTCCCCGTTTTCCAATTAGAAATTATGTTTTTAGGGTACTCACCTTTCTCTTAGAATGTACATAATAATCCTCTTTCCTTAACATTTAGTGTCTATGACAGTTTAGTTCCTTTTCGAGTTTAGATTAATTCATTCGGTTTCCATCATTCTTGTTCAATAGGAGGTTCCGAAGTTCCTTTGGACTGTTAATCGACAAGAATTCGTGATCTTAGGTGCAGCATCGTTTCAAAATCTCAGGTGAGTGGTAATTATAGTATACGACACTGTTTAATTGAAATATCAGACTTTAAACTGTTTATCAAAATTAGCATTTGACGGTATTTTCCCTCTCATAAAAGCGTATATTTTGAACCTTATTTTTACTAAATATTCTTAGTATTAGAGCGTATATTCTGGGAACAGGCCTTTATATTAATTGTTTGATTATCAGTTACATTGGAATTTTTAAGATTTTGATTTGATGTGATCTGTACTTTTTGATACGCGATTTACCGTAGTTATTACCCTTGTTTTAGAAATCTGATAACTCGTTCAATCAGTGATGATTTTCTGATTTATATATGTATACTATATGTTTTCAAACTGGTACAAGTGCTCAGTATATCTGTATCTGTTATCTGGCATCTCACCGATCTTCATAACATTAGGTCCTTGCATTTGTCTTTGAGTCAGGTTGTCAGTTGTCAATTTGTCGTCAGTTGTGTCAGCATTAGAATCATGCATAAGATCGGTGAAGGCGATTATCTGTTATCTGTATCTGTTATTGGTAGCGCTTACCATATATCTGGCCCTGGTGGTGTGCAGTATCACCACTCTGTTACACTGTACCATGTGTTTTAAAGCTTTTGTCTTATATTCTGATTATACTAATATTTGATATTTTGAAAGGTTTCAGTGTTATGTTTGACAATTGATTGTCAGCATTTTGGAATTGATTATCTTATATTGCCCCTTTAGTTTAACTGATTTTGAAATACTATATTTTGAACTATATTTGTCATAATTTAAAAGTATCAGCTTGCCTGCCTGTTCCCTTTCTGTTGTGTGCTATAGCTACTGCTCACTGAGGTTTTCGCTCGTATAGACGAAAATCTCATACCACGTTGAATCTTTTTTTTTTCCAGATTAAGGTCCCTGTTCATGAGGTAACCCTTGGATTGATGTTGAAGGAGACTGATTAAGAATTTAGCTTTATTTTATTCTTTAGAGAACTTTGATTATTGAGGTTTAGACTTGCACATTTGATTCCTTTAAGGTTTATTGATGTAATTGAGATGAATTTGATATTCTGCTAATAAATTTTGGAATTTTCATTTGTTCAGAATTAAGGCTAGCATAGATTAAAGTTAGTTTAATTTATGCGCCGGTCATGGCCTGGGTTGGGTCGTGACAAGATAGATGTGTTGGTTGAAAGAATTAAAAGAGAGAAGAAAGATCAGAGAGAGAGTAAAACTCCAATGAAGAATTCTGAAGGAAAAAATTCTTCTCCGAATTTTAATTTGTTGAGTCAAGAGTTGTCTGATTTTGTTGGAACTGAAGGTGGATCTACACAAGCAAAAAATTTTGTTGAGAAATCGGATGGTGCAGATATGAAGAATAAGTCTGATCCTGAAGTAATGTATGTGAAAATAATTATTTTATATTTTGTTTATGTTTTTTAATGTTTGTTATATTTTAGAACATATGCTTTATTGTTTAGAACATATGCTTTATTGTTCAGAACATACGTATTATGCTTCTGATTATGTTATTCCTATTTGATTTTTTAAGTTTGTTTGTTTTGTCAACAGGTTTGTTGTTGATGATGAAGTTGATAACGTGGTGATAGAAGATGCGTTGGATGTAGATTTGCAAGCTTTGCCTAGAAATATTCCAGATAAGTTACGGATGTTGTGCAAATGGGCAAATGCAGAGTTGGTGAAAGGGAATTTTGTTAGCTATGTTGTTTGTGAAGAGTTGTTTGGACATTCTGCTAAAGCATTATTGTTGAGGCAGGATATATATTCTATGGTTCATATGGAAGAGATAACTTGCAACGTTATAATTTTCTATATGAGGTATTTTGTTTTTGAAATGTTATAGTTTTATTTATATTAGTTGTAGTTGATTCTTACTATGTTCTTTTTTGTTTTTATGTAGCTACTTGTTTAATTTGTTGAAGAAAAGAGAAATGGAGAAATTGTTTTATTTCGTTGATCCTCATTACACTTATTCCATTGGAAGTTCTAAAACAGTAAGCCAGCGCTCTAATGAGTTGATGAATCGATTGAAGATGTCCACAATGGATAAGTCTATCTTTTTGTGTCCATATAATACAGGGTATGATTGTTTTATTTATTTTATTTAATATTTTTTTAAGTAATTTTATGTATTTTGAAATAATAATAGTATTATTTTCAGTGGACATTGGACGTTGTCAATTATTGATTTGAAGAATTTTAGAGCTTATTGGTTGGATCCGTTGAGAAGGCGTTTGCCAAAGGGAGATGTATGGATTGATGTTGTGAATGAGTATGTTTTTTTTTTTGTATTTTGTTTATAGTTTATTTTGATATATAACTATGTTTGAATATTAAGATGATGTTACTGATTTTAATGATTTTTATTTTAACAGGGTTGTTCAATTATACTCTGAGAATGATGAAGTTAAAGTCAAATGGACTGCACTTTTGGTAATTCTTAACTTGTATATTTGTTTTGTACATGTGTGAAATTTTTTAGAACATAAAGGTTAGATTGATGTACATTATTTTAATGTTGTGGTTGTTGTGTTGTAGGGTGTGCCAGAGCAAAAAGATCACAAAACATGTGGTTTTTTTGTAATGCGGTTCATGAGAGATATTGTGATGGACAAGGATTTGAAGTTTGCTGAAAAGGTATAGTCCATTTATAATAAATGTGTTTTGTTGCATTATTTTGAAATTATAATTTGTTTTATGGTTTTAATTTTTTTATATTTTATAGTGGAAAAGTAGGTGTGGTATGAAATATAGTCAATTTGATTTGGATGAAGTTCGGGAAGAGTTTGTTGAAGAAGTGTTTAGAGTAGGGGTTGCTGGGCTTGATGAATGTTTTGCTGATGATGTTTCTGATAGTAATGCAAGGTAAGTGATATTTAAGAAGTTTTTTTAATTTAGATCATGTGTATGTGTGTTTGGAACATATGGTTTATATTTTAGAACATGAGAATAGAATTTAAGATTATGTGGTTTCTGTTTTTGAACTTGGTTAATTTTGTTCCCTTTTGTTATTTTCTTTGTGTTGTTAATAGGAGAGTAGGCAAAGATGTAGTTGAGGAAGTGCAAGAAGTTGGTGTTGGAGATCGTTCAAAAAGGATTTCAAAGTTGCCTGGATATTTACAGTCTCCATTTTTGCTTGAGTCTGAGCATTTACTAAACAATATGCTTAGTTCGCGGAGAATGTTGGTTGAATATGCTTTTTCTAATGAAGACCCACAGTAAGATCTTAATTGAATGTTGTTTGTGTTAATTTAAATTTTCTTTAAGTTATACTGATTGTTTTTATTTTATTTTATTTTTCTTTTTGAAGTGAGTTGTTGTATAGTGATTGTTTGTCCACAATCAATAGAGAGGAGATTATGAGCTTGTCAGGAAGCAATCATTTGGTTAGTAATGTGGTTGATGCGTGGTCTCGAATATTGAATTCTGAAGAGAAGTGCAAGGGTCCAACTTCTGTGCATAGATTCTTCTTCTCTACTCTACCATTTGTATGTGTTTTTACATTTTGATATATTTTTTTTGTTAAAAATAAATTGGATTATATTAATATGAATGTTGTATTTTTGTATAGGTTTTACTGTGTACTAATAAAGGAGTTCCTGGAAGTACCAAGTACAGCGACAGACACAATGCTTTTTTTGAGAGAATTAGTTATGAACTTCATGAGGCTAAAATAAACAGTTTAGAGAGTTATCACTTGGTAATTATATTAAAAGTAAATCGTGTTTTACTTTAATTGTTGTTTGTAATTATTATGATTGCTAATGGTTTTTTTTGTAGGTATTCTTTCCAGTTGTTTATGCTGCCCATTTCTATGTTTTCGTTATTAACCATTTTACTAGAAAGATAGACGTCATTGATAACAAGGCTCTTGATAAAGGCATAACAGTCCATAGTAAATATAAGGGTTTTGCAAAGGCTTTGGTAATATTACTTATCTGTTTTTTAGTTTTGTTATTGTGTTCTACATATTTACTGTCATGTTCAGAAAATCTAAGTGTATGTTCTGAGTAGTTGATGATTTGTTTTAATATTGATAAGATGTTGTTCTATGTTTTTCAGGTGAAAGCATATTATCTTTATATAAAAAGAGAGAACCCTAATTGCTTGAATGATATCAGTGCATATGGTTCAAAACATCTGAAGTTGAAGTGGAAAGAGTCAAGCAATAATGATGATTGTGGTGTTTTCCTTTTGAAACATATGGAATCCTATTTTGGACAAGAGGAGTCTGAATGGGATATTGGAGTTCGAAATAACAATGTGAGTTTTTTTTAATCTTATTTATTATAGGCTGTTGTTATTATTTTGATAATGTTAGTAATAATGAATGGGATATTGTAGGTTGATCAGTTGAAGAATTTCAGAATTGAATACTGTTGGAAGATTCTGTCAAATTCTGGAAACAAAGAAGTTGCTGTTGTAAATGAGAAGGCCTTAAAATGGAAGAATAAACAATTAAAATAATTGTATATTCTGCAATTGTTGTAATTATATATGTTAGAACGTAAGACATATTATTTTGGAACATGAAATATATTATTTGTAACATGCACGATTTTGTTAACAGTAATGAAGTGTTTGAAACACATATTTTGAATTGGATTGGATGAATTAGTGGTTTCTTTTCTTGGATGTGATATCTCAGTTTTGAGAAGGAAGGATATAATGAGAACCAAATGACAGCAGTAAAATTGATTATGGTGATAATTATGAAGATTGGAAATGGGTACAGGTGATGAATATTGTAATTTACAGAGAATGTTGAAATGGAAGTTAGATATTTAATGGTGGAATCAGGTTTATTGAGCCAAACCTTGAATTGTGATTTTGTTCAACTGAATGTGTAGGATTTGTGAATTTCTTGAGTAGATTGTATATATCTGTTTAAAGTGGAAAGTTGTGTAGGTTAGTGACTTGTTTAACAAAATATGTGTAATCATATGTAAATTAATCAGAATAGCATTAGAAGGTTGAAGTTAAATTTTAGTGCTATACATGTTTAGATGCAATATAAACATGTTAGATCCAGTTTGTCATCAAAATATTGTACCATATAAGAAAAAATTTATGTTTCAGCTTCTTACATTGGAAAAAAATTATTGTATGTTCCAAAAAAAGATCGTATGTTCTAAAACATGTATCATATGTTCTAAATCTTATATCATATGTTCTAAATCTTATATGATATGTTCTAATCAATATATGAGATCAGTTCTCTTTTTCTGGACAGTTTCTGCTATCATGGTTAGCAAGCTGTTTACAGACTCTGCATAACCTCTTTTTTTTCTGGTTTTCCTCAACAGCTTTCTCTCTTTCACCCTTCAATCTTTTATCACTATTTCCTTTTGGAATATGTACACCTGTACCTTTGTTCTTTGATATTTTCGGTGCTTTGACATTAATTTCTGTTGGTACACTAGTTCCAATCAATATCTCAATGTCTTGATTTTTTGAACGAGTTTTGTTTTTCTCAGTGTCTTTTTGAGTGTTTTTAGCTTCTAAATCCATTCTGATTGCTTGAAACTTCTTCACAAGATCCTTTATATTTTCCTCACTACCTTGAGCTAAATAGACACAAACATTAATCTCTGACCATAGTTGATTCAGCCATGTTTTCTTATCAATTGTAGCAGCACATTCTTCCATAAGATTTCCTTGCATATTTATATTTTTTTGACTTGTTGCTAATGTAGTCCATTTGTTACGCACATACCTTTTTGGAATTGATTCAAGCATTTTTGCCTTCCAAACCCACACCATGTGTCTGCATGGTAAGCCCTGTCTCTCAAACTTCTTGCACGAACATTTTGTTTCGTCTTCAATGTTGCTGTACGTAACCTGAAAGGTTTTTGATGTCCTTTGCTCTTTGATAGTGTAAATTTCAAAAGGAGGTTGTTTATAGAATCCTTCTATTCCACAAAAAAAAGATCCATTATAAACCTCTTCCTGAAACTCATAAAAGACAGTGGTTGTATAAACATCAGCTCCATGTGTTTCAATACCCATTGGTGTTTTGCATACAGGTCTTTTATGTTTGGCTTCATTGTCATTGTGAGCTTGGTTATGCCTTTGTGCATCCATTGCACTATCAAATCTCATATAAAATTCTACAAGACTTAGATGAGAATTTGTAAAAGCAGTGAAAAAGTTGTTCTCACTCTCTGACCTTGATGTAGTTCTCATAATTCTTCCTAGGAATAAGTCCCTGAAATACGCTGGAATCCACATTTTTCTGATTTCAAATATTTGACATAGCCATTCATGTTTCTCCAAATTAAACTCTGAAAGGATTGCTTTCCATTTTTCATCAAATTCTGCAGGTTCTATCTCAACACTCCAAACAATTGGTTGAATCCTTTTTAAGAAATTGGTTTCTTGCATAATTGTACGACCTATTAAAAGAACGAGTTAGTATTTTCATAATATACAAATATTTTGAACATGCGAATAATATATTGGAACATACAATTTAATACCTGATCAAAACATATAGTAGAACAATCAAGCAGTAAAAAATTTAATTGTAAACAAAGTTTTAGAATGCTTACCTAATTTATCATTCATCTTTTTCATAATGTGCCACATGCAGAATCTATGTTCTGTTTTTTTGAAAACATTTTTGATTGCAATCTTCATTGCTGGGTCTTGATCTGTTATTAAGCAGGTAGGTTCATTGCTTCCCATTGCATTAAGAAACGTTTTGAAAACCCACTCAAATGATGCAATATCTTCTTTAGCAATGAAACAAGCAGCGAACGTAACACATTTTTTGTGGTGGTCTACTCCAGTAAAGGGGCCAAAGATCATGTTATATCTGTGGAAATAGTATAAAAAAATTTGTAAATAAGAAAA
Source organism: Euphorbia lathyris (assembly GCF_963576675.1). Classification (NCBI taxonomy): domain Eukaryota; kingdom Viridiplantae; phylum Streptophyta; class Magnoliopsida; order Malpighiales; family Euphorbiaceae; genus Euphorbia; species Euphorbia lathyris. The sequence goes on from NC_088913.1 coordinate 71,904,175, forward strand.
CTTATTAAGAATATAAGAATAAGATTTTAGAACATGCCAATAATATATTGAAATTCATTAATAAATATTTAGAACATTGCAATAAGAAATCAGTACATATAATATAATACTTGTTTGTTTGGTATGTTGTGTCAAAAGATACCATATCACCAAATAGAGCATAATTCTTTCTACAAATTGGGTCTGCCCATAAAGCTCTACAGAGATGATCGTCTTCATCCATATCAAAGTCAAAAAAGAATGCAGACCATAGAAGTTTTTTCTTGTTGAAAATGTCAATAAACATTTGGGCATCTGACTCATAAATGTAAGCCTTTAAATCTCTGTGGAAGTTTTTGAAATCCTGCTTAGATGCACCTACATTGTTGTATCCTCCAACATTTTCTTTTATTTGTCTATATGTTCTTACGGGTCCAACATTCATCTAAAGAAAAGACATTAAGAGATTTTATAAGGAAAGTAAATACAATTTGAAATATTGTAGATGTTATGTTCTATGTTTCAATATGAACTGTTAGAAATGTACAAGTAAAGATGTTTGTAAACATTTTAAATTTATAATATGACTCACCTTAGAATTATCAACAATCATCTTCTTGTGTAGTATTGTCAGATTTCTTCCCTGTTTTTGAAATTTCATACATCGTGGACTGTAAAGTGGGTGTGTATGTTCCTCTTTTAAACGAAAGACAATATATTTTCCATCATTGCAGTACTTTAAAACAATTTGCGCTTGACATCCAACACGTGTTATTAATCTTCTTCTTGGTATGTGTCCTTCAATTTCTTCAACAATTTTTTTCTGCTTATGGCCTGCTTTATTGCACAAACAGTATTGAAAAATGACAAGATTTGAGTTTTTTCTTTTTTTAACTGTAGATTTTCTAATATTAAATCCTGCTTCAGTGGCATATGCTTTGTAAAATTCAATACCCTCATCAATAATATTAAATTTTGTTCCTACAGTAGGTATTTTTTCTGGAGAGCAACATGGCTTCCATTCTTTTGTTCCTTCAGGAGTCTGCCCAAATTCTACTTGTTGAGTGTAGGATATAATTGCAGTAGTAGAATCATTAGGCTGCTCTTGATTTGACACTGCATTTAAGTTGAATTTTTGAACATATGTGATAATATATAGAACATATGAACAAATGTTTAGAACATTAGGTACAGTTTGAAGAATGTATTGAACTATATATTTCAATATACTCAATTTTATTTTTTCAACAATTTTTAGAACTAATTATAAATAAGAAACGAATAATATGTACTATTATCTATAGAACACATGAACAATTATTTGGAACTAGCTTTTTTAGATTATGAAGAATGTTAATTGGGAATGTACCTCTTTCTATAGTTGAAGACAGAGAAATTTGATGATGATCATCATTCTCCTGTAGATCATTGTCTATTATTTCATGCAAATCCATTGTTTCCATCTGGATAGAATCTGAATTATTTCCAATTTGTTTCAGATTTAACGAATTTCTGAATAATTATAAACATAAGAAACAGAACAGAGAATAATATTCATTTATAGTTGTTGGATATTTCATTACCTGATTGATGCTATTGAGATCAATTGCTTTCAATCTTTTTGTTTGAATGTAGATCGTCTTTTTAATCTGATTTGCGATTTTTGAATGACAGAGCCATGAGGAAGGAGGAACGATGATGAGGAAGGAGGCTGATCTAATTAACGAAGGAGGATGGATGATGAGGAAGATCTGAGGTTGAATTACAGAAAAATGATCTGAGGTTGAATGACAGAGCCATGAGGAATGAGGAACGATGATGAGGAAGGAGGCTGATCTAATTAACGAAGGAGGATGGATGATGAGGAAGATCTGAGGTTGAATTACAGAAAAATGATGAAGATCGAAGTGATGGAGGAGGTGCGATTGTTGATCGTGATTTTGCGATGATGGAAGAATGATCTGCGATTGTTGATCCTCAATTTGCAAGAGTGAAACGCTCTAGTTTTGTAATTGGGATAGGTTGTTGTTTTTTTAATGTATAAAACTACGTAGTTTTGGGGTGGTTCTCACCTAAGGTGAGTTCTCACCTAGGGGAGGGTTCTCACTTGATCCCTCCCTTATATATATATATATATCATTTTTATCATAAGATAAGAATGATGGTGTAGTAGGACACGTAGTGTCCTACTACATACATTATTATTATTATAATTATAATTAAAAAAAATTAAATGTAATAATAATAAATTATATTATATTTATTATAATAAATTATATTATTATTATATATATATATATATATATATAATTAATTAACAACTTAATTAATTATCATTATATCCTTTAACAAAATAGACACCTCTCAATACTAACAATCAACACTTGACTATTGTATTTTAAAAAAGCTATCAATTTAAATTGAGCAAGAATAATTATTTATAATTTCCTCATTTCAATTGAATATCAAACAGTGTTAGAAAGTTTTGTCAATAACATATTCAATTGTGTCAATTAATTAATTAAAACACTTTTAATTAATCAATTTAACTAAAGCTTGATACAAACAACTTGTATGTGTGTGACTTTCTAGGTTCATCTTTAACTGGCATTAGAGGCATAATACTGACTCTTAGTAAGTATGTCAGGAATCCAATTCCTTGTACTATAAGTGTATCCTATATAAGCTTAACTTATATATACTTATAGTTGAACGATTTCCGCAAGTGCACAGTATACGCTTGTAGTAATAAAAGACATCGATCCCACAGGGAACGCTTTTTAACAAAAACTTATTCTGAATCGATTAAATTTACTTTTAAGGTTTATAATATGGAAAATCGTTTAAGTTGGATTTGGTTTTGGAATTGGTAGAATAAGAATTAGATTAGAGTATAACAAATGTTAGAAATCACTTCTGATTTAAGGATAAATTTACAAAACAGAAACGTTTAGTTCTTTAGAAAAGTAACAATTGTATTCGTTTGCATTAAGCAAAGAAAACAACTTTAAACTTTGTATAAATTATAACAATGAAATAAACGTCGATTCCTCTAATTTTAAGGCTTTGAACTGCAGTCAATCCTCCTACTGTCGGGTTAGATCGCTACCTTAACCAAATTGATACTCTACTGATGATATCAATTTGCCTAAGTGTTCAACAAAGTTTCCTTGTACAGATTTTGAATTAAACTACGTTTTAATGAAAACACCAGAACTCACTTCGGATCATTTACCAAAGTGCTACATAAAAATCTATCGAATAGAATGAACTTTATTAGATGAAATATGAATTTGATACAAGTTTACAGAGAACAAGAAGCATGGAAACTTTCGACGACTTGCAAGTGAACGGGTTGTCAATCCTTTCCTTGGGTTTCGTTAGAGTTTGTCAGACTCAGGGGCGGATCCTCTACTAAATCTTCTCGCTGTAACTTCGTAATAGAGATACGGTCGGCTACTACCAAAATGTAAACTAATATGAACAAATCTAAACGCTACTGTGTTTGTAATTATTTAATAAACAATGTGTGTACATCATATTGCTTTTTACAGAATCAAACTTCTAATCTCTGACTCATTTCTGAGTCAGAGTTTCTGCATAACTCTTGCACTAATCTTAAAATCTAACTCTCTCATCATATTTTCAACTCTCCATCAACTCTTTATTTATAGATGTTGAAGAGTCGTGATTGAAGTGTCGTGTCCGATGTGAAGAGACGTGTCTATCCACCCGAACGAACGCGTTTCTTGGAATTAAAACATGTGTATGTTGTGCTTGGCAGAATTTCTGATCTTACCGAGAATGGAAATTCTCGGCTGAGAATGAGGAACTGATTTTTCAGCCTTTGGACGAAAGGGAGGGAGAGCTGGCCGACGCGTGTCGTGAGATTCTCGGTCGCGGCCCACAAATTCTCTACCGAGAATTTGGATTATCAACTGAGAATTGGAATTTTTCTCCCGTTTCTGACTTTGTTCTCGTCTTCCTCGTATCAGTGTGTTGATTTCTTCGTCTTTTGGCTCCTAACTTAGGATTTTTCTTTCGTTTTTGACCTCTTTTCGTTCCTATTTGGATTTTACCAAATATTTAGGTACCTTACAAGAAAGAAACATATTCGAAAGTAAAAGTACTCTAAATAGATATAAACAACACGAATTCATAGCAAAACTGATGTAATTATTGATGATATTTTAGGTATATTTTGGGCTTAACAAATCTCCACACTTAATCTTTTGCTAGTCCAGAGCAAAATTTCACTGAATTTATTCTTTAACTAATCTCTTTATGAAAATAAAACATATATCTTTGTATTCCTTTTAAAATTAGTTAAGCCGAAAAGATTAACTTCGCTTGGCAAATCTATACGCAAAATATCAAACTAACTGAGTATAATAGGCGATATATCATTCGTCTTGTATTTCAATTTTAAAACTGAAGTATTCGGGACGATATATAAGCACGCATGTTATTGAGTCTTTCGTCTCAAGGCATTTCAACAACAACAACAAAGCCTTAGTCCCGAAATGATTCGGGGTCGGCTAACATGAACCATCATATAAAACCGTGAAAATCAAGTCGTGTCAGCGATACAGATTCGCTCCCTCCACTCCGTCCTATCCACTACCATATTTTCCTCAATTCCCAATAAACTCATATCACTCTCGATCACCCTCCTCCAAGTTTGCTTAGGTCTTCCCCTACCCCTCACCACTACATCCCTTTGCCACTCTTCGGTTCTCCTAACCGGCGCATCAAGCGCTCTATGTCTCACATGGCCAAACCACCTTAGTCGGTTTTCTCTCATTTTATTCTCAATAGATGTGACCCCTACTTTTGTCCTAATTATTTCATTATGCACCCGGTCCTTTCTCGTGTGACCACACATCCATCTCAACATACGCATCTCCGCCATCGACATCTTATGGATGTGGCAGTGTTTCACTGCCCAACACTCCGTACCATATAACAATGCTGGTCTAATTGCCGTCCGGTAGAATTTTCCCTTCAATCTATTAGGCATGCTGGGATCACAAAGGAAACCCGTAGCACTCTTCCACTTCGACCAACCAACTTTAATCCTATGGGCAACATCTCCATCTACTTCTCCATCCGTTTGGATAATAGATCCTAAATACTGGAAGCAATCCGAGGCCTGAACAACTCTCCCATCTAGGGTGATTGTCCCTGCCTCCCTACTCCTACGGCCGCTAAACTTACACTCCAAATATTCTGTCTTACTTCGACTCAACTTAAAGCCTCTAGATTCTAGAGTTTGCCTCCATAGTTCTAACTTCATCTCCACTCCTTCTTTCGTCTCATCAACCAACACAATATCATCTGCAAACAGCATGCACCATGGTATACCATCTTGAAGTGAACTTGTTAGTTTATCCATAACGATGGCAAAAAGAAATGGGCTTAGTGCGGAACCTTGATGCACTCCAATCGTAATAGGAAACTCTTCAGTTTTCCCAACACTAGTATGTACACTCGTGCATACTCCCTCATACATGTCCTTTATGGTGTCAATATATTTCCGCGAAATGCCTTTCCTTATCAAGGCCCACCAAAGTACTTCCCTTGGTACCTTATCATATGCTTTCTCCAAGTCAATGAAAACCATATGCAAGTCTTTCTTCTTATTTCGATAGTGCTCCATTAATTGTCTCATTAGATGGATGGCTTCCATAGTTGATCTTCCCGGTATAAAGCCAAACTGGTTTTCCGAGATCTTCACCGTCCTCCTTAGCCTTTGTTCAATCACTCGCTCCCAAAGTTTCATAGTGTGACTCATTAATTTGATTCCCCGATAGTTGGCACAATCTTGGACATCGCCTTTGTTCTTATACAAAGGGATTAAGGTACTTTTCCTCCATTCTGATGGCATCTTATTGTTTCTCCAAATTTTGTTGAAGAACATCGTCAACCATTCGATTCCTCTTTCTCCCAAACATCTCCAAATCTCAATAGGGATGCCATCAGGTCCTACTGCTTTCTTCAACTTCATCTTACTTAATGCCATTTTGACTTCACCCTTTTGAATTCTCCGCAGGCATTCATGATTTATCATATCGTGATGGATACTTATATCTCCAACATCTTGTTGGCGATCTCCATTAAATAAGTCATCAAAATAGGACCTCCATCGTTCCTTGATATCCTTATCTCCAACTAGGACTTTCTGGTCCACATCCTTCACACATTTAACTTTTCCGAGATCTCGCGTCTTCTTATCTCTCATCCGAGCAATTCTATATATGTCTCTTTCCCCTTCTTTCGTATCCAATCTTGTATACAGATCCCGATTCACCTTTGCTCTAGCATCTCGTATGACCTTATTTACTTCCCTTTTAGCCTCTTTGTATTTTTCGTAGTTCTCGTCACAACATTCCATTGGAACATCCAAATAAAAAAAAATATGCTCTCTGATACCGTCCATATGCAACTGGACAACACGTTTTAATATTAATAAAAGAATTATAAATTATAAGGGGAGATTTCAAAATATTTTATGGCTTAAATTTAATAAGCGTAAACCGTCAAATCCGACCCTAAACGACATCGGGTATGAATGAAAGACAAGATAACGAACACATAAATCTAGAAGGTAAATCTATTCTCTATGAAATCGATCCATCATTTTTAAATGTAAAAGTTTATTAATTTATCACGACTAATTCTATCAAATTGTTTTATAATTTATTATATGTTTAAACCAATTGCCTAACAAGTGTTGCATTTATAAATTATTCTTATTCATTGCATAAAAATATTATTCGTTGCTTTTATTCGTATATGTATAAATGATATATGTATATCTCATCCCACACTTAAATTGGACCATGTCCTCATTGGTGCAAAAATGGATAAAACACGAAAAATTGTACGAAAAGAAAACATACGAAAAGAAAAGAGATAAATATGAAATGGATTTTATCCAACATAATAGAAATTGAAATGGTACCGAACTTTAATTAAAAACAACAATTCAAGATAAATGAGTGGAGAAAAGATAAGATAAAACCTATTCTTGTGAAGGCGAACCCAGTGAAGACGGTGTGGTCATAACGTTTTGACGATGGAATAATAACCGGCGTCGTGTTAACGTGTGCTCGCTCCTCAAAGTATTGATATAAGCATCCACCACATAAATTCGTGAATTCATCGCTTGGTTGCTCTCAACAACATCATCTAACCGCAAATTCATTTGACGGTTTTGTGCATGCATTTGGTTCAAAATTTGTTGCAAATTAATGTGATCATTAACATTGTGCTCATCATCAACATGCCCTTGTGCTTGTGTTTAGGCATCAACACGCTCCTCCTACGCACCATCATTATCTTCATCATCATAATGCATATCGTTATCCCTACCAAAATTCGCATGCGCATCACCATCCTCGTTAATACTATTACCATGTGAACTTGAAGTACCAACATCGAACTTGCAAAACTAGCCAACATTGGCTAAGCACTAAGTGAATGTGTAAAATGGCGGCATAATCCAACATCGGATAATAAGTAGGAGTAAGGGATTGAAAACTACTCCATAATACTCGTAGCATCCAAAACAAAACCTGTAATCAAAGAACTGATAGTAACTTGCTTATTGGTTCAGAAAGGAAACATTTATCAAAAGGTAATCCAATTTAATCTACCACGAAATCCTTGAAGATGTAATCCAAAATGAACAAATAAATCCTGACTTCAAATCCTTTACCTTCTTAACATGCCCAAAAAGAAAATAGGATAAAAATTTGTATGAAATAGAAATTACTATTATCCGTTAGGAGCTTGCTAAAAGTGTGTTTGGAATTAAATTCATCTAAACTAGGCAAAATATGTCCAAACTGGATTGGTTTGAAAATTGATGGCTTAACAATAAATTGTTTTGTATGATTTCCAAACCAAATACTCATCTCGTCATCCCCAACTTCATAAAATTAACCGAAATCCCTAAATATCATCCTCTCATTCTTTTGAGAATAGGAAAGAGTAACCAATACAATAACGTCTGTTTCACTAGGCATTATGTCCATAATAGTGCTTGTACCGCTGCCCGTGCTAAGCTGAAATAATGCTGAATGGATCCATATTCAACATGCAAACAATTTATTAGAGGTAGAGGAAACCTTGTGAGTAACCTTCTTATGTCTAGGTATGGTGTGTAAAACTTTGAACTTTAAGAAAAAATAAAAATAGACAATTTGATGTAAAAGATAGAGAAAATAAAGGGTTCGGTTATGGAATTTTTGGAATTTGGGTAAAATGGAGGGTGATGTTAGGTTTGTGTGAGGGATATGTATATATAGGTATGAATATAGGTGTTAGGAATTAATGTAAAAATAGGAAAAGGTTGCAAAATTGGATAAATTTGTGCCTACAAGTCACGTGTCGCGACCGAGAATCCAGATTCTCGGTCGCGACACGTCATTTTCAGAGAGAAAATCTCACTGAAAATTACATGTTTTCGTTGAAGTTACTAAGAATTATCAATTCTCGGCCGAGAATCTGCACCTGGCAGCGACAAAATGTGCGTAAAAACTTCGTTTGTGCAAATTTGCTGAGTAAGTATGGCCTGTAATGAAGTAAATCTGTACCTGAACTTAAAAACACAAATTTAAAACATTAAATACAAGGAAAACTATAGGTTTATCCTTTTGTTAATTGGAGTAATGAAACAATAAATGCCCTAAACATAGTTAATGTAGAATCAATGTTCATTAATTCACATAAGTTGAATGAATAAGCATTTGAATCGAAATTAATCTTCTAAGAGGTAAAAATAAATGTACATTAAAGGAAGTTCAATTAGTCACCAATTCATGGTAAAACTTAAACATGAAAACTTAAGCAGATGATTTAAATTTCATACAGATTCATATGAAAAGATATATGCACTGGTACATGTTAATAATTAGCAATGTTAACATAAATGAATCAAAAACTAAAAAGTAAACTTGATGATTTAATTTAAAATGAAAATTCACTATCATATTCAATAGTTAATAATGATTATAACTTATTAGCATTTAAGATATATATGTACAGATTCATTTGCTAATAGTGTATAAATTTTAATAGACATAAACCAGAACATAAGATTAAAGTATGAAATGAATTGAATTTGTATTGCATAACACATGTGTACATAAATAAACAAAAACATATGTGTTGAAACACATTTCCACAAGATTTTGATTTGACAAAATCATTTAAATTAATCCATGATTAAGAGACAATTAAATTTAAGTGCTTTGATTTAATTGTACTAATCCGTTTGTTCAATATTGAGTAAAAATATATATGCAAGAAAAATAAAGTTAAGACAGGACAAAGTTAGCATGAGGACACATCATAAGCTGAGTGAGGAGCAACTCAGCACGATAAAGGATAAGTCATCTCAAAACAACAGGTTAAGAATGAAGATGATCAAAAGATGCTAAGTAGAACGAAACTCAGCATAAAAGAAGAAAAGTCTGCTTCAGAACAGAGTCTTAACAGAACGAAGCTGACATTGGAAGCTGAGTGAGAAAGAACTTAGTATGAGATTTGGCAACAAACAAAGACAGCGGATAACAAAGTCAAGCCGAGTGATCTTCAGGACAGTATGATTGATCCGTTAGCTAAAAGACAAATCCGACAACTGTCTGCGCCAATAATAGAAGTCTTGGAATTACGCAAAAGCCAAATTCCAAGATGAATGGGTCAACTGTCCGTGGCTAAAAGACGAACTGCCGTAAAAAGACAAAGTCTGCAGGAAGAAGACAAGCCTGACATCTGAAGAATTCAGGATTCAGGATTGGCCTGCATGTCTGAAGCTGACCAGAGATTTGTCCCCCAAAAGAGCCGTTTTGGACTCAACGGACAAATCAATTTCAAATGATTTGTCCCTTGCATTTCAACTATAAAAGGGACAAAGGTTTCATTTGGAAGATTGCCGATTTACAGAAAATAACAAGTGAGAAAGATACAAATTCAAAGCACTCAAAAACAAGAAAGATCTTACACCAAACTTCCATTCTTTGTGTAAATGCTAGATTGATTTTCTGTAATCATCTAAAGCGTTCTTTGTCTGAAAAAGGAACAAGTTCTTATCAATTGTATTATTGAGAGTGTATGATGAGTACTTGGTGTTGAGTACTTAGTGGTAGAGAAATCTAGGTGCTGGGTTGTAGCACTTAGTAGGAGTTGAGTAGACGAATAGAGGAAGGTACTCTTGCATATTCAACTGCCTGTAAATGGTTTGTGCTCTACCTTTAAAGAGCTCAGTATTGGATTCTAAAAGCCCAGAGAACTCTAGGGACTGGACGTAGGCAGAGAGGCCGAACCAGGATAAGTGATACTGAGTAATCTCTAACTCTATATATATATATATATACTTGCATGTGTTGTATGATAAATTTACTCAGCATATAAATTGATTAAGCTGACTCTGAGTAAATTAGAGTGCTGAGTTGGAAGCTGACCTCTAAAAGTGTCAATTCCCAACTCACAAGTGAAACAGTCTTAGTCAACATCTGACTGAAGCTGTCTTACACTAAGTTCGACCAAGCTGACTAAAAGCCGAGTTAATAAACTCACCAAAAATTATCAAGTCAGTTTAAGTAATTAGCGAAAATTTTATATTAGTTCCTAACCCCCCCCCTTTGGAACTAATCACACGGGACCAACAAGTGGTATCAGAGCTTAAGCTCACTACTCAAAGATATAACTATCTTGAGCTGATCCTGATAAAATGGCTGAGAACAGCACTCATTTCCTTCCCGGGAACCAAACAACACAGATACTCCCAGAAGGACTATCAATAACTCGGCCTCCCCTATTCTTTGGTTCAAACTATACATTTTGGAAGAATAGGATGAAAAACTTTATACAAGCCACAAACATGAGTGCATGGCTTGCAATTGTACCAGGTCCTTATGTACCTTATAAAACTGTTGACGGTGAGAAAATCGTCAAGAGTGAAACTGAGTGGTCAGAGGATGACCTAAGAAAATTACAAAATAATGCTTCGGCTATCAATATGCTTCACTGTGCTCTAGATGCTGCAGAGTACAATAAAATATCAGGTTGTGAGTCAGCACAGGAAATCTGGAAGAAGCTCGAGGTGACCTACGAAGGTACAAGCAAAGTCAAAGAGTCCAAGGTGAACCAACACATGAGATTGTATGAGTTGTTCGAAATGAACGACAACGAGGACATCTCTGCAATGAACGCTAGGTTCACCAATATTATAAATGAGCTAAAAATACTCGGCAAGAACTTCACTGAAGAAGAACAGGTGAAGAAAATCTTGAGAAGCCTACCCAAGAGTTGGCAAGCTAAGAAGACTGCCGTAGAAGAAGCTCAGGACCTGACCACGTACAAGTACGATGAGCTGATTGAATCCTTGCTGACCCATGAAATATCAATGAAGAATTTCGAAGCTAAAGAGAAAGAAAAGTCAGAAGACAAGAAACAAAAATCACTTGTCATGAAAGCTGACTCTACTGAAGCTGACTCATCAGACGATGAGGAAATGACCATGTTCACACGAAAGATGAAGAAGCTGTTTAGAAAGAATGAAAAGAACAGCAGAAGGCCATTCAGAAGAAATGATAGGTATAAAGCTGAGTCCAGTGATAAATACAAGAAGGATAGCTCCAAGCCTGTCACATGTTTTGAGTGCCACCAAACTGGGCACATCAAGTCAAGCTGCCCCAACCTTAAGAAAGAGAAGAAGGGGAGAAAAAAGGCTATGGTAGCCACATGGAGTGATAGTGATGAGTCAACATCATCTGAAGCTGATGCAAATGAAACAGCCAACATATGCTTCATGGCCGATGATGCTGAGTACACCAAATCTGAGCAAGCTGACCTCTCTGATGAAACTGACCAGGAGGAACACAACAATGAGGTAACTTCCTTACTTTTGCTCAGAAATGAAATGGTAAATGCCCTGAGTGATTTATATACACTAACCAAGAAGTGTAATAAGAAAATCAAATTACTCAGCAGGCGATGTGACGAGATTGAAGAGGTCAAGCTGAGTGACCTCCGATATCTCCTCCAAGATAACTCAGATTTGCATAGCAATATGGAAATAATACATAAGTTTGTCTCGGAGGTCCAATCAGATTCAAAGAAACTGAGAAAGGATGTCACCACCCTACAAAATCAAATGAAAGGTTCAAATAAAAATAAATCCCATGCTGAGTACCAAGGTACTAGCCAGCATAAACAGTTCACTCAGTGTGACTGTTGTGGGAAAAGGGGACACACAAAAGATGTGTGTTGGCACAATAAGCGGATTGTCCAATGTGACTTCTGCGGAAGAAAAGGACATACCACTAAGGTATGTTGGCATGCTCAGCATAATAACGTTAATCACACTCAGCATCACCCTCAAAGGGTAACTTATTATGACTTCTGTGGTAAACCAGGCCACAATATAAAAGTTTGTCGTCACAAACTAAAGTATGATTTTGCACCTGTTTATGCTAACAAAAGAGGACCCAAAAAGAATTGGATACCTAAAGATGAATAGTCCAAAATGCAGGTGAGCCTGAGGTGCATGGAAAAGTCAAAGCTTTGGTATATTGACATCGCATGCTCGAGGCAGATGACTGGTGATGAAACTCAATTCATCACGTTAGAGCTTAAACGAGGTGGTAATGTAAGCTTTGGAGACAATAAGAAGGGTAAGATAGTAGGGTCAGGTACTATCGGAGGTAATCCCACTATTGAGTCAGTCTCCTTAGTTAAAGGTCTCAAGTATAACCTATTGAGCGTAGCTCAGCTTTATGATAGCGGTAGACAGGTTATATTTGATTCCACTCAGTGTAGGATACTTGAGGGAAAAACAAACAAACTGATTTTAACCGCCCCTCGTGTTGATAATGTGTACATGCTGAGTTTGGAAAAACAATTTTCAAAAAATATATACTTAGTGTCAAAGGAGGACAACTCCTGGCTATGGCATAGGAGACTTGGTCATGTAAGCATGGACCTCCTAGCCAAACTAGCAAGAAAGCAATTAGTTGAGGGATTACCCAAATTAAAATTTGAAAAAGATCAATTATGTAAGGCTTGTCAGCAAGGTAAACAAACTAAAAAGTCATTTCAAAGTAAAAACATTGTCTCAACCAAAAGACCATTGGAATTACTACACTTGGATCTTTTCGGACCTGTCCAGCCACTCAGCTTGGGAGGTAAGAAATTTTCCTTAGTCATTGTAGATGATTTCTCTAGGTATACTTGGATCATCTTGCTGAGTAGCAAGGATGAAACATTTGAGATGTTCACAACATTAATTAGAAAACTTGAAAATGACAAAGACCTAAAAGTAGCTCATATTAGAAGTGACAATGGTGGAGAATTCAAAAATCAACAGTTTGATGAATTCTGTGAAACCAGTGGTATTGACCACAATTTCTCTGCTCCTAAAACACCTCAACAAAATGGGGTTGTTGAAAGGAAGAACAGAACGATTGTCGAAATAGCTAGGACAATGCTGAGTGAAAATAGGCTTTCAAAGTACTTCTGGGGTGAAGCTGTTCACACAGCATGCTATATACTCAATAGGGCTCTAGTCAGACCTATTCTTAAGAAAACCCCATATGAACTTTGGAAAGGACGAAAGCCCAACATTGGCTACTTTCGTGCATTTGGGTGTAAATGCTTTATACTCAATACAAAGGATAATCTTGCAAAATTTGATGCTAAAGCTGACGAAGCGATCTTTTTAGGGTACTCAACAAACAGTAAAGCATATAGAGTCTATAATAAAAGAACTCAGGTTGTAGAAGAGTCTGTACATATTGAGTTCGATGAAGCTGACCCTGCAGGAAAGTTAACTCAGCTCGAAGAAGATGAACCAAGCTCAGCTTCTGCTGACCAACCAGGAGCCTCTGAGTCATCAATACAAGGGCTGACCAAAGGTAAACAAGAAGTTGAAATTACCTTTGCTGACCAATCTGTTCCTACAGAAATTGTAGAAACACCTGTTCCAAACGACCCAACATTACCTAAGGAAATAAAAATCCCAAGAGGACACTCAGAAAAGTCCATTTTTGATGCTGTTGACAACAAGTTGATGACAAGAGATCAGCTTAGGAAATTCCTCAGCAATGTTGCATTCGTCTCAATGCATGAGCCAAAGAATTTTGCTGATGCTGAGCACGATGAATATTGGATGAATGCTATGCAAGAAGAGCTTGACCAATTCACAAGAAATGAGGTATGGGATTTAGTACCTAAACCTAGGAATCAAAAGACCATAGGAACTAAATGGGTCTTTAGAAATAAATTAGATGAGCAAGGTAACGTAGTTAGAAATAAAGCCCGACTTGTAGCCCAAGGCTATAGTCAGCAAGAGGGCATTGACTACGGTGAAACCTTTGCACCCGTTGCTAGGTTAGAAGCTATGCGAATACTGTGTGCATATGCAAGCTTTAGGAACTTTAAATTGTATCAAATGGATGTTAAGAGTGCATTTCTTAATGACTTTATAAACGAAGAGGTATATGTCAATCAACCTCCGGGGTTTGAAGATCCAAAATTCCTAACCCACGTTTATAAACTCAAGAAAGCCTTATATAGCTTAAAGCAAGCTCCAAGAGTTTGGTATGAGAGGTTGACTAACTTCCTACTGACCAGGAATTATGTTAGGGGTAAAGCTGACACAACCTTATTCATTAAGAAAAAGGGTAAAAAATACCCTACTTGCACAAATATACGTAGATGACATAATATTTGGTGCTACTGACGAGTCTATGTGCAAGGAATTTAGTAAACAGATGCAAACTGAGTTCGAAATGTCCATGATGGGTGAACTCAACTTCTTCCTTGGACTCCAAATCAAGCAAGGTAAGAACGACATCTTCATTAGTCAGTCCAAATACACTAAAGAGATGTTAAAGAAATTTGATATGGAAGAATGTAAGCCTATATCAACCCCAATGAGTACTGACACGGTTCTTTGTGCTGACCAAAAAGGTAAGTCAGTAGATAGCAAACTATACCGAGGTATAATAGGCTCTCTACTTTATCTAACTGCCAGTAGACCTGATATTCAGTACTCAGTATGTTATTGTGCTCGATATCAAGCTGACCCCAGGGAATCTCACTTAATAGTTGTAAAAAGAATTTTTAGATATTTGCAGAGCTCAGTTAATGCTGGTTTATGGTATCCAAATACAAGTGACTTCACACTGATTGGATACACTGATGCTGACTATGGACGAGATAAGCTAGAAAGGAAAAGCACTTCAGGAGGATGTCACTTCATAGGAAGCTGTCTAGTATCTTGGTTCAGCAAGAAGCAGTCATCAGTGGCCTTGTCTACAACTGAAGCTGAGTACATTACTGCTGGAAGCTGTGTGGCTCAAGTCCTTTAGATTAAGCAACAGCTTGAGGATTATGGTGCCAAAACAGGAACAATAGAGGTCAAGTGTGACAACAAGAGTGCCATTGACCTGTCTAAGAATCCAATCCAACACAGCAGGATGAAGCATGTCAACATAAGGCATCACTTCATCAGAGATCATGTACTCAAGGGTGAGATCAAGCTGACCTATGTACCAACAAATGAACATCTTGCGGATATCTTTACGAAGCCTTTGGCTCGTGAGCAATTTAACATATTAAGGGAAGCAATCGGTATGTCTAATCCTCTTCAATAATTCCATGTGCTAAATTGAATGTTGAGTGATTGCCATGCTAAGTAATCTGTGCTAAGTTAGTAACTGTTGCATGCTGAGTTAGAAATAACATAAAATCACCCCATGCTGAGTGATTAGTTTGAAGCCGAGTTACTAAGCATGAAATCAACAAATCTTGCGTAAAACTAACTACTCAGAATTCCAAACGATTGACATTCTCGAAGCTGAGTAAAATCCATTTAAAAACATTAAATGCTTGCACACGTATTAAATAGCTACCTAGCATAACGCAATCAATAATTAAAAACCCATGCACCGAACGTGTCATAAATGACAGAATCTCTGTCGGTTGATTATCTCGAGGTAAAACGGCTAGTTCAACGATTAAGATTGATTCAAACGCCTATAAATAGTGGAAGATTTCCCACTTAGGACTCTTTACTCTCGAATTCTTGGCATTCAAATCTCTCTAACTCTCTTAATCCCAAAACCTCTCTAAGAAATCCCAGAAAATGTCAAGCTCCCAAAACCTCTCCGGCACCGGCTACAATGACGGTGGCTCCGATGAAAACCCCAAATCACCTACTCAGCAGGAGTATGAGGAAACTCCTACTAAGTCCCAACGATCCAGTTAGCATGACCAAACCCCAACCAAGATAGCACATGCTGACCAGGCTGGTTCATCGAAGAAGAAGAAGAAGAGCAAAAGGAAAAGCATACCAAGGAAAGGGTGCTCTGCAAAGTCTACAAAAGCGTGGAAAATCATGAGGTTCTTCGTTGCAGGTGGTTTTCCCCAAGCTTCATCACAGACGAGAAACCATTCTGTGAATGGATTTCGAAGAATAAATGGACCAAACTATTTTCTCTTCCCGGCTTTGTGTATCCTAAATTAGTGCGTGAATTCTACTCAAACCTTCAAGTAGATAAGGATGATGCTGACTACTGATGGGGTGTAAACGTCTATATGTGTAGTAGAGTTTCTACGATGAAATATTATGTTATGGTGCGGACTCCATGACTACGGATGTGATCTTTATAAATTGCTTTATCTTTACTAGACGCTACGACTACTTAGGGGCAAGTGTACCCCGTCGTATCAAGTAATAATCCGGTTAAGACCGGGTATCGAATCCACGGGATTTATAAGTACAAGTATTAGACGACTCGGTTTCGTATGTTATTTAAGCGGTGAATACTTTGGGGTTGATGTGATAACAAACTACAAACTACTCCTAACTAGTGACGAAACAGATTTATATAGCGAAAACTTTATGAAGGGATATGAATGGCGATAAGTTATAACTATGATAAAGAACAACTCTAAATGTATACGGTTAATGATTTACTCTTGCAATGACGACTATGTGTAGCTAGACCGACCCATAAAGTACTTAGACTACGTGATTCCTAGTCAAGGCGTGTCTAATGCGGGGGAATTAGAAATTAGGGCCCGTAAGTTCCGTGGTGTGTCAATTCCTACGGTTTCCGGTTTGTCACTTCTGGTAAGGCAACACCTATATAATTCCCTAGAGATAGCCCGAATGGCGTCAGAAATCGCGTTCTCCTACACAATAATCAATTACGAGTATCAAAACAAGTAGCAAATATTAACACATAAAGGGAAATAGAGATTATGAATCATGAATTATAAATATGGAAAATAGAAATATGGAATACAACCAAGCCTAATACATAGGAAGAGTACAAGCTATTTAGCAAGTAAAAAGGGGAGAATCCGCCCTTGGAACTAGCTAACCGGACTCAAGGCCGTCTCCTAGGTCGTGGAGGTGGAACTCTCGAGCTTGGTGAACGAATGATGGAGTGAAACTTTGATGGAATGCCGGGATAACCGAACAAGCTCTCGAGGTGGGAGAGTTTAGCTACAAAACCGAATCTAATCTAGAACAACAAAAGAAGTATAATTTGCTCTAAGGTACAAAAGTTCTTTCAAATGAGTGCTAGTCACTCTTATTTATACACATCAAGCTAGGGGTAGAATTGTAACTTCACAAGGTGCAAGCATGGAGGAGCATGATTTTGTGTAGGATTCCCATGATACGCCCCGCGTGTGGTGTGGAACGCCTCGCGTGTTTGCCCATTCCGTCAGAAATCTCCTGCATATGGACCAATTCTGGATCCTGTTGTCTCAAACACGCCACGCGTAGACTGGGATGCGCCGTGTGTGTTTGAGCTCCTGAAGTTTTATAGCTTGAATTGGGTCTTTTACGCCTTGCGTAGCTGAAGCACGCCTTGCGCAAATGAGTCTCTGAACTGTTTGCATTGAAGAACTTCCTTACACGCCCTGCGTGTAAGGTGGTACGCCCTGTGTATGGGTGGTTGACTCAGGGAGACCATGCAGTCTGACTTTCAGGATTAGGTTAATTATTTCTGACATATGTTCCACGCCTCGCGTATGGTGGTACACGCCTCGCGTATGCTGAGTAGATCCCACGTGGTGTCTGTAGATAGGGCAATTATTACTGACCAAGTGTTTCACGCCTTGGATGAAGGGATATACGCCCCGCGTATACTGATATATTTTCACTCCTTGCTTGTACTTGAAATACAATTCTCACGAGCCGAGTTAGCTTGACGTTTTATTTCATAAATTCAATCAAAAATACAGATAATTAACTGACACTACGATTTTTATTCTTACTTCGCTATTTTAATAAAACACTCTATTTTTGTAATTAAACTCCTTTATTTACTCTTAAATTAGACCGTAAATCATGTTAGGGTTTAGTTTCCTATAGACAATTGTTCTAGGATACAAACTTAATGTAAATAAAGTGTTCTTTATATCATTTGTTTTAATGAGATATATGTTTTATAACTATATAAAGGCAATCCCTTTTAAGCACTAAATAAAGTCTAATAAAAGGAAATCTGTAAGTTTGTTTAAAGTGATCATAAAGTGTTCATACAAGCATGAAGTGAGACTAAACTTTATGATAAACTAATAAACTTAAAACCACCCCAAGTCAAGTGATATGCCCAGGATTGACATATCACTGTTGAGACTTGCATGTAACAATGTCTTCTGTCCGACAGAAAGCTGATCTCACAAGCTTCATATATACAGATATCTGGACAGTTACGTGGATCCAATTAAAGGGAATTCATTAGGATTGGGGATCCGATTTGAGATAACAGGATGGGTAGATTCATCCTTGTCACCTGTTCATCTCATTGGTATTAATAGGTATAACTAATCCTCAGACTCAAAGGAATATTAATTGGTATTCTGGATTACGGAATGTGACGCTTTGACTCTGGTGTAACACGATCCTTAACAGAGATGACTCTAGGGTGTGAACAGTAGACGTTGGGTATCACAGGAAGTGATTGTAGGATCGTTATATATTGGATTGAGCATTTATCACTCCCGATAAATGGGAGATACATCCAAGGATCGCTTGTGGAAGACTCGACTCTAAATCCTTGCAAGGTGATAGCTTAAGACTTGAAATACAGATTTCACTTAACCTATCTATTTGGGTTGACTCGGCCTGTACAAGTAAAACAAACGTCTCGCTATATGTGACTTGACATCATCCATAGTCATAAGATTCAGTTCAAGGATGTAGTTGATAAATGATCGAATTATACTGTAACTAATATGGAAAGGTTAACGACAAAATCAACCTGTCTTCTTATGGCTCTGGGGGAATGATTACGGACTTGCTAATCACTTACTCTGTACATCATTCCGTTATGCGAAGATTAAATATAATTCTTTGAAAATTAATTTAATAGTTGCATACGACCAGTAGTAATAGGAACCTAATGGGTCACACATAAGACTTGGAACCGAAAAAAGAGATAAATGTTAATTAATTGATGGAAGCCCAATTGAGCCCAATAAGGCCCATGGACCAAAGGGGGGGGGGGTCGAAATTCATGTAGTATGTACATGAATAATTAATTTGATTTTTATCAATCCTAATTGGATTAGGATTATGAATTAAATTAATTAAGAGATAAATAAGTTAGGAGTTTTAATTAGATTATAATACTCCTATTATTATCCAATAAGGTTATTATTATTATCCTTAATATGTTAGATATATAATGAGATAATAATTAGGAATTCTATTCCGAATTGAATTCCTATTCAGTAACCTAATTCTATCTAACTAGGGATTAGATACAAGAGATTATAAATACCCCTCCCCCCCCCCCACTATGTGATTTTCAAATCCTTCAACCCTAATCCAAGGCTAGTGATTTTCGAAACCTACCCTAAAGAAAGAAAGAGAATTTTCGACCCCCAGTTCGAGGACGAGATTTTCTACGGCTTCCTTCCGATCAATTGATTTCATCTATTTCTTTTATCCTTGATCTTGTGTTGATTAATTAGAGGCAATCTATTTTGGTTGCTATTCAACGGTTGATTCTAACTTAATCTTCCCGTGTTTTATTTCGTGCTTGGGAACTCGGAGAAGAGTTGCGGGCACTTCATTAACAACGGTAGATTGATCATCAAAAGGTAATTCTTCTTATCCCTCTTTATATGAAATAACGATTAACGGATCCTAGGGTTAATGGAAATAGGTTAAAATTTTTATATTTCCGCTGCTATACTTTAGCCTAATTTCCAACAGTGGTATCAGAGCCATCGTTAAATCCGTTATTTCATATATGAAAATTTAGAAGTTTTTCAATAGGATTGAATAAATATTTATAGTTAGGATTAATTAACAAATTGTTTTGATTAATTAATTCTAAAGATAAATAAGTTTTAATTAATTCTTAATTAAAATAAATTATGCGTATGTTCCTAATTATTTTGGTTGATAATCATCATAACAAAATCTATTAGTTTTATAGTTAGATTGATAAAATCAGTTTTATTAATTCTAAAGATAAAACGGAAATCTATAGTAGTTTTTTCCTATTTTCTGAAAATCGTTTTAAAACCGTTTTAGAACTGATATATATATATATATATATATATATATATATATATATATATATATAATTATTATAAAAAAAATTACGACAGCAGCTCGAGTCGCGCCTCGCGGCGCGATTGGCCGCTGTCGCACGGCAGCAGCCGCGTGCGGCGCCTGGCCGCCGCTGCCGCAATGCAGCGGCGGTTCAGCCGTCCTAGGGCTGCTGCCAATCGGCAGCAGCCCACCCTTGGGCCCGGTCCGAGACCCACTTGAATTTTAAATTGTTTAAAATCGGTTTTTATATATATTTGAATATATATGTTTCAGAAATTGATAGTTTTCTGTTTTGATTATCGAATGAAAATTTGTTTAAAAGTTTGTTTTACCAATTTGTAAATCAAAATGTTAAATGAATTGAAATCAAAATAATTGGGACGTGCATAATTGACGTTTTGTATAGTTATATTAATCTAAGGATTAATTTAAAGATACGAAACTATTAGAAGTAAAATTGGATGAAAGTTAATTTAATAAGTTAATATGATTAACCTAAATATTACATAAAATAGTTATGTAATCAACCAATTAAATTTATTTAATTGAGTTTATGCATGTTTGGAGTTATGGACATATTTGGACCCTCTTTTAGTCTTTTGGTATTTTTGAAATAGGGCTGCGAGTCCTGCCTTTCTACTATCTATTGTAATTTCTCCTCTCATCTAATTCCCTTCAATTCAATTGAAGTTTTCTTTAGTAGTATAGAAATTAATATGTAATTTCAAGGCGCCATGGAGAAGACGGAGGACCTAAAGAGAAATATGTAATAGTTAGTATTTCCTTAGGTTTGCCCTTTTATTTCGTCTCTGGCTCGACGGAATAATTTAGATGATATGTCCATAACGCCAATGTATGTGAATGTATGTGTCTGATGTATGCTAAAACAAATCAAGACTAAGTTAGATTATGAGACCTAAAATAAAATCCGTCATTAAAAAGTTAAGTAAATAAACAAGTTATTAAAATCGGTTGCCCCTCCCTAATATTATAATTCAGCCGGCAGTACTGGGGGCCTTTGGGTTGTTGAGCAAACTCAAGCTCGGGGTCTTACGGTAACACCTGAATTATCGAAAATTACTTTTCATGAATATGGGGTAATACTTAAATTAGATTATGATAATTGGATGAGCAAACTCATGTTGTCATAAACTAATGGGCAATATGGTTGGGATTAATATGAATAGCATATTAGTTACTAATGTGGTTAGTAACCCAATAACCTAGGAATCACATTAAAGATGTGATTGATTACATGAATCTACCTAACGAATGAGACTAGCTTGTTGAGCAAACTCAAGGCGAAATCTCAGGAGTTAGGATCCTAGCTCACTAAAGGATTTGTGAAATTCTTCGAATTAATATGGAGGGCTATTAATTTGGCAAAATAGTGGGAGCAATCTAAAATAAACTAAAAGGCCTATAATTTTAGATTGACATACTTTAAGCAAATGAATGACATACGTTTACTCTTTCTCACTATCAGGTTTAATTAAACACACTCTTAAAATCATGACTAAAACCAATCTGCAAAACATTCTTACCGATAACAAATTGAATGGTTCAAACTTCACCGACTGGTTTCGTAACCTCAAAATCGTTTTGAAGTTCGATAAAATAGGGTATGTACTTGATACATCGATACCCCCTCTCCCTACTGATGATGCTCCCATTGAGGAAATTGATGCTTACCAGAAGCACAAGGCTGATGATGATCATGCCGGATGCATCATACTTGCATCGATGACACCGGAATTACAAAGGCAACATGAGGAAATGGATGCCTATTCCATCATCATGCACCTAAAGGAATTGTTTGGGAAACAGACCAGGTGCGAACGCTACGAGATATCCAAGTTGCTATATCGTTGCAGGATGCAAGAGGGCACATCTGTCATGACATATTGTGTCAAGATGATTGGCTACATTACCAAACTTTCTAGTATTGGATTTGCGATGGATAATGAATTAAGCATAGACTTAATTCTTCAATCCCTCCCAGAGAGTTATTCACAGTTCATTATGAACTATCAGATGAATGACTTGCAAACCTCTCTTGAAGAGCTTGCAAATATGCTCAAGTGAGTTGAGCCCAATATGAAGAAAGACAAAGCCATACCGGCTCTTGTCATAGAGGGATCAAAGAAGAGGAAAGGGAATTCTCCCAATCCTAAACATCCCAAGAAAGGTAAGAAAGCCGTGCCCAACAAAACTAAGGGAAAGGAAGTGAAGAAGCCCAAAGGAGAGTGCCACTTCTGTGGTAAAGACGGGCATTGGAAGAGGAACTGCAAGGAGTACCTAGCCTCCCTCAAGAAGGGAAATGGCGGTGCTTCAGCATCTGGTATGTTTTATATTGAAATAAATACAGTTTCACAGTTTGAATCTTGGGTACTTGATATCGGATGTGGATCTCATATTTGTACAAATATGCAGGAGCTAAAACAGACTAAGGAACTAAAGAAAGGAAGCATAAACTTGCGAGTGGGAAATGGAGCAAGAGTTGCCGCCCTCGCAATTGGAGATTATGTTTTGAATTTGCCCTCTGGGCTTGTAATAGAATTAAGGAACTGTTTGTATATTCCACAAATGTCTCGCAACATTATTTCTATTAGCCGTCTTGTTGACGACGGTTTTCATATTTCAATAAAAGACAAACATTGCGATTTTTATAAAGATTCGATCTTTTATTTTTCAGGAATATCACAAAATGGGATTTATGTGTTAGATGACAAGATTTCTGTTTTCGCAATTGATACCAAAAGACATAAGCTAGATAATTCAACTTACTTGTGGCATTGTCGTTTAGGCCATATAAACAAGAGACGCATGCTGAAGCTACATTCAGATAGGCTTATAGATCCAATCGATCCCGAATCATTGGAAACATGCGAATCATGTTTAAAAGGTAAAATGACAAAGACACCCTTTAGCAATAAAGGTGAGCGTGTATCAGACACTCTAGGACTCATTCATTCAGATGTATGCGGTCCTATGTCAGTCCAAGCAAGAGGAGGATTTAGATTCTTCATAAGCTTCATAGATGACCATACCCGATATGGTTACATCTACTTGATGAAGCACAAATCAGAAGCTTTTGAGAAATTCAAATGCTTCAAGAATGAAGTAGAAAATCAATTAGGAAAGAAAATAAAGACACTTCGATCTGATCGAGGTGGCGAATATCTTTCAGATGATTTTCTGAATTATCTAACTGAATGTGGGATATGCTCACAATGGACACCTCCCTATACACCACAACACAATGGTGTATCCGAGAGGAGAAACCGTACCCTACTAGATATGGTACGATCCATGATGAGCATGGCCTTACTTCTAAAGACGTTCTGGGGCTATGCCTTAGAAACTGCCCTTTTCACCCTAAACCGAGTACCAACTAAATCCGCTAGTTCCACACCATATGAATTGTTCGTTGGTAGGAAACCTGTGTTTTCATTTATGAGAGTATGGGGTTGTTCAGCATTTTTCAAACGCATTGCGTCCGACAAACTAGATTCGAAATCTGATAAATGTTTCTTCATTGGATACCCTAAGGAAACTAAGGGATATTACTTCTATCATCCAGATGATCAGAAAGTAATAGTATCCAGGCACGCAACCTTCTTAGAGAAAGAGTTTCTCGAAGAAACACAAAAGGGAAGCATGATTGAACTTGATGAAGTTCAAGAAGAAGAAACACCGACTGAAACAACGGAGGCGGTTGAGGTACTCGAAGTAGTCCCATTAGATGAGACTCCAGTGCCACCTATTCGTAGATCACAAAGAGTTCGTGAACTCCCAGTTAGATATGGTTTTCTAGTGGGAGATGATAATGAGGTTCCCGTGTTAGACGACGAACCCGAAAACTACGAAGAGGCTCTTACTAGTCCAGATTCTAAAGCATGGCTTGAGGCTATGGATTCTGAAATGGATTCCATGTATACTAACCAAGTGTGGACTTTGGTTGATCCACCCGAAGGGATAAAACCCATTGGGTGCAGGTGGATCTTCAAAAAGAAGACTGTCGTGGATGGAAAGGTTAGCACCTACAAAGCTAGGTTAGTAGCGAAAGGATATCATCAGAAGTAAGGAATTGATTATGACGAAACTTTCTCTCCTGTGGCTATGTCCAAATTAATCAGAATCATGTTTGCTATTGCCGCTCACTACGATTATGAGATTTGGCAAATGGATGTGAAAACAGCTTTCCTAAACGAAAACCTGCTTGAGGATGTATATATGATGCAACCTGAAGGTTTCATATCAAATGATGCAAACAAAGTTTACAAACTTCAGAGATCCATTTATGGACTCAAGCAAGCATCGAGAAGCTGGAATAAGCGTTTTGACGAAACCATAAAACAATTTGGTTTCGAACAAAATTGCGAAGAAGCTTGCATTTACAAGAAAGCAAGTGGGAGCTCTATAACATTTCTCATACTATATATGGACGATATATTATTAATGGGAAATGACATTGCTCTACTACAGTCGATAAAAGTATGGTTATCTGGTAACTTCTCAATGAAAGACCTTGGTGAAGCAGCTTATATACTTGGTATAAAGATCTACAGAGATAGATCGAGAAGACTGCTTGGTCTTTCACAGGCTACATACATTGAAAATGTGCTAAATCGGTTTAGCATGCTTGAATCAAAATGAGGTAACTTACCCATGCTACATGGAGTAAAGTTAAACAATCATCAATGTCCTAAAACCGATGATGACAAAAGACGCATGGCTGTAGTCTCGTACGCCAGCACAATCGGTTCGATTATGTATGCTATGCTATGCACTAGACCTGACGTAGCGTTCGCGTTATCTGTAACGAGTCGTTACCAAGGAAATCCGGGAGACAAGCATTGGATTGCCGTCAAGAACATTCTTAAGTACTTGAGAAGAACTAAAGATATGTTCCTAGTGTACGGAGAAGGTGATATGAAAATAGAAGGATTTTCAGACGCAAGTCATCTCACAGATGAGAATGATTTTAAATCCCAATCAGGATACCTGTTTATCTTGAATGGGGGCGCGGTCAGTTGGAAGAGTTCCAAGCAGGGAAGCGTAGCTTTCTCTACGACCGAGTTAGAGTATATCGCAGCTACGGAAGCAACAAAGGAAGCGGTTTGGATAAGAAAGTTCATTACAGAACTTGGTGTGGTGCCTGACATTGTAAATCCCATCACACTGTATTGTGATAACAATGGAGCCATTGCGCAAGCAAAGGAACCACGGTCTCATAATGCATCCAAGCATTACCTTAAGCGATACCACATCATAAGAGAGATTGTGGCTAGAGGAGATGTGAGAATAGAAAGAGTACCTACAGAGGACAACGTTGCAGATCCGTTGACAAAGCTCTTAACCCAGAGAGTACATGATCGTCATCTAACTTCTACTGGGATAAGTTTTAGAAACAATTGGCTTTAGTCCAAGTGGGAGTATGTTGGGGTTTAGTGTCCTATAGACAATTGTTCTAGGATACAAACTTAATGTAAATGAAGTGTTCTTTATATCATTTGTTTTAATGAGATATATGTTTTATAACTATATAAAGGCAATCCCTTTTAAGCACTAAATAAAGTCTAATAAAAGGAAATTCGTAAGTTTGTTTAAAGTGATCATAAAGTGTTCATACAAGCATGAAGTGAGACTAAACTTTATGATAAACTAATAAACTTAAAACCACCCCAAGTCAAGTGATATGCCCAGGATTGACATATCACTGTTGAGACTTGCATGTAACAATATCTTCTGTCCGACAGAAAGCTGATCTCACAAGCTTCATATATACAGATATCTGGACAGTTACGTGGATCCAATGAAAGGGAGTTCATTAGGATTGGGGATCCGATTTGAGATAACAGGATGGGTAGATCCATCCTTCTCACATGTTCATCTCATTGGTATTAATAGGTATAACTAATCCTCAGACTCAAAGGAATATTAATTGGTATTCTGGATTACGGAATGTGACGCTTTGACTCTGGTGTAACACGATCCTTAACAGAGATGACTCTGGGGTGTGAACAGTAGATGTTGGGTATCACAAGAAGTGATTGCGGGATCGTTATATATTGGATTGAGCATTTATCACTACCGATAAATGGGAGATACATCCAAGGATCGCTTGTGGAAGACTCGACTCTAAATCCTTGCAAGGTGATAGCTTAAGACTTGAAATACAGATTTCACTTAACCTATCTATTTGAGTTGACTCGGCCTTTACAAGCAAAACAAACGACTCGCTATATGTGACTTGACATCATCCATAGTCATAAGATTCAGTTCAAGGATGTAGTTGATAAATGATCGAATTATACTGTAACTAATACGAAAAGGTTAACGACAGAATCAACCTGTCTTCTTATGGCTCTGGGGGAATGATTACGGACTTGCTAATCACATACTCTGTACATCATTCCGTTATGCAAAGATTAAATATAATTCTTTGAAAATTAATTTAATAGTTGCATACAGCCAGTAGTAATAGGAACCTAATGGGTCACACATAAGACTTGAAACCGAAAAGAGAGATAGATGTTAATTAATTGATGGAAGCCCAAGTGAGCCCAATAAGGCCCATGGACCAAAGGGGGGGGTCGAAATTCATGTAGTATGTACATGAATAATTAATTTGATTTTTATCAATCCTAATTAGATTAGGATTATGAATTAAATTAATTAAGAGATAAATAAGTTAGGAGTTTTAATTAGATTATAATACTCCTATTATTATCCAATAAGGTTGTTATTATTATCCTTAATATGTTAGATATATAATGAGATAATAATTAGGAATTCTATTCCGAATTGAATTCCTATTCAGTAACCTAATTCTATCTAACTAGGGATTAGATACAAGAGATTATAAATACCCCCCACTATGTGATTTTCGAATCCTTCAACCCTAATCCAAGGCCAGTGATTTTCGAAACCTACCCTAAAGAAAGAAAGAGAATTTTCGACCCCCAATTCGAGGATGAGATTTTCTACGGCTTCCTTCCGATCAATTGATTTCATCTATTTCTTTTATCCTTGATCTTGTGTTGATTAATTAGAGGCAATCTATTTTGGTTGCTATTCAACGGTTGATTCTAACTTAATCTTCCCGTGTTTTATTTCGTGCTTGGGAACTCGGAGAAGAGTTGTGGGCACTTCATTAACAACGGTAGATTGATCATCAAAAGGTAATTCTTCTTATCCCTCTTTATATGAAATAACGATTAACAGATCATAGGGTTAATGGAAATAGGTTAAAATTTTTATATTTCCGCTGCTATACCTTAGCCTAATTTCCAACAGTGGTATCAGAGCCATCGTTAAATCCGTTATTTCATATTTGAAAATTTAGAAGTTTTTCAATAGGATTGAATAAATATTTATAGTTAGGATTAATTAACAAATTGTTTTGATTAATTAATTCTAAAGATAAATAAGTTTTAATTAATTGTTAATTAAAATAAATTATGCGTATGTTCCTAATTATTTTGGTTGATAATCATCATAACAAAATCTATTAGTTTTATAGTTAGATTGATAAAATCAGTTTTATTAATTCTAAAGATAAAACGGAAATCTATAGTAGTTTTTTTCTATTTTCTGAAAATCGTTTTAAAACCGTTTTAGAACCGTTTTCTGGTGCAATTTGATTTTTGCGGTATTTGAACACGAGGAAAAAGGGTTAAATGTTACAAGGGTGTTAGCAACGAAGTTGGTTAATAAGCTCGAAGGGTTTCCTAGTGGTTCATGAAAAACGAGAAAAATAAATTAAGAAAAATTAGCCTAAGTGGGTTCATTTTATCATCTATTGCCCTTTTTACCAAAAATAAGTGTACTTAACCCGGTATTAGATTCAAATTCTATGAGTCGAGTGAAGTCAAAGCCCTCGAAAAGTTGTGAAAGAAAGTAGAGTTCTCGTACGAACTCCTTTAGG
This sequence comes from Euphorbia lathyris, assembly GCF_963576675.1. Taxonomy (NCBI): domain Eukaryota; kingdom Viridiplantae; phylum Streptophyta; class Magnoliopsida; order Malpighiales; family Euphorbiaceae; genus Euphorbia; species Euphorbia lathyris. The sequence continues at coordinate 71,932,683 of NC_088913.1, forward strand.
CTCAAAATTTACCTCACAAAAATTCGGGTTTAAAATGTGTACTTTCAAGTTCTCGTCAAATTTTCAACTATCCCGTCTTTATTGCCTTTTTAAATTTCATTATGGAGGTGACACATGGGTTATGATTCAATGCTTTTGTTTAGTACCAACCTAGGCTTCGTATAAATTCCCTAACTTCAAAACCAAGACTAAAAATCTCTTAATTAAACCATCCTTTGTGTTCCGACGCTTTTATTTTTAACGACAAATAACGGAACTTTAGTTAATTTCCGAAGGAGGGGTAACGTGTCGGAAAAATTTAAAAGTTAATAAATTTGTTTAATTATTTTGGTGATTATTTGATTTTTTTTATTTTTGTTTTTGTTAGTGCAAACCAAACTAAGAGTGCGGGGTTGCACGTCCTCCCGCGTGATTAAAATGACGCCTATTCCAAGGGCGTCGCAAAAAGAAAATAAAACAAAAACAAAAATAAAGAAAAATAGACCCTTGAAGGTCAGGTCCTACGCGAGGTGTGCCCAGAGGGGCGCCCCGCGTAGGAGGTGCATTTGGAGCTCTTTTGGCCAGAGGCTCAAATACGCGAGGCGCACTAGGGGGAGGGGCGCCTTGCGTGTTTGACTTCCTGAATTTTTTATGCAAGAAAAAGAGGAGCACGCGGGGCGTAATATGAAGTATGCCCGACGTGAATGTTATTTATGGCGCAGAAAACTGGAAAAATAAAGAAGAACGAAACGGAAATGGAAGTTATAAATACAAAAAAGGAAAAGAAAGTACAAAGAACTCAAAATGATACCAAAAACAATAAAAGAAACGAACAAGACAAAATACAAAACACAAATAGGAAATGGGGATTAGGGTTGGGGTGGAGGGGGATTGCCGTGGATGTTGAAGTAGGAAGCGAAGGAGTCGGTGAGGGCGTCGAAGCGAGCATCGAGATGGGCCCGATCCTCCCGTTGTTGCGCCTCAATGGAGTTGAAGCGGGTGATGTAGGTGGATCAAGGGTGTCAAAGCGGGTGTTGAGAGTGGCGAAGTGGGTGTCAAAATGGGCCTGATCACGACGTTGATTATCCTCCAAGATATCCAACCGGGCGTAAATGGCATTGAAGTCGTGGAGAGGGGGTGGGCTGAAGTTGAGGCCCATGCTCGAGTCTGAGTCTCCTTCCTCATTAGAATGGGCCGCCCCCGAAGTTTCACCCGGGCAGGAAGTTGGACGCGTGAGAGATTTAAATGCGTTCTTTTCCAAGGCCCGAGGTAAAAGGCTTGGGAGGCGCTCAATGGCGGCCGTGCCGAGAGTAGAGAGGGCATAGATGGTGATGAGGTGGCCAAACCCGAGCTTGGCCCACTTCCGGATGGGTGTGGAGTGGATTTGGACGGCCACATGGAAGGAGAGGTCATAGGTTAGGTTGTTGGCACAACAGTAGAGGGCCAACAGTAGAGGGCCAACAGTTCATATTTGTTGACCTTGGTGGACTCGGACTTCCCCAAGAAGTAGAATGAAATGAAGCGGTGGAGAAGTTGGAGGATAGGGTCACGGATGCAAGCCGGACGGAGGTTTGAGATGTCGTAGTCATTGGACCTGGTGATGGATGTCCAAAACTCGTGAGCGGAGACACCCTTGGGCCAATGGGAGACGCCGGCCTCCGCTTGGTGAGTGAAGTGGTTGCGGAGCCATTGAGTGTCTATGGTGAAGGGGCGGTTGTGGAGGCGGAAGTTGAATAGTGCGGCTCTGGGAACCCCATTGGAGGTAAGGGTGGTGAAGAACTCTATCACTAAGGAAGGGTACACATGGTATGGCGTATGATAGAGATCATACCATCCGAGGGCGCGGAGGCGAGCTTCAAAGGGGGTGCGGAGATCATGATGATCAAGCACGCTATCCGAGATATATAGGAGCTCTTTGACGGTGGCCGCGCGAAGGTGTTGGTAGTTTTGGGCCTCCTCCTCGGTGAGAAGGTGAAAAGGAGCCCGGTATTGGCGGGTGAGTGGGGGTGTGCTCTCCCGTTCGGGTGGTTATTGTTGTTCGTTTTGGGTAGCACGGGAGGAGCGGGCACGAGTGGCCCGTGGGGGACGCTCATCGGCGCTTCGCTTATGTGCCATGGTGGTGGTTGATTTAGAAAGAGTAGGAGAAGAGTTTAAGGGGGTAATAGTGAGTTGTGAGGGGGAAGAAGGGAGAAAAGGGTAGGTATTTATAGAGGAGGAGTGAGGATCCAAGCAAAACTCGGATCCCCAGGGGGGGTACGCGCGGCGTGAAGGGGCCACGCCACGCGTATCCCACCTCCTGAATTTATTGTACTCAAAAAATGGTGCCGCACGCGGGGCGTGAAAGGGGCACGCCTCGCGTATTACACCTCCTGCCCCTTTTTGATGGAAAAAAGGGCGAGGACGCGGGGCGTAAATATGGATACGCCCCGCGTAGAAGACGGAAGATAAATCAGTTTTTTTTCGTTTTTCTGGTGGTTTTTGTTAAATTTTTATGAGTTTTAATGGGTTTCAAATGCTTATTTAATATTTTTATTAGTTTAATGAACAATTAAGAGGGTGGTTACAAAAATAATAAAGAGGGAAGTTTGAATTTGAAAAGGTGGAAGATGATTGGAGGGAAGAAGAGGTAGAGTGGAGAAATGGGAAAGATTTTTGGCACTACAAGAAATATGACATTTTATGACGCACAACATTTGTCATGAAAATATGTTTTTTCATCACAATAGACAATTGGTGACAAATATTTATCGTCACATCGATCGTCATGGTATTTTGTATATATGACAAATTTTCATTTTGTCATAACAGATTTACTTTTATATGACGATCAAGAACGTGCGTCATTGTATGATTTTGTTTTAGTGACACTTATTTTGTCACTAATGTTGTGAATATTTTGTCACTTCAAACCATATTTTTGTCATAATAGCGAATATTCTCGTGACATCTTTCAAATTTCGTCATCTAAATATATAGTTAAGGTGACGAATTTCGATAAATGAATGAAATTATAGAATTTTAGTGACATTGAGATTTACTTAATTATTGTCACTTAAGATATAATGTCGTCATGAATGAAAATATTTAAATGACGCAATTCATTTTTCGTCATAAAAAATGGTATTTACAGTGACAAAAAGCTATATAAAATGGAAATTGTAGAATTTGAATGACATTATACTTTTGTCACATTAACATTTAATATGTCACTAAAGAGTATTAATTAATGACAATCACATTGTCATTAAAAGTACATGTTTACTGACGATAAAGATCGTCATGAATGATTATAATATAATAACAAGTTAGGTATTGTCATTTAATGAATATAGACAGTGACGTTGTAATATGTCACTAAAAACTATTTTGGTGACAAAATGGATCGTCACTATAAAATATATTTTATAACAATAGTAACTGTTATGAAATAGTATATTTTATAATGACAAAATCAGTGTTGTCATTTAATTATTATAAATTCTGACACATGAATTTGTCACTAAAAATGAAATATTGACAGTTTATAATATCACAAGAATTGTCTACTGTCACGAAGTTTTATCATAATTTAATGTTATAATATCTAGTGACAATATATTTATCGTCATATATTTAATTTAAATAGTGACATACTAATTTGACATTTAAAAAGTAATTTAGTGATGAAAATAATTGATATGACACCCAACATGACGGGTGACCACACCAATTTGACTGGCAAGCTTGGCAGATTCCTCTGCATCTTTGGGTCTTCCAATCAGGGGATCCACACTAATTTTCATTTTACTACCAGAAGCTTGAAACGTCTTCATAATGCCCTTTCCCATAGTCAAGCCACAAGTTCTTTTCTTTGAATTATTTCCTACAAGAATATTGATTGCAATATAACAAGTTATGCATACATATAAAGTGTATATGAATTATTCAAAATCGCATAACAAATTATAGAACCTGTTTCAGCTGATGGAACTTGTGTAGTCTCTGTTAACTGGTCATGACTGGTTTCGTTCGATTCACCTTGAAGGATTTCATTTGATTGATATCGAGGGATTTCAGTTGTGTTTTCAATAGCTTCATTTGAAATATTTGGTTCACTTGCCTTAAAGATTTCCTCATGCGATGGAGTTGAAGTTTCAGTTTCATTTCTTTTTGATTGACTAAGATTATGAGTGTTTTTCGATTGATTTTGAAGTCCTTGGATACATTTCTCTATTGGTGAGTCATGATTAGGACGCATTATTGAAGAAAACATAGGAGTTTGAGAATTAATTTTATCAATTTTTAGTTTCTTTTTTTGTATACGACCATGAGCCATTTTCTATTCCAATTTTTTTATTAGCTATTGAATCACTAGCTTATTAATTACCACACATTTAACATATTAGTTATTGTCTATCTGTGTTTCCAGCACAAGATAAGAGAAACAACACAAACATCCAAAAAAAACCAACAATGGCAGATACTTATAATTAGTAAGCATATATGGGGAAATCATAAAGATGACAACAGATGAGCATATTACTAAACAAAACACAAAATTATATGATATACCGTCAAATCATAATAAATGGAAAGCTCGTATACATACTTTAAAAGAAATATTCTTCAACCTTGTATCAATCGTGAAGAAAAATCTTGGAAGATATATATGAGGGAGGGAGCATAAGAATCTTAGTTTTAATATATCAATTTACGGCAGATTGGAAGAAAATAAATTGGATGTTTTTTTAGTGATATAAATTGGATGTTAATGACTTGAAGATGGAAGATGGAAGATGGAATAAGGAAACAAAGATTTGGGTGTAGTGGGAAGTAGGAAATAGGATACTGGGAACGTGTATCTGTATGTGTAGATTTCTTTTTTTTTTTTCTATCCTAAATAAATAATTATTAGTAAAAGTTTGTGATATTATTTTAACTCTTGTAATTTTATGTAGCTTTATATATACACTAAAGTAATATGTAATAGATTTTATGCAATGTTAGTGTAGATTTCTTCTCTTTTTTCTAAATACATAATTATTAGTAAAAGTTTGAAATATTATTTATCATATTAGTTCCTTTAATTGTGAGTATTCTTTATCATGATATACTTAAAATTAAGGATTGATAAAACTACATATCAATTTTAAAATTTGAATTTCCTTATAAATCTCCCGTATTTAAATTATTGTAAATTTATCTAACTTTATACATATACTAAAATAATATGTTATTAGATTTTAGGCGGGTTAAGTGCATTATTGGTCACTCAATTTACATAGTTGCCTTAAAATGGTTACTCAATTTCAATTTGTCTCAATAAAATCATTTAACTTTGAGTTTTATCTCAATTATTTCATTCTAACGATATCAATGATTAAAAAGCATCAGAATGATGATATAGATGACACGTCACCATGAGTCAACTCAAATCTTTAATCGAAACGAAAAATAACATCCACGTATGCGCTACGTGTCGGTTAATTTTATGAAGAAAAAATAAAATTTAGTTTTTTTCCATAAAAATAACTGACTGTGGCTATCACATTTCATTTCGGTCAGAGATATGAGTCGTCTCATGTTGTCGTGTCACACATGTCATTATTTCGATGCATTTTAATCACTGAAATCGACAGAGTGGCCTAATTGAGACAAAACTCAAAGTTGAGTGATTTTATTAAGACAAATTAAAGTTGAATAACCATTTTGAGACAACCATGTAAATTTAGTCACCAATTGTGCATTTATACAATGATATGAAAAATAATGATTCCTTTGCTTCAAGTCTCTAGTTAGTACATGTTCATGGGTCAGGGTCGGGTCGGACCCAACGGGTTTTTGTCTATAAATGCTCAATCCAAGTCCAGCCCACCCCACTATTTAGTTAGGCGGGCTCAGACCCCGGCTGGACTCGGGCTCAAAATCAAATCTCAAGCTCAGCTCATATAAGCACACATAAATATATATGTATAGTTTTTTAATAATAAAAAAAATTAAATTTATACTTAAAAATAAATATTAGTGTATAAATATATAAATTTGTTAATTAATATTAATAGGCGGGCCGAGCCGTACTATTTTTTATAAAGCTCAAGGCCGTCTAAAAAAGAGGCGGACTTTGGCGAGTCTGAGCCGAGCTGGGGCTAAAGATAAATTTTCATGTCCAAGTCTGGCCCAGGGGACACGGGACACGGGACTAGGCAGGCCGGGCGGGTACCCGAGCCTAGAACAGGTCTAGTTAGTAAGTATATTACATGTTCGGCGTGCCACATCATCCATGTACGAAATCAATAATTTGATACCACATTATATATTTAGTATACTGCATACTAAAATATGAATCGATGATCACAAAATCTGCTCAGGCGGACACCTAGGCAAGGAGATTTCCTCAATTCAGATGATATAAGTCATTTATTTTTTATTTTTTACCGCCTAGACGGCCACAGGCGGCTCCAAAGTGGATCCAGATGATCCTTTTGAAAAAACAAAACTAGCCCTTGAACTTATGTCAATTTTTCCAATTTTAAATAAAACGTTAAATAAACAAAAACTAAAAGAAAATACTTAAAACTATCAAATGTTATTTTTAAGGATATTAATGTTATTTGTTGGTAAATTGTTATTTTGTAAGCACATGAATGTAACAAATATTACAATGAGGGATTTAGTCTAGTGGTATTGTAGTTCGCTACCACACATGATGGGGGATTTTGTGAAAAAATCAGCTTCAAATTGAGTGCTAGTTCAATGAATCGAAACCTGAGAAAGTAGGGTGGGAGGATAATAGACTAAACAAATTCCTATGCTACAATTCTAAGCAATTATTTTTATCTACATTTCTTTTATGCTTGAATGCCAACAAAAAAATATATATAAATTCCTTTTAAAAACTATGACTATAAATATTTTATCATAATATATTAAAACCATATAAATAACAATATATTGGCACTATAATAATTAAAGTATAATAAATCATATAATCATTATTTTATATTTATTTTTTTAGGACCATTACAAATTATCATATAAAATGTTATATTTAATGACAATATAAAAAGGTTATAAATAAATATTCAATTATGACAATTTAACTTATTGTTACATAAATATTCAAATAAATAACAATATACTAGTATTGTCATAACATCATAACAAGATATGACAACATATATTTTGTAGCATTTTTTAAATTATTTTATCACGTATTACAATCGTCATTAAATGATTATATGCAACTACGAAACATTAATTGTCATTTATTATAAATATTTCGTCAATAAATAATTTTTTTTCCAATTTGATATTATTAAAATTTCTCCGAAAATATTATGGTGACGATCATTTATATATCGTCATAATAATATCACAATGCATGACGATATTTAAATAATATCATAAAAAATAATAATAAATGACAAAATTTAATTTGTTACCGTTTGTTCAAATTAAAATATCACAAATACAAAGTGTCATAAAAAAATATTTCTTACAATGACGACAGATTCGTCACCAATTATTCGCATTTCGTCGCGAAATTTTTTTCCCTCCAAATGTTTTCTACTAAATTTTTCCTCCAAAACAATAGGTTACGATATTTTGCTTATCGTCATAAAATATATCTTATAGTGACGAAATGATAGAACAATGCAGACGTTCGAAAAAATTGTCATAAGAGAAATAGAAACTATGAAAAAAGGTAAAATTTGTCATGTTTAAGTGATTATTAGTGACGAAATTATGTTCGTAGAAAAAAAATCGTCATAAAATGTCATATTTCTTGTAGTGTGGGGAAGAGGGAAGAGTGATGGGAGAGGTGGTAGAAAAAGCTGCCATAGGGAGTTGTGATTCACAACTCCCCGAGGATACGCGAGGCGTGCCCTAGGGCACGTCCCGCGTGTCCTCCACGTGGCGTTTATTCAAAAGAATGAGAAGGGTACGCGGGGTATGCGTGCAGGTACGCCTTGCGTAGTGTGCCTTTTATTGAGAAAAAATGGACAGACACACAAAAGCGCGAGGCGTAATGGTAGGGACGCCCCGCGTATTTGGATTTAAAAAGGGATTTGTTTTTCTTTTAATGCATGAAAAATAAAAATAAACATAACAACAATAAAACTGAAAACAAGAAATAAAAACAACAATAAAACTGAAAATGAAAAAAAATAAAAATAACAATAAAAATACCCTAAAGAGGAAACTAAAAATACGTAAAGTAAAAATAAGTTTATGATTCATATAAACAGGGGGGTCCGAGAGATTCAAACCGATGCTACGTTTTTAGTCGGAGTAGCTCGACTTTCTCATGCGGCGGCTTACGGCAAGTTATCCGAGTTGGAACTTGATGGGTCCGAATTTCTACTGTTTAGGAGTGTTATCGCCTGTCCGGACTCCCTATTTTTGCCCCGCGGGTTTTGTTCGGTGTTTGCCGGGAGGGTTCCTAGCGGCCTCTCTTGTTGTTGACGGTTCAAGTGGGCTACCTGGCGGCTAAGGTCCCTGCAAAACACCTCACTATCGGCCAAACGAGTTAAGATATCCTTTAACAAGGACGTGACGGACTAGCCATGCACATTATCAGGGGGTGGCATATTCCGATTACCGGGCATCGCTTGTGATTGCCCTAGCCTGTTTTCCCGATATTCTTGATCAAAGCCGGATGGGGGCATCAACACATTATTATTATTGCCATATGACAAGTTCGGGTGTTAGTACCGAGGCCTCCATCCGCTGTTATTATTATTGTGGTGGTGTGAGTAGGAGTTCGGGTTAGAATTATACCTTTGATTTCCTCCTACAAAACTCACATTTTCGGTATCACCGGCGAAAGGGCTACCGACTTGGCAATTAAGTCCGTCATGGTCTCCACCACAGTGATTGCACATCAGGAGCCTCTTTCTCCACAGCAAACGTTTGGTGTCGCGACGGTCTGGCAAGCCGATCCTCTTGCCACTGCACACTTTTTCTCGTGAGCTCATGGATGAGCTCGTACGCCTCGCTTGCCGACTTCCGAAACAAATCCCCACCTGCGGCAGAATCAACAGTTGCACGATTAGTGGGAGTCAAACCATGGTAAAAGGTACTCACCAAATCATGCTTAGGAATATCATGATGGGGGCAGCTTCGGAGCAACTTCGGGAACCTAGCCCAAGCTAAATGAAGGGCCTCGCGTTCAAGTTGCCTAAAGGACATGATGTCGTTCCTCAACTTAACCATCTTGGACGGGGGGAAATAGTAGGAAAGGAATTCCTTTTCAAGCTCCTCCCATGACGTTATAGCTCTCGCCTCCAAAGAATGCAACCATTCCAAAGCTTGACCTATCAAGGAAAAAGGAAACAACTTTAGTCGTACAGCCTCGACCGGTACACCGTTCTGCCGAGAAGTATCGGCACACATAAGAAATTTGTCTAAATGTTCGTTAGGGTTCTCGTGGGGTTCTCCCCCAAATTGACCAAGTTGTTGTATCAACTGGATCATGCTCGTTTTAATTTCGTATGTGTTTGCCAGAATGGCAGGCGCAACGATTCCGTTGCGGTTTTGCGGACGGTGCGGAGCGAGAATCTCCATCATAGTCTGGGTGTCGTTTCCCCCATTATGGATGTTATGCACGGGCTGCACCGGTGGCCTTTGGTTAACTTCGGGTTGCTCAGCTTCATTGTTGAGGTTTGCCATCCTTTCTCTCCGTATCCTACAAAGAGTGTGTTCAATTTCAAGATCAATAGGAACGAGAGTATCACTTTTAGATCGGGTGTGCATAAAAATATAAAAGAATTATAAACACGAAAGAATGATGTTAGTAAAAGTATATATAAACAATTTATACAAAAAGAATGCTTAAACTAACAATGAAACGTTTTTGTCTAATATTGTAGGAAATTATAAATCCCCGGCAACGGCGCCAAAAACTTGATAGGCGTAAACGTCTATATGTGTAGTAGAGTTTCTACGATGAAATATTATGTTATGGTGCGGACTCCATGACTACGGATAAGATCTTTATAAATTGCTTTATCTTTACTAGACGCTATGACTACTTAGGGGCAAGTGTACCCCGTCGTATCAAGTAATAATCCGGTTAAGACCGGGTATCGAATCCACGGGATTTATAAGTACAAGTATTAGACGACTCGGTTTCGTATGTTATTTAAGTGGTGAATACTTTGGGGTTGATGTGAGAACAAACTACAAACTACTCCTAACTGGTGACGAAACAAATTTATATAGCGAAAACTCTATAAAGGGATATGAATGGCGATAAGTTATAACTATGATAAAGAACAACTCTAAATGTATACGGTTAATGATTTACTCTTGCAATGACGACTATGTGTAGCTAGACCGACCCATAAAGTACTTAGACTACGTGATTCCTAGTCAAGGCGTGTCTAATGCGGGGGAATTAGAAATTAGGGCCCGTAAGTTCCGTGGTGTGTCAATTCCTACGGTTTCCGATTTGTCACTTCCGGTAAGGCAACACCTATATAATTCCCTAGAGATAGCCCGAATGGCGTCAGAAATCGCATTCTCCTACACAATAATCAATTACGAGTATCAAAACAAGTAGCAAATATTAACACATAAAGGGAAATAGAGATTATGAATCATGAATTATAAATATGGAAAATAGAAATATGGAATACAACCAAGCCTAGTACATAGGAAGAGTACAAGCTAATTAGCAAGTAAAAAGGGGAGAATCCGCCCTTGGAACTAGCTAACCGGACTCAAGGCCGTCTCCTAGGTCGTGGAGGTGGAACTCTCGAGCTTGGTGAACGAATGATGGAGTGAAACTTTGATGGAATGCCGGGATAACCGAACAAGCTCTCGAGGTGGGAGAGTTTAGCTATAAAACCGAATCTAAACTAGAACAACAAAAGAAGTATAATTTGCTCTAAGGTACAAAAGTTCTTTCAAATGAGTGCTAGTCACTCTTATTTATACACATCAAGCTAGGGGTAGAATTGTAACTTCACAAGGTGCAAGCATGGAGGAGCATGATTTTGTGCAGTATTTGTTAGGGATTATAGCCAGTTAATCCACTGTAGCGCAGCGGAATTGCGGTTTAAAATTTATTTCTAATCCCTTTGAGCTTGATCTTTGTCCGTTAACCATTGATTGAATAAAACCTTTTAGATCCGTTTAAGGATATAAACATACCCGGACTGTCTCTTCTAGAGACGGCTGAAGAATCCACAAGGTAGTAAGATCTCCGTAGTCAGGTGCACGAACAGCTATTGAGCTAGAACCGGTGCTAGCCGAAGAACGGATGAAGAACTGGAGGAAAAAGGAATTTTTCCAAACAAAATCCACTATCTCACTTTGTGGTTCTAGCGAAAAATCAAGAGTGATTTTTCTGATATTGCCGCCGAATTTGAATAGTAGTAAATTAGGGTGTTTTAGGTTTTAGGCTTTTATTATATATAGTGTAGTTATTCTTAAACCTAATTGGTTTAGGGTTAATTGGTTAATTACAAAACTAATCTAATCCTAACATAATCACTTAAATAAATACCAATAGTATTTATTTTATGCAATTAGTTATAATCAGATTAAATTTAATTACCCCAATTAAATAAACAACACTAATTAATAAATTGACGTATTAGCTTGATTAATTATTCACGAATGCAATTTCATTAATTTACAAATTAATTAATTACATCCCGTAAACTAATTAACCAATTAAATACTCAACGCCTAAATCTATTAATCAATTACATTGATACAAAGTATCAATTAATCAATTAATTAACCACCAATTAATTACCTTGACATTTTACTGTCAACCAATTAATTAATCTCATCCCTCCAGTGTACCGTTCTATAAGTTCTAACTCAGATGTTCAATGTGCACGATCCTATGGGACTATCCTTAGCTAGCAGTGGGCTCACAGCCCACAGACGGTAAGTGGGTTCTAGGAAACCATTACTGCCCCTAACCAAGACAGAGTTTCAGCAGTCTAAAGATGCAGAGACCCTGTAGTTATCTCTTAACGTCTTTTACCATTTGATATCGATATTATAAACTAGAGGCATGGCGGCTGTCATCCTCTCTGTTGTTTATGATATTTCTTGATCTTAAGTAGATTAATGAATCAGATAAGTAAACTACTTATCGGGGTGTGGCCACACACTTATCAATCTCACTTATCAAGTGGCCTGTGATATCATCTCACCGTTATGTGAGTGGTAATTCCATCACTTCACTATCAATACTAATGTGTTATTCACCCAATCATACCCGTATTTGGCATCCTGTTACAGACCTGTTAGGCGTACGTCAAAGTGAACTGGATCCCACATTGATATTATAATGAAATCTGGTCTGAAGACAGTTAGAGACCTACTTAAGAAAAACTAATGACACAACCACCATGTAGTTTTCTTGGGCGGATCGATCCAGTCACATGTATACAACATGTACCCATATTCACAACTGACTTATCAAGTGCTATGGCTAGTATCAATTACTACCATACAGTCGTCGAATATACAAGTCTGTGGTCCTAATCATTCCCATGATAGAATAGACTTGGGATATGGTTTTACGATTATCAATCAATGGATTCTCTGTTCATATTATAGCATAAGATATAAATGAACTAGATTAATGCCTTTATTAATGTGACACAAATACATTTTATACGAACCAATGCCTATGAACTAGGGCACACCAACAGTATTCCCATGATACGCCCCGCGTGTGGTGTGGAACGCGTCGCGTGTTTGCCCATTCCGTCAGAAATCTCCTGCATGTGGACCAATTCCAGATCCTGTTGTCTCAAACACGCCCCGCGTAGACTGGGATGTGCCGTCTGTGTTTGAGCTCCTAAAGTTTTATAGCTTGAATTGGGTCTTTTACGCCTTGCGTAGCTGAAGCACGCCTCGCGTAAACAAGTCTCTGAACTTTTTGCATTGAAGAACTTCCTTACACGCCCTGCGTGTAAGGTGGTACGCCCTGCGTATGGGTCATTGACTCAGGGAGACCATGCAGTCTGAATTTCAGGATTAGGTTAATTATTTCTGACATATGTTCCACGCCTCGCGTATGGTGGTACACGCCTCGCGTATGCTGAGTAGATCCCACGTGGTGTCTGTAGATAGGGCAATTATTACTGACCAAGTGTTTCATGCCTTGCGTGAAGGGATATACGCCCCACGTATACTGATATATTTTCACTCCTTGCTCATACCTAAAATACAATTCTCACAAGCCGAGTTAGCTTGACGTTTTATTTCATAAATTCAATCAAAAATACAGATAATTAACTGACACTACGATTTTTATTCTTACTTCGCTATTTTAATAAAACACTCTATTTTTGTAATTAAACTCCTTTATTTACTCTTAAATTAGACCGTAAATCACGCTAAAAGATAGGGACGAAACGCCCCTATCAACTACCTCGAGACCACCGTAAGTGGCCAACGCATTATAATCACTCCTGCCTATCTGGCAACTCTGCTAGAGCTACCCAACACGGGGAAAGAATTTAGAACTACCAAGGAAAAACTTGATCATATAGTGACCTTCTGTAAACCCAAGGGGCATAAAGCGGAAATTTCCAGTACATGTATGGGGCAAGACCAGAAACTGGCTCACTATATCTTCACGAACTTCATTTACCCCAAGTTCAATGCGACATCGTCAGCTTCGAATTTTGAGCAGTGCTTCATCTGACACATGCTGACCTACACTCCACTCAATATGCCGGTATTTCTAATAGAAGGACTCTAACGAAGTACGATCAAGCTTAGGCTGGGCTCCCTCATCACCAGAATCCTCGAAGACCACCAGATTGACACAGTTCAGGAGGTAAGAACCCGTGGTACTGAGATCACTGCCGCTTTGTTAGTAGGGCTAGTGTATGATCAACCGATCAAATCTAAGAAGGGAGAAGAGGAAGCTGAGGAAGAAGTAGAATTGGTTGAGGAGGTGCCAACCAAGAAGGGGAAGAAAGTTGTAACTGCTCATACTGAGCCGTCCAAGAAGGAAAAGAAACGGAAAGCTGAGCAAACCTCATCTTAGGAGAGTTTGACCTACTCCTAAATCAGTTATGAACTTCTTAATCCAAACTTCTTCCTCTGCATCATCGCATGCAACGATGTACTTAGCTTCCGTCATAGAATCGGCAATGGTTGGCTCCTTTAAGGATCTCCAACTAATGGCATCGCCATTCAGGAGAAATCCATACCCAGTATGTGACTGGTTATCATCCTTAAAACCTCGGTCAGTGTAACCTGATATTGCCATTCCTCCTACTAATCAAATACTAAGAAAAACATCCTTGGTACGGTTGAGGTACTTCAGGATTGCCTTAACTATCTTCTAGTGTTCCTTATCGGGATCTGACTGGCATCGACTAGTCATATTTGGTGCAACACGCAACATTTGGCCTTGTACATAACATAGAGTACATGATGGATTCTTGTATATGTACGATGCCTGACTCAAGCCAAGAAGTCGGTTGGATCTAACCTTGTAGATCTTAATCGGCTTCTCCTAAGTCTTTCATTGTGAAGCATTTACTCAACCACTGCTTGATCTTGTAGTGTTAATATATTGCCTCCAATGAGTAGTATGTCATCGACATACAATATTAGGAAAGTGGATATGCTCCCACTGAATTTCATATACACACAGGGTTCATCAGAATTCTGTATGAATCTACTTGAAACACCACCTGTATAACCGGTTTAGCCTCCTCAATGTTTTGAGGATCTATATCGGTTCCCAAAGCATCCTCAACATAAGCTGCAGGAGTTTGTGAGTCTTGAATCTCAATGAGATGAATATCACTCCCACTGTCTACTTTGGAAAGGAATTCCTTTTCCAAAAAGATTGCAAACCTAGCCACGAATGTTTTATTCTCAGCTGGGTTGTAGAAGTAATAACCCTTAGTTTCCCTAGGGTAACCCACGAACTGGCATTTAACAGATCTGGACTCTAGTTTGCCACTTATCAATTTCTTGACATGTGCATCAAAGCCCAAAATCTTCATGAAGGAAACGTTGGGCTTTCGGCCCGTCTATAATTCATATGATGTTCCTTTAACTGCCTTACTCGGTGTATTGTTAATTATATGAGTAGCAGTTTCCAAAGCAAATCCCCAAAAGGAGATAGGGAGAGAAGCTTGACTCATCATTAAGCAGACCATATCGAGTAGGGTCTTATTCCTCCTTTCTGACACTCCATTCCATTGGGGTGTACCAGGAGGAGTGAGTTGGGATACAATCCCACACTCTCTCAAGAATGAGACAAACTCTTGGCTCAAGTATTCGCCCCCTCTATCAAACCGGAGCGCTTTTACTTTATTGCCAAGTTGATTTTCTACTTCATTTTGAAATCTTTGAATCTCAGAAGAGTTTCAGATTTATGTTTCATCAGATACACATACCCATACCGGCTATAGTCATTTGTGAAGGTAACAAAGTACAGAAAAACAGACCTAGCACTGGTGCTCATTGGACCGCATACATCTGAGTGTATCAGCTCCAACAGCTCTGTGGCCCTTACACCGATTTTGGTGAAAGGCGCCTTTTTCATCTTCCCTCTTAAACAAGATTCACACCTGTCATAAGACTCATGTCAAATGACCCTAGCGCTCCACTAGAGTGAAGCCTAGTTATGCGTTTCTCATTTATGTGGCTAAGACGACAGTGCCAAATATATATAGGATTTAGTTCATTAGTCTTAATCCTTTTAGCTTTTATGTTATAGATTGATTCACTACGTTTTAGATCAAGGATATATAAACCATTTTCTAGAAATGCGGTTCCATAAACAATATTGCCACGATGTATAGAAATCATACCACGTCCAATATTAAAATTAAAACCATAAATATCCAACATAGAAACTGAAATAATATTCCTGCGCATTGCAGGTACAAGATAGCAATTTCTAATTTCTAAAACTAATCCACTAGGTATCTCTAAGAATAATCTTCGATCTTTAAGGCCTCTACATGAGCACCATTGTCGACTCGAAGATCCACTTCACCAGATCCCAGCAATCTCCTATTTCTTTGTCCCTGCACATTTGAGCAAATGTGAGTACCACACCTAGTGTTTACAACCCAAGATGTAGAAATAGCCAGATTAAATTCAACAACATAAATACCTGAACCAGAAGCTTCGTCCTTCTGTTTCTCCCTTAGCTTTGGACACGCATTTTTTCAGTGTCCCTTCTCATTACACTCATGGCAGATATCATCTACTGAGGCCAACCTACCTTTAGAAGCTGCCGCCTTCCTAGCCTTGGGCTTGGCCTTTTGGGCCTTCGCTTTGGACTTGGACTTGGCCTTTCCCTTAGGTACGTTCCCTTTGTTAACCAGCAACACTTCTGGAGTCCTCTTGCAGGATTGCTCAGCAAGTTTCAACATGCCATGCAATTCTACTACAGGCTTATCAACGCCCTGCATGTGGTAGTGCATGATAAACTGATTGTAGGATGCCGAAAGTGATCTAAGAATGATGTCGACTTTTTAGTTGTGCAGGCACTGGTGAGCCAAGCCTTGACAATGTGTCAATAAAACCCTTCAACTTTAGCACATGTGTGCTAATAGAAGTCCCGGCTTGCATCGTAGTGCTGCATAGCCCCTTTGTTGTCAAGTATATTTCCTGACGAGCTTGATCTTGGAACATCCTTTTGAGTTGATCCATGATCTCAAAGGCGTGCTGCTCCATGAACTGTTTCTGAAGATCAGGAACCATGGTACCCAGCATAATGCATGACACATCTCTATCATCCTTAACATGTCGGTCGTATTCCGCCATTTGATCAGCGGTTACGCCCCGACCTGTAGGACGAGCTGCTGGTAAGGCAACAGTCAGCACATATTCCTTCGACTCGTGTCTAAAAACTATTTGCAAGTTCCTGGACCAGTCAAGGAAATTAGTCCCTGAAAGCTTTTCCTTTTCTAGGAGTGGTCTGAGTGAGTTGTTGCTTGTTGCAGCCATTTAATTTTCTTTTTGTGTAATTTTGATGTGGAGTTTAATCTACGTGGAAAAAATTACATTAGAGTTAGAATAAAGGGCTTAAGCCAAAGATCAAATTAATAATCCATTTTAATTCGTTATTGGTGATATTTATTTGGCTATCTTGACCAATATCCACAATCCATCAATAATCAACCGAGCTAGGGCTCCGCCGTCGACCATTGACGATTTGGTAGGATAGACTATCCAATCCTCCACAAGGACTCTTGGTTTGATGGGCTTTGTGACACTTAGCCCATCTGTGCTTAGGGCCCGCTCTGAGCTAATGCTACCCACGTTGAGTCCAACCACTATACACGCGTTAGCCATACCGAAGTATCCTAACCCTCGACGGCCCACTAATTACTACAACATACCTACTAGGGCACGTCATACACTATAGCACTACCTGGGAGGAAGAGGTGTGAATCTGGAAAGCACTTTTAAGCGACTCAATATTTCATTATCCGGATTAATTAAGTGATACGGCTTTAACATATAATTATCACGGGTGATGATCTGGTGATCGTTGCTACTTATATTTCATGTTATACTAAGCAATTCTATAATCAAAATAAACATAGAGACTCTATGGGCCTTATAATACATCCTAGTGAAACTAGATATACTATCTAATCTTCACGGGCTTGCTTCAAGTCTCCTTGGGTTCCCATCATGGGCTTGGACCATCTGGGCTTCTTCACGATCAATTACAATTTATGAATAGAACCTATTCTAAAATTACATTAATGAAAGAATGGCACGCAGGCCATATTTCCCAAAATAAATTAAATTACAAACCGACTTTAATTTAGGGCCCATAGAACTCTATAACACATTGCTGCACCGTAAGACATATAAATATAATGCATGATCATGGCATTCCAAAATCATCTAATAAAGTTAAGCCGAGTTACTTAGGGTGAAATCGCCAATTTTACCATATGTGACTAAGGCCCATAAAGGCCCAAACGGTTAACATCCATTTGTATGCAAAATTAAAATTTTGCTCCCACTGAATTTTAGGGTCGTCACATATCTAAAATTTAGCCCTCCCAATTTAAACCGGTGTCACGGTCTATTGGGCCAATTTCACAAATTAACCATATTCAATTTTACACAAATTATCAATTCGATTAAAATTAAATATGCATGCCAATAAAAAACGTTTTAATACCAATTAATTTTTATTCAAAAACACGTTTAATAAATTAAATGGTATTAGGGCCCTGATTTTATTAAAATTACCCGTGAAAAATTTAAAAATTAAAATCAGTCCCTATAATCTAAATTTATACTAAATTTAGACCCAAAAACGGACCCGAGACAGTAACGGAGTTGCTGTCCGCGGACATCAGCCCCGTGGCTGCTGTCTGGCGCACAGCAGCAGTGCTGCTGTCCGCCCAACAGCAGCCGCGAGGCTGCTGTTCGCGGACAGCAGTCCCGTGACTGCTGTTCGGTGTCCGGAACTATTTTTTTTTCTTTCTCTGTTTAACAAAAAAAAACGCTGCTGTATTTTTTTTTAATTAATTTAAATTATTTAAAATAATTTCAGAACCAAACAAAACCAAAATACAGGCAGAAATAAAAAAATGAAAACTTCCTAGATCAATTTCTACACGAGGAATTTAATAGGAAATTTCAAAAAATTGATTTGGAAAAATAATAAAACCAAATCATATTAATTTTTCAATCAATCAAAACGGACTAAACCATAGCTCTGATACCACTGCTAGGGATTATAGCCAGTTAATCAACTGTAGCGCAGCGGAATTGCGGTTTAAAATTTATTTCTAATCCCTTTGAGTTTGATCTTTGTCCGTTAACCATTGATTGAATAAAACCTTTTAGATCCGTTTAAGGATATAAACATACCCGGACTGTCTCTTCTAGAGACGGCTGAAGAATCCACAAGGTAGTAAGATCTCCGTAGTCAGGTGCACGAACAGCTATTGAGCTAGAACCGGTGCTAGCCGAAGAACGGATGAAGAACTGGAGGAAAAAGGAATTTTTCCAAACAAAATCCACTATCTCACTTTGTGGTTCTAGCGAAAAATCAAGAGTGATTTTTCTGATATTGCCACCGAATGTGAATAGTAGTAAATTAGGGTGTTTTAGGTTTTAGGCTTTTATTATATATAGTGTAGTTATTCCTAAACCTAATTGGTTAATTACAAAACTAATCTAATCCTAACATAATCACTTAAATAAATACCAATAGTATTTATTCTATGCAATTAGTTATAATCAGATTAAATTTAATTACCCCAATTAAATAAACAACACTAATTAATAAATTGACGTATTAGCTTGATTAATTATTCACGAATGCAATTTCATTAATTTACAAATTAATTAATTACATCCCGTAAACTAATTAACCAATTAAATACTCAACGCCTAAATCTATTAATCAATTACATTGATACAAAGTATCAATTAATCAATTAATTAACCACCAATTAATTACCTTGACATTTTACTGTCAACCAATTAATTAATCTCATCCCTCCAGTGTACCGTTCTATAAGTTCTAACTCAGATGTTCAATGTGCACGATCCTATGGGACTGTCCTTAGCTAGCAGTGGGCTCACAGCCCACAGACGGTAAGTGGGTTCTAGCAAACCATTACTGCCCCTAACCAAGACAGAGTTTCAGCAGTCTAAAGATGTAGAGACCCTGTAGTTATCTCTTAACGTCTTTTACCATTTGATATCGATATTATAAACTAGAGGCATGGCGGCTGTCATCCTCTCTGTTGTTTATGATATTTCTTGATCTTAAGTAGATTAATGAATCAGATAAGTAAACTACTTATCGGGTTGTGGCCACACACTTATCAATCTCACTTATCAAGTGGCATGTGATATCATCTCACTGTTATGTGAGTGGTAATTCCATCACTTCACTATCAATACTAATGTGTTCACCTGTTCACCCAATCATATCAGTATTTGGCATCCTATTACAGACCTGTTAGGCGTACGTCAAAGTGAACCGGATCCCACATTGATATTATAATGAAATCTAGTCTGAAGACAGTTAGAGACCTACTTAAGAAAAACTAATGACACAACCACCATGTAGTTTTCTTGGGCGGATCGATCCAGTCACATGTATACAACATGTACCCATATTCACAACTGACTTATCAAGTGCTATGGCTAGTATCAATTACTACCATACAGTCGTCGAATATACAAGTCTGTGGTCCTAATCATTCCTATGATAGAATAGACTTGGGATATGGTTTTACGATTATCAATCAATGGATTCTCTGTTCATATTATAGCACAAGATATAAATGAACTAGATTAATGCCTTTATTAATGTGACACAAATACATTTTATACGAACCAATGCCTATGAACTAGGGCACACCAACAGTATTCCCATGATATGCCCCGCGTGTGGTGTGGAATGCGTCGCGTGTTTGCCCATTCCGCCAGAAATCTCCTGCATGTGGACCAATTCCGGATCCTGTTGTCTCAAACGCGCCCCACGTAGACTGGGATGTGTTGTGTGTGTTTGAGCTCCTAAAGTTTTATAGCTTGAATTGGGTCTTTTACGCCTTGCGTAGCTAAAGCACGCCTCACGCAAACAAGTCGCTGAACTTTTTGCATTAAAGAACTTCCTTACACGCCCTGCGTATGGGTCATTGACTCAGGGAGACCATGCAGTCTGAATTTCAGGATTAGGTTAATTATTTCTGACATATGTTCCACGCCTCGCGTATGGTGGTACACGCCTCGCGTATGCTGAGTAGATCCCACGTGGTGTCTGTAGATAGGGCAATTATTACTGACCAAGTGTTTCATGCCTTGCGTGAAGGGATATACGCCCCGCGTATACTGATATATTTTCACTCCTTGCTCGTACCTAAAATACAATTCTCACGAGCCGAGTTAGCTTGACGTTTTATTTCATAAATTCAATCAAAAATACAGATAATTAACTGACACTATGATTTTTATTCTTACTTCGCTATTTTAATAAAACACTCTATTTTTGTAATTAAAGTCCTTTATTTACTCTTAAATTAGACCGTAAATCACGCTAAAAGATAGGGACGAAACGCCCCTATCAACTACCTCGAGACCACCGTAAGTGGCCAACGCATTATAATCACTCCTGCCTATCTGGCAACTCTGCTAGAGCTACCCAACACGGGGAAAGAATTTAGAACTACCAAGGAAAAGCTTGATCATATAGTGACCTTCTGTAAACCCAAGGGGCATAAAGGGGAAATTTCCAGTACATGTATGGGGCAGGACCAGAAATTGGCTCACTATATCTTCACGAACTTCATTTACCCCAAGTTCAATGCGGCATCGTCAGCTTCGAATTTTGAGCAGTGCTTCATCTGGCACATGCTGACCTACACTCCACTCAATATGCTGGTATTTCTGATAGAAGGACTCCAACGAAGTACGATCAAGCTTAGGCTGGGCTCCCTCATCACCAGAATCCTCGAAGACCACCAGATTGACACAGTTCAGGAGGTAAGAACCCGTGGTACTGAGATCACTGTCGCTTTGTTAGTAGGGCTAGTGTACGATCAACCGATCAAATCTAAGAAGGGAGAAGAGGAAGCTGAGGAAGAAGTAGAATTGGTTGAGGAGGTGCCAACCAAGAAGGGGAAGAAAGTTGTAACTGCTCATACTGAGCCGTCCAATAAGGAAAAGAAACGGAAAGCTGAGCAAACCTCATCTAAGGATGTCCAAGCTGCTCCAAAGAAACTAAGGATCAAGTTGAAGAACCAGCAAACTGATGCCGAGCAAGGTCAGGAAGGACCTAAGACGACAGAGAAAAGAAAATGGCAAGTTGAGCCTGAAGAAGAGGAAGAAGAAGTTGATGACGAGGCACTAAATAAGAGGAAAAAGAAATCCTCAAAATTGAGTCCGCTCGATGCACCACCAATAGACTTTGTCATCCCAGCTGACTCACACTTTGCACAGAGTCACGACATTGATCTAGAAAAACTTCTTGCTGACCAACACGAAGATGATCAGCATGGTGCAGAGGAAACAGAGAATGTGGAGCAAGTTAAAGAGGTTAATACTGAGCAGGAGATAAGAGTGGATGAAGAGCAAGCTGAGGATCCAGTTGTACCGAGCAATACATTTGAAGCTGAGCTTCCTAAACAGGAAAACGTTGTGGAAGATCTCACCACCAACCTTGGGGTTGAATCATCACTTGACTCCATTCCTGCTGACCCTTCTCCTCCTACACCCAAAAAGATGAAACGATTAAAGAAGAAAGCTCAGAAAACTCTAATCATCGATCTGCTTGGAGATTCACCCTTAAGGGATCCGATTACAAACCTCACCGATCTCCAATTTCAATTCTTCTCACAAACTGAGGAAAATCAAGCCTCTGTTACTCAGGGTGAGCAACAAGCCAAGACTCCGAAAAATCCAAACCATACCAAGCCAGAACTCGAAGTCCTAGCTGACCAACTTACAGAACAAGCTAAGGAAAATCCTGCTCCAACTGAGTTGTCCCCTCCACCAACAACTTCAATCAACATTGAGCAGGTCAACATGTCTGCAGATCCACTTCCTTCTCCTCCACATACGCAGAATGTTGAGCAGTTAGTTCATGCTGCTGACCTAAATCAAAGACCAGCTACTGATCAAGCTGGCACTTCCAATCAAGGACAGCACCAAACACCTCCTTCCTCAGGTGCAACCCGAATTCCAGAAACTGAGCAAAGTCCTGAAGCACAGTTTGCTTATCTGTCCGCAACTGAGTCTGGGTGTCGCCTCATCAACTCAGCTCATACCATCCTTCAGGGTCTTAACTCCTCCCCTGCCGACGCCGCTGGGTTCGCCAATGCTGAGTCACACCCTATGTCATCTATCACTTAGCTTGTTCATGAGATTCAAAGTCTGAAGGATTTGGTAAGTGTATTGACCACAGTCCAATCCAAGCAACCCACGCAAGACTTAATTGACAAGCTGGCCAAGTTACACTTGCTTATGGTGAACCACGTCAACTCTTTGCAAGGTCAGTTTCATGGTCTTCAAAGTCAGCTCAATGCACTCCCAACGGTCAATATGGGCTATGCCACTTCATCTGAGTTGCATCACTACTTTAGCAAGTTATCCTCCGAGCTGACCGGTACCCGAGACCTTCTTTCTTCCTCAAATCAATGTACAATGGATGAAGTTAGCGAAGCTGTCCGCCTGCTGAACCTGAACAAAGAAGAGATGGAAACCGATTTGGTCAAGACCAATACCATTCTCCAAACCACTCAGAGCTTATTCCAGCACGTGCGTCACACAAACGCTCAACGTGAGTTCTACGATAAAGCTGTCCTTAAGATGTATTACCAATCATATGCCCAACTGACCAACACTATATCCTGGATAAGCAAATCTCATGAGTACATCATCAGCATGCTGATTAAAACCCTTCGACCCCCTCTTAGCATCGTAGATGATGGGGTTGCAGTTTTTGATGGGCTTCAAGAGAGCACCAAGGACCTTAAGGATTACTCTGTCCGGCTAGCTCGTGCTGCTCTCAACGAGACCTTTATTGCTCCTCCCCCCGATGGTGGCAAAACGGGGGAGAACAGACGACAAGCTGATGGAACTCAACCCAAGCATAGTGGAGAAGCTTCAAGAAGTCAGCATAAAAGGAAAGACAAAGGCATTGCCAGAGGCACGGCTCAAGTTAATATGAAATAGATTAGTCCTAGAGCCATGAAATATGTTTGTTTTTGTATATGCTGACTATCTATCCAATTGTTTGTTATTTCTGTTAGTCAACATTGCCCTTGTTATAAAAACAAACTGCCTATATTGTGATATGCTGATATGTCTAACATTGAACAAACAAATCAAAACATACTCAGTTTACACCAAGCATGATAAAATAATAAATTCTGATACCAGGATAATCTAAAGTATCAAACTGAGTAGAAAAATAAATTCTTCTGGAAACTGACCTAGGCTCATCTCAATTAGATCTTAGAAGGTCTAGAATTGAACTTAGCCAGTATGGACATGTCTTCCCTTATTACTTAATTAAATCTTGGAAGGTTTAGAGTTAAGTTAAGACAAAATATGCAACCCTTACGGGGGAGTAATTTCAGAAGAATAAACAAATCAATCATGGGGAATTCAAGATACCGAGTTCCATAATTCAAATATTTTGCCAACATCAAAATGGGGGAGTTTGTTGAAACACCTTTCCACAAGATTTTGATTTGACAAAATCATTTAAATTAATCCATGATTAAGAGACAATTAAATTTAAGTGCTTTGATTTCATTGTACTAATCCGTTTGTTCAATATTGAGTAAAAATATATATGCAAGAAAAATAAAGTTAAGACAGGACAAAGTCAGCATGAGGACACAACATAAGCTGAGTGAGGAGCAACTCAGCACGATAAAGGACAAGTCATCTCAAAACAACAAGTTAAGAATGAAGATGATCAAAAGATGCTGAGTAGAATGAAACTCAGCATAAAAGAAGAAAAGTCTGCTTCAGAACAGAGTCTTAACAGAACGAAGCTGACCTTGGAAGCTGAGTGAGAAAGAACTCAGTATGAGATTTGGCAACAAACAAAGACAACGGATAACAAAGTCAAGCCGAGTGATCTTCAGGACAGTATGATTGATCCCAAATTCCAAGATGAATGGGTCAACTGTTCGTGGCTAAAAGACGAACTGTCGCAAAAAGACAAAGTCTGCAGGAAGAAGACAAGCCTGACATCTGAAGAATTCAGGATTCAGGATTGGCCTCCACGTCTGAAGCTGACCAGAGATTTGTCCCCCAAAAGAGCCGTTTTGGACTCAACGGACAAATCAATTTCAAATGATTTGTCCCTTGCATTTCAACTATAAAAGGGACAAAGGTTTCATTTGGAAGATTGCCGATTTACAGAAAATAACAAGTGAGAAAGATACAAATTCAAAGCACTCAAAAACAAGAAAGATCTTACACCAAACTTCCATTCTTTGTGTAAATGCTAGATTGATTTTCTGTAATCATCTAAAGCATTCTTTGTCTGAAAAAGGAACAAGTTCTTATCAACTGTATTATTGAGAGTGTATGATGAGTACTTGGTGTTGAGTACTTAGTGGTAGAGAAATCTAGGTGCTGGGTTGTAGCACTTAGTAGGAGTTGAGTAGACGAATAGAGGAAGGTACTCTTGCATATTCAAATGCCTGTAAACGGTTTGTGCTCTACCTTTAAAGAGCTCAGTATTGGATTCTAAAAGCCCGGAGAACTCTGGGGACTGGACGTAGGCAGAGAGGCCGAACCAGGATAAGTGATACTGAGTAATCTCTAACTCTCTCTATATATATATACTTGCATGTGTTGTATGATAAATTTACTCAGCATATAAATTGATTAAGCTGACTCTGAGTAAATTAGAGTGCTGAGTTGGAAGCTGACCTCTAAAAGTGTCAATTCCCAACTCACAAGTGAAACAGTCTTAGTCAACATCTGACTGAAGCTGTCTCACACTAAGTTCGGTCAAGCTGACTAAAAGCTGAGTTAATAAACTCACCAAAAATTATCAAGTCAGTTTAAGTAATTAGCAAAAAATTTATATTAGTTCCTAACCCCCCCCCCTTTGGAACTAATCACACGGGACCAACAATATGTACTAGAAAAATTAAAAACGATCCTATATACAAAAACAAACAAATAGATTAAAAGTAATCAAAACAAATTATTAATCACTTTATTCATATTAAATCTGAAACATTGAAACTTATGCAGATTAATAAAATGATATACAGAGTCATTTTAACATTATATACACATTTATGTTTGTTGGTTATACTGGTTCATTTTAATATTATATACAGATTCATTCTAATAACTTGCATAGTTAACATATACTAATAAAAAATAACCAAAGAATCAAAGTTGATATGCTATCAAAATTGAAAAACAAATGTACAGAACAAAACTTAGAATTATATAAAATGTATGTTCATGAACTTGTTCAATAGTTATTAATGATTAAACCGTATTAGTATGTAATATATATGAAAAGTCAGATGTTCAGAAACATTTCTGAAATGAATACAGATACATGAAAAATAATTACAGATTCATGTTAAAAGTTACACGGGTTTATTCAAACTTAGATTCGGATGTATTCGTATAACTTGTATGGTTAACGTATATTTAAGCAAAAAGAATCAAAGAATCAAACTTGACAGTTTTATTAAAATTAAGAAGACATACATACAAGTTACAGAAAGAACAAACACAAAAACAAACCTATATATAAACTATATATAACAAATAGTTTTATAATATCTTCGTTCTTCATCATGTGTGTAATTGGGAAACGGTGCACCGTAGCATTCTGATAAATCAGGACACCTGTTGCGTGAGCAGTAATCTTCTTAGAAGATTTATGCTTGGAAACTATGGTTTTTAAAGAAAGAAAAAGTTTCTGTAACTTTGTTTTTTTAAATGTGTGATAACTGAGAAGAAATCAGATTTTGTCTGATAGAGATGAATAGAAAATGTAAGTAACAAAAAAAATCTGCTCTTTTCCAATTATTTTATAATCAATCCAGGACAAATCAAGGTGTCTGTTGGGATTAAAAAGGTGTAAATTCACACCATTTGAACATGAAGGATCTTAATTTTTTCGAAAGATTCAGCAATGATGCATGAACTGAAGAAAAAAAATACAGGTCTAATATACGCCCGTGTCGCGACCGTGAATGGCGATTCTGGGTCGCGACAAGTCATTTTTAGAGAGAAAAATAATTTTTTTTCGCTGAAGTTACTGAGAATTTTGATTCTCGGTAAGTTCAGAATTTTTTTTCTCTTCCTTTCCCTTGAAATTTTGAAATCCTGAATTCTCAACTGAGAATTCATATTCTCGGTAAGTTCGGAAATTTTTATAAGGCATAGAAAGTCAAAAATCTCAGTTGAGAATTAAACATTCTCAGTAAGTTCAGAAACTTATAAAACTTCAAATAAAAATCACTGTAGAGATTTGTTTAAAAATCTCTATACAATTAGAAACTTAAATTATGTGTGATTTTAATTCAATTGAGATTTGTTTTTTTTAAATCTAAAGACACTTTCCTTATCAATTACAAATATTTAAGATACATAACATATCTTGAATATCTTTCAATGAATTTTTTTTTATTTCTAATCGAATTATTACTTCTAAACTAAAGACTAATGTAGAAACTAAACTAAAATGAAATGTAAGAATTAAAAAAAAAATGAAAAACTAAAAACTAAAAATGTGATAATCCTTAAGAATTCTCAAGGAGAATCAAAATCATGGACATAATCAATTATCTAGACCGGTTTTAAATAATGGTCCTGTCCATTTAACTTACCTGGAAATAATTTCAATTTGGAATCAAAAAGTAGAACTGTATCCCAAATTTTGAAATTATTATTGTATATTTTTTCTTTTTTTTTTCTTTTTTTTTAAACATTTTTTAAGCGCTTTCTTTTTTTAGTGTTTTCTCAATTTAAGGATCTAATGATTTCGGTTGAATGCCCGAACCTCTGGTTCTGCGCATGAACAAGAACTACGTGCATGAACTGAAACTGTTGAAACTATGGTAAAAGTATACATTTTCTTCCTGGCGAATAAGATAATTTCATCCTACTTCTGATATATCTGTCTGAGAAGATTTTCCATGGTGATTTCTTAGAGAGATAGATGTAGGTGTTTAAGGTAGTGATAAAAAAAGGGAAATTATTTGGGTTTGTAGGAAATGAATAAATTACTTAACAAAGAAATTTGATATGTTGGTGAAGGGTTAAGTGTATAGAAAAGAGGTAAATGTGTTTGGGAAGAGATTAAAAATTTTATGGTAAAACCATCTGTTATGTTCTTGACAAGCTTTTCAAGAATTTTCTATTCTATGATGTATCTGCATGCTGGATTTCTTTCCTGTAGACTTCTTCTGTGAATTTATATTGATGATCAAATCTCCAGTTTATCTTTGAAAAAAACTTGGATTTTTTTTTATCTGCAAACATTTAAATGCAAACGTTAAATAACAACGAGGATTTAGTCCTAGTGACCATCCTCAATAATAAAAACTAGAAAATAAATAAATAAATAAATATATTATAAACCAAGGTTCGAAATAAAACACGAAAAACATAAATTTTTGTTAAAAATTTGGCATTCCCCGGCAACGGCGCCAAAAACTTGTTGAGTGATTTCCGCAAGTGCACGGTATACGCTTGTAGTAATAAAAGATATCGATCCCATAGGGAACGTTTTTTAACAAAAACTTATTCTGAATCGGTTAAATTTACTTTTAAGGTTTATAATATGGAAAATCGTTTAAGTTGGATTTGGTTTTGGAATTGGTAGAATAAGAATTAGATTAGAGCATAACAAATGTTAGAAATCACTTCTGATTTTAAGGATAAATTTACAAAACAGAAACGTTTAGTTCTTTAGAAAAGTAACAAATGTATTCGTTTGCATTAAGCAAAGAAAACAACTTTAAACTTTGTATAAATTATAACAATGAAATAAACCTCGATTCCTCTAATTTTAAGGCTTTGAACTGCAGTCAATCCTCCTACGGTCGGGTTAGATCGCTACCTTAACCAAATTGATACTCTACTGATGATATCAATTTGCCTAAGTGTTCAACAAAGTTTCTTTGTAAAGATTTTGAATTAAACTACGTTTTAATGAAAACACCAGAACTCACTTCAGATCATTTACCAAAGTGCTACATAAAAATCTATCGAATAGAATGAACTTTATTAGATGAAATATGAATTTGATACAAGTTTACAGAGAACAAGAAGCATGGAAACTTTTGACGACTTGCAAGTGAACGGGTTGTCAATCATTTCCTTGGGTTTCGTTAAAGTTTGTCAGACTCAGGGGCGGATCCTCTACTAAATCTTCTCGCTGTAACTTCGTAATAGAGATACGGTCGGTTACTACCAAAATGTAAACTAATATGAACAAATCTAAACGCTACTGTGTTTGTAATTATTTAATAAACAATGTGTGTACATCATATTGCTTTTTACAGAATCAAACTTCTAATCTCTGACTCATTTCTGAGTCAGAGTTTCTGCATAACTCTTGCACTAATCTTAAAATCTAACTCTCTCATCATATTTTCAACTCTCCATCAACTCTTTATTTATAGATGTTGAAGAGTCGTGATTGAAGTGTCGTGTCCGTTATGGAGTGTCGTGTCCGATGTGAAGAGACGTGTCTATCCACCCGAACGAACGCGTTTCTTGGAATTAAAACATGTGTATGTTGTGCTTGGTAGAATTTTTGATCTTACCGAGAATGGAAATTCTCGGCCGAGAATGAGGAACTAATTTTTCAGCCTTTGGACGAAAGGGAGGGAGAGCTAGACGACGCGTATCGCGAGATTCTCCGTCGCGGCCCATAAATTCTCTACCGAGAATTTGGATTATCAACTGAGAATTGGAATTTTTCTCCCGTTTCTGACTTCGTTCTCGTCTTCCTCGTATCGGTGTGTTGATTTCTTCGTCTTTTGGCTCCTAACTTAGGATTTTTCCTTCGTTTTTGACCTCTTTTCGTTCCTATTTGGATTTTACCAAATATTTAGGTACCTTACAAGAAAGAAGCATATTCGAAAGTAAAAGTACTCTAAATAAATATAAACAGCATGAATTCATAGCAAAACTGATGTAATTATTGATGATATTTTAGGTATATTTTGGGCTTAACAATAGTCCTCTAAAGGTCATGATCTCCAGCTAACACACTACGTCATGACGTCCCAATTAAAGAATGAAGTTACTTGAAGTAAACTTATAATTAAACTAATTATGAACCATCGATCATAATTTCCATGCACTAAAGTCCTTTCATTAAAAATCCTAATCTTGACTAGAGTCACAAAGTGTCAAGCTCTAACCGTCAAGATACTAAGAAATATTGATTAAGTCTTTGATAAAATAAGACTCTCATCAAAGAACCATTCTTTGATACTTATCTCATAAGGGGAGTCTTATTGTCCTGGCCAGGAACTCATTCCATCAAAAAAACGAATCAATAACTATCTTATGATTTATCTCTATTTACTTAATGAATCCTCTATTAGCAAACTCTTGTTACACTACACAACTAACTATAGCGATTCACTGCCGGATTACCAGAATTAAGATCCCAGTACAAAGCAGGAACAAACTATAATTACCTGTGCAAGAACAACTAAGTTTCCTCAAGTCAAAGGACTATATGCATTATTATGACCTAGATAATAATTATGTTGACTAGGAGTAAACCTTTGTGCAATTATTATCCAACGTCACAGTTCGACCATTCACCTCTTTGAATGTCCACATATTTATTCTGATATCATCATATCAAACAGAATGAGATTTTCTGTTTTCGATTAATATCTCATACTAATCGAAAAAATAAACAGAGGTGATAGTCTAAGGATAGATGAGTGTCCAATTCATTATCCACCGACTATGAACATTTAAGATTATTATTTCACCAAAGAAATATATCTCATTATTATTAACTCTTAATAATATTATCTCTTTGTAAATAATCTTTGGACTAATATATATTCATTAAGTAATTAAACAATACAAATAATTACACATGAATATATATTTTATTAACTGCCATTTGGATACAAAATTCACACTGTATAATATACAAAAGGAATGACCTAGGGTATACAACACTTACACAAACCATATCTAAACTCAATGAAATATGTCAGATCGGAGAAAAGAACTAACCTTAAGCAACCAATGATTCACCGTGTACCTAATATCATAAATTCAAATGTTCCATGATTGAGTTTAAGGATTCATTGTTTATAGGTTTAAAATTTTTAGAATTGTTGGGATTGACGATTTTGCGATTTGGGAGGCGTGTGGATCACACACCAATCTCTTAATCTTCCTTTGAAAATTGAAGGCGTGTGGATCACACACCAATCTCTTAATCTTCCTTTGAAAATTGAAGGAGAAGTTGGTTACACTTTGAGAAGTTCATTGAGCTATTTAAACACTTTTGACATTCGCTATTTAAACACTTAGAAAGTTGCATCCAAATTTTTGATGAATTTATAACACGAATGATGTATTAATTTTTTCAAGCACTTTTATCCAATATTTAGTATTTAAAATATGCTGGAAAAATGTTTTTTTTTAATGTTTCTTTTGATTTGTTTGGTATTCTCCAAATAACAAATGTGATTGATATTCTAGAAATCTACGATATATAGTTAGGGATGACAATGGATACTGTATCTGCGGGTATCCGGTACTATTCGATCCTAATAGAACTACCCGTACATTGTATAAAAGGATAGTGGATGTGTATGAGATTAAAACCACTATCCGTTAGGGTGATGGAACATGTATAGGAAGATCCTCCAGGGTACTCGTTACCCGTTACCCATCATAATTTTTTTATATATTAATAAATATCACTATGTTTTAGATGTAAGATGCGAGATTTGAACCACAACCTTTTCTTTTTCAACCATTGCTTTTATTCTTATTTTTTTTTATCAATAGAAGGGCCTATTTTATTCTTATTAATTAAGTTTCAATGTGCTCAAGTTTTAGATGGATGGTTTATTAAATTTATACTTTGTGAAATTTGTAATATGTTTGTTTTATCTATTGATTCTTAACAGCTAAGAGCATCTCCAAGAGACTTTTAGTGAACTCTCTAAAAATAATGCAAATAATTGATTCTTAGTAATTTAAGAGTGACTAAGATATATCGGCTCTGTTTGGGAATTAGCTGTTAGCTGATCACATTAGCTGTTAGCTCATTACATTAGCTGATTTGACTAGCTGTTTGTGTAGACCTGTTTGGTAAAAATTAGCTGATCGATAATAACGATTTGTGTAAAAAAACGAATAAGGGCATTTCTTTTTTTAATTTTAGAACCTGCAAACTAAAAGTAGGGT
The DNA here is from genome assembly GCF_963576675.1 of Euphorbia lathyris. Classification (NCBI taxonomy): domain Eukaryota; kingdom Viridiplantae; phylum Streptophyta; class Magnoliopsida; order Malpighiales; family Euphorbiaceae; genus Euphorbia; species Euphorbia lathyris. Next base: position 71,964,540 of record NC_088913.1, read on the forward strand.
TAAAGAAGTCCATTAATTTTAATATTGCAAAATGCTAATTGAAAAAGCTCCTAAAAGGAGCTTTTTCTAAATTAGCATTTTCATCCCAAACCTCTCTCCACCAAACACTCCAATGAGCGATTTCAGTGGTCAAACCGCTAAAATTGGTCAAAACCGCTCTTTTTATCCAAAAACGCTCTTCATCAAACATGGCCATCATCTCCAACAATGCTTAATGTATTCACTCCTTATTTATTATTTTATCATTAAATTTATTAATTGTTAGAGTATAAGTCAATGTAATTAATGAATAACATGCTTAAGGTTGCTGAAGAGCTGTTGGGGCATGCTTAGGCTGCTAGTAGGGTCAATATGTCTCTTTGAATATATGAGTAATATCAAGCGCTACTACTTGTATATATATTTGTGTATTATCAGGGTCGGTCCTGACAATTCATGGGCCCTATGCAAATTAAGGAACAAAGGCCCCTTTCCCTATAAAAAACAATTTGTGCGTAACAAAATTTTCCAAAAGTCGTTTTTTAAATAACAATTTTTTTTCATTCGTATCACTATTCTACTATTGCTATCGTCATCAATAAAAATATCTTCTGAAAATCACCTTTTACGAGTTCACTTTCAATACATGATAAATAGAAAAGTATTTTATTAGTAATTATACGATATGTTTTATTACGCTCACTAAATACAATTGTTTATCCAAAATAAAAAAATATTTCACAATTTCTTTAAATTATGGATTAAACTCCTATTTGATCCATGTATATTTAAAATTTTATCGTTTGGCTAATAAGGTATTATTTGATAACATTTGCCCCTTGAAGTATTTTCATAAGGGACATTTAACTCATTTTGGATAAAAAAAAAACTAATCTATTTGTTAAATTTTTTACTAATAATTTTTTTTATTGCATTTTTCTATATAGACTTAATATTAATTATTTAGACTCTTTAAAACCTAAATAATTTTAGAGCTTTTACATAAATATCGCAATTGGTTACAAAATTACAATTAAATCATATCATCAAAATTACTTTTCAATATGTCATTATTTTTCGTATACAAGAAATAGAGTATGATTTTTGACCTTAAGTAAAAAAAATTAGACTTCAATTCATAAATTCTAAACTTTAGTAAATATATTTTAGACTCTTAATTTATAAGTCCTAATCTTTAAAATATATTAAAAATAATGATTTTATTAGTTTGAACTAATTTAAAAGTATTATTTTTTTTTATAAAAATTTAAAAGTATTATTTAACATAATTGTAAATAAGTTTTAAAAAGTGAATTTCTATATAAATTTCTTAATATTAATATATATATATGTTGAGAAAACCAAATTTTTTTTACCATGGAAATATTTGCACTCAGATGGGTCAAATCTAAGCCCCCTTTTAATGGAGAATGTGTCTTAACCACTAAAATACTCATTAGTTATAGTATTAACTTTTTACAGTATAAATATATACATAACTAATAAAAATATTTGGGCCCCTTCGGACCATGGGTCCTAGGCCGGCTCACCTTAAGTCTATGCCCAGAGCCAGCCTTGTGTATTATTTTTATGTTCTGTTATATTAATGATTATTATATTTTACTAATAGTGAAAGAAAAAAGACTTTTAAATAATAAATTATTAATTAAAAAAAGTGAGGTGAGGAGATATTAAGAGGGGTGATTGCCCAAGAGTTGGTCCACACTATGAAGATTAGGAAGGGGAAGAAAGGCATTATGGCTCTGAAGCTGGATCTGGAGAAGGCCTTTGATCGTATCAACTGGAATTTCCTGATGGAGAGTTTGGAGAGAGCTAGGATCCCGGACAGCTGGAGAAGGTTAATTAAGGTATGTATCTCTTCTCCTGTGTTTCAAGTTATAGTTAATGGGGATATGTCGGAGGAGTTCTCCCCGGGCCGGGGTATCCGTCAGGGTGATCCTATGAGTCCCTTCCTTTTCGTTATTGCTATGGAGAGGTTATCGCACCTGATTCAAGATGCAATTGATAATGGGAGTTTCCACCCGATAGCTATCAATAGCTTCTGTCCCCATGTGACTCACTTATTCTTTGCAGACGATGTCCTTATCTTCTTGGAAGGTAATGAGGAACAGTTGAGTATTATAATGGATATTCTTGATTGCTTTTGTTCGGCCTCTGGGCAGAAACTTAATATCCAGAAATCCAAAATGATGTGCTCTAAGAATATGAATCTGAGAGTCTGTAAAAGGTTAAGTGATCTCTCTAGTATTCCTCTTACTGACTCTCTTGGGAAGTATCTGGGCATTCCCCTCCACAGTGAGAGAGTATCTAAAGTTTCCTTTAAAGATACTTTGGACAAAGCTAATATGAAGTGTGCCACTTGGAAAGCCAAGACTCTTTCTCTCGCTGGCCGCCTCACGTTAATTCAATCAGTTAATTGTGCAGCTCCCAATCACATTATGCAGTCTTGTCAGCTTCCGGGTCCTGTGCTTAATGATCTTGATAAGATCAACCGTAGGTTCCTGTGGGGGGAAGCTGTGGAGGGAAGAAAGATCCATCTTGTGCCTTGGAGTGAGGTTTGTCAGCCGAAAGTTTCTGGTGGTCTGGGCATTAGGAAAGCAAAGGATAATAATAAAGTTTTATTAATGAAACTCCTTTGGCGTATGTGGCAGTGCCCCTCCTCTCTTTGGGTTCGCCTTCTCTGTGGTAAGTATAGGAAAGACAAAATCTTTGGGGACCCTAAGGAGAGAGTTGTCAATTGTTCTTTCCTCTGGAAAAGGCTTAGCGCCGTGTTTGCAGAGTTCTGCTTGGGGGTTGGTCTGGAGGTGGGTAATGGTAAGACCATCAGCTTCTGGTTTGACACCTGGATTGGGGATCAACCGTTAATTGATGTTTGTAGCTCCCCCCTCCTAGTGACATCCATAACTGGAGGATTGCAGATGTAGTGGACTCTGAGGGGGACTGGATCTGGTCAAAGTTTGATACCTTCTTTAGCCTGGAGACTCTCCTTAGAATTCGGGGAGTGAAGGTTAGTAATCAAAAGGAGGACATGGATATGCATTGCTGGGCGCTGACTAATAATGGAGTTTATTCTTGCAAGTCTGCCTTTGAAGCTTCTACCCTCAACAGTTCCGATCCTCCCTCGGATATTTGGAAATCCATTTGGGCCCTCAAAGTCCCTTACCGTATTAGAAGTTTCCTGTGGCTGGGAGTTAAGGACAGGTTGCTTACTAATTCGGATAGGCACAGACGGCATTTGGCGGACTCAGGAGCTTGCAGTAGATGCAGTGGCCATGTTGAATCTTTGTGCCATGCTCTTAGGGATTGCTCTAAGAGTAAAGAGGTTTGGAAGAAAATTCTCCCTCACCATATTCTCTCTTCCTTCCTGGCCCACTCTGAGTATGACTGGTTCTCTGATGGTATTAGTGGGAAGTTACTGACTTACATGGAGCATGGGGACATTCTTTTTGCTATCATCTGTCACCAAATCTGGAAGTGGAGAAATGAGGAGATTTTTGGTAATAAAACTGTTGTTATTCCAAACTTAGTTGAGTTCTTCTTGAAAAAACACTCTACTATTATTGAGAGTCTTAAAGGGGATTCCCTTGCCAGGTCTACCCAGGAAAGTGATGTCCATCTCGTGGGGTGTAGCAGGCCGTGCGAGGGGGTTGTAAAATTAAATACGGATGGCTCCTGCCTTATCAATGGTAAGATTGCTGCCGGAGGTGTTCTTAGAGATGCGGGGGGCGCCTGGCTCTCTGGGTTCATACAGAATCTTGGGTTGGGCTCTTCCTTCTCTGCGGAGCTCTGGGGTATTCTCTCTTGTATCAAGCTTGCTAAAAGCCTGGGCGTTAAGAAGCTGTCTGTGGAGTCTGACAATATGAAGGCCATCAAAATGATTACTGAGAATCATGCTATTGGTGTTAATAGCCGCAACCTTATCAAAGCTATTATGAGGCTTTGCTCTTCCTTTGAGATCTTAAAGTTCAGTCACATTTTCAGAGAGCAGAACCGTGTTGCGGATCGCTTGGCTGCGGCTGACCATGAGAGGATGTTAGATGTTACTATCCTTACAGATCCTCCTGCCTTTCTCTCTTCTCTTCTTTTAGAAGGTAGGATTGGGGTTAGCTTCCCTAAACTAATCCCAAGTTAATTGTTCTTTGTTTTGTTTTTTCCTTTCTTATTCCTACAAAAAAAAAAAAAATAGGGTATTGCTATTTACCGCCCCTAAATTCCTTACTACCGCCATCTTTTGACAATTTTGCCCTTTGCATAATTTTTGATTCAAAATTTGAGAAAAAAATTTGAGAGAAAAATTTAAAATTTGGCCTAAACGGATGCGGCATCCGTTCGGCCCATGGTGGGGGCGGACGCGGCACTCCGACCGACCCATGGCAAGAACGGATGGCGCATCCGCCCCCACCATGGGCCGGGCGGATGCGCCATCCGTTCTCACCCTTGGTGGGGCGGAGTGCCGCGTCCGCCCCCACCATGGGCCGAACGGATGCCGCATCCGTTTAGGCCAAATTTTGAATGTGCAAAATCGTAAAAATTTTAGTGACGAAAAATACTAAATCGTTCAATTTTTTATGACGAAAAATACAAAATTCCCCAATTTTTTGTGACAAAAAGTACAAAATCGTCATGAAAAATATGTATTATTTTCATGAGTTCTTTGATAAAAAAACATAAATTTTAATGTTTCCGACTCGTAATCGTCCATTTTCGTGGTTCAGGTTGTTACACATCAATTATTTTCATAATTTCAATTATTGTTTTTCGGGTTTATGATTTTGGAGAGAGAATTTTTAACTTTTGATCAAAATTATAAGAAGGGCAAAAAAGTTCAAATAAAGACGGTGATAGTAATTTGAGTGTGGTATTTAACCGCCCACAAAAAAAAAATGGAGAAGAGTATTTAATAGAGAGTACGTGGAGGATTTGAGTAGCTGCTTGGAACTGATTTTTAAATAAAATATAAAAGGGTAGGAGGCGGGGGTTGGCGTTAGCGAATCCGTTGCCATCGGTGTATATAGCCCAACTTGACTTCTGCTTTCATATTCTAGAAATCTACCCCGCCAAATTGCTTTCACCGTCGTCCTCCGGAATTCAAATCGGTCTTACCACGAAGCACTATTCTCTCTTTCTCGTTCTCAGCCGTTGTATTGCATCTCTATCCGTTTCCTATTCTCATCCCCCCTCTCTCTTTGTCATGACTCATGACGGGTCAACCATGCCCAAATTTTTGTGGACATTCATCTCCGCCATTCTCACATTGATTCAGGTTCCTCCTTTATATCGCTTTTAGATTTCATTTATTGCTAATTTAAGATTGTTTGTCCAGCTTTTTGCAATCCCAAACACGATTTGCAAACACAATCCCGGTGGTTTAAAAGTTTCCATTAGAAAAAAATTATTTCTGTTAATTTCTGCAATTGTCATTGCATTCCGTCTTTGGATTTTGATTTTGACTGTCATTTTCATGCTGCCAAAACTGTTATACCAATGCTGTAATTTATTGTTGTTCCAGCCTGCCAGCACGGCAAACCTAGCAATTTCTAATATTGTATCATTGCAACTGTTCTAGCAGGAGAGAGAGGCATGGTTTTACATTTTTTTTTTCAGTATTAGTTAAAATACTCAGGAAACCTAGAGAAGTGTGTGATAAGATCCAGTATTGTTTTCATTATGTGTGTGTGTCATGTGACTATTTTGTCCTCCTAGCAATATTATGATTAGTTAAATATATTATTCTTCTCTGTCCTATTCGTGTTCATAATTAATCTTGCAAGTACTCGTTTTAGCACATTTACGACTAATTCATCATTTTTTTTCATCTAGATATAAGGTTGGAGTTGATCCTTTTTCACTCTTAGCTAAAAGAACTGTCATATATCGTAGGAAGGACTGAAACAAATATTTTCTATTTCAGTCAGTTATCTGTTATTTTATCTTGCATTTCTGTTTATTTCGTTTGTTTTTATTCATTGTTAGTTGTTAGTTTTATTCTTAGTTATGAGGTGGACGGTAGACTTTTGAACTATTGGTAATCACTAGGAAAACAGTTAGCCTAATTTAGATTCTAACAAGTTAGTTGTACCTTGTAATTGCCTCAATCATCACCCTATTTAGAGGATGAGATTCGGACTTAACCTATTATTAATGAGAATGTAACATTTTCATACTATTATTCTCTTCTCTCTCCTAAATTTCCTTCTAAATCTGCACTTTCCTTACTCGTCAGAATACAATCCTGACAAACTTAGAAGTGCATTTCAACCTCATCAGTCATTTCATACATTTGGATTCTGTTTTACTCGAATGACTACAGGATGAGACAATAACAATGTCAAGATAATATCATTTTTTCGGCTTATGGCATGAATTTGGATTCTGTTAGTTAGAGTTCAATCTAGATAATATCATTTTTTCGGCTTATGGCATGAATTTCTTTGTCCTTCAGCGTAGTAGCTTCTTTTCTAGAATTTACAAATGACTTTTTTTTTCTTTCTATTTCATATATTTCACTCCATGTAACTGCAATCATATAGTTTTTTCTTCCTTTTAGATGTTGTATATCAAAGCATCAAACTATATGGATGGAATCTTTTCTTTTTATGATTAGCAGGATGCTAAATCTATTATGTTCTTTTTTTTCTTGGAAAAATATGATAAGGAAATGTGCAATGAGTCATTGAATCCTACCTTATGTATATGCTGGAAATCATTATTTTTCTTTTCCAATGTTTATTTGAATTCAATTGGCTGGTTGCCTTAATCGAACTAAGATAAGATATAACTGAACTAGCTGGTATATTTAGTATATGCTGTGATTTGGCAAGTTTTTACATCTTTATTTGGACTCAATTGGTGGTTACCTTATTTGGGCTAAGCTTGATATTTTCGAGCTAGTACTTATTAGATTTATACTTTTCAGCTTGTTCAAGATGGAATATCTTTCTGCCTCATTTTGTCCGATTTCTCGGTTCGAAGCTCGTCAGGCACCTTTAGGTCTCCCAATTAAAGTTTTTTTTTTGTGTATGCTAAGACTCGAACTTGAGATCTCTAGCTTAAGCGACTTGAGACCCTTAATGTCATACCCGACCCTAGATGACTTCAATCGGCATCGGGCATGAAATAGAAACATCATAATCAATACTTAGGAGTCTCTAATTTAACCCAAATATCATTATATATTGAACTACCAAAGTTCTAACCATAATTCTCACAATAAGCAGCCAACGTCCAAACCCCGCCTAAACGGTCGGTAACCTTCTCAATATCCTGTACTTTCTCACCTAAAAACATTAAAACATTTGAAAATGTGAGACAAAAATCTCAGTAAGAAACTATCAGTTATAAAAATCAACTTACTGAACATAGCTACATATATACCGTTAAAAAGGGATTTAAACAAAATCTTATAAAATACACTCAAACCAAAGTTCATAATATAGTCAAAGTAGTGAACCAAAAACCAAAAATATATAATCTTATATCGATTCTTGAGTTCAAAACCTTATAAAATATTATAATCAAATAAACGTTTTATCAAACCAAATCGTAATCAAACAAACGTAAAATCTTATATTAAAATCAATCATAACGAAAAACATAATCCAAATGAACTTAAAAACGTTGTATCCATCCTCGAGTTTCTCCCCTTAAGTATCAATCCATAACCACATATATAATCGAGACGTCTCTTAACATTGCCTATCCCATATGGTCTTACCCAACACTTCTTTGCCATACCCAATAAGTCTTCAAACTGTGTACACAGGCCATGTCCCTCACTGAACATGGTCTTCAAATATGGAACCACCGATCCGGATAGCTCTCGATGGATATAAAATCGAGACGTCTCTTAACATTGCCTATCCCATATGGTCTTACCCAACACTTCTTTGCCATACCCAATAGGTCTTCAAACTGTGTACACAGGCCATGTCCCTCACTGAACATGGTCTTCAAATATGGAACCACCGATCCGGATAGCTCTCGATGGATATAAAATCATAAAATCATAACGTACTCAAATTTCCTTTCACAATCAAATTCCAAACTATTTCATCACCATAAATCATTTGGCTTCAATTTGCCTTTTTGTATGATAAAAATCATATTTGGACTTCAATCCAAAATAATAACAATAATAACCGCAACAGATTTCTCAATCCAAAAACAATTCGTAAGAAATCATCAAATTCATTTTGTTCAATATATAGATATATTGAAACCAAAAACATATATGTAAATCAACCAAATTAAGCCTTAAATCAACATAATCAAGTAAAATCTGAAATTTAGATAGAAACATAATCAATAGCTTCATTTGAATCGTAATTTCACAATAAAAGCAAGATCGTGAAAAATCTCAATTTTATAAAATTCCTGCAGAATCTTCAAATATCAATTTCTGAAACTTCTTTGATTATATATATATCTATATACATAAACCTCAAAATATAGTTGATAGTTACTTACCTTGGCTACTAATTCAAGACCACAAACCCGTTCAATTCGCCTCTAAACTTTGTCTAAGCCATTTTCCTTCAAATACTGCCGAAATTTAAAAACTCTTCGACTAGGACTTAGAACTATACATAAGGATGCTATAGTTTTAATTTTGAGTGATTCGGACGGTCGAATCTCCGTAAATCAATGAAACGGTAGAGAAACGATCGATGAACGATGATGAACAGATAAAGATGAAAGAAAGAAAAAGAAAAAGAAAGAAAATAATAGATGATGATCATCCGCTGGAACATTTGAGATAGAATTCTCAAATATGGTAAATATTAAGATTGATCCTCCATCTTTCTATAATCTTTAAAAATTATCCTAAACTTTTAATTTACATATAAAACCTTCAAATTAACTTCAAACTTTTTCTATAACACCAAATAAAAATCATATACCTAATAATTATAATATATATTACTATCAAGGTATAAATTTTAGAAATTTAGACCCGGACGTAACAATTCTCCCCACCTTATGAAATTTCGTCCTCGAAATTCACATTCTCTAAATCTATATTTTCTTCCTCAAATAATCTCAAAGATCACAAAATTATTTCAAATTATCAAGATTCCTCATAATCATCATAAAGACCACAAATTCTAATGTTTCCTCCCATTAACTCCATCATTTATCAATATCAATATCACTGTAACCATTATTGCAATATACTCTTAGTAACTCTAAACTTTAACCTAATCGATTCCATCACCATAATCCACAATATACGTTATTTTCATATCTTCCTATCATTAAACCAAACCTCTCACTTTAATAGATTTAAATCACAATTGATTCCATCAATTGCATATATATCAAATATATTTCACCTATCTCCAAGTTCTATAGACTTCAAAAATATCACTTTTGAACCGCTAATATGTACGATCTTATATTTGTCTTAAACTTCAAATAATGCCAATCAATAAACATCATACACCTATAATCATATTTCATCATAATAATACTTAAATATATAACTTTTATTAGCATCAACATCATCATCACTCTTATAAGAGTCATTTCATAAACCTAAACATTAACATCACCAATATAAACCTCATTATGATGATACAATTTCCTATCAATAAGACTAATTTACATAAAATTTTAATATCAATATCACTCTTATAATTCTCCAGTTAATTCCTTAAAATCAATTAAGGTAACATGCTATTTTTTTTTATAATCATCACTATATATACCACCAATAAACTTTAATCGTCTCTCCAAACTATATAGTCAATGAATATATGGTATCTAAATTACGACAATCAATGTTTTTTTTTTGTCTTCTTCAAACTCCAAATAATATCTTTATACCCATAAAAGTCAATAAATCTATAATATCACTCGATTTTCTTATTTGACCTATAAACACTCAATTTGATCCTTATATAAACTAAAACCATAATCACACAAACTTCAACTAAAAATAACTTCTTTCTTATTTATCTCGTAATTTCCTACCTCAAACTCTTAAGATCAGACAAATTTGTCCTCAAAATTCATCTCTTAATTATTTTCTCAAACACTATTTAAGCTTACCAAATTTTCATATGTAATCATCAAATCATGAACTCCAATATATTCTCCCACTTTACTTCTTATTGATCACTAACATCGGTATCTCTCTAAACATCATTTATATAACTCTCAATAATTCTAAACCTCAACCCGATAAAATTCAACAATAGATCTGCATTTGAATTCGGAGATTATTTATTCAACTTAAGATTCCATAACTTGTTAAACTCCTATCATAATCTCCAATTGATAATCAACCTCCAAAACAATTAATTGAAATCTCCACATTTTCGCTTTCTTAATCACATATAAATTAACTCCAAAACTCATCATATCATTTCAAGTCTCCTAACATTACTTCACATCTGAGATACGTATATTTTGCAGCCACTATTAAACTCTCAAATATCAATTCAAGTCACACTATGGAGAAAAATCAAACAAAAACCAAATTCTGGTTTAACGCTAAAATGACCAACATATGCCGTTTTCAGCATAACTTTTTCATACGGAGTCCGATTAAGGCGATTCAAAAACCCCTGGAAAGGTAAGATAATAATAAAGAACTTTCATTTAGGACTCCATGACAGATTCAGTCTCTATCTGGTCGAAAAATGTATCATAAGATTAAGATACGGATCTGATTCTCCCGCAACACCTATATAGACAATTCTCTATTATCTCTAGATGTTCATACACCCAATATTTTTACTAACCATCAAATCCTCGAAAAATTTCAAATTATTTCTTAGCTTGCACCAAATATTCATATTCCTCAATTATTATCGATTATTTCTTAGCTATCACCAAATATTCATATTCCTCACATACTATCAAGTATTTCTTAGCTATCACCACATATTCATATTCCTCAATGACTATCAACCTTAGGTCCGAAGAATTTAACCTACTATGTCCGAGGAAGATAACCTAGATCTCTGATACCAAACTGTCATACCCGACCCTAGATGACTTCAATCGGCATCGGGCATGAAATAGAAACATCATAATCAATACTTATGAGTCTCTAATTTAACCCAAATATCATTATATATTGAACTACCAAAGTTCTAACCATAATTCTCACAATAAGCAGCCAACTTCCAAACCCCGCCTAAACGGTCGGTAACCTTCTCAATATCCTGTACTTTCTCACCTAAAAACATTAAAACATTTGAAAATGTGAGACAAAAATCTCAGTAAGAAACTATCAGTTATAAAAATCAACTTACTGAACATAGCTACATATATACCGTTAAAAAGGGATTTAAACAAAACCTTATAAAATACACTCAAACCAAAGTTCATAATATAGTCAAAGTAGTGAACCAAAAACCAAAAATATATAATCTTATATCGATTCTTGAGTTCAAAACCTTATAAAATATTATAATCAAATAAACGTTTTATCAAACCAAATCGTAATCAAACAAACGTAAAATCTTATATTAAAATCAATCATAACGAAAAACATAATCCAAATGAACTTAAAAACGTTGTATCCATCCTCGAGTTTCTCCCCTTAAGTATCAATCCATAACCACATATATAATCGAGACGTCTTTTAACATTGCCTATCCCATATGGTCTTACCCAACACTTCTTTGCCATACCCAATATGTCTTCAAACTGTGTACACAGGCCATGTCCCTCACTGAACATGGTCTTCAAATATGGAACCATCGATCCGGCTAGCTCTCGATGGATATAAAATCATAAAATCATAACGTACTCAAATTTCCTTTCACAATCAAATTCCAAACTATTTCATCACCATAAATCATTTGGCTTCAATTTGCCTTTTTGTATGATAAAAATCATATTTGGACTTCAATCCAAAATAATAACAATAATACCGCAACAGATTTCTCAATCCAAAAACAATTCGTAAGAAATCATCAAATTCATTTTGTTCAATATATAGATATATTGAAACCAAAAACATATATGTAAATCAACCAAATTAAGCCTTAAATCAACATAATCAAGTAAAATCTGAAATTTAGATAGAAACATAATCAATAGCTTCATTTGAACCGTAATTTCACAATAAAAGCAAGATCGTGAAAAATCTCAATTTTATAAAATTCCTGCAGAACCTTCGAATATCAATTTCTGAAACTTCTTTGATTATATATATATCTATATACATAAACCTCAAAATATAGTTGATAGTTACTTACCTTAGCTACTAATTCAAGACCACAAACCCGTTCAATTCGCCTCTAAACTCTGTCTAAGCCATTTCCCTTCAAATACTGCCGAAATTCAAAAACTCTTCGACTAGGACTTAGAACTATACATAAGGATGCTATAGTTTTAATTTTGAGTGATTTGGACGCTCGAATCTCCGTAAATCAATGAAACGGTAGAGAAACGATCGATGAACGATGATGAACAGATAAAGATGAAAGAAAGAAAAAGAAAAAGAAAGAAAATAATAGATGATGATCATCCGCGGGAACATTTGAGATAGAATTCTCAAATATGGTAAATATCAAGATTGATCCTCCATCTTTCTATAATCTTTAAAAATTATCCTAAACTTTTAATTTACATATAAAACCCTCAAATTAACTTCAAACTTTTTCTATAACACCAAATAAAAATCATATACCTAATAATTATAATATATATTACTATCAAGGTATAAATTCTAGAAATTTAGACCCGGACGTGACACTTAACCTCTCAAACCAATCTTAATTGGTATCTTCCTGCCTCATTTCATGGCTCTTTGCATGTATCATATTTTCATTTTTGTTATTCTCATCTTTTTTCTACAAAATGTCATATATAGAACAATATTGCCATGCTTGATTTCAACATCTATATCTGTAGTTTCTGGCCGGAACCAAGTAGTCAGCCATGGTTGTTAAAGGCGCGCCTTACACAAGGCTTAGGGGACTGAGCCTTAATACCCCTAGGCGAGGCTCAGTTTAAGAGGCGCGCGCCTTGTGCACCTCGTCTGGGCTTCGAAGGATCCTCAGACGCGCCTCTTTAACATTAGATTTTCATTAGTTCTTTTAACTGTTTTCTGAGTATTCTTTCTTCTTCCAGACTCTCAATTCTTTCGGGTGGTTCTCAGCACGGTTACTTCTCTTGTTCTCAGGGTGTGCGCTAAGGTGATCTGCTGTCGCCTATTTTGTTTGGCATTAGGAAGGACGTTGTGAGTGGATGGATATCCAGTTTAGTTGAGGAAGGGAAGATTCATGCCATGGGGTTAATGTAGAGGGACTACATTTCCCACTCATCTCCTCTACGCAGAGGATATCTTAGTTTTTTGGGCAGCTACAACCAGAAATATGCGGGCTATCAAGGAGGTCTTCAGACTTTTTGGCTGCATCTCTGTTAAGTGTGTTAATTGGGATAAATCAGCTACCTATTTTAGCACTTTTGTTTCGACGCCTAGAGCTGCTCACCTTGCTGGGTTGTGGAAATTCGGCACGCTAGTGTGTCTGTCTTCAGGCTTAAATATAAGACAGCTCAAATACATATAGTTTACTGTGATAGTTTTTGAGTTTATTGTCTGTCTTGTCTTCAGGCTTAAATACAAATGTAGTTGAAGGTTTATTAGGTACATGCAGTTGTATCTCCTAAAATTAAAATAGGTACAATTTTTTTTTCTATAACCATAAGGAATATTAATTTCAGAGGAAAAGTATATATCTATAAAAGCTAAGGATATAGTTTTCATTATATTCTTTTTCTTATTATTCTTTTCTTGATAAGCTTGGAGTTGATGTTGCTAAGAAAAGGAAAAGAGTAGAGAAATGACATGTAACTGTCCTTGCTAGATTAAACTCTGTAAAGAAAATTCATATAGAAAATGTATCAATTTGTTATCTATTTTTATTTTTGCTTTAATATTTAATTTCAGCGCCCATATATACAAAAGTCCTTTCAGTATTTATATTTAATATTAATATTTTATTAATTTTGCATATTTTTTGATGCTGCCTTGATGAAATGACAACTGAAAAGAAAAAAGAAAAAGGAAAAGTATATGCTTGCCACTTCCTTTTTCTTTCTTGTCTGCATCCTTTTGGAGAGGTTCTTTCTTTCCTTGCATTGTAACAGTTTCTCCTCTCCATTCCCATCTCCATATCATCTCCTCGTTCATTTTTCAATTAACTACTAGTTGCTTATGAAGCTGTCGTCTCACTTTGCTGTCATCTCTTTGTGACTTTCTTTAGTCATTGTTCTTTGTTTCCAACTTCTAAATTGTTGCACCATTTGAAGTGTGGTACAGGCGTTTCTATTCTTAGTCTGATTTCACTTTCAATTTATTATTTCAGTTTGCAGTTTCTGTTTTCATTGTTTCTGTTTGCATCTGTTTCTAAAAAAAAAAAAGACAAAAAAGAAAAAAGAAAAAAACAGAAGCAGGAAATGGCTCTAGATACCATCCTCACAATTCTTCCCACTATTGCTGAGTACACCTTTGTCCCCATCAAACGACACCTCGGCTACACTTTCAACTACAAAAGCAAAGTTGAAAACCTCAAGAATCAGGTCCAGAAGCTGCAGGGTCAGAGAGACAGTTTGCAGCAGGAGGTTGATGCAGCTACAAGGCGAGGGGATGCCATTAAGGATGATGTTCAACAATGGCTGAACAAAGTTAACGAAGCAATCCAAAAGGCTGATCAGGAACTCATCAATGGCGAAGCACCAGCAAAACAGAAATGTTTCTACGGAATAATACCCAATTTGAAGGCGCAACACAGGCTTGGAAGAAAAGCTGCGAAAGAAGATCCAGAGTTTACTAAGCTCCAGGAAGAAGGTAGATTTGATCGTATTTCCTACCGCCCTGCTTTGACACCGTTCACGGGTTCATCCACCCATGGTAATGAGATGTTACATTCAAGAGCATCCATGCTGAAGAATGTTATGGATGCACTGATGGATCCTTCTGTGAGCATGGTAGGAGTGTGTGGTACAGGTGGTATTGGTAAAACCACCCTGGCAAAGGAAGTGCGCAGGCAATCAATTGAAGCCAAACTATTCAATGTTGTAGTTCTGACTCATGTATCTGAAACACCAGATCTTAAAAATATTCAAGAGAATATTGCTGACATGTTGGGCTTGGAATTTCCCGAGAAGACTGTAGAAGGAAGAGCACATAGACTCAGTCAGCACTTAGCACTTGAGAAGAAGGTCCTCATAATTCTGGATGATGTCTGGAAAGAACTAGAACTAGAGAGTGTGGGAATTCCTTTTGGTAGTGATCAACAAGGATGTAAAGTATTAGTAACGTCAAGGAACTGCAACGTTTTATCGCAAAAGATGGGAACCCAAATAACTTTTGAGCTCGGAGTTCTATCAGAAGCAGAGGCACTGAGTTTATTTCAGAAGACCGCAGGTGAAGTTGCAGATCAAACGCTGGCAACTGAAATTGCTAAAAAATGTGCAGGCCTTCCAGTGTTAATTGTCACTGTTGCAGTAGCTTTGAAAAATAAGGGATTACATGAATGGAAAGTTGCCTTGAAGGAGCTCTCTGGATTTGACAATAAAGGATTCCAGGAAAAGCTATACTCAGCTGTAGAGTTGAGTTACCGTCATCTGGGTAGTGATGAAGTAAAGTCATTTTTCTTGCTATGTGCTCAACTTGCTCAAAATGACATTCCAATTCCATACTTGGTGACTTACAACATGAGTTTGGGTTTACTCAGACACACAGACACGGTGGAGGATGGAAGAAACAAAGTACTTAAATTGATAAATGACCTAAAAGCTGCTTGCTTGCTTCTAGATGGAGACAGGTATGGGTTTGTGAAAATGCATGATGTTATTCGAGATGCTGCTGTTTTAATTGCATCCACGACTCGACCGGCTTTCACATTCAGAGATGAGATTGGATTGAACAAATTGCCAAACAAGGATGTGCTTGGAAACTGCACCAGAATTTATCTGCCTCATTCTGAAATCCATGAGTTCCCGGAAAGGCTAGAGTATCCAGAAGCAGAGTTATTTGTACTTGGCACTGGAGGAAAAATCCCTGATTCATTTTTTGAGGGGATTACAAAGCTCAGAGTACTGCATTTCATTGGGATGTGTTTGTGGTCCCTGCCTTCATCTTTTGACTCCTTAACCAATCTTCGTACCTTGCATTTGGAGGATTGTGCATTGGGGGACACTGGTATCATTGGAAAACTGAAGAGACTAGAGATCCTCAGCTTCAGAGGATCTAAGATAACACAATTGTCACGAGATATTGGGCAACTGACTGAGCTGAAATTGTTAAGTTTAACTGATTGTTCGAACCTCAAAACTATTCCAGCAAATGTGATATGAAGGTTGTCCTTGTTGGAAGAACTGTATATGATGTACAGCTTTTGTGGTTGGGAGATTGAAGGTGCTGATGGTCAACGCAATGCAAGCCTTGCTGAATTGAAACTTCTGTCTCACTTGACAACATTGGTAATATATGTTCCAGATGCCAAGATGCTACCCAAAGAATTGTTTTCCGATAAGTTGGTGAGCTACAGGATCGGAATTGGAAATATATGGTACAGAAATAAAGTTTTTTCAAGAGGTCTTGTGCTGAAGCTCGATTCAACCAATATTCATTTAGATCATGGTGTTCAAGTGTTGCTGAAGGGAACTGAATATCTTTCTTTACGTGAACTGAAAGGGATTCGGAGCTTATTGTATGAACTAGACTGGGAAGGGTTTCTCCAATTGAAGCATCTTGAGATCTATGATGGCCACGAAATTCATTATGTTATCAGCTCACCTGAGAAGGTTCCCTGTAATGTCTTTCCCATCTTGGAGTCTTTGGTTCTGTGGAATCTGACTGCCCTGGAGAATATTTGTAATTGTCAACTCACAGCCTGCTCTTTCAGCAAATTAAGAACCCTGAAAGTCGAACGTTGCAATAAATTAAAGAATTTGTTGTCCTTCTCCATGGTTAGAAACCTTTCACAGCTTCAAGAATTGGAAGTAAGTGACTGTAAGGGCATGGAAGAGATAGTTTCTGGTGAAAGTGAAGTCAAAGGTAACGAAACCCAAGTGGCTGATTTTCCCCAATTAAGATTTCTGACATTAGAACGTCTACCACTGCTTCGAGGATTTTGCTCCAAAGTGAAGGAACTTACCCCATCCCAGTTGGAAAGTTATCAAGGAACAAAGGAAATTGTTTCAGAGGAGGATGAGCTCCATGCTCCGTTGCCATTTTTTCACAGAAGAGTATGTTCACCTTTTTTTTTTTTTTTGCTTTTCCTATATTATTAGTTTTCTGAATTATTGTTTTTCTAACTTAAAAGAAAAAAAGAGAATTCATGAATCAAGTCACTTTTTCTGCAGGCTTTCTTCCCTAACTTGGAGGTCCTAAGGTTGGGGTTTTTAGCTTGTCAAGAGAAAGGATTTGGTGAACTGACAAGCTCAACTGTGTCAGGCGGCCATGATACGAAGTATATATTTTCTTCTTCTTTTATGAACAATCTTCTGCAGTTGAAAAAACTTGAGGTATACTCTTGTGAGTCCTTGGAAGGGATAGTGCTCACAGAATTTGGACAAGGAGAGAGTATAATGAAGAATATCCTTCCTAATCTACATGTCCTCGACTTATATAATCTTCCAAATCTCAAAAGATTTTGTGATGGGAATTTCATTGAATTTCCCACTTTGATTGAACTATCAATAAGTAGTTGCCCTGCTCTAAAGACTTTCATCTCCAATCCTCTAAGTGCTTCCATTCCAGCCAGCGGAGGAACCACAGGTCTAGACTTGGAGAAACAACAGAATACCGCATTTCCATCTCTTTTTGATGAAAAGGTGATCTTTTTTTTCCCCTGGTCCATTTTCTCTACTGTTCATTTTTTTGTGTTTTTTTTTTTTTTTATTTATCTCTACACATTTTGTACTTCTTGGTTTCTGCCAATTTACTAAAATATTGTAGATCGTGTTATGATGATTTTCAGCATTCAATAGAAATGAACGTGGAACTTCATATTGATACACATGATTGGAATTATCATTGCAGGTCGCTTTCCCAAGCTTAGAGCATATGCGTATTTGCTTCATGAGTAATTTGGAAAGGGCATGGGACAACCAACTTTCTGGAGGTTCATTTTGCAAACTGAAATCCTTGAGTTTTATAAGTTGTAAAATCTTGCAAACAGTTTTTCCATCTAATCACTTGGCAAGATTCCTGAGAATGGAGACTTTGGTGGTAGATTTATGTGAATCGCTGCAAGAGATATATCAATTCCCGGTATTCAGTGATGACGAAAGCAGTTCTGTGTTGACCTTTGAACTGAGATATTTGAATATAAATGGGCTTTGCAAATTGAAGCATATATGGAGTAAAGATCCACAAGGACTTTTCACTTTCAAAAATCTACAATCTGTACTTGTTAAAAGTTGCATGTCCCTGAACAGTCTCTTTCCTATCTCCATAGCTAAGGATCTCTTGCTACTTGAACGGGTTGAGTTAAAATCTTCTGGGGTAGAAGCGCTTGTAGAGAAGATAAAAGGTGTAGAAGCAGCCCCTTCTTTTGTATTCCCTCAATTAGTCTCCCTAGAACTACAAAGCTTAACACGGCTTAGGTGTTTCTATCCTGAGGTGCATAGTTTGCAATTCCCCAAGTTGAAATATTTGAAATGTGGAGAAGCAATGGAATTTGCTTCGGAATTCTTAACTTTCCATGGAAACCAACACAATAACCCTGTTCAGCAGTCCTTTTTCATGGCGAAAAAGGTACTAGAATGAATTTACTTACTAAGAAATGAATATATGATATTGCATGTGCTAGCATTTGTTATTTTGTTTTGTAAAGTTTGAATTCCTAAATGTAAAGTTCCATTGAATTTCAGTAATAGCAATTAATATGGCTATCCTTCTTTGGCCTAGAAAGATGAACAGTACAGTGTTAATCTATATATAACTAAGTTGCTTCCGTTTTCTAGGTTTTCCCAAATCTGGAGAAATTGACATTAGATGGTCCAGTGATGGAGATGATATCACAACGCCAACTGTCTTTGGAGCATCTTTCCAGCGTAAAATACCTTGAATTGAAAGAGAGTAACGAATTCGTTGATTCACTGTTTGGCTTCATGCGAAGACTGTCCAATCTTGAAACTCTGGAAGTGCGTGAATCTGATGTCACAGAGTTAATGAGATTTGAAGGGTACCATAGCAAGAAAGAAGATGATAACATGACAGTATTACTTCCACGGATAAGAAACTTGGAGCTGGCGAGGCTTCGTAAACTGACATATATTTGGAAGCAAGACTACTCCCAAATGAACTACATTCTTGAATATCTCCAGATTATGAAAGTATACGCATGTGATAGTTTGATTTATTTGGCTCCATCTTCTGCAACTCTTGGAAGTCTAACTACTCTAGAAATTGACAATTGTGATGCCCTGCAACATTTATTGACATCCTCAACAGCCCAAACTATGGTGCATCTCACGAAAATGAAAATTAAGTCTTGCAAGATGTTGGCAGATATTGTAACTGGTGAGTCGGATGAAACAGCAGAAGAGATTGTATTCACTTGTTTAAATACTTTGCATTTGTTCGATTTACGAAGCCTTACAGGCTTCTGCTTGGGTAATTTCAACTTCAAATTCCCATCTTTGGAGTTAGTAACTGTGTGTGCATGCCCGAAAATGAGGACTTTTTCTGCTGGAACTGCAACTGCACCGAAGCTACAGTTTGTTCAGCTGGGACACCTACGCATTATGGATTGGTTTTGGGAAGGTAACCTTAATTCCACCGTTCAAGGTATGTATCTCATAACTAGCATTTCTTTTTCTAAAACATTATTATTATTGTTGCTGTTGTTTGGTTTGAATATATGATACTACTACATTTTGCTTTGAATATATGATACTACAGTAATTCTGGAAGAGAAGAGGCAGGCAGCACAAGAACAGATTCTTGGATGAGGATTCAAGTTTCAGAAGAAGATAACAACAATGCCAGCTCCTGTATGCTAAATGTTAACCATGCATATATGATACTACAACATTTTGCTTTCATTGTAATCTTTTCTTCAAGATGGTATACCATGGTGCATGCTGTTTGCAGATGATATTGTGTTGGTTGATGAGACGAAAGAAGGAGTGAAGATGAAGTTGGAACTATGGAGGCAAACTCTAGAATCTAGAGGCTTTAAGTTGAGTCGAAGTAAGACAGAATATTTGGAGTGTAAGTTTAGCGGCCGTAGGAGTAGGGAGGTAGGGACAATCACCCTAGATGGGAGAGTTGTTCAGGCCTCGGATTGCTTCCGGTATTTAGGATCTATTATCCAAACGGATGGAGAAGTAGATGGAGATGTTGCTCATAGGATTAAAGCTGGTTGGTCGAAGTGGAAGAGTGCTATGGGTTTCCTTTGTGATCCCGGCATGCCTAATAGATTGAAGGGAAAATTCTACCGGACGGCAATTAGACCAGCATTGTTATATGGTACGGAGTGTTGGGCAGTGAAACACTGCCACATCCATAAGATGTCGGTGGCGGAGATGCGTATGTTGAGATGGATGTGTGGTCACACGAGAAAGGACCGGGTGCGTAATGAAATAATTAGGACAAAAGTAGGGGTCACATCTATTGAGAATAAAATGAGAGAAAACCGACTAAGGTGGTTTGGCCATGTGAGACGTAGAGCGCTTGATGCGCCGGTTAGGAGAACCGAAGAGTGGCAAAGGGATGTAGTGGTGAGGGGTAGGGGAAGACCTAAGCAAACTTGGAGGAGGGTGATCGAGAGTGATATGAGTTTATTGGGAATTGAGGAAAATATGGTAGTGGATAGGACGGAGTGGAGGGAGCGAATCTGTGTCGCTGACACGACTTGATTTTCACGGTTTTATATGATGGTTCATGTTAGCCGACCCCGAATCATTTCGGGACTAAGGCTTTGTTGTTGTTGTTGTGTTGTAATCTTTTCTTCCTGATTTTCTTCAGTTTCTTTTATATACCATTATGATCTATGTTGTACGAAAACTCTTCTTCCTTAGCCTTTCCGCGTTTCGTGTCCGTTTCCATTTCCGTTATTTTCTGCTTCTTAGCTAAGTTCAAGTTATTATTTTCGTTACTACTATAGAGTGATGTACTGGAATTGTTTGACATTATTGAATTTTATGATTGTAAACTTTGAAAAAAAAAACTGTCCTCTATATATATTGAATACTGAAATCAGGATTTAATTCGTTGCTTTTGGATTGAGTTGTCTTGTGTGTACTGTACAACATTATTAGAACCGGACCCGACATCAAACCCGATTTATGGAGGAGTCACGGGTCACTTGATCGGACTGGATGGCTCGGATTCATCGAACCAGATGACGTAATAAATAAATAAATAATATTTACATATATTAAATATATATATAATTAATTTAAAATTATCTTTATATATTATATATATTCAAGACAAACTATAAACAGTTCGTTATCTTTTGTCAACTTGAGGTTTAAATATATAATAGATAATACCGCACCTAAATTCCTTATCACTGCACCCATTGGACCATTTTGCCCTTGGCATAAATTTTTTGTCAAAATTGGGAAATTTTTTTTTTTAGAGAAAATTCAAAATTTAGCCTAAACGGATGCGGCATACCACTCCCACCGTGGTGGGAACGGATGCGGCATCCGTTCCGGCCATGGTGGGAATGGTATGCCGCATCCGTTCCGGCCATGGTGGGAACGGATGTGGCATACCATTCCCACCATGGCGAGAACGGATGCCACATCCGTTTCCACCACGGTGGGAGTGGTATGCCGCATCCGTTTAGGCTAAATTTTGAAATATGCAAAATCGTAAAAATTTTAGTGACGAAAAATACTAAATCATTTAATTTTTTGTGACGAAAAATTAAAAACTCTCCTATTTTTTGTGACGAAAAATTAAAATCGTCATGAAAAATATGTATTATTTTCATGAGTTATTTGATAAAAAGATGTAAATCTTAATGTTTCCGACTCGTAATCATCCATTTTCGGGGTTTGGATTGTCACACATCAATTATTTTCATAATTTCAATTATTGTTGTTCGAGTTTATGATTTTGGAGAGAGAATTTTCAGTTTTTTTATCAAAATTATGAGAAGGGCAAAAAAGTCCAAAAGTGGCGGTGAAAAGGAATTTGATGGCAGTATTTAGCAGCTCACTAGATAAATGAAGTTTAGAATAAAGGTATATTATAAATTCAAAACGGACAAGTGATGAATGAGAAGTTGATGCTCAAATTGAACCACTTCAAACGGTTTTGTAGAGGATAAAAGGAAATTAAGCTTTTCATATAAACAAAAGAGAAATGTTCTTTCATGCGCAGGGGTGCAGTCGAAACACCACTGGATTAGGGCGCATACGCACAACGTGAGCGACAGGAATGCCACACAGAAATAAGAAAAAAAATCTAAAACATAAATCACCAAAAAAACCCGGGGTTGCATGGGTTCTCGGATCACTCTGGTTTGTTGAACATTCAACGAAATAGTGTAGCTTGGATCAGACTCCTAGGCGGTTTTCAGATCCATAGGTCCAACTGGCAAGTCCGGTCCGAGTTTATAACACTGGTATTATATGTTAAAGTGAATTTGGATTTACTTTGTGGAATCCATGGACCCCGTCAGTATAGGGATCTTTTTTTATTATTCTTTCGAAGTGCTAGCTAATATTGAATTGTACAGAATAACTGGATTGGGTTATGATGATTCTATTAATCACTACACGGCTATTTCAAATCCTTGAAAAAAGTTGAAATCAAATATTTGGAGAAGGATTAAGGATTTCTCTTGAAAATCTGGTGTGTTGGTGTCTGCATAACTGGAAAAGAGGAGGCGTTCTTCTCGGTGCCTCAACATGTTTGTCTAATCAACTCGAAGAAAGGAGTTGAAACGGATTTGCATATTTTAAAAGGGTATCTTTGCATTAGCTATTTCTCTGGAGCTGGACTCCTTCAAGATTTATATACGAAGAAGGATGGAGTTGATGAGTTACTTTTACATAACTTAGCTGATATTAGAGGTGGCAAAAGTACACATGATCCGAATACACAATACGAAATCGACATGCAATTTTAGTGAATGGGTTTAGCTTAGCAGGTAATGTGTCATTTATGGGTTGACACGAAATTAACACGCAAATTTTTGGGTTAGATGGTTGATATGCTAACCCGAAAACGACACGAATATTTAAAATTATTGTTATATTCTCTCGTATTTTTATATGTCATTTTATTAATAAAAGATAATAAAATTATAATTATTACTTCCAAATATATATGATTCAAACCTACTATATTATTATAAACACATTACATTACTCTTTAATATGATATTAACGGACTTTTCAATGGTTATTGTTAACATACTAATATAAAAATGACATAAAATATTTAAAAATACTAACATAGCTTCTTATATTTTTAAAAGTTATAATTAATCATTAATACATATGCATAACAAAATTACATCTAACCTGAAAATACGACACCAAATCGACACTAACCCGAACAAGTTAACACGATTGTGACACGGAATTTTTTAGATTGGGCTTGGGTTTACTCTTTTTAACACGAACCCGAAAATGACACAACACAAACACGATTCGAACACAAAATTGCTAGGTCTAGCTGACACGGTTTTTTTTTTTTTTTTTTTGCAATATTCAAATGTTATTGCATCCATCCCCTTACTCTTACTTGTCAAGATAATCCAGTGTCCGTGTCCAATCAACTGAAAACGAAGTCAAGCGAATGCAACTAAACAAAGCCTTCATCAATTAATAAATTTCAGGGAAACCACCAAACAAATTGAAGTATCTAATAGACCAGCAAATCAACAAAAATGTCTCTTCGCCATATAAATTAATGGCAATATTTCGTGCACATGAATTTGATAAGGTTGTTGTTATTATTAGTTTTTGTAAGTGCACTATATTTGAGGGCATACAGCAATAAGTGAGTGGAGAGCTTTTATCTTTTTTTGTGCTATTATTCATATCCCTTAGCAACTCCAACAACATCTCCTTCCACTACACTTAGCTTACAAAATTCAATTATGCAAGTTGGTGTATTCGAATAAATGCATTACTCGGACATCAAGATGTGTGGGACATCATAGAAAAAGGCTACTTAGTTTCAGAAAACGAGTCACGACTATCTCAGGCTGAAAAAGATGGTCTATAGAAAAATCGTAGAACTGATCAAAAGACGCTTACTCTCATTCATCAAGGCTTGGATGAAGTCATGTTTGAGAAGGTAGCCGAAACTACCACCTCCAAACAAGCGTGGGAAATTCTACGAGTGTCTCTTCAAGGTGAAGAAAAAGTTAAAAAGGCTCGTTTGCAAATGATAAGAGGAGAATTTCAGACGATGAGATTGAAGGAGACGGAGACCATTATTGATTATTCATCTCGAGTAAAATCTGTTGTGAATCAAATGCGACAATATGGTGATAAAATTGAAGAGTCCGGAATTGTTGAGAAAATTTTGCAATCACTACTACCAAAATTTGATTATGTAGTGGTGGCAATGGAAGAATCCAGAGATATCAACACAATGACTATATTATAGGGTCGTTACAAGCACGTGAAGAACGGTTTGAGAAGACTTTGTTTAAAGAAAACGAAAGCAGTTGAGACAGAAGCCAATCTGGAAGAGGACGTGGCAAAGGTCGAGGAGGAAATCTATTGGAAACATGCCTTAGTTAATTTATTAGCAGATAATATTTTATTTTAATTATTTGAATTTAGGAGAAGTTATGAAAGTCAGTTGTAACTAATGTTTGTAATTCTGTAGAAATTTCCTAAAGTTCAATAGAAGTTTAGTGTTGGATCCAAACTCTTAAAAGTTAATTACTACAAATTGGTATCAGAGCATTTTTTTTATCTTGAGGGACTTGTGAGTGAGAGGGAGAAAGATGGTAACAAATAATCCATCAAATCTTTCACCTCCAATCTTTGATGGAGAAAATTATCAAGTTTGGGCAATCAAAATGAAAACTCACTTGAAAGGTATTGGCTTATGGCAGTGGGTTGAAACTGAGAGGGAAATACAACCTATTGGAAATAATCCGACACTCAATCAAATTCGAGCTCAAGAAGACGAAGAAATGATAGGTCCAAGAGCCTTGTCTCAAATCCATGCCGGTGTTACTGAGTCCATTTTTCCAAGAATTATGTGTTGAAACACCTTTCCACAAGATTTTGATTTGACAAAATTGTTTAAAGTTAATCCATGATTAAGGGGCAATTAAATTTAAGTGCTTTGATTTAATTGTACTAATATGTTTGTTCAATATTGAGTATAAATATAAATGCAAAAGGAAATAAAAAGTAAGACAGGACGAAGTCAGCATGAGAACACAGCACAGACTGAGTGGAGAGCAACTCAGCATAATAGAAGATAAGTCATCTTCAGAACAATAGCTTCAGAATGAAGCTGATCAACAAAGCTGAGTGGAACGGAACTCAACAGCAAAGCAGAGAAGTCTTATTGAGTAACCGTATATTGCAGAACGAAGCTGACCATGGAAGCTGAGTAAAAGAGAACTCAGTATCATAACTGTCTACAATCAAAAGGCAACGGCTATCAAAGTAATGCTAAGTGATCCTCAGGACAGCACGAGTGATCCGTTGGCTAAAAGACAAATCAGACAACTGTCTGCACCAATAATAGAAATCTTGAAATTACGCAAAAGCCAAATTCCAAGATGCATGGGTCAACTGTTCTTTGCTAAAAGACAAACTGACACAAAAGGACGAAACCTGCAAGAATAAGACAAACCTGACGACTGTGGAATTCAGACGACAGGATTGGCCTGCACATCTGAAGCTGACCAGAAGCTTGTCTCCCAAAAGAGCCATTTTAGATTCAACGGACAAATCAAATTCAAATCATTTAATCTTCAAATTGCAACTATAAAAGGACAAGCATACCTCTTGAATCATAGCGGCATTACAGAAAATACAAGAGAGAAAAATACAAGTTCAAAGCACTCAAAAACAAGAAAGAAACCTTACATCAAATTTCTATTCCTGTGTAAAAGCTAGATCGATTATTTGTAATCATCTAAAGTGTTCTTTGTCTGAGAAAGAACAAGTTTGTATCAATTGTAATATTGAGAGTGTTGTGCTGAGTACTCGGTTTTAAGTACTCAGTGGTAGAGAAATCTAGGTGTTCGGTTATAGCACTTAGTAGGAGTTGAGTAGACGAATAGATGAAGGTACTCTTGCATATTCAACTGCCTTGTAAATGGTTTGTGCTCTACCTTTAAAGATCTCAGTATTGGATTCAAAAAGCCCGGAGGGATTCTGGGGACTGGACGTAGGCGGAGAGGCCGAACCAGGATAAGTCGTACTGAGTAATTTCTAACTCTCTCTCAATATATATATATGTACGTGTTGCTTGATATATTTACTCAGCATATAAATTGTTTTAAGCTGACACTAAGTAAATCAGAGTGCTGAGTTGGAAGCTGACCACAAAAGTGTCAATTCCCAACTCACAAGTAAAACAGTTCTAGTCAACATCTGACTAAAGCTGTCTTACACCACAATCAGCCGTGCTGACCAAAGATGAGTTGACAAACTCATAAAACTACATTAAGTCAGCATATTTAAAAGCGAAAAAGTTACATTAGTTCCTAACCCCCCCTTGCAACTAATCACACGGGACCAACATTATGGGCTGTGAAACTGCCAAGCAAGCTTGGGATACTTTGAAGGGTCTCTATCATGGCAATGATAGAACAAGAAGAATGCAATTTTTAAATCTCAAAAGAGATTTCGAGATTTTGAGAATGGAAGAAAAGGAGACTCTACAAGAGTTTTCTGATAAACTAATGACGGTGATAAATAAAATCTGATTTATGGGAGAAGATCTACCCGATAGCCGGATCGTAGAAAAGGTGCTTGTAAGTTTGCCCGAAAGATTTAAGGCAAAAATTTTATCTCTTGAAGATTCCAGAGATATCAGTCAAATTTCCTTGTCTGAATTAATCAATGCTCTGCATGCACAAGAGCAAAGAAGAAGTTTAAGAAAAGAAAGAACCCAACAAGTAGTTGAAGGTGCTTATATGGCAAAGGGTTCATCTTCAAAAGGAAAAGCTCAGCCCAAATGTGATATCTGTAGCAAGCCCGGTCACCATGAAGACGATTGCTGGAACAAAGGGAAGCCTCAGTGTCACAAGTGCAAAAGGTTTGGGCATATTCAAAAGAATTGTAGAACCAAGTCTGAAGAAAGTGTCAAATTGACACATGTTGTTGAAGAAGAAGAAAAAACATTGTTTTGAAATTGGTGAGATGTGCACCAATATGAAGCATTTGGAGAGAAGTGCTCCAATTCTAGAATGGTGATGGGAAGTACATCATCAAAACAAACAAGAAATATTGTTTTGAAATTAGTGAGATGTGCACCAATATGAAGCATTTGGAGAGAAATGCTCCAATTCTAGAATGGTGATGGGAAGTACATCATCAAATGTTTGTAAATACTAAGCAATGAGGAGTTTGTTGGAAATATGCCTTAGTTAATTTATTAGCAGATAATGTTTTATTTAATTATTTTAATTTAGGAGAAGTTATTTAGTTATTGCTTATTTTTAGGAGAAGTTATGGAAGTCAGTTGTAACTGATGTTTGTAATTCTGTATAAATTTCTTGAAGTTCAATAGTATTTAGTGTTGGATCCAAACTCTTAAAAGTTAATTACTACAAAATCAAAGAGGAAGAGGACATGGAAGAAACCAAAGAAGAAGTGACAACAACTACAACAACAACATAGAAACACGCAATCCACAAGAGGTAGAGGCCAATGACGTGGATATGGCCAATGACCTACGCATTATGGATTGGTTTTGGGAATGCAACCTTAATTCCACCATTCAAAAGTTGTATATGGACAAGGTATGTATCGCATAACTAACACTTCTTTTACTTAACATTATTATTATTATTGTTGTTTGGTTTGAATATACCAGTTCAAGTAACTCCTGGTGTTCTTTGTTAATTAGTGGGCCTAAAGTTGAGATTGAAGTTGATTCAAAATACCTCAGAAATTAATTGGTTTGCTTCCGTTTAACTTTTTATGCATTTAATTTGTCTCAAGTGCTGTAGGAATTCTCTATTGCCAACATTCTTTACCTAATGCAGTATTAGGGTTAACCGAAGATTCTTGGATGATGATTCAAATTTCAGAAGAAGACACCAACAATACTAGCTCTAGTTTGGAGGCAAGTATGCTAAATGTTAAACATGCGTATATGATATTACTACTTTTTTTCCATTGTAATTTTTTCTTCCTAATTTTCTTAAGTTTCTTTTATACTACTATTACGATTGAAGGATAAGTATAATAATGTAGAATCCTTGCCTTTCCATTCATTGATAATGTGATATATATACACAAGATATATGTGTGAACATGATAATTACAAATCAATTATATTCCTAAATTACAGCAGAAATATCCATATCTAATACACCCCCGTAGTCGAAACGGGAGGTGGTCGAACGTTGAGACTAGAGCGGAAGTCGTCGAAAAGAATTTGTGGTAGACCTTTGGTGAAAATATCTGCAATTTGATGACGAGAAGGAACATGAAGTACCCTAACCTCTCCTTTAGCAACCTTTTCTCGAACAAAATGTATATCCATCTCAATATGCTTGGTACGTTGGTGTTGTACAGGATTACCAGTGAGGTAAACTGCACTCACATTGTCACAATATACCAAGGTGGATTTACTAATAGGGCAATGAAGTTCAAGAAGAAGATTTCTAATCCAGCAAGTTTCAGATACGACATTAGCAACACCACGATACTCTGCTTCAGCACTAGAACGAGATAAAGTGGGTTGCCGCTTAGCAGACCAAGATAGAAGATTGTCACCAAGGAAAACACAATATCCTGAAGTAGAACGTCGAGTGTCAGGACATCCCCCCCCAATCTGCATCTGTATAGGAGACCAAGGAATCTAGTGAAGAGGTTGTGAATGTAAGTCCGAACTCCAGGGTTCCTTTAACATATCGAAGAATCCGCTTGATAGCTGCCATATGAGACGTTTTGGGATCGTGCATGAATAAACAGACTTGCTGAACAGCATAACTGATGTCTGGGCGAGTGAGAGTCAAATACTGTAATGCACCAGCTAAACTTCGATACTCAGATGGATCATGATAAGCAGAACCAGATGAAGCACTCAGTTTTTGCTTAGTGTCAACAGGTGTTGTACAGGAATTTGCTGAAGAAAGACCGGCTTTAGAAATGATCTCAGTAGCATACTTCTTTTGAGACAGAAAAAGAGAGCTGGCGCTCCGAGTGACAGATATCCCTAAAAAATAACTCAATGGGCCAAGATCTTTCATAGCAAATTCGGAACTCAATTTGTTGATAATTGACTCTCGTAGAGCAGTGGAAGAAGTAGCTAGAACGATGTCATCCACATATAAGAGTAGATATGCCATCTCTGCTCCCCGACGAAAGACAAACAGTGAATGATCAGATTTACTGTGAGAAAAACCCATGGTAGACAAGAAAGAGGCAAACCGTTGGTACCACGCCCGTGGTGCCTGTTTGAGACCATAAAGAGACTTTTGAAGAAGGCATACATGATCTGGATAGTTGGGATCCCGAAATCCCAGTGGTTGATGCATATAAACAGTCTCATGAAGATCCCCATGAAGAAAAGCATTTTTTACATCCAGCTGATGTAGTGGCCAACCTTTAGAAAGTGCAATACTTAATACAGCTCGAATTGTTGCTGGCTTAACAACTGGACTGAAAGTATCACCACAGTCTACCCCAACAAGTTGATTCGCCCCATTTCCAACAAGTCTTGCTTTGTATCTTTCAAAAGATCCATCTGCATTAAATTTGTGCCTGAGAATCCACCAACTACGAAGAACATTAGCATTAGAAGGACGGGGTACGAGGACCCACGTCTTATTTTCAATAAGAGCCTTATATTCTTCAGTCATGGCTTGTTTCCAATTAGGGTCTTGTAAAGCAAGTGAGGGATTAGAAGGAATAGGAGAAATAGTGGTGGTGTGTAAGTTGAGCTTTCTTTGGGGTTTGAAAATTCCAAGTTTAGCTCGGGTTGTCATAGGGTGAGTCGGTTGGGTTGGGTTGGCGTGTATAGGATCGGGAGAAGGCGGGGAAGTGGGCTGTTGTGGGGAGGTGAGCTGTTGTGGGGAATTTGTGTTTGGGCCGTGTTGAATTGGAGAAGGAAAGGGACTGTCGAGAGGAGAAGGGGGAAGTGCTGGGCTGTTTTGGGAAGATGGGTTGGGACTGTTGGGCCGTGGTGAAACTGGGCTTTGGTTAGGAGTGGACGCATTAGTGGGGAAGGGAATAATGGGTTGGGTTGTTTGTGTAGGTGAGTTGGAAATAGAAGAAATGGGAGGGGAGGCCGAGACATGTTGAGTGGAAAATGGAAATTTGCTTTCATTGAAAATAACGTGACGAGATATAATTATTTTCCGCGCGGAGATGTCGTAACACTTATAGCCTCGATGATTGGATGGATATCCAAGAAACACACATGGAGAGGACCTAGGTTGAAGTTTATTTCTAGAGGAAGAAGGGACAAGTGGGTAACAAAGACAACCGAAAGTGCGTAAGTGAGTATAAGAAGGAGTACGATTGTAGAGAATTTGAGTCGGTGAAAGAAGACTAAGATTTTTGTGAGGGAGAATATTTAAAAGATAGGTCGCATGAGCAAGAGCATGAGGCCAGAAAGAATGAGAGCAAGAAGCATGTGTTAGAAGAGTGCGAATTATATTATTGATTGTTCGAATCGTTCGTTCAGATTTACCGTTTTGGGAGGAAGTATGTGGACATGAAAAACGGAATTGCATACCATTATTGTTAAAAAAATCATGAAAATGACTATTGTTATACTCACCACCATTATCACACTGAAAAGTTTTGATATCTTTTTCAAATTGAGTACGTACGTAATTTCGGAATGTGAGGAACACAGAAAAAACTTGAGATTTATTTGCTAAGGGAAAAGTCCACAGAAAATTAGAATAATCATCTAGGAAAAGAACATAATATCTATAGCCACTAGAACTTAGAACAGGAGATGTCCATATATCACTATGAATAATATCAAACGGCATTGATGACATATTTTTAGAAGCATAAAAAGGCAATTTAATATGTTTCCCAAGCACACAAGAATTGCAAATAGAAAAATCAACATTTTTAGGACAAGAAATAAAATTATTAGTTCGAAGATTGTCTAAAATTTGAGGACCAGGATGGCCCAATCTATTGTGCCAAACTGAAGGAGATAAAACAGAAGCATTTAAAGCATAAGAAGACTCTGAAGAGGAGGATGTGACTGGATATAAATCACCGGTGCTATTACATCTCATAATAGGGATCCCCGTGCGCAAGTCCTTCACAGAGAAACCAACAGGATCAAATTCAACGGACACATTATTATCAATAGCAAATTTCCGCACAGATATAAGGTTTTTGATTAATCTAGGGGCATGTAAAACATTGTTCAATTCTAGGGTTTTGTTGTTTGTTTTTAAGGATGCATTACCAAGACCGATAACAGGAATACAAGTGCCATTACCTACTACGATACTCGTGTTAGGACTCTTATTTAAATAAGATGTGAGTTTACCTCCATCCCCGCTCATGTGAGAAGTGGCGCCGGTGTCCATATATATACACAAGATATATGTGTGATTAGGGAGAGAAATTTTAGGAGAGAGTTTTTAGGAAAGAAATTAGGCTCTGATACCATAATAATGTAGAATCCTTGCCTTTCCATTCATTGATAATGTGATATATATACACAAGATATATGTGTGAACATGATAATTACAAATCAATTATATTCCTAAATTACAGCAGAAATATCCATATCTAATAAAGTATTTTACCAAACTAATTCACGGTTGGTCTACAACGAGTTTAACTGAAACCATCTTTTTTCTTGCACAGATACTACATATATAATGTTAATTTGTTTCCAGCTGAAGGCAGACATGTACATTTGCTTAGATATGGTTTTCCATTCATATTTCTGGCTATCATTCTTTTCTTTATTGAAGTACAGTAAGGAAAGTCCTTTAGTATCTATTCTATTTTTCAAGTTCAAGTTATTATTTTAGTTACTACTATTGAATGATGTACTGTTATTGTTTGACATTATTGAATTTTATGACTGTAAACTTTGGAAAATAAAAAACCTATCCTGTGCTTTATATTTATTGAATACTGAAATGGGGATTTAATTCGTTGCTTTTGGATTGAATTTTCATGTGCGTATTATGTATCGAAGTGAATCCGGATTTACTCTATGGAATCCATTCACCCCGCCAGTATAGGGATCTTCCTGATTATCCTTTCGAAATGTCAGCTAACTTTGAATGATACAAAATAATTGGGGTTGGGTTTGGGTTGCGATGATTCTATTGATGACTCAAGGCTTTTTTTTATGGTATATGTTTAGCGAAAACTTGAATTAAAAGTTATAAGTTTGAATTTACAGGTTAAAATCAAATATTCAGAGAAGGATAGAGGATTTCCCTTTAAAAAAATTGATGTATGCCTTGGTGTTCTTAGAATTAGTTACTTTGCAAATAGTAGTCTGCATTGCTTATGCACATTTAATGGATTGAAATTAGAGATTGCGGCATTTGATATGAGAAAAGAGGAGGTGTTCTCCTTAGTTCCTCAACATGTTTGCCCAATCAACTCAATGATAATTAGGAAGATCCCGGTGAATGGATTCCAAACAAACTGAAGTATCTAATAGACTAGCAACTAAGTTGGAATTATAACCAAACAAACTGAAGTATCTAATAGACCAACTAAGTTGGAATTATCACCAAACAAACTGAAATATCTAAAGACCAGCAAATCAACAAAAATGTCTTTTGGCCATATAAATTAAAAATGTTAAAAAGGATCATTTGCAAATGCTGAGATGAGAATTTGAGGCGATGAGGATGAAAGAGACGGAGGCCGTTATTGTCATCTCGAGTAAAATCTATCATTAATCAAATGCAACAATATGGTGATAAAATTGAAGAGTCTAGAATTGTTGAGAAAATTTTACGATCACTACAATCAAAATTTGATTACGTAGTGGTGGCAATGAAAGAATCTAGAGATATCAGCACAATGACTATAGATGAAATGATAAGGTCGTTACAAGCACGTGAAGAATGATTCGAGAAGCGTAGAGAAGAATCAACAGAACATGTCTTGGCAATAAAGACTTTGTTTAAAGAAAACAAAAGCAGCCGAGATAGAAGCCAATCTAGAAGAGGACGTGGCAGACGTCGAGGAGGAAATCAAAGAGGAAGAGGACATGGAAGAAACCAAGGAAGAGGTGACAACAGCTACAACAACCACGAAAGAAACACGCAATCCACAAGAGGTAGAGGCCAAGGACGTGGGCGTGGATTCAGAAGAGGAAACTGGAGGCCGAATGAAGGACGTGGCAAGTCTAATGTTCAATGTTTTAATTGCTCCGAGTACGGTCACTATGCAGCAGAATATTGGAGTCCCCTCAAGGAGAAGACATCCAACAATATTCATGATGAGGAAGTAACATGCACCGTGTTATTTACCTATGAAGGAGAAGAAAATCATGAAAATAACATATGGTACCTTGATAATGCAGCAAGTAACCATATATATATGGTGATAAGCAGATGTTCATAGAGCTGGATAAATTTGTTAATGGTAATGTTGTATTTGCAGATTCATCCAAAGTTCCCATCACTGATAGAGGAACAATTCTCATTCGGTTGAAAAATGGCACTCACCAATTTATCGACAATGTTTATTATGTTCCAAACATGAAAAGTAATATTCTGAGTTTGGGATGATTTTTTGAGAAAAAAAATATGAAGTTCATATGAAAGAACGAAAACTACTCATTTTGAACGAGCAAAAGGAGTTGATTGCATGAGTACTGTTACCGTCGTAATTTATAGCATTTTTAGTATCTAATTACTAGTTATTTTGTACCATTTTAATAAATTTTAATAATATTTTTTGTATATTTTTTTCATTTTATGTTTCTAAGCCACTTTATGTGTTTTTAGGCACTTTCGTAAGGTTTTCGGCACAAATAACCAAGTCGGGACTTAAGGCAACAACTCGGGAGTAAAAGGAACCAGAAAAAAGGAGTTTTAGTGATATCAGTATACACTTCGTCGCGGATGGATGTTATAAGATAAAAGTCCAATGGTTCACACTGTGACAGATTTGATACATTTTCGTATTTTCAACGTATCTTCCTCATACGGACTCGAATTGAGGCGATTCAAAATGCATTGGAAAGCTAAGAAAAAGATGAAAAAGTGACTAATAATAACTTCTCCAAATTTGAAGTGTATCAGGCCTAGAAAATTATCCAAAGTTGATGAACATGTTGAAGCCTATGATTTATTTCCCACCTTTACACATTTCAACTCCTAAATTGTCAAAGTCTTTCACTATCCTCTCTTAAAGGCTAAATTCAGAAGATTAGGGAGTGAGAGGCCATAAGGAGACTTGGTCTTTGGACTTATGTGTGCCATTTTACTATAAAATGAGACATTGGGAGCCATTTGAAGACACACCAAGCTTAGGCTTAATTCCTTCCTCTATAATGTTATTTTGCTGATTTTTCTCTCAAAAAATCAGTTGTTTGTGTTGTTGTAATTGTTCTTATTGTTCTTAAAGTGTTGTTTGTGCAAAAGTTCATCCAATAAAAGTAAGTTTCAAGTTACCGAACAAGTTCGTTCGACAATCGTCATTACAGATTCTTCTAAACTTTAATCTCTTTTATTATTATGAACTCCATTATCTATCTTTCTAAGGTGTGTTTTAATCTAATCATGGGCTAAAACCCCCTTAACTAAGGCTAAAAGCGGATCTTAACCTTAATTATGTGGTAATTACATTTAACCTATTTAAGCTATGTTTATCCTTTTTGAGAACTAACTTATGATTCTTAGTGCTTGTAGGAGATTGGCCAACTTCCTATTTGAATATAATTAATTGTTTATGTTGGCCGTGATTAAATTGATTAATCAAAATTCATAAGTTGGACTTAATGACCATTTAGTGTGGCTTATTGGTTTTCCAAGGTTTTTCATGAATCTTATTACAAATCTTAGATTTATTACTCGAGCCGGACCAAGGGAAAGTAATAAATCGAAGATTTGGAACTAAGAAAACTTAATGCTTCTTTGGATTAATTACTTGAGATAGACCAAGGGAAAGTAAATTGAAAGTTTAGAACTAATTACTCGAGCGGTTTTTTCTTGAATCTTAAGTAATCATTTTAGCCGGACCAAGTTAAAGTAGATTAAAAAGGTTTAGTTTAATAAAACTTAATGCTTCTCTTGATTAATTACTTGAGCCGGACTAAGGGAAACTAATTAGTCGAGAGTTTAGAACCAATCTCGAGAACTATTAGTTAATAAGAAAAATCGTCATCTTAAAAATGATAAAACAACTTAAAAGGGGTTAAGTGTTATTACCAAGCAAATAGGTTAAGTGAAGTTAGAAGCCTTAGTTTCTTTCATTATAAGTATTCTCTCATCTAATTTTGTATAATTTTCATTTCATTTCTTGCTTAAATCTTAGTTTGGTTGTCCAACAAACTCTACCATTTGATTGTTAAATAATAGATAATAAGCAAAGAGATTAGTACTTATAATCACCACCCTTGTGGAAACGATACTCTACTTTCACTTTATTACTTGATACACGACTAAGGTATATTTACCTTCACATGCACGTATACGTAAAATGCGCATCAAGTTTTTGGCGCCGTTGCTGGGGATGGATGACTTGTAATATTAATCTAGTCGAACTTCTATTAATTTAAACGTTTTTTTTTAAATATTTTAATCTTTTTCTTCACATTTTTTTAATGGGTTTCAGCTCATTCTACTCAAATTGGGAGGACGAATATCAATATGATGGTCCAAATTCACCACAACATATCGGTGATTCTTAAAAAATTATTGAGAAACTAATGATTGATTTTATTTCTTCAAAAAAAATCAATATGATGGTTCCTATACTTTAATAAGAGATGTTTGCATTAAACACAATCTACTAATTGATTTAATTGCAGATATATCAATTAGAGAGTTTGATTCAGATGACCGGATTGAAGTATTTATTTTAAATAAGCCCGATCATGATAATTTTATCGATAGTTCTTTGGAGCCAATACTAATGGAGAATAATGACCGTCCAACCAAAAGAGAAGAGTTGAAAATTTTAAAATCTACGACAGAGGAGTTCGAGATAATCCCGACTCAAACATTTTATGTGTTATATGACTTGCCACGGAAGTAAAAAAGGGAGAAATCGAAACCCGTACATAATTTTTTTAAATTTATATCGTGGATTTTATTTAGTTATCTCCAATCTGACAGTCCAATGTGCATTTACATGATTTCTATTAAAGAATTTGGATTCCTCATACGACTTCATACGTTCACATAAAAAGAGAAGTATAAGTCGAGCTGATTGACATTAAATTTAGCGCTTGTGTTAGGCATGAAATTGACTACATTTTAACGTATTAATTATAATAAATTAAGGGTGTTTTTATGTTTTATTACAAGAAAGAAGGTCTTATAGGTGCTTTTGTGCAGATAAGGAAAGATTAATCCGAACAGTCTAGAAGCAGCCTGTTTCGCACATACCATGAGGAGTGAAGCCATTCTTTGATCCAGCGGTCAAACGCCGGAACTTCTGATGACGGACAGCGATAAGAGGGGAAGTAGGTGTGGCAGTAGCAGCAGGCAAAAAAGCGGATAAGTGCAGTTCTAAAGCAACAAGATGACATGAAATTTCAACCCTTGAGTGTTCAAGAAAAGGATCTTCACTACTTTTAGCATTTTAGATTTATGAACAATTGACTTGGGATTGTAATATTTTGATCGGATACTTTTGGTACCGTATTGACCCTGGCCTTTCCTTTAAATAGATATAGTAAGGAAAGAAAAGGGATTGCATTTTTTTTGTGAAACAAAAATATAGACTTTTGACCGAGAGGAACGCTCTCGAGAAAGAAAACTCCATAGATGGAGTTCCACAGCTTTGAACTAGCAGATTGCTCACTCGCCTGTCTGAGTGAGTAGTCCTTTTGAATAGGCTCGGCCAGTTGGGGCTGGTGATGTAAGTTTCTTAAGTCTATTAATGAATGAATGGTGTTAATTTATGAAGTGTTTGATGAGGCTTATTATTTCAGTGCTCATGCATATATGCTTGTGTTAGATGAATGATAGGACACTGCTTTCATCTTCACTGAACTCTCTATCAAACATCCAACCCCGAAGCATAAATGTTAGGTGGTAGTATCAAGGGTTTTCTCATTTGAAATGCTACTTAGATCTTAATGCAAGAAAGAACAAACCTTTAGGACGTTGTTGGTTTTAGTAAGTCTTAGAATCTTAAGAACACACAAGAGCTGCCTTAAGTGAGCATTAAAGCAGAAACCTTAACTTCATTTGCATCATTCATGACTGATTAGGCTGTTTAGGAACTTAAGGTAACCTGTTCCGCTGTGCTTAGCCTGTTCTACTTGTTTATCATCATCAAGTAGTCATTTTTATTTGCTTAGAAGTAGTACGTAGTGCTGTTTAGTGCTGTTACTAACAAATCTCAACAAACATCAATATAAAGAAGTCACATATAACGAACACCTTGTTCTGCAGCGTTTTTCTAGTAAATTTTGGTCCTCAATCCTTGTGGAGACGATACTTGACTTATCACTTTATTACTTGTATCTAGTGCACTTGCTAGAGTTTATTCTTGAGACGACAAGTTTTTGACGCCGTTGCTAGGGATTGAAAGCAATAAAATTTAGGGTAAATTCCAAAAAAAACCCGTGTGGTTTGATGTTGTTCCAAAAAAACCCTTGTGGTTTGTTAATACAAAAAAAAGGACCGTGGTTTGCGCTGTTACCCAAAAAACGGAAAAGGACTTAACACCGTTAATAAGCTGGCGTGGCACAGGGGTAAAGTTGGAAAAATCAAATTTTTTTTATTTTTTTCTTTTTCCACTCTCTCTCCTCCTTCTTCTTCTTCTTCTTCTTCTTCTTCCTCCTCCTCCTCCTCCTCCTCCTCCTCCTTCTTCTTCTTCTTCTTCTTCTTCTTCTTCTTTTCTTCTTCTTCTTCTTCTTCTCTCTCTTCTTCTTCTTCTTTTTTTCTTCTTTTTTTTTCTTCTTTTTTTTTAATTTCCAGAATTCTGGAATTTTCCAGAATTCTGGACGTCTGAAATCCAGACGTAACGTCTGGATTTCAGACGTTCAATGTCTGAAACCCAGACGTTAACGTCTGGATTTCAGACGTTGAACGTCTGGATTTCAGACGTTCAACACGTCTGAATCCAGACGTTGAACGTCTACCTTGAACGTCTGGATTTCAGAATTAAAAAAAAATAGAAGAAGAAGAGAGAGAGAGAGAGAGGAAGAAGAAGAGAAGAGAGAGAGAAGAAGAAGAAGAAGAAGAAGAATAGGAGGAGGAGAGGAAGAAGAAGAAGAAGAAGGAAGAAGGATGAGAGAGAGTGGAAAAAGAAAAAAGAAAAAGAAAAAAATAAAAAAAATTCGATTTTTCCAACTTTACCCCTGTGCCACGTCAGCTTTTTAACGGTGTTAAGCCCTTTTCCGTTTTTCGGGTAACGGCGCAAACCACAGTCCTTTTTTTTGTATTAACAAACCACAAGGGTTTTTTTGGAACAACATCAAACCACACGGGGTTTTTTGGAATTTACCCTAAAATTTATATGAAATTTTCTGTTAAAACAAGGTGTTTTTAATCTGTTTGCTACATAGTGCAGCCAGAAGGAGTTCTCTATCTGTTTATGCGCAGAGTTGGACCTCCTGTTTTTCATATCGATCTCGAATTACAGATAACGTGTAGACGAAACTGAGCGGGAGCTCGACGTGAAAGACAAAGAGAGCGACAAAGAGAAAGAAGGATGGCTAGAAGGGTGTCGCCTGAACAACCAGTCCAACCAAATCAGGAAGAAGAAGGAGAAAATAACAACCCTCCAGTGATGAGAATTAGAGACTATTCGAGACCGACCATGGAAGGACATTCGTCGTGCATCGTGTTGCCCAACGAAGGAAATAACATGTTTGAGGTGAAAGCATTTATGATACAAATGTTGCAAGCAGCAGTACAATTCAATGGATACCAATCAGAAGATCCAAACAGGCATATTCAGGAGTTCATCACATTGTGCAACACGTTCAAATCAAACCGAGGAGTTTCCGATGATGTGATCAGGCTCAAGCTGTTTCCTTTTTCTCTCAAGGACAAAGAAAAGAACTGGTTGAAAAACTTGCAGCCAGGGACGATCACCACTTGGGAAGAAATGGCCAGCACATTTCTGATGAAATACTTTCCACCGAGACAGGCTATTAAACTCAGAAATGAGGTATCCCATTTCGTGCAAGAAGAAGATGAATCCTTAGTCGAGGCATGGGAAAGGTACAAGGAACTACTTAGAAGGGTATCCAATCATGGCATCCCCATGTGGATGCAAGTGCAGAACTTCTACAATGGAGTCACCAACATTTATAAAATCCAGATATAGTCCATTGCTAATGGTAACCCTGAGGAGTGAAAGAAAAAGAGCAGGGAACGAAGATGTTGTGTCAAAACTAACCAGCCAAGTGGAACAGCTTGCAAGACAGCTCAACAAGATAAATGTGTCGTCAATTCACAACGAACCCCCGTTCAACGATACATGTGATTTTTGTGGAGGGCTTCATTTCAACATCAACTTCCCTGGAGTTAAACAAGGAAAAGGTGAACAGGCAGAATGTGATTATGCATAGTATAATCAAAGAAATCCACCAAACCCATACTGAAACACCTATAACCCAGCCAGAAGAAATCATCCGAATTTCGGATGGACAGGCCAGCCTAATCAGCAGGAATAACCAAGGTATCCGGAACAACCAAGATATCAGCAATAGCAAGGAGGACACTACCAGAGGCAACCTCAGCAGCATTATAAACAACCTGTTCCACCAAAGGGAGATGTAGAACCAGACATGAAGACAATGATGATGCAGTTCATGAAGCAGACACAAGCATCAATTAAAAATCTAGAGACACAAGTCCATCAACTCACTGCATCTACGTCAAAGGGAAAAAGGGATAATGCCAAGTAACACAGAGCCAAACCCCAAAGGCGATTTCATGGCCATCACTCTGAGATCTGGTAAGCAAACTCAACCAACTGTATCTACTGATGAAAATACTGAGTGTGCAAGAACCTCTAAAAATGCTGAAGGTGAGCAGGAACAAACTGTTCCTAGTCAAGAAGAACCCGTCAGGGTAGAATTAACCAGTGATCGAGACCAGAAGGAACAAGGAAAGAAGTATAAGCCACCTCCACCCTATGTTCCACATGTACCTTATCTGACGAGGTTAATAAACAAGAAGCTGGAAGAACAAAATTCTAAGGTGCTAGACACCTTGAGGAAGTTGCACATAAACATTCCCTTCGTGGAAGCACTTGCCCATATGCCGTCATATGAAAAATTCCTGAAAGATATCTTGTCAAACAAGAAAAAGTTGGAGAACATCTCGATGATCCAACTAAATAGGGACTATTCTTCAATACTCTAGAACAAGCAGCAATGGAGTTTTTATATTCCCTGTTCGATTGGCAAGTTAAATATTGAAAATGCGCTATGTGACCTAGGAGCTAACATAAACCTTATGCCATATTCTATGTATGCTAAACTATGACTAGGAGAACCATAACCAACCAGAATGTCTATTCAGTTGGTCGATCGTAGTATGTTACCCTAGGGGAGTTGTGGAAGATGTCTTGGTCAAAGTGGGAAAATTCATATTACCTGTTGATTTTATCATAATGGACATAGATGAGTATTGAAACACCTTTCCACAATATTTTGATTTGACAAAATTATTTAAGTATAATTAAATATTCTATAACACATTAAGTTTAAATGCTTTGATTTATTGTTACTAATGTGTTTGTTCAATGTTGAGTTTATAATTGTTATAAGACATAAAGATCATAAGGCCCAAGCCCTATATGGAAGTCAAAGCCCAAGTCAAACAAGGCCAAGGCCACTCAGCCCGCGTGTTTCAAAACGCTGCCGTTGAATATTGAAACGCAGCTCACCAATGAAGGATCGAGAAGATCCACGTAGACAACTTCGGTATGAAGCTGCTGAGCTGTCTCGACAAAACGTACAAGACAACCGCTGACTACAAAGCAACTTCCGGACCAAGTATTTCCTCTGTTGGTAAAGAACAGAAGACGCAGGAAGCTGTCTGTTTGACATTACCCGATTTGGAGGAACATACTGCCACACTGACCGAAGAACAGAAGATGCTGGAATCTGATTGGCTAAGAGAACTACTGAACAGACTGAGTGAAAGCGACATGAAGCCGTTTTCCTCCAACGGTTATTTCGAAATTCAAAATAACCAGAAGCTCTCACAGCTCTCTATAAATAGAGCATTCAGAATCCACATTCAATAGAGAACTTTGAGCAAAAGCCATTACGCTGATCAAACGTGTACAAAAGTTCTTCATCAAAAGCAAAGCAAATTCTTACACCACAAGCTTAGTCATTTGTGTAAAAGTCTAGAGTGATTGATCCTCAATCATCTAAGGTGTTCTAGCAATTGTTGTTTAGGACAAATCTTAATCATTTCTAGGAATAGAAAGGAGAGGCTGAGTACTCGGTTTTAAGTACTCAGCGGAGAGATTAGGATTGAGTAGAAGTATAGAGGAAGGTACTCTTGTCATACTCAATTGCTGATATTGTAAAAGGTTTGAGGCTCTACCTTTAAAGAGCTCAGTAGAGGATTTGAAATCTCGGAAGTGTTCCGGGGACAGGACGTAGGCTTAGAAGAAGCCGAACCTGGATAAATCTGTTGAGTGAAGTATTTCTAAACCTTAACTCCTTATTTATATTGCTTGCTTAAAACAAACTAAAACTGACCAAGTAAAAGAGGTCAAGCTGAGTTGTGCGCTGCCAACGAATTAGTTCAGGAATAGACTCTAAGTGCTATTTCCTGACCTAAGCAACGGAACTGACCTAGTCACTAGTTGACTAAGCCAGAGTCTTGTCGATTGATCAGCGCCGCTGTCATAAAATATTTTCTTAAGAAAAAGAAATTTGCCCTAATCTTTAAAAAAGGTCAAATAGTTCCTAACCCCCCCCCCCCTTTGGAACTATATTTGCAACCTTACAAGGGACCAACAAGTGGTATCAGAGCCTAAAAGCTCATTACTAAAGGTCTAACAACCTTGAGTTGATCCATATCATGGGTGAAAACAGCACTCGGTTTCTACCTGGAAACCAGACAACTCAGATATTACCTGAGGGGCTGTCCATTACAAGGCCTCCCCTATTCTTCGGGTCAAACTATACCTTTTGAAAGAATAGGATGAAGAACTTCATTCAAGCTACAAACATGAGTGCCTGGCTATCTATAGTCCAAGGCCCGTTTGTACTTGTGAAAGTTGTTGCTGGCCAGTCAGTTGTTAAAGCTGAGGTTGAATGGACAGAGGATGATCTCAAGAAGCTACAAAATCATGCTTCGGCTATCAATATGCTTCACTGTGCGCTCGATGCTGCAGAATACAACAAAATCTCAGGTTGTGAGTCGGCACAAGAGATCTGGAAGAAGCTGGAAGTCACCTACGAGGGAACAAACAAAGTAAAAGAATCCAAGGTGAATCAGCAGATGAGACTGTACGAGCTGTTCGAGATGAACAATGATGAGGGCATCTCAGACATGAACGCAAGGTTCATCAACATCATTAATGAGCTCAAGAGACTTGGGAAAATCTTCACTGAGGAAGAACAAGTCAAAAAGATACTCAGGAGCCTTCCAAAAGACTGGCAAGCAAAGAAGACAGCAGTTGAGGAAGCTCAGGATTTAACCACCTACAAATATGACGAACTCATCGGTTCATTGCTGACCCATGAGATATCCATGAAAAACTTTGAGGTGAAGGAAAAATCTGATGACAAGAAGCAGAAGTCACTTGTCATGAAGGCTGACTCCACTGATGGGAGTTCAACTGATGATGAGGAGATGGCCATGTTCACAAGAAAGATGAAGAGGCTGTTCAGGAAGAACGACAAATACTCTAAAAAGCCTTACAAAAAGTTTGATAAGTATAAGGCTGACTCAAGCGACAGCAAATACAGAAAGGAAAGCTCAAAGCCCATTACATGCTTTGAGTGCCATCAAGATGGCCATATTAAGTCAAACTGCCCCACGCTGAGGAAAGACAAGAAAAGTGGGAAGAAGGCAATGGTGGCTACTTGGAGTGACAGTGATGAATCTTCATCAACAGAAACTGAGGCCACCGAGTCAGCGAAGATATGCTTTATGGCTGACGAACTTGCTGAGCCATGCATTTCTGAGCATGCTGACCAATCTGATGAGTCAGATAATGAAGAGCAATCTAATGAGGTAATCTCACTCTCTCAACTCAGAAATGAAATGGGTAACGCCCTGAGTGATCTCTATACACTTGTTAAAAAGTGTAACAGGAAGATTAAAGCACTCAACCGGCGCTGTGATGAAGTAGAAGAGGTCAAACTGAGTGACCTCAGATATCTTCTTCAGGACAACTCAGTTTTGCATGAAAATATGAAAACCATTCATGAGTCTCTCTCTGAAGTCCAGTCAGTTTCAAAGAAACTGAGGAAGGATGTCACAACCATTCAGAACCAATTAAAGGTTCCAAACAAAAACAATTTTCCGCTGAGAACTCAGTATCAAGGTACACAGTACCAAGGTACTCAGCAGAGACGAAATCCCCAGCGAAGAGTCCAATGTGACTTTTGTGGGAAGTTAGGACACACTACTAAAGTGTGCTGGCACGCTCAGCACTGGGGTGCTGATAAGTCAGTAAAAAATCCTAAACAGAAGGTCAGTTGTGACTTCTGTGGAAAGAATGGCCATACTGTCCATGTATGTCGCCATAAAATAAAATATGATGCTATACCTGTTGCACCTAACAAGTCAGGACCCAAAAAGAATTGGGTACCTAAAAGTAACTAGTTATAATGCAGGTAAGCCTGAGATGTGCCGAGAAGTCAAAGATGTGGTATATTGACAGCGCATGCTCAAGGCATATGACGGGTGATGAAACTCAGTTCATCACGTTTGAACGTAAACGAGGAGGGAGTGTAAGTTTTGGAGACAACAAGAAGGGTAAGATAGTAGGCTCAGGAATCATCGGAGGTAACCCTACTATTGAATCTGTCTCCCTAGTCAGCGGACTCAAATATAACTTACTCAGCGTAGCTCAGCTATGTGACAATGGGAGAAAAGTTATATTTGATGCTACTGGATGTAAAATATACGAGGGTAAAACTGATGATTTAATTTTAACTGCCCCTCGGATAGATAATGTCTTCATGTTGAACCTAGAAAAGAAGTTTTCAAAAACTGTATGCTTAGTCACAAAGGAAGAAAATTCCTGGCTATGGCACAGGAGACTTGGTCATGTAAGCAGGGACCTCCTGGCCAAATTAGCAAGAAAGCAATTGGTTGAGGGACTGCCTGAACTTAAATTTCAAAAAGACCAACTATGCCACGCTTGCCAAGCTGGAAAACAAACCAAACAATCTTTTCATAGTAAAAACATTGTCTCAACTAAACGTCCGTTAGAGTTACTACACTTGGATCTCTTTGGTCCAGTCCAGCCGCTG
This sequence comes from Euphorbia lathyris, assembly GCF_963576675.1. NCBI lineage: Eukaryota > Viridiplantae > Streptophyta > Magnoliopsida > Malpighiales > Euphorbiaceae > Euphorbia > Euphorbia lathyris. The sequence continues at coordinate 72,009,238 of NC_088913.1, forward strand.
AGTCTGAGTGGAAGAAGATTTTCCTTGGTCATTGTAGATGACTTCTCTCGGTATACGTGGGTTATCTTGCTGACCAGCAAGGATGAGACCTTTGAGACATTTTCAAACTTGGTTAGAAAAATTGAAAATGAAAAAGACCTAAAATTAGCTCATATCCGTAGTGATAACGGTGGAGAATTCAAAAACCAAAAGTTTATTGAATTCTGTGAAGCCAGCGGCATTGACCACAATTTCTCTGCTCCTAGAACGCCTCAACAAAATGGGGTTGTTGAAAGGAAGAACAGGACTTTGGTTGAAATAGCCAGGACAATGCTGGATGAGCATAGGCTTCCAAAGTATTTTTGAGGAGAAGCTGTTAACACAGCATGCTATATTCTAAATAGGGCTCTAGTCAGACCTATACTTAAGAAAACCCCTTATGAACTTTGGAAAGGACGAAAGCCCAACATTGGATACTTTCGTGCCTTTGGCTGTAGATGTTTTATTTTGAATACCAAAGATAGCTTAGCCAAATTTGATTCAAAAGCTGATGAGGCTATCTTTCTAGGCTACTCAACAAACAGCAAAGCATACAGAGTTTTTAATAAGAGAACCCAAGTATTAGAAGAATCTATACATGTGCAATTCGATGAAACTGACCCTACAGGAAGATACCAGCCGCTGATAGAAGATGAACCAAACTTAGCACCTGCTGATCAAGAACCAGCTACTGAGTCCTTCACTAAACGGCTGACCAAGAGTAAGAGTGAACATAAAATTACTTTCACTGACCAATCTACTTCTGCAGAGAATGTTGAAACACGAGTAGAACAAGACATGAATCTACCCAAGAAGATAAGAGTCCCAAGAGGGCATTCAGAAAATGCAATTCTTGACTCAGCTGGAAATACGCTGATGACAAGGAATCAACTAAGGAAGTATCTCGGCAATGTAGCTTTCGTCTCAGTTCAGGAGCCGAAGAACTTTGCCGAAGCTGAGCATGACGAATTCTGGATGAATGCCATGCAAGAGGAACTCGACCAATTCAGGAGGAATAATGTATGGGAGCTAGTGCCACATCCAAGGAGCCAAAAGACCATTGGAACGAGATGGGTCTTCAGGAATAAGCTGGATGAACAAGGAAACGTAGTCAGAAACAAGGCAAGACTTGTAGCTCAGGGCTACAATCAGCAAGAAGGTATTGACTATGGTGAGACCTTTGCCCCAGTGGCAAGGCTAGAAGCAATTAGGATTTTATGTGCATATGCATCTTACATGAATTTTAAACTGTTTCAAATGGATGTTAAGAGTGCATTTCTTAATGGAGTAATAAACGAGGAGGTCTATGTAAATCAGCCTCCAGGGTTTGAGGATCCTAAGTTCCCAAACCACGTTTACAAACTCAAAAAGGCTCTGTATGGCCTCAAGCAAGCACCACGTGCTTGGTATGAGAGGCTGACCAACTTTTTACTGACTAGAAACTATGTCAGGGGTCAAGCTGATACAACCTTATTCATTAAGAGAAAGGGTAAAGATACCCTGCTGGCTCAAATATATGTAGATGACATTATATTTGGTGCTACTAATGAATCTATGTGCAAGGAATTTAGCAAGCAAATGCAGACTGAATTCGAAATGTCAATGATGGGAGAACTCAACTTCTTCCTTGGACTTCAAATTAAGCAAGGAAAGAATGGCATATTCATCAGTCAAGCTAAATATGCCAAGGAGATATTGAAGAAATATGAACTAGAACATTGTAAGCCAATATCCACTCCTATGGGCACTGACACTGTCCTCTGTGCTGATGAAAATGGTAAGTCAGTAGACAGCAAGTTGTACCGAGGTATGATTGGCTCTTTACTTTACTTAACAGCAAGTAGACCGGACATTCAGTTCTCAGTATGTTATTGTGCTAGATATCAGGCTAACCCTAAGGAATCCCATTACATAGCTGTAAAAAGGATCCTTAGATATTTGCAAAGCTCAGTTAATGCAGGTTTGTGGTATCCAAATACTCATGACTTTACACTCATTGGATACACTGACGCTGACTATGGCCGAGACAAGCTGGAAAGAAAAAGCACCTCTGGAGGATGCCATTTCCTAGGAAGTTGTCTTGTATCTTGGTTCAGCAAGAAGCAGGCGTCAGTAGCCCTGTCCACAACTGAAGCTGAGTACATTGCTGCTGGAAGCTGTGTTGCTCAAGTCCTATGGATTAAGCAACAACTTGAAGATTATGGTGTTCAAACAAAGACAATTGAAGTTAAATGCGACAACAAAAGTGCAATTGACCTCTCACAGAACCCAATCCAGCACAGCAGAATGAAGCATGTCAGCATAAGACATCACTTCATCAGAGATCATGTACTCAAGGAAGAAATCAAGCTGACTTATGTACCAACAGATGAGTAGCTCGCTGATATCTTTACAAAGCCTCTAGCACGAGAGAAATTCAGCATACTGAGAGAAGCCATTGGTATGTTTAATCCACTATCTTAAATTCCTAAGTAAAAATGTGATATGATGCATGCTGAATGAATGTTAACATGCTGAGTGTTTTAAAGAGTATCTGTCAAAATCACATGCCCAGAAATAAATGCACACTGAGTGAGTTATCTCATGCCGAGTAACTAACCTCTATAACTATCCGTTGAACAAAACTGACTACTCAGAATATGAAACGATTATATCAACAAACGCTGAGTAAAAGTAATTATTAGCATTTAATGCCACCACACGCGTAATGACACATGTACTGCGCATGCGCCGAATACGTCTTAAAGTGTCATAAATGTCAGATTTTCTGCCGATTGGACAACCCAAGGGCAAAACCGACCAAAATTCAAATGGAAATCCAAGTTAAAAATCTATAAATAGTGGATATTAACCCACTACCTTCTCTTCATGCGCACTGAACTTTAGAAAGCTTCAGAATTTTCCTTAAGCACTTAAGAGCTTCAGAACTTCAAAAAATGTCCTTAAACAAAAGTACCTTCTCTCCAACCCTCAAATCCACTGATCAGGCTGGTCCTTCAACTAGCATGGTAAGAAGGATGATCAAGGTACACTCTTGGGCCAAGAATCAAGAAGTACTAAGGAGTCGATACTTTCACTCTGGTTTCGTCTCTTCTGAGAAACCATTCTGTGAATGGATCAAAAAGAACAAATGGAAAGGTCTCTTCTCTCTTTCCGGACAAACCTATCCCACGATAGTGAGAGAGTTCTACTCCAACCTGCACGTTGATGCAGATGACTCTGACTACTTAGAGACCACAGTTAAAGGTCAAAAGATAGTGATAACTCCTGAATATCTAGCAACACTGCTAGATATACCAAATACAGGGATCCAGTTCAGGACAACAAAGGAGCCAATACCAAAAGCCATCGCAGAAAAGATGAAGGGGTTCTGTAAACCCAGAGACTACAAAGGAGAAGTACCCAGCACCTGCATGGGCAAAAATCAGAAGATGGTCCACTTCATGCTGACCAACTTCATCTTTCCTAAACTCAGCTCACCCTCATCCGCCTCCAACTTTGAACAATGCTTCATCTGGCACATGCTGACCAGCACTCCATTCAATCTCCCTGTCTTTCTGGTCAGAGCTTTTCAACGAAGTGGAAGGAAGCTCTGTTTGGGTTCTCTCATCACAAAGATAATACATGACAAGAATATAGAGACTGTAGGTGAAATAAGTTCATCAGGAAATGTTATCACTGCAGGTCTGCTGAATGGACTATCACATAGTCAACCCCTGAAAGGATATGACGGAAATGGAAGCACTGAGAAGGAGGATATTATGGCTGAGATTGAGCAACCCATTGGAGAAATGGAAAATCTAACAGATCTGGAGGATGCTATAGCTAATGTTATGGCTGAAACTGCTCAATCTGATGAGGGTACAGAACCAACACATGAACCTCAAACTGAGTATACTTCTACTGTGCCATCTGAGATTGCTCAAACTGAGAAGAAGAAGAAAAAGGGAACCTGCTCGAAGGATATTCGTACTGTCCCAAGAAAGGTAAGGCTAATGGAAAGCAACAAAAAGAAAGCTGATCAGGACCTAGCTGAGTCAGCTCAGAAGAAAATGAGAACAGAAGAAGAAACTGTTCTTGAGCCCTACATTACCCAAGAGGGTTCTCCACAAAAACAAGCCTCTGTTCCTCAAAGTGAGAAACAAGCCAAAACCCCTGCTAGTCCAAAAGAAGCTCAAATCCCACCTCCAACTCAATACCAGAGCAACTCAGCACCTGAAGTCAACACACCCCATAGTCCTGATGCTACTCAAGGCACTCAGTGCGAGCCCACTTCTACCAAATTTGCACACCTAGGTGCTACTGAATCAGGACGGCGTGTCATTGCCTCAGTTAACACTCTGCTTCAAGAACAAGTTCATTCTCCACCATACCATAACCAGTCCACTCAAGATCAGTCCTCTCATCCATCTGTAACTCACCAAATTCTGCGTGAAATCCATGACTTGATCAACCATTTCTCTTCGGTTCAGATGCAGCAACCAACCCAAGCTCAAATGACCAAAATGACCGAACTCATGTTGACTATGGTCAATCACATGAATTCTTTGGAGGGTCAAATTCGTCTGCTGCAAGAACTCACCAAGTCCACTGCCCCATCCGTCAATTTGCCTACTGCTGCTGGCAAAACGGGGGAGAAAAGTGGGAATTCAGGAGAAGGAACTCAACGTTAGAAGTTAGGGAAGAAGTTAATTTGCTCTGTCTGTCCTTATCTTTTTTTTAAAAGCAATTCAAATTCAATATGCCTAACTTCTTTTGTTATTTATCCTTCAAATGCTAAGTATTATCTGAATGCATGCTGCGTAAAAATTAATGTTTGAACTTGTCTAATATAAATCATTGAACAAATAAATTACTCAGCGCTCTTGTACTATACAAATCTTCCGCTGAATACTGAGTAAAATAGAATATGTCCCATAAGCTGACCTATACTTGAAAACTGACCTTAGACTTATTCAATTAAACCTTAAAATGTTTAGAGTAAAATTAAGTCAGTAGCTCAGCCCTTACGGGGGAGTTTTCTTAATCAAATGGGTCAACTATCATGGGGGAGCTCAAAGCTGAGTTCCTTACTGAATAGTTTTGCCAACATCAAAATGGGGGAGTTTGTTGAAACACCTTTCCACAAGATTTTGATTTGACAAAATTATTTAAGTATAATTAAATATTCTATAACACATTAAGTTTAAATGCTTTGATTTATTGTTACTAATGTGTTTGTTCAATGTTGAGTTTATAATTGTTATAAGACATAAAGATCATAAGGCCCAAGCCCTATATGGAAGTCAAAGCCCAAGTCAAACAAGGCCAAAGCCACTCAGCCCGCGTGTTTCAAAACGCTGTCGTTGAATATTGAAACGCAGCTCACCAATGAAGGATCGAGAAGATCCACATAGACAACTTCGATATGAAGCTGCTGAGCTGTCTCGACAAAACGTACGAGACAGTCGCTGACTACAAAGCAACTTTCGGACCAAGTATTTCCTCTGTTGGTAAAGAACAGAAGACGCAGGAAGCTGTCTGTTTGACATTACCCGATTTGGAGGAACATACTGCCACACTGACCGAAGAACAGAAGATGTTGGAATCTGATTGGCTAAGAGAACTGCTGAACAGACTGAGTGACATGAAGCCGTTTTCCTCCAACGGTTATTTCGAAATTCGAAATAACCAGAAGCTCTCACAGCTCTCTATAAATAGAGCATTCAGAATCCACATTCAATAGAGAACTTTGAGCAAAAGCCGTTACGCTGATCAAACGTGTACAAAAGTTCTTCATCAAAAGCAAAGCAAATTCTTACACCACAAGCTTATTCATTTGTGTAAAAGACTAGAGTGGTTGATCCTCAATCATCTAAGGTGTTCTAGCAATTGTTGTTTAGGACAAATCTTAATCATTTCTAGGAATAGAAAGGAGAGGCTGAGTACTCGGTTTTAAGTACTCAGCGGAGAGATTAGGATTGAGTAGAAGTATAGAGGAAGGTACTCTTGTCATACTCAATTGCTGATATTGTAAAAGGTTTGAGGCTCTACCTTTAAAGAGCTCAGTAGAGGATTTGAAATCTCGAAAGTGTTCCGGGGACAGGACGTAGGCTTAGAAGAAGCCGAACCTGGATAAATCTTCTGAGTGAAGTATTTCTAAACCTTAACTCCTTATTTATATTGCTTGCTTAAAACAAACTAAAACTGACCAAGTAAAAGAGGTCAAGCTGAGTTGTGCGCTGCCAACGAATTAGTTCAGGAATAGACTCTAAGTGTTATTTCCTGACCTAAGCAACGGAACTGACCTAGTCACTAGTTGACTAAGCTAGAGTCTTGTCGATTGATCAGCGCCGCTGTCATAAAATCTTTTCTTATGAAAAAGAAATTTGCCCTAATCTTTAAAAAAGGTCAAATAGTTCCTAACCCCTCCTTTGGAACTATATTTGCAACCTTACAAGGGACCAACAATGAGGACCTGCATGTTCCTATTATCCTAGGTAGACCGTTCTTAGCAACGGGTAAAACATTGATAGATGTGGGAGAGGGACAACTATTTTTGAGAATTAATAGGGAGGAAATCATTTTCAAAATGAATGAGGCGATGAGACGAGCTAACACTAGTGATGACACATGTTGTTTCTTAGATGATTTTCAAAGTCTTTCCACTTTGCAGGAACAGGGACACTCTAGAGACTCTCTTGGGAGAAGAGGCGAATTTATGTGAAGGAACAAGTTGTTCCATTGAATCCAACTTGCCTACACCTCCTCTAGATCCCACTGTTCCCACTCATCAAGAACCGCCTGAAATACCCACTGTGTCATTGTCTAAACCCGAACTAAAAGCTTTACCCTCACACCTCGAGTATGCATTCCTGGAACCACCCAGCGAAAGCCCAGTGATCATATCTTCAAAGTTAACTCATGATCAGAAAGCTCAACTCATGGAGGTGCTGTGAAGAAACAAGGATGCAATTGCATGGAAAATTGATGACATCAAGGGTATTAGCCCAACAGTCTGTGTTCACGGAATTCTGATGGAGAAGGATCACAAGCCATATATCCAGCCACAGTGCAGATTGAACCCCCATATGAAGGAGGTCGTGCGAAAAGAGGTGATCAAGCTGCTGGATGCCGGAATTATTTACCCCATTTATGATAGTGTATGGACAAGCCATGTTCATGTTGTGCCAAAGAAAGGAGGAACCAAAGTGGTTCTCAACGAGAAAGATGAGTTGGCCCCCACGAGAACCATAACAAAATGGCGTGTTTGTGTGGATTACCGGAAGCTCAACGAAGCCACAAGGAAGGATCACTTCCATTTGCCCTTCATTGATCAGATGCTAAAACGGTTAGCAGGGTATGCATTTTATTACTTCCTTGACGGATATTCAGGGTACAATCAGATTGCAATCCACAGTGAAGATCAAGAGAAGACAACTTTCACGTGTCCTTATGGGACATATGCCTATAGACGCATGCCATTTGGATTGTGCAATGCCCCAGCTACGTTTCAAAGATGCATGATGTCTATATTTCATGATATGGTGGAGCGGACTGTGGAGATCTTCATGGACGACTTCTCTGTTTATGGAAACTCTTTTGGGAAATGTCTGAATAACCTCGAGGTTGTGCTTGTGCGATGCAAGGAGACCCACTTAGTCTTGAAATGGGAAAAATGCCACTTCATGGTTACTGGTGGAATCGTTCTCGAGCATAAAATTTCTGAAAAGGGGATGGAAGTAGACAAAGCTAAGGTAGAATTAATAGAGAAACTGGCTGTTCCAACTAATGTAAAGGATGTGAGAAGTTTCCTTGGGCACGCAGGGTTCTACCGAAGGTTTATCAAAGATTTTTCGAAGATCGCGCTACCTTTGTCAGCTTTGCTACATAAAGATGTAGAATTCTCCTTTGATACAAGCTGTCTAAAAGTGTTTGAACTGTTAAAAGGCAAGCTGATCAACTCGCCCATACTGGCAAGACCCGACTGGGAACAGCCGTTTGAGATGATGTGTGATGCTAGCGATACATGTGTGGGAGCTGTTCTTGGGCAGAGGATTGAGAAGAAGTTCAGGCCTATCTATTATGCAAGCAAAACATTAACCGAGACCCAACAGAACTATACTACTACCAAGAAGGAGCTCCTTACAGTAGTGTATGCTTTCGACAAATTTCGCCCTTATCTGGTTCTGTCAAAAGTCATTGTTCACACAGACCACGCTGCGCTACGCTACTTGTTCGTAAAGAAGAATGAGAAGCCAAGATTGATACAGTGGCTACTCTTGCTTCAAGAGTTCGATCTCGAAATTAAGGACAATAAGGGAACGAAAAATGTAGCAGCTGATCATTTGTCAAGAATTTCTCATCAAATCAGCCAGGAACAACCAGAGATTTTGGAGAATTTTCCAGACGAGCGTCTGTATACCATACAGCCTGCTCTATGGTTTGCAGACATCGCGAATTATCTGGCCAGTTCACTTAAACCTCATAACCTGTCCACTAACCAAAGGAGGAAGTTCTATACAGAAATTAAATATTATTTTTGGGAAGAACCCTATCTTTTCAGGCTATGCGTCGATCAAATTATTCGCAGGTGCATACCTCACGAGGAAGGATAGGTTGTTTTAAGCCATTGTCATGACAGAGAAGCAGGAGGACATCATAGCGCCAGTAGAACTGCAGCCAAAGTACTTCAATCAGGTTTTTTCTGGCCAACCCTTTTTAAAGATGCCAACTTGTTTGTTCGCACTTGCAATGAGTGCCAACGAACAAGCAATATTTCAGCTAGAAATGCCATGCTCCTCAATAACATGGTTGTTTGTGAAGTTTTTGTTATATGGGGAATAGATTTCATGGGACCATTCCCTACATCTTTTGGGCATAAATATATCTTAGTAGTTGTCGATTATGTAAGCAAGTGGGTTGAAGCGATGGCTAGTCCCACCAATGACGCCCGTGTGGTTGTAAAATTCCTGAAAAGGCTGTTTGCCCGATTCGGTGTCCCACGAGCGATTATTAGTGATCAAGGAACCCACTTTTGCAATGCCAAATTTGAGAATCTGATGGGCAAGCTTGGAGTCTCTCATAGAATTGTCACACCTTACCATCCACAAACTAGTGGACAGGTTGAGATTTCAAATCGAGAAATCAAAAGAATTTTAGAGAAAACCGTTGGCAATTCTAGGAGAGACTGGGAAAACAAGCTTGACGATGCTCTTTGGGCGTATAGGACCGCATATAAGACACCCATTGGAATGTCCCCATTTAGATTATTGTACGACAAGTCCTGTCATTTGCCAATTGAAATGGAACATAGGGCCTTTTGGGCATTAACTTTCTTGAATTTTGAGCAACAGGCTGTAGGCGATCAAAGAAAACTGCAACTCTGTGACATGGAAGAATTCAGGCTGTTTTCGTATGAAAACGCAGTGAATTACAAGGACAAGACCAAGATGTGGCACGATAGAAAAATCCAGACGAAGATGTTTCACGAAGGCCAGAGAGTTCTTCTGTACAATTCAAGACTCAGTCTGTTCCCTGGAAAACTGAAATCAAGATGGTCAGGGCCGTATCTGGTAAACAAGGTGTTTGGTCATGGAGCAGTCAAAATTGGCAAAGAGGGTCATGAACCTTTCAAGGTGAATGGGCAAAGATTAAAACCCTATCTCGAGAATGATCACACAAGGAAGATTGACACAGTCCACTTCTAGGATCCACCGAGCCAATAGAATCCAAAACGGTGTGTTCGCTACAAACACCAATTGTAGCACAAGTAACATTGCATTTTAATAGTTTACTTTCCAGTTTTGTCAAATAATATTTAGCGTAGTTTAGTCAAGTTAAGATCAATTTTGTGTCATATGATGGTCCGTAATTTCAGTAATTCCTATGCATAAGCAAAGACGTAAAACTTTTACCCTTCCATATGGGTCCAGTTTTACATTTTTACTTGTTCGAGGTAGGAGGATGAAATAAATTTTTGTTGAAGAGCAATCCTTGGGAAACGGGAAGCGAACTGTGGACAGAAAAAGTGAACATCCAATCATTTGTCACTTGGTACTTATTATATTCTACTAATGCTCCTTTCTCGGTAAAACCAAAGTAGATAGGAGAGTAGTGAATTTAAACTCAGAAAAGTAACTGTTTGCCACCCAGGAGTCTCTTCGACTGGACGCGCCTGTTGCCACAACCACTCGTACAGGTGGCGTTCATTGGAACGCTGTCATTATGACGGTTTGGCAACAGGTCGTTTCACTCTTCTCTCTACTTAAAGGACCGACTTCATTATGGACCATTGTTCAAATTTGCTTTACACACATCTTTTTCACGCTGTTCCCCACATATTATATGATAGTTATCTTTGGGAAACCCTATTTAAACGCTAGCACAGGATGAGGACTCGAGGATTTGGAAAGCAGGTTAAAATCGAAGGCACAAAGAAAGACAAGGGGAAGAGCAAAATGACAGGCACAAGCACGATTGCATTTGTTCCCGATGAGAAATTGGTAAAGAAACTATCCCTCATGTCGACCTTACCGCTATGTGGAGTCTGAAGGGTACAAAAGGGCGTTCACGGAAACCCCTGATGAGTTCAACCCATCGACTTTCTGGCATTCAATCTCGGGCCAGCCAAGTTATGACGGTAGTGCATCCAAGGCATTTGGTATTGAGGACTACGCTATCAGGTATCTGCATAAACTGGTCTCAGGCACCATCTTCGCTCGTGAGAATCAGGCCACTATCCCTCATGCCGACCTTACCGCTCTGTGGAGTATGGTGCAAGGGCGAAGGATGAACCTGGGTTTTTGGTTCGGGGAGTATATTAATACGTTTGGCAGGAAGAACTCATCGGTCATATGTTGTGGTAGCATTGTGACTCGTATAGCGGAGGCCATTGGGGTGTTCAAGCCAGAGGATATGAACTGGCTCGCGGTGGTTAACCACCCGGACCAAATAGATTTGAAGAGCTTTTAGAGCATGTTGTTCGGAAGAATGCTAAACGGGAAATGGGTCTGGATGCCAGATTTTATGCAATAAAAGAGTTGAAAGTAGAAAGAGGAAAAATGAGCCCGTTGTGTCAGTATCATCCGAGTCGGAACAAATCGAGCAAGCCAAAGATTTGGACTTTTACCAGAAATGTGCCAAGCTCTCCAATGAAGACATTCTTTCTAAGTTCCACGCCCTGTTTGCTCAAACCCAGGCTTGCAGAGAATAGATATTTGCTCTAGAGCGAAAGAATGCTGAGCAATAAGGAGAGATTGACATGCTCAAAAATCTCTGTGTAGAGGAACATGTGAAGGAGAGTCCATCTGTTTTTTTCGATCAAAATTCCGGTAAGAACTAAACTTGAAACAACTGCCAATGCCGCTGCCTCCTCGAAAGGGGATGGCGCTACTGCCGCTGCGGATAGAGAGGTTGATTCCTCTCTTTCCGCGCCCATCTGATCCATCAAATGTGTCGATGTCCTAGCACCTGGTAACATTTATCACCCTTCTTTTAAATTTTTGCACACTCAGTACTTTATCATGCCGATATTGTTTATCCTATGTTTGCCTTCATACTAACATTGAGGACAATGTCCATTCTAATTTAGGGGTGGGGGATTACAAATTACAATGTCTGTATGCATAAACATGATAAATCTGAACAAGTTGTTAGTGTAGTTTAATCTTATGAATAACAAGTATCCCCCTGTGATCTTTGATTTATACTGTCCTTAGTAAATATTCTTCGTAATGATCATTTCCTGGTACATATTCTTGTGTTTCGATTGTTTTGTTTCCACAGTAATCACTGAACAGACTGTGCTTGTTATGAGTGAAATGTATGGTGATAGCCTAGTGTTTGATTTGTACCTACCCGAGTCTTGAAGTTCCAAAAATTTTGAAGTTTTAAATCAACTTTCACAAGAGGAACCCTTTGTCTTAATGCATAGTCCCCAAAAATAGTGAGAACTTGAGCCTGCAATTGCATTTAAATATGCATTGATTCCTTTTATGAGTGGGCCAGCACTTACTATCTTTAGGGAGAATTTGCTTGGGTATGCCCTGTTGAAATGGAAATTCTTTTTGACAAACATAGGAGGAAAAAGGCATTTAGATTCCAAATTCACTACACAAAAAGCCTACCTGTGCATTGCACTCACACTTTTAGGATAACCAACTTGTGCCTTAGCCTGTTCGTTCTAAACACACACAAAGAAACCCATTCCCTTCACTGTTATCCCAAAACACCTTGAATCTGTCTCATGCCTCAAAATAAGCTGCTCTAGTTAATGAAAAATACATTTTCAAAAAAATATGAGTGTATGAAGATAAAAATGCTAAAATAATGACATTTGAGGGAGGATGATGGAGTGACCAAAGATAAAACAATCTTTGAATAAAGTATTGTCAATTTCAGGAAACATGTTCATATCTTGAGCTTGGAATAAAATGTTTGGATGGTTGTGTTTTATGTGTTTTTAAAGAATAGTCTGGCCAATGTTATAAAACAGGCCGTGTAGGGTGTTTAGGTTAAGAACAGAATTGCTCATGTGTAGGAACTGGGTATATTTAAATATCGTTGCATGTAGACAGAATTCTGACACTTAAAAAGCTACTCACTTCCATACCTTAGCCTTAGCCTAACACTACAACATCTGTTCAAGACCTTTGGACTATTGTAGACACCGAGTCGGAGGACCTGTGACGAAAACCCACAACAAACAGCTAAAGCGGTTGATTCCATTAGTTAAGAGATTTAAAAATCAAAGGGAAACTCGGAGAGCCGGCATGTGATAGCCCCGCTAATAAATTCAGCATCTCCTGAGTGAGGTCGGGCACGTTCATCGTCATATCGATAAATGAGAAGGCCCCGGAGGTCGAGCGTCGGCCGATAAATGACCAACGTCGCTCCCGGCAACGATCATCGCTCCGTAAATAACGGCGCGCGATGCGTCGAGCTCCCGCCCGAGGACCCGAACGTTGAGCGTCACCCGTCGGACGGTGGGCGTCGCCCGTCGAGCGTTGGGCGTGGCCCGACGCACGATGGGCGTCGCCCAACGTTCGATGGGCGGACGCCCAACGACGTCGGGCAAACGCCCAACGACATCAGGCGAACGCCCAACGTTCGTTGGGCAAAAGCCCAACGACGTCAGGCGAACGCCCAACGTTCGTTGGGCGGACGCCCAACGTTGGTTGGGCGCATGCGCCCAACAGAAGTTGGGCGCTCGCCCAACCAAAGTTGGGCGCTTGCCCAACCTAAGTTGGGCGCTCGCCCAACAGAAGTTGGGCGTCGCCCAACTCCCGTCGGGCGACGCCCAACTTTTTTTGGGATCCGTGCCTATAAAAAGGCACAGATCACCATGCATATGTGGAGGAGAAAATTTTTTGGAGCTTCTCACTCTAGACATTTTTAGAGAGAGAAAGTCAATTTTTTGGGAGAAAATATTTTTTGCCTAAAAAATCCAAAACACCAAAAAACACCGAAAAATCATAATTCGTGGAATCAACCGACTTCAGTTGTCAATACCGATCTTGAGGTATTATCCGAGGACTAGACTCGTTTTATTTATTTATTTTATTTATTCTATTTATTTTTAGGATATAGTTTTTATTTGTTTATTTAGTTATTTATTTATCACGTTTATTTACTTTTCCGCGTTTATCTAATTCCCGTCTCGTATTAAACAAATATTTTTGTTTTAAATAAAAAAACCCTCGTTTTGACTTTCCAACACGAACCGTGACCCGATTTGAGGGTAGTTCGGGATCAAAACGTTGTAATTATAAATTTTAAAAATATTTCCAAATAACGTTTTGAAATAAAACATCGTTTTAGGAGTCTCCGTTATTGACTAGGATCTAATTTTGGTAGTTCGGAGACCCAAAATGATAGAATAGATCAGATTTAAAGTGTTTGAATAAATCTGGAAAGTTAGGGGCTGTTTCTGTAATTCTGCCATTTCCTGTCACTAAAAGCTGTTTACCGACGGATTTTATCTACTGGAACTTTAAAAAACCCATTTTTAGACCTTTTTCTTACCTTTTTGGAATTGATTCTTATGTATATATATATGTGTAACTATGTAATATGTTTATCAAAATTATTTTTGGGGTGTATAACTATTAAATACCAATTATATATCTATTCATTTGCTATTTTGATACCATTTATACTAAATTAGCTTTTGTAAATTATATGTATATATATATATGTATAGTTTTTTGGGGTTTTTTTGGGATAATTAATTAATAGATGATGTTGAGGGTTATTAAACCTTGGTTTAGAGTTTATTATGTAAAAACTATTTTGGATTAAAGGTTGTTTTTCAACATTTATGAACTTTGTTCATTGTTTTACATGTTTTTAATTTGAATAAAAGTATATTATATCTAATAATATTTTCACCACCATTTTTACCTATTAATATGTGTTATTTTCTCTATTTGGTTTTAATGGGTATTATTACTCATTTTTGGGGTATATGTATATATTTCAAATATATTTACGGTGGGGTTTGGATTTAATTTGTTTATTATTGTAATTATGTTCAAGTAAGGAGTAAATTGAGTGAAAAGGGGAAAAATAAACCACAAAAGAGATTTTAACCTGTTTATTTAAACTAATGGTTTCTAGAGGTTCCTAATGTAATTAAAAAGTTTCTCCTTAATTCTTTATCGTTTTCAAACGATTTCTCAAATATCATGTCTTAAAACCTTAATTCGTTCCAACGACAGATTAAGCGAACCTTGTAATTAAAATCGTCTTTTAATTGTAATTAATAGAGTTTTGAATCGTTTTCCCAACTAAACGGTTTTGTACAAAAATTAATGGACTTGTATGCTTAATCACTTTTTTTTGTTAAAGCTTCTTATCTCACGTTTTCAAAAGCTCGAGTCGTTCCAACGGCGATTCGAGTAGATATCATGTAAATTGACGGGGTTTTGAAACGTACCTAAATCGTTCCAACGGCGATTAAGGTACGAACCGTGTAAATAAACTCGTTTTGTGGGGAATGAGATTAGCTTAGAGTTAATGTATAAATTGAAGCATAAAATCACACTGAATAAATCAATTCTTTCTTCTCCCTCTCTCTCCTATATATTTTAAATTTATGCAAAATGGGTGATTCTTTACTAAAATGGCTTTCAATGACATGCTCAAAATGGTTTTCAAAGCGAGAAAGAAAAGGTTTCAAATGAATTTTAAACTTAAAGAAATATACGATTAGTCCGTTATCGCCTAACACGCTAAGTAGGAGGTCGGTGGTTCATAACCGGGCGATGTTGGGGTGCCTAGTAGCCTTTCTCCGGAAAGGAGCTAGCCTTCTCGGCTCGTACCTAAGTTTCCCGAACCCTCACCGGTCTCCCGCAAGGGATCGGTGTTCATTTCCCATTCGTGGGTGGCGACTCTTCCATACTCCGAGCTCTGGTCCTGCCGAGCAGCTTGATTCCGTGATTGGTTGCTTTCGGCGCCAATCACAGCATCTGTCGTCAACGGTGTCCACCCCCCGGTCCGCACGGGCGAGGCCGCGGCACCTACAAGTGGCGACTCTGCTGGGGAAGCCAGAAATTTGATTCCGGAAGGCGTGTATTAAGCCCTTAACGGGGACGGATCGTATTATTTCTTTTCGTATGCATTCGTGCGCATTATTGCAAACCTTTTGGGTAATTTCCGCGAAACCTCTAGTGAGAGTCCATTCGTCGCTCGAAAGAGGCTAGTGTAAGTTCCCCCTTACAGTAAGGCGCCAAAGGGTCCCCATCCATTCGTTAGGGGCGAATTTTTGCGGTCCTGTGAGGTCCCGCGATCAGCCGTGTCAGCATATAGTAGCCTTAGAAGTTGCCATAGGATTACCCATTACTATTTTTGATGTGATAAATGAATCAGTTCGTGTTTTCAAATTGCCATGATGCGTGGCTAATCCTAAAATATGTAAAGGAAATGAAACGATGCGTTAATATATACTCTTAAACTGGTATATAAACTACCCCAAAACATCAAAACGATTCGAACTAAAGACGACTTAGTCATCTCGTGTGAATGAACTTATGCAACCCGCCTGGTCCCTTTCCGTGTCCCGAAGAAGGCACATGTTTAGGAAATACGTTGTGACGTAAGCACGTATTAGTAAGAATCGGTTTGGTATTAAGGATAGTTATATCTCGATTCAAAAGACTATATTGATGGTAGCCGTTATTCACATTCTTTAAATACGTTGGGATAAAACGAGATTATGACAAAACGAAAACGAAGAACATTTCTGTTTTGAAACGACCCCGTTGTAACGTAAAGAGTTTTTCAAACGTGGCCCGTCCCTTCCGAATAAAAGACAAGCTCTTACGTTATACCTTGCATTGTTCTAAGGAGAAATGGACGTATCCGCAAAAGTGACTAAGAAAAAAAAGCAAAATAAAAATAAAAACGACCAAAATCATTCTGTATCTACGATATGTGTCAATCCCGAGAGTAGTTAAAGAAAATGAACCAATGTCGTTAAATACGTGCCTCAAACTGGTATATACGCCGTTTAAAATCACGAAGCCGAATCAAGCTAAGAAACCGCATGATTGCACCATATGGACAAGACTGTGTGTTTGGCTAATGGCTCGATCATTTCGACCGTTACCAAAACTACAAGAAATATGGCCCGATCTGCGTGTTTGCTTAACTCGTGCCTAAATGAAAAGAATGGTAATATCCCTGCTTCGAACAAGCATGTGATTAAACGAAACGTTGATTTTCTATAACCACGCTAGGATGATATATCCCGTAAATTGGAAGAAATAAAGAGTTGTTATTAGCCGAAAAATTATCGTGCGCTCGAATAAGACTCACCGTCTTTTTCACGTAGCCAAAACGAGCAAACGGATTCTTGACGCTAAAAAAAAAACAAACACGTTACGCGATGAGTCTGTTCCCTAAAATAAAGTGATATCGTCACTAAACACACGCGTGGTTGCGTCTCTCGATAGATCCAAAAGATCCCGTCGTAATCCAAAAATCGAGACACGAACCCACGCGAATAAAAGGGAACGAGTCATTGTCAATAACGAACGATTGAACTGAAAGAATAACTCGTACCACGTCTAAAAACCGAGATGCACTCAAAGGGTGTCGAAAGCCAAACTAATGCGTCTCACGAAATAACGAAAGACGAGTTATTCGAAAGGACAATCCAATTTGGTCGATGTCTTAGTCACTGAATGTTGATACATCAAAACGAACTGTATTGTCTGATGGATGATTTACTTTTTCCGCAATAATCGACGGCATCACGCGTCCCCTGGATCGCAATGTGAGTCCCAAACCAAAATCCTAGGAAAGAGACTTAGACCATCGAGTGTGTGGAGGAATAAGGGTGGAAGAGAGATGTTGTGATACGTGTAATTAGACTAACATTTGTTCTTCTTATCTTATATATCCGAAAATAATAAACGCACACACCACGACTCATGCATATAAATCATGCATACATACTGAAACAAGTGTTGCTTACACAGACATCACAATTAAGAGATCTTGGTACCGCGAGATTAACCGGCTAGTCAGGCAGTTTAATCAGCTACAGATTGTCAGTTCCGAATCGGCAGTCGTTGCTTCTGAATCATCTGCGTCCGAGTCTACTCCGTCTTCGGTCAGTATGTCTGCGACCAACGAAAAGGTGGCCGAATTAGAAAAATCTGTGAACAACATTAATGATCAGTTAGCCGCAATTTTGGCCCAGCTAGCTGAGCTGGCGTTGAAGGATAACAAGAGTGGAAGCAAGCACACTGAGAATGATGTGAACATTGGTCCCCGCTTCGGGAATGAGGATGACTATCAGGATTACATCCAGAAACAGCTCGAGAAGGAGAAAGCTAAGGAAGAGGAGTGGAAGCAGCATATCACTCAGGAGGTGCAAGATTTGCACGGAGGAAGCTCCGGGAGTCAGGACTTTTATAATTTGAAGAATTGTTTATCGGCAACTGCTTTACCTTTGAAGTTCCGGCTCCCTGACGTGAAGAAGTTCGATGGAACTGGGGATCCCACTGCCCACATGAATCAGTATGTTGCTATGATGAAACACACGATCTTGACCGAGGAACAAGTTCTTGGACTGTTCAATACTTATCTGGAGGGGGCTGCCCTTGTGTGGTTTCATGCGTTGCCGCTGGTGACGAAGAGAGATTGGAAGGAGTTAGCGAAGTCATTCATCGCTCAATATAGCTTCAACACTATGCTTGAGGTTACGTTGAAAGAGCTAGAGAGCACTAAGTAGCAAGCTGGGGAATCCTTGTCCGATTTTGTGAGGAGGTGGAGGGCCAAGGCGACAGTTATGAAGCAGAAGCCACTTGAGCATGATCAGATCCGAATGGTAATTGGCAACACTTTGGCGTATATTAAGAATGAGCTGCGGTATATGCCTTTTTCTGATTTCAATCAGATGTATAGTTGCGCGTTGACATTTGAGGGAGACGGTGAGCCGAAGAAAGCTTATACTAAGTGGACGAAGTCGGGGTATAGTGTCGGAGGGCCAAGCGCAAGTGCAGAACCTGCCACAGTGAAAATGCTTGAGCTCAATGCTATCGAGAAGAGGCAGTTTGCCAAGTTTGATCAGACTTATGCGAAAGTTTTCGAACGATTGCAGAAAAAGGGATTGTTGAAAGCTCTTACTCCTTATAACAAGGCACAGCCTACCCCGCGGATACAAGCTAGGGGATACTGCGAGTTCCACAGTAATTATGGGCATAATATCGAGAGCTGTGAGAGGTTGAAGCACGAGATCCAAGATTTGATTGAGGAGAAGAAGATAGATGATCCTTCATCAGCAAACCCTTCCACCAGGCGTAATCCATTGCCTAACCATAGGGTGAGCATGATCGGGTCTGGGCTGGAAGAGAGTTTAGTTATAGAATCCTTCGGGGAAGACGAAGAGGAGTTGTTGGACTCCGATGACAAGAGTAATGTGGGAAGTGGTTTATATGTGTCCTTTCTGGGCGAGAAGCAGGCGAACGAGCCGATGGATGAAGGATTAGACGGCGGAGCGCCGTATGATGAAGATAGTGCCGAAGAGACCGGGGAGGGGTCGTCTCGAACTATTGTGCCGGAGTTGAGTTTATTCAGTGGGGTGGAGAATCCCGATATGCACTTGCGCGAGTATATGTATGATATGTTTGTTGAATCATTTGGGGTGGACGAGGTTGCTCAGTGGTTCCACCATTCATTAATAGGCGAGCCTTTAAGGTGGTTCCACTCATTGCCTGACTCCTGCAAGCATGATTGGGAACAGTTGTCCGATCTATTCCTAGAAAAGTACAAGAAAGCTAAGGATAGGACCGCAGAGCACTTTGCACTGCAGATTGGGCCTATCAAACGTCCGTTGCCAGCTGTTAGTAAGTATAATGGCAACAAGGATCCAATGGAACACATTCACTTCTACTTATCGGCCATGGGGCCTTTGGGTTTTAATGAAGAAGAGATCACCAGTCTGTTTTGCAATTCCCTAATGGGGGAGCCGCTGATGTGGTATATGTCTCTTCCGATGCGTATCAAGTGCGATTGGGCCGCGATGACCAAGAGGTTCATTAAGGAATATACGGTATGGATGCTTGCGGAGCAAACACCAGACTCGCCCTCTTACGAGACACTAATAGGGGTCAAAAACCCCTATCTTTAGGTACGGTTTTAGGACGGTTTTTAGCGTTATTTAGTTAATAACCGAGCAATTCTCGCATTTAAATGCTTTTGTGTGAGTTAGTTAGAAATTGGAAATGTTTTATTTACTTTTCGTTGTTTAGGCTCGTTTTATGATCAATTTAGGCAAATACGACCAAAATGGCATGCATATTATAATTCCGTTATCTTTTGAAGCTAATTGATCCGTCAAAAGTCGCACCAAACGAAGCGTTTGCTCAAAATAAGCGATTGGCGGGTCAATTTAGCCGTTGGACTAATGCTATCTGGAGTTTTTGTGCATGCGCATGGATAAGTTCGGGCGAAAAACACACTTTTGGCATTCAGCGACCGCGCAGAGGCGTGCCGGGCAAGACTGCTTGACGAACTGGCCTATTTAGGACAGCTCGCCGAGCAGGCCCTCAGGGGCCTGCTCGGGCGAGCTGGCCTTCGTAGGCCAGCTCGGCGAGCAGGCCCTCAGAGGCCTGCTCGGGCGAGTAGGGAGCCTGCTCGCGACGAGTAGTGCCTGCTCGCCGAGCAGCTCGCCCTGCTCGGCGAGCAGACCTACGGGAATTGGTCAAAAATACCAATTCCGCCCCCACGACTCCACGACCGGCCCCACGACTTCCTACATACATAAGGACACGAAATAGGTCAAGAAAAGGGCCCGAGCCGCGCCTATAAATAGGATTTTTCCAATGTAATTTAGATATCTTTTATCTTTGTAATTTCCTTGGCTTTCACCTTGAGAAATCCTCTCCACCTCCTCCATATCCTTCAAACCTCCATTGAAGACACCTCCGAAGCTCCGTTCACTGAGGATTGCTCAAGCTCCATCCTTAAGTCCTAGGAAGACGCCTGCATTGGTAGACAGGTTCCCTGAAAAGGATTTTTCTTCTTTTATATTCTGTCTAGCTTCTGATCCATGTTATGAATCCTAGGCTCATTGTATCTTCGTGACAATACTTCCATCTTTGATATATATTATAGTTTTTGTTTATTCAATTGTTTAATTGCTTTAATCTTTGTCTTACGCTTTGTCTGATTGGTTTAACTCATTCGATAATCCCAAAATTAAGTTGGCACATATTGCGAGCTGAATCTGACCTAGTCAGTGCCTATAGGATTGATGACCCTATAGAAGATTAAGCCCAAATTGCTGAGCCTTAGATCTAGTTTCGGCCTTACAAGGGAATCACGAACTAAGGACCTCAGGAGGATAGGTAGGGTTAATCCCTCGGACACAAGTGACTTAGATTAGGTTTTAATTCAATTGCTTAAACAATCTATTTTCATTATCATCGTATCCCTCCATGTTCCTTCAGATAATTGCATTGGTAAAAGATCACTTAGGAGTAGTTTAACTTAATTAGGGGTAGAGTGACTTAATTAGGCGTAGAATAACTTAGTCAGAATCAGATAACTTAGCTAGGAGTAGTATAATTCAACCTAGGAGTAGATTAACTTAAGAAAAACCAACTCAAAACCCCCAAAGCCTAGATAACACATGAAACCAAGTAGCTCGATACTTGCAGAAATAAATCTTATGGACGATACCTGGACTTTTCCAGAATTTTATTACTTGATAACGACGGGGTACACTTATCCCTTAGTGAGTCTCCTTTACGGGAGGCGCATCAAGTTTTTGGCGCCGTTGCCGGGGATTTATTTCTTCTGCAATATCGAACCAAAGGTCGATTTGTTAGTTTAGGCATTCATTGTAAATATCCTTTGTTTATATCATTTATACTTGTTTATATAATTGTTTATATACTTGTTTATATTCATACTTGCATATACAAATACTTGTTTATTCGTTTATACCTAAAGTATATATGACCTTTCTATACTTGTTTATATCTACCGTGTTTTCTCATAACATGCGTAGTTGTTCATACCTATTCTTATTTATACTTGTTTATACAAACATATGTTTATACTTGTTAAATTCATCTATACTTGTCTGTCTGTGCTTGTTTATACCTTTTATACTTGTTCATTCTTATATTTATATTTGTTCATATTTTGATTCATACTTATACATACTTGTTTATCTCTACTAGTTTGTACCATGTACACCAATCTATATCTGTCAATATAAACCAATAAGAATACTTGTATAAAACTGTGCGACCTTGTATGATGTGTATAATTTTCTTTCATAGGAAAAATTTCTGCTTTCATTTATTTCTTGTATTTATTTCTTCTCATCATATGCCTACAAGATCAGCGAGAATACCGTGTGTCCCTCTTAACCCTGAACTTGAACGTACTCTTCGCATGAGCAAACAGATTGGAAAACTGAAGCAAGACGAGATCATCGAGCCTATCAAAATGACTGACAATGAACGGAACAATGAACGGAACACTGAGAACACCGGGCCAGAAACTGACACTCGTCTGATGAGTGAGATCATGGCACCACACAGACACCAGCATTTGTCCGGCATTGCCGCTCCGAATATTCCGGCCAATATATACGAAATCAAGTCCGGCATAATCCACTTGATTCAACAGACCGGATTGTTTGGAGGGGAAGCATATGAGAGCCCGAATGATCATCTGGATCGCTTCCTAATGTGCGCAGACACTACGAGAACAAATGGGGTTCCCCAAGATGCTGCTAGGCTGAAGTTGTTCCCATTTTCTCTAACTGGGCAAGCTTTGGAATGGCTAAGAACAGTGGAGCCCGGATCAATCATGACTTGGGCATGATTGGAGAAGGAATTCTTGTCCTACTACTTTCCTCCCTCGAAGACAGCAATGCTCAGGGGTGAGATCACATCCTTCCACCAACCCGAGCACGAAGCGCTCCACACATCTTGGACCCGATTCAGAAAAATGCTGCGCATATGCCCTCATCATGACATACCCAAGCATCAATTGGTGAGCGTCTTCTATCACGGATTGACACCCACCAACAGGGCTATTGTAGACTCCACAGCGGGTGGAGATTTGTTCAGAAAGACAGTAACAGAGGCGTATGACATGATTAACGAGCTGGCTAGGAAGAGCGTGCAGTGGCAAGAGGAGAAACTCGATGGCCCCACAAGGCAGCGGGTGTTTGCTGTGGAAAAACAAGAACAAAATCCAGGTGTTACGGATTTGAGTAGGAAGATGGACGTCCTGTTGGCAAAATTCAGCCAACCTCCCACCTGTGTGCACTGTGGCGGCGACCACCATGGAAAGGACTGTCAGCCAGGGAGCCCTTTCGCTGGAGATGGGGTGGAGATGGTCAATTATGTTGGGGGGCAACCGAGGTACAACCAGAACTATAACAACTACAACCCCAACAACCACAACTCTTACAACAACAACAACTATAGGAGGCCTCAGCACCCGAACCTATCTTACGAGAATTCAAATCAAAATGTGCTTCGACCTCCCAGCGGTTTTGTTCAGGAACATCGAGATCAGGGGCTTGGCATGCCCCCATATCAACAGCAGAATCAAGGGCCAATGCAACCTCCTAAGGAATCTGACGAGGTGGTTACTCTCTTAAAGGAGATCTCGGCTAGGCTTGCCAACAATGAAGCTTTCTGCAAGGATCTGAGTAATCAGGTAGCCCAGATCAATAGGGACAGGCAGGAAATGCCACAGGGTTCTCTCCCAAGCACAACGGAGAAGAATCCAAAGATCCTGAGAAATGATTGAGTAAGGGGGAGAAATCGAGTTCTCCTCGGTTTAAATTCAAAGCTTGAACAATTATTTCTGCAATTTTCTTTTCTCTTTGTTTTGGTTAAATTTGGTTGTTAGTTTTTAATTCGCATTTTTATTACATTGTCAAGTTTTGCACCCCATACTCTCTCTTAAAAATTTAAAAAAAAAAAAAAAAACATATTTTTTTTCACGCCCTGCTCGCCCAGCCGGTCGGCCGAGCCAGCCAGCTCGGCCGACACGGGGCCGTTCGGAATTTCTAAAAATCCCGAATTAAAAAAAAAGATAAGGTTAGGGGATGACTCATCATCCCCTTCCTTACCTCCTTCTTCTTTCTTTCTTTTATTCTCTTCTTTCTTTCCTTCTCTCTTTTTCTTTTTCACAAACCTAAACCCCAAATCCTCCATACTAACCCGAATTCAACAACTAAGGTATGCATTCTTACCTATTTTTGATTTCTAACATGTTTCTAGGTTTAGATTTTAGTTTAGGGTGTTAATTTTTGAGATTTGGGATAAACCTAAGTTTTGGGTTTTTATCTTTGTTCTCAAATAACCTTTTATTTGCTTTTAATTCTTGATATTCTTGCAATATATAGTTTCATTATAATCAATATGTGGTATGGGTATGATTTTTGTTCTTAATTTATGAATGTTTGGAGAAATTGCTCAATTTGGGTAAAATCTCCATTTTAGCTCAAATTCCAACTATTCAGTTTATAGTTGAAAACTTGCCAATGGAATTCTACATCACATTCTTAACACATTTTGGTCACTGGGCATCGTTGATTTTGCACGAATTTGGAATTACGGGTAAATTACTTAGGGACTGAAAGCTCATGGTTTTGGTCCCTAAGTTTCTAAGCTATGGTTTATGCCTAATTGTTGGTTGTTTGGGGGTTTATGTTTATGTTTGTGAAGAAATTCTAACTAGTCCGTTTGGTCTATCTCTCATGTACTATGGGAAGGAAAGGCAAGGCCAAGATCACGGTTGACAATGAAGCCGACTCTGACATCGAATTCAGTGACGCCCTGCAAGCTAAGTATAACCCACCTTTTGGACTGGTCGATGAGCGAGAGGGGCTATTGTATCATTGGTTTTCTAAGCAAGAACTTGCCTCTCTAATCATTGTTGACCAGAAATATCTAGCATCTATAGGTCTGGAAAAGGATTTCAATGAAATCCTAAAATTCCACGGTTGGCATAGACTGGCCACAAAAAGGACCCTAGTGTATTACAACTTCACTGTAGAATTTCTGACCACCTTGAAAAAGGAGCTGCCTGCGGGGTGTGGTAAGCATTCTTTCAGACTGAACGGTAGACCCTATCGTCTCAGTGACACTACATTAGCAGCTTTGATGGGAGTCTATAACCATCCAGAGGCAGTCTCGGGTTTTGAGGAACCCATGACAAAAGATAAAGCTTAGGAACAATTAACAGGCTTATCAGAATTTGACTCCCGCACTGCTAGCCCAGTCCACCTCTTAGACCCATTGTTAAACCTTGTACACAAGTTTATGGCTCACAACTTGTTAGGCAAAAATGAGAGCAATAAGATCTCAAAGACAGAATTGATCATACTGTGGTGTGTGGCCAACCATAAACCCATTAATAATATCAAAGCCATCTTTGAAGGCTTTTCAAGCCAAACAAGTAAAAAACGCGGGTCTGTTGGCCTTGGACATTTGGTTACCAACTTCCTTGATAACCAATTCAAAGATTTGGACATTCAGGAAGCTGGTTTCTACCCAACTTTGCTTAACTCCACATTTCTAGGGAGATCTACTTTCCATTCAATTTTAAACAGGAACTCATCTGGAGGAGCAAGCTCTAGCAGAAGGGTGCGGAAAAGAGCACGAAACCCACCACAACAGGGAGAAGAAGAACAGGGAGAATCTGAGGAAGAAGGAACTCCCGCAGCAGGAGACCAAATGGAAAACCAAGCGCCGGGGACGGAGGCCCAGTTCCAAGCCATTAACACCATGATGGCAGAAATGAGAGACCTTAACCTACGGACCCTTAACACTGTTCAACAGATGGACCAACGGTTCACTAACTTTGAGCAGAATATGGACCGAAGGCTTTCGGGTCTTGAATACGTAGCGGCAAACTACTGCGAACGCTACAACATGCCTTGGCCATACCCTCCGGCCGATCAGTAAGTTGTCTTCTCCACCCTAACTTTTTACACTTGTTCTTTATGGTTTGTGATTCAATGTTGGAACTTATTGCATATTTTTAGTGTGAGGAGGAGGGGTAGACAAACTTACAAAAATTGTATAATTTTTAAATTTTTGTTGCGTCGTGTCTAGTTTAGTTTTGCATTTTTCGGGTTTTATTTATGTTTTGCATGTTCAGGACCTAAAACCGTGAACCTCCTTCGAATCTAAACTTCGTTATTTGTCTTTGAGGGCTGAGAACCGAATCTAAGATCGCATGACAACTAGTTTAGGTGTAGGACACAATCCTTGTATCTGTAAAAGTATGAGCTAAAGTTTGCATTTACACCCTACTTTTGAAGAAATGCTAAAATCATTACTTAGGTAGATAACTTAAGAATTGAAGGCATGTGATGTTAAACTTGAGTTTGGGGAGAACTAGTAAACACAAAATTGAAACCCAAAGAATTGTGAGTTGAATTTGAGCCCAAGAGCGAACACCAAAAAGCTCTTTTTCTTGACATTTTTTGTGTGAATGCTTTGACTTGTGGAAAGATTACAGATTTTGCACCTAATACTGTGTTGAACCTACATGCAATGATTTGAGATGGTAAACGATGAAATCAGCCTCATTAGAATTAACCCTTTTCTTTACCTTATTTTCTCTTTTTCATCCACTCTAGGAAGCCCCCTTGAGCCTATATTTTTGTAGTTTGTAGATTTTTCTTTCGTCCTAACCCAATTTTTGCAAACCATCACTTGGTTTGTTACTTAACCCAGTTTTTGCAAAGCTCAAATTGAGCCTTTGTTTTCTTCTAGCGCTTTATCCTTGTTTATGGCATCATAGTAGCAAGCCAAAAGGCTAAGAAGTGATTGAGCAATGCTATCCAAAAAAAAAAAAAAAACAGAAAAAGAAAAGAAAAGAGACGAACAAAAGAAGGAGAACTCTATCTCCCAGTTCTTAAAATCAAAACGTCTCAAAGAAAATATAACGAATAAAAAGCTCAGTCACTTCATACTCGCTAAAGCCATTTTAACTTTGTTTTTCTAGCGCTAGAACTATTAACCCTTGTTGTACCTTTAACCCTCTAACCACATTACAACCCCAATTCGAGGCTGTTTTTGATATCATCGGAGCCATATAGCATAGTAGAGGAACTCGGATGAACGTGCAAAATCAACGTAATCCTAAGCAAGAACATAAGCCGAGAGTAAACACTTTAGCCACCAAAATTGCGTGAAATGAGTGAACTACCTATGGTGAGGTGTTTTACTTAGCGATCCCCTCAAGCTCGTTTAATTGAACATGTGTCCTTTTTAACATATGACCTATGATAATTGAAATGCGGCTTTTGGATATCGTGTCTCTACTTTGTATTTCCGAATGCATGTAATTACAGATGCTCGAAATTGTGTCAAGCACCTAGTCAAACCGGGAGGTTTTCTAGCTTGCTTGTGATTGCGGGTTTAGTTTTTTTAGTTTACTTGGGGACAAGTAAAGTTTTAAGTGCGGGGAGGTTTGATAGGGGTCAAAAACCCCTATCTTTGGGTACGGTTTTAGGACGGTTTTTAGCGTTATTTAGTTAATAAGCGAGCAATTCTCGCATTTAAATGCTTTTGTGTGAGTTAGTTAGAAATTGGAAATGTTTTATTTACTTTTCGTTGTTTAGGCTCGTTTTATGATCAATTTAGGCAAATACGGCCAAAATGGCATGCATATTATAATTACATTATCTTTTGAAGCTAATTGATCCGTCAAAAGTCGCACCAAATGAAGCGTTTGCTCAAAATAAGCGATTGGCGGGTCAATTTAGCCTTTGGACTAATGCTATCTGGAGTATTTGTGCATGCCCAGGGATAAGTTCGGGCGAAAAACACACTTTTGGCATTCAACGACCGTGCAGAGGCGTGTCGGGCAAGACTGCTCGACGAACTCGCCTATTTAGGCCAGCTCGCCGCGAGCTGGCCTTGGTAGTCAGAAAAAACATCAGTACATAATTGGTATCAGAGCCTTAAAAGGATCTCACAAATAGTTAGAACTTTTTAAAATCACTATGTCATCATCATATACCAGTATGTTTGCATCACAGATTAATATTCATAGGAAACTAGTCGAAAAAATTATAAGCGGCATAATTGAATTAGACTTAAGCAATAGTTTAGAAATTTCTATTCTCTTAGGCAAATTAATTATATTATTAGAATATTACCAACATCTCCTTAATATAGGAACTAATGATCTAAATAGGCATATAATGTTAATAAGAAAAGTAGAAATGATTAAATGCCTAATTAATTTCACAATCATGATTTTTCAAGATTATACACACTAGATAATGGATATATCAGTTGAAAGTCTTAGGATTATTGCTGAAAACCCATTAATTTATAATCAGGATATTAATCAACATATTATAAGTTGTAGAAGAGCATTACAAATTATGGAATTAAAAGATAGACAATTAGAATTAGCACAAGGTGCTTTAGACGCTAAGCGTATTGAAAAGATAAAACTACAGAAAAGAGTTTTTGACTTAGAAGATGAAGTAAAAAGATTAGAAGAAAAACGTAGAGAGCAAGAAGAGACAATAGAAATTCAAAAACAAATAATCACTGAAAGTTACAAACATATTCAAGCTTTAATCAATGGAAGAGAGTAAAGAAATAACAGAACAAACCCATACAGAAAATACTAATATCTACTATCAAATGGATACTTATGAAGGCGGTATAACTCAAACTTTAAGTTTTAAACCAGATATTTATCAAAAAATACAGGATGAAACTGAAGAGCTATCTGTCAATAAGATATTTAAAACGAAATGGTTTGATAGACATAAACATATACGATATATTGTTCAGAAGCATGAGAATATTATAGATACAACTACTATAAATGGTAGAGCAATGATAAATTTAATAACAGATGACGTAATAAAAAGAGAATTATCAAAATTATCACATAAAGAATCAAAGAAATATTGGAATATTTACTTTGGAGGAATAGAATTCACTATAAAAGCATATTTTCAGAAAAATATCGATACTCCTATTCAAATATATGTATTAGATGATAGAATATTAGATAATATCCAAGATGCCTTAATAGCAGTAGTAAGAGGAAACTTAATTTATCAGAAACTTAAATTCACAATTCAACCAGATTTTAGTGTCTCATTAGAAGATAAACATAAAGATCTAGCTTTAACACTCTATTATAAATTAGAAGGAATAAGAATGCCCCCAGGAAGTAAAGTAATTAGTATAGAAACAAAAATGATATATGCCCTTACAGGTAATCATCATATTAGAAAACAAAATGATAGGGATATATTAGTACCAAAATTATATCAGGAAATATTAGAACTACTAGAACATAAGGAAAACTCCATAATAACAATACCAGACGAAATATGTATAGATTTTAATTCTAGAAAACTACAACCAATCCAGAAATTATTACCTAGGATAGAAGGAGGAAGGTTAAGTTTTAAGAAAGAAATAATAAGACAACCGAGAACCTTAGATTTATTACATACATATTATGAAGATAAGTTACGAATAAAAGTAATATTATTTAATGAGCTACGAGCAACTGACTGTATAGCTGAAATTAATACAGGAACCAAAAGTTTAGTACATATTAGCCAAATAAATGAGAATAAATGTGAAATAATCGAACCATAAACTTATAACTGTCCAAATAGTACTAGAGAAATAATCATAACTAAAAGCATAAGAATTAGATTTAAAATTCAAGATCTAGAATATGAGATAATTGTAGGAGTAACATAATATGATAGTACATATGCACTATTATTAGGATACGACTTTTTAAATAAAATAAAATATAAGATAAATAATGAAGGAATTACGATAGAGGACCAAAACAAAATACGGTATATAAATAAAATATGAACATACGACAACAACTTGATAAAAAAGAGAGAAAATTACAAGCAATAAAAACTATTATGGCGGAGACAATCATAGAATCTCAAATAAAATATTTAGAAATTGAATCTAAACAACAAAGATTAGAATGTGAAATCAAACAATTAAAATCTTTATTAGAAACACCTAAGAAAGAATGGATCAAACTTGAAGACGGATGGATAAAAAGAATCTACAAAGATGAGTGATCCTAACCAAAAATTGGACCAAATATGGATAGAGATTGTAGCAAAAGAACAATTAAAGAATACTCTTAGTTTAATACAAGAAAATCATATTCAAATCCAAGAAATGATAACACAGGAATTAACAAAACTGTGGAATACATCGGAAATACCAACGTTTAAGATAATTTTGGAAAAATTAAACATGTTAGTAGCTAATATAGACAAAAGAAAAAGACCCATAGAAGAAAGCTGTAGCATTACCTCAGAAGAAAATCTAAACATTACTATAACACAAACTAAAACTCCAGAAATAGTACCCATAGATGCTTGGAGACGAAGCAATGAACCAATAATGATGGATATAAGTGAAATAAAACCTAAAATCCCTACAACCGTAAATAAAACCTTAGATCTGTTAACAGATTTACACAAAAAAGGACAATTCTAATCTAATGGCAGAACAAGAACATAGTGTAATAACATTTCTTAAAAATCACGTCCAAGAAATTATTGAAAATGAAAAATACAAATATGAACCGCTAAAAAACAGAAAACTCAAAGACAATGATGCTAAAACATCCAATGTAGACGTAAGCACCGAAGCCGAATACCTTCAACTAAAAATCGAAAAACAACATAAAGAAATCAAAGACCTGCAAAAAAGAAAACATAAAATTAGTCATAAATTCGAGTACAGAATGGGTCGAAAAATATAAAAAATATAAACACAAATTTAAAAATACTAAAAAAGAATTAAAAGAAACAAAGATAGAATTAAAACAAACAAAAACAGAGCTAATCCACATTACAGATGAATTAAAAGAATTAAAGGAAGAAGTAAGAGTCTTAAGAACAATGGTTAAAGAAGTAAAAGGGAAAACTATTCACATCAGTAACAGTAGTAGTGATAGTTCAGATAGTTCAGATACTCAAAGTGAAAATAAACTAAAAATCATTGGGTATATAGAAGAAGAAAATAAAGATGAAACAAAATTAATAGAAGAAAATCATCAAATAATGAAAGCATTAGAACAAATGAAAAACATTAATGCAATAATAGAAGAAGAACCAGAAAGTGATATAGAAAACAACGAATACAACAACAAATACACTAGGTATGAAGAATCAGATATATGATCAGAAAATATAGGTAAACGAAGATGCCGATAATTATCCAGAAGAAGAAATGATAGACCCCAATTTAGACGTAGTAACTAAAAAAGTACCTACAATTCCACGACATATACCTATAGGCCAACAAGGAGACTTTAAAGAATTTATAGGATCTATGTCTCAAGGATTAAATCCAAATGGATATTTTTTAGACTTAGATAATGTCTATGATGAACAAGAAATAAGTAGACGAATAAATGATTGGAATTTAGGAATATACATAGCCTTAATGAATTCATCTCACACTGAAAATTTAGATTATATGTATGACCTAATCTCTAAAACAATGATAGGAAAAGTAGGATTTTGGATGGAATCTATAACTCATCAGTTAAGACCACAAATAGAAGCTTGTGCTCATGATGGGAAATCAATGTTATTATTATTCGATATGGTATTAAAAAGAGAATTTTTAGGAGAAAGATGGTTAGTGGCTAGAGAAACAGTATTTGCTGAAAGAAAAGCTGAAATAATAATGAATTTGAATAACATGAAATGTTGTAAAATTAGTAAATTATCAGAATATACTATTAGTTTTACTAAGTTCTTTTATGAAGCTAGGTTTTTACCACAAGAAGGATTGATATACCAACAACTATATTATGACCACTTACCAAACCCATACAACGTAGAAGTTTCAAAAGAATATACTCAATTAGAACCAAAAGAAAATACATTAGGAGAAAGAATTAGAGTACTACGAGCTTATCTTATGCGAAAATGTGAAGAATATAGAGTTCAACAAAAGGTTAAAAAGGATAAGAAACTCGGATTACGAGAAATATGTGGATTCACGGAAAAACGGTTAGTTTTTGGTTGTGATGATAAAGTTAGGAGAAAATATAGACGATATACTCCTAATCGCACTTATAGACATAATCCTACATATAAGAAGTCTTATACTAACAAGTATGATAATGGACGATTTCGACGAAAACGATTTAGACGATATAAAAATAATCCAGAAAATAGGAACAGATTTAGATATAAACGAAAGTTTAGGAAAAGACGAGAAAGACCACTAAGGGATAAAAATACTAAACTTACAGAATGTAAATGTTGGAATTGTAATGAGAAAGGACATTATTCTAATAAATGCCCTAAATTAAAACAAAAAGGTGTCAAATATATAGGAACAACAGAATTTATAATGAGTCTAGAACAAATAAGAGCCAGCGATGATAAATGGCATAAAGAAGATGAATTTTATATTACTGAAACAGAAGGTGAGAACTCAGAAGAATTAGAACCAATAGAATATGAAGATAGTGAAACTGATAACTAATGGTAGCCATATATGTAGAAGCACCGGCAGAATATAAACCTAATAAGATTATAAAACGCCACATATTTATAGATAGTGGAGCTGATATATGTTTAGCGAAGCAAGATGTACTAGTTCCCCATAAATGGAAAAGATCTAAAGGACATAAGGTCAGAGTTACAGGATTTAATGAACAAATGAAAGAATTAGATATTATAGCCGAAAATATGAGATTAATACTTAACAAGACAATCTTTCGATTACCCATAATTTATCAAGAAAATAATATGAAACAACATATATTATTAGGAAATAATTTCCTTGATTTCTTTAAAGTCCAGCTAATCAAACCTGAAACCATAAGTCTTTTAACTCCTTGTAATAAATGGATTATCCTTAAGCGAGTCCTACCTTTATATCCACTCACAATACATAATATCAAAAGAAACAGAGATAATAATTTAGATCTTTTAAAACAGAAATATTTAGACCATTTAAAGATCAACTTTGGAGAAAACCCTATAACGTTGTGGGAAAAAGAAAAGATATATGCTAAGATAGAACTCATAAACTCTAATGATGTTGTTCGCACCAGACCAATAAGATATAGTCCTGATGATCAAAAGGAATTTGAAATACAAATAAAAGAATTATTAGACTTAAAATTAATTCAAGAAAGTAAAAGCCCTCATAGTAGCCCGGCATTCTTAGTAAGAAAACATAGCGAACAAAAGAGAGGCAAAGCAAGAATGGTAATAGATTATCGAGAACTAAATAAGAAAACGATTTTTTATGGATATTTTTTACCTTATAAGAGAAATTTAATTAATAGATTATCAGGAAAAAAGTGGTTTAGTAAATTTGATTGTAAAAGTGGCTTTTGGCAAATTAAGCTTACTAAAGAATCAAGACCTTTAACAGCATTTAGTGCACCACAATGACATTATGAATGGATTGTGTTACCTTTTGGTTTGAAAAATGCACCCCAGATATTTCAACGAAGAATGGATACGATATTTAGAAAATTAAATGAATTCTGTGTAGTTTATGTCGATGATATATTAATCTACAGTAATAATATAGCAGACCATGTACAGCACCTAGATGCATTTATAAAAACAGTAAGACAACATGGAATCCTTTTATCTAAAAAGAAATCAGAAATCTTTAAAAATAAAATAGAATATTTAGGATATATAATAGATAGTGAAGGATTACAACTACAATATCATATCGTAACTAGAATCGAAAATTTTAAAGAAAAATTAGATACTAAGAAAGAAGTCCAACAATTTCTAGGAATAATAAATTATGCATCAGATTATATAAAAGACTTACCAAAATTATGACAACCCTTGCAAGAGCTAATTAAGAAACATAAAGTATTTGAATGGACGACAACTCATACTGATACTATAAGAAAAATAAAAGAAGCAGTAAAAGTTCTCCCAAAATTAAGACTACTTAAAGATAATGATCAATTAGAATTATATACAGATGCTAGTGATATCGGGTGGGGAGCGGTACTCATCGCATATAGAAAAGAAGATATAGACAAAGAAACTCCTTTAATATGTGGCTATAGATCAGGAACTTGGAAACCCTCAGAGAAAAATTATCATATCAATGAAAAAGAATTACTAGATGTTAAAAATGGAATTAAAGGGTTTAGGTATCATTTGTTACCCATAGAATTTATCATAAGAACAGATAATACACAAGTAGGAGCATTTATCAGAAATAAAATAGATCCCCTACCAGAACTGAACAAAAGAAGGCATTGGCAAAGTTTTTTCAATTGCTATAATTTTGTTGTTAAACCTATCTCTGGAAAACGAAATATCTTAGCTGATTTTTTGAGCAGGAATGGAGATAATGATCCAGCGAATATCAGAAATCAGAAATCAAAACCGCCAGATGCTGGCAATGATCAGAAATCATGAGAACTTTCTGGACAACCTTGAGGAAGAACTCAAGAAACTCCAGTCTCAGAACAATCAGAATATAAGAACCATGACTCCTAGATCATCTTATGAGTTGTTAGGAGATCTTCATAAGAAGCCAATTGAGATGCCAACTTCATCGAGTGGACTCTCAGGAGCCACCACCTTGAACCATTCTAAGCTGATTAATCAGAACTCATCAGAAATCACAACCTCCCAGGTTATACAATTCCCTCCAGAAATGACAGAAGCATATAAGAATATCATGAAATTTTTTACATATAAGAAGAGTCAAACCGTATATAGAACCATTAAGATGACCAAATACCCTAGGTATATATGCTCAGAAGACTGCAGTCCAGATGTTGTTCAGAAACTATTTCGATATGGATTTCTGGACAAAGTCATGACTGATGAGAGCCTTAATAGTGTTTCAAAACTCCCATCTATCATACCCAGATCCATTGACGAACTTGGATTAAGATTTGGAAGAGGAATATTTTGTGTTCAAATTTTTGATGCTGCTATGGACTTAGAAGGGAAACCAATAATAATTGCTCAGATCTTTAAGACTGGTAGAAACACTAAGATTGATGTAGATAATTCCGACCATCAATGGGACATTCCATGCAAATTAGAAAATTTTAAATCTTGGTTAGGAGAAAAACGAGCACATGGAATCCATACGATCAAATGTAGACTCGAAGACTATATTAGAAATAAAAAGGTGGCTATAATAGCCAGATCGAATCATGGAGAAGTTGAAGAAATGATAACTATCAACTATTTAATGGAAATGGGTGATGAAACGAGTCAACAAATTTTGATAGAAATGCATACGAAATTGATGGATAAGAAATATAAACATAGTTCAGATACATTGGCCCATTATGAATCCATATATGGCCCAAGAAAATCATGTTTAATTAGAATTGAGCCCATAAGACCTGAGCCCATGAATATTGACTCCATAAGGCCCAAAGAAGAAGCCCATCCAGGAAAAGAGGAGGATCCATTTGTTTAGAAAATGAGATAAAAATATATAAGAAAAATAAGAAATATAAGAACGAGGTGTCAATACCTAAAGCAAAGGTGGCAATAAGATCAACACGTGGCAAGACATAAAGATATGAAGAGACATGTGTCCAAAGAAGAAACATGAGGTGGAAACATTAGAGATTAGTGGCAAGATGTAAAGCTTGAGGTGGAAGAGCAAAATAAGAAGCATTCGACATGTGTAACCTAAAAGTTTGTACTTTTAACTTTTGTAATGATGTAATCTCCTTTTTGGTAATTTCACCTTTGATCTTCTACCTATATAAGGAGAAGACATATGATGTATGAGATATAACTTGCTTTGAGTAATAAACTCTTTCTTTCTCTCCTTCCATGGCTTTCTAAACTCCCCCTTTTAACATTCATAGTTGTTAAATACTTACGTTTAACTTCTGTATAGCATATTAGTTTGAAAAGATTACAAGTTATAGAGCAACAATAGTTATCTTTCAGACGACTCCAAGAGGTGTGTAGAGATGCTGGAACATAGCCATAGCCCATGATGATGAAGAACGGGTGTCAGACAGAGTTCAGAAGTCTCCACTGAGGATTGCTTTGAAAGGTATACTGGAGGTTCTCTATAATTCTTGTTCTAATTAAATTAATTTGTTATACTTAGTTAAACTTAAAGATTTAATATATTATGGATGTTAATTTTCATTTAAAAATGTTTACTTCAATGTTCGTTTGTCTTCCTACCCTTTTTAGGTCATAAGAGCGATCCTGCACACATCAGAAAAAACATCAGTACATAATTGAGCAGGGAGCCTGCTCGCGACGAGCAGTGCCTGCTCGCCGAGCAGGGCGAGCTGCTCGGCGAGCAGACCTGCGGGAATTGGTCAAAAAGACCAATTCCGCCCCCACGACTCCACGACCGGCCCCACGACTTCCTACCTGCATAAGGACACGAAATAGGTCAAGAAAAGGGCCCGAGTCGCGCCTATAAATAGGATTTTTCCAATGTAATTTAGATATCTTTTATCTTTGTAATTTCCTTAGCTTTCACCTTGAGAAATCCTCTCCACCTCCTCCATATCCTTCAAACCTCCATTGAAGACACCTCCGAAGCTCCGTTCACCGAGGATTGCTCAAGCTCCATCCTTAAGTCCTAGGAAGACGCCTGAATTGGTAGACAGGTTCCCTGAAAGGGATTTTTCTTCTTTTATATTCTGTCTAGCCTCTGATCCATATTATGAATCCTAGGCTCATTGTATCTTCGTGACAATACTTCCATCTTTGATATATATTATAGTTTTTGTTTATTCAATTGTTTAATTGCTTTAATCTTTGTCTTACGCTTTGTCTGATTGGTTTAACTCATTTGATAATCCCAAAATTAAGTTGGCACATATTGCGAGCTGAATCTGACCTAGTCAGTGCCTATAGGATTGACGACCCTATAGAAGATTAAGCCCAAATTGCTGAGCCTTAGAGCTAGTTTCGGCCTTACAAGGGAATCACGAACTAGGGACCTCAGGAGGATAGGTAGGGTTAATCGCCTCGGACACAAGTGACTTAGATTAGGTTTTAATTCAATTGCTTAAACAATCTATTTTCATTATCACCGTATCCCTCCATGTTCCTTCAGATAATTGCATTGGTAAAAGATCACTTAGGAGTAGTTTAACTTAATTAGGGGTAGAGTGACTTAATTAGGCGTAGAATAACTTAGTCAAAATCAGATAACTTAGCTAGGAGTAGTATAATTCAACCTAGGAGTAGATTAACTTAAGAAAAACCAACTCAAAACCCCCAAAGCCTAGATAACACATGAAACCAAGTAGCTCGATACTTGCAGAAATAAATCCTATGGATGATACCTGGACTTTTCCAGAATTTTATTACTTGATAACGACGGGGTACACTTATCCCTTAGTGAGTCTCCTTTACGGGAGGCGCATCAGACACCTGAAGCAGTGTTAGCAATGCCCAAATATGGTGGATATCGGGATCCCGCTGAGCATGCAAAGTTATTCCGCAACCATATGTACGACGCCGGGTTCCCTCAAAGTGAGCTACACGAGCACTTCCCGAAAACTCTCACGGGGGAAGCCTTGTTGTGGCACCAAGGGCTATCATAAGAAGAAATGGGTCATTGGATACCTCTTCGGGATGCGTTTGTGTCGAGATATGAGATGTATGTTCCGTGGACGGGATCCCTGGAAGATCTGGGCCGGATTAGGCAATTCCCCGAAGAACCATTTGTGGATTACGCTAGGAGGTGGAGGTACCACTACGAGCTCTGTCAAGAAACGATGAGTAACAAGGTGCAGCTCATGTGCATACAAAGAGGCGATATTCCGATGGCGGAAAGAAGGATGAATAGAGTGTTCCTCAGGGACTATGATGAGTTGATAGGCTGGGCCGTGTATGGATCGGCGGATCCCTTCTATTTGAATTCGAACGTCCCTCACGTGATGGATCTAATGGTCGTGGACATTTGGGAAATTTCCTCGGAGGAGGAGGATGCCGATCAGAGAATTCCTATCAATATTTGGGATGAATTTGATGACGAGCCGGAAATTGTTGTCATGACGAGATCAGGTCGTGTGGCTGAGGGGAAGGCGCCCATGGCTGAGACAGAGGTAGGAGAAGGATCGGCTCCCAAGCCCGATGATCAAGTCCTTGAGCAGCTGAAGAAAACACAAGGTAAGTCTACAGTGTGGGAAGTCTTGTGCCACTCCAAGTACCACCGTGAGAATTTGGTAAAGGAGCTGCAAAACTTGGTCATTTCTACTAACACTGAGCCGGCAGCGCTAGTAGGGGCAATCATGGCCCGGAAGAAGATGGAAATCACTTTCATCATTTATCATCTCGAATCATTGCATGTAGGTTCAACACAGTATTAGGTGCAAAATCTGTAATCTTCCACAAGTCAAAGCATTCACACAAAAATGTCAAGAAAAAGAGCTTTTTGATGTTCGCTCTTAGGCTCAAATTTAACTCACAATTCTTTGGGTTTCAATTTTGTGTTTACTAGTTCTCCCCAAACTCAAGTTTAACATCACATGCCTTCAATTCTTAAGTTATCTACCTAAGTAATGATTTTGACATTTCTTCAAAAGTAGGGTCTAAATGCAAACTTTAGCTCATGCTTTTACAGATACAAGGATTGTGTCCTACACCTAAACTAGTTGTCATGCAATCTTAGATTCGGTTCTCAGCCCTCAAGTACAAATAACGAAGTTTAGATTCGAAGGAGGTTCATGGTTTTAGGTCCTAAACATCCAAAACATAAATAAAACCCGAAAAACGCAAAACTAAACTAGACACGACGCAACAAAAATTTTAAAAATTATACAATTTTTGTAAGTTTGTCTACCCCTCCTCCTCACACTAAAAATATGCAATAAGTTCCAACATTGCATCACAAATCATAAAGAGCAAGTGCAAAAAGTTAGGGTGGAGAAGACAACTTACTGATCATCCTGAAGACGGAGGATTTGGACACCCGAAGTGTCTTTACCAAGATAAAGTTTGAGTCGATGTCCATTTACTTTCTGGGTGGTTCCATCATTCAACATAATCTCAACCATACCGGAGGGATGTGCGTCAAGAACTGAGAATGGTCCATACCATCTACTCTTGAGCTTGCCAAGGAAGAATCTCAATCGGGAGTTATAAAGCAGTACTTGGTCGCCTTTTTGGAAGGTTTTCCGCTGTACTTTTTTATCGTGCACCCTCTTGGTTCGTTCTTTGTACAGCTTGGCATTCTCGTAAGAGTTATATCGGAGCTCATCCAGTTCATGTAGTTGTGTTAACCGTAGGTCACCTGAAAGTTTAGGGTCAAAGTTTAGAAATTTCAGCGCCCAATAAGCTTTGTGCTCTAATTCAACAGGCAAATGATAAGATTTCCCGAAAACTAAACGGTAGGGGGACATTCCTATGGGAGTCTTGAATGCTATCCGGTATGCCCAAAGAGCATCGTCCAGTTTAAGACTCCAATCTTTTCTAGCATTCCCCACCGTTTTCTCAAGAATACGTTTTAGCTCTCTGTTTGACACTTCTAGCTGACCACTCGTCTGAGGATGGTAAGGTGTTGCGACCCTATGGGCTACGCCATACTTTTGGAGCAACGTGTCAAACTGTTTATTGCAAAAATGGGATCCCCCATCACTAATGATAGTCCGGGGTGTTCCAAATCTAGCAAAGATATTCTTTCTCAGGAATTTTAGCACTACTCGAGCATCGTTTGTGGGTAGGGCTTCGGCCTCTACCCATTTAGAGACATAATCAACCGCGATAAGAATGTATTGGTTGGTGTGTGACATAGGGAAAGGTCCCATAAAGTCTATGCCCCAAACATCAAATAGCTCACAAACGAGTATGCCTTGTTGAAGCATCTCATTCCTCCTAGAGATATTCCCTACTCTCTGACATGCATCACAGTATTTAATATAACTATTGACATCACTATGCATTTGTGGCCACCAAAGCCCACTTTGGAGGATTTTTGCCACTGTCCTATCTGGCCCAAAGTGGCCGCCTGGTTCCCTAGAGTGGCACATGTTAATCACTGACTCTACCTCCTCCTCAGGTATACATCTCCTAATCATGCCATCGGTGCAGAATCGAAATAAATAAGGTTCTTCCCAAAAATATTGTTTGCTTTCAAACAAAAACTTACGTCTTTTGTTTGCATCTAAATCAAGAGGAAGAATGTTACCGACTTTGTAGTTCGCGATGTCTGCAAACCAGGGGAGAGTTTTTACCGAATATAACGTTTCATCCGGGAATACCTCCTTGATTGCCTCATGCTCTAAGGATTGCTGATCTGACTCTAACCTGGATAGGTGGTCCGCTATCACGTTTTCCACCCCTTTCTTGTCTCTGATCTCGATGTCAAATTCTTGGAGTAGTAAGATCCAACGGATCAGTCTAGGTTTTGCATCCTGCTTGCTCATCAGATATCTCAAGGCTGCATGGTCAGTAAAAACAATTACCTTAGACAGCACCAAATAAGATCTAAATTTGTCAAAGGCAAAAACTACGGCTAGCAATTCCTTTTCAGTTATTGAATAATTCTGCTGTGCATCATTTAAGGTTTTGCTAGCATAGAAGATTGGGCGAAAAAGTTTATCTACCCTCTGCCCAAGACAGGCTCCTACAGCCAGATCACTGGCATCGCACATTAACTCAAAGGGAAGGGACCAATCCGGGCTTACCATAATAGGTGCTTCGATTAATTTCTTTTTCAGTAATTTAAATGCAGACATACATTCTTCATTGAAATTAAAATCAGCATCTTTCAGTAATAATTGAGTGAGGGGTTTAGTGATTTTTGAAAAGTCTTTTATGAACCGTCTATAAAACCCCGCATGTCCTAAAAAGCTCCTAACCAATTTTACATTGGTAGGGGGTGGCAGTTTTTCAATTATCTCAATTTTTGCCGGATCGACCTCGATCCCCTTTCCCGACACCTTGTGTCCTAATACTATACAATTTTGGACCATAAACTGGCACTTTTCCCAATTGAGTGCCAAGTTTTTGTCTTCACAACGTTCTAAGACTCGGTCCAAGTTTTCAAGACATTGATCGAAAGTAGGTCCCACAACATTAAAATCATCCATGAAAATTTCTAGGAACTCCTCGACCATGTCAGAAAACATAGCCATCATACAACGTTGGAATGTGGCAGGGGCATTACATAATCCGAAAGGCATCCGCCTATATGCGAAAGTCCCATAGGGACAAGTGAATGTGGTTTTCTCTTGGTCCAAAGGGTCCACAGAATTTGCATATAGCCGGACAGCCCATCTAAAGTACAGAAAAATTCATGCCCTGCCAACCGTTCCAACATTTGATCAATAAATGGTAAAGGGAAGTGGTCTTTACGGGTGGCCTCGTTTAATTTCCTATAATCTATGCATACACGCCAACCCGTAACCTTTCTAGTTAGGATTAATTCCCCTTTTTCATTTTCCATTACCGTTGTTCCCCCTTTTCTGGGCACGCATTGAACCGCGCTTACCCATTGGCTATCAGAAATTGGAGAGATGATACCTGCGTCGAGGAGTTTTATAACCTCGGCTTTTACCACCTCTTTCATGTTAGGGTTGAGCCGTCGTTGAGGTTGGGCGGATGGCTTGATCTCTTCCTCAAGAAAAATCCTATGCGTGCAGATTTTGGGGTCGATGCCTTTGATGTCGTGGATTGACCATCCAAAGGCCCCTTTATGTTGCATCAGCACCTCCACCAATTTTTCTTCCTGTTCAACTGTCAATAAAGAAGAAATAATAACGGGTAAATATGTGGGAGGTTGAAGAAAAACATATTTCAGATTGTTGGGCAAGGGCTTAAGCTCCAATTCTGGAGGTTCCTCTAACGAGGTTTTGGGTTTAGGTTTGATCTCACGATCAAGATCCTCTTTTCTACCATTGACCCAATAACATTTTGCAGGTGGGAGGTCTTCAAATGGTTCATTCGAGTTTTCACATTCCTCACCACCTAGACCGAGTTCTAAAGAGGTATTTCTCATGTTAAGGTCAACTTCCTCAATACATTCATCTATTAGTGCATCTACAAAGTTACAACTTTTGGAGCGTTCTTGAGGAAATTTCATAGACTCGTAAACGTTAAATGTTACCTCTTCGTCCTGCACCCTTAGGACCAATTTACCTCCATGGACGTCTATCAGTGTCCTACCGGTTGCAAGGAACGGTCTCCCAAGAAGAATGGGGATGGAGTCATCTTCTTCCATGTCGAGGACCACAAAATCGACCGGGAAGATCAGTTTGTCCACCTTCACCAATACATCTTCAACTATGCCTCTAGGCCGTGCGATCGACCTATCCGCTAGCTGCAGTGTCATGTTTGTTGGTTTAGGCTCTCCGAGTCCCAATTTCCTGAAAATTGATAAAGGCATAAGATTAATACTTGCTCCTAAATCGCATAATGCCCTATCTATGTGCATGTTGCCTATCCTACACGGGATGGTAAAGCTCCCTTGATCTTTAAGTTTGGGGGGCAATTTATGGGTGATTATGGCCGAGCATTGCTCTGTTAAGGCCACTATCTCGTTTTCCCCAAACTTTTTCTTCTTCGACAACATGTCTTTAAGAAATTTTGCATAGTTCGGCATCTCCTCTAGTGCTTCCATTAATGGAATATTGATTTCTAATCTACTAAGGATTTCCGAAAACCGAGCGAATTTCTTATCTAAGTTGGCCTTTTTCTGTTTCTGAGGAAATGGCAGTTTTGGTGCATAAGGCCTAACTACTTTTTCTACAGCTATTTCAGAAGCTGGAGTTTCAGATACGGGACCGGGGTTGCTTACCACTTCCGGTTCCCTACTTACCTGCGGTGACGGTTGTGTTTGCGATGGAGGTGCCACGAGTGTGTCCACTTCCTTGCCGCTCCTCAGGGCGATGGCTTGAATCGTCTCTGCTTGTGAGAAGAAAGCCTCTTGGCATTCCCTTTCTTCTTGTCTGATTGCGGCAAGCTGGTTGCTCAAGGTCCTACATGCCTCCTCGTTGGCTGCTAGTCGGACGGATATCTCTCGTAAGAGGGTCATTATTCCTTCTGAACGTTCTGTTTGCCTGCCATAGAAATCAGAGTCAGAATGGGAGTATGGAAGGGTATCCATGGGTTCTATGTAGGGCACCGGTGGATATCGTGTATGCTCCTGATCATAATAGTTGTAAGTTGGGGATTCAGAATTATACCTTTGATGATTACCCAAGTAACTTACATTCTCACCTCTAGGTATGTAGTAGTTGACGTGGCATACCTCACCGGGGTGATTCTGGCCACATCTCTCGCAAAATGGTGTCCTTGGTTGGCTATCACGGCTGTATGAAGCCATAAGAAAATCCATTTTTGTGTTGAGATCGTTCATGGACGGATTTGAAGCTCTGTTGTCCATAATTGCTGGAAGAACGATTTTATAAGTACAAGTAATGTTACAGAATTGAAGTAATAGTATATCAACAAATATTTGTATATGTAAGTATAAGTTATAGACAATGGTATGAACAACTATAAGTGTAAACAAGTATAGTTGTTATTGACAAGTATAAATGATATAAACAAAGGTATTCACAATGAATGCCTAAACTAACAAATCGACCTTTGGTTCGATATTGCAGAAGAAATAAATCCCCGGCAACGGCGCTAAAAACTTGATGCGCCTCACGGCGTTCGCACCGCGAGACTCACTAAGGGATAAGTGTACCCCGTCGTTATCAAGTAATAAATTTCTAGTTAAGTCCAGGTTATCGTCCACAGGATTTATTTCTGCAAGTATCGAGTTACTTGGTTTCAGGTGTTATCTAGGCTTAGGGGGTTTTGAGTTGGTTTTTCTAAGTTAATCTACTCCTAGGTTGAATTATACTATTCCTAGCTAAGTTATCTGATTCTAACTAAGTTATTCTACGCCTAATTAAGTTACTCTACCCCTAATTAAGTTAAACTACTCCTAAGTGATCTTTTACCAATGCAATTATCCGAAGGAACATGAAGGGATACGATGATAATGAAAATAGATTGTTTAAGCAATTGAATTAAAACCTAACTCACTTGTGTTCGAGGCGATTAACCCGACCTATCCTCCTAAAGTCCCTAGTTCGTGATTCCCTTGTAAGGCCGAAACTAGCTCTAAGGCTCAGCAATTTGGGCTTAATCTTCTATAGGGTCGTCAATCCTATAGGCACTGACTAGGTCAGATTCAGCTCGCAATATGTGCCAACTTGATTTTGGGATTATCGAATGAGTTAAACCAATCAGACAAAGCGTAAGACAAAGATTAAAGCATTAAAACAATTGAATGAACAAGAACTATAATATATATCAAAGATGAAAGTATTGTCACGAAGTTACAATGAGCCTAGGATCCATAACATGTATCAGAGGCTAGACAGAATATAAAAGAAGAAAAATCCCTTTCAGGGAACCTGTCTACCAATGCAGTCGTCTTCCTAGGACTTAAGGATGGAGCTTGAGCAATCCTCGGTGAACGGAGCTTCGGAGGTGTCTTCAATGGAGGTTTGAAGGATATGGAGGAGGTGGAGAGGATTTCTCAAGATGAAAAGCTAAGAAAATTACAAAGATAAAAGATGCCTAATTTACATTGGAAAAATCCTATTTATAGACGCGGCTCGGCCCCTTTTCTTGACCTATTTCGTGTCCTTATGCAGGTAGGAAGTCGTGGGGTCCATCGTGGCGTCGTGGGGGCGGAATTGGTCTTTTTGACCAATTCCCGCAGGCCTGCTCGCCGAGCAGGGCGAGCTGCTTGTCGCGAGCAGGCATTGCCTGCTCGGCGAGCAGCCCTCTGCCGGCCTGCTCGGCGAGCTGTCTTGTCCGATACGCCTCTGCGTGTTTGCCGAACGCCAATCAACGTGTTCTTCGCCCGAATTTATCCCTGCGCATGCACAAAACTCCAGATAACATTAGTCCAAAGGCTAAATTGACCCGCCAATCGCTTATTTGAGCAAACGCTTCGTTTGGTGCGACTTTTGACGGATCAATTAGCTTCAAAAGATAACAGAATTATTATATGCATGCCAATTTGGCCGTATTTGCCTAAATTGGTCACAAAATGAGCCTAAACAGCGAAAAGTAAATAAAACATTTCCAATTTCTAACTAACTCACACAAAAGCATTTAAATGCGAGAATTGCTCGCTTATTAACTAAATAACACTAAAACCCGTCCTAAAACCGTACCCAAAGATAGGGGTTTTTGACCCCTATCAAACCTCCTCGCACTTAAAACTTTACTTGTCCCCAAGTAAACTAAAAAAAACTAAACCCGTAATCACAAACAAGCTAGAAAACCTCCCGGTTTGACTAGGTGTTTGACATAATTTCGAGCATCTGTAATCACATGCATTCG
Organism: Euphorbia lathyris; assembly: GCF_963576675.1. Classification (NCBI taxonomy): domain Eukaryota; kingdom Viridiplantae; phylum Streptophyta; class Magnoliopsida; order Malpighiales; family Euphorbiaceae; genus Euphorbia; species Euphorbia lathyris. Next base: position 72,054,074 of record NC_088913.1, read on the forward strand.
GAAATACAAAGTAGAGACACGATATCCAAAAGCCGCATTTCAATTATCATAGGTCATATGTTTTAAGAAAAAGGACACATGTTCAATTAAACGAGCTTGAGGGGATCGCTAAGTAAAACACCTCACCATAGGTAGTTCACTCATTTCACACAATTTTGGTGGCTAAGGTGTTTACTCTCGGCTTATGTTCTTGCTTAGGATTACGTTGATTTTGCACGTTCATCCGAGTTCCTCTACTATGCTATATGACTCCGATGATATCAAAAACAGCCTCGAATTGGGGTTGTAATGTGGTTAGAGGGTTAAAGGTACAACAAGGGTTAATAGTTCTAGCGCTAGAAAAACAAAGTTCAAATGGCTTTAGCACATATGAAGTGACTGAGCTTTTTATTCATCCATTATTTTCTTTTTAGGACGTTTTCTTGAGACGTTTTTTATTTTAAGAACTGGGGAATGAAGTTCTCCCCTTTTTGTTCGTCTCTTTTCTTTTTCTTTTTCTGTTTTTCTCTGTTTTTCTTTTTTTTTTCTTTTTCTCTTTTTTTTTCTTTTTGGGATAGTGATGCTCATTCACTTTTTAGCCTTTTGGCTTGCTACTATGATGCCATAAACAAAGATAAAGCGCTAGAACGACAAAGGCTCGATGTGAGCTTTGCAAAAATTTTGGGTTAAGTAGCAAACAAAGTGATGGTTTGCAAAAATGGGTTAGAACGAAAGAAAAATCTATAAACTACAAAAAATATAGGCTCAAAGGGGCTTCCTAGAGTGGATGAAAAAGAGAAAATAAGGTAAAGAAAAAGGTTAATTCTAATGAGGCTGATTTCATCATTTATCATCTCGAATCATTGCATGTAGGTTCAACACAGTATTAGGTGCAAAATCTGTAATCTTCCACAAGTCAAAGCATTCACACAAAAATGTCAAGAAAAAGAGCTTTTTGATGTTCGCTCTTAGGCTCAAATTTAACTCACAATTCTTTGGGTTTCAATTTTGTGTTTACTAGTTCTCCCCAAACTCAAGTTTAACATCACATGCCTTCAATTCTTAAGTTATCTACCTAAGTAATGATTTTGACATTTCTTCAAAAGTAGGGTCTAAATGCAAACTTTAGCTCATGCTTTTACAGATACAAGGATTGTGTCCTACACCTAAACTAGTTGTCATGCAATCTTAGATTCGGTTCTCAGCCCTCAAGTACAAATAACGAAGTTTAGATTCGAAGGAGGTTCATGGTTTTAGGTCCTAAACATCCAAAACATAAATAAAACCCGAAAAACGCAAAACTAAACTAGACACGACGCAACAAAAATTTTAAAAATTATACAATTTTTGTAAGTTTGTCTACCCCTCCTTCTCACACTAAAAATATGCAATAAGTTCCAACATTGCATCACAAATCATAAAGAGCAAGTGCAAAAAGTTAGGGTGGAGAAGACAACTTACTGATCATCCTGAAGACGGAGGATTTGGACACCCGAAGTGTCTTTACCGAGATAAAGTTTGAGTCGATGTCCATTTACTTTCTGGGTGGTTCCATCATTCAACATAATCTCAACCATACCGGAGGGATGTGCGTCAAGAACTGAGAATGGTCCATACCATCTACTCTTGAGCTTGCCATGGAAGAATCTCAATCGGGAGTTATAAAGCAGTACTTGGTCGCCTTTTTGGAAGGTTTTCCGCTGTACTTTTTTATCGTGCACCCTCTTGGTTCGTTCTTTGTACAGCTTGGCATTCTCGTAAGAGTTATATCAGAGCTCATCCAGTTCATGTAGTTGTGTTAACCGTAGGTCACCTGAAAGTTTTAGGGTCAAAGTTTAGAAATTTCAGCGCCCAATAAGCTTTGTGCTCTAATTCAACAGGCAAATGACAATATTTCCCGAAAACTAAACGGTAGGGGGACATTCCTATGGGAGTCTTGAATGCTGTCCGGTATGCCCAAAGAGCATCGTCCAGTTTAAGACTCCAATCTTTTCTAGCATTCCCCACCGTTTTCTCAAGAATACGTTTTAGCTCTCTGTTTGACACTTCTAGCTGACCACTCGTCTGAGGATGGTAAGGTGTTGCGACCCTATGGGCTACGCCATACTTTTGGAGCAACGTGTCAAACTGTTTATTGCAAAAATGGGATCCCCCATCACTAATGATAGTCCGGGGTGTTCCAAATCTAGCAAAGATATTCTTTCTCACGAATGTTAGCACTACTCGAGCATCGTTTGTTGGTAGGGCTTCGGCCTCTACCCATTTAGAGACATAATCAACCGCGACAAGAATGTATTGGTTGGTGTGTGACATAGGGAAAGGTCCCATAAAGTCTATGCCCCAAACATCAAATAGCTCACAGACGAGTATGCCTTGTTGAAGCATCTCATTCCTCTTAGAGATATTCCATACTCTCTGACATGCATCACAGTATTTAATATAACTATTGACATCGCTATGCATTTGTGGCCACCAAAGCCCACTTTGGAGGATTTTTTCCACTGTCCTATCTGGCCCAAAGTGGCCGCCTGGTACCCTAGAGTGGCACATGTTAATCACTGACTCTACCTCCTCCTCAGGTATACATCTCCTAATCATGCCATCGGTGCAGAATCGAAATAAATAAGGTTCTTCCCAAAAATATTGTTTGCTTTCAAACAAAAACTTACGTCTTTTGTTTGCATCTAAATCAAGAGGAAGAATGTTACCGACTTTGTAGTTCGCGATGTCTGCAAACCAGGGGAGAGTTTTTACCGAATATAATGTTTCATCCGGGAATACCTCCTTGATTGCCTCATGCTCTAAGGATTGCTGATCTGACTCTAACCTGGATAGGTGGTCCGCTATCACGTTTTCCACCCCTTTCTTGTCTCTGATCTCGATGTCAAATTCTTGGAGTAGTAAGATCCAACGGATCAGTCTAGGTTTTGCATCCTGCTTGCTCATCAGATATCTCAAGGCTGCATGGTCAGTAAAAACAATTACCTTAGACAACACCAAATAAGATCTAAATTTGTCAAAGGCAAAAACTACGGCTAGTAATTCCTTTTCAGTTATTGAATAATTCTGCTGTGCATCATTTAAGGTTTTGCTAGCATAGAAGATTGGGCGAAAAAGTTTATCTACCCTCTGCCCAAGACAGGCTCCTACAGCCAGATCACTGGCATCGCACATTAACTCAAAGGGAAGGGACCAATCCGGGCTTACCATAATAGGTGCTTCGATTAATTTCTTTTTCAGTAATTTAAATGCAGACATACATTCTTCATTGAAATTAAAATCAGCATCTTTCAGTAATAATTGAGTGAGGGGTTTAGTGATTTTTGAAAAGTCTTTTATGAACCGTCTATAAAACCCCGCATGTCCTAAAAAGCTCCTAACCAATTTTACATTGGTAGGGGGTGGCAGTTTTTCAATTATCTCAATTTTTGCCGGATCGACCTCGATCCCCTTTCCCGACACCTTGTGTCCTAATACTATACAATTTTGGACCATAAACTGGCACTTTTCCCAATTGAGTGCCAAGTTTTTGTCTTCACAACGTTCTAAGACTCGGTCCAAGTTTTCAAGACATTGATCGAAAGTAGGTCCCACAACATTAAAATCATCCATGAAAATTTCTAGGAACTCCTCGACCATGTCAGAAAACATAGCCATCATACAACGTTGGAATGTGGCAGGGGCATTACATAATCCGAAAGGCATCCGCCTATATGCGAAAGTCCCATAGGGACAAGTGAATGTGGTTTTCTCTTGGTCCAAAGGGTCCACAGAATTTGCATATAGCCGGACAGCCCATCTAAAGTACAGAAAAATTCGTGCCCTGCCAACCGTTCCAACATTTGATCAATAAATGGTAAAGGGAAGTGGTCTTTACGGGTGGCCTCGTTTAATTTCCTATAATCTATGCATACACGCCAACCCGTAACCTTTCTAATTGGGATTAATTCCCCTTTTTCATTTTCCATTACCGTTGTTCCCCCTTTTTTGGGCACGCATTGAACCGGGCTTACCCATTGGCTATCAGAAATTGGAAAGATGATACCTGCGTCGAGGAGTTTTATAACCTCGGCTTTTACCACCTCTTTCATGTTAGGGTTGAGCCGTCGTTGAGGTTGGGCGGATGGCTTGATCTCTTCCTCAAGAAAAATCCTATGCGTGCAGATTTTGGGGTCGTTGCCTTTGATGTCGTGGATTGACCATCCAAAGGCCCCTTTATGTTGCATCAGCACCTCCACCAATTTTTCTTCATGTTCAACTGTCAACAAAGAAGAAATAATAACGGGTAAATATGTGGGAGGTTGAAGAAAAACATATTTCAGATTGTTGGGCAAGGGCTTAAGCTCCAATTCTGGAGGTTCCTCTAACGAGGTTTTGGGTTTAGGTTTGATCTCACGATCAAGATCCTCTTTTCTACCATTGACCCAATAACATTTTGCAGGTGGGAGGTCTTCAAATGGTTCATTCGAGTTTTCACATTCCTCACCACCTAGACCGAGTTCTAAAGAGGTATTTCTCATGTTAAGGTCAACTTCCTCAATACATTCATCTATTAGTGCATCTACAAAGTTACAACTTTTGGAGCGTTCTTGAGGAAATTTCATAGACTCGTAAACGTTAAATGTTACCTCTTCGTCCTGCACCCTTAGGACCAATTTACCTCCATGGACGTCTATCAGTGTCCTACCGGTTGCAAGGAACGGTCTCCCAAGAAGAATGGGGATGGAGTCATCTTCTTCCATGTCGAGGACCACAAAATCGACCGGGAAGATCAGTTTGTCCACCTTCACCAATACATCTTCAACTATGCCTCTAGGCCGTGCGATCGACCTATCCGCTAGCTGCAGTGTCATGTTTGTTGGTTTAGGCTCTCCGAGTCCCAATTTCCTGAAAATTGATAAAGGCATAAGATTAATACTTGCTCCTAAATCGCATAATGCCCTATCTATGTGCATGTTGCCTATCCTACACGGGATGGTAAAGCTCCCTTGATCTTTAAGTTTGGGGGGCAATTTATGGGTGATTATGGCCGAGCATTGCTCTGTTAAGGCCACTATCTCGTTTTCCCCAAACTTTTTCTTCTTCGACAACATGTCTTTAAGAAATTTTGCATAGTTCGGCATCTCCTCTAGTGCTTCCATTAATGGAATATTGATTTCTAATCTACTAAGGATTTCCGAAAACCGAGCGAATTTCTTATCTAAGTTGGCCTTTTTCTGTTTCTGAGGAAATGGCAGTTTTGGTGCATAAGGCCTAACTACTTTTTCTACAGCTATTTCAGAAGCTGGAGTTTCAGATACGGGACCGGGGTTGCTTACCACTTCCGGTTCCCTACTTACCTGCGGTGACGGTTGTGTTTGCGATGGAGGTGCCACGAGTGTGTCCACTTCCTTGCCGCTCCTCAGGGCGATGGCTTGAATCGTCTCTGCTTGTGAGAAGAAAGCCTCTTGGCATTCCCTTTCTTCTTGTCTGATTGCGGCAAGCTGGTTGCTCAAGGTCCTACATGCCTCCTCGTTGGCTGCTAGTCGGACGGATATCTCTCGTAAGAGGGTCATTATTCCTTCTGAACGTTCTGTTTGCCTGCCATAGAAATCAGAGTCAGAATGGGAGTATGGAAGGGTATCCATGGGTTCTATGTAGGGCACCGGTGGATATCGTGTATGCTCCTGATCATAATAGTTGTAAGTTGGGGATTCAGAATTATACCTTTGATGATTACCCAAGTAACTTACATTCTCACCTCTAGGTATGTAGTAGTTGACGTGGCATACCTCACCGGGGTGATTCTGGCCACATCTCTCGCAAAATGGTGTCCTTGGTTGGCTATCACGGCTGTATGAAGCCATAAGAAAATCCATTTTTGTGTTGAGATCGTTCATGGACGGATTTGAAGCTCTGTAACCGAGTACTATAACCGAGTACTCAGCCTCTCCTTTCTAATCTCTAGAAATGATAAAGATTTGTCCTAAACAACAATTGCTAAGACACCTTAGATGATTGAATAATCACTCTAGACTTTTACATGAAAGATATAGAATTTGGTGTAAGTATTTGCTTTGCTTTTTCTCACAGAACTTTGAGTAGAATTTTGGTCAGCGTAATGGCTTGATAAAAGTTCTGTCTTAATGAAGCAATTGAAAGGCCCTATTTATAGAGACGTCTGAGGCATCAGTCATTTCGAATTTCGAAATAACCGTTGGAGGGAAACGGCTTCCTGTCGTTGTCACTCAGTCTTGTTCAGTGCTCTTGGCCAATCAGATTCGAGTATCTTCTGTCTTCGGTCAGTGCTGAGCAGCTTTTAGTCAGTCCAGCAGAATGTCTCTCCATTTATGGTAAGGTCAACTAGACAGCTTTCTGTGTCATCTGAACTTTACCCAAAGTAGAAATACTTTGTCTGGAAGTTGTTCTTGCTCAGCTGCTGTCTTGTACTCTTTGTCGATACAACTCAGCAGCTTCGTTCCGAAGTTGTTCAATGAAGGTCTTCTCGATCCTTCTTCCGTTGAGCTGCGTTTTGTACATAACGACAGTGTTTTGCTCACGCGGGCCGAGTGGTCTTGATCTGTTTGACTTGGGCTTTGACTTCCGTATTGGGCTTTAAGCCTTTTAGTCTTTATGTCTTATAAACAATTTAACTCAACATTGAACAAACACATTAGTGTAATAAATCAAAGCATTTAAACTTAGTGTGTTTAGAATATATTTAACTTTACTTAAATAATTTTGTCAAATCAAAATCATGTGGAAAGGTGTTTCAACAGCGCCCGTACCTAGATCAGCTAGGGGGGTTGGCACAGAGGTTCAGTGAGTGTCATTTTTATCATATCCCTCGAGCGCAGAACCAAGCGGCGGATGCTTTGGCCACGTTGGTGTCAGTTTGGGATAATCCTCGGAACCTCGCCTCAAAACCTCTGGTGTTGAGGAGGTCTCACAAACCATGCTATGAAGACGTGATGTTATTGGGAGTGGATGAGAAGCCTTGGTATTTCGATATCGTGAACTTCATGAAAAATGGAACCTATCCGGCAGAATCAGAGCTTAGAGATCAGGCGGTGATCAGAAGGTTAGCTCAACAATTCATCATCCATAACGACTTACTCTACAAAAGGCACACCGATGGGTTGCAATTGAGATGTTTGGACGAAGGAGAAGCCCGTGAAGCGATGGAGTCAGTTCACTCAGGAATCTGTGAAGCCCATATGGGGGGAGCAGTATTAGCAAAGAAAATCATAAGGCAAGGCTTCTATTGGCTTACCATGGAAAGAGATTGCAGCGAATATGCGAAGAAATGTCATGATTGTCAAATCCATGGGGATTATAATCATTTACCGGCCATGGAATTACATGTGTTGGCACCTATCTGGCCGTTCGCAGCTTGGGGCATTGATATCATCGGTGAAGTGAGACCTAATGCGTCAAATGGACACAAATTCATTGCGGTTGCTATTGATTATTTCACCAAGTGGGTAGAGGCCGAATCATTCAGTAAGCTGGGGTCGAAACAGATGAGGAGGTTTATTGAAAAGCATCTGATCACCAGGTTCGGAGTGCCTCATCACATGATCACAGATAATGGGGTCCAGTTTCAGGGGGAAGTGAGAAGTCTCCTCCAGGAATACGGTATCGAGCATCATAGGTCTTCTCCATATCGCCCGCAAGCTAACGGGGCAGTAGAAGCGGCAAATAAGAACCTTAAGAGTATTCTCGTGAAGACAGTGGAGTCGCATCGGAATTGGCACGAGCAGCTTCCGCTCGCTTTGTGGGCTTATCGCACGACAGTTAGAATGTCGACTGGGGCAACACCATTCTCCTTGGTATATGGGGCAGAAGTCGTTCTCCCAATTGAGATTGAAAAGCGATCGCTGAGAATCACGGTAGAAGTAGAGATTCCCGAGACGGAATGGGTGAAGAAGCGATATGAGCAGTTGGCATTGGTGGACGAGAAAAGGATGGAAGCTCTTTACCATGTGCAGTTATATTAGAGAAGGATGGCCCGAGCCTTCAACAAAAAGGTTAAGGCCAGCCCTATCAAAGAAGGGGATATGGTGTTGAAACAGATCCGAATGACGCACACCGACTCTAGGGGCAAGTTTAGGCCGAACTGGGAAGGACCGTTTCTCGTGAAGAAGATCCTAAGCAAAGGGCCGGTGAAACTAACCACGATGGATGGCATGGAGTTCTCCGAACCTACCAACCTGGATAGGCTTAACAAATACGTTTCGTAAAAAAAAAAGAAATAAAAATTCCCGATAGGTTGAAAAACCGCAAAGGGCGATCTATGAAACAATAAGGGACATCCCAATGAGTGAAACCCCGAGAGGGCGCTTATTTGAAAATTTTGGGATAATAAAAGGAGAGTTGAAAAATCGCTGGGATCTGAAAACCGAAAAAGGCAGATCCTGGTAACAGTAGTTATATCTTGAGCAATTACAAAAATAATGTATAATTGGCTAAGCATTTCTGTTGTTTGTAAATAAATAAAGGCATGACTATATTTGAAGAGAATGATTGGAATCATTATAATCAACTAAATGCGTTGTATTATGAGTCATGAGTTATACATTTCCTATCACAAAAAAGAAAGCCTATATCTCTATCTACCCTTCTCCCTACATACAAAGTATACATCGGGGTAATACTAATAAAAGAAAGCTACAAAGCATGATAATGGTCTACCCAGGGGGAAACTGCCCACAGTCCCATAAGTCCTCAAAAGCTCTCATATGTGAGGCCCGCTCCGCCGCTAAAGCCTCCTCAGCCACTCGATGGCCCTCCTCTGCGATCCGGCAGCCCTCCTCGGTAGTCCGGCGTCCCTCCTCAGCGACACGACGACCCTCTGTCTCGACCCGCATCCTCTCCACCCAGATAGCATCCCTCTCTCGATATACATGTCCGACCCGAGCATCAGCGTCCCGCTGCAATTCATTGAACCTCTGATCATTAGCATGGAGATCACTCTGCAAAAAGAAAAAAAAAACACCAAAATAGACAACAACAGAAGTTACACATACATATGTGCATTGCATGCATACATTTCACTACACTATAACAGAATAAGAATACTCACCAGGTGGCTGGCACAACGCAGGTTGAGCCGCTCTCGAAAATAATCAGATAATCCCACAAATTCGGTGCACGTCTCCCTCGAGGTATGGAGGGCATCAGGGGGATCGAACGGCACCATCAAGGTCAAAACTCGAGGGGCTATCTCAACGCTGGAGTAGGCCATGCCTGCCTCGCCATAACGAACCACCGAGTACTCTCTCCCTGAGGTCGGGAAGGGTGCGCCAAAGTAGAGCCGCTCTGGTCGGGCAGCGCCTGAGGACTCACCTGCATAATATGAAGGCTCGCTCGCAGATGTCCGGGCCCGGGCATCATCGAAAAAATCTAACGTTCGAGCGCTCCTCAGGGAACCCTCCTGCGAACAAAGGAAAAATGAATACCCCCAACTATCTCGTAAATAAAGAATAAATAAGTCAAGCACTCACCGGAACCTCCTCTAGGCCAAAGACCTCAACGACGGCCGCCGTCGAGAACACGTCCTCCATAAGATCAACATCCATCGCTATCTTATGAGAGTCCATCCGAGTCAAAAGTGTCGATAAATAGCAAGCGCGACCCCCTGCATGGTCCCACACGCCCCGAGGCACTAATCGGCGGACCAGATCACGACGTATGTCCTGCAGGGGCATGATCCTCACCGCAAACATGGACACGGGGATCTCTCCTGGAGTCCAATATGTGGCGTCAAGCCCGGTGAAACTCCGATCACCCAAATACCACGCTCGCACGCACGGGCCGGTAAGTACGCACTGCTACCTCTAGATGCGAGTGACATATGCGTAATCAGGACCGAAGTCAAGATCGTCCCATCCGAAGGAGATCTGAAACACAAGGAGAATCAGACAAGAACGAATAAAAATCCAGCATAGTCAGGAGACGTTCACCTGTCCCAGGCTCCGCGTATCAATCCATGATAAGAATCGTGCCGCTGTCCACCTCCTCTCGACGCCCAAATCAAAGTCCCTCCACCTCGCCATAAGCGGAAGCGTAACCCCGCGCGGACTGCTCCCGCGAGCGCTTGGGAGAATCCTCCTCTCATAAGCCCAAACCTGCTCATAAAAACGGGCGTCAGAAGCGGAAATCGTAAAAATAAAAGACAAGACAGGGATAGAAAACGCACCAGAAGGGCGAATGTGTAGCCACCGAAGTCCTTGCGCTTCCGACAAGTCAGATCCAAGAATCGGTAAAGGTACGCCAAGCTAGCTCCAGCCCAATCGTACGAGGACACCGCATCTAAGTCACGGAAGGCCTGGATGAGACCTGCATGTATGGTCCCGCTCTTGGTGCAAAAAACCGTCTCGCCTAAGGCGTATATGAGGAAACTACGAGTGGCCCGGTCTGTATCGTCTCGGTCGCAGAAGTCTCGACGACTCAGCAGGTTGAAGGTGGTGATGAACTTCGCCGGTGTAGACCCGATGCCTGTGTAGACTCTGGGACCAATCAATGCAGCCACCTCATCAGGGTCTACCCTGGGACGCACCATATCATAGCAAAGGGGGACCGGAGTGCCACTGCCTCGTAATCCGGTTAGTAGGGAAAAGTCACAGGGTGAGATCGTCATCTCTCCGAACGGAAGGTGAAAGGTGTGAGTCGAATCCACCCACCTCTCGCAAAGGGCGTGCAAGCCGCGCTTGTCGCACACACCGTTGGCACGGGGTAGCGCCAGAATAAAAGGCTCGAAACCCAACCCTCGCACACGGGCTCTAACCACCGTGGGAAGCAAGGCATACCAAGAGTGGATGCCCTCGGTATATCCAGTAATGCCAATAATCTAGGAGGAACGGTACAAGTGAGAGTGGGACTAAGCCAAAGTCATTATTCCTTAAGGGCCTCACCTCTGATAGAAATTCAGTTTACCTAGTCGTTCTTTAAATTTCGTCTAAATTTAACCTATCAAGTTCTTGTTGTTAAGATAGTCATTCTCTAGAGTTTCGTCCATAGGGTCATTCGTTTAGGGTTTAATTTGATTCATTATTCTTTGGGGTTCCACTCTCTCGCGTGCTTGCGAAGAGCTTAAGCCTATATGAGTTTTTAAGGATGGTTTAGTATTATTCATTTTTTTTACTATTTACGTGTGTTATTCACGTTTTACTATTCACGTGCACTATTCATGTTTTTACTATTCATGTACACTATTCATGTGCGTTATTCACATGCACTATTCATGTTTTTACTATTCACGTGCATTGTTCGCATTTTTTACTATTCGCATGCACTATTCACGTTTTACTATTCACGCGCACTATTCACGTTTTTACTATTCACGTGTACTATTCATGTGCGTTATTCACGTTTTTACTATTCACGTGCACTGTTTATGTTTTTACTATTCACATGAATTGTTCGCATTTTTACTATTCGCATGCATTGTTCACATTTTTACTATTCACATGTATAAAGTTCACGTTCTTTCCAAAAATTGTAAAGTATTGCTCACATGCATGAGAGTTCGTGTTTTCTAACTAAAAGGCATGTAACCAGTTTAAAGGTTGGCATGCAAATAACGTTCAAATGGGGTTGCTAAAACCTAGAAGTCTTGACAAATAAAAATAAGGAGGTACTTACCCGGTTAACGTTGGTCTGACTCAGGTGAGAATCAGGGTTCTGGAAAGGAACCACTCTAGCCAAGTCCTCGAAAACCGCCTCCATACCCTTTGTGCCATCATATCTACTCGACCCCATCACAAGAATACTCTAATGTTAGTGAGAGAGAGAGAGAAGAAGAGAGAGAAGGTGTGGAGATGGAAATGAACCCCACCACCCTTTTATAAGGGTAGGGGATGGCATGGTCGTAATAAAAGAAAAGGTACGACGTGACATAAAGGTAAAAAGTAAATAATTAATTACCGGGTGCTCAGACCTCCGATTTGCAGTCCGTTTCAGCCTGCGTTTCTACCAGGCGGTGGCCAATACCCCAAGGAGATGACTCTAAACGACAGCCAAAAATTTACAGAACAGTGGTGCCAGTCAAAATACAGACAACAGTCAAGAGAAAAATAATTTTTAAAGTCTAAAGTGTTCTAGATGAAAAGATAAGGACATTCCTATCAACAACTCAAGTACACGAGACAGTAACTCCAGTAAAAAATGCAGACGACAGTGTCTTGAAATTCAGAATTGCTAGAGAGAGCCATTTTACATGCGGTCGGTGACCAGGGTTGCTAGAGAGAGCCATTTTACCTGCGGTCGATGACCAGGGTTGCTAGAGAGAGCCATTTTTTTACCCGCGGTCGATGACTAGGGTTGGTAGAGAGAGCCATTTTTTTACCTGCGGTCGATTTAGAGACCAGGGTTGCTAGAGAGAGCCATTTGACCTGCGGTCGATGACCAGGGTTGCTAGAGAGAGCCATTTTACCCGCAGTCGATGACCACGGTTGCTAGAGAGAGCCATTTTACCTGCGGTCGATGACCAGGGTTGCTAGAGAGATCTATTTTACCCGCGGTCGATGACCAGGGTTGCTAGAAAGAGCCATTTGTTTTTACCTGCGGTCGATTTAGAGACCAGGGTTGCTAGAGAAAGCCATTTGACCTGCGGTCGATGACCAGGGTTGCTAGAGAGAGCCATTTTACCCGTGGTCGATGACCAGGGTTGCTAGAGAGAGCCATTTTACCTGCGGTCGATGACCAGGGTTGCTAGAGAGAGCCATTTCTTACCTGCGGTCGATTTAGAGACTAGGGTTGCTAGAGAGAGCCATTTTACCCGCGGTCGATTTAGAGACCAGGGTTGCTAGAAAGAGCCATTTTACCTGTGGTCGATTTAGAGACTAGGGTCCCCAGAAGAAGCATCCGTCGACAGTCGATTCAGAGGCAAGGATAGGACAGCCAAGGTAAGGGTCGAAGACAAGGCAGGAACGTGCGGGGCAGAGATCAGGTATTCCTCCTCCTACTCTATATGTGTCTTTTACTTTAATATATTTCCATTGCATGTGTCGCGTTAACGAAAAATGTTTTCAAAAACACACACATCACTGTCAAAATAGAAAAGTAGGGGCAACTGTAGACACCGAGTCGGAGGACCTGTGATGAAAACCCACGACAAACGGCTAAAGCGGTTGATTCAATTAGTTAAGAGATTTAAAAATCAAAGGGAAACTCGGAGAGCCGGCATGTGATAGCCCCGCTAACAAATTCAGTATCTCCTGAGTAAGGTCGGGCTCGTTCATCGTCATATCGATAAATGAGAAGGCCCCGGAGGTCGAGCGTCAACCGATAAATGACCAATGTCGCTCCCGACAATGATCCTCGCTCCGTAAATAACGGCACGCGACGCGTCGAGCGCCTGTCCGACGAGCCGAACGTTGAGCGTCGCCCGTCGGACGGTGGGCGTCGCCCGTCGAGCATTGGGCGTGGCCCGATGCACGATGGGCGTCGCCCAACGTTCGATGGGCAGACGCCCAACGTTCGTTGGGCGGATGCCCAACGCTGTTGGGCGAACACCAAACGTTCGTTGGGCAGACGCCCAACAGAAGTTGGGCAGACGCCCAACAGAAGTTGGGCATTCGCCCAACCTAAGTTGGGCATTCGCCCAACTAAGGTTGGGCGTCCGCCCAACTCCCGTCGGGCGACGCCCAACTTTTTTTGGGATCCATGCCTATAAAAGGCACGGATCCCCATGCATTTGTGGAGAGGAAAAATTTTTGGAGCTTCTCACTCTAGACATTTTTAGAGAGAGAGAGTCAATTTTTTGGGAGAAAATATTTTTTTCCTAAAAAAATCCAAATTTTCTAAAAGTCAAATATTTTACCAAAACACCGAAAAATCATAATTCGTGGAATCAACCGACTTCAGCTGTCAATACCGATCTTGAGGTATTATCCGAGGACTAGACTCGTTTTATTTATTTATTTTATTTATTTATTTATTTTTAGGATATAGTTTTTATTTGTTTATTTAGTTATTTATTTATCACGTTTATTTACTTTTCCGCATTTATTTAATTCCCGTCTCGTATTAAACAAATATTTTTGTTTTAAATAAAAAACCCTCGTTTTGACTTTCCAACACGAACCGTGACCCGATTTGAGGGTAGTTCGGGATCAAAACGTTGTAATTATAAATTTTAAAAATATTTCCAAATAATATTTTGAAACAAAACATCGTTTTAGGACCTTTTTCTTACCTTTTTGGAATTGATTTTTATGTATATATATATGTAACTATGTAATATGTTTATCAAAATTATTTTTGAGGTGTATAACTATTAAATACCAATTATATATCTATTCATTTGCTATTTTGATACCATTTATACTAAATTAGCTTTTGTAAATTTTATATATATATATATATATGTATATATATATATAGTTTTTTGGGGTTTTTTTGGGATAATTAATTAATAGATGATGTTGAGGGTTATTAAACATTGGTTTAGAGTTTATTATGTAAAAACTATTTTGGATTAAAGGTTGTTTCTCTACATTTATGAACTTTGTTCATTGTTTTACATGTTTTTAATTTGAATAAAAGTATATTATATCTAATAATATTTTCACCACCATTTTTACCTATTAATATGTATTATTTTCTCTATTTGGTTTTAATGGGAATTATTACTCATTTTTTGGGTATATGTATATATTTCAAATGTATTTAGGGTGGGGTTTGGATTTTATTTGTTTATTATTGTAATTATGTTCAAGTAAGGAGTAAATTGAGTGAAAAATGGAAAAATAAACCACAAAAGAGATTTTAACCTGTTTATTTAAACTAATGGTTTTTAGAGGTTCCTAATGTAATTAAAAAGTTTCTCCTTAATTCTTTATCGTTTTCAAACGATTTCTCAAATATCATGTCTTAAAACCTTAATTCGTTCCAACGACGGATTAAGCGAACCTTGTAATTAAAATCGTCTTTTAATTGTAATTAATAGAGTTTTGAATCGTTTTCCCAACTAAACGGTTTTGTACAAAAATTAATGGACTTGTATGCTTAATCACGTTTTTTGTTAAAGCTTCTTATCTCACGTTTTCAAACGCTCGAGTCGTTCCTACGGCGATTCGACTAGATATCATGTAAATTGACGGGGTTTTGAAACGTACCTAAATCGTTCCAACGGCGATTAAGGTACGAACCGTGTAAATAAACTCGTTTTGTGGGGAATGAGATTAGCTTAGAGTTAATGTATAAATTGAAGCATAAAATCACACTGTGAATAAATCAATTCTTTCTTCTCCCTCTCTCTCCTGCATATTTTAAATTTATGCAAAATGGGTGATTCTTTACTAAAATGGCTTTCAATGACATGCTCAAAACGGTTTTCAAAGCGAGAAAGAAAAGGTTTCAAATGAATTTTAAACTTAAAGAAATATACGATTAGTCTGTTATCGCCTAACACGCTAAGTAGGAGGCCGGTGGTTCATAACCGGGCGATGTCGGGGTGCCTAGTAGCCTTTCTCCGGAAAGGAGCTAGCCTTCTCGGCTCATACCTAAGTTTCCCGAACCCTCACCGGTCTCCCGTAAGGGATCGGTGTTCTTTTCCCATTCGTGGGTGGTGACTCTTCCATACTCCGAGCTCCGGTCCTGTCGAGCAGCTTGATTCCGCGATTGGTTGCTTTGGACGCCAATCACAGCATCTGTCGTCAACGGTGTCCACCCCCCGGTCCGCCCGGGCGAGGCCGCGGCACCTACAACTATGTTTGGAAATTTTTTGATCCATAGACATAAGACTAAAAAGCAAACTCACACCCTAATGGTGTATTTACTGAGCTGAAGAGTGAAGTTGCATTCCATTCCCTATGGCAAATAAGTGCCATAAGTGAGCGAGTGAAAAATTTCATTCCTTGGTGAGGCATGATAGGCAAACAGGTTGTTCCTTATGAAAATTGAGGTCTCATTTTAAGCTTTAAGGAATTTCTCGAGTAGGGTACAAAATCTAACACTGGCATACCATCATCAAAAGTTCATGACTTGCGAATATTCTGTCGATATCTCCTCAGGACAAAACAATTTGTATCATCCTCTCTTCTCTGAAACACTCAAAAATCCTGTTTCCGTATTCTTTCATTCCTAACTTTTTTTTCCTTTCGATTAACTTGTTTCTATCTGTTGTTTACTTGAGGACAAGCAAAGATTCAATTTGGGGGTATTTGTTAGGCATGAAATTGACTACATTTTAATGTATTAATGATAATAAATTAAGAGTGTTTTTATGTTTTATTACAAGAAAGAAGGTCTTATAGGTGCTTTTGTGCAGATAAGGAAAGATTAAGCCGAAAGTCTGGAAGCAGCCTGTTTCGCACATACCATGAGGAGTGGGGCCATTCTTTGATCCATCGGTCAAATGCCGGAACTTTTGATGACGGACAGCGACAGGATGGGAAGTAGGTGTGGCAGTAGCAGCAGGCAGAAAGGTGGATAAGTGCAGTTCTAAAGCAACAAGATGACATGAAATTTCGACCCTTGAGTGTTCAAGGGTCAAAAGGATCTTCACTACTTTTAGCATTTTAGATTTATGAACAATTGACTTAGGATTGTAATATTTTGATTTGATACTTTTGGTACCGTATTGACCCTGACCTTTCCTTTAAATAGATATAGTAAGGAAAGAAAAGAGATCACATTTTTTTTGTGAAACGAAAATATAGACTTTTGACTAAGAGGAACGCTCTCGAGAAAGAAAACTCCATAGATGGAGTTCCACAGCTTTGAACTAGCAGATTGCTTACTCGCCTGTATGAGTGAGTAGTCCTTTTGAATAGGCTCGGCCAGTTGGGGCTGGTGATGTAAGTTTCTTAAGTCTATTAATGAATGAATGGTGTTAATTTATGAAGTGTTTGATGAGGCTTATTATTTCAGTGCTCATGCATATTGTTAAGCCCAAAATATACCTAAAATATCATCAATAAATTACATCAGTTTTGCTATGAATTCGTACTGTTTATATCTATTTAGAATACTTTTACGTTCGAATTTATTTTTATCTTACAAGGTACCTAAATATTTAGTAAAATCCAAATAGGAACGAAAAGGGATAAAAAACAGAAGAAAAACCCTACATAAGGAGTCAAAGACGACGAAGATCAAAAACGCCAAAACGCTCCCCTTGACAATTCGAAGGCTAAAATATTTGCTCCCTCATTCTCGACCGAGAATTTTCATTCTCGGTAAGAGCAGAAATTCTGCCAAGCACAACATACACATGTTTTAATTCCAAGAAACGCGTTCGTTCGTGTGGATAGAAACGTCCCTTCACAATGGACACGATCCTTCGCAGAGGACAAGACCCTCCACAACGGACATGACACTTCAATCACGACTCTTCAACATCTATAAATAAAGAGTTGATGGAGAGTTGAAATAATGATGAGAGAGTTAGATTTTAAGATTAGTGCATGAGTTATGTAGAAACTCTGACTCAGAAATGAGTCAGAGATTAGAAGTTCGATTCTGTAAAAAGCAATATGATGTACACAAGTTGTTTATCAAATAATTACAAACACAGTAGCATTTAGATTTGTTCATATTAGTTTACATTTTGGTAGAGGCCGACCGCATCCCTATTACGAAGTTACAGCGAGAAGATTGAGTAGAGAATCCGCCCCTGAGTCTGACAAACTCTAAACGAAACCCAAGGAAAGGATTGACAACCCGTTCACTTGCAAGTCGTGAAATGTTTTCATGCTTCTTGTTCTATGTAAACTTGTATCAAATTTATATTTCATCTAATAAAGTCCGTTCCATTCACTAGATTTTTATGCAGCACTTTGGTAAAGGATCCGAAGTGGATGCTGGTGTTTTCATTAAAACGTAGTTAAATTCAAAATCTTTACAAGGAAACTTTGTTGAACACTTAACAAATTAATATCATCAGTAGAGTATTAATTTGATTAAGGTAGCGATCTAACCCGACCGTAGGAGGATTGACTGCAGTTCAAAACCCTAAAATTAGAAGAACCGTCATTTATTTCATTGTTTTAATTTATACAAAGTTTAAAGTTGTTTTCTTTGCTTAATGCAAACGAATACATTTGTTTACTTTTCTAAAGAACTAAACGTTCCTGTTTTGTAAATTCATCCCTCAATCAGAAGTAATTTCTAACATTTGTTATACTCTAATCTAATTCTTATTCTAGCAATTTCAAAACCAAATTCGATTTAACGATTTTACATATTTTAAACCTTAAAAGTAAATCTAACTGATTCAAAATGAGTTTTTGTTAAAAAAAACGTTTCCTATGGGATCGATATCTTTTATTACTACAAGCGTATACCGTGCACTTGCGGAAATCGCTCAACACATATATGCTTGTGTTAGATGAATGATAGGTCACTGCTTTCATCTTCACCGAACTCTCTATCAAACATCCAACCCCGAAGCAGAAATGTTAGGTGGTAGTATCAAGGGTTTTCTCATTTGAAATGCTGCTTAGATCTTAATGCAAGAAAGAACAAACCTTTAGGACGCTGTTGGTTTTAGTAAGTCTTAGAATCTTAAGAACACACGAGAGTTGACTTAAGTGAGCATTAAAACAGAAACCTTGACTTCATTTGCATCATTCGTGACTGATTAGGCTGTTTAGGAACTTAAGGTAACCTGTTCCGCTGTGCTTAGCATGTTCTACTTGTTTATCATCATCAAGTAGTCATTTTTATTTGCTTAGAAGTAGTACGTAGTGCTGTTTAGTGTTGTTACTAACAAATCTCAACAAACATCAATATAAAGAAGTCACATATAACGAACACCTTGTTCTACAACATTTTTCTAGTAAACTTTGGTCATCAATCCCTGTGGAGACGATACTTGACTTATCACTTTATTACTTGTATCTAGTGCACTTGCTAGAGTCTATTTTTGAGACAACACTTGTCGGGAGACAACCCGATATTTCTATCATTTTTATTTCAATTTTTATTTCTAATTTGTTTTTAAATATAAAAAGAAAAAGGAAAAAATATATATAATAAATAAATAAATAAATAATAACACTAAAAAAAGAAATATATATATAGAGAGAGAGAAAAAAAAGAATAAAAAATAAGTATGTGTGTTCCAGAGACTTTTGACTCTGGAACACTTACCTTGACCAGAATGCACGATTTTCTTTTAACTATTTAAAAAAAAATTAAAAATAAATAAATCAGTTTCATCTCGTCGAGATGGAGTCCATCTCGATGAGATGGAGTAGTCCAGAGAGTTACACTTTCTGGACTTCGCCTCTCTTCCCTCCCTCCTCCTTTCTTTTTATATCATTTTTCTTTTTTTTTTTTGTTTTTTCTACTTCTTTTTCTCTTTTTCTTTTCCTATTCATTTTTCATTTATCGGGAGACGATCCAATTTTCTATCCTGTTATATTTTCATTTTAGTAATTATTTTTATTTTCAATAAATAAAATTAAAATAAAAAAATCCTTTACTTTTTTCTTTAATAGTGTCATTTTTCGCATTTCGGGATTAAATGCTACACTAGTGGGGGATGAGAGTAAATGATAGTATGTTATTTTTATTTTCAATAATTGTTATTTTCGTACATTTATTTCAGTCATGTGATGTATATCTAATTTTAATGTTGTGTTATTTTGCACTTTATTTGTACTTTCGTGTTAATTTGCACCTTATTTTTACTACTTTTGTTTTTGTTTTTGTCTTTATTTTTAATCTTTATTAAGCTTTTAAATAAATGTTTTTGTTAAATAACTTTGAATAAAAACCACACTCTAAATTTTTGCTTTAATCAAACAAGAAAATCAAACAAAATTTTGTCTAGAATAAATGTTAAATTTTGATAGGATGAAATTTATTTGAAAATCTTAAATTTTGTAAACGAATTTTTGACTATTTCGAACACGTATTTTGTTTACACTCAGTATTTAACAAATCCACATTTACATTTTGAGGAATAAAATTGAGTTAATTGACACACATTACCATTCCAAAGTGAGTTTTTGAGCCTAATTTAAGTAGCATTCACTAATGCTTCATTTTCTTTTCTCACAAGTGTTCTATAATTACACGAAACTTGAGAATTTGCATCAAATACCGGTAAAACCTCACGCGTCTAGCTCAAAACACTACATGATTAAGGCCTTCCTTGTTTTACCCCCACATTTCAAACTCGAAAATAGTAGCTCACCTTAAAAACATTCTCCGTCGTTCACCCCTTCGAGCCTAGACATTCCATTCATTTCACCACGTTACAAGCCGCATTCCCTTCATAAATACCATTTTTGTTCCCCCTAAATTTACGGGTAATTAGTAACCAATATACTTGAGATGAGTGGATACAATATTCTGACAAATACTTATACCGATATATAGCGGTTATATCTCTTTATTTTCGTATATTTTATATTTTATATATATATATAAGAGTTCTCAATGGTGAGTCTCCATTAATGGAGATCACTATATTTTGAATAAATGACCTGCTACAGGAGGTTGCCAACAAGTTATTAGGTTACCTAAAAGCATAATTCTCTCTCCATAATAAAACTAAAATCACAATATTTCTCTTTCATATTAATTGTCACGGTTTTTCTTATAAAACATAATAAAAAAACAAAAAATTAAATTAAATCCTTTTTTTCTAATTTTCACGTTACTGTTATTGAACATACCAAATCACAAAATAATATATAACACTAACTTTGCTCCTCTACTTCCAATTTTGAATCAAATCATATTATATTTTTATTTTGCCCATGAAGTATAAAAAAAACTATATAATAAAATAAACAAAAAATTGAACAGTTCATATTTGTATTTGTAATTCAATATAATATAAATTTGACTTGTTAATTTATTAATTCCTACTACTTTTCAAAAAAAAATTAATTAATTCCTACTTAATTTTCTATTTTTTATATATATATATATATATTGGTTGATACTATATTATAGTGTAAATTACACCAATGCCACTAAACTTTGTTTTTTTTTAACGATATAACTATTGAATTTTATAAACTTAATATAAAAGTCACTCAATTTTACACCTTTTAACATTTGTGGTCACTAAACTTTAAATAATTTTTTCAAATGACCCTTAACAAACTGAAAATGAAAATATTCAAAAATTAAAGTTGTTCGGAACGATATTTACCATGGAACCTCATTTTTTATTTTCCAAAATCACAATTTTTGGAGATTTCTCTCTCTAAATATTCATTCTCTTTTCTAACCAAACAACATCTAAATGGTCTCAAAATAAAAAAAAATTTAAAAATTAAAGTTGCTTATAATATCATTAATTCTTAGAATTTTTTATTTTTACACTGTTAATGGTCGTGTTGAGGCATTGAGTGGCCACATGTGTTAAAAAGTGCAAAGTTGAGCGGCCACATTAATTTAATGCTATGTTACTTACGTCCCATTAAGTTACGCTACGTTACGTAATGTAACGTTATCTAAACATATAAGGTTTACGTAAAGTTCAAATGTTTTACGTAAAACTCGATTTTTCACAATGTTACTGATTTTTTTTTTTGTAAAAATACAACTTTACGTTGATTAAGTCCAACTTTATATAAATTATCTCTAAAAATGTGATATTGACGTAAAGTTTAAAAAATTTACATGAAAGTAACATTTTTCGCGAAACTAAGTGATTTTGATTTTATAACATAATAACTTTACATAAATTGAGCTTATATTATTACATTACGTTACGTTATTAATATTATGTTATGTTATGTCACGTTGCATCACATTACGTCATATCAAGCTACGTTACGTCATATCAAGTTACGTTACGTTACGTTACGTTACGTTACGTTACGTTACGTTACGTTACGTTACGTTACGTTACGTTACGTTACGTTACGTTATGTCACGTTACCTTACGTCACATTACCCCATGTCAAGTTATGTTACGTCACGTCATGTCATGTTGCATTACGTTACATTGTGTTACATCACGTCATGTTGCATTACGTTACATTGAATTATGTTACGTTACATCACATTACGTTCTGTTCCGTTACGTTCCATTCCGTTACGTTACATTACGTTGCATTGCGTTACGTTACGTTATGTTACGTTACATTAGGGATTATAAGCTCAACGACTGTTTATAAATAAATGAAAGCTTAAAGAAGTAAAAAAGCTAAGGATTTTAAATTGAACTTTTAATCCTAAGGATTTATAAATGGAGCTTATAATTATTACGTTACGTTACATTAGATTAGATTACTTATGTTACGTTAAGTTACATCATTTTACATCATGTCAAGTCACGTTAGGTTACATTACGTCACGTCACGTCACGTTACGTTACATTACGTTATGTCACGTTACATAATATTATGTTACGATACATTACATCATGTTATGTAACATTATGACGTGTCAAGTTAAGTTACATTACATCGTGTCAAGTTACGTTACGTTACGTTATGTCACGTTACATTAGTAATCTTTAAGTTCAATTAGTAATCTTTAAGTTCAGTAATATTTCAGTTTAGTGATGTTTCAGTTCAGTAATATTTTAGTTCAGTGATGTTTCAGTTTAGTGATGTTTCAGTTTAGTGATGTTTCAGTTCAGTAAAATTTCAGTTCAATGATGTTTTAGTTCAATAATATTTCAGTTTAGTAATGTTTCAGTTTAGTAATGTTTTTGTTTAGTGATGTTTCAGTTCAGTAATGTTTCAGTTGAATGATGTTTCAGTTCAGTATTATTTCAGTTGAGTGATGTTTCAGTTTAGTAATATTTCAGTTCAGTAATGTTTCAGTTTAGTAATCTTTTAGTTAAGTAATGTTTCAGTTCAATGATGTTTCAGTTTCGTAATATTTTAGTTCAATGATGTTTTAGTTCATTAATGTTTCAGTTTAGTAAATTTCAGTTTAGTGTTGTTTTAGTTCTGTAATATTTCAGTTCAGTAATGTTTCAGTTTAGTGATGTTTCAGTTCAGTAATGTTTTAGTTTAGTAATGTTTCAGGTTAGTAATGTTTCAGTTCAGTAATGTTTCAGTTGAGTGATGTTTGAGTTCAGTTAAGTTTGAAGTCAGTAATATTTCTGTTCAGTAATATTTGAGTTTAGTAATGTTTCAGTTTAGGTAATCTTTGAGTTCAGTAATGTTTGAGTTTAGTGATGTTTGAGTTCAATGATGTTTCAGTTCAGTAATATTTTAGTTCAGTGATGTTTTAGTTCAGTGATGTTTCAGTTCAGTAATATTTCAGTTCAGTAATATTTCAATTCAGTAATATTTCAGTTCAGTGATGTTTCAGTTCAGTAATATTTCAGTTTAATAATCTTTCAGTTTAGTAATATTTCAATTCAGTGATGTTTTAGTTCAGTAATATTTCAGTTTAGTGATGTTTCAGTTCAGTGATGTTTCAGTTTAGTGATATTTCAATTCAGTAATATTTCAGTTCAGTGATGTTTTAGTTCGGTAATATTTTAGTTCAGTAATATTTATGTTCAGTAATATTTTAGTTCACTAATATTTCTATTCAGTAATGTTTCAGTTTAGTAATGTTTCAATTCGGTAATGTTTCAGTTCAATGATGTTTCAGTTCAGTAATGTTTCAGTTGTGTAAGGTTTTAGTTTAGTAATATTTCAGTTAACTGATATTTAAGTTTAGTGATGTTTTAGTTTAGTGATGTTTCAGTTCAATGATATTTTGGTTCAGTGATATTCAGTTTAGTAATATTTCAGTTCAGTGGTGTTTCAGTTCAGTAATATTTCAGTTTAGTAATATTTCAATTTAGTGATTTTTTAGTTCAGTGATGTTTCAGTTTAATGATGTTTCAGTTCAGTAGTATTTCATTTTAATGATGTTTTAGTTCAGTAATACTCCAGTTCAGTAATGTTTCAGTTCAGTAATATTTCAGTTTAGTAATGTTTCTGATTACTAATGTCTCAATTCGATAATGTTTCAGTTCAGTAATGTTTCAGTTGAGTAATGTTTCAGTTTAGTAGTATTTCAGTTCAGTGATATTGTAGTTCAGTAATGTTTCAGTTCAGTAATATTTCAGTTCAGTAATGTTTCAGTTCAGTGATGTTTCGGTTCAGTGATATTCAATCTAGTAATATTTCATTTTAGTGACATTTTAGTTCACTAATGTTTCATATTAGTAATATTTCAGTTCAATGGTGTTTCAGTTCAGTAATGTTTCATTTCAGTAATATTTCAGTTAAGTGATGTTTTAGTTGAGTAATGTTTCAGTTTAGTAATATTTTAGTTCAGTAATGTTTCAGTTGAGTGATATTTCAGTTCAGTAATATTTGAGTTGAGTGATGTTTCAGTTCAGTAATGTTTTAGTTTAGTAACGTTTCAGTTCAGTAATGTTTGAGTTTAGTAATGTTTCAGCTCAGTAATATTTGAGTTCAGTAATATTTCAGTTTAGTGATGTTTGAGTTCAGTAATGTTTCAGTTCAGTGATGTTTTAGTTCAGTAATATTTTAGTTCAATGATGTTTCACTTCAGTGATGTTTCAGTTGAGTGATGTTTCAATTCAAAATATTTCAGTTGAGTGATGTTTCAGTTTAGTAATATTTCAGTTCAGTTACTTTATGCCAGGTTACGTTACGTTACGTTACGTTACGTTACGTTACGTTACGTTACGTTACGTTACGTTACGTTACGTTAGTTGAGTAATGTTTCAGTTTATTAATGTTTCAGTTTAGTACTATTTTAGTTGAATAATGTTCCAGTTTAGTAATATTTCAGTTCAGTGATATTTCTGTTCCGTAATATTTCAGTTCAGTGATGTTTTCGTTCAGTGATGTTTCGATGCAGTGATATTCAATTTATTAATATTTCAGCTCGGAGATATTTCATTTCAGTAATATTTCAGTTTAGTAATATTTCAGTTTAATGATGTTTCAGTTCAGTAATGTGTCATTTCAGTAATATTTCAGTTCAGTAATTTTTCAGTTGAGTGATGTTTCAGTTTAGTAATGTTTCAGTGTAGTAATATTTCAGTTGAGTGATGTTTTAGTTCAATAATATTCCAGTTGAGTGATTTTTCAGTTCAGTAATGTTTCAATTTAGTAATGTTTCAATTCAACGATGTTTCAATTCAGTAATATTTTAGTTCAGTGATATTTCAGTTCAATGATATTCTAGTTCAGTGATATTCAGTTTAGTAATAATTCAGTTCAATGATGTTTCAATTCAGTAATGTTTCAGTTTAGTAATATTTCAGTTCAGTGATGTTTCAATTCAGTAATGTTTCAATCGAGTGATGTTTCAGTTGAGTGATGTTTTAGTTCAGTAATGTTTCAGTTGAGTGATGTTTTAGTTAAATAATGTTTCAGTTCAGTAATATTTGAGTTCAATACAATCCCTAACATAGTGTAAGGTAACATTATGTAATGTTACGTTACGTTATGTTACATTGCGTTACGTTACATTACGTTACGTTACGTTACGTTACGTTATATTACTAAGGTTTCACTTGAGTGATGTTTTAATTCAACGATGTTTTAGTTCAGTGATGTTTCAGTTCAGTGATGTTTCAGTTCAGTGATGTTTCAGTTTAGTAATGATTTAGTTCAGTAATATTTCAATTCAATAATGTCTTAGTTGAGTGATGTTTCGGTTCAGTGATATTCAATTTAGTAATATTTCATTTTAGTGACATTTTGATTCAGTAATGTTTCAGTTTAGTAGTATTTTAGTTTGGTGGTGTTTCAAATCAGTGGCGTTTCAGTTGAGTAATATTTCAGTTTAGTAATATTCCAGTTAAGTGATGTTTTAGTTCAGTAATGTTTCAGTTTAGTAATATTACAGTTCAGAAATGTTTCAATTGAGTGATATTCCAGTTCAGTAATGTTTCAGCTGAGTGATGTTTCAGTTCAGTAATCTTTTAGTTTAGTAACATTTCAGTTCAGCAATGTTTGAGTTCATTAATGTTTCAGCTCAGTGATGTTTCAGTTTCATGATGTTTCAGTTCAGTAATATTTGAGTTTAGTAATATTTCAGTTTAGTGATGTTTCAGTTCAGTAACATTCAGTTCAGTAATGTTTAAGTTCATTAATGTTCCAGTTGAATGATGTTTTAGTTTAGTGATGTTTCAGTTTAGTAATGTTTCAGTTTAGTAATGTTTCAGTTGAGTGATGTTTCAGTTGAGTGATGTTTGAGTTCAGTTATGTTTGAGTTCAGTAATATTTCAGTTTAGTAATGTTTCAGTTCAGTAATATTTCAGTTTAGTAATCTTTTAGTCCAGTAATGTTTCAGTTCAGTGATATTTCAGTTCTGTAATATTTCAGTTCATTAATATTTCAGTTTATCAATATTTCAGTTTAGTAATGTTTTAGTTCACTAATGTTTCAGTTCAGTAATATTTCAGTTCAGTGATGTTTCAGTTCAATAATGTTTCAGTTTAGTAATGTTTCAGGTTAGTAATGTTTCAGTTCAGTAATGTTTCAGTTGAGTGATGTTTGGGTTCAGTTATGTTTGAATTCACTAGTATTTCAGTTCAGTAATAGTTGAGTTTAGTAATGTTTCAGTTTAGTAAACTTTGAGGTCAATAATGTTTCAGTTCAGTGATGTTTCGGTTTAGTAATATTTCAGTTCAATGATTTTTCAGTTCAGTGATGTTTTAGTTCAGTAATATTTCACTTCAGTGATGTTTTAGTTCAGTAATATTTCAATTTAGTAATGTTTTAGTTCAGTTATGTTTCAGTTCAGTAATGTTTCAGTTTAGTAATCTTTTAGTTCAGTAATGTTTCAATTCAGTGATGTTTTAGTTCAGTAATATTTCAATTCAGTGATATTTTAGTTCAGTGATGTTGCAGTTTAGTGATGTTTCAATTCAGTAATATTTTAGATGTTTTAGTTCAGTAATATTTTAGTTTAGTAGTCTTTTAGTTTAGTAATGTTTCAGTCCAATAATATTTTAGTTTAGTAATGTTTCAGTTGTGTAAGGTTTCAGTTTAGCAATATTTCAGTTAAGTGATGTTTAAGTTTAGTGATGTTTTAGTTCAGTGATGTTTTTGTTCATTGACATTCAGTTTAGTAATATTTCAGTTCAGTAATGTTTCAGTTTAGTAATATTTCAGTTTAGTGATGTTTCAGTTCAGTGATATTTCAGTTTAGTGATGTTTCAGTTCAGTAATATTTCAGTTCAATGATGTTTTAGTTCAGTAATATTTTAGTTCAGTAATGTTTCAATTCAGTAATATTTTAGTTAAGTAATGTTTCAGTTTAGTAATATTTCAGTTTAGTAATGTTTCAGTTGAGTGATATTTCAGTTCAGTAATGTTTCAGTTGAGTGATGTTTCAGTTCAGTAATATTTTAGTTGAGTAACGTTTCAGTTCAGTAATGTTTGAGTTCAGTAATATTTCAACTCAGTGATATTTCAGTTTCGTGATGTTTCAGTTAGGTAATGTTTCAGTTCAGTTTTGTTTTAGTTCAGTAATGTTTCAGTTCAGTGATGTTTCAGTTTAGTAATGTTTCAGTTCAGTGATGTTTCAGTTCAGTGATGTTTCAGTTCAATAATATTTCAGTTTAGTAATGTTTCTGTTCAGTGATTTTTGAGTTCCGTAAAGTTTTCTGTTCAATGATATTTATGTTACGTTACATTACGTTTGTGTGAGGATATAAATCAATTGCATGAAGGGAGTAGTATTTAATACGACATCTAAATGGATGACACTAGACATTTATTATTGCCATTAGTGTGACATTAGAATATATGAATTATCGAGATTGTAAGTTTAATTATTGTTTATAAATAAATGAATGAATGCTTAAAGAAATAAAAAAATTTATGGATTTATAAATGGATCTTGGAATAATAAGGATTTACAAATTGAGCTTACAATCCTAGAAATTTATAAGTTGAGCTTACAATTCTAAGGTAATAAATAGGGAGACAACACCATTAATTAAAACATTTGGTTATCATAAATAATGTTGTACATTCTTAATGTCAAGGTTTTAGTGTTCCCAATGAATAATCATTTATTAAGATTTAATACATATAACATTGATTAGACGGATACAAAATTACTTAAAAGAAGACGTCTTCTTATGTAAAATAAAAACATCCGGAAAAAAATTATTTCTTGGAAGTTGGTTATATCTTGAGGAAAGAGAAAACGTTTTTCAAAGCACAATATTCCAAGTTACAACTGACATGTCATCAGGTAAAACTTATTTTAATATTAAATCACAACTTAAATTATGGACCATTAGATCTTGATCCAATGGATATTAATCACTCACCACCCATGGAGATAATTTAGTGCTCACCATTGAAACCAACCCCATATATATATATATATATATATATATATATATATATAGTAAAAAAAAGAGAAAAAAAATTAAATATATGTTATCATATATATATATAATAAAAATAAAATAGAGATTTTCGTTATAAAAATTCTGAATTGCCAAAAGACAAAATCTTTTTTGTGTATCTATCAAATAATTACCGTGAATTTATTTACACACAGAATCTCCTATTCTCCATACATTTACCTTCAACCAACGTTACAACCCGTTAAAGACCTTTTGATCGTGTTTATAATCGGCCGCGTTTGGTAAAGATTTGGATGACCATGCAAATTTTTAATAGTTAGTGTTTTTATCGGATTTGAGCAAAAATTTAATGCCCTAAACACTTGAGCGTAAGAGTGACTTCCATGTGAGGTGTTTAAATTAGTTCAATTTTATTCAACACAATGAAAAATGCGAATAAGAAATTCATTAATTAGGAATGAGCTTGGAGTTAAGGAGCCCAATAGAAACATGAGAGATTCATTAATTAGAAATGAGGATTGCCTTTGCTATAAACCAAAATGCAAATAAGTTTTGGTGTGAACCCCATTTCATAAAATGCGAATAAGAAAGATTGAAAATGAGGATTTAGATCATCAATCAAAGCTTTTTATTAAGAATGAGAACCATAATAAGTTGTCATGTTCATTCAAAATTTATTTCTACTTATTCTTCATTGTTCTTAGTTTTTTTTCATTGTTCATGGTCGTGTTGTTTGTTCTTTTACTACTATTTTGAGAAGAAGATTAGATTGAAGAAGATGAGTTGAATAAGACGAGGTTGAAGAAGATGAAAGGTTTGTAAGGGTATTTTTAGAAAAATATATTGGAATGGTCTAGTTTGGTAGCATATGTCTGAATGAATCTATAAATATAAATGAACTTCTCCTAAAGTCTAATTTTGTAATTTACCGTTTGGATTGCCTTTGCTATAAACCACAATGTACCAATTTGCATATTTTCAAATCATGTAGTTTATGTTTGAAAATAACCCAAATCAAATGGTTTATTTTTGTACTTTACTTTTTTTTATATATATATTCTCCGAATAACAAACATGTTTGATATTTTTAGAAATAAAAATATAGGATAAAATATTAAAATATACCTAAAGTTTTTGAAAAAGTATCAATTTAGATTCCAATTATAAAATAGCACTAAAATAAGCTCAACATTTAAAAAAGAATACCAATTTAAACCTCGATAATGAAATGTGACACGCCATTTATATTATTCATTAAATTCATAATATAATTATGTGTCACGTTTCGTTATTGAAACCTAAATTATTACTATTTTTAAACGTTAATACTATATTGATGCTATTTTATAGGAGGAATACATTTCTAAAACCTTACACGTATATTTTAATACCTTAATCCTTCTGGAAATATTAATTTTTGATGTTTAGGTGAATTCACCTTTATTTTCATTGCCTACATGTACCTACGAATGCACATAAGTACCTATAGGAGCATCATGTCTACCCCTTTACCTCCTCGATCTATCTCTGCCTCTGCCTAATAGTCTGTTTCTCCACACTCAAAATATGTACCCTTCTTAAATGAACCATAACACTCTCGTGTGTGAGATCGACCACATCTTTCACAAACCGGGGAAGGTCCCCAACACTCACCTCGTAAATAAATGGGAAGGTAGATGTCACATCCGGGTCTAAATTTCTAGAATTTATACCTAGATATTTATTGAGTGTGTGATTTTTATTTGGTGCTATAGGAAAAGTTTGGAGTTAATTCGATGATTTTATATATAAATTAAAAGTTTAGGGTAATGTTTAAAAGATTATATAAAGATGGAGGATCAAACCTGATATTTACCAGATTAATTCAAAGGATGAAGAGGTGGTGTGATGCTTATCTCATTTCTTTCCTGTTCTTTTCTTATCAGTTTATCAGTTCATCGTTCTTCGACCGTTTCTCCACAGTTTCTTTGATTTACGGAGATTCGACCGTCCGAATCATTCGAAATTGAAACCATAGCATCTTTATCTATAGATCTAAGTCCTAATCGAAGAGTTTTTGAGTTTCGGCGGTATTTGGAGGGAAACATCTTAGACAGAATTTAGCGGTGAATCGATCGGGTGTATTTTGTTCAATTAGTGACCAATGTAAGTAACTATCAACTATATTTTGAGTTTTATGTATATAGATAAATATATATCAAAGATTTTTCAGAAATTGATATTTTAGGATTATGCAGGAATTTTGTAAACATTAGGGTTTTTCGTGATTTTGCTTTTTATTGTGAAATTACGGTTCAAATGAAGCTATTGATTATGCTTCTATGTGAATTTCAGATTTTACTTGATTATGTTGATTAAGGCTTAATTTGGTTGATTTACATATATACATATATGTTTTTAGTTTCAATATATATCTATATTGAACAAAATGAATTTGATGATTTATTACTAATTGTTTTTGGATTGAGAAATCTATTGCGGTTATTGTTGTTATTATTTTGGATTGAAGTCCAAATATGATTTTTATGATACAAAAGAGCTAATTGAAGCCAAATGATTTATGGTTATGAAATAGTTTGGAATTTGATTGTGAAAGGATATTTGAACACATTATGATTTTATATCCATCTAGAGTAATCCGGATCGGTGGTTTTATATTTGAAGACCATGTTCAGTGAGGGACATGGCATGTGTACACAGTGTGAAAGACCTATTGGGTATGGCAAAGAAGTGTCGGGTAAGACCATATGGGATAGGCAATGTTAAGAGACGTCTCGACTATATATGTGGTTATGGATTGATACTTAAGGGGAGAAACTCGAGGATGGATACAACGTTTTAGGTTCATTTGGATTATGTTTTCGTTTATGATTGATTTTGATATAAGCTTTTACGTTTGCTTGAATACGATTTGGTTTGATAAAACACTTATTTGATTACAAGTTGATTTGATAAAACATTTATTTGATTATGAATTGGTTTAATAAAATTATATGAACTTTGGTTTTGAGTATATTTTATAAGGTTTTGATTAAATCACTTTCTAAATGTATATATGTAGCTATGTTAAGTAAACTTGGTTTTTTATAGCTGATAGCTTCTTACTGAGATTTTTGTCTCACGTTTTTAAATGTTTTAATGTTTTTAGGTGATAAAGTACAGGATATAGAGAAGGTTACCGACCGATTAGATGAGGTTTGGAAGTTGGCTGCTTATTGTTAGAATTATGGTTAGAACTTTGGTATTTCAATTGTAATATAATATGATATTATGATATTGAGATAAATTGGAGACTCCAAAGTATTGATTATGATCTTTCTATTTCACGCCCGATGCCGATTGAGGTCATTTAGGGTCGGGTGTGACAGTTTGGTATCAGAGCTCTAGGTTAAATTCTTCGGACCTAAGGTTGATAGTAATTGAGGAATATGAATATTTGGTGATAGCTAAGAAATAATCGATAGTAATTGAGGATAGATAAGTGGTGAAAGCTAAGAAATAATTTGGAATTTTTTGAGGATTGAGTAACTAGCTAATGAGGGGTAGCAATGAGATTTGATGGGTGTATGAAAATTAGCAAATGATTTGATATTTGGTGATATGGGTTACATACTTGATATGAAGTATGACTTGGAATTGATATTTGAGAGTTTAATAGTTAGCTTACAACTATATATATATATATATATATATATATATATATATATGAGATATGAGTAAATTATAATTTTGAGCTAGAGCTAATAGAGAATTGTCTATATAGATGATGCGGGAAAATCAGATTCGTATCTGAATCTTATGATGCATTTTTCTACCAGATAGAGGCTGAATATGTCATGGAGTCCTAAATGAAAGTTCTTTCTTTTTGTCTTATGTTTCCAATGGTTTTTGAATCGCCTTAATCGGACTCCGTATGAAAAAGTTATGCTGAAAACGGCATATGTTGGTCATTTTAGCGTTAAACCAGAATTTGGTTTTTGCTTTGATTTTTCTCCTTATTTGAGAGACATTGCTACTGGTTTACATGATAAGCTGGTCTTCTTAGGACTATAGGAGATTGAGGAAATGATAAAGTGATCAAGTGAAGATAATAGATATGGGATTGAGAAAGATAAAATATGGAGGTGTCATTTAATGGGTTTGGAGGTTGATTATAAATTGGAGATTATGATAGGAGTTTAACAAGTTATGGAATCTTAATTGGAATAAATAATATCCGAATTCAAAGTGCAGATCTATTGTTGAACTTCATTGGGTTGAGGTTTTATTAAGACTTATATAAATGATGTTTAGAGAGATACTGATGTGGTGATCAATGATCAATAAAGTGGGAGAAAATCGTAGAGTTCATGATTTGATGATTAATATGAAAATAAATATTGTTTGAGGAAATAATTAAGATATGAATAGTGAGGATAAAATTCTTTGATCTTAAGCACAGTTGAGGATACATATATTGACATTTAAATTTATATAGTACTTTTTATCATAGTCAAGTTATTTTAGTTGAAAGTTGGAGGAGTATAGTGTAAGTTTATATAATGAGAATCAAATGAAGAGTTTATAGGTCAAATAAGGAAATTGAATGACAGTATAAAATTTTAGGCTTTTATTGTGTTTGAGGATATTGCTTGGAGATTTCAAAAACTTTCACATTGCGATTTAAGTAAATCGTATTTGTTATCCATATAGTTTGATGAGAAACGTAAATTTATTTGGAGTTATTAATGGGATGTATGATGATAGGTATAAGAATGATCTATATTGATTTTTCTTATTGTAAGGATTTGATTATAGAGGTTTTACGAAAATAAATAAGTCAAGGTGATATTCATAGAGGAATTATGTGATTGATATAAGGTTTATATTTGATTGATGATGATGACTTGGAGTTCATATTCATCAGGCTTGGAGTGAAAAATTATAGATATAAGTATTATTATTATGATGGTGTCAGATTATATGCCGATGCAAATCATTATTCGAATTATTTAAAGTTGAAGAACAATATAATATCGTACATATTAGTGGTTCAAAAGTGATATTGTGAAATCTGTAGAACTTGGAGATAGGTGAAATATATTTGATATATATGCAATTGATGGAATCAATTGTGATTTAAATTTATTAAAGTGAGATTTGATGTATGTTAGGAAGATATGAATGATATTTGAAGTTTTATTGTGGATTATGGTGATGGAATTGACTAGGTTGAAATTGAGAGTTACTCATGAAATAATTTTGTGATCTTGGAGATTATTTGAGGAAGAAAATTTAGATAAGAGAACGTGAATTTCGAGGACGAAATTTTTTAAGGTGGAGAGAATTGTCACATCCGGGTCTAAATTTCTAGAATTTATACCTAGATATTTATTGAGTGTGTGATTTTTATTTGGTGCTATAGAAAAAGTTTGGAGTTAATTCGATGATTTTATATATAAATTAAAAGTTTAGGGTAATGTTTAAAAGATTATATAAAGATGGAGGATCAAACCTGATATTTACCAGATTAATTCAAAGGATGAAGAGGTGGTGTGATGCTTATCTCATTTCTTTCGCTGTTTTTCTTTTCTTTCCTGTTCTTTTCTTATCAGTTTATCAGTTCATCGTTCTTCGACCGTTTCTCCACAGTTTCTTTGATTTACGGAGATTCGACCGTCCGAATCATTCAAAATTGAAACCATAGCATCTTTATCTATAGATCTAAGTCCTAATCGAAGAGTTTTTGAGTTTCGGCGGTATTTGGAGGGAAACATCTTAGACAGAATTTAGCGGTGAATCGATCGGGTGTATTTTGTTCAATTAGTGACCAATGTAAGTAACTATCAACTATATTTTGAGTTTTATGTATATAGATAAATATATATCAAAGATTTTTCAGAAATTGATATTTTAGGATTATGCAGGAATTTTGTAAACATTAGGGTTTTTCGTGATTTTGCTTTTTATTGTGAAATTACGGTTCAAATGAAGCTATTGATTATGCTTCTATGTGAATTTCAGATTTTACTTGATTATGTTGATTAAGGCTTAATTTGGTTGATTTACATATATACATATATGTTTTTTGTTTCAATATATATCTATATTGAACAAAATGAATTTGATGATTTCTTACTAATTGTTTTTGGATTGAGAAATCTGTTGCGGTTATTGTTGTTATTATTTTGGATTGAAGTCCAAATATGATTTTTATGATACAAAAGGGCTAATTGAAGCCAAATGATTTATGGTTATGAAATAGTTTGGAATTTGATTGTGAAAGGATATTTGAACACATTATGATTTTATATCCATCTAGAGTAATCCGGATCGGTGGTTTTATATTTGAAGACCATGTTCAGTGAGGGACATGGCCTGTGTACACAGTGTGAAAGACCTATTGGGTATGGCAAAGAAGTGTCGGGTAAGACCATATGGGATAGGCAATGTTAAGAGACGTCTCGACTATATATGTGGTTATGGATTGATACTTAAGGGGAGAAACTCGAGGATGGATACAACGTTTTAGGTTCATTTGGATTATGTTTTCGTTTATGATTGATTTTGATATAAGCTTTTACGTTTGCTTGAATACGATTTGGTTTGATAAAACACTTATTTGATTACAAGTTGATTTGATAAAACATTTATTTGATTATGAATTGGTTTAATAAAATTATATGAACTTTGGTTTTGAGTATATTTTATAAGGTTTTGATTAAATCACTTTCTAAATGTATATATGTAGCTATGTTAAGTAAACTTGGTTTTTTTATAGCTGATAGCTTCTTACTGAGATTTTTGTCTCACGTTTTTAAATGTTTTAATGTTTTTAGGTGATAAAGTACAGGATATAGAGAAGGTTACCGACCGATTAGATGAGGTTTGGAAGTTGGCTGCTTATTGTTAGAATTATGGTTAGAACTTTGGTATTTCAATTGTAATATAATATGATATTATGATATTGAGATAAATTGGAGACTCCTAAGTATTGATTATGATCTTTCTATTTCACGCCCGATGCCGATTGAGGTCATTTAGGGTCGGGTGTGACAGTAGAACCATTAGGATATGATGTGGGAGTTATCCTACCAGTTGAGAATAATATTATTGTAAATCAGGTTCTAAGAGATTATCCTATAAAAGTGAGGTTCTAAGAGATTATCCTATAAAAGTGAGGGGAAGTGAGTTCCCGAGAAGTTATGGGGTTTAGAGAATTTGATATTATTTTAGGGATGGATTGATATGAAGCTAAAGTTGATTGTTGTTTAAAGGAAATTGTGTTACGTTTTAATTCAGAATCAAAAGGGTTATTTGATGGGGAGAGAAATGTAGTGCAATCAGATTCAGATGGATTAGAAATGGGTGTGAGACATATTTAGCTATGTTGCTGCCCCATTTGTGGCGCATTTGGGGAAAATGAATTTCATGTTTTCATCGGGTGTCCACGGGCGTATCAGGTTTGGCAAATTTTTTTCCGAGATAATCGAATGGATCAGATAACCAACTTCATTCAGTGGTTTATCAATCTCATTGAAGATGCAACGAGCGATTGTAATCGTATCGCAATGATATATTGGCAATCATGGAAGGCGCGAAATGACAAAGTATGGAACGATAAGCTTCGCACCCCTGAGGAAATATGTCATTCGGCAGCAACAGAACTTGTGGCTTGGCAAGCTGCACATAATTGTCATCCGAGTCAGGCTACTCCATATTCAAATGCATAGAGTAAGTGGAAAAAGCCCAACGTCGGCAGCTTCATATGCAATGTTGATGCAGGCATTGATAGCCACAATTTCTGTTCATATGGTTTTCTCCTACAAGATCACCAAGGGCGATGTTTTGCGGCTCGTATGGGCTATCTTGCAGATACAGTTAATTCTCCCTTGGCTGAGGCTATGGCAATCCGCGAAGCGTTATCATGGGTCAAGGATTTCAATCTAGGACACGTCGAATTTCAATCTGATTGTTTGGCGGTGGTTCGGGATATTCAACATCAAAGCATTCAATTATCATATTTGTCTGATGTTATTTGTGAGTGTTATGATTTATTACG
Source organism: Euphorbia lathyris (assembly GCF_963576675.1). Lineage (NCBI taxonomy): Eukaryota > Viridiplantae > Streptophyta > Magnoliopsida > Malpighiales > Euphorbiaceae > Euphorbia > Euphorbia lathyris. The sequence continues at coordinate 72,090,310 of NC_088913.1, forward strand.
AGATTTGAACACTTGTTCTATCTCTTTTGTGAAACGATCAGCGAATTTAGCAGCTCATAGTCTTGCTAAGGCTGTTACTTCTAGTTCTGTTCGTGGTGAGTGGGCTTGTCCACCATCGTTTATACTTGATGTTCTATTCTCTGATTTAGGGTTTGATTGGATGAAGGGTAGGGAAGGGTTAATAAAGGAATGGTAGAGAAGGGTAAGGAAAGGTAGGAAAAGGTAAGGAAGGGTAATTTCTAACCCTTCCAAACCCTTACCCTCCTAAGTTTTTTATGTTCCAAACATGGGTTTGTAGAAACCGTTACTAACACTTCCTCCTCCTAAACAAGGATTTCTATCAACCATTACTAACCCTTCCCTTACTAACCCCTCTAAACCCTCCATCCAATCAAGCCCTAAGATAATAATAAGTTATGTTTTATTAAAAAAAAAAAAAAACTATGTTGTGGACACTAGAGTATGCAAATGGCGCTTGTTTGCTGGCACATAATTTTTGATTTTTAGCTTGACTTCTCCTTTCAAATTCTAGAAATCTACCCCGCCAAATTGCTTCACCGTCGTCCTCAAAATCAGCACTGTTCTCTCATTCTCATTCTCAGCCGTTGTATTGCACCTCTATCCGTTTCTCATCCCCCCCTCTCTCTTTGTCATGACTCATGATGGGGCAACTATGATGCCTAAATTTTTGTGGACATTCATCTGCGCCATTCTCACATTGATTCAGGTTCCTCCTTTATATCTCTTTTAGATTTCATTTGCTGCTAATTTAAGATTTTTTGTCCAGCTTTTTGCAACCCAAGCACGATTTGCTAACACAATCCCGGTGGTTTAAATGTTTCCATTAGAAAAAAATTATTTCTGTTAATTTCTGCAATTGTCATTGCATTTCGTCTTTGGATTTTGATTTTGACTGTCATTATCATGCTGCCAAAACTGTTATACTAATGCTGCAATTTATTGTTGTGTCAGCCCGCCAGCACGGCAAGCTTAGCAACTTCTAATCAGTATCATTGCAACTGTTTTAGCAGGAAAGGCATGGTTTTACAGTTTTCTTTTTCTCCAGTATTAGTTAAAATGCTCAGGAAACCTAGAGAAGTGTGATATGATCCAGTATTATTTTCATTATGTGTGTGTCATTGTGAATATTTTGTCCTCCTAGCAATAATATGATTAGTTAAATATATTATTCTTCTCTGCCCTATTCGTGTTCATAATTAATCTTGCAAGTACTCGTTTTAGCACATTTATGACTCATTCATCATTTTTTTTTTTAATCTAGATATAAGGTTGGAGTTGATCCTTTTTTACTCTTAGCTAAACAAACTGTCATATATTGTAGGAAGAAGGACTGGAACAAATATTTTCCATTTCAGTTAGTTATCTGTTTGGTCAGACTCCCCTGTGTGCCTTTTACCGCTGAAAAGTAGTTTTTTACAAAAGCAAAGAATCAATGCATTTTGGAAAAGCAGCCTTTTCCAAAGGCAACAACAAACAGGAGCAGCAGGTAGCCGAACGGACCCTTATTCATTGTTAGCTGTTAGTGTTATTCGTAGTTATGAGGTGGATTGTAGACGGTAATCCCTAGGAAAAGAGTTAGCCTTAGATTCTAGTGAGTTAGAGCATCTCCAAGAGACTCTTAGTGCACTCTCTAAAAATAATATAAATAATTGACTCTTAGTGATTTAAGAGTGACTAAGACATATAATCTCCAACTATACTCTTATATTCACTCCTTATTTATTATTCTATTATTAAAATTATTAATTATTATTCTGTCTATCGATAGTGAAAGGAGAGAGACTCCTCAATAGTAAATTATTAATAAAAGAAGAATTAAGAAGACACTAACAGGTGGGGGGTGGGGAGTGGTTCTCTATTAATAGGGAGGATGGAGAGGCTCTTAGTGATTTAAGGAGCCACTAAAAGACTGTTGGAGTTGATTTTTAACTCTTCCTCCTCAAATTTTAATTTAAGAGCCAAACTAAGAAGCTGTTGGAGATGCTCTTAGTTGTACCTTGTAACTGCTTCAATCATCACTCAATTTAAAGGATGAGATTCAGGCTTAACCTATTATCAATGAGAATATAACATCTTCCTACTATTACCCTCTTCTCTGTCTCCTAAATTTCCTTCTAAATCTGCACTTGCCTCACTCGTTAGAGTACAATCCTGACAAACTTAGAAGTGCATTTCAACCTCATCAGTCATTTCATAGGTTTGGATTCTGTTTTAGTCGAGTGACTACAGGATGAGACAATAACAGTGTTAGTTAGAATTCAATCAAGATAATGTCATTTTTTCGGCTTATGGCATGAATTTCTTTGTCTTTAAACAGCGTAGTAGCTTCTTTTCTAGAATTTACAAATGACTTTTTTTTCTATTTCATATATTTACTCCATGCAACTCTAATAATATGATTTTTTCTTCCTTTTACATGTTGTATATCAAAGTATCAAACTATATGGATGGAATCTTTTCTTTTTATGATTAGCAGGATGCTAAATCTATTATGTTCTTTCTTTTCTTGGAAAAATATGATAAGGAAATGTGCAATGAGTCATTGAATCTTACCTTGCTGGAAATCATTATTTTTCTTTTCCAAGGTTTATTTGAATTCAATTGGCTGGTTACTTTAATTGAACTAAGATAAGATATAACTGAACTAGCTGGTATATCTAATATATGTTGTGATTTGACAAGTTTTTACATCTTTATTTGGACTCAATTGGTGGTTACCTTATTTAGGCTAAGCTTTATATTTTCGAGCTGGTACTTATTGGCTTGATACTTTTCAGCTTGTGTATGCGTATCATATTTTCATTTTTGTTATTCTCATTTTTTTCCCTACAAAATGGCCTATATAGAACAATATTGTTATGCTTGATTGAACATCTATATCTGTAGTTTCTGGCCAGGAACCAAGTTGACACCATGGTTGTTAAAGGCGTGCCTTACAGAAGGCTTAGAAGACTGAGCCTTAATACCCCTGGGTGAGGCTCAGTTTAAAAGGCGTGCGCCTCGTCTAGGCTTCGGAGGCTCCTCTCAGACACAACTCCTTAACATTAGGTTTTCATTAGTTTTTTTAACTGTTTTCTGAGTATTCTTTCTTCTTCCAGACTCTCAATTCTTTCGGGTGGTTCTCAGTGGTGTTACTTCTCTTGTTCTCGGGGCTTATGCCAAAGTGATCCGCTCTCGCCTATTTTTTTTGGCATTAAGGAGGACGTTCCGAGTAGATGGATATCTAGTTTAGTTGAGGAATGGAAGATTCACGCCATGGGTTGAGGGAACACATTTCCCACTCATCTCCTCTAATCAGAGATCTTAATGTTTTTGCACAGCTACAGCCAGAAATATGCTGGCTATCAAGGAGGTCTTCAGACTTTATCATTGCATCTCGGTTCAATTGGATAAATCAGCTATCTATTTTAGCACTTATGTTTCGACGCCTAGAGCTGCTCAGCTTGCTGGGTTAGTGGAAATTCGGCTGGCTATCGTGTCTGTCTTCAGGCTTAAATATGAGACAGCTCAAATACATTTACTTTACTATGTTAATTTTTGAATTTATTGTTTGTCTTCAGGCTTAAATAAGGTTTACTTGTGCAGTTGTATCTCCTAAAAATAAAATATCATACAATTTTTTTCTTCTATAACCATAAGGAATATTAATTTCAGAGGAAAAGTACATATATAAAAGCAAAGGATATAGTTTTCATTATATTCTTTTTCTTATTATTCTTCGGGCTTGGAGTTGATGTTGCTAAGAAAAGGAAATGATTAGTTATCAGTACAAGGCAAGCGAAAAGAAATGACATGTAACTGTCCTTGCTAGATTAAACTCTAGAAAGAAAATTTATATAGAAAATGTATCAAGTTGTTATCTATTTTTATTTTTGCTTTAATATTTAATTTCAGCGGGCATATACATATGTATATATTATCCAAAATGTTGGACCTGATTCTCGAAGTTCTCGACTTTGCTTTCGTAGTTCAATCAATATTTTATTAATTTTGCATTTTTTTTATATGCTGCTGGAAAAGTTTATGCTTGCTGGTTCCTTTTTCTTTATCATTTGTCTCCTCCTTTTGGAGAAGTTATTCCTTTCCTTGTATTCCCATCTCCAGCCACCATTTGAACTCCGGCAACATTACCATCTACAAACAATCTCTCTTTTACTTCTTTCCTTCTCCCTCTTTTCTGTTCTTGAGGATGTGCTTCATTCTTTCTCTTTTATATCATCTCCTCCTTCATTTTTCAATTAACTACTAGTTGCTTATGAAGCTATCATCCCACTTTGCTGTCATCTCTCTGTGACTTTCTTTAGTCATTGTTCTTTGTTTCCAACTTCTAAATTGTTGCACCATTTGAAGTGTGGTTCAGGCGTTTCTATTCTTAGTCTGATTTCACTTTCAATTTATTATTTCAGTTTGCAGTTTATATTTTCATTGTTTCTTGCTGTTTGCATCTGTATCTGGAAAAAAAGATAAAGACAAACTGAAGTAGAAATGGCTCTAGATGCCATTCTCGCAATTCTTCCCACTATTGCTGAGTACACCTTTGTTCCTATCAAACGGCACCTTGGCTACACTTTCAACTACAAAAGCAAGGCTGAAAACCTCAAGAATCAGGTCCAGAAGCTGCAGGGTCAGAGAGACGGTTTGCTCCAGGAGGTTGATGCTGCTACAAGGCGAGGGGATGCCATTAAGGATGATGTTCAACAGTGGTTGAACAAAGTTAACGAAGCAATCCAAAAAGCTGATCAGGAACTCATCAATGGCGAAGAACCAGCAAAAGAGAAATGTTTCTACGGATTAATACCCAATTTGAAGGCGCAACACAGGCTTGGCAGAAAAGCTGCGAAAGAAGATCCAGAGTTTACTAAGCTCCAGGAAGAAGGTAGATTTGATCGTATTTCCTACCGCCCTGCTTTAACACCGTTGGTGGGTTCATCCACCCATGGTAATGAGATGTTACATTCAAGAGCATCCATGTTGAAGAATGTTATGGATGCACTGATGGATCCTTCTGTGAGCATGGTAGGAGTGTGTGGTACAGGTGGTATTGGTAAAACCACCCTGGCAAAGGAAGTGCGCAGGCAATCAATTGAAGCCAAGCTATTCAATGTTGTAGTTCTGACTCATGTATCTGAAACACCAGATCTTAAAAATATTCAAGAGAATATTGCTGACATGCTGGGCTTGCAATTTGGCGAGAAGACTGTAGAAGGAAGAGCACATAGACTCAGTCAGCGCTTAACACTTGAGAAGAAGGTCCTCATAATTCTGGATGATGTCTGGAAAGAACTAGACCTAGAAAGTGTGGGAATTCCTTTTGGTAGTGATCAACAAGGATGTAAAATATTGGTGACATCAAGAAACGGCGACGTTCTATCCCAAAAGATGGGAACACAAAAGACATTTGAGCTTGGAATTCTATCAGAAGTAGAGGCACTAAGTTTATTTGAAAAGACCACGGGTGAAGTTGCAGATCAGATGCTAGCAACTGAAATTGCTAAGAAATGTGCAGGTCTTCCAGTGTTAGTTGTCACTGTTGCAGTAGCTTTGAAGAATAAGGGATTAGAAGCATGGAAAGTTGCCTTGAAGGAGCTCTCTGGGTTTGACAATAAAGGATTTCAGGAAAAAGTCTACTCAGCATTAGAGTTGAGTTACCGTCATCTGGGTAGTGAAGAAGTAAAGTCATTTTTCTTGCTATGTGCTCAACTTGCTCAAAATGACATTCCATTTCCATACTTGGTGACTTACAGTATGGGTTTGGGTTTACTCAGACACACAGAAACGGTGGAGGATGGAAGAAACAAAGTACTTAAATTGATAAATGACCTAAAAGCTGCTTGCTTGCTTCTAGACGGAGACAGGTACGGGTTTGTGAAAATGCATGATGTTATTCGAGATGCTGCTGTTTTAATTGCATCCACTACTCAACGGGCTTTCACATTCAGAGATGAGATTGGATTGAACAAATTGCCAAACAAGGATGTGCATGGAAACTGCACCAGAATTTATCTGCCTCGTTCTGAAATCCATGAGTTCCCGGAAAGGCTCGAGTGTCCAGAAGCAGAGTTATTTGTACTTGGCACTGGACGAATTTATGAGAAAGATACTTATTCCAAAATCCCCAATTCATTTTTTGAGGGGATTACAAAGCTCAAAGTAGTGCAGTTAAATGGTATGTGTTTGTGGTCCCTGCCTTCATCTTTTGATTCCTTAACAAACCTTCGTACCTTGTATTTGGAGGATTGTGCATTGGGCGACACTGGTATCATTGGAAAACTGAAGAGACTAGAGGTCCTCAGCTTCCGAGGATCTAATATAAATCAATTGTCAAGAGATATTGGGAAACTCACTGAGCTGAAATTGTTATGTTTAAATGAATGTTTCAGCCTCAAAACTATTCCAGCAAATGTGATATCAAGGTTGTCCTTGTTGGAAGAACTGTATATGAGACACAGCTTTCGTGGTTGGGAGATCGAAGGGGCTGATGGTCAAGGCAATGCAAGCCTTGCTGAATTGAAACTTCTGTCTCACTTGACAACATTGGTAATAGATGTTCCAGATACCAAGATGCTACCCAAAGACTTGTTTTCCGATAAGTTGGTGAACTACAGGATCACAATTGGATGTATGTGGTACACAAATGAGAAGGATTTCTTTTCAAGAGCGCTTGAGCTGAAGCTCGATTCAACCAATATTCATTTAGATCATGGTGTTCAAGTGTTGCTGAAGGGAACTGAACATCTTTCTTTATATGAATTGAAAGGGATTCGGAGCTTATTGTATGAACTAGACTGGGAAGGGTTTCTCCAATTGAAGCATCTTGAGATCCATGATGGCCACGACATTCATTATGTTATCTGCTCAACAGAGAAGGTTCCCTGTAATGTCTTTCCCATCTTGGAGTCTTTAGTTCTGCGGAAGCTGATTACTCTGGAGAATATTAGTAATTGTCAACTCACAGCCTGCTCGTTCAGCAAATTAAGAACGCTGAAAGTCGAAAATTGCAATAAGTTGAAGAATTTGTTGTCCTTCTCCATGGTTAGAAACCTTTCACAGCTTCAAGAATTGGAAGTAAGCAACTGTAAGGGCATGGAAGAGATAGTTTCTGGTGAAAGTGAAGTCAAAGATAAGGAAGCTCAAGTGGTTGATTTTCCCCAATTACGCTTCCTGACATTAAGATGTCTACCAATGTTTCGAGGATTTTGCTCCAAAGTGAAGGAACTTACCCCATCGCAGTTGGAAAGTTATCAAAGAACAAAGGAAATTGTTTCTGAGGAGGATGAGCTCCAAGCTCCATTGCCATTTTTTGACAAAAGAGTAAGCTCACATAATTTTTGGACATTTCCTATATTATTAGCTTTCTGATATTTTTCTAACTTAAAAGAAAAAAAGAGAATTCATGAATCAAGTTACTTTTCTGCAGGCTTTCTTCCCCAACTTGGAGGTCCTGACGTTGGTATATATAGCCTGTCAAGTGACACAATATGGTGAACCCTCTCTTGTTTCTTCAAACCTGACACGCTCAACTGTGTCAGGCGGCCATGATATGAAGTATATATTTTTTTCTTCTTTTATGAACAATCTTCTGCAATTGAAAAAACTTGAGGTATACTCTTGCGAGTTCTTGGAAGGGATAGTACTCACAGAATTTGGACAAGATGAGAGTATGATGAAGAATATCCTTCCTAATCTGCATGTCCTCAACTTATATAATCTTCCAAATCTCAAAAGATTTTGTGATGGGAATTTCATTGAATTTCCCACTTTGATTGAACTATCAATAAGTAGATGCCCTGCTCTAAAGACTTTCATCTCCAATCCTCTAAGTGCTTCCACTGCAGCCAGCAAAGGAACAACAGGTCTAGACTTGGAGAAAAACCAGAGCTCCAGATTTCCACCTTTTTTTGATGAAAAGGTGATCTTTTTTTCTCCTGATCCATTTGCTCTACTGTTTATTTCTTCTTTTACTTCTCTCAGTTTCACTCAAATATTGTAGATTGTGTTAATGATGATTTTCAGCATTCAATAGAAATGAACGTGGAACTTCATAAATTTATACACATGATTGGAATTATCATTGCAGGTCGCATTCCCAAGCTTAGAGCATATGGATATTAGCTCCATGAGTAACTTGGAAAGGGCATGGGATAACCAGCTTTCTGAAGGTTCGTTTTGCAAACTAAAATCAATGAATTTTACAAGTTGTGAAATTTTGCAAACAGTTTTTCCATCTAATCACTTGGCAAGATTCCTGAGACTGGAGAATTTGGTGGTAAATTTCTGTGAATCGCTGCAAGAGATATATCAACTCCCGGTATTCAGTGATGAAGAAAGCAATTCTGTGTTGGCCTTTGAACTGAGATATTTGCATATAGATGGGCTTTGCAAATTGAAGCATATATGGAGTAAAGATCCACAAGGAATTTTCACTTTCAAAAATCTACAATCTGTACATGTTAGAAGTTGCATATCTCTGAACAGTCTCTTTCCTATCTCCATAGCTAAGGATCTCTTGCAACTTGAAAGGGTTGATTTAAGTTCTTCTGGGGTAGAAGCGCTTGTAGAGAAGATAGAGGGTATAGAAGCAGCCCCTTCGTTTGTATTCCCTCAATTACTGTCCCTAGAACTAGAAAGATTAACACGACTTAGATGTTTCTATCCTGAGGTACATAGTTTGCAATTCCCCAAGTTGAAACATTTGAGATTAGTTAAATGCGGACAAGCAATGGAATTTGCTTCGGAATTCTTAACTTTCCACAGGAACCAACACAATAACCCTGTTCAACAGTCCTTTCTCATGGCGAAAAAGGTACTAGAATGAATTTACTTACAAATGAATTTTAAGTGTTGAATATTATAAGTGTTGAAAATATTAAATAAATATAATTGTTATAAAAATATTAGTTGATGATGTTAAGTTAAATATTTTGACTTATCAAAATAAATGTTTTTTTAACTTAATTTACTAATTTAAATGATGGAAAAATAATTGTTATCAAACGCACTTAAATTAAATTATTGTTTAATATTTTAGTTTAAGCTATTAGATAGGTTATCAAACAAGGCTTAAGAAATGAATATATAATATTGCATGTGCTAGCCTTTTTTATTTTGTTTTGTAAATTTTCATTTCCAAAATGTAAAGTTCCATTTAATATGGCTGTCATTCTTTGGCCTTGAAAGAATGATCAGTACAGTGTTTATATATTAACTAAATTGCTTACGCGTTCTAGGTTTTCCTAAATCTGGAGAAGTTGACATTAGATGGTCCAGTGATGGAGATGATATCACAATGCCAACTGTCTTTGGAGCATCTTTCCAGCGTAAAATACGTTGAATGGGTAGAGATTGACGAACTAGTTGGTTCACTGTTTCTGTTTGGCTTCATGCAAAGACTGTCCAATCTTGAAACTCTGTATGTGCGTGATTCTGATGTCAGAGAGTTAACGAGATATGAAGGGTACCATAGCAAGAAAGAAGATGATAACATGACAGTATTACTTCCACGGATAAGAAACTTGGAGCTGGTGATGCTTGGTAATCTGACATATATTTGGAAGCAAGACTACTCCCAAATGAACTACATGCTTGAATATCTCCAGAGTATGAAAGTATTCAGATGTCATAGTTTGATTTATTTGGCTCCATCTTCTGTAACTCTTGGAAGTCTAACTACTCTAGAAGTTTACGATTGTAAATCCCTGCAACATTTATTGACATCCTCAACAGCCAAAAGTATGGTGCATCTCACGAAAATGAAAATTAGTTTTTGCAAGATGTTGGAAGATATTATAACTGATGAGGCGGATGAAACAGCAGAAGAGATTGTATTCACTCGTTTAAATACTTTGGAGTTGTTTCATTCACAAAGTCTAACAAGCTTCTGCTTGGGTAGTTTCAACTTCAAATTTCCATCTTTGGAGATAGTAATTGTGTATGGATGCCCAAATATGAGGACCTTTTCTGCTGGAACTTCAACTGCACCGAAGCTACAGTGTGTTCATCTGGGACTCCAACCCTTTAGGAAATGGTTGTGGGAAGGTACCCTTAGTTCCACCTTTCAAAAGTTGTATACGGACAAGGTATGTATCTCATAACTAACATTTCTTTCTCTGAACATTATTATTATTATTATTATTATTTAATCAAAGTTTTAATATAATTAAAGTTGTTGTAGTAATTAATATTTAAGAGTTTGGAACCAACATGAACTTCTATTGAACTTCAGGAAATTTATACAGCAATACAGTTACAACTGACTTCCATAACTTCTCCTAAACATATGCAATAACTAAATAACTTCTCCTGAATTCAAAATAATTAAATAAAACATTATCTGATAATAAATTAACTAAGGCACATTTCCAACAAACTCCTCATTGCCTTAATATTTACAAAACCTTCTGGCTGCTCAACAAAAATTTCTTCACGAAGATAGCCATTTAGAAAGGCTGATTTAACATCCAATTGGTAAAGCTTCCACCCATTTTGTGGAGCCAATGCCAATAACATTCTGATGGTGTCCAAGCGTGCAACAGGAGCAAAAGTTTCTGAAAAATCCACATCAAAAACTTGACTGTACCCTTTAACAACTAGCCTCACTTTGTGTTTGTTGACAGAACCATCAGCATTGAGTTTGGTTCTGAAAACCCATTTAACTCCAATTTTCTTTCTATTTTGAGGCATGTCAACTAGCTCCCAAGTGTCATTCTTCTCAATCATACGAAGCTCCTCTTTCATGGCTTCTATCCATTTGTCATCCTTCTCGGCTTCTTTAAATTCTGAAGGCTCAAAAACAGCAACATTACTTCTTTCATAGATATTAGATAGAGATCGTGTGCCACGAACACGAACATCATTGATCTTTTCATCAAGAATCTGCAAATTTGTTGGTGATTGCCTTTCAAGTGACTCCTCCCAACTCCATTGTTTATCTTCCATGAACTTGACATCTCGGCTCACAATAATTTTCCCATTTTGTGGTTGGAAAATTCTGTAAGCTTTTGAAGTGTTGAACCATGCCTCAAATGATGTTTTTCCTTGCACAGCTCTAGTGGGCAAAACTGCAGTACTCGCTTCTTCCGCCCAAAGACTTTTTGGCAATTCCTTTTCATGAAGCATGTACCTAGCCATCTCCATGACACTCCTATTCTTTCTCTCACTTACACCGTTCCGTTGTGGTGTGTAAGGTGTTGTAAGTTGATTGCTAACATGACTTGCTGGTGTTGCTTGCTCATCCTCCATCAAATTCAAGGCAAAACTTTTGGCTTTCATCTTCACTTTAAACACATCTTTGCCCCTTGTATCCTTGATGAAGCATCACTTGTCTTCAAAAATAACTTTGAAGCCCTTTTCAACAAGCTGTCCAACACTAAGCAAGTTTTGATCAATGTCAGTAATATGTTTTACACCTGCTAAGCTTTCAATGGCCAAAACTCACCATTTCCAATTTTGACTTTAGAAATGAGAGTTTTATCTATTTCTGTGAAAAGAGTTTGATCGTTGGTCATGTGATTTGTGCAACCACTATCTATCAACCACGCATCACTGGAGTTGTTGTTAATTGCAAAACACGTTGCCACAAAGAGTTGCTCTTCATCTTGTTCTTCTATAACTTTTGCGGCTTCAGTTTGTTGTGATCTGCAAACCTTTTCCATGTGGCCCATATTACCACATTTCCTGCACTTGATGTCAGGCCGCCACCAGCATCTTTTTGCCATATGATTCATCTTCTTGCAATGTGGGCAAGGTGTGCTCACATCATTTTTGTTATCACTGCTGAACTTGTTATTCTTCTTCTCCTTGTAATTTGCCTTGAAAGCACCCTCTACCATTTCTTCTTTTCTCATCATTCTCCTTTGCTCGTGAGCCTGTAAAGCATTCACTAATTCTGCCAAAGATATGTTTGACAGATCTTTAGACTCCTCCAAAGAAGAAATCTTAGACTCATATTTTTCAGGCAAAGTAACAAGGATTTTTTGGACAATTCTCTCATCAGAGAACTCCTTACCAAGCAGCCTGACTTTGTTAACAATACCCAGCAACTTGTCAGAATAGTCTTTAATTGTTTCTGACTCCCTCATCTTCAGCATCTCAAATTCTCTAATCAAATTGAGCACGTGCATGTTCTTGGTTCTTTCATTTCCCTGGTACTCCTTCTTGATGTAGTCCCATATTTCTTTTGCTGATTCCAGACTCATAATTCTAGTAAATATGATGCTGGAAACAGAAGAAAAAAAACAGGCTTTAGCTTTTGACTTCCTTGTCTTTCTCTCCTTATGATTCTTTATCTGTGCCATTGTTGGATTTAGTGGAAGCGGAGCAACTTCATAATCTTCTTCTACAGCCTCCCAAAGATCCAATGCTTCAAGATAAACCTTCAATTTAATAGCCCAAGCTTGATAATTTTGGCCATCAAAAACTGGTGCAGCAACCGGATTAAAAGATACTGCATCTGCTTCCATTGATCCCTCAAGATAATATGCTCTGATACCAATTTGTAGTAATTAATATTTAAGAGTTTGGAACCAACATGAACTTCTATTGAACTTCAGGAAATTTTTATACAGCAATACAGACATCAGTTACATCTGACTTCCATAACTTCTCCTAGACATATGCAATAACTAAATAACTTCTCTTGAATTCAAAATAATTAAATAAAACATTATCCGATAATAAATTAACTAAGGCACATTTCCAACAGTTGTAATGGAATGGAACGGTGATTTCATTATCATGTTTGATTGGCAAATTTTGAAAGAACTGATAAAATGTAATTACCTTTACAATACATATGTTTGCTTAGATAAATGTAATGATAAAATTTGTTGTAAAAACGCGAAAAACGGAAAAAGACATTAATTGGTTTGCTTTCTTTTAACTTGTATGCATTTCATTTGTCTCAAGTGATGTGGGATTCTCTATTTCTAACATTCTATACCTAATGCAATATTAAGGTTAATTAACCAGTAATTCTGGAAGTGAAGAGGTAGCAGACAGCAGCAAAATAGATTCTTGGATGATGGTTCAAATTTCAGAAAAAGACAGCAACAATCCTAGCTCTAATTTTTGGAGGCAAGTATAGCCAATGCTTGTGCTGTAGGTAGATAGGATGCTATGCTAACCATGCATATATATGATACTAATTGATTTTTCTTTCAATGTCCTAATTTTCTATAGTTTCTTTTATGCTACAATTATGATAGAAGGTTAATTATGTTACAGTATTAATACATGGTTGTTCTATAACGAGGTTAACTGAAACCATCTCTTTTCCATGTCCAGCTGAAGGCAGGCAGTCATGTACATTTTCTCAGGTTCAGATTTCAGGCTATCATTCTCTTCTTTATTGAAGTACAGAAGGAAAGTTCTCTAAGTTCATGTTGTGATTTTCTTTACTACCATTGAGTGATGTACTGGTATTATTTGACATTATTGAAAAGTATTTACTTGGAATCCGATATGTGCTCTGTATAAACTGAATGCTGAAATGAGGATTTAATTGTTTGCTTTTGGATTGAGTTGTCTTATTATTCTTTTGACTGTTTGTCTTATTTTTATTTTTCCTTATCTTGTATGATCCTTATCTTGACACCACTTTGTTTAAGTGTATTATTTGTATTGAATCTGTGTCTGTGGCATTGGCAGGATAACTTGTTTTTAGTTATTTATTTCTGTTTCCAGGAGCATTGCTCATAATAAGCATATGAGATTTTGCTCATAATAAGCATATTAGTGGCAGATTTACCTCTAATGTACGAAATGATAAAATTTACGCCTAACATCTCCAATCAAGATTAATTTTATTCTTATCTAACATAATTTTTTTACTTATTTAAATGTCATATTGGATCTTCCAAACAATTTCATTGATAAATTGCATTTTGATAAGTTGGTTGTGAACGTGTTAGGAAACATTTTCTTGTGTGAACATATTCGTGTATTTTGGCTGGTTAGTTGTAAATATGTTAATAATAATTTTTTGGTAAACATGTTCGTGTATTTTTACAGTTTATTATGCGCTTACATTAAAGAGAAAGAAAAATCTCCACTAGACACAGATGTGATTCGAACCCATAACCTCTCTAGTCATAGGTAAGCTCTCAACTACTAGGCTAGCTTCAGTATTATATAGTTTATTAAATTTTTAAATTTTATTTCTATAATTTAAATTTTAAATACTAATTAAAATTTATTAATACTGAGGAGATAAAATAATTTTTTAATATATTTATTTAAATATAAAACAAAAAATAATAATAAGTACTAAATAATATTTTAATTATTTAATGTTAATATAATTATATATATTTAAATGGTGGTGTAATGGTGAACATTAGAACCATATACACATACACAAATCTTTGTCATTTGATACACATACACACAAATAACACTTATAAATAACATATCATATCACTGTAACATTCACTTACTTTCAATTTTTATAGATCTCACTTGTCATAAAACATACATTCAATTAATATATAATTAATAATTTTTACCAACACAATAATTTATTCAATACTTATTATAATTGAAAAAATATATTGAATTATTTTTTTTAGAAAGAATTAATTAATAATTATTTATTGAGTGATTATATAAATCCTTTGAAATTTTCTTTTGTAATAAATAGTACGATGTTACCGTTTTATCATAGAGAAAAAAATTGAATAAAAATGTTTTGTAACAGTGAAACAATGTTACTTTTTAGAGAGAAAATTTGAATAAACAAAAATAAATTGTTACAGTTTTTATTGATCAAATAATTAATAAAGCTTTTTACAGAATTAAAGTTAACAGAGATATGTTAGAAATTTTTATTATTATTATTAAGAGATAGAAGATAAGGAAAGGAAGTCCGGGACATTCTAATTAGGTTGGTCCCTCTAAACGACCAGTCTCGAACCCAAATCAATAAAAAAGAATAAAAAATACAATCAAAGTCAAAGAGTGAATAGGCAAAACTAAGCAAACCGATACAAATCCCGACTGTTACAATTGTCCCAAATAAAACTAGAACAAAATTGAGGATGTGAGTCCCACCAGTGAGGTTCCGAACTGATCCTGCTAAAATTGGTTAGCGCATTTGCAACCTGGTTACCTTCCCAAAAAAACGTGTGACACAACAAAATGCATTTCACGTAATATTAGTAACAAACCAACCAATTCTTTTAACAAGGTGTCTAATAGTTAGTAACAATTTATTTTGAAATGTAACATACAAATAACAATCATTATAGTTACTCTTAGTGTTTATAGCTTAAGGGTCAATTTTAATTTTTTTAAATAAATATACCTAAAATCTAATCAGACCAAACCGCTCAACCGATTCACAGTTAAATCGATCAATTTAAGCGGTTCCAATCGGTTTTTAAAGATTAAAAAACCAAACCACTTCCAGTTTGAAATTGTGATTGGTTCCAATCAAATCGGGTTAAATCGATCGGTCTGGTTCGGCTCTTACAACTATGAAGAAAAGTGATTTGGTCGAAGTTGGCTAGGGATTTCAACGATTGAGAGATGAGAATACGAGAAGAGAAAGCAAATAAGAAAGGACTGGGGAGAGAATTAGAGAATCAAAACCCTAAAAGTTGCTTCGCTAATTAAAAGTGTGACGCAAATGATTTGGTTGTGTTGTTTCTATTAATAAGCGATATAAATAAGAATTTTTCCACTAGTATCATGTCTCGTGCAGATCTCTACCTATCTTAATAAATACTCGTTGTGTTCCCCGATATATTATACACTTATAAATACTCATAAAATTAGTTTTTATATTATATAATTATGATATCCGATGCTGACGTAAAATTAAGAATGTATTTTTGTCAATGTTGTGTTATAATTTTTATCTTACAATCACGATGCGTGAAAAAGTATTCTTTTCTTTTGTACTGCATACTACTCGGTTTTTTCTTTTGGGATTTACATGTTGCTATATTGTTAATATTGCAACACATACATCATTATTAGGGGAATCTGGGATGTGCGAATTTCAGAGGTTTGTGGGTTTTAGGAGGCCTTGATGTGAATTAGCGCAAACAGATGGCGAAATGTCAAGGTTGAGATATGAATGATGTGGGAGTGGTTAAGAGTTATTATAAAAATAGAATTGGCAGTTCAGGTTTCGGTTCAATGATATGCTTATATCGTAGTTTAGCTAATGTTTGTAATGTGTCTAAGGTCATCCGTGTCATGCATAGTGCGAATTAGGCAGCGGATGTCTTAACTAAATCTGTTTTTAATTAGCCTAGTCCAACTATTTGGCATTTCGCTCCTTTATTTTTAAGGTCAGTAGCTATGTTTGATATTCGTAATTAATGAAACTATGGTATTTTTTCAAAAAAAAAAATAACTTTAGTTAGTGTTGTAAGTTGTTAACAACAAGAAAAACGTTGATCTCCTACGGAAATCTACTACGTAATATATATTCGTAGAAAATACAAGAAATAGCTACAGTTTAACCCACAAACGCGTTTTGCATGAGACCACCTATAGAGTCTCCTACATAACAAAAAACGGTGTAGGAGATTTTTGGAGGGAAGATTCCCTCCATAAATCACTTATAATCTCCTACAAACGTTTGCCTATATTTTAACTCCCATTATTGTGATTATAAAAAAGTAGTCTCCCCTAAAGCCCGTCATGAAAAAAAAAATAAAAATAAAACATGTAACCATACTCAAAATATAGTAATTATAAATTACAATTTTAATTTAATTTTTTCATTAAATTCAATTATAAATTACTTCGGAAATCTTAAAAAAAACATAATTGGCCGTGATATATAACAATTTCACCATTTTTTATATAAACATAATTAAAATAGAATATATGTTATAAAAAATAGAACCGATAACGAAAAAGGTGAAAATGATAAATAGTTTATTAGTTGCTACATAATCTAACATACTGTTTAATCCTCGCATTTTCAAAAATATATTATGAGGTCCTTATCCTTTCGCATCATCAATTTCTTCTATCAAGTTCTTCGGTCCTTATCCTTTCGCATCGTTCTCTTTTCCCAACATCTTGTTTTTTTTTTTTTTTTTGTAATTATTAACAACAAAATCCATGCCTTGAATGATTCTTTCTGCATTTTTTTTTTTTAATGTTTTTCTATGTTTTCCTTTTCTTCTCAATCCAGGTTTCTTCCCAACTTAACAATGAACTCTTCTTTGCCGGGTTTAAAAATTTCGATTTAACTGGAGTTGCAGAGATTCCTAAAAATGGAACTCATTTTCAAGAACTCTACCAATGGAAAAGCTTTTTATTTTTCTACTTCTTTTGCTCTAGCCATCATCCCTAAGTCTCCAAAGCTCGGCGGCATGACCTAGCTTTCAGAGTATTAGCCTCGGAGCATGTACAAGCTCTTCCAATAAACAAAAATGGTATGTTATATTGAGGTTAAGGGTAGTTACTGCAATAAATTTTTATTTTAAGGATATTTGACTCAGTTTGGGTTTAACTAACAAATTACATATCAAATTTAACGAAACAGTGTGTTAGATAATAACATGGAGACTAATAAATTATTTATCCCAAAATAAATAAAAGTTTTTTTTTATTTAAAGGACTTTTCTAAAATAGATAAAAATATATATTAAATAGTTGTCTAATTGTATAATAAGGACGTTCCAAAAATACTGAAAATAGAAGAAAGATCGGGTAGAAACTGATAGAATATACTATGTAAATATATTCTTATGCACTATGAATTATATATACATAATAGTCATGGTAAACAGTTAATAATTATGTCATAGTCAAAAATCAATAAAAATTCTAATTAAAACAGTTAATAGTCAATAATAGTCATAATCAACCGCTAATAAATAAATTTATTTATTGACCTTTTGACTATTATGAATATTGAAAATGTATTTAAAACTTATAGTGAACCTCAAATTACATCTATATAACGGAAACCCTAACTCTTACAATCAACGAAATTCTGAAATCTGCCAAGCTATGGCAGCTCTCCCGCAGGACTTAATCACCGAAATTCTGTTACTATTGCCGGTGAAATCACTCCTTCGTTTTAGATCTGTTTCCAGGTCTTTCAATTCCATCATTAGTAGCAAAGCTTTTATCGAATCTCATCTCCAATCATCTTCCCAAAACAGGATTCATCGCAAACTTATTTGCGGATCCTACCCTAATCGCTCAAAAATTCAATCTTTCGATATCAACAATGACTCTCTAGAAGACGTTTCACTTGATTTTGACTTGCCAAACAGACTCTCCTCTTATCTTGCTTGCTGCAAGGGTTTGGTTCTCTTGAATCCATTGGGAAACAAATTTTCTGTATGGAATCCATCAACCAGAAACTACCGGGAACTTCCCGATTTCCCGCCAGAATATACTTTTTCAAGCAACCGCACATCGGGTTTCGGTTATGACTCCACTACAGATGATTACAAGATCGTACACATTAAATTCCCTCATGGGGAGGTTTGGATTTTCGAGTTGAGTTCAAGTAATTGGAGAAAGATTGATTTTCCTTATATAGAATACACCGATATTCATAGATCTAGTGACGGAAATTGTTTTGTAGACGGTTGTGTGTATTTTTTATGCTACGGAGAGCGAAGGAAATCACACGTAATTGTGGCATTTGATGTTGCTAAGGAGACGTTCTCTGTAGTAACAGAACCTATTTACGAAAACCAAAGTAAACATATGAGGTTGAGGAATTTTGAAGGGTGTTTTTCTGTCATGGTTGACCTTGGAAGTAAGGTTGATTTATATGTTAGGAAGAAGAAAGGACCCGAGTTTATTTGGACTAAATTATTTTCTATTATGGAAGAATGGTTTTATCCTAGAATTCTAGGATATTCAAAGGAAAGAGATACTAAAGTTCTTCTTTTAGATTTCGAGAAAATATATTCATATGATCTTATTGAAAGAAGTCTTGAAAAGAACGAAACAGGTCTTCTAAACAAGCATTGTTCGGTGGATTTGCTTATTCATATTTTTTGCGTTGAAAGTCTTGTGTCTGTGGGCTCTTAAATAAGAAGAATGAATGAAGTTTAAGAAGCAATAAAGAAGATTTTACAGAGAGGTAATACAAGTTATCATATTCATTTTTATTTTCATTATTACTGTTGCTAGTATCAAATTGACCTTGCTGATGTTTTTTCGTGTACAGATGCTATAACGGGGGAGTCGTGAATTCGTTTGCGGATGCTATCATATCCGAGGGAGAAGATTCAAATTTATCTCTATCGTTTTTTAACATTTTAGTTTATTATTATTATTATTATTATGAATTTCCAAACAGATTAGTTGTTATAGAAAAAGAAGAACAAATACTCTGAAGTCTGAAGCTTTGTTTCATAACTGCTTGCTGCTGATGATTTTTTAAACTTATATTGCAAAATTGTTTTCGTTGTTTGATGTTTCAGTTAATGCAATATATAGATGCTTATTCTAGACATGTTTAGTAGATTTCTTCTAGTTTTTGTTTTTAAGGTTTGGCGGATCTACAAATAGAGTCACGTAATTTTAAAACTTGCAAACATACTTTATGTGTTTATCTCTATTAGCAAACGTCTAACACCATTAAATAAAGAGACTTTCTATACGTTGGGAATAATGCAGTCCATCAATTAAAATAGGGATTTTAAATGGATTTATAAAATAGGCTCTGTTTTTTATGACTGAAAAAAACTGAACTGAACTGAACTGAACTGAATTCTACTGAAATTGAAATAATAATATAATCCTTTAAAAATAATAATAAGTGTTCTAATAATAATGATAATAATAATAATGAAAAAAATAATTATAAAAAATAATTATAATTATAATAAGTAATGATAAATTACTAAACTGAATTGAATTAATAATTGAAACTGAAATTGAATTAATAATTGAAACTGAAATTAAGTAATAAAGCACATAATCTAAGTATATTCACAAGGACCAATGAAGATTCTTAACAATGACTAAATCTTTCGTGATTATCTCAATAAGAATATTTATGGTCAAGACAAATATATATATATACACGTGGACACAATACATTAGATATCTATAAAAGAAACTGAATCAAATCAAGTATAAAGAGATCGCATTGTGAGGCATTATAAAAAAAAGTGATTTTGATTGTAATTTAATGACATTAATAAACCTTTCAAAAAAAATGACATTAATAAAAAGGTTTATAACTTGTTTCGATTTCTCGGTCCGAGACTTGTCAGGCACCCTTTAAATGGATTTGTTCCCAATTAAAGCTTTCTACATACGTTATGACTCGAACTCGAGATCTAGTTTAAGTGACTTGAAACCCTTAACCAAACCTTAATTAGTAAATTTCGTATATATATTCATGAGTCTGTTTGTGTGCCTTTTATGGATTGGGTTTAGAATGAATTAGAGTTAGGAATTTGTTTTAAAAGCTCAAACTCAATCAAGTCTGGCTCGCTCTTATATTATATACATTTATCACCTTTATTTAATTTTTATTATTTGTTAAATTTATACTATATATAATTACGGAAGCAGAGAGAAAATGAGAAAAGTGTTTTAGAGGCTTATTTCATTAGTTGTCAATCATTTAAAAAACTAGATTAAATAGGATTTTAATTAATTAAAAATTTATATTAAATCTGAATATATGAAATCATTTAAAAAAATTAAAAATTTATATTAAATCTGAATATATGAAATTCGTGATATTGTTGTATAATTAACATTTACATTTTATATTTAGTATTAGAATTTGTATAGTTGCATAGTTTTTGTTTTTTTTTTAATGCATTAATGCATATACATCCATTTCGAGTATATTTATGGCTATTACCAATTATATATTCATTTGATTAATTAAATAATAATTGTATATTTAATCATATAACAATTCATGGTAGATGAAGAGATACTGCATTAATTAATTGTATTTAATAAGTATTATTATTACATCAACCGTTACAATTTATTGTACTATATAATGTAAGGAGTTTGTGATTTTTTTCTTCACAGATTTACATCCCCACAAACTTAAATCTTCAAGTACGGCTATGTTGAATTTTGTTAAAGTTATATGATTTTTTTATTAATTGTTTCTTAATCAATATATTTTCGTGCAGTATGGCAATGTTGCAAATTAAGGCTCGCTTCAACCAAATTAGCCACCTCTCTACCGAAAAATACACGTGGAGAATAAGAGTGAGAGTTATTAGGTTATGGGAAGCACTGAACATAAAAGAAAACAATTCCGTAATGAGTTTGGATATGATATTGCTAGATGAAGAGGTATTTATATAATATTTTTATATATTCATTAAAACTGAAAATTCATTGATATATTATATATATCCATTAAAACTGAAAATTCATTGATATATTTTTTTTTGTTGCAAAATAGGGTAGCACCATTCATGGAATTATCCGTAAAGCTCAAATTGATAGATTTCGAAGCAAATTACATAAAGGCAAAATTCATGTTATTGAGAACTTCAAAATTA
The DNA here is from genome assembly GCF_963576675.1 of Euphorbia lathyris. Classification (NCBI taxonomy): domain Eukaryota; kingdom Viridiplantae; phylum Streptophyta; class Magnoliopsida; order Malpighiales; family Euphorbiaceae; genus Euphorbia; species Euphorbia lathyris. Next base: position 72,111,804 of record NC_088913.1, read on the forward strand.
TACAAGCTTCACAAAGCTATAGGCCTATTCCTAATGAGCATAAGATTGTGTTTCTTCTAACAACTAAAGTAACACAAGTGGATGAGATTGATTGCAAAATTGCTCTCCAAAAGTTTGAGTTTGTTACTTTTGACAAGCTTATTGATAGACGTGAAAACCATTTTGTTCTAACTGGTGAGATATTTGAAATATAGTTTTATAATTTAATTCAGTTTGAAATTAAATATTAATTTCAATTGATTTTACGATATTAATTTTGCAGATGTTGTTGGGAGAATCACAACAATAAGCTCGATCAATGAAATTGATGTTAGTGAAAAGAAACGAAAGAAAGTAGATCTCGAGCTAATGAATTATGAGTACGATCTGTAATTAATTGCTTTCTGCAATTTAATTTAATTTCCCTTATTTTTATTAAAATAAATATATATTTATACTTGGTTGCTTAATTATAGAGGGAAAATGATTAGAGCCACATTATGGGGGAAAGTAGCCACAGATTTTGATGGAATGTCAATTTCCACAAAAAGATGAACCATTGGTTATTATTTTAACATCAATGACTGTGAGGAAGTATTTGGGTAAGTACAATTATTAAATAGATACGAATATATTTTTGTATGTAATACATAACATATTTTTTTAATTGTAGGTCAATATATAATATCTTCGACTACATCAACCAAGATATATTTGAATTTCAACATTCCCGAAGTCGAAGAAATTATGAACAAGTAAAATTCTTTTGTATATTAATGATTTTGTCAGTAACCAATTATCTAAGTCTTTTTTTTTAATTATTTATAGGAATGTCAGAACCAAAGAATCCATTCGAATCATACCCAATGAAGACAACAATGGGGATTTGGAGAATAAGAAATTCAGAAATAGAGTGAATATAGATGATTTTAAAAAAAATTCAATGGGAATCAAAAGAGCAGGTAAAATTTATTATTTTTAATTAAAAATTAAAAAATATATTATAATAATTATATAATTGGTCAGGAGAAGACTTTCACAGTGGCTGCTACGATAAAAAGCATCAATGATAAATTCAGATGGTACTATTTGGCATGTGAAATTTGCCGAAAGAAAGTAAAGCCGAAAGATGATAGATTTTGGTGCGACGAATGTGAACGAAAACCAAGGACTGCAATTCCAAGGTAAAAATTTATTAGTAAAATTACAATAATCTTTCTGTGCATATTGAATAAAATTATAAACATATATTATTTTTTGACAATTTCTGTGCATATTGAACAAAATTATAAACATATATTATTTTTTTGACAATACCAGACCATAAATTAAGACTAAAAGTAGGAATTCCGGTAATGCTTTTACGAAATTTAAACCAACATTCTGGCCTATGCAATGGGACAAGGTTAACACAGTTAGGAAAATGGTTTGTAGAAGCACAAATCATAACTGGCAACAATATTGGCGATAAAGTCTTTATTCCAAGAATCATTATGACACCAGCACAATCTAAATGGCCATTTGTTTTGAAACGTCGTCAATATCCTTTGGCTGTGTGTTACGGTATGACAATAAACAAAAGCCAATGACAATCTCTTGAAAATGTTGGTCTATTTTTACCACAACAAGTTTTCAGTCATGGACAACTATACGTCGTCGTATGAAGAGTGAAAACAAAGGCTGGACTCAAAATATTGATCACAGATGAAGAAAGCACCGGAAAAAATTATGCCGCAAATATAGTATACAAGGAAGTTCTTCAAGGACTTTACTAAATTAGAAATTATACAAACACTAAGTTGTATTTTTTATTTTTATTATTATTATTTTAAGTTCTTTTCTCATTTTTTAAGCATGGATTCTATATTATTATTATTATTATTATTATTATTATTATTAATACTAAATATAATAGTGCAACAAAAGAGACATTCATAAGGTGAGATTTGGATGCCTTTTTCACAAGTTGTAAAAACAGTAACAAAAAAAATATATCTAATATAATTTATATTTAATAGATGTAATAAAATACCATCCAAAACATCCCAACATGTATATTTTAAAAAAAATATCAATATCATTATATGTAAATGATATAAAATTAAAAAATTAAATACTCTTAAATAATTGTACAAAAAAATTTAGATACCCGCGCAACGCGCGGGCACAATACTAGTATTTTTTAGTTATATAAAATTATTATTTTTGAGTTTTATTGAATTATATAACAAAAAATTTAAATTTGGAAGCTTTTTTTTTGGTTGATAAGTTTAGCAACATAAATATAAAAAAGTGATTAGATAATTAGTGCTCATTAAAGCTTTAAATTTATGTCATACTCAGGACTTTTTTATTTTTTTATTTTTTTAGGGTAATTAATTTACGGGTCCTGATATTTACAGCCCTAAGGGCTGTAAATAAAACCCCATAAATTACTATATTTAGTGTTAATTTAGTTTTTCAAGATAATCTTATAATAAAATTTATTTATTTTTGAAAGACTTATAATAAAATTTATTAATACTTAAAAATTAAATTATTAAATACTCATAAAAACTAGTAAACTAATTATATTTCCAATACAAATAAATGCTTTAAAATTAAGATTTTATTTTATTTTATTGAAAATATATGGAGAATTAATGCTTATATACAACCCTAAGGGTTGTATATATCATTTGTCTTAATTTATTAGTCCCCATATTTTGACAAAACATACTGTTTAGTCCCTGTATTTTCAAAAACACATGGTAAGGTCTCTAACATTTTTCTCAGTGAACTGTTTAGTCCTTTCGTCTGTTTGTTAGATTTTTTACCGTTTATGACTTCGAAAATGACTAAATTACCCTTTACTATTTACCTTCAAACTTCAGAAGAGGAAATCCAATTTAGAAAAAGAAACTATTTGTACAGAGAACAAGAAAAAGAACAGACCCAATGCTTATGAATTTGAACGATTAAAAAGAAAATCAAGAAGAACAAAGTTGATTTCAAATGCATTAGAATTTAAAGGAAAAAAAATAAAGGAAAAGAAGAACGCAAATCTAAATTAACTAACAGAATCTTCATGAGAGTCTAACGGCAAGGACTAAACAGTTCACTGAGAAAAACGTTAGGGACTAAACAGTTCATCGAGAAAAACGTTAAGGACTTTACCGTGTCTTTTTGAAAATACAGGGACTAAACAGTGTGTTTTGTCAAAATATAGAGACTAATAAATTAATTACCTTTTTTTAAGAATAAATTAAATTAACTCAAATCAGAAATAAGAATATCGGTAAGAAAAGGTGGTGGACATGCCCACTCACCTTGATCAGACTTAGAACTAATAGTTTTCGCAAGTAAATGGGTTGTTAGGTTCGCTGATCGTCTAACAAAAGAGATCGAAACAAAATTCAAATCTCGCAAAATAAGGTGGCATTCTTGTACAACATCGGATAAGTAAGAAAGGTTGAAGTCCTGATGTTGAATAGCACGGACCACTTCGAGACAATCAGATTGAATTTCCACGTGCGAATAGTCGAGCGTCTTAATCCAACTGAGCGCCTCCCTTATGGCCAAGGCTTCTGCCAGAGACGGGTTGATCGAATCAGCCAGTCCAGCGTTACGTGCGAGCATACAGCTACCAGTGTGATCCCGAATCAACATGCCATACAACATGTGGGATTCATTTAGGAAGATCTGGTGAGTATTCTAAAATCCACACGGAGTGTGGCTTTGGTTCTGGAAACTAACTGATGTCTTTAAAATTGCATACAACGTGTGCGATCTATCTTTCACATGATCCTTCACTTCCCCTAGGTGGGTTGTCATTTTGGGCTCAACTTCTCCCACAATTCGTTTCCACCATTCGATCGACTGGATACCCGCATCACATTCATTACTAATGTCCATGAAATTTGAACAAATTTTGGCAGTTTTTTTAAGAAAAAAAGTAGGTATTTGTAATGAGCTTTTACATTGGTCGTTACTAATACTCGTTCATATGTATCTATCAGGTGTTTACATAGCCAATTCTAGTACTCCATGAAAATTAAACACTTTGACCGTTTTTTAAAGAAAGATGTATTTTTATCGGGCTTTGTTTAGTCTCATTACAATAAAGGCATTTAATTACAAACCGACTGTATACCTGTTACTTTTATATATTTGTATACTCGTAATAATTACATCTAATTCTCGTTCACTAAAAAAGACAATTGTTTCCACCTATTTATCTCTCAATTTATTTATTTTTTATATTTCTTAATGGTTTTAAATCATTAATCTATAATTTTTCGTGTAAATGATATGTCTAATTCCTTATTTCAAATATGAAACTATGTTATAATCAAACACTAATTTCTTATTTGACATACCGAAATGGGATAGGGGCGGATGATGCTATCGCCAAACCATGGAGTCCCCATCCCACCCCGAATAAATCTCCTTAGAGATCTTCTACAAATTTCGAAGTTTGTATAATTTCAGTTATAATATATATTATATTAAAAAAATATGTACCTAGATAACCTAATTCAATCTACTATGTGTGTTATTGAACACTTGTTAATGTAGTGCTATGTGCTAAATACTTAATCTTTTGGTTTTTTCACTTGAAATTACGTACTTTTTATAATTATTTTCAATGGATTATTTTATTTAGTTTAATTACCCATTTAATTATTTACGCTTCTAATATCAGTATAATTGTAATTCTATATTTACTAAGTTGTCATTGAATTATGCTTTGTCTTTTCTACCCTTTTTAATTTATGATAAATTATATATAGTGATTTACTGTTCATAGGGTTTAGTGGGTATATAAAGCCCAATTTCATATTGTAACGAATCAATCAAAATTACAATTTCTTTTTAAGAGAGTTAGGATTAATCCCTTATCAATTGGAGATTTCTAAATTCCTACAAGTTTAATTTATAAATTGAAGGTTTTTCAACTCTTTTAAGTTTAATTTGAGAATCCCTTTATTGATTTAGACAATTTCTATATCCGACCCCTCTCTACATCATAATTAATTAAACATTAACCAATAAAAATATAAATCATTCAAAAAAACTCCTTTACAAATAAATAGGAAATGCTTTAAATAAATAAATAAAATTCTAAAAAACAATTAAAGTTAATTTCTTCTTTCTTTCTTTTTCTAGTTAAAAAAGAGCAAACATGGGCCAAAGCCCAAAGGATCTAAAATAGGTGTCCACCAGTTTTGCCGATTGGCCACTCACCACTCGACATACAAATGCCGTCTCTGCTCTTCCCAGTCATAGGAAATCGTCTGGACGCCTATGGCCACCGAAATTAACGCCTATATTCTCCGATATCACTTTCCGATTTCCCCCTGTCGTCTTGGATTCTGTCATCTCCCTTTCGACTTACTCAGTTAGCTCAAAATCATCTCTAAAGGTGAATTTTCTGTTTCATAGTTCTTTACTTCTTTAGTCGTCATGTTCCTTTTTTTTGTTGTGATTTGTACTGAATAATGAAATTAGGTTTTTGTTACTTTTTGATTGATTTGCCTATTGTTTCTGGATGTGAAGATGTCAGTCTATGCTGCTGATCTTTGAATAGGAAGAACAAACCCCTAGGGTTCTTTTCTTATCTGAATAAAACATTCTCTCTTTTTTTATGTTTGATATTTTTCCTGTTAAGAGAACCTGAAGGTGTTTGGGAAATGTAGAAGATTCAAGTGGTTTAAGTTTAAATTAGTTTGAAACTTTGATCAGAACTTCAGCTACATGAAAAAATGTTGATACTAATTTTGAAATATGCCTCCTTGTTAAAATTTAGATTCCACTTGAAGATGAAAGTTAGACTGAAAACTAAATAATGTTCTATAAAAATCGAATACCTCCAATGTCTATGCTAGTAGTAACTTTCCTGTGAACTGGTTTCTTATTTATCAGATAATGTACGTCTTTCTTTTTGTAATGAGCAAATCTATGTAACAGAAGGGTTGGGGGGTCGGTCTTGCATTTACTTATATGATCTTCTTTGGATCTTTGCTTACAATTCATGGTCTGAGTTTCTGTTTCCTATGTTAGTGTTTTTGCCTGCATCAGAATGATAAGTTTTGTTAGAAAATACCAAAGCTGTAATGCTCAATTTGTTCAGCCTGCCTGGTATATTGAAGCCGTTGTCCTGCTAGATCTTAACGCTCTGATGTTTCTACTGTCTCATCAGGCTTTTAAAAATTTCTAAATCATGGGTGATGCAATTGATTTGACTGGGGATGGAGGTGTTATCAAGACAATCATAAGGCAGGCCAAACCTGATGCACTTGGTCCTTCAGATGATCTTCCTGTAGTTGATGGTATGTCATTGTGTCCAATATTCACATACTTCTTTAGATAGAAACTATTTAGCCATAGGAAGTGTAATTTGTTTGGTTGTCACTGACATGAAATTGTGGTACAAAATCAAAGAAACCAAGTATAAATAGGCTTATGGGATTTGTGAATTCAGTGCAGAAAAACAAAGCTCAAAAAGTGAGCAAGAGAGTCCAAGTAAGAGTTGAGTGGAGTGAGGTGAGGTGAGGTGAGGTGATGTAATGTGAGTAAAGTTAAATTAAGTCCTTGTAGAATTTTAGTTTCATAACTAATAAAATAAATTTTATTTAATTAAGTCCTCATTCAACATAATTGTTGTCGAACTTTTTTTTTATTATGTCTAAAAATTTAACACCGCCTTCATATATCTTAACTTATGATTTTTATTATCTCTAAAATCTAAACCTGATGCACTTTCTTAAGATGGCTAAAAATCTCTAGTTATTATCTTCAAAATTGTTCTGTCCCCTACTTGTTTGTTTCCATAATATGTGAATTTACCCTGTTACAAAATCTAATAAAGTAAAATGGAAAATCAATTTTACAGCCACTTATTGTTGTTATTTTAGGCTACCATTCTATTATTAGTCTTCAAGTGATTCCTTTCTGTATATGCGATGATTTGCTCAAGATGTGGCTACCCTAACTTGAGACAATAGTAGTTGAAGTCTCAGAATAGGGATTATATATGACCTGAAACATTGCTGCACCTGGTCTGTGTAATCAATGACTAATACAATACCATCTATTTTCATGATGCAATAGCTACGTGCATGATTAACTATGTTTCACTCTTTCTAATTAATTGGAAACTGTTCTTGTAGCTAAACGTGTACTTTTTTTAAGTCAATTCTTGAAGAAGTTAAACTCATTTTCTGTGTTCTCTTCTTATAATTTTGTTTTTGTTTCTATTATATTATTATATTCCAATAATGCTAATTGGAGCATAGTATAAGGGAAGTAGCGAAGGAAGTTCTAGGGGAATCTAAAGGTAGCATGCCACCGGGTAAGGGCACATCTTGGTGGACAGAAGAAGTACGACAAGCAGTAAAGAGTAAGAGAGAATCCTATAAACTATTGGGGAAATGTAGGAGTGACGAGAACTACGAAAAATACAAAGAGGCTAAAAGGGAAGTAAAGAAGGTCATACGAGATGCTAGAGCAAAGGTGAATCGGGATCTGTATACAAGATTGGATACGAAAGAAGGGGAAAGAGACATATATAGAATTGCTCGGATGAGAGATAGGAAGACGCGAGATCTCGGAAAAGTTAAATGTGTGAAGGATGTGGACCAGAAAGTCCTAGTTGGAGATAAGGATATCAAGGAACGATGGAGGTCCTATTTTGATGACTTATTTAATGGAGATCGCCAACAAGATGTTGGAGATATAAGTATCCATCACGATATGATAAATCATGAATGCCTGCGGAGAATTCAAAAGGGTGAAGTCAAAATGACATTAAGTAAGATGAAGTTGAAGAAAGCAGTAGGACCTGATGGCATCCCTATTGAGATTTGGAGATGTTTGGGAGAAAGAGGAATCGAATGGTTGACGACGTTCTTCAACAAAATTTGGAGAAACAATAAGATGCCATCAGAATGGAGGAAAAGTACCTTAATCCCTTTGTATAAGAACAAAGGCGATGTCCAAGATTGTGCCAACTATCGGGGAATCAAATTAATGAGTCACACTATGAAACTTTGGGAGCGAGTGATTGAACAAAGGCTAAGGAGGACGGTGAAGATCTCGGAAAACCAGTTTGGCTTTATGCCGGGAAGATCAACTATGGAAGCCATCCATCTAATGAGACAATTAATGGAGCACTATCGAAATAAGAAGAAAGACTTGCATATGGTTTTCATTGACTTGGAGAAAGCATATGATAAGGTACCAAGGGAAGTACTTTGGTGGGCCTTGACAAGGAAAGGCATTTCGCGGAAATATATTGACATCATAAAGGACATGTATGAGGGAGTATGCACGAGTGTACGTACTAGTGTTGGGAAGACTGAAGAGTTTCCTATTACGATTGGAGTGCATCAAGGTTCCGCACTAAGCCCATTTCTTTTTGCCATCGTTATGGATGAACTAACAAGTTCACTTCAAGATGGTATACCATGGTGCATGCTGTTTGCAGATGATATTGTGTTGGTTGATGAGACGAAAGAAGGAGTGGAGATGAAGTTGGAACTATGGAGGCAAACTCTAGAATCTAGAGGCTTTAAGTTGAGTCGAAGTAAGACAGAATATTTGGAGTGTAAGTTTAGCGGCCGTAGGAGTAGGGAGGTAGGGACAATCACCCTAGATGGGAGAGTTGTTCAGGCCTCGGATTGCTTCCGGTATTTAGGATCTATTATCCAAACGGATGGAGAAGTAGATGGAGATGTTGCTCATAGGATTAAAGCTGGTTGGTCGAAGTGGAAGAGTGCTACGGGTTTCCTTTGTGATCCCGGCATGCCTAATAGATTGAAGGGAAAATTCTACCGGACGGCAATTAGACCAGCATTGTTATATGGTACGGAGTGTTGGGCAGTGAAACACTGCCACATCCATAAGATGTCGGTGGCGGAGATGCGTATGTTGAGATGGATGTGTGGTCACACGAGAAAGGACCGGGTGCGTAATGAAATAATTAGGACAAAACTAGGGGTCACATCTATTGAGAATAAAATGAGAGAAAACCGACTAAGGTGGTTTGGCCATGTGAGACGTAGAGCGCTTGATGCGCCGGTTAGGAGAACCGAAGAGTGGCAAAGGGATGTAGTGGTGAGGGGTAGGGGAAGACCTAAGCAAACTTGGAGGAGGGTGATCGAGAGTGATATGAGTTTATTGGGAATTGAGGAAAATATGGTAGTGGATAGGACGGAGTGGAGGGAGCGAATCTGTGTCGCTGACACGACTTGATTTTCACGGTTTTATATGATGGTTCATGTTAGCCGACCCCGAATCATTTCGGGACTAAGGCTTTGTTGTTGTTGTATTCCAATAATGCTAATTGCTCAGTCATAAGAACACTGTCACTAATATATGCATGCTTGTTTCGATCAGTTCATTATGAGGGAACACTTGCTGAAAGTGGTGAAGTTTTTGATACTACACATGAGGATAATACTATTTTCTCGTTTGAACTTGGGAAGGGCTCTGTAATCCAGTCATGGGACATTGCCTTGAAAACCATGAAGGTAAAAGACACACTATTTATTGATACAATTTATTGTGTGCTTTCCACCTTCCACTAAATGTAACTAATAATCTTTGATTGATTACCAGGTTGGAGAAGTTGCAAAACTCACTTGCAAGCCAGAATATGCTTATGGAACTGCTGGCTCCCCACCAGATATTCCACCCAAGTAAATTATGCATCTCTCTTTAATTTTCAAATTACAGATTCTAGAAGGTAATAAAATCAAGATTAAGATCATCAATTAAGTGAAACTGCGCTCTAATGGATGCATTGACCAGATATTCCACCCCTAAGGTTGAGGATTTGTTAGCTTGAGATTTAAATTCTCATAATAGAGATGGAGGAAGATTGGATGCTTAGAAATTTTTCTTATTGATTGTATTTAAGAGTTCGGAACCTTCGATTGATTGGTACATTTATTTGATGTAGTGCAACCCTTATTTTTGAGGTGGAGTTATTGGCGTGCAAGCCACGGAGAGGCTCTAGTATGAGTAGTGTTTCAGAGGAAAGGGCTAGACTAGAGTAAGTAAAGAACTCCTTCTGAGGTCTCTCAATGTTAATTTTTCCATTCTAGTTTTTCAAGTTTTCAATTTAGCGCAGGATATAATCTGGTTTGTGCGATGCTGATAGTGATAATTGTTATCAGAGAGCTAAAGAAGCAAAGAGAGATTGCAGCAGCAACAAAAGAGGAAGAAAAGAAGAGGAGAGAAGAAGCCAAAGCAGCTGCAGCTGCCCGGATGCAAGCCAAGCTTGAAGCAAAGAAAGGAAAAGGTAAGGGAAAATCAAAATAACCAGAGATTTTTGTGAAAAAATATTACATATGATTGATGTGAAACTCATACATTGTTGTGGTCTGAAATTTGTATGCATTTGATGCTATGATTGTTCCAACTTTACTCAGATTTTTAATGTAATAATTGCTGACATATATTTACCTTCCAAATTTCTGGGTTATTAAATTCCGATTGCTAAAATATTATTTTTTATAATTTGACCAGAACTTAGTGTAAATACAAGTCATATATTAAATTAAAATTGATTCAGCAAAAAACAATATGAAAACTTCATTCTCAGGCCAAAAAATGTTTAAATCCCAATTTAGTTGCAAACATGAGTATTGGGCAAGATGTAGGCTTCAACAACCTTGTATAAACCCATTGCTTTCTCTGCTTTTTCTTGATTATGTCTTCATCAACCTCACAGTTTTCTTTTGGATAGTACTTGCTGCAGCTCTTGATAACTCTCCATTTTGATCTCCATTGTTATTTTTTCAAGTTTTTCAGTCTTTGGCTCTGCTTCAATTATGCTGTAGCTATGGCTCAAGTTTTCTTTGTCTATTGCTTCTACTTTTGTCTTAATATACTTGAATTCACTACCTGCATCGTATATATCATTTTACAAAAAAATTGCCATAGTTTTGATCCGTGTTGAAGAAATCAGCCGATTAGTTTGACTAGCCGATTGAGAAACCGATCCGATTTTCTCCAATTGGGACCCCTAAGCTTTTTATTCTTGCTGCTTGGACGATGACTAGGCAGCAATCAAAACAAATATTTTTTTCTTTTCCTTTATTATAATTAACTTTTAAACATTTTCTCATTAATGGTTGATGAATTGTGTTTATTATTTTCAGATATTTTCGTTTAATTATTTGCTACTTGTTTCTACGATATAGATTAAGATGTTAAAGATATTATTTTATAATTTTTGGTAAATTATATTACTTATGATATTATTTTTTACTTGTATGATTTTTAAGGATATATGTTTCGAATGTACATGTTTTTCTGTCATTAAACCATTTTATTTTTTATTTTTTTATAGTATAATATGTATATGTTAATTATATTTATATAATATTTATTTTTTAACGAATAAGAACGTACAAAAAAAAACAAATCCGATTAAACTAATGGAAAAAAGACTAATTATAATGTAATTAAGTAATTCACCTTGAGCACAGAAGGTAGTCTTCTTGAGGACCCTCAACAGTGAAATGGGGAACAGTCTTGGGAGGTTTTCAAGGACTAAAATTTTAAACATAGTAGTTGGGGGGACTGAAGTTGTAATTTCCCTCTCATTTGTCAAAACACCTTTTTTTTTTTTTTTTTTGTGATGAATGTTTACGGAAAAAAATTAAGATAGGAGAAATTTAAGCAAGTTTTGCAGATGGGAAATGCAAAGATTGAAGTGAAGGCAATCTTGAATAATATAAATATAAATAAAATATTATAAATTGATAAATAAAAGTTTCCAAAATAACCCATCAGTATATTATTTTTGTTTTAGTTTAGTTCAACTTGCATTGGCCAAAAACTAATGCAAGTTTTTGAATGAATTAGAATGTAAAAGAAATTGTTTGGTAGACTTGTCAATGGAATAATAGAGATTCTCCCTTTTTGTTGGAAATCCTTCTTTGAAGGAGGTGGAAAATCTCCAAAATTTCCCTTGCGGAATGAGATTTGGAAAAAAAAAACAAAGTTTATCAGTGAAATTGGGGCATGGAGATATGGCCCTATGGGATGAGAAATACTCTCATAGAAGATCGTCAATCCCAAAAAAAATTATTTTATATTGTCAATATTAAAAAAATTTAATTATTTTTTTTATAGAAAAAAAATTAGTTATTATTTACAATACATATAAGTAAAAATTTAAAAGTCTAATGAATTATAAATATCTTATTTTATTATATTTACGTGTTAATAATATAAATATAAATAATAACTATTTAGTTTTAAAATATATATTTCTTTTTCAAGTTTTATATATATTGAATTTTAACAAAAAATAAACAATTATTGTCATATTAAATTTATTAATATATCAAATATCATGAATCGATATTAAAGAAATATTATTATTATTAGTATAGTATTTATTAATATTAATGAGATTGTACTGTGTTGTAAGTTCAAATGTGAATAAAAATATAATTTTCACATTATTTGAATCTCAATTTAGCTCTGATTAACCTCAGTTGAACCTTTAACACTTTGACTTTCTGTCTTTTTTTATTATATGATCGGTCCAGTTTTGACAACTATGAAAAAATATAAAGAGAAATGAATGAATTGAAAGAGTGTCAATTTTTAAATTGGTTAACTGTCTAAATCACATACGCATAATATAGTAAAATTGGATCTTACTACATTATATTGTTTTTTTTAGTTTAAGCTAATAGTTATATTTAACTCAGCACATTTTAAATTTTGGAGCAGCGCATTAATTAGTAAGGATATCTAGATAGTAGAACACGTAGATTTCAAAACAATTTGAATTGTCAAGGGTATAATTGATGGTGGAATACAATGTAGCTAACATAATTTACAAAATAACTTGGAGCCTTGTACATTGTTGGGGATATAATTGACAGTGAAATATAGTATAGATTGCGAAAATATAAATGATAGTGCAAGTCTCTACAGCTCTCAGAGATTTCAAAATAATTTAGAGATGGTATAATTGATAATAAAAGTCAATGTGGCTCATAGAAATTTCAAAATAATTTGAAGCATGGTATAGTTGATAAGAGATGTCGTTTACTTGTAACTTTAGATGAAAAAGTAATAACCAACCATTAGCAAGGTTGTGTCCAATTGCAGTTTTTATTTTCTTTAATAATAAATAATGAATTTTATCTATAAAATTCAAAAAGAAGAGTGCAGCACACGGAATCGCCAGATACATGCCAGATGTGGTATGTCTGGTGCCTCAATCTGCAGTCCCAATTAAGTTGCTTTTGGATAATAAATTACGAATTCAATCCTTTCTGATTTATTTTTATTTATTTATTTAATCCTAAAAAATTGTGAAGTTACAAAGCCTCTAATGAAATATTACTTTTGAATGTGACTAGTATTTAGGTGGCACCATTTTGACGTGAACACCACTAAAGCATGGATTCACTATAACGGTCAGAAATATAATTAATAGTGAAAGTCATTGTAGCTTGCAAAGATTTCAGAATATTTTAAAAGAAATGTCTCTATAAAAATAAAACCAAACTCATCATAAACATTACACATGCTTCGTTGGATCTTTCCGCATTCGCATCATTATCATTGGTTAAAGCTTTTTTTTCACTATTTTTTTTTTATTAATTTCCATTTGGTTCAGTGCCTCCCTTTCTAAGTGAGGTGTCAACTCGCCGGTGGTTGAGACGGCTAGGCAAGCCGCCCTAGAGGGCTCAACAAGGGCAGGGTGTATGTAGAATAGAAGCCAGCAACTGAGTGAGTGAGGCCGTACAGGTCATAACCCTGAGAAAAGGCTTCTTACTTAAACACCAATCCAAGCGAGATGAACGACTGGTTTGCTATGAGACCCACCGACTGTGGGAGCTAATATAGAGATGGAGACAGAGTAGGAATAGAAGAATTGTGGCAAGAGCTCCTCCAACCTTTCTTTCAAGTAGACTAGGCCAGACCTAGCGCTTAAGTCGTGGAACCCTCATAACATTACTCATGAACGTACACCTTTGGCTAATTTGATTCGATGGAGAGATAAACCAGTAGCTCTTTCCATCGTGCAAGCAAGATTGGCTAGATTAGCCCATTTTTCCATAGGTTATATCTTCACTTATGCGGCCTTCTTGATTGCCTCTACATCAGGTAAATTTGGTTATGTGCTCTATCCAAGATTATATTTTTTTCCGATAGCGTAAGGCGATTCTTTCTATTTCTACAGCAGTAGATCCGTTATCAATGAAATTCTGTCATTAGCTAATTCAAAGGGCACTCCCCTTTCGAGAGCTAGCAGGTTGAGAAAGGTATGGCTGCTTCAAAATGGAATTGATTGAATCAGTCTAATGAAAACCAGTTCTAAATGTCAACCACATGGTTCAGTTAGCAAAGGAGAGGATTCAGCACTAACTCACAATTGCAAGCTCACACAAAATAGGTTCGTTTAGTTAATTGCCCCTTGCCAGCTCTTCTCTTTTGTTTTATACTTTTGAGCGCTATATAACTCACTAGAACGTCCTGTTTCGAGGTCACAACGATGCGGAAGAACTTCTATTTCGCGCTTAGCGAAGCTAGGCTGGTCATTCCCTATCACTAAAATAATGATTCTCAATCTCACAAGTTCGACCTCCAAGGCTTCGGCCTGTATTTGAGCATCTTCAGTGAGGCAGTGGGAGAAAAGAAAGCCTGGGACTAGTATGATTTCATACACCATGACGCTTGTGGTAATGTCAAGTAATCCTCTTCCTAATCTTTAAGACTTTAATAAACTTTTACATAATGCCAAGTAATCGAGGATGTGGATGGAGATGTGGATTCACTGATAATCGTATTAATCACGACGTATTGAGAGATACCACAAGATCCGATTATAAAAAAAATAAAAAAAGTGAAAGAGATTCATTTTGAAAGCGAATAGGTAGTATCTACAATTTTAAAAAATATCTTAACTGGCAAAAACAGGAACCATGAATCATTTGTACCAAAGAATATTCTGCTAACGTCCCAACTTCTGAATGCCGCAAAACTCAATGTTTGTTTTTTCGCAGTTCCAGAGGCAGATTTCTGAATTTTCAACTTCAGATTTTCCAAACCAACAATCCCCCAATGAAAATTTTATATGCATAGAGCTCATAACAAAATGCGCATCTTGATCGGTGGATAGTTGCAGCCAATTAGTTATGTTTTTTCACGTCGATATGCTCTTATGTATAAGACTGCATTCCAATTTTTTATTTTTTTGGCAGCGAAGTCAATATCATATATAGCATGAATTAAATTCCATTTTCATCTTCAAAGAGAATGATGTAAAAATAACATGGCATTTAATTGGATTAATAATGTTAAATTACACTTCCAATCATATGATACTGATAGCTAGACTTACCCTAACCAAGATTTTTCATCAAAATGATATATTTTAGGTCAGTGCCTCAAACCATGTAAGAAACATCAACTCCTCCTGCCCTCGATTTGCAAACCGGGCATGTTCCTTGTTGCCGCAGCCACGGGTCTATGCAATTCGCATGAAACTGCAATATCACGAATATCGAACTTCATATTCTTCATTCATTCTAGGGATAAGAATCAGTTTTCCCTCTGAGAACGTTTGTCAATAGGCCGGGTGGGGATGGGATGAGGCAACACATCCTATCCCCGCCCCATTAAGGAAAATCGGGATAAACTTGTCCCTATCCCAACAATGACGGATGGGAAATTCTCATCCCCATTATGATCTTGCCCACCCCATTGACAAGCCTACCCCTAAGGTTATTGGAAAGAAGACGAACCTGATGCAAGCATGGGAGACTACGAATCACTTCTCCTACAATAACTTGCTCCAAGCACACACTACAAGTCAGATCATCTTCCGAAGCTTTCGTGCTTCCCACAGCATTTGTAGTATCTTGCTTCTTCAGCTAAGGAGAAAAGAAAAATGAATCGAACTCTAAAATTATATAAACACCAAACGAAATAAAGAATGAAACGAAAAGCTTCATAGAAATCAAGTTTGACGACGCATGTAATATATAGTATATACAGCACGCAACGAGAGGAATATCAAATAAAGTCACCATTTGAAATAAATAATTTACATATAGTTGAAACATTAAAGTACAACTTAATCACATATTTCAGGAAATATATAAAAATTTAGTCCAAAAACTAATCAAGATGGCCAGTGAGTGACTGAATCTACTATCACCAGTCACAAAAATTTGAATTGTGTTTCAGTAGTTTTATTTATCAACGCTCGGATACCTTGGTTTTTGGGTGATCAGAGAGCAATCTCAAGCTAATACCCAGGGAAGCAATAAGGGAAAAAACAACAAAAGAAAATCTATTGAATCCTGCATTCATCACGCAGATGTGCAACAGCCTGAGGATCCTAGACACACTAAGGCGCCAAGGGGTTTTGGGGCCTAGAAGCAAGGCACAGGCGTGCACTTAAGTGGCACAAGGTGCACTAAAGATTTAAAAAAAAAATGTATAAAATCATAAATAACAACAACTAACATTTCTAAAATGCAAAAGATAGTCAAATACTAAATCATATCTAATTATCCATAATAACTTCTAAATCTTAAGACTAAAGTTCAACAAAATCCTAAGTTAATTAACTAAGAGTCCAATAACTACTTCTTATCAATACTAAATTCTCCATGGTCCATATTCATCACTCATGAAAGTCATCACCACCACCATCCTATCATCATCTCCAACATGAGATTCATCTTTAAGGTTCTAAATCTCACCCACTTCATCTTCAAGGTAGTCATCTACATTCTACAAAGTCAGATTCTTCTTCCTCCTCATCTCTAAGAACTGTAAGAGTTCTTCCTCAAACACAAGAAGATGGTGCTTCAGCCTTCTCCTTTGACCTAGGCCTAGCACTTGAAGTAGAGATATTCATGATATTTTTTCCTACTCCTCTAGTATGATAAACACTTCCCTCAGCAGTATAAGGAATAAATAGGGAAGGTCTAACATCAAAACAGCCACTTTTTAACTTGGAACCTTAAACTAAACTGTATGGCTTATAAAATTGCGCCTAGGGGGGGCTCCAACAAGGCCCTGGGCTCACAAGCGTGCTCAAGCAAGCGCCTTTTGAACAGAGTCGCCTTTTGGCTTTTCAAGCGACAGGCCTGGAGCCTAGCAGGTAACCCTTTGATAACTATGCTGAGAATTGCATAACTGAATATGCATCAAGCTAGAAAGACCAACTAGAAGCTAATGCAAACAGTCAAGAAAAGCATCATTTCTTCCATTATTCAAATGTTTATTGTATAAAATCCTCTACAGCAAAATCTTTGGTATAAACATGAGGCTGAAAATTAGCACATGCCAGGCACAGGCAAAGGTAAAGCAACTAACGTGGAAGAGAGTGCAAAACGATTTTAGTCTCAACACACACGTGCACAAATTGCAACGTAAACATTGGACCTATTGATAGAGATTCAAAAATAACAAAAGCCCATACCTCAGCTGAGACGGAAGATGAGGCCTGTTGTATTGAAGAGCCACCACTGTCCAAAAAATCATCTTGTTGTCAAGTCATTGATGTCCACAAGTAAAAACTCAAGGATTATATACATGACATTTCAAAACTAAAGACAATTAGATGTTCTTTTTTCTTTCATTCATATGCATATTTAAGATGTATGTAGTGCTTTCAAAACAAACATATTATGAAATTAACAGAAAACTTAAGTCCTATTTTTTTGTCCCATTCAGACAGGCTGCCTTCTATTGCTCAGAGTGAGCTCACTAATCAATTCAGACAACTTCCACTTTTCAAATGGCGAACACGAGCAAAATATCTAATTCAATGTTGTTTTTGTGGTGCTGAGCAAAACGACCAAGAAGATGGATGCCTATGTGAACCACCCCACAGCATCAAAAAAAAAAAAAAAAAAAAATCTACGCCAATCTATAAAAATGGATTTTTTCTTCAGTGACATGTAATTTTGCTTAGTTGGGTTCAGCCTGCATCAACAAAATTGAGACAATTGTCTCCACTGATAAGACATTAGGCTGAGTTAGTTCAGCAGGGACGATGGCTCAACTTGATTCGCCCATACTCTTTTGCATCCATCACTCAAACTATCATAAAATTGGGTAAAGAATATCATTAAAAAGCAATATAACATGATTACTATATCACGGATTATATTACATAATCCACCAGCTATGTTGCACGGAAACTCTTTTTCATTAGCGTTTCCACATTTTGTGTCTGTTTCCGTTATAGTTTCCTAGCTATATTTTTTTAGAAATAACATTGCTCGGTGTCCATTTCCGTTTCCATGCAAGATAGTCCACCAGCTGAGTTAATCATTTTTTAGAAAGGTCAAATATCAGTATGCATGACAAAGAGTACCAAAATCAATATTTGCCTTTCACTCAATGGAACTCTAGCAGGGAAAAGGTAATAACAGCATCCACCAACCACAATAATGAATTTAAACATAGTAAAACTAAAAATCACATGCTAGAGAGTGCATTGAATGAACTGGGTCAGGGACAAAAAAGGACCACTTTCCATGAGGAATGCAAGGGCAAAATCAATGTTACTGTTTCACACCAGTAGGTGAAGAAGCAATTTACAAGTATATCTATCAAAGAAACCCAAAAGCTTACCTTTGGAGAGCAGTGGCCTTGTATTTATGAACTGGAAGGGCATTTATCTCTTCCTCACTCATTGATGCAGTGGTGGGAACATTATCAGAATCCAATGCTCTCAAAGTCTCATAATCTGCAAACAGCAACTTTAGATGAATAATCGTTTTCATCATAATCAAATCAACAGATAGCACATTCCACATAAGATAACAAGATGAAAACCACGCCTACTTCAGCAAATGATCATTGTATTTCCCTACCATTTGTCTAAACCAAACTCCCTGAAACACAATAAAACCTGAATAGTGATACTATACCTAGATCATCGAATTCCCGATCCAAAAGAGCAAGTTGGAGTCTAAGGCCTTGTAAACGCCCTCTGGTTGCAAGTGCTATTGATGGTGGCATATGCAAACGCAACTCGGTATGACCAAGAAGCCCACTGGCCATGGCAGCATGGGCCTGAGCCTGAGCTTGAAGTTGTTGACAAGTTGCATACATCCTTAGAGTCGTAGCCATTAAAAATATCCCAAGCACTAGCCAAAGCTACATACACAAACTCCAACATCATTAACAAGAAAACTAAAACATGATGCACTTCTATATTTGGGGAAAAGCATACCAGAAAGTTAGGTGACATCTGTTGTGAGTTCAGTATCATGAATAATAAAAGAACTGCCACACCAAATAAGGAATGCATAAATTAGAAAACCATAATATAGAAAAGATTTATGTTAATTCATGTTAAACAAGTACCTGTGACGAGAAAAACAAGGGAGTTGGAGTTAACAGGCCGCGCAGCATGCACACGCTGATGAGAAAAAAATGTTCAACAAAAACCAACCATTATAATCAGGTTCGATTGATAGAATAATAATGAAATTATATACATATAATAATATACATTATAGTAAAGATATTAATCAAATTGATATTACCACTGCTCGCCGCTCAGGGAGAAATTCTTGGAACCCATTTTCTAAATCAGCTCTAGTCCCTCGAAACACAAAACTCATGCTTCTTCAAATATTACAAAAATCACCTTACTCTGGTAATGTATGATCCACCAACACTGAAACTCATTAAACAAAACAATATTAGAACGGAGAAACAGAACTAGAATTTTGCAGCATTAACTAAATCGAAACAAGAAAACACGTACACACGATAAAAGAACACAAAACGAAAGCACACGGCTATTCAATTTTCAGTTCACAAAATTCTGAAGTAAGATTAAAGTCGATAATTCGCTGCAATGCCTAGATTGGAAAGAATCGCCAACGACCACATTGAAGAACAAAATAAGTTAAAAATTAAGACAATGTATTTATTTCAAGATGAGAAATTGAATACGGAGCAGAGAACAAACCCTAACCCCCTACCACAAAAACACAATAATAAGTCAAGCCATCGAATAAAAAATCAAATTATTCCATAATCGATCAAGGAAAAAAATATTACATGAGGTATTAGATGCGAAGATAGCTTTATCTTGTAAAATGCAGAAATGAGAATGGAAAAGAGAAAAGAGACTTACATTTAATCGCGGAAAATGATGTTGGATCTGGATGTATGTATCCAATTCATGTTGATAACATGGTAGAAAATGCTTCCTTTTCTCGTTGTCTGTAAATTGAAGAGGATGATAGACGAAGACGAGTTGGAGAACGATTTGAGTCGAACGCGTTGGGTTTTGGGGCTGGTTTCGCCTGAAACCAACACGCTTTTCCTCGTATAGTACTATCGGAATTATTGTTTATTCATTTAATTTGTGCTGAACAACAAGCAAAACGACACCGTAGCTGTCCGTAAATGCAAAAATCAGCTGGACGTGTATTTTGTTGGTGGTGCCTGGTTCTGGTTGTAGAGTTCTTTCTACTAAATGTTTTTTCGGACACATAGATTATCCAAAGTTAATTAGTCTATTTTAGATTATCCATCTCTACAATTGTAAAGGGTGTGTTGCTACTACCACATCACTAACCATTTCAATTTACAATTATTTCTTAATTGACCGTGACTTTCAATTTACAGCATCAAAGTAATATTGTAATACGAGCTAAACATAACATACACATAATATATAGGTTTTAAGCGTTTTCTCTGTCGCTAGGGCTCTGATGGCGATGCCCTTCTCCAGTCCCCTCCGGCCACCGTTCCCTGTTCCTCCTGATTTAAGTGGCAGCCGTAGTGCTGGGGAGGTTGATGCCCCGCGCCGTTTCTGGAAAGACATCGCTGAAGCAAAGAATGCCACCACTTCCCTTCGCACTCGCACGAATCTTCGAACGGCTGGGCTCCTAACTATCAATACACTGGATACCAATCCGCTCTGCCCACGGGTAACTAGTGACCCTGAACTGAAGAAAAGATTAAGTGTTCCTTGGGAAAAGGCGCTGGTGATTAAGTTGCTGGGAAGAAACATGGGCTATGTGGCGCTACAGAAAAGAACAGCGGAACTTTGGAATCCGATTGCGGGTTTCAGTATGATGGACCTTGGGGAGGGATTTCATATTGTCCAATTTGATAACGATATGGATCGGGACCATGTAATCAATGATGGACCTTGGCTTGTTCAGGGGCATTATCTGACAGTCAGAACTTGAGATGCAGATTTCAACCCAGCTGCAACATGTGTGGAAAAATCACTAGTTTGGGTAAGGTTTCCCCAATTACCCCTTCTCTATTATGATGTTGATGTCCTTCTTGGATTAGCAGAGGTTATTGGTAAACCAATCAGGGTTGACGAAAACACTGCCCAAAAGGCTAGGGGACGCTTTGCTCGTGTCTGTGTTGAGGTAAGCCTATAACAGCCACTTATTGCGCAGTTTGAACTGGAGGGTGATATACAGAGAGTGGAATATGAGGGTCTGCACATAGCTTGTACAAATTGTGGAAGGTATGGACATCTGAAGACGGGATGTAGCTGGCCGAGTGCGATACCACCAAAGGAACAATCGGTGACAAATGAAATGGTTGTTGAGTAGGAGGTTATTGCTAAGACGGATGGGACCACTAATACAATTCAGGATGCACCGCAGGTTACTGAAACAGGCAACACCGGTAATATCACTGAGGATTATAGGCCCTGGATGATAGTTCCAAGGCGAAAGTTCATGCCAAGGGGAAGGGACAATAGAGGAAATAATAAAGGAATGGAGAGGATGGACAATCAACAAACTCTGAACCCGTTCGAGTTGTCTGGTAAGACATTGCCTTCAACGAATAATAATTTTGAGGGGTTCAGCTGCCAGAATGAACAGGGCACCAGGTCTAGAATTTCAAAACCAAGGAGAACAACTGGAAAAATCATTGAAAAGATAGGGGGCTCTACAAGCATGATTCAGGGCCAAAATGAAAATTGGGATACCAATCCGTTCGCCAGTTTGGATACAGGGAACCAGGAGATGATCATGGAGGATGATGTTGGGACAGACTAGAACCGGCGACATGAAAACAGCTTAAGTAATAACCGAGGAAAACGAGTTAGAACTGAGCTAGTAACACGAATTGCTCTTCAACCTATTGATATGAACAAATCAAAATTTGAGATGGGGCAGGGAAGAGATGACAAGCTGAGCCAAATGTTGCGTGACCGTGCTAGACAAAAGGGAGGGGATGTGGGTGGCGGAAGTGCCCAGAAGATTTCCTAATCCCATGTTGGTGTGAGGTAGTGGTGTTCTGTTTAGCGTTTTCTTTGTTATGAAGTTACTCTCTTGGAATTGTTTCGGTGCTGGCGGCACCGCCTTTCAAAGGGCTCTCCGTCATCTAGTGAAGACCCATAGGCCTTCTATTTTGTGTCTGGTTGAAACCAGAGTTCCTAGTTCTCGTGCTAAGGATATCAGTAGGCAAGTGCAGCTTCCCAATTACACGATTGTCGAAGCGGAAGGTTTCAGCGGTGGAATCTGGTTGTTCTAGGATGAGAGCGAGCTGGAAGTTGAGGTTAAATGCCAAAATACCCAATTCATTCATTGTCTGGTTACCATGAAACATGGTTTATTTTAGAATTCTCCTTTTCTGCTCACTGCTGTTTATGTGCGTCCCCAGATGAGATACAAGAAACTATTTTTTGAGAGTATGAGGGAGATGAAACGGACTGTTGACCATCCATGGTTGCTGTGTGGTGACTTTAACTGTATCAGCTCTCAGGTGGAGAAGCAAGGCGGGGCAACTGGGGCTATTGATAGAAGTACTTTGTTTACAAACTGGATTGCGGATCTGGGATTTGTAGGTCCTCCCTTCACCTGGTTTTGAGGTATTACTCCGAGAACATGCATTGCTTGCCGCCTTGATCGTGGTCTGTGCTCTGTAGATTGGAGACATAGATTCCCTGAAGCCACCATTAGACATCTCTAAAGAAACCAGTCTGGCCATGTTCCCATTCTCATGGAACTGAGTTAGAGTTGCAGGAGACCTCAGGCCCCATTTCGGTTCCTGAACACCTGATTAGAAGCGCCGGGCTTCAAGGATTAGATAGCCAGTTGGTGGAATCAGGAGGAAAAGTTAAGCGACCAAATACAGAATCTAACTGCTAAGATCAGCAACTGGAATAGCCACTCTTTTGGAAATATTTTCAGACGAAGGAAACGGGTGTATGCGAGACTAGCAGGGGTTCAGAGAGCTCTGTTAGGGCGGTGTACATAGGGTCTGATCAGACTAGAAATGAGATTTCTAGATGAATTGAACGATATTCTGAAGCAAGAGTAATGCTACTGGGCTCAAAAATCAAGGATTCTTTGGCTCCGGGAAGGGGATAGAAACACTTCTTTCTTCCATACGACAACCATTATTCGGAGAAGATGCAACAAAATCAATGGTCTTCATAATTCTGAGGGTAATTGGGTTTGGGATAGCGAGGTCCTGAAGAATATGGCAGTGGAGTTTTTCAGCAAGTTGTATATGGAAGATTGTCCTTCAAGAATCCACATTAATGCTAGACATGAGTTTCCCCCATTTACTGAGCAGGATCAGGCCTCTCTTTCCAAGCTTTTCGATGGTGATGAGGTCTATGCAACGCTCACTTCCATGGCCCCTTGGAAGGCTCTTGGCCCGGACAGGCTCCAGGCTGATTTCTATCAGAAATTCTGGAGCATTATTGGTCAGGATACGAGCAATCATATCCTGAAAGCGCTGAATGAGGGGGTGTTGGAGGAAGAAACCAACCATACCAATATCACGCTAATACCGAAGATAAATTCCCCTGAGGACTTCTCCCAGTTCAGACCCATCACCTTGTGTAACGTTTCCTACAAACTGATCACTAAGTGTATTGTTAACAGGTTGAAGCCGCTTTTATCCGGCGTGGTGAGCCCAATGCAAAGCAGCTTTGTCCCTGGGAGACAAATCTCGGATAATATCATTCTCATTCAAGAAACGGTTCACTCCCTGAAACATAAGAAGGGTAGAAAGAGGGCGATGGTTATAAAACTGGACCTTGAGAAAGCGTACGACCGTCTTAGCTGGGGTTTTATTGAAGACACGCTGAGAAGCCTTGGTTTACCGATAGGTATGGTCGGCATCATTATGAAGTGTGTATCATCTTCCCATATGAAGGTTATGTGGCATGGTGAGCAGTGTGAAAGGTTCAAACCGTCAAGGGGTATCAGGCAAGACGATCCGATATCGCCCTATCTCTTCGTGCTTTGCCTTGAGCGCCTTAGCCATTTAATCCTCGATGCAGTTGAAGATAAGGTTTGGAAGCCAATAGCTTTATCTAAAAATGGCCCTCCGCTTTCGCATTGCTTCTTTGCTGACGACATAGTTCTAATGGCAGAAGCGAATCGTGAACAAGCTCAGGTGATAAAATCAGTTTTGAGCTACTTTTGTGACTGCTCGGGGCAGCGGGTTAGCTTGAATAAATCAAGCGTTTATTTCTCGATGAATACCATCGAGCAAGACCAGTTGGACGTGGTTGAGGAATTGGGGATTAAGAAGACCAACTCTCTGGGCAGGTATCTTGGAGTATCAGTTATCCATGAGAAAGTAACCACAGATAGCTTCAAATATGTTGTGGAGAGAGTTCAGGAGAGACTATCGGGTTGGAGAGAAAAAACGTTGTCGCTGGCCGGAAGAACAACCCTCATCAAATCAGTCCCCAATGCGATACCGACCTACACAATGCAAACTAACCTCCTACTAGTTAAAACTTGTAATACTTTGGATTCCATCAATAGGAAGTTCCTTTGGGGAAGCAGAGACGGAAGCAAAAAGATAAGCTTGGTTAACTGGGAGTGAGTCTGTTAAAAGAGAGACACGGGGGGTTTAGGCATTCGTCAGATAAGAAAATATAATATAGCCCTGTTAGCTAAACTTAATTGGAAAATGCTTACGGATCCTAATACGCTCTGGGCTCGAGTTGTTAAAGAGAAGTATGCAAAGAGAATGAGGGGAATGGATATGTTCAGAAGAGTGAGAGGAAGTAGTCGTGTTTGGAAGGGCTTAGTGGAGAGTGCTAAGGAGATCCCTCGAGCATTGGGAAGGCTTCTCTATACAGGGAAGGAGATCCGGTTCTGGACTGATGTGTGGATGGGGGACTTGGCTCTTACTGAAGTTAGTATAACCTCGATCCCAGATGATGAGATTAATTATACTATCAGCGATTATTGGGTAGATACAGGAGGTTGGAATTGGACTCGGCTGAAGAATCTTTTACCCGACGGGATCCTGATGCAACTTGCGTCTTATGTGTTGTTCGAAGATAGTGCTGAAAATGATGGTTGGCTTTGGCGTAAATCTGCGTCCAGGAGCTTCTTGGTGAAAACAATGTATCAGTTAATTTATACTGATCTGTCGAGCTGTGTGGATAGGGAAGAATCCCAGAATTGGAAAGTAACGTGGAATTTGGGAGCTACGGAGCGAGTTCGGTGCTTTATTTGGCTAGTGCAGCGGAAGTCGATCCTAACTAACATTAACAGGGTCCGGCATCAGCTAACAACAGATGCGAGATGTCCAAGCTGCTTGGAAGATGAGACAATCATTCATCTATTGCGGGATTGCACTGAAGCAAAAGATGTTTGGAAGATGTTCATTCCTGCTAGCTGGTATCAGCAATTTAACACAGGAAACCTAAATGTCTGGATAGCTATGAACTTAACGACCTGTACTCGCTGGAGAGGGATTGAGTGGCAGTCGGTGTTCTCCTTCACGTGCTGGTGAATATGGCGGTGGAGAAACGATGTCATTTTTAATTCCACTCACCTGGATCCTCGGTGGAAACAAGAATTAATTGTGAGCCAGGCCATTGCTTACTTAGAGAGTAGGGTGGCGGATGAGTCGGGAAACTCAAGGATGAATAGAAGGAATGTTGTCTGGACTCCACCGGGCGAGAATTGGGTTAAAGTTAATTGCGATGGGGCTAGTAAAGGAGACCCGGGGCCAACGGCTGCAGGGGGATTAATCAGAGATGAGAAAGGTGACTGGAAAGGAGGTATTAATTGCAACCTTGGAATCTGTACGGCGGAACTTGCAGAATTCTGGGGCTTTTACTACGGGATGGTGCTGGCCTGGAGTAAAGGATATCGGCGGGTTATATTTGAGCTGGATTCGCTATCTGTTGTGAAGTTGGTGCAGGGTAGTGGTGGATCCAATCACAGATACTATTGGTTAATAGAAAAGTGAAAAACCCTTTTGAAGCAGAACTGGGACGTCAAAGTGGTTCATACCTTCCGGGAAGGTAACAGAGTCGCGGATTGGATGGCTAATTTCGCAGGAACTCTCCCTTTAGGTCATCACTAGTGTGATTGGCAGCCTGCAGTCCTCCGTGACATCTTGCTGGAAGACCAGCTTGGTTTTAACTCAAATGGAGCTGAAATAGTTTAAATTCTGTTTTGAGCTGTTGTTTTAGTGTTTCTTTTTGTTTTTGTTGGGGTGTAAGCCGTTCCTCTGTTACAAAAAAAAAGTCTTATTGTAATACTTATAAAAAATATATATTGTAATAAAAAATATTCATTATTAATAAATTAAAAATAAATAAAATAGAACTTAAGCTTAATATTTTATTTAAGCAATTCTTTCTCTCGTTTTGCTCTTGCAGGGTAAATTACATACGTGGTGTACAACTTTTATCTTATTTCACATTTTGGTGTACAACTTTTAATTTTACATACAAAAGTGTATAACATTTTGATGACCTCTCATTAAAGTGTACAATCGGTAATTGTGACCGGTCAATGCGAAGCCAACACGTCAGATCAACAATTTGACCTCTATAAAAGTCAAAAGTTGATCAGTCAACGCAAAGTCAATGTGCTACGTCAGCCATTTTGACTTTTATGGAGGTTAAATTACTGACATGGCACGTTGACTTCGCATTGACTGATCACAATTACCGATTGTGCACTTTAGTGTGAGGTCGCCAAAAGGTTGTACACTTTTATGTGCAAAATTGATAGTTGTACACCAAAGTGTGAAATAAGACAGAGATTGTACACCACATGTGTAATTTACCCCAAGTTTGCAAATATGACCATCACTAAATTATATAAAAAAGACACTAAAGTGTCTATTCTTTGGGCACTCATCTTTTTCTCTTGATAAATATGTCTCAAATCAATGGCACTCCTCGCTGATCTTCTTCCCCAATTGACAATGTCCGTGAGAGCACCCAATCAAATATGCATATGGTCGCCGCATCTTCTGTTAAGGAAAACCCAAACAAAACTGCGCCTGAAATCTCCGCAGATTAACAACATCCAAGCCTTGCAAAAATATCACCCCTAGAATTGAGAAAAATGTCATCCACGGTTGGCTTACAAAGTGCGACTATGCCTTTCTTGAGTCCTTTCAGAGGGTACATCATCCATTTGAGGGTTGCTTCTCCATCTACTCGATGCATATATTTTTTGGCTTCACATACATATCCATTATTGGAGCCGGTAGCTAGTGTCTTAACTTATTTCAAACTTTGGATTCCTCAGATTCATCCAAAGGCTTGGAATGAAATAGCTTCCTTTTATTAGAACTGCCAATAGATAAAGATCCCTCTAAATGACAAGATATTCTCTGCCAGTAGAGAAGTCATTTTACTTTTCTACTGGCCGGTCTCTTTCATGGAGAATTAAAAAGATGTATTCTTCTTCATAAAGACCAGAGAGGGTCATAACTTCCCAATTCAATGGAAGTGTTATGGCCTGCAATTTGTTATCGAAGCATACCTCGTATGCAAATCCTTGATAAGATGGGAAATGGATGTGGGCCAACATAAATACCGCTATGAGGAGGTCCCATGTTAAATGCACTTTTATTTCTTTCTTACTTCCTATATTCCTTGTGCATGCAATTGAACAATGGAAGTTATCTTTGCAATAATTATGTAAGACATTAAGGAACCATAAGCATATTTAGCAGTTTCCCCCAAGGATCTCCGGTTATTAAGAATTTGGCTCCTTTAAAACCCTCAAAACGCAAGAATTCTAAGCCTAATCCAACTTCATAGAAAGGTTCCAAGAAAATAAAGCAGATTGCGTAGAAGAAGTCTAAGAAGATCCATTTACAAAATAAGGGAAATAAACTAGTTGTTGAGGTAGGATGATTTCTATCTTTCTTTACACCTCATGTTGCTCTTTATTTTGTGTTTTTTATCATCTCCCTAATCTTATGCCCTTCCTCAGGATACTCGGCCTCAATTGCACCAGATAATATGAATCTGAATTTATGGACTAGTCTTTATGGTCCAAATTCCCACATTCATATTCGATATGGGGTGGATCTTAACTCAAGTTGAGACATAAGAGAGGTTGTTGAGTAAGGTTACTCAGGAGAATGTCATGCAAATGGCCCAACAGTTAATCTTTGTAAGTCTCGGTATACTGCCTTTTTTATCTTTAACTTTTTATGCTCTTATTGAATCTTCTTTCTTATGCAATAGACTCTACCCTTCACCAAACTAGTGAATCAATAGATTTCTACTTTAGAGAATAAGGCAATCGAGATGGAAGAGAAAATTCAAAACCTTAAAGTAGAGCAAGTCTTTGAAGCAAATAGTTAAGGAGGAGGAAACTCCAAAGCTTTATATAGAGCGGAAGTTGGATGATAAGAAGTTCATTTCCCTGATGAAGACTCGGGAAAAAGATCACCTAGTTTCTTTGGTGGAGGAGCATAATGAAGTTATTGGCAATAAGGCGGCCTACTGATAACACACAAATTCACGAAAGGTGTCATCAACCGTCAGCAATAGCAGAATACATAGAAAGACGGTAACCTGAGGAGTCCCACGATAAGGCAGTCGAATCTACATGAGACATGTTCCTTCAAGGTCTTATGATAAGAGACCCACCTAAGGAACCTCGTTTCAAGGGAATCACTAAAAGCCATGTTTATCGATATCCGAGTGAAAGACTAACCAATAGGGATTCGTCGAAAGTCAATGGAAAGAAGATAAAGATGTATATTGCCACGTCATTGTAGAAGGATGAGTAATGAAAAAATAGGAGTAACGAAAAACGACTCAATTAAGGCAAGCACGTTATAAAAGATAGTATATATATACCCCGATTAGGGCATGTTTAGAGGTACATTTACAACATTAAGAATCAGAGGCAACACTTGCTGGTCCCTAATAAGGTTAGATTAGTTCTAAAGGGAGCGTGAATAGAACTACTGGTTAATTTTAACCTTTTAATAATTTTTCTCTTATGTTAGTTCTAACAGGTTGTTCATCATATTGATCGTAATATCCGTTTTTATGCCAATACATATTGGTAGTGTGGCATTTCTTGCCATAGAAGTTGCACGCAGCTTCTAGTCTTGTCTTCCATCTTTTCCTATTGGGAGCTTGGCTTCCAAAGATCTGATGATGGTGGCTATATCTCCTTCTGAGTCACCCGGTGACTCTGAATTGATGTGATATCTTTTCCGAAGGATTTTCTTTCCTCAAAGTTTTGAGAGACAAACTTTATCATGGTTCTAAGATTCTCATCTTGACGAGTATTGTCTTGAAGAAAATATCAGATGCCTCTGAGTTTCATTTCTTCAATCTCATCACATCATCTATTTAATGATTTGATCTTTTTATTATACTTTTTCGTTAATGAATATAGATCATATATAGAATTAATCATTTCTTCTCAAAAAACAAAGGGAGAGCTTACCTCAATATTCTGATCATGTTCTTTATCTTTAGAGGTGTTGGATGGTTCAGCAGCATCAATAGCTTATGGTTCTTCTATCTTGACAACAATGAAGCAAATGTTGGCTGTTGCAATAGCTTCGTTCTCAAAAGATGATGTCTCATCATTATCGCTCTAAGTAGCTACATTGGCCTTCTTGCCATGTCTTTTCTCCTTTTCGAGAGTTAGGCAATTAAACTTGATATGCACTAGCTGATGACATTTGAAGAGAGTGATGCGCTTGGAAGGTTCTTTTTTGAACTTATTATCATGGTACTCACTTTTAGGTTTGTTAGGCCTTCTGAATGGCTTCTTGTTGTATTGATCATTCTTCATGAACATTCGTTTCATTTTTCGAGTGAACATTGTCATGTCCTCATCATCAGTAGTGCTTTCATCAGTAAAGTCAGCCTTCAACACTATTCATTTTTGTTTCTTATCTTCTGACTTCTCCTTTACTTCAAAGTTTTTCATGAATTTCATGGGTTAGTAAGGATCCAATGAACTCATCATACTTGTAAGATGTCAAGTCCCGAGCTTCCTCAATGGATGTCTTCTTGGCCTGCCAACTTTTCGGAAGGCTTCTGATGATCTTTTTGACTTGCTCTTCTTTTGAGAATACTTTTCCCAGCCTCTTAAGCTCATTGATAATATTGGCGAATCTTGCATTCATATTAGAGATGCCTTCACCTTCCTTCATCTCGAATAATTCATATAATCTCATATTCTGGTTGACTTTTAATTATTTTACCTTGCTAGTACCTTCATAGGTCACTTCTAGCTTGTTCCATATTTCTTCGGTCGTTTCAACACCTACGATCTTGTTATATTCTGCAGCATCTAGAGCACAGTGAAGCACATTTATAGTCGAAGCATTTATTTGTAGCTTCTTAAGATCATCTTTTGTCCATTTATCCTCAGTCTTCAAGACCTTTTCCCCAGCTACTGTTTCAATAGGTACATGAAGGCCTTTGATTATTGCTAACCAGACACTCATGCTCTGAGCTTGGATAAAAAAAATCGTTTTGTTCTTCCAGAATGTATAATTAGATCCAAAGAACAGAGGGGTCTGGTGATAGACAAACCTTCTGGTAGGATTTATATTGTCTCATTACCAGGAAAGAAGCGAGTGTTATTGACTGCCATTTTAAGGATCCTTAGCTCAAGATTGTTTTATCTTAGATATATAGCTTAGACTCTAATACCACTTGTTAGTCCCTAATAATGTTACATTAGTTCTAGGGGGTTATGAATAGAACTATTGGTTAATTTTAACCTTTTAATAATTTTTCTCTTTTAGTTCAACAACAGTATAGAGGTAACACTCAGAATCAGAGACAAGTTCAGTCTACCGAGGATCAGTCTACTAAGCTTGATTTTACTTCTGATATTTGCACTCAATGGACAGTTCGTTTAACATAGCTTCTGAAGATCCTTGAGATTGATATTATATGTTATATACATGATATTCAGAATGATCTAAGTGAGATAAAGAGTCAGAGCATGCAATATACAGAAGCAATAAAGGTAGAGTAAGGAAAAGAAGTTACTCAACATATTTATACTGGTTCGACCTTCTGCCTACGTCCAGTTCTCAGAATTTCATCTTCTGAGCTTTAATACACTAAAGAACTATTTCACAGGTAGAGTACAAACCATTTACAATAGTCAAAGGCTAAGTAAAGTACCGACATTTACTTACAATCACTTAACTATTTCTCTCTCGTTACTTGCCAATAACGAAAGCAATAACAGATCTTCTGGTTTTACAATAGAAAAGATTTTGATATGAAATCAAATGAACTAGTCTCTCTCTATTTTAATTACACAAATACAGAGTTAATGTGTGTAGATATTTGCTCTTTGCTTTTCACTTGAGTTTTTTTATCTATTTTTCGCGTGAAGATCAAGTTGTGAAAATGAGCTTTGGGATTGGCTTTTATAGGTGGAGCAAGTCGTTGGAGGGAAACGTCCTCTGTCTCTGTCTTGCTTCTGAACTTTGTGCCAATATATCCATTTAAGGAAAGTTGTCATTTTAGAAATCAGGCTTCTGTCTATCGTAAAGCTGTGCGTCAATGATAATCTTTTGACTTTTGACTTCACATGCTTTCAATCTATGTCTTTCCTTATTTGGTTGATAGAGGAAGACGTCTGTTTGATAGGGTCTTTTGTCTTCTACGTTTTTACTATTTCTAGATTGCCTTGATGTGACTGCTTGTCACATGATTCTGTCTTCCCAGTTTGTACTTGGGCCTTTTATTTTGGTAAGACCTTTTTAATTGCCTTTGTGTTATGCTATAAGTTAGTATAAATATTCAATAAACACGTTAACATAAAAAAACAACTTAATTCAATTTTGAAATTAAATATTTTGGAATCTTACATAATTGTTATTTTTGTCAGAATAAAAAACTCTATGGAAATTGTTTTTCAACAAATGTCCATTTGACTGTCATGTCATCCTTTTTAACACTATTAAACTGTCTTTGCTAACGGAATCAACGTCAAGATACTTGGTTGTCATCTTTTAAATCACGAAGATTATATTTGAAAATCACCAAAATACAAGATTTATTTTTGTATTTTTTTTCAATTGGTCCACAACACCCAATCTGGTCCAGCTCGATCAGTCTACAACAACGCACACATATAGTGGTCAAAGTGAACCAATGTCCATATAAATCATCACCCATGCATAAAATTGGGTAGGGGTGAGCAAACTAACCGGTAACCGATTACCAAATCGATAACTGAACCAAAATTTTAGTTTGGTTCGGTTATTTTAACATTCTGGTTCGGTTTTAATTTTAGCTTTATTTGGTAATCGGTTATCGGTTCGGTTATTGAAAAAAAATATCGGTGTAACCGATAACCGAACCGAACTTCATATATACATATTTAAAATATAATTTTATCTTTATATATATATAAATAAAAAGTTTAACCCTAAAAAATACACTTTTATCTTTGTATACATATATTTTGGTTTAGTAGCCTTTAATTTATGCAATTGTAACTTTTGTACAAGGATATTATTTGAAAACTAATTAAATAAAAATGTACAAAAAATTAAATATTTTGAGTTTTCGGTTATTCGGTCGGTAACCGAACCGAACCGAAAATTTTCGGTTAAATCAAATTTGGTTCCCAAACTTATTCGGTTCGGTTCGGTTATGAAAATAGAACAAATTTCGGTTCGGTTAACCGGCAGGTCGGTTCGGTTAGTAACCGAACCGAACCGAACCGATGCTCACCCCTAAAATTGGGTACCCCAATGGAACACACCCAAATATGTGAGTACATCCAATATAAACCACTCTATTAGTGTTTTATTTCTCCTCTCTTTAATCTATATACCATAAAGTTGCTTAATATAAGCCTTTCATTTATAAACAAATATGGGCCAAGCCCAACAACCTTAGATTATGAATTATTTTTCTAAATAATACTCTTTTGGTGTTAAATTCTCTATTGTTTTTGGATTGTAAATCTTTAGCTTCAGATTTGTTGGATTGCCGTTTTAGATGTGGAAAATTTTCAGGTACTATTCGAATAATATATCTGACCAAAGAATTAATTTCATATGTACATATTATTAAAATGATTTTTATAGATCAGATATATTACTTTCAGAGTACTGTAATGTAAAAAAAATTTAACTACATCCTCTTCCGTAAACAAGTAAATGTTGTCGACCATAGCTTCGGTTAATTCTTGTTATCGAATGAGAGAATTGGAAATTAAGGTCTAATATACAAATAATCCCCTGAACTTATCCAAATGTTGCAACTGCCTCCTCTAACTTTCAATTGTAACAATTTACCCCTCAAACTTGTCCAATTGTAAAACATAACCTTAAATTGGAAAGTTTTTTTACCCCGTACTTGAAGCAACCGTAAAACGTTTCTCCGGATTCATATCACGCCAACGATCTGATTATCACACTCCACAAGCGTTGCAAAATTTGTATTTCACGTGTTTCTTCAATTTCAGTCCATATCAACAATTTGAGATTATGTTTTACAATTGGACAAGTTTGAGGGGTTATGTTTTACAATTGGACAAATTTGAAGAGTAAGTTGTTATAATTGAAAGTTAGAGGGGACAGTTGCAACATTTAGACAAGTTCAGAGAGTTATTTGTGTATTAGGCCGGAAATTAATTTATATCTTCTACAAGTTGTTTGTATTAAAATGTGAAATAGTTGAATTATGTTTTGCAAGGTGCAACCTTGATTTTGTGTAATTCAGACACTACGAACAGTGTTCCATGTTGGACTGATTTCTGTTCGCGGGTCCCTTGTCCGATTCAAACATTTGATTGTATAAATAAGTCAAATTTGGTAATATCACATCCATTTTCAACATTATTTGTCTGCACACCCAATATCTTATCTTAAATTATCAAATTTGTTGGAATTAGTGTGTTTTTTCTCACAAAACTAAGATCTTGCCTCAATTCATCAATCAATGTTCTTATAATAATAATATAAAATATCATATAATTACATCACTTTAAATATTTAAAACTAATGATTTTTTTTTATTTAATTATTGTTAGGACTATGATTGTTGTGGTTAGTAAATAATTTTTTTAATTATTAAATGACCAGAGATATTTTCTTTCAAAATATTAAATGATTGATTTAATTTGTCCTTCATGGTTGAAATATTAGATTAATTTTAAGTTTTTTTATTGCTATATTAGTTGACATTTACTTGAAAAAAAAAGTTAACTATATTTTATTATTATAAAGGTAAGATTGAGTTAGGATTTCTTATAATAAAAATAAAATTAATATTTCCTAATAATTTCAAAGACAAATATAACCCTAAAATCTAAATTTTATGTATTTTAAACAGAAATAGTGTTCACATGGAGACAAGGATTAGGAGGATATTTTAGGATGAGTATCAAGTGGTGTGTGCAAAAACCAAAGCACGATGGGCTGTCAAACCCAGCAAAAACTCTACCTGCTCCAAAAATATGACCAATATTCAATTAAAAAATGACCAATTTGATTTTGTGCCTCATTTCCACCCAACTTCCTAGTAAAGATTACATTTACAATAAAATAAAACCAATTATTATCCTCTTAACTCAATGTTGTTTAGCGTTATGATTTATTGTTTGTTGTTGGAAAAACAGAAAATCTTGTGTTGAAAAAAAATCTATTTTTATGTATAAAATGTAAACAATAGTTTCCTAGCCGAACACTTAAAATTCTTACTTTTAATATGAAAAGACAAAAAAGAAAAGAAAATTGAGTAAATAAATATTCATTCACGAGAAAAACAAGAACAAAATTTCAATTCATACATTGAGCTGATAATAATTAAGTTCAAATAATTAACTCTTAATCAAATTACTCAATTAGTAATTGAGTGACAACACTTTCTAAAAATATGGTTTTGGGTTCTAATCCAATACTATACTACATCTCCCGACTCTCAATTATTTTTTTTTTTTATGATAATGCTAATATTTCATTAAATAAGAAGATTGAACGTATAATATAAGAAAATGTACAAAACCTCACATAAGTATAGGTTATGCTTAATACGTGATCCACTAAGGTAATAAAATGGCTACAAAAAGCAGAAAAAGCCATAAAAGGTACAACTATAACAACAACAACAATAACAGATAAATCACATATTTCTCGAAACTCCGAGTTCGCAGAAAAGCAGTTGTAATCCAATCTCCAACATTAGAACCAGTCTGAACATTTGGATCTGAGTCCTTTCTTTTGCAATCCCGTAGATCTAGTGATCTACGGATAAGATCTACCTTTTCTGCTCTTGCTAAATCAGAAAAGGTTACAAATGAAAAGATTAAGAAAAACAGATGCAGTTCAAACGGAGTAGAAGATCCGGTAAAATATATGAAATCCAACTAGATTATAACTTAACAAAACAAAAATTAGAAAACATAAAAGCGAGCTTCCTTCCTTCTTCCTGCTCAAAGATTTAGTAGAAGAGGATTTACAAAGGAAAAAAAGTGGGTTTAAAAAAAAAGTGGATGAGAAAAGGAGGAAAGAAAAGAAAGGAGAAGGAGAGGAGGCGGAAGCTTTTGGAGAAAAGCTAGCCCCGACTCTCAATTATAAATTACCACATTTAGGTAATTTTATTGAAACTGGTTTTTCTATATTTTTATTGTCACACTATCTGTCGTGTTTTGGATTCAAATCCGAAAAAAATCTTAAAGGAGACAATAGTGTAATAGAAAGAAAATATGAGATCACGAATTCTATATCTCTTTACATATCTTCCACTCAATTTATGACACTTATGTACTTATCATGCTTTATTTTTTTAACTCTAACTCTTAACCTTTTTAATCAAAATTAATAGAAAGTGATAAATATGCCAAATATCAAAATTTGAGTGAGAGACAGGTAAAGAATTTTTTGGACCAGAGTCTACACTAAAAATGTGGACCTATAAGCATAAAATGCTATATATAGTACAATTAATCAAACTGTACAATAGTAGATGGTAAAAATTCTGCATACCAAATATAGTAATGTACTATCTACAATTATAAATTTATTACCTAACATCATTCACTACTTTTTATTTAGAGAATTTAACAAACCAATAACTAAAAATAATATATTCAATTTTCCTCAAAAAAGGTAAATAATTATAAGGTCCCTATGTTTTTATCTAATATACTATTTAGTCCCTGTGTTTTTAAAAATAATTATATAGTCCCTCAGTTTTTATTTTTATTAACTCCTTAGTCCTTATGTTTGGGTCAATGGTCAAACTATAATTAAAATACCAAAATTACTCCTTTACTTTATCTTTTAATAATAAAACATCTATTTTTTCTATTGTCTATTTTTTTTCTCTTTTTTCCTACATAATCACAATATAAAGTAATTGATTTATTAATTTTTATATAATTATAGAACTTTAATTTAATAACGTAAAATTTATTGACTAAAAAATTAATGAAAAATATTTCAATAATTATTAAAACAGGAGTAAGACTATCATTGTAAAAAGTTTTTAAAATTCTAATAAATTTTACGAATAAAAAAAATGATTTTAAAAAAAAATTGTAATAATATTTAATGTTAGTTTAAAGATATTATATTAAAAATTTTAAAAAAATACAATTTAAGAAAATTAATAATACATTTTTTCAAGTATATTAATTTCGGTGTATATGTAGTTCAAAATTTTCATTAATTTTAATTAGATAAAATTTGAAACTAAAAAATAATTTTTTTTATGTATATAACTAGGGGTAATTTTGGACTTTCATTTAAAAAAACTAATGGAAGGACTAAATAATTGATTAAGATAAAAGTTAAGGACCTTAGAATAATATGATGGACTTACTAGCGTGTTAAGTAAAAACATAAGCACCTTATAATTATTTACCCAAAAAATATATATATTCAATTAATTTTTTAAAATTTTAATTAAATAAAAAAACAAAAAAAAAACAATAATTACAAGTGATATAGGCCAATATGGACCAACAATAATTTTTCTCAAGAAATGTGTATATGTAAAAATATATATTTACATTTGTCCCTGCAATTTTGTTTTTTTTTTCTTGATTTTTCTGTCACAATAAATAAATAATGATTTTTTTTCATATGTGTAATCCAAGCTTTTGACCAGCAATATCACACCTAAATTCAGCAAGTCCAATCCTTGATTTTTC
The DNA here is from genome assembly GCF_963576675.1 of Euphorbia lathyris. Classification (NCBI taxonomy): domain Eukaryota; kingdom Viridiplantae; phylum Streptophyta; class Magnoliopsida; order Malpighiales; family Euphorbiaceae; genus Euphorbia; species Euphorbia lathyris. Next base: position 72,149,165 of record NC_088913.1, read on the forward strand.
AATGTCAAATTCCATCCAAACATTTTGTTGATGATGATGACCAATCACAAACGCTTCTATTCCTAGAAGGTCTGAATTCCCAAATGTAAAGCACCACACTGAATCATTCCCCCTCACTTCACCCGGTACCCGAACCAATAACCTCTCCCCCGATACTTGCATCTCGGCTCCATCAAACACCAAGCTTACCACCGGTATGTTCGCCGGAATCGGCCGAGACGATTCAATTACATAACACAAATCCATTGCTCCTTGAAATACAAAATTATCATCATTTAAAACCCTTAAAATCCCTTTTGATTGTGCCAGATATTCGTTTTTCAAAGCAGTGTATACCGGACCCAATAAGAATGAGAACTGTGTACCCGAGTCAACTATGGTTTGTCCGGCTCCGGTATGGTCCGGTACAAAGATAGATTTCGGAAGCGATAAAAGTTTGTTATTCACTTTTATACCTTCAAGTTGGACTGAATAAGCAACCCGGTCAAAGTACGGTAACGGGGTGGAGATTTTCACTAAAGGAGTATAGTTAAGCGGTTTAAGCCACGGTAAATCGGCATTACCGAGAAGTAAAACACCGGCCGAGTCAACATCCGAAATACAATAAGAAAATTTCCGATACCCCAATTGACTAACAAACGATAATGACCCGCGATTCAAACCCATTAACCCGGTTGTCTTCCCGTCTTCCTCCGAATTCGAACTGGTACCCGAATCCATGCACCCGAAAAGCGTATCCGGTTGAGTCGATGACCCGAGTCTGAAAGTTTCGAAAGCTAGACTGCCTTCAATGGAAGACGCGTCCGCGTAGGAGACGATGACGTGGCAGATCTTAGCCGAGTCACAGGAAACGGGTAGGGTCAGATTCTGGGTTCGGGTCCTGCAAGTGGGTGTAAGACAGCTAACTTTAGAGTAAGTTTTGGAGGAAATCGGGTTGAAAACCGAATTTAAACCGGGTTCTTTTTTACAGTGAAGCCATGAAAGCTCACTGCCGGTGTCGAGAACCATGGTGACCATCTGCGGCGGCGTTCCGACGGAGAGAGACACCGTGAGAGAAACATTGTGGTGGAAAGTGAGTTTGGTGGTGGTGGTGGTGGTGTTTGGGGTTGAAAGATGGGAACTTTTTTTCTGGGTTTTCAAAGATAAAACCAAAGATTGTTCATTTGAGGAAAAAGAGTGTTTGGTTAGCGAGAAAATGAGGAAGAGGAGGAGGAGAAGTTTATGTTTGAATAGAAAATGGAGAGAAGCCATAGGAGGTTTGCAAGCATATAGGAGAAAGAGGTTTGAGGTTAAGTTGATGTTAATTTTTGTGGGGTTTATGTTTTTAATGTGTTAAATTTAGGTACGTTTAAATACTAGGTGGAGAAAAATGATGGGTTTATTTTTTTTCAATTTTTTGGTTGGGGAAATAGAATGGTTTGTTTATTAGGTTTCTAAATTTGGGGGAATAACAAAGTTTTGTTGGGAAAAATAGAAATAATATGCACTAAAAAAAGTCGGTTTGAAAGGTGAATTATTTATAAGGATTGATATCACATTATTATGAGTCAAATATCAATGAAATACTCACAACTTTAAGTCTAATGGCCAGAGTTATCGTATCCGGTCAAATAAAGTTATAAAGATCGTACACATTCTGATCTATATCTCACGTTATGATTAGTGAAGTTGTAGATGTCTTAAAGAGAATCGTAATTGACCTCCTAATTAAGAGATTGTCACATGGTTCTCTGTTTATATTTAGGTGCACAGTCTGGATCTTATATATATATATATATATATAAATAAATAAAGGATACTTATAACGTTTATAATCAGGAGCAATTTTATCTTTAACGTTTAAAATGATGCAATTGTACTCCTAATGTTGGTAGTCAAAAGCAATTTTACCCCTAACATTGTCAAGTTGGGTCAATTTCAGACATTATTATAAACCATAAATATTTTGTTCCTTATTCTGCACCAATTACATATCAGTTTATTTTAAAAAAAAGTTTCATATTTTTTATGATTTAATAATAGAATTGGAGATTATTATTTATAAATTCGGTGAAATATTTTGCATTTTTTGTCCAACTCGTACAGAAGTCAGTATATTTTTAATTTTTTTTACGTCTAATCATATTTTTATGATCTGTTAATAATGAGTAATAAAATGACTCACATGTGAAGTATAGATGACAAGATTTATGATCGAGAAGACAGTTTGATTTATTTTTCAAATTGACCCAACTTGACAACGTTAGGGGTAAAATTGCTCATAACTGCCAATCTTAGTGGTAAAATTACTCCTGGTCGTAACGTTAGTGGTATTTTTGCACATTATCCCTAAATATAAAATGCAGATTACACAAGAAGTATTTTATTGATTCTACTTGCTCACCTAAGTTTGTATACTTCTCAATATTATTCTCATCATTGATTTAGACATGAGAGTGGGATCGCCGGTTTCCGACTCCTCTTTAACTACTTTTTTTTTCTCTTATCTCAGGCAATCTATGGACCCAACAAGATTCGCTCAGAATCCCTCACATCAAGGATAATTTGCAAATTTAGCTTTATGATTAATTGGAAAAAAGGAATTTAGACTCCTTACGAAACTGAGCAGTTTTTACTTATATTTTGTAGATGAAGTAATTCCAAACTGTAAAATTTAATAAAAGTCATTTTTCCATTAATTTAATTTAATTTAATCTCCTTTTAATTTGGTTCTACGTTTGCGCTGTTAAAGAACCCAAAGTTTAAGCTAACTCGTACGCGAATGTTGTTGGTCCCTTGTGAGATATAATCTAGTTCCAAAGTGAGGGTGAATGGAACTATAAACAAATTTAAGAGCTTTATAAATTTTCTCACAATTAGTTTTATAGCACGGGCCACTCAGAATCAGAGGCAAACTTAATTTACTATTTTGAACAGAAGCTAAGCTTGAATCCTCTTCTAAACTTGTACACTTAGACTGCGCAACTGGGTAAAGACTCTGTGTGACTTAATTAAGTATGCTATTGAGTGGGTAAAGAAATTGTTACGCAACGATTTATCCTGATTCGGCCTCCTGTCTACGTCCAGTCCCTAGAGTACCTTCCTCTGAGCTTTAATCCACTAGCGAACTCTTTCACAAGTAGAGTATAATAGATACACATGTTCTATAAAATACATTCCTTTACACTCCACACTCAACTATCTATTCTTCTCTCTTCCTGTCTACTTATAACACAAGTAAATAGAAGAGCTTCTGAACTATGTAAGCAATTGATAATTTTTGTTTTAATCGCAGAACACAATATGTGAACTTAGAACTTTTATACAAATAAATATAATGAGTGTGTATATGATTTTTGCTTTTGGAATTTCAATAGAGATTCTCTTTGAATATCTGCGTGGATAGTCGTCCACAAATGTAGCAAGTGATACGGCTTTGATAGTGACATCTTGAAGGCTGGCTAATTCGAATTTTGGAATAACCGTTGGAGGAAAACATCTCTTCTATCCCTTTCGTCCTCAGAGCCCAGTGTCCTAAGCCAATGGTATTCTTTCTTTTTTCCGTTATTTTGTCCGAGGTGCCACGCTTCTGATCTTCTACAGAGGCAGTCTGTTTGTCTAACCAAATCAGGCAAAGTTTTCAAGTTGACCAGGGGACACACCGTCTGGAGCTTCAGAATCTTTCCACATTTAGTTATACAATGTCAGTTGCACGGAGTTAACGTTTGATCTTGTCTCTTGTGCCTTGTTCTACTGTCCTCCAAGTAAGTCTTATCTTGAGGCATGGAATGGTGCTTCTGGATCCTTCTTGCTATGAGGCTCAAGTTGATCCATATTTTAAGGCTTTTATCTATTTCTTTTAATCTTATACTTTAGTTTAACCAAAACACTCAACAAACACATTAGTTCAAATAAATCAATATTTAATTTTAATGTGTTACTTATTATAGGTATATTAATTTCCTTTAATATTTTTGACATAATCAAAATTAGTGTGGAAACGTGTTTCAACAAGTGCCCATGAGCATGAAATATGTACAACACACAATTAGTCTAAAAAGATTTGATATCATGTCAAGAAACCAATTGAACCAAAAGTTTAAACGAATAGTGAAAAACCAATAGAACTTTAATCCCTAGCATACGATGTACATAGTTTGAAGCGTGCACAATACAACTCATTTTACCATGTGTTAAATTATTTATGATAAATGATATTTGTTAGGATTCAAACTCGTGATCACTTGGTCTAAGAGGTTCTGATACGGATACATGAGTTGATTTTCAGTTGTTGCTTTAATGCCCAGTTTATTCATATTGTTAGCAGCGGCTTCGTATCCTAGACCAAAGCATTATTATTCATTGTTAGTGTTCCTATTTTATAGTAGTACTTAATGATTCAGTTGTAAGACTATTATATATAGTATATTATCATTCAATAAAAGGGCAGTACGAAATTACAGACAATCTCTTCTTCTTTTCCCATCTATTTCTAAATTCAATAATATCATTTAGTATCAGAGTCCTGTTCCGGCAATGGATACTCAACGTAAGACTAATGTCGAATTTTGTAATGATGTCAATGAAGTTATAGCTCGACAAGAATCCAACTTTAATAAAATCACTGCTTCCTAGCGAAGAGTATTAACTGAGTTACAAGGCTCACGAACCATACGTTTTCTTAAAATTTAATGGGGAGGACCCAAGTGGCTAGACTTACAAGGCTGCAAAAGTACTTCCAGTTTCAAAAAATTAGCCCTGGCTAACAAGTTCAACTAGTCTCTTTCCATTTAGAAGGTGTTGCTTTACAATGGCATCGACGGTTCATGAAATTTCGTGGACATCAAAGTTGGAATGAGTTCATCAAGGAAATTCTCACTCATTTTAGTCCAACAGAGTATGAGGATCCTTCTGAAGCACTCAATCATCCATGTCAAACTATTACTCTGGCAGCATAACAGGAAGCATTTGAAAAAAACTTACCACCAAGTTTATGTCCTACCTGAGGTATTTCTTATTGGTTGTTTTATTGAAGGTATCTGAGATGATGTCACCTTTATTTATAGTCCATACCATCCTTTTACCTTTACCCTATTTTACCCATTTAAGCTTTATTTATTTAAGGGGAAAGTATAAAAATAAAACATATAGTTTAGGCCATTTTCAAACAGAGACGATGTGGTTTAAAAGTTGGCAAACATGCACCTTGAAATTGATTTCGTTAGCAAACACAGTCAAAATTGATTGCCGGTATTAAAAAAAAAGTCAAAAGGAAAAAGGAAAAAAGTTAATTTTGTCTGTATATTTATTTATTTATTTTATATATTAACCTCCTTATTATCTAATTATCACAAACAAATCCCAAAATTAAAAATAAAAATTCAAAAACACTAGCTTCTCCATATATCTCTAATCTTCTTTTTCTTTCTCTCACCTCTTTGTTAATTTCTCTCCAAAATCAAGTAATTGCACCATTAATTTGAAACTTCACTAACCAAACCACCATTAATTCCACTTACAACATGAACACTTACATCCTCCATAACATAGTTCAATTTTTTGCAAGGACCTTTACTTTCCAAAGGATTATCCAACACGGTGTTATCTTTTGGATCGACCCTAACGTTTTTAACTCGTAAGGGAGACGCTCACAAACTTAGCCCATAGGGCCATTCGATATCCTCAACTTTTGTAACCTCTCAACATTCATCATAACCATGCCCAATAAGCGCACACCAGTAACAAAAATTTGGTAACTTTTCACATCACGAATTAGAGGCTTAGATACTTGTAACCGAATCCGAGCTCTGACATAACTGCTCCAACCGCCAACACCATCGATATCCAATTCTAGTACTTGACCCACACAATAGGAAACTGACTTGATTGATTGTACATCATGATGATTCAGTGGTACATTAATTATCCTGATCCAGAAATCACAAACATTCAAAGGAATGTCAGATAATTGCTCATCTCCATTCAATTCTTTCAGTGTCAGGGACTATCCTTCATCACTCTATTCAAATCTCGATTGTTGGAGAACTCACAAATAAATAAGTTATTTACAACATCCTTCATCTGAAAAGTCTTCACTCGCCATGCTACGGAAAAAGCATATGCCACCCCCTTCAAATTGAGAGCCTTTGAGGAGAAAACCTTTCCCACTAAACTTGGACAAATCGAACGCTCACCATCTAATAGAGGTTCTTTTTACAAATCAACTAGGACATCTTCACACTCTGTCAGATTAAACTTCTCAAGTAACCCCTCCAAACTTGTACTTGCCATATATTAAACAGAAACTACTAAAAGACCGCAGAAAGACAACACTGATGAATTGAAAGATAAAACAAAAACTACTAAAAGACCGCAGAAAGACAACACTGATGAATTGAAAGATAAAACAAAAACTACTAAAAGACCGCAGATAGACAACACTGATGAATTGAAAGATAAAACAAAAACTACTAGAGCAAAACCATAATGGACCAAGACCCTCCACCAAACTCAGATCAACAGCAGTCGAGAGAGGGAGAACGATGACCCATTATTGTTAATTGTTAGTGTTCCTATTTTACAGCAGTACTTGTTATATTTCAGTCGTAAGACTATTATATATATGTTATTTATCATTTAATAAAAGGACAACAAGAAATTACAGACACTCTCTTCTTCGTTTGCTCTATGTTTCTAAATTCAATCCTATCAGATTTTATGTCAAATAATCAATTGAACCAAAAAGTTAAGTTGATAGTTAACCAATAAAAATTGTATTATACGATTTGACATACCTCCACATGCGATGGGCTTAAAGCGTGTACAAGGCATGTCAATCTTACCATTTGTTGATTTTTTTTAATAAATGCAAGATTCGAACTCTTAACCACTTAAGACGAATATCAGTTCACCTTGAATAATTAGTGTTAACATTGCACGATTTCATAACAAAAAGAAAATGCACAATCTTATATTCAGAGTGTAAATTTGTTCGATTCAAAGAATAATTATATGGCTAATTTATAATTTATTACTGAATGATAAGTTTTTTTTATATAGTTTGTCTGATTTATCATTTTGAGACTTGTTAGGTATCTTTTAGATGAATCCTCTCTCTTAATTAAAATTTTCCATGTATACTAAAATTCAAACTCAAGATTTCAAGTAAATTGAAACTTTTTTTTTTGAAAAAATAAGTAAACCTTTATTGAATATGAGAAAAAAGAATTGAAACAAGCAACAAAAAAGGACAGACCTACTTTCCACGAATAGAACCAGACTCAACTGCTTGAACTAAATTAGTTGAATTATAAGTCGGCTAGTGGTAGTACTTGAATAACTAGAAGGATCGTTCCCTTTACATAATAATGACAAATTGGGAATATGAAGTTCTAACACGGCTCTACATGAAATTAATTAAGATAAGGATGCTCCATTTGCCATTATCTACCTAAATTACATTATTATTATTAACAGTATTTTTTTTTATTTGGTGTCAACCATTATTATTATTTTGATAGTTCAACCTATTATTATTTATTAAGAGGCTATATATATATATATGTGTGTTTAGTTTAGTTGAGTGGTTAAACTAACACATATTCTTCCATTATTCCTTAAATATAAGATAAGATAATGATTGCTTTTTTTTCATTTTATTTCTTTTAGAAAAAATAGATTCCCTTACATATTACTATTCCTATTTCAATCTCACTATTCCTGTTTGTTTATATATTTTATGTGGAATATCTTAATTTGGACAAATTACACACTGTAACAATTATATAAATTTACTATTTATTAGAATATGACATTAACCGTATTGTTTTGAATTTACGGATTGAGATTTATCATAACAGTAACATTTATCTCCAAATATACACACCCCACAATAAAGATCCATACACCTCACTTCACTTTATCATTACTGTTTCTTAGTTAAACTGCGCGTTTTACACAAATCACAAACAACAGCCAATCTTCTTCTTCACTCTTCTTTGTCAATCTTCTTCTTCACTCTTCTTCCATTTTCCCGCTCAAATTACAGTTACAGATAACACCCATCACACCCCTTTTCTATTCACCGTATTCTACGGAAACAGATTTGAACTCTCCAATCATCTATCAGGAAGAAGAGGGACCATTAGATGATTGTTCTTTGAATTGTAGCTGTTAGATTAAAGTTCTACTTTTGCAAAGTGTTCATCATGTAAAGTATATATAGACTCATTCAGTATTCAATAAATAAGATGAGAAAATATCTCTCTCATTTTCAAATACACTTGTTGAATTTATGATGGTATCAGAGCACGCTTAGCTCATTATTTCTTCTCTGAAATTTCTTTCTCGGCCATTTTTTTTTCAACAATGGCGATTCCTGCAGCAATTACAACTGGTAGTCCATATTACTTGGCAACCAATGAAGCACCAGGCCTCACTCTAGTATCTCAGGTTCTAACTGGACCAAATTATCATCAATGGTCAAGATCTATGAAGATGGCTTTAATGTCCAAAAACAAATTTTCATTTGTTGATGGTACAATTACAGCACCTGCAAATCTAGAGGATACTATGTATTCTCATTGGCAAAGATGTAATACAATGGTCATGTCCTGGATTCATCATGCTTTGTCTCCATCTATTGCTCAAAGCATAATTTGCATTGATAAGGCATCAGAAGCTTGGGAAGATCTTAAGGAAAGGTTTTCTCAGATAGATGCATTACGGATCTCAGAATTGAAGAAGGAGATCTACAGTTACAAGCAAGAAGATCAAGGAGTAACAGAGTATTACACAGGTTTGAAGATTCTTTATAATGAATTTTTGAATTTAAGACCTATTCCTAAATGCAGCTGCAATCCTGCTTGTAATTGTGAAGCATTTCGAACTCTAATGAGTCAAATGGATGGAGATCAGGTTATAACATTTCTGCAGGGTTTAAATGATCAATTTAACACTGCTTGTTCTCAGATCCTTCTTATGGATCCATTACCTTCTTTGAATAAGGTTTTTGCATTAACTATGCAACATGAGAGGCAAATAAACCACACTACCAAGAGATTTATTAAGGCTGAACCAGCATCATTTGCTGGTTTCACAACTTCACAGCCTAAACACAATTCTTATCCAAACAACAATACCAATGGAAATTCAAAACCTCACTATAAGAAAAACTATGGCAAAGCTCCCCCAATTTGCACTTATTGTTCAACTCCAGGGCATATAGAAGATACATGTTTTTAAGAAACATGGTTATCCACCGAATTATGGCAACAGGCAAAAACAACTACAAAAGGAACTCATCCAGAGTCAATTATGCATCTCATCAACAAAATGACAATTCTGATGATGAATCAGATTCAGATGATCAAATCAGCAATTATAATATGCAAACCATGCAGGAATCAGATAGTTGTGTGCTTACTAAGACACAATATCAGCAACTGATGTCACTTATTCCATCAAGTACAGGAGGAACTGCAGGAAGTAAAGCACATACAGGAGCAGTAAACGTCAGTGCAAAATCAAACATTTAGTCTGGTAAAATTCTGAGTTCTCTTAGTTCATTTTGCACAAAGGAAGCATGGATTATTGACACAGGTGCATCTGACCATGTCATCTGTGATCTAAAGTTTTATGAAACATATAAGGAAGTTGCTGATTATGATATTCAATTGCCAAATGGGAGTTCTGTGCCAGTAGCATGCATTGGAACTGTGATTCTGAATCCAAATCTTATATTACGAGATGTGCTCTATGTTCCAAATTTTGAATACAATCTCATTTCAACCAGCAAATTAACCACAGACAAACACATTTGCTTGATTGTTACTAAACATTATTGTTTAATACAGGATGTTATAAAGTGGGAGATGATTGGTTGTGCTAGAGAAAGAGATGGATTGTATTACCTAGAGACACCTCTAAACACTCACAAGAAAGTAGCAGTTTCAATTTCGAATAAAGAAATTTGGCATGCCAGATTCGGCCACCCTTCCAAACAAAGAATGCTGAACTTACAAAAACTGTTTCCATTTTGTAGTTCATATGTCAAAGATCCCTGTGATGTATGTTCAAAAGCAAAACAAAAGAAATTGTCTTATAGACTAAGTGATAGTATTGTTGTATCCACTTTTGATCTAATACATATAGATATTTGGGGTCCTTTCAAGCATTCTTTTACTGATGAGCAATACTTTCTCACCATTGTTGATGATCATAGCCGTTATACTTGGATTTCTCTAATGAAGCTCAAATCAGAGGCTAAGGATTTAATACAACATTTTCATGCTTATGTCAACACTCAGTTCCAAACAAAAGTGAAGATTGTAAGGTCAGACAATGGCATGGAGTTTCATATGCCCGATTTCTACAATAAGCAAGGAATCATTCATCAAAAATCTTGTCCTGAAACACCACAGCAGAATGGAAGAGTGGAAAGGAAACACCAGGATATCATGAACACTACAAGAGCTTTACTGTTGCAGAGCTCAATGCCTAAAGAATTCTGGCCGTTTGCTGTTCAACACTCTTTCTATTTGATCAACAGACTACCTTCAGCAGCAATAGGTAACATCACTCCTTATCAAAAGTTGTATTCCAAAAAGGCAGATATTGATGATTTGAAGGTCTTTGGAAGTCTAGCTTATGCTAGTACTTTGGACAGAAACAAAAATAAACTCAGTGACCGGGCAACAAAATGTGTTTTTCTTGGTTATAAGCCAAGTGTCAAAGGCTACAAATTACTTGACTTAGACACTTTTACAATCTTTGTCTCTAGAAATGTAAAAGTGTACGAGGGTGAGTATCCTTTTAGCTATACCCCAACTAATGATTTTCATTATGTTACTGATGATCATCTAGACTCTTTGCATAATGCTGTCCCAGCAGATGATGAATTTGAGCAAGCTCCACCAAAAATTCTCATCCATAATTCTCACATTGATGATCAAGTTGATTATCTTAACCCTGTCTTACCACATCCATTACCAGTACACACAAATCAGCCTGTCATTTTACCACAAAGAAAATCAACTCGAAATTCCCATCCCCCAACCTATCTCCAAGATTATCATACCGCCCTTTCACTAAACCATACACCGCCCGAATTACCTAACACTCCACATTCAATCACCCCGCATTTATCTTACACTAACCTATCCATAAGCAAAAGAGCATTTACCATAAACATTACATGCCACACAGAACCCAAAAATTATACCCAGGCACTCAAAGATCCAAGGTGGCAAGAAGCTATGAATAAGGAACTAATGGCCTTAGAATTGAATCATACATGGGAGATCACAGATTTGCCATTAAACAAAACACCAATTGGTTGCAAATGGGTGTACAGAATTAAATACAAGGCCGATGGAAGTATAGACAGATTCAAAGCAAGATTAGTTGCAAAGGGATTCACGCAACAAGAAGGGGTAGATTTCAAAGAAACTTTTGCACCAGTGGCAAAGTTTACAACAATTCGTGTATTATTAACAATTGCAGTAGCCAAAACATGGAGAATTGATCAGTTAGATATCAACAATGCATACTTACATGGAGAGCTAGAAGAAGAAGTATACATGACTCTGCCACCTGGATTGCATTCCCATGATCTCAACAAGGTTTGCAGGCTCAAAAGATCTCTTTATGGTCTTCGACAAGCTGGCAGGCAGTGGAACATCAAGCTAACTACTGCAATTAAACAGGCAGGTTTCAAGCAGGCTCAATCAGACCCCTCCATTTTCATCAAGCATGATCCTCATGGCTTTGTGGCAGTACTCATATACATGGATGATGTCATTGTAACCGGAGATAATCACAGCGAAATCAATTCTATTAAGCAACATCTTCACATACTATTCAGTATCAAGGATATGGGAGCTCTTCATTATTTTTTGGGATTTGAATATGCCAGAACCACTTCAGGGATCCACATGTGCCAGCGGAAGTATATCCTTGAATTACTCAGTGAAACTGGCTTCTTAGGATGCAAACCAACCCTTACACCAGCCATCCCAAATTTTAAACCTTCACCAAATGCCCAATTACTCACGGACATTACTGCTTACCGAAGATTAATTGGCCGACTACTGTATATCACTCACACCAGACCTGAAATAGCCTTCATCATAAATACCTTATCACAACATCTTAACAAACCTACCACTGATGATCTTCAAAGGGCTTATCGAGTTCTTCGATACTTGAAACAAACTCCAGGTCTTGGTATTTTCTTTCCTGCCTCAAATGATCTTCGCATACAGGCTTTCACTGACTCTGATTGGGCTTCATGTGTTGAATCACGTCGCTCTATCACTGGTTATCTAGTATTTCTTGGTCCTGCACTGATCTCTTGGCGTTCTAAACGACAGAGTACTGTATCTCGATCTTCATCCGAAGCAGAATATAGAGCAATGGCATCCACATCCTGTGAGCTTCAGTGGATTCTTCGTCTTGCCCAAGAACTCAATATCCCCCACCGCTCATCTTTACTCTTCTGTGACAATACATCTGCCATACATATTGCTCAAAATCCTGTTTTCCATGAGAGAACGAAACATATCGATATTGACTGCCATGTAATTCGCGAAAGAGTTCAATCTGGCCTCATTCGCCTTATGCCCATTTCTACCACTTTGCAACTTGCTGATCTTCTTACAAAAGCACACCATTCTCCTCAATTCTCTGCCTTAGTTTCCAAACTTGGCCTCTCCAATCCCTATGCCAAGTTTGAGGGGGGGTCATAACAGTAACATTTATCTCCAAATATACACACCCCACAATAAAGATCCATACACCTCACTTCACTTTATCATTACTGCTTCTTAGTTAAACTGCGCATTTTACACAAATCACAAACAACAGCCAATCTTCTTCTTCACTCTTCTTTGTCAATCTTCTTCTTCACTCTTCTTCCATTTTTCCCGCTCAAATTACAGTTACAGATAACACCCATCACACCCCTTTTCTATTCACCGTATTCTACGGAAACAGATTTGAACTCTCCAATCATCTATCAGGAAGAAGAGGGACCATTAGATGATAGTTATTTGAATTGTAGCTGTTAGATTAAAGTTCTACTTTTGCAAAGTGTTCATCATGTAAAGTCTATATATAGACTCATTCAGTATTCAATAAATAAGATGAGAAAATATCTCTCTCATTTTCAAATACACTTGTTGAATTTGTGAATTTATGATTTATGAATTGGAGTCTAATATTTTTAAATTATGGGTATAAAATTATATTTTATTTATAATATATAGAAATTAAATATATATTAAGAATCCTCTAGGGTTTTCGCCCCTCCTTATAGATAAGAAAATATATATTTATTAAGAATTAAATTTTATAATATAATTTAATTGTATTTTTTTTTTGTAACTAATTATAAATTTTGAGGTAAAAGGCTTCCTCTTTACATTGAGTGAATATTTATTTTTATTTTACTGAAAATGATATTGTTATCACCTTGATTGGATATTTGTATTTTAACTTAGTAATAATGGTATAATGTATGTTTTTTCAGAAGACATATGTTTGTTGTATTCATAACAAAAATAATACATATCGATATAAGTAATTAGAAAATTACAATTTAGAAATACATCAGAAAAACTTGAATCTAGAGCTTCAATACCATAGAGCGTGATAGAGCAATAGAAGATAATGTTTAAAACTACTTTTGACACTTACAAAAAAAAAATATATATATTTTTAACACAACGTCGAGAAACACACTCCACCTAGAATTTGACTCAATAGTCTTTTTTTTTCAGGAATGTCTTCATAATTTTTTAAATAGCCAGATCTATGTGATGATAGATAAAACTATTGTGTTTTTTCATAAAAGAAAACATGATAACACTCATATAGAGAGACATACCACAACCAATCGTGTGAATGAACCAACTAAACTTAAAGTTTAAGTTGTTAAGATCCAACAATAACTTTTATATTATTACCTGACACAACCTATCACGCAAATGTCCTTTAGACTTGACGAAAGAACAATATTGATAAATAAAGTAGAAACTACAAAAATCTACATCAAAAAAAATTTATTCAATAAAGTAAAAACAAAACAAAGTAAATAAAAATTTAATTTGTCGAAAAACCTCGAAATCTGGATGAAGAAGACGATAATTTTTTAGCTGTATGTTAGGCAGTGAATTGACTATGATGTACATTGGATGTTTCCATCCTAACACAACCTAAAATGAAAGATGAAGGTTGTATGAAAATTAAAAAAAACATAATTATAGGTGTAGTGTAGGTGTTATCTTATGCATAATTAAATAGGTTTGGTAGGATAATAGGTGACGAGTGTTTAATTTGTGTATGATTATGACAGACGTAAATGTGCACGAACGTATAAAATAATGTTATACCAAACCTAAATGAATACGTACGTAATCTCATCATCTCTAGGTATACCTATTTTATAATCATTTATACTCCTTTTCATAACAAGGTCCGATTTGTAACAGCAACTTTAATGGTGTAAAATTTACTTTGCACTGTAAAATTGTTTCTAATCAGTGTACGTATCGTAACTTTTTGGGATGTATTACCGAGCTTAGTAATAAACTTTAGAGTCAAATACCGAATATTATAATTAAGTTCAAAATTACAATTAAGAGAGTGTTTGTTTCAGCTTTTCGGAGGAGCATTTAGCGTTTCACTCCAAACCGCGGAAAATATAGCGTTTGGTTAGGTTTATATAACCGCAGCGTTTAACATTTTCTCTGGAAACTGCAGCGTTTTGGAGCGTTTCACGAAAAACTCTTATTTGGAGCTTTTCATAAACAGCTGTTTGCAGTTAGTTGTTATTGACCGAATTATCCTTCTTATTTCATAAAATATGTTTCTTTTTTAACATTATTTATATTTCTACAACATAATTACCGGAAAACAAGATTTTGTTGCGTTCAATAAATTTTTTATTTTTTATATAGATTATTTTTATTAATTTGTGTAACACATTTTTTATTTTATAATAGGATAATGTGCAAAAATACCCCAATATTGTCTTTTGAACAAGTTGGACAAAAAATTTCCAATATTTTCATCGAATTTATAAATATTAATTTTCAATTTTATTATTAAATCAAAAAAAAAATGAAATATCTTTTTTAGAACTACTGGTATGTGCAATTGGTGTATAATAAGAAATAAAATATCTATGTTTTCTAATAATATTTGAAATCGACTCAACTTGCCAATATTAGAGATAAAATTGCTCTTAACTGCCCGCGTTATGGATAAAATTGCACAATTTTAGACATTAACAGTAAAATTATTTCTAGTTGTAAACGTTATGTGCATTTTTTCACATTTTTCTTTTTATAATTCCATTGTTGATTATATTAAAACATGTTCATTTTAAACATTTTATATCCGAACAGCAACATTTCAATATAATTTTACCAAACACTAGTAATTAAACAGCTAATAACAAACAGCTAACAACTTATTGCAACTGCAAACAGCTAACAGCAACCGCAACAGCTATTAGCTAACAGCTGAACCAAACAGGCCTTAAGTCATATCACCAAACTTAATTCTTAACATGTCATTATTTTCTGTATATTATGATTTTACACCATAATTAAAAAATTTAGGCTCAAATTCATAAATCATAAACCCTAGAAAATATATTCTAGACTTCTAATTTATAAATTTTAATCCTTAAAATATATTAAAAGTACTTATTTTATTTGTTTAACATAATCTGAAATTACGACTTGATATAATTGTAAATAATTTTTAAAAAATGAATTTATGTGTAATTTTCCCTAAACTTGATCTAACCATTGATAATTAAAAAAAAATGCCTAATGCTCCTCAACCCCCTTAACTTGTTCAAATTGGTTATTTTACCTCTCAACTCATCGAATGTCTTATTTACCCCTTACTCCTTAAATCTATAAAATGATATTTCTCACCCTCTTAACTTGGTCATTGTATCCCTCAACTCATCCAATGTCCTATTTACCCATTTAATTCCATAAAAGTGGTATTTCTCACCCCTCCATTTTCATTATCGAAGGTTAGAATTGACCGGTGTAAGGAATGCACTTGAAGTCTGACTTTTCAAATGCCACATGTCAAATTCGGTCACTTTCTTTTTACAACTCAGCAGTTATATTTGAAAAGACAAAAATGACCATATTATTCGGTCACCCCTCCCTAACTGTTTGTTATTAGTTCATGTGATCAGAATGCGTGACCGGAAAGTATCTTCATATTTGAAGACATCAATCAGTATAAGCCACAATTAGTTTCTAAAGGCTTTCATGAGTGCCCAAGAGACTGGTTTGATACTTACAATCTCGTGGTCCAACCAGCTACAATTCTGATCATACGGTAGTTTTCACTTGGTCAGTGACTGACCAAGTGAATTTAGTCAATCACTATTAGATTTAGGCTTATTAAAATCAGATGATGAAGATTAAAACAATCGTATTCAGCTAGATATTTCTAATGCATTCTTACACTCTCATCGTGATGAGAAGGTATACATGGAATTTCTATTAAGGTATGTCAATCCATAATTTCCAAATCATGTTTATAAATCATGTCACATGTTTTTTAGACCGAAACAAGTCTCCCGTGTCTAGTATGAATGTCTTACGCTTGTATTGCTAAAAAGTGAAGTGTATTCTTTATTAATTTGATACTTTATTTTATATAAATCTAATTTTTAATAATATTTAAAATAAAAAATAAATTTCATGAGGAATTCTGGATTTACATATGGAATGAGATATTTAGAACCATTCACTAGTCGGAATGGCGATTGAATTTTATCAACTTTCACGGTGACAATATACCGAATTTCAAATTTAACATTAAAATTACTGAATTTTATTTTTGTTACACCTGTGATTATTAAACTTTAACTAACTCTTTAAAATAATCATTAAATTAACGACTTCAAAATAAAAATATTAAAGAGTTAAAGTTGTTG
Source organism: Euphorbia lathyris (assembly GCF_963576675.1). Classification (NCBI taxonomy): domain Eukaryota; kingdom Viridiplantae; phylum Streptophyta; class Magnoliopsida; order Malpighiales; family Euphorbiaceae; genus Euphorbia; species Euphorbia lathyris. Next base: position 72,166,116 of record NC_088913.1, read on the forward strand.
AGAATGATATTTACCATAGAACCATATTTTTTATTTTTTAAAATCACCATTTTGGATTTTATCTCTCTAAAAATCAACTTTATCTCCTCTAAACAACATCTAAATGATCTCAAAACTAAAATTTTCTTAGAATATCATTAATTATTGATTTTTTTTTAATTTTGAAGTCGTTAACAGTCATTTTAAAGCGTTGATTAGAGTTTAGTGGTCACAAATGTAATAAAGTGTAGAATTCAGTAAATTTTGGGTAAATTACACCAGTGACCATTGAACTTTACCCATTTTAATATTATGGCCACTGAACTTCAATTCTTAATAGTATGACCACTGAACTTTACACTTTTTAATACTGGTATCCACTTTTGATGTTCAGTGACCATACTGTGAAAATTGGTAAAATTCAGTGGTCATGCGTATAATTTACCCTTCAATACTCTGATGCCACATTTCACATCGTTTACAGAGTTCTTATATTAAGCACCCAGTCTTCTATATCACTCGGAGAACCCCCAATTCATATTTGGACACGTGTATTGTGACCCAACGTAATAATTGAAATAATGAGGTCTCTTATAATATGTGTGGGTCTATATTATACATGTCAAAATATGTATGAAAGGTCCTCCATTTGACATTAAAAACCGGATGCTTCTAATAATTTGCCTTGTTTACAACCCATTAACCCTTGAGTCATTTATTATCCAATTGGGGTAGTGATGTGTTCAATCTAGAAACCTTAAACAATTAATACCAAATCTATAAAACCAAAAGATTAGAAGAGCATTTCACGTATTTGTCCTTACAAATCCCAATTGGAAAGCATAAATTTACCATTAATGTATGGTAAAATTTTACACTTCAAGATTAGTTTTGTCTATCCTTGGTATAAAAATTGAACAGGTTGCCGTCATATTAGATCTTTAAATATTAATTATATCTGAAATATAATATTCTATTATTAATAGAGTAAAAAGAAACTAGTAAAATATTAACAATTAAACCTGTAATGACTCAACTATTGAGTGATTATTAATGAATTAATGAAATTTAAATTGTGTATCATATAGGTGATCGTTGTGTGAAGAAGGAAAATAAATGAAATTATTGGTGAATGTGACACATAATTAGTACTAAATTAAAGTTTGAAACTTGAGGCATATCTATATATAATAGGATAATCGAGAGAGACTATACATACATATGTATGGTGTGGTGTGGGTGCATCCCATTTTGATGTTCCAATCAATCAATTTTATTACAACTTTATAATTTTGATTTGATCCATGATTTATATACTGTCAACCATTAATTATTTTTTAATTGGATTACAATTGTTTCATTGCTGGCTAATTTCTACTTTTTTCACTTCAAACACAGTAAATTAAAAATGTTTAACCTTAACAAAGCTTAAAAAAAAAGACTACATGTTTTATTCAGTAAAAGTTGATCATTATTATAAAGAAAGAGGCTTATAAAACCCTCCTAATATATGTAAAAGACCAAAAACCTATCTAGGGTTACAAAATAGAGAGTGATAGGGATAGAATGGGAAAGGAATACTCAAATTGCATTTAGGTTATTAACCATAAATGACAAGACAGTAAATGCATGAGTGACAAAACATGAATTTCCAGAAAGGGATAGAAAACTGACGGCATTGTCTCAAGGCTCGTTTGTGCAGGAATCACCCCCACTCGACGTGTGAGAGCCAAACAGCATGTGACGGGTCTTCTACCTTCGGTGCGCGATCTCGTTCTTATCAGTTCCTCGTGCCACCTCCTTAAGAACCAGAGCCATCTCCACACGGCGTGTGGGAGGTCTGGCACGCCATGTGGGGCAATTTTGTCCATTTTCTTCGTGTGTCCGCTCGTGCTTCGTTTCTCACCGACTCCCTTCGCCCAGACTCAAACCCTTAAAGGAGATGCCCTACATCATTCACTCCCTCTTGAAATGAACTTGACCTCAAGTTACTCGTTACATAGGGACGAAGCTTGATGGTCTTGAGTGGACTCCAACCTCTCAAATCGAACCTAAGTGTTGTTCGAAATGAATCCAAGAAGCCTATTCCACATATCTCTGGATTCACCCTCTTCACACGAACTTCCTCCCATGTTTCAACTTGTGTCTTATCCCGGTTTTTATCCTTCGTGACACTCGCCTCCCACTTTCTATCAGCATCAAATAGTATATCTCGACAAAGCTTCTCAAACTACTTCCCAACAGTATCTTGCATTCTCTTTTAACTTCCCTTGGCATGTCGAATGGACCACCCCCGGACCCTCTCGATATCCATATCACTAACTTGAAGATCTGCCACAACCTTCTCTCGCTCATAGCCTACCTCGAATGGAATGTCGCGACGAAACATATCAACCCAATTCGGAGTGATCCCTTGAGCAACCTTCAAAAACCCAACATGACTTTGAATTGAATATTCCCAATCTTCTCTATACCTCACGTCATTAATCCGGATGCTAGGCTCAACCTCTACTCGCCCATAGCCGACATCAAATGGAATATCTCGGTGGCACTTGTCAACCCACTTCATAGTGATCCCAAGAAAACTCGTATTACCTCCCTCCTCGTATTGGGTTAACAATCTCGGGACTCTAAGACTCACCCCTTCACTAACTTGGCCATTATCCCACACATCTTGCATTTCTCCCATCACCTCTATATTCCCCGGGAAGCCATTCCTATTCATAAAATACTCCATGAAGCTCACAGTCTTCATCACAAGATCACCCCTCATAGACTCTTGATAGGATATGTTCTTCCTCAACAAACACAACATACATCCTAACACATATATCTCAACAAAGCACAAGAGAATAAGTTCAGATTTTACCGAGTGGGCGGTTTGATTCCTTTGCATAATTCATGTGCTAGGAGTCTCGGTTCTATCAAGAGGCGTCATAAAGTAACATTCACCCTCCACCTTAGAGCTCAATTCACCATGTGTAATACTAGGTGCACTATCTCTCGGATTCCATGCTATGTCACGTGGTAATTTTACCAAAGGTGGAAGCCGTTTAGGTTGCTCGTTGAAAGACACGTACTTGTCACCTTCGGACATTTGTACAACTTCCCCATCGTCAATATTGCTTTTTCCCTTTTCGACCTCACTCTTCCCTTTGGATCCGACTTTATTATAAGAACGACTAGACAAATCATCCATGGAACTCAAGTCAATATGACACAATGTTTCACCCGTTCTACTGATGCACCCATTCATATTCAACTCCCGAGTTGGATAAGCTCTCAAGGCAATCTTACCTTTCTCACTAGGTGAACTCGTCATAGGTATAAGGATGTATCAGATTCCGCCTTTGCATATGGTGTAAGTGTTGCTTCTTCCCGCATGTGAGACATCACAATCAAATTGACATGGCCTTCCTAAGAGCACGTGGTACGTATCCATCTCCACAAAATCACACATAGATTCATCCTGATAAGCCCCAATGGTGAAAAGAACCCTACGCTGATGAGTAATTTAAAGCTTTTCCACCTCGTTGACCCAACCAATATGATAAGGTCTATGATGTGGCTCAGGAACCAAACCAAACCAAACTTACCCAAGACGGACTGACTAATGATATTCACTTGACTTCTTCCGTCAATTACCACCTCACATTTCTTCCCAAGATTTAAGCACCGAGTTCTAAATAATTGATGTCGTGGGCTATACTCCTCTTCACTAGACATTAGCACCCTCGTCGCCAAATACACATTATACTCATCGCCATCATCCTCACCCTCATAGGTATCTTCGTTTTGGATCCACTCAACATCCTCCAACTCATCATCACTGTCACATCCGTGTCCCTAATTTTAGTTATTATACCATAATATTATAGTACACTATATTTATTTATTGATTGGAGAGTTAATTGGGTATTATGGATATAGTTTGGAGGTCAATTTCATGCCTTAAGTGTAAAATTAAAAGTTTAGGGTAAGCTTTAAAAGAAGTTAAAGTTTAGAGGGACCAAAAGGGGTATTTTCCCCTTATTGGAAACATAAATTACACATTCCTATGCACTAATTTCGTGCATATCAATACCAAATCAATAATCACAAGGTTTGGTCTTCATCACCAACTCTACCTCACTCTTCTACTTCCATTCTTATTCTTTAACCATCCAAAATGACCTAGCTTTAGTGATGTTATGATATCCGGAGATTTCACCGTCCGATTGAGCCGAAATTTTTACAATAGCTTTTAGACATCCTAATACATGTTGTGACGGTGTGATTTTGATTTGGAGCTCTCTAGATGTGATTCGTCCTTAGCAGATTAGAGGGGAAGAATTGAGGCTTAAAATGTTAATTTTCTCAATTATTGCTAAGTAAGTAATTATCAACTACCTTTTTGAGTTTTTATGTATATATATGTATGTATAACTCTATATTTTCCAGAAATTAAATTTTTGTGGTGATTTTTGACATGCATTTGATTAATTGGAGTTTTTATGATTTAGTTGTTACCATGAGCTTAAAGTTAAGTTCAAGTAATTATGTATTTGCATGTCAATTTCAACCTATAATATATGTTTATGTATATATGATTAAAGTTTGGTTTTGATGAACTTAGTATATTTGATTAATATTTGTGTAAGATTTGATATTTTGAAGAGTTAAAATTCAAAGAAAAGTTTGTTGAGAAACTTTATTGATAATTGATTTATGAACAAGGGTATATTTATATATTAAGTGATTTTCTATAAATTTATTTCTCAAAGTAAATTTTAGTTTTAATTAAAGATTGTTAAAGTTGCAATTTTGATGAATTTATGATTTATTGAAATAAAGTATATTTTTAAATTATTTATTGATGATTTTAGTTCAATAATAAAGTATGATTTGATATTTTGGAAATTGATTGAGTAAAGATATTGAGAAAACTTTATGATGTTGATTTATGAGTTATATATATATATATATTTACATACATATATTTTCGATTTTAAATTATATTATGAAATCATAATATTTTTAGTATCCATCAAGAGTAATCCGGATAGGTGGCTTTAATTAAAGTCCGTATTTAGTGAGAAATACGGTCTGTATACACAGTTAAGACCTAATAGGGCATGGCAAAGAAGTGTTGAGTAAGACCATGCAGGGTTAGGCAAAATTATGAGATATCTCGATTCTATTATATTGTGGGGATTGATACATACGGGGATTATCTCTCGGATGGATACGATTTGCGAAATATTTATTGATATACGGTTTGTGAAGTAATTATTGACATACGATTTGTGAGGTATCTATTGAGATACAGTTGATGGAGCTTTTATTAAAATACAGTTTATAAAGTATTTATCGATATACAGTTTATGAAATATTTATCGAAATACGATTTATGAAGTATTTATTGATTTACGGTTGATTTGAGTAAATGGTTAATTACGAACCTATTTATTTTGTATAGTTGAGATTTTAAACAAATAAAATATATATAGCTATTTTGGATATGAGTTTTATATTAAGTGTTTTAATATAGTGATTTACGTTTTGATTATGTATGGTATTTTGAGAAATGATAGCAAGCTTATGATATTTGAAAATGCATATTTGGTTAAAAGTACAACTTTAAGTATTTTATTATGGTTTAATCCATAAAGTGTTCATTTTTAAGGATATGAATTTTATATGAGGCATTTTGAAAATTAAAAAAAAAATATATATATATATATATATAGCTATTTTGAGTATAAGTACTTTATGTAGTTGATAATTGCTTACTGAGATTTTTGTCTCACCATTTTAAATGTTTTAATGTTTTTATGTGAAAGTACAGGATATAGAGAAGATTACCGACTGATTAGGCGAGGATTGGAAGTTATTGCCTATTGTTAGAATTATTATTAGAACCTTAGTATTTCAATTGTAATATGATGGAGAGTTGGTAAATATGTTGAGGTTCTTGAATGAATAATGTAATAGGAATATTGATTTATTTAGAAAATACATTTAAGAGGAATGCCTATGAAAGTGATATTTATGATATTTGGATAATTTGGAGACTATTAAGTGTTGATTGTGGTCTTTCTAGTTCAGGCCCGATGCCGATTGGGGTCGTTTCGGGTCGGGTGTGACAATCACAATGGAATTTATCTTCATCATCTTCATAAGGAGCCCCGTGTTGATTCCACTCAATGTACCGAAGCTCATCCTTACCATGATAGAACTCATCTTCATCATCTTCATTAGCGGCCCTATATTGGTTCCACTCAATATGCCGATGTTCATTCTCATCATGGTACACTCATCATCTTCATCATAATAATTTTCATTCTCATGGTGATTAAATTCACCATCCTCACACATCTCATCCCCGGAAGTGTTCTCTCTCTCTCTCTCTCTTCAACCCCATCCTCGAATTCACTATCATAATAGCCAAGTTCACCATTTCTTTCTAGCTCATTCTCGGATTAGTTTTCCTCTTCATCAATCTCCTCTTCTAACCCATCTTCTTAACAATCATATTCAAATTCGTTCCCTTCTTCGTTCGCAATCCATTCTTTCTGATGACCTCTCATTTCCTTCCACTTCTCCCTATAGTTCAAGCCGGCTAATCCATTTGAATAGTTACCCTACTCAAATGACATGTTACATCCCACCATGGTTGAACTACCAACATCTCTCACATCACCATAGCCATCGATTTTCACATAACAAGTGATTTCCTCATTCTCCTCAAAGAGATTTTTAACCCTAAAGTCATTCCCTTCTTCTTCAAGAATAATACCTTCACTTTCCTCAAGCATATAAATGAAGTTATGCTTAAGGGGCATTTTATCAAACACATGGGGAGCACCCCTTTCAACACAGGTTTCCCCAATGTGTTCACCTACAAACACTCCTTCATCCTCATCCATATATGAGCTCACATTCTCATTAACAATACCATTATCAATAAACTCATAATGAGAATCTAATTCACAAGAAACATCATAAACATCCAACTCCTCCCTAGTAATAGGATTACCCATAACTTCAATATGAGAAATTGAAAGTTTAGGATTTACCTCCTCAATGTGTAATAGAGAAAAGATTGGTGATGAATCTTTAAGAGGAACTTCCAAGGTTGGTTGGAAGGAATTTTAGATCTCTAGCTTGAGGCTCTCACAAGATGCTCTAAACTTCCTTATTTGTTCGTCTTGAGCCTAGTATTTCTCCCTAAGAGTCTCTCTAAACCTTATCATGCTAGTTTCTATAGCTTCTAGATGCGTATCTATAGGTTCCTTCACTTTTTAGGGTGGAGCCTTCCTTTGTCTTCTTAATTCGGTTAGAAAATCTTCCCATATCTTGTCGGCGGCTTCTTTAGATTCTTGAGATGAACTTGGTTGAACCATTGTCGAAGAAGTCTTCGTGAGGAAAATAATCGGCTCTGATACCAACTGATACAAATTGGTTTTGGAGGAGTTGATTTTGATCTTAAATCAACAAAGAGTTGTCTTCTCTAGCTACACTAGAAGGGGTTAATCCGAGGTTTCACAGGCTAAATTCATAAGAAATAAGAATTCCTCATTGTTGAAGGTTAGAAGCCTTAACAAAGCTTCAAAGAATAAGACTATATTTTTTATTCAATAAAAGTTGATTATCCTCACAAAGAATGAGGCTTATATAGCTCTTCAAAATAAAATGTAAAAGACTAAAAGCCCTAGCTAGGGTTACACATAATAGGGAGTGATATGGGTAGAAAGGGAAGGGAATGCTCAAATGCTATTTAGGTTATTAACCCTAAATGGCAAGGCAGTAAATACATGAGTGGCAAAACAATAATTTCTGGAAAGGGGCATAAAACTTACGACATTATCTCAAGGCTCATTTGTGCAGGAATTCAACCTCACACGGCGTGTGAGTGAGCCCACCTGATGTGTGATTGGTTTTCTGTTCTCCAGCGCGTGATCTCGTTCTTCCCGTGCCCATTGCAGCTTCTACTAGAATAAAAACCTACTCCACACGTGTGGGATGGTTGACACGCTGTGTGGGGGCATTTTTACCCCTTTTCTCCATGTTCTCGTCCGAGCTTCGTTTCTCCTTCGACTCCCTTCATCCGGGCTCGAACCCTTGAAGTGGTTTAAAAATTGACAAACATATATATTGAGATTAATTACATTAACAAACAGGGTCTAAAAAGACTAACAATATTAAAAAAGATGACGTGGCAGTCAAAGTCAAAATGTTATAGGGACATTTATGTCCTTTCATTTATTTTATATTTTATAATTTATTATATTTTTAAAATCCTAAATCTTACAAAAACGTTCTTCCTACCCATGGCTGGGTATACAAAAATACCCACACAACCTCTAAATTCATATATGATACCTATATCTTAGTTCATGAAACATTGGTTTCTTTTTTTTCTTCTTCTTTTGCTTGGCTCTTCACAATGGAGAAGCAGCAAAAACATCCAATTATTTTCTCAATTCTTATTCAATTATTGAAAATTTTCAACCCATTTTAGCTATTGATTTTGTTTAAAATGGCTTCAATTCTAACTCCAATTCCTCCTTCAGCTTACTCTTGTACGATTACGCCACACTTGAGTTCTTATTCAATTCATTTCAGCTCTTTATTTTGTTTATACTGGTTTCTTTTGTTTATACTGGTTTCTTCTTCTTCTTCTTCTTTCTTCTTCTTCTTGGCTTTTCACAATGGAGAATCAACAAAAACCCCTAATTATTATCTCAATTCTTATTCAAATACTGATAATTTTCCAACTCATTTTAGCTCTTGATTTTGTTTACAATGGCTTCAATTCTAATTTCAATTCCTCCTCCAGCTTACTCCTCTACAGTTATGCCACATCGAGTTCTTATTCAACCCATTTCAGCTCTTTATTTTGTTTACACTCGTTTCTTTTTCTTGTTCTTCTTTTGCTTGGCTCTTCACAATAGAGAAGCAACAAAAACCCCAAATTATTTTCTCAGTTCTTATTCAATTACTGATAATTTTTCAACCCATTTTAGCTCTTGATTTTGTTTACAATGGCTTCAATTCTAATTTCAATTCCTCCTCCAGCTTTCTCCTCTACGGTTATGCCACACTCGAGTTGTTATTCAACCCATTTCAGCTCTTTATTTTGTTTATACTGGTTTCTTCTTCTTGTTCATCTTTTGCTTGGCTCTTCACAATGGAGAAGCAACAAAAACCCCACATTCTCAATTCTTATTCAGTTACTGATAAATTTTCAACCCATTTTAGCTCTTGATTTTGTTTACAGTGGCTTCAATTATAATTTCATCAATTCCTCCTCCAGCTTACTCCTCTACTGTTATGGCACACTCGAGTTGTTATTCAACCCATTTCAGCTCTTTATTTTGTTTACACTAGTTTCTTCTTCTTGTTCTTCTTTTGCTTGGCTCTTCACAATGAAGAAGCTGCAACCCCCCCCCCCCCCCCCCCATTATTTTCTCAATTCTTATTCAATTACTGATAATTTTTCAACCTATCGCTTCAATTTCAATTCCCTCACTTCTAGCTTTGCAAAAGAAGCTGGGCATTGACATGATAATACTAATTCTGGCAAGGGTCCTCAGTAATTTTGATTTTAATGGCGAGTAATATAGTCAGTGTTATTTTCAGTTGTGGCCATGGCAGAAGGAAAATTTGAGAAACAATACAATGGCTTGGGAGAGAATGTGAAAGAAAGAGGAGAGGGAAGGTGTGAGTTGGTGAGGTTTAAGATTTTAAAAATATAATAAATTATAAAATATAAAATAAATGAAAGGTAAAAAATGTCTCTGTGCTCCGGAGTTTCGAAATTGGAGAATTGCGGATGTTGTGGCTGAGGATGGAGAGTGGGATTGGTCTAAATTTGATCTTTTTTTCAGCCTTGAAACTCTTCTGAGAATCCGAGGAGTTAAAGTTAGCTGCATGGAGGAGGATGGCGATACTCGATGTTGGTCGTTTACTAATAACGGTGCTTACTCTTGTAAATCTGCTTTTGAGGCCTTTAATCAGGATATGGATATTCCCCCTTCAAACCTTTGGAAGGTTATTTGGTCCTTGAAGGTTCCTTATCGTATTAGGAGTTTTCTTTGGCTCTGTGCTAAGAATAGGCTCCTGACGAATGTTGAAAGGAAAAGACGACATTTGATAGATTCTGATACTTGTAGTAGATATAAAGCTCATGCGGAAACCAGCTGTCATGTTCTTAGAGATTGTGCTAGAAGTAAGGCCTTGTGGATAAAAGTGTTGCCTGAACAGTGTCTTTCTACCTTCTTTTCCTATTCGAAACAAGACTGGTTTAGGGAGGGTGTTGGAGGGAAGATTTTGGCTGAGCTCGAGCATGGAGCAATTCTGTTTGCTGTGGTCTGCCACCAAATTTGGCATTAGAGGAATGTAGAGGTGGTGGGAAAAGGAGCGGTTGTCATTTCTAATTTGCTGAAGTTCTTCTTTAGGAAAGTTAAATCAATTGTTGAGAGTTTTACAGTTGATAGTTTAGCAGGTTCTATCCAAAGGACAACTGTTCATCTGTTAGGCTGGGATAGACCTGGTGAGGGGGTGGTGAAGTTGAATACCGATGGGTCGTGTAAAGAGAATGGAAGAATTGTTGTCGGTGGTGTTTTAAGAGTATGGAGGTGCTTGGTTGTCTGGTTTTGCTTAGAATATGGGCTTGGGCTCTTCGTTTATTGCTGAGCTCTGGGGTATCTTTTCTGAGTTTAGGATGGCAGAGGGTCTAGGGATTAGGAAGCTGCTCGTGGAGTCAGACAATCTCGAAGCAGTCAATTTAATTTCTGATAAAATGACTCTGTGCTTAGGGAGCCAGAATTTAGTCAAGACAATTAGAAGGATTTGCTCCTCTTTCGATAGTATCAACTTCTGCCGTGTTTACAGAGAGGAGAATCGGGTGGCAGATCGGCTTGCTACAGAAGGCCATGAGAGGGCTTTGAACGTCTCGATTTTCTCGTCTACCCTTGATTTCCTTTTGTCTTTGCTTTCGGAAGATAATGTGGGAGTTAGCTTTCCTAGACTAATCCGGGCTAACTTGTTGTGGTGTTTTGTTTTTTCCTTCTTTTCCCTAAAAAAAATTGTCCATGTGACCATTTAATTTTGATTGTCATCTCATCTTTTTTAATACCGTTAGTCTTTTTAGATCCTATTTGTTAACGGAATCAACCTGAAAATATCTATCAACTATTTTATTAATTATTGAGTTCACAATATATATGAAAATAAAATTAGATGGATTGTATATTCTAGTTAGAAGTCAACTAGGCATTTCCATCCACGTAATGGTGAATTTAGACCTTTCAATATTATCTATCACATCAAATAATAATGAGAATTGATTTTTTCACAATTATTAAAAGCAACACGTTTCCACGCATAAAATAAAAAGTACAATAAAATAGATTTGAAAATGGCAGAATGTTACAAATTTGCATTTAAAAATATTAGCTGTTCAAAATTGTTTTTGTATACAAACTTCCATATGTCCCCTTCAAATCCCTCAATTAGGTTCTATCAAAAAAAAAAAAAAAAAAATCCCTCAATTAGGTCACCTATGATAGCTGTATTAAGATACTTATACCTTCATCACCAACAAAATACTCATTTTCTTGACTGGGATTTCTAAACCATTTCCCACCTTTAATTTCTAAAATCAGTGTCCAAAATTTCCAATCTTTATATAGATTGGGTTATATTTTTAGATCAGTCTTGATTACATGCATTTTAATGAGCATGTAAAATTTGTACATTCAATATTAGATCTAGGCTTATTAGAATCTTAAGGTGGAGATTCAAAATATCATGAGACTTAAATTTAATAAGCCTATCAAATTCACTTACTCATTAAGGTGAATGTGAAAATTCCTGATTTTTAGATAGATGAATAATTGATTAAATAATATGGATATAATTTAAAGATTAAACTATATCTTTATTTGACAAATTAAAAATAATATAGTGTTTATTTTTTTTAATATTATAAATTAAAAGAATCTTAATTGATATTTTTCAATTAGTAATATGTACAGTTATTGTTTGGCTTAAGTGATTGTATTATTATAATTATTATTAGGCAAATGATATATACAGCCCTTAGAGCAGTATATAAGGTTTTTTTTTTGGTAGGAAATGAAAGAAAAAACAAACAAAGCAAACTAGCCTAGGATCAGCCTGGGAAAACTGACCCCCACCACATCATCCAAGATCAGAGACGAAATGAACAACGGAGGAGAAGAAAAGGTTGAGAGACCCAACATCCTTGAATGACCTTCAACCGCAAGACGGTCCGCTACTCGATTTTGCTCCCTATAAATATGAGCGAAGCTAAGAAAATCAAAGGAGGAGCCAATCCTTCTAATGCATTTGATTAAATTTTGGCTATTCCGGCAAATAACATTGTTTTCTGATATCATTTTTTACCGCTTCAAGGTTATCAGACTCCACCAGAAGCTTTTTCACCCCCAGACTTTTTGCTAGTTTAAGGCCAGAAAAAATCCCCCAAAGCTTAGCGGAGAAAGACGAACCTATTCCCAAATTCTGAGAGAAACCAGAGACCCAACCGCCACAATCATCTTTCAGAACCCCTCCTGCGGCAATTCTCCCGTCCTTTAGACAGGAGCCATCAGTGTTAAGCTTAACCACACCTTCACTAGGCTTACACCAGCCTAAGAGATGGACCTCCTTCCTCTGAATAGCCCTAGCCAAGGGATCCTCAACGAAGCTATCAACTAAGGTGCAAATCTTTTTGGAAAAGAAATCCAAGACATTAGGCAAAACAACCGTTTCTCCTCCAAAAATCTCCTCATTTCTCCATCTCCAAATCTGATGGCATACCACCACAAATAAGAGAACACCCTGATTCAACTCAGCCAGAAGTTTCCCATTAATCCCATCCACAAACCAGTCATGCTCAGAGTGGGATAAAAAAGAAGATAGCACCTCTATAGGGAGAACTTTCCTCCAAACCTCTTTACTTTTCTCACAGTCTCTGAGAGTATGGCACAAAGTTTCTTCATGACCTCTGCATCTGCCACAAGCTCCAAACTCCACCAAATGCCTTCTTTTCCTATTAGAATTAGTAAGCAACCTATTTTTGGCCCCTAGCCACAAGAAGCTTCTAATACGGTACGACACTTTTAAGGCCCAAATTGTCTTCCACACCCCTGGGTGCGAAGTATCCAACTCCTGATAGAAAGCCTGAAAAGCCGATTTACAAGAATAGGCCCCGTTGTTCATCAAAGACCAATAGTAACTATCCCTGTCTTGCATTTTACTACTAATCTGAACTCCTCTAATTCTCAGGAGCGATTCCAGACTGAGGTAAGAATCAAATTTAGACCAAATCCACTCACCCTCAGAATCCACCACATCTGCTATCCTCCAGTTCTGAATTTCTAAAGGCGGTAAAGACTCACAAACTTCCAATAATGGCTTTTTGCCAATCCAAATATCATTACAGATGCTGGTGGATTTACCATTCCCCACATTCCACCCAATCCCTGAACAAAATTCAGCAAAAACCGCACTAATGCCTTTCCAAAGAAAGGAACAATTAACCACTCTATCCTTAGGACCCCCAAAGACCTTATCCTTTCGATATTTCCCGCATAAAAGTTGAACCCAAAGAGCTGAAGGAAGTTGCCACATTCCCACAGAAGTTTCATTAATAAAACTTTATTATTATCTCTGGCTTTCCTAATGCCCAGACCTCCCATATCCTTAGGTTGACAAACCTCATTCCAAGGCACTAGGTGAATCTTCCTCCCCTCTTCAGCTTCCCCCCCACAGGAACTGACGATTAATTTTATCAAGATCTTTGAGAACAGACTCAGGAAGATGACAAGCCTGCATAATGTGATTGGGAGTTGCACAATTGACAGATTGAACCAAGGTAAGGCGGCCAGCGAGAGAGAGAGTCTTAGCTTTCCAAGTGGCACACTTCTTATTGGCTTTATCCAAAGTATCCTTAAAAGACACCTTTCGACACTCTCTCACTATGGAGGGGAATGCCCAGATAATTCCCAAGAGAACTAGTTAGAGGAATTCCAGACAAATCACTCAACCTTTTGCAGGCTCTCTGGTTTATATTCTTAGAGCACATCATCCTGGACTTCTGGATATTGAGTTTCTGACCAAAGGCAGAACAGAAACACTCAAGAATATCTATAATCATATTTAACTGCTCCTCATTACCTTCCAGAAAGATCAGAACATCATCTGCAAAGAACAAATGAGTAACCTGGGGACAAAACTTATTGATGGCCACCGGGTGGAATTCCCCATTATCAACAACATCTTGGATTAGATGAGACAATCTTTCCATTGCAATGACAAATAAGAAAGGGCTCATTGGGTCCCCTTGATGGATACCCTGGTAAGGAGAAAATTCCTCCGACATATCCCCATTGATCAAAACTTGAAAAACAGGAGAAGAGATACAAACCTTAATTAAACTCCTCCAATTGTCCGGGATCCTTGCTCTCTCTAGACTCTCAAGAAGGAATCTCCAGTTAATGCGATCATAAGCTTTCTCCAGATCCAACCTAAGAGCCACAATGCCTCTCTTCCCCTTTTTGATTTTCATAGTGTGGACCATCTCTTGGGCAATAACCACATTATCCATCATTTGTCTACCAGGCACAAAGCTTCCCTGATTCTGACTAATGATCTCAGAAAGAATGCAACGGAGTCTATTTGCCACAATCTTTGTAATAGTCTTATAGAGAACATTACAAAGACTAATAGGCCTCATATGTAAAAAAGAAGAAGGCTTCTCAACTTTAGGAATCAGAACTAGAAGAGTTCTGTTCACAAGCCCAATATCCTGAGAGCCATTAAAAACACCTTTGATAAAGTTATAAATGCCTTCCTTCACAACCTCCCAGTGTTTATGGTAAAAACCAGCAGGCAGACCATCAACCCCAGGAGCTTTAGTAGCCCCAATACTAAAAATGGCTTGATCAATTTCTTTTAGGGAAATAGGGTGGAAGGCTTCCAGAATTCTATCCTCTCCCATCATGGGAAAGGTAACAACAGTTTGAGCCTTATCCAGATCAACAGGTTCCTCTTTAAAGAGGTCTTTATAGAAGTCAAGGGCCAAGTGACGAATATCTTCATCCTCATAGACCCAATCACCATTAGTCTTTAATAGCATCAATCCTATTGCTCTGTCTTCTAATGACGGTAGAGAGATGGAAATACCTGGTATTCCGATCCCCATCTTTGATCCAAGTTCTCCTAGATTTTTGAAACCAAAGAAGTTCTTCCTGTCTAAGCACAGCTTCCAACTCCTTCTGAAGGGATCTGAGGAGACCATCCAAACTGTGATCGAAATTAACCTCCAACCTACGATCAATGCCCTCAATTCGACTCAATAATTTATTCTTTCTCCCAATAATATGCCCAAAGACGTTTCTATTCCATCCCAACACATTCTTTCTGAAACCCTCAGCAGCTTAAAGTACATTAGAGTGAGGCTTCCAATTGTCCTGAACGAATTCCTTAAACTTAGGGTGGGACTCCCAAGCCACCTGATACCTAAACGGTCTCTCCCCCCTAGGTCGACTGCCTCTCACCAGCCTGACTAAGATAGGACAATGATCCGAATGACGGAAGGGAAGATTTAACACAGATACTTCAGGAAATCTAGTTTGAGCTGAAACATTAGCATAAACTTTGTCCAAACGAACAAAGGTACTGACACTATTGCGCTTCCAAGTGAACTTATGACCAGCAGCACCCAGATCCGAAAGCCCACATAAATCCATACTATTCTTATGATTGAGGCAACGATTAACATAGTGATGCGCGCCCCCTCTCTGATCACTCATAAGAGCAATATCATTAAAGTCACCAGCCATAAACCAAGAATCAGTCATGCTAACACTCATAGAGTAAAGAACATCCCTTAGCCGTTTCCGATTAGCCAGGACAGGATCAACATACACCAGGGTAATAAAGAAGGGTTTGTTACCAGAAAAGCTCACTTTACTATGAATAAACTGTTTATCCATACCAACGATATTGAAATGAACACGATCTGGCTTCCAGGAAAGCCAAATCCCGCCAGCCCGGCTAGTAGCCTCCGATCTAACACAATTCCAGTTCCTAAACTTTTTAACCACCTCATCTGCTTTAACACCACTAATCTTAGTTTCCATTAAAACAAAATAAGAAGGATTAAATTGTTTAATTAAATCTTTCATATGGATACGGGCAGCCTTGCTAGCCGCTCTTCTAACATTCCAAACCAACAAATCCATAGAAAGGAGGAAGACTGACCCCACCCATAACCCTAAACCAGGTATTTATTAGGGGCTCCTGAGAGCCTCGACGAGGTACCAGCAGGACCCCTCTTATCCGACAAACCCATAGAACTATGGGCAATTTTCTGCTTACCCTTAGGCTTTTTCAAACTAGTTTTGTTAACACCCATTGCCTTTCCTATACTAGGTTCAGCACAGTTGCTAGGAACACTAACCTCATTAAACTTCACCTTATCTTGAGAATCCAGAGCTTGGGGTCCAATCTGGGCTTCGCCTTTGGAAACAAAAAGGGGATTAACATTCTCAACCACATTATTAGATGGTTCAGCAGATTCTAAGCATGGCATACTTTGCTCAATGAGATCGTCCGCCTGGTCAGAATCTAGGACCTCCTCAATAGCCAGGGCCCCAAATCTGGAACCTGAAGTGTTTCCCGAAGCAACCCCAGAATCCACTCTAATTTTTGGGCTAGGCTTCTCCTTGACACCAGGATTAGCAATAGGATGGGTCCGAGTAGACTCCAAATTAATGTCAGGGGGACGATTTTGAACAACAGATGGACGAGTCCTTCATCTAGCCGACCTCTTAGCCACCATCCAGGGGCCAAAGTTCCCCCACCACCTTGGATCCCTCCAGTTCTGCCAATAACATCCTCGATTACCTCCTCAACCACCTTCTCCCTCTTCGGGCAACCCTCAGAAGTATGACCATACATACCACAATCAAAAAAAATATTATGTAATCCTTCATACTCAATAAAGTAAACCTTATTATGAACACAAAATTTTGACAAAAGAGGTTTAGCAAGATCAATATCAATACAAACTCTTGCAAACTTACCTCTAATAGCCCCATTGGTGGTTTTATCCTCATGGTGAACCTTCCCAACAAAACCTCCTATCTTATTAAGAAAACTTTCACTATAATATTCGATAGGTAGGCCCGGAAACCTAACCCATGTCAAAATCCTGTTTACCGAGCAATCATGCGGATTAAAATTAGGAACCCATGGCCTTAAGGCCAGAACATGATTCGAAATAATGTACGGACCCCCATTGATCACCGCGTTATAATCCTCAACCCGAGTAAATTTAATAACATAGTAATCATTTTCTAAGTCAGTAATACTGACTTTCCCTTTCTTTGCCCACTGCGCTTGGATCCTTTGAGCAAAATAGTTAAAACTAATTCTCTTTCCCAGTACTGTTACTATTAATGAGATCCTCCACTTATCCCTAAGCGTCCGCTTATCAGCTGAGGAAAGACGGATAACAGGACATAACATATCGTCCTGATCCTCATCCTCTTCATCAGACTCAGAATAAACTTCTACCGATTCTCCCTCCATAATTACTTCATCTAAACAAGTCTCCTCTTCAACCACTCCCATAACAGGATCCTTCCACGACGCTTTCCCAATTCCATGGTTAGAATTATTTTTATTTACCATATCACCAAAGGACCTAGGCGACATAATTGGCATAGCAAGGTTCACGGAGGTATCCGCGCCCCAAATTTTCTGGCCAACCCTAGAAAATCCGACCTTTCCTGAATTCTCACTGCCCGCCTGCGCCAGGCCCGCACATACATCCCTTGCCTGGCACAGAATGACGTCCGCCCCGCCTCATGCGCCCTGCCTCCTATCCCCTACACCAACCCGCGGCACTCCCCCTTCCGGCTCTGCCGCCCCACCTCCTGTGCCCTGCCTCCAATCCCCTACACCAAACCGCGGCACTCCGCCTTCCAGATCTGCCGCCTCACGCTTTTTGCCAACACCACCCCCTTCCGATCCCGTCTCCCCCCTTCCACCACCCTCTTTGGCCTCCGCCTCGCACAAACCTCCTAATCCCTTCCCCTCCGCTCCCCTACCCGTATCACTCCTTCCCTCTCCCTCAATCTCCCCATCCGGCCATTCACCCATGCCAAAACCCTTGCTCCCCTTCGGATCTGCCCCTTCTTCCCAAAATCTGCTGATTAGACCGCCGACCGCCTGCCTCTCCTGCGACCGGGATCTCTCACGCGCCCTAACCCTCTCTTTTCCCTTCGTCATCGCAGCGTTAGCAGTATATAAGTATTAATTATTCACATATTTTTTTTATATTTTTAACAGAAAAAAAAGAGAGTTTTAATTCTAAAATAAGTGTTTACGTGTATTGAAAATATAACAATATATTACAAATATATGTATTTAAGTATTTAAATATTATTATTATTGGAAAACTAAATTAATATTAATAATAGGAATTTATGGGCTTTTATTTACAGCCCTAATGGTTGTAAATATCGGAACCCTTATTATTATAAATTCAAAACTTTATACTATATTATATTGTGTTAAGTTTCACAGTTCATGCTTATTATGGCATGGTTGACACATGATAAATGTTGAAATAAATAAATTAAAATATTTAATCTATTATTTTTTATATATGTAATTAGAATAAACAAGGCATGATATAATAAATTTAGGACACATCATGACCAATAACTAATCAAAAGCTTCTTAATCATATATAGATAAATTATAAAAACATTATTATAAATTTACAAGTAACTTAATTGGTCATGGTTGACCTAAATATATATAAATACTTTGAACCAACCATAATATTAAGGATTATATATTAACTAAAATCAACAATTTTTTTTTTACTGATGCATGTATAAATTAATTAATATTATATTAATTGAAAACTATATAATCTATTTTGATAAACCCTAGAATAAATATTACTAGATATTAGGCAATAGAATTCAACTTTGATTTTTTATATAAGACTATACACATGTCACTAATCTAATTCCATATAATGACATATGGAAGAGAAAAGACAATACATAATAAATTTTCTTTTATCTAAATATATAAAAACCCTTCTAGAGAAAAAGATATTCATCTATATATACTACTTCTTCCATAAAAAAAACCAACAAAAAGAAAGAGGGTGGATTTTATGAAATTTTGGTTTTTGAGGTATTGGGAGGGATAAGCTCCTCATCCGAATTTTTGAAAACTTGTGGAGAATCTAATCCGAATATTACAATTGAATTTCGATGATTTCAGGTATTGTTTGCTGTTCCTGTTTGTCGTTACCTTTGGAAAAAACTGTTTTTCCAAAAAGCAAAGATTCTCTGTTTTGTAAAAAGCTAATTTTCAGCTGTAAAAAAATATGAGGAATATAACCAAATACCTAAAATGCTGCATTTTAAAGTGAAAATGCAAACAGAAAGTGAAAAATAAGTAAACAAACACCCTCTTAATATTTTTCATTGTGTATGGTTAGGATTTCAAGATCTAATATTTCAGTTATATGAAAAGATAAACATGAGAGGGTTTTTTTTATTTATAGATTTGATCAAATTTTAAAGAATTTTATGATAAAGTTGGTACAAATGGATCCCTATCAGTATCACGAGTCCAATAGTATAATCATTTTAAAATAATTATGTCTGTTTATAACATTTTAAACTTAATCTTCCATCTTTTTGAATGAGTTTGGCTTGTTTCATTTATAGACGGATAAATATTCGATCCATAACCCGAATATTCCTAACACTTTTTTATTTGTGTTTTTATTATTTGTGAAACTTTCTAGAAATATAGAGGATTTTGTCCCAGAATGAAGTCCACATGAGAAATAAAGTCTCGTATGGATACTGGTTAAAAATTATGCCCATTATAGATATCTATTAACCAAAGTGCAAAACCGGCAGCTAGTCTATCGGTTTTAATTGTAAAGAAACCGGTAGCTAATCTACCGGTTTCAAGAATTCTTTTATAAAAAAACATAATTTCAAACATCAATTATTGATAAACTCGTTTGAAATGTTTGAAGTGACACTTAATTCAAACTGTAAAAAACATAATTTCAAACAACAATTATCGATAAACTCGTTTGGAATGTTTGAAGTGGCACTTAATTCAAACTGTAAAAAACATAATTTCAAACATCAATTATCGATAAATTCGTTTGGAATGTTTGAAGTGACACTTAACTAACAGTCAAACGAGTTTGTCGATAATTGATGTTTAGAAGGTCTAAAGTGACAGTTAATGAGTTAAATAACAGTCAAAACATTCTTTTCAAATTTTCAGTAACGTTAGGCTAAAATTGATTTTGTTTAGAAATGTTAGGTTTAAATTTATACTATTTCGTATATTAGTGCTAAATAACCATTTTAGCAAATTAAATAGTGAAGTTTAAAAATTAATGATTTGAAGTGAAATTAAAATTTGCAAAACTATAAGGACCAACTTTAAATTTTTCATCCAAAATTTTGGAAACATTACATAAGTCCACCCGATTGCGTATTTATTAGGGAAAAGTACGAAAAAAATGCATGTGGTTTGCCCACTTTGCAAATAGAGGTATGTAGTTTAAAAATTGACAATTAAAGGGCTTAAAGCATTTTTTAGCCCTTGACCTATCCAAAATTTGTACATTTGGCCCCTGACCTATTATTTGGTCATATTTGGCCCCTAACCTATCAAATTAGATAAAATTCAACCCATATTGAATGAAAAATTAACTCTGTTGGAAAATTTACGGCAATAACCAATACAAAAATGACACATGACACATAAATAAAAATAATTTTCACTGTATCGGAACACTAGAAAAGGTTTTTAGGATTTTTTTACTGTGTAAAATAGTTACTGTTGCCATCTCTAGTTGAAAATTAATTTTATTTATGTGTCATGTGTCGTTTTTGTATTGGTGACTGCTGTTAATTTTCCAATAAAGTTAATTTTCCATTCAATATGGGTTGAATTTTATCTAATTTGATAGGTCAAGGGCCAAATATGACCAAATAATAGGTCAGGGGCCAAATGCATAAATTTTGGATAGATCAAGGACCAAAAAGTGCTTTAAGCCCAATTAAAGGTCTGTGGTATGTTTTATTTACAAAACAAAGTATTATTTTTTTTTTGGTAAGAAGGGAAGAAAAAAAAACAAACAAACAAAAACCTAACCCGGGATCAGTCTAGGAAGACTGACCCCAATCCTATCCTCAAGAAGAGAAGGTAACAGAAAAGAAGGAGGAACGGAAAGGGTAGAAACACCTAACATCCCCCCATGCCCAGCAGCTGCCAAGTGATCCGCCACGCGGTTTTGCTCCCTATAAATATGGGAGAAGGTAAGAGAATCGAAGGCAGGACGAAGCCTCAAGATGGCTTTAATGAGATTCTGACTCTTAAGACAAACAGTCTGTCTATCCGAAATCCTGTTGATAGCCTCCAAATTGTCAGACTCCACCGAAAGTCTTTTAACACCCATGCGAATGGCGAGTTTAATGCCAAACAAGATCCCTCAGAGCTCCGCAGTAAAGGAGGAGCCCGTACCTAAGTTATGGGTAACCCAGCCAGCCAGGCGCCACCAGCATCCCGAAGAACTCCACCAGCAGCAATTCTGCCATTACTAAGGCAGGAGCCATCCGTATTCAACTTGACAACCCCTTCCCTGGGCTTCCTCCAACCAACTAACTGGACCTCTTTAACCGGGGAGGGGTGAACCAGGGGCTCTCCTTCAAAACTCTTTGTAATAACAGAGAGTTTTTTCGAGAAGTAAAACCGGAGGTCAGGAATAAAGACAGTCTTCTCAGCAAATAACTCTTCATTCCTCCATTTCCACATTTGGTGACAAATAATAGCGAAGAGAATAGCCCCGTGCTCCATACTGGCCAACAAATTCCCATTAACGCCTTCAGAGAACCAGTCAATATCAGAGAACCCCATAAAGGAAGGAAGGATGTGGTGAGGAATGACCCCTTCCCAAACCTTTCTACTATTCGGGCAATCCCTCAAAGCATGGCACAAGGTTTCCACATGGCCGCTGCATCTGCTACAGGCACCAGATATAGCCAAGTGCTTTCTGTGTCTATCTGCATTCGTGAGGAGCCTGTCTTTGACTCCCAGCCATAGTTACACAGTATTATAGTTACACAGTTAAGTTCTGATTACAACTAAAGACATTTTTATCTTAAAAAAAATTATTCTTACATATCAGCAAAACATATAACCCCAAAAAAATAACTTCCTAAATCGAAACAATAAATAATATAATGGAATTTTACGTTTTTTACTAATCTGACAGTTTATGAACTAAATTGATATTTAAATTCATTTTACACCGTTTCAATTTGATTTTGGGATCTGTGTTTTGTCAATATATAAATATAATTGAAAAAAATTAAAAAAAATGCTCTTATTGTCATCAATTACTTAAAAGTTTAATTTTAAATACTTTATTTTGTAAAAAAAACATACCACATACCTCTATTTACAAACTTTTAAACCACGGACCTCTATTTGCCAATAAGGCAAACCACAAACATTTTTTGTACTTTGCTCTATTTATTATAATAGAACTAGTCGAAAACCCGTGCGATGCACGGGGTATGAAACTTTTATATAATTTAGATAAATAAATAAATTGACATATTTACTTTTAAATAATTTTATATCATGCTATGGAAAAAAATTTATTTTATGTATATTTAAAATTAATATATATTTTTTAATGATAATTCAAATTAAATTAATTTTAAAAATAATTGACTACTTTTTTTTTATAGAATTTTAACTAAAGATGAATGATTTATTTATTTTTACAAAATTCAATGATTTGTATTTTTTAGAAATTTTAATACATTTTCATATTCCAAATATTCTGTGAAATAATAATAATAAAATAGCAGATTAATTAAGAAATATATTAGAATATAATAAAAAACTAAAAATTGAATTAAACTATAATTAAAATTAAATATTATATTTACGATACAAAAGAATTACAATATAGTTTAAACAAAAATTGAATTAAACTACAATTAAAATTAAATATTATATCTACGATACAAAAGAATTACAATCTATGTTAAAATGGAAGCAAGATCAATATATTATTCTATAAACTATTACAATCAATACTTTTCTAATGTTGCATATGAAGAAACTTTATCAATTCAATATGTTACATATAAAAAAATAAAATTCGTAAGAATTAGTCACAAATTCATCTTGATGATAATTATTTTGGTTGATGGAATTTCATGATCATCAAGTATTCGAATTCAATTATTCATTCTGCTACAATAACCCAATATATCTAATTGAACCAGTTTAAGATGATGATTTCTCCTATTTTCATCTCGTAATATCTCATCAAGACATTCGATCAATTTGTTCTTCATTCTTTCACTATATAGAATATCAGTCATACTCGCAGATATCACTTATTTGACTTTATTAATATTTTCTAATAATTATATATTCTTGCATTTTGTAAGTAAGAAAAACAAACAAAAGAATTGAAAAAAAATGAAGGGACGAAAAAGATAATTAGGAGAGAACCATCTTCCTCTCAGGTTTTTTTTTTTTTTTGAAAATAAGAGAGAATGTCGAGACATAAGCGTATAAAGAGGAGAGTGAAAATATTTTTGTCCATTAATTAAACATTTTATTTTTTCTTAATGAAATATTAAGTCCATAAATTAATTTTAGTTAAATAGAATTAAATCTCAATTCTAACCACTCAGTACAAAAAAAAACGTTTTATAATTAATATGTGAAATTAATTATATTAATTAGAATCATTATGCTCAACATTTGAGAATTTGAAGAGATTCAAATAATAATATTTTCTTAATTAATATTTTTCAATAATTTGTCCTATGATCATATTTTATTTTCATCTGTTAAAAACTCTTGAAATACTAACAATTTTGTACGAACCATAATATAATAGTTAAAAATTATATATGTCAAACCCGACCTAAAATAAGATCAGATAAGACGGTGAGACATTACCACTGACTTATTATATAAACCAGTAGCAGTATCTCTCAAATAAGGAGAAAAATCAGGCAAAAACCAAATTCTAATGTTAAGCTCAAATGACCAACATATGTCATTTCCAGCATAACTTTTTCATACGGAGTCCGATTAAGACGATTCAAAAACCCCTGGAAACGTAAGATAATAATAAAGAACTTTCATTTAGGACTCCATGACAGACTCGGCCTATATCTGGTCGAAAAATGCATCATAAGATTCAAGTACGAATCTGATTTTCCAGCATCACCTATATAGACAAGTTATGACTTACTCATAACCCATATCACAGTATTCCACAAATTCTCAACTTCAGCTAATTATATATATATATCTACATGTAGACAGTACAAACCAAACAAAAGGACACTGCCAAAAACAAGTTCTTCAAGTGTCCGTATACTATCCACATATATGTACATGAACAAAATGGATGCAATACCCTAGAGACGACTTGCACCTCGTAGCTGTAACCGAACCTCGCCCTAGGATCGAGTACCCCTCTCGGTACCTTGCACTTCTTCGCCTAAAACAAAACATTAAAAACATTTGGAAAACATGAGACAAAAATCTCAATAAGAAACTATCAGCTATAGAAATCAACTTTACTTAACATAACTACTTATATATACATTTATAAATGATTTAATCAAAACCTTGTAAAATATACTCAAAACTAAAGTTCATAATAGGATCAATGTATTAAACCAAAAACCCAAAATATATAATCTTGTATCCATTCTTGAGTTCATCCCCTGATAATTCAAATCACAATTCAAAACATGTACGAGACGTCTCTTAACATTGCCTATCCCATATGGTCTTACCCAACACTTCACTGCCATACCCAATAGGTCTTCAGACTGTGTACACAGGCCATATTTCTCACTAAATATGGTCTTTGAAAATTAAATCCACCATACCGGACTACTCTCAATGGATACCAAACATTTAATTCCATATATAGATATAGATTGAAACCAAAAATATATATGTATATATGTATATACTTCACTTGATCATAATCAAGCTCACACGTGTTCATTTCTCCAAAATATCAATCCTTAATCAAATAAAATTCCAAAATTAATCAACCAACGAAACCTCAAATCAATATAACCCAATAAAATCTGTAATTCACATATAAACATAGTCAATAGTTCATTTGAACTATAATTTCACAATAAAAAGCAAGATCGTGTACCTCAATTTTAGAAAATTTCTGCATAACCTTAAAATATCAATTTCTCGAAATTCTTTGATTATATATATATCTGTATACATAAAACTCAAAATATAGTTGATAGTTACTTACCTTAGCTATGAATTGAAGAAAACAACTCGTTCAATTCGCCTCTAAATCCTGTCTAAGACGTTTTCCCTCCAAACGCTTCCGAAACTCAAAAACTCTTCGGTTAGGATTTAGATCTATGTCTAAGGATGCTATAGTTTAAATTTCAAGTGATTTGGACGGTCGAATCTCCGCAAATCAAAGAAACGGTGGAGAAATGGCCGAAGAACGGTGAAGAACGGATAAAAGCAGAAAAAAAAACACAGAAAAGAAAAAGAAAGAGAAAGAGATGCTCGACACATTCTGGATTTGGGATTTATATCCCAAATTTGGCAAATATCCATTTTGGTCCTTCATCTTTATATAATCTTTTAAAACTTACCCTAAACTTTTAATTTACACCTAAACCCATCGAATTAACTCCAAATTTTTCCTATAACACCAAATAAAAATCACATACCCCATAATTATCATATATATTAATATCTAGATATAAATTCTAGAAATTTAGACACGGACGTGACAATATAAGCCAATATTGCAAAAACAATTATCTCAATATCCATAATTAATGTACATTTTTAGGATTTTGAGCATCAAAATTTATTTTTATTTACCTTGATTTTGAATTCGTATCTAGCATAATCCACATTCTTCAAGAATAAACATCAAGCGTATTAGACGCTTACAATCTCATTGTCTAGAAAATTGGGAAAAAATAACTTCTTGATAATAATAATAATAATAATAATAATAATAATAATAATATAACATAATTTATATTGAAATAAACTTCATTGTAAGTATAATATTCCAATATCTCTTTAATATTTTATTTAATATGTGTCAAACTTCAATGAACAACCTATCGTGTGAAACTTTATATCTATTTGTACCAAAATGTATAAAAATAAAAAATACAATCCATATCAATTAGCTAAACTCAAACTAAAAAAATGAGTGGATTTCAACATGTTCCGAATTAGAAAAATTAATCTAACTTCAATTAAAACTAAAAATTGAGTTCATAAAAAGCCGAAAATCTAAATTTTAGTTGGAGTTAACAATCAAAACGATAACACCTAGGAACATATACTAAAAAAGAATGCAAATATACAAAATATTTATTTTAGTCATTTTGAGAATAAAAATAACTACAACATATGAAAAAAATCGAATAATTACCTTGAGAAATATAAGAATTTCTTGTAATTTTTGACACTTTTGTGTTTTCCGGTTTTAGTTGTTCATACATCTTCTATTTCTGTCGGATTTCTTCAATTGAAGCTATCAGTTTGGAAAAAAAAGACAAATAGAAAAGAAAACATGGATAAGATAGCGAGAGGTATAGAACCTGGGTAACAACAGAAATGAATCTGAAAGATGAAACTATAACAACTATTGTTTAATAAAAATAAAACAACAACATAATTGAGAACAAAATAACTACAACATATGAAAAAAATCAAATATTTATCTTCAGAAATATAATACTATCTATCGTGACCAATGAATATAATGGTGGAATACTATCTATCATGCTTTATATAGAAGTTTATTTGTGACTTTTGGATTTTCTTTGCTTTTTGTTTTTTCATCTTCCCGTAACTCTTGCTTTCTTTTATTATTTTAATTAATAGGCTAGTAATTATTTAATATATTATAAATATAAATTTGTTATTTTTAATTAATTAAATATTTATTTTTAATTAATTAAATATTTTTAATCTGATTTTTTACTACATTGACAACTCATCAAAAAGATCTCTAAAACACTTCTTCTCATTTCTCTCTGCTTCCGTAATTATATATAATATAGATTCTTGAAACCGATAGACTAGCTACTGGTTTCAATTAAAAATAATAATTTATTTTTTAATTATGAAACCGGTAAATTAACTACCAGTTTTTTTTACCATTAAAATCGGTATCTACCGATTTCGCACTTTGGTTAATAGAATCTTACATTGGGTATAATTTTTAACCAGGATTCATATGAGACTTTATTTCCCATGTGAATTCCATTCTAGGGCAAAATCCCAAATATAGGATGTTGTTGTTCTTTTCTTATTGTATTAAAAAAAATTATAATTCTATTTTTAATGTTTTGATAATTTGATGTGTTTATTAAGTAGTAATATATGTTGAAACTTGTGTTTTTTTTCTTGTTTTCATTTATTGTAATCTAGTAATATATAAAAGAATGATATGTGATTAAATAAATTTTGACCAGTCATTCTAAATTTAAGGGGGCGTTTGGTTCGCACGGGGGTAACGGAATCAAGAAAGGGAAACAAGGAGAAAGAAATGGAATGACCCTGAATTCTCTTCTCTGTTTGTTTCAGTTCCACAAAGGGAATGATATACCCATGATTCCCTTTGTGGCTGTTTGGTTCGAATGAGGCAATAAACTAGAGATGTATTTTTAACATTAATTTTTATAATACATATGTCTTTTTTTTTGAATAAAAAAACAATGCATTAATGAGCCAAATCATGGCAAAATTGTAACAATGAAACAGAAACATAACTCGGTAATAAATTAAAAAAAGAAGGGCAAGTGGATAAACGAGAAGACTGTGCTAACACATGTGCCATCCCATTCGCTTGCCGCCGTATCCATTTGACTGAGTAAGAGTCATTTGATGTTAGAATCGATCGTATTTGAATAATTCTATCCCCAAATTCGGAATCATCAACATAACTAGAGTTTATTGCATCAATCACTTGTTTAGCATCAGATTCGAAAACCACATTCCTTCTTCCAACAGCTTCTAGCCATTGCATAGCCTGTAATAGTGCTTCAGCCTCACATTCTCGAGTTGTTGGACAACATAACAAACCCGCACATCTTCCCATTACAAACTGTCCATTTGCATCTCTTACTGCTGCTCCCATCCCTGCACGACCATCAGCGTTAAAGCATGCGACATCAACACAACACGAGAGAAATTCTTCCGATGGCGGGTGCCAAGCCGTGCAAGTAGTGAATGAATTATTTCCTGCTACTGTATTTCCAATCCGTTGTTCTTCTGTACCAGTCCGATTCCTCAAGGCATTTGCTTCTGACCAATCATTAAGTACTGTGCAAGCTTGAGCCACTATCTGATCTGTTGTGCGAATCTCATACTGCCAAAGACGGGTATTCCTAACCTGCCATAAACTCCAGAGGTGCATCAAAAATGTTTTCACAATTTGTTCTGGTGCTGCTCTAATCATATTATGAAACCATGCTGTCAGATTCTCAGCCACTGTTGCCTCCGCATTAATTCGTTCCAGCATCCCCGCCTTCTGCCATACTCTTATAGCTCCTGCACATTCAATAAAAAGATGCCATCCATCCTCCCAAGGTTCGTTACATATCACACAAGTACTACATACCTGTAACCCACGAAATAGAAGATTCACACGCATTGGGAGACAATTTCGTGCTAGTTGCCAACCAAAATATCGGACCTTTTGTGGAATTTTAGCATACCACAATTTTTTCCAAACTCCCTGAACATGAAATCTTTCACATGCTTCCAAAGTTGTAGCCAACCTGTAAGCACTTTTGACTGTGTAACGTCCCGTAGAATGGAATTTTCATATTAACCGATCCTCACTACTCAAAGTACCAACAGACAGTTTATGAATTTCTATAATATCTCTATGCTCGAAAACTTCCTCCAATAACTCTTCATTCCAATCTCTGGAATTATGGATAAACAAATCACTAACTTTCAAATACTCCAGCCCATCCACTATAGGGGTTCGTATATAGCCATCCTCCTCACTACGCAACCATCTCTCACTCCACACATTTATTGATTGACCGTTTCCAATTTTCCATCTGATTCCTTCTCTAATGATTAGTTGAGAACTCCAGATACTTCGCCATATAAAACTTGGTGAATGCCCCAATGAGGCTCCCATAAAATCCCCTTTTGGATAATATTTAGCTTTGAAAACTTTGCTAACAAGCGAAGATGGATTGGTTAATAACCGCCATCCCTGTTTTCCCAACATAGCAAGATTAAAGGCTGTGAAATTTCGGAAACTCAGTCCTCCCATCAATTTTGGAGCACATAATTTGTCCTATGCCATCCAATTCAATCCTCTCTTACCTGACTTTTTATTACCCCACCAAAACGAATTTAGCATTCGTTGTAATTCCTCAGTCGTCGATATAGGAAGCAAGAATACACTCATGAAATAGATTGGGATAGCTTGTCCTGCTGCTCGAATAAGTGTAGCCTTACCAGCTTTTGATATTCCTTTCCCTCTCCAGCGCTGTAGTCGCTGCCATAATCTGTCTCTAAAGTGTGCAAAGATTGCTCGCTTCGTTCTGCCCACCAATGATGGAAGGCCCAAATACCTTCCTGTATTCAACGGACTAGTAATTCCCAAAATGCTTGAAATTCCCATAGCCAGGTCATTTGCCACATTTCTACTGAACATGATTCCAGATTTTTGACAGTTTATAGCTTGTCCCGAAGCTAATTCATATGATCTGAGTAATTTTTTTAACACTCTAATTTCAGATATGGTAGCCTGGCAAAATAAAAATGCATCATCAGCAAAGAGCAAATGTGAAATCGCAGGCGCCCCTCGCTTAACTCGACATCCATGCAATAACCCTCTATTCTCAGCTACCACCAATAATGATGCCAACCCTTCAACACAAAGCAAAAATAAATATGGTGATAGTGGATCACCTTGGCGGAGTCCTCTTTTCGGGCAAATAGGACCAACCAACTGATCATTTACTCTAACCATATATTGCACAGAAGATACACAATGCATTATCAAGTTCATCCATTTATCTGCAAAACCCAACTTTAGCATCACTTCTCTTAGATAATTCCAATCCACCCTGTCATATGCTTTACTCATATCAACCTTTAGTGCCATATTACCTACTTTCTTAGCAACGTTATTGTTAATGCTATAAGTTCAAATGCGATCAAAACATTGTCATGAATAAACCTCCCTTTAATAAAAGCAGATTGATTTTCCGAGATAATCCCAGGCAGAAGCATCTTCAATCTATTTGCTAAGACTTTGGAGAAAATTCTGAGTATAACATTACACAGTGCTATTGGACGAAGTTCAGTCATAATAACAGGATTCTCACACTTTGGAATAAGAGTAATGATAGTATTATTAAGCTCAGAGGGGAACATACCTTGATCGAACCATGTTGACCCAGCAGTAAAGATATCATCTCCAATTATGTCCCAAAATTTTTGATAAAATCCTGGATTAAATCCGTCGGGTCCTGGAGCCTTATCAGGATGCATATCAAATAAAGCTCTCTTGAACTCATGTTTTGAAAGTGGTCGCAGTAATTGCTCATTGTCCCGACCAGTAATGCGTGGTTGCATTAAATCTACCACTTCATTCCATTCACTATTACTGTTAGAGAAAACCGATTCAAAATATTGTATTGCAATCTGCCCCATCCCATCCTTATCATCAACCCATTCTCCTGCATTATTTCTGAGCCCTGTTAAGCAGTTTTGCTTCCGCCTTCCATTAGCGAAAGAGTGATAAAAACGAGTATTTAGATCTCCCTCCTGAAGCCATAAGACTTTTGCTCTCTGTTTCCAGTGGTCTTCCTCTTGAACCATAATTCTCACATACTCAGCTCGGGTCGACTCATACTCATCACTATTATTTGAACCTCCCAGTTCACGTAGTTGTATTAACTTTTCTTTTAATTGTTGAATTTTCTGACGAAAATTGACATCACTCCTTCTGCTCCATCTCATAAGCACATCTGCCACATGTGCTAACCGCGAACTCAGTACTATTCGCCTATCAGATCCCCATGCCTCCTTAATCACATTCCAAACCTCTTCATCCCTTAGCCATCGTTGCTCGAATCTGAACTGTTTTTGCCTCGGACCAGCTGAATCGGTTGACGTATGCAAGATTATTGGAGAATGATCTGAAGTGGGAGCAATATAATTAACACAAAAATTGCCAGGAAAACGCCTCCCCCACGCTTCTGTACAAAGGCTTCGATCTAGCTTCTCTTGAACTTCATTTGGTTTACCTCTGTGCCGTACCCATGTATACGGATACCCTTGTAACGGAATATTAGTGAGACCACAATCAATCAGTGTATCTCTAAATCCCTTATAACACCACTCAGGGTGCTCATTTATTCCTTTTTTTTATCACTGTGAACAAGCAGATCATTAAAATCTCCCAAAATAGACCATGGGAGAGAAGAGGCGGCAGCAAGGCTCCTTAGTAAATCCCAAGAAGTCCTTCGTCTAGCTCTCTCCGGATACCCATAGAAACTAGTGAGGCGCCAATCTCCATCCCTAGGGTCATTTACAGTCAAATCAATGTGATTTGATGAAAATGACCTTAAGTAGCACATACTGGCCTTCCTCCAAAAAGCACATATACCTCCACTCCTTCCAATCCTATCAACAACAAAACAACTTTCAAAACCAATGCGTACCTTAATAGCTTCAATGCGAGATTGACAAACCAGAGTTTCATACAAGAAAATAATATCAGGCCTATGAGCTTTGATGAGCTCACATAGAATGGGAACTGCCCTAGTGTTGCCCAGACCTTGGCAGTTCCAACTATATTAATAAATTAATCACATGTAAAATATAAGAATGAAAATCAATTTATTCCACTATTAAAATCAAAAGACAATGAAACTGAAAAAACAGAAATAAAATAAATGAAAGAAAATGCATAAATATTCTATTTTTAAAATAAAATAATTAAAAATAAATACCAAAACCGAATAATATGATAAAAGAAAAATATTTATCAAAA
This sequence comes from Euphorbia lathyris, assembly GCF_963576675.1. NCBI lineage: Eukaryota > Viridiplantae > Streptophyta > Magnoliopsida > Malpighiales > Euphorbiaceae > Euphorbia > Euphorbia lathyris. Next base: position 72,198,268 of record NC_088913.1, read on the forward strand.
TTATTTTTCAGGATAAAAAATAAAAACAAATAAGTATAGGGATCAAAAGTGAGATTAGTCTAGGGATAAAAATATAAATAAATAAATATAAGGATCAAAATAAAAATAAAAAAGTAAAAATTAGTCAAAAATATTTTTTGAGAATAAATAAATAAATAATATATAAGTATAAGGACCAAAAGTGAAATTAATCCAATGATTAAAAAGTATAAATAAATAAATATATGGACCAAAATAAAAATTAAAAACAAAATAGAGACTAAAATGAAATTTTATAAGGAGAGTAGATGTTTAAATTAGTGAGAGAGATGGAATGGGAATGGAAAACCTTAGAGGGTTGGGGGAATAAGATTAGAGGAGTTATTAGAGGTAAATCCGAAACTAAAGGAGGGTAAAGAAAATGATTGAATTGATAAAACAAAAACTCACAAAAGGAATGAAACCGCTTTATTCCCTTATCCTTTCCTGAAACCCCAAAACAAACAGTCCCTAAATGTATTAGAGTTTTATGGTAGAAGTTAAATTTAAATAAAAAATTTATAATTTTAAATTTAAGGGGTAATTCGCCCAAATAACGTACACCTTGAGATTCACTTGACATGGAATTTGAAAAAGAAAAATTAAAAGTTAACAAAAAAAAAAAAACCATGGACTTCCTAATAATTTAAAAAATAAAAATAACAGTCAGTACAATAAATAAATATTTAAAAAATAATAAATTATTTACTCGGATTGAAATAGAATAACTATAATTAATTGGAGGTACAATATATGATTGATACAATTAATAAAAAGTCAACTACCGTTACACAATGAAACAAAAGAAATTGTTGGGATTTCAGCATCAAAATTCAAAGCAATGAAAATATTGAACTAACTAAGGGCAGGTGTTATGTGTAAATCGTATCCTTTGTGTTGTGACAGTCAATTATTTAATTCAAGAGCCTACCCCCCTTCCCTATTATATATCACTATAAATATTAGAGAATCTATTTCAATATCAAAATACGGTTAAGGTGCAAAAATACTCCTAATGTTTTGGGTCAGGATCAATTTTACTCCTAACGTCTAAAATGATGCAATTTTACTTCTAAAGTTGGAAGCCAAGAGCAATTTTACCCATAACGTTAATAAATTGGGTCAATTTGAGAAATAATTCATCAAACTGTTTTCTTGGTCATGAATCTTGTTATGTACACTTCATACGTGTGTCATTTTATCAGTAACAAATCACAAACATTCGTTGGGATGTGAAAAAAAAAATATACTGTCTTTTTGTACGGATTAGACAAAAAAAAATGCAAAAAATCCACCGAATTTATAAATATTAATCTAAAATTCTATTATTAAATTATAAAAAACATGAAATCCTTTTTTTAGAACGAATTATTATATAATTGGTGCATAATAATGAACAAAAATATCTGTGTTTTATAATAGTGTCTGAATTGACCCAATTTATTAACGGTAGGGGTAAAATTGCTCTTGGCTTCCAACGTTAGGGGTAAAATTGCACCATTTTAGACGTTAAGGGTAAAATTGCTTCTGGCCCATAACGTTAGGGGTATTTTTGCACCTTAACCCATCAAAATACAAAATAAAATTTAATCTGTGATAAGGCTTTTTCGGTAAAAAAAAATGTTGGTTTAATTTTCATGTCACGTGATGGTCCAATTGGTATTACATTATCGGATCTGCATCCAGAGTTATTAGCGATTCTTCATTCATTATATATGATTCATGATTGTAGTTATCATGCTATTTTGATTGCATCTGATTCAATCTCAATTATCCAACTTTTAAAAGGTGATTTGGTTTTGTCAAATTGGCTGTGTTATTTTAGAAGATATTATTGAGATGGATGGTTGCTTTGAATCAATTGGGTTTATACATGAAAGACGTCAAGCGAACACTGATGCTCATAATTTAATGGGATGTTTGTTAGAGGGGATATATGAGGTCATATAAAGATAAAAAAAACGAGATAACTTATCCCGTGTTTGTTTGAGAGATAGAAGGAAAACACGGGAGGGATAAGCCTTTTATCCCACTAAAGTTATACCTAGAGAATGGTGGTATAAGACATGAGGATAACTTATTTAGATGGAAAAATCTAATTTGTCCCTTAAATTTTATTATTTATTCTATTTGTTGTGTTTTGAAAATTTAATAAAACGTTCTAAATATTTTTCAAATTAATTTTAATTTTCGAACTTCTAAAAACTTAAGTTTGTCCATATATTATTGTAATATCGATTTGGAATGAAATTAATCGAATTTAATCTTATCATCTTATATATATTAGTTATTTCATTTTTTATATTTTAAAATTTTAATACAGTATTTCAAGTATTTCTCAAGTTAGGATGATAGATTAAATTTAATTAATTTTATTTCATATTAATACTCTAACAATACACGTATCTATTTAAATTTGGATAAGGGTAATATAGTAAAATGAATCATTTTATTCTATTCATATCGTACGTACTAAACATGAGATAATAAATCATTGTATCTTATTTTTATCCGTATCCCAATCTGATAACAACCCAAATTATTCTTGAATAAGGAATAAGGGAAAATAAATAGAAATAATGGCAAACCATTATTCCTTCTAAAAGAGATATTTATGCATGATTAATGTGGAATTAATGATAATTAATGCAGGGGCGAATATGCAAATAATGAGGAAAAGGAAGGAGTCTCTAGCATTATGCCACGCCACGTGGACCATGGCGAGATACGCCATAACGAGATACGCCCGATAAGAGCGAGTGGCGGAGACCCGCCATAGCTCTCAAGGAGAGCGTACATACGCCTTGACGGATCAAAGAATATTATCCCAAGGACCAAAAGGGATATTCACCTTGAGAACGCCGCAAGGAGAACCGGATGGCGGATCTCCATGGTTCAGCTCAGTGAGATCCGCTGGTGAACCTATGAGGCGAATCTCCTCTTTCACCTGATTCATCACAGTAACGGCTAACCGCCGACTCGGCCATAAAGACCATTAATGAGCTATCAATTAGCTAACCGCCAGGTTAAAGATAACCTGTAACCGCCATTAATGGAGCATTAATGGAGACCTTCTAGTTGCTGAAGGTTATTACTTCCTAGCTATATATAGCTACATCCCTAGGCTATCAAGGTACACATTCTCACAACCTTTGTCAATTCAGTTTGCTCTCTTGTTCCTCTATACTGACTTTGGCATCGAAGTGTCCCCGGCCGATCCCAACGGCGCCTCACAGGGAAGGGCTCCGATCAAGGATTTTTCCCCAAGTTATCAATTGGTGCGGTGAGCTTGGATCTCTAACAGACAGAAGATCACAAAATCTCGATTGTATAGAGTTTCACAAAGAACAAAACAATGAAGTCAACGGAATAGGAATCACAATCTCAAACCTTGGCTCAGTCAGTACAAATAAATCTATCCAAAGATAGGGTTCTCTATATATTGGTGAGAAAGAGTTTTCTACATCAAATCTGGAATTTTATGATAAATCAGATAAGTTTCCTCCCGTTTCTTATTCCATTTTTAATTGAGATCCCTCACCCTTATAAAGTGCTATGAATATCATTATATGTTATTATGATAAATCTAATAAATTGTGAAAGATAAAGTCATAGACACAAATCTTTCATTAAATCTTGCATGCTCAATATGCCTTATATTTCTATGCATGACAAGTGTAACATGCCATTATCATTGAATTAGTACAAGATGCATGTATAAGATCCGTAATCTTGAAATTTTATAAAAAATTCATCCATTCAAGGTGATTTTATCACTTAATATTAAGATATCATAAAAGGCTCGTGTAATTACAGATGTTTTAGGTCTGACCAGTCTTTTGGATGAACATGCATATAACTATTAGAAGAAATTACAAAAAAATCATATTTGGTTTTTCCTTGTACAATTCACCATCTATATATGGCTTTTCTCCTATATAGTACTTTTAATATCAAAAATTCATATTTTTGAATATTGTTTTGTCAAACAGTTATTTCATTCCCTTTTTTTACAAGGATGTGTCTATTCATATAAAAACTGTTTATTTGACATTGTTAGAATTTTTGTTACCAACACAAGAGACTTGAAAATATTGAGTCTATTTGTAATTATCCTGTAATTGTCCCTAACTATTAAGGCCATTATGGGTTGATGAATTACCAAATTGGATAAACAAAACTTTCATGTCCTGAGCTAACTACAAAATAGTGCAAGTGTCGGTTTCGGACCAGAACATTAATTTATGCAAAATTCTTAGGATATACATGAGAATTCCTTAAAGATTGGAGGATTGTATGTGAAGGTAGGTAAGAGTGAATTTTGAGTAATTTTCCTTACACTCCAAATTGGAGGAGAATCATGGTACATGTATTTTTCTTCCAAAATTACCATTTCTCTTTTATTTTATTCATACAAATGAAATGATATAAGAGTAATTTTATATATAACTATATTATTAAATCATCACTTACCTTTCTTTAATTACACCTCATTCAAATGAGGCTTTAATGATCTCTGAATGCCATTAATGTATGGATGCACAATATTAATTGCAAGTAAATAGCAACTATATAAGATATCTTACCCAATATAGAATGTCATAACTTTTATGACGTTTAAAATAAATATGTTATCTTGGATATTAATGCGCATTGAAATACAAAAGGACATTATTCTTAAACCATTCTCATTATGGTTATTTATTAAGAATTCATTATGATATTCATGTGCAGTAGCAATCTTTATGGTTATGACCGTTATACGTGATATTATTATTAAAACAAGCACGATTAAAATTCTATTATGAATTTGTTTGACATATAATATTTACTCGGTTTTATCCTTTGACTAAGTTCATTCTAGAGTCAGGGACCAACGCAAAGGAATTATTAAGTTGATTCCAAGATGAATTAAAAATTCCATAAAGAGAATTGCATCATACATGATATTTGCCAACAAGGCCAATGCAAACATTCTTTTGCTATGAAGTATGTTCCATGGATCAAGCCATTGATCCCCCAAGGTAAGTGAATATAACTTTTATGCCTTACCACAATCTTTTAATAATGGACAGAGTATGCCCCACTTCTGGAGTTCTTTCAGTGCTAACCCACAGGTACAAGGGAGTTGCTAATACTACAACCAGTGCAAACACTGATATGAAAAATAAAGCTCAATCCAAAGAAGTGTATATGCAAAGTCACTTCAGAAAAATTCCTTGACTATGTCATTAGCAAAAAAAAGGTGAAAAGAGCACCTAAATAAAAGCCATGCGAGGAAAAAGGTGAAAAGAGCGCCTAAATGAAAGCCCCACTATGGGTGAGAAAGATCCAGAGGTTGAACGGGGCGGATCATCATACTAGAAAGATTGTCAACAAGCATATCAAGGTATAAAACAATTCCTAGCAGAACCACCCTTGATGAGCAGACCAATCTGAAGGGGAGACATGCATTTGTATCAATATGTCATGGATAAAGCTATATGCACCGTGGTTATTCAAGAAGAAAAAGGTCAGCAGTTCTCCATCTATTATGTTAGCAAAATGTTGAAGGATGCGGAGACAAGATATTCGAAGCTAGATAAAATGGCTCCCACGGTTGTGACAACATCCATCCGCGTTAAACCATAGCTCCAAGCATAACCTCAACATGATCGATATCAAGATCAAGAGCCGGATTTACCATCACGATTCAACATTGAACACACAGATGATGAGATTGAAAGACGAGGGCATACCGCTCTATATAGACAAGAGAACAATGCAGAAAGGTACGCCATTAAGTTAACATGAATTCGCCATTCACAGCACGGATCCTGGGGTACGAAGCGGACAGAATGTTTAAAGCTTCCAACTTGCCACAATATAAAAGAAAAGAATCAATATAAGCGGGACATTACATATCCCGAACCCAAAGGAGGGGAGCATGTAACCGTTGGAAGAAACACCAAAGCGTACTACAGGTTGGCCACCACACTGAAGCTTGTTGGGAGCTGGCAAACTAGATAGCTTTGTCCAGAATAACAAATAACAAGACGACAAGCAGAAGACATATCCCAAAAAGAAATTTAAAAGTGTCATTAATGTCATAGCAGATGGACCAGTGTATCAGCCACCCGTGGAAAAAGCAAAAATATCCGCTCTGGATAAAACATCCCTCCATTGCTCCTTTTACAGAAACAGGTCCAGTAATCTCTCCACATGCAGATGCATTGGTAGTAACAATGGCGATTCAAGGATGGGAGATAAAATAAAGCGAGTAAAGACACGGGCAGTTCTCGTAATGTCATCACCAAAGGTGCATTTGCCAAACTAAAGGTTGATCCGATCCAAATAGAAACAACCATTGTTGACATCATTGGAGTGACGGGTCACACTATCCAGACCAAGGGCCAGAGGTTGCAGCCCTAATTTCCATCCGTCGTCTGACAATGTACATTCCCACCAGCAAAGGAGGAGTAATGATTAGCGGGAACCAAAAGGTGGCTAAAGAGACTTATACTCGGTGTCACTATCAATCCGCCCACAATCCAAAGAGGACAAAGGTGAGAAATATTAACTTGTCACTACAGCTTTGGGCGACACAGAAACGCTCCTTATTGCTGATGGAAAGCGGGTGCGGATCGCCAAAGGATTAAAACTTGAGATAAAAAATGATGTTAAAAAAGTTCTCATTGAGTCTGAAAGCGTATTTACATGGGAGAATGAGATCCCCACAGGAGTAAGCCCAAATGTGATTACTCATAAGTTAAACATCATTGAGGATGCGGTTCTAGTTGCTCAGAAAAGACGGAACCATGGGCCTAAAAATCAGTATTTTTACATATTCTTATATATGCATTAAACTGTTATAGTATCCTATATTTTATAATTTATTCTTTCTCGCCATACTTCTTATATTCATTTGCCTAGCTTTTAGTGCTGATATACGCCCAGTGGCTGGCGAATGAAAAGTTCCACAGATGGATCAATTACCTCAAAGATAGGACAATTGATCCCATCACGGGTGGATCCCCTTTCCATAAAGATAAGAAGCACAGACCCTCAAGAGCTTTCAAATGAGCTCAACTCTCTCCTCAAAGACAGGAAAAGGATTGACCACCATCAAAAGCGGGTTAAAATCGTCTCAAACATGAGATCATTACACCCTCAACTTTCTCCTCAAAGATAGGAGAACACTCTCATGGACGGATCCATCTTTAGATGATCACCATTCGAGAAAGAGTTAAAATATTCCTTGGACGCAAGGACTTTACACTCTCTCACTCCCTTCCCAAAGAAGGGTTCACAAGTCCTACGGGCGGATCGCTTCACCTCAAAGATAGGTAGCAAGTTGATCCCTTAGGCAGCTTTACTTCCTCTAGAAGGAATAGAACAGCTTCAAACCTTCACAAAGGTTCACACATTGGGGTACGGCTGGCCACCTACCCTAAACAATCGGAGAAATCCTAAACCAGATTCTAGAAAATTACTTGCTAAAAGATATAATGCATTAGTAAAAATAGTTCTGGAAAGCAAAGGGTTCATCCAAATAATGAAGCCTCGTCTTCATCTCCAAATAATGAAGCCTCGTCTTCATCTCCAAATCATGAAGCCTCATCTTCATCTCCAAGTAATGAAGCCTCGTCTTCATCTCCAAATAATGAAGCCTCGTCTTCATCTCCAAATAATGAAGCCTCGTCTTCATCTCCAAATAATAAAGCCTCGTCTTCATCTCCAAATAATGAAGCCTCGTCTTCATCTCCAAATCATGAAGCCTCGTCTTCATCTCCAAGTAATGAAGCCTCGTCTTTATCTCCAAGTAATGAAGCCTCGTCTTCATCTCCAAGTAATGAAGCCTCGTCTTCATCTCCAAGTAATGAAGCCTCGTCTTCATCTCCAAACAATGAGTTCATCAAATTCATGAAGCATCGTCTTCATCCAATTCATGAAGCATCGTCTTCATCCAATTCATGAAGCCTCGTCTTCATCCAATTAATGAAGTCTCGTCTTTATCCAAACAATGAAGTCTCGTCTTCATCAAAGTAATGAATCCTCATCTTCATCATAGAAATAACAAAGTTTCGCCTCCACAAAATGCACAAAAGTCCCTAAATGGCTGATCATTCTTACTGATCCCTAAGTGCGGGTCATTCTCCTCAATATGGCAGAACTGAACAAAAGAAGTCCCTAAGGCGAATCATAATCCTATGTCGTAGGAACAAATAGTCCCATAAAGGGTGGGTTATTCCCTTTCTAAAGGAAATATAACTCTCAAGAAGCCCCTAGAGGATAACAATGGATACGATTGGCCACCTATCCACAAGGAATCAAAAGTGCATCATATCCATATATGATCCCACATAGGGCGGATCTTGTTCATAAGATCCCGCATAAGCAAGCCCTAAAAGGCGCATCATTTCCATATATGATCCCCCATCTAGGGCGGGTCCACTTTCTTCCAAGATAGAAAAATAAAACACCATTTAGACACCCCTAAAGAGCTTTTTATACCTTTAGGGGGGGCTTCTGATAACAACCCAAATTATTCTTGAATAAGGAATAAGGGAAAATAAATAGAAATAATGGCAAACCATTATTCCTTCTAAAAGAGATATTTATGCATGATTAATGTGGAATTAATGATAATTAATGCAGGGGCGAATATGCAAATAATGAGGAAAAGGAAGGAGTCTCTAGCATTATGCCACGCCACGTGGACCATGGCGAGATACGCCATAACGAGATACGCCCGATAAGAGCGAGTGGCGGAGACCCGCCATAGCTCTCAAGGAGAGCGTACATACGCCTTGACGGATCAAAGAATATTATCCCAAGGACCAAAAGGGATATTCACCTTGAGAACGCCGCAAGGAGAACCGGATGGCGGATCTCCATGGTTCAGCTTAGTGAGATCCGCTGGTGAACCTATGAGGCGAATCTCCTTTTTCACCTGATTCATCACAGTAACGGCTAACCGCCGACTCGGCCATAAAGACCATTAATGAGCTATCAATTAGCTAACCGCCAGGTTAAAGATAACCTGTAACCGCCATTAATGGAGCATTAATGGAGACCTTCTAGTTGCTGAAGGTTATTACTTCCTAGCTATATATAGCCTACATCCCTAGGCTATCAAGTTACACATTCTCACAACCTTTGTCAATTCAGTTTGCTCTCTTGTTCCTCTATACTGACTTTGGCATCGGAGTGTCCCCGGCCGATCCCAACGGCGCCTCACAGGGAAGGGCTCCGATCAAGGATTTTTCCCCAAGTTATCACAATCTTTTATCCTTATTTCTATCTCAATCTTTATCAATATTTCTATCCTCATAAAATACTAAACGTCCCCTAACTATTTGAACACGTTCTCTTTCATACGTAAAAATTTGTTATTGAAAGAAAAACAACCATGAAAAACGGCATTGAACTCAAATGGGGGAGACAATCTGTTGTCTCCATTTCAGTGTCCCCTTCCATGTCTCTCTCACAAAAAGTAGCTCATTTTAATCATATAGGTCCCCTTGGCTCATAAAATATATTATTTTAATTAAAAGATACCACTTTTTGTAAGAGTGACATGGAAGGGGATACCGAGATGGGGACAACAGATTTTCTCCTCTCAAATGGTAAGTATCTATCATTGATCATTAAAATAAAAAATCGTCCAAACGTGTCAAACCTTGGAAGCTATTTATTGTTGTCGACGACTTGTGGTCCATTTTTTTTTCCCCTCTTTAAGTTGTTTGTTTTTATGTATTACATTACATATTCCACAAATAAATTGATTGATAGCTCATAATAATGAAAACCAATCTTTATAAACAATTCCGGAAATCACATTCTAGAACAATTTAGGATAATAATGAAGATGATGCAAATCTCTTAATATTCTACAAAATTATTGTAGATGTACATTTAAATACTTGAAATGAATGATTAATTTGTTCAAAATTTTTGTAATGGTTGCTATTCCATGAAATAATTTTTTTTTATTTTATTCAAATAAAAACATAGGATCCCATAGATATACTCGCCATATTTTGTAAATATTTTATAAACTAATATCAAATACATATATACGATTTATTTAATATATTTTATTTAAAAAAATAAACATAAAATTATGTAACATCTGATGATGATTAAACAATCAACAAATAAAAAACATAGATGGAAAGTAAATCAATTTGTCTTATTATACGAAGAAGAATAGAGATTAACAGACCAATCTAATGAATCGAGTGAAAATTGTGGAATAGGAATTTCCAATTTATAAGTTTGAATTAAATAGGAAGTTTCATAATCCTAATTCGAAATTGAAATTTTATTATAATAGAAGATTAGGAATTAGGAAGTTTTAATTGATTAGAATTTATTGAAAAAGATGAAAATTGTAATTCTATTCAAAGTGGATTCCATATATTATAAGGGGGCGTTTATTTCAGGGGGTTTCAGGAAAGGGTAAGAGAAAGATGATGTTTTTCATTAATTTCGTTGGTGTTTGTTTTCTTAATTCAATCATTCCTTTTATCCTGTTTTAGTTTTGGGAACCCCTAAGGTTTTCCATTCCATTTATCCCCTTTTACTAATTTGATCATTTAACCTCCTTATAAAATTCTATTTTAGTCTCTATTTTATTTTGATCCATATATTTATTTTACTTTTTTAATCTTTGGATTAATTTACTTTTGGTCCTTATACTTGTATATTTTTTATTTGTCCCTTAAAAAATATTTTTAACTAAATTTTACTTTTTTTATTTTTTATCCTTATATTTATTCATTTATATTTTTTATCACTAGACTAATTTCACTTTTCATCCTTATACTTTTTTGCCCTGAAAATAATTTTAATCATATTATTCAATTTTAGTATTTATTTTTAATTATTTTAAAACGATTATTTTCTTTTTAAAATAGAATGTCTATTCATTTTCCTTGATTTATTTTATTTCAATTTCTTCTGTTTCACCGTCTTTTGATTTTAATGGTTGAATAAATTGATTTTCATTCTTACATTTATATGTTATTAATTATTTAATACAGACACGTGTATGTAAAGAAATTATTGTTAAAAACACGACTTTGGTTTATTAACTCATACAAGGGAATTCATGGTCATTCCATTCCTTTCTCATTGTTTTCCTTTTTTAATTCCATTTTGTCAGTGGCGGAACCAGAACCCAAACTAAGCCGATGCTTAAATATTTAATAATAAATTTTTATAACGTTAAAAATATTATATCACGTAAAATTCAATAATTTTTAACACAATAATTTGGGGGCTACTTTTAACCGTGCGGTTGACGGTAAATTTTCAAAATCCAGCTCGTTAGGGCCTGACAAAAATTTTTTAGCCTCCAACGCATTAAAACTGTAAATTTTTTATCATTTTTAGAAATTAGCATTGAACTAATAGAAAATTAAATATGTTTACTTTTTTTAATGTTAAAGACATAATAAAAATAAATATTACATATGTTTACTTTTTTTTAATGGTAAAGACATATTAAAAATTAATTCAAAAGTGTTATCAAGATAAAAATAAAGAGTCCATTTAAATTAATTAATAATGATAACATGTTTTTATAATTTTTGAAAAATAAAATTAAAATAAATAAAAACTTTTTAAAAGAAAATGAGGTTGGAGGGAGTTGAATATAGGACATCTCAAATAGAAGTAAGCATCCTTAACCATCTCATCTACCTTTAAACAGTGAAATAATACTACATAGAGTCAATATAATTTTCGCCAAAATATTATCTAACACCATTACTAAAAAAAAAAAATTCGCAATTTCCGGCGACTGGCGAGGCTCGAGCCCACCCCAACCCCTCTAGTTCCGCCCCTGCATTTTGTTATTTATGTGCAAACCAAACGGCTCCTAACATATAATTTTTTTACAAATTATATTAGTTTTTAATATACATATAATATAAAATAGATTTTTTTTAATATCATTATTACATTTTAATGGACATATCTTTAATATCCCATGGGTAATCCTAAGAGGGTGTTTAGTATTTTATTGGGATAGAGATAAGGATAAATGTTAGAATATATAAGTATAAAAATTTGGGATAAGGATAAAAATATGATAGTTGAGAATTAGTATTCCATGTTTGGTATGTTGGATGAGGATAAAGATAAAATAATACATTTTACTATTTTAAGCGTATTTAAACTAGATAACATTGTTTTGATGGATAAGATAGACTTTTCCATTATCTTAAAATTCTAGGAGTTTATCCAACTTCCATATACCACTCTCTCTTAGGTATAGGATGTGAGGAATAAAACCCCAATTTATCTCCTTACTCCATCTACAAAACAAACATGAGATAAATAAATTTTGCTTTATTTTATCCATATCCCACCCCATTTATCCCTCCTACCAAAGGCCGCGTAATGGTAATGGCTGAGGATAGCTATTACCATCCCTAACCTATCCTCGTGAATGGAGGTAATTTTTCTTCCCATCTCTAACCCTATAAAATTAGGTATTAGGGATTCTCTGACTCTAATAAAGTGGGATCCAATAGATATAGGTATTACCTATCACATTAACAAGCCTAACTCTAGTTATTATCTATTCTTTAGACTTTCTTTCTTCTCTTTTATATTACCTTATCCAATTCTTTTATATACAATTTCTTCTTCTTCTCGATTTCAATATTTATTTTTGAATTTCTTCCCTCGTATAAAATTTATAATTATGCACTTCATCAATTTGTTTGTTTGTTTCTTTCATATCTCTTTAGTTTTAAATAATGTCTCATGAATTAATATACTTTTGTAAATTTATTGTTTTATCATTTGATATAATTTAATTTTTTTATTTAACTGTATAATGAGTGGTAGAAATTATTTGGAGGTAATGTTCCATATTTACAAAAACTAGCAATTAGAATATTGAGTCAAAAAGCTTCATTTGATCCGCTTTTTGCAAGCAACGAGAGAACTTTTTTTAGTTTTGGTAGTTTTCATGATAAGACTCGAGTCAACAATAATATTTAGGATAAATTTTAAATAAAACTCATGTGGTTTTACTAATTTCCAGATAAAGGACTGTGGTTTACTTTTTGTCAAAACGATGATTAAGGTTTCACACTTTTAAGAAAACAAGAATCTTTTGGATTAATGCTATTAAAACCATCTTTAACGACTTGAAAATGAAAATTTTCAAGAATTAAAGTTGTTCAATGTCATATTTTCTATGGAACTACATTTTTTATTTTCGAAAATCATCTTTTTTTGGAACTTTCTCTCTCTAAACATTAACTTTCTCTCTTTACCAAACATCATCTAAATAATCTCAAAATAAAAAAGTTGAAGATTTAAAGTTGCTTAGAATATTAGTAGTTCTTAAAATATATCATTTTTAAGTCGTCAAAGGTGATTTTAATAGTATCGATCGAAAAAGTCATTAGTTTGCTAAAGTTGAAAACCTGATTCCTTACTTAAAAAAAAAAAAGTAAATCACAGTCCTTTATCTAAAAATTAGTGAAACCATATGGATTTTATTTAAAATTTACCCTAATACTTATCTATCAATTAATATTTTACCATATGGATTATCATTTTAGTACTGCGGTGTTAAACTTGATTTTTTTTTTATTATAAACTTATTATTTTGATATTATAATTTAGTTTTTGATATTAAAGAATATGATTATAACTATTACTCCATATTTATATATATGTTCTTTCTCGTTATTGTTGTCGTTAAAAAAAATGTGTTGATATTTTACAAGTATTCCTAAATTATGCATTAGGACACAAATCTGTTGATATTTTCACATTAAAAAAATGTGTAAAAAGGCTAAACAACTTTCAGTTTTTCATAAAAAAAAAATGTTTGATAAAATTTTGAAACAATTGTTTTTAACAGAAAAATTAATTAACATTTACTACCGATCAACAACAGCAAATAACTAACAATAACAATAAAAAAACAAATAAAAATAGGTAAACCAAACGAACACTAAGTTAATTTGTTCAATACAAATTAAAATAAGATCCCAAAATAGAAACTAATATATTATTCTGTCATATATATGTATTGAATTAAAATAAATGGCATACATGTGATTTGTCAAATTTATAAACAAAGACTTGTTTAAAAGGTTTCAGATAGACGTATGTTGTATATTCTATCTACAAAACAAAGTATTTCAAATTACACGGTTAAGTTCTGATTGAAATTTTTTATCTTAAAAAATAGTATTCTTATATATCGATAAAATACGGTCCTCCTAAATCGAAACCATAAATCATATAAACATTTTGTATTTTTTACTAATTTGACAGTTTATGAACTAACTTGAAATTTTAGTTCATTTTACACATCTGGAATTCGATTTTGGAGTCTGTGTTTTGTCAATATGTAAATGTAATTTAAAATAAAAAAAATGCTCTTCATTGTCATTCAGAAGTTATTAGTTTAATTTCAAATATTTTTTTTATAAAAAAACATACCACGTACTTCTATTTATAAACTCTTAAACCACATACTTCTATATTTGCAAATACCACAAAACACATGCAATTTTTTTTACTTTCCTCTACATAGGTCCCTAATCCTAAAAAAAGAGAGTCACTAATTACAACTATGACATAAATTTGAAGAGTTTCATAGGATTAATTATCTAAGCAATTTTTTTAATTATAAACTAAAATAAAATAAATAGCAACGAAAACAAAAATGTTTCCAAATCTTAAAATTTAGTTAATTATTAATTAAAAATCAATAAAAATAATTTTACATAATTAATTTTTTCTTAACAAAGTAATATAAGGTAATAAATACATATTTAAAGTGTATGTAATATAAGGGCGGGTGGGCCGTTCTAATTGTGGCCGAGCTTTTGAGACGAATTCAAAACCCAACATATTTTATATGCACTGAATTTGAGCCAAGCCAATCCGAACCCATTTGTAAATATACATGTCTAAATCCAACCCATGAAAAGTGGGTTTGGATGGACCGACGAACCAACTAGCTCATAAACACTTTCTCAGAAAATATGAATCCTTTTTACAATCAGAAGTGTCCTTTTTTTGAATGCCCTCAAAAGGCGATATCTCTTTATACTTGGTTGTCATGTCCGTGTCCAAAAATGTTATTTATAATTTGATATTAAGTTATATTTATAAAAGGAGAACATATAGTTAGATATACCGTGAATAATCTAATGTGAAAAATGATTGCATTAATAGAACTACGTGGCTTTGATTTCCAAATTGTAATGTAGTGGGATACGTAGGAAGCTTGATTATATTTTCAAGTCCAAGCCAATTAGTTAAACTAAATTAAACGGTTAGATTAATTTCTTGTCAAGACTTTATCCGACTTTAGATTAGCAAATATAAAAAATTCAATAGAGTTGATATTATTACTAAATGAATGTGGTTTCAAGAATAGTTTGGTGACTATGGTTAAGGAAGATGAAACTTGCTACTGATCAAAATGCCTAGGGTACAAGTCTTACAGTCAAGAGTTGTGAAGTATATGTGTTAAATTAATGGTGATAAATTAGGGGTCATATTCTTAGAAATTAAAAGCGTACTTCAGACCCATAAACACCTGTTATTTTCTCTCATCGTCATATCTGATGCTGTCTAGGGTCGGGTTTGACATTGGTCGTACTTATTTTCTCTATCATCAAAATTATCTTAATAAAAAATATACCATATATATTCTTATTGAGATAATTTTGACGAGAAGTTAATGACAATTAAGATTTTTCATTTTTGTTACGGATGTATTTAGTGAAAATCTAATCTAAGTTATCTTGCCAAAAACTTAGCCATAAAATATAGTAAACCATGTAACACATCTCTCTTCCA
The DNA here is from genome assembly GCF_963576675.1 of Euphorbia lathyris. Classification (NCBI taxonomy): domain Eukaryota; kingdom Viridiplantae; phylum Streptophyta; class Magnoliopsida; order Malpighiales; family Euphorbiaceae; genus Euphorbia; species Euphorbia lathyris. Next base: position 72,214,117 of record NC_088913.1, read on the forward strand.
ATATTGTCCAAATTTTCATAGAGAAGTTTAGATCTAATGTACGAAAGGATAAACTTTTACCCTTAACGTTTCTAATAGATATTAATTTTACTCTTACCTCCGGTATTGGATCCGTTAAATTAATCCAAGATCAATGTATTCTTTGACCAAAATAGTTAATGATAATGTACCAAAATGCCAACAATTAAATCGGACACGTATAAGTAAATCACAACAAAAAAAATTGTCTAAAATATTTAGTATCACAATTACAAATAATTTCCCGAAATAAACGAAACAGCTTAAGTTTTATCAATAAACTTGTTCGGAATATCTAAAATAACATTCAAATCAAAATAGAGATAAAAATGAATATTGTTTGGAAGCATTGAAAGTAAAAAAAAAAAAAAAAACATAGGTAAATCAACAAACTTGAATCTTGTTCCTTGAATATCATCAGCCAAAATAGCATCTGTACATGAAAAATCATCAGCAAGTCAGTTATGAAGCAAAGCTATAGTCACAGAATATTTGTTCTTCTTTTCTTAAAATTTGGAAATTACCTCTCTGGAAAATCTTCTTTCAATCTTGCTTCTTAAACTTGTTGCATTCTTCTTATACCGGCACAAGACTTTCAACGCAAAAAATATAATTAATGAAATCTATCAAAGCATGGTCGTTTAAAAGACTTGTTTCAATCTCTTCAAGACTTCTTTCAATAAGATCATATGAATATATTATCCCCGAACTGAAAAGAAGAACCTTATTATCTCCTTCTTTGGAATATCCTAGAGTTCTCGGACAAAACTGTTCTTCTATAACAGTAAATAATTTAGTCCAAATAAACTCGACTCCTTCCTTCTTCCGAACATATAAATCAACTTTATTTTCAAAATGAACAGTGATAGAAAAAGATCCTTCAAATTCCCTCAACAACATATGTCCTTGGTTTTCATAAATAGGTTCAGTTACTATAGAAAACGTCTCACTAGCAACATCAAATGCTGCAATTATATGGGATTCCCTCCGCGCTCCATAGCATAAAAAATACACACAACCGTCTACAAAACAATTTCCGTCTTTAGATTTATGAATATCAGTGTATTCGATGTAAGGAAAATCCGGAGTCTTTCTCCAATAACTTGACCTCAACTCCAAAATCCAAACCTCGGGGGGATCAGGCAACATAATGCGTAGAAGTACAACCTTGTAATCATCTATAGTAGAGTCATAACCGAAACCCAAATTGTAGTTTACGAAACAATTATGAATTGGGAACCCGGGAAGTTCCCTGTAGTTTCTGGTTGATGGATTCCATACAAAAAAATAGGTTTCAAATGGTTTCAAGAGAATCAAACCGTTGCAGGAACCATTAAAGAAGAAGGATGAGTGTGGTAACTCGAAATTAAGAAGAATATTTTCTATAGAGCCATTGTTGATATCTAAAGATTTAATTTGTGTGTGATTAGGCATAAATCTGCAAATAAGCTTGCGATTAATTCTCCTCTGGAAAGATGCTTGGAGATGAAAATTGATAAAAGCTTTGCTGTTAATGAGCGAATAGAAATATCTGGAAACACATTTAAAACGAAGGAGTGATTTCACCGGTAATAGTAATAGAATTTCGGTGATTAATTCCTCCGGTAGATTTTCCATAGCTTGGCAGATTTCAGAGTTTCGTTGATTGTAAGAGTAAGGGTTCTCTTAGAATATATATATATAGCCTAGCCATAGTCATATTCAACGGTAAATAATAGTCAATAGATTCAAATTTATTAACCTTGACTATGACTATTGACATATTATATATCATGTTTGGTAAGAAGCATTTTAGGTCAAAATTAAAGGTTTAAGTCACTTTAAGCTTTTGATTAGTCAAACCTGTCTAGTAGATAGAGATTTGAAAAAGCTTATTAAATTTAAAAAATTAATTTTAAAAAAGCTAGTTTTTCAATTAACTTATTGTTCATGACATTTTACTTTTAGTTACTAAGTTTCAACCCTAAATAAATGCTTTATCGTATCCTTATTTGTCATTTACACAAACAACTATTGGCAATCAACTAAGTTTTACCAAACAAGTTTACATAATCCGTTAGTCAAATCAACTAACGAAAAAATAATCAACTAATAGCTAATGTAACAGTTATTTGCCAAACAAGGCCATTACATTTACAACTCATAGTGAAGAATATTTAATTTTCAGTATTTTTATTCTAAAGTATTTTTAGAATGTCCTTATTATACAATTAAACAACCATTTAATTTATTAATTTATCTGTTTTTGTTTGCACCAAAAATAAAATTTTCCTATGCATACCCTGGTTTACTCTTTTCATGGGATAAACTTTTCTTTTTAGGAAACTTTTTTCTTAAAAGAACATTTTAGGAAACTTTTCCTTCAAAGGCATGTTTAGGAAACCTTTCATTTCGGGAAACTTTTCATATTTTCCCAGTACATCGTTCACTTAGGATTTCCTAGAGTGAATCTCAGTTTCCCTCGGAGGAAACATCTCAAAAAGTGTACCTTAGGGGAAGGATTTCCTAGAGTGAATCTCAGTTTCCCTCGGAGGAAACATGTCAAAAAGTGTACCTTAGGGGAAACCAAGTTCCTATATAGTGTACCTCGTGGGAAACCAAGTGTACCTCATGGGAAACCAACTTCCTATATAGTGTACCTCGTGGGAAACCAAGTGTACCTCGTGGGAAACCAACTTCTTATATAGTGTACCTCGTGGGAAACCAACTTCCTAAAGTGAACATCATGGGATACTTGAGGTAAACTAGGGGATCATGGGCCATTTAATATTTCTAACGTGTATTTTGTGAGCCAGTTAAAATCATAAAAATCAGAAAGTATACATATCAATCCATCGTGGAAGTCAAAGTGGAGGTTACTCAATATGGTGGAGAACGTGGATAAGTGAAAGCAATCAGGAAGTTACCTCCAACATCTATTAAATGAAGGAATCACGATGAGAACTGCCCAACTCAACAACTCAACAAACCCAAGCAGAAACTCTAGCAAATTACCTTTAGAGTTCAGCATTTTACAATTCTTAGTTATTCCCTTAGATTTAATTTTCATTCAAGTTCAAGTTCATTCAAGCTTCCAGTACATTTTTATTTTTATTTGTTGTTCAATCATTTTCTGTAAGGTCGGTATCGTTTTGATAATCGAATCTTTAGGAATTTTCGGTCTCTTTAATTCTTACAGTCGTTTGATATTTAGAAGTTAGAAAGCGCACTTAATTTCATTCCATAGTTTGATAATACTATAATTATCTGGCACGCCCGCAATTTCCCACAAAAGAGCCAAACAGTTTTAAATAAAAAACTTTCTTTCTATTTATTTTAAGATAAATAATTTATTATTTCATGTATTATTACCTAGCATAATGTTTAGTTCTTATATTTTTGAAAATACATTATAATAATCTGTTTCAAAAAATCATTGGTATAATATGCTTATGTAGTAGATGCATTAGGGTGAGACTACCTAGATGTTAAAATGGGACTTTCAAGGAGCCTCCGATTTTAGTTTATATATTTATATATATATATATATATATATATATATATATATATATATATATATATATATAATCACAACAATCAAAAGTTGAAGTTGGTATCCGGACAGATCTGTTCAATCGCCTAAAGCATCCTGATCTGGAACCTGTTTAGCCAAGCCCAACCCTTTATTAGAGATATTTATTATTATTTACTGTTTATAGGATTTACTGTATTTACACAACAGTTAGACAGTTCCATATTTCTAGCCTAGACTCTAGAATTAGTGTTTCACTGAAACATGAACTGTGTTATGTATATATACCATTTTACACATCAATAACAATCAATGAACACTTCAAATTGTTACATGGTATCAGAGACTAAACCCTACTTCTCACTCCCCCCCCTCAAAATTCCGAAATCTTTCTCTCTCTCCCCTAAACCCTAATTTCCGCCGCCGGTATAAACCCTAAACCCACCGTCTCACCACCGTCGATTCTCCCTTCTGCCGCTATGACCGACACGTCGGGCACCTCTAACACAAACACCAATAATACCACAAATTCCAACACTAAATCCCACAAATGAAAACAATACCACAAATCATCCCTCCTTTACAGTCTCAAACATATCAACATTTATCAAAATTACACTGAACATTGAAAAAGGTCATTATCCAACCTGGGCAGCCTTATTCAAGCTTCATGCCAAAGCTTTCCAAGTACTCGACCACATCATCCCCCCATCTGAAACCCCTGCTACCTCCCTCAAAACTAGAAACCTTGAACTATGGTCCCGTATTGATGCTGTTGTTCTTCAATGGATATACAGTACCATCTCCATTGATCTGCTTCACAACATTATTGAAGCAGATTCCACCGCATCCAAAGCATGGACCCATCTACAGGACATATTCTCAGACAACAAGCACTCTCGTGCCCTTTTTCTTCAACAAGAATTCTCCAAAACCAAACTAGATGATTTTTCTAATATCTCCTCATACTGTCAAAACCTAAAATCCTTGTCTGACCAACTATCCAATGCAGACTGCCCTGTTACTAATGATCAGATAGTTCTGTAACTCATATCTGGTCTCACTGATGCCTATGACACTATTGGAACACAGATTTACCATGGGGACCCTCTTCCCCCCTTTCACAAAGCCCGATCCATGCTCATATTAGAGGAAACAGCCAGTGCCCGCAAGAACCTTCCGCCGTCTGACACTGTCACCCTAACCGCCACCTCTACCAACTTCGCTGCCCATTAGCCGCATTTTCCTCTTGCCCGCTCGACACACCAGCGTCAATAGCCCTATTATCACGGCGACAGGTACGGTCTATCCAGTCGTGGCCGCGGAGGCCGTTATCACACACAGTCTTCCGCTCACTCGGGCTACCGTCCTGCTGCTTACATGCCCTGGGCTCCTCAATACCCATGGGTCCCTCAACAGCCTTGGGCTACTCCACTCTGCCCCTTCCCGATGAACAATTGGCAGCCCCAGTACTCATCAGGCCGGCCGGCCGGCCTCTCAATCTGGCATCCTTGGTCCGCGCCCAAACACACAGTAGGCACATGTTAATATGGTCTCCCCATCATATGCGCCAACCAACATTGCAGAAGCCATGCACACCATGTCAATCACACCACCTCCTGATCAATGGCATATGGACACAGGAGCAACATCTTACATGACAGCTCAAAAAGGTACACTTACGTGTTATTTTAATTCGAGCTTCAATAGTAATATTATAGTTGGTAATGGTAATTGTGTCCCAATTTGTGGATCTGGCAATACACATTTAGCTACCAAACACTATCCCTTAAAATTAAATGATGTCTTGCATGCTCCACAACTCATCAAAAATCTTATTTCCGTCCGTAAATTTACTAAAGATAACCATGTTTACGTGGAATTTGATCCTTTGGGTTTTTGTGTGAAGGATATACAGACGGGAACACCTATCATGAGATGTAACAGTATAGTGGACCTCTATCCAGTCACATCTAGTCCTCCCATGTCCTCATCCTCTCACTCTGCTTTTACTGCATTGTCTTCCGATGTCTGGCATAGTCGTTTAGGTCATCCAGGGCCTCCTATCTTGAGTGTCCTGCAGAATAAAAATTTAATTTCTTGTAATAGGATTAAGGATATTTATGTTTGTTCTTCGTGTATTAATGGAAAAAAAGTCAAATTTCCGTTTCAATCCTTGTACAATGTTGCATGTATGCCCTTTGATTTGATTTAATTTATAGTGATATCTGAACTTCTCCTACTTTAAGTTCTAGTGGTCATCGTTACTATGTGTTGTTCCTTGACAGCTATACAATTTTTTTTGTGGACGTTTCCATTAGCTAATAAATTACAAGTCTTTTTTGTTTTCCTTACCTTCCGTTCATATGTCCAAACTCAATTTGAGCGAAAAATTAAAGTTTTCCAGTGTGACAATGGAGGTGAATTTAACAATCAATCCTTTCATCAATTTTGCAATAATCACGGGATGCAATTTTGTTTTTCCTGCCCATACACATCACCTCAAAACAGTAAATCCGAACGCACAATCCGAACTATTAACAATGTCATCCACACTGTTATGAACCATGCATCAATTCCATTTCATTTTTGGCATCATGCCCTTGAACTTGCAACATATCTCCTAAACATTTACCCTCACAAAGTCTTAGGTTATAATTCTCCCACCAAAATTCTATATCAAAAAGATCCCACCTACTCTCATCTACGTGTGTTCGGGTGTCTTTGTTTTCCCCTCATTTTGTCTACATCTCGTCATAAACTCGAAGCTCGATCCTCCCCGTGTGTGTTTCTCGGCTATCCGTTGAATCACAGAGGTTATAAATGCTTTAATCCTTCCACAAATAAAATCATCATATCCCGTCATGTTGTGTTTAATGAGTCGGTTTACCCCTTTTCGTTAGCATCAGCGCCTTGCGCCCCTATCCCTGCAATTCCTATGGTGGACACAGACTGTTGGGGTTTAGTGTCCTATAGACAATTGTTCCAGGATATAAACCTAATGTAAATGAATTGTTCTTTATGTCATTTGTTTTAATAAGATATGGTTTCATAACTGTATAAATGTCACACCCGACCCAAATCGGCATCGGGTATGAACGGAAAACAGGATAACGAACTTCTACAGTCTAAAAATCAAACGTATTTTCTAATAGATACAAATTTATTTGAACTACCTAAAATTTTATTTAATTATTTGGCTTGTACTTGATAATTTTATCAAGCTTCCTACGTATCCCGAATATCTATGAATCTTTAAACCGGGAATCAAAGCCACGTAGTTCTACATACATATTCGTATTTCTCCTTATCGCTTATTAATTGAATAATATAGATGGTTTGTTTTACCTTTAAACCTTTCATATATACACTATACATTTATCAAATAATTTATATGCATAATTATAATCGTGTACGGAAAGTTTTGTTTTCAAACAATTAACCGAACTCCTATGATAAAGAACTCTTTTTACCGAACTAATTCGACTCAAGGTCTAATGGACCTTTTTACAAAAGAATCCAATTTAAACGTCCGATTCATACGAATCAAACTATAAAACGCCTAACATGACTATCTTTTACTAATCGGATCCTTTTACCACACCGAATTTGACTCAACTCTAATACGACTCTTCTTGCCAAACGAATCATTTTTACTAAACGAATCACTTAAGTCTACTATGATTTCTATTTAAGGAATAGCTCAAAATATAAAACGAATTCTAGCAAACGGAATAATTTTATCAAACGGAATAACTCACGTTTAATACGAATAACCTGAAATTACCCAGAGTCGGAAGGAGACCACTGTGATAGAAACTCCATCTTCCTCCAATTCTCCCTCCTCTCTCTTTATGTATATTATACATCCCTAGTTATAAAGGTTTATTTCATGATATTTTAGGAGAAATTACCATGTGTCATGGTTATATTCAATTAGACAAATGTGTTTTTGACAAAGTAATGCCATGATTTTACCACTTTTCACAACACATACTTAACCATCTAATCCCACTCACACTTATATATGTGTATAAATAATTAAAATTTGGAACTCTCCACTCATGACACGTTGAAGAAAATAAGGCCACCTTTAATTTCATAATGACACCTTGACAACACATATTACATCTATTTATATATATATAGATAAAATTATAAATTTAAAAAAATCAATTTGAAGAGCTTTATATGTAATACAATAATCCGTATACTAATAGTGAATAAATTATTAAAAATATCCTCCTTAATTATAGACATTTATACAATACCCAAAACTTCTAAATGAACCTAAAAATTAAATTAAACCCGATAGTATATTTAATTTCGTAATTAATTAACGTCATATATTTTAAAAAAATAAATATTAAAAATTTTAGACACGGATGTGACAATAAAGGCAACCTCTTTTAAAGAACTAAATAAGTCTAATAAAAGGAAATCCCTAAGTTTATTTAAAGTGATTATAAAGTGTTCATTCAAGCATGAAGTGAGACGAAACATTATAATAAACTAATAAACTTAAAGCCACCCCAAGTCAAGTGATATGTTTTGAATATGGATTGACATAACACTGTTGAGACTTGCATGTAACAATGTTTTCTGTCGAGACAGAGAGCTGATCTCACAAGCTTCAGATATGCAGATATCTGGACAGTTACATGGATCCAATGAAATGGGTTCATTAGGATTGGGGACCCAACTTGAGATAACAGGATGGGTAGATTTATCCTTGTCACTTGTTCATCTCATTGGTATTAATAGGTATAAGTAATCCTAAGACTCAAAGGAATGTTAATTATTGATTCTGGAGTATGGAATGTGGTGCTTTGATCCTGTTGTAACACGATCCATAACAGGGATGACTCTGGGGGGTGTACGGCAGACGTTGGGTATCACATGAAGTAATTACAGGATAGTTATACATTGGATTGAGCATTTGTCACTCCTGATAAATGGGAGATACGTCCAAGGATCGCTTGTGGAAGACTTAACTCTAAATCCTTGCAAGGTGATAGCTTAAGACTTGAAATGCAGATTTCACTTAACCTATCTAATTGGAGTTAACTCGGCTTGTACAAGTAAAACGAACGTCTCGCTATATATGACTTGACATTATCCATAGTCATAAGATTCTGTTCAAGGATGTAGTTGATCAAGGATCGAATTATACTGTAACTAATACGGAAAGGTCAACGACGGAATCAACCTGTCTTCTTATAGCTCTGGGGGAATGTTTCGGATCTTCCAATCACAGTTCGCATACTCATTCCGTTATACAAAGATTAAATATAATTCTGAGAAATTAATTTAATAGTTGTATACGGCTAGAAGCAATAAGAACCTAATGGGTCACACATAAGACTTGGAACCCGAAAGAGAAACAGATGTTAATTAATTGACGGAAGCCCAACTGAGTCCACTAAGGCCCAGTAGCATAGGGGGGGCGATTTATGTATTAAATACATAAAGGAATTAATTTATTTTTAAATAATTATAATTAGATTATGATTGTGAATTAAATTAATTATAGGATAAATAAGTTAGGAGGTTTAATGAGATTAAATTGCTTCTATTATTATCCTATCAATAAGTTATTATTATCTTTATATTTAAATATAATTATAGATAATAATAATAAGAGTTTATTCCGAATTAAATTCTTATTCAGTAACCTAATTCTATCTGACTAGGGTTTAGATGGAATAGGCTATATATACCCCCCCCCCCCCCCCCTTATTGTAAATTTTGGCCAAAAAGCCCTAGCTATCCCGGAGAGAGTGAATTTCGACCCCTATTGTAGTGGACCATCTTTCACTGCTTGCTTCCGATCAATTGATTTTCATCTCTTTCCTTTACTCTTTGATCTTGTGTTGATTAATTAGAGGAAATCTATTTTGATTGCTATCATACGGTTGAGTTCTAACTTCGTTTGAATTGTGTTTTTGTTTTGTGCTCGTGAACTCGGAGTAAGAGTTGAGGGTACTTTGCTTGCAACAGTAGATAGATCATCGAAAGGTATTTCCTTCTATCCCTCCTTGTATGAAATAACGATTAACGGATCTTGGTTAAAGGAAATAGGTTAAAAAATTTATATTTCCGCTGCCAAACGTTTGCCTATTTTTCTTCAGTGGTATCAGAGCCTACGTTAAATCCGTTATTTCATATATGAAAATTAAAAGGTTTTTCAATCGGATTGAATAAATATTTATTGTTAGGTTAATTAACAAAACTGTTTTGATTAATTAATTCTAAAGATAAATAAGTTTTAATTAATTGTTAATTAAAATCGATTATGCATATGTTCCTAATTATTTTGGTTGATAATCATTATAACAAAATATATTAGTTTTATAGTTAGATTGATAAAAGTTAGTTTTATTGATTCTAAAGATAAAACAGAAAATCTTTAAAAGGTTTTCTTACTTTCTAAAAATTGTTTTAAAACTGTTTTAAAACTGATATATATATTATATTTAAATAAAAAAATATGAACAGTAGCTCGGGTTGCGCCGCGAGGCACAACCCGAGCTGCTGTTCCGCGGTTGCTGCCTCGCGGCAGCAGCCATGAGTTCGGGCCCGGTCCGAGGGCGTATTTGTTTTAAAATTGTTTTAAAATAAAATTAGTTTTAAATATATATTTATATAAGTTTCAGAAATAAATAGTTTTCTGTTTTGATTATCGAATAAAAGAATTTATTTAAAAGTTTGTTTTACTTATTTGTAAATCAAAGATGTTAAATGAATTAAAACAAAATAACCGGGATATGCATAACAAAAGGGTTTGTATAGTTGTATTAATCTAATATGTAATTGTTACATTTTAATTATATTAAATATAGAAGATACAGAACTAAAAGAATTAAAATTGGATGAAAGTTAATTTGACAAGTTAATGTGATTAACCTAAATATTACATAAATATTTTATGTAATCAACCAATTAAATTTATTTAATTGAGTCTGTGCATGTTTGGAGTTATGGACATATTTGGACTCTCTATTTAGTCTTTTGGTATTTTTGAAATAGGACATGCGTGTCCTGCCTATCTACTATCTATTGTAATTTCTCCTCTCATCTAATTCCCTTCAAGTTAATTGAAGTTTTCTTTAGTAGTATAGAAATTAATAGGGAAAAGTACAAAAATAAACCTTGTGTTTTGGCCCATTTTCGAAGTGCATCCCTGTGGTTTAAAAGTTTGCAAGTCGGTGCCTTGAACTTCATTCCGTTAGCAAAGAGGGGTAAAATTGACTAACGGTGTTAAAAGTCAAATGAAAAATAGTTAATTTGGTCCTTATATTTAATAATTTTATAAATTAAGCATCTGTTGAGCGATTTCTGCAAGTGCACGGTTTCGCTTGTAGTAATAAAAATATCGATCCCACAGAGATACGTTTTTTAACGAAAAACTTATTTTTGAATTATTAATTTTGAACTAGTTGGATTTATTATTGAATGTAAATGAAAAGTGAAAATTGGTTTAATTGAATTTAGGAAATTTGTTTAATTGAATTTGTGAACTTTGAGTATTTGAAAATGCTGGAATAAGATTTTATATTTAGAATAAATCGATTGTTAGAAAGATCATCTGATTTTAAGGATGAATTTTACAAAACAGGAACATTTAGAACTTATTAGAAAAACGAATGAATTTATTCATTTGCATTAAGCAAAGAAAACAACTTAAACTTTGTATCGATTATGATGATGAAATAAATGACGGAACCTCTAATTAATTGGCTTTGAACGCCACAAAACCCTTTCGGGATAGTTGCCCTTACTCAAATTAAAACTCTTTCGAGATGATAATTTGCCTAAGTGTTCAACAAAGTTTCCTTGTAATGATTTTGAATTCAAGTGCATATTAATGAAAACACCAGCCTCACTTATATTGGATTGGTTACCATAAGTGCTGCATAACGATTTGTCGAATAGAACGGACTTTATTAGATGAAATATAAATTGATACAAGTTTACAGAGAACAAGGAGCATCGAGTTCTTCGAGGGCGTGCAAGTGAAGGGCTTGATCGGTTCCGCTTCCTTGGGTTTCCTAGGAGGTTGTCAGGCTCGGGGGCGAACACTTTACTCAATCTTCTCGCTGTAACTTCGTAATAGGGATTCGGTCGGCCACTACCATGATGCAAACTAAAACTGGAACAATGTCTAAACGCTACTGAGTTGTAATTAAACTATAAACAATATGTGTACCTCATCTTGTTTTGTACAGAATCTAATTTCTAACTCTCGAAATGTTTTTACTTAGAACTTCGACATAAGTTCTACGCTCTGATTTCTATATCTATATTATAGCATTTCATTACATTTTTTCTCAACATCAACTCTTTATTTATAGATGTTGAAGGGTTGTGTTTGAAGTGATGTATCCGTTGGTTAAGAGTCGTGTCCGTTGTGAAAGGACGTCTTTATCCACTTGAACGAACGCGTTTCTTGGATTTTCAGCATGTGTAAAATGCTCTTGGTGAATTTTCTGCACTTACCGAGGATAGTAATCCGCGGCCGCGAATGATGTAGCACTGAGCTGAGCGACGGACGAAGGGGAGAAAAGGTTATACCACGCGTGTCGCGGCCGCGGGTCTGGGATCCATTGTCGCGGCCCGGCAAGTTTTCTTACTTCTTGCTTTCGTTCGTGTCCTCGACTTGGCGCTTTCGATTTACGTCGTCTTTGACTCCTTTTGTAGGGTTTTTCTTCTGTTTTAGATCCTTTTTCGTTCCTATTTGGATTTTACCGAACATTCAAGTACCTTGCAAGAAAGAAAGATATTCGAAAGTAAAAGTAATCTAAACAGATATAAACAACACGAATTTGTAATAAAAATGATATAAATATTAATGATATTTTAGGTATATTTTGGGCTTAACAAATCTCCACACTTAATCTTTTGCTAGTCCCGAGCAAAATTTCACTGAATTTATTCCTTAACTAATCTCTTTATAAAAATAAAACATATATCTTTGTTTTTACCTTTTAAATTAGTTAAGCCGAAAAGACTAACTTCGCATGGCAAATTTATACGCAAAATATCAAACTAACTTAGTAAAAATACGATATATCATTCGTCTTGTATTTCAATTTTTAAATTGAAGTATTCGGGACGATGTAAGCACGCATGTTATTAAGTCTTTCATCTCAAGGCATTTCAAAGCACCAATTTTCCTTTCCCAAACTTGAATTATTATATATGAGTATTAAGTTTAACTTATTTGCTTAGTTACGCCCGTGATAAGGATGGTCTCGATCGTAACTTTATATGCAATTGTTTTGTGTTTGCTTAAGAGGTACCGACCATGCCATGGGTGGACGCAATCGTTACTTTAAACTTTAAACACGCTTAATTTTTTTTTATTTAAACGTTCCTTCCATACCTCGATTGTGATAAGGGTGGTCGCAACTGTGGCCAAAAGTACGCTTTATTTATTAATTTCTTCACTTTCATACCTCGACTGTGATAAGGTTGGTCTCAATCGTGGCCAAAAGTTAAGAATACGATTTATTGATTAATTAATATGAATTGGGAAAAAGAAAATTAGCACATTCATCCTATATTGACTGAAAATTCAACATGTATTATGGCTATAGTTTCCTTAAAAACTTCAATTGGTGTTAATGTAAGACAAAATCAAAACCGAGCTAAAAAAAAATTTTTAGTTCAATTTAATGCCTATAAACCTAATAAAAATTTAAAATAAGATTTATTGTATCATGAATTTCATGATATGAAATAGAGATTGAAAAATAAAGAAATTGTTTTTTACTTGAATACATTCACTCGAGATAATTTTACTTAAAATCGTGTCGAAGATTTGTGAAAAATATTTTGAAAAATATTTCCCGTATAGAAATATTTATTTCTATCGATAATGATAACCTAAAAATAATCATAAAAATTTTAACTTATGATTAATTTATAAATGTAAAAATGATATTTCATAAAAAAATGTTAATTTTTTTCATTTGTTGCAATATATTTAAAAGTGTTGCAATATATATGTTGCTTTTATATTTTGAAAAACAAGTGATGCATACATTCATTCATTCATTTGCATACATTCATTCATTCATTCGTTTGCATACATTCATTCATTCATTCGTTTGCATAAAATGATATATGTAAATATCTCCTCCCATACTTAAATTGGACCATGTCCTCATTGGTGCAAAAATGAAGATAAAACATTAAAAATAAAACAAACGGAAATAAACGAAAGATATAGAAAAAATATTCATCAGAAAATTAATTAAAACTTAAATTGTACGAAACATAAGAAACTAAAAATGTACGAAACTGAAATTGAAATAAGATAAGATAAAAATAAAAGATAAAACCTAAGCATGTGGCGGGGAATCCGGAGGTGTTGGTGAAGTTTCCACATTTCGGCGTCGGAAAAATGAAAGCATCCGATGCCGAGTTGAACGATGCGCACGCCTCAAAGTATTGAGGTTGTCATTCATCACCATGTTGTTCTCCACCAAATCATCAATTCTCAAATTCATTTGTCGATTATTTGCATTGATTTGGTTCAAAATCCGCCTTAAATCCACCGGATCATTATCTTGTGTTGCTTGGGCTTGTGGTGCAGCTTCTCCACCGTCCTCCGCTCCTTCTTTGTCGGTACCTACATTATGAGAACTAGAAGCACCTCCACCCATAGTACCACGAAGATGTGCAATACGGGTAGCATACGAAATAAAAACAGGAGGAGCCGCAGAAACCAATAAATGAGCCCGCTCAAGTGCCGCAATGTCCAGAACCGGAACATATCCATGGTAGGTGGACATATCAAAAGTAGCCAATTCATCCCGTGCCCCCCAAAACAATAGCGGTGATTAAATTACCGAGAGGGACTTGAGTGGTGTGAGCCCTCGAAGCACGATACAAATTGTCAAAAATCATTCCAATGCTATCAACCCGTAAACCCTTGAACAAACAATCCCAAACAAACAAATCCCGGACTTGAATCTTTGAACTCTCAACACGACCAAAAAGTGAAAAACTCAAATACTTGTGAAAGAAGAACACACAATTGTCCTTAATCAACTTGCTCGAAGTGTTTTTGGAGTCAAAAGAAGTTTGGTCAGACAGAGTTTGCCAAAAAGAGTTATTATCAAAATCCCGAGGCTTATCATAAAAATCACTAGTAGGGAAACCAAACATGTTACCCATAGCCTCATAATCAACGGTATAGGTGACACCATTATTCCGAAAAGAAATTTCAGTCCTCTTTTTGTTCATCGTCAAAGTAACTAAAAATTCAACCACATACTCTTGAATTTGTGGAAAACGCATAGAAGCAAAAGTTTCCCATCCCAAAGTTTCAATAAAAGCAGTAATTTGTGTAGTGAAGTTCAACTTCCTTACCGAATCAAAGTCAAGAAACTGCATATCCACGAACTTACGATTGGCGTTTGAAAAGTGCTTGAAACGTCCAACTTCTTCTTCAGAATGAATGTCGAAATAAGCTCCGCAACTAATCCTTAGGCGATTAGCCTCAGTGACAGCCGGCTTGTGTCCAACACGCTTTGCTCTAGGCATGGTTATGGTATTTAGGGTTTAGTATGAAAGAAAAGAGAGAAAAGCTTGAGGTTGAAGATGAAGTAGAGGTGTTGTGGAGACTTGAAGTTGAAAGGTGTAGGTGATTGAAAAGGGTAATGATGAAATTGGGAAGAGTAAAAGTAAGGTATTGGGAAAAGGTAAGAGTAGGGGATTGGTTAAAATTGGAGGTGATGTAAGGTTTGTGTAAGTAATAGGTATATATAGGGTTTGAGTAGGAAGTTAAATAGTTAGAGTAGGAATAGGAATTGGAATAGGTAGAGTTGAAATAGGAAGAGTAATTAGGTAGAGGGAGAATAGGAAAAGGAATAGGTATAGGTTGAAATAGGAAGAGGTGGAAAATATAGGCCAAAATCGGACTTGGAGTGCCTTAAATACGCGTGTCGCGGTCGTGGATGTGTATCCGCGGTCGCGGATCACGTTTTTAACCCAATTTTGTCTCTGAAATTTTTGAAGAATTTTCTGAAGTTACCGAGAATCCAGAATTCGCGACCGCGAATCGCGTTGGGCAGCAAAAATTTTTGTCTGAATTTGGAGTAAATTTGCTGAAGTTACCGAGAATCTATTAATTCTCGGCCGCGGATCACACGGTGGTCACCCAATTCTGCATAATAACTTCAATTCATGTAATTTCTTGATAGTTTGGAACCTGTACTCCTTTAAAATGTGATCTGTACTTAAAAACATTAATGTAAAACATTAAATGATAAGGAAAACCAAAGGTTTATCCTTATTAATGGAAAATTAAAATGAAAAATGCATTAAGTAATAAATGTTAAAATTATGATTATGAAAGGTTTGTAACTAAAATTAATTGAAGCATTTATGTGCATTTATTAATTTAAGTTAAATGAATCTTATTTTAGGAACTTGAAATTTAATTATTAATCAATTAATTAGTTAATGAATGGATTAAGTTTGCATTTAATTGATTCATTGGTATAGATTTATGAAATTAAAATGTAACCATATAATCAAAAACAAAGTATAATGCAAAAGAGAAATTTTTATTTATTAACATATATTTACAAACAAACAAAACACAAGCTATGCTAAAAATTCGTCCCCTTCAATCAGGATTTTCTTAGCCCTATATCGATCCATTTTCAACTGCACGAAGGCTTGACGTTCTGGTGCAGAAAGAAAATTTGGTCCTGATCGAAAAACTCGCTTCACTAGACCTTCAAATTCTAAAAATTCATAGTCTAGCATCAGGAAAGATTCAGCATCACTCCAAGGAACAGAAATACTGCCCTTGGTCCCTAGTATTATTCCACATATAATATTCCCGAACCCAACCTTCTTAGCCTTGGATCTAGATGCGGCAACAAGACCCTCCATCAGAATTTTTGAAGAATCAACCACGTTGCCTTGAAATATATCGCCAAGGACATAAAGATCAGATTCTTGGACGACACTACTGAACGTGCGACCGAACAGGCTGTGACTCAGAAACTTATGCAAATATAGTATAGAGTTGGAATAGAAAGACTTATTATAGGCAAGTTTTGGGTGGAAAGGCCAGATGCCTGTGAGCATTCGCCAAATATCAGTGGACGTCATATCTCTTCCATGATGACGTTTGGTAGTATCCTTCAAGGGAAAACCAAACCAAGCATGCAATTCAGGATATCCAAAAGTGAAAGTTTTGCCATCCCGACGAAAACTGAGATGCACCCGACGTTTGTTAACAAAACGCACTGTACAGAAGAACTCTAATATCCAGTCTCCAATTATAGGAAACTTCATATCAACAAATCTGGTCCATCCTAATCGCTCCATGTAGCGACTCATATCATCTTTAATTCCCAACTGATCGTTAAGAAAGTCATCCATGTATAGCATTCCGACAAAGAATGTGTATCGGAGCCTCAAGAAGCGCCTTCCCTCTTCATGATTGAAGATAGGAAAGCGACATCCATAACGCTCTGATATATCAACACGTTTATTGCGTGAAGCAATAACTTTCTTAGATGAAGTGCTTGAGGAAGCCATGATGTTTGGAAAGAAAAAAAGTTTTGAACTTAGTGTCTGGATTTGTGAATGGTAAAGAAAATCAGAGATAGTTCTGATAGAGATGAAAAGAAAGTGACAGAAAACTGAACCTCTAGAACCTATTTATAAAATCCTAGGATAAAAAGAGGTGTTGTTTTTGAAATGAAAAGGCATGAAACAAACCTCTTAAAAATGAAAAAACTCAATTTTTTGTTTCTGAAGAGTTGCATCTGCTGGAAAAAGGGTTAATTTGGGCATAATTTCCCCGTGTCGCGACCGAGGATTCTGACCCGCGGTCGCGACACGCTGATTTCCCTGTGGAAATCAGTTGTCAAAACTCCAAATTCCTGATCCTCTACCGAGAATACTCATCCTCGGTAAGTTCAGAAATTTTCCTTTCAATTTTTAATCAGAATTCTCAACTGAGAATCTGAAATCCTCTACAAGTCCAGAAATTTTCCTGGCTGCTAGTTATACCCAAATTCTCAACTGAGAATTTTAAATTCTCTATAAGTTCAGAAATTTCTTATCTCCTTAAGAATTCTATATATGTGAATTCTCAACTGAGAATTTCAAATTCTCAACTGAGAATCACTGAATTTCTTCTAATTCTCATGAAATTCTAAAAAATTAATTTAAATCATGACTCGAATATATTTTTCTATATCTGAAATTCTAATAAAATGATATAATCTAAAACAAAATAAATAAAAAAATAAATAAAATAGAAATAAAAATAAATAAAAACTAACTATTAGAAAAATAAAATGATTTATATGTCAGGAAATCTTGTTACGAAATTAGTTCCTATTTCGGAGATATTTTCGTAATAGATTTTACATCGATTACCATTAACTTTAAAACGATTGCCGTTAGTTTCCTCAAGTTCTAAAGAACCATAGTCGAATGTTTTGACGACTAAATATGGTCCGGCCCATCTGGACTTAAGCTTACCTGCTTGTTGTAAATCGAAGTTAAGTTCCTTAATAGCCCAATATTCTTTGTTGTGCCTCAAATGGTTTGGTAATTCTTTAAGTTCTAATTTAGGTGGAACTATTACTGAAGGCGGAACTGGTCCATCTTCTCGAATCAAAGGCTCTGGGTCCTTATCTTCTAATTCTTCACCCATTATAGGTTCTATTATTTCTTCTCTTTGAACAATGTCATTAACACATTCTTCAATTAAATCAAGCTTCATACAAGCGAAATCCTCCATAGCATATTTCATCGCTTGATTCATATCGAACTCGATCTTATCGTCACCTATTCGTAAAACTACTTTTCCTTCCGACACATCAACTAGAGCACGTCCCGTGTTCATGAATGGTCTACCAAAGATTAGCGAATAATTAGCATCATAAGCAAAATCTAAGATAACAAAATCAGTAGGAAAAATAAATTTGTCAACTTTTACCAAAACGTCTTTAATTATACCATATGGTCTTTTAGTGGATTGATCCGCTAATTGCAAAACCATATTGGTACGCTTGATGTCTTCTTCTAAACCTAATTTCTCAAAAATAGACAATGGCATCAAGTTTATACTAGCTCCTAAATCACAAAGACAACTTGGGAATTCCATATTTCCCAAAGTACACGGAATGGTAAAGCATCCGGGATCTTTGAGTTTAGTAGGTAATTTGCTTGATACTATCGAACTACAATCTTCAGAAAGTGAAATGGATGAAATTCCTTCCCAACTAATCTTTTTTGAAATTAAATCTTTCAAGAATTTTCCATAATTAGGAATTTGCGTAATTGCATCCATGAATGTTAAATTTATATGCAAATTTTTAAGTTTGTCTAAAAATGATAAAAGTTGTTTATCATGGTCCTTATTTCAGACCCTGTGTGGAAAAGGTGGCTTTGGTACAAAAGGTTTTGGATTAGAGTCAATTGGCGTATCTTTTTGTTTTAACGTATCTTCTTTGGATTTTGGTAAATCATTTCCAGGTAAAGTTGAATTTCCGGGCATTTTCGGACCTAAGTAGTTTTTCCCCGAACGAAGAGTGATAGCCTTAACATGCTCTTTCGGATTTTCTTCCGTTTGGCTGGGAAGACTTCCCTCTTTGCGGGATGGAATTGATTTAGCAAGTTGTCCAATTTGAACCTCCAAATTATGGATGCTAGATGATTGGTTTTTGATAAGCTGATCGAATTTATTTTCGATCCGTTTAAAACCATCGTCTTGATTACTTACCTTTCCATTCATAACATCTATAAATTTGTCGATTTTTGAAGATAAAGTGCTAATCGTATCTCTTGTTTGATTTTGATAATTATTTATACGATATTGATTAGCATTTGCATTATTATTATTATTACCATCTTTCCAGTTAAAGTTAGGATGATTTCTCCATCCAGGATTATAAGTATTAGAATAAGGATTAGTAGTTTGGTTTTGTCCTTGGACAAAATTTACCTGTTCTATCTCATTCATACCTTCGTAGTCAATGTCTCTCTGGATCGAATCATCAGGATCGCATGGTGCCATAAATTTATCAATTTTGTGCGATAAGGCAGAAAATTGGGCTTGTAACATTGCTACAGGATCAAGATTCATTATACCTTTAACCGATGATGTACATGAGGATGATGGTTTCGCCGTTGGTATATGTCCACGCTCTGCGGGCCACATACTGCTGTTGATTGCCATTTCCTCCAAAAGTTCTCTTGCTTGGGCGGACGTCTTCTTCATAAATAACCCTCCAGACATATCATCTAATGAACCTCTAGTCGTAGGATTTAATCCATTATAGAATGTCTGCATTAAAAGTGCATCTGGCAGTTGGTGGTGTGGGCATAAACGTTGAAGTTCTTTAAAACGTTCCCAAGCTTCATAAAGAGTTTCATTATCATTTTGTGTAAAAGATGTCAACTCTTTGATGACTCTTGCGGTTTTTGCTAAGGGAAAATATTTTTGTAAAAATGCTTGGGCTAATTGGTCCCAAGTTTCAAATGTTGCAGCAGGCATAGAAGTTAACCAAATTTTTGCCTTATCCTTCAAAGTGAAAGGAAAGAGGCGAAGTTTGATTGCTTCGGCTGTTACATCAGTAATTTTAAAAGTGTCACAAATTTCTAAGAAATTTGTCAAATGTGCATTAGGGTTTTCGTTAGGCAATCCGTAAAACGTTACGTTGTTTTGCAACATATTAAGCAAAGCAGGCTTAATTTCAAATTGATTTGCGTTTATACGGGGTCTAACTACACTATTAGTTACACCGGCCATTCCTGGCCTAGCATAATCCATAAGTGTCGGTGGATCGGCCATGATTTCTGGCTGGACTACTTTGGTTTTTAAGGGTGTTTTGTCTTTGTTTTTGTTGTTTTTCTTGTTTTTCTTAAGTGTTCTTTCAATTTCTGGATCAAAAGGATCTGGTGGCGTGCCCGAATTTCGCGAACTGCGCATGAACTTGAAATTGTTACACGAGCCAAACTACCTTCAAAACAAAATTGAAAACAAAATGTGTTATATAAACTGAAAAATAAATAAAATATAAAAATTGTATAAAAATAATGTATAAACCTATATTCGAAAATAAAATACAAAAAATAAAAAATAAAAATTCGTCAAAAATTTTGGCGTATCCCCGGCAACGCCGCCAAAAACTTGTTGAGCGATTTCCGCAAGTGCACGGTTTCGCTTGTAGTAATAAAAATATCGATCCCACAGAGATACGTTTTTTAATGAAAAACTTATTTTTGAATTATTAATTTCGAACTAGTTGGATTTATTATTGAATGTAAATGAAAAGTGAAAATTGGTTTAATTGAATTTAGGAAATTTGTTTAATTGAATTTGTGAACTTTGAGTATTTGAAAATGCTGGAATAAGATTTTATATTTAGAATAAATCGATTGTTAGAAAGATCATCTGATTTTAAGGATGAATTTTACAAAACAGGAACATTTAGAACTTATTAGAAAAACGAATGAATTTATTCATTTGCATTAAGCAAAGAAAACAACTTAAACTTTGTATCGATTATGATGATGAAATAAATGACGGAACCTCTAATTAATTGGCTTTGAACGCCACAAAACCCTTTCGGGATAGTTGCCCTTACTCAAATTAAAACTCTTTCGAGATGATAATTTGCCTAAGTGTTCAACAAAGTTTCCTTGTAATGATTTTGAATTCAAGTGCATATTAATGAAAACACCAGCCTCACTTATATTGGATTGGTTACCATAAGTGCTGCATAACGATTTGTCGAATAGAACGGACTTTATTAGATGAAATATAAATTGATACAAGTTTACAGAGAACAAGGAGCATCGAGTTCTTCGAGGGCGTGCAAGTGAAGGGCTTGATCGGTTCCGCTTCCTTGGGTTTCCTAGGAGGTTGTCAGGCTCGGGGGCGAACAATTTACTCAATCTTCTCGCTGTAACTTCGTAATAGGGATTCGGTCGGCCACTACCATGATGCAAACTAAAACTGGAACAATGTCTAAACGCTACTGAGTTGTAATTAAACTATAAACAATATGTGTACCTCATCTTGTTTTATACAGAATCTAATTTCTAACTCTCGAAATGTTTTTACTTAGAACTTCGACATAAGTTCTACGCTCTGATTTCTATATCTATATTATAGCATTTCATTACATTTTTTCTCAACATCAACTCTTTATTTATAGATGTTGAAGGGTTGTGTTTGAAGTGATGTATCCGTTGGTTAAGAGTCGTGTCCGTTGTGAAAGGACGTCTTTATCCACTTGAACGAACGCGTTTCTTGGATTTTCAGCATGTGTAAAATGCTCTTGGTGAATTTTCTGCACTTACCGAGGATAGTAATCCGCGGCCGTGAATGACGTAGCACTGAGCTGAGCGACGGGCGAAGGGGAGAAAAGGTTATACCACGCGTGTAGCGGCCGCGGGTCTGGGATCCACTGTCGCGGCCCGGCAAGTTTTCTTACTTCTTGCTTTCGTTCGTGTCCTCGACTTGGCGCTTTCGATTTACGTCGTCTTTGACTCCTTTTGTAGGGTTTTTCTTCTGTTTTAGATCCTTTTTCGTTCCTATTTGGATTTTACCGAACATTCAAGTACCTTGCAAGAAAGAAAGATATTCGAAAGTAAAAGTAATCTAAACAGATATAAACAACACGAATTTGTAATAAAAATGATATAAATATTAATGATATTTTAGGTATATTTTGGGCTTAACAGCATCCTTATTATCTAACTATCACAAACAAACCCCAAAATAAAAAATAAAAATTCAATTATACCATCTTCTCCATTACTTTTTAATTTTTTTCTTTCTCTCTCATCTTTTTTAATTTTTCTCTCTCTAAAATCAAGTTTCTCTCTCTAGAATCACAGTTGAATACTCTTATCATGATCATCACCTGAATTTGAATTATTACCTCCGGTAGCACCGCAAATTTCATCATCAGCACCGTCATGATTAATAATCCAAAATAAGAGAAATACTCATGCCTTGGAACATCAACAAGCTGTTTAACATTCGCATTATAAATTAATAATCCAAAATTGATTCAATTTCAGTTGAACTTTCTCAAACACTTCTTGTTTGAAATCCTTAGTTCCTCTGAAAATTTCATCCATCGTCATCGAAGCATCTAGAACTCGAGTTTCGCCTTCGATTATTCCCTGTACGAGCTCTTTCACATGGTGAGAGAGCTTATCGTGCGGTGAAATTATCTTCGCGTACTTCAATAGGCTCTGTTCGTCGTCGACGTGAGGGCCGATTGTGAAAACTGCCGGGAGGACGAATGGGAGTTTCTCGGCGCTCATCGCTTGGACTTCGAATGTGTAGTTTACTGGTGAAACGTCGAAAACGGTGCAGGATTGGCCGGGGAAAAGCCATGCTTTCTTTGAAAGCTTTATATCGGAGATTCCGATTCTGGTGATTACTAGATACTCCGATGGGCTTGCAATGTACATGGTTGTAAGGGGTTGTGTGAATGAATAAATAGGAGAGGCAAAGTTGGAAAATGTTGAGAGTTTTAGGTGGAAATGGAAATTTAATGCACCAACACCAACACCAGACGGTGCTGATGATGAAATTTGTTGTGCTGCCGGAGGTAATAATTCAAATTCAGGTGATGATCATGATAAGAGTATTGGCGGTGACCGGATAAGCTATGGTGGAAACCGATGGCCGAGGCAAGAGACTTTGGCTTTATTTTAGAGAGAGAAATTAAGAGAGATGAGAGAGAAAGAAGAAAAAAAATTTAAAAAGATGGAGAAGATGATATATTTGATTTTTATTTTATATTTTGTGGTTTTTTGTGATAATTAGATAATAAGGGGGTTGTTAGACGAGGTGCCGCGGCCTAATCTCCCGGGCGGACCGGGGGGTGGACAACCTCATGGCGACGTAAGCGGTGATTGGCGCCGAAAGCAACCAATCGTGGAATCAAGCTGCTCGGCAGGACCGGAGCTCGGAGATATGGAAGAGTCGCCACCCACGAATGGGAAAATGAACACCGATCCCTTGCGGGAGACCGGTGTGGGTTCGGGAAACTTAGGTACGAGCCGAGAAGGCTAGCTCCTTTCCGGAGAAAGGCTACTAGGCACCCCGACATCGCCCGGTTATGAACCACCGGCCTCCTACTCAGCATGTTAGGCGATAACGGACTAATCGTATACTTCTTTAAGTTTAAAATTCATTTGAAACCCTTTTCTTTCTCTTTTTAGAAACCGTTTTGAGCATATATTATTGAAAAGCCATATTAGTAAAGAATGACCCATTTACGTTATACATACACAGAGAGGGGGGAGAAAGAAGTGATTTATTTACAACCGCATTTAAATGTCATGTTGTGTGTTTATTCTACACTAACTTATTCCCCCAAAACGAGTTTATTTACATGGTTCGCACCTTAATCGCCGTTGGAACGATTTAGGTGCGTTTTAAAACCCCGTTTGATGAGGTTTACCCGAATCGCCGTTGGAACGACTCGAGTATTTGAAAACGTTTGAGATAAAAACCTTTTAATGAGAAAACGTGGTTAAACATACAAGTCAATTTTATTTTGTACAAATCCTTTAAGAAAACGATTCAAAAATTCTATTATTCGCAAAGAAAATGATTTTAATTACAATGTTCGCTTAATCCGCCTTTGGAACGGATTAAGGTTTTAAAACGTGGTGTTTTGAAAACGATTTGAACTATTGCAAAAAAACAACTCTATTTATTTATATTAGGACTCTCTAAAAATTCATTAGTTTAAATGATTAAGTTGAAAAACTCTCTTTTTGTGATTTATTTTCCCCACTTATTTAATGGACTCTCTACCTATTATAATTACATTAATAAACCCATTTAAACTAATATTCACACTCAAATAATACGCATTTGGCACATGGACCCATGAATGGGCCAAAAGAATAAAGAAAATAATTTAGACATATATATATATACATTTAAATCAAAAAAGAAGATATGAAAATAAGAGTTAACACAAAAGAAACTATATGTATATGAAAATAATAGGTACAACACATTTATACAAAAAAAATGTGAAAATAATAAGTAAATCTTATGAATAAGAAAATAACATTTACTCAAAAATAATTTCATTCAATAATCAACAAAATAACCCAAATATCCCAACACTATATATATATACATAACTAATATAGTTTTAAATACCAAAAATAACATATACTAATATCTATCAATTATTTCTCAAAATATCAAATAACTATCATTTAAAACATAGCCTAAATTAATAAAAAGGAAATACATATACATAATTATACTTATATTTAGAAAATAGTATAAAAAATGGTATACAAATATTATCAAATAATTATATATGCTAAAGGTCCAAAATAATTTGAAAAACATATATTACATAATTATACATATATATATTAAAGATTAAAAGCTTAAAAGTTAGGAAAAAGGGACTGAAATGGCATTTTTTACGTTTTGGCAGATTTACCGACGGAAAATCCGTCGGTAAACAGAATTTAGTGACAGAATAGGTAAATTACAGCAGCCCTCCTAAATGTTTCCAGATTTATTCAAAAGCTTTAAATTAAATCTAATTCAATCGTTTTGGATTTCCGA
Organism: Euphorbia lathyris; assembly: GCF_963576675.1. Lineage (NCBI taxonomy): Eukaryota > Viridiplantae > Streptophyta > Magnoliopsida > Malpighiales > Euphorbiaceae > Euphorbia > Euphorbia lathyris. Next base: position 72,239,259 of record NC_088913.1, read on the forward strand.
ACTACCAAAGATGGATCATAGTCGAAAACGGAAGTTCCTAAACGACGTTTTTTTATTTCAAAACATTATTTAGAAATTTCTTTTAAATTAAAAACTTATAATTACAACGTTTTCGATACCCGAACTACCTTTTTATCGGATCACGGTTCGTATTGGGATATCAAAACGAGGTTTTTTATTTTAAAACAAAACCGAATTTTATTCAACACGAAATGGAAATTAAATAAATACGCTAATTAAATAAAATGTGACAACATAAATAAATAACTAAATAAATAAAAACTATAACATAAAAAAATAAATAGAAGAAGAGAATAAATTAAATAAAATAAAGAGTCTAGTCCTCGGATAATACCTTAAATTCGGTATCTGACAGTCGAAGCCGATTGATTCCACGAACCACGATCTTCCGTTTTTAATGAAAATTTAGTAAAAATTGAACTTTAGGAAATTTAGAATTTTTGAGAAAAAAATATTTTTCTCAAAAAAATTCACTCTCTCTCTCTAAAAATGTTTAGAGTGAGAAAGCTCTCTCCAAAAAATCCTCACTCTTGCATGGGGATCCGTGCCTTTTATAGGCAAACGGGTCCTCGGACCAATGGGCGACGCCCAAAGGAAATTGGGCGTCGCCCATTGGGGTTGGGCGGCCGCCCAACATTTGTTGGGCGATCGCCTAACAATCGTTGGGCAATCGCCCAACGGCGTTGGGCGAGCGCCCAACGGTCGTTGGGCGTTCGCCCGACGTGGTTGGGCGCCCGCCCGACGACCCTCGGGGCGTGCCTCGCGCCGTCGGGCGTGCGCACCCCGCGGCCGCCGAGCGCGCGTTCCGCACCGTCGGACGCTCACACGTCGCGGCCGCCGAACGCACGCTTCGCGCTACCGGGCGCGTGCGCTCAGCGGCCCATGAGAGCGCGCACCGTGCCACCGGACCCGGGCATTGCTCGGACGTCGAGAGCGTGCCACTCGCGGTGCGTCCGACGGATGCCGAGCGCACGTCCCGTGCCGCCGATTTTCCTTCGCTTATTATTCTTTATATATTTTTCCAAAACTTCCTGAATCAATCGCTTCAACCGTCTTGTTTTCAGGTTTTCGTCACAGGTCCTCCGACTCGGTGTCTACAGTTGCCCCTACTTTTCTATTTTGACAGTGATGTGTGTGTTTCGAAAACGTTTTTTGCTAACATAACACATGCAATGTAAAACATATAAAAGTAAAAGACACGTAAAGAGTAGGAGGGAGCATACCTGACCTTTGCGCTGCGCGTTCCGGTGTCGTCCTCTGATTCCTTCCATCGTCATCTTCGGAATGGCCGTCGATGAATGTTCTTTTCCCGGAATCTAGCGTACGTTGACTATGGGTAAGAATGGCTCAAAAGCAACCTCGGTCGTGGACCGTAGGTAAGATGGATAAAAAGCTACCTCGGTCGTGAACCGTAGGTAAAATGGTTAAAAAGCTACCTCGGTCGTGAACCATAGGTAAGATGGCTAAAGAGCTACCTCGGTCGTGAACCGTAGGTAAGATGGCTAAAGAGCTACCTCGGTCGTGAACCGTAGGTAAGATGGCTAAAAAGCTACCTCGGTCGTGAACCGTAGGTAAGATGGCTAAAAAGCTACCTCGGTCGTGAACCGTAGGTAAGATGGCTAAAAAGCTACCTCGGTCGTGAACCGTAGGTAAGATGGCTAAAAAGCTACCTCGGTCGTGAACCGTAGGTAAGATGGCTAAAAAGCTACCTCGGTCGTGAACCGTAGGTAAGAGGGCTAAGAAGCTACCTCGGTCGTGAACCGTAGGTAAGATGGCTAAGAAGCTACCTCGGTCGTGAACCGTAGGTAAGATGACTCAAGGGCAGAAAAGTTCTTTCTAACGATTCTGAATTCTTTTAAAACACCATTTTTTGGAGCTAGTGTCTCGGAGGTTTAATGGAAACGTGTTTTGGTCTGGAATGATATAGACTAATGATTATTTTTCTGTCGACTGTTGTCTGTATTTTGACTGGTGTCACTGTTCTGTAAAAATTGGCTGTTGTCTGGAGTTCATATCTTGGCAATGTTGGTCGTTGTCTGGGAGAAATGCAGACTGAAACGGACTGCAAATCGGAGGTCTGTGCACCTAGTAATTAATTATTTACTTTTTACCTTTATGTCAAATCGTACTTTTTCACTATTTACGGGAATGCCATTCCATTTTCCTATATAAGGTGGTGGGGTTTCATTTCAACCCCACACCTTCTCTCTCTTCTTTCTCTCACTAGACTTCAATTTGGATTATTCTCGGGATGGATTTAGATGAATGGGATGGCACTAGAGGCATGGACGAGGTTTACGTAAACCTGGATAGAGTGGATACCTTTCACGACCCTACGACGCATTTGAGCAGGACACGCTGCAACGAGGTAAGTAATTTCTCACTTTTATTTGATTCGAACTCTAGGCTTTAGCATTTCTATCCGAACATGATTTGCATGCTAACCCTTAGACTGCCTTAGAGGACTTTAGCTAGAAAACGTGAATTCCTTTATTTACAAGTAGCACTTGTTTATTTTTGTAAGAATGCGCGCTATATGCATGTGAATAGTGACACTACAAATTTATGCATGCTAACGGTACAAACAACGTGAATAGTGAAGACGTGAATAGCGCACGTGAATAGTAAAAACGTGAATAGCGCACGTGAATAGTGAAAACGTGAATAGTGCACGTGAATAGTAAAAACTTAACTAATGCACGTGAATAGTGCACGTGAATAGTAAAAACGTGAATAGTAAAACGTGAAGAGTAAAAACTTAGCTAATGCACGTGAATAGTAAAACCTAATCTATGCTCCTCGTCCCCGCAGACGAGGGTGGATTAAAGAATTGACTAAACCCTACGTGAATGACCCCACAGGAGAGATTTTTACAGAAAATTGGTCCTAACTGACCGGATGTCTCTATGAAAGAATACCTAGTCTTAACGCGTTCTTATCAATTGCATGCTTTAGGAGCTATATTTAAATTTTCTTGTCTTGTTCTTTTTAGTTCATTGAGATTTCGGGGACCACCGCCGAGATTCACTCGTGGTACGATAGGCTAGGTGCCGCGGCGAGAGCCCGCGTGCGCGAGTTGGGCTTCGAGCCTTTTATTGCAGCGCTGCCCCGCACCAACGGGGTATGCGATCATTTTGGCCTACGGGCCTTATGTGAGCGGTGGGTTGACTCGACCCACACCTTCCACCTTTTCTTTGGGGAGATGACCATCTCGCCCCGAGATTTTTCGCCGCTGACAGGGTTACGAGGGAGCAACACTCCCGTTCCTTTCCATTTCGGTATGATGCGACCACGGGTCAACCTTGCTAGGCTCGCTGCCTTGATTGGACCGGGAGTTCGTCTTTGCGCCAAATCTACTCCAGCGAAGTTTATTTCCACAGCGAGCCTCTTGAGTCGGCGAGATTTCTGCGAGACAGACGATACCGACTTGGCGGTTCGCAGCTTCTTAGTGTATACTCTGAGTGAGACGATTTTCCACACGAAGGGCGGAAAGGTACACGCAGGTCTCATTCAGGCGCTCAGCGATCTGGATGCAGCGGCTTCCTACGATTGGGCAGGGGCAGGCTTAGCCTTTCTCTACAAGTTTTTGGATCTGACTTGCCGGAAGCGCAAGGATTTCGGTGGTTACACCTTTGCTCTGCTGGTACGTGACGCCTTCTTGACTTGCCCGTCTTATCGTCTTTGCGTTTTTCACACTCCTAGTCCTTATTTTTACCGCAGGTGTGGGCGTATGAGAGGCACATCCTTCCCAGCCCGTCTCGATCTCGACCGAGAGTACCGAGGCCGCCTTTCATGACTCGATGGAGGGATTTTGACTTGAGCGCCGAAAGGAGTCGGACGGTGCCACGGCTCCTAGATTGGATCGACTCGCTGACCCTCACACAGGTAGATTTTGCCTAATCATGCTCGGTTTTTGTTTGAGTCTTTCTGACTTTCTCTTTGTGCATTTTTTAGATTAAGTTCAGGTGGGACGACCTTGACTTCGGCCCCGATTATACATATGTATCGATGATCCAGGAGCAGCAGTGTGTGCTCACCGGCCCCTGCGTGCGGGCATGGTATTTAGGGGATCGAGGCATCACCGGAGTTAGGGACGCTCACTGGACACCGGGTGAGATCCCCGTCTCTATGTTCGCGGTGCGGACCATGCCCTTATCGACCGTTCGTCGGGACTTGACCCGTCGGTTTGTTGGCAGAGCGGTGTGGATTCACGCCGGGGGCCGTGAGCCTTACTTATCTACTCTGCTGAGCGCGAGGGATGCCCCAGCGGCAGCGATGGAGGTGGATCCGGTGGCAGATGTATTTTCGAGGGAGGCTGTCGCGGCAGTCTTCGGTCAGGAGGAGGTCCCGATAAGTGGTTCCACCCCCTTCTTATTTTACCTTTCATTCATGAGATGTTTAGGGGTTTTTATTGTGTTTTTTTTTTGCAGGAGGGGTCCTGGAGGAGTGCCCATTTATCTGATTTCTTTAACGGTACTCGAGCTCAGACGCCTGTGTGCGAGCAGTCCTACTACGTCGGCGAGTCCTCCAGCGCTGCCCGACCGGAGAGGTCTTCCCTAGGCGTGCCCCTACCAGACTACGGGAGAGATTATGCCACGATTTGCTATGACGAGTCCGGGGCAGCTTATGCGGGATTCGAGGCGGCTCCTCCTATCTTCTCCTCGAGGGTCCCATTTGATACCTCAGACGCTTCTCTGACCACGAGGGAGACTTGTACGGATTACATGGGGCTGTCTGGTTACCTACGAGATCGCCTCAGCTTGCGCTGCACCGATCACCTGGTATGTATCATTACTTTACTTTAGTGTAGTGGAATGTATGCATGTATGTATGATTTATGTTTTTGGCCTATGCTGCTTTTTATCTGTTCTTTTTTTTTCTTTTTCTGTAGAGTGATCTGCATGCCCACGAGCGGAGGCAGAGCGAGTTGGTGCGGGAGGCCGACGCCCGGGTTGGTCAGGTGTATCAGGAGAGAAATGATCACTGGTCAGGGATGATGCGACGGGAGACTGAAGGTCGCCTTGCCGTCGAGGAGAGGGCGCGTGATGAGTCGATCAGGCGCCTTGCTGCAGAGGAGAGAGCACGAGCTGTTGATGAGAGAGCACGCGCCTCTGACGAGAGAGCGCAAGTTTCTGATGAGAGAGCGCGTGCTGCCGAGGAGGCACTATCTGCAGAGCGGGCATCACACCTGAGAGATTTTGAGGACTATTGGGACTTCCCTCCGTATTAGGCTCGTTATGTATTGCTTTGTAGCTTTCATTATTGCTTTGTAGCTTTCATTATTGCTTTGTAGCTTTTATTAGAGTTTCCCCGATGTATAGCTGATGTATAGGGAGTGGGGTGGATAGTAGGTAGGCTTTTTGTGAAAAGTAGGATAGGAAATGTATAACTCGTGATTCATATTACCATGCATTCAGTAGATTATGATGATTCCAATCATTCTCATCAAATATATTCATGCCTTTATTTATTTACAAACAACAGAAATACTTAGTCTCTTATACATTGTTTTTGTAATTGCTCAAGTCATAACTATTGTTACCAGGACCCGCCTTTCGGTTTTCGGATCCCGGCGATTTTTCTCCTCTCCTTTTACTATCCCGGAATTTTTAAATGAGTGCCCTTTCGGGTTTTCACCCATTGGGATTTCCCTTATTGTTGCATAGGTCGCCCTTTGCGGGTTTTCAACCTATCGGGAATTTTTCTTTATTTTTTTTTATTTTTTTTTACGAAAAGTATTTCTTAAGCCTATCCAGGTTGGTAGGTTCGGAGAATTCCATGCCGTCCATTGTGGTTAACTTCACCGCTCCTTTGCTTAGTATCTTCTTCACGACGAATGGTCCTTCCCAATTAGGCCTGAACTTCCCCCTCGGGTCGGTGTGCGTCACACGGATCTGTTTCAGCACCAAATCTCCTTCTTTGATAGGACTGGTCTTGACCTTTTTATTGAAAGCCCGAGCCATCCTTCTTTGATATAACTGTACATGGTAAAGCGCTTCCATCCTTTTTTCGTCAACTAGAGCCAACTGCTCACATCGCTTTTTCGCCCATTCCGCCTCGGGAATTTCTGCCTCCACTGCGATTCTCAACGATCGCTTTTCGATCTCAATCGGCAAGACTGCTTTTGTTCCATACACCAAAGAGAATGGCGTTGCCCCAGTTGAGGTTCTAATTGTCGTGCGATAAGCCCATAATGCGAGTGGGAGCTGCTCATGCCAATTCTGATGTGATTCCACCGTTTTTACGAGAATCCTCTTAAGGTTCTTATTAGCTGCTTCTACTGCCCCATTAGCTTGTGGACGGTATGGAGAAGATCTGTGATGTTCAATGCCATATTCTCGGAAAAGATTCCTTACTTCCCCCTGAAACTGGACCCCGTTATCCGTAATCATGTGATGAGGCACTCCAAACCTGGTGATCAAGTGTTTTTCAATGAACTTTCTCATCTGCTTGGATCCCAGTTTGCTAAACGACTCTGCTTCTACCCACTTGGTGAAATAATCGATGGCGACAACAATAAACTTATGTCCATTTGAAGCGTTGGGCCTTACTTCGCCGATGATGTCGATGCCCCAGGCAGCGAATGGCCAAATAGGTGCTAACACATGTAATTCCATGGCTGGAAGATGACTGCAATCGCCGTGGATTTGACAATCGTGGCATTTCTTTGCATACTCGTTACAATCTCTTTCCATGGTGAGCCAATAGAAGCCTTGCCTAATAATTTTCTTAGCTAGTACTGCTCCCCCCATATGGGCTCCACAAATTCCTGAATGTACTGATTCCATTGCCTCGCGGGCTTCTCCCGCATCCAAGCATCTTAATTGTAATCCGTCAATGTGCCTTTTGTAAAGCAAGTCGTTATGGATGACGAACTGACGAGCTAGCCTTCTAATCACAGCTTGATCCCTCGGTTCTGACTCTGCCGGATATGTTCCATGCTTCATGAAGTTCACGATATCGAAATACCATGGTTTTTCATCTGCCTCTAACAGCATTACGTACTCGTAGCATGGTTTGTGAGATCTTCTCAATACCAACGGTTTCGAAGCAAGGTTCCGGGGGTTGTCCCAAACTGACACCAAAGTGGCCAAAGCGTCTGCCGCCTGGTTCTGTGCTCGAGGGATATGATAGAAACGGCATTCTTTGAATCTTTGTGCCAACCCTTCTAGCTGATCGAGGTACGGACGTAGTCTTTCTTCTCTTACCTCCCAGTTTCCTTGTGCCTGTTCGATGATCAACTTTGAGTCACCCCAAATTTCGACGTACGATGCTCCTAGTGCCGCTAATGACTCTAAACCATAAATGCACGCTTCATATTCGGCCATATTATTGGTGAGAGGGAAGGATAACTTCTTGGCCATCGGGATCCTTTCTCCTTCTGGTGAGGTAAGTAGTACTCCTACTCCAGCTCCATTCGAATTAACTGCTCCGTCGAAGAACATTTTCCACGGTATGACTTCGATTGCGTTCAAGTGCTCATCGGGGAAATCATAACTTATCTCTTCTTCCTCTGCATTCAAGGGTTGGTTGGCCAGAAATTCTGCCACGGCCCTCCCTTTGATAACCTTCTTCGTCACATATTCAATGTCAAACTCGGATAAAAGCAACAACCATCTGGCTAACTTCCCCGTCAAGGATGGAGTTCGGTATAGATACTTCACGGGGTCCATCCGAGAAATAATGATCACTTTATACGATTGGAAATAGTGCCGCAGTTTCTTTGTCAACCACACCACTGCCACACATGTCTTTTCGATCATGTTGTACTTGAGCTCGTACTCCAGGAATTTCTTACTCAAATAATACACCGCGTGCTCCACACCGGTGTCTCCCTCTTGAGCCAACATTGCCCTAATAGATCGCTCCTCAATTGCTACGTAGAGGAGAAGCGGCTTTCCCAGTTTAGGCGGTCTCAGCACTGGCGGATTAGACAAATAGCTCCGGACGCTCTCCAAAGCTTGCTGACACTTATCATTCCAAACAGCGGGTTGGTCTTTCCTTAGCAACTTAAAGATTGGCTCACAGATTGCGGTGAGTCTTGCTATGAACCGACTGATATACTGAACCTGCCCCAGAAACCCTCTCACTTCCTTCTCATTTCTCGGCGCCGGCATTTCCTGTATAGCCTTCACTTTATCAGGATCTACCTCGATTCCCTTATTTTCGATTACATAGCCTAAGATTTTCCCCGACGAAACGCCGAAAAAGCACTTCTTCGGGTTTAACCTTAGCTTGAATTCTGCAATTCGGGCCAAAAACTTCTCGAACGCGGCAAAATGCCCTTCTCTTGTCTCTGATTTGACCATCATATCGTCCACATAGACTTCTACCTCCTTGTGTATCATATCATGGAACAGTGCTGTGGCCATTCGCTGGTAAGTTGCCCCGGCATTTTTCAAACCAAACGACATTACTCTGTAACAGTATGTCCCCCACTCAGTTGTGAACGAGGTTTTTGCTTTGTGCTTTTTGGCCATCTGAACTTGCATGTAGCCCATGAAACCATCCACATTCGTGTGTAATACACTTGACGCTGCACTGTCGATCAATACGTCGATATGAGGCAATGCGAACTCATCCTTGGGGCATGCCTTGTTAAGATCTCTGTAATCGACGCACATCCTCACTTTGCCGTCCTTCTTCGCAATTGGTACCACATTTGCGACCCAAGGGGGATAGTCGATCACTTTGATGAATCCTGCTTCTAACTGCTTCTTCACCTCCTCCCTGATCTTATCTGCCCATTCGGGTCTCATACGTCGGAGCTTCTACTTTACGGGCTTTGCTTCGGGATAAGTTGGAATGCGGTGAGTTACGATAGATTGATCAATTCCAGGCATGTCTTCGTATGTCCAAGCGAATACAATTTCGTATTTTTTAATTATTCTCTCAAATTCTTTTCTCTCTTCAATAGTTAATTCTGGAGCAATTTGTATAAGTTTAGGATTTTCATCCGTACCAAGATTGAAAGTTGACATTTCTATTGCATTGATTTCAAATGTAGGCATGTTATATGAATGAGAATGCATGGAATGATCATGATCAACATCAAGCAAGTAAGCAAAATCAGAATTCATTTCATTGATAACATGGGTGATTACATCATCTGATTCAAACAAAGCAGTAATACAATTTTCATCATCGAGGTCCTCGGGTTTCTCATGAACTTTGGAGGTACTAGGCTCGTCCACCGCTCCCGTAGTTGCTTCAATGGTGATGACTTGCTCCTCGGCATTCAAATCCAGCATCATAATCTCCTCGACAAAGCAGCTCGCCTTTCCTTTGCCCCAGTCGGCCACATCATTGAAGATTTCAAATCCCGGCAGAATCTTTCCTTCTGTGCTAGTCCATGCCTCGGGGGTCCCTGAATACGCCTTTCCATGCCCCTCGTTCATGAAGTACTTCCTTAGGCCCACTTTTCCTTCACCACTTACATTGGACGGACCTCCCTGCTCATATCCCAAACCCCTCCGGGTTTTCTGACTCTTAAAATCTGGAAATTCTGGCAACCCCTGATGGTGTGCTCCTAAGCCCATTCCTGGGATGAAACCTCCCTTCATCATCTTCACCACGTCGGTGGTCATGCTTGACTCGTAAATCCTGGACACTTGGAACCCGGAGAAAAGCTGAGGCTCAATTCCCAACGCTACCACCAAGCTTAATTTCTCAGCTCTGATTGTCACTATCTCCTCCCCGAAGGGAAACTTGATCATTTGATGGAGCGTGGAGGGCACACCTCCCAACTTATGGAACCATGGGCGTCCCAACAATACAGCAAAGGTTACCGGGATATCCAGCACCGTGAACTCAGTTTCTTCTTCATGCGGCCCCACTTTCAACTTGGCCTTGAAGACTCCTTCAATGTGCCTACGGCTATCGTCATATGCTCTAATCACAGTTTCAGAAGCTGTCAAATCTCCTCTCTCCACTCCCAACTTCGACAAGAGTTTCAACGGGTAAACATTAATGGCCGATCCATCATCGACCATCACACAGCTAGTCTTCTTTCCGTTGATTTCCGCTCGGATGTACAAAGGCTTATTGTGAGCCTTCCCCTCTTCTGGGAGATCCTCGTCAGTAAATGTGATTTCAGCCTTCTTTCGGGCCATAATCGCTCCCACTAGCGCTGCCGGCTCAGTATCGGTGGAAATAACCCGATTCTGCAATTCTTTCATCAAGTTCTCACGATGGTACTTAGAATGGCATAGAACTTCCCAGACTGTAGACTTAGCTTGTGTCTTCTTCAACTGCTCAAGAACTTGGTCATCGGGCTTAGGAGCCGACCCTTCCCCTATCTCAGTCTCTACTATAGGGGCCTTTCCCTCGGCCACACGACCTGATCTCGTCATTACCGCAATTTCCGGCTCATCATCCGATTCATCCCAAATGTTGATAGGGATCCTTCGATTGGCCTCTTCCTCGTCCGAGGAACTCTCCCAAATGTCCACAACCATTAAATCCATGACGTGAGGAACATTCGGATTCAAGTAAAAGGGATCCGCCGATCCATACAAGGCCCAACCTATCAACTCATCATAATCTCGGAGGGACACTCTGCTCATCCTTCTGGCGGCCAACGGAATAGCACCTCGTTGTATGCACATAAGCTGCACCTTATCGCTCATTGTTTCATGACACTGCTCATAACGGTGCCTCCACCTTCTAACATAATCCACAAACGGTTCCTCGGGGAATTGCCTAATCCTGTCCAGATCGTCCAGGGATCCCATCCACGGAATGTACATTTCATATCTTGACACAAAGGCACTTCTGAGCGGTATCCAATGACCCATCTCCTCCTCTGATAGACCCTGATACCACAATAAGGCTTCACCCATCAAGGTTTCCGGAAAATGTTCATGCAACTCACATTGCGGAAATCCGGCGTCATACATATGATTGCGGAATAACCTTGCATGCTCAACAGGATCCTGGTATCCGCCATACCTAGGCATCGCTAACACCGCATCAGGTGTTTGGTAAGATGGGGAATCCGGGGTTTGCTCTGCCAGCATCCATACTGTATACTCCTTGATAAATCTTTTCGTCATTGCCGCCCAATCGGTCTTAACATACATCGGCAATGACATGTACCACATTAACGGTTCACCCATCAATGAATTGCAAAACAAGCTAGTGATCTCTTCCTCTTTAAAACCCAAGGGTGCCATAGCCGACAAGTAGAAGTGAAGGTGCTCCATAGGGTCCTTATTGCTGTTATACTTACTAACCCTCGGTAGCGGACGTTTGATGGGTCCGATTTGCATTGCAAAGCGCTCTGCGGCCCTGTCCTCGACTCTTTGGTACTTTTCTAAGAATAAATCTGATAATTGATCCCAATCATGCTTACAAGAGTCGGGTAATGAGTGGAACCATTCCAAAGGCTCGCCTGTCAGCAAATGGTGAAACCACTGAGCAATCTCATCCACCCCGAAGGATTCGACAAACATATCGCGCATATATTCACGCAAGTGCACCTCGGGGTTTTCTCCACCACTAAACAGACCCAATTCTGGCACAATAGTCCGAGACGACCCTTCCCCAGTCTCTTCGGCACTATCTTCATCATACGGTGCTCCACCGTCCAACCCTTCATCCATTAGTTCATTCTCTTGTTCCTCGCCAAGGAAGGACACATATAGACCACTTCCCACATTGTTCTTTTCGTCGGAGTCCAACAACTCCTCTATATTCTCCTCGAAGGATTCCATCACTACACATTCTGTCAGACCCATTCCGATCATGCTTACCCTATGATTAGGCAATGGATTACGCCTAGTGGAAGGGTTCGCTGACAAAGGATCAGCTATCTTTTTCTCCTCGATTAAATCTTGGATTTCGTGTTTCAGCCTCTCACAATTCTCTATTGTATGCCCATAACTGCTATGGAATTCACAATACCCTCTAGCCTGTATCTGCGGAGTAGGTTGAGCTTTGTTATACGGGGTAAGGGCTTTCAACAATCCCTTTTTCTGTAGACGCTCAAAAACTTTTGCGTAGGTCTGATCGAACTTGGCGAACCGCCTCTTTTCAATAGCATTAAGATCAACCACTTTCACTGCTGCGGATTCTGTACTCGCACTAGGCCCTCCGGCACTATATCCAGACTTCGTCCACTTGGTATAAGCTTTCTTTGGCTCCCCATCCCCTTCAACAGTCAAGGCACAACTATACATCTGATTGAAATCAGTAAATGGCATATACCGCAACTCATTCTTGATATACGGCAACGTGTTGCCAACCACCATTCGGATCTGATCCTGCTTGAGCGGCTTTTGTTTCATCACTGCGGCCTTAGCCCTCCATCTTTTCACTAAATCGGAAAAGGATTCCCCAGCCTGTTGCTTAGTGCTCTCTAACTCTTTCAAAGTGACCTCCAGCATGGTGTTGAAGCTATACTGAGCGATGAATGACTTTGCTAATTCCTTCCAATCCCTCTTTGTTACCATCGGCAATGCATGAAACCATGTGAGGGCAGCCCCCTCTAGGTAGGTGTTAAACAGCCCTAGGACCTGATCCTCAGTCAGGATCGTGTGCTTCATCACAGCAACATACTGATTCATGTGAGCGGTGGGATCTCCCGTTCCATCGAACTTTTTCATGTCAGGGAGCCGAAATTTCAAAGGCAAAGCTGTTGCCGACAAACAATTCTTCAAGTTATAGAAATCCTGACTTCCGGAGCTTCCTCCACGCAAGTCCTGCACTTCCTGTGTGATGTGTTGCTTCCACTCCTCTTCCTTAGCTTTCTCTTTCTCCAGCTGCTTCCGAATATAATCCTGATAATCATCCTCATTCCCAAAGCGAGGACCATCGTTCACCTCATTCTCAGCGTGTTTACTGCCATTTTTATCATCTCTCATGGCCAGCTTAGCTAACTGGGCCGCTATCACTGCTAACTGCTCATTAATGTTGTTCACAGAGTTTTCCAATCCGGCCACTTTTTCGTCGGTCGCAGACATACCGGCTGAAGACTGAGTATACTCGGACGAAGATGATTCCGAAGCCACAACTGCCGATTCAGAACTGTCAATCTGTAACTGATCAAACTGCCTAACTAGCCGACTGCTTTCTCGGTACCACAATCGCTTAATGATGACGTCTGCGCGAACGGTATCCATTAGTATGTATGCATGATTATATGCATGATTCGTGGTGTGTGCGTTTATTTATTTACGATTATAAGATAAGAAGAACAAACGTTAGTTCTATTTACACGTATCACAACATCTCTCTTCCACCCTTATTCCTCCACACACTCGTCGGTCCAGGTCTCTTTCCTAGGATTTTGGTTTTTTTGCTCACATTGCGGTCCAGGGGACGCGTGATGCCGTCGATTATTGCGGAAAAGTAAATCACCCATCAGACAATACCATTCGTTTTTGACGTATCCACGTTCAGTGACTAAGAAATCGACCAAGTTGGATTGTCCTTTCAGAATAACTCGTCTTTTGTCATTTTGCGAGACGCATTAGTTTGGGTTTTGACTCCCTTTGAGCGCATCTCAGTTTTTAGACATGGTACGAGTTATTCTTCTAGTCCAATCGTTCGTTATTGTCAATGACTCGTTCCCTTTTGTTCGCGCGGGTTCGTGTCTCGATTTTTGGATTACAACGGGATCTTTTGGATCTATCGAGAGACATAACCACGTGTTTATTTAGTGATGGAATCACTTTTGGATTTTATTTTAGGGAACGGACTCATCGCGTAACGCGTTTGTTCTTAGCGTCGAGGATTCGTTTGCTCATTTTGCTACGTGAAAAGATGGCGAGTCTTATTTTGAGCGCACGATAATCTTTCGGCTAATTAAAACTCTTTGTTCCTCCCAATCCACGGGATATATCATCTCAGTGTGGTTATAGAAAATCAATGTTTCGTTGAATCGCATGTTTATTCGAGGCGAGGATATTACCGTTCTCTTTCCTTTAGGCACGAATTAAGCAAACACGTACATCGGGCCATATTTCTTGCAGTTTTGGTAACGGTCGAAATGATCGAGTCGTTAGTCAAAACCCGCAGTCTCGTCCATATGGCGCAATTATATGGTTTGGCTTAATTCGGCTTCGAGATTTTAAACGGGGTATACACTCGTTCGAGGCACGTATTCAACGGCATTGGTTTATTTTCTTTAACTACTCGCGGGATTAACATATATCGTAGATTCAGAATGATTTTGGTCGTTTAGTTCATTTTTGTCTTTTTATTTTCTTAGTCACCTTTTGCGGACACGTCCATTTCTCTTCAGAATGACACAAGGCATAACGTAAAAGCTCGTCTTTTATTCGGAAGGGACGGGATACTTGTGCGAAACTTTTCACGTTACAACAAGGTCGTTCGAAACAGAAATGTTCTTCGTTTTCGTTTCGTCGTGATCTCGTTTTATCCCAATTTATCTAAAGCATGTGAATAACGGCTACTGTTAATATAGTCTTTTGTATCGAAATGTAACTATCCTTAACACCGAACCGATTTATACTAATACGTGCTTACGTCATAACGTACTTACTGAACACATGCCTTCGTCAGGACACCGAAAGGGACAAGGCGGGTCGCACATGTTCATTCATACGAGATAACTAAGTCGTCTTTAGTTCAAATCGTTTCGATGTTTTAGGGTAATTAGTATGTCGATTCATGAGTATATATTAACGCATCGTCTCATTTTCTTTACATACTTTAGGATTAGACACGTATCATGGCGGTTTGAAAACACGAACTGATTCATTTATCACATCAAAAATAGTAACGGATGATCCTATGGAAACTTCTAAGGCTACTATATGCTGACACGGCTGACCGCGGGACCTCACAGGACCGCACAGATTCGCCCCTAACGAATGGATGGGGACCCTCTGGCGCCTTACTGTAAGGGGGAACTTACGCTAGCCTCTTTCGAGCGACGAATGGACTCTCGCTAGAGGTTTCGCGGAAATTACCCAAAGGGTTTGCAATAATGCACATGAATGCATACGAAAAGAAGTAAAACGATCCGTCCCCGTTAAGGGCTTAATACATGCCTTCCGGAATCAAATTTCTCGCTTCCCCAGCAGAGTCACCACTTGTTAGACGAGGTGCCACGGCCTAATCTCCCGGGCGGACCGGGGGGTGGACAACCTCATGGCGACGTAAGCGGTGATTGGCGCCGAAAGCAACCAATCGTGGAATCAAGCTGCTCGGCAGGACCGGAGCTCGGAGATATGGAAGAGTCGCCACCCACGAATGGGAAAATGAACACCGATCCCTTGCGGGAGACCGGTGTGGGTTCGAGAAACTTAGGTACGAGCCGAGAAGGCTAGCTCCTTTCCGGAGAAAGGCTACTAGGCACCCCGACATCGCCCGGTTATGAACCATCGGCCTCCTACTCAGCATGTTAGGCGATAACGGACTAATCGTATACTTCTTTAAGTTTAAAATTCATTTGAAACCCTTTTCTTTCTCTTTTTAGAAACCGTTTTGAGCATATATTATTGAAAAGCCATATTAGTAAAGAATGACCCATTTACGTTATACATACACAGAGAGGGGGGAGAAAGAAGTGATTTATTTACAACCGCATTTAAAGGTCATGTTGTGTGTTTATTCTACACTAACTTATTCCCCCAAAACGAGTTTATTTACATGGTTCGCACCTTAATCGCCGTTGGAACGATTTAGGTGCGTTTTAAAACCCTGTTTGATGAGGTTTACCCGAATCGCCGTTGGAACGACTCGAGTATTTGAAAACGTTTGAGATAAAAACCTTTTAATGAGAAAACGTGGTTAAACATACAAGTCAATTTTATTTTGTACAAATCCTTTAAGAAAACGATTCAAAAATTCTATTATTCGCAAAGAAAATGATTTTAATTACAATGTTCGCTTAATCCGCCTTTGGAACGGATTAAGGTTTTAAAACGTGGTGTTTTGAAAACGATTTGAACTATTGCAAAAAAACAACTCTATTTATTTATATTAGGACTCTCTAAAAATTCATTAGTTTAAATGATTAAGTTGAAAAACTCTCTTTTTGTGATTTATTTTCCCCACTTATTTAATGGACTCTCTACCTATTATAATTACATTAATAAACCCATTTAAACTAATATTCACACTCAAATAATACTCATTTGGAACATGGACCCATGAATGGGCCAAAAGAATAAAGAAAATAATTTAGACATATATATATATACATTTAAATCAAAAAAGAAGATATGAAAATAAGAGTTAACACAAAAGAAACTATATGTATATGAAAATAATAGGTACAACACATTTATACAAAAAAAAAAATGTGAAAATAATAAGTAAATCTTATGAATAAGAAAATAACATTTACTCAAAAATAATTTCATTCAATAATCAACAAAATAACCCAAATATCCCAACACTATATATATATACATAACTAATATAGTTTTAAATACAAAAAATAACATATACTAATATCTATCAATTATTTCTCAAAATATCAAATAACTATCATTTAAAACATAGCCTAAATTAATAAAAAGGAAATACATATACATAATTATACTTATATTTAGAAAATAGTATAAAAAATGGTATACAAATATTATCAAATAATTATATATGCTAAAGGTCCAAAATAATTTGAAAAACATATATTACATAATTATACATATATATATTAAAGATTAAAAGCTTAAAAGTTAGGAAAAAGGGACTGAAATGGCATTTTTTACGTTCTGGCAGATTTACCGACGGAAAATCCGTCGGTAAACAGCATTTAGTGACAGAATAGGTAAATTACAGCAGCCCTCCTAAATGTTTCCAGATTTATTCAAAAGCTTTAAATTATATCTAATTCAATCGTTTTGGATTTCCGAACTACCAAAGATGGATCATAGTCGAAAACGGAAGTTCCTAAACGACGTTTTTTATTTCAAAACATTATTTAGAAATTTCTTTTAAATTAAAACTTATAATTACAACGTTTTCGATACCCGAACTACCTTTTTATCGGATCACGGTTCGTATTGGGATATCAAAACGAGGTTTTTTATTTTAAAACAAAACCGAATTTTATTCAACACGAAATGGAAATTAAATAAATACGCTAATTAAATAAAATGTGACAACATAAATAAATAACTAAATAAATAAAAACTATAACATAAAAATATAAATAGAAGAAGAGAATAAATTAAATAAAATAAAGAGTCTAGTCCTCGGATAATACATTAAATTCGGTATCTGACAGTCGAAGCCGATTGATTCCACGAACCACGATCTTCCGTTTTTAATGAAAATTTAGTAAAAATTGAACTTTAGGAAATTTGGAATTTTTGAGAAAAAAATATTTTTCTCAAAAAAATTCACTCTCTCTCTAAAAATGTTTAGAGTGAGAAAGCTCTCTCCAAAAAATCCTCACTCTTGCATGGGGATCCGTGCCTTTTATAGGCAAACGGGTCCCCGGACCAATGGGTGACGCCCAAAGGAAATTGGGCGTCGCCCATTGGGGTTGGGCGGCCGCCCAACATTTATTGGGCGATCGCCCAACAATCGTTGGGCGATCGCCCAACGCAAGGTTGGGCGCCCGCACCCAACCTTCGTCGGGCGTTCGCCCAACGGTCGTTGGGCGTTCGTCCGACGTGGTTGGGCGCCCGTCCGACGACCTTCGGGGCGTGCCTCGCGCCGTCGGGCGTGCGCATCCCGCGGCCGTCGTGCACGCGTTCCGCGCCGTCGGACGCTCACACGTCGCGGCCGCCGAACGCGCGCTTCGTGCTACCGGGCACGTGCGCTCAGCGGCCCACGAGAGCACGCACCGTGCCACCGGACCCGGGCATTGCTCGGACATCGAGAGCGTGCCACTCGCGGTGCGTCCGACGGACGCCGAGCGCACGTCCCGTGCCGCCGATTTTCCTTCGCTTATTATTCCAAAACTTTCGGAATCAATCGCTTCAACCGTCTTGTTTTCAGGTTTTCGTCACAGGTCCTCCGACTCGGTGTCTACAGGGGTTAATTTATAAAAATAAATAAATATAAGGACCAAATTAATTCTTTTCCCTTTGACTTTTAACACCGTTAGTCAATTTTACCCCTCTTTGCTAACGGAATGAAGTTCAAGGCACCGACTTGCAAACTTTTAAACCACAGGGGTGCACTTCGAAAATGGGCCAAACCACAAGGTTTATTTTTGTACTTTTCCCAAATTAATATTGATGTAATTTAGAGGTGCCATGGAGAAGACAGATGACCTAAAGAGAAATATATAATAGTTAGTATTTCTCTAGGTTTGGTCTTTTATTCCGTTTCTGGCTCAACGGAATAATTTAGATAATATGTCCATAATGCTAATGTAAGTGTCTGATATATGCTAAAGAAAATCAAGACTAGGTTAGATTATGAGACTTAAAATAAAAATCCCTCACTAATTAAAAGTTAAGTAAATAAGCAAGTTATTGAAATCGGTTGCCCCTCCCTAATATTATAATTCAGTCGGCAGTACTGGGGGCCTTTGGGTTATTGAGTAAACTCAAGCTCGGGGTCTTATGGTAACACCTGAATTATCGAAAATCGCTTTTTCATGAATATGAAGTAATACTTAAATTAGATTATGATAATTGGATGGGTAAACTCATGTTGTCATAAACTAATGGGCAATATGGTTGGGATTAATATGAAGAAAATATTAGTTACTAATGTGCTTAGTAACCCAATAACCTAGGAATCACATTGATGATGTGATTGATTGTATGGATCTACTTAACAAATAAGACTAGCTTATTGAGTAAACTCAAGGTGAAATTTCAGGAGTTAGGATCCTAGCTCACTAAAGGATTTGTGAAATTCTTCGAATTAATATGGAGGGCTATTAATTTGGCAAAATAGTGGGAGCAATTTAAAATGAATTAAAAGACCTATAATTTTAGATTGATATACTTAAAGCAAATGAATAACATACGTTTACTCTTTCTCACTCTCAGGTTAAATTAAAACACTTCTAAAATCATGACCAAAACCAATCTGCAAAATATACTTACCGATAACAAGTTGAACGGTTCAAACTTCACCGAGTGGTATCGCAACCTCAAAATTGTTTTGAGTTCGATAAGATAGGGTATATACTTGATACATCAATACCCCCTACCCCGGCTGATGATGCTCCCATCGAAGAGATCGATGCTTACCAGAAGCATAAGGCTGATGACGATCACTCGGGATGCATCATACTTGCATCGATGACACCGGAATTGCAAAGGCAACATGAGGAGATGGATGCTTATTCCATCATCGTGCACCTGAAAGAGTTGTTTGGGAAACAAACTCGGTCTGAATGCTACGAGATATCAAAACTGTTATATCGTTGCAGGATGCAAGAGGGCACATCTGTGATGACACATTGTGTTAAGATGATAGGCTATATTACTAAGCTTTCTAGTATTGTATTCGCGATGGATCATAAGCTAAGTGTGGACTTACTCCTTCAGTCCCTCCCAGAGAGTTATTCACAGTTCATAATGAACTACCAGATGAATGACTTGCAAACTTCTCTTGAAGAGCTTGCAAACATGCTCAAGACAGTTGAGCCCAATATGAAGAAAGACAAGGCAATACCGGCTCTTGTCATAGAGGGATCAAATAAGATGAAGGGGAATTTTCCCAATCCTAAATATCCCAAGAAAGGCAAGAGGGTCGTGCCCACTAAGGGGAAGCAAGTGAAGAAGCCCAACGGAGAGTGCCACTTCTGTGGTAAAGACGGGCATTGGAGAAGGAATTGCAAGGAGTACCTAGCATCCCTCAAGAAGGGAAAAGATGGTGCTTCAACATCTGGTATGTTTTATATTGAAATAAATACAATTTCACAGTTTGAGTCTTGGGTATTAGATACCGGATGTGGATCTCATATTTGTATGAATATGCAGGGACTAAAACGGACTAAGGAATTGAAGAAGGGAAGCATAAACTTGCGAGTAGGAAATGGAGCAAGAGTTGTCGCGCTCGCTATTGGAGATTATGCTTTGAGTTTGCCCTCTAGGCTTGTAATAGAATTAAGGAACTGTTTGTATGTTCCAGAAATGTCCAGAAACATTATTTCTATTAGCTGTCTTATTGATGACGGTTTTCATATTTCAATAAAGAACAAACATTGTGAGTTTTATAGAGATGGGATTTTCTATTTTTCAGGAATATCATTAAATGGGATTTATGTGTTAGACGATAAAATTTCTGTATTCGCGATTGATACCAAAAGACATAAGCTAGATAATTCAACTTACTTGTGATATTGTCGTTTAGGCCATATAAACAAAAGACGCATGCTTAAGCTACATCAAGATGGGCTTATAGATTCAATTGATTGTGAATCATTGGAAACATGCGAAGCCTGTTTAAAAGGTAAAATGATAAAGACACCCTTTAGCAATAAATGTGAGCGTGTATCAGATGGTCTAGGATTAATACATTCAGATGTATGTGGTCCTATGTCAGTCCAAGCAAGAGGAGGATTCAGATACTTTATAAGCTTCATAGACTACCATACCAGATATGGTTATGTTTACTTAATGAAGCACAAGTCCGAAGCTTTTGAGAAATTCAAATGCTTCAAGAATGAAGTAGAAAATCAAATAGGAAAGAAAATAAAGATACTTTGATCCAATCGAGGTTGTGAATATCTTTCGGATGATTTTCTGAATTATCTAACTGAATGTGGGATATGCCCACAATGGACACCTCCTTATACACCACAACACAATGGTGTATTCGAAAGGAGGAACCGTACCTTACTAGATATGGTATGATCTATGATGAGCATAGCATTACTTCCAAAGACATTCTGGGGCTATGCCTTAGAAACTGCCCTCTTCACCCTAAATCGAGTACCAACTAAATCCGCCAGTTCCAAACCATATGAATTGTTCATTGGTAGGAAAGCTACTTTCTCATTTATGAGAATATGGGGTTGTTCAGCATTTGTAAAACACATAGCATCAGATAAACTAGATTCTAAATCTGATAAATGTTTCTTCATAGGATACCCTAAGGAAACTATGGGGTATTACTTCTATCATCCAGATGATCAGAAAGTAATAGTATCCAAGCACGCAACCTTCTTAGAGAAAGAGTTTCTCGAAGAAACACAAAAGGGAAGCATGATTGAACTTGATGAAGTTCAAAAAGAAGAAACACCAGCTGAAAAAACAGAGGTGGTTGAGGAACCCGAAGCAGTCCCATTAGATGAGACTCAAGTGCCACCACCTACTCGTAGATCACAAAGAGTTCGTGAACTCCCAGTTAGATACGGTTTTCTAGTGGGAGATGATGATGAGGTTCCCGTGTTAGACGACGAACCCGAAAACTACGAAGAGGCCCTCGCCAGTCCAGATTTTAAAGCATGGCTTGAGGCCATGAATTCTGAAATGGATTCCATGTACACTAACCAAGTGTGGACTTTGGTTGATCCACCCGAAGGGATAAAACCAATTGGGTGCAGGTGGATCTTCAAGAAGAAGACCGACATGGATGGAAAGGTTAGCACCTATAAAGCTAGGTTAGTAGCGAAAGGATATCGTTAGAAGCAAGGAATTGATTATGACGAAACTTTCTCTCCTGTAGCCATGTCCAAATCAATCAGAATAATGCTCGCTATTGCCGCTCACTACGACTACGAGATTTGGCAAATGGATCTGAAAATAGCTTTCCTAAACGAAAACCTGCTTGAGGATATATATATGATGCAACCTGAAGGTTTCACATCGAAGGATGCAACCAAGGTTTGCAAACTTCAGAGATCCATTTATGGACTCAAGCAAGCATCTAGAAGCTGGAACAAGTGATTTGATGAAACCATAAAACAGTTTGGTTTCGAACAAAATTGCGAAGAAGCTTGTATTTACAAGAAAGTTAGTGGGAGCTCAGTTGCATTTCTCATATTATATGTGGACGATATATTACTAATGGGAAATGACATAGCTCTACTACAGTCGGTGAAAGTATGGTTATTAGGTAACTTCTCCATGAAAGACCTTGGTGAAGTAGCTTATATACTAGGTATAAAGATCTACAGAGATAGATCAAGAAGACTGCTTGGTCTTTTACAGGCTACATACATTGAAAAGGTGCTAAAGCGGATTAGCATGCTTGAATCGAAACGAGGTAACTTACCATGGTACATGGGGTAAAGTTAAGCAATCATCAATGTCCTAAAACCGAAGATGATAAGAAACGCATGGCTGTAATTCCGTATGCCAGCACAATCAGTTCGATTATGTATGCTATGCTTTGCACTAGACCTGACGTAGCGTTCGCGTTAAGCATAACGAGTCGTTATCAAGGTAATCCGAGTGACGAGTATTGGAATGTCGTCAAGAACATTCTTAAGTACTTGAGAGGGACTAAAGATATGTTCCTAGTGTAAGGATAAGGGGATCTGAAAATAGAAGGATTTTCAGATGCCAGTCATCTCACGAATGAGAACGATTTTAGATCCCAATCAGGATACCTGTTTATCTTGAATGGGGGCGCGGTCAGTTGGAAGAGTTCCAAGTAGGGAAGCGTGGCTTTCTCTACGACTGAGTCTGAGTACATCGCTGCTACGGAGGCAGCAAAGGAAGCATTTTGGATTAAGAAGTTCATTACAGAACTTGGAGTGGTGCCTGACATTGTGAATCCCATTACTCTGTATTGTGATAACAATGGAGCCATTGCACAAGCAAAGGAACCACAGTCTCATAATGCATCCAAGCATTACCTTAAGCGATACCACCTTGTAAGAGATATTGTTGCAAGAGGAGATGTGAGAATAGAAAGAGTACCTACAGAAGACAACATTGCAGATCCGTTGACAAAGCCCTTAACCCAGAAAGTACATGATCGTCATTTAAGTTCTACTAGGATAAGTTGTAGAAACAATTGGCTTTAGTCCAAGTGGGAGTATGTTGGGGTTTAGTGTCCTATAGACAATTGTTCCAGGATATAAACCTAATGTAAATGAATTGTTCTTTATGTCATTTGTTTTAATAAGATATGGTTTCATAAATGTATAAAGGCAACCTCTTTTAAAGAACTAAATAAGTCTAATAAAAGGAAATCCCTAAGTTTATTTAAAGTGATTATAAAGTGTTCATACAAGCATGAAGTGAGACGAAACATTATAATAAACTAATAAACTTAAAGCCACCCCAAGTTAAGTGATATGTTTTGAATAGGGATTGACATAACACTGTTGAGACTTGCATATAACAATGTTTTCTGTCGAGACAGAGAGTTGATCTCACAAGCTTCAGATATGCAGATATCTGGACAGTTACATGGATCCAATGAAAGGGGTTCATTAGGATTGGGGACCCGGCTTGAGATAACAGGATGGGTAGATTTATCCTTGTCACTTGTTCATCTCATTGGTATTAATAGGTATAAGTAATCTTAAGACTCAAAGGAATGTTAATTAGTGATTCTGGGTTATGGAATGTGATGCTTTGATCCTGTTGTAACACGATCCATAATAGGGATGACTCTGGGGTGTGTACGACTGACGTTGGGTATCACAGGAAGTAATTGCAGGATAGTTATACATTGGATTGAGCATTTGTCACTCCTGATAAATGGGAGATACGTCCAAGGATCGCTTGTGGAAGACTTAACTCTAAATCCTTGCAAGGTGATAGCTTAAGACTTGAAATGCAGATTTCACTTAACCTATCTAATTGGAGTTAACTCGGCTTGTACAAGTAAAACGAACGTCTCACTATATATGACTTGACATTATCCATAGTCATAAGATTCTGTTCAAGGATGTAGTTGATGAAGGATCGAATTATACTGTAACTAATACGAAAAGGTCAACGGCGGAATCAACATGTCTTCTTATAGCTCTGGGGGAATGTTTCGGATCTGCCAATCACAGTTCGCATACTCATTTCGTTATACAAAGATTAAATATAATTCTGAGAAACTGATTTAATAGTTGTATACAGCTAGAATCAATAAGAACCTAATGGGTCACTCATAAGACTTGGAACCCAAAAAAGAAACAAATGTTAATTAATTGACGGAAGTCCAACTAAGTCCACTAAGGCCCAGTAGCATAGGGGGGCAATTTATGTATTAAATACATAAAGGAATTAACTTATTTTTAAACAATTATAATTAGATTATGATTGTGAATTAAATTAATTATAGGATAAATAAGTTAGGAGGTTTAATGAGATTAAATTGCTTCTATTATTATCCTATCAATAAGTTATTATTATCTTTATATTTAAATATAATTATAGATAATAACAATAAGAGTTTATTCCGAATTAAAATCTTATTCAGTAACCTAATTCTATCTGACTAGGGTTTAGATGGAATAGGCTATATATACCCTCCTTATTGTAAATTTCGGCCAAAAAGCCCTAGCTATCCTGGAGAGAGTGAATTTCGACCCCCTACTGTAGTGGATCATCTTTCACCGCTTGCTTCCGATCAATTGATTTTCATCTCTTTCCTTTACTCCTTGATCTTGTGTTGATTAATTAGAGGCAATCGATTTTGATTGCTATTATATGGTTGAGTTCTAACTTCATTTGAATTGTGTTTTTGTTTTGTGCTCGTGAACTCGGAGTAAAAGTTGAGGGTACTTCGCTTGCAACAGTAGATAGATCATCGAAAGGTATTTCCTTCTATCCTGCCTTGTATGAAATAACGATTAACGGATCTTGGTTAAAGGAAATAGGTTAAAATTTTTATATTTCCGATGCCAAACGTTTGCCTATTTTCCTTCACAGACTCCCTACTTCCTTCCTCTACCATATCACATAAATTTCCTAAATCACCTCTGTCATCGCCCCCTTGTGTGTCACCGTCGACCCCGCTGTCCCCCGTGTTCTCATCCCCTCATGTTCATCCCATGTGGTCATCACCCCGAGTCTTTTTCGTGTCGTTATCGACACCAAGGTCCTCCGCATCGTCTGCCCCTGTTGCGTTCGCAACGTCGTTGTCTCCTTCTCCCTTCGAGTCGTCTGCCTCTGTCGCGTCTGCACTGTCGCGTCTACACTGTCGTCGCCCTCATCCCCCTTCGAGTCGTCTGCCCCTGTTTTGTCTCCACCATCATCTTCCCCATCGCATACCACAATCTCATCCCCTTCCATGACTTCCATTACCAGTGATACTAATTCACCAGAAATAACTAGTTCCCTGCCCAATCCAAACAACCATACCATGACCACCCGTGCCAAACATGGCATTCACAAGCCCCGTCGAATGCTAAATTTGTCTGTTTCTGCACCTCCCACCATATCCCCTATTCCCAAAACACCACTTCTTGCATTAAGTGATCCAAATTGGACACAAGCTATGACTGATGAATTTGAGGCTCTTATTGAAAATAAGACGTGGGTACTCGTACCTCGTCCAAATAATGCTAATGTTATTCGTAGTTGGTGGATTTTCAGGCACAAGACAAGATCAGACGAATCCTTCGAGAGGTATAAAGTAAGGCTGGTTGGCAATGGGTCAGGACAGTTAGCTGGTGTCATTTGTGGTGAAACGTTCAGTCCCGTGGTCAAACCAGTGACCATCTGTGCTGTTCTTAGCATTGCTCTATCCAAACAGTGGAATATCCATCAATTGGATGTCAAAAATGCATTCCTACATGGCAATCTCAATGAAACAGTATATATGCATCAACCTTTGGGTTTCTGTGATCCCAAGCATCCTGATCATGTTTGTCTGCTTCAAAAATCTATGTATGTGTTGAAGCAAGCACCTAGGGCCAGGTACCAGAGGTTTGCTGCATTTGTTACCACTGTGGGGTTCACCAACAGCATATCTGATCACTCTCTGTTTATTCATCAGCAAGGCACGGACACCGCCTACATCCTACTCTATGTTGATGATATTGTACTTGTCACCTCCTCTGATAAACTCCAGTCATCGATTCTCTCTCAGTTGAATTCTGAATTTGCAATGAAAGATTTGGGACCTTTTCACTACTTCTTGGGAATATCAGTTACACACTCACTGTGTTCCCTATTTCTATCTCAAAAGAAATATGCCTCGGAAATTATTGACAAGGCTGGTCTTAGTTCCTACAATCCTGCTGCTACTCCGGTTGACACAAAACAAAAACTCAGCATCTCATCTGGCTCAGCTTATCACAATCCCACGGAATACAGATAGTTAGCAGGTTCCCTTCGATACCTTACTCTCACTAGGCCAGACATCTCCTATGCAGTTCAGCAAATTTGCGTGTTCATGCACGACCCCAAGACATCCCATATGACAGCTCTTAAACGCATCCTTCGGTATGTGATAGGGTATCCGGTAGAGCGGTAAAATATAATGATAAGTGTGTGCTAGGGCTATGGATATGATCTTTCTAAGTGATCTAACTCTACTAGATGATACTTCGTAGGGGCAAGTTTACCCCGTCGTATCAAGTAATAATCCGGTTAAGACCGGGTATCGAATCCACGGGATTTATAACTACAAGTATTAAACTACTCGGTTTTACACGTTATCTAAGCGGTGAATACTTTAGTTGGTTGGGTGACAACTATAAACTACTCCTAAACTACGGGTGAGACAATTTTCATGTATTTCAAGCCCTCTTAGAATGATACGGGTGATGATAAATTATAACCTATGATAAACGACACGAAATATACACGATTAATAGTTTTACTCTTACAAAGACGACTATTCATAGACCGAACAACTCCGTGAGGTTCTAGAGTCGTGATTTCCCCTCAAGGCGACTCTAATTCTTTGGATCAGAAACTAGGGCCCGTAAGTTCCATGGCTCGTCAATTCCTACAGTTTCCGGTTTGTCAACTCCGGTGAGGCAACACCTATGTGATTCCTAATAGATTTCGGAGCTCGTAAACGACCTACACAATAATCAATTATAAGTATCAAAGCAAGCAATAAAAATTAACACGTATAGTGAAAACGGAATCGTAAATCATGTATTATAAATATGGAATACGAAAATACGGGATACAACCAAGCCTAGTACATAGAAAGAGTACAAGCTAATTAACAAGTAGAAAGGGAAGAAGAATCGGCCCTTAAGACTAGCTAACCGGACTCAAAGTTGTCTCTTAGGACTTGGAGGTGGAACTCTCGAGCTTGGTGAATGCGGACGGAGCGGAACTTCGGCGGAGTAGCGGGAGGATTATACAAGCTCTCAAGGTGTGAGGAACTCTAATACATGGAAAATTGAATACTGAAATGAGTGCTAATCACTCTTACTTATACATCAAGCTTGGGGGTAGAATCGTAAATACACAAGTTGCATTATGTCTGCATTTTTCCCAGGACACGCCCCGCGTGGACAGGCAGGCGCCCCACGTGTTTGCCCATTCCGTTGAAAATTTCCTGCATTAGGATCAGATTCAGGCCTGATGTCATGAACACGCTCCGCGTGGACAGGCAGGCGTCCCGTGTGTTTGCCCATTCAGTTGATAATTGACTGTGTGTGGATCGGATTCAGACTGTTTGTCATAACCACGCCCCACATAGGTTGGAGTACGCCCCGCATGGTTGAGTCTCTAGAGTTCAATCGTTTGAATCATGTCTTTGGCGCCCGGCGTGGCTTGGAACACGTGCCGCGTACCTAAGCTTCTGAAACTTATATTGACAAATTGCTCATGTATGCCCTGCGTATTAATAGAGACGCCCCGCATGTGTCGGTGGATTTTACTCCTTTGCTTGTACCTGCGAAATACAATTCTCGACAGCCGAGTTAGCTTAACGCTTATTTTTCCGAAATTAACTGAAAACAAAGGAAATTGATCAAAAGCATAAAATTTATTTTTATTTTTTTATTTTACTAAAAACACATTATTTTTGTAATTAAACTCACTTATTTAGTCCATAATTAAACCGTAATTTACGCTAAAAGATAGGGACAAAATGCCCCTATCAACCTCCTCGGACTTTAAATTTTTACTTGTCCTCAAGTAAAAGAAATCGAAAGATAAGGGATTGAGACACTTAAGAAACAAACTTCCGGTTGGTTTAACCAAGTGCGTGATTTCGAAGCTAAAGTTTTACGAAAAAGTTTTCGGCAAGTACTTACGCAAGCGAATGAGTGACCAAAACTTATTTGGAACCTCCATGATCAAACTTAATAGGCAATATTAACGGGGATCGATTATCTTTTGAGAACTCGATTGTACCTCACCAAGGGATTTCACTCTTACGCTCAAACTTTGTTGGGTCGGTGTTTTTGCGCTCTTCTTTGTACTTACTAGAAGTCACTTTGAGTTTGCATTTTCATCCGGGTTTTTCCTTCTATGTTATGGTTTAGGCAATATCAAAAATGAACACGGAGAGGGGTTGTAATGTGGGTGGCTTTTTTAGTGGTTAATTCTTAGAAACTCGAGTCCAAATACCATTTTGATGATCGCATCGCTTTTTCATTTTGGCCTTAGCAAGCTTGAAATTGCTCGGGTAGAGCTAGAGAATGCCTTTCTGCTCTTTATTTTTATTATATTTTTTCTTTTTCTTTTTATTTGAGAGCGGCACAAAAAAGATTTCGAAGATTTATTGTGCTGACTTGTTAAGGCCTTGATTTGTTTCGGGTAATTTCGATGCGGTTGATTTTTTTGGTATTTGAACAAGAGGAAAAAGGGTTAAATGTTAAAAAGGTGTTAGCAAAGAAGTCGGTTAATAGGCTCGAGGGGGCTTCTTAAAGTTTTATGAAAACGAGAAAAAATGATTAAGAAAGGAATTAGCCTAAGTGAGTTCGTTTTATCATCTATTGCCATTCTTACCAAAATAAATGTACTTAACCCGGTATTAGATGCAAACTCTATGAGTTGAGTGAAGTCAAAGCTCTCGAAAAATTGTGAAAGAAATAGAGTTCTCGTACGACGGTGACTAAATGCCCCAACCCGAGTTTGGCACGCTTCCGGGAAGGCATTTGGTGGAGCATGGTGGCAACAAGGTAGGAGAGATCGAAAGTAAGGCCGTTCTCACAACAATAAAGGGCAAGAAGCTCAAGCTTGTTGACCTTGTTGGCTTCGGATTTCCCCGAGAAGTAGTAAGTGATGAAGCGATGGAGGAGGTAGAGGACGGGGTCGCGGATGCTACCCGGGTGGAGGTTGGAGACGTCATAAGTGTCCGACCCAGTGATGGTCATCCAGAATTCGCAGGTAGCATCATCGGTGGGCCAATGAGTGGTGTCGGGATCCGTTTGCATGGTGAAATGGTTGCGGATCCAAGCCGTATCGATGGAGTGGGGTCGATTTTGAAGGCGAAAGGTGAAGAGGGCGACACCGGGGACACCGTTGGAAGTGAGGGAAGTGTAGAATTCTTGGACCAATGACGGGTACACGTGGTGGTGTGCACAATAATAGGGGTGCCATCCGAGGGCACGAAGGCGATCCTTGAAGGCACGACGAACATCAAAACGGTCGAGCACACTGGAGTCGATGTAGGGGAGAGTCATGACGGTGGAAGAGATGATAGTTTGGTAGGTGAGCGCCTCCCCTTCAGTGAGAATGTGAAAGGGGGCGTTGTATTGGCGGGTGAGAGGTGGTGTTGCCTCACGTTTGGGTGGGGGTGGTGATTGTGCTTAGTTGGAACGGGAGGAGCGGGCACGAGTGGACCGCGGGGAATGGGATTCCGCGGCTCGCTTGCTTCGGGTCATGGTGAGGGGGAGTGAGTGAGATTGAGGAGGGAATTACGAAGTTGGAGTGAGTGTGAGGGAGGAGGGGGGAAGAAATAGGGGGTTTAAATAGGTAGGGGGCTGGGAATCCAAGGGTTTTTCGGATTCCCAGGGGGGGTACGCGGGGCGTGAAGGGGCCACGCCACGCGTATTCCACCTCCTGACCAATTTTTGGTCCAATAAGGCCAAGGCACGCGGGGCGTGTATAGGGGTACGCCCCGCGTACGTTGGTCTCTGATCGAAAAGTGGTGGAAGGATGGACAGTACGCGGGGCGTGCATGGGGGTACGCCCCGCTTAGAAGACGGAAGTTGAATAATTTTTGCCGTTTTGTTAAAGATATTTTTAATTTTTATGAGTTTTGATGGTTTTTAATTTTTATGGGTTTTAATGAGTAATTAAGGTGGTGATTAAATGAAAAATTAATGATGGGGGAAGGTTAATTTATTTTTGAATTTGAAATTAAAGGAGGTGATTGGTGGGAGAAGAGGTGGAGTGGAAAAATGGAGAAAGAAATGGGGGAATGGGGAAAGTGATGTGAGTGGTGGAAGAGAGAGGTGGAGTGTTAGGGTGGTGAATAGGCAAGGGTTTTTCAGATTCCCGGGGGGGTACGTGGGGCGTGAAGGGGCCACGCCACGCGTATTCCCCTTCCTGACCAATTTTTGGTCCAATAAGGCCAAGGCACGTGGGGCGTGTATAGGGGTACGCCCCGCGTACGTTGGTCTCTAACCGAAAAGTGGTGGAAGGATGGACAGTACGCGGGACGTGCATGGGGGTACGCCCCGCGTAGAAGACGGAAGTTGAATAATTTTTACCGTTTTGTTAAAGATATTTTTAATTTTTATGAGTTTTGATGGTTTTTAATTTTTATGGGTTTTAATGAGTAATTAAGGTGGTGATTAAATGAAAAATTAATGATGGGGGAAGGTTAATTTATTTTTGAATTTGAAATTAAAGGAGGTGATTGGTGGGAGAAGAGGTGGAGTGGAAAAATGGAGAAAGAAATGGGGGAATGGGGAAAGTGATGTGAGTGGTGGAAGAGAGAGGTGGAGTGTTAGGGTGGTGAATAGGCAAGGGTTTTTCGGATTCCCAGGGGGGGTACGTGGGGCGTGAAGGGACCACGTCACGCGTATTCCACCTCCTGA
Source organism: Euphorbia lathyris (assembly GCF_963576675.1). Taxonomy (NCBI): domain Eukaryota; kingdom Viridiplantae; phylum Streptophyta; class Magnoliopsida; order Malpighiales; family Euphorbiaceae; genus Euphorbia; species Euphorbia lathyris. The sequence continues at coordinate 72,270,025 of NC_088913.1, forward strand.
CCAATTTTTGGTCCAATAAGGCCAAGGCACGCGGGGCATGTATAGGGGTACGCCCCGCGTACGTTGGTCTCTTACCGAAAAGTGGTGGAAGGATGGACAGTACGCGGGGCGTGCATGGGGGTACGCCCCGCATAGAAGACGGAAGTTGAATAATTTTTGCCGTTTTGTTAAAGATATTTTTAATTTTTATGAGTTTTAATTTTTATGGGTTTTAATGAGTAATTAAGGTGGTGATTAAATGAAAATTTAATGATGGGGGAAGGTTAATTTATTTTTGAATTTGAAATTAAAGGAGGTGATTGGTGGGAGAAGAGGTGGAGTGGAAAAATGGAGAAAGAAATGGGGGAATGGGGAAAGTGATGTGAGTGGTGGAAGAGAGAGGTGGAGTGTTAGGGTGGTGAATAGGCAAGGGTTTTTCGGATTCCCAGGGGGGTACGTGGGCCGTGAAGGGGCCACGCCACGCGTATTCCACCTCCTGACCAATTTTTGGTCCAATAAGGCCAAGGCACGCGGGGCGTGTATAGGGGTATGCCCCGCGTACGTTGGTCTCTGATCGAAAAGTGGTGGAAGGATGGACAATACACGGGGCGTGCATGGGGGTACGCCCCGCGTAGAAGACGGAAGTTGAATAATTTTTGCCGTTTTATTAAAGATATTTTTAATTTTTATGAGTTTTGATGGTTTTTAATTTTTATTGGTTTTAATGAGTAATTAAGGTGGTGATTAAATGAAAAATTAATGATGGGGAAGGTTAATTTATTTTTGAATTTGAAATTAAAGGAGGTGATTGGTGGGAGAATAGGTGGAGTGGAAAAATGGAGAAAGAAATGGGGGAATGGGGAAAGTGATGTGCGTGGTGGAAGAGAGAGGTGGAGTGTTAGGGTGGTGAATAGGGAGTAGGGTGTCAAGGGGAGTTGATTTTCGCAACTCCCCAAGGATAGGCGGGGTGTAGCATGGGGCACGCCCCGCGTAACCCTTTATTTTCAAGGAAGTTAGGGAACCGAAAGGGACGTGGGGCGTGGTATGGGGTACGCCCCGCGTAACGTGCTTTTTAGCACCAAAAATTGAGCAGGAGCTCATCTACGCGAGGCGTACCGGTATGTACACTCCGCGCAGATGGTTGGATTAAAAATGGGATTTGTTTTTATGATTTTTTTAACGTTTTGGTGTGTATTTAAAAATGGACGAAAAGTGAAAACCGCAAGAAAACGAAAACAATTGGAAAGAAGATGAAAATACACACGAAGAAGAATAAAATTATTTTGAAAAACGTATATGATACATATAGACAAAAGGTTTGGAAAATGCAAACCGGGGCTACTTTTATAGTCGGAGTAGCTCGACTTTCTCGGCGGGTCGTGCTTATTGCAAGATATCCGAACCGGAGCCCGATGGATCCGAGCTGTGACTGTTAAGAAGAGTTATTGCTCGCCCGGATTCTCTATTCTTAGCCCTTGGGTTTTGCTTACTATTGGTCGGGAGAGTTCCTAGCTGTCGCTCTTATTGTTGTCGGTTTAAATGAGTCACTTGGTGACTTAAATCCTTGCAAAACACTTCATTGTCGGCAAGACGGGTTAGAATGTCCTTTAACAAGGAAGTTACCGATTGGCCTTGCACGTTGTTGGGAGGTTGGGCATTCTGACCGCCGGGGCATTTTGGGATTGCCCTAGCCCGTGCTCCCTATATTCTTGGTGGAACTCAGGTGGGGGCCTCAATACGTTATTGTTATTACCGTATGATAGATTAGGATGTTGGTATCGAGGTCTCCACCCATTATCGTTATTATTGTGGTGGTTAGGATAGGAGTTTGAGTTAGAGTTGTACCTTTGGTTACCTCCTACGTAACTTACGTTCTCAGTATCACCGACAAAAGGGGTGCCGGTGTTGCAATTTCTTCCGTCGTGATCACCACCACAATGGTTGCACATCAGGACCTGTGCATCTTTATTGAGGCTCAATTGTGCTATTAAAGCGTCTAGTTTCTTGTTCATCTCAACCATGGAACCCTTTGAAGCCTCTTTTTCCATGGCGAACGCTTGATGTCTCGGGGGTCCGGCAAGCCGATCTTCTTGCCATTGAACGCTTTTTCTCGCGAGCTCATTGATGAGCTCATATGCTTCGCTTGCTGATTTCCTGAACAGGTCCCCACCTGCTGCGGAGTCCACAGTAGCACGATTAGTAGGCATTAAACTATGATAAAAAGTACTTACAAGATCGTGCTTGGGGATGTCGTGGTGTGGGCAACTTCGAAGCAATTTTCGGAACCTCGCCCAAGCCGCATGAAGGGCTTCGTACTCGAGTTACTGAAAGGAAGTGATATCATTGCGCAACTTCACCGTCTTGGAAGGTGGGAAGTAATAGGAGAGGAATTCCTTTTCGAGCTTGACCCATGACGTGATAGTTCCGGCTTCCAATGAGTGCAACCATTCCAACGCCTGGCCTGTCAAAGAAAAAGGAAAAAGTTTTAAAAGTACGGCCTCAACCGGGACACCATTTTGCCAAGAAGTATCGGCACACATAAGAAATTTATCAAGATGTTCGTTAGGGTTCTCATGAAGTTCTCCTCCGAATTGACCGAGTTGTTGGATCAATTGGATCATGCTAGTCTTTATCTCATATGTGTTGGCTGGGATGGCGGGGGCGACGATTCCATTGCGATTTTGTGGTCGATGCGGAGCTAGGATCTCCATCATTGTTCGTGTGTCATTTCCCCCTCCATTCGGGACGTTGTTCATCGGTGGGTTGGCTTCATTGTTGACGTTGGCCATCTTTTCTCTCCGAATCCTACAAAGAGTTCGCTCAATTTCAAGATCAATAGGAACGAGAGTATCACTCCGAGATCGGGTGTGCATAAACTCAAGAAGTAAACAAAGAAAATATGAACAAGAAAAAATATTGTCGGTAAAAGTGTATATAAACAATTTATACAAAGATAATGCTTAGACTAACAATAAAAAGTTTTGGTCTAATATTGCAAGAACATATAAATCCCCGGCAACGGCGCCAAAAACTTGATAGGGTATCCGGTAGAGCGGTAAAATATAATGATAAGTGTGTGCTAGGGCTATGGATATGATCTTTCTAAGTGCTCTAACTCTACTAGATGCTACTTCGTAGGGGCAAGTGTACCCCGTCGTATCAAGTAATAATCCGATTAAGACCGGGTATCGAATCCATGGGATTTATAAATATAAGTATTAAACTACTCGGTTTTACACGTTATCTAAGCGGTGAATACTTTAGTTGGTTGGGTGACAACTATAAACTACTCCTAAACTACGGGTGAGACAATTTTCATGTATTTCAAGCCCTCTTAGAATGATACGGGTGATGATAAGTTATAACCTATGATAAACGACACGAAATATACACGATTAATAGTTTTACTCTTGCAAAGACGACTATTAATAGACCGAACAACTCCGTGAGGTTCTAGAGTCGTGATTTCCCCTCAAGGCGACTCTAATTCTTAGGATCAGAAACTAGGGCCTGTAAGTTCCATGGCTCGTCAATTCCTACGGTTTCCGGGTATGCCCCGCGTAACGTGCTTTTTAGCACCAAAAATTAAGCAGGAGCTCATCTACGCGGGGCGTACCGGTATGTACGCTCTGCGCAGATGTTTGGATTACAAATGGGATTTCTTTTTTTGATTTTTTTTACGTTTTAGTGTGCATTTAAAAATGGACGAAACGTGAAAACCGCAAGAAAACGAAAACAATTGGAAATAAGATGAAAATACACACGAAGAAAAATAAAATTAATTTGAAAAACGTATATGATACATATAGACAAAAGGTTTGGAAAATGCAAACCGAGGCTACGTTTATAGTCGGAGTAGTTCGACTTTCTCGGCGGGTCGTGCTTATTGCAAGATATCTGAACCGGAGCCCGATGGATTCGAGCTGTGTCTGTTAAGAAGAGTTATTGCTTGCCCGGATTCTCTATTCTTAGCCCGCGGGTTTTGCTCAGTATTGGTCGGGAGAGTTCCTAGCTGTCGCTCTTGTTATTATCGGTTTAAATGAGTCATTTGGTGACTTAAATCCCTGCAAAACAATTCATTGTCGGCAAGACGGGTTAGAATGTCCTTTAACAAGGAAGTTACCAATTGGCCTTGCACGTTGTTGGGAGGTTGGGCATTCTGACCACCGGGGGTGTTTTGGGATTGCCCTAGCCCGTGCTCCCTATATTCTTGGTGGAACTCGGGTGGGGGCCTCAATACGTTATTGTTATTACCGTATGACAGATTAGGATGTTGGTATCGAGGTCTCCACCCGTTATCGTTATTATTGTGGTGGTTAGGATAGGAGTTTGAGTTAGAGTTGTACCTTTGGTTACCTCCTACGTAACTTACGTTCTCGGTATCACCAACAAAAAGGGTGCCTGTGTTGCAATTTCTTCCGTCGTGATCACCACCACAATGGTTACACATCAGGACCTGTGCATCTTTGTTGAGGCTCAATTGTGCTATTAAAGCATCTAGTTTCTTGTTCATCTCAACCATAGAACCCTTTGAAGCGTCTACTAATCGGGGGTCCGGCAAGCCGATCTTCTTGCCATTAAACGCTTTTTCTCACGAGCTCATTGATGAGCTCATATGCTTCGCTTGCTGATTTCCTGAACAGGTCCCCACCTGCTGTGGAGTCCACAGTAGCATGATTAGTAGGCGTTAAACCATGATAAAAAGTACTTACAAGATCGTGCTTGGGGATGTCGTGGTGTGGGCAACTTCGAAGCAATTTTCGGAACCTCGCCCAAGCCGTATGAAGGGCTTCGTACTCGAGTTGCCGAAAGAAAGTGATATCATTGCGCAACTTCACCGTCTTGGAAGGTGGGAAGTAATAGGAGAGGAATTCCTTTTCGAGCTTGACCCATGACGTGATAGTTCCGGCTTCTAATGAGTGCAACCATTCCAACGCCTGGCCTGTCAAAGAAAAAGGAAAAAGTTTTAGACGTACGACCTCAACCGGGACACCATTTTGCCGAGAAGTATCGACACACATAAGAAATTTATCAAGATGTTAGTTAGGGTTCTCATGAAGTTCTCCTCCAAATTGACCGAGTTGTTGGATCAATTGGATCATGCTAGTCTTTATCTCATATGTGTTGGCTGGGATGGCGGGGGCGACGATTCCATTGCGATTTTGTGGTCGATGCGGAGCTAGGATCTCCATCATTGTTCGTGTGTCATTTCCCCCTCCATTCGGGACGTTGTTCACCGGTGGGTTGGCTTCATTGTTGACGTTGGCCATCTTTTCTCTCCGAATCCTACAAAGAGTTCGCTCAATTTCAAGATCAATAGGAACGAGAGTATCACTCCGAGATCGGGTGTGCATTACTCAAGAAGTAAACAAAGAAAATATGAACAAGAAAAAATATTGTCGGTAAAAGTGTATATAAACAATTTATACAAAGATAATGCTTAGACTAACAATAAAACGTTTTGGTCTAATATTGCAAGAACATATAAATCCCCGGCAACGGCGCCAAAAACTTGATAGGGTATCCGGTAGAGCGGTAAAATATAATGATAAGTGTGTGCTAGGGCTATGGATATGATCTTTCTAAGTGCTCTAACTCTACTAGATGCTACTTCGTAGGGGCAAGTGTACCCCGTCGTATTAGAGATATTTATTATTATTTAATGTTTATAGGATTTACTGTATTTACACAACAGTTAGACAGTTCCATATTTCTAGTCTAGACTCTAGAATTAGTGTTTCAATGAAACGTGAACTATGTTATGTATATATACCATTTTACATATCAATATCAATCACTGAACAATTCAAATTGTTACACCCTTATCACTCTCCACTTTCACATCATCCTCCTTCGAGGTCAAGGAGGGTCGAACCTTCGGCCCGTCGGAACACCCTTGAGGAACAGTGGTTCAATCCCGAACAGCCACCCTAAAATAATTAAAATTACTAGTTATAAAATAGGACGTGATTATATAATATAACATTAAGTTTGCATAGTTGGTGCCTTTATTTAAGACACATTCACAATGAATTGGTCCCATGTTCAAATATTCCTCTTTTCAGTTTTATTCAATTTTAAATTTTTTTGAATAATATTTTCCCCATAAATCTCCCAAAATATGTTTTTATCGATTGCGATTTTTCCCATTAAATTGCCTAAAACCTCATTTCCATTAAAAATATCAATATTATTATTTAATGTAATTATATTTTTCATTATTATTATTTATTAATTTTAATTTTTCTTTAATCAAAATGTCAATTTAAATATTCAATTTATAAAAAGTAATATACTTGTTTAGGGGTTTTAATCTAGGAAATTAACATTCAACTTATAAAAAAAAAATAGATATATCTACACTTTTCATGTTAAAACCAGCCCCTCCAACCGTGGAGTCCTGGCTCCGCCACTGTTCGAGGTCACTGCCTCCGCTAGTTCCTTTTGCAGATGCTTCAAATGATGCCCTTGATCGAAGAATAAACATGCAAGGGTTTGTGCATGTCCTTGGTGTGGCTAAGCTCATCCTTGCCGGACTTAATGTCCATTTTTAGCAACTCTGGCTCAACACTCAAATGAGTATATGCAGCGTCAAGTTGCACAAGCTGCTCGTCTTTCTCCTTCGGCAGCAAAGTGATATGTTTCTAAGCTTGGTCTTGATTCTCTTTGAGATCAAGTTTCAACTATTGTTTTAAGAGTTCATGGTTCTTATTTTTTTAGCTTCCATCACCCATATACCCACTGTTTTAGGATTGAAATATGAAATTGAGAGAGTCGGGATGTGTGTGAGTGAAATTAGGAAGTTAATTGGTGGTAGTAGTAACTTTTACTTAACAAGTTCTAAAAAACTATAAATAGTAACCAAATTTTTCATTTCATACTCCAACCACCCAACACAACAATCCAACTTCATGACTCTATTTCACTAACTTTCAGTCCCCAATTTTTGAGTTTTCAAGCTTCTAAATACTCTATTGTAACTAATTTTCAATAATTTGTTTGTCAATCCCTGAGTCTGAAAGTTAACGTTTTTTCCCAAAGTTCATAAAAAGCCAATTTCTGTAGCTTTTTAACCATCCCGCCTATCCACTTTCATTAATTTGTTTCAACCCCTTAAAGTTTTTTGTCAAAAAAAAAAATTGCCCTATTTTCTGATTCAACATACCCTAACTTTAATTCCTAGTTTTTGTTTTGATTCAACCCGTGTTGGGGTTTAGTGTCCTATAGACAATTGTTCTAGGATACAAACTTAATGTAAATGAAGTGTTCTTTATATCATTTGTTTTAATGAGATATATGTTTTATAACTATATAAAGGCAATCCCTTTTAAAGAACTAAATAAAGTCTAATAAAAGGAAATCCGTAAGTTTGTTTAAAGTGATTATAAAGTGTTCATACAAGCATGAAGTGAGACGAAACTTTATAATAAACTAATAAACTTAAAACCACCCAAAGTCAAGTAATATGTTCAGGATTGACATATCACTGTTGAGACTTGCATGTAACAATGTATTCTGTCCCGACAGAAAGCTGATCTCACAAGCTTCATATATACAGATATCTAGATAGTTACATGGATCCGATGAAAAGAAGTTCATTAGGATTGGGGACCCGACTTGAGATAACAGGATGGGTAGATTCATCCTTGTCACCTATTCATCTCATTGGTATTAATAGGTATAAATAATCCTCAGACTCAAAGGAATGTTAATTGGTATTCTGGATTACGGAATGTGACGCTTTGATGTTGTTGTAACACGATCCTTAACAGAGATGACTCTGGGGTGTGAACATCAGACGTTGGGTATCACAGGAAGTGATTGCAGGATAATTATACATTGGATTGAGCATTTATCACTCCCGATAAATGGGAGATATGTCCATGGATCGCTTGTGGAAGTCTTGACTCTAAATCCTTGCAAGGTGATAGCTTAAGATTGAAATGCAGATTTCTCTTAACCTATCTAATTGGAGTTGACTCGGCCTGTACAAGTAAAACGAACGTCTCGCTATATGCGACTTGACATTATCCATAGTCATAAGATTCAGTTCAAGGACGTAGTTGATAAAGGATCGAATTATACCGTAACTAATACGGAAAGGTCAACGACAGAATCAACCTGTCTTCTTATAGCTCTGGGGGAATGATTACAGACTTGCTAATCACATACTTTGTACATCATTCCATTATGCAAAGATTAAATATAATTCTTTGAAAATTAAATTTAATAGTTGCATACGGCTAGAAGCAATAAGAACCTAATGGGTCACACATAAGACTTGGAACCCAAAAGAGAGACAGATGTTAATTAATTGACGGAAGCCCAACTGAGCCCAATAGGGCCCAATAACTGTAGGGGGCGATTTTATGTATAGTAGATACATAAATAATTAATTTGATTTTATCAATTCTAATTAGATTGGGATTATGAATTAAATTAATTAAAGGATAAATAAGTTAGGAGTTTTAATTAGATTATATTACTCCCATTATTATCCAATAAGGTTATTATTATTATCTTTTATATTTAGATATATTAATAGATAATAATTAAGAATTCTATTCCGAATTAAATTCTTATTCAGTAACCTAATTCTATCTAACTAGGGATTAGATACAAGAGATTATAAATACTCTCCTACATGCTATTTTCGAAATACACTAAGGCAAATTAAGAGAGAGAATTTCGACCCCCTTGCTCGAGGACGAGATTTTCTACCGCTTCATACCGTTCAATTGATTTTCATCTCTTTCTCTTTATCCTTGATCTTGTGTTGAATAATTAGAGACAATCTACTTTGGTTGTTATAAACGGTTGATTCTAACTTGATCTTCCATTGTTATGTTTTGTGCTCGGGAACTCGAAGTAAGAGTTGTGGGCACTTCATTTGCAACGGTAGATAGACCTTCGGAAAGGTATTTCTTTTATCCCTCTTTATATGAAATAACGATTAACGGATCTTGGGGTTAATGGAAATAGGTTAAAATTTTTATATTTCCGCTGCTATACGTTAGCCTATTTTCCTTCAACCCGTACTCGAAATCTCATTTTACGAACACATTTTCAACTCCCAAAATCCATTTTTTTTCAAAAATATGATTGTTTCTAATTTTCCAATTAATTCACTTGTATTTTTTTTTTGTCAATATTTGCTGAAGTCCCACAGACTAAGTCATCTACGCTCTCTATCAATCGTTCAAATCGTTCGTTTCCTCATGTTGAAGCCGATTTCAGCTTAAGACCTGTTACACAAACGATTACGTCTGTCTTAAAAATGTTAGATGTGATTAACCAAAAAACAAATTGAACACAGAAAAACATATGAACAATAAAACAAAAAATTAAAAGGAAAGAGACAGACAAATCTGAGGCCTGTATTAGCAGTTTCCTTAAGACGTTGTCGTCGCTATTGACGATCGTCTCCCAGGATACAACAGGTTACGCAAGCGAACTCAATCGTGTTTAGCCTAGTTATCATCGGAGTAGGAAAACAAGAACAATGTGAACAGACCAAGAGTATTTTGAAAAACTTCAACAACTTTTAACCACTTGTGAATTTTGACAATCCATTCTATATAAATAGAACTCGAAAGGATGTCATTTCACGAACAAACACGACTGTACACAGACAGACACGACTGTTTACGTATGAACATGACTGTTCACGAAGGACACGACTGTTCATGAAATGAGGTGTTTGTTGGTATTAAAATTAACAAATAATTTTATTCAAAATTTTCCAACAAGACCTCGTCTAAATATTCATTTGTTGGCTAAAAGTTTGTTATTTCAATTCCAATTTTATGTTTCAATTTCCATTATATCGTTAGTTTGGTTCATATTCAATTCTGCAATTGATTTAAATATCAATTGTTTCAATTGTAATTACTTATTTTTCACCTTAAAACTTGTAATCAAACAAATTTACATCAATAAAATAGATTTTTTTTTCCAAAAGCTTTGTCTTTTCGTATTTAAATTTCATTTATTTTACTCGTGGTAGCCATTAATTAACTAGTTAAACTTTTATAGTGGAGCTAGGAATTCAAGAGGTGTTTTTTTTCAATCATTGCGTTTCGCCAATCATTTCGTTTAGAATTAAAGTTACGCATGCATAATTCATAACTTTAACCGTCAAAATCAAATGAGAATTAATTTATTTGATACGTCCGTACCTAATCCATACATAAAAGATTGAAATTAATAATATCACGAACAGGCCCGTCCCTGAGTCTGGACAGGAGGGGCGTCTGCCTAGGGTCCAGGGATGAGAGAAGGCCCAACTATAGTAATGTATAATATTAAGGGTTTTAAATTATACTTAATTAAATTAAAAAAAAATGTAATTCGATTAAAAACATTGTCATCAGATTCTTTCCAAATTAAAAGCGTTGGAATTAGATTAAATTAAAAAAATATATATGCTTGATTAAAAACATGGGTATCAGTTACCAAATTTTCTAATTTACCTCAGATCCTTTCCAAATTTCTTAATAAAAATATTAAACATCAATTCCCTTATTTATCTGAGAGTCTTTCCATAATTATCTCTCACACCCATCAATCCTAACAAAATTTCTAATTTATCTCTCCCTTCTTTAATCACACTCCAATCCAAAAGAATATTGAACGGTAATATTATCTTGCATCATCAATTCGTCAGCTATATAATCAATTTTGTTCTCTAATACCTCATTGTGAAACTTCCAATTGCTAATAGCTTTTTTTATCTTTGAAAAACTCTATCAAATTCTGATTTATTTGGTCTTTCAGAGGCAATTTTGGAGAAACACATCCATATCTTCCAATTTCAAGAACTTAGCCTCTAAAGCCCGTTAAATGAGATGATTTTCAGATTTGTTTTTCATTTTTCTGTTATTATGCTTTGTGTCCAGAAGAGCATAAAATATATTACAACTATTTCATAATTTATTAAATTTGAGAATTTTGCATTTACAAATACTCATAGACATCATTTTATGTAAGGGTACTTAAAGCAATATAAAATTTTTTCATATGAAATTTTTTATTAGATCGTTCGTTAAATGTAACAAAAAAATGTCATTTTTAAGTAATATGCTTTTATACAATTAACGTTTCTACTTTATTTTTTACTTGTACTTCTCGTTTCTGGATCTCTAAAATCTCAGGATATGCCCTGATCACGAACATATCACTAACACTTGCAAACTTTTTTATTCATGTAAATTGTTTTGGAATTAAATTAGTGTTTGATAATAACCAAGTTTGACAGTTGCAGCAAGAAATTATATCATTTACGACAAAATTTATAGATTAATGATCTAAAATATTAAGAAATAAAACATATATATATGAAAAATAAATTAAGAGAAATAGGTGGAAAACAATCATAACATTTGCCGTTTTCAACAATAATACGAAAGAACGTGATATAAATATGGAGAATCAAACATAATCAATACAAGTATACAAATATCAAGGTTATCAAAACTGGATCCACCTGACCGGGTCAATCCGGTTGAACCAAACCCGACAGGTAAATCGATCAAGAGATACTAAACAAGTTATATCTTTCGAACCCGCTTGAAACCCGTTCAGTTGGCTGGTTGAACTGGTGAACCGTTGAACCTGTCATGGATTAACGGGCTTAACCAGTCCAAATTTTATTATTTAAAAAAAATTAAAAATCAGATTTAATTTAAATTATTAACTCATTAATTGATTAGTTAGGAATCAATTAATAATTAGAATTACAATTAATGCTAAGGTGTATTGTTGTTGGTGGAATTAGAAAATTAATTAGACTCTAGAAATGGAGCGGGTTGGGGATGGGGCGAGCAAATTCCATCCTCATCACTACAAGAAAATTGAGTATCAGTGAGAAAAAATTAACGAGAATAACAATATATTCTCACTAAAAACATAATCTCAACAATTTTAATGAGAATAATTTATATACTTTAATATTAATAATAAAATAATTTATTTATTAATTTTTATTTTATTTTATTCTCATTGATACCTATTTTTTCTAAATTTATTAAATTTCATTTCTCATTATTTTACTATATAATATTAATAAGATAGTTTATTCTCATTAAATCCTTACAAATAATTTACTAAATTGAGTTACCGCCCAAACTTTGCCCCAAATATTTCGGCTCCTGGTAAAAATTGAGGTTGCCGCCCAAAAATTTGCCCCAAATTTTAGAAAACCCTATTTCCCACCACCTAAATTTCATTCATCAACCCCTATCCCTAATTTCATTCCACACTCCTTATTCCTGCCGCAACCCATTTTCACACATCCCCGACTTTCAGATAAAATCTCATTCCTCAATCTCAATTTCAAATTGAAATTCACGGCCTCACCCTCACACGACCTGAAAGTATGTGACCTAATCGCTTCCTGCACTTCTGCGACTCTAAAACCTAACTACGGGTATGAACCTATACTGCTTTTTTTCACTTACAAATAATGGTGGAGATGAAGTTGTTTTAGCTATTATTGATTCTTTGGGTGCAAACAGTTCTTTGCTGCGTGAGGTGTGCTAAATTTCTCTCTTGCCCAATTTTATTTTAGATTAGGTCATTTTCCATCAATGAATTCATTCCAAGTTTTCTAAGTTGTTTAATGTTGTAGACAAAATGATGACCAATATTCTAATTATTTCAGATATGGTTATTACTTGTTTGACTTGGTTTTTATTGTTTATGGTTTAATTTTCAGATTTTTTTAATGTTTATGTTTGCATTTGGTTACAATTTTGAGGCAGCTTATGTTTTGGGCAAATTGCAGAATAAAGTTGTTTCCCCTACATTTAGCAGAATTCTTAGAGATGTAAATGAGCATCCTATGGTTAGGCATGAAGCTGGATAAGCTCTTAGTTCTATAGGTGGTAAGTCAGTTGTAGTTGTTTGATTTATTGAGTGTGATATGATTATTCTTTCATGAATTATGATGATGGAAGCCAATATATAGATTTGGAGAAGAAGTTAACAATATCATGTAGAATACAGGGATCCAATTGATTTCTCACCTGTAGTTTAGGATGCAAATTGAGCTTTATACCTTCTAAATATTTGCCACTTGGTTTTAAATGCCTGACATCATGTAGAGTACAGGGATGCAATTGACTGAAAAAGAAATTAAACAAGGAGCGGAAAAGAAATTAAAGAGCCTTTGGTTTTGAATCAAGGTACTTGCGGTTGGAACTACTAGTTCTCCTTATCAGCTGGATTGGCTAATGTGTGGCTACCATTTGTGTATGATTTCCAATTTCTTTGATATTACTGTCAATATGGCATATTTTAAATATGTGTTCTCTAATTAAGCCAAATTCTTGGAACCAATCTGCTGAGATGTGAATTTACCCCAATTGTTACTTCTTCACCTTCACATTGCCCAAATGGTATCTTTAACATTAATTGTGTATGTACACACCAATCTTAGTGGGCTATAGGTTTAGGAATTCCAGCTATTCTAATACTAATATCATGCCCACTCTTCTTTTTGGGTATTAAAATATTGTCAAAGTGAAAGCCAATGGCAGTCCAATGACTAGTGTAAAACATGTTATAGTTGTCCCTTTTCAATTACATTCCTCCTAATTCTATCAATGCCAAGCTTTCTTACACAAATCAAGTAGGTACCATTTTCAATTTCTTATTATTATAGTTATTTGTTTCATGAAAGTCAATTTAATTTGCTTACACGAAAATTAACTTTACATATTAGTTATAAATCATCATGAATCATAATTTCTTTGGTTTTAATTAATGCATTCTGATTATTCACAGCCAAGATAGTGGTTCAACTAGCAAAATGCGAGTTCATCCAAGCGGTTGTGCTGCTGTACCCTTCATTCATTAGTGTAGACGATATCAATGGTAAGTTTTGTGCTAAGTACTTTAGGCCATTATCTGATTCTTAGTTTGCATTCTTATTTTTCCAAAAAATAATTTAAAATGCTTAAGGATTACTTGACATATTAGTTGACTTTGCAAGTTTTACCAAATGCTCTATCATGTTAAAATAGGACCAATTCTGTTTACAGAACCGGACCAGTTCTGTAACAGGAACAAGGCTTATCCTGTTACAGACGTGGAGCAGTTCTGAAACAGAACATGCCCTGTTCTGCCCTGCTCTGTTACAGAACTTGTAATAAGTTCTAGACTGGTATACCAGTCCACAACATGTTAACATACTTCTACATCTGTCTCTTTTAAGGTTTATCTCTCTTTTTACCATATCTCCTTATCAATTTTTTTACATTTTTTAATGTCGTAACATCCTTTTTGTAGTCTGTCAGTCTATCTTTTTTACCGTTTTCCTTGATACACTGATGATGTTGTTTCCAGTAGTCATCACACACCGGAGGTCTCTAGCTAGTGCTAGTATAAGATGAGAGCTTACCAAAGCAGTTACATATGCAAAAATTGCAATTGTGAAATAGCAACCAAGTTTAGCATCTGCCAAGAAACCTCCAAGGAGGCCAAGGAGGTTGAGAGTACCCATAAAGTTGGTAACAGTAGTTGCAGATTTTGAAGATGGAATATGCAGATCGCCTACTAAGTAAGTCACAAGATTTGTCAGTTGTAGTTCCTTTGAAGAAGTTTGTATGTCTTTAAAGAAGTTGTCTTGTTACAACTGAGGTTTCTATGACAAATTGCACATATCACATACCATTATGAGGAAATGAGGTTCATATAATGATATTTTTAGACTAGTACAGTTGAGGTTGCTATGACCATAGTTATTAAAGGCGCGCCTGAGGCGCGCCTATGGCGCATGGCGCACCAGGCGCAGGCCTTAGCGCCATGGCAGCCCCATGGCAAGGCGCAATTGCCATGGCGCTCGCCTGGTGCGCCATTTTGCGCCAAATGCAATTGCCAAAGGCGCACCAAAGCGCGCCTTGGCAGTTAGAGGCAGTTATGAGAAGTTTTTTCATATATCTAGGATGGAGCACATGTTCTATTAACAAAAAGTATTAAAGAGGAGAGAAATTATATGTTTTAAACTAATTAGAAGACGAAGAGACAGAGTCATTTGAAGAGTTGAAGATGAACTCGTGTTTGAAAATGATACTCTAACATGGGGTTTAGTTGGTAAGGCTGCTGGAGTTGAAGAGATTGCATATAACACTAGAAGAGTAGGAAAAAAGGCTAAAGTATCATCTTCCAAGGGTCGAGGGAAAAGCCCATGTAGTTGTTCGAGATGAGGAGGAAGAAGAAACTGAGTTTGTTGATGAGGATGAAGAGGATCAGTTTGATGATGATGCTTTAGATGAGGAGTGTGATAGTGATGATGAGGAGTGATGGATTTGGAGAGTTTTGATTAGGAGTAGAACTTAGGAATTAGTATTCAACTTTAAAGTTTGCTAATATGGGGTTTATTTTGCATTTTAAATTTATTTATGCTTAAGATATTTTCATGATTTAGTATTCATTGCATTTTTATGTTAGTTTTATAGTTTTATAATTTTTATTTTTGTAAGTGCGCCTTGTCTCGCTATGGCGCGCGCCATCGCCGTGCGCCATGCGCCAAGGCTCCAGGACCCCTTGCGCCTTAGTGCGCCATGCGCCTTTAATAACTATGGCTATGACGAATTGCGCATATCAATTCCAATTATGAGGAAATGAGGTTGATATGACAAATTGCACATATCACACACCATTGTACAGTCTATGTTCAGAACTGATTATGCTAGCATTTTCTGTTTTCTTCTTATTCTCGTAGGAAAAGGTTATGTCAAAATTCAGCTACTTGGAATAATTAAAGCTGCTTCAGAAGGCAAGGGACATGGGAGGCAGGTACAACATGCATAAATCTTCTCATCTCATAAGTAATTGTTGAACTGAATATCCTCTTGCCCAATTAGCTGTTTGTCATTGTAGAATCAACGTGCCTTTCCGTTTCAGGTTATTGTTGTTGGTCCCTTGTAAGGTTGTAAGTATAGTTCCAAGGGGGGGGGGTTAGGAACTATTTTACCTTTTAAAACGATTAGGGCAGATTTCTTTTCTTTTAGAAAAGATTATATGACAGCGGCGCTGATCAATCGACAAGACACTGGCTTAGTCAACTAGTGACTAGGTCAGTTTCGTTGCTTAGATCAGGAAATAGCACTTAGAGTCTATTCCTGACTTAATTCGTTGGCAGCGCACAACTCAGCTTGACCTCTTTTACTTGGTCAGTTTTAGTTTGTTTTAAGCAAGCAATATAGATAAGGAGTTAAGGTTTAGAAATACTTCACTCAGCAGATTTATCCAGGTTCGGCTTCATCTAAGCCTACGTCCTATCCCCGGAACACTTCCGAGATTTCAAATCCTCTACTGAGCTCTTTAAAGGTAGAGCCTCAAACCTTTTACAATATCAGCAATTGAGTATGACAAGAGTACCTTCCTCTATACTTCTACTCAATCATAATCTCTCCGCTGAGTACTTAAAACCGAATACTCAGCCTCTCCTTTCTATTCCTAGAAATGATTAAGATTTGTCCTAAACAACAATTGCTAGAACACTTTAGATGATTGAGAATCAATCACTCTAGACTTTTACACAAATGAATAAGCTTGTAGTGTAATAATTTGCTTTGCTTTTGATGGAGAACTTTTGTACACGTTTGATCAGCGTAACGGATTTTGCTCAAAGTTCTCTATGGAATGTGGATTCTGAATGCTCTATTTATAGAGAGCTGTGAGAGCTTCTGGTTATTTCGAATTTCGAAATAACCGTTGGAGGGAAACGGCTACAGGTCGTTTTCACTCAGTCTGTCAGCAGTTCTCTTAGCCAATCAGATTCCAGCATCTTCTGTTCTTCGGTCAGTGTGACAGTATGTTCCTCCATTTTGGGTAACGTCAACCAGACAGCTTGCTGTGTCTTCTGATCTTTACTCGAAGAGGAAATACTTTGTCTGGAAGCTGTCTTGTGGTCAGCGGCTGTCTTGTACGTTTTGTCGAGACAGCTCAGCAGCTTCATACCGAAGTTGTCTACGTGGATCTTTTCGATCCTTCTTTGCTCAGCATGCGTTTCATTACTTCAACGGTAGTGTTTTGGAGATACGCGGGCTGAGTGATCTTGGGCTTGTTTGACTTGGGCCTTGACTTCCATATAGGGCTTGGGCCTTATGATCTTTATGTCTTATAACAATTATAAACTCAACATTGAACAAACACATTAGTAACAATAAATCAAAGCATTTAAACTTAATGTGTTATAGAATATTTAATTTCACTTAATTAATTTTGTCAAATCAAAATCCTGTGGAAAGGTGTTTCAACAAACTCCCTCATTTTGATGTTGGCAAAACTAATCAGCAAGGAACTCAGCTTTGAGCTCCTCCATGATAGTTGACCTTTTTAATTAAGTGAACTCCCCCGTAAGGGCTGAGCTACTGACTTAGTTTTATTCTAAACATTCTAAGGTTTAATTGAATAAGTCTAAGATCAGTTTTCAGGTATAGGTCAGCTTATGGGACAACTATTTTACTCAGTATTCAGCGGAAGTAATGTATAGTGACAGAGCATAGCGCTGAGTAATTTATTTGTTCAATGGTTTATATTAGACAAGTCCAAATATTCTATTTTATAGTAATGCAAGTATTCCAAAAGTAACAGAAGTTAGGCATATTGAATTTGTAAAACAGAAGAGAATAAGGACAAGGCATAAAATTAAAATTCCTCTTCCTAACTTCTAACTCTCTAGTTTCTAACTTAGAGTTCCTTCTCCTTAGTTGCCACTTTTCTCCCCCGTTTTGCCAGCATCAGCAGTAGGCAAATTGACGGTAGGGGCAGGAGACTTGGCTTGTTCTTGCAGCAGACGAATTTGACCCTCCAAAGAATTCATGTGATTGACCATAGTCAACATGAGTGCGGTCATCTTGGTCATCTGAGCTTGTGTTGGTTGCTGCGTCTGAGCCGAAGAGAAGTGGTTGATCAAGTCATGGATTTCACGCAGAATTTGGTGAGTTACAGGTGGATGAGAGGACTGGTCATGGTTTGGTGGAGGATGAGCTTGTTCCTAAAGCAGATTGTTAGCTGAGGCAATGACACGCCGTCCTGATTCAGTAGCACCTAAGTGTGCAAATTTGGCAGGAGTGGGCTCGCACTGAGTGCCTTGAGTAGCAGCAGGACTACGGGGTGTGTTGACTTCAGGTGCTGAGTTGCTTTGAGGTGGGAGTTGAGCTTCTTTTGGACTAGCAGGGGTTTTGGCTTGTTTCTCACTTTGAGGAACAGAGACTTGTTTTTGTGGAGAACCCTTTTGAGTAATGTTGGGCTCAGGGACAGTTTCTTCTTCTGTTCTCATTTTCTTCTGAGCTGACTCAGCTATGTCCTGATCAGCTTTCTTTTTGTTCCTTTCCATTAGCCGTACCTTTCTGGGGACAGTACGAATATCCTTCGAGCAGGCTCCCTTTTTCTTCTTTTTCTCATCTTGAGCAATCTCAGATGGCACAGTAGAAGTATACTCAGTTTGAGCAGTTTCAGCCATAACATGAGCTATAGCATCATCCAGATCTGTTAGATTTTCCATTTCTCCAATGGGTTGCTCAGTGTCAGCCATAATATCCTCCTTCTCAGTGCTTCCATTTCCGTCATATCCTTTCAAGGGTTGACTATGTGATAGGCCATTCAGCACTCCTGTAGTGATAACATTTCCTGAGGAACTTATTTCACCTATAGTCTCTATATTCTTGTCCTGAATTATCTTTGTGATGAGATAACCCAAACGAAGCTTCCTTCCACTTCGTTGAAAAGCTCCGACCAAAAAGACAGGAAGATTGAATGGAGTGCCTGTCAGCATATGCCAGATGAAACATTGTTCAAAGTTGGAGGCGGATGAGGGTGAGCTGAGTTTAGGAAAGATGAAGTTGGTCAGCATGAAATGGACCATCTTCTGATTTTTGCCCATGCAGGTGCTGGGTACTTCTCCTTTGTAGTCTCTGGGTTTACAGAACCCCTTCATCTTTTCTGCGATGGCTTTTGGTATGAGCTCCTTTGTTGTCCTGAACTGTATTCCTGTGTTTGGTATTTCCAGCAGTGTTGCTAGATAATCAGGAGTGATCACTATCTTTTGACCTTTAACTGTGGTCTCTAAGTAGTCGGAGTCATCTGCATCAACGTGCAGGTTGGAGTAGAATTTTCTCACTATCGTGGGATAGGTTTGTCCGGAAAGAGAGAAGAGACCTTTCCATTTGTTCTTTTCTATCCATTCACAGAATGGTTTCTCAGAAGAGACGAAGCCAGAAGAAAAGTATCAGCTCCTTAGTACTTCTTGACTCTTGGCCCAAGAGTGTACTTTGATCATCCTTTTTACCATGCTAGTTGAAGGACCAGCCTGATCAGTGGATTTTAGGTTTGGAGAGAAGGTACTTCTGTTGAAGGACATTTTTGAAGTTCTGAGGCTCTTAAGTGCTTAAGGAAAATCTGAAGCTTTCTAAAGTTCAGTATGCGTGGAGAGTGGTAGTGGGAAAATACCTACTATTTATAGATTTTTAACTTAAGTTTGCGTTTGAATTTAAGTCGGTTTTGCCCTTGGGTTGTCCAATCGGCAGAAAATCTGACATTTATGACACTTTGCGACGTTTTCGGCGCATGCGCAGTACAGGTGTCATTACGCGTGCGGTTGCATTAAATGCAAATGATTACCTTTACTCAGCGTTTGTTGGTATAAACGTTTTGTATTCTAAGTAGTCAGTTTTGTTCAACGGATAGTTGTAGAGGTTTAGTTACTCGGCATGAGATAACTCACTCAAGTGTGCATTTATTTCTGGGCATGTGATTTTGACAGATACTCTTTAAAATTCTCAGCATGTTAACATTCATTCAGCATGCATCATATCACATTTTTACTTAGGAATTTAAGACAGTGGATTAAACATACCAATGGCTTCTCTCAGTATGCTAAATTGCTCTCGTGCTAGAGGTTTTGTAAAGATATCAGCAAGCTGCTCATCTGTTGGCACATAAGTCAGCTTAATTTCTTTCTTGAGTACATGATCTCTGATGAAGTGATGCCTTATGCTGACATGCTTCATCCTGCTGTGCTGGATTGGGTTCTTTGAGAGGTCAATTGCACTCTTGTTGTCGCATTTGACTTTAATTGTCTTTGTTTGAACACCATAATCTTCAAGCTGTTGCTTAATCCATAGGACTTGAGCAACACAGTTTCCAGCAGCAATGTACTCAGCTTCAGTTGTGGACAGGGCTACTGACGCCTGCTTCTTGCTGAACCAACATACAAGACAGCTTCCTAGGAAATGGCATCCTCCAGAGGTGCTTTTTCTTTCCAGCTTGTCTCGTCCATAGTCAGCGTCAGTGTATCCAATGAGTGTAAAGTCATGAGTATTTGGATACCACAAACCTGCATTTACTGAGCTTTGCAAATATCTAAGGATCCTTTTTACAGCTATGTAATGGGATTCCTTAGGGTTAGCTTGATATCTAGCACAATAACATACTGAGAACTGAATGTCTGGCCTACTTGCTGTTAAGTAAAGTAAAGAGCCAATCATACCTCGGTATAACTTGCTGTCTACTGATTTACCATTTTCATCAGCACAGAGGACAGTGTCAGTGCCCATAGGAGTGGATATTGGCTTACAATGTTCTAGTTCATATTTCTTCAATATCTCCTTGGCATATTTAGCCTGACTGATGAATATGCCATTCTTTCCTTGTTTAATTTGAAGTCCGAGGAAGAAGTTGAGTTCTCCCATCATTGACATTTCGAATTCAGTCTGCATTTGTTTGCTAAATTCCTTGCACATAGATTCATTAGTAGCACCAAATATAATGTCATCTACATATATTTGTGCCAGCAGGGTATCTTTACCCTTTCTCTTAATGAATAAGGTTGTATCAGCTTGACCCCTGACATAATATCTAGTCAGTAAGAATTTGGTCAGCCTCTCATACCAAGCACGTGGTGCTTGCTTGAGGCCATACAGAGCCTTTTTGAGTTTGTAAACGTGGTTTGGGAACTTAGAATCCTCAAACCCTGGAGGCTGATTGACATAGACCTCCTCATTTATTACTCCATTAAGAAATGCACTTTTAACATCCATTTGAAACAATTTAAAATTCATATACGATGCATATGCACATAAAATCCTAATTGCTTCTAGCCTTGCCACTGGGGCAAAGGTCTCACCGTAGTCAATACCTTCTTGCTGACTGTAGCCCTGAGCTACAAGTCTTGCCTTGTTTCTGACTACGTTTCCTTGTTCATCCAGCTTGTTCCTGAAGACCCATCTCGTTCCAATGGTCTTTTGGCTCCTAGGATGTGGCACTAGTTCCCACACATTATTCCTCCTGAACTGATTGAGTTCCTCTTGCATGGCATTCATCCAGAATTCGTCATCCTCAGCTTCGGCAAAGTTCTTCGGCTCCTGTACTGAGACAAAAGCTACATTGTCGAGATACTTCCTTAGTTGATTTCTTGTCATCAGCGTATTTCCAGCTGAGTCAAGAATTGCATTTTCTGAATGCCCTCTTGGGACTCTTATCTCCTTGGGTAGATTTATGTCTTGTTCTATCTGTGTTTCAACATTCTCTGCAGAAGTAGATTGGTCAGTGAAAGTAATCTTAGGTTCACTCTTACTCTTGGTCAGCCGTTTTGTGAAGGACTCAGTAGCTGGTTCTTGATCAGCAGGTGCTGAGTTTGGTTCATCTTCTATCAGCGGCTGGTATCTTCCTGCAGGGTCAGTTTCATCGAGTTGCACATGTATAGATTCTTCTAATACTTGAGTTCTCTTATTAAAAACTCTGTATGCTTTGCTGTTTGTTGAGTAGCCTAGAAAGATAGCCTCATCAGCTTTTGAATCAAA
The DNA here is from genome assembly GCF_963576675.1 of Euphorbia lathyris. Lineage (NCBI taxonomy): Eukaryota > Viridiplantae > Streptophyta > Magnoliopsida > Malpighiales > Euphorbiaceae > Euphorbia > Euphorbia lathyris. The sequence goes on from NC_088913.1 coordinate 72,291,813, forward strand.
TTTGGCTAAGCTATCTTTGGTATTTAAAATAAAGCATCTACAGCCAAAGGCACGAAAGTATCCAATGTTGGGCTTTCGTCCTTTCCAAAGTTCATAAGGGGTTTTCTTAAGTATAGGTCTAACTAGAGCCCTATTCAGAATATAGCATACTGTGTTAACAGCTTCTCCCCAAAAATACTTTGGAAGCCTATGCTCATCCAGCATTGTCCTGGCAATCTCAACCAGAGTTCTGTTCTTCCTTTCAACAACCCCATTTTGCTGAGGCGTTCTAGGAGCAGATAAATTGTGGTCAATGCCGCTGGCTTCACAGAATTCAACAAACTTTTGGTTTTTGAATTCTCCACCGTTATCACTACGGATATGAGCTAATTTTAGGTCTTTCTTATTTTCAATTTTTCTAACCAAGTTTGAAAATGTCTCAAAGGTCTTGTCCTTATTGGTCAGTAGGATAACCAATGTGTACCGAGAGAAATCATCTACAATAACCAAGGAAAACCTTCTTCCACCCAGACTCAGCGGCTGGACTGGACCAAAGAGATCCAAGTGTAGTAACTCTAACGGACGTTTAGTTGAGACAATGTTTTTACTATGAAAAGATTGTTTGGTTTGTTTTCCAGCTTGGCAAGCGTGACATGTTTTTACTATGAAAAGATTGTGTAGTAACCCTCAACCAATTGCTTTCTTGCTAATTTGGCCAGGAGGTCCATGCTTACATGACCAAGTCTCCTGTGCCATAGCCAGGAATTTTCTTCCTTTGTTACTAAGCACACAGTTTTTGAAAACTTTTTCTCTAAGTCTAGCATAAAGACATTATCTATCCGAGGGGCAGTTAAAATTAACTCATTAGTTTTACCCTCGTATATTTTACATCCAGTAGTATCAAATATAACTTTTCTCCCATTGTCACATAGCTGAGCTACGCTGAGTAAGTTATATTTGAGTCCACTGACTAGGGAGACAGATTCAATAGTAGGGTTACCTCCGATGATTCCTGAGCCTACTATCTTACCCTTCTTGTTGTCTCCAAAACTTACACTCCCTCCTCGTTTACGTTCAAACGTGATGAACTGAGTTTCATCACCCGTCATATGCCTTGAGCATGCGCTGTCAATATACCACATCTTTGACTTCTCGGCACATCTCAGGCTTACCTGCATTGTAACTAGTTACTTTTAGGTACCCAATTCTTTTTGGGTCCTGACTTGTTAGGTGCAACAGGTATAGCATCATATTTTATTTTATGGCGACATACATTGATAGTATGGCCATTCTTTCCACAGAAGTCACAACTGACCTTCTGTTTAGGATTTTTTACTGACTTGTCAGCACCCTAGTGCTGAGCGTGCCAGCACACTTTAGTAGTGTGTCCTAACTTCCCACAAAAGTCACATTGGACTTTTCGCTGGGGATTTCGTCTCTGCTGAGTACCTTGGTACTGTGTACCTTGATACTGAGTTCTCAGCGGAAAATTGTTTTTGTTTGGAACCTTTAACTGGTTCTGAATGGTTGTGACATCCTTCCTCAGTTTCTTTGAAACTGACTGGACTTCAGAGACAGACTCATGAATAATTTTCATATTTTCATGCAAAACTGATTTGTCTTGAAGAAGGTATCTGAGGTCACTTAGTTTGACCTCTTCTACTTCATCACAGCGCCGGCTGAGTGCTTTAATCTTCATGTTACACTTTTTAACAAATGTATAGAGATCACTCAGGGCGTTACCCATTTCATTTCTGAGTTGAGAGAGTGAGATTACCTCATTAGATTGCTCTTCGTTATCTGACTCATCAGATTGGTCAGCATGCTCAGAAATGCATGGCTCAACAAGTTCGTCAGCCATAAAGCATATCTTCGCTGACTCGGTGGCCTCAGTTTCTGTTGATGAAGATTCATCACTGTCACTCCAAGTAGCCACCATTGCCTTCTTCCCACTTTTCTTTTCTTTCCTCAGCGTGGGGCAGTTTGACTTAATATGGCCATCTTGGTGGCACTCAAAGCATGTAATGGGCTTTGAGCTGTCCTTTCTGTATTTGCTGTCGCTTGAGTCAGCCTTATACTTATCAAACTTTTTGTAAGGCTTTTTAGAATATTTGTCGTTCTTCCTGAACAGCCTCTTCATCTTTCTTGTGAACATAGCCATCTCCTCATCATCAGTTGAACTCCCGTCAGTGGAGTCAGCCTTCATGACAAGTGACTTCTGCTTCTTGTCATCAGATTTTTCCTTCACGTCAAAGTTTTTCATGGATATCTCATGGGTCAGCAATGAACCGATGAGTTCGTCATATTTGTAGGTGGTTAAATCCTGAGCTTCCTCAACTGCTGTCTTCTTTGCTTGCCAGTCTTTTGGAAGACTCCTGAGTATCTTTTTGACTTGTTCTTCCTCAGTTAAGATTTTCCCAAGTCTCTTGAGCTCATTAATGATGTTGGTGAACCTTGCGTTCATGTCTGAAATGCCCTCATCATTGTTTATCTCGAACAGCTCGTACAGTCTCATCTGCTGATTCACCTTGGATTCTTTTACTTTGTTTGTTCCCTCGTAGGTGACTTCCAGCTTTTTCCAGATCTCTTGTCCCGACTCACAACCTGAGATTTTGTTATATTCTGCAGCATCGAGCGCACAGTGAAGCATATTGATAGCCGAAGCATGGTTTTGAAGCTTCTTAAGATCATCCTCTGTCCATTCAACCTCAGCTTTAACAACTGACTGGCCAGCAACAACTTTCACAGGTACAAACGGGCCTTGGACTATAGATAGCCAGGCACTCATGTTTGTAGCTTGAATGAAGTTCTTCATCCTATTCTTCCAAAAGGTATAGTTTGACCCGAAGAATAGGGGAGGCCTGGTAATGGACAGCCCCTCAGGTAATATCTGAGTTGTCTGGTTTCCAGGGAGAAACCGAGTGCTATTTTCGCCCATGGTATGGATCAACTCAAGGTTGTTAGACCTTTAGTAATGAGCTTTTAAGCTCTGATACCACTTGTTGGTCCCTTGTAAGGTTGCAAGTATAGTTCCAAGGGGGGTTATGAACTATTTTACCTTTTAAAACAATTAGGGCAGATTTCTTTTCTTGTAGAAAAGATTATATGACAGCGGCGCTGATCAATCGACAAGACACTGGCTTAGTCAACTAGTGACTAGGTCAGTTTCGTTGCTTAGATCAGGAAATAGCACTTAGAGTCTATTCCTGACTTAATTCGTTGGCAGCGCACAACTCAGCTTGACCTCTTTTACTTGGTCAGTTTTAGTTTGTTTTAAGCAAGCAATATAGATAAGGAGTTAAGGTTTAGAAATACTTCACTCAGCAGATTTATCCAGGTTCGGCTTCTTCTAAGCCTACGTCCTGTCCCCGGAACACTTCCGAGATTTCAAATCCTCTACTGAGCTCTTTAAAGGTAGAGCCTCAAACCTTTTACAATATCAGCAATTGAGTATGACAAGAGTACCTTCCTTTATACTTCTACTCAATCCTAATCTCTCCGCTGAGTACTTAAAACCGAGTACTCAGCCTCTCCTTTCTATTCCTAGAAATGATTAAGATTTGTCCTAAACAACAATTGCTAGAACACCTTAGATGATTGAGAATCAATCACTCTAGACTTTTACACAAATGAATAAGCTTGTAGTGTAAGAATTTGCTTTGCTTTTGATGGAGAACTTTTGTACACGTTTGATCAGCGTAACGGCTTTTGCTCAAAGTTCTCTATGGAATGTGGATTCTGAATGCTCTATTTATAGAGAGCTGTGAGAGCTTCTGGTTATTTCGAATTTCGAAATAACCGTTGGAGGGAAACGGCTACAGGTCGTTTTCACTCAGTCTGTCAGCAGTTCTCTTAGCCAATCAGATTCCAGCATCTTCTGTTCTTCGGTCAGTGTGACAGTATGTTCCTCCATTTTGGGTAACGTCAACCAGACAGCTTGCTGTGTCTTCTGATCTTTACTCGAAGAGGAAATACTTTGTCTGGAAGCTGTCTTGTGGTCAGCGACTGTCTTGTACGTTTTGTCGAGACAGCTCAGCAGCTTCATACCGAAGTTGTCTACGTGGATCTTCTCGATCCTTCTTTGCTCAACATGCGTTTCATTACTTCAACGGCAGTGTTTTGGAGATACGCGGGCTGAGTGATCTTGGGCTTGTTTGACTTGGGCCTTGACTTCCATATAGGGCTTGGGCCTTATGATCTTTATGTCTTATAACAATTATAAACTCAACATTGAACAAACACATTAGTAACAATAAATCAAAGCATTTAAACTTAATGTGTTATAGAATATTTAATTTCACTTAATTAATTTTGTCAAATCAAAATCCTGTGGAAAGGTGTTTCAACAATTGTTGCTGCCAAGTCTTTGGACATAATATTGCTGGTTCTTGATGCCTCAAAGATAAAAAACTTTTTAGCTGATATGGTATTGTATTTACTACTACTAAAAACTAAATAATATGGCTTGTATGTAAGCCTCTACTTAGACTTAGTTTACTCTTTATTGGATATAATGTCTTTCTTTGTTTTGGGCTTAATTAACCCATTGATGAAACTTCAAAAATTACCAGGTCAAAAAGGCTATACCCTTCCTTATTGTCCTTGGATTTAAACAAAATGTGAAGATTCTATTCTAAATAACCATAATTTCTTCTAGGATGATGATGAGATATTATGAAATTGTTGTTCTGACATAATCAAGAGCCTCCAAATCTAGTGTTATTTTTGCCCCATCATTTGCTTAATATTTACTCCCTTTCCATGTGTTCTTGCTGTTATAGTTCCTGGTATTGCAACATGCGTAAAAATAACTGATATGTTGATGGAAGCAGTGGTTTCTTATTGCAAATCTCTTGAAACTTTTTCACTGGATTCAGAAATTATCCAAGCTAGCGGTGTTCTTTGGATTGTCCAAGGATGCCCTTCTCTTAATGTTTTGAAGTTAGAGTCTATTAATGTTACAGATGATGCTTTGATGACTGTAGGAACAATTGGAATTTCTGGCTCTATATAGTTTTGAGCAACTTACTAACAGGTTAGATATTCTTATTTCACATTGACTTTAGAAATAATATGCTCTGGCTGAGCTATTGAAATATGTCAACCGTAAACACCATTGTTAATAGCTCAAATAAACACCCACACTTACTTGGTGACAATGTTTAAGTTCAAATTTGAACCAGATGGTTCTTAATTACATATCAAGTGTCAACATTTATTAGGATAATAGGTCAGTAATCCAACGAGAATAGCCTTGAAAGTCAACAGTATTTTCGGGGCCATGAGTAGGTTCTAGGGTTGTGTTTTATAAAATTTTGCTCATATCAGTTAAAGTGCTCAAAGGTTGCACCTAGTTGATGTTTCAGAACATGTTCCTATTCATGTCTGTATGTCTCCCTGCATTTGCCAGTACGAAGAGTTCTTAAACAAAGTAGTTTCTTGAACTCCTCTTTAGCGTGTCGGTGAACCAATAAAAGACTCAACTCTTGTGCATTGCTTTGCATACGTGCTCCCTCTTACATTACAGGACATGTTATATCCGTTGACAGAGGATATAGAGAAATAGAAAGTAGATATTTCTTTATCTATATATTTCTAGAGTCCATGTGAGATGGCTATACAGTCATAGCCCTCATACCACTACATGTTGTATAAATTATCTTTGGTGGTCATAGCCCTTTTATATACCAGTAAACTAATTATGTAATTTTACTGGCAATTACTGATTTTAGAATTTAGTAAACTAATTATGTTATAACCAGTTCACTTGTTTTAATTAGAATGGGTTTGCATGTTTAATTAATTCTTAAATAAGGTTCAGTATAACCTACTTGTTTTCTTGTAGTTATTTAAGAAAATGGAACCTGGCAAAGAGTGGATGAGTTGCTTAAATGACCGGTTTGGGGAAAAATACCAAGCTGTCCACTCACCATCAGTTGCATCGCCACCTACAAATATGGACCATCATACATAAGGTGTGTGATCACTACAATTACTTTTTTTTTTTAACAGTTTTATTATGGTTATGGTTGATCTATCTATTTATTGGTTTAAATAAGCATGACATCACAAAGGTAATTGTTATGGTTGATCAATCTATCCATTGGAACAAAAATAATACAAGTAGTATAAATTATCAGCTAAAAGTCATTGTCATGCTTACAAATTATGTTTACAAAACTAAACTTTGCTGTCAGTTTACAAATTATAACCTTTTTTACAGTTTTTTACTAGTAAACTAATAACTCTGTTGATATGCAGAGTAACAAAATTATCACAAAGAAGAAACAAAAGTAATATATTAATTATAAATTATACAGAATCAATGTTTTTCACAACTCATGTGTGGTTTACTTAATTAGTTAACTGTCAGAATTAGTTCACTGTCTGATCTAACAATGTATTAATTATTCTATTTGTTATCTTTTGTAGGCTAACTGGCAGAAGATTTTCAAGCTAAAGATTATCAACATAGACAGTATCTTTTGGTCAAACTGTCTCATTTTGCACGCATATGGATGAAAGTTCTTTCATGTGAACTTATTTTGTAAAGCAAATAGTGAATTGTCTCTATATCTTGGTGGAAAAGAACATGTTCAAGGTGGAGATTATTAATCTACAGTTTGCATTTTTTGAACAGATTATCCCATTTTCATTATAGAGATGAAAGTTATAGAAATAGTCTATGTCTTTGATGAAACTGACTTTGAAAGTCTTTTGAATATATGTTAGCTTTTAGTGGCTTATTTATGATATTATACTATTATATAATCATTATAAACACTACTAGCGAGGATACTAAGCATGATATAATAAGATTATTTTTTTGACACTATTAATTAGTTTTATGATGAAACTACTATTAAATAATAAGGATGTTTTTTTATTATTATAAACACTTTAGTGAGGATAACTTTTATTATTAATATTAATTGTAATGAAAATTATATCAGTATAACGAGAAGATTTTTTATCACTATAAAAATTTTGATGAGAAGATTTTTAATCATTATAAATACTTTTATGAGATGATTTGATTATCATTAAAAATAGTTTAATGAAGATACAATTATTCTCATAATATGGTAATAGCAAGAATAACACTTCATTCTCGTTATTACTTTTAGTAGCGAACCCCTATAGTGAGGATAGCCATGAGAGTAATTATTCTCACTAAAATCGCTTTAGTGAGGATATTTAGACTTTTATTGAGGATTTTTCTTCTCGTTAAAAGCCTTTTTTTGTAGTGCATCCTTATTCGTAATGGAGATTTCCCATCCCTGTCCTGTTGAAAAAAATGGGGATAAATTTTTCCCCATCCCCGTACCAATTAATGGGTAATTGGGATCCCATAGATATACCCGCCACATTTTGTAAATTTTTTCTAAACTAATATTAAATATATATGATTTACTTAATATATTTTATTTTAAAAAAATAAACATAAAATTATGTAACATCTGATGATGATTAAACACAACCAACAAATAAAAAACAGAGTTGGAAAGTACATCAACTTGTCTTATTATACGAAAAATAGAGAATAACAGACCAATCTAATAAATCAAGTGAAAATTGTAGAATATGACTTTTTGATTTATAAGTTTCAATTAAATAGGAAGTTAGAATTTTCATAACTCTAATCGGAATTGAAATTTTATTATAATAAGAGATTAGGAATTAAAAAGTTTTAATTGTTTAGAATTTAATTGAAAAAGAGGAAAGTTGTAAGTCTAATTTTATTTTAGAATTAGTTTTTTTATTTTTGCAAATTATATTAGTTTTTAATATATATAATATGAAATAGATTTTTTTATATCAATATTACATTTTAATAGATATATGTTTAGTATCCTCATGGATAATCCTAAGGAGGCGTTTGATATTTTTATTGAGATAGGGATAAGATAAATGTTAGGATATACAAGGACAGATAGTTGGGATAATGATAAAAATATGATAGATAGGAATTATTATTCCATGTTTGATATGTTGGATGAGAGGGTAAATTACACACATGATCACTGAACTTCATATCTTCCCAGTATGGTCACTGAACTTTGCACTTCTTAACACGGGTGACCACTCAATTTTAACTAACTTCTCAAAATTACCGTTAACGATCTCAAAATGAAAATATTCAAGAATTAAAGTTGTTCAGAACGATATTTACTATGAAACTACATTTTTTTATTTTCGAAAATCACATTTTTTGGAGATTTCTCTCTTTAAAAATTCATTTTCTCTCTCCTAACCAAACAACACCTAAATGACCTCAAAACAAAAATTTTCAAGAATTAAAGTTCCTTAGAATATTATTAACGCTTTGAATTTTTTATTTTTAGCCGTCAACGGTCGTTTTGAGGCGTTGAGTGGCCACCGGTGTTAAAAAGTGTAAAGTTCAGTGGCTATACCGGGAAGAAATGAAGTTCAGTGGCCATAATGTGAAAATGGGTAAATTTCAGTGGTCATGGGTGTAATTTACCCTTGTATGAGAATAAAGATAAAATAATATATTTTACTATTTTGACCCTATTTAAACTAGATAACATTGACTTGGGAGATAAGATAGACTTTTTCATCATATTAAAATTATAGGAGCTTATCCAACAACCTTCATATACCACCCTCTCTTAGGTATAAGATGTGAGGGATAAGACATTTATCCCTTTATTATCTCCTTACTCCATCTCTAAAACAAACATGAGATAAGCAAAGTTTGATTTATTTATCCCTATTCCACCTCATTTGTCCCTCCTACCAAACGCCCTATCATGGTAGTGGGTTGAGGATAACTATTACCATCCCTAACCTATCCCTGGGAATGAGGATAATTTTTCTTCCCATCTCTAACCCTTAGGGATGCAAATTGGGCGGGGGTCCCTGTCCTCATCGGTGATCCGTCCTGACGGGGACGGGGAATCCCCGATAAGGATCCCCATGGGATGGGGATGGGGCTAATTTTGTCTCCCGTGATGGGGATGGGGCAAGGTATCTTCGCCCCGCGAGGATCCCCGTCCCCGCCCCATTAATCTCCGATGAGGATTCTCAATTATTCCCCGTGATAATTGTTTTTTTAGATGATTTAAGTACATTTTAATTAGGTTGTTGGTTGTTTTCAATTTTTAGTTTTTTTTATTTGAAAATTTTAAGAATGTTTGTTAATACTTGGTATTATTAGCGACTGTTTCTTAAACGTTTTTGTCTTTACTGATTTTTTACACATAAATGGTGATTCCCCATAGAGAATGGGAGAATGGGAGAATGATGAATGTGGATAACGTTTTTGGAACATCTGTAAACGGGGAATGAGAATCCCCGTGGGGACGAGGATGAGGATAAGTTTGTCCCAATTTAGCTCGTGGGGATGGGGATGGGGAATCCCCGACTAATCGGGGACGGGGATGGAAAATGCATTCCCCGCCCCGCACCATTTACATATTCTAACCCTTTGGAAATGGGGATTGGGTAGGGGTGTCAATTAGTTTGGGATCCCCATCCTCGTTGGAGACGGGAAATCCCCGTTTGGGATCCCCATAGGGCGATGATGGTTTTTATTTTGTCCCCACAGTCGGGGACGGGGCGGGTATGGTTATAAGTATCCCATTCCCGTCTCCATCCCCATCCCAATCCCGAATGTCCCCAACGGATCCTCAACTAAATACCTAAATATAAAAAAAATAAACAAAAAAATATATGTATGATTTAGATAAACTAAAAAGATTGAGTTATAATCTGGTTGGTTTAAAAAGAAATATATTCTAAAAATAAATTAAGATAGAGTAAGTAAGAACTCTAATTAGGTTGGTTTAAAATTAAAACGGAACATATACAATTAGGAGTAGAAATTATAAAATCAAAAAGTTAAAAGCTAATAAGTAATGCAATTCTACCCCTCATTCTTTTGCTTATATGGCTGAATTGAGAACCGTTATTTTCGCAATTGAACTTGCTTTGGAGAAAAATTGACATCAGCTTTGGATTGAGTGAGACTCAATATACGTAGTTAATCTGCTTAGACATCGTTCCATGGATGTTCCTTGGAGTATTCGACAAGAGTGGTTGCATTGTCTCAGCATTTGCTCTAGGATGAACATTCTCTTTTTGCATATCTTTAGGGAAGGAAATAGAGTTGCTGATGCATTGGCAAAGTTTGGAGTCTCTTCCTCAGTGATCAATTGGCGGCCTTCAGCTCTTGCTTTTTGCCACAGGTTTATTAATGATGACATTTGTAGTATTTCACACTTGCGTTTTTCTTGACTTTTCCTATCTGTTCTCCTCCCCCCTTCTTTTTGTTTGTTCTCCTTCCTCACTCTTGTTCAAACACTCACTTTTTTTCTTTTATTAATATGTTACGGGTTTGTCAGTTCTTGGCCATGGGTGCTCACCCTGCCCAAGTTCTATCTCGTCCAATTTCTATCAAAAAAATGCAAGCACTAGGGATGGGGATATTTCTCGCGGGGATGAGGATCATGGATAATCAAAACTTTAGAAGCCTTGAAAAAAGTGAAGAAATTAAAAAATTAAACGAGAATGGGGATTTTCCGCGGGGCGGGGATGATAGCCAAATTTTCCCCATATGTTATTCGGGGATAGGGATGAGGAATCCTCGATAGACTAGTTATTGTGCAGGAAAATAAAATATTTTTCTGTGTTTGGTAAGAATACTGGAAAATATTTTTCGGTGTTTGACTACAACACTAGAAAATATGTTCCAACCACTAAAAACGTGAAAACACACAAAAAAACGTGAAAATTTGTTAAAAACACAAAAGTGGAAAATGCGAAAATCACGAAAAGTAAAAAAATATTAAAAACATGAAAAACATGGAAAAAAGTGAAAAATCATGAAAATGTGAAAAAAATTAATGTTAAAAACACGAAAAACGTTTTTTCACATTTTTGGCATTTTTTGTACGTTTTCTCGTGTTATTAACGTTATTGTGGTTTTTTTTTGCATTTTTTCTTTATTTTTTCGTGTTTTCACGTTTAGTTTTTTGGTTTTTCGGTTTTTCCCTTTTTCACGTTTTTTTTTTCGCGTTTTTTATTTTTCTCAGTTTGTTACTTTTTCGTGTTATTCACGTTTTCAATGTTTTTCGTATTTTTCATGTTTTTGTGTTTTTTACGTTTTCGTGTTTTGTTTGCTTTTTTCGTCTTTTCATGTTTATCTCGTTTTTCACTTATTGTCACGTTTTTGTGTTTTAGTATTTTTCGCGTTTTCGTGTTTTTATCATTTTTCGCGTTTTCGTGTTTTTCGTATTTTTCACCTTTTCGTGTTTTTTGTATTTTTTTCGTTTTTGTATAATTCGTGTTTTCTCACTTTTTCGTGTTGTTCATGTTTTGTGCTTTTTCCAGTTTTTTTTTCGTTTTTTTGGTTTTCACGTTTTTTCACCTTTTCATATTTTTGCGGGTTTTTTTTTCATATTCTCGTGTTTTGTAACGTTTTCACGTTATTCATTTTTTTTATTGTTTCGAGTTTCATATTTTTGTATTTTTACATTTTTTAACGTTTTCTCAATTTTTCTCTAAACACGTATGTTTTGGGGAAAATGTTTTACCCTTTTAAAAATGGTAAAACATTTTCCCTTATTTCTTCCTTCATTTTCCATTGACTTGCTACTTATTTTCCTTTAACTTATTTTCATGCCCAAACAAACATTGGAAAATTGGAAAAATATTTTCTTGCAGAATATTTTCTCCCAAACAAACAGGGTCTTGATGTTTTTCTATTATGAATTTATTATTTTGATATTCTAATTTATTCTTTTGATATTAAAGAACATGATTATAACTATTACTCCATATGCATATATACGTTCTTTCTCGATGTCGTTAATATTTTACTACGTTAAAGTTAAGTAAAACTACAAATATTAGTTCTCCAGAAAGCTGGCAAAATTTGTTCAAATTCCATGAACTATTGCGTTGAATAAAAAACACAACAAGAGGACATAAATCTGTTGATATTTTCTAATTAAAAAATGTGTAAAAAGGCTAAACAAGTCCATCTGTTTCCTTTTTCGAAATTGCCTTTTACTTAATTCTAAATATTAGATAAAAAAAAAAAAAAAAAAGTAGAATTTTGAAACAACTGTTTTTAACTGAAAAATTAACTAATATCTACCGCCGATCAATAAATAGCTAACAATAACAATGAAAAAAAATAGAAATAGGTAAACCAAACACTAAGTTAATTTTTTTTCGGTACAAATTAAAATAAGATCCCAAAATAGAAACAATATATTATTCTGTCATATGTATTAAATTAAAAATAAATAGCAATGCATATAAAAAAAAGTAAAAAAAAAATACATGTGCATGTGATTTGTCAAATTTATAAACAGAGATTTGTAGTTTAAAAAGTTTCGTATGTGTATATTCTATCTACAAAACAAAGTATTTTAAATTACACTGTTAAGTTCTGATTACAATCAAGAACATTTTTATCTTAAAAAAAGATTATTCTTACATATCGATAATATACAATCCTCCAAAAACACACTCCCTAAATCGAAACAATAAATCATATGAATATTTTGTATTTTTTTTTATTAATTTGGCAGTTTATGAACTAAATTGATATTTTAGTTTATTTTATACATTTTGAATTTGATTTTGGAGTCTGTGTTTTATCAATATGTAAATGTAATTTAAAATAAAAATGTTCTTCATTGTCATCAAAATTTAACTGTATAATTTCAAATACATTTTTTTTGTAAAAAAAAAAATATCACGTATCTTTATTTACAAAATTTTAAACCACATGACTCAATTTGCAAATAGCGCAAAACACATGCAATTTTTTTACTTTGCCCTAAAAAAATTCACTAATTACAAGTATGACATAAATTTGAAATTTAGTTTTTTTTTTTTTTTTGAAGAAATCTTAAAATTTAGTTAATTACTAAATAAAACTCAAAAAAAAAAATGTTACATAATTAATTTTTTTACTTTGCCCTAAAAAAATTCACTAATTACAACTAAAATAAATACCAACGAAAAAAATGTTTCCAAATCCCTACAAAAAAAAAAATGTTTCCAAATCTTAAAATTTAGTTAATTACTAAATAAAACTCAAAAAAAAAAATGTTACATAATTAATTTTTTTTATCAAAGTAATATAAGGTAATAAATACATATTTAAAATATATGTAATATAAGGGCGGGTGGGCCGCTCCGATTGCAGCCAGGCTTTTGAGACGAATTCAAAACCCAACATATTCTATATGCGGTGAATTTGGGCCAAGCCAATCCGAACCAATTTTTAAATATATATATCAAAATCCAACCTATGAAAAGCAGATTTGGATAGACCGACGAACCAACTAGCTCATGAACCCTTTTTTAAAAAATATGAACCCTTTATACAATAAGAAGTGTCCTCTTTTTTTAATACCCTCACAAGGTGATGTCTCTTTATACTTGGTCTTACTTTTCATTCTATCATCAAAATTATCTTAATAAAAATACACAATATATATTCTTATTGAGATAATTTTGACGAGAACTTAAGACAATTAAATTTTTCTTACACATATATTATTTAGTGGAAATCCAATCTAAGATATCTTGCCAAAACTTAGCCATAAAGTATCGTAAACTATATAACACATCTCTCTCCCAACGTTTTAACATTCTATTATAGGATAAGGTACAAATTTTCGTAGAGAAATTTAGATCTACCCCTAACGTACGAAAGGATAAATTTTTACCCTTAACGTTTCTAATAGATATTAATTTTACTCCTACCTCCGGTATTGGACGTTAATTAATCCAAAATCATTTGTGTCTATAATATGTATTCTTTTACCAAAATAGTTGCGGATAATGTACTAAAATGCCAACAATTAAATCAGGCACATATAAGTAAATCATAACAAAAATAATTATCTAAAACATTTAGCATCACAATTACAAATAATCTCCCGAAATAAACGAAACTACTTAAGTTTTATCAGAATATCTGATTTAGTAAAATAACATTCAAATCAAAATAGAGATAAAATAAATATTGTTTGGAAAGTAAAAAAAAAAAAAAAAAACAAAACATAGGGAAATCAACAAATTTGAATCTTCTTCCTTGAATATCATCAGCAAAAAATCATAGCATCTGCACATGAAAAATCATCAGTAAGTCAGTTATGAAACAAAGCTATAGTCACATAATATTTGTTCTTCTTTTCTTAAAATTTGGAAATAAATGAGAATAATGAAAAAATAAATAAATTACCTCTCTGGAAAATCTTCTTTCTTACTTCTAAACTTGTTGCAATAAATAAATAAATTTAAGGGCCTACCGGCACAAGACTTTCGACGCAAAAAATAGAATTAACCAAATCTAATAAACCATGGTTCTTTCTTACATATCAACAAAACGTAACCCCTGAAAAAACAACTTTCAAAATCGAAACAATAAATAGTATGGTGGAATTTTACGTTTTTTACTAATCTGACAGTTTATGAATTAAATTGATATTTAAGTTCATTTTACACAGTTGCAATTTGATTTTGGGTTCTGTGTTTTATTAATATATAAATGTAATTGAAAAAAATAAATAAAAAATGCTCTTTTTTTTTTACAACATTAAAAAATGCTCTTATTGTCATCGATTACTTAAACGTTTCATTTTATATACCTTGTTTTGTAAAAAAAGCATACCACATACCTCTATTTGCAAACTTTTAAACCACGGACCTCTATTTGTAAATAAGGTAAACCACAAGCATTTTTTTCGTACTTTGCCCTAATTATAAACTAAAATAAATACCAACGAAAATAAAAAAAAAATGTTTCCAAATCTTAAAATTTAGTTAATTATTAAATAAAACTCAAAAAAAAATGTTACATAATTCATTCTTTTTATCAAAGTAATATAAGGTAATAAATATATATTTAAAATATACGTAATATAAGGGCGGGCGGACAGGCCACCCGGATTGCAGCCAGGCTTTTGAGACGAACTCAAAACCCAACATATTCTATATGCTGTGAATTTGGGCCAAGCCAATCTGAACCAATTTTTAAATATACATGTCAAAATCCAACCTATAAAAAGCAGATTTGGATGAACCGATGAACCAACTAGCTTATGAACCCCTTTTCAAAAAAATATGAACCCTCTATACAATAAGAAGTGTCCTCTTTTTTTAATGTCCTCACAAGGTGATGTCTCTTTATACTTGGTCTTACTCAGTTTCATTCTATCATCAAAATTATCTTAATAAAAATACACAATATATATTCTTATTGAGATAATTTTGACGAGAACTTAAGACAATTAAATTTTTCTTACACATATATTATTTAGTGGAAATCCAATCTAAGATATCTTGCCAAAACTTAGCCATAAAGTATCGTAAACCATATAACACATCTCTCTCCCAACGTTTTAACATTCTATTATAGGATAAGGTACAAATTTTCGTAGAGAAATTTAGATCTACCCCTAACGTACGAAATGATAAATTTTTACCCTTAACGTTTCTAATAGATATTAATTTTACTCCTACCTCCGGTATTGGACGTTAATTAATCCAAAATCAATTGTGTCTATAATATGTATTCTTTTACCAAAATAGTTGCGGATAATGTACTAAAATGCCAACAATTAAATCAGGCACATATAAGTAAATCATAACAAAAATAATTGTCTAAAACATTTAGCATCACAATTACAAATAATCTTCCGAAATAAACGAAACTGCTTAAGTTTTATCAATAAACTTGTTCAGAATATCTGATATAGCAGTAAAACATTCAAATCAAAATAGAGATAAAATAAATATTGTTTGGAAAGTAAAAAAAAAAATACATAGGGAAATCAACAAATTTGAATCTTGTTCCTTGAATATCATCAGCAAAAAACCATAGCATCTGTACATGAAAAATTATCAGCAAGTCAGTTATGAAACAAAGCTATAATCACAGAATATCTGTTCTTCTTTTCTTAAAATTTGGAAATAAATCAGAATAATGAAAAAATAAATAAATTACCTCTCTGGGAAATCTTCTTTCTTGCTTCTAAACTTGTTGCATTCTTCTTATACCGACACAAGACTTTCGACGCAAAAAATAGAATTAACCAAATCTAATACACCATGGTTGTTTAAAAGATTTGTTTCAATCCTTCCAAGGCTTCTTTCTATAAGATCATATGAATATATTATCCCGGAACTGAAAAGAAGAACCTTATTATCTTCTTCCTTTGAATATCCTAGAGTTCTAGGACAAAAATATTCTATAGCTGCAAATATAACAGTAAATAATTTAGTCCAAGTAAACCCGACACCTTCCTTCTTCCTAACATATAAATCAACCTTATTTTCAAGTTGAACAGTGATAGAAAAAGACCCTTCAAATTCCCTCAACAACATATATTTTCCTCGGTTTTCGTAAATAGGTTCAGTTACTATAGAGAACGTCTCTTCAGCGACATCAAATGCTGTAATTATATGGGATTCCCTCCGTGCTCCATAGCATAAAAAATACACACAACCGTCTACAAAACAATTTCCGTCTTTAGATTTTTGAATATCGATGTATTCAATGTAAGGAAAATCCTGAGTCGTCTTTCTCCAATAACTTGATCTCAACTCGAAAATCCAAACCTCGGGATAAGGGCGGATAATGCGTACAAGTATAGCCTTGTAATCATCTGAAGTAGAGTCATAACCAAAACCGGAATTGCAGGTTATGTAATGATCAAACTTTGGGAATGCAGGAAGTTCCCTGTAGTTTCTGGTTGATGGATTCCATACAGAAAAATTAAATTCAGATGGTTTGAAGAGAATCAAACCATTGCAGCAACCATGAAACAAGAAGCATGAGTCTGGTAAGTCAAAACTAAGAAGAATATCTTCTAGAGAGCCATTGTTGATATCTAAAGATTTAATTTGTGTGAGATTAGGCATAAATCTGCAAATAAGCTTGCGATTAATTCTCCTCCGGGAAGATGTTTGGAGATGAGAATTGATAAAAGCTTTGCTGTTAATGATCGAATAGAAAGATCTGGAAACGCATTTAAAACGAAGGAGTGATTTCACCGGTAATAGTAATAGAATTTCGGTGATTAATTCCTCCGCTAGATTTCCCATAGCTTGGCAGATTTCAGAATTTCGTTGATAGTAAGAGTAGGGTTCTCTTAGAATATATATAAATGAATTCCTAGGTGTAAATTTATTGTACATTTATTAGTCAATAGCCATAGTCATATTCAACCGGTCAATAATAATCAATAGATTCAAATTTATTAACCATTGATTATGACTATTCACATATATATAATGACCATGATTGGTGAAAAGTTATTAAGGTAAAATTAGAGGTTTGAGCCATTTTGAGATTTTCGAAAAAACTCAATTTATGAGTTTTTTTAATTTGCTTATTATTCAGTCTTTTGAATGATATTTTTACCCTTAATTACTGCTCTTCAACTCAAATAAATACGTTATCATAGGACAAAACAAAATAGTATGTAGTAAATAAGAAGGTAGTACACTAATGCATCGTAATTTCAAGATAAAGATGGTAACACAATATTGAAAAAATATATTCTTAATTTTATCTCATGTGTTGGATATCACAATATTGAAGAAATGCATTCTTAATTTTACGTCATGTGTTGGATATCATAATTATATTGATATAAATATAAATAATAATTTTATAAGTTAGAGGTAGAGATTTGAAAGAAACATTCTTATTTGTATTGCTTATTAACGAAAACAACATAAACAAATAATTTGTGTTGCACTTTTTAATTAGTGGAACGCAAATGAGTGTTATTATTAATATTTGTGTCAGTTCTAAGTTTAGAACCAACACATATGTTTACATCATTTGTGTCGGATCAGTTTAATTGATCAACACAATGAATCGTGTAATATTTGCATCGCACTATTAATTTTGCGGGACATGGTTTTATTATTAACTAGCTTTTATATCCGTGCTATGCATGGACATGTAATTTTTTTATAAAAATTTATCAATATTTAAAGACTATTAGATATATAGCTGGAATGTATATTAGTAAACTATTTTTTAAATTAAAATAAATATAATTGAATTTAATAAAATATTTACTCAATATTATTAAATTTATAAATAATTAAATAAGATAGATAATTCTTATATCAATTTTCACTTTTCTTAAACACTAATTTCTTGGGTTAAAGTGCAAAAATATCCTTAACGTTTTGGGTCAGAAACAATTTTACTCCTAACTTTTAAAATGGTGTAGTTTTACCATGGCGTTGAAAGTCAAAAGCAATTTTACCCATAATATTAATAAATTGGATCGATTTGAGAAATAATTCATCAAACCGTCCCGGTCAAGATTATTTTTTTAATTCATTTCTATCACTCATAATTTTATTAAAAACTCAATTCACATTCAATTATTTAATGTTTTAATAAAATAGAAACTCTTAAATCTTATATAGGTATCTCAAATTTAAAATATAAGATAAACAATACCAACTAATCTTTAAATGATATGGAATGAAATTTACTAATTAATCTTAAAATAATGTGAATTTTAAATTTAAATAGCAAATAATTAGGAATTTGAAATTTGAAGGAACACATTCAATTAAAGGCAATGCTAGCAGCGTAAGTCAAACTGACAAGCATATATACTTAGAGTCATTCATTTCTTTCCAGATATATGATGGGATTTGTCAAAAAAAAAAAAAAATATTGCACTTCCTCAATACTCTAGCAGTGACAATCTTGTGTATAAACTTGAATTCAATCATATGAATTTAATTGAATTCAATCATATGATAACAGTACCACCCATGAAACCAATTATAATAAAACCTCCAATCAACACTTCAAACGTTCATAATTAGTACTTCATACAGCAAATTATCATATTTGTAACTTAAAAGAAGAATATACATTTCCCACCAGTTTATTCTTTCGCTCCAAATTGTAGTTGAATGCACACAACAACTCTAAGTTCCTTACAAACAGCTAACTTTCTTGATGATCATAATATATGGACATTTCACTATGTATTTGTATCAAATCGCTGGACCTCATAGAAAGTGCATCCAAACATGCTGTGACAAAAACTTTAACCCCTCGATGTTTAGCTATCTGGAAACGTACCAAACCCACTTGAACACCAATGAACTTGGAATTCCAATTGGGGGTTAGTTGAAGCAATTCACCGTGAAATGAAGACTCAGTTCTAGCAACATCTGCTTCACAGCTTCTGTTGGTACTTCGGTTAACCTTGACTTCATCAATCAATTACCAACAATTTAAATCATGTCCAACAATCCACTTGAACCCAACCCAAATTGCAAACTAACCAAGTTTTTTATATTGAGAACCAATCTTTTTATCATTATGAATGAAGAATACGAAACTATAAAGACATAATTAACCACAAAAACACATTTAACCGCAACACTAATTTGGCATATATCAGCATTCCAACACATCAATAAAATTCTATTTAAAATAAATACTCCAAAATTTACAGGCCTTAAACAAATAAAATGAATCCAAAATTGAAACCTAAAACATTTATGAAAACACAAAACAACAAACCTTTACTGGTAATCTAGAAAAAAAAAAGATGTAACTGTACATAACTCCTCTTTAAAAAGACATTAACAACAAAAATCTATCTGATATACAAAAGACAAAACGTGATTGATATAATTCAAAGGAAAATAGTGTATAATTCAAGGAAAATAGTGTAGAAACATACCTGAAAAGAACATGGGTGAATACACGGAAGAAAACTTGGGTTTTTCTTGTATTCACCTCATCCTGTATCCACTGAACCACAGTTTCGGTGGACCTCTTGTATGCTTCTTCAACACGCATCTTGAATTTCACCTCTGTCTCTTCTTGAAAGTAAGTATATACCTTTGAGAAATTAATTAAGATGCTATAGTTAGTGAAATCTGAGAGAAATCAAAATTGGAATATTTACATAACTAAGAGTATGAAGTTAATTGAGAAGCTATAGTTAGTGAAATATAAGAGAAATCAAAATTGGGCAGCAAGTATATATCTGTCGAACCTGATTTCAGAAATAAAAAATCAAAATCAATGCGCAATATAGAAAACAAAAAGGAAAAAAAAACTGAAGAAAGAAACCTGATCATCGACCACAATGTTCTTCAAATCTGTAACCTCCTGACAAAATATAAGAATAGGATTAGAATTTGAATTAAGGAAGCAAAATTTGAGAAATATCGAGAGTTGCAGGTGTAAGACATGGATACAAACAGAGTGAAGCAAGGAGAAAAATAAGATTTATAAACAGAGGGAAACCTTGGTTTGATTGCATATCTAGATGAGAAGTTGAGAGAGATGGATGCAGTTGAGAGAGATGGATTAATAGGGATAAGAAGTTGAGTGATGATTGAGATTGAAGAAGTGGGAGAGAAGAAATCGGTGAGAGAAGTTTGAACCAAGAAATATAAAACTGTTCAAAACTCAACCGTGTTAAAAGAACCTCAAATGTGAGAATGTGAGAGTTTAGATAATTGACACGTCAGCAGAGAAGGTCTTAAAACATGACACATCAGCAATTCTTTCTACAGATTTAGTATATATATAGATTTTACGATCCGACAAATTAACTCATTTAACCCCTTATTATTT
Source organism: Euphorbia lathyris (assembly GCF_963576675.1). Lineage (NCBI taxonomy): Eukaryota > Viridiplantae > Streptophyta > Magnoliopsida > Malpighiales > Euphorbiaceae > Euphorbia > Euphorbia lathyris. The sequence continues at coordinate 72,312,421 of NC_088913.1, forward strand.
TCCTCTTTTCCAATACTACCAAGCCCCAAAAGTCTCTATTTCCTCTCTTTTTAATTTGCCTTTGGAGTTTTGATTCTCTAATTCTCTCATATGTCCTTTCCTATTTGTTTTCTTTTCTCTTCTCTTATTCTCATCTCCTCTCAGCCGTCAAAATCCCTATCCAACTCCGACTAAATCGTGTTTCTTAGATATTTGTTTGTACGACATGATAATACATCCGATTTTTAGATTTGGATTGCCATATATAAAATTTAACTAAAGTTCCTAACTAGTAAAACAAAAAAAAATATAATATTTTAAAAATTAATTACAGAAAATAAAGTATATATATATGCATTTTTTTGAAGCAAAATCACTCATTAGACTCAATATCTTCAAGTAAATCATATTCAATAGATAATATATTGAATCCATTTAATCTTTCTTGTGACATGATTGATCGTAAAAATGATTTAAGTAACTTTTAATTTTGAAAAACTACTTTCTGTAAATACAAGTAACCGGTATAATCAATAATATCATATAAGCAATTAACATATTTGAAAATTGATAGGTGTCGAATCTATCAAAATAAATCTTTACTTGTTCTATTTAAATAAATTGTATAGAGGGTAAGAAAAGGTCGAAGCCGTGAGATTAGTACTGATTTGATTTAATTGATAACCATATTTTTTAAAAAGGAAATAAACTTGCAAATGAAAAAAAAAATTATGAATTGATTTTTAGATTGTATTCTAAATTAACACAAAAAGATAATTAAATTAAGGTATTGACAAAGATCTCAACCAAGGACATTCTCGGCTCGGGATTCAGCTTCTTGATCACGGACTTGGAACAAGATTGCATTGAATTTAGTTGGGGTTGCAACTTATCGTTTCCAACTTGTTTCCCTACAATGTTAGGTTGACCAAAATTATGGTTGAAATTAATCTTTCGTTAGTTCACTTTTGATCAAGAAACGTAATAAATCATACAGAGAATGACAGCCATAAAGTCTCTGGTTTATAATATTGATATGTGATTAGTAAGAGATGCTGAGAGAACATATAGTGGATTTGATGTCTTCTCGATACGACTGAAATAATTCGTATCAGTTGGAGGCGGTAATGGTTTGCTAGAACTCACTCACAGTTAGTAGGCTTTGGACCCATGGCTGACTGAGGACGAATCCCTAGAATCGTGCACACACAACTGCTAGGATGAAGTTTAAGTAATAAATCCACGTTATGCATTTAATAAAAAAAATGGGTTAATTAATTAACTTAAAGGATTAATTGATTATTTTTAAATAACAAGTTAATCAAGGTAGTAATAAAAATTGATTATAGCTCATCAATAAACTCCCTAATGTAATTAGTTAGTCAGTTAATTAATTAAATTACATAGAGTAATTTATTAATGGAACTAATAATTCAATTAAGTTCTTTGGGGGCTTAATTATAAAGATTAGGGTCAAATACATGAATATCATAATTAAGTATAAAATTACAATTAAGTCATATCATCAAACTTAATTCTTAATATGTCATTATTCTCTATATATATTATGGTTTTACATCATAATTTAAAAATTCTAGGCTCCAATGCATAAATCATAAACCTAGAAAATATATTCTAGACTTCTAACTAATAAATTCTAATCATTAAAATATATTAAAAGTACTGATTTTATATAACAAAAAAAAAAAGTACTGATTTTATTATTTTGACATAATCCAAAATTATGACTTGACATAGTTGTAAATAATTGTTAAAAGATGAATTTTTTGTATAATTTTCCCTACATATTAGTTATTCTAATTGACTAATTGATGTCAGTTGAATTAAATAAATTCTCTTGGGATTTATTGATGAGATTGAATTAATTGAGGACCATTGCTCCTCTTGGTTGACATCGTCGGCTCCTTCCCCCTTCAGCTCAGTGCTCTCTCAAGTTCATTAAGAGCCCGTTTGTTTTACCTACTGTTTGCTGTTACGGTTTGCTATTCCTGTTACCATTTGTTGTTGCTGTTACGATTTGATGTTTGCTGTTGGAAAAAGTTGTTTTTCCAAAAAGTAGAGATTAATTGTAACACTCTGGTCCAATACCATGTAGATATTGTCCGCTTTGGCCCAAATCCAACACATTAGGCCTCACGGCTTTAAAACGTGTCTGCATGTATTGGATTCACATCTTACTAATAAGCCTCAATCATTTCCTCTCCATTTCCGATATGGGATTCAGTTCATTCCTGCCCCCATCGCAATCCCTTAGGGCCGCTCCTTGCTCAGGCCTTCTTACCCCGGTGCCACCCATTTCGGACCGGGTCGTTACAGGCCCACCAGCTTCCGCCTGGTTCGTCCCCGAACCACACATCATACGTGGAGAGTCGGCTCTGATACCAATTGTAACACTCTGGTCCAATACCATGTAGATATTGTCCGCTTTGGCCCAATTCCAACACTATGCTTTTGTAAAAGGCTAAAGCAAACACGAGGTCAATAACCAAACACATAAAACTCTTCTTTTTAAGTGAAAAGGTTTAGAATTAAACTAGTTTATTAATTTTTTTTCTCTCTAATTTTGATGGTTTAATCAAAAGGATTAAACCAGTTCATTAATGGGCCGCACTCAAAATCAGCTTTCTTCCCCTTTTAAAGCATCAGATTCAACAGCTTCTGGCGACAGGCGTGCAATTCATGGACTCCTTCATTTCGTGTTTTTCTCAGAAAACATGGAGAGGAGAGAGAAAGTTTTTGATTAAAAAAAAATACGGGTTGGTTAGGATGGTAAGTTAGATGGAAAAAGCTTCGGTTTAAACTTGCTCTTATGAAACTAGATGACCTATGTAGAGCAACTTGTGTAAAAGTAAAACAAAGGAACTACAAATAGACCACTCCTATAAATAAATAATTCTCAAAGTGTTTCAAAAAAAAATAATTCTCAAAGTAAAATGATATTGAAATGAAGCCCAAGGACTCAATGCAAGCACTATAAAATTAAGGTGAATATAAAATCACAACTAAATTATATAACCGAATTTAATTATTAATATATTATTATTATTTATATATTATAATTTTACAACATAACTTAAAAAATCTAAACTCCAATTTATAAATTATAAGTCCTAGAAATATATTCTAGACTTCTGATTTATAAATTCTAATCCTTAAAATATATTAAAAGTACTGATTTTACTAATTTGATATAATCTAAAATTAGATCTTAAATGATGACATAGCCAAGTTTCAAATGACCATTAGTTAGAACTAGCTTAATTAATTTAAGGAAATGTAAAGAAAAATAACAAGTGATGGTTTAACTACAATTACTGTATTTTTTACGGTTTGTAAATCCGATCGTTTACAGCAATTTTTTGCGGTTTATAAACCTAGTCGTTCTTTTAAAAAATATTGTAATGTAACTATTTATCCTAAAAGGAGCATACTGACTTTACAAATTATTCAAAACTCAAAATTTAACTTTACAAATTAATTAAATATTGTTTAACTTGAAAATTGATCCATATATCTTTTAACAAAGTACAACCCACTGTTTTGCAAAGAGCTACTTTTAAAGCACGAGACATCAGACCTATATTAGTAATTTCAATTCCATTCAGTAATTTATTTTTATTTTTTTTATATAGGAAATGAAAGAAAAAACAAACAAACAAAGCCGCTTAACCCGGGATCAGCCTGGGAAAGCTGACCCCCACCAAATCATCCAAGATCAGGGATGAAATGAACATCGGAGGAGAAGAAAAGGTTGAGAGACCCAACATCCTTGTATGACCTTCAGCCGCGAGATGGTCCGCCACCCGATTTTGCTCCCTATAAATATGGCCGAAGCTAAGAAAATCAAAGGAAGAGCAAATTCTTCTGATACCTTTGATTAAATTTTGGCTATTCAGGCAAATAGCATTATTCTCTGATATCATTCTGACAGCTGATAGGGGTCAAAAACCCCTATCTTTGGGTACGGTTTTAGGACAGGTTTTAGCATTATTTAGTTAATAAGCGAGCATTTCTCGCATTTAAACGCTTTTGTGTGAGTTAGTTAGGAATTGAAAACGTTTTATTTATTTTTCGTTGTTTAGGCTCGTTTTATGACCAATTTAGGGAATTACGGCCAAAATAGCATGCATAGTATAATTCCGTTATCTTTTGAAGCTAATTGGTCCGTCAAAAGTCGCACCAAACGAAGCGTTTGCTCAAAATAAGCGATTGGCGGGTCAATTTAGCCTTTGGACTAATGTTATCTGGAGTTTCTGTACATGCGCAGGTATAAGTTCGGACGAAAAAGGCATCGACGGTAGTCGGCAAGCACGCGGGGGCATACCGGGCAAGAATGCTCGACGAGCGGGCCTCCGTAGGCCATGCCTGCTCGCCGAGCAGGCCCCTGGAGGCCTGCTCGGGCGAGCAGGATGCCTGCTCGCCGAGCAGGGCGCTGCTCGCCGCGAGCAGCGCCTGCTCACAGAGCAGCTCGCCCTGCTCAGCGAGCAGACTTGCAAGAATTGGTCAAAAAGACCAATTCCGCCCCCACGATGCCACGACGGACCCCACGACTTTCTACCTGCATAAGGACACGAAAATAGGTCAAAAAGAGGGCCGAGCCACGTCTATAAATAGAGTTTTTCCAATGTAAATTAGTATCTTTTATCTTTGTAATTTTCTTAGCTTTTCATCTTGAGAAATCCTCTCCACCTCCTCCATATCCTTCAAACCTCCATTGAAGACACCTCCGAAGCTCCGTTCACCGAGGATTGCTCAAGCTCCATCCTTAAGTCCTAGGAAGATGCCTGCATTGGTAGACAGGTTCCCTGAAAGGGATTTTTCTTCTTTTATATTCTGTCTAGCCTCTGATACATGTTATGAATCCTAGGCTCATTGTAACTTCGTGACAATACTTTCATCTTTGATATATATTATAGTTCTTGTTCATTCAATTGTTTTAATGCTTTAATCTTCGTCTTACGCTTTGTCTGATTGGTTTAACTCATTCGATAATCCCAAAATCAAGTTGGCACATATTGCGAACTGAATCTGACCTAGTCAGTGCCTATAGGATTGACGACCCTATAGAAGATTAATCCCAAATTGCTGAGCCTTAGATCTAGTTTCGGCCTTACAAGGGAATCACGAACTAGGAACTTTAGGAGGATAGGTCGGGTTAATCGCCTCAGACACAAGTGACTTAGGTTTTAATTCAATTGCTTAAACAATCTATTTTCATTATCATCGTATCCCTTCATGTTCCTTCGGATAATTGCATTGGTAAAAGATCACTTAGGAGTAGTTTAACTTAACTAGGGGTAGAGTAACTTAATTAGGCGTAGAATAACTTAGTTAGAATCGGATAACTTAGCTAGGAATAGTATAATTCAACCTAGGAGTAGATTAACTTAGAAAAACCAACTCAAAACCCCCTAAGCCTAGATAACACCTGAAACCAAGTAACTCGATACTTGCAGAAATAAATCCTGTGGACGATAACCTGGACTAAACCAGAAATTTATTACTTGATAACGACGGGGTACACTTATCCCTAAGATCGGCCTCGCTCCACAACCGCGCGAGGCCGCGTCAACAGCTTCAAGGTTATCAGATTCCACAAGAAGCTTCTTCACCCCAAGATTTTTAGCTAGCCTAAGGCCAGAAAAAATCCCCCAAAGTTCTGCAGAAAAGGACGAACCCATGCCCAAATTCTGAGAGAAACCAGAAACTCAACCACCACCATCATCTCTCAGAACCCCTCCCGTAGCAATTCTCCCGTCTTTTAGACAGGAGCCATCAGTGTTAAGTTTAACCACACCTTCACTAGGTCTACACCAGCCTAAGAGATGGACATCTTTCCTCTGAATAGCCCCAGCCAAGGGATCCTCAATGAAACTATCAACCAAGGTGCAAATCTTTTTGGAAAAGAAATAAAAAACATTAGGAATGACAACCGTTTCTTCTCCAAAAATCTCATCATTCCTCCATTTCCAAATCTGATGACAAACAACCATAAATAAGAGAACCACATGCTTCAAATCAGCCAAAAGATTCCCATTAACCCCATCCACAAACCAATCCAGCTCAGAGTGGGATAAAAAAAAGTAGACAACACCTTTATAGGGAGAACTTTCCTCCAAACCTCCTTACTCTTCGCACAGTCTCTTAGAGCATGGCACAATGTTTCTTCATGACCTCTGCATCTGCCACACGCACCAGAATCCACCAAATGCCTCCTTTTCCTATTAGAATTAGTAAGCAACCTATTTTTAACACCTAGCCACAGGAAGCTTCTAATATGGTAAGGCACTTTTAAGGCCCAAATCGTCTTCCACACCTCTGGGTGCGAAGTTTCCAACTCTTGATAGAAAGCCTGAAAAGCCGATTTACAAGAAAAAGTCTCGTTGTTTGTCAAAGACCAACATTAACTATCCTTGTCTTCCTCCTTACTACTAATCTGAACTCCTCTTATTCTCAAGAGCGATTCCAGACTGATGTAAGAATCAAACTTTGACCAAATCCAATCACCCTCAGAATCCACCACGTCTGCAATCCTCCAGTTCTGAATTTCTAAAGGCGGTAAAGACTCACAAACTTCCAATAAAGGCTTTTTACCAGTCCAGATATCGTTCCAGAAGTTAATAGATTTACCATTACCCACATTCCACCCAATCCCTGAGCAAAATTCAGCAAACACGGCACTTAGGCCTTTCCAAAGAAATGAACAATTAACCAATCTATCCTTAGGACCCCCAAAGATCTTATCCTTTTTATATTTACCGCATAATAATTGAACCCAAAGAGCTGATGGCAGTTGCCACATTCGCCACAGAAGTTTCATTAGTAAAACTTTATTATTATATATCCCTAGCTTTCCTAATACCCAGACCTCCCATATTCTTAGGTTGACAAACCTCATTCCAAGGAACAAGGTGAATCTTCCTCCCCTCCTCAGCTTCCCCCCACAGGAACCGACGATTAATTTTATCAAGATCTTTGAGAACAGGCTCAAGCAGACGACAAGCCTGCATAATATGATTAGGAGTCGCACAATTGACAGACTGAACCAAGGTAAGGCGGCCTGTCAGAGAGAGAGTCTTTGCTTTCCAAATGGCACACTTCTTATTGGTTTTATCCAAAGTATCCTTAAAAGAAGCTTTTGAAACTCTATCACTATGGAGGGGAATCCCCAGATACTTCCTCAAAGAATTAGTCAAAGGAATACCAGATAAATCACTCAACCTTTTGCAAGCTCTCTGGATCATATTCTTAGAACACATCATCTTGGACTTCTAGATATTAAGCATCTGGCTAGAGGCAGAGCAGAAACAATCAAGAATATCCATAATCACACCAATCTGCTCCTCATTACCTTCCACAAAGATCAAAACATCATCTGCAAAGAACAAGTGAGTAATCTAGGGACAGAATTTATTGATGGAAACCGTGTGGAATTTCCCATTACCAACAGCATCTTGGATAAGGTGAGACAATCGTTACATTGCAATCACAAATAAGAAAGGGCTCATTGGGTCCCCTTGTCTGATACCCCGGGACGGAGAAAATTCATCCGACATATCCCCATTGATCAAAACTTGAAAAACTGGAGAAGAGATGCAAACCTCAATTAAACTCATCTAGTTGTCCGAGATCCTTGCTCTCTCCAGACTATCAAGAAGGAAACTCTAGTTTATGCGATCATAAGCTTTCTCCAGATCCAGCTTAAGGGCCACAATACCTCTCTTCCCCTTTTTGATTTTCATAGAGTGGACCATCTCTTGGGCAATGACCACATTATCCATCATTTGTCTACCAGGAACAAAGCTTCCCTGATTCTGGCTAATGATATCAGGAAGAATACAACGGAGTCTATTGGCCACAATTTTAGTAATAGCTTTATAGAGAACATTGCAAAGACTAATAGGCCTCATTTGTAAGAAGGAAGATGGCTTTTCAACTTTGGGAATCAGAACTAGAAGAGTTCTGTTCACTAGCCCAATATCTTGAGAGCCATTAAAAACACCTTTAATAAAGCTATAAATGCCTTCCTTAACAACCTCCCAGTGTTTATGATAAAAACCAGCAGGCAGACCATCAACCCTATGAGCTTTGCCGCAATACTAAATATAGCTTGATCAATTTCTTTCTGGGAAATAGGGTGGAAGGCATCCAGAATTTTATCCTCTCCCAACATGGGAAAGGTAGCAACATTCTGAGCTTTATCCAGATCAACAAGGTCCTCTTCAAATAGCTCTTTATAGAAATTAAGGGCCAAGTGACGAATGTCTTCATCCTCATAAACCCATTCTCCATTTGAGTCTTTAATAGCATCAATCCTATTGTTTTGTCTTCTAATAACAGTAGAAAGATGAAAATACCTGGTATTGCGATCCCCATCTTTGATCCAGGCTTTCCTAGATTTCTGAAACCAAAGTAACTCTTCCTGTCTAAGCACAGCTTCCAACTCCCTCTGAAGGGTTCTGAGGAGACCATCCAAACTGTGATCAAAACTAACCTCCAACCTACGATGAATGCCCTCAATTCTACTTAATAATTTATTCTTCCTCCTAATAATATGACCAAAGACGTTCTTATTCCATCCCAGAACATTCTTTCTGAAACCCTCAGCAGCTTGTAAGACATTAGAGTGAGGCTTCCAAATATCTTGAACAAAGTTTTTAAAATCAGGATGAGATTCCCAAGCCACCAGATACCTAAACGGTCTCTCCCCCCTAGGCCGATTGCCTCTCACCAGCCTGACCAAGATAGGACAATGATCCGAATGTCGGAAGGGAAGATTTAACACAGACACATCAGGAAACCTAGTGTGAGCTGAAACATTAGCATAAACTTTGTCCAACCGAACAAAGGTACTGTTACGCTTCCAAGTAAACTTATGACCCGCGGCACCCAGATCAGAAAGCCCACATAAGTCCATACTTTGCTTATGATTGAGGCAACGATTAACATAGTGATTCGCACCCCCTCTCTGATCACTCATAAGGGCAATATCATGAAAATCCCCAGCCACAAACCAAGACTCAGTCATACTAACACTCACAGAGTAAAGAACCTCCCAAAGCCGTTTTCGATTAGCCAGGACAGGATCAGCATACACAAAGGTAATAAAGAAAGGTTTATTACCAGCAAAGCTCACTTTACTATGAATAAACTATTTATCCATGCTAACAATATCAAAATGGACTCGATCTGGCTTCCAGAATAGCCAAATCCCACCAGTAGCCTCCGATCTAACACAATTCCAGTTCCTAAACTTTTTAACCACCTCATCTGCTTTAACTCCAGTAATCTTAGTTTCCATTAAAACAAAACAAGATGGATTAAACTGTTTAATTAAATCTTTAACATGGATACAGGTAGCCTTGCTAGCCGCTCCTCTATCCAAACCAACAAATCCATAGAAAGGAGGACAACTGACCCCACCCACTACCCTAAACTAGGTATTTATTAGGGGCTCCTGAGAGCCTCGCCGAGATACCAGCAGGACCCCTCTTATCCGACAAAACCATAGAACTATGGACAATTTTCTGCTTGCCCTTAGGCTTTTTCATACTAATTTTGTTAACACCCATAGTCTTCCCAACACTAGGCTCAACACAGTAATTAGGAATACTAACCTCATTTAACTTCTCCTTCCCTTGAAAAGCCTGCGTTTGGGATCCAATCTGGGCTTCACCTTTGGGAACAAAAAGAGGATTCACAGTCTCAACCACATTATTTGATGGCTCAGCAGATTCTAAGCCTGGCATGCTTTGCTCAATGAGATCGTTAGCCTGGTCAGATTCTTGGACCTCCTCAATAGTCAGAGCCCCAAATCTGGATCCTGCGGTGATGACCGGAGCAACCCCTGACCCTTCAGAATTTGTTGGGTTAGGCTTCTTTTTAACAACAGGATTAGAAATTGACTGAGTCAGAGAAGTATCGCCATTAATATCCGGGGAACGATTCTGAACCACAGAAGGACGTGTCCTTCATCTACCCGACCTCTTAGCAACCATCCAGGGGCCAAAATTCCCCCCCCCCCTTTCCATTGACCCCTTCAGCTCTTACAACAACATCCTCAACTACCTCCTCCAACAACTTCACCCTCTTAGGGCAGCCCTCATATGTATGACCATATATACCACATTCAAAACAGATATTATGTAAACCTTCATACTCAATAAAGTAAACTTTATTATGTACACAGAATTTTGACAACAGGGGTTTAGCAAGGTCAACATCAATACACACTCTCGCAAACTTACCTCTAATAGCCCCAATGGTAATTTTATCCATGTGGTGGACCTTGCCAACAAACCCACCTATCTTATTAAGAAAGCTTTCATTATAATATTCGATTGGAAGCCCTGGGAATCTAACCCTTGTCAAAATTATGTTTACCGAGCAATCATGTGGATTAAAATTGGGCACCCATGGCCTTAAGGCCAAAACTTGATTAGAAATAATGTACGGGCCCCCATTCATCATAACATTGAAGTCCTCAGCCCTAGTAAATTTAATTATATAGTAGTCATTTTCAAGGTCAATAATACTGACTTTCCCTTTCTTTGCCCACTGCGCCTGGATCCTCTGAGCGAAATAGTTAAAACTAATTCTTTTACCAAGCACTATTACAATTAGAGCAAGCTTCCATTTAGCTCTAAGAGCACGCTTATCGGCCGAGGAAAGCCGGATCACAGAACAGAGCGGGTCATCTTGCTCATCGTCCTCTTCGTCTGACTCAGAATAAACCTCTTCTGAATCACCCTCCATCAAATCTTCATTCACACAAGGCTCCTCATCGACCACCCCCATCACCGTATCTTTCCATGAAGATCTCCCCGCTCCAAGGTTAGAATTAAAATCATTTGCCAAATCTCCAATAGGATTAGGAGACCTATTCACACCAATTCGGATCTCTGAGGAAACCGCGTTCCCCTAATCCTGACCACCTATAACATCTCCTAACCTACCCGAATCCCCGCCTCCCGCTTGGATCCGACCAACGTCCACCATCCCCAAGGCGATAACCTTGGCCTGCACAAAACCTACCCTACCCGAATCACCTCTGCCCGCCTGGTACAAAACAGCGCCTGATCCCATCCCTACAGATGCAGCCGCGCCACCCGCCTGTTTCGCCCCCCTACCTTCTCCTTCATTCACAACTCCCCTGTCTGCCGCCCGAGCCACCAATGAAATCTCATTCAAAATCCCAAACACCACCCCGCCTTTTAACCCCACCCCCAGATCGATGCCTTCCGGCGCCGGCGGAGGCGGACAGATCGCCGGCCGCGGAGACAGTGATCTGCGCCCGCCGATCTCCACCTCCCGCCACTCAAGACCGTCGGATCTATCAACTAAAGACCCATCGCCAGTTCCATTGCCCGCCCTCCCCGACGCCGCACCATCCAGCCCTCCCCCTGACCGAGAGCGATCCCGCAACCTATCCCGCTCCTTCATCCACGGACGAGCGACCGACAACGCAGGAGATAGAGAAAGGATCGATGAGGGAGAAGAGAGAAAATCGGATCACAGAGAGCGTTCAAAATTTAATTAATTTTTTTTAAATATATAATAATGCAATTCAGTAATTTATAATTATTTATTATTATTATTATTATTATTATAAACTTATTTATTTTAATTATTGCTATTTTTAAAGTTTAATATTATAATTTCAGTTTAGTAGTAGCATTCAGTTAAGTTTACTTCATTTCAGTAAAAAAAAAACAGTCATGTCGTGACTTTCCTTAATTTAAAAGCCTAATACACAAATAACCCTTTGAATTTGTCCAAATGTTGCAACTGCCTCCCTGAACTTTCAATTGTAACAACTTACCCCTCAAACTTGTCCAATTGTAAAATATAACCTCAAGTTACTGACATGGACTGCAATTGAAGAAACACGTGAAATACAAAAACTGCAACGCTCGTAGAGTGTGATAATCAGATCTTTGGCGTGATACGAATCCGGAGAAATGTTTTTACGGTTGCTTCAAGTACGGAGTAAAAAATTCCCAATTTAGAGTTACGTTTTACAATTTTACAACTAGATAAGTTTAAAGGGTAAGTTGTTACAAGTGAAAGTTGGAAGGGACAGTTGCAACATATTTGGATAAATTAAGGGGGTTATTTGTATATTATGCCTAATTTAAACACCTAAATACTATGTACAAAAAGCCTAACACTTGTTTATTATACAACCTAAAACACATTATTCTCATATAAAATGGAATAAAACATAATATTCTTCCCTTAAATTGAATAAAATCAATCTCTTGTAGATATTTATTTATTAGGTCTCCATCAAATTACCAGCATGAAATAATTACCAGCATGAAATGTATGACCATACATATAAATATCAAACATTTGGAATAATTTCCATGAAAAATAAAAAGGTACCATATTTTTTACAATTATAACAAGAGTATATAAGTATATAATTTGTTGACCTTTTTTTATGGCCACTTGTCCCCAAAATAATACACATTTGCAAATTTCAAAATACTAAATACCCAATATTTCATATGTTGGAAAATCAAATAATGGCTGAATTACATAATGTAAATGAGATTTTTATAATTTAAAGTCTTCTGGAAAAAAGAATTGCATTGCAGAAACAGAAGCTATAGAGATGTAGCAATAATAAATAAAAATTAAATAATTCAAAAGTCCTCTGGGTTCAATTTCATCAAGCTTTTTTACCTGGTTTCTCCGAGTTTCTCCGAGTTTCAGCCAGTCTCACCTTATTTCATCATCTTCTTCGTCTTCCCCCAATTCATTCAGAAAAATGAAAAAAATAAAATTCCTTTGTATCTTCTTCTATGGAGTATGAATTGGATTTTTACCCAAATTGTTTGTTGTCTCATATGTTAATATTTACAATTAACTAAAGAAACTCCATTGAACAAACATTTATTTCATCTTCTCCTTCTTCCTCCGTTAACATCCTCCACGCCGATTACTCTTCTCCGTGAAGTAGATGAAGGAGATGATGATGACGATAATGGAGAAGGAGGTATATGAGAAAGCGACCTAGTTCTCCTTCTCCTAACTCTCGTTTCGGAAATCGGTGTCTCCGGAGCAACTCCGAAACAAGCAAACCAATGCCTTAAACTCCGACTAAACCCAGACCAACCGCCGTTTATTCCTCCACCTCCGCCGCTGCTTCCTCTTCCAATGCTACCTCCTCTTGTACCCCACGTTATCCTCCTCGGTATCCCTGTGCCGTTAAATCCACCGTCCATTTCTGTATAAACAACCGGTAATTCTCTAGATCCAGTTCTTGCTCCGGTAAATCTCCCAACCGCGTATCCGCCTCCCGGTAACCGCCAAATCGTGAGTCCTACTGGTTCATCGGTGTTACTCTCACCTGCGACTCGTCTGTTGTTGATTGAATCTTCATCTCCGGGTAATTCGTGGCGGCAAACCGGGCAGGAATTTCGAAGTGAGAGCCATGGAAGTATGCAATCGGAATGATAAATGTGTTTGCACGGCATTTCTCGGGCCTCTGCTTCTAATTCGAAAGGCTCTTTACACACCGCACAGTGTGACTCCATGGATGTGTGTGATTCATTTATGATTACCGTCGGCATCGATTCAACCGCTGATTTCGACGCCGGTGGATGCTCGCACCGGCCGATTCCGTTGATTTCAATCTGAGATATCTGATCTAATAGTCTCTCAAATCCAGATCCCAATAAAAACTCAGTCATACCTCTCGGTAACGGGCGTAACCCGGACCCGTTTCCATCATCGTAATATAATTCAAATCCACGCCCACTACCTTCGCTTTCTCCTCCATCAGATTGCGATTGCGATCCCCCTCCCGTTCCTCCGACAATACCACCACCGCCACCACCACCGACGCCGCCTCCACGAAGCACAATCACAGGATTAATCGGGGAACGGTCACCGGTAATCCTACGGGTTCTTCGAACCGGATCACGATCCGTATTCGTATGAGTACCCATCATTAACATAGCGGTGGCCGCTGCCGCCGTAGAGGGAGGAGAAGAAGAAGCTGGAGGAGGAAGAATTCTCTGACCAGACACGTCTTCTCCGATCTCAAGTTCTTCAAGGAAGCCGGATGCGCAGTCGGGGCAAGTAATTCTTTCCTCGGATCCGGCAGCCAGGACGAAACGGCTGCACCTGTAACACCAATAATACGACGACGGCGATGACATGGAATCTCCCCCTCAGTTAATTACTGGGAAAGGGAGAAATGATGAAGTTGGGGGAAAAGGAGAGGGTTTGGTAGTGTAAAGAGAGAATGGAGAAGAAGAAGAAGATATATATGGAAATGGAGGAAACACAAAGGTTGAAGATACTATTAACGGCAAAACCGCGTCAACGTTGGCAGCGTGACAGGAGAGCCACGCCTGCTTTGTTTTAACACACGCTACATCACTAGTGCCTAACGACGTTTATGTCGCCGTTATACAAGAGCTTTTCAGGTACATGTGAACTGGGTTAGAGGACATTTTTGTAAATTTACTGGAAAATGCACGGACAATAGTTTAGTTTGGTTATGTTCTGGTGTAACTTCGTGTCTATTTCTTAATAAGTTACGGCTTATACTAATATAGTTATAACTTACCATATAATTCTAAAAATAGTTGCATTTCATAATATTTATTTATTTATTTTTCCTAAATAAATGTTAAGTTTTTAAAATAATTTGTTCTTATTATTTAGTATTAATTACATAGTTTAATTTAATGAATAAGCATTATTTAAAGAAAGATAAATAGTATTTTTAATCAGAGATTTAAATTTAATATAATTCAATCATTTTTTACAATAATTTTGAACTAGATAGATGGAGTATATGGAAAATTTTATGGTGATAAAGGAATTAAAAGTGAGATAATTGACATATTTAGCTTTATAGTTATTAAATGAGAGTGGATTCTAAAGGAATAAAATTTCAATGTTGGTTAACGAAATTTTTTATTTATTAATATATATGCAATTTTGAACCTTAGTTAGTGGTTAGAATTTTCTTCTATCAAATCACGAGATAATTGTAGAGGGTTCGTATTATCGCAGTGATATTTTTAAGTCATTTTTACATTCAGACTAATCTTTATTCGCTGGTTGATAGATAACTGAAATTTATAGGACATGTGTCCTAATGATTTAAGATTATTCCATGATCAAGGTATTGTTCAAATTAGTGGTTAGAAGTTGGCAAAACACATGTGGTTTGATGATTTGGTAAAAATAACCTCCTGGTTGACACTGTTAGCAATTTCAGTCATTTTGGATTGATTCTGTCAAATTTGACTCTTAATGACGTCAAAATGAAAAATTTCTAGAATTAAAGTTGTTTAGTATCATATTTACTATTAAATTTGATTCTTAAAAATTTTCTTTTTGACGTCATTAACGGCCAAATTTGACAAAATCAACCAAAAAATTGACTAAAATTGCTAACAATGTCAATCACGAAGTTATTTTTGCTTCAAAAAATACCAAATCGTCAAAACATCAAACCATGGTTTTTTTTAACTTATCCCTTTTTATTAAAGGGCCCCTATCCCGTAATTGCCTAGGGCCAATAAAATATCAAGACCGACCCTGTTAAAGTTAGCCTACTAACTTCAAAATGACATGAAATTATATAAATATTTAAAAATACTATTATATTGTCTCATGTTTTCACATACCACTTTTAACTAATAAAATTACAATTATTACCTGCAAATAGGACGCAAAACTCCCATATTTTTACATATCATTGTTAATAGAGATAGTAAAATTACATCTTGATATGATAGAATCTGTAAGATAATACTTTGTTGTTTGAAGAGATTTTTCTGGCATCTGAGATAAGACAGAAAGATGATCAACGTGAAGTCATTCACCAGTGATCGCACTTGGATGCCTAAGTTAGTAGAGTTTTAGAACGATTACTAAGAACTTAGGATTTAATTACAATAAATATGTGTATATGCACCTTGATTGTGTAATTGCATTCTCTATTTACAGGGAACAAGAGTCATTCAGCATTCTCCTTATATTGCTCGGAAAACAACTAGGCAATGGACGTATTTTAGATAGTTTGTGTTATACTTGAGTTGGAATTCCTTAACCTTAGGAGAGATTGAAGAGCTCTGAATCCAATGAGGATTTATATGTCTTCCCATTTTTACATGTGTTTGAAGAGAGGTTTTAGTCTTGACTGCAAGACCCACCCGTCGAGCAGGATGTTCCTGTATCTAGATGTACCTATTAGTTTAAGATAAGTACACGTGTATATTGATCTTATTTGTATTATATCAGATGTCCCTTGTTTGACTCTCAAAGCATTTTAGGTGTTGGTTGATGGAGGCTTGTCAATTGAGGTATGATTCGACATTTTGTAGATATCGGGTAAATTACACTCATGGTCACTGAACTTTGTTCACTTTCATAGTATGATTTCTAAACTTCAAAATATAACATAAAAGTTACTGAACTTTACACTAAATTACATCAATGGATGTTATTACCGTTGACCCACCTTTTTGACATTTAACTCTCACTTCAATAGGATAACTTCTATCTCTTCTTATTTTACCCTTCCCTTCTTCCACAACTTCATCTTTTTCTCTATATATTTTCTCTTTCTCTCTATTTTTTTTTACAAAATTGTCAATGAAGTATTTATACCTGTAGATACTTCCCTCTTGACAAAGGCTTACAATATTAACAACACTACGGATCCGTTTGGTTTACTCGTTGTTTGTTGTTGGAAAAAAACATTTTTTTTTCTAAAAGCATGAATCTTCTGCTTTTGAAAAAAAAAAACTACATTCCAAGACAAATAATAATTGTTTAACCAAACAAACAAATAATTTTACCATTCAAATCCCGTTGAAATGTCAACCTTGTTTTTTGGTTTTTTTAATATTATTATTCTTTTCATGTTAGATACAATTTGTCCTTGTTTCTTTTATAAGTTTCCTAAACGGTCATACTCTACTCAGAGACTTCAAAAAGGGGATAATGAGATCTTCATCTTAACTAAGCTTTTCATAAAAAAAAAAGTAACAGTAAAACAATTTTAATATCTATTACAGTAAAAAGAGAAATGACAAAATATATATAAAACAGAAAGATGCTTCCAACATTTCATAGCAAAGTGGACATTCAAACTCAGTAATAAAAGGTTTCATTAAATCAATCTCTACACATGAGACCTGTTGTTTTTGAATTAAATTCAGTATAAGCAAGTTCAGTTCAGTTCAGCAGCATTCAGTTCAGTTAATTTCAGTAATTACCATTATTTATTATAATTATAATTTATTATATATAATTTATATATAATTAATAATTAATATTATTTATATACAATTCATCATTAATTATTATAATTATAACTATTTATATATAATTTATTATAATTTATTTAATTTATCAATTAAGTTCAGTTCAGTTCAGCAGCATTCAGTTAAGTTAAGTTAAGTTAATTTAATATAATTTCAGTCAAAAAGAACATGGTCATACTCTTACAAACCTCCCTCTTGTAGCTTTAATAGGGTTTCTGTCTACTTTGACTGCCTTCCCAACAGAATTTGGGATTGTCATGATGAAGTCTTTGTCATAAAACTGAACTAGTAAATCCGGAAAACGGGCCCAAACTAGCGTAGAAGTAATTATAGCTATAGCCTCCACAAAATATGTTAACCACGTTCGAACTGTAAGATAGTGCCCTTAAATAATCCAAGATCCCTCCTTAATCACCCTCTCTCTGTTTCTCAAATTTGCAAACTGAACTAAATATAAACAATTCCTAAAATCCATAATGTCAACCTTTCTATTGGTTTTTAGAGTTCAAGTGTTCATTTCTGTAAAGCTATATAAGCCAGATTACGCCCTAGAATCTTGACAATTAACCTTGTTTTCCAAGGTGTTTCCTATTCCTCCAATAGTTCGGGTACTACAATGAATTTCGGTTTCAAAGGGTTCGTTAGGAAAACAGTTATTAGGCCTTCCCTCTACAAGTCTTTTGAGACACGAATCTCTCCCATAGTCTCCAATTACAAACTCACAGTATAATCAAGGTTAGAAGGTTGCAGCATCTCCAAAAAAGTCGCAAGCCAAAATTTATCTAAAAAAGAGAATACTAGATTGGAAGGAGATTTAAAGAAAAAACTTCCGGATTTTACATTCAACACTTAAATTATGTCTCTCGGTTTTACTGAAAATAAAATAATATATTTAAAATAGTGATATCACAACAACAACAACAAAGCCTTAGTCCCGAAATGATTTGGGGTCGGCTAACATGAACCATCATATAAAACCGTGAAATCAAGTCGTGTCAGCGACACAAATTCTCTCCCTCCACTCTTTCCTATCCACTACCATATTTTCCTCAATCCCCAATAAACTCATATCACTCTCGATCACCCTCCTCCAAGTTTGCTTAGGTCTTCCTCTACCCCTCACCACTACATCTCTTTGCCATTCTCCAGTCCTCCTAACCGGCGCATCAAGCGCTCTTCGTCTTACATGGCCAAACCACCTTAGTCGATTTTCCCTCATTTTATTCTCAATTGATGTAACCCCTACTTTTGTCCTAATTATTTCATTACTCACCCGATCCTTTCTCGTATGACCACACATTCATCTCAACATACGCATCTCCGCCAACAACATCTTATGAGTGTGACAATGTTTCACTGCCCAGCACTCCGTACCATATAACAGTGCTGGTCTGATTGCCGTGCGGTAGAATTTTCCCTTCAATCTATTTGGCATGTCGGGGTCACAAAGGAAACCCATAGCACTCTTCCACTTCGCCCAACCAGATTTAATCCTATGAGCAACATCTCCATCTACTTCTCCATCCGTTTGGATAATAAATCGTAAATACCGAAAGCAATCCGATGCCTGAACAACTCTCTCATCTAGTGTGATTGTCCATGCCTCCCTACTCCTGTCGTCGCTAAACTTACACTCCAAATATTCTGTCTTACTTCGGCTCAGCTTAAAGCCTCCAGATTCTAAAGTTTGTCTCCATGGTGATATCACGTGGATAAAATAATTATAAAAACATAAGTAGTGGATAATTATTTGAATAAATAATTTATTAGTTTCTGAATTTGTGCATATTATACTAGTTAATCCTTATGTTTTTAGAAACATATTATAACATTCCTAAATTTTGATAAAATTAACTACTTAGTCCCTCCATCCATAAAATTTTATAGAAAATGACAAGTTTACCCTTCTAGAACTAATTAACTTTCATATATGTTTAGTTAGCAAGTGGAAAGATTCTCTTTGGAGGGCCTTTGAGATTCATTTTGACTGCCTTTTGCCTCGTCATTCCCAATTCATCCACTTTTTCAGCACTCTTCGTAGCATTATTTTGGCTCACAGGTGTCGATGATCTGGCGTGTTGCCGTTGTCACTTGCATCTGGTTAATCTGACATTGCATGAATGAAGCAATCTTTAAGGAAGTTTCTCCTTCTATTCAGCACTCGAAGATCGCCATCTTTTGAATGATTCGAGAGTTATTTGCCACTTCTAAAGGTTTTTGCTCTTCGTAGAGAGATGTTGTTATCTTATCCCATCTTCTGGCTTTTCCCAGGCTGCCTCCTACTCCCAACATTATTCTGGTCCATTGGCTTAAACCTCATCCGGGCTGGATTAAAGTCAATGTGGACGGCTCTGCTTTTGGCACTCCTGGTGAGGCAGGAGCACGAGGTATTTTTCGCAACTATCGAGGTTTTTCCAAAGGTTGTTTTGCTTTTTCTACCCCTCATTCTTTTGCTTATATGGCTGAATTGAGAGCCGCTATTTTCGCAATTGAACTTGCTTGGGAGAAAAATTGGCATCAGATTTGGGTTGAGTCAGACTCAATATACGTAGTTAATCTGCTTAGACATCGTTCTATGGATGTTCTTTGGAGTATTCGACAAGAGTGGTTGCATTGTCTCAACATTTGCTCTAGGATGAACATTCTCTTTTCACACATCTTTAGGGAAGGAAATATAGTTGCTGATGCATTGGCAAAATTTGGAGTCTCTTCCTCAGTGATCAATTGGTGGCCTTCAGCTCCTCCTTTTTGCCACAGGTTTATCAATGATGACATTTGTAGTATTTCACATTTGCGTTTTTCTCGACTTTTCCTATCTTTTCTACTCCCCCCCCCCCTCATTCTTTTTGTTTGTTTTTCTTCCTCTTCTCTTGTTCAAACACTCACTTTTTTTCTTTTATTAATACATTGCGGGTTTGTCAGTTCTTCGGCCATGGGTGCTCACTCCGCCCAAGTTCTGTCACGTCCCAATTTCTATAAAAAAAAAATAGTTAAGTTTTATCTAATTTTATTTTTATATTAATTCAAGAATAAAAAGTAATATTAGTAACAAAATTATATTATTATAATTAGTGTATTTTTAATTAAAAATAGATAATAAATATTATAATATCGTATTATAATTTAAATATATCTTTTATATAATATATATTTTACATGGTAATTGTTATACATGTATTATTGAGTTTTTAATTTATTAAATAATAAACGATTAAATGAAATATAAGTTATTAATATTTTTTAACCTAATTAGTAAAATTAAAATTTATAAAATAATTACTAATTAATTTTATTACACACTATTTTAGTAAAAAAATATTTTTTTATATAATTTATCTGATTGTTCAGTTCAAGATTCGTCTGACACCCTTTAGATGGATTCTCTTCTAATCCATTTTTTTAACGTATATTAAGATTCGAACTCGATATCTTTAGTTTAAGCTACTTGAGGTGTTTTACAAATCAATTCAATATTAATTGGTTTAGTAAAAAATAGTTAAATACTACATTAATTTTTTAATATATTGATTTATCAAACATTATGAAACACTACACTAATTTATGGTAGATAGTAAATTTATCATTTTAAATTTATTTATAATTATTGATATAAATAAAATTGGATAAAACTTAATTAGATATAAATGAAAATTATTGATATAAAGGCAAACTTATCATTTTTTTTTTATAAAATTTATGGATAAGGGGACTAAGTAGTTAGTTTTGTCAAAACTTAGAGATATTATAGTGTGTTTCTAAAAACAGAGTGATTAACTAGTGTAATATGCATAAATTTAGAAACTAATAAATTATTTAACCTAATTATTTTATATGTTCATTAGCCTCTAATAATTAAAAGAAAACTATGTTTTTTCATCTACAGATTCTTTTTTTCTTTCAATTCCTTAATTATTGCAACCAAACAAAAGTAAACCAAAGCTTTGGAAATTGAAAGCATAGTGAAAAAAAAAAAAATTGAGAAGCTAATTAAAAAGCTTTCATCCTTAATTTGCGGGGGGGGGGGGAGAAAAACCTTTATAAAAGTTTTTCAGTCCTTTTTTCTTTTATTTTTTTCTTTTTAAATTAATATTTATAAAGAGGAGCCAAATTACAAATACTGGATGGATGATATTTTACTTTTATTCTTTTATATTTTCAAGGCAAAAAGCATCCTGAGACCACTGATCTTTCATTGTTTGATGCATTAAGCCTCGATCTTTTATTTAGACACATTGAGCCCCTGATCTTTCACCATTTGGTGCATTAAGCCCTCGATCTTTCATTTAGACACATTGAGCCCTTGATCTTTTATATATGGGTGTATTAGGTTCTTCCATAAATCAATTAATATATAGGTTTATTAAGGGCATGTTTGGTTAGGTTTATATAACTGCAGCGTTTCGCTTTTTCTCTGGACACTGCAACATTTTGGAGCTTTTCACGAAAAACTCTTTTCATGAACAATTGTTTGTAGTTACTTGTTATTGATAAAATTACTCTTCTTATTTCCACAAAATGTGCTTCCATTTTAACATTATTTTTATTTTTAGAACATAATTATCGAAAAACAAGGTTTTCTTGTGTTCAATAAATTTTTTATTTTTTATTTAAATTATTTTTATTAATTTGTATAATATATTTTTTATTTTAGAATTTGTTATTTTTAGAACATCATTTGTTGTCACACCAAACATGCCCTTAATAAACCTATATATTAATTGATTTATGGAAGGACCTAATACACCCATATATGAAAGATCAAGGGCTCAATGTGTCTAAATGAAAGATCGAGGGCTTAATGCACCAAATGGTGAAAGATCATGGGCTCAATGTGTCTAAATAAAAGATCGAGGGCTTAATGCACCAAACAATGAAAGATCAGGGACCTCAGGATGCTTTTTGCCTATTTTCAATTGGATTTGGATAAGTATTTTACGATATTTTATATTCTAGGGTAAATAATTATAACGTCCTTATGTTTTTGCTTAACACACTAGTAGATCCATCCTATTATTATAAGGTCCTTAAGTTTTATTTTAATCAACTCTTTAGTTCTTCCATGTGTTTTTGTAGGTGAAAGTCCAAATTGCCCCTAGTTATTTACATAAAAAAACTTATTTTTTAATTTCAAATTTAATCGAAATAGTTTTAATAAAGTTTATGAAGTATATATATACCGAAATTTATGTAATTGTATATACTAATCATTAAAAATGTATTTTTATTTTCTTAAATTTTTATTTTTTTTAATATAATGTCTTTAAACTAGCATTAAATATTAATAAAAATTTTAAAAAATCATATTTTTTTCATTGTAAAATTTATTAGAGATAAATAAAGATTAGTTTTTACAATTTATATAGTTTTGCTCTTATTTTGATAATTTTTGAAATATTTTTCATTCATTTTTTTAGTCAATAAAATTTAGACTACTAAATTAAATTTCTATAATTATATAAAATTTAATAAATTAATTACTCAATATTGTAGAGATTATACAGGAAAAAAAATATTGTAGAGACTATGTAGGAAAAAAGGAGAAAAAAACATAAAACATGAAAAATATATGTTTTATTATTAAAATATAGAATAAAGGGTAATTTGGGTATTTTAAAATTTATTTGGTATAGTTGGACCATTGACTCAAACATAAGGACTAAGGAGTTGATAAAATTAAAAACTGAGGGACTATATAATTATTTTTAAAAACAGAATGACTAACTAATGTATTAAGTAAAAACTTAGGGACTTTATAATTATTTACCTATGTTCTATCAGTTATCAACTTATCAGCATAGTTTTAGTAAAATTAAAACTTAAAATTGAACTGAATTTAGCTTATAATATTTATTTCGGTTGGATTTAGCTTCTTTTTTTACTAAATTTGAACCAAATTGAAATTGAAAATATTATAAAATACTTCAAATCAATCAAAAATAAAACATCATAAAACACCAATAAACTAAATCAGACAACTGTTGTCATATTTGTGATGAAATACGACAATTCTTGTCGCAGATGCAACAATTCTTATCGTATTTGTGATGAATTCGTCACAAATATGACATCGTAGCAGTTCAATTGTTAGATATTTTTTTCTTTCTCATTTTTTGAGCTTTTCATTCTAATCTTCTTCCGAAGACACTAATTCTTCAAAAGTTGAATGAAACATAATCTCTTCTCTCTATAAACTACCGTCTTTTCGTCGGTTTAGAATGGCGAAGAAGACGTTGAGAGTCTGAGGAAGAAGGTGAATTGAAATAAGGGTATTCTTATCCAAAGTGTCTAATTTGATAAGATGGAAGCAAAGTGAGTCAAATATGTTAATGGACTCCTTCAAATAGACTAAATTAGTAATTAGCCCTATCGAAAATCTAGTCGATAATTTTAAAAAGGATTAAGCTATAGTTACTTTGTTTTTAACAAAGGCCCTGTTTGGGAATTAGCTGTTAGCTGATTACATTAGCAGTTAGCTGTTAGCTGATTTGACTAGCTGATTTGATTAGCTGTTTGTATAGACCTGTTTGGTAAAAATTAGCTGATTGATAATAGCGGTTTGTGCAAAAAGACGAATAAGGGCATTAATTTTATCGCATGAGAAGATGGAGTCTATCTATTAGGGTTAAAGAAGTCAATTAATTTTAATATTGCAAAACGAAAATTGAAAAAGCTCAGGAGCTTTTTCTAAATTAGCGTTTTCATCTCAAAACTCTCTCCACCAAACACTCCAATTAGCGGTTTCAGTGGTCAAACCTCTAAAGTTGGTTAAAACCGCTCTTTTTATCCCAAAACGCTCTTTACCAAACAAAGCCAAAGTAAGCATTAATTTGTTTTTACCATCATTAGATGAACTTACTTTGTTTAAAGTCCACCATCATCAAAGTAACCATAAAAGTCAACTTTTTAAAAGTCAGGGATCTCATTAACTTTTAAGATTTAGTTTAAAAGTATAATTATTTACATACATATACCAAAAATAAAATATGAAAATATCAATTTCCATTCTTATTATTTCAAATGGGTCCCAAAAGTTTTTCTTTTGTCATACGAAGACCTTTCTTTTACTATTTTCTTTTGTCAGTTTCCAAAAGTTTGACTGCACGTGTCGTGATCTCGCTATAATTGTCAAATCCTGCAAATGCCACATCCACTTCTATTCTTCACACTGCTGACCAATTTAAATCTACCTGCGAAAATATGCCACAGATTCTTTGTTAATCAATTCATTTGGGTGGAATTTCGACTTATTTGTATTTGTAAGCTATACTTTCTTTCCGAATTTAGCAAGAGTAAAAGTGTTTTATCTTATCCGTATATTACTAGATTTATGTGGTAGCAACAAAAAAAGATTTATATTCGACTGTCCGAAAGTAACGAGGTGATGAAGAGTGGATTGCGGCTGTCATTTTATAAATTTAAATTTATGAAAAATATGTGATTTGTAGTCTTTTTATTTTAATTGTACCTTTTGTGGCTTTTACACTACAAAAAAAATGTTGATTAACGGCGGAAAATTTCGTAGGATCTTGTACCGGCTTGTAGCCTATATTTGTATGAGTTTTCTCCTTTCCTGTTTTTTTAATGTATCTTTTTCATTAAGAAAAACAAAACAAGAGTTCTCATAAAAACATTTAATTTCATATGAAAAAAAATATTTTATTTCGCTTTAAGTTTACTAATACAAAATATTGTCTATGACATTTTTAGATACAAAATTATTATACATTAATATGTTCTAAATGTAATATTTCTAATTTTTTTTTTTATAAAAATGTTACTTTTGGGCTCCTCCATCTATTGGGTCGTGGATGTGTGGTGCGATTATTTAGATCTATGATTATTGTCATTAAATTCTTTTAAATTTAATTTCTGTATTTAAAAAAAATGTTACTTTTGAGTCCTAAGTAGGCAACTCTCCTACCCAGGCTCAAGATCAGCCCTGATGACCGGCTTTGTTCGTTCATAACATTGGTGCGAAAAGTTCCTTTGAGGCATAAATCGGGAGCATATTTACAGGTATCCATCTAGCAAATGAAATAGGGAAAACTTTGCTAAAAATTGGAATGGAGTGATGGTCGTTCAATTACTGTTTGTGTGCGTTTTATCGAGACTTTACAAATAGTAAAATTCTATTATGGATGAATGTGAGATTGATTAGTGTTTGATATTTTAGAAATGTTAGAAAACAATATTTTAGAAATTTTGCATGTATTTCACATCTATGAAATATGTAGATTATTTTGTAGAGTTTAAAAAAGTGAAATCCTAAAAAAAAATTAGCTCATTGCATATTTCAGAAAGTACTCATATAGGTATAATCGTAATTTATCCTTAACCGTATAATCGTAATTTATCCTTAACCGACATCATATCAGAACAAGTGGTTCACGATTCATGACAAATAGAAATAGTGATATGAATCCGATCGACTGACACTTGAACTTAATCAATAAATCACAACCCAAACTCAAACGAACCAATTTTATTTAGAATGATAGGAATTATATCCCGAGTAAATTCACAACAAGTCAAAATTACACCTTAATTCTATTAAATTAGATTTTGGATATAATTCTATTTTCCTGGTTTATACCAAAATATGATAAACTAGCCTCAATAGTGCAATTTTCCCTTGAGAAATTATCTCAGGATAACATCACATACTCTAAATAACCCACGAATCCTTTAAATTTTGGGTAGGATTTATAAAAACTTAAGAATTGGTCCGGACAAATATTTGTATCTACCACTGCCTTATGGAGAGTTCAAAAGTGTGTAAAAAGCACATACGTTGGATGCGGTGGAGAAAATTATGTGCCCCGAAGAATGAGGGTGGTTTGGGATTCTGACATCTGCCCTCCTTCAGCAAGGCTATGCTAGAGAAACATGTTTGGAGGATTTTTCCCTAACATAAGTCTTTGTGTTCCACCATTTTTACATATAAATATTTGAGAACTCACTATCTCTTACAAGTGGTGGGTGAGCTAGGGATATCTATGTATGGAAGATCAAGCAGCAATAAACATGACTGCATATTAAAAAAAATGATGAAAGCAACTCATGATAAAAAGAGTTTAGCCAAGGCAATATTTTCAATGGGACCTTGTTCTACGAAATACCGAAGCTTTCCAATCCAGAATTGACAAGTGGAAGTTAAGACGCAATTGGAAAGTGTCATTTCAAATTGTTGAATGTCTTAACACACACACACACAAGCTTCGTGAGCTTTAAGGAAAGTCCATTTTCCAAACATGGAATGTCGTAACTTTGTGGAATTACTATCAGTAGTTGGTTAAGTATGTAACACTACCCTTTGGTAGTAAAAAAAATTTATAAATCCTTTCCTTGAAAAGTCGAAGTAATTGATAGCTCCCTAATTTATAGAGCTTTTAGGAGTAATTTAGATTGTTTGAATTTAGTTAATTTAGATGTTAATTTGATAGTTTTTAGTTAAATTTAGTATTTTCCACGGGGACTTTTCGAGCATTTCCGAACCAGACCAGGGACCATTGGAGTATTTTTGGACTATCCATGGACCATTGGAGCACTTATGGACTCATCAGGGACCTTTGGAGGACCTTCTAGACTCATTAGGGACTAAACGGGAGAAAACCCAGAGATTCTGCCCCTATGGAAGACCTGTCTCGCCGAGAGACGCTGCGGAGAAGGCGATCCCAGTGCCTTCCCCTTTGTTGAATGTGCGAATCCTGCCCCAGGACCCATCAGAATACACTAAATTTGTCCATTTTACCCTTGTTGCATTAGGGTTTCTCCCTAACTCTATGAATAGGGAGCTAGTTACATCTTTATATTCATTCAGACTTAATCATCTGCAGTGTTCTAAAAATCGGCCAAGGCGGCCGCCTAGGAGGAGATTTTTAGAACACCGTCCCCATTTTCACTAATCAGGCGGTATAAATCAGTTGACCGATTTTTGGCCGCTTAAGCGGTCTCAGGCGGTCCTAGGCGGTCCCAGGCGGCTTCCAAGCGGTCCTAGGCGGCTCCCAGTCGGTCTTTTTGAAAAAATTGGCCCTTAAATTTTATGTCAACTTTTTTAATTTTAAAAAAAAAATATTAAATAACAAAAAAAAAAAACTTAAACTATTAAATTTAGTTTTAAGAATATTAATTTTATTTTATTTTGACACATTTTGTTATAAATATTATTTTATTGATATATTTGTTATTTTTTTAAAGACATTAATATAAATAATATTTTTTTTGATTAAAGATTGGTTAGCGAGGAAGGGTAAGCGGCGGACATCCCAGCTATGCTGGCACCCCCACCACAGACCCAAAAAAA
Source organism: Euphorbia lathyris (assembly GCF_963576675.1). Lineage (NCBI taxonomy): Eukaryota > Viridiplantae > Streptophyta > Magnoliopsida > Malpighiales > Euphorbiaceae > Euphorbia > Euphorbia lathyris. The sequence continues at coordinate 72,340,024 of NC_088913.1, forward strand.
CCCCGAACCAAATTTATTAAAAGAGTAAATAAATGTCATAATATAAAAAGAAAAAAGAATAAAATGAAGCTAAAGAATTAGGAAAAGCGATAAACGCAACGTCCTACACGATCATGAAAAAAGACCGATCCACAAAAATCTGGGACAACATTAATATAAATAATATTAAAATATATATGTTTTTATATCCTAAATATTTTATATTATTATTTTTACTTTTTATAATTCATATATTAATGGTATTTATATAATACTTTATTTAATAAATAAATAAATAAATATAAAAAACTACAAATCCGATTAATCCCGATTAATGCCGATCAATCACCGATTAATCAGTAAGGGCCCTCTCCGCCCGACTAGCGCCTAGCGTCTTTTAAAACCTTGATCATCTGCTTCACAATGTAGTTCATTACTATTTTCAATTTTTAGTTATTTCAGTATTGTTCTTTTCCTTTCTAGATTAGATTTATTTCTGTTTTGTCTTTTCTTTTGAAGAACAATTAATGGGAGAAGCGCTTGATCTTCTATTTTATAAATCGGAATCGATAAAGCAGGTTTTAGATTTCTATCTCTCCCTCTTATCTTTTACTTTTATAATCTATTGAAGATGTTTTCCATTATTCCTTTACTCCCTATTGCTATGATTAGTTTGTCTATGAACTAATCCTCATCCAATCTAAGATGGGGATTGATTATATGATTATGTATGATTAGGGACCTAGGACTTATGTGTTTACCTTTAATTGATCAGATTATGCATGCTTAATGCCTTGAAGTTGTCAGGAATAGAATTATTGCAAGAATGAGACTCGATGACGATCAACTAGCCTGATATGTATATATGTTTATGCCTAATGCCTATAACCTGACAAAGATAGGATTATATATAGACATGAACCTAACCATGGGATTGTCTATACTGAACTTGTATAATCCCACCTCGCTAGAGACCATTAGGAGTGCGGCTTCGTGACTGGGCTACGACTTTAGTCTTAATTGCCAAGGAACCTATTGTTTTGCATGCCCTAAGTTATATGCCTAATGAAGCCATTAGCTGAATGCATGTGAATAGGTTAGATAAATCTTGATCACATTTGTCTTTCTTATTAAGGCAATTACCGTCAATCACTAATAAAACATAAGTCTAAACTCTCTAAACCCATACATAGGATTTAATCAAAGGATTCCTCATCCTACATTGTACCTTCCATTAATTCACATTCTACCCTGTTAATTGTTCACTTTATTGCTTATTTTGTTATTTCAATTCATTTAATTAATTAGTTATTCAAAACCCAAACTATTATACAACCTTCTAAATAATTAGATACTCTAGGTAGATTTACTAATTATAACAAATAGTCTTTGTGGTTCGATCTCGTGCTTAGCACATTACTACTTGTTGTGATAGGATACACTTGTCCTATTAACTGCCATATAATTTAAGAGCATCAAGTTTTTGGCGCCGTTGTCGGGGACTATTTCGATTATAATCTGTGTAAATTGAATAGGGTGAAATAATTGTTTAGATTTCTTAAAAAAAATCTGATTTTTTCCGTCTCGTCTCGGCGAGACACTGTTCATCTCGCTGAGACACATTAAAAAAAATTCGTTTAAAAAGAAAAAATTCTCGTGTCGCCTCGGAGAGACACTGTTCATCTCGCCGAGACACATTAAAAAAAATCATGTAAAAAAAAGGTTAAAAACCAGAAAATCAAAAAAATAAATTATAGAGGAAAGGATAAAAGACATTCTTATATTTTAGTTGTTTCCCCGAATACTTCATTGAATCACAAAAACAACCTTGAGCTTACACCTTCTTATACATAGCTGAAAACATATCATTTTTAGATTCTGACTTGCTTGAGGACAAGCAAGATTTAAGTGTGGGGAGGTGGTTGATAGCTCCCTAATTTATAGCGGAAAATGTGTACTTTTTGCAAAAATCTTAACTAGTCGAGTCATTAACTTTTTTGCCTATAAATTCCATTTTTCCTACCCCAACCTTTAGCCTACGTTACAACCCTTAAAGACCTATGATCTTGTTTAATTTTAATCAATTAATTTTGACCGGATGGATGATGAAATCCCAACGTGACCACTTTGTGTAATAAAATGTAGAGCGTTTACAAATAAAGCATTTACACCCAAACACTTGAGGGTCAGAGTGACCACCTGTGAGCTATCAATTTTAGTTCTCTTCTTTCGTTTTCATGAAGTGTTGATCGATAAACCAATTAATCAGTTTTGGAGAGTTGTCTGAGGTTCATTATGTTTTTAATTGCAAAATGAGTAGTCTGAACTGTTATGGATTATAAAGTGCAGTAGATTCTTGCTTTTGTATAGGAGCTATTTGTTGATTTTTCTCTGTTTTGGATTCTGTCTTGCTTGAGGACAAGCAAGATGCAACTATGGGGAAGTTGATAGCTGCCTAATTTATAGAGTTTTTAGGTGTAATTTAGATTGTTTTAGTCTAGTCTTTGGTTAATTTAGATGTTAATTTGATAGTTTTTATTTAAATTTAGTATTTTCCACTTCTTATGGCATTATCAGTGTGTTTTATGGATATTCGGGGACTTTTCAAGCATTTTCGAACCAGACCAGGGACCATTGGAGTATTTCTGGACTATCTAGGGACCATTAGAGCACTTATGGACTCATTAGGGACCTTTGCAGCAACTTCTGGACTCATCAAGGACTAAATGGGAGAAAAACCGGAGATTTTGCCCCGATGGAAGACCTGTCTCGGCGAGACAGGGCCTTGTCTCACCGAGACACGCCTTGTCTCGGCAAGACGAGGCGGGGAAGGCGATCCTAACGCCTTCCCCTTTGCTGGAATGTGCGAATCCTACCACAGGACCCACCAAAATACATTAAAATTGCCCATTTTACCCTTATTGCATAGAGCAACTATAGTGGTGGATGTGGAGGACTGATCTGCAATTATAATTTGGTATCCAACTATTATACTATGTAAATATTGGTGTATCCAACAATGGAGGGTGTCTAAATTTAGACACTGATCTGAGAAAAAAAAGCAAAATTAAAATAAAAGATAAAATGATGGAGGAGGTTATTGACATGTGCGGAATCATTCTTGAATTGGAAAGTGGTGGTGTACAAGCTCCACATGGAGCGTGAAACATTTTTGGGAAAGCAGAAATCTGCTTTTGTGTGGAACCAAAGCTATTTTGATTTTTCAAAATTAAATATTGATGTATTTATTCATTTCATTACTGCACAAAAAACGGTAATATATTTTATTTCACCAACAATTTGTGTTCTCTGTCTTATTTTGTCCTCTTTTTTCAAACTTAAATTATAAAAAAATATTCTTTAACGGTACAAAAAATTTAATATGTTAAAATCAATTTTTTTTTTAACATTTTGTACCAACGGTAACATTTTGAAAAAACAATGGAATTTAAAAAAAACACTATATATAAGATTGAGTTTGAAATGCTATATCAAAAAATTCAATACTCTCTCATTATATATATACAATTTTGTATCTTTGTATAATCTCACAATTTCGCATTAAAATGTCTACCGATAACAGTGAAGAATTTTTGGCACAAGCCCAAAGAATGATAGAATGATGGAGGAAGATGATCTAGAGGATCTCCATATAATTGAACAACATAGCCAGCAATCAGAACCTCGTCGGAGGAAATATGTGAGACGTGATCGTGAAGAAGCTGCAAAGTGAATTTTCAATGACTACTTTTCTCATAATCCAGTTTATTCGGAGGAAAGGTTTCGCAGAAGGTTCCGGATGAATAAAAATTTATTTCTACGTATAGTGACAGACCTAGGAAATCACACAACATATTTCCAACAAAGAGTTGATGTCGCAAAAAGGAAGGGACTTACTCCGCTACAGAAATGCACGACGGCTTTGCGTATACTTGCATATGGCTCTCCCGCCGATGCCCTTGATGTGCACAGCTTTAGAATGTGTTGAAATTTTTTGTCGTGCTGTTATAGAAGTGTATGGACCTATGTATATGAGGAGGCCAAATAATGCCGACGTTCAGCGTTTGATTCAGATGCATGAGGAACACCATGGATTCTCTGGGATGCTTGGAAGTCTTGATTACATGCACTGGAGTGGAAAAATTGTCCCGTTGCGTAGAAAGGGAAATACACTCGTGGAGATCATGGGTGTCCAACAATCATGCTTGAAGCAGTCGCTTCTGTGGATTTGTGGATATGACATGCATATTTCGATGTTGCTGGAGCAAACAACGACCTCAATGTTTTGAACAGATCGACTTTGTTCAAGGACACACTAGCCGGAAAAGCTCCATTAGTTCAGTTTAATGTTAAGAATCACACGTACAAATTGGGATACTACCTAACAGATGGTATATATCCTGAATGGGCTGCTTTGGTAAAAAGCTTTCCACATGCCCTTGAACCTAAAAGACTCTGCTATAAAGCAAGGCACGAGAGTGCAAGAAAGGATGTGGAATGAGCTTTCGGGGTACTTCAAGCCCGTTTTGCAATAGTGTGCGGACCAGCACGGAGTTGGAGTAAAAGAAAAATTCATGACATTATGGATGCTTGTATCATACTACACAATATGATTGTTGAAAATGAGCGTGGCAGGTACTCGAGAGATTTTCCTGAAGAAGTTTGTCCAGAAATACTTCCTGAAGACGTTCAAAGTGGACATATTCAGGATTTCGCGCAATATCTTGCAAGGGATACAGAGATCCGTGATAGAGCAAAGCACGACAAACTCAAATTAGATCTAGTATAGCACATTTGGGAACGTTTCCGAATCACCGACCTAACTGTTTGATTATCGTATTAATTTAACGCATTATGTTTGTTCATTTTTTTCAAATGTATTTTTTTATATTTATAATTTTTATTCAACGATCGAATTTAATATTTTTTAAATCAATTAAATAGATTAATCAAATCATTTATATTTACTCAAATAATATTTAATATTATTAAATAAATTAATATTAAGAAACATTAATAATATAAAAAATGGATTAAAACAAAAATAATAATATGTTATGACGTGTGGGACCCATTAAAGTAGGAGAAAGTATCTAACCACTAGAATATGTTTTGTAGAGAGAGTGTTTTAATATGGAGAGTGTTTTGTAATAATGTTATTTGATGATGTGGAGGGTGTTTGAGTACCCAACCACTAGGGATGCTCTCACTCTATAAATAGGGAGCTAGTTCCATCTTTTTATTCATTCAGACCTAATCATCTGATTTACAATGTAGTTCATTACTATTTTCAATTTTTATTTATTTCAGTATTGTTCTTTTCCTTTCTAGATTAGATTTATTTCTGTTTTGTCTTTTCTTTTGAAGAACAATTAATGGGAGAAGCGCTTGATCTTCTATTTTATAAATCGAAATCGACAAAGCAGGTTTTAGATTTCTATCTCTCCCTCTTATCTTTTACTTTTATAATCTATTAAGATGTTTTCCATTATTCATTTACTCCCTATTGCTATGATTAGTTTGTCTATGAACTAATCCCCATCCAATCTAAGATGGGGATGAGATTGATTATATGATTATGTATGATTAGGGACCTAGGGCTTATGTGTTTACCTTTAATTGATCAGATTATGCATGTTTAATGCCTTGAAGTTGTTAGGAATAGGATTATTGCTAGAATGAGACTCGATGACGATCAACTAGCCTGATATGTATATATGTTTGTGCCTAATATCTATAACTTAACAAAGATAGGATTATAGATGTACATGAACCTGACCATGGGATTGTCTATACTGAACTTGTATAATCCCACATTGTTAGAGACCACTAGGAGTGTGGCTTCGTGACTGGGCTACGACTTTAGTCTTAATTGCCAAGGAACCTATTGCTTTGCATGCCCTAAGTTATATGCCTAATCAAGCCGTTAGTCTGAACTTCCTAAACCCATACATAGGATTTAATCAAAGGATTCCTTATCCTGGATTGTACATTCCATTAATTCACCTTCTACCATGTTAATTGTTCACTTTATTGCTTATTTTCTTATTTCAATTCATTTAATTAATTAGTTATTCAAAACCCAAACTATTATTCAACCTTCTAAATAATTAGATCACTCTAGGTAGATTTACTAATTATAACAAATAGTCTTTGTGGTTCGATCTCATGCTTAGCACATTACTACTTGTTGGGATAGGATACACTTGTCCTATTAACTGCCATATATTTTGCGAGCATCAAGTTTTTTGCGCCGTTGCCAGGGACTATTTCGATTATAATCTGTGTAAATTGAATAGGGTGAAATAATTGTTTAGATTTCTTAAAAAAAATCGGATTTTTTCATCTCGTCTCGGCGAGACATTGTTTATCTCGCCGAGACATATTTATAAAAATCTCGTTAAAAAAAATCTTGTGTCGTCTCGACGAGACACTATTCATCTCGTCGAGACACATTAAAAAAAAATTCTTGTTTCGCCTCGGTGAGACACTGTTCATCTCCCCGAGACACATTAAAAAAATTCGTTTACAAAAAAAAAGGTTAAAAACCAGAAAATCAAAAAAATAAATTATAGAGGAAAGGATAAAAAATACAGTAAAACCTCTATAAATTAATAATGTTGGGACCATGTATTTTTATTAATTTAGAGAGATATTAATTAATAGATAAATTAATAATTATTAATTTATAGAGTGATTATAAATTTTTTAAAAATAAATTATTAATTATTAATTGTTTCAAACATTGACAAAATTCGTACAGGGGATGAATATGTCACAACGAATTTAGAGGAAGCAATCACGGAAGAAGACATTCATGAACTTGAGGGAATGATTGGTCAGTTTGGTTACCGCAATCAAATGAATGTCAATCAAATACTGGATTATCCAGGTGAAAACAATCAATGCTCACAAGTCCAAAATTTAGAAGAAATTGTATTAAGCGTTATGCAAAATTCAATTGAGGATGAAGCTGAAGATGATTTGGTACCTTTAAAACCAGTCACAAGAAAGGAAGCAATTATAGCACCATCCACTCTTTACAATTTTTTGTTAAAATTTGACAATGATACACTTGAACTTTTGAATGCACTGAGAATAGTTAGAGATGAAATTCAACTAGATTTAAATTTCAAGAAAAAACAAAATACTATAGATTCATATTTTGCTAAATTATCCCAAGTATGTATATCTATATATATTTTACATATGTATTTGAGAAATTATTAATTTATAGAGGTAATAATACAATTTATTTATAAGAGGTTGTTCCAAAAAAATTATTATCTTATTAATTTATTAAAATTGATCATTTTTTGAACTGGCCCAAGTCGGGACCAGAAGAAATTATTATTTTAAAGAGTTTATTAATTTATCGAGTATTAATTTATAGAGGTTTTACTGTATTCTTATATTTTAGTTGTTTCCCGAATACTTCATTGAATCACAAAAACTACCTTGAGCTTACACCTTCTTATACATAGCTAAAAACGTATCCCTTTTGGATTCTGACTTGCTTGAGGACAATCAAGATTTAAGTGTAGGGAGGTGGTTGATAGCTCTCTAATTTATTGAGGAAAATGTGTCCTTTTTGCAAAAATCTTAACTAGTCGAGTCATTAACTTTTTTGCCTATAAATTCTCTTTTTCCTACCCTAACCTTTAGCCTACGTTACAACCTTAAAGACCTATGATCTTGTTTAATTTTAATCAATTAATTTTGAACGGATGGATTATGCAATCCCAACATGACCACTTTGTGTAATAAAATGTAAAGCGTTTACAAATAATGCATTTACACCCAAACACTTGAGTGTCAGAGTTACCACCTGTGAGCTATCAATTTTAGTTCTCTTCTTTCGTTTTCATGAAGTGTTGATCGATAAACCAATTAATCAGTTTTGGAGAGTCTTCTGAGGTTAATTATGTTTTTAATTGCAAAATGAGTAGTTTGAACTGTTATGGATTATAAAGTGCAGTAGATTCTTGCTTTTGTACATGAGCTATTTATTGATTTTTCTCTGTTTTGGATTCTGTCTTGCTTGAGGACAAGCAAGATTCAACTATGGGGAAGTTGATAGCTCCCTAATTTATAGAGTTTTTAGGTGTAATTTATATTGTTTTAGTTTAGTCTTTGGTTAATTTAGATGTTAATTTGATAGTTTTTATTTAAATTTAGTATTTTCCACTTCTTATGGCATTATCAGTGTTTTTATGGATATTCGGGGACTTTTCAAGCATTTTCGAACCAGACCAGGGATCATTGGAGCATTTCTGGACTATCTAGGGACCATTGGAGCACTTGTGGACTCATCAGGGACCTTTGGAGCAACTTCTGGACTCATCAGGGACTAAATGGGAGAAAAAACGGAGATTCTGCCCCGATGGAAGACCTGTCTCGGCGAGACAGGGCCTTGTCTCGCCGAGACACGCCTTGTCTCGGCGAGACGAGGCGGGGAAGGCGATCCTAACGCCTTCCCCTTTGCTGGAATGTGCGAATCCTACCCCAGGACCCACCAAAATACACTAAATTGTCCATTTTACCCTTGTTGCATTAGGAGTTCTCCCTAAGAGAAACTATAGTGGTGGATGTGGAAGACTGATCTGCAATTATTATTTGGTATCCAACCATTATACTATGTAAATATTGGTGTATCCAACAATGGAGGATGTCTAAATTTAGACACTGATCTGAGAAAAAAAACAAAATTAAAATAAAAGATAAAATGGTGGAGGAGGTTATTGACACGCACGGAATCATTCTTGAATTGGAAAGTAGTGGTGTACAAGATCCATATGGAGCGTGAAACATTTTTGCGAAAGCAGGAATCTGCTTTTGTATGGACCCAAAGCTATTTTATTTTTCAAAATTAAATATTGATGTATTTATTCATCTCATCACTCCACAAAAAACGGTAATACATTTTATTTCACCAACAATTTGTGTTCTTTGTCTTATTTTGTCATTTTTTTCAAACTTAAATTATAAAAAAATATTCTTTAACGGTACAAAAAATTTAATATGTTAAAATCAATTATTTTTTTTAACATTTTGTACTAACGGTAATATTTTGAAAAAACAATGGAAATTAAAAAAAAAACACTATATATAAGATTGAGTTTGAAATGCTATATCAAAAAATTCAATACTCTCTCATTATATATATATATATATATATATATATATATATATATATATATATATATATACACACAATTTGTATCTTTGTATAATCTCACAATTTCGCATTAAAATGTCTACCGATAGCAGTGAAGAATTTTCGGCACAAGCCCAAAGAATGATAGAAATGATGGAGGAAGATGATCTAGAGGATCTCAATATAATTGAACAACATATCCAGCAATCAGAACCTCGACGGAGGAAATATGTGAGACATGATCGTGAAGAAGCTGCAGAGCGACTTTTCAATGACTACTTTTCTCCTAATCCAGTTTATTCGGTGGAAAGGTTTTGCAGAAGGTTCCGGATGAATAAAAATTTATTTCTACGTATAGTGACAGACCTGTAAAATAACACAACATATTTCCAACAAAGAGTTGATGCCGCAAAAAGGAAGGGACTTACTCCGCTACAGAAATGCACTGCGGCTTTGCGTATACTTGCATATGGCTCTCCCGCCGATGCCCTCGATGATTATATCAAAATTAGTGAGTGCACAGCTTTAGAATGTGTTGAAATTTTTTGTCGTGCTGTTATAGAAGTGTACGGACCTATGTATATGAGGAGGCCAAATAATGCTGATGATTCGTGAAACCAACTGAGCTGAATCATAAGTACGGGCCCATCCCAAACTTAAGCCCACGGTTCAAGATTAAATGGGCTCCTAATAAGGGAAAGGGCTAACCACCCCGAAATCCCAACAGGGCACTAAACCACCCACTCAGAGAAACGGGACCACGTTTGTAACTACGTGGAGGACGTGGAACAGAAAGAGTAACCGCCCTCGGCGGTTACCCAGAAAGGCTTATAAAAGAAATAAGAAGGCCAAGGGAGAGGTAAGTTCACATTTTTCCTCAATACGATTATCAATCTACTAGAATTCCACATAAAACTGACTTGATCGTCGGAGAGTTTTCCCGGAGATCCTGTCTCCGGTTTTGTTTTGCAGGTAACTACGACGAGGATCATCAAATCAAATCCGACAAGTTATCATTGGTGCGATGAACGTGGACCTTTTTTACCAACATCTGGTTAAAGGTACACCAAGAACATGTCAGTGCCATCACGAACAACCGGAGTTACAACCAGATCAACTAGTATGAACTCAAGAGGTCCACGGACTGTGAGTTCGCAGCCTGCGAGTACACAGCCTGTGATACCCAGCTCGACGAATCCTTCAGGACAGTTGAGTCCATTATTGGAGGTCCAAGTGCAAACTGAGATGGAGATGTCGAATAGTGAGTTTGTGCAAATGGCAGGACAGGTCTTGGCTACGAATATGAGCCAAGCGGCTGGAGATCGAATGATTAGTTTATTAACTGCAATCGCAGATCACAATACCACTGTAGCGGCTGCCCCACAAGAACCCGTTGTCACTTCGACACAACCATCGACTATTCCTGCCGTATCTACGCTTCCGCAGTCATCTCGAGAGACGAATCGGGTGGGTCAGAGTAGTCGCATGACACCACATAGCCATCCAGACAACTACTCGCACCAAGATCCTAATATGACGGTCCATCCGACCTGGCAAACATCCCAACCGATGTCAGGAATGCAAGGAATTTTTCCGCTACAACAAATGGAGCCCTTTGTCCACAGACATTCAGAGTTGATGACATCTGGAGCGAATGTGTCTGGGCGAGAGCACACTTGGAATTTTGATCCTATAACTGGACAGCGGTTAGACCCACAGCGAGAACAAGTGTCGACACAGTATGGCATGTGGATATCACCTAGAATTCACCAGCAGCGGATGGAAGAAGTTCGGCGGGAACCCAATACTGAATTGGAAGATCAACTGCGAAGCATGATGGAGCGAATGGGGTATGCCCCTAGGGCGAGAGCAGTGGTGCAGAGTGATTTGCCTTTTGCCCCATCGTTGCGGGAATTTATTCCAGATCACATAATAAAAGCACCGGCGATACCTAAATACTATGGGGATCCAAATTCTGACCCTGAGGCGCATGTCAGGAACTATAGAGAGTTAATGGATGTTGCAGGAGCAAGCGAAAGCATAATTTGTCGATTGTTCTCGACCACTTTGGGTGGAGCAGCATCCGATTGGTTCCGATCTCTACCAACCGAATCCATTCACAACTGGACTCAGTACAGTCGTGATTTCTGTGCAAAGTTCGTGGGCTGTAAAGCGGCAGATGTGATGGATAGGCAGCTGAAAGAGATCAAACAGAGAAATTATAATTCCCTAAGGGAATTTGTTGTAGCATTCAATGATATTCTGGTGCGGTTGCAGAACCCAGATATCGTGAGCATTCGCAATATAATGGCGGATGGAACCACAGATTGGAGCATGCGGGAGGAAATCATCCGCAACAAGCCACGCACAGTGGCCGAACTCATGAAGATAGCAAAGGAATTCATGGAAGTGGATGATGTTAACAGGGAACATAGAGCTCAGACCCGGCGAGAAAGAGATGCGGCTAGATCCACTTCGGACAATCGGCGCCATCAAAATCAAACCCAATCTAAGGGTAATTTTGTTTGGAAAGGCGATCGCTCCTTTCAAGGGGGGGGGGGATATCAAACACCATTGAACACGACTCGCCATGAGGTGTTACTTTGGATTGAAAAAAACCCCCTGAAGAAGGATGTGCAGTTTCCTGAGGCGAAAGGTCGAACCAGTTTGGGGAGATATCCTAACAAATACTGCAGGTTCCACAGATTGAACGGCCATGACACGAATGATTGCTACGAATTGAAGAGGGAGATTGAAAAGCTGATTGAGAGAGGAAAACTGAGTCAATTCGTTAGAAAAGAAACGATTGATGAAAAAGCAACACTCCCATGTGAGATAGAAGCAAGACCAGAAAAGAAGCAGAAAAAAGGAGTGATTAACGTAATAGCAGGCGGGATCTATGAGCCTCCAACGAAAAGGGCTCGCCGTGAACAGCAAAAAAGCAACACGGGTAGGGGGGATGCCCTCAATTATTCATTTGCGCGAATCACGGAGCCGCATGCGGATGCGTTGGTGATTACGGTGGCCATTGAAGGATGGGACGTCAAGCGGGTCCTTATTGATACAGGCAGTTCTTGCAATGTTATTACTCGAACTGCATTCAACCAGTTGGGAATTAACAACGAGCGAGTAGAACATACGTTCATGGATGTAACTGGTTTTGGAGGTCAATCATCTCAAACAAGTGGACAGGTGGTGTTGGAGACAGAAATGGGCGATAAAAATCTAAAATGGAGAGGTGATCTAGAATTCGCAATTGTTGATCTCCCATTGGCCTATAATATAATTCTGGGGCGTCTGTTCCTGTCGGAAACGGAGTCGCTCATTTCAATGAAGCATTTGACATTGCATTTGCCAACACACCAAGGGCGAGTCATTGTTGAGGGTGATCAACTTATATCTCAACAAGCTTATACATTGTCACTTAAAACAAAGCCAGATGAAGAAGATAAAGTTGATGAGAAGTTGCCGGCTGAAGCGTTAGGAGAAACAGAACTATTCGCCATTTCAAATGACAAGAAAGTAAGGATAGCGGCAGGACTTCCAGAGGAAACGAAGAAAGCCATTACCGAGGTGTTGATCCAATGCGAGTCGGCATTCGCCGCTCCAGATGAAGTGCTGAAGGGGATAAGTCCAGAAATAGCAACACATCGTTTGAATGTGGACAAAAGTGCAACCCCAGTGCGACAGAAAAAGAGAGGACATGCTCCAGAGCGGCAGAAGGCGATTGAAAAAGCAGTGGCGGATTTGCTAAAATCAGATGCAATTCGAGAGGTCACTTATCCGGAATGGCTAGCCAATGTGGTGCTAGTCAAAAAGCCGAATGGAACGTACAGAATGTGCGTAGACTTCAAAGATTTGAATAAAGCTTGTCCGAAGGATATGTATCCGCTACCTAACATTGATATATTGGTAGATGGGACTGCGGGATTTGAAGCTTTATCATTCACCGATGTGAAATCCAGTTACCACCAAATACCAATGGAGAAGGCGGATGAGATCAAGACGTCATTCATAACTCATCAGGCAACTTATTGCTTCAAGGTGATGCCCTTTGGACTGAAAAATGCGGGAGCAACCTATCAACGGATGATGAACAAAATATTTTCAGACAAATCAGGCGAGAACTTCTCGATCTATGTAGATGACATGATCATTAAAAGAAAGAAGATACAAGACCACCCACAGGATATTAAAGAAATCCTGGAAGTGCTGATCAAATATGGCCTCAAATTGAACCCGGAGAAATGCACGTTTGGAGCGAGAGCAGGGAAGTTCCTGGGTTTCATTGTTAGTGGCAAAGGAGTTGAGGCGAATCCTGAGAAGGTTAAAGTAGTGATGGAGATGAAGACTCCAAGGAACATAAGAGAAGTACAGCAACTCAATGGGCGGTTGGTGGCATTAGGGCGGTTCATATCATGCTTGGCTAGAAGATGTCTACCTTTCTACAATGCCATCAAAAAATCTAAGTCCTTTGAGTGGACGCCGGAATGTCAAGAGGCATTCGAGGGAATAAAGCGATTACTATGTTATCCGCCCTTAATGAGCAGGCCAGAGGATGGAGAAGATTTATTTCTTTATGTATCCGTCACCAGCACGGCGATATGCACTGTAATGGTGCGGGAAGAAGAAGGGCAACAATATCCGGTGTACTACGTGAGTAAAGTCTTAAAGGATGCAGAGCTTCGATATTCGAGGTTAGATAAAATGGCCCTCGCAGTGATAACCACGGCGGCTAGGTTGAAGCCATACTTCCAGGCACATACTATCATTGTGAGAACTTGAATCCCAATGCGAAAGGTACTGCAGAAACCTGACGCATCCGGGCGATTAATGGAATGGTCAATTCGCTTGGGAGAGTTCGACATTCGTTATGAAGGAAGACCAGCTTTGAAAAGTCAAGTACTTGCCGATTTCGTGAATGAGTTCACGTGGGATGAAGACGAATGTCCAAAAGCACAAAAAGAAGAGTGGAGTATGTTCACAGATGGGGCGTTATCCACCGATGGAGCTGGACTGGGAGTCGTCATTAAGGGTCCGGACGTTATTCGCCTATACTATGCAGCAAAGTTAACATTCAAAACTACTAACAATGCTGCAGAGTATGAAGCAATGATATGCGGATTGAAGTTGCTTAATGAACTTATGCCAGAAAGAGTGGTAATCTACAGCGACTCTAAACTCATGATAAATCAGATCACAAAAAATTATCTGGTGAAGCAGGAAGATCTGGTTAAATACCATCAGGTTGTCGGTAGATTGACGCAGGAGTTAACACATAAAGGAATCGTCTGGGAGATGGTGCATGTTCCAAGGGGCCGGAACACAAAGGCTGATGAGTTGGCGAAAGCGGCAGCCAGTGGGGACCCATGGAATCAGAAAGCATGTAATCTGGAAATAAGGTCGTCGCCAGCATTTGAAGCCGATCAGATTATGGTCGTTGATGAGCTAGAAGATGATGAAGATTGGCGAAAACCCATTCGTCAATATCTGGAATATGGGGATTTGCCGGTTGATAAAAGTGTGTCCAGAAAGCTAATTGGGCAGTCATCAAGATACTCAATTCGGGATGGGACTTTATACAGGAAGTCATATACATGTCCATGGTTGAAATGTATTAGCCGCAATGAAGGAGATTACGTGCTGAGAGAACTCCATGAAGGAATTTGTGGTGCGCATGAAGCATCCGCGGTGTTGGCAAGAAAAGTCAAGTTGATGGGATATTATTGGCCAAAGGTGGTAGAAGATTCCCAGAAAATGGTAGCGGAATGTCACAGCTGTCAAATCCATGCTAATGAAAAGCATGTCCCAGGAGCCGAACAAGTAACTATAATGACGGCGTGGCCATTCGCAACATGGGGGATTGATATAGTGGGGCCATTCCCAGAAGCAACAAGGAAGAGGAAGTACTTGGTAGTCGCAGTTGACCACTTCAGCAAATGGGTAGAAGCAGAGGCAGTAACCACTCAAACACCTGAGCGAATGATCGAGTTCTTATGAGAGAACATTATCATGCGGTTTGGAATCCCACAAACGCTTATAACCGACAATGGTACCCAGTTCAACTGTGTCAAATTCAAAGCATATTGCGAAAGCATGGGGATCAAGAATCATTTTTCCTCCGTAAATCATCCCCAATCGAATGGTATGACAGAGGTTACCAACAGGGCCATGATTCAGGGAATCAAGAAGCGACTAGGGGATAAGAAAATAGGTTGGGCGGATGAGATACCTCATATGTTATGGGCATACAGAACTTCTGTAAAGGCAGCAACAGGCGAAACACCTTTCTCGCTGGTTTATGGAGCCGAAGCAGTCCTACCTGTTGAAATCAATTCGCCTACAGATCAGGTAATTTATTACTGCGACACCCAAAATCCTATCAACATTAGAGATGCATTGGATTCTGTTGAAGAACGAAGAGAAAAAGCTTACATGCGAATGGCAGTATATCGCAATAGAATCAAGAAGTATCATGACAGAAGGGTGCGAAAGGTGATAATCAATGAGAGCGACTTGGTCTTGAAAAAAGCAGATAAAATACAGTCCAGAGAAGGCAAAGGCAAATTAGGCGTCAACTGGATCGGACCTTACAGGGTATCCAAGAAGTTGGGACCATCAACTTTTGAAATAGAAGAAATGAGCGGCAAAAAGCTCCCGCGCACCTGGAATCTAGAGAATCTACGCCTATATAAACAGGCCAAGTAGTTCAGGGAAATGACGAGTACTCTTTTTCCTTTTATGAGTTTTTTCCCACTGGGTTTTCTGATAAAAGGTTTTAATGAGGCTTGGATCCCACACAGTTTATGTATCCATGTAATGAAAAGTCTTTTTTTTTTCTTCAATAGCAAAATAAAGACATTACAACGGTTACAATTATTCAATATGTTACAATTGAATGCAGGTCCTTTTGAAACTGATAAACTTAAACACATAAATGTGTTGTCTACAACAGAAAGGCGGATGCATTATGCATCATTCGCAAAACCCTATGGTTAATCTTAAACACATAAATGTGATGCCTACAAAAGAAAGGCGGATGCATGATTACGCATCATTCGCAAAACCTTATGGTTAATCTTATGATTATTTGAAAGAAAAATTATAAGGCATAAAATTAAGCGAATAAACGAGTACTCAAAAATTGCAAAAAGGGTCTGGCCACCCTAATAAAAACAAAACTAACTACGAAAAATTACAAGTATGAAGTCGGCAAAAGGCAAGGGTCGCATACGAAAATAACCGGCATTAAGGCAACGAAGAATAAAACAGCAATTGCACATATATGAAAAGCGGCAGGTGAAGAAAGCAAAGTCGCTCGATTAATATATATACTGGCAGTTTGTTACATACAACAGTTCAGATATAAATAAAATTATACTACAGTTTCTTCTCCTTCGCCTCTATTGCCCCCTTCGCCTTCAGCGGCTCCTTCATCTTCTCCAGTGGGGTGATCTGCTTCAAGCGAATCCCCAACAATCAGATCAGTAACCGCATCAGAGCGAGGTACCTCTTGTTCAACGTGAGAAACATCTTGTGGTGCCCCTTCTTCTACATTCTGATTTAGGATCTCACGGCTAATTGGAGAGTCATGAAAACTCTGCCAATCTAGGAGAAGTACCTGATCCATGTCGGCATCCTCGGCCTCCAACTTGTCCCATTTTTCAGCTAAATCCTTTTCAGGAATGGGAACCTTGGGGCGATTAAGTACGCGATCTGGATGTCCATGCTCATAAGCCGCATGAATCCGCTCTCCATACCAATAGATGCGAGCACCATCTTCAGCTGTGATCTCCTCGGCCCTCCTCTTTTGCATCTCCAAAGCTTCCTTGGACGAATTCAGATCATCAATGGCCTTCTGAAGCTCATCGGACTTAGCCTGGAGGGATTTGAGAGCTTCCTCCTTCTCGCTGATGGCCTTCTGACAAGCACCTTCAAGGATCTTTACTTTGCCTTGGACATCATCAAAAAGCGAATTCTGAGTCGCCAATTCAGTGCCAAGGCTTTCCAGCTCTCTAGCTCGTTCAGCATCCCTGCAGAGGGCACCCTCCGCGAAATTGATAATCTGCATATAGGACGATACGTGAATAAAAAGAGCGAATGGAGACATGCATTTGAGGGATGGAACATGAGTAGAAAGCAATATACCTCTATAGCACGCTTCTCAATCCCCTCCATGGCAGTTGGAAGCGGCACTTGTTCGCGCACGCGAGAAGCAGAGGGGAGTCGCCCAAGGACATTGCATATGGAAGAAACAATGTCCTTACAGGAAAAGCTCACGGCTTTACCAAAGGTCCTAGTCCACCACCCGCTAATATCAGGAATTGGCTGCGAATACGTAAGGAGAGGGATCAGGAGAACAACAAATAACTGATAAAGGAAAATAAACAACACAAAAAGAGTGAGTAAATCATGATACCTCGTGAAATGGAGTGCTGCCCTTTTCTTTGGATGGGGTGGATATGGGTGTACCACCAACAGTCAAGGATACAGAGGTATTTTTTTTCCCGGGGCGAGAAGACTCCGTATCCGCATTACTCTTCCGCTTCCTATTTAAGGGAAGATCCTCAGAAGCAGAAGCAGGGCCTTGTGAAACGGAAGCAATTGTGGGGGAAGCCGCCTCAACAGAGGGAGTCGCCCCCACAGGAGAATTCGCCCCTGCAACAGAAGTTGTTCCCGCCGATCGCCTCTTCCTCCTCGCCAAGGCTTTCGCTTCCCGATCTGCAGCGAGTTGGGATAAAGGGTCACCCCTGCAAAGGGTTAAGAGAAATCATCAACTAGGAAATAAGCTAATAATACCTTGTACGAAAACGCGATAAGGGATATAAACAACGCGGTCTTCCTCGCGGTAGGCAATCGCTACTCGACTCCTTAGCATATGGAATGCCTGATCATATGTCCATACAAAAGGAGGAGTACTCTTCAAGAATTTTACAATAGCGGATTCTTCCTTGCTTGGATAACCAAAGTTCAAACTCTTTACATTAGGTCGGCCCCAGCAACGAAGAAAGTTCGGATTCCCTTCATGGAACTTGATGAAGAAATAAGACCTGTCCCACTCGCGGATTTTGTTCGACTTCTCATCAAAGCCGTAGTAACCGCTCTGTCGGATGAAAGTAAAATACTCCCCCGAACTTTTGAAATGATGAAGCTTGGAGAAAATCTTGAGCGAGAAGGGAACCTCCAGACAATCCGCCAAAAACTTGTCCAGAGTCAAGTCGGCCCATCCATTGGGGTGCAGTTGCCCGGGTGCGATTCCATAACCTCCAAGGATGGAAGCAATCTCATCTGCCAGCGGATACGTGAAACCGCAGATAATTTAAGCGATAAAAATGGTAAAATACCCCTTCGGGAAGTCGCTGGGTCCTCTATTTTCCCCGGGAATGCTTGTTTCCAGGCCTTGAAGCCAAGGATACTGCTCCCGCAAGTCGTCAATCGTCTCGCGGCAAACTAGGCTTCCTGACCTATCCTTCTTCGGTAATAAACGGGGAGTGGGGACAGGTGGTGGAATCAACTTCTTGGGGTCGAAACCTAGGCCCTCATCAGTCGTATTCGCCAGATGGAGAAAATCGGCAGGATGAGAATCAGACCTAGGAGAGCTAGTTGAAGCTTCATCAACCATCTCATCAACCTCGTGAGACACCTCGCGATCGTAATTTTCGTCGAAGGGTGCGAAATCAAGTTCAGGGTTCGACATATCGGTGAAGGAAACGAACAGAAATAAAAGAAAAAATGGTTGAATGAGTTACGAGTTACAGAAAGGGAAACTTACATGTGAGAAAGAATGCAGAGAAGAACGAACGTAAAAGGGTTGATGCCGGAGAGGAAATGACAGAAAACGAACGAACTACTTTCGAATTTTGAATACCCAGATGAAGATGGAGAGTTGTCTATGACATATGAAAAGACCCTAAAGGGCTCTTACTAAACTAAAGGGGAGGCATGTGATGATTCGTGAAACCAACTGAGCTGAATCATAAGTACGGGCCCATCCCAAACTTAAGCCCACGGTTCAAGATTAAATGGGCTCCTAATAAGGGAAAGGGCTAACCACCCCGAAATCCCAATAGGGCACTAAACCACCCACTCAGAGAAACGGGACCACGTTTGTAACTACGTGGAGGACGTGGAACAGAAAGAGTAACCGCCCTCGGCGGTTACCCAGAAAGGCTTATAAAAGAAATAAGAAGGCCAAGGGAGAGGTAAGTTCACATTTTTCCTCAATACGATTATCAATCTACTAGAATTCCACATAAAACTGACTTGATCGTCGGAGAGTTTTCCCGGAGATCCTGTCTCCGGTTTTGTTTTGCAGGTAACTACGACGAGGATCATCAAATCAAATCCGGCAAGTTATCAAATGCCGACGTTCAGCGCTTGATTCAGATGCATGAGGAACATCATGGATTCCCTGGGATGCTTGGGAGTCTTGATTGCATGCACTGGGAGTGGAAAAATTGTCTAGTTGCGTGGAAAGGGCAATACATTCGTGGAGATCATAGGTGTCCAACAATCATGCTTGAAGCAGTCGCTTCTGTGGGTTTGTGGATATGGCATGCATATTTAGGTGTTGCTGGGGCAAACAACGACCTCAATGTTTTGAACAGATCGACTTTGTTCAAGGACACACTAGCCGGAAAAGCTCCATCAGTTCAATTTAATGTTAACAATCACACGTACGAATTGGGATACTACCTAACAGATGGTATATATCCCGAATGGGCTGCTTTGGTAAAAAGCTTTCCACATGCCCATGAACCTAAAAGACTCTGCTATAAAGCAGGGTAAATTACATCATTGGTACCTGAAATGTACTCCAATTCATACTTTGATACCTAGATTATATTTTGTCCCAAAAATATACCCAAACTTTACATGACTGGACAATATAATACATATGACTGGCTACAGCAAGTTAACTATTAAAAATGATGATTCGGCATAGTTTGACTGGTCTTTAATTTAAATATAAATCTATATCAATTATATACAATTTTACCCTTACTTAACTTTGCATTTCCATTATCATTCTCTTTCTTTTAATTCTCTCCCTCTTCTTTAACGGTGGTGGAGCCATGGTGCTGGAACATTTATTTGAGTTCTCTCTTTCTTTCTTTTTTAAATTTATCTAATTGCTCTGAAAATGCAGAGAAATCCCTAACCTTGTCTATTTCAAGCAGCAGCAATCTCCGGCAAATGAGCTCGGATCTCCGGTGCCGGAGTCACAATCTAAGTCACCTCTTCAACTTCCTGTTTTTGAACTAAGAGGGAGAAGGCAATGAATTATCTTGGAAATTCTACAAAGAGTCTTCTGGCTTGGGAAATTCAGCAAAATTCAGCCAATTCGTGCTCTTTCACGGATTGGGATGCAGAAACTTAGATGTTTGTATCAGGAAGAAGGAGACTAAGGATGGTGCAGTTCATACAATAGCGTCATGAGTTATACGGGATCTGAAATTTCAACCGCATCCGTTTTGGATATATGCTTTTGCAGTTGATGTGAAGAGCTTGATTTTGGAAGATGGTCTGTGGATTTAAGTTACTTGATTCATGAATCCATTGAGAAGATTCAAGAAGGTGTTCAGATTCGGTAATAGGACACCAGTTTTAGCCTGTTTTGAAAGGGAAATGAGGTGAACTTATTCTGAAATTAGGATTTCAGATTATGGACGATGTTGTGGCGGTGGTGGTTCAACTTTTATGGGTAATTTAAGGTCGTGTACCCAACAATGCATTATTTCAATCCTTCAGTTAGAAACTAAGCTACTGCTTCAAAAAAAAGTCACCATTTTTATTATCAGAAAAGGAAGGTTTTGGTCATGGAGGATTTGGAGGACATACAAGCACTAGAGAGAGAGAAAATTTTTGCAAAGAGAGAGAGGGTGAATGAAATCGAAGAGAGAGAAAGGGAGTGAATGAAATGGTAGCCAAAAAGTAAGGGTAATTTTGTCTTTTAGATAGTTTAGTGTACAGTGGGTCCCAAATTTTTGTTTAAAAATGGTCAAACCCGTGTTGACTAGTTAGTGACCTTTTAAAATGCACTAAATTGTCCAGTCACCCCTACTTGAGGTATATTTTTGAAAAAAATATGATTTAGGTATCAAAGTGTGAATTGGAGTATATTTCAGGTACCATTAGTGCAATTTACTCCTATAAAGCAAGGCACAAGAGTGCAAGAAAGGATGTGGAATGAGCTTTCGGGGTACTTCAAGCCCGTTTTGCAATAGTGCGCGGACCAGCACGGAGTTAGAGTAAAAGAAAAATTCATGACATTATGGATGCTTGTATCATACTACATAATATGATTGTTGAAAATGAGCGTGGCAGGTACTCAAGAGATTTTCCTGAAGAAGTTTGTCCAGAAATACTTCATGAAGACGTTCAAAGTGGACATATTCAGGATTTCGCGCAATATCTTGCAAGGGATACAGAGATCCGTGATAGAGCAATGCACGGCCAACTCAAATTAGATCTAGTATAGCACATTTGGGAACGTTTCCGAATCACCGACCTAACTGTTTGATTATCGTATTAATTTAACGCATTATGTTTGTTCGTTTTTTTCAAATGTATTTTATTATATTTATAATTTTTATTCAACGACCGAATTTAATATTTTTTAAATCAATTAAATAGATTAATCAAATCATTTATATTTACTCAAATAATATTTAATATTATTAAATAAATTAATATTAAGAAACATTAATAATATAAAAAATGGATTAAAACAAAAATAATAATATGTTATGACGTGTGGGACCTATTAAAGTAGAAGAAAGTATCTAACCACTAGAATATGTTTTGTAGAGAGAGTATTTAATATGGAGGGTGTTTTGTAATAGTGTTAGTTGATGATGTGGAGAGTGTTTGAGTACCAAACCACTAGGGATACTCTCACTCTACAAATAGAGAGCTAGTTCCATCTTTTTATTCATTCAGACTTAATCATCTGATTCACAATGTAGTTCATTACTATTTTCAATTTTTATTTATTTCAGTATTCTTCTTTTCCTTTCTAGATTTGATTTATTTCTGTTTTGTCTTTTCTTTTAAAGAACAATTAATGAGAGAAGCGCTTGATCTTCTATTTTATAAATCGGAATCGACAGGGCGGGTTTTAGATTTCTATCTCTCCCTCTTATCTTTTACTTTTATAATCTATTAAAGATGTTTTCCATTATTCCTTTACTCCTTATTGCTATAATTAGTTTGTCTATGAACTAATCCTCATCCAATCTGAGATGGGGATGAGATTGATTATATGATTATGTATGATTAGGGACCTAGGGCTTATGTGTTTACCTTTAATTGATCAGATTATGCATGCTTAATGCCTTGAAGTTATCAGGAATAGGATTATTGCTAGAATACTCGATGACGATCAACTAACCTGATATGTATGTTTGTGCCTAATGTCTATAACTTGACAAAGATAGGATTATAAATAGACATGAACCTAACCATGGGATTGTCTATACTGAACTTGTATAATCCCACATCGCTAGAGACCACTAGGAGGGCGGCTTCGTGACTGGGCTACGACTTTAGTCTTAATTTCCAAGGAACTTATTGCTTTGCATGCCTTAAGTTATATGCCTAATCAAGCCGTTAGCTGAATGCATGTGAATAGGTTAGATAAATCTTGATCACATTTGTCTTTCTTATTAGGGCAATTACCGTCAATTAGGGCTGCACGTGGTCGGTTAACCAGTCCATTAAGATGAATTCGGTCGGTTAACCATTTAATCGGTTTTTTAAAAACACTAACCATACACTAGTCCATTAAATTCGGTTAACCACTAATCGGTTAACCAATTATTTCGGTCGGTTAACCTTTTATTTCGGTTTCTAACCATTAGTAAATAAAAATAAAAATAATAAAAGAATTCTAATTTTTATTGTGAGGGAGATGACGGGTCAATGGCGAGTTGAAGAGATTAACTATAGAGAGGGAGATGTACATGCATTATGATCCCTTAGTTTTGATTCCGTTAAATTGTTTTGTCCCTATATCAAATCTCCGTCTAAAAATGTGTTAAAGAACAATTAAACGGATAAAAAAAGACAAAATGCCCCTAGTAAAACTTCTGGCTATAAACTTTTTGAAAACAAGTAATAAAATTTTATCCTTGTTTCTACATCCAAAAACATAAAAGAAAAAAAAAGCCGCATAAACTGAAATTAGAGAGACAGTAATAAATTAACTGAGAGTTATTTACATATTTTTATCTCATTTGATGTTAATATTTGATAGAAGAACTAAACCATTAAAAGTGAAAAATTTTAGAGACCTTCTAATTAAATAGTGAATTGATTAATGAGTTATGAAAAACTATAGGGACTAAATAATTGTTTACCCATATAAATAAATTTATTTTTATATTTTTTTAATATTTAATTGAGATTCGGTCGGTTACGGTTAACTACGGTTTTTGGAATAAAGAAACCGTAACCGTAACCATTAACCATTATTTTTAAAATTAAAAACTGTACACTAGTTCATCGGTTTCGGTTAACCTTATTTTCGGTTTGGTTTCGGTTTGGATTTCCGATTTTTCGGTTTTCCGGATTTTTGTGTGCACTCCTACCGTCAATCACTAATAAAACATAAGTCTGAACTCCGTAAACCCATACATAGGATTTAATCAAAGGATTCCTCATCCTGGATTGTACCTTCCATTAATTCACCTTCTACCCTGTTAATTGTTCACTTTATTGCTTATTTTGTTATTTCAATTCATTTAATTAATTAGTTATTCAAAACCCAAACTATTATTCAATCTTCTAAATAATTAGATCACTCTAGGTACATTTACTAATTATAACAAATAGTCTTTGTGGTTCGATCTCGTGCTTAGCACATTACTACTTGTTGCGATAGGATACACTTGTCAATTAACTGCCATATATATTGCGAGCATCAGTAATGAAAATTTTTGTCTTCTTTTTTCAAGTTCTTACTTATAATCCTTTTTTATGATACTAAAGATTAATTTTATGCATGCTACAAGAATTTTAATCACAATTATAAAGTCGATACATTCTAAACAAGACACGGAACCTTTATAAAACTCACGCAACGCAAAATTATGGGAAAATATAAATGGATTGAAATAGTTTGTCAATAGACATCCATAAAACAAAAAGCATCCATATTACATAACTAAAATTTTACAAAACGCAATGAATGTAAAAAGGTACTAAGAAGGCTCTAGAAACTCTCCTTTATTTTTAACTTCATCAATAGTCTCATCATCATCTTCTGGATGGAGAATATTAGCTCAATATGTGAAATCAGCTTTGGGGAAATTAATTCTCAAAGAACGTAAGAAGAGAAGTTTGTACTTCAAAGATCGCCTAAAGCCAAGATTAGTAGCTTCTTCCATAGCCAAAGACATTTTCTCTTTAAAATCAGAAATAGTGGAGCTCATGGAAAATTAGTGATCTTTGACTCTTCTTTCAAAAGATCTACCTTATCTTGCAAGGAAGAAGAAGAATCTCTGGCAATATGAAGGTCTTGAGTCAGCAAGGAAACCTTCGCCTTTTCAGAAGCAGTTTTTTCCTTCTCATGGCTTAGCTCATCTTCAAGCTCAGCAACCTGATCTTTGAGTTTATACATCTCTCCCTTAAACTTCTCTCGTGCTTTCAAATAATTGGCTGGCTCTCTTCTGGAGGTCATTCTCTAAAGCCTTAATGGTCAAATGAGTACGAATAGTGGTATCTTGCAGCCTCTGTTTCCATATATTGGCTAATCGTTAAAAAGCTCCACATTATTTGGAAGTATGGACATATGTCCGCTATTGCTGGAATGCTTAGGGAGATATTATCCCTATAAGTTTGATGCTACGATTATTCATATGAAAAAGGTTATTATCTTTCCAATCAAAGTTTGAAATAACTCTTTTCGAGATCCTTAGCCCCCTTCAACTCCATCAACTCGTTTAGGCAGTCATACACGCAGTAAGTATCGACTTCCTATGCACTCCGTGGGGGAGGAGGCGAGCTTGGACCTTGCTCTAACTTGTTGGCAGCCGTTTTCTTTGCCCTTTCTAGCTTATAAACTCTCATAAACTTCAGTGCATGTTCTTCCTGATGAGTAAATTATATTTCAGGAACTTGGCGTCGCTTTCCTAGGAGAGAAGAAGAATCAGAGAAATGACTTTTAAGTCTCTAAAGACGGTTGATTCTTTCTATTTTTTCATCTCAGTTTAAAGCCTCCATTTTCATCCACTCTTTGGTGTCAGAAACATCATAATCATCTAAGCTCGATTTTGCTAGAAGATGGTTAATTAGTTAGAGCAAGGGCATGGACGTCCATTTCCATAGCCGAAGATGAAGAAAGGAAGGAGTTATGGAGGACTTCGGTAGAAACTTTTTCTACCATGTTCTCAGTAGCATCCTCATGATCTAGAGAGTAATGAACCATGATTACATGAGGTTCTTCTGAAGATGGCTCAATAGGTAATCAAGGAAAGGGAAGTTCTCTTGTAAAAGGGTTATCAAAGATCACGCTTGCCTCAGGAAGGACCGGACATTTGAGGAAAGCTTCAAGAAGGGATGGAGTCTCTTAAAGAATAGGAAGAGCTTCAGTCTGCACCCAAGGAATGGGTTCAACATTAGTTGCTTCGGGATCAACATTTAATGGTTCCTTGGAAAGCACTCTAGCTTGCAAAGAAGAGGAAGTAATTTCTGTAGAAATTGAAGCCTTCTTTGTTACGGTAAACTCCTTGATTCGAGCTACGAATTTGGCACAAAAAGGCATATTATCAGGATTACCTACATCCAACAAAATAAAAAATAAAAATAAGAAACAATATAAAGTAAGATCACCTTTTTCTTCCTTTTGATAACTTTTTGAGCCCCTATAAGCAATTCTTCCTTTTTTTGTTATGAGAGCCGAGGAAATGTTAGACCGAATTCTGTTCGGTACAACCATTATTTTCTATAATTATGTAGGTGTTCAAGACCCTATTTCTACCTAAAGGTAGGAGTGCTAGCAGGTTTTCAAGTTTCAAAACTACATGGAGCTTCGTTCCACTTAGTCTCGAAAGTAAAACCTCGTGAATAAGGACCTTCGGGGATAAATAGAAGAATTCAACTTCACCCAAAACCACTTCGATTTGAAGTTCTTCACGCTTTGAACCTTTTTTGTCCATAAGATTTCAGCGATTTTGTTTAATTGACCATCAGATCATATCGTCAAATCCCTTCTTGTTAGGATGCCAGCAGGCATGAAATAGTGGTCCAATCATCTTAACGTCAAGGTCCGAACACACCTTGGAGAACGAAAGCAGCTCCAAGCATGCATTTAGAGAAATTTGATAGGGGAATAAATGAAATTCATTCAAAGTAGCTACAACCCCCCCCCCCCGATGTAAAGGAAAACACATATCCTATTGAAGGTAGAGCATGAACATTCCCAAAGTGTCTTGAGGAGGATCAAATGCTCTTTGAGTTTCGGTGGGTAGACTAACAGTCATTTATTCCAACCATGGATAAACAACTACAATCTTCAGCAAATCGTTCATAATCAAGATGGAAAACTAGGAATAAACATTTATGCTTAACCTTTTCAGGTGCTTCCTCAGCGGGATTTTGAAAAGCTTTGGAGGAAGTTGCTTTATGAGATTCAGAAGGCTTAGGTGCCATGGTACGGAGTAAAATGGAGAAATTCGAGAGGGAAATAAGTATAAAATTCTTTGGAATGCTTACAAACTAACAAAATTGCAACAAAATATAGAAGAGAAAAAAAAAGCAAAACAATTTACAGAGGTAAAAGAGTAGAAGATGATTCAATAAAAGTATAAGTAGAGATCTTTACTTCAAGGGCTTATATGTATAAATTGAGAGAAACTTAAAGGGCGACATGTTAATAATCATTATCTATCCCTAAGGCATTCTCATGAAATGGTGGATATGTAATAATTACACCTACCGAAACGACATGAGATACAAAGCTCCTAGGGAAGAGAAAAAGGTTATATATGGTAAGAAGTGGGCTTCCAAAAATAAAATTGGACCCATCTTTGAGTATATGGGTTGAAAACAAAGCCCTAAAAAACTTCGCATAAAAAACTCTTAAAAGAGGGAAAAACATCTGATATCACACTAAATAAGAAATTAGGAGAAGTTGTACATGTTGACCAATGAGAGCCATTATGCGAAAAGCATAACCGTTAAGACATGTGGCTTAATCATATGGTCTGATTCCAAATATACGTCCTAACCCTTAGAAGCACCGTAACTTACAATAAAGGGAAACATACACAAAGGCGTATGGATATGTGGCCAATCAGGCATTGGCACGTGGAGATCTACAAATTAGTAGGTATCTTTCACTCATATCTATCTATAAACAGTCTTTTCCAAATGAGCATAAGGTACACACAATCATTCTTACTTCACTGTGCTTTCTAAGTCATTCTTATTTCATTATTTAATAACATCACCAATTTAAGCATAAGAAAAGAACAAATTGATCTTTAGCTTCCTTTTCAGATAAACCAAACTCAGTCTATCAAATTTACATTATAGATTGAGATATATCCAAGGGTTTGTGGAGGAGTTTATATAATGAGAATGGTTTTTTTAGACAGTGAAAACATCAAAAGTGGCACTAAAAACACAACATGGTGAATAGTTAAACTTGCAAATATAATCACCAATAAATTATACACAAAGAAAGTTCACATAAAACTTCACAATTAATTTAGTCTACAACCTTCTAGTTTTTATTTTATATTCTAAAAAATGAAATTATATTCTATGGATTCCATCCAATAAGTCAAAATCAGATAGCTAAGATTAATAACAACAACTTATTATCAACATCAATAATCCTGTCTCGTACATTAATTATTCAACAATTCCATAAATAATGTATAAAAAAAATACAAAGCCAGCCATTTACAAGCAAAATACAACAAAAATAACATAAAACAAATCTTAATTAATAAATTAATTAATCTTATTCTTTCATATTCATAATCTCAATTTAATTTAAAAACGGCTTAAATGTTCTCACCACCATCTTAATCTGATCAAGTATTGAGATATACGAAACATTTCCATCATTTCCTGCCAACACTCTATATTTATCCTTTCGGGTAAAATTTGTGCACTCAAACCCTAACGTAGCCGCCAAGATTCTCTGAACATAATTTGCCACGTCGTGTGGGCTCTTACCGGCCGAGCATGTCGCCTCCACCGGTAACTGGTTCAGAAATGTAACTTCATATACCGGTCTAGGGTTCATGAAGAAGAAAATCGGGTCCAACCCTTTCCACCCTCTCGCCGTCGTTGCATGAAAGAATCCGACCCGGTAATTCATTGCTACGGGGACTATTCGATCGGTTAATTCCGCGAAAAGCGCGCTGAATCGGAGTAGGAATGGTTCTCTACATGTTGTCCCCTCTGGACATACTACTAAATCACCTTTGGATAACTCCATTTTGATTCTATTGGCATCCACTTCTCGAATTCGGGTTAATCGGACCGTTGGAATTGGGGATATGATTTCCGAAAACCGCGAAATTGAATATGTTACAGCAGGGATTTTTCGTCGGAGAACTGTTGATAGAACTACCGGATCCATTAGGGTTCTATGAGTGCATACGAATAGAACGCCGTCGTTTCTGCCGGATGCGGGTAGCGGTGGTATGCCTTTGACGACTATGCTGCCGCCGAATAGTGGGGCTACATAGGGTTTAGCCCACATTGGTAATATTATTCCAATAGATATTCGGATTATTGCAAGGATGATGCCTATTGGAATCCATAGGATGATTAGGAGTGCAGTGAACGCGGTTGGCCGCTTGACAAGGCGGCCATCGTGGAATATCACCGGGAGTGGGCGGATGAGCTCGTCGTGGTGTTGTTTCTGGCCGGAGATAAATGGTGGGTGCATTTGTTCCTGTAAACACATGATATAGATGTATGAAATTGTTAAGTTCGTTTTAATGTACGCATGAATTAGAGTAACAATTTGTTTTATTAATTAAGCTATTATGAAATAACTGAAAAATAGATAATTTGACATTTTTATGTCTCAAAATAAATTATATATATATATAATTTGGTCCTTAATGTTTTTACAAATTAGTTCAAAATTACACATAAACTTAGCATCAGAAATTGACACATGCAAAAAAAAAAAAAAAAAACTATTAATTTTATGTTATAACATGTCACTATTAAATAAATTTGAGAAAATTTCTACAATGGACCGAGATATATTGGTCTCGTCCACTCAGATGATAACACGTCAATCCAACTATTGATGTGAAATTATCTGAGTAGAGGGATTGGTACGGATCTCGGTCCACAATAAAACTTCTCCAAATTTGATAAGAAATTACCAATTTGTTCTCAAACTGATTTTTTTGTTCGATTATTAGGTTATAATTGTTATTTTCGTTGTTAATTGTTTTCTAATAGTTGATTTATAATTAGTATTTGGTAAAATTACAATAAATTGTAGTTAATTAATACATAAAATATTTAATATAAACATATTTTAAATTAATTAACTAAAAGTTAAAAACACAACACAAAAACTAATAAAAATACAACACAAAAATTAATAAAAAATAATTTAAATAATTAAATAAAAGCTAAAAATAATAACTTATTAAGCGAATTAAAATTATATTTTCATATATTATTATAAGACCGGAATAATGTTAAATAAAAAATTCTTTATGGATATATGAAAGATAATTTTGTTAAAATCAAATTTTGACCGATATAGTATAAATTTAGCTTTAGTATATAAAATTGTTCAAATTTAATCTAACGTTTCCTAGCAAGATCAATTTTAATCATATGTTATGAAAATTTTGAAAAAATCGATTTTACTGTTTTTTAATTATCAAATCGGATCTTCCAAATATCAATTATGTAATGTATCACTAACATAGGATTAAAATTGATCTTGCTTAAAAATATTAGACTTAAATCCACATCATTTCACCGTTGTGACTAAATCTGCACTTCTTAAAAAAAAACGTTTTCTTAAAAAAAACGGTTGCCAAAAATAAGTATACTCACCTTGCATAGCGATAAAAACGAGGAACCGGACAGAGATCTACCAAGTCCTAAAGAAGGTTTTTCATGCATAAACACCTTAGCAAAATTAGGCTCTTTCACAAAACCTGTAGCATATCCAAACCGATTGACCAAAAGTTCACATCCAACAACATCATCAGCTCTCAAATGCTCTTTCACAAACCTTTCAGCCATAATCCTCGGCATTTTAGTAACCACAACTCTTTTTTCATACGAACTAAACACTTTCCAAGCCTCAATATTCATATCATCCATAAGAAATTTAGGCAACACTGCCCGTGCCACTGCCTGAATCTCCGATTCAGGCACTCCGACCGTAGCAACAAAGATCATTAGCTTTAGTCCGGTGTCGCGCATTCCTAAAATGTCAAACACGCGAATTAAAGGCCATAAGAGCAATAAGAAAGCGAAACGAAGGAGACCGGATGCTTCGAATGCTATTAACATGAAGTAGGAAAAAAGATCGGGGTCTTTTAGAAGTGTTCCTTCAAGCTCAGACACAATAGACTCCATTTGGGTAATTAAAACTTTGTTAATTTGGGTGTTTTTAAGAATGTGAAAAATGAAGGTGGTTTTATGGAATAAAAAGTTAAAAGAGGCAGTTTATCTGTTTATAACTACCTGTTTATATATTTGTTTTATTTTTAAGTTGAAATGAGTGGATATATCTGCAAAGAAAATAGGATAATACGCCACGTTATTATATACAAATTAAAGATTGGTAACTTAACTTCAACATAGTGTATAAATTATAAATTACTAATACGTGTGTGACCTAAATTATACAAATCTCTGCTGTCTTATGACATCCTTAAATTAGGTTAGTAACCTAATTATATTTGGAAACCGTACTATGTCCTAAACATAAGTACATCTGTTTATTCAACCATTTATCCATGTCCATGTTGTTTAATTCATATATGATTATGACATTAGAATTGATTTGACCTCTGAATGACCATAATTTGGTCCTTTACCGTTAGATTTAGGTTTATAATGAGCCTATATCTAACGGTAAAGGACCAAATTCATTTGGTCATTCGGGAGCCAGGTGAACGCTACTAATAACCATGATCCATCAAAAACCAATTAAAAGATTAAATTGATAGTTAATGTTTTTAACTTTTATTATTATCTCTGATAGGATCTTTAAAATCTGTCTACACGTATTGAAAATCGTTACTAATATAGTTTAGTAAGTTCTTTTTTTTTTTTACTACATGGATGTCAAAAGAGAGAATGAATGGTTTGATCATGTTATCTGTTGAGAAGAAAATATTGTCTATTAGAATTTTTTGCAATATAAAAGCGAGAAAAATAATAATTTTCTAGCTTTAACTTATTTTTATTTTATTTTGTTTGTTGCATCAAGCATACTAATATATGATTACAAAGGCCCTGTTTGGAAATTAGCTGTTAGCTGATTACATTAGCTGTTAGCTGATTTGACTAGCTGTTTGTGTAGACCTGTTTGGTAAAAATTAGCTGATTGATAATAGCGGTTTGTGCAAAAAGACGAATAAGGGTATTAATTTTGGCGCAGGAGAAGATGAAGTCTATCTATCAGGGTTAAAGAAGTCCATTAATTTTAATATTCCAAAACGCTAATTGAAAAAGCTCATTTTAAGAGCTTTTTCTAAATTAGCGTTTTCATCCCAAAACTCTCTCCCAAACCTCTCTCCACCAAACACTCCAATCAGCGGTTTCAGTGGTCAAACCTCTAAAATTGGTCAAAACCGCTCTTTTTATCCCAAAACGCTCTTTACCAAACAGGGCCAAATTCTAGTGTACATTATACACAATTAACTATTTGATATTGTTTCACCCGCAATTGCTAATTGACGGGGGGGGGGGGGGGGGAGGAGGGGTAAATATTGGTAAGGGCTCTTTGAAGATAGGTAAGAGCCCAAAATAAGAGATCAAGTAGCGGACTTCCAGAACATATGGGCCAAGGCAGAAAAGATTCAAAGTTCAAGAAGGAGAGTGGTAAAAAAACCTATGAGCAGTTATGTGGAGGGGCCAATGTCTGCAGAATAGGGAACGTGGCAGTCAAGGTAAGGAGTGCTGGTAGTGAGCGGTTAGAGGTCTTATTAGAAGACAAGTGGATCTAGTACGGAACAGTTACAGAACTTGATGCACGTAAAGGAACTTACTGAGAACGTGGGCAGTCTGTACGCATGTAGTGGGGAACGGTTGTTATTGGCTCAAGTGTAGAAGTATTAAAGGGAAGAAATCGAAAAGGAGGGGATCCAGCTCAACCAAATCAACAAAATCAAATCAAAATCAAACCCAATCCAAGTAGAATTCAAACAATTCTCTAATTATGGATTTTAGCTAAATCGACAGCCTTAGTTTATTCAATTTGATCAACTTTCATCTTGTAAGTTCTAGCTATAGTCTCCCAACGATTTCAACACTCAATCTTATTCAATTTAATGCAAGCAATTCTACTTTTATTCTTTTTCTTCAGCATTATTTCAGTGTAGTCATAATCAGTTTTCTAGATTCCTCTACGAACTCTAGGCTATTTTATGTCCTTTACGTTTTTTACACTTTCGTTTTGATTAGAAGTTAGATTCAACTTACATTTTGTAGTTTTTGAACAAAACTACTGGCACGCTCGCATACCAACCACCAAAGGCGTTAAACAGATATATATTACTTTTAAAATTGTAACGACTCGATTCTGAGTGGGTGGCATCGGGGGCTTGAGCGAGCAGCGATCCTAAGGGATAGTGATGGGGCAGGAATGAACTAAAACTCAGATCTGAAATGGAGAGAGGGTGACTGGAGCTTATTAATAGTAAGGTAGGAATCCAATACATACAGACGTATTTTAAAACCCTGAGACCCAAAATGTTGAATTTGGGCCAAAGTGGATAGTATCTACATGATATTGGTACGGTCTGTGATACGGATTCGTGACGATAAAGATGGTGTTAATCTTAAACCAATAAAGAATGATTTCTTCACTAGCTAAACTAATAGGATTTAATAACAAAAGGTTAGAAACCTCGCTTCCAAAGAGGATTTTGTGTTTGATTAATAAAAAGTTCATCTTCACGAAAAAGAGTGGTTTAAATATCTCTCTAAACTAGGTAAGAAAATACTCAAAAGCCCTTAATATGGTTAAAAGTTTGAATTACATAATAGGTGCAAAATGGGAGGAGCTAAACTAATGACAAATCAGTAAATAAGTCTAAATTGTAAAACTTCAAATATTAGGTGGCAAAACAATGATTAAATTATGACAGACTTGTGTAGGAATTCATAGTACTTGGTGGCTAAAGTAGTCAACGTAGTGTGTGGCCTGTTTCAGACCATTCCCCACACGAGTCTTGGACCGTGACTCGTTGTATGAAAATCTTCGAAGAGTTGTCATCCTTATGTTCACATGTCATGTAAATTAGCCCCAAAGTTCTAAAGATACATCTGGCATCCCCTACGATATGTAGGGCTGTAAATGAGCATAGCCGCTCATGAGCGGCTCGGTGATCGGCTCGATAAAAGCTCGGCTCGACTCGGCTCGATTTGTAAACGAGCCGCTCGTGAACACGATTTACTGGCTCGGTTCGTAAACGAGCCGAGCTTGAACAGGCCAAAACTCGGCTCGAAAGCTCGCGAGCAGGCTCGATTAGAACATTTATGAACAAATTTTAGTTTTGTAGAAAACTATATAGTTTTGTATTAGTTCACAAATATCTAAACTTAATATTATTTTATTTGCTATTAGATGGGTTTGTTCACAAACATAATAAATGAGTAATAGACGAACTATTTGTAAGCATCTTATTTATTTATTTACGAACTTTGCTTGTTAGCTTGTTTATGTACACAATTAAAGAGTTATTTGCGAGCAAACTTCACAAATATAATTAACGATTTACTCACAAACAATTCATGGTTAGATAATTTTCTTAATGAACAAAGTCCAAAGAGGATTTTGGGCTCGAAACAAGCTCGAAGCTCGGCTCAAGCTCGTTGAGCAAGCCAAAGCTCGACTCGGGCTCGGCTCGTTAATTTTATAGCAAAATCGGCTCGGGCTCGAGCTTGTTAATTTTATAGCGAGCAGAGCTTGAACAGGCCAAAGCTCGGCTCGGCTCGGCTCGTTTACAGCCCTAACGATATGTGCTGGGTCCACACGTCGTGTGGCTCTTCTCCTCAAGGATCCTTCCTCCAACTAACCTTCTCACCCAGCGTGTGACTAAAGTAACACGATGTGTCTTGGTTTGATTTGCACAAAAAGATACCCTCGTCAGTCTATTACAGAAATATTTATTAAATTTAAATTGATAAAAAAAAAAATTACTATAAGAGTTTGGGGTCACTAAAATGTTGCAATCGAATCTGTCTGTTGCTATTCCTATAGGTTCCATAACATTAGATTTATTTATTACGTTTTTAATATGTAATGAGAATCACTACAATAATAAATAAACACAGACACTTGCCTAGATTTATAAAATATCATTCAACGTAATATATATTTAATAATCCGGTTGAAAATGTAATTGAATTAAATTAAACTTTGTGAGGTTCAAATTGGTAAGAAAATGTATTTTGGATTGTCAGATTAAGGTTGTTCATCAACTTCTTTGCTTAATTACATGTTCCTATAAAACAAATTTAAAACATGATTTTTCTTCTATAAATTAATTTGGTAAGGTTGGTTTGAAATAATTAAGTAGTTTGGAAATTTCTGAACACTTCAAAGCCAAATATACATTTACATGCTTATAGATCAGATTCATGAATTGCTTTTATAATTATCTCTGAAAATATAAAATTAATACTTTAACATGTATAATTGATGGTTTGCTTTTGTCTAGTGGGCCTCCTATTAGGGATGCAAAGGGTAATGTACTCGTGGAAAATGTCAATTCCAAACTCTTATCCGTTTATTTTTTTTATTACTTCCATTTGTTCTATTATCCTACCAGTTATACTTCATAATTTCATATATGTCTCATTTAAATCGTGAGCATCCTTACCTGTTCCGAATCAATACATAAAACAAAAATTATTACAAATTTTGAAGATAAATTTAATAAACCACCATAAATAATTCATCTACAAATTTAGCAAATATTTCAAATTCAAAAATTGTAAATCAACATTAATCAATGAAACAAATTAGATTAGTGATTAAAGTTAACGGATGAAAGTCAAATATATGGCGGGTATTCAAGGGGTATCCTTATACCTATCACAGATAAAAAATTTAAACTCATACTCGTCTCATACCTTTTAATACAGTACAAGTAATCCTTTTAGAATCGAATAGTACGGGATAGTCACTTATTGTCATTCTACTCTTGATCATTGTCATCAAATATTATATCTGATGTTTGCCTTTACTATCAACAAATAGGACACAACACAAATGAGTCACCCTAAAGTTTATTTTTATTTTTATTATCTCTCAAGGCAAGTAAGTTTTATTTCTTTGATTATTTATCTCTCTAGTTTTTTTATAGGTTTTCTAATGTAGTTTTTTTTTTATGAATTTCTAATTTAGGATTTAATTTAGAAATTTCTAATTTATTGTTTAATTAGGAATTTTGTAATTTGGAGTTTAATGTACAAATTTTTAATTAGTAGGTTTTAATTGATAATGTGATATTTAGGGGGTTTTAAAAATTTAACTAAATAAAATTATATTATAACCAAATATGATTTAATTAAAGTATAAACTAAACTAAGAATTTCATTCTAACCAAATGTGATAACATTAAATAGAATCTTATGAGTTGAGGTATTTTTAGATTTTATCAATCAATTTCTAGTGAATAGTGAACATGCTGAACAAAATAATTTCATAATAACTTTTATATATAAACATATTTTCAGTAGAAATCAAATTCTTGAATTGTTATATGAAACAAAATTCTACATACAGTGGAGCCTCCCGGGTTTGAGTTCTAGCCACGTCACTGCATATGTATAAACAATTAAAATCAAGTAACCACCATCTAATACTTTTATTAAATATTGAATACATGTAACATCTATAATATTTTTCCAAAAGCATAATGATAATATGCAGGGGAGTAGATGAAGGTGTGCAAGGAGTCCTACCGCACAGGGCCTCAAAATTATAAGGGCCCAAAATTTAAAACGTGGTTAATCAAATATAAATATTAGCTAAAATTGAAAAAATAATAATATAATGTAATAAGATCTATTTACACATTATTCCACTTTATTGAAATGCATATGTAATTTAAATATTCAACCATCCAAAATTCACAACCTTACCGTTCATTCATTTCTTTTTATACTTTTTTAATACAAAATTATATTAAATATAAAGGGTTTGATAAAAATTTAGCACAGGGGCCCCAAAAAGTTTAAAACGGCCCTGATAATATGTGAAATAATACAGTAAAACCTTTATATAGGACCGGACGATTTGTATAACAATTGGGAGGTTATTACTAAATAGAGTTTGGTATAATAAAATTTCTTAACACATAAAATTTTAAATTTTTATCATAGGCACGCATGGTTTATATATAATGTATAACAATAGACATTGATAAAAACAAATTAAATATTTAGAATTTCAATTTAGAATTTAGGTTTTCAATATAAAGATAAATGGAAGAGTTTTATGAGAAAAAGGTAAACATCAATGAGAATACTAAATATTTATAATTTCAAGTTGTAGTTTGTGTTTCCAACTCATAGATAATTTCAATAGTTTTTTATATATTTTATAATTTAGTTTGAATTCTTAATATATATATATATATATATATATATATATATATATATATATATATATATATATATATTACTATATAGAGGCATAGTTTCTAAAGGTGGGACTTGAAAAGTGTATAACAATTAACGTTTGGGAGGTTATTCCTATTTATAACTGGTCCAAGTTGGGACCGAGTTTTTTTATAACAAAATAGAGGTTATTTCTATATAGAGTATTCCTATATAGAGGTTTTACTGTATGTTGTCTGCAGAGGTCTTTTTGTTATTTGAGATAAGACAAAAAAGATGATTAGCGCGAGGTTGTTGATTGTTGACCTCACTCTAATATCTAAGTTATCCGAGTTCTAGACAAAGTACTAAATAATTGAAGATA
Source organism: Euphorbia lathyris (assembly GCF_963576675.1). Taxonomy (NCBI): domain Eukaryota; kingdom Viridiplantae; phylum Streptophyta; class Magnoliopsida; order Malpighiales; family Euphorbiaceae; genus Euphorbia; species Euphorbia lathyris. The sequence goes on from NC_088913.1 coordinate 72,377,328, forward strand.
AATTGCAATAGATGTGTATATACACAGACTATGAAGTCACGTTATATTTATAGAAAGTGTCTTCTATGGTTACTTTGTTTTTTGACAAAGTAACCCTTACTTTGTGTTTTTCACCATTGGATGGTGGGATTTAAAATTTATCTAATGGTGAAAACATACAAAGTAAGGCTTATTTGTTAAAAACAAAGTATAGCCTAATCCTTATAGAAAACTCAATGATAAATCTTTCACTCAATATTCTCCTTACCTATGTGATGGTTCTATTTTAGGTAGTTTGCATTATACTTGATTTCTAATCCTAGACTAGATTGAAGGGTTCTAATCCAGAGTTCTGATCCGAGGAGGAATCAGATAGCATCACATGGATCCACGTGTATGAGAAAATGTTTTATTCTTATTTATCTCGATCGGATTGCTTCCTTTGATTTAGGTGTCTTTGCTAGCTTAAAACGAGGATATATGTACACTAATATCATTTGCACGGTATCACATAATAAATGAGGGAATAGCAGTCGTCCATGCACTCCATTCAAACTCTTATGTTAAGCTTCAATATCAATAGCCCATTGCTATATAATCTAAGTAGAAGTTGGAAGGTCTCGCTTAGATTGGAGAGAAAATTAAACAATTATTAATACAAAAAATGAAAGCACATAATGTACTGGCGAAATTTAAGAGATTTTAATTGACAATCAATGATATTTGCTAAAAATGTGCGCAGACATTTAGTACATATAGGGTACAAATTTGGTCTTAAATTTATGGAGGAGAGTATATTTAGGTTTTGTGTACAAAACAATGCAATTTTAATCTTAACGTTTACTAGGCGATGTAATTTTAAGTCTCATTAATAGAATATAAGTGTTTTTCATTAGTAAAATGTGTTAATTTAAGCCTCGGTGAGTGGCCAAAAAGCTGGAGGTTAAAGAGTGTTCGGAATATGGAATTGCATATGAAGAAGAAAAAAACGTCAGACGTAAAAATATTAATTTTACATGGAAACTAAATTTGTTCTTCCCACACTATTATAAATTTATAAAAGTAATTTCCTCTTGGAATTTTTTATACAGTTTGAAGCCTGAATCTATTGGGTGTAGAATTGGACAGGCCCGCTGGGTATTTCGAGTGCTTACTTTGTTTATGAAATTGATTTATAAGTTTTAGGCTACATTTGATGTGCAATTTAAGGCCATATCTTAAAAAAATTGTCACATTAAGTCCATGAATTACTTGAAAAATCAATTTCAAACATAAAATTGGGTCAATAAATTATTATTAAGTATTATTCATTTTATATATTTGTATTTTTAACTATTCGTAAACAATTTTTACATATAAGATATGACTATAAAGAAACCGTAAAAACTATTTTTTCGAATCGTATAACATATAATGAGTAATGTTCTTTAAAATGATATGTAATCCGAAAACACGATACGAAATCAAACATTAACTTGTTAACACAATTGTGACATGAAAGTTTTTAGGCTGGATTTGGATTTACTCTTTTTAACACAAAATTGAAAATGGCATGACACAAACACAAAATTGCCAAGTCTAGTCGGGTTGGCCTGGGCTTAGTGGACTTTTGTCTTAAAATGCTCAATTCAAATCCAACTCATGTCGTTGTTAAGTTAGACTGGTTTAGACGAACTAGGCTTAGCTTGAAAATTAGATCCAAAACCCAATCCAAATAAATCTACATAGAAAGGAATATATTTTAATAATAATAATTTATTTTTTCCTTAAAAATAAATATATAAATTTCACAATTAATTTTAATAAAATGAGTCAAGCCGGGTCAGCCCATCTATTTTAAATAAATTCCAAATTTTCTATAAAAACATATGGGTTTGGCAGACTTATAACAATTCTCATTGTCCAAACCCGACCCATTAAACACGGGCTAAGCGAATACTCGGGCTGATTATATTTGAAGTTTGAAGGTTTCCTTGGCATAGAGGTAAGCAAAACGAGGTTGATATAAAGTTAGGAGACAAGCAATTAAATTAGGGTTATTTCTTGGGTAAATTTCAAAAAAAAAAACCTTGTGGTTTGATGTTGTTCTAAAAAAACTCTTGTGGTTTATTATTACAAAAAAAAGACTGTGGTTTACGTCGTTACCCGAAAAACGGAAAATGGCTTAACAGTGTTAAAGTTGCTGACGTGGCAAGGGGTAAAGTTGAAAAAATATTTTTTTTTCCTCTCTCTTCTTCTCCCATATTAGATCCCCCTCACTTCTCCTATGGCGATCTCCTTCCCTCCTTCTTCACTTACGCAGACATCTCTTTCCCCCCTCACTTCTCCTATGGCGATCAACTCCCTCTCCTCGGCTCCATGAATTCCGGTCTCCCTTTTAGCCGAATTCACTCTCATCCACACTCTTAACTTGGGTCTGTGGCTTTTGTTCAATTTCGAGCCTTTAGGAGGCTCCATGAATTCCGGCCTCCCTCTCCTTTCCGATTTCGGTTTCTATTGGGGCTTTTTGCGAGTTCCAGGAACTCCTCTAAGCATATGAAATATTTCTGGGTTTTCAAATTCCAGATTTTCGAAATCGATTAATCTTCCAATTAATCTTCCGAACTCGACGGCGGTAACAACTTTTCTCAGTATCAGACCTAAATACCCAATCTTCCAATTAATCTCCATCGATTTCACTTCTTTCAAGCTCAACCTCCCTGTCCTCGACACCGAGCTACTCTTCACCATACCGCGAATGCTGGATGCGGAAGTGAACATTGAAGGGGCGGCGAGGGTGTTGTAATTTGATGTAATTGATCCTTTGTTTCTAGATGTAATTGATCAAGAAAATGAGTTGTGGAATGTTTAACTCTGTTGATGTAATTGATCCTTGCATCTCACCTCTTTGCATCTTGATGTTTTTGTTGCTTGATTTAATGTTTGAATCCAGTAGTATTTTGATCAATTAAGCACGTAATTATCTATTTTAGGGGAAAAGGTATTTTATGCCCTCTAATCTGGAAATTTCCAGATTCCAGATTTCCGATTTCGAGGAAATCTGGAAATTTTCGGAAATCTAGAAAATTTCCAGATTTCTGGAAATTTTCGAAACTAAAAAAAAAAAAAGAAAGAAGAAGAAGAGGGATGAAGAAGAAGAATGGAGGAGGGAAGAAGAAGAGAAGAAGAAGAATAAGGAAAAAAATAAAAAAAATAAAAAAAAAATCGATTTTCCCGTTTTACCTCTGTGCCACATTAGCACTTTAACGGTGTTAAGCCAATTTCCGTTTTTCGGATAACGGCGCAAATCACAGTCCTTTTTTTTTAATAACAAATCACAAGTGTTTTTTTAAAACAGCATCAAACCACGTGTTTTTTTTTGGAATTTACCCTTATTTCTTTCTTTAACAAGTTTGTTGGCAATTGCAGAAGATACTTATTAATCCAACCAAAACTCATCAACATGATGCTTACTCATAATACTCTCTCTATATAATATAATATAATATATATTCCAATTTTCAATGTTGTATAAATAAATAAATATATTATAAGATATCCCATACTCATACTCTTACATTACATGTACTTCTCTTTCCATTATTATTTTTATAGTACTCTTCCGTATATATCTCTTTGCATTACCTACAGATAAAATCAAATCAATTTATCACTGAAATCATAGAATATAAGATAATATAATCTATTGGGGAAATTAATATTTATTAGTATTGAAAAAAAATCATCAGATGCATTATCTTTTAAAAAATATTATAAGTCCTATAATATGTTGATTAGATATATTGAATTATATACTCATACATTGTATTTTAAAAAATATTAATATTTAAGTCCTATAATATGTTGATTAGATATATTGAATTATATACTCATACATTGTATATATACATACTTATCAAAACAATTAAATATAATAGGGATAAGGTACCAAAATAGATTTAAGGTTTTTGAAAAAGTACCAATTTAGGCTCAACATTCAAAATAACACTAAAAAATGCTTAACGTTTACAACATAATATCAATTTAGACTTAACGTTTACAATATAGCATCAATTTAGGCCTCACGTACAAAATAACACCAATATAGGCTTAACGTTTACAAAATAATACGAATTTAAACTTAACGTTTTACAAAATATATACAATTTAAGCTAAACGTCATAATTAAATTAATCATATTATATTCTTTCCCTATTAACTTTATATGTTATATTTTTATTTTTTAAAAAATTTGCGCACAATGCGCTTACATTAAAGAAGAAAAAAAAAATCCCCACCAGACCCGGATGTGATTTGAACCCATGACCTCTCAAGGCATAGGTAAGCTCTCAACCACTAGGATAAGAGCTTCACCACTATGTTATCTTTTTATTTAGTTCTATATTCTTATTTATTATAATACAATTAATTAGTATTTTTGCCCATTAAAATCTTATATTTGTTTTTCATATATTGTGGATATTCAATTACTTTTAGTTTGCATATATTACATGAGTCATGGAATTTAGGAGTCATGGAATGATTGATCAAAAACAAATATTTTTTTTTTGTAGGCAAGAAAACTAATTAATTGTATTATAATAAATAAGAAAATATAACTAAATAAAAAGATAACATATAAAGTTAATAGGAAAAGAATATAATATGCTTAATTTAATTGTGACGTTTAGCTTAAATTGGATATATTTTGTAAACGTTAAGCTTAAATTCGTATTATTTTGTAAACGTTAAGTCTATATTGGTGTTATTTTGTACGTGAGGCCTAAATTGATGTTATATTGTAAACGTTAAGCCTAACTTGATGCTATATTGTAAACGTTAAGCCTAAATTGATATTATGTTGTAAACGTTAAGCCTATATTGTGACGTTGAGCCTAAATTGGTACTTCCCTAAAAACCTTAGGCCTATTTTGGTACCTTATCCCAATATAATATAAAACTTGATGAAAAATGATGCGGAGCATCTCCTTTGAGAATCGGGTCCGGACGAGGAAAGTCAGAGGAAGAACCAAGCACGGTTAGTTAAGTGATTAAAGGGGACAGAATCAAATCTACGCTCCGCTTGGCTTAATCCCACAATCCGCGTGGAGCCTGAGTGATCCGGAGAAAATGGCACTTGAAAGGTCAGCAGTCAATCCACGCTCCGCTTGGATTTTCCACGCTCTGCGTGAGTAAGTCACGCTCCGAATGGATTTTTCCACGCACCGAGTGGATTCACTTAAAAAGTCTTGCTCCTTACTCTAGTTTCCTCCTTATTTATAACCGATTTCACTCCATATTTACACTCATGCCACCCCTTTACCCTTATTCCATTTTGCCCTTAACATTACCATTTAATTAATTATGCAAGTTAGACTTTTATATAATTTGTTCTTTAGGGTTTTGAGATGATATAAATACATCTCTTTCTTTGTAATTGAATTTAACTTTTTATCAATCAAAATTATTATCTTCTTCATTGAAACTTGTTAAGATTTTCACCTTCAACAATAGAGGATCTTTGATTTCCTACGGATTTAGTCCGTAAAATCTGGGATTCACTCCTTCAAGTTTAGCTTGAGAAGAATATTTTTGTTAGTTTACGATTAAAACTAACTCGTCCCGAAATAATCTACATCAAAAAAAATACACAATGTATTTTGTCTATGAATTTTATTATAATTAAAAATATTATTATTTGATATGGGAATGGAAAAAGAAAATGAAAGACAATACAAATGAAATATACCATATGTTTTTAAGTAAATAATTTATTTTCATAACTAATTGTCTCATTAATTAAATATTATAGCCTATGATCTTTTATTTTTTGGTCCATTAAGCATTTGATCTTTTATTTGAACACATTAAGCCATTGGTTATTTATTTTTGGTCTTATTAAGCCCTTGATGACCAAAAAATGTAAAATTGACCATAAAATTTGGTTAACGGACTGTTATTCATTGCATCTGGAATTAAAATTTACATTTTTTCACTATTTGAAAGTAGTTTTGGATGTGTAAAGTAGCAATAGGAAAATAGTAAAAAACCTTAATTCAAACTGTAAAAAATATTTTTTTTAATAATTGCAAATACATATGAAGTTAATAACGTCATTTTAATAGAATTACATATTCACAACTTACTAATTTAGTCATCAATGACTTAATGAGACCAAAAATAAATGATCAGGGAATTAATGTATCCAAATAAAATATCAATGGCTGGTAAATTTTTAGTAGGAATTTAAAATTAGTTATTTTCCTATTTAATCATTTTAAATATTACAATTAAAATAATAATTTAATTTCCTATTTAGCTATTCTGGTATAATTTTATTTTCTTCCAAAATTCGAGATCTGTTGTCATGGTGAAGAATTTTTATGAAGATGGAGAGTTTTGAGATCTATTAGATCTATCTCTCTCTCAGATCTATCTCTCTCTTTCAGATCTATCTTCTCTCATTCAGATCTGTCTTCTCTCTCTCAGATCTGTTGTCATGGTGAAGAATTTTTATGAAGATGGAGAGTTTTGAGATCTATCTTCTCTCTCTCAGATCTATCTCTCTTTTTTAGATCTTTCTCTCTCTTCTAGATTTATCTTCTGTCTTTCAGATCTGTCTTCTCTCTCTCAGATCTGTTGTCATGGTGAAGAATTTTTATGAAGATGGAGAGTTTTGAGATCTATCTCTCTCTTTTAGATCTCGGGTCTATCTCTCTCTTTTGTGATCATGGCTCCTCCTCCGGATGATTTCCTTAGTATCGAAGTTCTCTTTAATCCTAAGCTTCGTTTTGCTTCGGATCTGCCTCATCAGTCCCTTACTGGTGACAAACCCGTGCCGTCTTTCTCCTCTGTTGTTAAACGAGGCATTCTTGAGGTTCATCAGTCCTCTGCTACGGTTACTGACATTGGAGGCCTGAAATCAATTCGGATTTCGCAATCTGCCTATGAGAGGAGATTAGCTCTCTGCTCACATGCTCTTATCGAAAGACTTGTTCTATCTAAAGGGGATTCCCCTTGGAAAGTGGCGGACCTCAAGGCGAGTTTAATCAAAATTTGGGGAATCACTGCTCAGTGGAGGCTAATTGCGATTGGTAAAGGATATTTTCAAGTAATCTTGCCTTCCAAAGAAGCAGATGATATGGTTGTCAACAAGGGGATTGTGAATACCCGTCCGGGCACTTTTCGTCTTCAACCTTGGGTGCCAGATTTTGATCCTTATGTCGAACGATCCACTAATGCACAGGTTTGGGTTCGCCTCTACTCTCTTCCATGGGAATATTGGGATAGATAAATTATTTCGGACATTGCAACAGGGATTGGGGGATTGATTCGGTTTGACAAAGCCACCCTTGAGGGTGATTTTAGGCATTTTGCTAGACTGCTGTTGGATGTGGATTTGGCAGGAGAACTACTGACGAAGCTTGGAGTTGAGAGAGCAGGGAAAAACATCTGGATTGAAGTGGTTTATGAAAGGCTTCCTCAGTTCTGTAAAGTTTGCTCTTCTATTGGTCATTCGGCATATGACTGCAGGAAAAATAAAAAACCACCGGAGAGTCGATCTTTTCAAAAACCGCCGACTAAGAAACCTTCTCCTCCTGATGAGAATCGTGCAATTGTCCCGGTGGAAATTGCCACGGCCAGAATTGTTTCTGACCTTGCTGAGAAAATTGATGTTGAGAAGGTCAGCCCTGACAAAGAGCTTGTGTTCGCTGGGAGCCCCTTGGGACAATTAGAGCCGGTTGATGAAGTGGAGAGGCCTGACTCTCCTGGCAACAATAATATTTCTCCCACTCTTTTCTGGGCACACCAGGCAGAGCAAGAAGATGAAATGTGGCACACTGTGACGTCAATTAAAGCACGCAAAGGCGGAAAACATGAGGCAGAGAAATCCCGGGTGAAACGGGCCATCAAACCCCCTATTCGTTTTGAATGACAGTTCTATTCTGAAAGTGTAGGGGGCTCCTCAACCCTAACACTCAGAGGTACCTTTCTGATTTATGTAGGCAACATAAACCTGATCTTCTTTGTTTAGCAGAACCAATGGTTGATTTTGAGGCAATTCGTCCTTCATTTTGGGCCAACATTGGCATGAGACTGATCTCTATTAATCTGCGTGACAAACCAACTCTTTGGATTCTTCAAAGGATTGCTATGACTGATGCAATCTCTGTAATTCTTCAGCATGAACAGTTTGTGTTTTGCAACAGGATGTGCAGGGCATTAAACATTATTATGGAATTGTGTATGGCAGTATTTGGGCAAACAGACGTGTTGACCTCTTTTTGACTCTAAATGCTCTCAAATTGAATTTACAAGGTAGATGGTTGTTAATTGGGGACTTCAATGCAATCCTTGGGGCTTATGAGAAAACAGGACGGCCTCCAGCTACGAGACCTTGTCGTGACTTCAGGAATTTTGTGGATGATGGGGATTGGCTGGATATTCCCTCTACTGGTTGTTTCTTCACTTGGTGTAATGGGAGAACTGGTGAGGCATGTGTCAATTCTCGGCTTGACAGGGCTTTAGTTTCGGCTAATTTTACGAAAACTTGGAATTTATGTTGTGTGGGGCTGACGCGTCATCACTCGGACCACCACCCCCTTTTGTTCAAATTTTCGACTACTTCTGGTAGGATTTCTCGGTTCAGATTTAAAAAAATGTGGGTTAGTAATCCTGAGCTTTATGGGATAATAAAAAATCATTGGGATGGCCCTGCCCCTGCTCTTCTGTCGGCTCCTTTGTTGTGTCATAAGTTACGTGGTCTGAGGACTATTTTGAGAAATTGGAATATTAATATTTTTGGTAACTTCAATGCTAACATTGATGAGGCGCGCAGCTTCCTTGCAGATATTCAGCAGACTATTCAATCTGATGGATGGTCATTGAATCTTCAGGAACGTGAGTTGGCCGCTCATGAGAAGTTGGACCTTCACTTGCTTCAGCAAGAAACATATTTGAAAGAAAAAAGCCGAGTGCGGTGGCTTGCTGAGGGTGACCGTAATACAAGCTACTTTCAACGTGTCTCTGCGATGCGAAAATCGTATATGGGAATTTCTGCCTTAACAATTGATGGGGTTTCTCACACTGACCCAAATATTATTTCTAATCATATTATCTCTTACTATGATAACCTGTTCGCCAGCACAGGTGGGAATCCGGTGGATTTGTCTCTGGTTTCTGATATGGTTCCTCGGGTTGTGACGGATTTTGAGAACACTTCTCTAACTGTCTGCCCTGATGAGGATTGCATCCATCATACAGTTTTTTCCATGGATCCTTCTAGCTCTCCTGGCCCTGACGGCTTCACCGGTCATTTCTTTCAGTCCTATTGGAGCATTGTGGGTAGTGACGTTTGTAAAATGGTTCAGTGGTTCTTTCAGCATGGGAAAATCTCTGGTGGGCTGAATTTAAGCTTGATGGCACTTATCCCCAAAGTCCCTGGTGCCTCGACAATTGAACAGTATAGGCCGATTGTTATGAGCAATTTCACATTCAAAATCATCTCAAAGATCTTAGCTGATAAGCTTGCCATTATTGCTAGCCGAATTGTTACAGAGAATCAATTTGGATTCATAAAAGGGCGCCAAATCCATCAGTGCATTGCAATCGCTTTTGAAGGTGTCAATCTCTTGAATAAAAAATGTTTTGGTGGTAACATGTGCCTGAAGGTGGACATTAGGAAAGCCTTTGATACGTTAAACTGGCAATTTCTGCTTGAAGTTCTTAAATCGTTTGGTTTTTCCTCTCAATTCATTGATTGGTTTCATGCGATACTCTCTTCGACTCATATCTCGATTCTCACTGCTAATGGATCTGCTGGGTATTTCTCTTGCTCTCGAGGAGTAAGACAAGGAGATCCTCTTTCTCCTCTTCTATTTGGTTTAGCGGAGGATTTCCTTAGCCGTTTTATCAATGCTCACACCCTGCGTGGGTCGCTGTCTCCGATGGGTTATTCTACTTCTTCTGTAATGCCTTTGCACTTGTTTTATGCAGATGATATTTTAGTTTTCTGCAGGGCAAGCATCTCGAACATACATGCTCTCATGGATATTTTTGATTTATATGGCTCTCTATCTGGACAATTAGTAAATTGGCAAAAGTCTGAGATTTTCTTTGAGGATTCGATCTTACTCAGACGTCGGAACAGATTGGCGGGTCTAATTGGAATCAAAATTGGATCTCTCCTATTTAATTACTTGGGCGTTCCTCTTTTTCAAGGGATCCCAATAGCTAAATACCTTACGGTGACTGCTGATAGAATTATTCTCTCTTTCTCGCGCTGGGCGGGGACGTCTCTCTCTATGGCTGGTAGGCTGATACTTGTTAATTCAGTTATCACTAGCTCTCTGATCCACACCTTTATGGTTTACAAATGGCCTGTGAGTTTGATAAATAGACTCAATAGACACATGAGGAATTTCATTTGGACGGGTTCGGTTTTGTCCAAAAAGCTTGTTACTGTTCCCTGGAAGGTTTGCTTAAAGTCCTTAAAGGAAGGAGGGTTGGGTATTAAACACCTCTCGACCCTTAACTTGGCTATGAGTGGTAAATTGGCGTGGGGCTTTCTTTCCTCTAATTCTTTATGCTTTAATTTGTTGAGGATGCGGTTTCTAAACAGGGCTGGTATGCTAAAGTTTCGGTTGCAGCGATCGTCTGTTTGGTGGTCTATCAAGGCCACCTATCTCAAGTTACGGGAGAATTGTTTTTTGTCATTTGGATCATCTTCTAAGTTGTCATTCTGGAATTCGGAATGGATTTTGCCTCCCCTGGCTGAACAGCTTGGGATTTCTATGTCAGACCGTTTGAAGCTCACTGATAGAATCTCAGATTTTTATGAAAATGGCAACTGGCGGGATCTTCCGATGCTGGCTAGTCCGTTGCACCAGCGCATCCGGAATATGCATGGAAATGGCTCTGAATATGATTTATGTTTTTGGAGACCTGCGAGCAATGGCCTCTTCACGGTAAAGTTATTCTATCACTGGCTACGTGCTCCTCCGACTTTGCCTTTGGTTTTTCAGTCAATTTGGAAACCTTTTATTCAGCCGTCGCACTCCATGGTTTGCTGGCGTGCATAGTGGGGCGCTTTACCAACTCATGATGCGCTCCATGCTAGAGGTCTGCCACTAATATCTCGCTGTCCGGTCTGTTTAATGGCTTATGAGACGAGTGACCATTTGCTTGTTCATTGCCCCTTTGCTTCCCAAATCTGGTTCAGCATATCAGCTTTATTTGGTGGAAGACTTGTACTTGATTCTTCTCTACAGACCCTCTTACAACACGCCTTCTCACACAAGTTCAATTCGCAAGTCCTTTCCCTCTGGCAGGTCGCGCTTGTCAACGCTGTTTGGTTGATCTGGTCTGTAAGAAATGCTGCTATTTTTTAGAGCAGGCCACCAAACATTCATGAGGCATTACGCTGTCTTTGGTCTGCAATTCGTAGCTCTGATAGAATCAGCAACGGATCGGTTTGGAATTCTGTTGTGGAGTTATCTATTCTCCACAATCTCGGGTTAAAAGCTCGTCATCATAGGGCCCCTCGAATCATTGAAGTTAGATGGCAGCCCCCTCCGTCTGATTGGATTAAAGCTAGCACTGATGCCTCCGTGATCTCGGGTAGAGCTGGTTGCGGTGTGGTTTTTCGAAATAGTCAGGGGCATCCCCTTGGGTCATTTGCCTTCCCCCTTGATTGTGCTTTGGTACACATGGCGGAATTGCAAGCCGCTATTTTTGCAGTTTCAATTGCGAGGTCACGTGGATGGACTCGTCTCTGGATTGAAAGTGACTCGACTTACGTTATTCGAATTTTCCATGCCCGTGCGCAGATCATTCCCTGGACAATGCGTGTGGATTTGTTAAATTGTTTAGATTCAATAACGCATATTCAGGTGGTTGTCTCTCATGTGTTCCGTGAGGGAAATCAAGTGGCGGACGCTCTTGCTAATTACGGACGTCTGGCCTCAGTTTTACAAATGTGGAATACCCTTTCAGACTTCTGCTCCCTTCTTGCTAGAGATAATGCCTTTGGTAGGGATATGTTTAGATTTTCTTAAAACATTCTTTGTACTGGTTTCATACTTTTTTCATCTCTTCATTTATATATTTGGTTCTTTGCCTTTTCATGATTTGTATTCATAATTAGTGGAATACCTTAATTTAAGTTTGGAATAGCTATTCCATAACTAATATTTTTTTATTCCAAAATTACATCTCTCATATCTATTGATCATTTATTTCACATTTCACGTGAAAACGGTAAAAATACAAAATATAAAAGACAAAAAATGTGAAAAACGGTAAAAATAGAAAAAAAATGAAAATTGGTAAAAACTATAAAAATACCAAAAATGTAAAAAACATGAACATAGAAAAAACACGAAAATGGTAAAAACGTGAAAAACGGTACAAATGTAAAAAATAAAAAAAAAAGTGAAAAATTGATAATAATAATTAAAATTCACATTTCATGTTTTCATTTTTTTTTTTTTTTTTTTTGCATTTTTCTTGTTTTTACTATTTTCACATTTTTTAATTTTTCGTGTTTTAATCATGTCAAGTTTTTACTGTTTTTCACGCTTTTTCTTAAACAATATATATTAAATATTCGAATAATTAATAGTAATAATTAAAATTTTAAAATAAATAAAAATTTACACTCGAAGATAAATTGCCTTTTAAATTACAAAACTAATTATTCAATCTTATTCAATTCTATCAATTAAATATAAGAATAGTTATTTTTAAATAATATTTATTGTGTTCTCTACTATTTTATTCTTGACAATGTCGATTTTCATTCATTTTACTCCATTTATGGAATGAAACCGCATCTAATAGTTTAATATATCAAAAGTTGAAAACATCGAAGACATCATGAAGGGTTTTTTTTTCTTTTATTCTGTAATAAAGAAATGAAAGAAAAAAAAAAGACATAAAAGACCATAAATTTCTTGATAAATAAGGATTTAGGTAGTGTAAATGGGTTAATAAGAGGATGTATCTTTCAAGCAAAAACAATGGGATGGATTAAGTAAGACTGACAGGGTCATGTGACACTCTTTATTTAATAAAATAATTAAAGGACTCAGAAACCCTCCCTTCCTCACATGTCTGCAAATATTATATTTGATGATTTATTTATCCATCTTTCTTTCTTTCTTATGGTATATAAATATCAAACCCAAATAAAAGCTGACATAACCATAAGTTTTTATCACACGTTATATTTTATTTGGTATAAATTAATAAAGGATTATTATGGTATTTCTTTTAATTAACTATGGCTTATTATAGTGTAAATAATTTATTAGTCGTCATAGCACACTGTTTAGTTCTTTATTTTAAAAAACACATTATAAAGTCTCTAACTTTTATCAATATTAACTATTTAGTCTTTTGTCTATCTTTATATGGCTAACCGAACATATCTTAGCTTTTAAGACAGCTATAGCACAATATAAAATGTCCACGTTACTCTGTAATTTTCTATTTGTCTGTTCATGCCAAATATAACAGTTATAAATCTAAAAATAGACAGAAGGACCAAATGGTTAATAATGACAAAGGATAAAAACTTTATAATGTGTTTTCCAAAATATGGGAACTAAACAGTATGTTAGGTAAAAAGTGATGGACTAATATGAGGACTAAACAGTGTGTGTTTTCCATAAATTGTCACAACTAAAAAAATACATAATAGGCTTAAGGGGTGAGATCCAGTGCGACAAAGGGTCTAGGTGTGGCAAAGAGTTTATTTTGTGACATAACAAAACTACGTAGTTTTGATGATAATTGAAAAGGGCAAGGTGACAAATTTGTAAATAAAAGGAAAGAGATGATAGGGAAAATTGTTTTATTTCTATTCTTTAAAATACATTTTTTCGACATTTCTAACCTCGTTTTTCGAAAATTTTTATACTATTAGACTCGTCTAAATTAGACGATCATTTTGAGATCCCTGAAAGTCAAGTAAAAAAAATTCCGGTGAGCGAAATTCGGGTGGACGTTTTCCGGCGAGAAAAAAAATGCCCAGAAAATATAAAATATTATTCTGAGAAAAATTTAATTCTTGGGTCGAAGCGAGATTTCTTACAGTTTAGTCCCAATAAAACTTTTTCCTTAATTTTATCTATTTTACATGCTTCAACAATTTGTTGGGTCAAAACCGTAAGGAATCTCGTTTTGAGCCAAGAATTAAAGTTTCTTAAAATGATGTTTTACATGTTTTGGAATTTTTTGATAATTTTCTGAACACATTTTTTATCATACTTACATTGTTCCGACGGTGTACGAAATTGTTCCAAATCAGTGTACCATTTGTTCCAACATAATACTTATATTGTTCCAACAGAATAAATCAATGTACCAATTTTTCTAATAAAATAGTTATATTATTCCAGTATAATACTTATATTGTTCCAACATAATAAATCAGTTTACCAATTGTTTCAAATCAATTTTATTATCTATCGTATTCAATTTCATTTTTGTTTTTTAGTATTTAATATAGTATCTTCAAATTTATATTAGTTATATTATTTTGAAAATAATTCTAATTCTTATATTATTCCAACAGAATAAATCGGTGTATCAATTATTCCAACATAATAGTTATATTGTTGCAACAGAATACTTATATTGTTCCAACAAAATATTCCAACACATAGTGCTGAAAGGTAGGACCAAAAAGTGACAGAAAATTATCAAAAACTTTTAAAACATGTAAAACATCATTTTAAAAAACTTTAATTTTTGGCTCAAAACGAGATTCCTTACGGTTTTGACTCAATAAATTATTGAAGCATGTAAAATAGATAAAATTAAGGAAAAAGTTTTATTGGGACTAAACTGTAAGAAATCCTACTTCGACTCGAGAATTAAAGTTTTTCCGAATAATGTTTTACATTTTCTGGAATTGTTTGAGAATTTTCTGGGCACTTTCGGGTTTTTCACCGAAAAACGCACACCTAATCGCCGGATTCTGTCGATTTGGGACTAAACCGTAAGGAATCTCACTTTGGGTCAAGAATTAAAGTTTCTCAGAATGATGTTTTACATTTTTTAGAATTTTTTGAAAATTTTCTGAACATTTTTTTCTCACAAAAAAACAGATCGCCGGATTCCATTCACCGGAAATTTTTTTACCCGAGCTTCTGGGATCTTAAAATGATCGTCTAATTAAGACGAGTCCAACGGTATAAAAATTTTTGAAAAATGAGGTTGGAAAAGTTGGGAAAATGTATTTAAAAAAATAAATAAAATAATTTTCTCTTTCCTTTTATTTACAAATTTGCCATATTCCCCTACTTAATTATAAAATTGATCCTTGTCACACCATAAGACTTGTCTCACCATTAAAAAATTGTCACACTAGTTATAACTAATTATAATTTGAAATATAAAGCAATTTAACTAGGTCTACATAAGATAAATAACAACAAAATGTTTACTAGATATTGGATTTCCTTATTCAGTTATCACTTCCCCCTTAAACCGATGGTGGTTGAACCGTTAGTTTGTTTCGGAATTGAAGGAATCAAGTTTTGGAAAGTGGTTTTGTGAGCAAGTCTGCAGTTGCTCCAATGATGGAATATAGAAAACACGTAATTCTTTTTTGGCGACTTTATCACGAATAAAGTGAAAATCGAGTTCCAAATGCTTGGAACGATCACGAAAAAATTGAGTTGGTCATCAAATAGGTTGCTCCTAGATTGTCACACCACAAAACCGAAGGACGAGGTATAATATAACCAATTTTAGACATAAACATTTGGATCGAAGTGACTTCTGAGGCAAGAGATGCTAATGTCTGATACTCGACTTCAATGGATGATCGAGACACCACGCCACAAGACGAGATTGGGTCCAACAAACATGACGTAACTAGAAGTGGACTTTCTATCATCCAAATCACTACCCCAATCCGTGTCGTCAAATCCATTGATTTCATGACTAGTGCCTTAATGCAAGACCATGTGACAGTGTGGAGCGAAATAGCACAGTATTCGTTTTACCTCCACCTAATGATTTACAGTTGGTTAATGCATAAAGTGACTCACTTTGTTCACTGAATGAGATGCATATGGACATGTAATAATGACATAGTAAAGACCACCAAGAGAAAAGGATTATCAAACGGTTCACTATCATTGAATTTCATTTTGCCCGAAGTGCAAGAAGGTGTCGAAATAGTTTTATGCTCCCTTTCACTAGATCATGCCCTTGAATCTTCTTACTGAAAGACTGGAGACATGTCTTTCTTACGAGGGTAACTACATACGATATGATGTCTAGTAGAATATACATCAAACTTCTTATTGGGGAATTTGATGACTTCCTCGGTTTCTTTGAGTTTTTCTGTTACATCTGTTATCTCTATCACATGCTCCTTTTTTTATGGTGTTCATTGATTCCTAAACAGATCCCATGTTGTAGTGTGCTGCTTGGTGATATATTCCATGAACTTCCTCTATTCAAGCTTGACCGAGCCCAAACATTCTTTCATTCCATACGTTGATCCAGGTCTGGTTGACTTCAGAAAGTCTAATTCGATTTCCATTGTATCAAATATATTAATAGGAATGACATTAAGAAATGTGTTTTGTAAAAAATACGAATGATAATTTTATCAAGTTAAATAATTACAAACCGTTTTTCATGAAGATCTATAAAAAATGAGTTTTCCATGAAATGTTATATATCTAATCAAACATTATATTTCATGTTGTTTGAGGTGAAATGTTAAAAACTGCTCTCAAAAACTGAAACAAACACTTCGGTTACAACATCTTAAAATTACAATAATTAAAATAGTATTTATACATAGTTTGACCCTATGGTGGTATTTTTACTTTAATTTTTTTTATGGAAACGCTTGTATCTTCAATTGATGAACAAACAACAAGTACAGTAAATAAAACATAATGAACAAAACCTTAAAAGATCCATAAAGACACTAAACGACTACAAAGAGCAAAAATAACCATAAAATATACTAAAAACACAAAATAACAAGAAAACATATACTTCTCATAAATCCAGAATCATAGAAAAGCATCTGCATTCCAATCATCATCATTTAAGTCATTCTGAACATTCGGATGTAAATCCTTTCTTTTGTTGCAACCACGTAGATTCATTGAACCACGAACAAGATAAACTGATTCCGCTTGTGCTAAATTCGAAAAAGGTATAAACGAAAGAATAATAGAAAACTGATACAATTCAGCCGAATAAAGAGATCATATGAAACATATGAACACAGACAAAAAAGAAAAATAACAACAATAAAAAAAACACAACAAATCTAAGTCGATGGGAGGAGGAGGAAGAAGGAAGACAAACTTCCCTCTTCCTCTTCAAAACAGATTCACAAAATAAGAAAAGTTGTGTATTTGATAGATAACGAGGCTTTGAGAAAAGAGGGGAAAAAGATGAGAATAAGATTAGAAGGAGGTTAGGATATATCGAAATGGCTTTTTCTGCTCCTTTTGAGAGCTTTCTCTCGAAATGGGAGGCCTGGTTCGACTAGGGTTTTTTCTTTCAATTTGATCTTGTTTCTCCTCAGATTCTCTCAATTCTTTGTTTTCTTTTTAATTTCTCTCAAACTCTTCTCAATCCTTGCTTCCCTGTTTTGCGATTGGTGGTAGATCGCGATCAAAATTCTCGGCAATTTCTTTTGGTTTGCGATTTTGCGATTGCAGTTCCCTGGATTTCGGCTTCTGCAATCAGGATTTTGGATTGTGGTTGCGGCTCCCTTGACTACTGGCGTCTGTAATTGGGAGAATTGCTGAATTCTAGTTTGCTTTCTTCTGATTTTGGGTGTGCTAGGGTGCTGTATCCGGTGCTTTGGTACGATTGGGGGTTCTGTTGAATTTGATCGTGGCTGTTCCGGGATGGATACTAGACAGCCGCAAGCTATTGCTGTAGAAGATGGTCTTGAATTTACGGATGTGGAAGGAGGAGAGGATGCAAATCTTTACAGCCTTTGTCTGGTAGGTGCTCTTCTAACTGATCGAACCTTTAATTTTAATGTCTTGAAACACAGGTTAGCAGAGATTTGGAGACCAGGTAGGGGGATGACAGTTACGGAATTAGGGCTGAAATTAATTTTGTTTCGATTCTATCATAGTTATGATCTCCGATGGGTTATGGAAGGTGGGCCATGGACGTTTGATAACAATCTTTTATTACTACATGAACTTCAGATAGGGGAAGATCCTTTGAATGTAACTTTGTACAATGTGAGGTTTTGGGTACAAATTCATAAATTACTAGCTGGTTTTTTCTCAGAGAGTGTGGGAAGAGCCTTGGGGAATTATATTGGGGAATTTGTTGCCTATGATGTTAAAAATTCTTGGTCATTTGTTCGTCCGTATATGCGTATAAGGGTGCAATTTGATGTTCGTCAACCTCTAAAGATATGAAAGAAAGTCAGGAAGACAGGAGGAGAGTGGATTTTTTGTGAATTCAAGTATGAGAAGTTGCCTACCTTCTGCTTTATCTGTGGGTTGATAGGTCATATTGATAGAAATTGTGATCGGTTTTATCAAGCTGAGGAAGGTGATGTAATTAGGGAATGGGATGCGTCCATTAGGGCTCCTAGTAGAAGGAATATGTGGAGTGGTTCTAGATGGTTAAAGGAAGAGGAAGATTCGGCTAGTGGTGAATGGCGAAATGTGGAGGTTGGTAGGAATGTGGGTGGTCAGCCAATCTCAAATCATCTTGCCTCTTTGGCTTGTAATTTTGGGGCATGTATGTTGGATAAAGGTAAATCTACCTTACTTGCTCAATCGCCTAAACAAATTGCAATGGAGGGAGTTAAAGTCACTGATGAACGAAAACGTAGAAGGAATGAGGAGGATCATCAGGGAGGAAGGTCTAAGGGGGGCGAGGGTCAGAAATTAATGGGGATGGAAATTAATGGTGGAGGTAAGGGAGCAGGAAAGGTAAGGTATGATTCAGCGAATGGAAAGTCTATTCTAAAGGTATCCGAACCAAAAAACGGAAATTTGGTGGGCCTCGAGGGGGAGGTTCGCCCTGGATTATGAGGATTTTGAGTTAGAACTGCCGTGGATTGGGCAATACTAGGGCAGTTCTAATACTAAATGAACTTATTAGAGTTCATAAGCCCGACATCATTTTTCTTTCTGAAACACTTGTGTGTGGAAGTCGTATTGAGGAAATTAGAAGTCGAATTAGATTTGTATGTTCATTTGCTGTTGATTGTACTGGTAGGAGTGGGGGTCTGTGTGTTTTTTGGAAGCAGGGGGTTGGATGTTCTTTGCTTACTTACTCGCTTAATCACATTGATATCTGTATACATGATGGGTTATTAGGTGATTGGTGGTTAACTGGTTTTTATGGTTATCCTGAATGCCATAGACGGAGAGATTCGTGGGCATTGTTGAGATCTTTGGCAATGGGCTATTGTGGGTGATTTCAATAATCTTCTCTCTCAATCGGTTAAAAAAGGTCTTCTTCCTCATCCTGACTGGTGTATTAATGGCTTTAGAGATACTGTGTCTACATGTGGTCTTGTAGAGCTTCCTATGTCCGGTTATCCTTTCACTTGGATTCGGCAAAGGGGGAAACCATCGGAAGTGCAGGAAAAATTGGATAGAGTGTTGGTATCAGGGTCTTGGTCGATGCTATTTCCATCTGGTTTGTCTTATAATGCGTTTGCTCCAACGTCGGATCATTCACCTATTGTGCTTCAAACTTCTGATCCAAGTGTTCAATATGCCCCTCATAACTTCATGTTTAAGAATAAATGGCTTAGAGAACCGGAGTTGGCGGGTTTAATTGCAGAAAATTGGAGAGTGGGGAATAGTGCATTGTTTACGGAGAAGTTGTTGGAACTTAGTCGGGTAATTGGTCAGTGGGGCAGATCGTTAAATGTTCACTTCCGTAAAGCTGTTACAAGGTGTCATGAAAAATTGGAGCAACTTCGGAGTGATTCATCTATAAATGGCTTAGCTGAGTTTGAACAAATTAAAGGGGAGCTGGTGTCGTTATTAGTCCAAGAAGAGGACCATTGGAGACAACGCTCTAAGATTTTTTGGTTACAAGAGGGGGATGTTAATTCAAAGTTTTTTCATACATTTGCCAATGGACGTAGGTCACAGAATATGGTTAGAAAATTAAAAGATAATCTCGGGGTGTGGGTTTCGGACCCTGTTGAGTTAGGAAAAATTGGATTGGATTATTTCACATCTATTTTTTCGGAAGGCAATAATGATTGGGGGGAGCTGATTGGTTTAGTTAAATCGAGTGTAACATTGGATATGAATCAGCAGCTCACGAAGGCTTTTCATATTGATGAATTCCGACTTGCTTTATTTCAGATGCATCCCGATAAGTCACCTGGCCCAGATGGTTTCAATCCGGCTTTTTTTCAAAAGTTTTGGCATGTGGTTGGGGAGGATTTGTTTCAAGCAGCTATGTTGTGGTTGGATAGGGGTTTTTTTTCGCCAAAGTTTAATGATACTATCATTGCGTTAATTCCGAAGTGTGCTATTCCTAAATCGATGAAGGACCTTAGGCCAATTGCTTTATGTAATGTTGCCTACAAAATTATCTCAAATGTACTTTCCAATAGACTTAAAGTCATCCTTCCTGATATTATCTCTGAAGCATAGTCCGCTTTTATCAAAGGAAGGGCTATTACGGATAATGTTATGCTTGCTTTTGAAATTTTGTATAGTATGAAGAGGAATCCGTATAGGAAAAAAGGGGAGGTTGCGTTAAAGATTGATATCAGTAAGGCATACGATAGAGTTGATTGGGGGTATTTGGAAGCCATTATGCTTAAATTGGGTTTTGCTGAAAAATGGGTTTCCATGATCATGATGTGTATTACAACTATAAATTACTCGGTGAAGATGAACAAGCAACTTATTGGGCTTATTATTCCTCATCGCGGTTTGCGTCAAGGAGATCCCCTTTCTCCATACTTATTCTTACTTTGTGTGGAGGGTCTCTCAACTTTGATTTAGGATGCTGAAATTAAGGGTCAGATTCATGGCTGTCGGGTTGGTCGGGGGGCACCTGCTATTTCGCATCTTCTTTTTACGGATGATGCATTCCTGTTTTGTCGGGCAGATATTTCTGAATGTAGATCCTTGAAGAATATTCTTGACAGGTATGAAAGTGCATCTGGACAGGCAATTAACTTTGATAAATCGGGTATCATGTGCAGTAATAATGTGGCATCGGAGTTGGCTACGGGTATATCGTACATTCTTTGTGTGTCTAATCCGATAAACACGGGTAGGTATTTGGGGCTTCCCTCGCTCGTTGGGAGATCTAAAAAGGCAATTTTTAATCATTTAAAGGAGAGGCTTTGGAAGAAGTTGCAATCGTGGAGAGGAAAACCTTTGTCGAAGGCTGGGAGAGCTACGTTGATCTGGTCGGCGGGTCAAGCAGTGCATGTTTATTATATGGGGGTTTTCCTTCTTCCTATCTCGACGGCGGAGGAACTTCAAAGAATGTTAAATTCCTTTTGGTGGGGGAGTAAGAAAGATGGCAGTAGATCCATTAATTAGATGCGTTGGGAGAAATTGTGTTTACCAAAAGGGAAGGGGGGCTTAAAATTTCGTGAGTTCACCGCCTTTAACTTGGCTATGTTGGGTAAGCAGGGGTGGCATCTTATAACGGCACCTAATGCTCTTGTTTCTCGTGTTTACAAAGCTAAATACTTCCCGAAGGGGGATTTTCTCGAGGCTCGATTAGGGCATTCACCGAGTTTTATATGGAGGAGCATTTGGCAGTCCCAATTATTGCTTAGTAAGGGGTATAGGTGGAAAATCGGAGATGGTAGTAAGATAAAGGTGTGGGGTGACCCGTGGTTGAAAGATAATGAGAATAGTCATTTAGTCACTCCGGTAAATGTTGAGTTTCAGCATCTCAAGGTTAAGGATTTATTTTTGGCAAACTCGTGTTATTGGGATAAGGAGTTTTTTGGGGAATATGTTTGTGCCTAGGGATATTGCTGAAATTCAGAAATTGATGCCTTCACTGTCATTGGGGGGAGGATAAGATCATCTGGAAGGAAAGCAAGTCAGGCTGTTATTCAGTTAAGTCGGCATATCAAATGGCTATTTCTCGATTGTCGCCGATGGAGGAGTTAGCAGCTAATGGTGATTGGCGTTTAATCTGGAAAGCGAATATTCCATATAAAATTCGGTATTTTGCTTGGAGGTTGGCACGTGACTATTTGCCGAACAGATTTAAGCTGGTGCAGCGTGGAATTAATATCCAACCTCATTGTGTGCTTTGTGGATTAGACGTTGAGGATAATTGGCATTTGTACGTTGAGTGTCATTTTGCTGGTGGGGTGTGGGATGATGTTGGTTTGTTGAGCTTGATCCGTAGAGTTGCGTATTCGGCTGATAATTTCAGTGGTTGGTTATTTGCTGTTTTATCTCAATTGTCTATTCGTTGTAGGGAATTATTTTTAACACTTTTGTGGATGGTTTGGAGTCAACAAAACGATAAACTGTGGAAGAATCTTGCTCCATCGGCTTTCCGGACGATTAATGGAGCTAAGGAAGTCATCTCGGACTGGCAGCGGGCAAGATGATTGAAGTCAGGGTCTGCAAATGCTTTTGCTGGAATCGGTTTGGCTGGTGTGGCTGGTTCGCCTTGTTTGCGATGGCATCCGCCTCCTGCAGGTATGCTTATGTGTAATATTGATGCGGCTACCTTTCAAGAGTCGGGTCAGGCTGGGGTTAGTGCGGTCATTAGAGATTCTTCGGGTTGCTTTGTGGCTGGAAGAATTCAAAGGATTGAGGGTTTACCCCCTGTGGTTGAATGTGAAGCTATTGCACTTCTGGATGCGTTGGAATGGTCGGTGAGTTGTGGATTTCAGGAGATGATTTTTGTTTCGGATTCTAAACTAGTTGTGGATGCGGTTTGCTCTACGGATCTTGATGTTTCGGAACTCGGGGATATCATTGGTATGTGTCGTTCTATTCTTTCTTCTTCTCGTGGCTCATTCTCGGTCACCTTTTCGCGGAGACAAGCTAATGAGGTTGCCCATATTCTTGCTCGGGAATCTCGTTTTGCTAATAGTCCTGTGATTTTTGATTCTATACCAAGTTGTTTAGAGAGTGTAATTACTAATCTTTGGCTTTTGGCTCACTAATGAAGTTTTAATTAAAAAAAAAAAACATTAGAAGGAGGTTGGGCGGTTCTTTTGAAAACTAGAGAACAGAGAACCGCCTTCTTATTTTAATTTTGATGGTAACCTATGGCAGTATTATATGGAGTGAAATTCAGTATTGGAAAAGAAACAATTGTTTGGATTGGAAGTACTGATTAATAATGCTTCAAAACCACAATAGAATAAGATATTTTGTTCCAAAAATCAAAATGGCAAAAAAAACATACACATGAGTACCTATATGCCTAAATATAGGAATTTGATTGATATCTTTGATTTTTGTTGGATCAGATTTAAGCTAGTTTCTCAAGGCTATTTGACTTATTGCAATTTTCCCCCATATATATTCTTATTTAAAGCAAAATGAATGTTTTTTTTTTCTTTAAGAAAGTTGATGTTTTTATAAATTAAAATATATGAATGCTTTTTTTTTCACAAAAAATCATATCCTCTAAAAAAAATATTTATAAGTACATATTTTTTTTTAATTTAGGGCAAAAGATAATATTGTCGACTACTGTATATATGTATTTCAAAATCTAAGTTAAACAGTAAATTACGTTTCTATTTAAATTATAGTGTAAATTAAAATTGATATCTGCCGTGTGGGATCGAATAAGATTTTAAAGTAATTAGATTAATGATCTGTTTGATTCATTGTTTATTTACTGTTTGTTGTTATTGTTAACTGTTTGTTATTTGTTGTTACGTTATGTATCAGATATTACTTGATTTTTTTGTTAAAAGCAGTTGTTTTGAATTTTTAGCAAACACTTTTGTCTCCTGTTTAGAATTAAAAGGTAAAAAGCAGTTCTGAAAAATGGAAACAAAATCTAATCCTAATAATTCTATATACGGGATTTGATTTTTTAATCATTCAGTAAATTTTGTTGACATACTAAAAAATGCTTGTTTCATCTTTTCGGAAGAGCGTTTAGCGTTCCACTCTAAATCGCACGAAATGTAGTATTTGGTTAAGTTTATATAATAGAATCATTTAACATTTTTTATGCAAATTACAGCATTTTGGAGCTTTTTATAAAAGTTGTTTGTATATATTTGATGGTGACAAAATTATCATTCTAATTTTCAAACATATTTATTCTTTAATATTATTCATATTTCCATAGCAGGATATAGCATTATTGCTAAAAGAACAAGATTTTTCCTGATTCAATAAAAAATTTATTTTTAGTTTTTATATAGTTAGATTATTTTTATTAATTTGGATTGTATTTTTTATTGGGTAAATTCCAAATATAACTTTGTGGTTTCACCGATTTACAAATGGGTGCTTGTGTGTGTGTGTGTGTTTTTTTTTTTTTTGCTATTAAAAGAGGACTAGGATCCTCACTGTTAGCAAAATTAAGAACTTTTAGGTTGACACTGTCAATTTTTCCATTGATAACTTCAAATTAGAAAATTCCAAGAATTAAAATATATCCATATTAGATATTTATCAAACACTAATAATTATAATCATCTAATAACAAACATTTAACAGCAACAACAAAAAACTAACTACAAAAGCTAACTACTAACTGCAACGGTATCAGCTATCAGTTAGCAGCTAAACCAAACAGGTCTTAAATCTAATTCCACCGAAAATGATGACGAGGAAACTCAAACTTTATATTGACTTTATGAAAACAAATATTTTATTCTAATAAATAATCCTAATATAAATATGGATTTAAGGTTTACCATTTGTATAGCGGAGTCTTTAAGAAGAATAGCAGCGGAAGAATTGTATCAACCACAATCTCATATCACTGATCACGTATCACCCATGTATATGTTAATCATGAGATGAAAATGAAGAATCCACGAACTAAAACGGATGTCTAAGATAGAGAGAGGGAGGTGCAGAGAGTGAGAGAGGTTTAGGAATGAATCTTAATTCTTCTGTATCATTAAGATTAGATGTTATCTATTTATAAATTTCAATTATGTTATAAAACTCCAACATTAATCCTTCATTTTTTAAATGAGCTTTGACGATTCAATTTTGGGTGGATTAATTATTGAGCTCGTTATCCGAATAATTCTAACATACATGATTACAAGCATCTCTAAGAAATTTTTAGTCCACCCTCTAAAATTAATATAAACAATTGACTCTTAATCATTTAAGACATTAAACTACATATCATCTTCAAGCATCTTCTCATACTCACTCCTTATTTTTTTTTTATTATTAAAAGAGATTCGTCAGTAATAAATTATTGATAAAAAAAGAGAATAAAGTGGGGAGATAGTCTCTTCCGTATAGAGAAGAAATAAAGACTCTTAGTGATTTGAGGAGGAACTACAAGTCTCTTGAAGTTAATTTTACCATAAACTCCTCGAAATTTAATTTAAGAGCTTAACGAAATAGTCTTTTAGAAATGCTCTAAGTATTTATAGATAACTCGTTTATTTATAAGAAGTTTTGGTACCATGTTGAAAATTGTTAAACTTCACTTCAAAATGTACTTTCTAAATTGAAGAACTAATGTCTTTAGGCTCTGTTCTTTATCACTGAAAAAAACTGAACTGAACTGAATTGAACTGAACTGAACTGAACTGAACTGAATTGAATTGAACTGAACTGAATACTGCTGAATACTGAATTGAATTTAACTGAATACTACTGAATACTGAACTTAACTGAATGCTACTGAACTTAACTGAATGCTACCGAACTTAACCGAACTTAACAATAATGATGATATTAGACTTTAAAATAATTTTCATGATAATATTGGACATTAATGAACTTATAATAACAATAATAATGGTTCTAATAAATTTAATAATATCAATAATAAATAATATATTATTAAAGATAAAACTAAATTGAATATCAAATAAAAGCCCGGGATGATAAAATCTTGGCTCGATAAAAGCCTATGAAATTAAATAAAAATAAGTCTAATTTAAATTAAAAATACAAATTACATACAAACACAAATTTATATATAATTTAAAGCTTATGAAATTAAATACAAATCTTCATATGAATACAAACTCTTAACTTTTTATTTTAATTAAGGGTTAAAGTGCAAAAATAACGTTTTGGGTCAGAAGTAATTTTACCTCTAACGTCTAAAATGGTGGAATTTTATCCCTAACATTGATAAATTGGATAAATTTGAGAAATAATTCATAATATGGATGCAATTCCTAATTTTTAAATATGGATGCATACTTTAGTTTTATTTTTTTTATTAAACCATATATTCGATGAATCTCGAACCGAGAAATTAGAAAAAAAAAACACATATCCACCAATAAAAGTACTCATATAATATCAATTAGGGTTAGTCTTGTTTATAAGTCCGCTAGTCACTTAGGCCCTGTTCTTTATCACTTAATTTCAGTAACAATCAGTTCAGTTCAGTTCAGTTCAGTTCCAATTCAGTTCAGTTCAATTCAGTTCAGTTCAATTCAATTCAGTTCAGTTCAGTTCAGCATTCAGTTTCAGCATCCAGTTTCAGCATTCAGTTTCAGTATTCGGTAATTTATCATTATTTATTATATTATAATTATTTATATATAATTTATTATAATTATTATTATTATTATTTATTATTATTATTATCATTATCTATAAATCTATAAATTAGATAAAACTCAAGAAATGATAGTTTATTAAAGTATATATCGTTTAATAAAAAAATTAAAACTAAAGTATGCATCCATATTTAAAAATTAGGAATTGCATATGAACTATTCTCAAATTTACCGAATTTATCAATGTTAGAGATAAAATTGCATCATTTTAGATGTTAGAAGTAAAATTACTCCTGACCTAAAACGTTATTTTTGCACTTTAACCCTTAATTAAAATAAAAAGTTAAGAGTTTGTATTCATATGTGTTAGCATATAATACATTGGTTTACATTGGATTGTTTCTCTATAAGTCAACATTGGTGTGCTAGATTAGTGGGTAATTAGTTTTGGGTAATTAGGGTAATTAGCTTAAATAATACCCTTTCCTTTTGTTCAATACCTGCTATATATACATCAGAGTTGTATTTTGTTCTTTACTTTTCCATAATAAGATTTGTACCTTTCATAAATTCTACATGGTATCAGAGCCATGGTTGGGAGAAGAAGAAGACGAAGAGGAGCTAGGGAAATAGATCCAGATGAGCTTTTCAAAGATGAAGCATCTGATGATCCAGAGGAGATGACAAACAATTCTCAGAAAATGTATACTTCAAACGGATCGGCTAATCCTGGCTTAATCCTCACTACGATTCAATTGGATGGAGGAAATTTTTTGTCATGGAAGAACGCAATAACGAGAGTCTTAACTGTCAAAGATAAATTGCAGTACATCGATGACTCTGAAGAGGTGCCAGATGAAGGAACAACAGAATTCAGGAAATGGAAGAAGAACGACTGCCTTGTAACCTCATGGATTCTGAATACGATCTCTAGAGAAGTTGCAGAAGGATTTCAATATGTAGATTCTTCGAGAGATTTGTGGAAAGAATTGGAGCATCGGTTTGGCGATAACAACGGTTCGTTATTGTACAAAATCAAACGTGAGATCAGCCTATTCACACAAGGTACTCTCTCACTAATGCAATATTTTAACCGATTAAAGAAATTCTGGGATGAATTGGCACTTCTGCGGCCATTACCAAGTTGCAAATGTGGAGTTGCTCGTAATTGTGCCTGTAATGCATTTCAACGATTTGTTGATTTTAATGAAGAGGATAAACTTATCCAGTTTTTGGTAGGTTTAAATCCACATTATGATAATGTGAAAAACCAGATTCTATTGCTAGATCCTCTACCAGATGTAAACAAAGGTTATTCTATGGTGCTAAGGATTGAAAAGCAAGATGAAATATCTGTTGAACAATCAATTGAAATTGCCAATTTCACCAGTTCTCGTAGCACACCATATAATGCCGATCCAAATTCAAGATTCAAGAAGAAAGAAAATAATGACAGATTCTGCGATCACTGTAGAAAACCAGGTCATACTCGGTCTGGTTGCTTCAAGCTTATCGGATATCCTGAGTGGTGGAAGGATCCTTCTAAACGCAAAGGAGCAAATTCAAAGACATATCGCAGCAATAATGCAAATGTTGTTAATACTAACAATAACAATTCAACTTCTTCTGTGAATTCTGAAAATATGCAGGCATATACTACTATTGATGAATCAAAACATGATGGAGATGAAGACATGACACACATGATTAAAGAGGTCTATCGAATGATGAAGGGAAAGAATGTATCAACACAGAATCTGAGTCCATTACATCAAGCTTCTACATCTGATTTTACTGCATTTGCAGGATACTCAGGTATTCAACCTTGGCCTTCACATTCTAGTTCTCAAACAGAAAATACATATTGGATCATCGATAGTGGGGCTACCTCACATATGTGCTTTCAATCTAATTTGCTGACAAAGTGCAAAAATATGGTGTGCAAACAATATATAAAACTTCCAGATGGTTCTAGTCAGACAGTAAATTCTAGTGGCACTGTGGAATTATCGTCTGGTTTATCTTTGAGTGATGTCTTATTTGTGCCACATTTTCAGTACAATCTTTTATCTGTGGGACAGCTTCTCAAGCAGTCAAGCATTGTGATTATTTTTCACAACACTCATTGCTATTTACAGGATTCGAAGACACAGGAAATCTTAGCCGTGGCTTGGTTGGTTGAAGGATTATACTTACTTGATTCACAGTCGTTTGATAGCAAACAATTACAGAAATTGCAGAAATTTTATGAACAGAGAAATTTAGCTTGTCATGTTAATAGTAAGTGTATTCCATGGCACAGTAGACTGGGACATGCATCTCTTGATGATTTACATCATATTTCTGATATTGTTGTAACTCCTGATGATCATATCTGTGTAGTGTGTTCTTATGCAAAGCAACATCGTTTTTCTTTCAATAAAAGTCATACTGTTACAACATCCAATTTTGAGTTATTACATATAGATGTTTGGGGGCCTTATTCTGAAGAATCTCTTACTGGAGCAAAATTCTTCCTTACTATTGTTGATGATTGTAGTCGATATAATTGGGTGATTATGTTGAAATACAAATCACAGGTTTATGAAGCTTTGGTCGTTTTTCTAAAAATGATACAAACACAATTTGAAGCAAAGGTGAAAGTTATACGAAGTGATAATGGGGGGGAGTTTGTCAATCACAAATGTGCACATCTATTTCAGGAATATGGAATTATTCATCACAGGACATGTCCTTACACACCACAGCAGAACGGTGTGGTTGAACGCAAGCATAGGCATTTGCTTGAGATAGCTCGTGCCTTGATGTTTCAGTCACAATTACCTGTTCAGTTTTGGAGTGAAGCTATTCTTCATGCTGTTACAATCATTAACAGATTGCCGACTCGTTTTCTGCAATGGAAGACACCATTTACATGTATGTTCAAGCGGAACCCAGTCTATAATGATCTATTTGTCTTTGGATGTCAATGTTTATAGAAAATATTTCCTACACCTGCAAAGTTTTCTCCAAGATCACAATTGGGAGTTCATTTGGGACATTCACCTGGTAGGAAGGGATATAGAGTCTATGATTTACAATCAAAATAGATCATTGTATCTCGAGAGATACAATTTCAAGAGGACATTTTTCCTTTTGCTCCAAATACTTCAATTATATCTTCTCCTCATCCTGGACTTTTGTTATTATCTGAACAGCTACCTCCAAAGTTTGTCCCTATTGAAAATACTTCATCTGATACACTTCGAAGATCATCTCGCTTATCAAAACCCCCTTTTTGGCATTCAGATTTCATTTCCGTTGTTCATAATTCTTCACATTCTTTACCTCATGTACCTACATTCAGTCAATCACATTCAGCATTTCTGTCTCAACTGCAAACTTACAAGGAACCAAAGAATTATCTTGAAGCTTCTCATGATCCAAATTGGGTAAAAGCTATGGAAGCCGAAATATCAGCATTAGAGGCAAATAATACCTGGGAATTAGTCCCCACACCGGTACATAAGAAACCTATTTCTTCTCGTTGGATATTCAAGATCAAATTTAAGCCTTCTGGTGAAGTGGACAGGTTTAAAGCTCGCCTTGTCGCCAAGGGATATAATCAGCAGGCAGGAATTGATTACCATGAATCTTTTAGTCCAGTGGCTAAAACTGGCACAGTGAGATTGTTTCTTGCTATTTGTGCATCCTTGGGTTGGGAAATTCACCAAGTGGATATTAATAATGCCTATCTTCATGGAAGTATAGATGAAGATATTTACTTACTACCTCCACAAGGGTATACAAAAGCACAGCCTGGTCAAGTTTGTCGACTTGTTAAGTCCCTTTACGGGCTTAAACAAGCCGGGAGACAATGGCATCATGAAATATCGAGCAAATTACTTGAGTATGGGTTCACGAGATCCAAAAGTGACTATTGTTTATTTCTTAAACATACAGATACATCAACCTTACAGTTGATTATATATGTTGATGATATTCTCATTTCAGGCAATGATACTAAAGCTATACAGGATGTCAAGGACTTTTTGCATCATTTGTTTACTATCAAAGATCTCGGGCAAGCGAAATACTTCCTCGGCATCGAGATTGCCAGGTCTTCAACAGGATTGTTACTATCTCAATCAAAGTATATTGCAGACTTAATTTCTGATGCAGGTTTGCAGCAAGCAGCGGTTTGTACTAGTCCTTTAGCACATGGGACTGATCTTACAATTCCTGGTGAACCGTTAAGTCAACCAGATGTTTATAGACGGTTGGTGGGGAGATTACTTTACCTTAATTTCACCAGGCCTGACATAACGTATTCTACCCAACAGCTCAGTCAACATATGCAGAATCCTTGCAAGCATCATCTTCTTGCAGCATTACATGTACTTCGTTATCTAAAAGGAACTGCTCAATATGGCCTTTTTTATCCATCAAACACAAATTTTCAGCTACAAGCTTACTGTGATTCTGAT
Organism: Euphorbia lathyris; assembly: GCF_963576675.1. Classification (NCBI taxonomy): domain Eukaryota; kingdom Viridiplantae; phylum Streptophyta; class Magnoliopsida; order Malpighiales; family Euphorbiaceae; genus Euphorbia; species Euphorbia lathyris. Next base: position 72,408,414 of record NC_088913.1, read on the forward strand.
TGGGGTGGATGTAAGATAAGTAGACGGTCTCTTTCGGGTTATTGCGTCTTTTTGGGAACAGCATTAATCTCTTGGAAGAGCAAAAAGCAGGGTACTGTCAGTAAATCTTCTGCTGAGGCGGAATACCGTAGCATGGCTTCAACGTGCTGTGAATTAAAATGGCTTACGTATCTTTTGAAGGATTTCAGACTTCCAGTACAATTTCCAATTTCAATGTACTGTGATAGTCAGGCAGCAATTGCCATAGCCAGAAATCCAGTCTTTCATGAACGAATGAAGCATGTGGAAATCGATTGTCATATCGTTCGTGATTGTGTCGATAATGGTTTTATACAGACGCCTTATGTTCAATCAAAGCTACAACTTGCAGATGTTTTTACCAAAACACTAAGTACTACTCACATGTTACCTTCTTTGTCCAAGATGGGATTTGTACAAACTGCACCAATTCCATCTTGAGGGGGGGCTGTTAGCATATAATACATTGGTTTACATTGGATTGTTTCTCTATAAGTCAACATTGGTGTGCTAGATTAGTGGGTAATTAGTTTTGGGTAATTAGGGTAATTAGCTTAAATAATACCCTTTCCTTTTGTTCAATACCTGCTATATATACAGCAGAGTTGTATTTTATTCTTTACTTTTCCATAATAAGATCTGTACCTTTCATAAATTCTATAATATGAAGATTTGTATTTACTTTCATAGGCTTTAAATTATATGTAAATTTGTGTTTGTATGTAATTTATATTTTTAATTTAAATTAGACTCATTTTTATTTAATTTCATAGGCTTTTATCGAGAAAAGATTTTATCAACCCGGGCTTTTATTTGATATTCAATTTAGTTTTATCTTTAATAATATATTTATTTATTATTGATATATTAAATTTATTAGAACCATTATTATTATTATAAGTTCATTAATGTCCAATATTATCATGAAAATTATTTTAAAGTCTAATATCATCATTATTGTTAAGTTCGGTATCATTCAGTTAAGTTCAGTAGCATTCAGTTAAGTTCAGTAGCATTCAGTTAAATTCAGTTCAGTTCAGTTCAGTATTCAGTAGCATTCAGTTAAGTTCAGTTCAATTCAATTCAGTTCAGTTCAATTCAGTTCAGTTCAGTTCAGTTCAGTTCAGTTCAGTTCAGTTTTTTTCAGCGATAAAGAACAGAGCCTTAGTCTGTTTCTGATAAATTGGGTTCGAACATGTATATTTGAGAATTGGTCCGGTCCAATCTGAATCCGCTCAAATTCGAATATAAAATGGATTAGATTTGAAATCTATATATAATATAAAACAGTAACGATGGAGCCGAGGTGTCACTTCCTCATTTTTTACAGATAAAAAATATAATATAATGTATAATATATTAATTTTAATTATATTATTATATTTATCTATAAAAATATTATTTTATCCGTAATATATATAAGAGTTCTATATAATTTAAATTAATCTCTAAAATCTCTCTAATTCTCTGCATATCTATATATCTATATATAATATAAAGCAGTAACGATAGAGCTAATGTGTCACTTTCTCATTTTTTACTGATAAAAAATATGATATATAATATATTAATTTTAATTATATTATTATATTTATCTATAAAAAGATTATTTTATCCGAACTATATCTAAAAGTTCTACAGAATTTAAATTAATCCATAAAATCTCTCTAATTCTCTGCATATCTATATCTAAAAGTTCTACAACATCTAAATTAATCTCTAAAATCTCTCTAATTCTCTGCATATCTATATATAATATAAAACAATAACGATGGAGCTAAGGTGTCACTTCCTCATTTTTTAGTGATAAAAAAACATAATATAATATATAATATTTTAATTTTAATTATATTATTATATTTATCTATAAAAGATTATTTTATCCGTACTATATCTAAGAGTTCTACATAATTTAAATTAATCCCTAAAATCTCTCTAATTCTCTGCATATCTATATCTAAAAGTTCTATAGAATCTAAATTAATCCCTAAAATCTCTCTAATTCTCTACATATCTATATATAATATAAAACAATAACGATGGAGCTAAGGTGTCACTTCCTCCTTTTTTAGTGATAAAAAACATAATATAATATATAATATTTTAATTTTAATTATATTATTATATTTATTTATAAAAGATTATTTTATCCGTACTATATCTAAGAGTTCTACAGAATTTAAATTAATCTCTAAAATCTCTCTAATTCCCTGCATATCTATATCTAAAAGTTCTATAGAATCTAAATTAATCCCTAAAATCTCTCTAATTCTCTACATATCTATATATAATATCTATATATAATATAAAACAATAACGATAGAGCTAAGGTGTCACTTCCTCCTTTTTTAGTGATAAAAAACATAATATAATATATAATATTTTAATTTTAATTATATTATTATATTTATCTATAAAAGATTATTTTATCCGTACTATATCTAAGAGTTCTACAGAATTTAAATTAATCCCTAAAATCTCTCTAATTCTCTGCATATCTATATCTAAAAGTTTTATAGAATCTAAATTAATCCCTAAAATCTCTCTAATTCTCTACATATCTATATATAATATTTTTTTACTGATAAAATATATAATATAATATATTAATTATAGTGGATTGCTAAACCCAGCCATGAATTCCCACCTCTAGCCCCGTGAAAAGACCAAACTACCCTTTACCCAAAATTTGGAAAAACACAAAACCTCTCAAATACCCTACACACTCTTTGATTAAATCCGGACTAATTTGTAAACCAAAACATGGAGTATAACAATAACCGTAAAGGAAAAGCAAAAATAATAAGATTTACTGTTTTTGTTTTTTGATTTAAGCTTAAAAATTGAATCTGTGGGTGATTTTTTAAAAACGCCGGAATCGCAGTCGGGCGTATGAACATCACGCCCGACCTACGGTTCCGGCGTATGAATATCACGCCCGACCTGTGGTCCGGGTGTGAGGCTATCACGCCCGACCTATGGTTCGGGCGTGATGTTCATACGCCCGCATCATAGGTCGGGCGTGATGTTCATACGCCCGACCTATGGTTCGGGCGTGATGTTCATACGTCCGAGGGGTTTTTGAATTTTTTTAAAAAAAAATTTATATTTACGTTTTAATTAAATTGTTAAATGTTTACATTAATTTGGGGTTTAATTTATATGTGAAATTTTGATTATAATTTATATGTTAAATTTTTAGATTAATTTAGTGTAATTTTGTAGACGGAGCGGCCTACTATCGGGGAAATCCGTCCCGTCACTTGCTCGTCGTCAATTTTATTTTGTTTAATTTAGCTTAACTAAATCTTTATTTTGTTAATTTTAGTTAAATTTTTATTTTGTTAATTCAGGTATTTACGGGTTAAATTCAATAGCGGACTAATTTTTTTACGGGTTTAATTCAACAGCGGACTAATTTTTTTTACGTAACAGGTATTTACGGATTTAATTCAATAGCGGACTAGCTATTTTTTTTGCTCTCCCGACACGCGGGCGTGTGGCTATCACGCCTCACCGTGTGGTCGGGCGTGATAGCCCCACGTCTCACCGTGTGGTCGGGCGTGTAGCGATCACGCCCGACCACACGGTGAGGCGTGGGGCTATCACGCCCGACCACACGGTGAGGCGTGATAGCCACACGCCCGCGTGTCGAGAGAGCAAAAAAAATAGCTTTTTTCTCCCCAAAACCTATGAAAGGGTATTTTCGTCCTTTCACGGGGCTAGGGGTGGGAATTTGGGGCTGGATTTAACAACACCCTAATTATAATTATATTATTATATTTATCTATAAAAATATTATTTTATCCGTACTATATCTAAGAGTTCTATATAATTTAAATAAATCCATAAAATCTCTCTAATTCTCTACATATCTATATATCTATATATAATATAAAACAGTAACGATGGAGCTGATGTGTCACTTCCTCATTTTTTACTGATAAAAAATATAATATAATATATAATATTTTAATTTTTAATTATATTATTATATTTATCTATAAAAAAATTATTTTATCCGAACTATATCTTAGAGTTCTATAGAATTTAAATTAATCCCTAAAATGTCTCTAATTCTCTACATATGTAATCTAAAAGTTCTACTGAATCTAAATTAATCCCTAAAATCTCTCTAATTCTCTTCATATCTATCTATTTATAATATATAAAACAGTAACGATGGAGCTGAGGTGTCACTTCCTCCTTTTTTACTGATAAAAAAATATAATATAATGTATAATATATTAATTTTCATTATAGTATTATATTTATCTATAAAAATATTATTTTATCCGTAATATATATAAGAGTTCTATATAATTTAAATTAATCTCTAAAATCTCTCTAATTCTCTGCATATCTATCTATATTTATATATAATATAAAACAGTAACGATGGAGCTGATGTGTCAATTCCTCCTTTTTCACTGATAAAAAATATAATATAATATATAATATTTTAATTTTAATTATATTATTATATTTATTTATAAAAAGATTATTTTATCCGAACTATATCTAAGAGTTCTATAGAATTTAAATTAATCCCTAAAATTTCTCTAATTCTCTACATATCTATATATAATATAAAAAAGTAACGATGGAGCTGGGGTGTCACATCCTCATTTTTTACTGATAAAATATATAATATAATATATAATATATTAATTTTAATTATATTATTATATTTATCTATAAAAATATTATTTTATTCGTACTATATCTAAGAGTTCTATATAATTTAAATAAATCCCTAAAATCTCTCTAATTCTCTACATATCTATATCTATATATAATATAAAACAGTAACGATGGAGCTGATGTGTCTCTTCCTCATTTTTTTACTGATAAAAAATATAATATAATATAATATATAATATATTAATTTTAATTATATTATTATGTTTATCTGTAAAAATATTATTTAAATTAAATATGAAAATAAAATAATAATATTTAATTTATATAGCACCTTTATATCACTAATTGTAATTATTAGATTATATTTTTGTTAATATTTATATATTAAGATGAATCCGTGCATCGCACGGGTCAAAAACTAGTTTGTCTTAAAACTAGGACTCAACTCGGTCCACCGTGCCCCTCATATTATATTCATAGTTTAATATTATTTTAGTTAACTTTTTTAATATAAAATATATATCAGCTAGGATTGGATAAGATAATTTTATGTAAAACCTAACTAGACCCGGTCCAACTCTAGTTGATCCAACCCATAAACATATCTAGTTAAAATTAATTTTAGAAAGATTTTTTTATTGAACTCAAAAATCGGAAATCTCATATAACAATAGGATTCGCATCCTCAATAATAGTGTTTAACAACCATTCCGGGACTTCGGAAGATACAAAATCGCTAGCATTGGAATAGGCCTGCCTAGCTACCAAATGTGCAGCCCTGTTCGCTAAACGATGAGTAAATGACAAATTAAAATCGGGATTGGATCCTAGAATAAATCGACAATCATGAATAAGAGAGCCAAACTCCGAAATGTCTTTTTTGCTTGATAGAATTGCATCCACAACTACTTCCTCATCATACTCAAATTCAATATGTGTGTAATGCAAAGCCATCAACCAAATCATACTTGTTCTTAGTGCTAATGCCTCGACCATTCGAGGCTCCCTGGAACCTGCAACACAGCTGCTGCTACAAAATGAAAACGCTCTCGTTGCATTCCTGACCACCGCTCCCATCCCACAACTTCTCTCCTCCATGAACAACGCCCCATCAACATTACATTTAATTGAACCTAACGTTGGGGGCTTCCATTTCAGAGAGAGAACAGAAATAGGAAAGGAGAAACTGGTTAATACCTGCGAGATTGGACGTGACGGGCTTGCTGAATCCGACTGAACTGCACTCGACGCCTCACCCTGCTAAAATCGACGGCCTGTTTGCGGTTGCGTGCTGATTTGTCGATGCCGTTGCGGCTCCGCGGGACAAGAGGCCATGGGTAGACGTTGTTGATCCGCCGATATCGGGACTGAAGTAGCCGTTTCGCCCGGCTGCCGATGCCGTTGATCCGCGAATGACGGGCTAGAATGTTCCATGTCATGATGCCGTTGCCGATCTGTGGGCCTGACAACAGTTCCTTGCTGAAACGTCTTCCATTCGCGGGACTCTTCGATTCCTAGTCGCCAGCCAATTGGTATCCATCGGCCACCATTCCATATGCCATAAAACCCGGTTCCGGTGATTCCAAATAGTTTTCAAAGAATTTAATTTTAGAAAGTTAATGACTTAGTGGTTTAAATTGCGATTATGTGTTTTTTTTAATTGTGATTATGTGTTGAGTTTTAGTGTAACAATAATTTTATTTAAAAAAATCTAAAAGGTATATAATAAATTTCGAACCCATTAATAGAAATTATAAATTTTCATAAAAAATAAAATTATAAATTAAATCAAATATGATAAATTGAAGAAAAAAAATCATCAATATTAAAAGTAATGGTTTTTCAGTGCCAAAATATTTTATTTTATTTTGCATAAATGTCACCCACGTTGAAGAAATAAATTAATAATATTTATAAGAAAAAATCTAGTGGAAGCATCTTAAAAAATCCAAAACAAAATAAATAAAAATCTGGTAAAAAAGAAAGATAAAAATGCAGCCATTTTGGCTTTTTAATTAGTACAAAAGCAAAGCATATCCCAACATTATGATTTTTGGGAATTTCAATGTCACTTTCAACCTCTCAACAAACACCCCCATCTACTACTACTACTGCTGCGCGTGGTCAATAAAGACAACCTTTGAAACTTCTCCACGCCAATAAGCAAAGAGCAGGTGTCTCTACTCCACTTGTCACGCGCTCAACCGGAGCGTGCGTATCTCACTTTCCTCTTTTCCTACAAGATGACGTGGCTCTAAACAAACTCGCCTGTCTCTACTGTTCTGTATATATATATCCTCACCGTCCCTTATGTTTGTTTTGTTAAATTAAATGATCTATATAGATTTTTTTTTTCTTTTTTAATTATTCTTTTACCATATTTTTAGGCTATTTCAGATTTTGATTTTTTTTTCAATCAAATATTTGACATGTTTACGGGTTTTGTATCCGTCATGCGTTAATGGGCTGGATTTAGGATAAAGAAAACTGAAATGAGGTTCGACCCGAATCAGGCTCGTTAAAATTTATCTAAAGCAAGTTTTGAAGGATCGATCAAACTGAATCCATCTGAATTAATAATGAAGTAAATTGAGTACAAAAATTTAGATGAAACTTTGTTAGAGTCTATTGGAATATGGTAAATTTTGAGTTATTTTTGTTATGGAATTCTTTTTCATATATGCTTAGGAGGAATTCTTTTCCATGTTTGTTTAGGATTTACAAAAGTAGTATATAAGCTCTCTAACTTTTAACTCTATGTGTACTTATCACTCTCTTGTATTCTATATTCTATAATGAATAAACGTCTATTCTCTTTCTGCATGTGGATGTAACTAACATATTGTTAGTGAACCACGTTAAATTTGTGCGTGTTTGTGTTTGTTATCTTTATATGTCTGTTCATACTTGTTGCAACTAACTGGTATCAGAGCCTTTACTAATTAAGGGCATGTATTCCGTTGAGAAAGATATCTGCTTGGAATTTAAAGATCGAATTCACAGAGAGGGACAACTTTCGTTTGTGGAAAATCAAGATGCGAGCCTTGTTAAAACAACAAGATATGTGGGCATTACTGACGAAGAAAGCAACGGATCCAGAAACCATTGAGATGGCCAGTCTGGAGAAGAAGGTACACTAAAAAATTATGTTATGTATGGCAAATGATATTATCATTGAGATTGTAGAGGAGGAAACAATGTATGGCATGTGGTTGAAACCCGAGAGTCTGTATATGACAAAGTCTTTAACTAATAAGTTGCTTCTCAAGCAATGTCTGTTAAATCTGCAAATGCAATAAGTTCCACCTCTAAAAGATCACCTAGATTAGTTAAACAAAATTATATTAGAATTGCATAACATTGATGTTAAAATTGAAAATGAGGATGTTGCCTTTATTCTGTTAGTATCTTTACCAGTATCGTATGAGAATTTTGTGCAATTTATCATTGTTGTGAGGCATACTGTGAATCTGGATGAGGTTAAATCATCCCTTCATAGTAGATAGTTGTTCTATAAGGCGACTGGTACAAAATACAAATAATCAGGCTGCTAAAATTAGTGGCCAGTGGAAACATGACTACGAAATTCAGGAAACAAGATAAAATTAAAGATTTTCTTTTTCAAATGGTCCCAAGCTTGACGGGCTATAACTATTGCAAAGAGAAAGGACATTGAAATAATCAATGTCCAAAGAAAAAAGAAACAACAAGAAAAACAGTAAAAAATTACAGTCGTAGCAGAAGATGACACTAACTCTAAAGATGACATAGCCCTAGTTATTGGAAAACAAACTCATCACTTTGATGTATGGCTTTAGATTATGGGGCATCTTATCATATATGTCCACGCAAAAAGTGTTTTACAACCTACGAGCAGATAACTCTATCTAAAAGGCGGTTGGAATAGGCTCAATCAAAATACGAACATGTGATAAAAAAAATTCTAACAATGTTAGTCATGTCCCACTCACGACGAAAAATCTGATATCACTAAGTCTACTAGGTAGTAAGGGTTTGTCTGCAAAAGATTTTGAAATGTGTCAAATAGGTACTCTATATATTCTACAAGGTTCTACGTTGTTAGGTTATACTGTTGTTTCATTATTGGATATTCACAAGGATGATATGACCAAGCTATGACACATAAGGCTCGTTCTTATGGGTGAAAGTGGAATGCAAATTATGTCAAAAGGGAATCTTCTTGGTGGCGATACAGTCAATGATCTTAAATTTTGTGAATACTTTGTTTTTGCGAAATTACATCGTAGCAAGTTTCCTAAAGAAATTCATAGAACAAAAAACACACTTGATTACATCCACTTTGATTGTTGGAGTCCTTCGCGTGTTGAATCTTTGGGAGGGCATAAGTACTTTATGTCTATGGTTGATTTCCACTCGAGAATGACATGGGTAATCATGATGAAGCATAAAAATGAAGCTTTTAAGGCTTTAAACAATGGAAGTCATTAATGGAAAATCAAACAGGTAAGGAGATAAAAAAAGGTTACGACCTGACAATGACTTGGAATGGTTTTGTTCCGATTTTGATAATTTGTGCAAAAACAAAGGAATATCTAGACACCATGCAATTTAGTATACACCACAATAAAATGGTGTAGCAGAACGAATGAATCAGACACTTTCGGAGAGAGTTAGGTGCATGCTCTCTAACTCCAGCTTAACTAGAACGTTTTGTGCATAAGTAGCCAGTAAACATGTTATTTGCTAAATTATGGACCTCATACAGGTACTAAACTCAAAAATGCCTTATGAGATGTGGTCTAGTAAGTCTGCTGATTATTTAAATAAAGGTCCACTTCATATCACATATTGTTCACTCCATAAGCATTTTGATCTAATTTTTTTCGGCAGATTATATTGTAGAAAGGCGTGTCTTCTCTTGAGTAACCAGCTATATTCAAATTCTTTTGGGAAATTGGAAGTAACGGGGGAGAGAGATAGATTTGAGGAGAGAGAAACAGATTTGAGGAGAGAGAAAGAGAGAGAGAGGAGAAAGTGTGGGTCAAACTCTTAAAAATGGTCAAATAAATTATTAAATTCGAATTGACTGGTTAATGTCTGTTAAAACTATTAAATTATCCGGTCATCCATATTTAGAGTATATTTTTAGAACAAAATATAATTCAGGTATCAAGTGTGAATTGAGGTATAATTCAAGTACCTTTAATGTAATTTACCATTACACAGAGAAAGAGAAAGAAAAGGAGAGAGAAAGAAAGAAATAAATAACGAAGTTCTAAAGAGAATTGAGGCATAATTCAGGTATCTTTGATGTAATTTACCCTTACATAGGGAAAGAGAAAGAAATAAATAAATAACGAAGTTCTAAAGAGAGAAAAAAATCATAAAAATTCCTAGAGGGATTTCATTCCGACCTAAGACATCAGACGTCAGAGATCTACAGAATTTCACCGAGGATTAAAAGCTCTTGGGATGACTCCCGATGTTGAATCTACACTAGATACTAGAGGTATGCTTCAAGAGTAACGCACTGAGGGACATGAAATCTCTCATTCTTTGATTATTTATTTATTTTTCATGCTTGCGAAGTTAATTTGAGATATTAATTATACTTTATAAATATTTATATATATAATTTTTAAAATGAATTTCTTAATGTAAAAGTATTTGAGTTTTATCAGTTTTGGTATCTCCATATGGGATGAAGATATTATTTTTAACTCAATTTTTTTATTTATTTCTACAAATATTATTTCGTGTGTCACAGTCGTGTTAACCTGTTCGGGTTAGTGTTGATTTCGTGTCTATTTTCGGGTTACATGTAATTTTGTTATGCATATATATTAATGGTAACTTTTAAAAATATAAGATGATATGATACTATGTTTAAATACTTTATGTCATTTTTAGATTAATATGTTAACACTAACCATTTATAATATCATTTTAGAGGGTCATGTAATATGTTTATAACAATTTAGGAGGTTCGAATCATATTTTCAAGTAATAATTATAGTTTTATTATCTTTAATAATAAATTGACATATAAAAACACGAGAGAATATAACAATAATTTTAAATATTCGTATCATTCCGTGTCGTTTTCGAGTTAGCTTATCAACCATAACCCAACCCAAAAATTTGCGTGTCAGTTTCGTATCAACAAAAAAAATGACACATTACCTATTAAACTAAACCTAACACTAAAATTACGTGTCGATTTCGTATCGTGTAATCGTGTCATGTGCATTTTTGCCACCTCTACTTATAATGGAAAAGGGTATTTTTGACCCTACATTTGATAAACCTTAATTATTGAGTCCGTATATGTATATTAAGTAAAATTTAAACTTTGTTTTACTTTGTATAAATTCAGCTATCAATTAATAGCCAACTCAATATGCTTGCATAACACACTTATAAAATGAAAATTATTAATCAAAGGTTGAATTTAGGTGAAATTTAAACTTTGTTTTACTTTAAGTAGCATAGTTCTGAAAAACTCTCGCTGTTGACGAGTCCCATTCCACCTTAAACTCTCGCTGTTGACGAGCACCCCTCCGGTACCATAGCGCCATCTCCGTCGCCGCCTGCTAATACTCTCTTAGCCGCGACTCTCACCAAGCCATCACCTGCTACCATTCAGTTCATTGCCAGGATGGAATCACTTGAAGCACAAGGTGCAGCCCTCACGCTAGACGCTGAACAGAACGCATGTTTAGTCCTATCAAGCGATGACCTCGGTCCGCAGATGCAACCTCCAGCTTGGAGCTTACTCGGGACGTTCGTGACAGACAGAAACTGCAAAACAGCCATAATGAAGAATACCATGGCAGACCTGTGGAGGCCAGCCAAAGGACTATTCATCGATGAGGTAGGCCCCAACCTTTTCCGTTTTACCTTTTTTCACCCCCTTGAAAGAGAAAGAGTTGTCAGAGGGGGGCCGTGGACCTTTGTGTTGAAACACCTTTCCACAAGATTTTGATTTGACAAAATCATCCATGATTAAGAGGCAATTAAATTTAGATGCTTTGATTTAATTGTACTAATATGTTTGTTATATATTGAGTGCAAAAATATATAAAGTAAAGACAGGACAAAAGTCAGCACAAGCGAAGCTGAGTTGAACGGAACTCAGCATGACAGAATGGAAGCTGAGTGGAGTAAAATTCAGAAGCAAAACGAAGCGGACTAAAGTTGAAGATTTCTTCAAGAGCGGTTAAACAAAACGGAGCTGACCTAGAAGGAACTCAGCATGAACGTTGAATAACTCGAAGAGAACAAACGAAGCTGAGCGACAGTCAGAACAACATAAAGGATCCGTTCACTAAAGGACAAAGTCTGCCAATCCTCTGCACCAATAATTGGAACCTCGAAGACACCTAAAAGACTAATTCCAAGAGTCATGGGACGTTGGATTATTGGAAACAGACAACTGGTACAAAAAGACAAACCAGACGCTAGAAGACAAACCTGACGCCTGAAGTAAACAGAGAAAGGGAATGGCGGTGCAGTCTGAAGATGTCCAGAAATTGTTCCCCAAAAGAGCCGTTTTGATGTTAACGGTCAAGACATTTCAAAACGATCAAATCTACAGATTTCCTTCTATAAAAGGACAATCGATGAACTTGGATCATAGCCGAAACATTGAAAGAAAAATACAAGAGAGAAAGTCTAGAAAGCACTCAAATACAAAAGATCTTACACTAACTTTTCTATTCTATGTGTAAATGATAGATTGATTTGTAATCATCTAAAGTGTTCTTTAGTTCAAAAAGAACAAGTCTGTAATCAATAGGAATATTGAGAGTGTTAAGCTGAGTGCTTGGCTGTAAGCATTTCAGTGGTAGAAAAATCTAGGTGCTCGGTTGTAGCACTTAGTAGGAGTTGAGTAGACGAATAGAGGAAGATACTCTTGCATATTCAACTGCCTTGTAATCGGTTTGTGCTCTACCTTTAAAGAGCTCAGTATTGGATTCTAAAATCCCGGAGGACTCTGGGGACTGGACGTAGGCAGAGAGGCCGAACCAGGATAAGTGATACTGAGTAATCTCTAAACTCTCTCTTATAATTGCATGTGTTGTTTACTTTATTTACTCAGCATATAAATTGCCTAAGCTGATCTTGAGTAAGTAAGTGGTGATGAGTTAGAAGCTGACCTCCAAGAGTGTCAATTCTCAACTCACAAGAAAACAACTTTAGTCAACATCTGACTAAAGCTGTCTTCAAACATATCTCACCAAGCTGACCATAAGCTGAGTTAATAAACTCTCAAAATAACTTCGAGTCAGCTTAATTAAAACGCGAAAAAGTTATATTAGTTCCTAACCCCCCCTTGGAACTAATTACCAGGGACCAACAAGTGGTATCAGAGCCTAAGCTCACTACTCAAAGATTTAACAATCTTGAGCTGATCCCTAAAAATGGGTGAGAATAGCACTCGGTTCCTTCCAGGAAACCAAACAACACAGATACTCCCTGAGGGACTATCAATTACTAGACCTCCCCTATTTTTTGGGTCAAATTATACATTCTGGAAGAATAGGATGAAAAACTTTATTCAAGCCACAAATATGAGTGCATGGCTTGCAATTGTTCAAGGTCCACATGTGCCATACAAAACTGTTAACGATGAGAAAATAGTTAAAAGTGAGGCTGAGTGGACAGAGGATGACCTCAGAAAATTACAAAATAATGCTTCGGCTATAAACATGCTTCACTGTGCGTTAGATGCTGCAGAATACAATAAGATTTCAGGTTGCGAGTCAGCACAGGAGATTTGGAAGAAGCTTGAAGTAACCTATGAAGGCACAAGCAAAGTTAAGGAGTCTAAAGTCAATCAACATATGAGACTCTACGAGCTGTTTGAAATGAAGGAAAATGAAGACATCTCAGAAATGAACGCAAGGTTCACAAACATTATAAATGAGCTAAAAAGGCTTGGAAAGAACTTCACTGAAGAAGAACAGGTGAAGAAAATTCTGAGAAGTCTGCCCAAGAGCTGGCAAGCAAAGAAAACAGCTGTAGAAGAAGCCCAAGACTTGACTACCTACAAATATGATGAGTTGATCGGATCCCTGCTGACCCATGAAATCTCTATGAAAAACTTTGAAGCCAAAGAGAAAGAAAAATCAGAAGACAAGAAACAAAAGTCACTTGTCATGAAAGCTGACTCAACTGAAGCGGCGTCAACTGATGATGAGGAATTGGCCATGTTCACCAGAAAGATGAAAAAATTGTTCAGGAGAAATGATAGAAACAGCAAAAGGTCATTTAGAAGAAATGATAAGTATAAAGCTGAGTCAAGCGACAAGTACAAGAAGGACAGCTCGAAGTCTGTCACATGTTTTGAGTGTCATCAAACTGGGCACATCAAGTCAAGCTGTCCCAATCTCAAGAAAGAGAAGAAGGGAAGCAAAAAGGCTATGGTAGCCACATGGAGTGACAGTGACGAATCAACATCATCTGAAGCTGAGCAAAATGAAACAGCCAACATATGCTTTATGGCGGATGATGGAGCTGACCGATCCCAATCTGAGCATGCTGACCTTTCCGATGAAACCGACCAGGAGGATCACAGCAATGAGGTAACATCCTTACTCTTACTTAGAAACGAAATGGTAAATGCCCTGAGTGACTTATATACACTAACCAAAAAGTGTAACAAAAAGATTAAGGCACTCATCAGGCACTGTGATGAGATTGAAGAGGTCAAGCTGAGTGACCTCCGATATCTTCTCCATGACAACTCTGACTTGCATACCAACATGCAAATCTTACATAAGTTTGTCACGGAGGTTCAATCTGAGTCAAAGAAACTTAGAAAGGATATCACAATGTCACAGAGTCAAGGGAAGGGCTCAAATAGAAATAAACCCCATGCTGAGTACGCAAATACTAGTCAGCATAAGCAATTCACTCAATGTGAGTGTTGTGGAAAAAGGGGACACACAAAGGATGTGTGTTGGCATAACAGGCGGACTATCCAATGTGACTTCTGCGGAAGAAAATGGCATACCACAAAAGTATGTTGGCATGCCCAACACAATAATGCTGACCATACTCAGTTCAACCCACAAAGGGTACCTTTTTGTGATTTCTGTGGTAAGCCAGGCCACACCATAAAAGTATGCCGTCACAAGTTAAAATATGACTTTGCACCTGTTTACACTAACAAGAAAGGACCCAAAAGGAATTGGGTACCTAAAAATGAATAGTTTAAAATGCAGGTCAGCTTGACATGCATGGAGAAGTCAAAACTATGGTATATAGACAGTGCGTGCTCAAGGCATATGACAGGTGATGAAACTCATTTCATCACACTAGAGCTTAAACGAGGTGGAAGTGTAAGCTTTGGGGACAACAAGAAGGGTAAGATAGTCGGCTCAGGTACTATCGGAGGTAACCCAACTATTGAGTCTGTCTCCTTAGTTAAAGGTCTCAAATACAATCTGCTGAGTGTAGCCCAGCTTTGTAAGAGCGGCAGAAGGGTTGTATTTGATGATACTAAGTGTCAAATACTCGAGGGAAATAAAAATGAGTTAATTTTAACTGCCCCTCGTGTAGAAAATGTATACATGTTAAACTTAGAAAAACAGTTTTCTAAAAACATATGCTTAGTGTCTAAAGAGGACAACTCCTGGCTATGGCATAGAAGACTTGGGCATGTCAGCATGGACCTTCTTGCCAAATTAGCTAGAAAGCAATTAGTTGAGGGATTACCCAAATTAAAGTTTGAAAAAGATCAACTGTGTAAAGCTTGTCAGCAAGGCAAACAAACTAAAAAGTCATTTCATAGCAAAAATATTGTCTCAACCAAAAGACTATTGGAATTACTACACTTGGATCTTTTCGGACCTATCCAGCCACTCAGCTTGGGAGGTAAGAAATTTTCCTTGGTTATTGTAGATGATTTCTCTCGGTACACTTGGATCATCTTGCTGAGTAGCAAGGATGAAACCTTTAAGATGTTTACCACATTGATCAAAAAGCTTGAAAATGACAAAGACCTAAGAGTAGCTCACATTAGAAGCGACAATGGTGGAGAATTAAAAAACCAACAGTTTGATGAATTCTGTGAAATCAGTGGTATTGACCACAACTTCTCTGCTCCTAGAACACCTCAACAAAATGGGGTCATTGAAAGGAAAAATAGAACCATTGTCGAAATAGCTAGGACAATGCTGAGTGAAAATAGGCTTCCAAAGTACTTCTGGGGAGAAGCTGTTCACACGGCATGTTACATACTGAACAGGGCTCTAGTTAGACCTATACTTAAGAAAACCCCATATGAACTTTGGAAAGGTCGAAAGCCCAACATTGGATACTTTCGTGTCTTTGGGTGTAAATGCTTTATACTCAATACAAAAGACAACCTTGCTAAATTTGATGCTAAAGCTGACGAGGCGATCTTTTTAGGGTACTCAACAAACAGTAAAGCATATAGAGTATTTAACAAAAGAACTCAGGTTGTAGAAGAGTCTGTACATGTTGAGTTCGATGAAACTGACCCTACAGGTAAGTCAGCTCAGCCTGAAGAAGATGAACCAGGCTCAGCTTCCGCTGATCAACCAGAAGCCTCTGTGTCAACTATACAGGAGCTGACCCAAGGTAAGCAAGAAATTGAAATATCATTTGCTGACCAATCTATTCCTATAGAGATTGTAGAAACACCTCTTCCAAACAACTCAACATTGCCCAAGGAAATAAAGATCCCAAGAGGACATACAGAACAAGCCATTCTTGATGCCGCCAACAACAAATTAATGACAAGAGATCAGCTTAGAAAATACCTCAGCAATGTTGCATTCGTCTCAATACATGAGCCAAAGAACTTTGCTGATGCTGAGCAAGATGAATATTGGATCAATGCTATGCAAGAAGAGCTTGACCAATTTACCAGAAATGAGGTATGGGATTTAGTACCTAAACCTAGGAATCAAAAGCCCATAGGAACCAAGTGGGTCTTTAGAAATAAGCTAGATGAGCATGGAAATGTGATTAGAAACAAAGCTCGACTTGTAGCCCAAGGCTATAGTCAGCAAGAGGGTATAGACTATGGAGAAACATTTGCTCCTATTGCTAGATTAGAAGCTATACGTATATTGTGTGCCTATGCTAGTTACATGAATTTTAAACTATATCAAATGGATGTGAAAAGTGCATTTCTTAATGGCTTTATAAACGAAGAGGTATATGTTAATCAACCTCCTGGGTTTGAAGATCCAAAATTTCCAAACCACGTTTATAAACTCAAAAAGGCCCTGTACGGCCTAAAGCAAGCTCCAAGAGCTTGGTATGAGAGGTTGACCAACTTCCTGCTGACCAGGAACTATGTCAGGGGAAAAGTTGACACAACCTTGTTTATTAAGAAAAATGGTAAACATACCCTACTTGCACAGATATATGTAGATGATATAATTTTTGGTGCTACTGACGAATCTTTGTGCAAAGAATTTAGCCAACAGATGCAAACTGAGTTCGAAATGTCCATGATGGGTGAACTCAACTTCTTCCTTGGACTTCAAATCAAGCAAGGTAAGAATGGCATCTTTATAAGTCAGTCTAAGTACACCAAGGAAATGTTAAAGAAATTCAGCATGGTAGATTGCAAACCAATATCAACCCCCATGGGTACTGATACTGTCCTATGCAAGGATGAGAAGAGTAAGTCAGTTGATAGTAAACTCTATCGAGGTATGATAGGTTCTTTACTCTATCTCACTACCAGTAGACCAGACATTCAATACTCAGTATGCTATTGCGCTAGATATCAAGCTGACCCCAGGGAATCTCATCTAACTGCTGTAAAAAGAATTTTTAGATACTTGCAAAGCTCAGTTGATGCAGGTCTATGGTATCCAACCTCACATGACTTCACACTCATTGGATATACTGATGCTGACTATGGACGAGATAAGCTAGAACGGAAGAGTACTTCAGGAGGATGTCATTTCCTTGGAAGCTGTCTAGTATCTTGGTTCAGCAAGAAGCAATCATCCGTAGCTCTGTCTACAACTGAAGCTGAGTATGTGGCTGCTGGAAGCTGTGTTGCACAAGTCCTATGGATAAAGCAACAGCTTGAGGATTACGGAGTCAAAACAAAGACAATAGAGATCAAATGCGACAACAAAAGTGCCATTGATCTATCTAAAAATCCAGTCCAACACAGCAGGATGAAGCATGTTAGCATAAGGCATCACTTCATCAGAGACCATGTACTAAAAGATGAGATCAAGCTGACCTACGTGCCAACAAATGATCAGCTTGCAGATATCGTCACAAAGCCCTTGGCATGAGAACAATTCAACACACTAAGGAAAGCAATTGGTATGTCAAATCCACTCTAACTAAATCTGTATTGAATAATTGTCATATGAGTGGAACTTTGAATAATTGTGCAAATGCCATGTTGAGTAAAATATCTACTCCTTATTAAGCTTGAAAATGAAAAAGCCACCCTATGCTGAATTGACATATATATTGAGTGATGATACTGAGTAGGCATAAAAGCTGAGTAAACATCCTATGCTGAGTAGATAAACATATTGAGTAATCACTCTATGCTGAGTAAATACACATGCTGAGTGAGTAACTTATGTTGAGTTAATCAGAAATAGAGAAATTATCTTCACAGAAGTTAGGCAATCAATATCGTGGATGCTTCGAATTCTAGCAAAACCTAGTAAAAACCCACTCGCGTAAAGAGAACCTACACGTGTAACCTCTGGCACCTTGGGAAGACGCACATTAATGGCAAATCCCATGCGCCGAAGATGTCATAATTGATAGAATTTTTGTCGGTTGAACATCCCTAGGTAAAAACGGCTAGTTAATGATTAAGGGCCGACGTAAATTTATATAAAAAGTGGAAGAATCCCCACTCTTCATTCCTTACGCCTGTAATCTCCTGAAATCGAACTTCTTTCTCTCTAAGAACTTCAAAACCTTCAAAAATGGCTCCCGGCAAAAATAAAACCCCTAAAACTCAAACCACAGATAAACCCACTGACCACGCGGGTCCTTCGACGGAAATAGAAAGGAAAATGATCAAGGTACACTCAAAGGTCAACAATCTGGAGGTTTTAAAATGCCGATGGTTTTTTCCAAGTTTTGTCTCGTCTGAGAAACCATTCTGTGAATGGATCGAGAAGAACAAGTGGAAAGGTCTCTTCTCTCTTTCAGGAACAACCTATCCCAGGTTAGTACGGGAATTCTACTCGAATCTACGTGTTGATGCAGATGACTCTGACTATTTGGAGACCACTGTTAAAGGTCAGAAAATCGTTGTCACCCCTGCCTATCTAGCAACATTGCTAGACTTACCAGACGAAGGAATTCAATTTAGAACGACAAAGGAGAAAATACCAAAAGCCACAACTGAGAAGCTAAAGGGGTTCTGTAAACCCAAAGATCATAAGGGGGAAATACCCAGCACCTGTATGGGTAAAGAACAAAAGATGGTCCACTTCATGCTGACCAACTTTATCTTCCCCAAACTCAGCTCAGCTTCATCCGCATCAAACTTCGAACAGTGCTTCATCTGGCACATGTTGACCTACACTCTGTTCAATCTTCCCATCTTTCTAGTTGGAGCGTTTCAACAAAGTGGTAAGAAACTTCGCTTGGGCTCACTCATTACAAAAATTATTCAGGACAAGCAAATAGAGACGGTGAATGAAACGAGTACATTAGGAAGTGAAATCACTGCAGTTCTACTGGATGGACTGTTGTACAATCAACCCTTGAAGGGATATGAAGGAGATGGAGATGCTGAAGAAGATGAAGAAGCTGAGCAACAAGAAATTGAGCCTGAAGCTGAGCATGCAAAAGATGTTGAGGCTCATGCTGAGTCACCTGAGACAGCTCAGCCTGAGAAAAGGAAGAAGAGGAAGGCTGTAGAAACCTGCTCCAAAGACATTCATGCTGTCCCAAAGAAAGTAAGGCTTTCATCAAGGGAAAAAGCTAAAGCTGACAAGGCTAAGGAACAAGCTGAGAAAAGAAAGAGGCAAGAAGAGCCTGAGGATGAGGACAAAGAAACTCCAGAATCCCCTTTAAAGAAAAGGAAAAAGGGTAACTCCTTAAAGATAGTGGAAGCTGTCCCACTAGCCTCTACTCAACCTGAAGGTCATGGAACTGACCAAGAAAAGGAAGCTGTGGAAGAGACTGAGCAACATGTTGAACACCAAGAAGTTAATACTGAGCAGGAAGAATGTCCCAATGTTGAAGAATCTCAGGATGATGCTGAGCAGAGAAAGAAAGAAAGTAATGCTGTTGAGGGTCCTTTTGAGCAACCTGTAGAAGAGGAGACAGTTGCTACTGAGTCCAGTGAAGGTATTCGAACTGACCATTCACCGCCAAGAGCTGAGACACGGCGAAGACTCAAAAAGAAAGCGCAAAAGCAAATCGATCTCATGGACGACTTTCCCATTGATGAGCTTGAAACTGACCTCTCTACAATCCAGTTCCAGTACTTCTCCAATGAAACTGAGTCACCACCAGAAAATCCAGTAGAAAAGCAAGCCTCTGTTACTCAGGATGAGGAACAAGCCAAAAACCCTGCAGATCCAATTCAAACTACTCAAGTTGAGCCAACTCATGTCTCAACTCCACCTCCAACACAACATGTTGATGACTCAGCTCATCCAATCAATCAAAGTCCAGGTACCAATCAAGGTACTCAATCTGGCAGAGAACCAACTCCTCCACCTCCATCAAACTCTGTACCAGCCTCTGAGTCTAATACTGCTAAATGAGTCTGGCCGACGGGTCATTGCTTCTGCTCAGTCCTTGCTTCAAGATTTCCATACTACTCAAGCTGATGGTCACCAATCTACTCAAGCTGAGTCCTCCCACCTGTCAGGTATTACTCAGCTTCTGAATGAACTTCGAGGACTAAAGGATCTGGTTAGCGTTATCACTGCGGTTCAAACTCAGCAACCAAATCAAGAGCAAATAGCAAAACTGACTGAACTAGTGCTTACAATGGCCACCCATATGAATTCGCTTGAAGGCAAAATTCACCAACTGTCAGAAGTCAATCCAGGGTATGTCACTTCCACTGAGCTTCAAAGCTACTTTGTTAAGCTAGCAGCGGAACTGACCACCTCTAGAGCAACTGCCAATCCTGAGTCTGTTACATCTGCTGAATTGCAAGACTGTTTTACCAAATTGAATGCTGAGCTGACCAAATTAAGTCCACCCGGTAATGCTGAGTTTACCACCTCTACCGAACTTCAAAAATGTTTCACCCAGCTTCATACTGAGCTGACCAGTACACGTGATTTAGTATCCTCCTCTTCTCAGTGTACTATTGACCAATTAAGTGAAGCAGTCAGACTACACAACATCTACAGAGCCCAGATGGATGTTGATCCCATCTCCAATACTGAACTCATGAGCTTTTCACAAGCTATCATGAAGGCAATGCGCATCAACAATGGCCAGCGCATGTTTTATGATTCTGCTCTGCTCAAACTGTTCTATCAAGCTTTTGGTCAGATAACAAGCTCCCTCACCTGCCTGAGCAAATCTCAAGAATGCCTCCTCAGCATGATTAGTAGCTCTCTTTGGGTTCCTAGGCATATCCAGGACGATAGTGTCCCAGTCATTGATGGCTTGGGTGAAAGCACCAAAAGGCTCCAGCGCTACTCTAAGTATCTCTCCTCCGCTGCACGAAATGAAACTTTCCTCTACAAACCCGATGATGGCAAAACGGGGGAGACAAGTCAATGAGGAACTCAGCCTCAACCTGCAGGTAATAATGCATCTGGAAGCAAAGGAAAAGGAATTGCTCACGCTGATCTCACAGCTCAGAGAAAGAAGAAGTAAAACCAGCTTAAGACTTAGCTTAATATCCTGTCTTTAAATCCTTGGTTGTTTGTTGTTTAGGTTAATATGTTTTTTTTGTTTTGTTGCTTAAACTCAATATAGCAAGTATTAGTTTTCTTCCTGATCTGACTAATTAAGTTTGAACAAACGAATCAAAAAGGTTAAACACATTAACACTAAAAATAAACTGAGAGACAACATCCTTCCAAAACTGAGTCAGTACACACAAAAGTCTTAAATCTAATTAAATTAGTTCTTGGAAGGTTTAGAATAAAGTTAAAACAAAATGTATGCAACCCTTACGGGGGAGTCATCTCAAAAATATCAATCATGGGGCAACTTATAACCGAGTTCCGTAATTATGTATTTTGCCAACATCAAAATGGGGGAGTTTGTTGAAACACCTTTAGATTTAAGACGAAGGAATTGTCACGAAGTTACAATAAACCTAGAATTCATAGCATGTATCAGAGGCTAGACAGAATATAAAAGAAGAAAAATCCCTTTCAGGGAACCTGTCTACCAATGCAGGCGTCTTTCTAGGATTTAAGGATGGAGCTTGAGTAATCCTCGGTGAACGGAGCTTCGGAGGTGTCTTCAATGGAGGTTTGAAGGTTATGGAGGAGGTGGAGAGGATTTCTCAAGGTGGAAGCTAAGCTAATTACAAAAGTAAAAGATATGTAATTTACAATTGGAAATTCCTATTTATAGCCGCGTCTCGGGTCTCGTTTTGACCTAATTTCGTGTCCTTGTTGGTGTAGGAAGATGTGGGGCCGAACGTGGCTTCGTGGGGGCGGAATTGGTCTTTTTGACCAATTCCCGCAGGTCTGTTCGCCGAGCAGGAAAGGCTGCTCGCCGAGCAGGATTGCGACGAGCAGCCCCTGCTCGCCGAGCAGGCGCCTGGTGGCCTGCTCGCCGAGCAGGCTCCTGCTCGCCGAGCAGGCCTCTGGCGGCCTGCTCGGCGAGCAGAAATGGCCCGGGGGGCCCTGCTCGCCGAGCGTTTTCGCCCGAAGTGCGCTCGATCCGTGCCGGATGACTTCCAAACCCTTTTTCGTCCGAACTTACACCTGCACACGCATAAAAACTCCAGAAAACATTAGTCCAAAAGCCAAATTGATCCGTCAATCGCTTATTTTGAGCAAACGCTTCGTTTGGTGCGACTTTTGACGGACCAATTAGCTTCAAAAGATAACGGAATTCTAATATGCATGTTATTTCGGCCGTATTTGCCTAAATTGATCACAAAACGAGCATAAACGACGAAAAGTAAATAGAATGTCTCCAATTTCTAACTAACTCACACAAAAGCATTTAAATGCGAGAATTGCTCGCTTATTAGCCAAATAAACCTAAAAACCGTCCTAAAACCGTACCCAAAGATAGGGGTTTTTGACCCCTATCAAACCTCCTCGCACTTAAAACTTTACTTGTCCCCAAGTAAACTAAAAAAACTAAACCCGTCATCACAAGCAAGCTAGAAAACTTCCCAGTTTGACTAGGTGCTTGACACAATTTCGAGCATCTGTAATTACATGCATTCGGAAATACAAAGTAGAGACACGATATCCAAAAGCTGCATTTCAATTACAATAGGTCATAGTTTTAAGTAAAGGGACACATGTTCAATTAAACGAGCTTGAGGGGATCGCTAAGTAAAACACCTCACCATAGGTAGTTCACTCATTCACACAATTTTTGGTGGCTAAGGTGTTTACTCGCGGCTTATATTCTTGCTTAGGACTATGTTGATTTTGCACGTTCATCCGAGTTCCTCTACTATGCTATATGACTCCGATGATATCAAAAACAGTCTCTAATTGGGGTTGTAATGTGGTTAGAGGGTTAAAGGTACAACAAGGGTTAAAACGTTCTAGCGTTATAAAAACAGAGTTTAAATGGCTTTAGCAAATATGAAGTGACTGAGCTTTTTATTCATCCCTTATTTTGGATTTCTTTTTGAGATGTTTTTATTTTCAGGAACTGGGGAATGAAGTTCTTCCCTTTTGTTCGTCTCTTTTCTTTTCTTTTCTCCCCCTTTTTTTTTCTTTTTCTGTTTTTCCTTTCTCTTTTTTTTTTCTTTTGGGATAGTGATGCTCATTCACTCCTTAGCCTTTTGGCTTGCTACTATAATGCCATAAACAACGATAAAACGCTGGAAGAAAATAAAGGCTCAGTTCGAGCTTTGCAAAAACAAAGGTTAAGTAGCGAACCAAATTGTGGTTCGCAAAAACGGGTTAGAACGAAAGAAAAATCTATAAACTACAAAAATGTCGGCTCAAAGGGGCTTCCTAGAGTGGATGAAAAAGAAAAACAAGGTAAAGAAAAGGGTTAATTCTAATGAGGCTGATTCATCGTTTATCATCTCAAATCATTGCATGTAGGTTCAACACAGTATTAGGTGCAAAATCTGTAATCTTCCACAAGTCAAAGCATTCACACAAAAATGTCAAGAAAAAGAGCTTTTTGATGTTCGCTCTTAGGCTCAAATTCAACTCACAATTCTTTGGGTTTCAATTTTGTGTTTACTAGTTTTCCCCAAAACTCAAGTTTAATATCACATGCCTTCAATTCTTAAGTTATCTACCTAAGTAATGATTTTAGCATTTCTTCAAAAGTAGGGTCTAAATGCAAACTGTAGCTCATGCTTTTACAGATACAAGAGTTGTGTCCTACGCCTAAACTAGTTGCCATGCAATTTTAGATTCGGTTTTCAGCCCTCAAAGACAAATAACGAAGTTTAGATTCGAAGGAGGTTCACGGTTTTAGGTCCTAAACATGCAAAAACATAAATAAAGCAAAAATAAAACACCAAAACGCAAACCTAAACTAGACACGACGCAACGAAAATTAAAAATTTATACAATTTTTGTAAGTTTGTCTACCCCTCCTCCTCACACTAAAATTATGCAATAAGTTCCAACATTGCATCATAAATCATGAAGTACGAGTGTAAAAAGTTAGGGTGGAGAAGAAAACTTACGGATTTTATCGCAATCGCAAAAGCTTGACGATTTACGGTGGCAATTTTTTTTTTTTTTTTAACCTGAAAACTGAAAAGTTTTATTAAAACTTGGGTTGCCTCCCAAGAAGCGCTACGTTATAGTCGGTGAGCTCGACATAGAATTCCCGTCTAGGTGTATGCTTCTACTCGCGTTAGGAATTCAAATTCCTGAATAAATAATCCGTACCTACAAAACGGATTAAGAGCCTCTAATAAGTTTAATGAAAGCAGGAGGCCGAATTTAAACATATTATGAAAAAGTTTGGTTTGCTCCCTTTTGGATTCTCTTGGTAGGTCGAAGAGAATGAAAACTTCTGAGCATGAAACAAACCTAAACTTTTCTAATGTTTGAGGAAAAGGTAATTGAGATACACAAGTTTTGATTTGATCTTTTATCTCTACCACATGATTTAGAATTTCAGATTTTGAACCGGGGTTGCTTACCGCTTCCGGTTCTTCACTTACCTCGAGTGATGCATGTGATAGTGGACTTGGTTCTACCTTTTTGTCATTCCTCAAAGAGATGGCTTGAGCTGATTCCCTTTATGGGATTTCTATGTTTTCCTTTATGCTTGGGAGAGCATCTCGGGATTGCTTTTGCATCTCTTGGTTTATTTGAGCCAGTTGGTTGCTCAAGTCCTTGCAAACCTCCTCGTTGATTGTAAGTCGGGCTGATATTCCTTTCAAAAGGGACAGCACCTCATCTCGTGAGCTAGAGGGTTGTGGAGGAACTTGGCTTGCTTGTTCGTAAGGGAACATTCCCAATTCGTTTTCCCTGTGCTCATTAACAAACCTATTTGGAGGCCTCAACATGTTAGGGTTCCCGTAGGACAGATTTGAGTGTTGAGGTCTCCTCCAATCACTACCATAAAAGCTGTAAGAATTGGGGTTAGAATTATACCTTTGGTGATTACCCACAAAACTTACACTTTCATTGGTGTTGAGGCTCAGATTTGCCATCAAGATATCCATTTTCTCATTTAAGTCGGCCATGGAGGGATTGGGAGCCTCATTCTCCAGGGTATGAATGTATTGTCTTGATGGGATAGTAAACTTTTGAGCTTGCCACTCGACTTTTTCTTGCCAATTCATTGATCAGAGAATGCTGAGAAAAAGTGAAGTTCTAGCACAAAAGTTGATAAGTAACAGTATACAGATATGAACAGGTATAGAAACGTATAAAGAAATCATATATCAACAAGTATAAACGATATAAACAAAGATATTCACAATGAATGCCTAAACTAACAAATCAACCTTTGGTTCGATATTGCAGAAGAAATAAATCCCCGGCAACGGCGCCAAAAACTTGATGCGGATTCTTGCGAAACCTCACTAAGGGATAAGTGTACCCCGTCGTTATCAAGTAATAAATTTCTGGGTTTAAGTCCAGGTTATCGTCCACATGATTTATTTCTGCAAGTACCGAATTACTAAGTCTCGGATGTTATCTAGGCTTAGGGGGTTTTGAGTTTGGTTTTGTTTAATTAATCTACTCCTAGGTTGAATTACACTAATTCTAATTAAGTTATCTAATTCTAGCTAAGTTATTCTAAGCCTAACTAAATTACTCTACCCCTAATTGATCTTTTACCAAAGCAATTAACTGAATGAACATGAAGGAATACGATGATAACAATGATAGAGTGTTTAAGCAATTGAATTGAAACTAAGTCGCTTATGTCCAAGGCGATTAACCCGACCTATCCTCCTAAAGTCCCTAGTTCGTGATTCCCTTGTAAGGCCGAAACTAGCTCTAAGGCTCAGTAATTTGGGCTTAATCTTCTATAGGGTCGTCAATCCTATAGGCACTGACTAGGTCAGATTCAGCTCGCAATATGTGCCAACCTAATTTTGGGATTATCGAATGAGTTAAACCAATCAGACAAAGCGTAAGACAAAGATTAAAACATCAAAACAGTTGAATAAGCAAAATCTATATTATATATCAAAGATGAAGGAATTGTCACGAAGTTACAATAAACCTAGAATTCATAGCATGTATCAGAGGCTAGACAGAATATAAAAGAAGAAAAATCCCTTTCAGGGAACCTGTCTACCAATGCAGGCGTCTTTCTAGGATTTAAGGATGGAGCTTGAGTAATCCTCGGTGAACGGAGCTTCGGAGGTGTCTTCAATGGAGGTTTTAAGGTTATGGAGGAGGTGGAGAGGATTTCTCAAGGTGGAAGCTAAGCTAATTACAAAAGTAAAAGATATGTAATTTACAATTGGAAATTCCTATTTATAGTCGCGTCTCGGGTCTCGTTTTGACCTAATTTCGTGTCTTTGTTGGTGTAGGAAGATGTGGGGCCGAACGTGGCTTCGTGGGGGCGGAATTGGTCTTTTTGACCAATTCCCGCAGGTCTGCTCGTCGAGCAGGAAAGGCTGCTCGCCGAGCAGCCCCTGCTCGCCGAGCAGGCGCCTGGTGGCCTGCTCGGCGAGCAGGCTCCTGCTCGGCGAGCAGGCGCCTGGCGCCCTGCTCGGCGAGCAGAAATGGCCCGGGGGGCCCTGCTCGCCGAGCGTTTTCGCCCGAAGTGCGCTCGATCCGTGCCGGATGACTTCCAAACCCGTTTTCGTCCGAACTTACACCTGCACACGCATAAAAACTCCAGAAAACATTAGTCCAAAAGCCAAATTGATCCGTCAATCGCTTATTTTGAGCAAACGCTTCGTTTGGTGCGACTTTTGACGGACCAATTAGCTTCAAAAGATAACGGAATTCTAATATGCATGTTATTTCGGCCGTATTTGCCTAAATTGATCACAAAACGAGCCTAAACGATGAAAAGTAAATAGAATGTTTCCAATTTCTAACTAACTCACACAAAAGCATTTAAATGCGAGAATTGCTCGCTTATTAGCCAAATAAACCTAAAAACCGTCCTAAAACCGTACCCAAAGATAGGGGTTTTTGACCCCTATCAATTACCAGGGACCAACACTTTGAAGAACAATTACTTGTATTGAGTAGAATAGAGGAAGGGGTGGACCCGTTCTCCATTACTCTTACCCATGTGGATTTCTGGGTCCAGTTATGGGATGTGTCTTCGGGTTTTCGATCAGAGAAGATAGCACAGGGAATTGGGAATTACATAGGCCAATTCCTAAAGTCTGATATCAACAATTTTAATGGTTTTAGTAAACCGATAATCTGTATCAGGGAATCACTAGATGTCACAAAACCGATTAAGAGGAAACTGAAAATAAGTAAGGCAGGAGGGGAGGTGTCTTGGGTCAACTTCAAATATGAGAAACTACCCTTGTTCTGCTTTTACTGTGGGCTGATTGGGCACCCTGATAAGTATTGTGTGGCTCTGTTGGATGTACAAAATCCTGACTATGTTGATAGGGCATACGGCACCTGGCTACGGGCCCCGACTCGCAGAACTCTTGTTTCGTATCACGCATGTGCTTGGGTCATGATTGGCAATTTTAACGATATGCTTCTCCATTCAAATAAGCAAGGCGGATCACGCCATCCCCTTTCACTTTTGAGAGGTTTTGGACAAGCAATAGCAGACAGCGGACTGACTGAGCTAAATATGCAGGGTTACCCTTTTACCTGGGAAAAGAGTAGAGGTTCAGAAAGGTTCGTGGAAGAGAGACTAGATTGGGCTTTTGCAAATAAGGAGTGGGTGGAGGCTTTTCCGTCTGCGTGTGTCAATAATATTGAAGCTCACTGCTCCGATCATTCTGCGCTGTTCCTGAAGATAGTTCTGACCGACACAATTCAGCGACATCGTTTTCGCTTCGAAAACGCATGGATGGAAGTGGACGGTAGCGCCGCGGTCATTGCAGAAGCGTGGTCGGGAGGAGGGTCGATGGATCTTGTTAGCAAACAGCGTCTTTATGGTGTTTCCCTCCGTCTATGGGATGAGTCGATCCGTCTACAATTCCGAAGGCGGCTGGCAATATGCCGATCGAAAATTGCTAGGCTACGACGCAGATCTGACAGACAGTCCCATTCTTTGATCTTAATAGCCCGGAAAGAATTGGACGCTTTCTTGCTTCGTCATGAGCTTTACTGGAAACAAAGGGCAAAAAAGACATGGCTACAGGTAGGTGACTCTAATTCCAGGTTCTTCCATGCAGCAGCTAATAACAGAAAGAGGAAGAATTGCTTGACTCGCCTCCTGAACAGTGTAGGTGTATGGGTTGAATGGAAGTCCAGTTTGGAACAGCTGCTGCTAGATTACTACAGTAACTTGTTCACATCGGAAGGGTGCGTAGCTGAGCCTGTGATAGAAACAGTGCGGTCAAGAGTATCGCATAGCCATAATTTAGCGCTCTTAGCACCATACACGACAGAGGAAGTGCGTGCTGCGGTATTTGACATGCATCCAGATAAAATCCCGGGTCTAGATGGCTTCAATTCGGGCTTCTACCAGCACAACTAGAGCTTAGTGGGTACTGAAGTGACTAATGAATGTCTAAAATGGCTTAATGCAGGTACAATCCTAGATAATATCAATGATACCACCTTGGTATTGATTCCAAAGAAAGTTGTACCGAGCCATGCTACTGACCTTAGGCCTATAGCGTTGTGTAATGTAATCTACAAAATTATGTCTAAGGTTCTTGCCGCCTGATAGGGGTCAAAAACCCCTATCTTTGGGTACGGTTTTAGGACGGGTTTTATCATTATTTAGTTAATAAGCGAGCATTTCTCGCATTTAAATGCTTTTGTGTGAGTTAGTTAGGAATTGGAAACGTTTTATTTATTTTCCGTTGTTTAGGCTCGTTTTATGACCAATTTAGGCAATTACGGCCAAAATAGCATGCATAGTATAATTCCGTTATCTTTTGAAGCTAATTGGTCCGTCAAAAGTCGCACCAAACGAAGCGTTTGCTCAAAATAAGCGATTGGCGGGTCAATTCAGCCTTTGGACTAATGTTATCTGGAGTTTCTGTACATGCACAGGTATTAGTTCGGACGAAAAAGGCATCGACGGAAGTCGGCAAGCACACGGGGGCATACCGGGCAAGAATACTCGACGAGCGGGTCTCCGTAGGCCATGCCTGCTCGCCGAGCAGGGTGCTGCTCGTCGCGAGTAGCGCCTGCTCGCCGAGCAGCTCGCCCTGCTCGCCGAGCAGACCTGCGGGAATTGGTCAAAAAGACCAATTCCGCCCCCACGATACCACGACGGACCCCACGACTTCCTACCTGCATAAGGACATGAAAATAGGTCAAAAAGAGGGCCGAGCCACGCCTATAAATAGAGTTTTTCCAATGTAAATTAGTATCTTTCATTTTTGTAAATTATCTTAGCTTTCCCCTTGTAATTCCTCTCCATCTCCTCCATCTTCTTCAAACCTCCATTGAAGCTCCTTCAAAGCTTTTCTCGAGGAATTATCAAGGTTCGTCCTTAAGACTAGGTCGCCGGCTGCAGAGTAAACAGGTTCCCTGAAAGGGATTTTTGTATCTCCTTTTATCTTTCCTTGTTTGTACTCTTTGATACAGTTGCCGAACTTAGCTTATTGTATCTTGTGACATTTATCTTCGCCTTTAATAATAATTTAGCTCTTGTTTTGTTCTATGATTATTTGTCTAATCTCTGTCTTACGCTTTATTCAATTGGTTTAACTCATTCAAAAGCCCCAAAATCTAGTAGGCACATATTGCGAGCTGAATCTGACCTAGTCAGAGCCTAGGAGATTGACGACCTCTTAGTTGATTAAGCGCCAATTTACTGAGCCTTAGACCTAGTTTCGGCCTTAGGGAATCACGCGCTAGGAACTTCAGGAGGGTAAGTAGGGTTAATCGCCTTGAATACAAGTGACTCAGATTAGGTTTTTATTCAATAGACCTAATAATCTATCTTCATTATTATCGTTCATACCATGTTCCTTCGGATAATTGCATTAATGAAAGATCAATTAGGAGTAGTTTAACTTAATTAGGGGTAGAGTAACTTAATTAGGCGTAGAATAACTTAGTTAGAATCAGATAACTTAGCTAGGATTAGTATAATTCAACCTAGGAGTAGATTAACTTAATCAAACAAACTCAAAACCCCCTAAGCCTAGATAACTCCTGAAACCAAGTAGCTCGATACTTGCAGAAATAAATCCTGTGGACGATAACCTGGACTTAACCAGAAATTTATTACTTGATAACGACGGGGTACACTTATCCTTTAGTGAGTCTTCATCCCAACTTAGGTGAAGGCGCATCAAGTTTTTGGCGCCGTTGCCGGGGATTTATTTCTTCTGCAATATCGAACCAAAGGTCGATTTGTTAGTTTAGGCATTCATTGTGAATGTCTTTGTTTATATCATTCATACTTGCCTATAACTTAAACTTGTGAATACAAATACTTGTTGATATACTATTACTTAAATTCTGTAACATTACTTATAAAATCGTTCTTCCAGCAACTATGGACAACAGAGCGTCAAATCCGTCCATAAACGATCTCAACACAAAAATGGATTTCCTTGTGGCTTCATACAGCCGTAATAACCAACCAAGGACACCATTTTACGAGAGATGCGGCCAGAATCACCCCGGTAGGGTATGCCATCTCATTTCTCCTAGAGATATTTCCCACTCTCTGACATGCATCACAGTATTTAATATAGCTATTAACATCTTTATGCATTTGTGGCCACCAAAACCCACTTCGGAGGATTTTTGCCACTGTCCTATCTGGCCCGAAGTGGCCTCCTGGTTCCCTAGAATGACACATATTAATCACTGAATCTACCTCCTCTTCGGGTATACATCTCCTAATCATGCCATCAGTAAAGAATCGAAACAGATATGGTTCTTCCTAAAAATATTGTTTGTTTTCAAACATAAACTTACGTTTTTTGCTTGCATCTAAATCAGGGGGAAGAATGTTACCGACTTTGTAGTTTGCGATGTCTGCAAACCAGGGGAGAGATCGTACCGAATACAATGTTTCGTCCGGGAATACCTCCTTGATTGCCTCATGTTCTAAGGCTTGTTGATCTGACTCTAACCTGGATAGGTGGTCTGCTATTACGTTTTCCACCCCTTTCTTGTCTCTGATCTCGATGTCAAATTCTTGTAGTAGTAAGATCCACCGAATCAGTCTAGGTTTTGCATCTTGCTTGCTCATTAAATATCTCAGAGCTGCATGGTCAGTAAAAACAATTACCTTAGATAGCACCAAATAAGATCTAAATTTTTCAAAGGCAAAGACGACGGCTAGCAATTCCTTTTCAGTTATTGAATAATTTTGCTGTGCATCATTCAAGGTTTTGCTAGCATAGAAGATTGGGCGAAAAAGTTTATCCACCCTCTGCCCAAGACAGGCTCCTACAGCCAGATCACTGGCATCGCACATTAACTCAAAGGGAAGGGACCAATCCGGGCTTACCATAATAGGTGTTTCGATTAATTTCTTTTTCAGTAATTTGAATGCAAACATACATTCCTCATTGAAATTAAAATCAGCATCTTTTAGTAGTAATTGAGTGAGGGGTTTAGTGATTTTTGAAAAGTCTTTTATGAACCGTCTATAAAACCCCGCATGTCCTAAAAAGCTCCTAACTAATTTTACATTGGTAGGAGGTGGCAGTTTTTCAATTACCTCAATTTTTGCCGGATCGACCTCGATCCCCTTTCCCGACACCTTGTGTCCTAACAGTATACAATTTTGGACCATAAACTGGCACTTTTCCAATTGAGTGCCAAGTTTTTGTCTTCACAACGTTCTAAGACTCGGTCCAAGTTTTCAAGACATTGGTCGAAAGTGGGTCCTACAACATTAAAATCATCCATGAAAATTTCTAGGAACTCCTCGACCGTGTCAGAAAACATAGCCATCATACAACGCTGGAATGTGGAAGGGGCATTACATAATCCGAAAGGCATCCGCCTATATGCGAAAGTCCCATAGGGGCAAGTGAATGTGGTTTTCTCTTGGTCCAAAGGGTCCATAGGAATTTGCATATAGCCGGATAGCCCATCTAAGGTACAAAAAAATTCGTGTCCTGCCAACCGTTTCAACATTTGATCAATAAATGGTAAAGGAAAGTGGTCTTTACGGGTGGCCTCGTTTAATTTCCTATAATCTATGCATACACGCCAACCCGTAACCTTTCTAGTTGGGATTAATTCCCCTTTTTCGTTTTCCATTACCGTTGTTCCCCCTTTTTTGGGCACGCATTGAACCGGGCTTACCCATTGGCTATCAGAAATCGAAAAGATGATACCTGCGTCGAGGAGTTTTATAACCTCGGCTTTTACCACCTCTTTCATGTTAGGGTTGAGCCGTCGTTGAGGTTGAGCAGATGGCTTGATCTCTTTCTCAAGGAAAATCCTATGCGTGCAGATTTTGGGGTCGATGCCTTTGATGTCGTGGATTGACCATCCAAAGGCCCCTTTATGTTGCATCAGCACCCCCACCAATTTTTCTTCCTATTCAACTGTCAACAAAGAAAAAATAATAACGGGTAAATCTGTGGGAGGTTGAAGAAAAACATATTTCAGATTGTTGGGCAAGGGCTTAAGCTCCAGTTTTGGAGGTTCCTCTAACAAGGTTTTGGGTTTGGGTTTGATCTCGCGATCAAGATCCTCTTTTCTACCCTTGACCCAATAACATTTTTCAGGTGGGAGATCTTCAAATGGTTCATTCGAGTTCTCACATTCCTCACCACCTAGACCGAGTTCTAAAGAGGCATTTCTCATGTTAAGGTCAACTTCCTCAATACATTCATCTATTAGCGCATCTACAAAGTTACAACTTTTGGAGCGTTCTTGAGGAAATTTCATAGACTCATAAACGTTAAATGTTACCTCTTCGTCCTGCACCCTTAGGACCAATTTACCTCCATGGACGTCTATCAGTGTCCTACCGGTTGCAAGGAACGGTCTCCCAAGAAGAATGGGGACGGAGTCATCTTCTTCCATGTCGAGGACCACAAAATCGATCGGGAAGATCAGTTTGTCCACCTTCACCAATACATCTTCAACTATGCCTCTAGGCCGTACGATCGACCTATCTGCTAGCTGCAGTGTCATGTTTGTTGGTTTAGGCTCTCCGAGTCCCAATTTCCTGAAAATTGATAAAGGCATAAGATTAATACTTGCTCCTAAATCGCATAATGCCCTATCTATGTGCATGTTGCCTATCCTACACGGGATGGTAAAGCTCCCTTGATCTTTAAGTTTGGGGGGTAATTTATGGGTGATTATGGCCGAGCATTGTTCTGTTAAAGCCACTATCTCGTTTTCCCCAAACTTTTTCTTTTTCAACAACATGTCTTTAAGAAATTTTGCATAGTTCGGCATTTCCTCCAGTGCTTCCATTAATGGAATGTTGATTTCTAATCTACTAAGGATTTCCGAAAACCGAGCAAATTTCTTATCTAAGTTGGCCTTTTTCTGTTTCTGAGGGAATGGCAGTTTTGGTGCATAAGGCCTAACTACTTTTTCTACAGCTACTTCAGGAGCTGGAGTTTCAGATGCGGGACCGGGGTTGCTTACCACTTTCGGTTCCCTACTTACCTGAGGTGACAAATGCGTTTGCGATGGAGGTGCCACGAGTGTGTCCACTTCCTTGCCGCTCCTTAGGGCGTTGGCTTGAATTGCCTCCTCTTGTAAGAGGAACGCCTCTTGGCATTCCCTTTCTTCTTGTCTGATTGCGGTAAGCTGGTTACTCAGGGTCCTGCATGCCTCCTCGTTGGCTGCCAGTCGGACGGATATCTCTCTTAAAAGGGTCATTATTCCTTCTGAGTACTCTGGTTGCCTGCTATAAAAATCAGAGTTAGAATGGGGACATGGAAGGGTATCCACGGGTGCCATGTAGGGCGCCGATGGATATCGTGTATGCTCCTGATCGTAATAGTTGTCAAATAGAGAGTTGAAACGTATTCTTGAAAAAACAGTAGGGAATGCTATAAAAGACTGGAGCCTTAAGCTGGATGATGCTCTTTGGGCATATCAGACAGCTTTCAAGACTCCAATAGGAATGTCCCCCTATCGTTTAGTTTTCGGAAAATCTTGTCACTTACCGGTTGAACTAGAGCATAAGGCTTATTGGGCGCTGAAATATTTGAATTTTGACCCAAAACTTTCAGGTGAACTACGGCTAACTCAGCTGCACAAGCTGGATGAGCTCCGTTACAATTCCTACGAAAATGCCAAGCTATACAAAGAACGAACCAAGAGGGTGCATGATAGGAAAGTACAAAAGAAAACCTTTGAAATAGGTGATCAAGTACTACTATACAACTCCAGATTGAGATTCTTCCCGGGCAAACTCAAAAGTAGATGGCACGGGCCATTCTCGGTCATCAACGCACACCCCTCCGGAATGGTTGAAATCAAAGGAAGGGATGGGGCCACCCAAAAGGTAAATGGGCACCGCCTAAAGCTTTATCTTGGCAAAGACGATTCGGACGTACAAGTTCTGCGCCTGCAGACAAGCACAGAATGGGAGGCCGATCAGTAAGTTGTCTTCTCCACCCTAACTCTTTACACTCGTACTTTATGATTTGTGATGCAATGTTGGAACTTATTGCATATTTTTAGTGTGAGGAGGAGGGGTAGACAAACTTACAAAAATTGTATAATTTTTAAATTTTTGTTGCGTCGTGTCTAGTTTAGTTTTTCGTTTTTCGGGTTTTATTTATGTTTTACATTTTTAGGACCTAAAACCGTGAACCTCCTTCGAATCCAAACTTCGTTATTTGTACTTGAGGGCTGAGAACCGAATCTAATATTGTATGACAACTAGTTTAGGTGTAGGACACAATCCTTGTATCTGTAAGAGCATGAGCTAAAGTTTGCATTTAGACCCTACTTTTGAAGAAATGCTAAAATCATTACTTAGGTAGATAACTTAAGAATTGAAGGCATGTGATGTTGAACTTGAGTTTGGGGAAAACTAGTAAACACAAAATTGAAACCCAAAGAATTGTGAGTTGAATTTGAGCCCAAGAGCGAACATCAAAAAGCTCTTTTTCTTGACATTTTTGTGTGAATGCTTTGACTTGTGGAAAGATTACAGATTTTGCACCTAATACTGTGTTGAACCTACATGCAATGATTTGAGATGATAAACGATGAAATCAGCCTCATTAGAATTAACCTTTTTCTTTACCTTATTTTCTCCTTTTTATCCACTCTAGGAAGCCCCTTTGAGCCTATATTTTTGTAGTTTATAGATTTTTCTTTCGTTCTAACCTATTTTTGCAAACCACAACTTGGTTTGCTACTTAACCCAAAATTTTTGCAAAGCTCAAATTGAGCCTTTGTTTTCTTCTAGCGCTTTATCTTTGTTTATGGCATCAAAGTAGCAAGCCAAAAGGCTAAGAAGTGAATGAGCATTACTATCCAAAAGGAAAAGAAAAACAGAAAAAGAAAAGAAAAGAAAAGAGACGAACAAAAAGGGGAGAACTTCGTTCCCCAGTTCTTAAAATCAAAACGTCTCAAAGAAAAAAAAAAGAAAAAGAAATTTTTTTTTATGAATAAAAAGCTCAATCACTTCATATTTGCTAAAGCCATTTGAACTTTGTTTTTCTAGCGCTGGAACTATTAACCCTTGTTGTACCTTTAACCCTCTAACCACATTACAACCCAAATTCGAGGCTATTTTTGATATCATCGAAATCATATAGCATAGTAGAGGAACTCGGATGAACGTGCAAAATCAACGTAATCTTAAGCAAGAACATAAGCCGAGAGTAAACACTTTAGCCACCAAAATTGTGTGAATTGAGTGAACTACCTATGGTGAGGTGTTTTACTTAGCGATCCCCTCAAGCTCGTTTAATTGAACATGTGTCCTTTTGCTTAAAACTATGGCCTATGATAATTGAAATGCGGCTTTTGGATATCGTGTCTCTACTTTGTATTCCGAATGCATGTAATTATAGATGCTCGAAATTGTGTCAAACGCCTAGTCAAACCGGGAGGTTTTCTAGCTTGCTTGTGATTGCGGGTTGTTAGACGAGGTGCCGCGGCCTAATCTCCCGGGCGGACCGGAGGGTGGACACCTCATGGCGACGTAAGCGGTGATTGGCGCCGAAAGCAACCAATCGTGAAATCAAGCTGCTCGGTAGGACCGGAGCTCGGAGTATGGAAGAGTCGCCACCCACGAATGGGAAAATGAACACCGATCCCTTGCGGGAGACCGATGAGGGTTCGGGAAACTTAGGTACGAGCCGAGAAGGCTAGCTCCTTTCCGGAGAAAGGCTACTAGGCACCCCGACATCGCCCGGTTATGAACCACCGGCCTCCTACTCAGCGTGTTAGGCGATAACGGACTAATCGCATATTTCTTTAAGTTTAAAATTCATTTGAAACCTTTTCTTTCTCATTTTGAAAACCGTTTTGAGCATATATTATCGAAAGCCATTTTGGTAAAGAATCACCCATTTACATCAGTTCAAAATACATAGGAGAGAGAGGGGGGAGAAGAAAGAATTGATTTGTTTACAATGTGATTTATGCTTCGTATTACACACTAACTCTAAACTAAACTCACTTCCCAAAAATGAGTTTATTTACATGGTTCGTACCTTAATCGCCGTTGGAACGATTTAGGTACGTTTCAAAACCCCGTTAATGACGTTCACTCGAATCGCCGTTGGAACGACTCGAGAATTTGAAAATGTTGATATAAAAGCTTTAACTAGAAAACATGATTAAACATACAAGTCAATTTATTTTGTACAAAAACCATTTAATTAGGAAAACAATTCAAAACTCCATTACGTACAATTTAAGAAACGGTTTTAATTACAAGGTTCGCTTAATCCGTCGTTGGAACGAATTAAGGTTTTAAAACGTGATGTTTTAGAAACGGTTTAAAGTGATAAGAAAACCTTTTATTTACACCTTAAGAACATCTAAAAAGCTTTAATTTAAACCCACCAATTAAACTCTCTTTTTGTGATTTATTTTCCCTTTTTTCACTCAATTACCTTACTAGAATATAATAACAACAAATGATAAATTGAATCTCAAATCCAACCCATCAAAACATTTTTCCAAATAATATATATATAAGAAATTTGAAAGGAAAAGAAGAAAAGTATATGTATACATATTTTAATAGAAATGATACTATACATATATATTTAAAAGATAAACAATAAAGACTTTGATTAATAAATAAAAATGATAATAATATCCCCAAATAATGAGAAATTAGCTTTTGACCCCAGAATGCCCAAATAGGGCTAGTTTAAATGAATAAAAAGGAAAATGTATATATATACATATACTTTTATTAAATCAAATTAATAATATATAAACACATTAAATAACTATATGTACAAAGTATTTAAAAATAGCTTGAAAGTATGTGTTACATAAATATACATATATATATAAAGGACCAAAGGTCTAAAAGTTGAGAAAGAGGGACCAAAACAGTATTTTTTACATTTCAGCAGCTTTACCGACGGAAAATCCGTCGGTAAACAGCCTTTGACAGAAAACGGAAAATTACAGAACTGCTCCAACTATTTCCAGATTTATTCAAACACCTTAAATTAGATCTATTCTATCGTTTTGGAACTCCGAACTACCAAAAATGGATCATAGTCTCTAACGGAGGTTCTTAAACGATGTTTTTTATTTAAAACGTTATTTAGAAAAATTTTCTAAAACTTATAATTACAACGTTTTTAATACCTGAACTACCTTTGAATCGGATCACGGTTCGTATTGGGATATTAAAACGAGGTTTTTATTTTAAAAACAAAACCGAACGTTTATCTAATACGAGACGAAAATTAAATAAATACGAAAAATTAAATAAAACGTGATAAATAAATAAATAACTAAATAAATAAAATTATAACATAAAAATAAATAAATAAAATAAATAAATAAAATAAAATAAAAAACGAGTCTAGTCCTCGGATAATACCTCAAGTTCGGTATCTGACAGTCTAAGTCGGTCGATTCCACGAGTAGTGATTTTCCGGTGTTTTTTTATGTTTTTGATAAAATATTTAACTTTTTGGAGATTTTCAATTTTTAGGAAAAAAAATGTTTTCTCCCAAAAAAATCAACTTTCTTTCTCTAGAAAATGTTCTAGTGTGAGAAGCTCTCCAAAATCCTTCCTCTTTCAAATGCATGGGGATCCGTGCCTTATATAGGCAACGGATCCCCGAAAACTTTGGGCGACGCCCGAAGAAAATTGGGCGTCGTCCAAAACCGGTTGGGCGAACGCCCAACATTAGTTAGGCGAACGCCCAACTTCAGTTGGGCGCGCGCGCCCAACTGACGTTGGGCGTCCGTCCAACGTCTCTGGGTGCTCGCCCAGTGGCTGCCGGGCGAGTTCGCCCAGCCGCCATCGGGCGTGCGCCACGCGCATGTCGGGCGCGCGCGCCCCACGGTCGTCGAGCGCGCGCTCCGCGCTGCCGGGCGTGCGTGCCCAACGGACGTCGAGCGTGCACCCCGCGCTGCCGGACGTGCATCCAACTGTCGTCGGACACGCGTCGGCTGCCGCTAGGCGCTCGCACCACGTCGCTGAACACTCGCGAGCCGTCCACTTGACGACCGCGACTCACATTAACTTTTCTTCTCTTATTATATATTTTTGTTTTAAAACTTCCGGAATCAACCGCTTCGACCGTCTTGTTTACAGGTTTTCATCACAGGTCCTCCGACTCGGTGTCTACACGGGTTTAGTTTTTTTAGTTTACTTGGGGACAAGTAAAGTTTTAAGTGCGAGGAGGTTTGATAGGGGTCAAAAACCCCTATCTTTGGGTACGGTTTTAGGACGGGTTTTAGCATTATTTAGTTAATAAGCGAGCATTTCTCGCATTTAAATGCTTTTGTGTGAGTTAGTTAGGAATTGGAAACGTTTTATTTATTTTCCGTTGTTTAGGCTCGTTTTATGACCAATTTAGGCAATTACGGCCAAAATAGCATGCATAGTATAATTCCGTTATCTTTTGAAGCTAATTGGTCCGTCAAAAGTCGCACCAAACGAAGCGTTTGCTCAAAAAAAGCGATTGGCGGGTCAATTCAGCCTTTGGACTAATGTTATCTGGAGTTTCTGTACATGCGCAGGTATAAGTTCGGACGAAAAAGGCATCGACGGAAGTCGGCAAGCACACGGGGGCATACCGGGCAAGAATGCTCGACGAGCGGGTCTCCGTAGGCCATGCCTGCTCGCCGAGCAGCCCACCAGAGGCCTGCTCGGGCGAGCAGGACCAGAGGCCTGCTCGCCGAGCAGGGCGCTGCTCATCGCGAGTAGCGCCTGCTCGCCAAGCAGCTCGCCCTGCTCGGCGAG
Source organism: Euphorbia lathyris (assembly GCF_963576675.1). Classification (NCBI taxonomy): domain Eukaryota; kingdom Viridiplantae; phylum Streptophyta; class Magnoliopsida; order Malpighiales; family Euphorbiaceae; genus Euphorbia; species Euphorbia lathyris. Next base: position 72,448,116 of record NC_088913.1, read on the forward strand.
CAGACCTGCGGGAATTGGTCAAAAAGACCAATTCCGCCCCCACGATACCACGACGGACCCCACGACTTCCTACATGCATAAGGACACGAAAATAGGTCAAAAAGAGGGCCGAGCCACGCCTATAAATAGAGTTTTTCCAATGTAAATTAGTATCTTTCATTTTTGTAAATTATCTTAGCTTTCCCCTTGTAATTCCTCTCCATCTCCTCCATCTTCTTCAAACCTCCATTGAAGCTCCTTCAAAGCTTTTCTCGAGGAATTATCAAGGTTCGTCCTTAAGACTAGGTCGCCGGCTGCAGAGTAAACAGGTTCCCTGAAAGGGATTTTTGTATCTCCTTTTATATTTCCTTGTTTGTACTCTTTGATACAGTTGCCGAACTTAGCTTATTGTATCTTGTGACATTTATCTTCGCCTTTAATAATAATTTAGCTCTTGTTTTGTTCTATGATTATTTGTCTAATCTCTGTCTTACGCTTTATTCAATTGGTTTAACTCATTCAAAAGCCCTAAAATCTAGTAGGCACATATTGCGAGCTGAATCTGACCTAGTCAGAGCCTAGGAGATTGACGGCCTCTTAGTTGATTAAGCGCCAATTTACTGAGCCTTAGACCTAGTTTCGGCCTTAGGGAATCACGCGCTAGGAACTTCAGGAGGGTAAGTAGGGTTAATCGCCTTGAATACAAGTGACTCAGATTAGGTTTTTATTCAATAGACCTAATAATCTATCTTCATTATTATCGTTCATACCATGTTCCTTCGGATAATTGCATTAGTGAAAGATCAATTAGGAGTAGTTTAACTTAATTAGGGGTAGAGTAACTTAATTAGGCGTAGAATAACTTAGTTAGAATCAGATAACTTAGCTAGGATTAGTATAATTCAACCCAGGAGTAGATTAACTTAATCAAACAAACTCAAAACCCCCTAAGCCTAGATAACTCCTGAAACCAAGTAGCTCGATACTTGCAGAAATAAATCCTGTGGACGATAACCTGGACTTAACCAGAAATTTATTACTTGATAACGACGGGGTACACTTATCCCTTAGTGAGTCTTCATCCCAACTTAGGTGAAGGCGCATCACCGCCAGACTAAGGAATGTTATGGATCATATCATTTCTCAGAATCAGAGCGCCTTTATACCTGGAAGGTTACTGTCAGATAATGTTATGCTGGCCTTTGAGGTAAATCACTATCTCAAGAGAAAAACACAAGGGAAGATTGGTTTTGCTTCACTAAAGTTAGACATGGAAAAGGCATACGACCGTGTGGAATGGGATTTCCTTCGACAAATGATGATTAAAATGGGCTTCACTCCGGAATGGGTTTCACTAGTCATGCAATGTATCACAAACCCGTATACCATATAGCAAGTGGGGACCATATTATCGGGCCTATTGCACCTAGCAGAGGTCTCAGACAAGGGGATTCGATCTCCCCCTTTTTGTTTCTAATCTGTGCAGAGGGACTTTCTGCGTCCCTATCTCATCTGGAATCTGGGGGTAATCTACATGGTTGTAAAGTGGCAAGAGGTGCACCACCCATTTCACATTTATTCTTTGCGGATGATAGTTACCTGTTCTTCAAAGCTACGGCGGAGGAGACCAGAGAGGTGAAGGAATGTCTGATACGCTATGAGAGAGCTTCCGAGCAGAAGGTAAACTACTCTAAATCATCTATATCTTTCAACCGTAACTGCCCAGAGGGAATTAAGAACACTGTGAGCCTGGATCTGGGGGTATCAAGGTCTGAGACGCCAGGGAAATACTTAGGGCTGCCAAGTATTGTTGGGCGTAGCATGATGGATGTGTTTAGATATGTGGAGGATATGGTGAAAGCCAAAATTCACAGTTGGCAATCCAAACTTCTATCTAAAGCAGGCAAGGAAGTCCTCATTAAGTCTGTACTTCAATCTTTACCGTCATATGTCATGAGTTTATTCCTTCTCCCAAACATACTGTGTGCTGACTTAGAGAAGATGATGAACTCGTTCTAGTGGGGTTCGACAGGTCAGGGTGGAAGAGGAATGCACTGGCTCAGGTGGGATAATCTGTGTAAACCAAAGAAATTTGGGGGGATGGGGTTCAAGAAGCTCCGTCTTTTCAACCTGGCACTTCTAGCTAAGCAAGGATGGCGTTTGTTACACAATAGTGAATCTCTGGTTGCCTGTGTGTTTAAAGCCAGATATTATCCAAGCACAACCTTTCTTGAGGCTGAGATGATAGCTAACCCGAGCTTTATTTGGAGAAGCATCATGGCTGCGAAACACATCGTTGCTACGGGGGCGAGGCGGACAGTTGGGAGCAGCGAGCAAATTGATGTCTGGTGCGACCCTTGGCTCTAGGATGTGGAGAACCCGTATGTGGAGAGTATTAGACTGCCGGATACAGATGTGCGGGTGGTGAAGGATTTACGCACTATAGATGGTAGTGAATGGGAAATGGACCTGATTAGGGGACTATTTACGGATCAGGACAGAAAGGAAATAGCCGTTATTCCCCTTAGCAGACGCCCTATCGAAGATGGGTGGGGATGGTGCCTTGACCCCAAGGGAAGCTATTGTGTCAGAACAGGATACAGATTACTTGCTATTTCAATGAGTGCAGGTTCTACCTTGGGACCTCTTGGATGGCAAAGGATGTGGAGCATATCAACAATCCCAAAAACGAAGCAGTTGTTATGGCGAGCATTGTCTAACTGCTTGCCGTCGCTCTCTGCGCTAAGGCACAGACACATATGGGTTCCTGCAGCTTGTCCAATATGCAGGACGGGTGAGGAAGACAATTACCACGCACTAGTCTCATGCGGTTTTGCACGACAGGCATGGGATAACTCGCCTATAGGAGATATGAGTGCCGGTTTCAGCGATCTTACGGAATTCTAGGTGTATCTGCTGGCAACCAAATCTGTAGAATTGTTGGGGATAGCTGCGGCTATCTGCTGGATTATTTGGAGTAACAGGAATGAGGTGGTGTGGAATAATCGATGCGGAGCGCCGACGGTTCTGTACGCAACTGCTGCCTCGATGCACGGCTGCTGGTCTCCTGCGCAAACGAAAGGTACATCGGTTGTGGCTCCTGCTGCTGTGACTCAGTGGATAAAGCCTGCTCAGGGTAAATTGAAGATTAATTTCGACGCAGCCCTATTTGCAGATGCCGGAACAGCAGCATACGGATTCGTTGCCAGAAGTTCTGAGGAGTTCATTGCAGTTGGAAATGGTCTAAGCGGCAATGTTACGGATCCTTTCCTGGCGGAAGCCTTAGCGTGTCGTGAAACGCTACTGTGGGTTCAGAATAACTCGTGGAGTAATGTGGAAGTCGAAACGGACTCACAACTATTAACATATGCTCTGAAACGCTCCCCAACCACAAACTCTCCGTTGGAAATTGTTCTAGGCGATTGTTACGCCTTATTAGACTCGTTAGACAATTGTTCAATTCATTTTATAAGACGGTCTGCGAACCATGTCGCTCATAGTCTCGCTAGAGCGGCTGGGTCTCTGTCTGATCATGGAGCTTGGGTAAACAGTCCCCCTCATTTTGCTTGTAACGCCGTTGCGGCTGATTCTTATTAATTCAATTCATTCTTCATTCAAAAAAAAAAGTAGCATATTTCTGAGTTGGTACTGGACCTGTTCATGGGTCGGGCCGGGTCTAGTGGACTTTCATCTAAAAATGCTCATCCCAGGCCCAGCCTAACCCGATGTTAATTTAGGCGGACTCGGGCTCAAAAATCAAATCCCAAAGGTAGCCCATATAAGCCCACCTAAATATATATGTATAGTTTTTACTAATAAAAAATAAATTTTCTACTTAAAAATAAATATAAATATATACATTTATTAATTAATATTAATAGGCGGGCCAAGCGGGACAGGTCGGTGCTATTTTTATAAATCCCAAGCCCGCCCAAAACATAGGCGAGCTTTAGCGGGCCAGGACCGAACTGGGACTAAGTACAAATTTTATTCCTAACACGGGCCTGGGCAGGCCGGACGGGTACCTGGATCCATGAACATGTCTAGTTGGTACACTTCTGAATTCAGAGATGGAAGATATCATTAGAAAAATATTAGGATTTATGTGTCCTTATCTTAAACCTACATGGATGCCCGGAGCGAGAATGATCCTCAAATTAAACTAAATAGGAATAAACATCCCTCAAGATACGTGGATCAATAGAATGTTCTCCGAATCATTCAATCACCCCAAAGATTTTAAGGGGTCTCAATTCGAATTTATTACTAACTAATTAAATACTTTCGCCACTCAAAAGATGACACCCATCATCCATGGAAGTTAAGAAGAGGTTCTAACACCGTCCGACGGTGTTACCCTTCAACTCTCTATAAATAAGAATACGATTTTACAAGTCAAGGTATATACACACTGATTTATTGTAATTACTATCAATTACTTAGTACTTTGTTCTATACTTGGCTCACATTGGAATCAGAGTGGGGATCGCCACTCAACGACCTCACGCTGATCATATTTTTGTCTTACTTTAGACGCTACAGAACTCTCTTCAGGTGATAGAGTACTTTCACACAAAATCAATCGTATCAATGAATACTGTATAAATTTAGCCCCATAATTACTGGGGGAAAGGATTTAGCCCTTGTTTGGGATGAGTGTAATGGATGTAATGTAATGTAAACTTTTTTAATTAACTTTGTTTGAGAGCTTTTTATTGAGAGGAAATGAAAGTTAATGATAGTTAGTATTTAACTCCGATTAACTCTATATCTTAGACCTTGTTTGGGATGGAGTTAATGGAGCTAAATAAGAGTAATAGAATGTTAAATATCACATTAACCTTGTTTGGGAGTTGTTTTTGGAGAGTAAATGAAGGTTAATGGAAGTTAAATGTTTAATTTCCTTTAACCTCCAAACTCTAACCTCCAAATTGGGGGTTAATGGAAGTAACGTAAACTTCATTAATTTTTTTTTTTTATCTATGCAGAGTAAATTTAACCTTATTTTCCATGTATATGTGAACTCCCAAACGAAGTTAAACTTTTAACTCTCATTTACATTTTATAAACTCCCAAACAAGGTTAATTTTTAACTTTCATTTCTATCATTTCCCTTTCCATTCCATTACATCATTTAACTCTCACCCCATTAACCTTTAAACTCGCAAATAAAGGCTTAACCTCTAAAATAGGAGTTAATGGGAGTAATGTAAACTTTGTAATGTAAAGTAACTTTTTAACTCTCATTTACATTCCATCAACTCCCAAACAAAGTTAAACCTTAACCTTCACTTCATATCCTTTTCCATTACCTCCTCTAACTCTCACCTCCATTAACCTCCCAACTTCCAAACTAAGGCTTAGCCTTCATGTAAAAAGTAACGCCATCTCAAAACTAACGTTTACTAGTTCGTGCAATTTCAAACTTAATTGACGAAAATGAGTTTTTCTTCAAATGTAATTTAGGACTTGTTTGGTTTACTTGCTGTTCACGGTTGCTATATGAAAAAACTGATTTCCAAAAAGCAGAGGTTCCATACTTTTGTAAAAAGCTATTTTTCATGGATAAAAGGCAAACAAGAAGTACCTAACCAAACCCTTAAAACTTTTCATTTTAAAGTGAAAAATAAACAAGAGGAGAAAAGTAGGTAAACAAACACCTTTCAATGTTTTAGGCACCTTTCAACTTCCAACATTCTGACTACTTTCCAATTTTTAACGTTCTAGCCACCCAATAACCATCCAATAAGAATTGAAACCATACATCTTTTATTAATGCCGATTAAGCTTCAACTAAGAAATATTTATGTTTAAACTAAATTTACACTCCTTTAATAACCATAGAACTAAATTTATGTCGTTGTCATTCAAAAATATAAACTTTATATTATGTGATATTGAATAAAAAAATAGAGTCCACGGAGAAAAACATTACTTTTACTATTTTTTTTATAAATATACATCTATATGTCTCCCATTATACCAATATACTATACAAATATTCAATAAATTAAACATTTTTTTTGTGAGATAATAATATAGTGGATATTTTTAGAAGTAAATTTGTAGAAAAATGTCAATATCATAAAATAAAATACAAAACTTTATATACTAAAATTGTTGTAGATTAATGTATATAAAAGAGAATTATTGATTAGTTTGGTAACAAACATAACAATAAATGAAAAAATATAACTTCAAAATTTCATAAAATCTAAAGAAACATACATACAATAAAGAGAAATAAAAAAACAAAAACAAAAGGTTCTCATAAGTTAAAAAAGAAATATAAAAAATAAATGCAATCAGATATTAAAACCCTAAAGACCTTCCTGTAAGAACAAATCCTCATAGAATCGATCCTTGCCGTCAATTCAGAAATTGAACGGTGAAGATTTGCCTATTGCTCGTGCTTATCACTCACACTTTCATCAGTTCACTCCCTCCCTCCTCCTCCTCCTCCTCCTCCATCTTTGTCTCAGTCTTTCTCTCTCTCTAAAAACATGGGTAAAGCCACTTCCTTCATTAATCATCTGTATCACTCTTCAGTCTCAATCTGATCTCCGCATCTATTACCAAATTCACGACCTTTAACACTATATCTGCACCTAAACACACAATCAACAACTTTTTCCTTTCCTTTATTTTTTAGGATTTTTTTTGGGCGTTTTGTTTTGGGTTTCCATGGTTTCTTAGTTTTTTGATCAACAAAACCCAACTTATTTGAACCTAGAAAAGCGATTCCCAGTTTAATTTAGTCATTCTCGGCTGAAATTTAGCTCGGAGATTGAATCTTTATACTCTTATCTAATGATCACCGATAACTATTCGAAGATTTTACCTGATATTTCAATGCGATCAATGCTCAAGAACGAGGATTTGGGCAAGCTGATTAGAGAACAAAGGCTACAACAAGAAGCGGCGAGTGACAGAGAGAAGGAGCTGAATATTTACCGAAGTGGGTCCGCTCCACCTACTGTGGAAGGGTCCTTGAGCTCGATTGGAGGTTTCTTTGATGGTAATGAAATTCCTCTTATCAGAAACACTAATAAAGGTGGGTTTTTGAGCGAAGAAGAGATAAGGTCTGATCCATCTTATGTTAATTACTACTATGCTAATGTGAACTTGAATCCAAGGTTACCGCCTCCATTGGTATCTAAGGAGGATTGGAGATTTTCACAAAGATTACAGGGTTCTGGTGGTGTTAATTCTGTTGTTGGGGACAGAAGAAAGGGAGGTAGAGGAGGTGATAATGAAGGGCACAGGTCACTTTTTGCTGTGCAACCAGGTTTTGTAGGAGCTAAGGAGGAGCTTGGGAATGGAAATGGTGGAGGGGTTGAATGGGGAGGTGATGGGCTGATTGGGTTGCCAGGGTTGGACCTTGGAAGGAGGAAAAAAAGTATTGCTGAAATCCTTCAGGTAAAACCTCAAATTTCATTCATTAGATTTTCTAAACAGTAGTTGCAAGTGGGTACTGATACCATGATTTTTCCTGTATTGTATGAAGTTATTGCTATTGTTTTTGTGTGATTCTTTGAAGCATTAGGTTCAATCTAATATGATTTTTTTTTTTTTTTTTTTTTTTGTTTTGGAATATATAGTTAGTATAATCTATTCGTCCATTGAATTTGGCAAAAGTTTTTGGGATGATTAAGGTTTTTGGATTTTATGACCTTTTTTTTCCATTTCTTTATTTCTTTTTTGTATGTGTTTGGATTTGGGCATATAGCTTGTACATCATTTGATGTTTGCAGGCTACTTTTTCTCTATATTCTGCATTAATTTCGCTTGTCTCTGATAATTATTTGTATTCGTATTGTTCTTGATGTGTTAATGAAAGCTATTCTTATACTTTTCCATGCTTGAATATTTATTGATTGCTCTCTTTTCTTGGATAAACTCTTTTCAGATTCATTTGTCTTGCATTTTATGTTGCATTTATATCAAAATCATATATATATATATATTGTCATTATTAATGAGTTAATTGTTGTTGTTGCTTTTTAGCTGTCAATACTGGTGTGTCTCAGTGATTGGTGATCTTATACTGAAATAAACGCATTACAATATGAGTTCAAATTTCTGTTAGTCTGTATCAAGTCCGTGTTTGCAATTGCTACCTCAAATAGGAGGATTTTTTGTTGAAGTGTCTTCTACTGTTTCTAATGTGTACACATGAACATTATATATTAAATTTCCCGGTGATTTTTTGATGATGCTTTCAGGAAATGAAATTTTAGTTAAAGATTCTTTCTCTACAATTAATTTTTTATTCGTCGGATTATATCCATTCCACCATTTATGGTTCTAGGGTAGATTAGATGGGCTTGGAAATTTTGTTGATTTCCAAGGCTTTCCTCTTCCTCAGTTTTGCTGCTTGTCTAATAGTTTGTTTTGTAATGCAGGACGATATGGGCCATGTTCATCCTATTTCAAGGCACCCCTCACGTCCAGCTAGTCGCAATGCATTTGATGATGATGTTGAGAATTTGGATTCCCAGTTTGCTCAGCTGCACGACTTAACTTCCTCTGATTCTCTTCACAGTATTGCAAATAAACAGGGCGTCCATGGGGGCCAAAATGTTGGTGCTACTTCTTCTCACAGCTATGCTTCTGCTTTAGGTGCCTCGTTGTCACGAAGCACAACACCAGACCCTCAACTTGTGGCTAGAGCTCCTAGCCCTAGAATTCCTCCTATCGGAGGAGGTAGGGTAAATTCTATGGATAAAAGAGACGGAAGCGGTTCAAACTCATTCAAAGGTGTCTCATCAACCTTGAATGGATCAGCTGACTTAGTAGCTGCTTTGTCTGGATTGAATCTGTCAACAGTAGATGAAGAGAATTACTCACGACTGCATGGCCAACATAACCTTGAGGATCATCACAATCTCTTCAACTTGCAGGGTGACCAGAACCATGTTAAACAACAACAGCTGTTGAATAATTCTATCTCATCTGCTAACTCCTATCTAAAGGGCCCCTCGGCACCAATGCTCAATACCAGGCGAGGCTCTCATTCTGACCACCAGAATGTTGATAGCATGAATTCTGCTTTTGCAAACTATGGCTTGGGTGGATATCCAATGAGTCCTTCTTCTCCATCTATGATGGGGGCCCAGATTGGGAGTGGGAATTTACCTCCTTTGTTTGAAAATGCTGCTGCATCTGCACTGGGAGGCACTGGATTGGATTCTAGAACATTGGGTGCTTTGGGACCCAATTTAATGGCTGCTGCAGCAGAATTGCAGAATCTCAACAGAGTTGGAAATCAGAATGCAGGAAATTCTCTTCAAGTGCCTCTTATGGACCCATTATATATTCAGTATCTGAGATCAAATGAGTATGCCGCTGCTGCTGCACAGCTTGCAGCTCTCAATGACCCTACTATTGACAGGGAGTACCTTGGTAATTCATACATGGATTTGCTCCAAAAAGCTTATGTAGGGTCATTGCTTTCTCCTCAAAAGTCACATTATGGTGTTCCCTATCCTGGTAAGTCGGGCAATGCGAATCAGAATTACTATGGAAATCCAGCATTTGGTCTTGGCATGTCTTATCCTGGTAGCCCAATCGGGGGTCCACTTCTACCAAGTTCTCCTATGGGTTCAGGCAGTCCTGTCAGGCACGGTGAACGAAACCTGCGATTCAATCCTGGTGTTAGGAATCTATCTGGTGGTGTTATGGGATCTTGGCACTCAGAATCTGGTGGTAACCTGGATGAAAATTTTCCTTCCACTTTGCTAGATGAGTTTAAAAGTAACAAAACTAAATGTTTTGAGCTCTCAGAGATTGCTGGCCATGTTGTTGAATTCAGGTAGATTTTACTTCATCAAATTTTTGCCTTTTAACTTAGGCTTTGAGATTTTAATTGTTTTGTTGGACATTACCTTTGATTAACAGTGCTGATCAGTATGGGAGTCGGTTTATTCAGCAGAAACTCGAAACTGCTACAACAGAAGAAAAGAACATGGTGTTTAATGAAATTATGCCCCAAGCTCTTTCATTAATGACAGATGTTTTTGGTAATTATGTGATACAGAAGGTATTTGCTTTTTGGGAACTTAATTTCCCTAAGATGTTATTGAACCTTTAGTATTAGACTAGTATGTTTTTGTCTGCTCAATTATGGCTGCAATTTGCACACACATTTGGGCCTGCAAAGACAATAATAATAGAATTTTGTTTGTTAAGCATGACAAAATCCTTCTGTCTTCAGTTTTTTGAGCATGGATCTGCAGCTCAAATCAGGGAGCTCGCAGATCAGCTAACTGGGCATGTCTTGACTCTTAGCCTTCAAATGTATGGTTGTCGAGTGATCCAAAAGGTATGTTCATAAAAGTCATCTCTTCGTGATTCTTTCTATTTTTTTGTTTTAAATTTTTGCAATGGTGCTCTTTACTTCTGCTATTCTACTTTTTAAGCAATAATGTTTGTTTAGTTGAGAATAATTTGCTTGATTTCACTGAAACTTGTGGTTTTGGATTCAACCATCTTTGGCCTTTTTAATCAGGCTATAGAAGTGGTTGAGCTGGACCAGCAGACCAAAATGGTTATGGAGCTTGATGGTCAAATCATGCGCTGTGTGCGTGATCAGAACGGGAACCATGTAATTCAGAAGTGTATTGAATGTGTGCCTGAAGATGCTATACAGTTCATTGTTTCAACATTTTATGATCAAGTTGTGACACTTTCCACCCATCCATATGGTTGTCGAGTCATTCAGGTTCTCATACTGCATATTCTCGCATACTTATTTATGTATAGATGTATTACATGTTTTGTGTATGTATGTTCTTGTCGATTTTTACAATTTATAGATGATCAGCAGTTACAACACTAATTTGACACAAATTTCATTTGACAGAGAGTTCTGGAACACTGTCATGATGTCAAAACCCAGCGCATAATGATGGATGAGATTCTGCAATCTGTACTTATGTTGGCACAGGACCAGTATGGCAATTATGTTGTGCAGGTTTGTTGTAGACATATGACCGGTGCTCTTAATACATGTACATACTTTCTAGGATGCAGACATAATATGGGGTAATCATTATTGATGCTATGTTAAGATATATTAGTTACTAATCTTGAAATGTTTGGCAAACATCTGCTTTGCATTAAAAGATGTTCAGAAATGTCTACCCTTTCTTGACATTATCTGTGGAATTAGTATCGTAATTGAAGAGCATTCAGGTTCAGCCTGTGCTTTTAATCTGAAGCATAGCATCACTATTTTGTACTTCGTAATATTTCTTGCTTGGTGAGAGCTTCATACTTTTTAATGTTTTGTTGTTTCATGGGAAGTTCATAACCTGCCTGTAATTTTGTGGTTAATGTTGAATAACATCTTGCACTATCCTTCCCTGATCGTGCATTATGTTGGATCTGTCTAGCGTCATGAAACTTAGATGATTAATTGGTAAGAAGCGTAAATGTAAGACGCTGTGTCTAATATGTCAAATGAACAAACAATTATATAGCAAGAAAGGCTGGCACTTATATATTTTCTTTTATTTTCATCAAATGTTAGTGTATATGTTGAATGAAGCAAGCTGTTCTTGCTATAAAATCCTTGACCAGCAATGTCTAACCAATTTCTTTCATCTGTTTGTGTAATTATTGAACAATTATGCCGTGTGTGGTTATCTAAAATGGAATTGTCAGTGTCACCTTTCAAGTTTCTGAAGTACTTTGATTAGTATATTGAATTTGATCTCGTTGCTTACCTATATGAATGATATTTATACGAACATCAACAATGACAATGGTAAGGAACTAAATGATGTCTCTCTCTCTCTCCCCCAGCCTGTTATATTGATATGCATGCACATACAAAAGAAAAAGTTCTAGTTACTGTTTTACCTATTTTCAATGTAAGCTGTTCTAATTGATGGCATATGTTATTGCAGCATGTGCTGGAACATGGAAAACCGCATGAACGGTCATTGATAATAAAGAAATTAACTGGGCAGATCGTTCAGATGAGCCAACAGAAATTTGCCTCCAATGTCATTGAGAAATGTTTGACATTCGGTACTGCTGCTGAACGCCAGGCCTTGGTCGATGAGATGCTTGGTACTACTGACGAGAATGAGCCACTTCAGGTTTATGAATTATCCATCTGCTCACCATAACTAAATAGGCCAATAATTGCTTAGAGCTTCTTCTTTACGTCTTATAATGCATATCATTCATGCGGTTGTTGTACTATAGCATCTTAGTAATATTTCTGCTAATACCGGAGGAAAGTTCGCAAATTTTTATTCGAATTCACTACCGTCTACCAGTTCAATATATTTTCTCCTACCCATGGGCAGAAAAAAAGCACCGAGGTCAAAAGAAGTGGACTAGGCTTCGTAATTGTTCGCTTTGGCCTTCTTATTTAGGAGATACAGTTGAGCTATGCACACTAATAGATACTTGAGTTAGCCAGCTAAGTCCATTACATCTAGAAACAGTGAATTTTCTTTATTGTTCATCAAAATACCGAGTCGCCGCAGTTCCTTGTTGGGAGTATTTGCATACTAGGATTTAGTCAGCACCCACATCGATGAAATTGATTTCTCCTCACTCCCATGTTTATCTGTGTATTAATGATTATACACCCCTATGAATGTCACGCCTAAATAATCCGTCTGCAGGCCTATAGTGTCTAAAAATCTGATATCATATTGGAATTTGATCCTTGCAATTATATTAGGCAATTGAGATGTCTTTCTTACTGTTTCTTACAGTTGAAAGCTTTTCCTATTGAGCGTGATTTTATTAGATCATAATTTCTGATACCTACATCCTATACCGGCAGGCATAAGTTACACCATCTTAAACCTGGGCTCTACAACTCTATGCTTTTCCAGCATTATGTTTCACATCCCTTCCTTTTCTTATATTCTTTTATCCTTCTCTATTCTATATCAGCAAATAGCTCAAATTTTCATCTGAAAATTACTTTCAAGTTGTATTTTCATTTTGGCGAACTCTTTATTTAGCTCCTATATGAGATTCATTAAGATCGTCTGATTGCTTTTTTGATTTGATCCCCGGAGTTGAGTTCTTACTTAATTATCTATTTCTTATTGCGTGCAGGCTATGATGAAAGATCAGTTTGCTAATTATGTTGTACAGAAAGTGCTGGAAACTTGTGATGACCAGCAACTTGAACTAATTCTTAACCGAATAAAGGTTCACTTAAATGCTTTGAAGAAGTATACTTACGGGAAGCATATAGTTGCTCGTGTAGAGAAGCTCGTTGCAGCTGGAGGTAAGTATTATTTCTTTTCCTTCTATATGAAAGTTCATACATTAATTGTGACAACAATTGTTTTCTATGTTTTTGACAGAGAGGAGGATTAGCATACTTACCCTGCAACCTGCTTCTTCTTAGACGCGGCATAGGAGAAGTTGTACAGCTAACTGAGGATAGTACGAGCGCCTCTTGTCTTTCTTGTTCGTTTTAATATGTAGCGAATGGCTCCGTCTATTTATTATGATAGATAAGAGAGCTTTGATTAAAATAAAAATTGCCGGTTGTACTTAAAACTGTACATTGTAGTTTGAGAATATACCTAGAATCAGGCTAGCTCAGGGCTCAGATGGTGAACATGCTGATGCCGTTGCAGAGAAGAAGAAGAAGATAATTTACTGTACAAGTTTTAAGGGTTGTAAAAAGGGAGGAGGAGGTATTAGGATTTCTTATCATGACTGTACAAAATATTCCGATGGTCTTTTGTGTTTAGGAGAGTCTTTCTGGAATTTTCTCATGTATGGGATCGTTTATTTTTCTTATTTACAGAAACAATTTGCCCCCTTATTATTATCATGCCTCTGGAATGCTTGAAATTTTGATGATTTGCTGCTTCTGCTTGCTTAGCTTATACAGCTACTTTTGTTTTCACCTGTTCATGAAATGGTTATCTGATTTGATTGCTTTGGTGCATTGGATGGTACTTCTGCTCGTGGATGTGGAACGTTGTACGAGCTAAGGGATTATGTTTGCTCTACGAGGTCCTAGTTCAAGAGATATGTGTAGGTGATAATGGCATGAAAGGATACTATTTATTTTTAATATTTAGCCTAGTTGGATGTGCAAGTATTTAATAAAAGGTTGATACAGTTCTGATGAATTGCACGGCTATCGTGCCAGGCCCTATTCTCCTTTGATGGCAGGATAGATGCTTACCGTAGTGGTGACGATTGCCCTATCTGCCTTTGATGGTAGGATAGATGCCTACCACAGTGGTGAGTGGTAGTAACACAGAATTATGTCGATGGTAGGATTGACACAGAATTATGTCGATGGTAGGATAGATGCCTACCATACTGTTGAGTTGTAGTGACGGAATTGTGGTTTGATTCGGGAGGGAGAGCTTAAGAAATAGTTACCAAGATGTATGCTTGGATTAAGAGAGGAGATGTTTTAGAAGATATTTTAGAGCCCCCAAATCTTTCGTTTTGAAGCATCTCTCCAAATGTATTTTGAAAGCAGTTAATGCTTCTGTCATTTCCTGCAACAATAATGAGATCTATGTTTACTAGCACCTTCAGCTGCATCTTTTCTCTCGTCAAAGTAAAAGGAGAATAATCAGAGGAAAGATTATATGAAACCCGTAGGTTAGATCTTAGCATTATTATTTTTAAATCTTGGAGGTAACTTCATACAAACCTCTAGATCACTGTGTAGAAATGTATTGTGCACGTTTATCTGGTGAATGTCCTGGTTTTTCTTATTGCCGCTTGAAGCTGTTTTCATCTTTGCCACAGGAGCAAATGTCTTTTTGTAATCAATTCCTTCGATTTGATGATTACCAAAGATAACTAATCTTGTCTTCAACCTCTCAAATTTTCCATTCTCATCATATTTCTCTTTGACATCTAAGTACCCTACTCAAGCGTCCATATCTCATCAACTATTGCTTTGGACCACCCTTCATGTTTCGTAGCTTCTTTAAAGCTTTTCGGCTCACTACTAGATGTTATGGCTGCAAGATAATATCTATGTTTTGCAGAAAAACGTTCACGGTTAACAAAATATGTTATAGAATAAGGTGTACCTGAGGAGTATGGTGAAGAAGATGAAGGCGTAGATGGACTTATTTTTCGTATTGTATGTGTTACAAACAATATGCTCAATGGTTGTTTTGTCTTTTGCCTCTTCTCATATCATCTTCATCAACCTCTGGTGTCAATGCAACTTGATCTTCTGATATCTTAGTTAACATATCATTGCCATTTATGAGTTGTGCAATGTGTTGCACATCTCCATAGTGGGTATCTCATTTGTCTCTACAACTTCATCATCACTCCAGTTTTCCACATCACTATTAGGAGATCTCCGATTGGGATTGGGTATGGTTTGATTCTCTTGAAAATGGAACTCTTTCTCAAAAAATTGTGACATGTAAAATACATGCCTAATAAATACTCATTTAACAACTAGAAAAAGCTAACAATTAGAAAAAACTTAGGAAAGCTAATAATTAGGAAAAATATTTCCTAATTATAACACAATTCCTTATTTTCCAGAGAAAATTACAAAACTGGGTCAAATGGAAGGCCCATTTACATATTTAACCCATTTACTAATCTTACTACATATTTAGACTGATTTTGTGTGACTTTCCCATAATACCCCTAACCTTCCCACTTCCACCACTCTTTGGTTATGCGAATCGCGGCTCCCCCTATCTCATTGGTTATGCGAAAAGTTGCTCCTGCATTAATGATTTCAAGATTTTTGATCTTCATTTCTTCCTTTAAATTGCACGAAATCTGCACCATTTAGTCAAAATCACAATGAATTTCTCTTTTTCATCTCTTCATCTCTTGATTCTGCAACTTCCCAACCCTAGAAAACGAAGCCATGGTTTTTCATCTTCCTGTTCGTTGCTTGGTTTTTTTCTTCTTGTTACCATCAAAGAAATGAGTTTTCTACGTCATTTCCTTCGTTCTTCCCATGTTATCATATTGTTATTGTCGCTTTTCGGGGTGAAAGGGACGAAAAATGTAAGTATCTGGTTTTTTTTCTGCGTTTTTTCATGAATTCACTTCGCAATCGATGGTTTCACGAAGCTTTGCGAAGAGAACGAGCCTGGAAAGTGACGATCTACTTCGTTAATCATTGATTTCGCGAAGAGAAAGCGTCTGAAACGTATGGATTTACCTCGCGAATCTATTAGTTCGCGAAGTCTGCGAATAGATCCTCACGTTTCAGACCTCGCAGACTTCGCGAAAGCATCGATATGCGACGTAGATAGTCACGTTTCTGACCTCGCAGACTTCGCGAAAGCATCGATATGCGAAGTAAAACCCTGCACATTTACATTCGCATGCTTCGCTAATCTTCATTTCGCGAAGCCAAAATCGTCTTTTTCCCTGCCTAACACGATTAATTTTTTCTGGAGATGGTTGAATACGTAATATCCCTTTCTGGAAGGCGGCGTACTGGGCTGCAGGGGAGATGATTTTCCTTCCTGTATAGGGATGAACTTCCCCAAGACTGACACATTCACTCCTAAAGTGGTTGGTTAGGAGAGGTTTTGTCAATCTTGGGGTGCACCATGGGACACGTCCATCCCATGGTGCCAATCTTCAAAGTGGACCTAACTTAATCCGGTACCAATCTTGAATCGGATGAGTAATCTTGGTGTGCACCGTGGGACACGTCCATCCCAAAAAGTCTGGAAGTCCAGACCTTTTGGGATGGATGTGTCTCACGGTGCCCACCAAGATTACTCATCCGTTTCAAGATTGGTACCAGATTAGTTAGGTTCACTTTGAAATGATTCGTTAGGAGAGTTCATTGTGACAATCATGTTGTAAATTTTGATAATGTTATGATTTTAATGTTAGAATCCGTTGTTGTTTGCCATTTTTTGTTATATACCACTTCGCAAATTAGCTTCAAGTCATATCCAGCATTCGCATATGCGAACTAAATTCATCAAGCAAAACAAACTTCAGCTTCGCAGGCTTCGCATATGCGAACTAAATTCATTAAGTAAATCCAAACATCAGCTTCGCAGGCTTCGCATATGGTCGAATATGCGAAGTCAGACGGGATAGAGCGAGCCACGCGTAAATATTGAGGGTATTATGTGAAAGTCATACAAAATCAGTCTAGATATATAGTAAGATTAGTAAATGGGCGCATCTGCTTTGCACACCTCAAGGCAAAAAAAGAAGAGGGCCTGGAACTGCTATTTCACTCACTGCTGTTAGCGCTTCTTCGGCCAAATACAATATACAAGTGGGACCTGCACTATGAGAAAGCTGTGCGAAAAACCGTTTCTTTTTTCCGAAACAACTTGGGTTAAATATGTAAATGGGCCTCCCATTTGACCCAGTTTTATAATTTTCCCTATTTTCCAAGAATTTCCCTAATCTTAATTAGAAAATTTCCTTAATTTTAATTAGAAAAATATCTCCTATCTTAATAGCTTTTAACCCAATAATGTAGATGGGAAAAAGAAAATCTTGTAATCTACTCAATGTAAATCAGTGGCAGATCTAGCCCTCCTTGCTACACTGTTCTCGTGGTTCCGCTACGTAGGGAAGTTAATTATTCGTATTAATTATTAATTATATCTTTTCCTTATTTGTTGTAAATCATATATTATTAGGAGCTTGATTATAGGAACCGTTATTACAGTAGATAAGTAGTTTTATGCATCAGTCTCGAAAAGAACATTAGAATGCAACTTTACATGTTGTGCGCTACTTAAAAGGATTCTTTGGTCAAGGTCTTTTCTTTCCTTTAGATGACATCACTAGAAGATCAACCATAAGTTACTGTGTGTTCTTAGGGTCATTATTTAATATCATAGAGGTTATAGAAAACAATTTCTCTATCATCGGTAGAAGCGGAATTTTGCGTAATGGCAGGAGCATGTTGTGAATTAACATGGTTGTGGTAGCTACTTCAAGATTTGAGAGTTATTTTTAACAAGAATTTTCTTTATTATATTGTGACAACAAGGCTGTTCTACATATTACCGTTAATCCGCATCAGACATATTGAAAAGGATTGTCATTACATACGGGATAAGATTCAAGAGGAGCTGTCAAAACAAGATTTGTAAAGTACAAAATAAAATGTAAAAACTAATAGATTTTCATACCACAATCGTGTTATATATTTCACATGATTAATTATATATGATATAAATGTAACAACTATAATAACTGAGTCCGATTGTTTCAGTAAATCATGTTATCACATCAAAAATTAAAAACCCTAATAAAAACTAATCACCATCTCCAACCATTAAAAAAATCAACTAAGAACATTAATTCAGATAAGCAAAGTTCAAAAATCACTAAAAAAAAAGTTGCTCTCCTTCAATGCAGTAAGACACCTTAATCACCATGAATTAGGAGGGCAGAAAGTGATAACATACCTAGAAGTCTTACAAGTCTTAAGACCAGAAGCATCATCATAAGCAAAACTATAAGCCCTAGGACATATTGCCTTAAATAGATTCCCAAAAACACTAGGTTTACATATCTTAGGGTCAGCATACTTCCCAGTACAGCAATACCAATCTCTTTTAGCAGCCAAACAAGCACTTTTACAACCCACAACCTTCCCTCCCCGCTTCACAACCAACCTCTCCGGACAACAAACATTCAAGTCCGCCTCGCAGGCGGCCACGCCACACCTCCCCCCGCCGCCTACAGACACCATAGAAACCGGAACATTGAAGCCATCAACCAAACTCACATCATAGTAATGTAGGTCAGACACTGAAGTACCTAGTGTCATTTCAACTAATGTTGTTGGAGGAACACCACCAGTGCCTCTACATTGTAGTAGTCCGGCGCAATCTCCAGTCTGACACGTGCCTTTTCCGGTTGTTTGGTCGAAACAACAGCCTTGTCTTGGCCAGATTCTGCCTGACCATTTATCAGGGAGGTCAAGGAGTGTTGCCTGGCCTGTGGCGAGATGGAAACCGCCTTCTCGCGGGGTTTCGTGGCCCGCGTTTCCTAGTAGACCTGGCCATATGCTGTAGTTGCAACTGTTGAGTATGACCAATTGAGTTCCATCTGTAAAAAACATGAACAAGCGTGAATATTGAGTTGTTAAATGAAGCTTAAGAAGACATTTTTAGAGATTGATTGAACCTGTGTAAGTGAAGCAGATGAGAAGGGAGAAGAAGAAGAAGAGATTGGAAGAAGTTGGCATTTGTTTTTGTGTATAGTGAAGAAGAAGAAGAAGTTATTTGTTCTTGTATATATCAGAAATTTGGAGCATGTTTGATTGGAGATAAATAAAAGAGAGGTTCTTCTTTTTATGTTTCCTGATTTATTGCCACTAAGAAAGGATCGATCTTGTTTTTATAATGTTTAATTTTTGGGGTTAAAACGTGCAAAAACGGTTTGATAAGCTGTAAAGGGAGTGTTATTGGTCAGTGTGGAGTACTTTGAGAAATGCTGTGCAAGTGAGTTCTAAGTCCACATTTATCTCTAAAGTACATTTTGCACTTTTTCTTCCATTTTTTCATGATAATAGAGATTGTCTTTCCAATTTTAATATGTTTTATTTTATTTTTCTTAAGTTGCTTTTAAATTTTTGTACTCTAATTTACTCTAATAAATAAAATAGAAGGGTTTGATTAACATATAGCTATTTCAAAAATAAAACCTATTCATAATCCTATAAATAACTTAGGGTAAATTACAAAACTAGGTCAAATGGGAAGCTCATTTACATATTTAACTAATTTACTCAATCTACTACATATCTAGACTGTTTTTGTGTGACTTTCCCATAATACCCAATCTTTCATCTTCCTCTTCCTCTTCCTCTTCCTTACGGTTTCCTCTTCACCCAAAATGGCTCCTCCTTCCACAGGGATCTAACCTGTAAAATCCGTTGTTGTTTGACGGCGTTCTCTAGCAACTCCTACTCCGGTGAGAAAAAAGGGAAGCGAACGACGGTATAGGAAAAACGAGAGGGCGATTTTAGGGCGAACAACGGTAGAAGAAGGTGAACAGTGAGAGCAAAGAAGAGGAAGAATGCGAACAGACGGTAGAAGAAGGTGAACAGTGAGAGAAAAGACGAGGAAGAAGGCGAACAACAGAGAAAAGGAAGAAAGAGGGCGATTTTAGAGCGAACGACAACCTCGTTCCGTGAGGCGGAAGATTGGGAAACGTAGAGAAAATGTCTAATTCTATAAATCTCACTGAATTATTGTTGGTGTATTCATTTATGTTCTGATTTTTTTGTTAAATAATGTTAGAATCCGTTGTTGTTTGCCATTTTTTGTTATATACCACTTAATGAATTTTGTTAAAAACACATCTAGACTTCACATATGCTAACTAAAATCATCAACTAAACCAAACATTCGCTTCGCAGGCTTCACATATGCTAACTAAAATCATCAACTAAACCAAACATTCGCTTCACAGGCTTCGCATATGCTAACTAAAATCATCAACTAAACCAAACATTAGCTTCGGAGGCTTCACATATGCTAACTAAAATCATCAACTAAACCAAACATTAGCTTTGCAGACTTCGCATATGCTAACTAAAATCATTAACTAAACCAAACATTAGCTTCGCAGGGTTCGCAGGGTTCGCAGGCTTCGCAGGGTTCGCATATGCTAACCTCTGCGAAGTCAGACGGGAGGAAGACAACCGCGCGTAAATATTGAGGGTATTATGGGAAAGCCATACAAAATCAGTCTAGATATGTAGTAGGTTGAGTAAATGGGTTAAATATATAAATGGGCCTCCCATTTGACCCATTTTTGCAATTAACCCAATAACTTATCATAATCAAACTCACGACTTTTGATGTAGTCAAAGAGCAACTTATACTTATCAGTATTCATCTCGATATCTTCCACAACAAGTTTAGGTTGTTGAGGAGCAGCCTCCTATAAATCACAGATAGATAGATAATAATTAATAAGATTTCAAAATCGATTATAACAATTTAAATGTATATTTGCTCACCTTAATCACATCATGTACTTGAGGAAATGTCGGGACTTTAGTTGTTTTCCATCTAAGCACACGTGTCGGGAGACAATTTGGTTTCTTCATATAGTATGTCTTTGTCGCCTTCCAAATTCAAATATCCAAACATATATAAAGAAGACAAATAACTAAACCATATTTTTACAATTCCTACGTAAACAATATATATACAATTCATACATCGACTATGTGTGCTAACCCTTTTAATTGATATTTAACAGGAGCAATCTTTTCTCTAGACTTAATGGCTTTCCGTCTTTTGGAGATAGCTCTCGTCATGGTCTTGTAAGTCTCATACCAAGTCACCTCTCTGCACGGGAACCAAACAATATTGGATAATTAGCAAGCACTCTCCAATCAGTATTCACCAACCAAATTTTCTCGGTGGTGGTCAAACAACGATGAATGAAATACAACATCGTAATACTAATGGTTTCATGATAGCTCCCTAATTTATAGCATTTTAGGAGTAATTTAGATTGTTTTAAATTAGTTTTTGGTTAATATTGGTATTAGTTTGATAGTTTTTAGTTAATTTTAGTATTTTCCACTTCTTATGGCATTAATAGTGTTTTCAGGGATCTTTGGGGACCATTCAAGCATTTTCGAACCAGACCAGGGACCATTAGAGTATTTATGGACTATCCAGGGACCATTGGAGCAACTTTTGGACTCACCGGGGACCTAAAAGGCCAAAAATCGGAATTTCTGCCCCATTGGAAGACCTGTCTCGCCGAGAAAGAGCCTTGTCTCGTCGAGACACCACGTGTTTCGGCGAGACAAGGCGGGGAAGGCGATCCCAACACCTTCCCCCTTGCTGAAATGCGCGAATCCTGATCCAGAATCCACCAAAAATACTACAGAATGCCTATTTTACCCTTGATACATTAGGGTTTTCCCCTAAACTCTATAAATAGGGAGATGTCTCTTTTGTATCAGAGGCAATTCTTTCACCATGTAGATCATTATTATTTTCAGCTTTATTTTTATTTCAGAATTGTTTTTCCCTTTCTAGATTAGCTTTGTTTTTATTTTCTTTGAAGAACAATTGACGGGAGAAGCGCTTGATCTTTTATTTCTTTGTAATCGGATTAGACAAAACGGATTTTAGATTTCTCTCTTTCCCTTTTTATCTTTTACCTTTATAATTAATTGAAGATGTTTTTCATTGTTCATATTTACCTTGCCTATCTGATTAGTTTGTCCATGAACTAATCCCCATCCAATCTGGGATGGGGATAAATTTGATTGTATGATTATGTATGATTAGGGACCTAGGGTTTATATGGTTGATTTTAATTGATCAAATTATGCATGCTTAATGCATTGAAACCGACATGAATAGGATTATTGCTAGATATGAAACCGATGGAGATTATCTAGTCTGAAATATATATACTTAATGCCTTGAACCTGGCAGAGATAGGATTATAGATAGATATGAGACCGATAGGAGATTATCTAATCTGAAATTGCATGACTTGGCCTCGCTAGGACACTAGGAGTGCGATTTCGTGGCTAAGCTACGACTTTAGTCTTAATTACCAGAAAACATAATGCTTTACATGTCCTAGGTTATATGCCTAACCAACCTATTAGCTGAATGCATGTAAATAGGTTATATGAATCTTGATCACGTTCGTATTTCTTGTTAGGGTAATTACCGTCATTTATCGGCAAAACATAAACCTGAACCCCCTAAAATCATACACAGGATTTAATCAATGAATTCCCCATCCTAGATTGTGCCATCCATTAATTCACCTTCTACCCTGATAATTGTTCACTTTATTGCTTTTAATTCAATTAGTTAATTAAACAAACCCCAATTTGATTCAACCCTCTAAATAATTAGATCAGCCTAAGTAGATTTACTAATTATAACGAATAGTCCTTGTGTTTGATCTTGTGCTTAGCACATTATTACTTGTTGCGATAGGATACACTTGTCCTGTTAAATGCTATATATTTTGCGAGCATCACTTCACCGTCATTCTTCTTACTCAAATCAGTAACTACGAACACTTCAAATATATGATGGTGATTTATATGATCTAACCCTTTGAAGTACTTGCTGATTTTTTCTTTTTTATTTAGCTTTTCGATCCTCTTCGTCATCTCATCCAAACCACCAAACCGCAAGCCAAAGATAAGCCCGAACTTCCAATCCCCAAACCTCATTTCAACTCCTCCAATAGAGAACCATATCTCTCTAGGGAGAGATCCAACATGCTCAATCTCCATAGTTAACAACGTACATACAATGGTATTAGAGAAATCGACATTATCCAAATCTATAAGATGCTTGAAACATCTACTTTTGAAGGCCTTTATCTGTGAGGTTGTCAATTTATTTTGCAGTTCAATCGTGACATCAATATCATCTCTTATTGTTATTGTACCTTTTGAATCCAAGCTCCACGAGTACTTGAATTTTACACCACTATCCGATTTTAGCTTTACCATTTGACTTTGTAAAAATGAAAACAGTTTACATTTCAGATAATATATTTGCATTTCAGACAATACAATGTGCATTTCATACTTACAATTTGCATTTAACTAAAAACGGTTTCTATTTCATAAAACAAACCAACTTCGCATCATTTTACTAAAAAAGGGCTTCAAAATTACCTATTTGCCAAGCCCTTTTGCTACAAAAATCACTTTACAATTAATCAAATGGCTTCTTATTTATCTATTTGTGAAGTTCTAGATAAGAGTTTAGGGTTTAGTGCTTCACAATTTGATAATTGCGAAATATCGCAAATGAAATCGGAACCCAAATCCTTCCACTTCTAAACCAATAAATCAAACAAACAAACACATTCAATCCATGCACAATCAAAACAAAATTAAAACTTAAAACCTAACTGAAATACATAATGAAAAAAAACCAAAAAAAATGGAGAAAACTTATATTTGATTTGGTTTTACCAACCTTTTTATCTTATTTTTCCGGCACGATTCGGTGGAATTTACAGATCACCTACCAATGAGAGGGCTAAAATTTTGACAGAGTGGGGAATCGAACTTCAAACCTGTCAAGTAGAGGTTCAACACCTTACCACTCGGACCAACTCTCGATGGCAACATTGAACTGGTTTTCTAAATTTCCCTTTATTTTACTATTAATTACAGTATTATTATTATCATTATTATTTTTAAATTATTGGTAGATATTTCTGGTAAGTTTAATAATTTCTGACAAATAAAATGTTCCCGCAAACTCAAATAAGGAAAGGATTCTGTTCGATTCTACGGAAAGCAAAGGAAAAAGGAACCATAGGATTTCCAATTCAGGATGGGAAAACAAAATACCTGTCATGAACCCAGGATTACTCGCCGGTTCAATACATAATCACCGGTCACCGGCTGGTCGGTTCAATCGGCCCTCTTTTAAACCGTTTCAGGTTCATCCGCCAAGACACCCGGACGTTACGGTTTGATTTCATTTATTTCTATTTCTTTTTTCTCCTTTCCCCAACAGGCTACAGCCGGTCCCCTTCATCACTTAACTGGATGACCCGGTAAAATCCGAATCAATTACGGTTGAAACTGAACCGGCTAAACCCTTGAACCCTAACCGGTCGGTCCGGTGACATAACCCTTCGGTTTATAAGTTTATAACCTCCTTAACTCGGTTCCGTAAACGATTCTCTCTCAAAAGAACAAAGAAACCCCAAAAGCATAAAAAAACAAGTAAGTTCTTTTCTTAGTTCTCTTCTTGTTTCAGTCTTTGTTCCAGAGTTTTTGATGTTTAGTATTCGCCTATGTCAAAAGGGTATATGTTAATTTAGCTGTTTGGCTGGTTTCAAGAAGCAAAAAGGGGAACTTTTTCTTATATAGATTATCGATAAGAATGGCTTTTTTAGTTAGAAAGGTTTGAACTTTATAGTAGATGGATTCAAATTTGCAGCCAATAGCTATAACATCACAGAAACATGACCCAGCTTGGAAGCATTGTCAAATGTTCAAAAATGGGGATAGAGTGCAATTAATGTGTTTGTATTGTAGCAAGGTTTTTAAGGGAGGTGGAATTCATAGGATTAAGGAGCATTTAGCTGGGCATAAGGGTAATGCATCTACTTGTTTACAAGTTCCTTCTGATGTTAGGATGCTAATGCAGCAAAGTTTGGATGGAGTTGTAGTTAGAAAGAAGAAGAAGCAAAAGATTGCTGAGGAAATCTCTAATTTGAACCCTTCTGGAACTGAGATTGAGGTTTATGTTCATGATCAAGTAGAGGTGAATTCGGGGATGGAGTTGATTGGGGTTTCGAATTTGATAGAGCCATGTTCGAGTTTGTTCATTAGTCGAGAAGAAGGAACGACTAGCAAGAGTGGGGAGAGGAGGAAAAGGGGGAGAAAGAAAGGTTCTAATGCAAATGCTGCTGTTGCTATGGATAATAGGATGGTATTAGGTTCTGAAAGAGCGAATGAGCACGTTCATATGGCAATTGGGAGGTTTTTGTATGATATTGGAGCATCTTCTGATGCTGTGAACTCGCTTTACTTCCAGCCGATGGTTGATGCGATTGCTTCAGGAGGGTCAGAGGTTGGGATGCCTTCGTGTCACGACCTTCGTGGTTGGATACTGAAGAATACAGTTGAAGAGGTGAAGACTGATATTGATAGGCACGTTGCTGCTTGGGCGAGGACTGGTTGTTCGATTTTGGTTGATCAGTGGGACACATTAATGGGTAGAACTTTGTTAAGTTTTTTGGTTTGTTGTCCTGAAGGGGTAGTGTTTTTGAAATCTATAGATGCTTCCGAATTTAGAAGCTCGCCTGACGCTCTTTATGAATTGCTTAAACAAGTGGTAGAAGATGTTGGAGTTGAACATGTTTTGCAAGTGATAACTCGTATGGAAGAGCATTATATCGAGGCAGGGAGAAGGTTAACTGATACTTTTCCGACCTTATATTGGGGTCCTTGTGCAGCTCATTGTATAGATTTGATACTCGAGGATTTTTCAAAACTCGAGTGGATAAATACAGTAATTCAACAAGCTAGGTCTATGACAAGATTTATATACAATCATAGTGCAGTTCTGAATATGATGAGAAGGTATACTTTTGGTAATGATATTGTAGAAACAGGACTAACTCGTTTTTCGACAAACTTTGCAACATTGAAACGAATTGTTGATCTGAAGCAAGCTTTGCAGACCATGGTTACTACTCAAGAGTGGATGGATTGTCCGTATTCGCAGAAGCCAGGGGGATTGGAGATGTTAGATTTGTTGTTAAGTAATCAGTCGTTTTGGTCATCTTGTGTGTTGATAACCCGTTTGACGAATCCTCTATTGAGACTTTTGAGAATAGTTATTAGCAATAAGAAGCCTGCAATGGGATATGTTTACGCAGGAATCTACCGAGCAAAAGAAGCGATTAAGAAGGAACTTATAAAGAGGAAAGATTACATGGTGTACTGGAATATTATTGATCATTGGTGGGATCAACAACACAATGTCCCTCTTCATGCTGCTGGTTTCTTCCTTAATCCGAAGTTCTTTTACAGTATTGAAGGAGACGCCCCGAATGAGATTATGTCTGGCATGTTTGATTGCATAGAGAAGTTGGTTCCTGATGTTAAAGTCCAAGACAAATTCACAAAAGAAATTAACTCTTACAAAACTGCAGCTGGAGATTTCGGAAGGAAGATGGCAGTTAGAGCAAGAGACGTATTGCTTCCCGGTGAGGCTAGTATCTATTAATTGAATTGCCAATTGTCTTCTATGTTGCAATAAATTCATTTATGCATCAATTGTGTTCCTAAATGTTTAATGGTCCGAGACTCCGTTTTCTACCAGGCATTCTGGTGCGAATTCGGCTTTGTATATCTTGAAATTTTGTCTAATTTAGCCGGACTATATGCCACGAAAGTAATAACCTTCCCTTTTCGATAATGTATCTGATAGTGACCTCTCTTTTGCAGCTGAATGGTGGTCAACATATGGAGGAAGTTGCCCAAATTTGATGCGTTTAGCAGTTCGTATTCTCAGCCAAACTTGCAGTTCAATTGGATATAAACAAAACCAGATTCCTGTTGAACAAATATACGACACAAAGAACTTTTTAGAGCGACAACGACTCAATGATATCGTGTATGTTCAGTACAA
The DNA here is from genome assembly GCF_963576675.1 of Euphorbia lathyris. NCBI lineage: Eukaryota > Viridiplantae > Streptophyta > Magnoliopsida > Malpighiales > Euphorbiaceae > Euphorbia > Euphorbia lathyris. Next base: position 72,475,205 of record NC_088913.1, read on the forward strand.
TTTGCGACTGAAACAAATGTAAGTTTTACTAATGTGATTAAATACACTAGACCATGGTTTTACTGAGATGATATTGAATATGCTAAACTATCCAGTAAATGCATTCTTTTACAGGGTCGGTAAGAGCGAAGAAGCTGATTTTATTGACCCCGTATCGTTTGACAGCAGTAATATTTTGGAGGACTGGGTGAAGGAGAAAGACTTAAGCTCAGAAGACTATGCAGACTCACATTGGATGGCTGTTGATCCAATTTCTGCTGACAGAAGGCTTTTAGGACATTCCCGAGATGAAACTGAAGAGTTTGATGCAGGTACTTCTGTTATCTACATTGCTATGTTTTTGGTGATTTAGTGTTTGTTCTTGCTAACGAAAGCTTTTTCGACCATTCAGGGTTCGATGATTACGAGATTTTTACGAGAGTGAAATATTGTGATGAGCAAAATGCTGAGGAGAATTAGTAGAACAGGTTCATAGTAGTAGGATTAGGATTCCTGTAACTGCAGAAATTTTCAGTAGCAGTAGCAGTAGCAGGTTATATTAGAGTTGAGAAGAGTTCATAATGATATGATTAAACTTGGCCATTTTTCAATGGCTGCATTCTTTCAAGATTTACAGAACAGAAGTTGAAGTCTGATGTTCATGGAAAGTAAGGTTTTGTACATCATCAATCATCATTCTATACTGCATTAGATGTAGGACATTTTCAGATAGTTTTTTGGATTATTTTCAATCAAGAAACGTTGAGATGTACAAAGTGATGGATTCGGGATTCACTGACATGGGTGATTGTGGTGTTCTCTCGTGGTTTATGAGTGCTAAATTGATATTTGTTGGGTGTATTACATAAAAAACTTAAAGTCCGAATTTCTGTCGTTTTCCAACGACTAGTGGGTGCTCAAACCCCCTAGCTCCCCCTGATCCGTCCCTGTATGTACATGCAAGAAGATTAATGTTTCTTGTTTAAAGAACATCTTTAAAGTTCGTAGAAATATAAAAGGCAGAGCGGAGATATGTATGGTAGGTAGAGTAGAAATGACAATATTTGGCAAAGAAGAATCTTGAAGCTCTGGCCATTTTGAATTTTGTGCATTGAGCCTTTGATCTTTTATTTCAATACATTATGATATTGATCTTTAATTTTTGGTCGTATTAAGCCCTTAATAACCAGAAAATTCAGATTTTAACATAAAACTCGGCAATGTGATAAGAGAAACTTTAAAATCTTATTTCGAACTGTGAAATATATAATTTCAGACACAAATAATTTAAAGAATCCTTTGTTTGATGACTAACTAATTTCGCAAACATATGCTTAATGTGACGAGAAATAAAAGATCAATGGTTTAATGTGTTAGGAAAGAGTGGAGGGAGAGAATTTGTGTCGCTGACGCGACTTGATTTCACGGTTTTATATGATAGTTCATGTTAGTGACCCCGAATCATTTCGGGACTAAGGCTTTGTTGTTGTTGTATTATCTTTATCGGTCTGGTCCAATACTATAGATATTATTTGTTTTAGTCTGAGTACCATTCTTTAATACGTGTCTATACCTTACTAATACATTACAATCATTCGCTCTCTATTCTTTAAAACCCATACCTTTGCCATCATCCTTTAGGGGTTGTTGTTTGTTGAAGTCTTTAACTCTGATGCTTTCGGCAAGGACCAGGACATTACAATGTTTCTTATTAAAAAACGTTTATGACGTGATTGGGTCTAGAAATTTTTATACTACCTTTGCTTGTGCCTTCAAAAAAGGAATCTGATGAGCAGCCAAATTTGAGACCACGAAGAGAGAAAAGGAAAGAAGTAAACTCCAAAAGGAAATGATGTAACCACCTAGTTGGAAGTGGATGGTAAAGAGGTAGAAAATGAGAGTAAGTAACGGTCTTAAGTGAACTCCACGTTAAAAAAGCGAGTGACTGAGTTATCTTAGTTTTCAATATGTGTAGATACATTTTACAACGTTGAGACTAAGGGGTGTTTGTTTCAGCTTTTCAGATGAGCATTTAGCGTTTCACTTTAAACCGCAGGAAATATAGCGTTTGGAGCTTTTCATAAACATATATTTGTAGTTATTTGTTATTGACAAAATTATCCTTCTTATTTTCACAACAAAGTTTTATTGCATTCGATAAATTTTTTTATTTTTATTTTTTAATATAAATTATTTTTATTAATTTGTGTAACACATTTTTATTTTATAATAGGATAATATGCAAAAATAACTTAACATTTATAGCTATGAGCAATTTTACCCTTAACGTTTAAAATGCAAACCAAAGAATTTCTTTAGTTAGGCAGGAAGGCAGCCAACAACTATTCCTAGTAAAACAAGAAAGAGCTCAATATAATTTTACCAAACACTCAAATTAAACAGTTAATAACAAACAGCTCACAGCTAACAGCAATCGCAACAGTTATTAGCTAACAGTTGAACCAAACAGACCCTAAAGTGTTGGATTTCTAACAAATAGACAACATGTAGAGGGTGTCTGTTTCAGCTTTTCGGATGAGCGTTTAACGTTTCACTCCAAACCGCAGGAAATATAGCGTCTGGTTAGGTTTATATAACCGCAATGTTTAGCATTTTCTTAGATACTCCAACGTTTTGGAGCTTTTCACGAAAATTTTATTTTTAGAGCTTTTTCATGGATGTTTGTAGTTATTAGTTATTGACAAAATTATCCTTTTTATTTTATAATTTATTTATTGATTAATTCAAAACATGTCTATATTAGACATTTTAAATACTAACAACAACAGTTTAATATAATTTTACCAAACACTAATAATTAAACACCTAACAACAAATAGCTAACAACGACAGCAAACAGTTTACTACAACTGCAAATAGCTAACAGCAACCGCAACAGCTATTAGTTAACAGCTGAACTAAACAGACCCGTAGTTAGTATTTGGAGAGGCAATTCCAACATCGACCACTCACAAAGGGTATTTTTTTTTCCAAAAAAATATAATATTTTACACTGGATGAGTCTTTGCTTCAGTACTTTGTTGAACTTTCCCTTCTTAGCATATTTGAGGTCCAATTAGGCATAAACATGCTTTCATTTGGTTGGCAAACATTTGACTATTATTTGAAAAAAAAAGGGTCAAATAGATGTTAGATAGGTCTAACTCTCAAAAACTATATGTTATCCTTAGTAGTTTTTTTCTTTAAGTTGGTTCTCAATTGACTTATTTTTCCTCCCATGTCTAAAGAATTTCATCAACTTTGACAGTGAAAAATATTCACAGAAGATGCAGACTAAATTCACTTATTGACGAAGACTTTTATAGACTCGTCTTAAACCATTCAGACAATGACATATCAACACCATTATTTCAGAATTAGTAAATTGATTCCGAACTACAGTAGAATATCTTATTTACTTGTTTGTATTGTATTTGTCCTCTTGTATCAGCTGCAAATAAGTCAACAATACACACAAAGGCCTTCCCTTTTCTTTTAAAAAGAATCAATTTTATTAGAAGATATTTTATGTTTTCAATGAAACAAATTGAAAACACATGCATGGTTGGTTGGGTATATCTCCTAAATTCTTGATGTGGCATAGAGATAAGTTATTTCACATCATACGGAAAAAAAAGCATGTGTTAATTTAACTTTTTCTTTTAAAAAAGAAAGCAGCTTTCTGATTTTACATATTATGGTGGTCTAAGTCTTTGATGTTTTATGTAGATATAATAAGCTCTAGATATATTTTATTTTCCGTAACAATAAGCTTGATGACTATAAAAGTTGCATACTGTTAATTTTTTTACTTATGTTTGAAAGCAGTTTTTGTAATGTGGTTATAGAAAAATTGTAAAACTTTTATTTCGAGTTGTGAAAAATATATTTTGAACATAATGAAATGAATAACGTTTTTTTAATTGAATTGCATGTTCATAATTAACTAATTTATTAAGAAAAAGTAATGTTATAAAATAAATAAATAATTAGAGATTTGATGTGTTCAAATAAAAGATTAAAAACTTAATTCACCAATAAATCAAAAATCTGGGTCTCTGGATGTTTTTTACTAAAAAGAAACTAGTTGTTGATTTTAATAAATTGTAAATCTTTATCGAGGTTTGTTGTTTTCCCTGATCTTGGAAGTGGATAATAGATCTATCCTTATCTAAACTTTTTTTTATAACAAAAAAGATAAAATAAAAAAAATAAACTGTTTTGGTAATTCTCCATAATGGAGTTATATTTGATATATATGTCGACGGTAAGTGGCAATGAGTTGCATCATCCATTCAAGTTGCATAGTGCTTTGCCATCTCTGTCACTGACTCCAGTATAGTAAGTTCATTAACACTAGTTTGTTACTTTTAAGGGTGAAATCGTTCAGTATAACTAAAGATTTGAAATTTTCAAAATTATCTCTAATAAGAGTCAAAGTTACAATTTAGCTAGGTTTTAGAGTATCTTCAACCTAACCTCACCAAATGAAAACCAGAGATAATACGGAGCAAGAACATGCAGTAGTTCTTGCTCCTGGAAAATACAAACCCTAAATTATAGAAACCGAAGAAGAAGATGAACATGCAAGAGAAGAGAGAAGAAGTAGTTGAAGAGTCCGAAGGAAAAGAAGATGGGAAGCTTAATGAGTTCTGGCAAAGTACAATTAATAAAAGAAGACTTTCAAGTCTTTTACGTAACCCCTTGATCAAAGGGTATTTCTGACCTTTTCCTCAATAGACTATTCTAGAAGCAGTCCACCTTGCTAGGATGCACCACACCACATGTAAGCCAAGCCCGAATCAATCACAGCCATCCATCTCAAAGCCTCTTAATCAACGACTAGGATTAAAACACTTGTTATTGTCCTTGTAGTCATTTTTACTTGTTGAGCACACCTAGCAATAGATTAAATATGTAATTAGTTTTCATATAGAATTTTAATGAGAAATTAAAAGCTTGAGCTTTACCTCATTCAATCTTCATATGGTATCAGAGCAACTCTGAATTTCTGCTTCAAGTAAGCATCAATGGCTACCCCCATCATCAATTCTAGTAGCCCTTATCATTTGCCCCCTAATGAGACCCGGACCCTGTCTTTTGTCTCGCAAGCTCTCGCTGGCCCTAATTACCACCAATGTTCACGAGCCGTCAAGGTGGCTCTCATGTTAAAGAACAAGTTTGCTTTCGTTGACGGAACCATCAAGGCCCCTTCTTTAGACGACGCCATGTACAACCAGTGGGAGAGATGCAACAACATGGTTATATCTTGGATACACCATGCCATCTCTCCCTCAATATCTCGAAGCATCATGTGGCTGGATAAAGCGGATCAAATCAGGGCTGACTTAAAGGAACGCTTCGCTCAAGCGGATTCACTACGGATCTTGGAACTCCGACGAGAAATCCATAACCTGAAACAGGGAAACGACAACGTTACTGACTATTATACAAATCTGAAAATACTCTACGATGAGCTGCTCAACTTGAGGCCCATGCCCAAATGTACCTGTTGTACTGCTTGCAGCTGCGGTGCGTTCAAAATCTTGCGTGATCAACAAGATGCGGACCGGGTGATCACTTTCCTGCAAGGATTGAACGAGTCTTACTCCGCCGTCTGTTCTCAAATCCTCCTCATGGAGCCACTACCTTCACTCAACAAAGTCTATGCTTTGTCCATTCAGCACGAACGATAGATAGGCCTTGCGCCTATCAAAAATGAAGAAGGGAGTGAGAGTAATCCATTCGCAGGATTCACAAACACACAAGGCAGACAAAACAACAATCGCAACAATACAAGGTATGGAAATCGCAAAAATAACAACAAAAATTCATCACTGTGCGCTTTTTGCGGAAATACAGGTCACACCGAAGATATCTGTTTCAAAAAACATTGCTATCCCCCAAGTTATGGCAACCGAAACAAAGGGGGCAATTTCAGAACTACACAGCCCAAATCAAACTCAACAAGCAACCAAAACAGAGAGCATGGTGATTCGGGTGAAGAAGATAACAGACAAACCAGCCTTGAACCCTTTTCCTTGACCAAGGAACAATATCAGACATTGGTTGCATTGTTACCACAGAATTGCTCGGGCAAACCTACAGCAGCTAGCAGCAGTGTCAACACTTTTGCTAAAGCAGACCATTCTGGTATGACTCTAAACACCTCTCCTAGTAAGCTTACCCGACCTTACTGGATAATAGACATTAGAGCCACAGACCACATAGTATGCAATGTTAAATTTTATATGACATACTCCAAGATAGACAATTGTTGGGTGAATATACCTAATGGCGACAGAGTTAAGGCTGAATACATGGGCACTGTAGTTTTGAGTTCAGAACTTGTTTTACATCACGCATTGTGCATCCCTAACTTCGACTACAACTTGATATCCACTAGTAAATTGCTAGCCACTAGTCGGATGTGTATGCTTATAACTGGGTCCACGTGTGTGATACAGGATATCAGAAAATGGAAGAGGATTGACTAGGCTAAGGAGCATGAAGGCCTCTATTATTTAGAACATCCTATCCCTAGTATAGTTGATGAGCATTCTGTTTTTTCAGTTAAAGCCAATGTATGACATTTACATTTTGGCCACCCCACTTATGAGCGTTTAAAGGGCCTACATCTATCCTGTAATGATTTTCATTCAATAAAAAATGCACCTTGTGACATTTGTCAAAGAGCTAAATAGAAAAGGGGATCATTTCCATTAAGTAACAGCATGGCTAAAGGCATTTTTGATCTCATTCACGTTGACATTTGGGGACCAGTCCGGGAATCCTATTCCAATAAACACTATTTCCTAACTATACTCGACGATCATAGCAGGTACACTTGGATTTCCCTAATGAACACCAAAGCCGACACAAGCACCACATTACAAAATTTCTGCAGCTATGTCAACAGACAATTCAACAAGCAAGTGAAAATTATACGCTCAGATAATGGCCCTGAGTTTCTCATGAAACAATTCTATGCAACAAATGGCATTATACATCAGACCTCCTGTCCGGAGACACCACAGCAGAACGGTAGAGTCGAGCGCAAGCACTTAGACATCATGAACACCACTCGTGCTATCATGTTTCAAAGCTCACTGCCTAGACTCTACTGGCCTGAAGCAGTCAGCCATGCCGTGTACTTAATCAACAGGCTCCCTTCAACACCAGTTCAAAACCAAACACCTTATGAACGCTTATATGGGGAGACGAGCAGCCTAGATAACCTCAAAGTATTCGGGTGTCTAGCTTATGCCACCACCCTTGACAGTAGACCTGTTCATGGGCTGGGCCGGGCCGGGCCTAACTGGGCTTTACATATAATTATTTTGTCCAAGCCCAACCCAGCCCACCTATATTTATATCGGGCTCGGTCTGGGCTGGGCTTGACTATAAAAAGTAATTCCCAAGCCCGGCCCAACCCGCCCATCTAATATGTTAATATTAAAAAAAAAAAAAATTCTAATGTAATTATTTTAGGACTTTAGAGTAATTTAATTTTAGATTCAACTACCAAATTTAGTAACAGGAGTAAATTTTTTTTTTTTAAATACACCACATATATATATATATATACAATTAAAAATATTACTATATAATATAAAATCGGGTCGGGCCGGGCTCACTTGGGATTTTGAGAGCAATCCCAAGCCCAACCCATTTTATATGCGGGCTTGAGCGGGCTTGGACCGGGCCGGGCCAAAGATCAAATATCAATGTCCAAGCCCAACCCATGAAGTGCGGGCCTGGGCGGGTTGGGCGGGCCAACGGGCTCATGAACAGGTCTACTTGACAGAAACAAAAAAAAAAATTCACAGACAGGGCTGTGAAGTGTGTTTTCTTAGGCTACTCACATGGCATCAAGGGATTCAAACTCCTAAACTTAACTACTAACGTGGTTTTCTTTTCCAGGAATGTTAATTTTTTCGAGTAGCATTTTCCTTTCTCAGACAATAATACCACGGCAAGGACATCATTCTGCAGCGAAGACAACCTAGACACTTTGCATACATCACTCATTGACGACGATGATGATTTTCAACTAAATACAGAACCAGATGCAACACAAATTCACATGTCGGACATACAAACTGACATGAAAAATGTGGACGCAACACAAACGGGCAATGATAGCGATAATGAAATTCCACCAGCAGCACAAACAACTGGTAGACCCCTCAGAACAAAAAGAATTCCCTCTTACCTCCAAGACTATCATATAGCCTTAGTCGCAGGAACCACTTTGCCTTGCCTCACCAACTCGCCTCACGCCCTTTCCAAACATCTTTCCTATTCCAACTTCTCCCCAGCAAAACAAGCTTTCCTCATTAATGTAGCCTGTCACAAAGAACCTGCATCATACAGAGAAGCCCAGTTAGATGCCAACTGGACACAAGCCATGAATACAGAGCTATTAGCTCTTGAAGCAAACCACACATGGGATTTAGTCCCTTTACCTGCAGGTAAACGCCCCATTGGGTGTCGATGGGTCTACAAACTCAAACATAAAGCCGACGGTAGTATTGCTCGCTTCAAAGCTCGCCTTGTGGCGAAGGGATATGCACAGCAAGAAGGCGTCGACTTCACCGCCACTTTTGCACCCGTTGCAAAGTTCACCACCATCAGAATACTTTTATCATTAGCTATTGCAAAGAATTGGCATATTCATCAACTCGACATCAATAATGCTTACCTACACGGTGAACTTCATGAGGATGTCTATATGTCTCTGCCTCCGGGGATCCCCAAGGCCACTCCTCCACTTGTTTGCAAGCTACGTAAGTCCCTCTATGGACTTCGACAGGCCGGACGTCAATGGAATGCCAAGCTCACCATCACGGTTCAACAAATGGGATTCATTCCGTCTACAACAGACCTTTCTCTTTTTGTCCTGGTTTGGGATTCTCACACAACCGTCCTGCTCATCTATGTCGGTGATGTTATCCTTGCCGGAGATGATTTTCTGACCATCTCCCGTGCTAAACAGCATCTCGACACCTCTTTCAGCATCAAAGATCTTGGTGCCTTGCACTTCTTCTTGGGCTTTGAGTTTTCCAGAACCAAACAGGGCCTGTATATGTCACAAAGGAAGTACGTTTTAGAACTACTCCAAGATACACACTTTCTAGACTGTAAACCCACATCCTCACCAGCCTTACCTAACCAAAAACCCACCCTGAACTCCACCGCTATCCTCAATATGACCCTCTACAGACAGTTAATCGGCAAACTACTTTACCTTACCCATACATGGCCTGATATCTCCTACATCGTCAATCACCTCTCCCAATCCCTTACCCAACCCACTATAGACGATTTGCATAAAGTACACAGGGTTTTGCGTTACCTTAAGGGAACCATCGGCTTGGGTCTCTTCTTTCTTGCATGCAATGGTCTCATCCTTCAGGCCTTGTCTGACTCCGACTAGGCTACTTGTTCCGTCACCCGTAAATCCATTACCGGCTACATCGTTTTCCTTGGCTCCGCCGTTGTGTCTTGGCGTTCCAAGAAACAGAGCACCGTCTCCCGCTCTTCCTCGGAGGCTGAATACCGGGCTATGGCCTCCACCTCATGTGAACTCCACTGGATCACCAACCTCCTTCGCGATTTGCACCTCACTCCGACGGTTTCTTCTCTCCTCTTCTATGATAACACCTCCGCCATGCATATTGCTCAGAACCCCGTCTTCCATGAACGGACCAAACACATCGATATTGACTGTCATGTGATCCGCGGACGCGTCCAGTCCGACCTCATCCGTCTGATGCCTATATCACCGGTTCTCCAACTCGCCGATCTCTTCACCAAATCTCAACACTCTCATCATTTACGCTTTCTCATTGGCAAACTTGGCTTGCAAAATCCTTACGCAAGCCCAGTTTGAGGGAGGCTAATACGGAGCAAGAACATGCAGTAGTTCTTGCTCCTGGAAAATACAAACCCTAAATTACAGAAATTGAAGAAGAAGATGAACATGCAAGAGAAGAGAGAAGAAGTAGTTGAAGAGTCCGAATGAAAAGAAGATGGGAAGCTTAATGAGTTCTGGCAAAGTACAATTAATAAAAGAAGACTTTCAAGTCTTTTACGTAACCCCTTGATCAAAGGGTATTTCTGACCTTTTCTTCAATAGACTATTCTAAAAGCAGTCCACCTTGCTAGGATGCACCACACCACATGTAAGCCAAGCCCGAATCAATCACAGCCATCCATCTCAAAGCCTCTTGATCAACGTCTAGGATTAAAACACTTGTTATTGTCCTTGTAGTCCTTTTTACTTGTTGAGCACACCTAGCAATAGATTAAATATGTAATTAGTTTTCATATAGAATTTTAATGAGAAATTAAAAGCTTGAGCTTTACCTCATTCAATCTTCATAGGAGATGTTAAATTAGCGGTGGTTAGCTCTCCAACTATTACCAAAACTCACGCCATTTTGGCGTGGAGTTCCAACTTAAAAAAAAATTGATTGAAGTTGGATTTCTATCAATTTGATGGAAATAATATAAATTTTTTAATATTTTAATTATTTTTAAATATGTTTTATGTAATATTGATTAATGTGATTTAATTAATATTAGATATGTGATTTAGGCCTTTTTTTTAATTTAATTACTATTAGTTAAATGTTATTAAAAATTATATTGTGTAGTATATGTTATTTATAATTATATTTTTTTTATCTTTTTGATAAATTGATGTATATTTTGGACAAAATTGCAAATGCTTAAATTGAACAATATAGTTAGTAAAACTAACGATAATTAAGATAACGCTCAATTTGAAATAACATTAATTAAGATAACACTACAAATACATAATTGAAAACAACAACAACAATAGTAAGTTAAACACGACACGATTAAAACAAAACAATAATTTTTATTATAGATTATTGATTATGATTATGATAATAATATATGTAAAAAAGAATAAAATATTAATAAAAGTGTTATGTAAAATGGAATAAAGTAGAGAATATTATTTTTGATATAATAAATGGTGTAGTGGATTGAAAAAAGAATATGATTTGATGTATAGAAAATATAAAATGGAGATAGAGATAGCCTAATAGATTGGAAATGACCTTAACAAAATAAAATGTGTGGTTTAATCCGATTTAAGAATATTCTCACACATTTGTTTAGTAATCATAAAAAAAATAAAAATGTTTAGAAATATAACTAATGTAAATTAATAATACAATTTAATTCAGTCATAAATAAAAAATCAACAGTCTAATTTAATTCTAAATATTTTTATTCACATATTTAATTTAGTTCAAGAATTTTTAAATTCCATGCTCAACAACCCTACTTTTAAGTATTTGTTGAATAAACAATGTTTATTTATGAGTATGATATGGTGGAGAGCTAGATCTAAATTTCTCTAAATGTTGTGAGAGCCGCTTGTTCCAACTTGTAGCGGACTCAGGATTCATATAAAGACAGTGGTTTTCACATGGTCAGTGACTGATCAAATGAATTTGACCGTCACCATTAAATTTAAACTTATTAAAATTAGATGGTGGAGTTTAAAACAATCGTACAACTTAAATTTACATCTTTTAAATCTAACGGTGACCGACCAAATTCACTGACCAGGTGAAAATTACCGCATATCGGTGTTTCATATTTATGAATGTTCAGTTAAAGCTTTTTAAACGTTTTTATTTTAAAATATTAAAGTTTCATTTATATGGGATAAAGTACAAAAATAATGTTTGTGGTTATTATTGGTTTAAAAGTTTGCAAATAGAGGTTTGTTTGTGGTATGATTTAATTTACAAAATAAAGTATTTCAGACTACATTGTTATATTTTGATGCAATCAACACATTTTATTTTATTTTTTAAATATCCAAATATTAAATTGCAGTTGTGTAAAATGAACTTTAATATCAATTTTAGTTCATAAACCGTGAAATTAATAAAAAACGAAAAATTTCCATCATAAGATTTATGGTTTCGATTTAGGGAGTTGCGTTTTGGGAAAAGACCGTGTTTTGTCGATATGTAAGAACAATTATTTTCAAGATAAAAATGTCATTGATGAACTATCTTATTTTGTAAATTAAACTATACCACATATCTCTATTTGTAAACTTTTAAACCACATGCATCTGTTTACAAATTGGATAAACCACAAGTAAGTGGATGCCCGCGTGATCCCACTGGGGAGGTAATCCTCTTATTTAAGTGTTTTTTAGTAGAGTTTGGGCAAGTTTGTAACATTAACTAATATGATAATCATTTAAATTTTTAGTCAATGGATTGTAGAAAAATACAGAAAATGACTGCACTAAGAAAACCTAGCTCAAAAAACTACAGAAATTGTCTGTTTTTTTTTTGTTTGTCTTGTTGGAAGAAACAATTGAAGAATATTTGTGTTAGGTGGAGAAATTAGCACAATTTTCTGGTTGGGTTATTGAGTTTCATTTTAATTTCTTGCAAGGCATCCTCTTTTCATTTCATTTTACATACCTACCAATTGTACATATGATGACTGCAATGATGACATGATGATGCTCATGCTGATCTAATCACTAATCTTCCATTAAAAATAATCAATTTCACTAATGGGAACAACAAGGCGGACATGCATCTCTCATTTCGCCTCCAATATATTTAGAGACGAATTCGGTTAAAAGGTTCGGAATTTTTTTATATCCTAATTCCTACTCTACATTGATAACAATAAATCCGTTCACAGATAATATCCTCGCCCCTATTCCCATTTAGGCTCTGGGGTAAAATATCTTCCACCTCATCCCTAAATATTTCGAAGGTAGTTCAGATCCCTGTACTATTGTCGAATTTTACCCCAAAATGGGGCTCATAATAAGGATTATTCCTCATTAAGAGTCTAGTTAAACATTTTACTCACTGTGGAGCTTGTTTAACTAGGCTCGAAACCGGAAAGCTAGCTTCCAGTTTCAATTTGCAAAGAAACCGGAAGCTAGTCTTCTGATTTCTCTGTTTTTATTTATTTTTTATTATAAAGTTTAGAAACCCGCCGGTTTCTATTTAAAATATATATTTTTTTAACTTTGAAGAGGTGGTCTCCACCTCTTCAAAAAATTTAATGTAAAATTTCAAAAAAGTTCCTATATATTTTTTAAACTTAACTTCAACCTTTAACTATTTATTTTTAAATTCATTAATTAAACATTTCCTTGCCAAAGTAGTTAGTAGTAAATATCCAATTCGGTAAAAAAAATTTATTATTTTAAATGTGAGTTTGAAATTATAATTTTGACAGTTTAAATTACGGTTTTTATTCTGATAAAAAAATAAATTACAGTTTTTACAGTTTCTTTATAGTCACATTACAGTTTGAAATATGTTTTTGCACTTCAAATATTTAACTGTCACTTCGAATAGTTTAAATTACAGTTTGAAATGGTTAAATTACAGTTTGAAATGGTTTAATTGTCACTTCGAACCGTAACTTTTCGGTGACGTCCATAATTACGGTTCGAAGTGACAGTTAAATAACAGTTAAACCATTTCAAACTGTAATTTAAACTGTTCGAAGTGACAGTTAAATGTTCGAAATGCAAAAACCATATTTCAAACTGTAATGTGACTATAAAGAAACTGTAAAAACCGTAATTTAAACTGTCAAAATTATAATTTCAAACTCACATTTAAAATAATAAAACTTTTTTTAACCGAATTGGATATTTACTACTAACTAATTTGGCAAGAAAATATTTAATTAATGAATTTAAAAATGAATAGTTAAAAGTTAAAGTTAAATTAAAAGTTTAAAAAATATATAGGCACTTTTTTGAAATTTTACATTAAAATTTTTGAAGAGACGGAGACCACCTCTTCAAAGTTAAAAAAAATATATATTTTAAATAGAAACCGAAGATACTTTCGGTTTCTAATTTTTATAATAAAAAAAAATTAAAAACAGTCGGAAGACTAGCTTCTGGTTTCTTTGCAAATTGAAACCGGAAGCTAGCCTTCCGGTTTCAAGCCTAGTTAAATAAATCCCACGGTGAGAAAAATATTGAACTAGACTCCTAATGAAGAATAATTCTCGTGATTAGCCCATTTTGGAGCAAAATCCACTATTGTCACCTTCATCAAATAATATTTTTTTATTTAATTTGTTCACAATATATTAATGGGTCTAATATATTAAACTCTCCCTAATGGAGATTATTCAACTTCCATTAACCCCACTAGACTAGACATGCTTTAAGGTCAAAGAAGCTAAGAATAGGATTAACTTACAATAGTGGTTGGCAAGTTACACCTAACCTTTCATAATGATAATTAGAAAACTTCATATCATCCAATTCAATTCAGGACTAAGACATAAATATTGACTATTGCTTCATTTTAAATTCAGCAGTCCTGGACCTGTCATCTAACAATATATTAACAAAACCCTGTCCCATGCCACGCCACTGGACAATCAGACATCAAACCGTAATCGCAATGACCCAATTACAAGAGCGGAACTCTACCAACCGAGCTATATCGCCCCGACAGATCAAAATGGGGGAAATTTCCTCCCAGTGAAATTTACAACCCACATTTGTTACATAATCAGAATTTACATTGTACATAATATTTAACTTCTTTTACTACAATTATCTGCCTTCACTTCTACCAGAATTTGAGAGAAGTGAATCTGAACCAGCTTCAATATCAACATCTGCATAATCACCACAAGAAGACCATGTACTCGCCTTCTCGAAGTTCGATGACAACGGATATGAATGCACGTAATCCTCAAACTCCACACCGCTACTACCATCACCGCTCTTCTGATCATATATGGCCGGAGATTTAATCGATTCAGGCAATGCTATTTCTCCTTCCAAATACCTCAAAGCCTGCCTCATACTAGGCCTCATGTTTGGTGCATTGTTTGAACATATCAGCCCCAGTTTCAGCACAGTGACAGCTTCGACCTCATCGAAGTTGCTGTCCAATCTCGGATCCACGACATCAAGAATTGCACCGGTTCTCCACTTCTCCCACACCCAGTCCACCAAGATGAGCTCTTCGGGCAACGCTTTAGGCTCAATAGGTCTCCTTCCACACACAACTTCAAGCAGAAGTGCACCAAAGGCAAACACATCTGAACTTGTTGTAGGCTTGCCTGTTCTTGTTGACTCAGGTGCTAAGTAACCCAATGTGCCTACTACTCTAGTTGTGCTTGGATTGGTGCCTCGTTCGTATAGTTTCGCGAGACCAAAATCACCGAGTCTTCCGTTTAATTCAGAATCTAATAACACATTGCCTGCCTTTATGTCTCTATGGATCACAGTTTGTTCCCATTCTTCATGTAAATATAAAAGGCCATAAGCAACACCTTTGATAATATTGAACCTTTGTTCCCAGTTGAGAATGGTTTTAGGCTCATCAAATAAGTACTTATCTAAGCTTCCATTAGGCATGAAATCATAGACAAGTAGTAAATCACCGCGGCGGCGACACCATCCCTGCAATTGAACCAAATTTCTATGCCTAAGACGGCCAACACTCGCAATCTCGGATACGAATTCCTTCAATCCTTGCTTAGATTCATGAGATATTCTCTTGACTGCAACTTCAGTAGAATTTGGTAAAGTTCCTTTATAAACTTTCCCAAATCCACCAAACCCTAGAAGCTCTTTATCCCTAAAACCCCTTGTTGCTTTCTTGAGTTCTTCATAAGAGAATCTATGAGGACCAACATCAAATTCCCAATCCTCTATCACATCAGCATTCTTAACCTTCCTAATTATGTAAAAAGTCACAGCAGAAACCAAAATTATAAGCACAACAGCTGAAATTGTAACGGTTGCAATCAAAGTTGTGAAATTCCTCTTAGGCCTAGGAAGAGAAGGAAGAGAAGATAAAGATAAAGACTTTGCTACTCCATTAACACTCAAACTCCATCCAAGAACATAGTGAGAACTAGATAACAAACCAGTTGAAGCAGAGAACCCAACATACATATAATTTTCAAGTATAGGAGAAAGATCTACTTCATATGACAAGAAAGGAATTCTAGGTTTTGTTGAAGAAGGTGAAAGCCTAACTTCTATGAGATTCTTAGTAGAATCATAATCAATCCAGGCTAGATGAACACTACCATCTTGAAGAGTCAAATTTCTCTGAGTAAAATCATCAAGCAAGTAAGCTGCAGGTTCAGATTTATTTGATACCAAGCTATTTAAATCAATCCCAACATGGTTATCATTAATATCCCCAAATTCGAAATCTTGAACAGTATCGAATTCAACAGCAAAAATGTGATTGGAGAAATTACCAATATCACTAGCATTTAACAGGCCAAGGTACTGACTTGGAAGAGAACCAGAAAGCTCCTTCGAAGTAGAGATAGTGAAAGCAAAACCATGGCCACCAAGAGTTGCATACTCCCGAACTATGGCGAAAGCGAAGGAAGTAGAAAAGGAGAAAGCTTTACCATTAATGGAGTTCTTGAATTGAATTTTGTTGGAGTAAAAAGCATGACCTTTTACTCTCTGGGTGCTGCTATTAGTTAACTTGAGTAAGCCATTATCTTCAATCTCAGCACCATCACATAAGCTCATGTTGATCTTGGCATCATTGAACCCATTGGAGAAGAGATCATTTAGCTGAGAGAAAACTGGGTTTGAAAGCAAAAGAAGAAAGAAGTAGAACAGAAAAACAGTGAACATTATAGGAATCTGATAAAACAGAGGATGCTCTGTTTTCTGTGAGGATAGAAGTTCAGATTTTTGGGGGTTTTATATTACATTTTTTGTTTTCTGATGTGTTGTAAAGTGGTTCTAGGATGGCGAAGGAGGAGGGAGGTGGGGGGGATCTGAGATTGGAGATGATTGAATTTAGGAGATAGTGATTGATTGTTGAAAAATATAGCTATGGGAAGCAGGGCGAGAGTCGTCAAATTCAAGTAAAAAGACCACCATTCATTGTTGGCTATGGGAAGCAGGGCGAGAGTCGTCAAATTATTAGAAACATTCGGTTTAGAACCATCTAGTTTTCTACGTTAAATGGAGAACCTTTTATATACATTTTGATAGATATAATATGAAATTATAAAAAATCTCACTATTTTAATTATTACATTGGATCATAATATATATATATATCCAAATATGAATTAAGAGTTTTCTGAACGATATGAAAGACCGGATGTTTAATATGTTACGTGAGCATTTAAAACTACTGTGATTGTACAAGCAAGTTGTTGGTTGAAGAGAGGGGGACTCTTTCTTGTGAAAGGAGGTGAAAATAATTACTGGACCAGCTTTACTCTGACTGCTCCAATGCCCAAAAAAGGTTGTTATTTTGTTTCTTGTGGAAGGAGAACTTTCTTCATGAATGGGTAAGTAATTAGTGGGGATAAAGTTCCAAACTTTAGTAATTAGGAGCACAATTTTATCCTTTCTATCATAAATGGTATAATTAATACCTAATGTTTATAGTGGACTAATTTTTTCCTACTCTGAATTATAATGGGTAAATTACACTTATGGCCACTAAAATTTATTCAATTTAACATTATAGCTACTGAACTTCATTTCTTAACGGTACTGAATTTTACATTTTTTAACATAAGTGATCACTCAACTTTAACTAACTCATCAAAATGACTGTTAATAACATCAAAATGAAATATGCAAGAATTAAAGTTGTTCAAAACGACATTTTCCAAAATCGCATTTTTTGGAGCTTTCTTTCTTTAAAAATTCATCCTCTCATAATTAAACAACACCTAAGTGATCTCAAAACGAAGATTTTCAAGGATTAAAGTTTTTTAGAATATCATTAACTCTTTGAATTTTTATTTTGAGACTGTCAACAGTTGTTTTGAAGCGTTGAATGACCACTAATATTAAAAAAATATAAAATTCTATGACTATACTATTAAAAATTGAAATTCAGTAGCACAATGTTAAAATGAGTAGAGTTCAGTTGCCATGGGTGTGATTTACCCTAATTAGTAGCAATTTTATCCATTCTATCATAAATGGTATAATTAATACCTAATGTTTGTTTATCACAAAAAACAAATATCTAATGTTTGTTGTGGATTAGTTTTTGGATAAATTAAGAAACTCGCCCAATTGAAAGTCCATTATATATTTACAGGCCTAATTTGTTTTTTTTGTTTTTTTGCTAAGAGGTATTCAAATACTTGTGTGAATTCTGTGTGCGATTTCTCATTCTCACTGCGAATTTTGTGTGTGATTTCTCGCCTCGAGTTCTTTGTGTGATTCATTGGCAAAGGTCGAAAAGAAGATAAGTCCTTAACATTATTTCTGATCTATTTGCGATTTTAATTTAGGGTTAGAGTGTTTGGTTTTGTATGTGGGTTGAGGGTTATTTCTCATCTAGTTGCAATTTCTGAGTATATAACGTTGCGATATTTGTTTAGGGTTTTAGGGATTTGTTGCGTTTTTTGATGTCATTTCTTGTTGAAATGTTATTTTTGTGGTGTGTTTACATACTTAAACTAAGAAATGACCTTATTTCACCAGAATGACAGCTTGGCAGTCATGAATTTCTTCATCTAGCAAAGCAAAACTATATCAGTTGCGTCTACTGTGGAAGAGATTCATGACTGCTAAGGTGATTTGTGCCTTCGTAGTTGCACAGATTGCAAAGAGATTAAATAAATAACAGAGTCACAATTTGACTTATGTTCCGCAGTTGCGCTTAACTGCGAACTACAATACTTGAATTTAGGTTCGCAGTGCAAAGTAGTTGTTTGACACTGTAAAGTAGTTTTCTTTAATTGTTTCCCTTACACTTAGGGCTCGTTTGGTTCGCGGAATAAAGGGGGAATAGAATAGTCTATTCCTAAAGAATAGCTATTCCCACCTTTGGTTGATTTTTTTTTATGGAATAGCTATTCCATGGAATCCCTATTCCTTGATTTCATGGAATAACTATTCTTCAATTTAGGTTAGGAATAGCCTATTCCTAATATTATATTTTTATAATTTACAAAATTATCCTCCATTAAATCCTCAATCTTCTCTCTAATCACTTTCCCAAATCTTATAAATTTTGGTCAATCTATAATTTATATCATATAAAATGTGAAAAATGGAAAAATGACGAAAACGTTAAAAAATGTAAAAATACGAAAAATATGAAACACGAAAAATGTGAAAATGTTACAAACACGAGAATATGCAAAAAATAAAAAACGCGAAAAACATGAAAACGTGAACAAATGCGAAAAACACGAAGACGCAAAAAAAAGCAAACACACGAAAAACACAAAATAGGAATAGCGCGAAAAAGTGACAAAACACGAAATATTAAAAAACGTGAAAAATAAAAACACGAAAATGCGAAAAAATACGAAAAATGCTAAAACACAAAAACGTGACAATATGTGAAAAACATGAAAATGCGAAAAACGCAAACAAAACACGAAAACGTTAAAAACACAAAAATATGAAAAAATATGAAAAACATGGAAAAACGTGAATAACACGAAAAAGTAACAAAATACGAAAAATACAAAAACGCGAAAAAAACAAAAAGGGGAAAAACCGAAAAACTAAAACGTGAAAAATCGAAAAAATGCAAAATAAAATACAATAACATGAGAAAACGTGAACAAACGGAAAAAACAAGAAAACTTGGGAAACACGAAAAAACATAAAAAAAATGTTATAAACGCATTTTTCGTGTTTTTAACACCTTTTCATGTTTTCGTGTTTTTCGATTTTTTCACGTTTTTTTTTCACATTTTCGTGTTTTCCACTTTTTTCATGTTTTTGTGTTTTTACGGTTTGCACATTTTTTGAGTTTTTTCATATTTTGCGTGTGTGTTTTTTTTTGTGTTAACACGTTTATATGTTTTCGCGTTTTCACCCTTTTCCACTTTTATCTCATTTTTTTCTTTTGTTTTTGTGTTTTTAATGTTTTTTTTTGCGCTTTTACATTTTGTTTTTTACCTTTCTTTTATCGTGTTTTTACAATTTTTCCGTTTTCATGTTCTTATTGTTTTTTCGTTTTTAATGTATTTTTCGTGTTTTTTTCGTCTTTCGTGTTTCCCATTTTTCTATTTTTTATATATTTTTTAAAATAATATATATTAAATATTTGAACAATTTATAGTAAAAAATTAAAATTTTAAAAGAAATAAGAAATTCATTTGAGGATAATATTGTCTTTTTAATAAAAAAAATTATCTATTCCATTCTACCTTATTCCACCAACCAAACATAGGAATAGTAATTCTTAAGAATTTCTATTCCATTCTTTGCTATTCTATTCCTTTGGAATAACCATTCTATTCCATTCCATTCTATTCCGCGAACCAAACGGCACCTTAGTTTCATTTTTGTGAAGGTTGATGATTCTAAGAAGGATTCTAAGAAGAGGAAGAGATGGATATCTTTTGTTGATAGTGTTAAACAAATTCAAGTATCCCTTCAGCTTGAATACGAAGGCATCAATTACAGTGAGAGATGCCACTGATGTAATGAAGAAGGTAAAGAGCAAGTTGTCGAAACACCAAATCGAACTGTTTAGGAAGAGTGTTTTAGGCATTTGGCGGATATGGAGGTGCACTTTATTCACTCTTTTATGTCACAGAGTAATTACAAGAGACATTACTCCACCGAATCCAAAACATAGAGAGATGTGGTTTAACATCAAAGGAGTTGACCTCAAATTCGGTGATTAGGAGTTCAGACTAATCACCAGGTGTAGATTTGGTGATCCGACACCAATTTAGCCGAGGATGAGTAAGTTAAAAAAGAGAACAGATTAAGACATATGTACTTTGGAGGAAGTTGGAGCTTAACACACAAGCAAATATATGAAGCTTTCGACAGCACAAATTGGCACGACGTATAAGATGGTGATGCATTTTTTACGGCGATATTGTATGTTATACATAAGATCTTCTTCACTTATGTATGGTGTCTAAGTTTATAAGAACTCCATCCAAATTAGAGATCACAAAAAACATATAACTTTTTCTTTTTAAACCAAGTGATATGTAAATAATGCGAAACACGAGAACATACTATTTGGATTTTTTTAACAATATTTAAAATTTATTGAGTTGTTAATGTTAGGTGATAAATATTGAATATTGTTTATGTAGATTCTAAATTTGGTCAGCCACTGTTTGATCTAGACTTTATTATAATTATAAGGTGAAAATCAAATTCATTCCAAGGTTTAGAGTTAATAAGTTTAAATCTAATAGTGACGGATCAAATTCATTTTGTGAGTCATGATCCATATGAACACTACTCTTACAATGTTAGAGATAGGATCTCTCTTAATTAGCTACGCTTAGTATTTATATATTTTTATTCCTTAGATAAATGAAGGATTGAAAACTATCAAAGTTTATAACCCTCTAAACTAGTGGGTTGAGAATACTTTTTTAGCAAAGTAATAGAAAATCCTTACTTCCTAAGGAAATTACAATTATTCATAATTTTTTTTTTCTTATAGAGATATTTTAGTAAAATTTCTCACATCCCTTAATAATACAATATCTCATCTTCCAATCACATGTTTGTTTTAAACTTATTTTACTTGAAAAAAACTTTTAGGGCTAATTTCAAATAGATACTCTGTAGTTTTACTGATTTGCAAATGGATATCTATAGTATTTTTCGTTACAAACGCAATCATGTGATTTACATCGTTACCAAAAACAAGATAAATTGATGGAATCTGTAAAATGGGTGACGTGGCACATGAGTATTTCGAGAAAAATGAATTTTTTTCTAATTTTTTTTTCTTCTAAAATTACCCCTCTTTTAACAAATCTTTTAACAGAATTAAGACAGTTACCTTAATTTTAATAACGTCGACTCCTCTCTTTTAATAAAGTTAAAGCAGTTGTCTTCATTTTGGTAATGGCTTACCATATTTTGTTAAAAGAAAAACGAGAAATAAATCAAAGTCAAAACTAATATTTTTTTTTCATTTTGTGAACTTTTAGTTGAATTACAATGGAATATATAATTTTAGAACCATTTAATTTATTTGCTACACAATGTATATATATATTTTTTTTTTTGTTAAATTTAAGGTGAGCGTTTGTTCAAAACAATATACTTTGCAATTCAATAAAAATGAGGTGAATTATTGCTTAAAAATTATGTGGTGATTATTGTGAAACATTCGATGATTCAAGGGTGTGACAACATATAATTGTACTTCTTTATCATGTGGAAAATTCAGTAAGCACTATAATGGAAAAGGTACTATTATTCTTCAATGAGGTTAATTTGAGGCCACAAAACCCTTTATTTACATGGAAAGAAAGAAAAAGAAAAAGAAAAAATTGTGGTCTATGAAAATGATATATCATATAGGTAGTTTTGATTATTCAAAACTGATTTAATCAATCTGTTCATCTTTTGTTTTCCATCTTCTTACTTTTAATGAATCTATATATAATATAAAACCATATCGATGGAGCTGAAGTATCAATTTCTCATTTTTTACTGATGAAAAATATAATATAATATAATACAATAATTTTAATTATACTATTATAATTATCAATAAAAATATTATTTTATCCGTACTATATCTAAAAGTTCTATAGAATTTAAATTAATCCCTAAAATCTCTCTAATTCTCTGCATAACTATCTATATATAATATAAAATAGTAACGACGGAACTGAAGTGTCACTTCTTCATTTTTTACTGATAAAAAATATAATATAATATATTAATTTTAATTATATTATTATATTTATCTATAAAAAGATTATTTAAAGTAAATGTGAAAATAAAATAATAATATTTAATTTATATAGTACCTTTATATCATTAATTGTAATTATTAGATTATATTTTTGTTAATATTTATATGTTAAGATGAATCTGTGCATCGCACGGGCCAAAAACTAGTTTCATTTTATTTCATTTCATTCAATTCAAGTGTTATTTCTCTAATGACTATGCACCATTCTTCCCTACTAAGGATGAGGGGAACATTTCTAATGTTTTGAGTTAAGCTATTAGGTAAACATCCGAATTTTTTTTTTTGTGTTAAAGAACTAAGAACGTAAGCTTAATCTACATTTTAGGTAATCGCTTTTTACTCACCATAGTAACAAGAGGTTCACAGAAAACTACATTCTTAGACTCGATAGCAAATCGATGTGGTTTCTAGCACTTCATTGCTAGGATTTCTCATTGAACTTAAAACTTTCTTGTAATGTTTAAGTAACCATTGGCCCGATTAAGTAAATAGGAATGAAGAATAAGAACAAGGTGAACCAAGGGCTTGGCACCGAGTTTCATTTAGAAATCACCATCTTTAAACTCACGAGCTCTTCTTCGGTATTTTATCTCAATAGATTTCATTTAATTCAAACTTAGGAAGTGAACCCGAACTCCCTAGTGCTTGTCATTATCCTCCATGCCATCCCCATCTTGGGCCCCACTAGTTTTGGCATCCACAGTTTTATCTACAAAAACCTCTACAGTATCATCTGAACCCTTACAACTGAACATTGTTAGAAGGTCAATGTCATTCAATAACCCAAGTAACTCCCCAATCTTCCCATTTTTGTAGTAAATTGAACCATATGTCTCGTAGTCCAAGCCCCTGATTATCCATAACAAATCAAGCCTGTTGAACTTATCCTCATTAAAATAATCTTAATCTTATACAGTACCACCCGAATATTTCAATCCAATCCCATCCCTTACAAGTCTACCACCATGATGCAATCTAACAGTCACATAACCATCACCCATTTTTTTTGTCACTGACAGGGACAAAACAAGCAATAACAATAAGACTACCTTCTAAAACGAGAAAAAGCTTAAAGATGGAATCAATTGAAAACTAGAGGCTCAATAACCTCTTTTGTCGACACAAATCTTCTAGAAAACCAACCTTCTGTCGACATAAACCAAATGATCAACGTTAACTATAAACACTCTGAATCCTTGATCAACTGTGCGATGAAATCCCCACACCCAAACTTAACCTCTTCCAACGCCTTGATCAGAACGTAAACATCAACTTCAGATTACACCATTTTTCTCTTCTTTGAAGTGTTTGATCGAAGAAGAATACGAAGAGACTACGAAGTGTTTGATCAGCACGATTATAACTAATATTTGAGGGCATTTTAGTCTTTTTCTATCAAATACAGATATGACCTTCAAAATATCGGTCAGATGCCACATGTCAATTGTAAAGTCAGCGTTTTCGCGTGTGTCTATCATGTAGTCAAATTTGTTTCCATTGTACTGAAAATAGAGGCTGCTAATACCACTTTTACATAATTGAGGGGGTAAATAAGTCGTTCCGTAAGTCCAGGGGGCAAAATGACGGGTAAATTTCATCAATGGTGTACAACCTTTGTCCCATTTCACAATTTGGTGTACAACCTTCATTTTGTCTCACTAATATGTACGACCTTATAGGTGACCTCCCATTTTAGTGTACAGCAGGTAAAAATGACCGGTCAACGCCTGGTCAACGTGACACATCATCATTTTCATTCAAATCATTAGTCAAAGTGGGACCCACAAATTATAAAAAAAATTAATTTTTATCATTTCTCTTTTTACCCCTTATCTCTCCATCTCTTCATCTTCTTCTCTCTATTCCTTTCTCTCTCTTCAAGTTTCTTTCTCTCTCTTTAAGTTTCTTTCTCTCTCTAACCTTCTATATTCCTTCTATATTTCCAGCATTACAACAAGAGATGGTTCTTCTA
Organism: Euphorbia lathyris; assembly: GCF_963576675.1. NCBI lineage: Eukaryota > Viridiplantae > Streptophyta > Magnoliopsida > Malpighiales > Euphorbiaceae > Euphorbia > Euphorbia lathyris. The sequence continues at coordinate 72,499,889 of NC_088913.1, forward strand.
ATAATTGAAACAAACGAGTAAACAAATGTGTTTTTTTATAGTTCAGAAGATTACTCTGTTAGGATTAAACTCAACAGATTGAAAAAAAAGGCCGATTTCACTCGTAAACCTCATATTTACTGTTGTCTTCTGCTAATGAAAACATCAGTTGGGTAATCCTCCTTATTTTCAAGGATAACACGAGATACCTTTTTATTATTTCCCACTTCTTTCTTTTTACTAACTTCATTTCTCTTAACACTAACTCTAACTATGACCATAACTAAACATCATTACCTTTTGGTTGCCGCCTTTTTTTCTTTACTGCTCTCTTCAGCTATTTCTGAGCCTGAACCTGAGGATGATGATGAGTAGGGGATTAAAAACATTTCTTATAATTGAAGATCTTTGTTGATTAATGGAAAAAGAGAGCTTTTATTCTCTGGCTCCATCCATTATCCTTGCAGTACTCATAATGTAATACTTTCCTTTTTACTTATGGATTTTATTTAATTGCATCTTCATTTCTTAATTACTTTTTATTTGGGTTCAGATGTGGCCACAGCTCATTACCAGGCATAAGCAAGGTGGTTTGAATTTTTTTAGAATGTCTAAGAGCCCAAACATGGAAAGGTATTCCATTTTCCATCCAGTCCATCAAAGTTAGAGAGAGAAAGAAATTTAGAGAGAGAGATTAGAGAAAGAAAGAAATTCGGAAAGAGAGAAAGAAATAGAGAAAAGAAGATGAAGAGATGAAGGAGAAGGGTAAAAAAGAGAAATGATAAAAACTAATTTTTTTTATAATTTGTGGGTTCCACTTTAATTAATGATTTGAATGAAAAATAATGAGGTGGCATGTTGACCAGGCGTTGACCGGTCATTTTTACCTGCTGTACACCAAAGTGGGAGGTCACCTATAAGGTCGTACATATTAGTGAGACAAAATGAAGGTTGTACACCAAACTGTGAAATAGGATAAAGGTTGTACACCATTGATGAAATTTCCCGCAAAATGACCAAAAGTAACAAGTTTAGGGGGCTATGTATGGTTTAGGCCTATTAAAAAAAAGGGTTAATTACAAATAACTACCATGTGGTTTGGTCGATTTGCGATGTGGTGTTGGTCCAGTGTGATTAGCTCCAAGGGGGGGGGGGGTTAGGAACTAATGTAACTTTTTCGCTAATTAATCTTGCTGGCTTGATAATTTTAGTGAGTTGATTAACTCAGCTTTGGTCAGCTTGGCCGATCTTAGTGTAAGACAGCTTTAGTCAGATGTTGACTAAGACTGTTTCACTTGTGAGTTGGGAATTGACACTTTTGTGGTCAGCTTCCAACTCAGCACTCTAATTTACTAAGTGTCAGCTTTAAACAGTTTATATGCTGAGTAAATATAACAAGTAACACATGCACATATATATATATATATATATATTAAGAGAGTTAGAAATTACTCAGTATGACTTATCCTGGTTCGGCCTCTCCGCCTACATCCAGTCCCCAGACTCCTCCGGGCTTTTAGAATCCAATACTGAGATCTTTAAAGGTAGAGCACAAACCGGTTACAAGGCAGTTGAATATGCAAGAATACCTTCCTCTATTCGTCTACTCAACTCCTACTAAGTGCTACAACCCAGCACCTAGATTTCTCTACCACTGAGTACTTAATACCTAGTACTCAGCACAACACTCTCAATATTACAATTGAAAACAAACTTGTTCTTTTTCCGATAAAGAACACTTTAGATGATTACAGACAATCAATCTAGCATTTACACAAGGAATAGAAGGTTGGTGTAAGATCTCTTTCTTGTTTTTGAGTGCTTTGAATTTGTATCTTTCTCACTTGTATTTTCTGTATAAATCAGCAATGATCCAAGAGGATTGCTTGTCCTTTTATAGTTGTATTTTGAGGATCAAATGATTTGAATTTGATTTGTCCGTTGAATCCAAAACGGCTCTTTTGGGGGACAAACTTCTGGTCAGCTTCAGATGTGCAGGCCAATCTTGTTTTCTGATTTCTTCAGATGTCAGGCTTGTCTTTTTCCTACAGGCTTTGTCTTCTTACACCAGTTTGTCTTATAGCAACGAACAGTTGACCCATGCATCTCGGAATTTGGCTTTTGCGTAATTCCAAGGCATCAATTATTGGTGCAGACAGTTGTCAGATTTGTCTTTTAGCTAACGGATCATTCATGCTGTCCTGAAGATCACTGAGCTTCACTTCGATAGTCATTGTCTTTGATTGTCACCAAATCTCATACTGAGTTCTTTTTCACTCAGCTTCCATGGTCAGCTTCGTTCTGCAAGATCTAGTTCTGAAGCAGACTTCTTTTATGCTGAGTTTCGTTCCACTCAGCTTCTTTGACCAGCTTCATTCTTAAGCTGTTGTTTTGAAGATGACTTATCTTCTCTTGTGCTGAGTTGCTCTCCACTCAGCTTGTGTTGTGTTCTCATGCTGACTTTGTCCTGTCTTAATTTTTATTTACTTTTGCATTTATGTTTATACTCAATATTGAACAAACGGATTAGTACAATTAAATCAAAGCACTTAAATTTAATTGTCTCTTAGTCATGGGTTAAACTTAAATAATTTTGTCAAATCAAAATCTTGTGGAAAGGTGTTTCAACATGTGGTACCTGTGGTATTTTTTTTTGCAAACACAACCTTATGGTTGTAAAATTTTACATGTTTTTTTTTACTTTGCCAAATTTGGCCGATAACGACTTCGAAATGAAAATTTTTAAGAATTAAACTTGTTTGGTATCATATTTACTATAGAACCATATTCTTAATTTTTCAAAATCATCATTTTTGGAGTTTTCTCTCTCTAAACATTATCTTTCTCTCTCATAAAAAACAACATCTAAATGACCTCAAACCTAAAAGTTGAAGAATTAAAGTTGCTTAAAATATCATTTAGTTCTTGAAAATTTTCATTTCCAAGTCGTTATCGGCCAAATTTGGCAAAGTAAAAAAAAATATGTAAAATTTTGCAACCATAGGGTTGTGTTTGCAAAAAAAAAAACCACAGGTACCACTGTTAGACAAGGTGCCGAACGGCCTCGCCCGGGCCGACCGAGGGTTGGACACCTCATGGCGACGTAAGTGGTGATTGGCGCCGAAAGCAACCAATCGTGGAATCAAGCTGCTCGGCAGGACCGGAGCTCGGAGTATGGAAGAGTCGCCACCCACGAATGGGAAAATGAACACCGATCCCTTGCGGGAGACCGGTGAGGGTTCGGGAAACTTAGGTACGAGCCGAGAAGGCTAGCTCCTTTCCGGAGAAAGGCTACTAGGCACCCCGACATCGCCCGGTTATGAACCATCGGCCTCCTACTTAGCATGTTAGGCGATAACGGACTAATCACATATTTCTTTAAGTTTGAAATTCATTTGAAACCTTTTCTTTCTCGTTTTGAAAACCGTTTTGAGCATATATTATTGAAATCCATTTTAGTAAAGAATCACCCATTTACATAAATTCAAAATACATAGGAGAGAGAGGGGGAGAAGGAAGAATTGATTTATTCACAGTGTGATTTATGCTTTATATTATACACTAACTCTAAGCTAATCTCATTCCCCAAAAACGAGTTTATTTACATGGTTCGTACCTTAATCGCCGTTGGAACGATTTAGGTACGTTTCAAAACCCCATTAATGGTGTTCACTCGAACCGCCGTTGGAACGACTCGAGCGTTTGAAAATGTTGAACAAACAGTTTTAATCTAAAAACGTGATTAAGCATACAAGTCAAATTATTTTGTACAAAATCGTTTAGATAGAAAGACGATTCAAAACTCTATTATTTAGAAGGAAAACGATTTTAATTACAAGGTTCACTTAATCCGTCGTTGGAACAAATTAAGGTTTTAACACGTGAAGTCTTAGGAAATGGTTTAAAGTGATAAGAAAACCTGTTATTTACATTAGAAACTTCTATAAAACTTAAGTTTAAATAAGCAAATTAAACTCTCTTTTTTGTGGTTTTATTTTCCCCCTTTTTCACTCAATTGAACCTTACTTGAACATAATCACAACAATTAACAATCTAATCTCAATTCACCCAACCAAATACATTTGAAAGAATATATATATAAGTATGAAAATAGAGTAAATATACATAGATATACATATATACAAAAAGGGTAGTAATAATACAAAATTTAGAAAATAACACATATTAAGAAATAGAAGTAGTAATAAAAAATAATATTGGATATAATATACTTTCATTTTAATTAAAACATGTAAAATGATGAACATGGTTCATAAATATAGAAAATAACCTTTAGTTCAAAAATAATATTTACATCATAACCCAAAAATCAATTAATCATCCCAAAAAGTCACAAAAACTACACATATATACTTATATATAATTTACAAAACCAAATCAATATGAATTAAATTTTTAACATAGCATAAGTAGATATATAATATGTAGATAATAATTATATAAACCAAAAATATATTTATCAAATATTTTACATAACTAAATAGAGATATATTTAAGAAGAAATGTCAAAAAGGTAAGAAAAAAGGTTCAAAAATGGATATTTAAGGTTCCAGCAGATTTACCGACGGAAAATCCGTCGGTAAACAGCTATTAGTGACAGAAAATACAGAATTACAGAAACAGTCCACAACTTTCCAGATTTATCCAAAAGCTTTAGATTAGATCTATTCTATCATTTTAGGTCCCCGAACTACCAAAATTGGATCATAGTCTATAACGGAGAATCCTAAAACGATGTTTTATTTTAAAACGTTATTTAGAAATATTTTCAAAACTTATAATTACAACGTTTTTAATTCCCGAACTACCTTTGAATCGGATCAGGTTCGTATTGGGATATTAAAACGAGGTTTTTTTATTTCAAAACAAAACCGAACCTTTATTTTAACACGAGACGAAAAATAAATAAATACGGGAATTTAAATAAGACGTGATAAATAAATAAGTAAACTAAATAAACAAAACTTTAGAATAAATAAATAAAATAAATGAAATAAATAAAACGAGTCTAGTTCTCGGATAATACCTCAAGATCGGTATCTGACAGTCGAAGTCGGTTGATTCCACGAGTTACGATTTTTCGGTGTTTTTGGTAAAATATTTAACTTTTTGGAGATTTTCAATTTTTAGGAAAAAATGTTTTTTTCCAAAAAAATCAACTTTCTCTCTCTAGAAAATGTTCTAGTGTGAGAAGCTCTCCAAAATCCTCTTTCCTTTTTGCATGGGGATCCGTGCCTTTTATAGGCACGGATCCCCGGAGACTTTGGGCGACGCCCGATTAAGATTGGGCGTCGCCCAAAGCAGGTTGGGCGGACGCCCAACTTATGTTCGGCGAACGCCCAACTTGCGTTGGGCGAACGCCCAACCTGGTTGGGCGGACGCCCAACTCTCGTTGGGCGCACACCCAACTTTCGTTGGGCGTTCGCCCAACGGATGTTGGGCATCCGCCCAACGGACATCGAGCACTCGCCCCACCTACGTTGGGCGCTTGCCCCACGTCGTTTGGCGCTCGTCCAACGGCCGTCGGGCGCGCGCGCCCAGCGGACGTCAAGCGTGCGCCCCGCGCTGCCGGGCGCGCGTCCAACTGTCGTCGGACGCGCGTCGGCTGCCGCTAGGCGTTCGTACCACGTCGCTGAGCACTCGCGAGCCGTCCACTCGACAACCGCGACTCCCACTAACTTTTTCTTTTTTTATTATATATTTTTATTTTAAAATTTTCCGAACCAACCGCTTCGACCGTCTTGTTACAGGTTTTCGTCACAGATCCTCCGACTCGGTGTCTACAGTTGCCCCTACTTTTCTATTTTTTGACAGTGACGTGTGTGCTTTTTGAAAAAACTTTTCTAGAATACAACACATGCAATGTAAAACATATTAAAGTAAAAGACACATATAGAGTGGGAGGAGAAATACCTGATCTCCATGTCGCAAGTTCCTTCTTCGTCTTCGATCTTTACCTTTGCTGTCCTGTCCTTGCCTCTAAATCGGCCGTGGACGGACGCTCTTTTTAGGGAACCTAGTCTCTAAATCGACTGCAGGTAAAGTGGCTCGATAGCAACCTTGGTCTCTAAATCGACCGCAGGTAAAATGGCTCAAAAGCAACCCTAATCTCTAAATCGACCGCGGGTAAAAATGGCTCAAAAGCAACCCTGGTCAACGACCGCGGGTAAAGATGGCTCAAAAGCAACCCTGGTCAACGACCATGGGTAAAATGGCTCAGAAGCAACCCTGGTCAACGACTGCGGGTAAAATGGCTCAAAAGCAACCCTGGTCCACGACCGCGGGTAAAAATGGCTCAAAAGCAACCCTAGTCCACGACCGCGGGTAAAAATGGCTCAAAAGCAACCCTGGTCTCTAAATCGACCACATGCAAAATGGCTCAATAGCAACCCTGGTTAACGACCGTGGGTAAAATGGCTCAAAAGCAACCCTGGTCTCTAAATCGACCGCAGGCAAAATGGCTCAATAGCAACCCTGGTCTCTAAATCGACCGCAGGTAAAATGGCTCTTTCTAGCGACCCTAGTCTCTAAATCGACCGCAGGTGTGTAGTGATGCATATAGATGGGTGAATGTAGCCTAGTCTATGGATGCGTGTAAACACTTATGTGTGTGTGTGCAGGTGACCGTGCGTGTGTTTGAATGTGCATACATGTGGCCTATGCGTTTTGCTTTATATGGATGTATGGACACGTGGGTATGCAAACTATGTATGTGTGGATGAGATGGTTGAATGGATTCCCTTTTTCATAGGCTGGAGGATTTTTGTAGCTTCAGATCGAGAAAAGATGTTTCAGGCCATCCTCTAGGTGTGCAAGGATGAGGGCAAGGATAAGTTTGAAACTAAGGGTTGTAAGGACGAAGAATGTTTGAATGTATGTAAGTGTGGCCTATGCGTTTTGCTTTATGCGGATGTATGGACATGTGAGAATGCAAACTATGTACATGTGGATGAGATGCTCGGATGGATTCCCTTTTCATAGGCTTGGAGGATTTTTGTAGCTTCAGATCGAGAAATGATGTTTCAGGCCGTCCCCAAGGAGTGCAAGGATGAGGGCGAGGTTAAGTTTGAAACTAAGGGTTGTAAGGATGAGGATTTGGTCTTGATGAGCTCGTGTCAAAAGGGCTCTCGCTTTTAACCAGAGTTAGATGTATTCATTTTTTCCCTAATTTTTGCCTGAGCCGCCCTTTTCGGGTTTTCAACTCAACGGGATCTCTCCGATATTCTCCATCTCTCCTTTTGCATGAACTGCCCCTAGGGGTTTTCAATTCATCTTTTCTATATCTCACTGATTTTCTCTATCTCTCCTTTTGCTTGGATCGCCTCTTTTGAGATTTTCAATCCAACATTTTTGTTCAATTTTTCTTCTTTTTTTTTTCTTTCTTGATTGTGAATGAGACCAGATAGCACAGGGGGTTCATATTTACGGGCCATTTCTATGCTAATCATTTGACGATGAGTTCATGCCCGATGCCTTCGTTAATGGAGAAGCTTCCGGAGTGAGATGGACGTTGATCTGATTGTAGGGCCGTGCCCCCGATTAAAGTTACCGTCTTGGTGTAGGTTAGAAGTTGATGCGGGCGTATGCCCCTGCCAACTCGAGGTGAGATTTCATGTGCGCCAAACTAGGGATACTTCCATTGGGAGTAGTTATGGAGGAGAGACGCTTCGGTCGAAGTTTGACCCTTGAGAGGACCACATAGGAGCAGAGGAACCAGACTTCATGGAGCATGATAGAGAGGAATAGTCTTTTTTTTATAGATTTTGGATCGGTTTATGGGTGTTGGGGTGATTTCAGTTGAGATGGGGTGTCTATTGATGCGGGTGTTTTAATTACAAATGCAACCGTCTAGCTTAAATAAAGCACCTGGCAAAGATACATTGAATTGTTTACTGCTCAGTTTATTAACCACTGTCACCAAAGCATGCCCTTTCGGGTTTTCACACTTCAGTTATTTTAACTCTCTCCTTTTACCCCGGAATTTTCAAATAAGCGCCCCGTGGGGTTTTCACTTATTGGGGTGTCCCTTATTGTTGCATAGGTCATCCTTTACGGATTTTCAACCTATCGGGATTTTCTTCCTTTCTTTTTTTTTTTTTTTATTTTCATGAGAAGGATTCCTCGGTTCCCTCGAGATTGATTAAAGTTCTGAACTTTGTCGCCGCCTTCGGCTTCACTTGACTACGCATTTGATCTTTCTTCGTTACAGTGAGCTTTTCTCGTACATTTGATTACACATTTGTTGGACAATGTCAACCGCTCTTGCCACCTTGACGCCTCTTGGCTGATCACGTCAGCTTTTGATTTATTTTCTTTTACTTCCGATTGACTTGACTTTGCCCCTGGGCCTTTTTAGCATCATTTTTTTTCTTTTTTCTTCTTCCCTTGTTTAACTTTGAGTCATCATAGGTCTAAACCCTTTCGTTGATCCTGGAACAAAATACTTTATCGCTGATAGGTTAGTTGCCCCCGCCTCATTCTGAATGGCGCACTCCTATACTTGTGTCCCCCTTTGGGGGGGAGAAATCTTTGTCGGTGCCTCAGTGCAAGTATGGTTCTGAGGGCTCGTTGCTTGCTCCTTCTTTCCTCTTCTTTTTCTCTCTTTTCGGACTTTGTTGATTGTCGCTGAGTCTTCTTTTTGGTACAAGCTGGTGAGGACCCCTCATTTGATGGGTCTATGCCCGACTTATCATTGTAGAGCCAGAGAATCGTTTCTCATGATTTTTTTTGTTTTTTTTTGTTTTACTTTTTTTTTACTCTCTTAATTTTCTCTCTTCAGTGGTTAAGTACTGAGCAATAAGTATATTCTAGAGCTTACGTCCGTGCAACGATAGAAGCAGGAATATCTTCATTGAGTGAATATCAAATGTAAGTACGTATATTTGGGATAAAATTTGCGGAAACGGAATTTCATTGAATTCAAAAGGAGGTTAATAACATCTTGTGGAATAGAAGATAAAATAAAAGACAAGGATAAAGACTACAAGTGCAATCCTCTCTCTCATGCTACTTCAGGAAGCTTCAAGTTCTCTCGCTTCACAAGTGTCCTCAATCTAGAGAACTTCTTCTTTCGCTTATCCTGATCCGTGGTAGACCTCACCGTTCAAGGAACAAGTCGAAGACTTCATCCGCTGAGAAGGATCTGGATCACTTATCTTTTCAGCTTCGATGAGATCTTGAATTTCATGCTTCAACCTCATGCAAGTACTTGTTTCGTGACCATATCTCTGGTGGAAGTGACAGTAGCCCCTGCGTTTGGCTAACTCAGTGGTTGGACCTCCCATGGCTGGTAGGGGATGAAGTATATCATGCATTTGTAGACCCTCCAACACTTCTAATAAGGGTTGAGTGAAAGTGGAGAACTCCCTTCCCTCCCCTCTATACTGAACATGTGATGGAGAGCGAACAACCCTAGCAATCTCATGTCTCCGATGGTGTGGAGCTTGATGTGAAACATGGTGTGAGACTACCCTTGGCGGAGGGAATGTTTGTGGGGTAGATTGTGATGCAAACTGGAACATAGGTTTCTCTACCGCAGATTTCGGGATTTCCGCAACCAGCGACTCACTCAGGACCTCCCGGACCAACCTTTTCAGCTCTATATTGAATTCATCTGAAGCAAGGACATCGGGAAGAACTCGCTCGATTTCTGCTCTGAGATTGAAATCTCCGATCGTCCCCTGGGAGCTTTCAACCCCATCATTCCTAGCAACCTCCGGATCATTAAGAGCATGTTTGAACTCATCAGAAAAGATGTATTTGGCTAAAGCCCCTTGCACACGGCTCTCAAGATTGTGGTTTGAATTGCTAGACTGGGCCATGAGTTAGGTTTCTAGTAAGGAAAGAGAAAGGATGGGTGAGTGGAGCTTTTTAGGCATTATGAATCTTTGATGATGCGATGCACGTGTGATGCGAATGCTAGAGCTATCTACTTGTGCCTCCTATCGATGATGTATGATTTATGCATGATTCGTGGTGTGCGTTTTACAACACGATTTTGAATAGAGCTAAACTCCTTTTTTACTAGAGCTGTCGGTAGCACTTCGATCGTCTATGCTAACTTACCTGTGTGGAAGTGCGGATGCCCAAAACCATTTCAACTGTTATGCACACATTAGTATGAACCCTACGAGTTTACTACGCAATGCTTTACAAGACGTACAATGTTGAATGACGCTCGACACGACTGACGCTTGTGAGATTGAGATGACCCTCATGATAAGTAAAATTCCTTAGGACGCTAGGTAGATGAGAGTGTACTCCGATGATATCCGTGACGTGTAGATACATTCGAGGGGTAGCGACATGAGTGGGGGAATGACATACTTGGTACATCGACATGACTCACGATCTAAAAAAAAAAAACATAAGCGACTATGCACGAGGTGTATGTGGGGGATTGTCGTATTTCAAAGATACAAGGCATTACATGGGCTGATGTGATGCTCATGGTATGTTCGAGACTTAAACAGACTGACACACCCGACCCTAGACGACCTCAATCGGCATCGAGCGTGAAATAGAAAGATTGTAATCAACACTTAGGAGTCTCCAATTTATCCCAATATCATAATATCATATATATTACAATTGAAATACCAAAGTTCTAACCATAATTCTAACAATAAGCAGCCAACGTCCAAACCTCACCCTATCGGTTGGTAACCTTCTCTATATCCTGTACTTTATCACCTAAAAACATTAAAACATTTAAAAACGTGAGACAAAAATCTCAGTAAGAAACTATCAGCTATAAAAACCAATTTTACTTAACATAGCTACATATATACGTTTATAAAGGGATGTAATCAAAACCTTATAAAATATTGTAATCAAATAAGTGTTTTATCAAACCAACTCGTATTTAATCAAACGTAAAACCTTATATCAAAATCAATAATAACCGAAAACATAATCCAAATGAACTTAAAACATTGTATCCATCCTCGAGTTTCTCCCCTTAAGTATCAATCCATAACCACATATATAATCGAGATGTCTCTTAACATTGCCTATCCCATATGGTCTTACCCAACACTTCTTTGCCATACCCAATAGGTCTTCAAACTGTGTACACAGGCCATGTCCCTCACTGAACATGGTCTTCAAATATGGAACCACCGATCCGGATAACTCTCGATGGATATAAAATCATAAAATCATAACGTGCTCAAATATCCTTTCACAATCAAATTCCAAACTATTTGATAACTTGCAATTAGCCCTTTTGTATCATAAAAATCATATTTGGACTTCAATCCAAAATAATAACAACAATAACCGCAACAAATTTCTCAATCCAAAAACAATTCGTAAGAAATCATCAAATTCATTTTGTTCAATATAGATATATATTGAAATCAAAAACATATATGTATATATGTAAATCAACCAAATTAAGCCTTAAATCAACGTAATCAAGGAAAATCTAAAATTCACATAGAAGCATAATCAATAGCTTCATTTGAACCGTAATTTCACAATAAAAAGCAAAATCAGGAAAAAAGCCCAATTGAAAATACTTGTATAAACCCGAAAATATCAATTTCTGCAAATTCTTTGATTATATATATATTTGTATACATAAAACTCAAAATATAGGTGATAGTTACTTACCTTGGCTACAAATTAAAGACCACAAACTCGTTCAATTCGCCTCTAAACTCTGTCTAAGACATTTTCCTCCAAACACTGCCGAAACTCAAAAACTCTTCGGCTAGGACTTAGATCTATACATAAGGATACTATAGTTTCAATTTTGAGTGATTCGGACGGTCGAAGCTCCGTAAATCAAAGAAACGGTGGAGAAACGGCCGAAGAACGATTTGACAAAAAGAAACAGAAAAGAAAAAAAAGGAAAGAAGAAGATGCGAGAACATAAGGATTTGGGATTTATATTCCAAATTCGGCAAATATCCATTTTGATCCTCCATCTTTATATAATCTTTTAAAAATTATCATAACTTTTAATTTACATATAAAACCCTCAAATTAACTCCAAACTTTTCCTATAGTACCAAATTAACTTCACACACCCAATAATTATAATATATATTAATATAAATTCTAGAAATTTAGTCACGGACGTGACACAGACCATGACGGAGACATGTGGGGCACTTGTCCATAGTTTACTTGGTATCGATACTGATAGCAGGGAACCGCCTTTCTGGGAAACACAAGTTTCCTAAAACAGGCCGACATAGAGGGTGTGTCCTAAACTAGAAGCAAGCGGGATGAGACCACCACATATGGAGCGTGGGTCAATGGTTAGTTTAAACCCAAGATACAAATACGTAGACGTACCAACGGAACCTTGGCATGCTATGCAGAAAGTGGTAACACACGGGGTGTGCCCCAAACAGGTTAAGGCATAAGGAAGATGCGCGTGACATACGTGATGTGCGCCAATTGTCAGCTTCTCTCGGAAAGCAACTATTACAATGATGGGTATTATTTAACGGGACAATGAACACGAAATACCCGATACCCGAGGTCCTACTAGGATGCATATGTCAACATACGAGGTATGTGCCAATTGTTAACTCCTACTTGACTCACTAGTATCATGACAGAGTGGTTTGAAACATGGTGCATTTAGGAAGTACGATGATGTATATGGTATGCCTTAGAGGTAGCCAAAAGACATGATGGGAGTCACACTCGATATGCCCCCACGATTGACTTATACACAACTCACGAATGATGTGATGACTTGATTTTGGGATTTCGACCGTCGCGGGGGAAATCCGACATGCTGGGTATGAGGCACGAATAGGGTACACATACGACACACGTATTATCTGACCAACTTTGGGCATAGATGAAGCACAGAGATGACTCAAGAGGTACCTCCTACAACATTGGAGGTGTCAGCTAGACACGACACCGACACGCGGGGTGCAGTCTAAGGATTAACCCACGCTAGAGACACACATACCTCGATGAATTCGCGGACATCGGTGCGTCTGGTAGGATGAGAGGTGTCCTAAACCTATCGAGGTACCAACGAGATGGAAATGACGACTTACCTGGTATTCGTCAAAGGTCAATTTGTTTCATAGCGCAAACCCGACGATGGTATGTTTTATGAGTATCCCTAAAGATCTTACGTGGATATTTATGACGTATTTGGTCCATCACTCATATTTGAGACACCAGCAATGACACACAGGGTAGATGTCGATAGTTCGACTGGAACCTATCACTATGAACAATTTGAGGAGCAATGAAGGTGCAAACCAAGACCTTAGAGGTAAGTGCCAAACATTGGACTTAGACGCGGTACGAACAACTCGATACTACTGATACGAGCGAGACCCAAATAGCGACACATAGGGCATATGTCTCAGACTCGTGAATAAGGCAATTCAGAGTTTGGGGGCACATGGATAACGGTACCAATGATATATGGGGAGCGTGTCGAGGATTTGACAATATAAACAAACCGCTGTTTGAGGCGTACTCAAGACATGAGTGACGATTTACAGGGCGTACGTCAAGAGTTTGATAGGAACCTCACGACATGAATGACTCAGCGTGTCAAGGTATGAGCGGGACGCTAGAGACGGCCCATAGGGTACGTGCCTAAGGGTATGATTTGGACTCGACGACATGAATCCCTCTATATGACAGGTACGTACCAAAAGTGCAACTCGAACTTGACGATACAAATGACTCGAAATTGGAGAAGTAAGCGAGGTGCACGTGATGACATATATGAACTTGCCCCAGATTCGACTTGAACTCAATGACATGAATGACTCGACATTTGACCTGCGAACAGGACGTACCAAACCGCGTATGGGGGTGTGTGCCATAAGCTTAACCCTGACTGGATGGTATAAACGACTCAGTCTTCGATATGTGGGTAAGGTGCGAGGGATGACATACGGAACGCGCGTTAAAGGTCGGTCCAGAATTGGATGGCCTAATGACATATTCGTGGACTACAAACATTGCCGATGACAATGCAACACGCGGGGCGCGTTTTGACAAGGCCCAACATATGACTAAAGCGCAAGCGATGACATACGAGATATACACCGAAAGCTGATACATGCTCGAAGCACCAACGTCACATGTTTGGAATACGGATGTGTTACGATATGATGACACACCTGGTATGTCTCATATCGATTTGCCCATTTTGAAGATGCGACGGGGTGTCTCGAGGAGGTCAAGGATGTGCGGGTTACCTTAGTGCAATGATGTGTCGATATATAAGGTACGACCGAGGGTACCAATGGGGTGTGACGATGACCTACCAGCTAAGAGGTTAGTACAATGACACACAGATTTATTAGATGTGACGAGGCGACCTATAAGGCGCTAGTTAAAGTGCGGATACGACGTGATGACTTCGTATGAAACGTGCGTCAGAGGGTCAATGTGAACCTGGGGTCCGGACAGTGGGATGATGTAAATACGAGGGGGCACCATGACGACCCACGTGGCACACCTAAAAGTACAAATGGGAGGTGTGGACAACACACGAGTTAAGGGTTCGTTTTGGAGCTGAGGGTATTGCCCACAACTCTGAAATACAAAGGTGCTATGTATGGACCACATCCCCAGATACGAATGACGACAGGTATTCGTGTGAAACAATTCACTCGACCCTAAGGTTCCGATCTTACAACCACGTAACTTTGGAGTATAGATGCACGGCGCGCCGACACATGTGGCATGTCTTAGCGTACGAAAGTCATGATGACAACCTACGAGGTGAGGGGCATGGATAATACAACAACGTAATTTGGAATCACCTGGGCATTGTGTATAGCGTGGCGACATCCGTGGGTATGTCTTGAGATACGAAAGGGAGGTGACGATGACCCGTGAGATTATGGTTCTATTTGAGATCAAGGTACCAGTCATAATCTTGAGATGTGTTGGCTAAGGCGTAGCGACGTACACGGTATGTCTTGAGGCATAAATAGGACGTGTATGAGACATGTGACGAATGGTTAATTCGAGTCTCGGGGGAACCGACACCGTGATAATGTTTTTTTTTTGAACTACTGATATGTTGTCGGTGACGTGGCGACACACTTAGTATGTCCTGAGTTGATCGTGTGGACAGTATACGGGACCTGCCCCACGATGCGAATGTCAGGATAAGCGGGGTATGACCACCAAACAAGCCTAACCATGATAGAGGAATGCGGGGTATGTCGCGACACATGGGATATGTCTCCGGATGACTTAAACACGATGGCAAAGATGCATGTGACATGTCACAATGCATGCGGTACACCCCCTAATGGTATGAACATGACGATAAAGATATGTGCGATGTATCCCATACGAAGTGTAACATGGCGAAGACGTTGGGAACACCTCAGGGTCTAAAGGTAGGCCACTTGACGGGTATGCGAGACATGGTAAAGAAGTGCGAGCTGCATTGTGATATACGGGGTATGTCTTCTGTTAGGCACCTAGCAAGGCGAGAACTCAAGTTATGACATACGGGGTATGGCTCTAGACTAGTGTACCTGATATGGAAGGCGCATATATGACCTATCGCGATGTACGACCTCGACAATTCCCGGATGTACACCATGCGTGGTGGCGCATCGGGTACACGTCCTGACTAGTGTATATCTGATGTGATAGAGACGCATGGGACACTTCATGGTATGGAAGGCGGGATGAGGCAAGGACGTATGGGATACATCACGGCCCAATTGGTATGCCTCTCATCAAATGTATATAACATGGTGAAAAAGCACATGATACAGCATGATATATGGCGTATGAAGCTCATGCCCCTCGCTTGGCGTAAGGGATGAGGCGAAGATGTACAGGATGCGTTATGACCCACATAGTACACCTTCTGACCGATGTGTAACGATATGGTAGAGACACAAGGAATGGGTCACCATATACGAGGCACAACAGGGAAAAGACATATGGGATACGTCACGACATAACAGGTACGCCTCTTGATCGGTGTCTGAATGATTAACGGAAGATGCATGGGGTGCGTTACGTCCTACTGGGTACGACCAAGTAAAGACGCAAGGAATACGTCACCACATGATTGGTGGGACTCCTGACGGGTGGACGCATGATGACACGACGCAGCAAGGACATAGGGGATACGTCACGAGAGAACAGTATGCCTCTTGACAGGGTAAGGACATATTGGAGATGCCACAACATACGGAGTATGCCAAAACTAAGGCGTAGGGGATACGCCATGACATAAAGGTTGTACCTTCTAACTAGTGCCTACGATACTGGAAAAATGTACGAGGTACGCTATCATACGCACAGTATGCTAAGGCGAAGACGCATGGGATACGTCACGACATAATGGACATGCCTCCTAGCTAGCATACAAACGACACGGTGAAGACGCACGAGACATGCCAAGGATGCATAGGATGCGTCCCAACACATAGGTACGACCAGGCAAATACGTATGGGATACGTCACGACATAACTGGTATGCCTCCTGAATGACACGCGACGCTGGGGTCGACTCTTTCTCACATTCCTAATAAACACGTCCTAAGTCTACGAAACCTAGAATGGCTGCACGCAATTTGGTTAGCATGCAACGCTCTATATGGTATGACTGCAATGATTCGTTAAGCATAGAATGCATTATAACTTAAATTTGACTCGACTGATGTACAACAAGATATAAATCTATACAAACAAACTAGTTAGCGAAAATCGTACATAATGCGTAAGTAGATCGCAATAAGAGAAAGAAAACGTTAGATAACAATCACAATCATCACATCATCTCTCTTCCATCCTTATTCCTCCACACACTCATTGGTCCAAGTCTCTTTCCTAGGATTTTGGTATGGGCTCACATCGTGGTCCAGAGGACGCGTGATGCCGTCGATTATTGCGGAAAAGTAAATCATCCATCAGGCAATACAATTCGTTCTAACGTATCGACGTTTAGTGACTAAGATATCAACCAAATGGATTATCCTTTCGAATAACTCGTCTTTTGTTATTTCGCGAGACGCATTAGTTCGGGTTTTGACTCCCTTTTGAGCGTATCTCGGATTTAGACGTGGTACGAGTTATTCTTTTAGTTCAATCACTCGTTATTGACAATGACTCATTCCCTTTTATTCGCGTGGGTTCGTGTCTCGATTTTTGGATTACCACGGGATCTTTTTGGATCTATCGAGAGACGTAACCACGTGTTTATTTAGTGATGAAAGCACTTTTTATTTTAAGGAACAGACTCATCGCGTAACGTGTTTGTTTTTAGCGTTAAGAATCCGTTTGCTCGTTTTGGCTACGTAAAAAGACGGCGAGTCTTATTTGAGCGCACGGTAATCTTTCGGCTAGCAACAAGTTTTTATTTCTTCCAATCTACGTGATATATCACCCTAGCGTGGTTATAGAAAATCAACCTTTCGTTGAATCGCATGCTTATTCGAAGCAAGGATATTACCGTTCTTTTTTCATTTAGGCACAAGTCAAGCAAACACGCAGATCGGGCCATACTTCTTGTAGTTTTGGTAACGGTCGAAATGATCGAGCCATTAGTCAAACCCACAGTCTCGTCCATATGGCGCAATTATGCGGTTTAGCTTAATTCGGCTTTACGATTTTAAACGGCGTATATACCGGCTCGAGGCATGTATTTAACGGCATTGGTTCATTTCCTTTAACTACTCTCGGGATGGATATATATCGTAGATACAGAATGATTTTGATCATTTTTATCTTTTTGTTTTTCTTAGTCACTTTTACGGACACGTCCATTTCTCCTTAGAACAACGCAAGGTGTAACGTAAGAGCTCGTTTTTTATTCGGAAGGGACGGGCCACGTTCACGAAACTCTTTATGTTACAACGAGGTCGTTCAAAACAAAAATGTTCTTCGTTTTCGTTTTGTCATGATTTCGCTTTATCCCAATGTATTTAAAGAATGTGAATAACGGCTATCGTTAATATAATCTTTTGAATCGAGATATATTTATCCTTAATATCAAAACGATTTGTACTAATACATGCTTACATCATAACGCATTTCCTGAACATGTGCCTTCTTCGGGACACGGAAAAGGACCAGGCGGGTCGCACAAGTCCATTCATACG
This sequence comes from Euphorbia lathyris, assembly GCF_963576675.1. NCBI lineage: Eukaryota > Viridiplantae > Streptophyta > Magnoliopsida > Malpighiales > Euphorbiaceae > Euphorbia > Euphorbia lathyris. Next base: position 72,517,969 of record NC_088913.1, read on the forward strand.
AGATGACTAAGTCGTCTTTAGTTCGCATTGTTTCGATGATTTGGGGTAGTTTGTATATCGATTTAAGAGTATATATTAACGTATCGTTTCATTTCCTTTACATATTTTAGGATTTAGACACGTATCATGGCAATTTGAAAACACGAACTGATTCATTCATCACATCAAAAATGGTAACGGGTAATCCTATGGAAACTTCTAAGGCTACTATATGCTGACACGGCTGATCGCGGGACCTCACAGGACCGCACAAATTCGCCCCTAACGAATGGATGGGGACCCTTTGGTGCCTTACTGTAAGGGGGAACTTACACTAGCCTCTTTCGAGCGACGAATGGACTCTCGCTAGAGGTTTCACGGAAATTACCCAAAAGGTTTGCAATAATGCTTATGAATGCATACGAAAAGAAATAATACGATCCGTCCTCGTTAAGGGCTTAATACATGCCTTCCGGAATCAAATTTCTCGCTTCCCCAGCAGAGTCGCCACTTGTTAGACAAGGTGCCGAACGGCCACGCCCGGGCGGACCGGAGGGTGTACACCTCATGGCGACGTAAGCGGTGATTGGCGCCGAAAGCAACCAATCGTGGAATCAAGCTGCTCGGCAGGACCAGAGCTCGGAGTATGGAAGAGTCGCCACCCACGAATGGGAAAATGAACACCGATCCCTTACGGGAGACCGGTGAGGGTTCGGGAAACTTAGGTACGAGCCGAGAAGGCTAGCTCCTTTCCGGAGAAAGGCTACTAGGCACCCCGACATCGCCCGGTTATGAACCACCGGCCTCCTACTTAGCGTGTTAGGCGATAACGGACTAATCGCATATTTCTTTAAGTTTGAAATTCATTTGAAACCTTTTCTTTCTCGTTTTGAAAACCGTTTTGAGCATATATTATTGAAAGCCATTTTAGTAAAGAATCACCTATTTACATAAATTCAAAATACATAGGAGAGAGAGGGGGAGAAGGAAGAATTGATTTATTCACAGTGTAATTTATGCTTTATATTATACACTAACTCTAAGCTAATCTCATTCCCCAAAAACGAGTTTATTTACATGGTTCGTACCTTAATCGCCGTTGGAACGATTTAGGTACGTTTCAAAACCCCATTAATGGTGTTCACTCGAACCGCCGTTGGAACGACTCGAGCGTTTGAAAATGTTGAACAAACAGTTTTAATCTAAAAACATGATTAAGCATACAAGTCAAATAATTTTGTACAAAATCGTTTAGATAGAAAGACGATTCAAAACTCTATTATTTAGAAGGAAAACGATTTTAATTACAAGGTTCACTTAATCCGTCGTTGGAACGAATTAAGGTTTTAACACGTGAAGTCTTAGGAAATGGTTTAAAGTGATAAGAAAACCTGTTATTTACATTAGGAACTTCTAGAAAACTTAAGTTTAAATAAGCAAATTAAACTCTCTTTTTTGTGGTTTTATTTTCCCATTTTTTCACTCAATTGAACCTTACTTGAACATAATCACAACAATTAACAATCTAATCTCAATTCACCCAACCAAATACATTTGAAAGAATATATATATAAGTATGAAAATAGAGTAAATATACATAGATATACATATATACAAAAAGGGTAGTAATAATACAAAATTTAGAAAATAACACATATTAAGAAATAGAAGTAGTAATAAAAAATAATATTGGATATAATATACTTTCATTTTAATTAAAACATGTAAAATGATGAACATGGTTCATAGATATAGAAAATAACATTTAGTTCAAAAATAATATTTACATCATAACCCAAAAACCAATTAATCATCCCAAAAAGTCACAAAAACTACACATGTATACTTATATATAATTTACAAAACCAAATCAATATGAATTAAATTTTTAACATAGCATAAGTAGATATATAATATGTAGATAATAATTATATAAACCAAAAATATATTTATCAAATATTTTACATAACTAAATAGAGATATATTTAAGAAGAAATGTCAAAAAGGTAAGAAAAAAGGTTCAAAAATGGATATTTAAGGTTCCAGCAGATTTACCGACGGAAAATCCGTCGGTAAACAGCTATTAGTGACAGAAAATACAGAATTACAGAAACAGTCCACAACTTTCCAGATTTATCCAAAAGCTTTAGATTAGATCTATTCTATCATTTTGGGTCCCCGAACTACCAAAATTGGATCATAGTCTATAACGGAGAATCCTAAAACGATGTTTTATTTTAAAACGTTATTTAGAAATATTTTCAAAACTTATAATTACAACGTTTTTAATTCCCGAACTACCTTTGAATAGGATCACGGTTCGTATTGGGATATTAAAACGAGGTTTTTTTATTTCAAAACAAAACCGAACCTTTATTTTAACACGAGACGAAAAATAAATAAATACGGGAATTTAAATAAGACGTGATAAATAAATAAGTAAACTAAATAAATAAAACTTTAAAATAAATGAAATAAATAAAACGAGTCTAGTCCTCGGATAATACCTCAAGATCTGTATCTGACAGTCGAAGTCGGTTGATTCCACGAGTTATGATTTTCTGGTGTTTTTTGTGTTTTTAGTAAAATATTTAACTTTTTGGAGATTTTCAATTTTTAGGAAAAAAATGTTTTTTTCCAAAAAAATCAACTTTCTCTCTCTAGAAAATGTTCTAGTGTGAGAAGCTCTCCAAAATCCTCTTTCCTTTTTGCATGGGGATCCGTGCCTTTTATAGGCACGGATCTCCGGAGACTTTGGGCGACGCCCGATTAAGATTGGGCGTCGCCCAAAGCAGGTTGGGCGGACGCCCAACCTTAGTTGGGCGGACGCCCAACTTATGTTGGGCGAACGCCCAACTTTGGGCGCGCGTCCAACGGACGTCGGGCGCTCGCCCCACCTACGTTGGGCGCTCGCCCAACGGCCTTCGGGCGCGCGCGCCCAGCGGACGTCAAGCGTGCGCCCCGCGCTGCCGGGCGCGCGTCCAACTGTCGTCGGACACGCGTCGGCTGCCGCTAGGCGTTCGCACCACGTTGCTGAGCACTCGCGAGCCGTCCACTCGACAACCGCGATTTCCACTAACTTCTTCCTTTTTTATTATATATTTTTATTTTAAAATTTCCGGAACCAACCGCTTCGACCGTCTTGTTACAGGTTTTCGTCACAGGTCCTCCAACTCGCACTAGTGGAAAAATGGCCATTTGCATCGGCCGTTGGCCGATGCAAATGGTTGTAGCATTTGCGTCGGCCCTTTAAAAGGGCCGATGCAAATGCATCTTATTAGCATCGGCCCTTTAAAAGCCTTTTGACCTCTGGTTTCTACTAGGTAATTGCTTCAACATACTTGGCTAAAAATTCCTACTTATCTGCAGAAATTAATTAATTAATTAATTAATTAATTGCCTATATGAAATGTGCATATGAAAACAAAGAGATAAAGAAGTAACAGTTGAAAATAGGAGAAATCAAAAGACGCAGAATCAGAAAGTGAAACAGAGTAGATAACAATTAATAGTGAGAGGCAAAGGATACCTGAAACAAGCTTTAGAGCGTTGTATGAAAATTGATATCATACGGGATGGGGGCAATTAGAGAGTTCCAGTCCAGGAATAAGTAGGAGGATGTGAGAACTGAACGACCACCACAAAGAGTATGGACACATAGCTTTAGTTGCACAAGGAAAATGATCAGTGAGAAAGCCTCCTCCGTTTTCTCTGTCAAACGTAGCTGTAAAACCCCATTCATCTCCAGGGAGAGGAGCCAAGTTGCATATTTCCACAACAAGAAGATCACCCGGCATAGCTAGAACTCCTTCCTCATCTACAACTCTGATTGGTCCGCTAAGATAATGGACCTATAGCAACAAAACGTAGCTACTAATCATCCTAATGGATATGATTAATCGAAATAAACTAGTCTTAATCATTCAAGGTGGAATTGATGTTTCTCAACAGTATCCGGACTTAAATGTTTGGCAACAGACGACATTACTATCCGTCCAACGTTCTGGCTTCCTAATTTATGAGATCTAATTGTAAGAAACATGAATTGAAAGTATAATTGAAATGAGGATATATAAGATAGATAGATAGATACCAGTAAAGAAAACCTCGTCCCATTTGAGGAGGAGAAGCTGTTGAGAAACATCAATTCCACCTTGAATGACATGAATGGCTTTGGAATCTAAGTATTTGGGGATGGTATTAGAAAGAAAAGAAGAGCATTTTGGTGACATTTCTGATGGTTTTAAGATTGTTGTGTTTCCTGCTGATATTGCTCCTATTAATGGCTCTATTAACAGTGCTGATATGGCCTTGCTTTCTGAATTCCTCCTTCACCTGTTTTCAATTTATTTCATATCAGAATTTTAAGTAAATTTCTAAAGGTAATTTCATCGAACAGGTTATGTGCATGCTAAAAAATAAACGAGGAACAGCAATGAAAAATGAGGATAAATCATCAAGGTGTAACTTCTTTATCTTCGAGCAACCATAGTGAATCAATGAATCTAATAAAGGCTTCTACAGGTGAAGGAGGAATAGAACTTGGGTAACAACAGAAATGAATCTGAAAGATGAAACTATAACAACTATTGTTTAATAAAAATAAAACAACAACATAATTGAGAACAAAATAACTACAACATATGAAAAAAATCGAATATTTACCTTCAGAAATATAATACTATCTATCGTGACCAATGAATATAATGGTGGAATACTATCTATCATGCTTTATATAGAAGTTTATTTGTGACTTTTGGATTTCCTTTGCTTTGTGTTTTTTCATCTTCCTGTAACTCTTGCTTTCTTTTATTATTTTAATTAATAGACTAGTAATTATTTAATATATTATAAATATAAATTTGTTATTTTTAATTAATTAAATATTTATTTTTAATTAATTAAATATTTTTAATCTGATTTTTTATTTATTTTTAATTAATTAAATATTTTTAATCTGATTTTTTATTACGTTGACAACTCATCAAAAAGACATCTAAAACACTTCTTCTCATTTCTCTCTGCTTCCGTAATTATATATAGTATAGATAACAAGAATCATAGGTTTGTCAACATAGATACAAATAAATTTTTATGAAAAGCTCTAAAAATAAACTTTTCATAAGAAATTTCAAAACGCTATAGTTTCAAAAAGAAAAAACTAAAATGTTGTTTTATAAATCTAACTAAACACTAGATTTTACGGATTGGAATGAAACAATAAATGATGTGGACATCCCCTTCAAGAGTTCAGGTCGAGGTAAAGTGAGTCGAGCGAGGAACGAAGCACGGACAGATACGAGAAGAAAAGGGATAAAACTGCCCCACATAGCGTGTTAGCGCCCCCCCCCCCACCACATGTCGTGTGGAGCTGGGCAGCAGCTAGGAGAGCTGCTGGTTATGCCCACTCGATGTGTGGCCTGCTCACACGCCCGAGTGGACGACAGCTCTCAATGGCCTCACACCGTGTAGTCCTGTTTGCTAGCCCAAGAAGAAGACGAACAAGGCTAGGGGACAAGGGACTACTACTCCAATTTCTGACTTCTTTTATTTACAATTATGCCACTCTAATTTTATTGTTTGTCCTTATATTTTAATTTTCCTAAATGCATTTAGGCCTCCCTTTCCCATTATACCCCTACTTATCTTTGTTAAGTTGTAACCCTAGTAAGTTATTTGTGTCTTTTACTTAGATTAGAGAGAGCTATATAAAGCCTATTATTTCCAATGATATTTAGGGGGTGTTTGTTAACTACTTTTCATCTCATGTTTGCCTTTTCACTTTAAAAAAACAAAGTTTTAGGTGTTTGGTTAGACACTTCTTGTTTGCTTTTTACAACTGAAACTTAGTTTTTTATAAAAACAGGGAAGCTCTGCTTTTTGAAAAGCAGCCTTTTCTAAAGGCAACCGGCCAACAGGAACAACAACCAGCAACCAACAAACAGGAACAACGAACAACAAGAAGCCAAACAGACCCTTAATTTTTATCAAATCGAATTATTATCTTCTCTTTCAAAGAGTTTGTTAGGGTTTTATACCTTCAACAATGTAGGATTTACGAATTCTTAAGGATTTAGTCTCTGAAATCTGAGATTAATTGCTTCAAGTTTTAGTTTAAAAAGAACATCTTTATTAGTTTATGATTAAAACTAACTTGTTCAAAACCGATCTGTATCTAAAAGCTCTTCCGAAAAAGTGAAACAAACGCCTTTTAGTTTTAATAACTTTTCTAATTTCAAAATTGTAATTTTTGTGGTGGACAAATTAACATTCTATTGGAAATTATAAATTTAAATAAAAACAACATAATTCTCAATAAAAATTAATTTACATATCGACATCATAAAAAAGACTAATGATATTTTTTTGGTTGAAAATAAAATACTTTTTAATTATTAGAATCAGAAGAAAGAACAATATTGAGATAGGGTGGTGGACATGCCCACATACCACGAACAGACTGAGAATTTACCGTCTTAGTTAAGAGATGAACGGCCGAATTCGATAAACGTTTTACATAAGAGATTGCGCAATTGCCTAGCTCTTTTAAGATACTAACACAAGATAAAATGACCTCAAACCCAAGTTGTTTACATATTTCTGAGATGCGTTTTGAGTTAACCATTGTCTTCATAAGAGACACTAACATGAGTTTATAGACCTGCACCAAATCTTTAAAATGTTAATTGTTTGTGGATTGCCCAATCCATGATAGTTCCAGCTTACGAGACTCATAACTCCAGATGGATCTAGACTACAATTAAAAGAGATCACGTAAAGAGTGATTGAATAATCTCAAATTAATTAGATGATGAATTTAAAAGCAAATAATGGACAAAAACAATAGATTTTTAATTGATGTAGACAATTCATTTTGCCATAATATAAATGAATTTAAATAAGGGTAAATTTAAAAAAAAAAACCCTGTGGTTTCACTTTTTTTGCCAAAAAAGGACTGTGGTTTTTTCGTTTCAAATACAGGACTGTGGTTTATTCCGTTACACTATTTACGGATTTGGTGAAGATGCCGTTAATTTGCTGACGTGGCTGAAGGGCAATTATGGGTTTTTTAAAAAATTAGGGTAAATTTAAGAAAAAACCCTGTGGTTTCATTTTTTTGCAGAAAAAGGACTATGGTTTTTTTTCTTTTCAAATACATGACTGTGATTTATTCTTTACACTATTTACGGATTTGGTGAAGATGTCGTTTATTTGCTAACGTGGCTGAAGAGTAAATATGGATTTTTAAAAAAATTGATCAATAAATTTTTTATAACTATTTTGGGTCTACAATATTTACCGATGAATTTTTTATAACTATTTTGTGGCTACAATATTGACTATAAAATCTCGCATGAGCGCAATCTCACATGGTTGTTCAAGGCCTTTTATAGTCAATTTTTTAAAAAAACTCATATTTGCCCTTCAGCCACGTTTGCAAATAAACGACATCTTCACCAAATCCGTAAATAGTGTAATGGAATAAATCACAGTCCTGTATTTGAAAAGAAAAAAAACCACAATCCTTTTTCTGCAAAAAAGTGAAACCACAGAGTTTTTTTTTAAAAAATTTATCCCAATTTTTTTAAAAACCCATAATTGCCCTTCAGCCACGTCAGCAAATTAACGACATCTTCACCAAATCCGTAAATAGTGTAACGGAATAAACCACAGTCCTGTATTTGAAACGAAAAAAACCACAATCCTTTTTTGGCAAAAAAGTGAAACCACATGGGTTTTTTTTAAAATTTACCCTTTAAATAATTAGCTTTATCCACTCACAACATTCCATTGGAACATCCAAATAAAAAAAAAATATGCTCTCTGATACCGTCCATATGCAACTGGACAACACGTTTTAATATTAATAAAAGAATTATAAATTATAAGGGGAGATTTCAAAATATTTTATGGCTTAAATTTAATAAGCGTGAACCGTCAAATCCGACCCTAAACAACATCGGGTATGAATGAAAGACAAGATAACGAACACATAAATCTAGAAGGTAAATCTATTCTCTATGAAATCGACCCATCATTTTTAAATGTAAAAGTTTATTAATTTATCACGACTAATTCTATCAAATTGTTTTATAATTTATTATATGTTTAAACCAATTGCCTAATATATCGTAAGAAACTCTATTTCAAAACTATCTAAAATTTAATTGGTTATTTGGCTTGGACTTGATAATTATATCAAGCTTTCTACATATCCCGAATCATCTTTCCATCTTTAAATCGAGAATCAAAGCCACATAATTGTACCTAATTTTTAATGGACACTGTTTCTATTTCAATCATACTTGTATCTTCATAACTTACTTTATATGATAACAATTGTTTATAGGATTCGTCTTTCGAGTTAAATAATTCATATATATATATATATATATATATATTAATACAGTATTGATCCTTCTTACCAAAAAAAAAAAATACAGTATTGATCCTCATTCAAACATTTTAACATTTTACGTCACATCCCATAATCAAAAGTTAATATCGAGTATAAGTAATATTTGTCGAAAAATGAAATTTCTAAAAGAAAACTTACCTAATACGGCTCATTGGAACCATATAGCAATGACCTAACTTATAGGTTCTAAATTGATAACTATCCAAAATAATTTAATATTCTTTATTTTAATGATACATTCTCATTCTTTTTCCTTATTAATTTCATATGATTAACCGAACTCTTTTGTTTTATTCCATAAACGAATCTTTTTACCGAATCAATTCAACTTAAGGTCTAAACGTTTCTTTTTATCAAACCAACTTTTTTTACCAAACGAATCCAACCAAACATATAATCTGATTTTTACCAAATGAATCCAATTTTAATGTCTAACATGATTTTTATCACATAAACCCGATTTCAAACATCTAAGTTTAAACAACTCTTTTCAATCTCTTTCCAAACAGATCCGACTCGAAATCTAATTCTAAACTGAACCGAAACAGAGCAGTCACTCCAATTCAAAATCTAAATCTATATAGAACCGAACAGCCACAAGGACCTACTTACCTCGAAATTTCAATCACAAATATACCATAGGATTGAATATTTTCAAACACAAATCCATCAAACAAGAGTCTTAAAAATGAAAATTATAGCCTCGAGGCTTTGATTCACAATTTGTTTGATAAACCACTTAATTGTTTAAATTAAAATATTAAGCATTTATTTAATTCAAGTGTGTTTGATAAAAGTTGTTTCTCTATCACTTGAATTAGTTAATTAAGTTAAAAACCGCTTATTTTGATAAGTCAAAATATTTAACTTAACATTTTAAGTTAAACATTATCAATTAATAAAAAAAAAAAAGGGCGGCCCGATCGCATTACGCGTCCCCGCTGAACGAGGGTCCGGGGAGGGGTCCCACCACAAGGGTGTATTGGGGGCAAGCCTTCCCTTGCCAATTAGCCGCTCCTAAGACTCGAACCCGTGACCTCTGGTCACACGACAACAACGTTTTACCGTTGCGCCAAGGCTCGCCCTCAAACATTATCAATTAATATTTTTATAAAAATTATTTAAAAAAATTATTTTTAAAAAAATTAAATCATTCAATATTTTGATCATTTATAATATTCGGCACTTAAAATTTAATATTTTTTTTTCAGTATTTATATTCGTTATCAAATTCTAAACAATTATAATTTTATTTATTTCTTTAACTTGACTGATTGAGCATAAATTTAGAGTTTTGATGTGGGTTGTGAGTTAAATGCATAATTGCTCACTGAATAGATCAACTTTAATTTATCTTCATAAAATCATTTAATTTAAAATTTTGTTTCAATAAAATAATTTTGGCATCTGCAAAAGTAAAAAGACACTAAAAAAGTGACGTGTCACATTAATTGTACTTAACTATCACTATTAGATGAAACGATATGTGGCTACCACCTAGCTGGTCGAAATATGTGTCAGCTAGATGGAAGTCACATGTCGTTTCGGTCAGTTAACTGACAGTCACATATCGTTTCAGTCAGTGATGAAAGTTGATTAATGTTGACGTGAAAGCCACATCATTTTTCCAGTGTTTTTTGCTCTTGAAGTCGATAAAGTGGCTTTATTGGAGTCAAATTTAAAAGTTGAATAATTTTGTGGTGAAGCTCTTAGCCTAGTAGTTGAGAGCTTACCTATGCCTTTGGAGGTCATGAGTTCGAATCACATCCGGGTCTGGTGGGGATTTTTCTTTCTTTTTTAATGTAAGCGCATTGCGCAAATTTTTTTTAAAAAAAAAGTTGAATAATTTTATTAGGGATAAAGTGTAAAAATACCTCTAACGTTTACATGTATAAGCAATTTTACCTTTAACGTCTAAAATGATTCAATTTACCCTTAACGTTGGCAACCAAGAGCAATTTTACCCCTAATGTTAGAAAGTTGGGTCAATTTGTGACGTTATTATAAAACACAGATATTTTGTTCCTTATTCTGCACCAATTGCATGTAGTCTAAAAAAATCATATCTTTTTTATTTAATAATAAAATTGGAGATTAATATTTTTAAATTTTGTAAAATATATTTGATTTTTTTTGTCCAACTTTTACAAAATACAGTATATTTTTAATTTTTTTTAAAATTTATATAGTTGTGATATGTTACTACTGAGTGATAAAATGACGCATATGTGAAATGTAGATGACAAGATTCATGACCGAGAAGACAATTTGATAAATTAATTTTTACAATTGACCCAACTTATCAACATTAGGAATAAAATTGCTCTTAGCTGCCAATGTTAAAAGTAAAATTATATAATTTTAGACGTTATGAATAAAATTGCTCCTAAATATAAATGTTATAGGTATTTTTACATCTTATCTTATTTTATTAACACAAATTAAAATTCAACGAAAATTTTAAAACAAAACCGACAGTGCATTTAACTGCCTCCTTTTCTCCGCCACCACCACCATCATTTTACGTATTTTCTTTTTCTTTTGAAATTCTCACTTTAATTCTCATAAAACAAGCGCTCTTTAAATCCCTTGTTATGCTTTTAGTTTGTTCCACTGCACACACATGGAAAGAATACAATGTGCAAAACATGCTATACATATATATATATATATACAGTGGCGGAATCAGAACCCAAACTAAGCCGGAGCTTAAATATTTAATAATAATTTTTGTAACATTAAGAATATTATATCACGTAAAATTCAATAATTTTTAACACAATAATTTGGGGGGCTAAATTTAATCATGCGGTTGAAGGTAAATTTTCAAGTCCAGCCCGTTAGGGTTGGGCAAATTTTTTTTAGCCTCCAACACATTAAAACTAGGGTTAATACACATATTTGCCCTTATGTTTTCTCGGAAAAACAGATTTGCCCTTAAATCAAATAAACCCACAAAACTATCCCTGAATTTTTCACAAACCTACAATTATACCCTAATTTAACAGAGCTGTTAAACGGCGTTCACATGAAACATGCTTGTCTCTAGAAAAATTTCAGAAAAATACAACCAATCACAAACAGAAAAAAAATATGCACATTCAATTTCGATTAAAAACAAGTTAGAAGAACAAATTGGTCAAAATTCATTTTCATAAAAGCTCAATCAACCTAATAAAACGACGTCTAAACCTCCTAATTAATCCAAAAGCAATAGCAATAGAAAACAATAAGAAACCAAATGAATTTTGATTGTCGTCATCCATTTTTTTTAGACAAGAAGGTTTGACGTCATCGTCGTTTAGCAGTTCTGTTAGATTATGGTATAATTGCAGGTTTATGGAAAATTCAGGGATAGTTTTGTGGGTTTATTTGATTTAAGGGCAAATCTGTTTTTCCGCAAAAACACAGGGTCAAATATGTGTATTAACCCTTAAAACTATAAAAGAAACTAGCATTGAACTAATAGAAAATTAAACTTGTTTACTTTTTTTAATGGTAAAAACATAATAAAAATGAATATTAAATATGTTTACTTGTTTTTAATGGTAAAGACATACAAAATGAATTCAAAAGTGTTATCAAAATAAAAATAAAGAGTCCATTTAAATTAATATAATTCTCTCCAAAATATTATCTGACACTATTACTAAAAAAAAATTTCTCAATTTTCTGGCGACCTGCTGGGGCTCGAGCCCACCAACCCTCCCTTAGTTCCGCTCCTATATATATATATATATGATCAAATATCAAAAGTGAAAACAAATATGTTTATAAAAAAAAAAAGAAAACAAATATTGTTAAATATGTTACATCTTAAGTTAGGGACGGATCTAGATAGGATTTGGAGGGTTTGAGCACCCACTAGTTACAAGCAGACGTTAAAAATTCTATAGAAATGTGTATGGGTTTTAGTTTTTTTTATGCAAATAACACTACAGTCTTTAATCCAAATAACAAATTCTATTTTCCAATCAAAATGAAATATTATCTGCATATTTCATATCATATCCAATCTTTTTTGTTATTGTTATTTTTATAGTGTAAACAAATTTATACCGAAATTCAAAAAATTTAAAAAGAATTTAAGCCAATTAAGAAATGTAAATTCAATCAAATTTAATATTTAATATTAAATTACAATGGTAATTTCAACCATATTAAAGCACTTCCAATAATACTAGCTATTTCGTTATCAAAAATAATATAAAATATTGACTAACTAAACTTTAGAGCTGATTGTTGTTACTGATAGATAAGATATTAGCTGATTTTTATATTAAAGTAACAGTTTCAAATTTTTACCAAACACTTTTTTGTTCATGTTTAGACTTAAAAAGGAAAAAAAAAACAGTTCGAAAAATGAAAACAAACGGTCACTTAAAAGGTTTTGATTTCAACTAAATATCTTGATTTAATTACATTAGCTTTAATAAACATTAAAATAAACTAAATTTTAGGCTAATTCAAATATAATAATATCTTAATATTATGGGTTAATACACATATTTGCCCTTATGTTTTCTCGGAAAAACAGATTTGCCCTTAAATCAAATAAACCCACAAAACTATCCTTGAATTTTTCACAAACCTACAATTATACCCTAATTTAACAGAGCTGTTAAACGGCGTTCACATGAAACATGTTTGTCTCTAGAAAAATTTCAGAAAAATACAACCAATCACAAACAGAAAAAAAATATGCACATTCAATTTCGATTAAAAGCAAGTTAGAAGAACAGATTGGTCAAAATTCATTTTCATAAAAGCTCAATCAACCTAATAAAACGACGTCTAAACCTCCTAATTAATCCAAAAGCAATAGCAATAGAAAACAATAAGAAACCAAATGAATTTTGATTGTCGTCATCCATTTTTTTTAGACAAGAAGATTTGACGTCATCGTCGTTTAGCAGTTCTGTTAGATTAGAGTATAATTGCAGGTTTATGGAAAATTCAGGGATAGTTTTGTGGGTTTATTTGATTTAAGGGCAAATCTGTTTTTCCGCAAAAACACAGGGTCAAATATGTGTATTAACCCTAATATTATTTACATAAAACTAATACGCTATCGATACTAGAGATTGTGTGAAGTAATACTTCAATAACTGAAAGGATCTTTTTGGTGCTTGAGATAAGATAGAAAGATGGCCAGGGTGAGACGTTGACAGATGTTGAGCGATTTTCGCAAGTGCACGGTATACGCTTGTAGTAATAAAAAATATCGATCCCACAGGGAACGTTTTTTAACAAAACTTATTTACAATCGGTTAAATTTACTTTAAGGTTTATAATATGGAAAAATCGTTTAACCGGTTTTGGTTTTGAAATTGCTAAAATGAGAATTAGGTTAGAGTATGAAAACGTTAGAAAATATTCTGATTTAAGAATGAATTTGCAAGATAGGAACTTTTAGTACTTTTTAGAAAAGTAAACGAATGTATTCGTTTGCATTAAGCAAAGAAAACAACTTTAAACTTTGTACGAATTATAAAGATGAAATAAATGACGGAACCTCTAATTAATTGGCTTTGAACATGACAAAACCCTTTCGGGATAGTTGCCCTTAATCAAATTAAAACTCTTTCGAGATAATAATTTGCCTAAGTGTTCAACAAAGTTTCCTTGTAAAGATTTTGGATTAAATACGTTTTAATGAAAACACCAGCAGTCACTTTAGTGGATTGATTACCATAAGTGCTGCATAAAAATATATCGAATAGAACGGACTTTATTAGATGAAATATAAATTGATACAAGTTTACAGAGAACATGGAGCATGGAAACATTCGACGGCTTGCAAGTGAACGGGTTGATCAATCCTTTCCTTGGGTTTCGTTAGAGTTTGTCAGGCTCAGGGGCGGATCCTCTACTCAATCTTCTCGTTGAATCTTCGTAATAGAGACTGGGTCGGTCTACTACCAAAATGAAAACTAAACTGGAACAATGACTAAACGTTACTAAACTTGTTATTATTGAATAAACAATGTGTGTACAGCATATTGCTTTTTACAGAATCGAAATCTAACTTCTGAATCACTTGATTCGGAATTTCTGTATAATTTCTATACTAATCTCTTTTTCTACATATCTTCAACTCTCCATCAACTCTTTATTTATAGATGTTAAAGAGTCTTGATTGAAGTGTCGTGTCCGTTGTGAAGGATCGTGTCCGTTGCGAAAGGACGTCTTTATCCACCCGAACGATCGCGTTTCGTCGAAAACGAAAGTGTGTAACTAGGCTTCTAAAATCTCCTGCTCGTACCGAGAATCTTAAATTCTCTACCGAGAATGGGGGAGCATCAATTGGTCTTGAAACGAAGGAAGGAGAAGCTGGGGAACGCGTGTCGCGACCGTGAATTTGGGGGCCGCGGTCGCGGCACGGAACGTTTTTTGGTTTTTCAGCTTTCGTTCGCGTCCTCGATTTGGCATTATTAATTTCTGTCGTCTTCGACTCCTTTTGTAGGGTTTTTCTTCTGTTTTCGAGCTCTTTTCGTTCCTATTTGGATCTTACCAAATATTTATGTACCTTACAAGAAAGAAACATATTCGAGAGTAAAAGCTTCCTAAACAGTTATAAATAGCATAAATTCGTAGCAATATTGATGTAATTAACGATGATATTTTAGGTATATTTTGGGCTTAACAAATCTCCACACTTAATCTTTTGCTAGTCCCGAACAAAATTTCACTGAATTTATTCTCTAACTAATCTCTTTATGAAAATAAAACATATATCTCTGTATTACTTTTTGAATTAGTTAAGCCGAAAAGACTTACTTCGCATGGAAAATTTATACGCAAAACATTAAACAAACTGAGTATAATATACGATATATCATTTGTCTTGTATTTTCAATTTTGAATTGAAGCATTCGGGACGATATAAGCACGCATGTTTTTGAGTCTTTCGTCTCAAGGCATTTCAAAGCACAAAATTTCCTTTCCTAAACCTAAACTAATATTAAAATGAATAAGTACTTGATTGTAATTTATTTGCTTAGTTACGCCCGAGATAAGGGTGGTCTTGATCGTAACTTTATACGTATTTTATTGCTTTGTGTTTGCTTAAGAGGTACCGACCATGCCATGGGTGGACGCAATCGTTACTTTAAACTTATACACGCTTATTTTTCTTTACTTTAAACGTTCCTTCCATACCTCGATTGTGATAAGGGTGGTCGCAACCGTGTCCAAAAGTAAACGGTACTTAATTTTTCTTCCCTTTCATACCTCAATTGTGATAAGGTTGGTCTCAATCGTGGCCAAAAGTTAAGAATTCAACTAATTGATTAATTAATATGAATTATAAAATTGAATTGTAAATTGGAAAAAAGAAAGATAGCACATTCATCCTATATTGACTTTAAATTCAACATGTATTATGGCTAAAGTTTCCTTAAAAACTTCAATTGGTGTTAATGTAAGACGAAATCAAACCGAGCTAAAAAATTGTTAGTTCAATTTAATACCTATAAACCTAATTGAAAACTTAAAATAAGATTTATTGTATCATGAATTGCATGATATAAAATAGAGATTGAAATAAAGAATTTATTACTTAAATACATTCACTCGAGACAATTTTACTTAAAATCGTATCGGAGATTTGAAAAAATTTGAAAAGTATTACCCGTATAGAAATATTATTTCTAACGATAATGATAACCTAGAAATAATCATACGTTAAAATATTTTTAAACATGTGAAAATATAAAGTTTTATAAAAATAAGGTTAAATAAATTGTGTTGCAATATATATGTTGCATTAACATAAAACAAGTGTTGCTTAAAAATTATTTATTCTTATTCGTTGCATAAAAATTTATTCGTTTTGCAAAATAATATCTTCGTTGCATTTATTCGTATTCGTATAGAAATTGGTATATGTATGTCCCCTCCCACACTTAAATTGGACCATGTCCTCATTGATGCAAAAATAATGGAGAAAACATAAAAAAAAATAAATACAAAATAAGGCATACGAAACAAAGATGGAAATAGTAGCAAATTAAACATTCAACATAAAATTAAAAAAAAAAGAGAAAATGTACCAAACATATGAAAAATGAAAATTGTACCAAATTATAACAAGATAGAAATAAAATGAAAGAAAACAACCTATTCTTGAGGTGGGGAAGCCGGAGGTGTAGGTGAAGTCTCCACATTGCGGCGTCGGAAAAAGGAAAGCATCCGATGCCGAGTCGATCTATGCTCACGCCTCAAAAGGTTGAGGTTGTCATTCATCACCATATTGTTTTCCACCAAATCATCAATTCTCAAGTTCATTTGACGATTGTTGGAATTGATTTGGTTCAAAATCCTCCGCAAATCCACCGGATCATCCGCTTGAGGTGCTTGGGGTTGTGGTTGAGCTTGGGGTTCATCTTTTTCTCCTACCGCCTCTCCGCCGCCTTCGGTACCTGCAAATTGAGAACTTGAAGCGCCACCACCCATAGTGCCACGAAGGTGGGCAATACGGGAGACATACGAAATAAAGACGGGGGGACCTTGTGGAAGCAATAAATGAGCTCGCTCAAGAGCTGAGATATCCAAAAGTGGAACATACCCACGGTAGGTGGACATGTCAAAATCAGCCAATTCACCCCGAGCTCCCAACACAATAGCGGTGATAAAATTACAAAGAGGGATCTGAATGGTAGTAGCCCTCGAAGCACGGAACAAATTATCGAACATTATGCCAATGCTATCAATCCTCAAACCTTTAAACAAGCTATCCAAAACATATAAATCTCGAACCTGAACCTTTGAACTCTCAACACGCCCAAACAAGGAGAAACTCAAAAATTTGTGAAAGAAGAACACACAATTGTCCTTAATCAACTTGCTTGAAGTGTTCTTAGAATTAAAATAGTCTTGGTCCGAAAGAGTTTGCCAAACCGCATCATTATCAAAATCTTTAGGCTTATCATAAAAATTAGAGGTAGGGAAACCAAACATATTTCCCATAGCATCATAATCAACGGTGTATGTGATACCATTATTCCTAAAAGAGATTGAGGTTTTCTTCTTATTCATGGTCAAAGTGACCAAAAATTCCACCACATATTCATTAATACGCGGAAAACGCATATTAACGAATTCTTGCCAACCCAACGCCTCAATAAAAGCATCAATTCGAGTAGAGAAATTCAATGTTCTTACCGAATGGAAGTCTAAGAAGTGCATATCCACAAATTGGCGGTCGGCTTGTGAAAAATGTTTGAAACGAGCGGCTTCTTCCTCTGAAGCGATGTCAAAATAAGCTCCACATTGAACCCGAAGGCGATTAGCGTCCGTAACAGCGGGCTTGTTACCAACACGCTTAGTCCTAACCATGGTGATGGTGTTTAGTGTTTTTAGGGTGTGAGAAGAAGAAGAAGAAGAAAAAGGAATTGAGAGAAAGAGTAAAGCTTGAAGATGAGTTTGGGGGTTTGAATTGGAAGTGATTGAAATAGAAAAGAGGATAGAAATTGTAGTGAATAAATTGGGAAGAGTAAAAGTAGATTTTTTGGGGAAGAGTTTGGAGTAAGGGATTGGGTAAAAATAGAGGTGATGTGAGGTTTGTGTAAGAGGTAGGGTTATATAGGGTGGTTAGGTGAATGTATAGGTAGAATAGGAATAGGAATAGACAAAAATATTGGCAAAATCGGAATCAATAGGGCATAAATCACGCGTGTCGCGACCGCGAATAGCAAAGCCGCGGCCGCGGCACGCGATTTTTAGGGAATTTGGCCCCTGAAATTCGTCCAAAGTTGCTGCTCATACCGAGAATTATTAATTCTCGGTAGAGAATTGGTCAAAATGGCCTATTTGGGTGCCTATTGACATGGTTTGTGCAATTTTGTTGATGATTTGGTTCCTGAACTTAATATAAAGTGTCCCTGCACTTAAAAACTAAAATAAATGACATTAATTGCAAAGAAAACCAAATGTTTAACCTTAATAAATTGTATTAAAGTGTAATAAATTGGTTTATGAGTAATTAATGAAACTTAAATTGTCATTGATGCATATAAGTTAAGAGAATCATATTAAGTGCATAATAAGTGCATATAAATATATATTAAATTTAGGAACTTAGTCAATTGAATGAATTAATGTTTTAAACTCAACGAATGAAGTTTGTGAAAATTGGATTAAGTGTGAATATATGTGTTAATTAAGAAAACCATGATTTGTTCAATATTATAGATTTTATATAGATTTAACCATGATTATATAAGAAATGTAATCAAATATATATCTAACCTTGTAAAAATAGTAAATGAATCAAAAATGAAATAGAACTTTATTGAATAAAACAAACTATAAAAACAAAGAATGAAATGAAAAAAAAACACACAAAATATTTACAAAAAGAAAACCTATAAACCTAAACTATTCTATATACTCATCCCTATCAAGTGGGATATTTCTGGCCTTAATACGATCAATTTGAAACTGCACGAAAGTTTCACGTTCCGGTGCAGACAGAAAGTGAGGCCCTGCTCGAAAGACACGTTTTACAAGTCCTTCGTGCTCGAGAAACTCATAGTCAATTGTCGGGAAGAATTCATCATCACTCCAGGGAACATCAATGGTACCCTTTGTACCGAGAATTATTCCACAGATTATATTGCCGAACCCAATCTTCTTATCCTTGGATCGAGAAGCGGCGACAAGACCCTCCATCAGAATCTTTGAAGAATCTACTGCATTTCCCTAGAATATATCTCCAAGGACATAAAGATCTGTGTCACGGACCACACTACATAATGTGCGACCGAATAAACTGTGACACAGGAATTTGTGCAGATACAGTATGGAGTTGGAGCGAAAAGAGTGATTATAGGCGAGTTTTGAATTGAATCGCCAGAATCCAGTGAGCATTCTCCAAATGTCCGAGGATGTCATGTCTCGTCTAGGATGACGTTTTATTGTATCCCTCGGGGGAAAACCAAACCAAGCATGCAACTCAGGATAGCCGAAAGTAAAGATTTCGCCTTCTCGACGAAAACTGAGACGTACTCGTCGTTTATTAGTGAAACGCACGGTACAGAAGAATTTGAGTATCCAGTCGCCTATTATTGGAAATCGCATTTGGGCGAATTTTGTCCACCCTAGGCGTTCCATATAGCGGCTCATGTCATCTGTAATGCCTAATTGGCTGTTAAGAAATTCATCCATATACAACATTCCGGTGAAGAATTTGTAACGGTGATTCCAATAACGCCTACCTTTATCGTGATTGAAGATAGGAAAAGGCGCCCCATATCGCTTGGACAAGTCTGGGCGTTTGTTGCTTGAGGCAGCATTGTGCCTTGAATGTTTGTATTTGGTAGGCATGGTGTTTGTTTGAATGAAACAAAGTTGCTGTTTACTAAATAAAAATGGTATTTTGAAGAAATCAGAGTTCTGATAAAGATGAAAAGAATTGTAACAGAACTTGAATCCTCTAGGACTAATTTATAAGAGTTTTAGATGAAAAGAGGTGTTGTTTTAATCATGAAAAGGTATAAAATTACACCTTTCGGGAGTGAAGAAACTTAAGGTTTCGTTTGTCAAGAGGTTTGTTGAAAGGTTTAGGTTGATTCAGACCTGAGTGTGCAGGAATTTCACGTGTCGCGACCGAGAATAGCAAACACGCGGTCGCGACACACTGATTTCCTTGTGGAAATCGGGCGTCGTAAGCCATGTCCTGATTCACGGTAGAGCATTTATAATTCTCGGTAAGTTCAGAGAAAATCTAACCTATTTGGACAAATCTGAAAAATAGAATTCTCGGCAGAGAATTGCCAGAAACTTCAATTTCAATCTAATTTCCTAAAATTAATTCTAAAATTATGAAATAAACATAGTTTATGCATATAAATCATAACATAAAGGCATCTAATCACAAAAATTTGCATTTGAGAAAAAAAAATTGAATAAAATAAAATAAAATGAACAAAAATATAAAAAGAAATAAAACAAAATAAACTGTGATCGAAAAACTGAGTGATTTATACGTTAGAAAATCTTGTTACGAACGAAATCTCTAGTTGTGAAATATTTTCGTAATAGATTTTACATCGATTACCATTAACTTTGAAACGAATTCCGTTTGGACCTTCCAGTTCTAAAGAACCATAATCGAATGTTTTGACGACTAAATATGGTCCTATCCATCTGGACTTAAGTTTTCCTGGAAATAAACGAAGTCGTGAATTAAATA
Organism: Euphorbia lathyris; assembly: GCF_963576675.1. NCBI lineage: Eukaryota > Viridiplantae > Streptophyta > Magnoliopsida > Malpighiales > Euphorbiaceae > Euphorbia > Euphorbia lathyris. The sequence continues at coordinate 72,538,564 of NC_088913.1, forward strand.
ACAGCACTTTATCCCCAACATTAAAGTGTTTGACTTTAATTTTGGCATCGTGTCATTTTTTCACTTTTTCTTTATAAATTTTTGCATTTTCGTAAGATAGATGGCGTAACTCATCTAACTCATTTAAATCGAGCAAACGTTTCTTACCTGCTTGTCATAAATCAAAGTTTAGTTCCCTAATAGCCCAGTAGACTTTATGTTCTAATTCGACTGGCAAATGACATGCCTTCCCATACACTAAGCGGTATGGAGTCATTCCTATTGGTGTTTTAAATGCAGTACGGTATGCCCATAACGCATTATTTAGTTTACACGGCCAATCTTTTCTTGAGGATGAAACTGTTTTCTCTAGAATCCATCTGAGTTCTCTATTTTATATCTCCGCCTAACCATTTGACTGAGGATGGTATGGCGTTGATACGCGGTGGCGTACTCCATATTTTTTCATAAGTGTTTCAAAACTTCGGTTTATAAAATAAGCACCACCATCACTAACGATGACTCTTGGACAACCAAATCTACAAAATATATCGTCAAGAAAATTAACGACAACTTTAGAATCGCTCGTCGGGGTTGCAATTGCTTCAACCCACTTTGAAACATAATCAACGACGACTAATATGTAAGTTTTACCATTAGAAGAGGGAAAAGGTCCCATGAAATCTATTCCCCACATATCGAAGACTTCAACTTCTAATATGGTTGTGAGGGGCATCTCATCTTTCCTTCCTAGATTTCCTGTTCTTTGGCACTTATCACAACGAGTAATAAATGAACAGACGTCTTTAAACATCGTAGGCCAAAAGAAACCACATTCAAATATTCTAGCTGCTGTTTTGGTAGCTCCATTATGTCCTCCATAAAAGCTAGAATGGCATTCCGACATTATGGATTCATATTCATTTTCACCAACGCATCTCCTAATTATCCCGTCACCATAAGTTTTGAACAGAAAAGGATCTTCCCAAAAATACTGTTTAATGTCGAAGAAAAATTTCTTCTTTTGTTGGAAATTTAATCCTTCCAGAACAATATTGGCTGCAATATAATTAGCAATATCTGCATACCAGGGTGACATGACGCTTTTCATTTGATAGAGATGTTCATCAGGGAAATCATCTCGTATACCGTTAGTTTCACCTATGGGACCGTTTTCATCTTCAAGTCTCGATAGATGATCGGCGACAAGGTTTTCTACTCCCTTTTTGTCTTTTATTTCTATATCAAATTCTTGTAACAATAAAACCCATCTAATTAGACGTGGTTTTGCATCCTTCTTAGCAAATAAATATCTTAATGCTGCATGATCAGTGTAAATAATAACTTTCGAACCTAACAAGTATGACCTAAACTTATCACATGTAAAAACTACAGCTAACATTTCTTTCTCAGTGGTGGTGTAGTTTAATTGTGCACCCGAAAGTGTGTGACTTGCATAATAAATGACATGAAGTTTCTTATCCTTCCTTTGTCCTAAAACACATCCGAAAGCTAAGTCACTTGCATCACACATAATTTCAAATGGTAAATCCCAATCGGGTTTAGCAATAACAGGTGCACTGACTAAAGCTGTTTTTAATGTTTCGAAAGCTTTAACGCAATCTTCATTAAAATCAAAGGTAGAACCTTTCATGAGTAGATTAGTGAGTGGTTTGGAAATTACAGAAAAATTCTTAATAAATCTTCTGTAAAAACCGGCATGTCCTAAAAATGATCTTACTCCCTTAACAGTAGTTGGAGGGGGTAGTTTCTCTATTACTGAAGTTTTTGCTCTGTCCACTTCTAATCCTTTTTCAGATATTTTGTGACCTAAAACAATTCCTTCGTCAACCATAAAATGACATTTTTCCCAGTTTAATACCAAATTTGTTTCTTCACACCTAGACAAAACTTTATCCAAGTTTCCTAGGCACGAATCAAAGGAATCTCCATAAACTGAAAAATCGTCCATAAAAACTTCCATGATATCTTCAATGAAATCATTAAAAATTGCAGTCATACAACATTGAAATGTTGCAGGTGCGTTACATAGACCAAAGGGCATTTTCCTATATGCAAATGTTCCGTAAGGACATGTGAAGGTTTTTTTATCTTGGTCATCCGGGTAAATGTATATTTGAAAGAATCCGGAGTAACCATCTAGAAAACAGTAGAAAGCGTGACCAGCTATCCTTTCGATCATTTGATCAATGAAAGGAAGAGGAAAATGATCTTTCCTAGTTGCTTTATTTAAATTTCTATAATCTATACAAACCCTCCAACCAGTGGTGGTTCGTGTAGGTATTAATTCACCTTCTTCATTCCTTACAACTGTTATGCCTCTCTTTTTAGGTACGCAATGGATTGGACTAACTCATTCACTATCCGAGATAGGGTAGATGATTCCATTGTCCAGAAGTTTAGTAATCTCATTTTTTACTACTTCTTTCATATTCGGATTTAGGCGTCTTTGCCTATCCGCTGTAGGTGGCTTATCTTCTTCTAAGTGAATTCTGTGCATTACGATGCTCGAATTAATACCTTTTAAGTCTGAAATTTGCCAACCCATACTTTCTATCCTATTTCTAACAACTTCTTTCAATTTCTCTTCTTGGACTTGTGTTAATTTGTTAGAGATAATAATAGGTAGAGAATCGCCTTCGCCTAAGAAAGCGTACCTCAAATGACTTGGTAATTCTTTAAGTTCTAATTTAGGTGGAACTATAATTGAAGGCGGAACTGGTCCATCTTCTCGAATCAAAGGTTCTGGGTCCTTATCTTCTAGTTCCTCACTCATTATAGGTTCTATTATTTCTTCTTTTTGAACAATGTCATTTACACATTCTTCAATTAAATCAAGTTTCATACAAGCGAAATCCTCCATAGGATATTTCATTGCTTGATTCATATCAAACTCAATCTTATCATCGCCTATTCTTAAAACTACTTTCCCTTCCGACACATCAACTAGAGCACGTCCCGTGTTCATGAACGGTCTACCAAAGATTAACGGACAATTTACGTCATAAGCAAAATCTAAAATAACGAAATCGGTAGGAAAAATAAATTTGTCAACTTTAACTAAAACATCCTCAATTATACCGTATGGTCTTTTAGTGGTTTGATCCGCTAATTGCAAAACCATATTGGTACGTTTGATGTCTTCTTCTAAGCCTAACTTATTAAAAATAGATAATGGCATCAAGTTAATGCTTGCTCCTAAATCACAGAGACAACTGGGAAATTCAATATCTCCCAATTTACACGGAATGGTAAAACATCCGGGATCCTTGAGTTTTGTGGGCAAATTACTTGACACAATTGAATTACAATCTTCAGTTAGCGAAATGGATGAAATTCCTTCCCAACTGATTTTCTTCGAAATTAAATCCTTGAGGAATTTACCATAATTGGGAATTTGTGTAATCGCATCCATAAATATTAAATTAATTTGCAAATTCTTAAGTTTGTCTGAAAATGTTAAAAGTTGTTTGTCATAGTCTTTATTGCGGACTTTGTGTGGAAAAGGTGGTTTGGGTACAAAAGTTTTTGTACTAGAGTCAATTGGTGCATCTTTTTGTTTTAATGTATCTTCTTTGGGTTTCGGTAAATCAGTTCCAGGTAAGGTCGAATTTCCGGGCATTTCCGGGCCTAAGTAGTTTTTCCCTGAACGAAGAGTGATAGCCTTTACATGCTCTTTCGGATTTTCTTCCGTATGGCTTGGAAGACTTCCCTCTTTGCGGGATGGAATTGATTTAGCGAGTTGTCTAATTTGAATCTCCAAATTATGGATGCTGGATGATTGGTTTTTAATAAGCTGGTCGAATTTATTCTCGATCCGTTTAAAACCATCGTCATGATTACTTATTTTTCCGCTCATAGCATCAATAAATTTGTCAATTTTAGAAGATAAAGTGCTAATCGTATCTCTGGATTGATTTTGATAATTAGCAGTACGATTTTGATTAGCAGTAGCATTATTATTATTATTATCTCTCAAGTTAAAGTTAGGATGATTTCTCCATCCAGGATTATATGTATTGGAATAAGGGTTATTATTTTGGTTTTTCCCTTGGACAAAATTTACCTGTTCAATTTCACTCATACCTTCGTAATCCACATCTGTTTGGATTGGCTTACCATTAGAATCACACGGTGCCATAAACCTATCAATTTTGTGCGATAAGGCAGAAAATTGGGCTTGCAACATCGCTACTGGATCAAGATTCATTATACCTTTAACTGATGAAGTAGTTGAGGATGATGGTTTCGCTGATGGTACGTATCCACGTTCCGCGGGCCACATACTGCTGTTGATTGCCATTTCCTCCAAAAGTTCTCTTGCTTGGGCAGATGTTTTCTTCATGAATAACCCTCCAGACATATCGTCCAATGAACCTCTAGTTGTAGGATTTAGTCCATTGTAAAATGTTTGCATTAAAAGTTCAGCGGGCAATTGGTGGTGTGGGCATAAACGTTGAAGTTCTTTAAAACGTTCCCAAGCCTCATAAAGAGTTTCATTATCATTTTGAGAAAAAGATGTTAACTCTTTAATGACTCTTGCGGTTTTTGCTAAAGGAAAATTTTTTGATAAAAATGCTTGGGCTAATTGCTCCCAAGTCTCAATTGATGCGGCTACATAGAAGTTAACCATTCTTTGGCTCGATCCTTCAAAGTAAAAGGAAAAAGGCGAAGTTTGATTGCTTCTGCAGTTACATCAGTAATTTTAAAAGTGTCACAAATTTCTAAGAAATTTGTCAAATGGGTATTAGGATTTTCGTTAGGCAACATATTAAGCAACGCAGGCTTAATTTCAAAATGATGTGCATTAATTTGGGGTCTAACTATACTGTTTGTTACACCGGCCACTCCTGGCCTAGCGTAATCCATAAGTGTGGCCATAACTTCTGGCTCGGTAATTTTAGTTTTTATTGGGATTTTGTTTTTGTTTTTCTTTTCTTTCTTGTTCTTTTTAAGAGTTCTTTCAATTTCTGGGTCAATAGGATCTAGTGACGTGCCCGAACTTCGAGAACTATGCATGAACTTGAAATTTCGCACGAACAGAAACTACCTACAAAACAGAATTTGAAAAATAAATATGTTAGTAATTGAAAATAATTAAAAATATAAAAGTTTGAATAAGTATGAATAAACCTAGATTCGTAATAAAACACGAAAAATTTAAAATTTTGTCAAAAATTTTGGCGTTCCCCGGCAACGGCGCCAAAAACTTGTTGAGCGATTTCCGCAAGTGCACGGTATACGCTTGTAGTAATAAAAGATATTGATCCCACAGGGAACGTTTTTTAACAAAACTTATTTACAATCGGTTAAATTTACTTTAAGGTTTATAATATGGAAAAATCGTTTAATCGGTTTTGGTTTTGAAATTGCTAAAATGAGAATTAGGTTAGAGTATGAAAATGTTAGAAAATATTCTGATTTAAGAATGAATTTGCAAGATAGGAACTTTTAGTACTTTTTAGAAAAGTAAACGAATGTATTCGTTTGCATTAAGCAAAGAAAACAACTTTAAACTTTGTACGAATTATAAAAATGAAATAAATGACGGAACCTCTAATTAATTGGCTTTGAACATGACAAAACCCTTTCGGGATAGTTGCCCTTAATCAAATTAAAACTCTTTCGAGGTAATAATTTGCCTAAGTGTTCAACAAAGTTTCCTTGTAAAGATTTTGGATTAAATACGTTTTAATGAAAACACCAGCAGTCACTTTAGTGGATTGGTTACCATAAGTGCTGCATAAAAATCTATCGAATAGAACGGACTTTATTAGATGAAATATAAATTGATACAAGTTTACAGAGAACATGGAGCATGGAAACATTCGACGGCTTGCAAGTGAACGGGTTGATCAATCCTTTCCTTGGGTTTCGTTAGAGTTTGTCAGGCTCAGGGGCGGATCCTCTACTCAATCTTCTCGTTGAATCTTCGTAGTAGAGACTGGGTCGGTCTACTACCAAAATGAAAACTAAACTGGAACAATGACTAAACGTTACTAAACTTGTTATTATTGAATAAACAATGTGTGTACAGCATATTGCTTTTTACAGAATCGAAATCTAACTTCTGAATCACTTGATTCGGAATTTCTGCATAATTTCTATACTAATCTCTTTTTCTACATATCTTTAACTCTCCATCAACTCTTTATTTATAGATGTTGAAGAGTCTCGATTGAAGTTTCGTGTCCGTTGTGAAGGATCGTGTCCGTTGCGAAAGGACGTCTTTATCCACCCGAACGATCGCGTTTCGTCGAAAACGAAAGTGTGTAACTAGGCTTCTAAAATCTCCTGCTCGTACCGAGAATGGGGGAGCATCAATTGGTCTTCAAACGAAGGAAGGAGAAGCTGGGGAACGCATGTCGCGACCGTGAATTTGGGGGCCGCGGTCGCGGCACGGAACGGAACATTTTTTGGTTTTTCAGCTTTCGTTCGCGTCCTCGATTTGGTGTTATTAATTTCTGTCGTCTTCGACTCCTTTTGTAGGGTTTTTCTTCTGTTTCCGAGCTCTTTTCGTTCCTATTTGGATCTTACCAAATATTTATGTATCTTACAAGAAAGAAACATATTCGAGAGTAAAAGCTTCCTAAACAGTTATAAATAGCATAAATTCGTAGCAATATTGATCTAATTAACGATGATATTTTAGGTATATTTTGGGCTTAACAACAGATAATCCCACTTTGATGCCTTAGTTATGTATATGGTAGAGTACTAAAAAATTGAGAGTAATTGCACAGGATATGTATATGTACTTTGATTGTGGGATTTTTGTGCGTATTTATAAGATCTCGTTGTCTTTAGATTTATTGGAAGACAGTTGGACGTAATTTAGGCAACTTTGCAGTTTTAGATTACCTAGATTCTGATGTAGTCCGAGTCAGACTTGGAGATTCTCTTATTGGTCTACGTGTCAGAAAAGAGTGATATTCCTATTTAGTTAATCTAACGGCTCTCATTGCTCCGGACGTCCCTAGTTACCTTAAATTGAGACACATGTGATGTTATTAATTCACATGTTATTAGATGTTCCTCCATTGGACTCTAGAAGCTTTTTATGGTTTTGTTTGTTTAGAGGCTTTCATAGGGCCCAATTAGTCATTTCGTTGGGAGAAATAAGGTAGACATTATGATGTGCGTGATCCGTAAATCTCTAGTGGTGGATCTTGTTGTTCTCTTGTGAGGTAATATAAGTTCCCAAGGGGTGGTGAATGGAACTATTGGGTGTTTTTAACCCTTTTTCTAATCTAATCTCACTTAATTCTTTGATTTTGGCTTAGCACAAAGGCAAGCATCGGAATCAGAAGCAAGTTCAGTGAGGTGACTTTCACAGTCAACTGAGCTTAATTCTGCTTCTGAATAATGCACACAAATTTACAGCTTATTGGACAGGGCTTCTGACTACTTCAAAAGTTATAACCAGGAATGTTTAAAGAGTCAGAGCCAATGTGTGTGTGTGTGTGTGTGTGTGTGTGTATATATATATATATATATATATATATAGTCAATTAGTTAGAGCAAGCAATTTATATCAAAAGCAATAAGGGAAGAGTTAGTAAATCGTTACTCGGCAGATTTCTATTGGTTCGGCCCTTAGCCTACGTCCAGTCCCCAGAGTACCTTCTTCTGAGCTTTAATCCACTAAAACACTCTTTCATAGGTACCACATAAACCTTTATACAATAGACAAAGCTTCTCTAAAGTACCTTCCTTTACACTCACACTCAGCTATCTCAGGCCTGTTCCTGAGCATGGGCAGGAGGGGCGCCTGCCCAGGGCCCAAGGATGAGAAGAGTCCCAATTATAGTAATGTATTAGTACCTATTAAATTATACTTCATTAAATTAAAAAAAAAAATTATAGTTGATTAAAAACGTTGGCATTAGATTCTTTCCAAATTAGTTTTTCCAAATAAAAAACGTTGGCATCAGTTATTAAATAGTCTTTCTAAATTCCTTAATTTATCTCGAATTCTTTCCAAATTTCCTAATAAAAACTTTGGACATCAATTTCCTAATTTATCTCAAAGTATTTCTATAATTATCTTTCCCACCTATCAATCCTAGTAAAAATTTATAATTTATCTCTCCATTTTTTAATCACACTCCAATCTCAAAGAATATTAAACAGTATCCTACATCCTCAGTTCATCTTCTCAATTCATCAACTATATAATCAATTATGTTTTCTAATCACCTCACTGTAAAACTTCAATTACTAATAACATTTTTTGTTGTTTTTGAGAAATTCTATCAGATTCTGATTTACTCGGTCTTCAAAAGAAGTTTGGGAAAAATATATTAAAATCTTCCAATTTCAAGAACTTAGGCACTAAATCTCGTTAAATGATGTGATTTCAAATTTGGTTTTTTATTTTTCTGTTATCATGCTTTGTATCGTAAAGAGCATAAAATCTATTAGAACTATTTCATAATTTATTAAATTTAAGAAATTTACTTCTAGAAATGCTCATAGACATCATTTTGTATAAGAAATTGGGTACTTAAAGCAATATAAGATGTTTTTATTAGATATTTTGTTAAATGTAATAAGAAAAGTATCATTTTTAAGTAATGTTCTTTTATACAATTTACTTTTCTACTTACTTTTTTATTTCTATTTATTTATTAGGGCCCCATTTGGTAATTCGCCCCCGGGCCTCTACAATCTCAGGATCGGCCCTGAGCTATCTATTTCTCTCGTTATTTGCCTATAACCGAAGCAAACAACAGAGCTTCTGATTTTTTATGAATAGAAAATAAGTTCTAACAAAGAACACAATGAAGATCTAAATATCTTTTGGACAAACACAAATATTGAAATGATTATGTATTACAAATATTGCTCTAAAATCTCTTGGAAGTTTTTATCACTTTTTGCAGCTTATGATTTCGTCAACTTCACAATGAGCATGTCACTTGGCATTTATAGTAGAAGCTAGGATAGAAGACCTGTTTGAATTTCAAACTAGCCGTTTGGAGGGAAACAGTTTCTTTGAACATCAACTTCTGACTTATGTGTCTTCCAGTCCAAAAAGTTTTCCGTTGCAGAAGGATGAGTGCTTTTGTCTTGAGCCATGCTTCTTTTGACTTCTGATAAAGCAGACCTGCAATTCGCCAGCTTTCTATCTTAGGTATAATGTAGAGAGACATTGAAGGGACATGTCTTCTGTAGCTTATACTTGTTGCCAGTCTTGGAAAGGGGCGTGATATGACCGGGTCAACGCCAATTCACCCATCTCTTTTGCTTCTGTGCTTCTGGTTCGTTTAGGCCTCTAAGATTTGATTCCATTCATAAGGATTTTGGGCCTTTATCTCATCCAAGGCTTTTTTACTTTAAGTTTATGCTACACTCATAATCATTACTTCAAGCAAACATATTAGAATTAAATTAAACTTAATTTAATTATTAAATTAAATATTTTTGGGGATCTAAATTTCTTAAGTTATTTTTGTCAGAATAAAAAAACATGTGGAAATTGTCTTTCAATAATCTCTCCCTTTTTGAAGGTGACAAAAAAATTTAGAGAAGGATTTAAATATTACTTACTCCCCCAATATCGTTGAACTTACTCTTGCTTCTAGATACTCCCCCATAAGAGTTGCACTGCAGAATTTTGCTAACTTAAGAAAAAGCTTAAGGAATTAAAACGTTCAGTAACACATATAAATTCAAAGCCATTGAATTTTGCATGTTTAGTGTCAGAAGCAAACTTAACATCAGAGGCATGAAAGATGTGTCAGAGGGTTTAACCAATTGAATGTAGTTTAGAAATTTAGTTAATTCATTTGAACAAAATTTGATTTATATATAATGCTTTTCCAAGATTACTCCTTCGATTAAATTTGATTTGAATTACTCATTTGAACCTTTAGAGTTAATTACTCATTTGAAATGTTGACTCTTAGTATTAATTATTCCTTTGAAATATTGACTATTAATGTTTTAAAAATTCAAAGTTTTAAAAAATAATTGTTTTTATTTATTTTTTCACCTTTTTCTTTTATTTTTAAATCTTTTTTTAATACAAAAATCGGGGTCAAATTTGGGTTTACAATATTGACTAAAACTAAATATTGCATTTTCTTTAACTTCGCACACAATCAATATGTATGTATTTTCAAATTAGCAACTAAAGGTTGTATTTTCAAATATGGATGTCCCTTTAATTGATGGTTGGAGACTGGCAATCAGTTTAATTGATATGAATTTTCATTTTAATCTGTTGAAATTTTTACAGTCTAATTGTTTAGGTTAGAATTTCAATTTCATTGTATTTGCTCCTAGGCCCGATGAGTAGAAGTTAATTGAGAAAGTTGCCAAGTAATAAGGTAATTCGTGCAAGTCAGCCACTAATTATTGTAGAAATGGAGTATTTTGACTGTTCTTTCGTGTTTTAATGGAAAATTTACAAAAAGTTTATATCAATAAAATAACATTATAATCTATGAACGCATAATTCTATATCAATAAATATCCCCGTTTGAGTCCTCCAATTTCTCCAACATTCTCTTTACAAAAAGATCCCATTTTTAGTTTCTTTATTTGATGTAAACAGATTAAAAATCAATAAATAAATAAAAATATGAAAGCTGCTCGGGATGTGCAAATAAAATTCATCTTCTTAAAGTTATATTTGTCTATGCTTAAATTACAAGTATCTATGCCTAAAGTTATATTACAGCTACGGTCAATTCCTAATAATAATAGAATCAAAATTAAACTAGTATGTATATTCTATTCCTCCTCTTTCCCATCTATCTACGCTTCTCCAAACCCTCTTCTCCTCTTTGCCATATTCTCCTCTTGTTGTTGCTCATCTTTCAGAGGCATTTTCTTTGAATTCGGTTGCTTTTCATCTCCTTTCTTTTTCACATCAGTTCGAACTCTTTCTTCAATATCTAGGAAAGAGTAGTCTATTTCTTTGAATTCGGTTTTTTCCTTTCTTGCTCGTGGAACACAAGTTTGGCTTTGTTGAACCTCTTGGTGTGATGGTTTTACCTTTTCCATAAGGCAAAGGAAATGGCTTTACCTTTTTTGGAAATCTAGTTTTTGGCAATTAGTCAGTGGTGGCTTCAAACTTTGGAATTAACAAGAATCAATGGAATTGGGTTTACATGAATCAGTGGGTTTAGGTTCAAATTACCTCCATTTTCCAAACGAAGCTTCTTTCCATCAGCTTCTTTCAACCTCTCTCTTAATGCCATATCATATACCATGTCTGCTTTCTTGAAAAAGAAGAATAATATTTCTTAAAAATAGAAATACTAAGAATTTTTTTTTCAAATGTAAACGATGCAATTGAAAAAAAAAATTCTATTTTTAAGAAAAATCAGTCTTCTTTTTCAAGAAAGCAGTCATGGTATATGATATGGCATTAAGAGAGAGGTTGAAAGAAGTTGATGGAAAGAAGCTTCGTTTGGAAAATAGAGTAATTTGAACATAATACCACCGACTTATATAAACCCAATTCCATTAATTCTTGCTAATGCCCAAAGTTTGAATCCACCCCTAACTAGTTCCCAAAAACTAGATTTCCAAAAAAGGGTAAAACCATTATCTTTGCCTTGTGGAAAAGGTAAAACCATCGCACTAAGAGATTCAACAAAGCCAAACTTATGTTCCATGAGCAAGAAGGAAAAAATCCAAACGATTAAGTAAGCAAGAGACTACTCTTTCCTAGATTTTGAGGAAAGAGTTTCAGCTGATGTGAAGAAGAAAGTAGATGAAAAGCAACCGAATTCAAAGAAAATGCCTCTGAAAGATGAGCAACAACAAGAAGAAAAGATGGCAACAAGGAGAAGATGGTTTGGAGAAGCGTAGACAGATGGGAAAGAGGAGGCATAGAACGTACATACTAGTCTAATTTTGATTCTATTAATTTAGGAATTGGCAGTAGCTGTAATATAACTTTAGGTATAGACACTTGTAATTTAAGCATAGACAAATATAACTTTAAGAAGATGAATTTTATTTGCACATCCTGAGCAACTTTTATAATTTTTATTTATTGATTGATTTTTAATCTGTTTTGCATCAGATAAAGAAACTAAAAATGAGACCTTTTTGTAAAGAGAATGTTGGAGAAATTTGAGGAATCAAACAGGGATATTTATTGATATAGAATTATGCGTTCATAGATTATAATGTTATTTTATTGATATAAACTTTTTGTGAATTTTCCATTAAAACACGAAAGGAAAGCCAAAATACTCTATTTCTGAAATAATTAGTGGTTGAATTGCACAGATTACTTTATTACTTGACAACTTTCTCAATAAACTTCTACTCATCAGGCCTAGCAGTAAAATACAATGAAATTGAAATTCTAACCTAAACAATTTGACTCCAGAAATTTCAACCGATTAAAATGAAAATCCATATCCGCGAATTTTGTGTGATAATTTTGTGTGTCCATAACCGCGAATCGTAATAATATGGCCATTTCTAACAATTATACCACGTGCATTGCTCAAATTAAAATAGGATGAGAGATTGCCTTTGGAGGAAGTTATATGAGAGGATGCCCCCGTATCAATGATCCAAGTTGGTACCGGTGGATTAAGTTCCATTATATGCATAGCGGCCTCAATATCGGTCGGAGTGGGCATGGCCGAGTAAGCTTGCTGTTGTGGATGAGGACCAAGAATGCATGATTGGGAATGGGCCCGTGGCATATGGGTAGGGGCTGCCCAATGAGATGAAGGATATAAGTTTGGTGGTATGGTCCATTGCCATTATGGAGAATTGCGGCCCTAACTAGGAAAAAAATGGTGCTGTTATCCGCTGCGTCCAGCAAATCGACGACTGTCTTTGTTACCGCGGTAAGAAGTCCGACTACAGCCTCGGCCCCTGTTTCGCGGCTGGTTGTTCCGGTCGCCGTGAAACAGTGTTGTCGGGATGTTTGATTTGATATTAGATATGGCTAGAGCCGTATGAAATTAGTTTTTGGAGTTCGACATGGTTGAAGGAGAGAGAAAGAAAAGAAGAAGGCTAAATAATGGAGAAGAAGAAGAAGAAACAGTAAAGGACGACAGGAAAAGGGAGAGTTTTGATATCCTGGAAATCTGATACCATGAAAGAATTGTTTTCCTTGATTAATTATTTTCAAATAGGGTTTTTATACAAAAAAATATTCACACAATCAATGCCTAACATCCAACTCTCTATTTGACTATGAATTGTAATCTTCCTAATTTATTCCAATCACCATAATTACAATAGCTCTTTATTTGACTATGAATTACAACCTTCCTAATTTATTCCAATCATCATAATTACAATATAAAAACAATAAATATAATATATTTTCCTAATACTATCAATATGTATGTATTTTCAAATTAGCAATTAAAGGGCTGTATTTTGATAAAAAAAATTATAATAGCACCTAGAAAATTAAAAGGCTTAATTCATAAATATTTCATTTTTCTTTCAAACATAAAATAAAAAGGAAAAAAAGTCCAATTTGCCCCCTATCGTTTTTTTTAGAAGTGCATATTTATCCTAACGTGCAAAATAATACAATTGTACCCCTAATATTTCCAAACAAGATTGATTTTACCATGCCTAACAGAAAAGTTAAACGGGATATTTTACAATTATTTTGACTTGTTATTTAACTGTCACATTGGATTTGTCCAATATTTATTATGTCTAAATTTTTTATTTTGTTACTAACACAATTACAAACAACCAGCTAAAATTTCAATATTTAATCTGCCAGATACAAATTGATCACAAAAAAAGTCTAAATATATTTACTATATATTATTAAAATAGTTATAAACAACTTGACAAAACATATAAAATTATTTCAACTTATCGATAAACGTTTTTGGAAAATCCAATGTGGTAGTCGAATAACTGCCAAATCAGCCATTTCAAATATTTTGTTTAGTAGAGATAAAATTGACATTCCTTAACAATATTAAGAGTAGTATTGCACCATTTTGTACGTTAACAAAACGATAGGGGTAAAATTAAATCTTATTCCAAGTAAAAATATTAAAATTCCAGTTATTAAAAAAAGTGATAAGAGTAAAATTTGTTTTTAAATTTATTAAATAATCCGATTTTATCTCGATTGTAGAAATTTCAGTTGAATCTAAATGAATATGGACATAAATTAATAATGAAATTGATGCAGATAAATTCGATGTGGACGGTTTTAGTCGTAAACCGATAAATAATACAAAATTCTCAAGCTTAACTTGACGGGTGAGTAACCCTAAAAGGATAGAAATCCAAAAGCTCCTTAGGAGGCGATAATTTTAATTCATCAAAAGTTATTCAAACATAGATAAGTGAGATATTTATACCCTCTCCAAGTAAAAGCAAAGACTAACAAACCCCTACTAGGGTTACATATTAGGGATAGAAGTAGGGGCCAATTAGGCATAGTTTTAAAAAATAGAAATAAGAAAATAAAAGTAATTGAAGGAGTTTAAAAAATAGAAATAAGGAAATAAGAGTAATTGAAGGAGATATTAAATAATAACATAAAGAAACAAGGGTCACCCAAGTTTCCCCCTTATCTTGCTTGTCACAGACGTTTTGTCCCTATCTTTTAGCGTGATTTACGGTTTAATTTTGGACTAAATAAATAAGTTTAATTGCAAAAATAGTGTGTTTTCAATAAAAATAACAAAATAAAAATAAATTTTATGTTTTTAGTTAATTTCCCTAATTTTCGATTAATTTTTAGAAAATAAATGTCAAGCTAATTCGGTTCTCGAAGATCGTACTTGCAGATACAAGTTAGAAATAAACAAGTAATGATTCACAGGACACGCGGGGCGCGGAAGCCGGAACGCGGGGCGTAGGACAATGCCCCCTAATTCACGGCAGTCAATTACACGTTCCCACATGGTCAACACCAACCACGCGGGGCGTAATGGATAGCACGTGGGGCATCCAAGGTGTGAATTGAAGACAAAAGTTCCAGGAGCTCAACCACGCGGGGCGTAATCCAGTCTACGCGGAGCGTGGCTGAGTCAATAAGCCTGAATTTGGTCCACGCGGAAGAAATTATCAACGGAATGGGCTAAAAATGGTAGAGACGCGGGGCGTACCACCTTCCACATGGGGCATGCCTTGTGAAACCTGCAAAAATAGTGTGAATTCTTACTTGTAACTTGTTAATTATGATTCTACCCCCGAGCTTGATGT
The DNA here is from genome assembly GCF_963576675.1 of Euphorbia lathyris. NCBI lineage: Eukaryota > Viridiplantae > Streptophyta > Magnoliopsida > Malpighiales > Euphorbiaceae > Euphorbia > Euphorbia lathyris. The sequence goes on from NC_088913.1 coordinate 72,553,738, forward strand.
GTATAAATAAGAGTGATTAGCACTCATTTCCTCATTCAGATTTTTATGTAACTAAACTCTATCACTTTGACAGCTTGTTCGCTTATCCCGTCACTTTGTCGAAGTTACGTTCCATCCTCTTCCACCAAGCTCGAGAAGTTCCACCTCCAAAACCTAAGAGACGGCCTTGAGTCCGGTTAGCTAGTTCCAATGGCCGATTCTTCCCTTCTTACTTGCTAATTAGCTTGCACTCTTCCTATGTATGAGGCTTGGTTGTATTCATATTCTTTTCATTCCATATTTATAATATATGAATTGCAATTCTCGTTTCTCTATACGTGTTGATGTTTACTACTTGTTTTGATATTCGTAATTGATTATTGTGTAGGGGGACACGATACCCGGCGCCCTTTGGACGGGTAATCTTTAGGAAACCATATAGGTGTTGCCCTACCGGAAGTAACACACCGGAAACCGTATCAATTGACAAGCCACAGAACTTATAGGCCCTAGTTTCTGATCCCTAGCATTAGACACGCCTTGACTAGGAACCACATAATCTAAGCACTTCACGAGTCGGTCGGTCTACACGTAGTCGTCTTTGCAAGAGTAAAGTATCAATCATATATGTTCGGAGTCATTGCTCTTTATATTGATAACTTATCGCAACCCGTAGAGTTTCGGTTATATAAAGTCTGTCTCACCATAGTTTAGGAGTAGTTTGTAGTTGTCACCCAAACCAACCTAAAGTATTCACCGCCTAGATAACGAATAGAACCGAGTAGTTTAATACTTGTGGTTATAAATCCCGTGGATTCGATACCCGGTTTTAATCGGATTATTACTTGATATGATGAGGTACACTTGCCCCTACGTAACCGCGTCTAGTAGAGTTTAAGCACACGTACACACATCTTACATTTATAATATTTTCACCCACATTCCACATATTCCACTATACTACTAGGCGCCTTACATCATCACCCAAGGCTGCCGTTTAGGATCCACGCCCCGCGCGTTCCGCGTCCCCATCGTACGCTCCGCGTGATCTTCATTAATGGCCCCCTCCACGTGTGTTATTCTCTCTCTCCTCTTAGCGCCTAACGCATGCTCCATGTGGAAACATAAGATGTCCTCATCATTCTCTCGAAGAGTTGGACTCCATCTCACGTCCCTTGATGGGCAGAGGTCCGTCCGGCTTCCATAAGCTCAAATCCTGCATATTAAACGAAGGAGACATTTTTCCAAGCCAGTTAGGGAGTGTCATATGATATGCATTGGCACTAATTTTCTTGACCACCTTATAGGGCCCGTACTTCCTTGGCCTTAGCTTGCTACTCGGTGCACTCACGAGCCTCTCCTTGCTAAAATGCACCATCACCTCATCTCCCACTTCAAATTGAAGCTCTCTTCGGTGCTCATCAATCTTGGCCTTAATCTTGCTATTCTTCTCCTCGATGTTATGCTTCACCTCTTGATGCATTTGATGATAATCATTGGCCAAATGTTGAGCTGCCACACTTTTCTTTTCCCCCTTCCCAGGACATCTCCCAAATCAAGTGGTAGGTTGGGTGTCTTGGTGTACACAATCTCAAATGGAGCTTTCTCGGTAGTCAAACTCACGGATGAATTGTATGCAAACTCGTCTTGAGCTATCACATAATCCCACATCTTTCGCTTGTCTCGATAATTACTTCTCAAAAGATTACTGATGCTCGTAAAATATATAGCAATAAATAGGACAAGTGTATTCTATCGCAACAAGTAATACAGTGCTTAAGCACGAGACCGAACCACAAGGACTACTATCCTAATCAGTTAAATTCAATTGGGAATCTGTCTATTCAGCTGGGTTGAAAGCAATTTTATGTTTATACTACTAAATTAAATGACTAAACTAAGAAAGCAGTAAATAGAACGAGCCGCAGGGTGGATTGTGATTAATGATAGTTACAACCTAGAAAGGGGAATCCATCGGTTAATTCCTATGAATGGAGTTATAGGGGTTCAGGTTCAAGTTCAATTAGTGATTGAAGGTAATTGCCCTAAGTGAAGGACTAATGTGATCAGTATTGCCCTTCCTATTCACATGTATTTGGGTGACGGCTTGATTAGGCATATACCCTAGGACATGCAAAGCGTTAGGTTTATTAGCAACTAAGGCTAAAGCCGTAGCCCAGCCACGAAGCCTCATTCCTAGTGGTCTCTAGTGAAGTCAAGTTTATGCAAATTCGGATTAGATAGTCCCATGGTCAAGAATCCATCTATCTATTGTCTAGCTAATGTCAGGGTTAAGGCATTAGGCACATTATGTACATAAACGTGCTAGTTGAGCCTTATCAATGCTCATTCTAGCAATTAATCTTGTTCCTAACATTACCTGGGCATAAAGCATGCATAAACTGATCGAATCAAAAGCCTGTTCTCGAACCCTAAAACCTAAGCATTCATATCAATCACACCAACTTCATCCCCATCCTAGATTGGATGGAGATTAGTTCATAGACAAACCAATCATAATTATAATGAAAAAGGGAATAAATGAAGGCATACTCTGATTAATGCGTAAATTAAGATAAAGGGAAAGAGAAAGTAATTCTGAAACCCGTTGTCTGATTACAGTGTAAACAAAGTTGGTAGATCCTCCACCCGTTGAGTTGTTATTCACTAAGTTAAAGCTAACTACAAACTTTTATTGAAAACTAAAAAGTGTTTAAGAATGGCTACAGGAGTTAAAAATAAAATTCCATCCCCCAAGACTGAGTTAGGCTGCCTATTTATAGTCGTAGGCAGCAAACCTAGGTCTTCCGGGGGTACCAACGACTTTTCCCACGTAAAACATGTGTCAAACAGAGGCTGTCTCGCTGAGACGAGTGGATGGCTCGTCGAGACAGCCTAGTGTCTCGGTGAGACAGTGCCTGTCTCGGCGGGACAGGCCTGTGTCTCGGCGAGACAGGCACCCAGATGGGGTAGAATGTCCGGTTTTTCTCCATTTTGATCCATGGGATTCCGAAATCCGCTTTGATGGTCCCTAATGAGTCCCAAAAGTGCTCCGACGGTCCTTGAATTGTCCGGAATTGCTCCAAACGGGTCGGGTCTGGTTCGGGAATACTCAAATACGCCTTAAAACACATGAAAACACAGAAAATGCCATAAATACGCGAAACTACTAATTTTTACTAAAAGCGAACAAAATGACAACAAAACTGAAAAGAAATAGAGCGAAAACGAACTAAAAAAGGGCCTAAAAACCCTATACAAATGGGAGCTATCAATTACCCAAGGTCTGATTGACTGCCTCGGTTTCTCCGTCCGTTTGGGGGTGAGCGGTGGTGCTAAACTTCAAGGTGGCCCCAAGAATGGCCCTCAAAATTCGCCAAAAATGGCTAATAAACTTAGTGTCCCTATCTGACACTATACTTTTCGGCACCCCATGTAATCTCACCACTTCCTAAAAGAATAGCTTGGCAATTGCGGTAGCATCATTAGTCTTACGATATGGTATGAAATGAGCCATCTTCGAGAATCAGTCCACCGCTACAAAGATCAAGTCCATCCCCCGTTGAGTCCTCGGTAGTCCTAATATGAAGTCCATAGAAAGGTCCTCCCAAATTGTGTCCGGTACCGGTAGATGCATTCGCAAACCCACGTTGGTAGCGTGCCCCTTAGATGTTTGACAACTCTCACACCTTTCTACGATGTAAGCCATATCCCTTCTTAACTTGGGCCAAAAGTAACGGGAACTCACCGCCTCAAATGTCTTGTCCTTACCGAAATGGCCTCCCAGCGGTCCCCCATGAATCTCTCGGATCACCCTTTCCCAATTGGATATACTCGGAAGGCATATTTGGCTACCCCTTATGAGAAACCCGTCTACTAGCTGAAACTCACCACCCTCGGTTCCGTCCAGACACTTCTCCCATACACTCCCAAAATCCGAGTCGTCACGGTACTCCCATTTAATATGCTCATAGTACACTAACTCCAAAGCCACTGTTTTGAGGAGTGCCACCCCTCTACTCAAAGCATCTGCCACCTTGTTTTGTTGACCCGTTTTATGGACAAGTTTATAAGGGAACTTATCCACAAAGGCGGACCACCTCGCATGCATCGAACTACGGAGCTATTTTTTACTTCCCAAGTACTTAAGGGCTTGGTGGTCGGTGTACAATATAAACTCCTTCCTGATAAGGTAGTGCTCCCACGTGTTGAGAGCCCGAACCACCGCATAAAATTCCTTGTCATAGGTGGCCCACTTTTGTCGTGACTCACACAACTTCTCGCTAAAATAGGCAATGGGCTGCCTCTCTTGCATCAAGACTCCTCTAACTCCGACTCCACTAGCATCACACTCCACCTAGAATAACTTGTCAAAATCAGGAAAAGCTAAGTCCGGAGCCGTATTTAGCTTTTCTTTGATCAAGGTGAAACTACTCTCTTGCTCGTCTCCCCACTTGAAACCTCTTCCATTCTTCAAGCGTTCGGTCATGGGAGCAACAATGGCGCTGAAATTCTGGATGAACCATCTATAAAATGTGACTAACCTATGAAAGCTTCTAATATCCCCAACCGTCTTAGGAGTCGGCCACTCCTGGATAGCCCTCACCTTTTCTCCATCAACCCGGATTCCATTCCTACTAACCATATAACCGAACACAAGGCTCTCCATGAAAAAGTCGCATTTCTTCGTATTGGCATATAGTTGGTTCTCCCGAAGTAAATCTAATATGACTCTCAAGTGCCCCACATGCTCCTCTAGCGTCTCACTATGGATGAGGATGTCGTCAAAATAAACGATCACAAACTTCCCAATCACCGATCTAAGTACTTGATTCATCAATCTCATAAACATGCTTGGTGCATCGGTCATCCCAAATGGCATCACTAGCCACTAATATAACCCATCCCGTGTCTTGAAGGCCGTCTTCCATTCATCTCCCGCCTTGATTCGGATTTGGTGATATCCGCTCCTCAAATCAATCTTTGAAAACACTTTGGACCCACTAATTTGATCCAACATGTCATCAAGTCGGGGAATCAGAAACTTGTACCGGATGGTGATTTTGTTAATAGCACAACTATCCACACACATTCTCCATGACCCATCCTTCTTAGGTGTCAATAAGGCCAGAACCACACACATGCTCATGCTCTCCCACACGTAACCCATCTTCACTAACTCGTCCACCTTCTCCTTCATGATCTCACTCTCCTTCGGGTTCATTCGGTAGTGAGGGAGACTAGGTAAACTATCCCCCGGTACTAAGTCGATATGGTGTTGAATGTCCGTAAGAGGTGGCAACTCATGTGGTAGCTCTTCGGGAAAGACATCCCGAAACTCGTTGAGTAGTATCCCCACATCTTACGGAACCTCTCTGTCTTCATGTCCTACCTCATCTGACGGTGCACTAGTCTTTACCATCACCATGTAGACTATTTGACTCTCCTCGCACTCGTTTATAAACGACTTGTGAGTAGGGCAAACAATCATAGTAGATTTCCCTCTAGCATATGATTCCCCTACAATAGGTGTAAGCACGTACCGCACCCCATCCTTCAAAAACTGATAAGTGTTCTTTCGCCCAGCATGTGTTGCATCTATCAAATTGCCACAGACGCCCCAAAAGTAGATGGCAAGCATCCATCTCAACTACATCACAATATACCTCATCTCGATATTCCCCAATCTCAAAAGGTACCCTACATCATTGGGTGACTTTCATCTCTCCCAAATTTTTGATCCAACCCACACTATGCAGGCTAGGGTGTGCCTCAATATTCAACCCAAACCTCTTGGCCACCGTGTCACTAATGATGTTTTCTTGTCTACCACTATCAATGATGACATTGCACTTCACCCCTTGCACTAGGCACCGGGTCCAGAATAGTTAGTGCCTTTGATCTGCTTCTACCTTGCTTGAGACTAACAATCTCCTCACCACATGTATAGCTCGGCCACCATCATGCTCTCCATCCTCCTCATCCTCAATCGGACCAGAACAAACATCCTCGTCATCCTCATAGACATCCTCCTCCTCTTATCTCTCTACCATGTTGGCGCTTCTCCTTGTTGGACACTCTTTGGAATGGTGTCCTGGTTTGTTGCATCGGAAACACTTGAACGGAGCCGGCTTGGTATAGGGGTTATTGCCCCTAGGAGGTTGGGCCGCCCTAAAGGGCCTTACATCCCCACTAGGTGCTTTACCCGTGCTAGGAACTTTGGTGTCACTTGAGCTAGCAATACCCTTTCCTTTGTCAATCCCCTTGGGAGTTCCTTTCCCACCATAAGTGCTCTTGCCTTCCGTCCTCCTATATCCTTCCCGTGCCTTAATGGTCAATTGTGACTTAGCCTTCAAAGCTAGGTTTCGTGCATCTTGAACCCGGATAACCATTTATGTTCCGATTCGGTCTTGGATGTTGTAACTCAAGCCCTCAAGGTACCTTGAAGTCTTTTGGCTTTCAGTCTTTGACAAGTTAGACCTTGTCGAAAGCCTTAAGAACTCCGAGGTGTACTCGTTCACGCTCTTAGATCCTTGGGAACAATTCCGGTAGGAGCTGTAAATGTATTGTTCGTAGTCGGCTGGCAAAACTCATTCCCTCAACATCGCTTTCATCCTCCTCCAAGATCTAATCGGCTCCCTTCCTCCTCTCCTTCTCCCCTCCTTCATATTATCCCTCCATCAATAGGCCACCAACCGAACTCTCCTATCTTCCGGTATGCCCGCATAGTCAAAGAACCTCTCCAGCTTAAGCAACCAATCAATGAATCCCTCGATGTCTAGTTCCCCCCCAAACTAAGGTAGATCGACTTTCAACTTGAATGCATCGTCCCTCTTGTAATTTCCTTCATATCCAACCCTTCCGTTCATGTCGTCTCTATACCCGCCCCTATCAATATCATGACCCCTATATGGATCATTCATGTCATGATGTTCCTTTCCGTGGCCACCTGCATCATCAATATTCAACATATCCAAATTCCCAGCATGCCCATGCGCGGGACCAACAACATCGCCAATATCATCAACATCATGCCTAATACCCATATTCCTAGCAATCATATTTACTCCAAGATCATCAAATAGGTCTCCATCACTATCGCTATCGGCATCTCTAATCACTACGACATTAGGACGTCTTGCCTCATGAACCCTAGGGTTCCTTGGTTGTGGTGCATAATCCCTTCTAGGGGGTGGTGATGGTAGTCAATCGGGGTGGTGTCGGAGTGGCTCTTATTGCCTCGGGTGCGGGTCTCCAATTGGTTAAGCATGGCCGTTGCGGATCTCAAGGGTGAGCCGCTCAATTTGCATCTTGCTTCTCATCGATTCCTTGAAGCTTGTCTGCCAACGCCTTCATACGTGTATCTAGGGCCTCCATGCGTTGATCATGGGATGTAGTAGACTCGTTTTGTGTACGTGGTTGAACCATCTCCGAGAAAATGTCTCCTAGAAGGAAAACGACTAGGCTCGGATACCAATCGATGCGGATAAATTCGATGTGGCCAGTTTTAGTCGTAAATCGACAAAGAATACAAACTTCTCAAGCCTAGCTTGACGGGTGAGTAACCCTAAAACGATAGAAATCCAAAAGCTCCTTAGGAGGCTATAATTTTAATTCATCAAAAGTTGTTCAAACATAGATAAGAGAGATATTTATACCCTCTCCAAGTAAAAGCAAAAGACTAACAAACCCCTACTAGGGTTACATATTAGGGATAGAAGTATGGGCCAATTAGGCATAGTTTAAAAAAAATAGAAACAAGGAAATAAGAGTAATTGAAGGAGGTATTAAATAATAACATACGAAAACAAGGGCCACCCAAGTTTCCCACTTATCCTGCTTGTCACCCAAGGCTGCTGTTCAGGATCCACGCCCCGCGTATTCCGCATCCCCTATCATACGCTCTGCGTCCTTTATATCACTCTACACGTGATCTTTATTAATGGCCCCCTCCACGTGTGTTGTTCTCTCTCTCCTCTTAGCGTCTAACGCACGCTCCGTGTGGTAACATAAGATGTCCTCATCAGAAATTCATTAAAAAAATGGTAAAATTAAATTAGACTTTCTATTATGAGGGATTAGGGTTGTAATCGAGCCGAACTTTGGCCTGCTTTTTCTGACGAGCTCAACATTCTATTCATTGGTTGTTTGCGAGCAGCTTGTTAATTCAAAATGAACATTGGTGTAAATATATTATTTTAAATAGTTTACGATCCTTTTTTGGGTGAGTTACAAAGATGGATACATGGTTTTGGCAATGAAAGTATCATAGTCAAAGTCACTAAAGGAAAAGAAAAGGTCCAAAGTTTTAAATTTAGGGGCTATAATAAAAGTAAGTTCAAGATTCATTGAGCATTAGAGTATTTTACCCTTAATTCCATCCATTGATCCCATCCCCAAATTTTTTATCCTATGCGCAAACATGGCTTGTAGTTATAGGGGGGAGATCAATTGCTTCTTCTTCTTGTTGTTGTTCCAATTTTTATCATGTCTTCTTCAGCTTATGTATTGAAGATGCCGTCAAAAGATTCGTCGGCTCTCTCTTTAAAGAGACCTGCAACACAGAGGGTTTTCTACTTCAAACCTAACGAAAAATCGATTCCATTGGAGGTTGTTGAATGTTGAAGATTTTCAATTGTTATCATCTCAGAAGACTATATTTCTTCAAATCGGTGCTTGTGGAGATGATTCAATGTAGAGAAACAAATGGTGAGTTTGTTTTCCCAATTTTCTATAATGTGAATTCGTATCAAATGAAAGAGCAATTAAGTTCAGAAATGGGGGCGGGATGTCTCCTTAATTGATGGTTGGAGACTGGAAATCGGTTTAATTGATATGAATTTTCATTTTAATCTGTTGAAATTTTTGCAATCTAATTGTTTACGTTAGAATTTCAATTTCATTGCATTTTGCTGCTAGGCCTAATGAGTAGAAGTTAATTGAGAAAGTTGCCAAGTAATAAGGTAATCCGTGCAAGTCAACCACTAATCTATACTATATATAATATCGGAAGCAAAGAGAAATGAGGAGAAGTGTTTTAGAAGCCTTTTTGATGAGTTGTCAACATAGTAAAAAAATCAAAATTAAAAAGAATTAATTAATTAAAAATAACAAATTTATATTTATAATATATTAAACAATCACTAGCTCATTAATTAAAATAATAAAAGAAAGTAAGAGTTACAAGAAGATGAAAAAACACAAAGCAAAGAAAATCTAAAAGTCACAAATAAACTTCTATATAAAACATGATAGATAGTATTTTACCATTATATTCATTGGTCATGATAGATAATATTATGTTTCTGAAGGTAATTATTCGATTTTTTCCATATATTGTAGTTATGTTGTTCTCAATTGTGTTGTTGTTTTATTTTTATTAAATAATAGTTGTTATAGTTTCATCTTTCAGATCCATTTCTGTCGTTATCCAGGTTATATACCTCTCGCTACCTTATCCATGTTTTCTTTTTTATTTGTCTTTTTTTCGAAGTTGATATCTCCAATTGAAGAAATCCGATAGAAATAGAAGATTCATGGACAACTAAAATCGAGAAACACAAAGACGTCAAAAATTCAAAGAAATTCTTATGTTTCTCGAGGTAATTATTCGATTTTTTTTTCATATGTTATAGTTATTTTTGTTCTCAATTGTGTTGTTTTTTTATTTTTATTAAACAATAGTTGTTATAGTTTCATATTTCACAGATGAAATTCCACTTCTGTCGTTACTCAGGTTCCATACCTCTCGCTACCTTATCCATGTTTTCTTTTTTATTTGTCTTTTTTTTTTCAAAATGAATAAACTAAAGATTTTTTATATTTGCATTCTTTTTTAGTATATGTTGTTAGGTGTTATTGTTTCGATTGTTAACTCTAACTAAAATTTAGATTTTCGGTTTTATATGAACTCAATTGTTAGCTTTAATTGAAGTTAAATTAATTTTTCTAATTCGGAACCTGTTGAAATTCACTCATTTTTTTAGTTTGAGTTTACCTAATTGATATGGATTGTATTTTTTTTTATTTTCATGCATTTTGGTACAAATAGATATAAAGTTTCACACAATAGTTGTTCATTGAAGTTTGAGACATATTGAAGAAAATATTAAAGAGGTATTGAAATATTATACTTGCAATGAAGTTTATTTTAATTATAAATTATGTTATATTATTATTATTATTATTATTATTATTATCAATGAGTTATTTTTTCTCAATTCTCTCAACAAAGATATTGTAAGCGTCTAGTACACTTGATAATATGTTTATTCTCGAAAAATTTGGATTATGCTAGATATGAATTCAAAATGAAGGTAAATAAAAAATAATTTTTGATGCTCAAAATCCTAAAAATGTACATTAATTATGAGATATTGAGATAATTATTTTTGCAACTTTGGTTATATAGTTTTTAATTGTACAAAATTGTTAGTATTTCAAGAGTTTTTAACAGATGAAAATGAAACATGAGCATAAGACAAGTTTTTGAAATATTAATTAAAAAAATATATTTTTTTTTAACTGAAGGTTGGGACGCGCAGGCTGGCCGGACATCCCAGCTAGGCTGGCACCCCCAGCGCAGCCTGCAACCCGAAAATTATTAATAAAAAGAAAAAAGAATACAGAGGGGGAGAAAGCGAAAGAAAAATGAAAACAAAGAAGGTTCACCTAATGCGAACGTGAGCTACATTACAAATATCATCAAAAACGAAACCCTGACAAGGGGGCGGAGCAGATGTCCACCACATCTTCGAGGTTGCCGAAAGTCCAATGTTTGCTAACCGATCACCAGCTTGATTGCCTTCACGGAAGATGTGAGATGCTTTCCAAGAAATACCTGAAAGCTGCTGCAGACAGTATTGCCAATCTTTTTTATTCTCCAAGGGACATTACTGGAGGTATTGTTGAGGAGGTTGACAGCATGACTAGAGTCAGATTCAATCCATATCAGTCTCCAATTTCTGCTCAGAGCTTCATTAACTGCCAAAATAATGGCCTGCAGTTCTGCAATAAGAGCCGATGAGGTCTGCAGTGGAGCCGCAAGAAATGATTCTAATTAATAGAATTAATTTCACATATTAATTATAAAACGTTTTTTTATACTGAGTGGTTACAATTGCGATTTAATTCTATTTAACTAAAATTAATTTATGGACTTAATACGTCATTAAGAAAAAATAAAAATTTTAATTAATGGGCAAAATTTTTTTTCACTCTCCTCTTTATATGCTTATATCTTACATTCTTTCTTATTTTCTCGAGAAAAAAAAACGAGAGGAAGATAGTTCTCTCCTAATTATCTCTTTTGTCCCTTCATTTTTGTTTTCTATTACTTTGTTTATTTTTCTTGCTTACGTTGAATTTATTAATATTTCTAATAATTATATATTCTTAGAAATATTAATAAATTCAAATAACTGATATCTACGAGCGTGACTAATTATACAGTGAATGAATGAAGAACAAATTGATTGAATGTCTTGATGAAATATTATGAGATAAAAATACGACAAATCATTACCTTAAGATGATTCAATTGGATATATTGGGTTATTGTAGCATAATAAATAATTAAATTCGAATACTCGGTGATCATGAAATTCCATCAAGCAAAATGATCATCATCAAGATGAATTTGTGACTAATTCTTATGAGTTTTATTTTTTTATGTATAACATATAGAATTGATAAAGTTTCTTCATGTGCAATATTAGAAAATTATTGATGCTAATAGTTTATAGCATAATATATTGATATTGCTTCCATTTTAACATAGATTGTAATTCTTTTGTATCGTAGATATAATATTTAATTTTAATTGTAGTTTAATTCAATTTTTATTTAACATAGATTGTAACTCTTTTGTATCATAAATATAATATTTAATTTTAATTTTAGTCTAATCAACTTTTAGTTTTTTATTATATTCTAATACATTTCTTAATTATATCTCATATTTTATTATTATTATTTCACAGAATTCCAGTTATAAAAAAATATAAAAATATATTAAAATTACTAAAAAGTATAAATCATTGAATTTTGTAAAAATAAATAAATCATTCACCTTTAATTAAAATTCTATAAAAAAAATCAATTATTTTCAAAATTAATTTAATTTCATTTGAATTATCAATAAAAAAATATATATTAATTTCTTTTTTTGAATCAAAATATATATTAATTTCTGTGTTCGCCTTCTTCCTCTTCTTTTCTCTCATTGTTCACCTTCTTCTACCGTCTTTCGCATTCTTCCTCTTATTTGCTCTCATTGTTCACCTTCTTCTACCGTTGTTCACCTTCTCTCACCGTCATTCGTCCTAAAATCGCCCTCTCATTTTTTTCTACCGCTGTTCGCTTCCCTTTTCTCTCACCGGAGTAAGAGTTGCTGGAGAACGCCGTCAAACAACAACGGATTTTGCAGGTTAGATCCCTGTGGAAGGAGGAGGAGCCATTTTGGGTGAAGAGGAAACCCGTAAAGAAGAGGAAACGCGTAAGGAAGAGGAAACGCGTAAGGAAGAGGAAGAGGAAGATGAAGATTGAGGGTATTATGGAAAAGTCACACAAAAATAGTTTAGATATGTAGTAGGTTGAGTAAATGGATTAAATATGTAAATGGGCTTCTCATTTCACCTAGTCTTTTTTCTTTTAATGAGGATTGATGTTGATCATAGTAATGAGGATTCTTTTTCTATGCAAGTGGGTGGTATGGCAAGGTTTAATGTGGATTTGGTTCAAGAAGATGGAATGGTGATTAATTAGCTATCCTTCATTCGCTTCGAGTGGTTCGTGATTGTGGCTATCGGGTAATTCTGGTTGCATCTGATTCAGCCTCAGTTATTCGTTTGTTAAAACGTGATATGCTTTGTCAAATTGATTAGGTGTTATTTTAGGTGATATCTTGGAGATATTCAATGATTTTATTACAATCGAATTTGTGCATGAGAGACATCAAGCAAATTCGGTTGTTCATTCTTTAGCTGTTTGGGCACGTTCTCTTTTAAATTTGGAAATTCTTATCGAAGATTTACCTAATTGTATTTCATCTTGTATTCAGAACGATTTTACTTCGTTTTCTAATGATTCTGTTTATATAAAAAAAATCATCGATTAGGATATAGGTTTTACATTTTAAGTTTATGAATTTTTTTTTCAAAGTTTAAGGTTTATTTTTTAGGATATAGGATTTATAAATTAGACTATAAATTTTATTCTTAATAATATAAAGCTTATAGTTTAGGATGTAGAATTTTATGTAACTTTCTAACATATTTATATAAATAAAAGGGTCAAATACATGAATATCATTATTAAGTATAAAATTACAATTAAGTCATATCACCAAACTTAATTCTTAATATGTCATTATTCTTTATATATTATGATTTTACATCATAATTTTAAAAATCTAGATTCCAATTCATAAATCATAAACTCTGGAAAATATATTCTAGACTTCTAATTTATAAATTTTACTCCTTAAAATATATTAAAAGGGCTGATTTTACTAGTTTGATATAATCCAAAATTATGACTTAACATAGTTGTAAATAGTTTTTAAAAGATGAATTTCTATGTAATTTCCCCTAAATAGAACCCCAAAAGCTTATAACTTTGGACTTTTACCTTTTAGAAAGCCTTTCTAACATATTTATAAATAAAAGCCCACGGTTCAAGTCTATAGTCCAAACCCATGGACCAAATCCACATTTCTCCAATCCTTACATGCCCTGGTAACATGAAGGCCCAACAAAGGATCCAGGGGCTCTCTAGTCATTTCAGTCCCTTAACCAACTTCTATAAATAAGCGGACTAAGTTAATGGTACGGGATCCATAATCGGCTGTCTCTCTCTAGAATTCCTTGCTAATTGGTTGATCTGCCTTATTTCATCTACTGACTTGATTGTTAGAGTGTCCACATGCATCTTTCTCGATCCACGAAGAGAACTATAAAAAGACCCCGTCCGGAAATTCCATAATCCTATCAATTATATTTAAGATTTATTTATTTTTATGCTTTATCAGATTCTTAGATTTCGCTTTAGCACAATCAATTGTTCGTATTTTGAATATTTTGTACATACAAGATAATAGACGAGTGGAAACAAAAACTAAATGCTTTTCGGATATGGATACTCTCAAATTGGGTTTAAATTTAAGAGGTCGTGTTTAATACATTATACCATTAATTATGGTATAATTATAAAATTGAAATTCAAAAGATTATAATGCATATTTTTCTATTAGCAAATAATGTTATTTTCGGGATATTAAAGATAGAGGTGTCAAAATTGATCATAATCCATTTAACAACTCGTTTAACTCGCAATTAAACAAATTAAGATTGACCCATTTATGTGTTGAGTCATAAACAAGTTGATTCACCTAACTCATAAACAGGTTAAACCATGAGTTAGTTGGGTTGATTCATTAACACATTTAATAATTCATGGAAAAATGATAAATCGTGAAAAAATGAAACAAAAAAGGAAAATTGAGAAAAATGGAAAAAAAAAATCAAAAATGAAAAATTAGTTCGAAACTTAATATATTCATTTAAAAAAACATGAAAAAACGTGAATAACAAGAAAAAATTTCATGTTTTCGTGTTTTTAACATTTGCTTACGTTTTCATGTTTTTCGTATTATTTTAACTTTTTGTGTTTAGAGACCGTAGTAGAAAGAACGGGGTGCCAATACCCCGGTTTGTTCACATTTTCACATTTCCCTTTTTCTTAATGTTTTTTCTGTTTTTATATTTTTATATTTAATTTTTAATTATATTAGTTAATCAGGTTAAACGAGTTAAATGAATTTTAATGTAATATTTTGATTTTTAATTTTAATTATATTTAAATCAAAATTTACTTAGAATTAATTAATTAAATTAAATGAATCAATCCGTATAAATTCATTTTCATATCCAACAATTTATTAAATCCGTCATGTCAAGGTGAAAGCTCAAAATTCTGTCTAATTCTACTGACAATAAACGTAAAGATATATATAAGAGGTGGAGAGAATAAATACAAGGAGACTTTGTATTTACTATTGGACTATATATATACGTGAAGGTAAGAATTAATTCTTATTTTATGAATAAGGAACTTGGAAAATGTTTCACGTGTGACATATAATATATAATATTCAAAATATAATAATAGGAAAATCATAGGTGACTAGTATAAAAAAAAGGGTAAAGTTGAAATAAAACCCCTGTTGTTTCACTATTTTTCAAATAAAGGACTATGGTTTACTTTTTGTCGAAACAATGATTGAGGTTTCAAACTTGGATTAATGCTATTAAAACCATCTTTAACGACCTAAAAATGAAAATTTTCAAGAATTAAAGTCGTTCAATATCATATTTTTTATGAAACTACATTTTCGATTTTCGAAAATAATCTTTTTTGGAACTTTCTCTCTCTAAACATTAACTTTCCCTCTCTTTACCAAACATCATCTAAACAATCTCAAAATAAAAAAGTTGAAGAATTAAAGTTGCTTAGAATATTAGTAGTTTTTAAAATATGTTATTTTTGAAGTCGTCAAAGGTGATTTTAATAGTATCAATTGAAAAAGTCCTTATTTTGTTAAAGTTAAAAACCCCTCGTTTTGACAAAAAGTAAACCATAATCCTTTATCTGAAAATTAGTGAAACCATATGGATTCTAACTTAACCCTAAAAAAAAAAAAAATACTTAATAAGCATGCAGAACAAAACACTGAGTTCTCGTCTTATAATAAGATGTGGAGTTCAAAAATGCTTTTGTTGTTTGTTGGGCTGCTGGCTATGGCAGATCAGTCCATGCAACTCAGTCTGAAGAACCCTCTGAGGATTCCGGATCGGGGTTCCGTTTTCGGGCTCATTGCTACTTCCATAACTGCTGAGAAAGCTCTGTTTGATTCTGGACTCTTCATTCCTTCTCAATCTCAATCTGTTCATTTGTTTGGTAACATCTCTTCTATGCTTATTTATATCAGAATTGGAATGCTTAATTAATTAATTAATGTCACAAAACTTTATTTCTTTCTGAACATCAATATCATCCAATTTTGCATTTGATTATGATATTAAATTTTGGTGAATATATATAGGAAGAGAATTCATCAGTGGGAAGATTCATGGACTTGATGTTGTATATGTGAGAAGTGAAAGCACTCCCGCGGTATGATATATATATATATATTTATTTATTTATCACAAAAACTCTTCTTTGTAGCGTTTACCTTTCGTGTGCAACTAGATTAAGACTTGCATAAAACATATTTAATATATTGAATTAATGACACATTAAGGTACATGTGGGAATAACAGTGCAAATCCTATGTGACCACTTCGAGATTGAAGGAGGAATTATTCACTATGGGGCGGCTGGTTCGACTACCGATACACTAAGCATCGGGGATGTTGTTATCCCTGCTCATTTTTACTTCACTGGTGCTTGGGAATGGCTGGTATATTTTTTGACATAAAGTAGCAATACATTGCGTCATTTCATAAACGCTTGAGACTGAAATTGTTCTAATGTGTACAGAATAAGGAGTCGGGAGATCTGAATATAGGACAATAAAATCTTCCATTTAGTGGAACAAATATGTTGGGAAGTCTTTCATATGCAAAAGAAGTTGATGTTTACTTCAATGACGCAGTATTTGAGTCTCCTAATATTTCCATTACTTTTCATTGGCTAATTTTTGCAGCTGTTGCTAACATTCAGGTTTTCTTCTCTCTTCATCTTCAACTTGTTTCCTTATTTAAATAGAAAAATGAATTTAGGAATAATGAAAAGTGAATGCAGATAGATGGAGCCAAAGTTGTTTATGGAGGGAATGCTTCAAGCTCAGACATATATGTGAGCAACCCAACATATAGAAACTTCTTATTCAACAAATACGGTGTCAGAACAGCAGATACAACCGGAGCTGCTTTTGTTTTGGTAACTTCCACTAAACAAAATTTTTATTGCAGCTAAATATCATGCTCGAGTTCAGTCCATTAAAAAAAATAATCTCATTATGAGTTCAGCTCTTTTATTTGTTCACGAGGAGCTCGTTAATTCTATTCATAAACTTTACTAGATGAATTTGAAAATTAATGAATGAAGAACTGGAAGTCGAAGATAGGATTTCAATCTCAATTCAAATTTCCAATTGGGGTTGCTCACGAGTATGTTCATGAATATTATAATTGAACTTGTTCATGAGCTTGCTCATGAAACTATAACAGAGCCTATTCGTAAGCATTCAAGCTAAGTTTTACCATGCTCAAGTTCAAATCGAGCTTCAAAATCGTGCTCAAACTCAGCTCCTTTATAAAATCTAATACCAATTAAACAGGAATTAGAGGGTTTTAGTCTTAACCCACAAAGAATTTTTTCTGAAGCAAAGTTTGAAAGAGTATAGGCTAGGTTTTTTATTTGATTGATAAAAGTTGTGTTTCTTACAAAATTAGAAGCTTATATAACTCTTCTAATTGAGAGAAAAAGACATAAAAAACCCAACTAGGATTACAACCTAATAAGCAAAAGATAGGGGTAGTAAAGGAATAAAAGCACAAATGGCATTTGGGTTATTAACGCCATAGTAAATTTCAGAATTGTGGCAGAAAACTGGCAGCTTGGTCCCTTTGGTCCGAATGCCCATTTATCCCTGCCACACGGCATGTGGACTTCTTCACACGACGAATGGCTGAACCCGTGTAAACAGTTCCAGAGGTGGCCAGCTGGGGCAGCTGCTCAGCCTCACACGGCGTGTGGCCTGATACACATAGCGTGTGAGGCTGTTTTGCTGATTTTGGCTCCTTCCTTTAAGCCTGTGTTGGAGATGACAGCATCAAAAGCAGCCGAAAACGGTCAAGCTTTTATCGAGCTTTTATGAGAGAGTCAAGTGCCTAGCTAGTTTCTCACTAACGAGCGGCTCAGCTCATTTATTGTCCTGTTTGAAACCAAAAATCGAATGTTAAACTACCAAAGAAAAAATGAATTGAAAGAATTATGGTGTTATTGCAGGCAGCATTATCAAATAGTAAGTTTAACATTGTGTTCCAAGGAATTTCAAACGAAGCAGGTGGATCAGGTGATTCCAACAACACTTTGGCCTGCGAAAATGCTTTCAGTGCGGCAGCTCAGTTTCTTAAGTATCTTGCTCGATATATGTCAATCTCATATTCTTTATGAATATTATACAATAATACCTATGTAATCTTTATGTATTCAAATGATTTCTACTTACAATGGCAATAAAATAATCATACATATATGGCATTTTTTCTCCCTATATATATCTATATCGTTATCCTGTATGTGATGAGAGTATCAAGTTGATAAAAAAATGTTAAAACGGATATTTATGAGAACTTGAGTTAAAGAGGTCCAGAACGAAACAATAGGAGAGTATTGAAGACTATAACAAGCGTATTCATCCATGAGATATTGTGGTAGGCAAATCATAAGGGAGTGTAACTGGATGTACCGAAGGAGCGAAAAATGAATGAAAATGACAATTTTGGACCTCAGATCGGCGACCCTGCGTCCAAGTCGTCACTGTGGATCCATTTAATCCAGACAGGACTTAGTTTGAAAATATTTTTTTGTTGGTTTAAGGTCAAAAACTTCATCAATTTATTTCTGCCAACTCTTTTCTGCATCATTTAGTATGGAAGCCTTCTAATCTGAGACTTCTTCGAGCACTTGATTCCGTCAAAGTTTGGAAAAACAATCATGAAGTATTTGGATAGAAAAATTCAAAACTGAGACAAGAAGTAAGAAGTGATCTAAAAGGCTTTAGACAAGAGATGAAAAATCAGATGGAAAGCCTTAGACAAGAAATGAGAAGTTTTGACCTATTCAACTAAATGGAGAAACACACTAGGCTCTCTAACATTCCAAGAAGATCCAATTGTTTCTCTTAAAAGCCATCACTATTTTTTCCATCATTGTGTTCTCAAAGAGGTAAACCCTAATCTATCAAGTTGCTATGTTGAAGACATTGGCATTGAAATTGTTAGTAGAATGTTTCTGTTATTAATGATGATTTTAAATTCTTATTTTAAGTTTATAGGTAATAAAATTGTAAATGAGAATTTGAATCTTTGTATGAATGTGGAGGAAGGATTTTTAGTAAGTAAGGACATTGTAGAGATTGATTTTGTGTGTGGTACGATTGGAGAATCTCATGTTCGAACATACCATCTCTCATTTCACAACATTTCTTGTGTACGGTGATGATGTCATCATCACATAACTGATACTCAGATTAACACCATCAAACAACACCTTCATCAACCCTTACAATTAAGGACATAGGTCCTTTTCGTTACTTTCTTGGTTTTGAGTTTGCCAAAAACTTTAAGAGTCTTCACATGTCCCAATGCAAATATACCTTACAACTCTCTAGTGAATACAATTTCTTTAGTTGCAAAGTTATTTCAACAATTGTTATCCTCATTGCTCTCACCGCATCTCACATTGAGTTATCTTATATTGCCAATACTTTGTCTCTTCATTTATGTCAACCAACTATAGACAACTTTCATCGAGCTCATATCTCAAGGGTATTTCAGATCTTGAAAAACTGCAAGCCTTTTCTGACTCTGATTGGGCTTCTTGCCCAAATTCACACCGATCAATCACAAGGTATGCAATTTTTCAAGGCATATCCTTAATCTTTTGGAGGACTAAGAAATAGAGCACGGTCTCACGTTCCTCTTTAGTTGACTACGGAGCTATGGCCTCTACTTCATGTGAGTTGCTTTGCTTTTTAAAAGATCTCACACTATCACAACCCACCCCTGCACTCCTTTTCTGTGACAACACCTCCACCCTTCACATAACCCAAATCATGTTTTCCATGAGCGCATCAAACACATCATCACGTTATCGAGGAACATGTTCAGTCCGAATGAAATCGCCTCATGCCCATACCCTTCACCCCCTACAACTTGTTGACCTTTTCACCAAAGCTCAACACCCCCCTCAACTCCGTTTTCTCATTTCCAAACTCGGCTTTATCAATCCCTTTCTAGCCAAGTTGGAGGTGGGGGTACGTAATAAGCTATACCACATTACATATTTGAGATTCAGTGAAATTCAAAAACTTTCCCAATGGTAACCGATCACTTAATAAATTGAAGTATGGAATCAAATAGAGAGAAAGAAACACTCATTAAACAAAAATGAAATTACACAAAAAGAGAGAGGAAAACAAACAATCCATAATAAGAGAAACAAAGTTTGATAATCTCACAATATCACTTATTTGGAAAATGCTTATCCCACAAGAAGAAGACACAAACAAACATATAAATGAAGAAGCTAATAAAAGAAAAAGACTAGAGCTGGTAATTACAGCTTCCATCGTCACTTCTAGCAGTTGGGTCAAAGTTTTTAGCATTTGGATCGGTACAACCTTCAGGAATTGGAACCTTCATTTGCTGAGCAGCTTTCCCTGTTAAGTTAATCATGAAAAACATCAATCAATCCAAATTAACATATATGTATTAATGAATTGGAGAATTGATTGATGCAAAAAGCAAAACCAACCTCCTTGAATAGGATGAAAAGGGAAGAGCTAACCGTAGAAATTTCCTTGATCAATGGCGTCTTGGTTGGCTTCACCAAGTGCAGCTTGACTCATGTACTTGTCTGCCAACTGAACTCTCTTCACATTCTCTTGTTCTGCAACAAGCATCTGTCCGTACTCCATCAACTTCTCTGTTGTCATCTTTGGTTGCTCAAATGTTGGTGGTCCTTCCCTTGAGTTCACTAAGCTCTTTCCTATTTTCTCCACTCCTACTCCTGATATCCACTTCCTCACTTCGTCGTCGTACACTCGAGCCCTCAGGGCGCCGAAGAAATCTGCAAACAAATAGTAGAATGTAAGTGTTCCGTTATGATTGAGAAACAACTGCTGATAGCTATTCCGACAGTAAACAATAAACAACAACAGTAGATATATACAACTAAACGAAACTGGCTCTTAAGCTAATCCGATAGCTCTAGCAATGTTATAGTTGAGTTGATAGGCAAAGTTTAGAGAATAGCTTTTAAAATGAGTATTTATCCCTAGTAATAGACTCAATTAGAGGTGTTAACGAGCCAAACCCGAGACATCACTAGAGGAAAAGGTAGGGGAGTGGTTTCGGGCTATTCAAGGCTACTCGAGAATCTAGGTAGGCTCGGCTCGGCTCGAGAATTGACAAGGTTGGGCTCGGCTCGATATCAAGAGGATAAAAATAGGCATGGCTCGAGAAAAGATGCTCGATTCAAATGTACTCAAATTATACGGTTTACACTTTGTTATCTAATTCCAGCCTTCTAACGAAGAAAACACCAAATTTAAACATCATAAAGCAAATTTAACATATAATTTAATGATATAGTTATCAACTTAAAAATTAATGAAATACTTATATGTACAATAATTACAAAATAATTAAGCATGTTCGCAAGCTTTCGAGCCGAACCTAAGGAAGGTCAAGCTCAGACTCGTAAATACTTGAGCCGGTCATGAACTCTAGTCGAGCTTTGACCGAGCTGACCTCGAATAGATTGTGAACTACCTGACTAGTTAATACTTGAGCCGGTCATGAACTCTAGTCGAGCTTTGACCGAGCCAACCTCAAATAGATTCAAACTACCTGATTCATTAACATCCCTAGACTCATCTTATAAAAAAAGATTGCAACAATAGCTTTTTTTTAAGAAAAATTCAATCAAAAGTTGAATGTGATAGTTTTAGTAACAGACTTAGAGTACTAGGTAAAGTTTTAAGAATAGCCTTTAGAAAACCATTCAAGCCATAAGCTTATTTTGATAGTTCTAGCAGGTAATATTCAAGCTAGAACAGTTACGAGTAACAACAAATAGTAGATATGCAGGGAGAAACTTAATTATTACCGATGGATTGGCCAGGGAACATGTCAACAAGCCTGACAATGTCTTCATCAGCAACACCATCAGTCTTAAAAATACCTTTGCAGACACCAATTCTGTCTTCCCTAGTAGGAGCCCAGTAGAACTTCTCCATACGACCATCACGGATAAGAGGAGCATACAATGTCGAGAAATCGTTACCAGTGACGATGATCGGAACACGGGGATTGTCTTCCTTGTTGTACATACCAGGAAGCTGAACATTTGTTGGATTATCAGCAATGTTCATAAGTGTTGCATTCACCATCTGGTTGTTCACTGTGTATTGAGTAGTTCCTCCCATTCTTCCTGCTCCGGCATCAAGATCGTTGATGAACAAGCAACACATTTTCCCCTTCTTGATTATATCAGCTGCCTCACGGTACCTCTGCCTGATCAGCTTCGCAGGTTCACCCGCGTTCCCACTTTCCAGCTCTCCGGCACTCATCATGATTGGGCTGCAATAATGTAGCATACATATTAGGCATGTTAATGCAGGTTATTATCGTGTCATAATCGTATTATGTGAACTCACTTGATTCCCATCTTGGCGAAAACAAGCTCGCATTGGAAGGATTTTCCTTGACCTTTGCCTCCCCAGATACCCAAAATGAGAGGAACCTGAACATCAAATTAAGACAAAGATCAGATATTTTTATTCAAGTTCATGAATAAAAAGAACATGTATGTTAAATTATATAACCTTAATGTTTGGAAGGGTCATGAAGTTCTTGGTGATGTGAACAATAAGCTTGTCCATGAAAGCTGGGGCAATGTACAAACCATCCATGGTGTTGTCAAAATCATACCTGCAAAATTGGATCATTTTGGAGTCATTAAAATTCATCAAAAAAGGCATCCCCTATTTGAATAAGCTTGAAGTGTGTTCAAGCGGTAAATACAGGCTGCTGTAGATAAGGGTGTGCAAGGGGCCCCTTTAACACGGTCCAAAAATTTAAGATTCCAAAAAGTTTAAGACGGGTCTGCATGAATACATTAATAATAAAAGATGTTGCTAAATTCAAATACTAACTATATTGATCTATAACGCTCCAATACCTTAAAAGTGTCAAATGAACCCACCGTCACTGAAGTAGGGAATATACATGTCGGGTAGTTTTTGAGATAATAAAGTCATTTGTATCAATAAAATCACTAAAACGGATTCGACAGTGGAAAAATGACATGATACATGTAAAGACATGTCACATTCCACTTTTAGTCTACGTGGCTGTCGCGTGACATATTAGAAAGACTAAAATGATTATTGAAAACTAAATTAAAAGATTAATAAAATGATGATTTTAAGTTTTTTTGATATGACATGTGGCATCTATACGTCATCCACATGACATATGTTAAAGGTGTATTATGACGTGTCGTTTATGTAAATGTCTTATCAGATTTAGTGTCGGATCCCAGCTTAGCAACTTTATTGATAGAAATATGCTACTTTAGTAACTTTAATAACTACCGGCGCTTCTTTTAGTGCGCATAAGTGTTTTTGACCCTTTATCATTTATTCATTTTACTCAAAATTTAAGTTGAAATCTAAGTTTCTTAATCTAAAACACTCTGATACCATATAAAGAATCATCGAATTAAAATTTAAACTGATAAATAAACTTGAAACATATGTAATAAATCTAGTGACCAAAACCATAAGCAACTAAAATTCAACTTTAAACGGCTCTGATACCATATTAGAAGATAAGAAACTTACTGACGAAGACCGGTGCTCATGTATTCATAGGAACTCATGACAGCATAGTGGGTTCCGGCATCCTGGGGAGCCTGGAAAAGAGAGTCAACCATACCCTTACCCCTGGTGATATCTTGTTGGTCATCAGAGATATCAGTGGCAAGGCCAGACCATCTGTCCTTATCAGTCTGTTTTTCCTCATCATATTCTGCACTAACTTTGAAGTTCCCACCAGCTGAATGCTTCAAGTTTGAGAACCTGAAGGAGTTCACCTTTTTCAAGCTGCATCCTAAGAAAGCTGAGCTTGGAACTGATGGGCTAGCACCTGACCCATTCAAGGCTAACTGCACCACAATTAACTCTAATCAAATCATATGCTTATGAACAATTCATACATAGGAAAATCATCACTTCCAATACCGGGACAAGATACAAATTTAACTTTATGGTTATCGGGTGAAAGTAGATTTAGACTTCACATATAAAACAAAACAGTACAATTTTAAACATAATGTTTACCTGAGTAATTTCGGGTCTAAGAGTTATTTTCATTAGCAGAACATGTACAATTTCAAGCTTTATTAGGTGGTCAGAACGTTAGAGGTTAGAGGGTTTCCAAAACATGTAATTACATATGAACAAAGCTCATATACGATAATCAGGTTTGATTACACCGATTAGCTTAAGATTGCACTATTTTGTATGTGGAGACTAGATCCGCTCTCCTCCGTTAAATATAAGGCTAAATTTGTGGCTTATCCCCTTAATTATATGATAAAATACATCTATGGTCCCTCAACTATACGTTACTAACATTATGACAGTTAAACTTCATTTGTAACATAAAAATCTTTGAACTTTACGTTATACTAACATTAAAGTCCACATAAGAAAAACCTGTTTAAAAATTAGTAAAATGAGGACTTGAACAACGTTGACTATATTATGGACTTTTTTTTAACCATGTTAACATAAATTATGACCAAATACGTATTTCAAGCTCATGTCGTTAATTTTTTAACGGATTTTTTTTATTTGAAAATATTATTATAATGAAATGAAATCATCTAACCATAATAGTAGTGTTACAGTTCAGTATTTGACTCCTTAAATGAATGTATTTGACTCTAAACTTTATTAATAAATTGATTAAGAAAAAACTAAGTTAAAAGAGATAAATTATCCTTTACTCATCAAACTAAGCATAAAGAACTTTTTGTAAACTAGATGCATAAATAAAACCCAGAAATGACAAAAGCTCAGTAATTAACATCATTAATTAACACAATTAAACTAGCTAATTCATTGGATATGGATGAATACATAACTGTCAAACTAAATGACTAAATTATCAATTTGGTACTGTAGTTCACCGGTAGAATCAATTCAATCCAAAATCAAAGTTTAGTATCAACTTAGTCCTTTAACTTGGTATCCAAATTCAAATCAGTTAAAAAATAACACGTGTTGACACGAGCCACTTCACGTGTCATTTTGAACTAATTTGATCCTCAAAACCAAATTGGATAGTCAAATTGATACCCAAACGAGACTAAATTGATTCTACAAGCCAACTTCAGACCCGAATATAAGAAAAAGAATTGGCGGGAAAGATAAAAAGAGTACCGGAGCCCTATTGACAGCGCCGATGGTGGTGGCAGCCATGGAAAAGCAAGGGAAGTTGCAGAGATGGAGCAGTGAAATTTAGAGTATATCCGGTCTTTTGGGAAGAGAAGAGTGAACAAGTGGAGACTTATAGCTGAATTTTTTTGAGTGAAGTATAATTAATTTTGGTTCAGGATTGGCTTTGAAAATCCTAACGTCCACACAAACAAGATTGCATGCTCTGCCACGTGGCGATACCGCATTAGCTTAGAGTTTAGTGTCTTCGATAGTCTTGTTGAGGTTAGGATTTAAGATCGTCTCTTCACCACTTATATTTTTGATAGTGTTTTTTCTTACCACATAACGGTTGGTTGGACAATAATACCCTTTTGTTTCTATTTGCTTGTGTTGTGTTGTGTGTGCTCTGCTATAGTTGGCTTAATACATTAGCAGTCCTTCAAATTGGCCCATAAAACCAATTCGCCCCCTAACTTACGTAGTGTCCGGTAAGCTTCTGAATTTGTAAAATTGGTCATTCTATTGGCTCTTGAACTTGCTTATGGCATGTTTGAGCTGTTATTGTTTGATGTTTGCTGTTTGAAAATGTTGTTTTTCCAAAAAGTAGTATTCTATGTTTTTGAGTTATGAAAGATAAATAAAAATTGTATAACCAAACACTCAAATCTCTACACTTTCATGTAAAAAGGCAAACAGGATCGGAAAAGGGAGCAGCCAAACACCCCTTAAAGTGGTATACATTTGAATTTGTCCAAATCTAATCGTGTTTTCACACGTGGACTTATAGAGTTTATCATGCCACTTTAAGTATGCTCAAATGGCTAATGAGACATATTATAAATTCAGGAGCCAATCAGCGCATTGAACCCTAATATATTAAACCATTTTAATTCTAATGTAATAGTATGGTCAATTACAGTCTTGATCACATGCATCTTAATGAGCATGTAGAATTTTCTCATTCACCGTTAGATCTAGGTTTACTAGATTCCTAAGGTGAGATTCAAAGTATCACGAGACTTAAATTTAATAAGCCTATATCTAACAGTGAATGAGCAAATTCATTACGGTGCATGTGAAAATTCATGTGGTTAATAGTAGGTAGATATTGTTCAATTTAGTCTAAACTTAATTTATCTGATCCTACAGTTTTAAAATATGTCTAAATAAATTAGAAACACATCTTACATCGATTTGGGTTTCAACTCATCCATGTTCACACCATCATCGTTTAGGAACGCTCTTTATTCATGCCTTCTAACATCACACTCTCAAAAGCAAATCATTACAAGTTCGCCAACTTTCTTCTAATTCATCCCTGAACTAACACATTATTGCGGAGAGACGGTTCTAATACCAATTGTAACAGTATAATAAATACAATATAAATATTGTTCATTTTGCTTTGCCCTGAGTCCTTTTATATCTATTTTAAAATATGTCCATATATATTAAAAACACAGTTTACTAATATAGTTGAATTATTCTGTGTTGATTTATGGAAAATAGGATAGGATAATATGGTTATTGTTGATTTGTTTGCTTCAAAACAAGCTTAATTAGTTACACTGTCCCACGTGAATGAGTGACATAATTCTTTGTATTCTTGTAATTATTTTGTTAAGAGAATCCAGAATTGTGGTAATTTCATTGGCCCATTCTCCTCAAAGTTGATTGTCATGAGATTGTGATGAAATAGACAGGTACCCAGCTTTCTTTAATATCCATAGATTCATGATCCATTTACAAAGTTGATAAGCCCATTCCCTTCACTATTTGTCATTTTGTCATTTTACCATTTTTAGTTCTTCTACTTAACACAATTATCATTTTCCCACATTTAGTCTTTATATTTTAATTTTTCCTAAAATATAACTCTTGATTGATGATTTTAAATACACACATTTTAATACTATTAGAGAACACACCTTTTAATAGGGTGTGTGATATATTCCTCGTAATATACAGATATAAATCCTGATCAAATGTCTTAAACAGCTTTACAGAAGGTTCGGACATAGACTGACCAACATCCACCAAGGAGTTATAGACCCGGATCCCAAACATGCGGTTAAGAATCAATATGGGGCTGTTCTAGACCTAACCCTTTGTCGAGAGCTAAGATCCAGACAAAGGTCGGTATTGATAGGTGAAAGGCAATAAAGCTCACATGGGTAGTGAATGCGAGTGTGAACGCAATAAAGAAATTGTGATACACATGGAGGCTTCTTTTTGGAACAATGTGATCACCCAATAGGAATGTGTCTCCTCAAGGCTATAACATAACAACCTATAAATAGAGGGCTTAAGAGAATCTTTTGGGTATGCTCAAAACTCTAGCCCTGTTGCTTGTTCACTATTTCTAAAAGTGGTACTAATTTAAGCATTAGAGTGCTTACATCAGGCTATTGGCATCTCCTTAGTTTTGTAAGAATTCACTCAGACGATAAGGATATTTGAGATCTTTATAGATTGGATAATTTTTATAATTTGTCATTTGGTGTGGTGAGCATGGAGCAGAAAGTTGATCATGACTTCATCGGCTTCAATGATGAATACGATCGATGGCAACATAAGAAAAGATAAGGATAAGAAGGAGATCTTCATCAAGAACATCATAGATCAAAACGAATGATGCGTATTTTCTCATACTATATCTACTAAATTCAAGATTGTATAAAAGGTTAGGCGTAGTCGGACGGACAAGGTCCTCGAGGATTAGTCAAGGATTAATGGAATTTGTATTTTCTATATTTAATTTATTAATAAATAAACTAAAACATAAATGTCAGTAAAATATGTGTTGTACTATATAAAAATAGTACTATAAAATGAAATTTATCTAACTATAAATCGATGTTTTTTTTATGATTATGATTCTAAGTTCTTTCCTCGTTTTTTAGCCATGGATTCTATATTATTATTATCAAGAAGTTAAGTTTTTTTACCCAATCATTTAGACAGAGAAATTTTAAATATCCAATACACTTAATAAGATGTTTATTCTTGAAGCAATTTGGATTATGTTAGATATGAACTCAAAATGAAGATAAATAAAAATATTTTTTAATATTCAAAATCCTAAAATGTACATTTTTTTTTAGTAGAAAAGGAAAGAAAAGCAAAGCAAAACAAGCAACTACACCGGGATTAGCCTAGGAAAGCTAACCTCAATCCTATCCTCTAAAAGAAGAGGAGAAAGAGCGATAGGGGAACGGTAAGGGTAGAAACACCTAACACCCCCTCATGGTCTGCCACCGCCAAGTGATCTGCAACACGGTTCTGCTCCCGGAAAATGTGGCTAAACTCAAGGATATCAAATGAGGGGCTAAGCCTCTTAATAGCTTTAATAAGGTTGCAGCTATGAAGACCCATGGCATGACTACCCAAAATCATATTGATGGCCTCCAAGTTATCAGACTCCACAGAAAGCCTCTTAACACCCAGCCTAATCGCCAGCTGGATCCCAGAGAGAATGCCCCAGAGCTCCGCAGAGAATGAAGAACCCAAACCCAAATTCTGGGTAAACCCAGAAAGCCAGGCGCCTCCCGCATCCCTAAGAACACCTCTGGCAGCAATCTTACCATTACTGAGGCAGGAACCATCAGTATTCAGCTTCACAACCCCCTCTCTCGGCCTGCTCCAGCTCACGAGGTGGACATCACTACTCGGGGAAGATCTGGCAAGGGACTCACCTTTGAAACTATCAATAATAGAGGAGAGTTTCTTCAAGAAGAACTCAGCTAAGTTAGGCAAAAGCACAGCTTTATTATCAAAAATCTCCTTGTTCCTCCATTTCCACACTTGATGACAGATAATGGCAAAGAAAATGTCCCCATGCTCCATATAAGACAATAACTTTCCCCTAATACCATCTGAGAACCAGTCGTTCACAGAATGGGACATGAAGGAAGAGAAAGTATGATGAGGGAGAATTTTCTTCCAAACCTCTTCACTCTTAGGGCAATCCCTAAGAGCGTGGCACAATGATTCAACAAGGCCTCTACATCTACCGCAAGCTCCAGAGGTCGCCAAATGCCTTCTGTATCTATCTGAGTTAGTAAGTAATCTGTCTTTAACGCCCAGCCACAAGAAGCTCCTCATGCGGTAGGGGATTTTAAGGGACCAAATGGTCTTCCAAATATCCGAGGGATTATCAGTCCTGTTAAGGGAAAAAGCTTCAAAGGCAGATTTGCAAGAATAGACTCCATTGTTAGTCAGCGCCCAGCAATGCTTATCCATGTCTTCCTCTTGATTACTCACCTTCACTCCTCTAATTCTAAGGAGAGTCTCAAGGCTAAAGAAAGAATCAAATTTAGGCCAAACCCAGTCCCCTTCAGAGTCCACCACATCGGCTAACCTCCAGTTTTGGATATCACTAGGCGGGGGGGGGGGGGGGGGGAAGTGCACACATCCACTAAAGGTTTATCCCCAATCCAGGTATCAAACCAGAAGCTTATGGACTTACCATTACCCACATCCAGACCAACCCCCGAGCAAAACTCAGCAAAAACGGCGCTAAGCCCTTTCCAGAGGAAGGAACAATTGATAACTCTCTCTTTCGGGCCCCCAAAGATCTTATCTTTTCGATACTTACCACAAAGAAGGAGAACCCAGAGAGAGGAGGGGCATTGCCACATACGCCAAAGGAGTTTCATTAATAAAACTTTATTATTATCCTTAGCTCTCCTAATGCCCAAACCCCCTGAATCTTTGGGCTGACAAACCTCACTCCAAGGCACCAGGTGGATCTTTCTTCCCTCCGCAGCTTCCCCCCACAGGAACCTTCGGTTAATCTTATCAAGATCATTAAGCACAGGATTCGGAAGCTGACAAGCCTGCATGATGTGGTTGGGAGCAGCGGAATTCACAGATTGAATTAAAGTTAGACGGCCAGCGAGGGAGAGAGTCTTGGCTTTCCACGTGGCACACCTCGTATTGGCTTTGTCCAAAGTATCTTTAAAAGAAACTTTAGACACTCTCTCACTATGGAGAGGAATCCCCAGATACTTCCCAAGAGAATTAGTAAGAGGAATACCAGACAAATCACTTAATCTTTTACAAATTCTCGGATTCATATTCTTAGAGCACATCATCCTAGATTTCTGGATATTAAGTCTCTGACCAGAGGTCGAACAAAAACAATCCAGAATATCCATAATGACACTCAACTGCTCCTCATTACCTTCAAGAAAGATAAGGACATCGTCCGCAAAGAATAAGTGGGTCACCTGGGGACAGAAACTGTTGATGGCCACCGGGTGGAAACTCCCAATATCAATGGCATCTTGAATAAGGTGGGACAGCCTCTCCATAGCAATAACGAAAAGGAAGGGACTCATAGGATCACACATCCACTAAAGGTTTATCCCCAATCCAGGTATCAAACCAGAAGCTTATGGACTTACCATTACCCACATCCAGACCAACCCCCGAGCAAAACTCAGCAAAAACGGCGCTAAGCCCTTTCCAGAGGAAGGAACAATTGATAACTCTCTCTTTCGGGCCCCCAAAGATCTTATCTTTTCGATACTTACCACAAAGAAGGAGAACCCAGAGAGAGGAGGGGCATTGCCACATACGCCAAAGGAGTTTCATTAATAAAACTTTATTATTATCCTTAGCTCTCCTAATGCCCAAACCCCCTGAATCTTTGGGCTGACAAACCTCACTCCAAGGCACCAGGTGGATCTTTCTTCCCTCCGCAGCTTCCCCCCACAGGAACCTTCGGTTAATCTTATCAAGATCATTAAGCACAGGATTCGGAAGCTGACAAGCCTGCATGATGTGGTTGGGAGCAGAGGAATTCACAGATTGAATTAAAGTTAGACGGCCAGCGAGGGAGAGAGTCTTGGCTTTCCACGTGGCACACCTCGTATTGGCTTTGTCCAAAGTATCTTTAAAAGAAACTTTAGACACTCTCTCACTATGGAGAGGAATCCCCAGATACTTCCCAAGAGAATTAGTAAGAGGAATACCAGACAAATCACTTAATCTTTTACAAATTCTCGGATTCATATTCTTAGAGCACATCATCCTAGATTTCTGGATATTAAGTCTCTGACCAGAGGTCGAACAAAAACAATCCAGAATATCCATAATGACACTCAACTGCTCCTCATTACCTTCAAGAAAGATAAGGACATCGTCCGCAAAGAATAAGTGGGTCACCTGGGGACAGAAACTGTTGATGGCCACCGGGTGGAAACTCCCAATATCAATGGCATCTTGAATAAGGTGGGACAGCCTCTCCATAGCAATAACGAAAAGGAAGGGACTCATAGGATCACCCTGATGGATGCCCCGACCCGGAGAGAACTCCTCCGATATATCCCCATTCACCATAACCTGAAACACAGGAGAAGTAATACAAACCTTAATAAGATTTCTCCAACTGTCCGGGATCCTAGCTCTCTCCAGACTCCCCATCAGGAAGTTCCAGTTGATGCGATCATAGGCCTTCTCCAAATCCAGCTTAAGAGCCACAATGCCTTTCTTCCCTTTCCTAATCTTCATAGTGTGCACCATTTCTTGGGCAATAACCACATTATCCATCATTTGTCTACCGGGTACAAAACTACCCTGATTCTGACAAATGATCTCCAGAAGAATGCCACGGATTCTATTAGCCACAATTTTTGTAATCGTCTTGTAAAGAACATTACAAAGACTGATGGGTCTCATATGTAAAAAGGAAGAAGGCTTATCAATTTTAGGAATAAGGACCGGGAGAGTTCTATTAACCAGCTCAATATCCTTAGACCCATTGAACACACCTATGATAAACTCATAGATACCCTCCTTCACAACACCCCGGTGCTTGTGGTAGAAGCCAGCTGGAAGACCATCAATACCAGGCGCTTTAGACGCCCCAATGCTGAAGATGGCATGGTCAATCTCTTTTCGGGAAATAGGAAGAAAGGCACTCTGACTGATATCCTCACTGATCAAAGGAAAGGTAGCAATAGAGTGAGCCCTCTCCAGCTGAACATGATCCTCTTTGAAAAGCTCCTTATAGAACTCTAGAGCCAAATTCCGAATCACCTCATCTTCATACACCCACTCCCCATCAGAATCTTTGATAGCCTCAATTCTATTCCTCTGCCGCCTGATCATAGTAGACAGATGGAAGTACCTGGTATTACGATCCCCATCCCTAATCCAGGATTTCCTAGACTTCTGGAACCAGAGAAGCTCCTCCTGCCTAAGCACAGCTTCCAGCTCCTTCTGAAGGGTTCTAAGGAGGCCATCTAAACTGTGATCAAACCTCACATCCAACCTACACTGAACGCCCTCCATCCTTTTTAACAACTTATTCTTTCTTCTAATAATGTGCCCAAAGACATTCTTATTCCAACCAAACACCTTCTTCCTGAACCCTTCAGAAGCTTGCAGGACATTCGAATGAGGTTTCCAATTATCTTGGACGAACTCCTTAAACTTAGGATGGGACTCCCACGCCAGCTGGTACCGGAACGGTCTCTTCCCCCTAGGCCGGTTGCCTCTCAAAAGTCTAAACAAAATAGGGCAATGGTCCGAATGACGGAACGGAAGATTTAAAACAGAACACTCAGGGAAAGAAGTCAGGGCAGCCACATTAGCATAGACCTTGTCCAAACGAACAAAGGTACTATTGCGTTTCCAAGTGAATCTATGACCCGAAGCCCCCAAGTCGGAAAGCCCACATAAATCAATATTATTTTTGTGGTGAAGACATCGATTAACATAATGATTGGAACCTCCTCTCTGGTCACTCATAAGGCCGATATCATTAAAGTCTCCCGCAATAAACCAGGGCTCAGAGATGCTGCCACTCATCGAAAAGAGGATCTCCCACAGCCGTTTGCGATTAACTAAGATCGGATCAGCATACATAAGGGTAGTCAAGAAGGGAGTAATACCAGAAATGCTCACTTTACAGTGAATGAACTGCTTATCGATACTAATAACATCAAAATGAATCCGATCTGGCCTCCAGAAAAGCCAGATCCCACCAGCTCGGCCAGTAGCCTCCGATCTAACACACCTCCAGTTCTTAAACTTATTAACCACCTCATCTGCTTTCTCTCCACTAATCTTAGTTTCCAGTAAAGCAAAACACGAGGGGTTAAACTGTTTAATTAGGTCATTAATATGGATACGGGTAGCCTTGCTAGCCGCACCCCTAACATTCCAGCACAACAAGTCCATAGAAAGGAGGAGACTGACCGCACCAACCTACCTAAGCCAGGTATTTACTAGGGGCTCCTGAGAGCCTCACCGAGGTACCCGCAGGTCCCCTCTTCTCTGAAAAAGCCAAGGAATTCTGGATGCTTTTTTGTTTGCCCTTTGGCTTTTTCAAGCCAGGTTTAATAACCCCCATTGGATTCCCAATTCCAGGTCCACCAGTAAGAATAGAAGAACTACCCTCATTAGTTTCCTTCATCTTTCGGGCCGCCTGAACCAGGGGGCCCCCCTGAGCTTCATTCTTGGAAGCAAAGAGGGGATTAACAGAATCAACCACTAGCTCAGAAGACACAACAGACTCCAGACCCGGCAAACTGTGTTCCATAAGCTCATCTCCCTGAACAGGCTCATGAACATCTTCAATAGATAGGGCACCAAACCTAGAGCCAGACCTAAGAGCTAAGATGGTACCAGCCTCCTCCCTAGCCTTGGGGATAGGCTTCTCCTTCACACTAGGGGCAGCCATAGGCTTAGAAAGAGCGGAAATCCCCTTCTTGATAATATCAGGAGGAAGATTCTCCATAATAGGAGGCTGAGTTCTACGACGAGTAGTCCGTTTAGCTACCATCCAAGGACTGAAGTTTCCTTCATTCCCTTGGTTACCTACAGAAATACTCCCACTCTCCATAACAGTCTCCTTCAAAACACTCTCCCTTTTGGGGCAACCTTCCTGAGAATGACCATAAATGCCACAATCATAACAAATGTTATGTAAGCCTTCATATTCGATAAAGAACACCTTGTTCTGAACACAGAACTTAGATAATAAGGGTTTCGCAAGATCCACATCCACACAAACCCTAGCAAACTTGCCCCTAATGGCACCAATAGTAGTCTTATCCACATGGTGGACCTTCCCAACCATGCCTCCTATTTTGCTTAAGAATTTCTCACTGTAATACTCAATGGGAAGGCCCGGAAACCTAACCCAAGTCAAAATCCTGTTAACAGTAGAATCATGGGGATTAAAATTAGGAACCCAAGGCCGTAAAGCCAGAACGTGGTTGGAAATAATATATGGGTCCCCCTTGATCACAGTATTGTAATCCTCAACTCTAGTAAACTTGATGACATAGAAGTCATTTTCAAGGTCAGTAATACTGACTTTCCCTTTCCTAGCCCACTGGGCTTGAATCCTTTGGGCAAAATAATTAAAGCTGATCCTCTTCCCCAACACCTTAACTATCAAAGACACCTTCCACTTCTCTCTGAGTTCCCTCTTCTCTTCTGAAGACAGTCTAATAACCGGACAAAGAGGATCATCCTGGACACCATCCTCCTCGTCCGAATCAGAGAAAAGATCCGCAGAATCCCCTACCATCTCCACTTCCTCAAAGCAGAGCTCCTCCTCAACCACTCCCATAACAGTGTCTTTCCAAGACCCTTTACCTATCCCGTTATTGCCAACTGCAGTCCTGGGGGAGGCCATGTTCCCCTGTCCCTGAATATCATGCCCAGCCTCAAAAGGGCTCTGACCCGAGGCAACCTGCCCCCCAAATGCAGCCTCAGTCTGCCCAGCACTGACCGAAATAGGACAATCAATGCCAGGCACAATGCCGGAAAAACCAGGCCAATGCCCAGCCCCAGCATCGGCAGGCCCCCTGCGGTGCCCGGCGCCATCGGCAAGGAGGACAGGCGCCGCACAGTCCGCAGGCGGCAACTTGCCCACCCGTCCATCCGGGATCACGGGGAGCAAGGGGCGGGCAACCGCGTCACCCGATCCCATGCGCCCACCCCCCAAACATCCTGCAACCACTGCCCCAGGCACAGGGCACCGCTCGTCCAACCTCCCTGCCGATGAATCCCCCTCCAGCGGCGCCGCCTACGTCCCAGCCGAATCCGCAAGCAAGGCAACCGATCCAAGCGCCACGCCCCTGTCCCCACGATCCCAGGCCCCTCCTAAAATGTACATTAATTATGGGATATTGAGATAGTTGTTTTAGCAACATTGGCTTTTATAGTTAGTAACAATTATATGGTGGTTTGCACAAAATTGTTAGTATTTCAAGAGTTTTTACTAGTATCTTTATATAAGAAATTTATCTGATAAACAAATGTATCAAGTTGATATTTTTTGGAGGAGAACAAAAAGACCTTCGTGTACATTAGTATATTAGTAGTTTAGTAATTAAGTTTTTATAACAGTTTTATATGTTTCATATATGATAATAAGTTAAATTGTAACATCTTTATTTATTCACTTCTATCTTCAATTTTTAAAATTTATTAGTTATAATTTTTAGGGTAAATAATTATAAAGTCCCTGAGTTTTTACTTAATACATTAGTTAGTCCATCTGTTTTTAGAAATAATTATATAGTCCATCAGTTTTTAGTTTCATCAACTCCTTAGTCTTTATGTTTGAGTCAATGGTCAAACTATACCAAATAAATTTTAAAATACCAAAATTACCCTCTATTCTATATTTTAATAATAAAACTATCTATTTTTCCTATTTTATATTTTTTTCTCCTTTTTTTCCTACATAGTCTCTACAATATTATTTTTCCTGCATAATCTCTACAATATTGAGTAATTAATTTATTAAATTTTATATAATTATAGAAATTTAATTTAGTAGCCTAAATTTTATTGACTAAAAAAATGAATGAAAAATATTTCAAAAATTATCAAAATAAGAGCAAAACTATATAAATTGTAAAAAGTAATCTTTATTTATCTATAATAAATTTTATAAATGAAAAAAAATATGATTTTTAAATTTTTTTTTATTAATATTTAATGCTAGTTTAAAGACATTATATTAAAAAAATAAAAATTTAAGAGAATAAAAATACATTTTTAATGATTAGTATATACAATTACATAAACTAGTCGAAAACTCGTGCGATGCACGGGGTATGAAACTTTTATATAATTTAAATAAATAAATAAATTGACATATTTACTTTTAAATAATTTTATATCATGCTATGAAAAAAATTTATATTATGTATATTTGAAATTAATATATATTTTTTAATGATAATTCAAATTAAATTAATTTTAAAAATAATTGACTACTTTTTTATAGAATTTTAACTAAAGATGAATGTTTATTTATTTTTACAAAATTCAATGATTTGTACTTTTAGGAATTTTAATACATTTTCATACTCCAAATATTCTGTGAAACAATAATAATAAAATAGCAGATTAATTAAGAAATATATTAGAATATAATAAAAAATCAAAAATTGAATTAAACTATAATTAAAATTAAATATTATATTTACGATACAAAAGAATTACAATATAGGTTAAACAAAAATTGAATTAAACTATAATTAAAATTAAATATTATATCTACGATACAAAAGAATTACAATCTATGTTAAAATGGAAGCAACATCAATATATTATTCTATAAACTATTACAATCAATTCAATATATTAGATATAAAAAAATAAAATTCGTAAGAATTAGTCACAAATTCATCTTGATGATAATTATTTTGGTTGATGGAATTTCATGATCACCAAATATTCGAATTCAATTATTCATTCTGCTACAATAACCCAATATATCTAATTGAATCAGTTTAAGATGATGATTTCTCATATTTTCATCTCGTAATATCTCATCAAGACATTCGATCAATTTGTTTTTCATTCTTTCACTATATAGAATATCAGCCATACTCGCAGATATCACTTATTTGACTTCATTAATATTTTCTAATAATTATATATTCTTGAATTTTGTAAGTAAGAAAAACAAACAAAAGAATTGAAAAAAAAAATGAAGGGACGAAAAAAATAATTAGGAGAGAACCATCTTCCTCTCGGGTTTTTTTTTTTTAAAATAAGAGAGAATGTCGAGACATAAGCGTATAAAGAGGAGAGTGAAAATATTTTTTGCCCATTAATTAAACATTTTATTTTTCTTAATAAAGTATTAAGTCCATAAATTAATTTTAGTTAAATAGAATTAAATCGCAATTGTAACCACTCAGTACAAAAAAAAAACGTTTTGTAATTAATATGTGAAATTAATTATATTAATTAGAATCATTATGCTCAACATTTGAGAATTTGAAGAGATTCAAATAATAATATTTTCTTAATTATCATATTTCATTTTCATCTGTTAAAAACTTTTGAAATACTAAGAATTTTATACGAACCATAATATAATAGTTAAAAATTATATAAGCCAATGTTGCAAAAACAATTATCTCAATATCCATAATTAATGTACATTTTTAGGATTTTGAGCATCAAAATTTATTTTTATTTACCTTGATTTTGAATTCGTATCTAGCATAATCCACATTCTTGAAGAATGAACATCTTATCAAGCGTATTAGACGCTTACAATCTCCTTGTCTAGAAAATTGGGAAAAAATAATTTTTTGATAATAATAATAATAATATAACATAATTTATATTGAAATAAACTTCATTGTAAGTATAATATTCCAATATCTCTTTAATATTTTATTTAATATGTCTCAAACTTCAATGAACAACTATCGTGTGAAACTTTATATCTATTTGTACCAAAATGCATAAAAATAAAAAATACAATCCATATCAATTAGCTAAACTCAAACCAAAAAAATGAGTGGATTTCAACATGTTCCGAATTAGAAAAATTAATCTAACTTCAATTAAAACTAAAAATTGAGTTCATAAAAAGCCGAAAATCTAAATTTTAGTTAGAGTTAACAATCAAAATGATAACGCCTAGGAACATATACTAAAAAAGAATGCAAATATACAAAATCTTTATTTTAGTCATTTTGAAAAATAAATAAATAAAAAAAACATGGATAAAGTAGCGAGAGGTATGGAATCTGGATAACGACAGAAATGGAATTTCATCTCTGAAAGATGAAACTATAACAACAATTGTTTAATAAAAATAAAACAACAGCATAATTGAGAAAGACAAAAATTGAGTTCATATAAAGCCGATAATCTAAATTTTAGTTAAGAGTTAGCAATCGAAACGATAACACCTAGCAACATATACTAAAAAAGAATACAAATTTACAAAATCTTTATTTTAGTCATTTTGAAAAAAAAAGACAAATAAAAAAGAAAACATGGATAAGGTAGCGAAAGGTATTGAATCTGGGTAACGACAGAAATGGAATTTCATCTCTGAAAAATGAAACTATAACAACTATTGTTTAATAAAAAGAAAACAACAACACAATTGAGAACAAAAATAACTACAACATATGAAAAAAATCAAATAATTACCTTGAGAAACATAAGAATTTCTTGTAATATTTGACACTTTCGTGTTTTCCGGTTTTAGTTGTTCATGCATCTTCTATTTCTGTCGGATTTCTTCAATTGAAGCTATCAGTTTGAAAAAAAAAAAGACAAATAAAAAAGAATACATGGATAAGATAGCGAGATGTATAGAACCTGGGTAACAACAGAAATGAATCTGAAAGATGAAACTATAACAACTATTTTTAATAAAAATAAAACAACATAATTGAGAACAAAATAACTATAACATATGAAAAAATCGAATATTTACCTTCAGAAATATAATACTATCTATCGTGACCAATGAATATAATGGTGGAAGACTATCTATCATGCTTTATATAGAAGTTTATTTGCGACTTTTGGATTTCTTTTGCTTTGTGTTTTTTCATCTTCCCGTAACTCTTGCTTTCTTTTATTATTTTAATTAATAGGCTAGTAATTATTTAATATATTATAAATATCAATTTGTTATTTTTAATTAATTAAATATATATTTTTAATCTGATTTTTTACTACATTGACAACTTATCAAAAAGACCTCTAAAACACTTCTTCTCATTTCTCTCTGCTTCCGTAATTATATATAGTATAGATTTCGGTATATATATACTTCATAAAATTTATTAAAACTATTTCGATTAAATTTGAAATTAAAAAATAAGTTTTTTTTATGTAAATAACTAGGGGCAATTTGGACTTTCATCTATAAAAACACATGGAAGGACTAAAGAGTTGATTAAAATAAAACTTAAGGACCTTATAATAATAGGATGGACCTACTAGTATGTTATTCAAAAACATAAGGACTTTATAATTATTTACCCTAATTTTTATTTATTTCAAATGAAAAATATTTAATTGGGTCCCTTTCATTTATTGTCTCTTGATGTAACTTTTCAAGTAGGTCGATATTGATGTGGGTGTGATATAGAGATATGTCATATGCGTCTCATGCTACTTTTACAATCAAATTATAATCATTCATTTTAATTTTTTATTTATGGATTTGATATTTGTTTCAATAAAAATCATAATTGTTTATCATTTGATATTGGATTTTACAGGACTGCGGCTACATTCACTGCATTTTTGCTCAATTGATACTGTTAATTCAAGTATATTGATATTATGAAAAATCTAATCATGATAATATTCGTTTATATGAATAAACATGATGTGTAGATTCTATAAAAAAAATTAAATATAAAATATGAGTATTTTATTATTGCTTATTGTTATAAATATATTTATTTTATTACATATTTATTTTTTTGACGTGTATATTTTATTTTTTATATATTATATTAAAATAATTTCAAAAATAACAGTAATTTCCAAGCATTATTATTAAAAAAAATAATAATAATAACAATAACTATTATATATTAATAAATAATTATTATCAAAGTAGTTGAATATGGTATATAATTTGCACACCTCACGGAACTTCAACTAGTAGTTTATAAATTTTGGTGAAAAGTCTTAAACGACGGAGGGAGTAGTAATTAATCTTTAAAATTATAGATGATGCTATTGTTTAAAAAAAAAAGGATAAAAACTAAATTTAACTCTAAGGTTTTACTTTATAAAAAAAAAAACTCTAACGTTTTAAATGAAGTGCAGATTTAAACTTAACGTATAAAATTGTGCAAAGTTAATCATAACGTTTCCAAACAAAATTAATTTTAGCTATACGTATCGAAAATTAGAAAGATTGATTTGACGGGTAGTTAATTGGCATTTCAGACCTTTCAAATATCAATTATATCTAATATATTTAGTGTACGATTAACAAAATTATAAAAATTATGTTAAAAGCTAAAATTAAATCTACTATATATATGTTAACCACAAATTATTTTGTCGAACTGTCTAAAATATTTACTGTGTTATTAATATAGTTACAAAAAAACTAACAAAAAATTACAAAACTAATTTAATATATCGGCAAACTTGTTTGAAAAGTCCGATGTGACAATTAAATACAGTAAAACCAGTCTTTTCAAACTTTTAATAAAATGGACTAGATTGGTCTTAATCGAAAATGTTAAGGTTAAATTTACACTATTTCATATTTTTAAGATTAAATTTGCACTGCGCTTGGACCTGGGGTTAAATTTGTATCCCTAAAAAAAAACCCAACCTATGAAACTGATACCAATGTGTTGGTTTAGTGGTGAGTGTCAACAATCAATCAATTTCTAGAATAGTTCAACGGCAATACATAACTCATAATAAGGCCTAAATGTTGTAAATTTGTAATTGGTTCATTTCATATAATTTCATTTAAGTGCTCAATGCAATAACAGTTACCTATACTACAACTCTACAATACCACCTTCAATTCAACCGTTTTAGCTTTACCATTCATTGTTTTCCATTTCTCTACCAATTGACTCGCTCTACTTCATAATTCACAATCAAGGTGCCATTAAATTTGAATTTTGGCATCAAAATCAAACACATCAGGGATCTGAATGTATAGATTGACCTTCTGAACTTATAAAGTATCGTGTTAGCTTTCTAAGATAATTTAAAATAACCTAATGACTGCTTAAATTTGTTTAAAATGACCACATAGTGATCCCATAAATTTAAGTCATAAACTTGCTCAAATGATATATTAACCCTCTCAACTTACTTAAACAAATATACATTTCAATTTGTACAACTGCCACGTGAACTTAAGAGAATTAATCATGCCACTTTAAACCAGTTCAATTCAAGAAGCTAATAAAATACTCTATAAGTTTAGAAAGCCATTTGGTTTTTTTTTTTTTGGCCAATTTCATAGGACTCTTCATATATTAAACCATTAAAATATTATAGAACCAGACTCCAAATTTACTATTTAATTATCTGCACCTAAGCGATAGAAGGCGTAAAATAATAAAAATATATAAAACCATAAATAATAAAAGTAATAAATTACGAAATCAAAATGCAATAAATACTAAATCGTGACAAATTTTATAAATTCTAACATTCAATAACTTTATATTCTAAAATTCAAGTGTTCAATTAAATAGTAAGTTCTAAATTAATTAATAATTACTTCTTATCAAAAGTCTCCAAATTCATCGCTATCCCCATCTCTCCTCATCTCCAACATCGTCAAATTTTTCTTCAAGGATTTGATTCTCTTCATCCTCATCATACTCATTTATTACAATGTCGGTTTTCCCGTTGTGCATTTGCGTCTCTTCAAAATCTTTATTTTTTTTTTTTATTACTTTGGCGTATCTAGAGGGCGAGCCTTGGCGCAACGGTAAAACGTTGTTGTCGTGTGACCAGAGGTCACGGGTTCGAGTCTTAGGAGCGGCCTCTTGCCAATTAAATTGGCAAGGGAAGGCTTGCCCCCAATACACCCTTGTGGTGGGACCCCTCCCCGGACCCTCGCTCAGCGGGGACGCGTAATGCGACCGGGCCGCCCTTTTTTTTTTTATTACTTTGGCGTATCTGATCCAATACTGGAAATTAAACTTTAAAAAAATAAATCCTAAAAAAATAGCACGTGGCATATAGGCGCACCATGGCGCCTCTCTTATAACCACAGCCAGACATACAAAGCCAGCCCTTGCGCGGCTTTGGGGGTGCTAAGGCATTCAGCCTAGTGCCTTATGCACCTGGAACCTTAGATGTGCCTTTAACAACTATGGAGCACTCCAGCTATAAATGGTTTCAATTCTTGTCTCTTCTAGCACTCCTACGAATTATGTCCTGGCTCAGCTTCAGCCAGGAATATCAACAGTAAAGGCACTCAGCAGCAAGTATGCAGGAAAGGAGTGCAAATTCATCAATTTCCATGCGGTCAAAATTCAAGCAGATGTAAAACAGACCAATGATCCTATACCAGTTATACTGTTAATTTTACTCATAATGTATGATAAAGAATAAAAAAATACAGACAGACATGAGTTGATAAGATGCTAACATTCTTGAAGGATTTAGGAGTTGATGACAGCTCAAATCATTGAGGAAAGGAATTGCAGGTTTGCCTATATAATAACCTATATGCCTATAAGCTTTACTCATACAGAAATAGGTTGATGAACGTTCAGACATAGGCACTAAGATAAGAGTAATTTAGCATGCAAATGTGCCAAATGGATAAAAATTGATGATTGTTCCATGATAGAGAAAGACACCTTCATCGTTTAACTCGAAAGCAAAACCCAAAAACACTTTCTCCTTTCACATTCAATCAAAAACAAAAAGAATTAACAGTTTTGAAAAGACAGAAAGTAGGAATTAAGGTCACTCAAAATAGCCTTTTAGTTTGCCCATTTCATGTTTAACAAGAAACAAAAAGAAAAAAAAAAGAAAAAAAAGCACTTACAAGTTGCTACTGTTGCTGATAAGCATGTGAGTTTTTCTCTCCTGGCTGAGAAATGAGATGAATAGTATTCAAGACACCGACCCATTATTAATTAAGTGGCCAACAGCCAAACCTGATAATGTGTATGCATGCAAATAATGCGAAATATAGGATTAGCAGCCATATAATTAAGGGAAATTAATTACTACAACTAGACAAAAAGCTTTCATGAGTCATGGACTCTACGTGCAATGCCTATGCTATTTACATCTGCACATATTAAACAATATTATTTTGTTCTTTTCAGAAAAAGAAAGCCTATATTCTAAAGCCGCAATCTCAATACTTGATTTTGACTGCAACAACAAACAAAATTACTTTATAACCTACTGCTATTTCCATTTCATGAGCCTTTAACTCAACAACAACAACAAAATCGTAGTCCCGAAATGATTCGGGATCGGCTAACATGAACCGTCATATGAAACCATGAAATCAAGTCATGTCAACGACATAAATTCTCTCCCTCTACTCCGTCCTATCCACTACCATATTTTCCTCAATCTCCAATAAACTCATATCACTCTCAATCACCCTCTTCCAAGTTTGCTTAGGTCTTCCCCTATCCCTCACTATTGCATCCATTTGCGACTCTTCAGTCCTCCTAACCGGCGCATCAAGCGCTTTTCGTCTTATATGGCCAAACCACCTTAGTCGGTTTTCTCTCATTTTATTCTCAATAGATATAACCCCTACTTTTGTCCTAATTATTTCATTACTCACCCGATCCTTTATGAGCCTTTAACTCAGATTAAAAAAAAATAACTGATCAATGAAATAAATCTACATCATGTATTAATTTTTTTTTTAGGGACCCGGTGCATTACGCGTCCCCGCTAAGCGAGGGTCCGGGGAGGGGTCCCACCACAAGAGTGTACTGGGAGCAAGCCTTCCCTTGCCAATA
Source organism: Euphorbia lathyris (assembly GCF_963576675.1). Lineage (NCBI taxonomy): Eukaryota > Viridiplantae > Streptophyta > Magnoliopsida > Malpighiales > Euphorbiaceae > Euphorbia > Euphorbia lathyris. The sequence goes on from NC_088913.1 coordinate 72,597,700, forward strand.
TTTTTGGCAAGAGACCGCTCCTAAGACTCGAACCCGTGACCTTCGGTCACACGACAACATCATGCATTAATCAAGGAAAAAAAAATCTGCACTGTGAATACATATTTTGGTCAACATTTTGCTGCAGAAACACTGAAACAGAATGAAATGGACTGCAAATCGAATATTAGTTATAGAGTCAGCTTATAAACCAAATTTGCTAAAAGTTTATGCATGTCAATAATTGTCTAGCCTTCAGATATAATAATAGCAAGTAAAGAAGCAGATAACTGCTGATATTATTAAAAGAAAACTATAGCCCAATTAGTAATGATTAGGTCTAGTATTAATAAACAAATGACCTTTTAAAGAATTAATAAGGAAAGTTTTACCCAATTTGAGAATGACCATTGTAGCCCATAAAGCAGACCCAAAAGAAACCTACTTTTAGGAAAAGTAAAGAATGTCTCTTGGATATGACAAAAGGGCTTATGACACTTGTGACTTAATGATGATTATAAAGACCAAATATTTCAACACTAGTTCCTAAACAAACCAGTTCTAGTACACCAACCAGAATCATCATATTGACAGAAATAAGTAAAAAAGCATAGGACAATGACAGGGGTTGGCTCTTCATGTGGAGCATGCAAGTTTCTAAGACGAAAGTGCACCACAGAATGTGTTTTTTCACCTTACTTCTCTTATGAACAAGCTACAGCTCACTTTGCTGCAGTACACAAAGTGTTTGGTGCAAGCAATGTTTCAAAGCTGTTATTACAACTACCAGTACAGAATAGAAGTGATGCTGCTATTACCATTTCTTATGAAGCTCTCGCTCGAATGCGAGACCCCGTATATGGGTGTGTTGCTCACATTTTTGCACTCCAACAACAGGTGTCGACATTATTCCATCGTATGTTCCTGTACAATTACTTAAATTTAAATGAGTTGCTTTAACTAGTTTAAATTTTCATTCAGATAGCCAGCTTACAGGAGGAGATAGAAATACTTGGACACCATATGGCTAATCTCACAGTTGGTATTGGAAGTGATGGAATTCCTCGAACAACTTCAAACCCGAACTGTGATATTCATATATCTTCACCTGAAGATGCCATGAACAATCAATATCATCAGAGTCAAATGGGTGCACAAGTGAACAATTCAGGATATACAGCTGAAAACCAAAGTTTTGACAGCCAGATGAATGTAGAAGTGATCCCTTCATGTGAATGGGAGGACCAAAACCCATTCTTGGACTTCCAAACAAATCCTTTAGACATACTTGTTGAAGGATTGGACCAAGATATCTTCCCATATTGTCCATGGCTGCACAATGGAAATTGAACTGCCAATATAGGACCTAGAAAAGCATATTTAGCAAGTTAGCTTGAACAGTAGATGTAGATGTCTCTCCATTTTGGGAAAATTTTGTATTTGCATCCGCAATTCTACTTGATGTAAACACAGTTTCAAGATCAACGTGTGGGCTTTGAACCACCAAATAAGCCTGTCTATTCAACAATATTTTGTGTTACCCATAAAATGAATATTGAGTGCCGGCAATGATAATAAATCATTTGGTGGATATCCATGATAGTCAGAACTAACTTTATGAAATATTATATGGAAATTTGATCCTCAAAATTTCACAAAAAGTAGAAATCTTTTTTAGTAACAGGAAGAGAATAATCAGAAGAAACCATGCAGAAAAGAATTGAGGAAGTCGTAACGAAAAAGTGAAGTTACACTTAAATCAAAATGTGCCTATAGCAAACTGGAGGCATGTCAATGTACCCCAGGCATAAACAATCATAAGATTTAGGATCACAAATGCAGTAATACCCAATTTACAAATTTAGCTTCGCGATGAAAAGTAGAAGTCCTTGAACGACTTTTAACATAACATCTTTATGGAGGAACTTGGCATATCTTGGCATCAACAAACCTATAAGAATATCTTGCAGAGAAATTATGACCTTATAATGTTCAGTTTGACTACAGAACAATATTGACAGTTCTAACTTTTGCGTTTAAATTATCTATCAGTTAACAATAGCAAAAACTAAAATCCAGGAAAGTCTCCCCTGTTTCAATTAAACTGCAGCTGAATCTTAGGCCGCAATGTCTCCTTCAGAGAAAATGTTAGCTGTAGCTTCTACGAATTGGGAGTAAACTGAAAGTCTTGGCGAGTACTTTTTTTCTCCAAAATGCAAATGGGCATGAGGTTCAACTGAATCTCTTGACACAGAAGACAGTTTAGATTCCTAAACTCGTATGCTACTATCTGACACTACAAGAAAATCAAGAGTTAGGGATAAAAAATTCGGCCCCTATTCGGTGGCTAAACATGGTTAGAACCGAATTTCATGAGTTAGCGACTGACTCTCTTCGGTCCCTAACTCGCTGGTAGGTGATAGGTAACATTTAACAAATACTTTTCCAAATGGCTGCTAACTTTGCAAACAATTAAACCAGCATGACAAATTACTGTGTCTTTTTCGTCGCGAAATGAATTGCGAGAGATATGATATATCAGTTACGTCTTTTCTGCCGCTAAGCTGCTCTTTTGGAATCAGATTTTGTATTTCTATAATTATATTTTAGTGGTAATATTATTTAAATAAAAATATATTAAATTAACAAAGTAAAATTAATTATAATATACTAAATCGCATAATTGTAAATCGAAATTAAATTATCCAACAAATATACAAGCTAAACTACCTGAACTAAATCTAGAGCTCATAATAAAAAGCTATAATAAGCTTCAAAAACTATTAAACTAAAACAAATATTACGGATATCATAACAGTCTAAGACTTAGATGAAGCTGAACCAGGGATATCATAATAATCTAAGACCTAGATGAAGCTGAACCAGAGACACGCTCTATCCTCTGTACCTCAGCCTGGAGTTGAGTGATAGCCAGTTGGATTTGCCTCAAAGATGGACCCAGCTGCATCTCTAAATGGCTACCTAAGATCTCTAATCTCATTAGCACCAACGCTCAGACAATGAGCATGTAGAAAATGAGCTATAACTACAGAACATTAAGAACTAATAGTATGAACCAACTATGAAAAGAGCTACATAATATCAAACTGCATTAGTGTATGAGCAAGAGGAAGGTACTGCAAGCAGTAATCCTAAGTATCAGCAAAAATTGGAAATCTGAGAAGTAAAGCTGTTGAGAACAGATAAGCAAAGATCAAAGCAGGAAATTTTTGACTGTGACATAAACAAATCTGGAAATCCAAATCAGAGAAGAATATATCAGCATATGAATGAGGTCTGATAGAACGGAAATTGAGCTGAACTATTATGGATACTCAAGGAATCATGTTTATGGCATTAGACCTATCATGACTAAAACAAAACATTATGAGAGCGATAAGAGCAAATGCTGATAAAACATGCAGAACTATATTATACTAAGTGATCATAGTCAGAAAATGTAGAATATTAAGACTTGAGAACAAGACTCATAAGAACCAACTGCAGATTACGAAGCTAAGCTAGTTGCTGATTCCAAGTATCGTATGAAGATAAGATGTTGTAATATGGACAAAGGAGTTGTGAATTAAGACATGGCAGAAAAACTAATGGATTGAATTAGTAAACAGGAAACAAGTATTAAACTGTTGAGCACAAACTGATAACGACAGACACCATAGCCAAAAAATTGGAAATACTGTGGCAGATTGCACAGTCAAAATACATATGAACTAATAACCACGACTGATCATAAATGAATAACTGTAATATGAACTTGATGATCTGGAGTGAGATGTTAGACTTGGTCTGGTAGGCAGAAGGATTTGTGCAAATATAGAAAATCAGTAACTGATGTGGAACCTGGGATATAGAGCAGATTTTAACTAGGTGATAGAACTTTGCATAAACTTATGGAGATAAAAAAAAAAAAAAAACCAGTAATCAATTCATTCAGCTCAAGGTTTAATGGATCAGAAATAAAGAACCTAAGTAAATGAAACTTGTGAAGAGATGTATGTATCAGAACATTTAGTAAACACTAATTTGATAAATTAAGCTATTGAACAGACTCTCCTACTGAAACTAAAAAGCAAAACACCTGAGAACTAATTCTGATGTGACATCACCTAGATGAGAATCATGAGATAGTGTAACTATTGAGACTGAATGTGAAGTGTAGAATCGTAAAATTTGTCAGCAGAGTAGATTTTGGCCAAACATATCACTAACAAGTTGTTTATTTCATTCTTTTGTGAAACATACTACTACAATGACTTCGAAACAAACATAATTACACAATTAATCCTTTTTTCAAATATCACTAGAAAAGTTTGATAAATCATTCTAAAGATATGCACACCTTGCGAGAATGACAATCCAACTAAATTCAAAAATAATAATATATATCATTGGATTAAAGATGATTATCCAACTAAAATCAAAGACAAAAACCACAATTCTGCAAGCTAAACTAGATCAAAAGTAATGAGACCCATAGACTCAACATCGCTTGTATGCATGAACAATAACATTGTATGATATACCCAGAAAGTTGTATGGAAAATAAACAGGATAAGTGGATACAAGTCTACAAGTTCAGAAGTACAGAAATTGATTAACTTTTCAATTGATCAAATAATAATAATAATTCAATATAATTGGAATTACACCAAAACAAGGCTTGAAATTTTCCAAAATTGGATGTTGACAATGAGTTCTTATCATCAACAAATTCCACATTGAAAGGTCAAGCCAACAAATTAGTACTTTACAGAGAACTGAACCTCTGGTTTCTCCACAAAAAAAAAAAAAAAAAAAAAAAACAGAGGTTAAAAAAGCAAAAGGCTCTAGTAACATATTGTTATCATGATATTCCTTTTTATAGTTCTGTAACCTTCATTTAGAAAACAATACTTTGCAATATTTTTAATGAAAAAAAAAAAAGCAAAAAGGGAGTAACCATTCCAGCATTATGTGGTGTGATGCGTCAAAGGAACTACTTACTCCATCTTCCTCAATTCTCTTCTTTCTGTTTCTTTCTAGTTGGAAAACGGTGACCAGCTAAAACCAGGATAATAAATCCAAAACAAATACAATTTAAGTTCAAGGACATGAATTTACATTTTAATTTGCAAAACAAAATGTTGGTTAAAGTTGCCATTTTTAAACAATACATAAAACACAAGTAATTCCAGTAAGGGAAAAATAAGAAAAAATGAACTCAACAAGAAAATTGGCCAGAATCTTTCAGGTACCTTAACATCAGAAACTGAAGCATACGAAAATTGCAAAAGTAGAACCACTTGATAATAGCCAATTTTGTACTAGTCATTCAGCTAGAATACAGAATACGAATACAAACTGAAGAGACCAGCATGAAACTTGAGAGAGGGAGAAGAAAAAAAAGAAAAAGAAAACTGTTCCTATGGAACCTTTATGGTGTATATTGGGGGAATAATTAAACTTCATGCGAAGCTTTGGAAGAAATATGGCTAACAATTGACGCCAAAAGCAGCTCCTGACATCAAAAAAGTTTTACAAGCCTGTTAAGCGGTGATCCATTCCTCTCCATCCATCAGAAAAACTGAATTTATAGATATATAGTAAACAAACCTGTCTCATGAGCACCATTCTCTGGCATTCTGGAACATCTTCAACCATGGGCTAGGGCCTTTCTTATCCACATTCCAGTGCATGGGATACCATGGGAATTGCCACATCAAGAAGCAACGTTCTGGATGAGGCATCATAGCAAGATGCCTGCCATCAGGGGAACAAATAGCTGCTACTCCCAAGGCAGAACCATTTGGATTGAAGGGGTAAGCTTCTGTTGGATACCCATCATCATCACAATATCTAACTGGGGCTAAATTTGAATGAATCACGCGATCAAGAGCACCATCATCAGGGAAGTATGCTCTACCCTCACCATGCGCAGCCCACACACCCAAAGTACTACCTTCCATTCCTTTGAACATTATGGAAGGTGAGTCCTTTATTGTGACACTAGCAAAGCGGCATTCAAATCGACCAGACTCATTGTGGATAAACCTTGGTTGTGCTGCGTCCCCTCCAGCGCCGTGTACCCCGCCAACTTGAGGGCCTGGCACCCATCCCAATAGTGCCATAAGCTGGCACCCATTGCAAACGCCAAGACTAAACGTGTCAGGCCGCCTGTAGAACTCCTGAAATTGATTTAAAAGGGGCTGGTTGAATCTTGTGGAAGCAGCCCAACCTTTTGCAGAACCAAGCACATCGGCATAGCTAAAACCTCCCACAAATACAATTCCACGGAATTCACGAAGAGAAATACCTCCATTCAGAAGGTCTGACATTGCAACATCCCATGGTTCAAAACCAGCAGCATAAAGTGCTGCAGCCATCTCTCTGTCTCCATTGCTACCTTCCTCTCGAACTACTGCAACTTTTGGTTTCAAAGTTGCATTCATATATTTATCATCTGTAATGGATGGAATAAAGGATAGTTTCCACAAAGGTTCATGCCGAGATTTCAAACCTTCTTTCTCTAAGTGGACACATGAAGCCACTCTTTGGCGCTTTTCGAGTTCAAAACTAGTTTCCTCCCACATATCCCTAAGAAGTGAAGTTTCCTCACCCACATGAGTTATCCCATCAACTCTTAGTTCAATCAAAGGTGCCGAAGTCACATGCCCAACTATTTCAGCAGAAACCCCTTCACCACTGAGCTTATTTATGACAGTATCCACGTTCTTTCTGCTAACCTCGAGAACAAAACCAAGCTCTTCTGCAAAAAGTGTTTGGAAGAGGCTATTCCCCTGCGATGCCAAGTCCAATACAATGCCACAGTTCCCAGCAAATGCCATCTCCATAGCACAGACCAATAGTCCACCATCACTTATATCATGGCCAGAAGAGATTAATTCATCACCAATTAGATTTTGGACACCATCAAAAACTCTTTTAAGGTAAGGAACATCCTCAAGATCCGGACAATCATCCCCAACCTGGCCAAAAGCCTGAGCAAGAGCAGATGCACCTAACCGCCGCTTCCCTTTTGCCAAATCAATGTGAAGCAATACACCGTCATCTCCCAACTTCAAATCTGGGGTTACTGTTTTTGTTATGTCAGGACAAGTGACATACACACTGATAACAAGATTGCCTGGAGCCTTAACAACTTCACCATCAGCATGGGCTGCCATTGAGAGACTGTCCTTCCCTCCATCAATAGCAATGCCAAGTTCAATCATAGATTCCGAAAGAGCTATGGCAGCATCATACATGTCTGCCCCTTCCCCATCAAGCTTAGCAGCATACATCCAATTCCCACTAGCTTTTACATCAGAGAGTGAAGTAACCTTAGCCCAAACAAGGTTTGTCAATGCTTCTCCAACAGCCAATCTTGCCATTGCCTTGGGATTAAGCAGACCTTTAATAGGCTGCTCCCCAATAGCACATGCACCACCAGTCAAGTCTGTATAAGTCTGAGCAATGACAGCAACATCAGCAAGTGGAATCTGAATAGGGCCAACAGTTTGCTGCTGTGCTACAAGACCTGTAACACACCGATCCACTTTTGTTGTCAAGAAGCGTTTTGAACCTACAGATGTAAGTCTTAATACTCTCTTTAAAGCATCCATCACTGTAATTCCTGGAGCAATGTCAAGTGGCTCTCGTGAATGAACCAAATGTTGGAATTCAAAGGTCTTTTGAGGCATATCCCCAAGTACTTTCTCTAGCTCAAGATCCACAATAGGAGGAGGAATAGGAAGTCCACTTGAATGGCATTTGTCAATAGCTAGGCTATCAATCAAGACAATACGCCCTTCACCATTAATTGCCCCAAGAACAGCCATTGACACCCTTTCCCTGTCACAAAGAGATTGCAATAGTTCACGGCTCTCAGGCTTCACCAAGATAGCATCTTGCTCCTGATATTCTGCACCCCAAATCTCCAAAGGCGACATTGTAGGATCACCAACAACAATTTTTCGGATATCAATCTCAGCTCCCTTTGGATATATAATTTCCTTGACAACATTACAGTTCCCACCAGCTCCTTGATCATGGATGCTGATAATTGGGTTCTTTTCTCCCATCTCAATGCAGGCACGGATAACACGGTAGAGTTTCTGTGCCATCTCAGCATCTCCACGTTGTACAGCATTAAAATCAAGCTCTGCATCATTCTGACCACTCACCATACTTGAGGCAGCCCCACCACCCATTCCGATACGATATGCAGGACCCCCAATCTTCACAACTAACATATCAATATCAGGTTCTCCTTTAGTTATATGGGAGTGATCAATCTGTCCAATACCCGCACTGAACATAATTGGCTTCAACCACTCTCGCCTCTCCCCACTTGGAAGTCGCATTCCAAAAGTTCTAGTATAACCCTGAATTAAGGGCTCCCCAAATTTGTTCCCATAATCTGATGCACCATTACTAGCATCAATAAGAATCTGCAAAGGTGATGCCAAATTTGATGGATACGTGAAAGAATGATCTTCCCATGGAGCATAAGACCCCTCTACATTCAAATTTCCAACACAGTAACCAGCTGTAGCTGCAATGACAAATGAACCCCTACCTGTTGCATGGGTATCCCTGATTCTGCCCCCAGCACCTGTCTCTGCCCCAGGATAAGGTGCCACAGCACATGGAAAATTATGGGTCTCTGCTGTAAATAAAATGTCGAGGTCACGACTCGCAACATTGAGAGGACATGTCAAACCAGGCTGAATTGGACGCAGCTGATTTACAGGGAAGCCCTTGATTGCACTAGAATTATCCTTAAAGCCAATCACGGAATTGTTTGGATTTGCCTGCAAAGTGCTTTTTACAATCTGCATCAGAGTTCTATTGACAGGCTTTCCATCAATAACAATTTGCCCAGTAAAAAACCAATGCCTGCTGTGCTCACTGTTGGATTGTGCAATGTCAAACAATTCCACAGTTGTTGGATTCCTCTTCATATCCTCCTTGAATAGCCTAGTGTAGTACTGTAAATCTTGTTCATCAAACGCCAATCCCATCTCCTGATTAATCTCTTCCAAAGCCTTCCTCCCCCTCTCCATAACAGGTATATATCGAACTTCCTCAGAAACAATACTAGTCTTAAAAGATGTCAGCTTGTGAATATAGACACACTCTGTCATTCTATCATGAACCATGGCAGCAAACTGGTTTATTTGATCTTCTTGTAGTGCTCCCTTACTATACAACAAGTATCTCCTAGACCGTTCCATACGAGTCACTTCTGTTAACCCACAAGCAGAGCATATTGAGACAGCATTAGCAGACCAAGCTGTAGTAAAAGACAACCTTGGGCCAACTTCAACTATCACAGTCTCCAATCCTTCTTTCCTCTTCTTTTCAAGAAAGCTCTCAGTCCCCAAATTCTCAGGTTCATACGTTTCCTGCAAAAGCCACCTAAGAACCACAAGTTTCTCATTTGGAAGTTTTGATAGAAGCCCAATATTGAAACACTGCTCACTCTGCAACCCAACAATCTCATTCGAGATTTTCGTTTGAATAGACTTGAGTAGTTCAAGAGTTGCATTCTCTTGCATCAACGGCACACGGTAAAAATGGACAATTTCTTGAGCAGGCTCTTCAATCAATCTAGGTTGTTCATCAACAGAGCTTGTCACACCCCCAGAAACAACAGCTCTAGGCTTTGATTGACAACTCAATGCAGCACCTCTTCTAGCAGATACACCCAATGGAGAACTATGATTTCGAATTGTGCCCCATAGCAATTGATTTCTCCGTCTAGCTGGAAAATCTCTCTGTGAAAACAAACTTTGCCTAGAGGTGCCCTGTTTAAATACAATTTCCAATTACAACTTATCACACACACCCATATATATAATATAACACATAAAATCTACAGGTATAAGCCGAATGACAGCAAGATGAAGGTGATAAGAGAAATTTCAAAGTACTGTCAAGGGAAACACTCACTTGCAAGAATTGAGTGGCAGCTGAGAGTTCCAGGGAAGCAGCCATTAGTTGAACTTCTTCAATTCAGACTGAAATCAGAAGCCAAAACATGTTAAAAAAGAACTAAATGCAGATTGAAAAAAAAACGAAGACTTTCAGTTCAAAAGAAAAAAAAAACAACTGCAACTGATATTAGACCAAAGCACAGCCAATATGAAATATACAACTGCAAGCCACAGCCAATGCGAGTTTCTTTGATTTTAGCATGCCACTGATATTAGACCAAAGCACCAACTACGACATTAAACTAACTAGAGCAAGCATTAACCTGTTTCAAAAGCAGAATTTCGTACTAGCAACAGAGGCGGAGTAGAACTGCTGGTGGGAGCAGAAACGGGAAGGGCGGAGTAGAAATTCGCAGACGGAACCTCCGATGAAAAAAGCGGCGGAGAATAGCAGCGGAACTTCGGAACTCCTGGCGGAGGCCAACGGCAGAACGACGGATGGTGGCGGTGCACAGACAAACGGCAGTGGTGGCTGCAAGAAGACGCTGCACAGGGAATAGGAGGTTCGGGCAATTAGGTCGGTAAAACTAAAATGGAAAATTAGGGTGGAGTGAAAAAAAAATTACCCAAAATATTATGGATAAGATGCCAAAATGGTCTCAATATTATTGGAGAAGTACCAATTTAACTCTCACTTCTAAAATAACCTAACATTTATGAAATAGTGTTATTATAGCCTCATTTTATTATCTCAGAGAATAAAACAGTAGAATATTATAGTTTAATTGCACTATTTCATGAACTTTGAGATTAAATTTACACTATTTTGAAAATGTTGAGGTTAAATTGGTATTATTGTATATAGACCTGGTAATTATCGTGTTCGAGTCGTGTCATTTCGGGTTCGTGTCAAAAATGAGTAAACCCAAACCCAACCCAAAAACTTTTGTGTCAAAGTCGTGTTAACCTGTTCGGGTTAGTGTCAATTTCGTGTCGTGTTTTCGGGTTACATGTAATTTTGTTATGCATATATATTAATAATAACTCTTAAAAATATAAGAAGATATGATACTGTTTTTAAACATTTTATATCATTTTTAGATTAGTATGTTAACAATAATTATCGAAAAGTTCGATAATATCATGTTAGAGGGTCATGTAATGTGTTTATAACAATTTAGGAAATTCAAATCAATATTTGCAATTAATAATTATAATTTTATTATCTTTATTAATAAAGTGACATAAAAAAACACAAGAGAATATAACAATAATTTTCAATATCCATGTCATTTCGTGTCGTTTTTAGGTTCACATATCAACACTAACTCAACTAAAAAATTAGCGTGTCAGTTTCGTGTCAATCCAAAAATGACCCATTACCTATTAAGCTCAACACTAACACGACCTGACCTGCTCAACACGACCCGATCTGTCATTCCAAATATTTTGAACTTTACTTCAAATTCATAATTTGAAAAATTAAAACCTAATAAGTTAAGATAATAAGATAAGATAGGAGTTTTTTTATACTCTTTATATTTATACTTTAATAAATAAGAAAAGTCATATCTATTTTTAACCTAGTTTATCATAATTTTTAATTTTTTTTAATTTCTTTAATTAAATTTCGGGTCAGTTTCGTGTTTTTCGGGTTGACACGAAAATGACACGAAAATTAACGTGTCATTTCGTGTCGTGTCAACTTTCGTGTCGTGTCATAAAACCCTAAACACTAACACTAAAAAAACATGTCGTGTTCGTGTCGTGTCATCGGGTCGTGTGTCGCTTTGCCGGGTCTAATTGTATAGATACAATCAAATTGACATTTCCCATGACTTTAAACCATTCTGATGCCTTCTTTTAAAATAGGCATACCACTAGAGGTGGCAATTATGAAATTCATATAGTGTTAATTTCGGATTAGTATTAAAATAAATCCATCCAAATCCAACTCAAAAACTTTTGTGTCGTAGTTGTGTTAATCTGATCAGATTCAGGTCATATGTAATTTTACTATGCACATATATTAATTACGTGCATTGGAGAAATGCTGATATTTTTGGAGAAAAAGTTGTTATCTCTCATAATTTATTTACTTTTTTCTCTAAAAAAATCTATACTATCATTAATAGCTTCAGGGAGGATAATTCTCCTAGTACTTTCCAGAGGAATGTGATTCATCTTGTGGGTTGGAGTAGACCTGGGAAAGGGTTTATAAAGCTGAATACTGATGGTTCGTATCTTGTGGACGGCAGAATTGCAGCTGGTGGTGTCTTGAGAGATAATGGTGGTGCCTGGGTGTCTGGCTTTGCTCAGTATTTAGGTATGGCTCTTCTTTCACCGCCGAGTTCTGGGGGATTCTCTCTGGGATTAGGATTGCCAAAAGTCTGGGTGTGAAAAAGCTTCTGGTGGAATCAGATAACCTTGAGGTGGTTAACTTCATCGCGAATAATAAGGCTGTGTGTTTGGGTAACCAAAATTTAGTAAAAGGGATCAAAAGACATTGCCCTTTCTTCGAGTCCATCATCTTTGGACATGTCTACAGAGAGCAGAACAGTGTGGCTGACCGCCTTGCTGCTGAGGGCCATGTAAGGATGTTGGGGGTCTCAACTTTCTCGCTTCCTCCGGTCTTCCTCCGGTCTTTACTTTCAGATGATATTGTAGGGGTTAGCTTTCCGAGACTAATAGTTTGTTTTGTTTGTTTTTGTTTGTGTTTCTCTTCCTTTTCCTACAAAAAAAAATATATATTTTATATTATTTTTTTATTATATTATATATAACCATCTAAAAATATGTTAATATCATGTTGGGAGGTTATGTAATGTGTTTATAATAATACAGGAGATTCGAATAGGGTTTGTAAGCAATAATTATAATTTTGTTACCATTATTAATAAAGGTGATATGCAAAAATACGAGAGAATATATCTATAATTTTAAATATTAATGTCATTTTATGTCATTTTCAGGTTAACATGTCAATTCTAACTCAATCTAAAAATTTACATATCAATTTCGTGTATATTCAAAAATAACACATTACCTACTAACCTAAGCCCAAACACTAAAACTGTGTGTCGATTCTGTATCGTGTAATTAGGTCGTATGTAATTTTCCACATTTACATAAGACTCATTTGATCTTTTAAACTAAAATTTCAAAGTCAATTAGGGTTTTAAACTATCCATACCATCAATTATAGTAATTCTATTTTTTTTGATACATTATAAACTAAGAGAGTGTTTGTTTTAGCGTTTCGCAGGAGCGTTTAACGGTTTTACACCAAACCGCTAATATTATAGTGTTTGGTTATGATTATTAAACCGCAGCGGTTAGCGGTTTCGGAGCAAACAGGAGCGGTTCACGAAAAGCTCTCATGAAACGTTGTTTTTAGCTGTTTAGCTTTTGACAAAATTAACATAAATTTTATTTTTATTTACTTCGGGTATTTTAAAAGAAATTAATGGTCACCTATTACTAATAACGTGACATATAGAATCATTCTTTATTTTTTCATCCCAACCAATTATACATTTGCCTTTGATAAAATATATCATGGTTTTATCAAATTTCCAGTAATCTATTTTGATAAAATATATCATGGTTTCATCAAATTTAAAAACGGTGTTTGGTTTCATTATGGTTGCATTGAAAAAAGATGAGATTTTTCAGCCTATTTAGGGTGGTTCCGAAAATGTCATATCTATTATTTAGATTATTTTTATAATATTCGTACAACATGTTTATTTATATTATTTTATATTGTTAAGTAATGGGTATTTTTGTCTTTTCATATATTAACAGCAACAGCTATTTGTAAATTTACCAAACACTAATTACCAAATAGCTATCAGTAAACAGCTACTAGCTAACTGCAAACAGTTTACTACAACTATTAACAGCAACAGCTGTGAGCTAACAGCTGAACCAAAGAGACCCTAAGAGTCATTAAAAAAATAAACGATGAAACATGTATAAATTCAAAAAGGAAATAAAAATATAAAAATCCTAGAATAAGATTTAAAAAATTATAATCAAACAAATATTAAAAATTATTAAAAATGGTAACAATAAGAAGAAGTAAAGAAATCAATTCACCATGCAACCTCATGTCATTTACGCTTTGTTTGGATAGGGGTATTTTAAAGTAAAGTAAGGTAAGGTAAAATAAGTGAAGTGTATGAAATAACTTATATTTGGATAGAAGGTAAAGTAAGTAATGGTTTAATAATGTAATTGCGTTTGGTTTGATGGTAAGGTAAAATAAGGTAATGTAAGGTTATATACAGAAATTACTTTTATATCCAAATAATGTTTTAAATTAGGGTAAAGTTCAAATAAAACTCTTGTGGTTTCACTAATTTTCAGATAAAGGACTCTGGTTTACTTTTTGTCAAAACGATGACTGAGGTTTTCAACTTTAGCAAAATAAGGACGTTTTCGATTGATACTATTAAAATCACCCTTAACAACTTCAAAAATGACATATTTTAAGAACTACTAATATTCTAAGCAACTTTAATTCTTCAACTTTTTTATTTCGAGATTATTTAGATGATGTTTGGTAAAGAGAGAGAAAGTTAATGTTTAGAGAGAGAAAGTTCCAAAAAAGATGATTTTCTAAAATCGAAAATGTAGTTCCATAGAAAATATGACATTGAACAACTTTAATTCTTGAAAATTTTCATTTTCAGGTCGTTAAAGATAGTTTTAATAGCATTATTAAAAGTGTGAAACATCGGTCCTCGTTTTGACAAAAAGTAAACCACAGTCCTTTATCTGAAAATTAGTGAAACCACATGGGTTTTATTTAAACTTTTCCCTATTTTAAAATAAAACATAGAAGGTAATTTTGGAAAAGAAAGATTTGTCACATGTATACCCTCCAATTTGGGGTGTAAAGAAAATTAGGCAAATTTCACCTTAGCTAGGTCCCGTTTTTTTGGGGAAAAATATTGTGTTCTGGAAAATTTTATGCAGGGAAAATATTGTGCAGGAAAATAAAATATTTTTCCGTGTTTGGCAACAACACTGTAAAATATTTTACGGTTACGGTGTTTGACTACAACACTGGAAAATATTTTCCAACTACTAAAAACGTGAAAAAACACACAAAAATATGTGAAATTTTGTTGAAAACACAAAAAGTGAAAAAATGCAAAAATCACAAAAATCACGAAAAGTAAAAAATAGGATAAATTCCAAAAACAACCCATGTGGTTTCATGTTGTTAAAAAAAACCCTTGTGGTTTGTTTTTACAAAAAAAAAGGACCGTGATTTACGCCGTTACCCGAAAAACGGAAAAGGGCTTAACACCGTTAAAAGTGCTGACGTGGCAAGGGGTAGAGTTGGAAAAATATATTTTTTTTAATTCTTCTTCTTCTTCTTCTTCTTCTTCTTCTTCTTCTTCTTCTTCTTCTTCTTCTTCTTCCTCTCTCTTCTCTTCTTCTTCTTTTTTTCATCTTTTTTTTCTTCTTTTTTTAATTTCCAGAATTCTGGACGTCTGAAATCCAGACGTTCTTAAGAACGTCTGAATTTCAGAAGTTCAATGTCTGAAACCCAGACGTTAACGTCTGGTTTTCAGACGTTGAACATCTGGATTTCAGACGTTAACGTCTGGATTTCAGACGTTTTGAACGTCTGAATTTCAGACGTAACGTCTGGATTTCAGAAATTTAAAAAAAATAGAAGAAGAAGAGGAGAGGAGAAAGAAGAAGAGAAGAGAGAGAGAGGAAGAAGAAGAATAAAAAAAATAAAAAATAAAAAATATTTTTCCAACTCTACCCCTTGCCACGTCCGCACTTTTAACGGTGTTAAGCCCTTTTCCGTTTTTTCGGGTAACGGCGTAAACCACGGTCCTTTTTTTTTGTAAAAACAAACCACATGGGTTGTTTTTGGAATTTACCCTAAAAAATATATTAAAAACATGGAAAAAAGGTGGAAAACCACGAAAATGTGAAAAAAAATTAATGTTAAAAGCACGAAAAACGTTTTTTCACACTTTTGGCATTTTTGTACGTTTTCTCGTGTTATTAACGTTATTGTGTTTTTTTTGCATTTTTTCGTGTTTTCACGTTTAGTTTTTCGGTTTTTCCCTTTTTGCACGTTTTCATTTTTTTTTTGCGTTTTTTATTTTTTGCATTTTGTTACTTTTTCGTGTTATTCACGTTTTCATGTTTTTTGTATTTTTCACTTTTTGTGTTTTTTACGTTTTCGTGTTTTATGTGCACGTCTTTTAATATTTATCGCGTTTTTCACTTATTGTCACGTTTTTATGTTTTAGCATTTTTCATGTTTTCGTGTTTTTTCACATTTTCATGTTTTTTTTTTGTATTTTTCGCGTTTTTATATAATTCGTGTTTTCTCACTTTTTCGTGTTGTTCATGTTTTGTGCCTTTTCAAGTATTTGCTTCTTCTTTTTTGCGTTTTTGTGTTTTTCACGTTTGTTCACATTTTCATGTTTTTTGCGGGGTCTTTTTTCGTCGTGTTTTGTAATGTTTTCACGTTATTCATGTTTTTTCATGTTTCATATTTTTACATTTTTTAACGTTTTTCCATTTTTTCTCTAGACGCATATGTTTTGGGAAAATGTTTTACCCTTTTGAAAAGGGTAAAACATTTTCCCTTATTTTTTAATTCCTTTTCCATTGACTTGCCACTTATTTTCTTTTGACTTATTTTCCTGTTCAAACAAACAGTGGAAAATTGGAAAAATATTTTCCTGCAGAATATTTTCCCCAAACAAACGGAGCCCTACTCTCACTTACTATTACATTCAATTACACCTCAAAACAAGTAATATCTACCCTCCAATTTTAAAATCATATTTTGAATAATTAGTTACTTAGAATGTGATCAATTTTTAAATTTTTTTTATTTTGATGTCACCAACTGCCAGTTTAAAGCATTGATTAAAGTGTATAATATTATTAAAAAAAAATAGTAAAATTGAATAGCTATTATTGTACACTTACCGTGTAATCTAGAGCTTATTTTTTACCAAGGTTATCAAAACCGGACCGATCCGGTCGGGTCAATCCGATTCAACAGGCCGGTTGAACCATCAAACCAGAAACCCGATCACGGTTTTGCGGTTGGAACGGTTCAGTAAAAGCTGTAATTATTTTTTCTGAAGTCAAAAATTAATTTCAAATTACATTAATTAATCCACTCTCATACTTTAATTCAAATTCATTAACTTTGACAAGTCATTAATGTTAATACTACAAATAAATAGCTAGTGATTTTTTTTGAAACTAGTAATAATTAATGTATTCATGCATGCACTTAAAATAGAAAAACACATTTAAAGCTTTGAATGAATCTGTGCCCTGTTTAATTAAAATTATAATCTAATCAAAATTGTGCAATTATCCAAATAAGGAGATTATTATCTTAATTAATCCACAAATTTCAAAATATGTTATATTAATAGGTTAAATAACACTTAAATCATTTTTTCAAACTAAAAACAAAACTTAAATCATTAGTTTTTATAGGATTTTTTAGTTCCGGTTTAATCCCGGTTCAACCCCGATTGAACCTTAAACCCTTAACCCTTTAGCTCTTCCGGTTTTTTAACCGATCCGGTTTTGATAACCATGTTTTTTACCATTCATCCAGGTGTTTGTTAAATGTGGTAAGAAAGTTAGAAATGAAGATGGTGCCAGCTTAGTAGTGGCGTAACATCCATCGTCAATCCTGGATGACATTCAACGGTGGCGATCCATCCTTGTACATGCTAACTCACCTTAAAATGAGTGCCGTATTTATGATATTCAATCTTAATTGGTATACCAAGTTTTACAATTTATAGCAGATAATGTTATATGTTGGTCCAATTCAAACTATTGCAATTCTAGGAAGATCATTTTTACACATCCCATTTGTTGATGAAATTTTCCCTTTTTTCTATTAAATTATTGCAATTTTACCTAACATAAGTCACTTTCTTTAACGATTCGGTCCGTAATGGATAGCGTTAGAATAGAAGTTCTGAACAATGAGAGACCCTAAGAGATGACGATTGGATATGAACGGACTGAATTCCACGTCAGAAATGGAAAGAAAGTGAATATGGTTTATTAGTAAGATTAGAATTCAAAACATGCAGACGCGTTTTAAAATCGCGAGGCCCATAGTGTTGGATTTGGGTCAGAGTAGAAAATATCTACATGATATTGGGCCAGTTTGTTACAATTGGTATCAGAACCAACTCTCCACGTACGATGTGTGGTTCGAGGATGAACTAGGCAGAAGTTGGTAGGCCTGTAACAACTCAGTTCGGAAGGAATGACACTGGGATAGAAGGTCCAAGCAAGGAGCGTTCCTAAGGGATGGTGGTGAGGTAGGAATGAACTGAATCTCTCATCGGAAATGGAGAGAGAGTGACTTGGGTCTATCAAGCCAAAATAATTAGAATTTTGGATTTAGAAAGATATAAGCCGCAACCACTATAACCTCAAATTTTGTGAAGATAAGGGACCGAAACTACATCTGGTTATGGTGGTTCTGGCGGCCAAAGAGATCTGGGTCCATTGGACCCCTTCATGTATCCACCTCTAGTGTTTTGCTTAAAAAAACTCATATAAAAAAAAAGTATATAATAAAATGTGTTTACCAATCAAATAAACTGGAATGAATTACAAATCAAGTTGATTCAAATAAATTAGCCTATAAGCTTTCTTAAGATGATCTAAATTTATTTAACATTGATTGATGGCTTAAACTTGCTTACAAATGATCTTAAAATGATAATCAAACAAGTAGTTAAAATTAGTAGAAGAGAGAACAAAATATTACCAAAAATTAAGAAAGAAAGACATGCAGAAATATAAGGCGGATTGAAACTTAAGTAGTGGACTTATTTTTTTTTTTTTTTTTGGTAGAAAAGTAGTGGACTTATTAATATATTAGGTATGATATCCTAAAATTAAACCTGCAAAAGCCAAAAAAGTGATGGAATTGAAACAAATTAATTGTGTGTTACAGTAAAAAAAATTGAAGGAAAACTATAGAGTGTTGTTATACTTAGTCATGGCTTTCCACAATTAGCCTAGACGAAACTACCTTTTATTGTTTTGGGAAAGCAAAACTAAACTTTTTTTTTTCTCTCATTGAAAGGTGGGCGTGTGCAAAATACGTCTCACCACAAGATGATGCGTATTTCTTGTACGCCTCACTATATGGTGTATGAACATCATGTTGTCCCTGTGGTGGGGACGTATGAACAATACGTCGTTCCTATGGTGGGGCGTATGAACATCACTCCTCCACCATAGAGGAGGTGTATGAACAATACACTTCTATATGTGGAGGAGCGTATTGTTCACACGCCTCCTCTATAGTGAAGGCATGATGTTCATACGTCCCGACGCGATAAAACGAACCCCAAAACAGTCGATTTTAATCTAATATACTGTAAATAAAATAAAATTTTGAACGAAATTACGTACCATGAATCCTTTTCCGCGCGAATCCTCATCTGATACATGTTTTTCTTTACCAAATTAGTCTAAGTTAGATTTTTGATTTGAAAATTTTCTGAAAGAGTATATCTGTCTTTGCTATAGACTAAATGTGGGAAACGATGGCTAAGTATAATAATGGCTTAATAGGTACCCAGCCCCTTAAACTTGTCACTTTTTTTCACCTGGCCCCCTCAACTTAGGGGACAACCTCTCAACCCCCTTAACTCTCCAAAAACATCACATACAACCCTTAAACTTGTAACTTTTTTTCACCTGGCCCCCTCAACTTAGGGGATAACCTCTGAACCCCTTCAACTCTTTAAAAACATCACATACAGCCTCTTACACCTCTATATCCGGTCAAAATATTGACCCGTGTAGAAAACGCGCTTGACTGTTGAACACACCAATGCCACGTGTCATTTTTTTCTTAAATTTTTCCATGTAAATCCAGTAAAGTACCCCATAATTTGGGCATCCGTAGAGTCTTCTTCCTTGATTTGCAGGTTTCCACGAAA
Source organism: Euphorbia lathyris (assembly GCF_963576675.1). Classification (NCBI taxonomy): domain Eukaryota; kingdom Viridiplantae; phylum Streptophyta; class Magnoliopsida; order Malpighiales; family Euphorbiaceae; genus Euphorbia; species Euphorbia lathyris. The sequence continues at coordinate 72,617,609 of NC_088913.1, forward strand.
CCTTAAGTACCACATATTCACCATAAAAACATGATTCATGAGTACCCACCATGAAATTGGTTTCAAGAACAACACAAGCCCTAACCTAATTTACAAAAAAAAAGAATTATCTCAGAAGAAGAAAAAGGCAAACCAGAAGAAGAAGGAGAAGAATAAAAAGAAGAAGGTAGAGGAGGAATAAAGGAGATGAAGGAGATGAATACTTACTGTTGAACTTGAATCGGAGATCGATCGGAGACAGAAAAGAGGTGAGTCGAAGGAATCGGAAAAGAGGAAGGAATGATTTCTGAGGAGAAGAACATTAGGGATTTAAGAAGAAAGGGGATTTTTTTACCGTTTAAGTTTTTAAAGCCAACCTTCACGCGCTTTCTAATGAGTGCAATCCCAACTTATTCCATGTCAGAGCCACGTAGGCGTTAAGGGGCTATATGTGATGTTTTTAGAGAGTTGAAGGGGTTGAGAGGTTGTCCCCTAATTTGAGGGGGTCAGGTGAAAAAAAGTTGCAAGTTTAAGAGGTTGCACGTGATGTTTTTGGAGAGTTAAGGGGGTTGAGAGGTTGTCCCCTAAGTTGAAGGGGCCAGGTGAAAAAAAATTACAAGTTTAGGGGCTGGGTGTGTATTAAGCCTATAATAATTCACAAACTTTAACATGCATTAAGTGACATGAGGTTGCGTTGTGGATTGATTTCTTTGCTTCTTCTTATTGTTACCATTTTTAATAATTTTAAATATTCGTTTGATTATAATTCTTTAAATCTTAGTCTAGGAGTTTTATATTTTATTTCCTTTTTGAATTTATACATGTTTCATCGTTTATTTTTCTAACAGATGAGAATTTGATTTCACTCTTAATTTATAATGTATCAAAAAAAAAAAATCGAATTGCTATAATAAACAAATTATCCAACCTTTTACGATATGAAATTTTTGAGAAAATAAGTATAAAAGATAATATATATATATATATATAAATTAATTGATTTTTTTATTTATAATTGAGTTTTTTTATAAATTTATTATTACATATTCAAACTATTCGAATTACTAATTAAAATTGGTTTGAGTGGTTAAGAGACTCAAATTGCTTCAATTAGATCTCAAATTCGAATCTTAACATATGTAAAAAAAACTTTAATTAGAAAAAAAATCGGGTAAATTACATCTATGGCCACTGAACTTTACTCATTTTCACATTATGGCCACTGAACTTCATTTCTTCCCGGTATAGCCATTAAACTTTACACTTTTTAACACCGGTGGCCACTTATCGCCTCAAAACGACCATTGACAGCTAAAAATAAAAAATCCAAAGCGTTAGTGATATTCTAAGGAACTTTAATTCTTGAAAATTTTCATTTTGAGGTCATTTAAGCGTTGTTTGGTTAGGAGAGAGAAAGTGGATTTTTAGAGAGAGAAAGCTCCAAAAAAAATGTGATTTTTGAAAATAAAAAATGTGGTTTCATGGAAAATGTCGTTTTGAACAACTTTAATTCTTGAATATTTTCATTTTAAGCTCGTTAACGATCGTTAACGGTCATTTTGAGAAGTTAGTTAAAATTGAATGGCCACCGATGTTAAAAAGTGTAAAGTTCAGTGGCCATGCCGGGAAGAAATGAGTTGAATGGCCATAATATGAAAATGGGTAAAGTTCAGTGGCCATGTATATAATTTACCCAAAAAAATCCTTATAAATAGTATGTGACAGAGTCTCAAAATGAAAAATAAAACAAATGCTAAAAAAAGAAAAATATTTGAATTGCTATATCAGTGTTTTGGGCTTTTTACATGAAAATATTAAAACTTGATATGAGCTGATCACAGCCCGGCCCAATAACATATTTAGTTTTTTTGGGTTGATTAAAAATAACAGTCTTGATCACATGCACCTTAATTAGCATGTAGAATTTGCCCATTCACCGTTAGATCTAGGCTTATTAGAATCCTAAAGTGAAGATTAAAAGCATCATGAGGCTTAGATTTAATAAACCTATATCTAACGGTGAATGAGCAAATCCACTTGCTCATTAAGGTGCATGTGAAAATTTCTGTTAAAAACAATACCAGTAAGCTACAAATTATTTGTGAATTATGAAGTGAATTACTATACCTAGCCCTTGATTTCGACACTTGGCCTCGGGAATAGACCGAAATATCCTTTGGACAAATTTGAAGATTCTCAAAACCTCTCAAACACCCTAAACTCTATTGGATCAAATCCGAACTAATTTATCAACGAAAACATGGATCGGAGGATGGGCAGCAAAGGAAAAGCACTAATAGTACGAAATTATGTTTGATTTTGTTGATTTTTGTATCGGATTTGGATTTTGGGAGAATCCAAAATCGGAGGGTGGGGCGTGAGGCCATCACACCGTCACCTCTGGTGCAACGTATGAATATCACGTTGCACCACAGGTGAAGGCGTGATAGCCTCACGCCTCATCACAGGCGACGACGTGATATTCATACGCCGTCGCCTGTGGTGAGGCGTGATGGTCTCACGCCATCACCTGTGGTGATGGCGTGATAGCCTCACGTCCGTCCCCTTATTTCGGAATTTGATTTTTTTTAATTAAATTTAATTTTGTTATAATTTTTATTATTGTTGTCGCGTCCGTGCCCGCGGATCGCGAACTGTTGTATCTTCGATATGGCTCCCGCTCTACTGGTTTATCAACGTGCTGGATAGTCCCTCCAAGGAGACTGATCCAATGGTTTTTGAGTCGCCACCAATCAGTTTGACGGTCTGATTGGACACCGATTTGATTCCGAATTGACCCATTCGGGTAAGCTCGGATAAGGTAATGGTCTGCGATGATTCTAAGCTCGGTTTCCGGTTACGTATAGGGAAGAGACGTAATCTCACCCTACCCCGCCCGATAAATCGGTACTATTGTACTTCCAAATGCTTGCCCTGTGTGCGTGTGTCTATGATCGCTTTGAAATGTTGTTAATTGTATCAATTCAAACCTTTGACGATACTCGTAAGGTTGCGGTCATACGACCGTAATAGAATCGTTATCCAACGATCAAAATTGATAGAGGAACCCGTAAATTATTTTTATTTGTTGATTAAATATAGTTTAAAATATTAACACATTTTTTAAGATATTAATGATTTATTGTTTATTTATTTGGATCATTATTCAATGATCGAGGTAATCCAATCGTTTTATAATTTCTATTCAGAAATTAAAACTTGATTAATGAAATGTGAGAATTAGTGGAAGTAAATGAAATTTAAGTAAAATGGAACTGGTTTCTCAGGTCTTTTTTCGAGCTAATTAATTATATTTAAATCAAAGAAAACCAATCGAACTAAGTTAAAAGGAATTTACTAATTAGAATTAGGTAATTAAAACAGATGGGTTGAAACTTGACTCAAATTAATAAGGAACCCAATCTCATTTTAAGGAAAAGCCCACTTCTAATTTCAGGATTAATATCAGCCATCTGATTAAGTTTGATCAGATGATTATTATTAGCCCTACCCTTAATTTAGGATATAAATTAAACCTTTTCTTTCAGAGAACCCTAGCCTCTACTGTACACCTTCTTCTTCTGCTCTCATTTTCAGAAACATAGCAGCCATAACCAGCCACTACATTGCCACAGCCGGCATCATTTCATGCTGAATCCGACTACATCAGTCGTGTCTGCGTCATTCACCGCTCGTCCTTTCATCGTTCGCCCCGCTCGTGAACCGTCGTTTGTTCGCCTCGCTAGGTGAACCGTCGCTTGTTCGTCTTGCTCGTTTGGCTCGGTCCGCCGCTCATCCTTCTTCTCCGTCGGAGTCACCGCGTCCGTCTCCGCATCCGCAGTCGCACTCCGCTCTCTGGTCTGCCGTTGCTTCTGCTGTTCGAGTTGTCTAACTCCATCTCGTCTCGCCGGCGTTGAGGTAAGGCCTTTTTATTTCTATTTAGTCTCCTATTACGTTTTTGGTTAGATCTGTCATTTTGAAAGTTCTCTTGTTTCTAGATCTGGTGGATGGCCAGTGACCGGAGGAGGGCGGCGGCGGCGCTCCTGGAAGGGTAAAATAAAGGAGGAAATATATATATATATATATAAATATAGATTCAAAGTTAGCCTGCTGATTAGTTTTTTTGTCTTTCTGATCTTTTGTAACAAGTTTTTTTCTTAAAACCTGTAACACAATTATATGATAGTGGAAATCTACCTTATGCAAAACGTGAGAGTTGAAGTGAGAGTACCAGTGGAAAATGGATTAAATCTACTGTAAGAATATTAAATAATTTTTTACAAAATAATTTACAGATAAATTAGTTTTAAACTCTAATCAATACTTACAACCTCTAAACTTGCATTATTTAGAAGATCAGAATAGGTTAGCACAAATGTACAGTATAATATATAATAGAATGTCACTAATATATGATTAGTAAAGAATTATATATATACAAAAGTAAATATAAGAAGTAATTAATATGTAAAGTTAGTATGATTACTAAATGGTTAGTAATAGATATTTAAAGTGCAATAAGTAAATAGCATGTATTTAAAAAATAGCTGAAAACTAATAGATTTTTATTTAAAGTTTACAAAATCAGATCATTTCAAAAGCAAAAAGAGTGCTTTAAACTAGAAATAAAAACCCTTAGCTCAAAGCTTTGAAGACTAAATTAAGAAATGTGAACTTGTATTGAATTTGGTGGAGAGTACAAAGGAACTTCTCGTAGAGTCTAATTATTACAGAAATCACTTTCTAATTTTCTGCTTAAGAATGCTCTCTAAACTGTATTCTAAAACTCCCTTTCTAAAAATTAGCCTCCCTTTTTATAGCTAAAAAAGAGAGGTTACAAATTATCTTTCCACAGCAAAAATGTAAAGCCTTTGTTGATTGGTGGGTTTTATTTATCTACTTCTGCATTTGTCTTTCCTCTACTTTCAAGATGCCTCTTTTCAAGATGAAGTGCTGTTTGGATTTGTCTACCTTGAGATTAGTAGAGAACTTTGTCTTTTCTTGTTTTTGAATTCCTGTAAAACAAGATGTATATGTGGAGATTATTGTTGTAAACCTTACTTCTTAATAAGAACACCTTATTATATTTTGTTTCATTATTTTTTTATAGTTAGAATTTATTTATTTTGAATATTAATCCATTCATCATTAAATGGTTCCAAGAATAAATTGTGCATTAAATATGATTTAGATAAAACTTTATCAAAAATCACATTTAAAACTATATCCATTTCTTGAACATAACTTAAATGAATGGATTAAATTCAACACATCTACTTAACTATTTAAACTAAAATTGAGTTTAACTAACAATTTGAAATAAAACAATTTAAAAATTATATTCAGAAACAGCACATTATATCTCAAACATAATTTATAGCAACATGGAAACTTCATTTATTCCAATGAATTATACCTTGAGTGTGATTTAATAATTGAATTGAGACGTAACAAATTGGTATACAAAAGTTCCATTTTCCGGATAAACCATACGTGAGAATGATATATTGTATTTCTGATATAATTTATAAACTTGTCCTAATTTCAAATATTATCAGTTAAACCATAAAAATGTCCCGGACAAAAATGGATATCTACAATTGTTAATTATTGTTATTTTTATTTTTATTAATTTTTATGTTGTATATTTTATTTTGTTAATTATAGTTAAATTTAGTTGTTGTAAATTTTATTTTGTTTAATTTAGTTTTATTAATTTTTATGTTGTAAATTTTATTTTGTTAATTATAGGTAAATTTAGTTGTTGTAAATTTTATTTTATTTAATTTAGTTTAGTTAAATTTTTATGTTGTAAATTTTATTTTGTTAATTATAGGTAAATTTAGTTGTTGTAAATTTTATTTTGTTTAATTTTGTTTAGTTAAATCTTTATGTTGTAAAATTTATTAATGTGGTGAATATGTGTAGATGGAGCGGGAGACTGTAGAGGGGAAATCTATCCCGTCAGCAGCTAGGCATCTAGATATGGATGAGAAGGAGGATACACCATGTCATACGAGACGACGTGGTATTGATATATCAGGCCGTAGACGGAGAGGGGCTGGGACGCAGCAGGTGCGAGGGGCTTCGATAGAGCAGCATGTATTGGATCAGCCCGAGTTTGAGGGAGATGAGACGGATGATTTGGGAGACTGAGATCCTGGTATTGACGTTGTCGACGAGTATTTTCAGGAGTTAGCTGAGGCACAGCGACGGTCGGGATCTGATGGTGATGATGATGTGCAGCCGACCCAGGACTCGAGCACACAGCGTAGGGGTGGTCGCTTTGCTAGTACATATATTATTTATAGTTTTAGTATTATTTAAAATTTTAGTATTTATTTAGGGAAAAGTACAAAAATAAACATTGTGGTTACACCTATTTTCGATTACAATCTTGTGGTTTAAAAATTTACAAAATGATACATTGAGGTTCATTCCGCTAGCAAACACATACCAAATTGACTAACGGTGTTAAAAGTCAAATGAAAAAGAGTTAATTTGATCATTATATTTATTTATTTTATAAATTAACATCCCTTAATATCTAATTATCACAAACACACCCCAAAATTAAAAATAAAAATCAAATACACCTTCTTCTCCGTCTCTCTCTAATTTCTTTTTTTTTTTCTTATTCCGCTCTCATCTCTCTAAAAATACACTAATCAACTTCGTAATCCCCCAATTCTTATTCATGCTTGATATACATTTTTAGCAGCGAGAACATCTTAATGATTCTAACAAGAACAGACAGGGGAAACACTAGAAACAATACAAATCGTAAAGCTCGGCTTTAAAAGTCTATAAAGCAGTAAGAACCACAATCTTGAAGAAGAACTAACAGTATATTACATCAAAATAACTAAGAGAAATAGAATCCGTGTAAAAATAAAAGTGCCTGAACTATCATGATCCAACGCAAAAAATCGAAGAGAGTAAAATGAAAAAAACAGAAAACACTGAATCAAGAACGAAAGAAACCTCGTTTACAAAACAATAGAAGGCATAGAGTGAAGGAGAGCAGAAACCGAACCTGCTCAGGAACACCGAGAGGAGAAGAACAGGGAGAATGTGGATCAGAAAAAACAGGGAGAAGCGAAACAAACCCATATATAAAAAAATGGAACTATATATTAAGTGTACTGATGTATGAATTCGAAGTTCTGAGAATTCCTGTAGCGGTGATGGACGGTTGAATGGAAATTTTTACATATTCGAAAAAAATGGAGTGTGCAGTTGCTGAGAAGAGAAGAGAGAAGGGGATGTTTGTTTTGTTTTTCAGTTGATTTTGTATTTTTAGAGAGACGGGAGAGAAAGAAGAAGAAAAATAAGAAATTAGAGAGAGATGGAGAAGAATGTGTATTTGATTTTTATTTTTAATTTTGAGGTTTGCTTGTGATAATTAGATATTAAGGGATGTTAATTTATAAAATAAATAAATATAAGGACCAAATTAACTCTTTTTCCTTTGACTTTTAACACCGTTAGTCAATTTGGTATGTGTTTGCTAACGGAATGAACCTCAATGTACTGTTTTGTAAATTTTTAAACCACAAGACTGCAATCGAAAACAAGTGCAACCACAATGTTTATTTTTGTACTTTTCCCTATTATTTCTAGTATAGTATTATATATAATTTTAGTATTATTTATAATTGAGTATTATTTATAATTTTAGTATTATTTATAGTATAGTATTATTTATAGTTTTAGTATTATTTGTATTTGAGTATTATTTATAGTATAGTACTGTTAGAAAATTTAGTATTATTTCTAGAATAGTTTAGTATTATTATAATTTTAGTATTATTTCTAGTATAGTTTAATATTATTATAATTTTAGTATTACTTTATAGTTGAGTATTATTTTTTGCAGGTGACGTGGTTGCCTTATGGTCCCGTCGCCGATGACGATCAACTATGAGTATCCTATGCCGGTTGGATATGGTGAAGAGACATTGTTGAGCCGTATCTGCCAGATCGAGTCCTACGTCGGGTCGGTTATGTTCAGCCTAATCCGGCTGAGCATATTAGACCTGATACTGCATTCCGGTCATGGAAGTCTTTATTGTACATACTTGCGTATTCATCTGTTACAGTTGATGATACTTGGCGGAGATTTCTATCGACTCGTGGCGTTGATCGAAGGAGATGCCAGCCAGTTGGAGCCGATCCCACTGCTTGTGATGCGGGGTACATGGAGTGATACAGACGATATTCACATCCTCATCTGCTTCATACCCCTCAGGATGCGCCGGTCCAACATGCTCGCTCCAACAACGAATATGTAAGTTTATTATTTTTTATTATTCATTATTGGTTTAGGAGGGCGAGCCTTGGCGCAACGGTAAAACGTTGTTGTCGTGTGACCAGAGGTCACGGGTTCGAGTCTTAGGAGCGGCCTCTTGCCAGCAAGGGAAGGCTTGCCCCCAATACACCCTTGTGGTGGGACCCCTCCCCGGACCCTCGCTCAGCGGGGACGCGTAATGCGACCGGGCCGCCTTTTTTTTTATTATTCATTATTGGTTTACATGTGTTTGTTTTCTAATATTTAATTTTCTACAGTGGGTTAGCCGGTTGCTACGTATCACTGAGCGATCGCTCGTCGGGAGAAATGATGCGGAGGTTCCACTTATTAGGACTGATATGGAGCAGTTTATGGACGAGTGGCGCCAGGCTTATTGTTTTTAACACATTTTAACACATATTTAATATTTTATGTATATTAATTAATTTTAATGTTAATGTTGTATATTTAAAACTAAAAGGATAATAACTATAATCCACAATAAACCGTCTAATCTATTGCGTATGAAATAATCCACAATAATCTGCAATAAACCGTCTAATCTATTGAGTATGAAATCATCATTTTTCCCTCTCCCGATACGCGGGCGTGAGGGAATCACGCCTCACCACGGTGAGGCGTGATTCCCTCATGCCCGCGTGTCGGGAGAGGAAAAAAATTATGATTTCCCACCCCAACACTTGAAAGGGTATTTTCGTCCTTTTACAGAACTAGGGGTGAGAATTGAAACTATGTTTAACAACACCCATTATGAATCCTATAGCCTTACAACATTTGGCTCTCAAACTAAACATTCAAGTCAATTATAACGTTCAACTATCAAAATTATCAATTAAATCCTTAAACTAAGTAAAAATTATCAATTGAGTCCTCATAATATTCAAAAATTAGAAATTATGACTATTTCTTTTGTAGGGAGAAGAAGGAAAAAACAAAACACCGCAATAAGTTAGTCCGGGATTAGCCTAGGAAAGCTAACTCCCACATTATCTTCCGAAAGCAAAGACAAAAGAAAATTAGGGGGAGACGAGAAAATCGAGACACCCAAAGCCCTCTCATGGCCTTCTGTAGCAAGCCGATCTGCCACCCGATTCTGCTCTCTGTAAACATGGCAGAAGTTGATACTATCGAAAAATGAGCAAATCTTTCTAATTGCAATGACTAAATTCTGGCTCCGTAAGCACAGAGCCCTTTTATCAGAAATTAAATTGACTGCTTCGAGATTGTCTGACTCCACGAGCAGCTTCCTAATCCTCAGACCCCCTGCCATCCTAAGCCCAGAAAACATACCCCAGAGCTCAGCAATAAACGAAGAGCCCAAACCCAGATTCTGAGCAAAACCAGACAACCAAGCACCTCCAGCATCTCTTAAAACACCACCGGCAGCAATTCTTCCATTCTCTTTACACGACCCATCAGTATTCAACTTCACCACCCTATCACTAGGTCTATCCCAGTCTAACGGATGAACAGTTGTCTTTTGGATAGAACCTACTAAACTATCAACTCAAAAACTCTCAACAATTGATTTAACTTTTCTGAAGAAGAACTCCAACAAATTAGAAATGGCAACCGCTGCTTCTATGACTATTTGATATGGAACGTAATAATCTGTGTTGGTTCAAAATGAGCTTGGGAAATAGAGTCTGAAATTGCTCAACCGACTGATTTCGATAAGGTTTTAATTGATGACTTTTTTGTTTAGTTTAATGAGCTTGATGATTATAGAAGTTTGACAATAAAAAAGAAAAAGAATAGTTAAAGGGTTGGTAGGAACATGGATAGACAAAACTTGGTACATACTACTTTTATGGAACAAAAATAAGAGACAGAAAAGGTAGAATAGAATAGGCGGTGGAAAAGAAAACATGCAGAGCAACTGACTTGCTTTTCACCGCTTTGAAACTCCAAAAAGAGAAGTAGGAAAATGTAGTTACAGATGCCAAGGAAGGAATCCATTCAATGCCTGATGATTTCGACTATAATCCTTGAATCATATTAAATATGCAATTAAAAATAGAGATAAGTAAAAAAAAAAAAAAATATATGGTATACCGGATTTGTGAACTCCGCTCTGTGGTTTTTTTACAGACGGAGGTCTGTGCTAAACGCCTCTAGTAAACAGAGGCTAAATTGACTAACGGTGTTAAAATTTAAAAAGAAAAGAGTTAATTTGGTCCTTATATTTATTTATTTTATAAATTAACCCCCCTAATTATCTAATTATCACAAATAAACCTCAAAATCAACAATAAAAATAAAAAATACCATCATTCTCCTCCGCCGGCATCCGCCACCATCTCCGCGGTCTATAACGACATTCTCCAATCTCATATCCTCACCCACCTCGACGGTCCTTCTTTAGCTTCCGTCGCCAGTGCTTCCTCCGACTTACACAGCCTCTCCGCCGATGATAAACTCTGGCAAAACATTTGCACCTCCACTTGGCCCTCAATTAACGACTCTCTTATAAGTAGCGTCATCTCCACTTTCCCTTCCGGCCACCGCTCATTTTTCTCCGACGCCTATCCTCTCATCCACCACGACGACAGCAGTCACGCCTCCCTCGACAACATTTCCGGCATCAACAGAATTGATCTCCGCCGTCGATATTTACTATCGCAATTCTCCAATATTCTCCAAAGTTGAGCGGACTGAGACGGTCACCGGATGGTTCAATTCCTCACCGTTCAGAGTAGATTTACTCGGACCGAAGGAGTTTGTACCGGCGTGGATTCAACAATACGGCGAGGAGGATCTACGGATTCATCAAATGGAGCAGAATGTGAGTCTGAGCTGGATCCTGATTGATCCGAAACGAAAACGCGCGGTGAATCTGTCGAGTCGAAGAGCGGTGGCGGTACAGAGGCACTGGTTGACGGGGGAAGTACAGGTGAGGTTTGCGGTGATACTCGTCGGAGAAGGAAAAGAATCGGAATCGGAGTATGGGAAATGCGAAGTGGTGGTGACGTGCGGAGGAAAAGGAGGAGAAGACGTTCACGTGCGGGACGTGAGCTTGACGATTGAGGATATGGAAGGGAAAGGTTTGAATGGGAAGGATAGTTTGGTAATTTTGAGGGAAGCAATGGAGAAGGGGGAGAGGAGGAAATTGAGGGATGGAATCGAAGGGAAAGAAAAAAAAATGAAAAAAAAGATGGAAAAGATGGTATTTTTTATTTTTATTTTTGATTTTGGGGTTTATTTGTGATAATTAGATAATTAGGGGAGTTAATTTATAAAATAAATAAATATAAGGACCAAATTAACTCTTTTCTCTTTGAATTTTAATACCGTTAGTCAATTTAGCCTCTGTTTGCTAACGGCGTTTAGCACAGACCTCCGTTTGTAAAAAAAAAACCACAGGGCCGAGTTCGCAAATCCGGTATAACATAGGCATTTGTTTTGTACTTATCCCTTAAAAATATTTTGATTTGGATTGAATTTTTTTTAGAAATAAAATATTATATTTTAATATGATACGTTAAGTTTTGATATTTTTTAAACAATACTTATCAGACATATTCTTGAGAGCTTCTCAATAATAGAGATAATGAAAAAACTTTTAGAGTTTAATTGGATGAAAGGTTTGAAAGAGTTAGTAAGGGAAGAGTTTGGAAGGGTTAGTAGAAACCCTTGTTTGGAAGATTTAAAAATGAGTTAATGTGCAAAACTACCCCTAACGTTTTGGACCAGGAGCAATTTTACCTCTAACGTCTAAAATGGTGCAATTTTACCTATAATGTTGGAAGCCAAGAGCAATTTTACCCCTAACGTTAGTAAATTGGGTCAATTTGAGAAATAATTCATCAAACTGTCTTCTGGGTCATGAATCTTGTTATCTACACTTCATATTTGTATCATTTTACCAGTAACAAATCACAAACATTCGTTGGGATGTGAAAAAATAAAAAAATATATTGTTTTTTTTGTACGGATTGGACAAAAAAATTCAAAAAATCCACCGAATTTATAAAGCTTAATGCTTCTCCAGCCCCCTTAACTTGTCCAAATTGGTCATTTTACCTCTCCAACTCATCGAATGTCCTATTTACCCCCTTAACTCCATAAAATGGTATTTCTCACCCCCTTAATTTGTCCAAATTTGTCATTTTACCCCTTCTCAACTCATCGAATATCCTATTTACCCCCTTAACTCCATAAAAATGGCATTTCTCACCACTTATGATCCTATTTACCCTCTTAACTCCATAAAAATGGTATTTCTTATCCCTTTATAGTAGTAAAAAAAGTTGAAAAGAGCAAGAACGAATAAAAAATACAAATAACAAGAACATTAATATAAACAAGTTAAATACATTATATGTAGAGATAATGTACCAAAATAGGCCTATGATTTTTGGGGAAGTATCAATTTAGGTTCCACTTACAAAATAGCATAAATATAGGTTTAACGTTTAAAAAAGTTATCAATTTACGCTTCGATAACGAATTGTAAGGGGTGAAAAATACCACTTTTATGGAGTTAATGGGGTAAATAGAACATTCTATTAGTTGGGGGATAAATGGACAAGTTGATGGGGTGAGAAATACCACTTTTATGGAGTTAAGAGGGTAAATAGGACATTCGATGAGTTGAGGGGGTAAAATGACTAATTTTGACAAGTTAAGGAGGCTGGGAAAGCATTAGGCCAATTTATAAATATTAATGTCAAATTCTATTATTAAATTATAAAAAGTGATAAGTACAAAAAAAATATCTGTGGTATACACTTTTTGCGAACTCGAACCTGTGGTATTTTTTTTTGCAAACAGAAGTATGTGTTACAGACCGTTAGCAAACAGAGACTAAATTAACTAACGGCGTTAAAATTCAAAGAGAAAAGAGTTAATTTGGTCCTTATATCTATTTATTTTATAAATTAACCCCCCTAATTATCTAATTATCACAAATAAACCCCAAAAATAAAAATAAAAATAAAAAATACCATCTTTTCCATCTCTTTTTCATTTTTTATTTTCCTTCTTCTTTCTCTCTCTTCTTCTTCTTCTTCTCTTCTTCTTCCTCCTCTCCTCTTCTTCTTCTTTTCTTCTATTTTTTTTTCAAAATTTTGATTCCAGAATTTCTGAAAATTTCCAGAATTCTGGAAAATTCCAGAAATTATGGACGTCTGAAATCTAGACGTTCGTGATCAATAGAAAATAGAAGGAGAAGCTGATCACGAGGAGGATCTTGTCGATGAAGAGAAAGAGAGAGAATAAATTGTGGAGAAGGAAGGTGAAACTGACAAGGAAGGTCAAGTTGATCATGAAGCTTCAGTAGAGGATCAGGATCATGATGGAGGGGCATAGAATCACAAGGCTCGAGAAAAGCAGTTACCGAAAAGTGCAGCAAATGAGCAACAGCTTCCAGTAGATAAATCAGTGGAGGATGTAAGTAAAGAAGCTGAGAAGAACCTGGCGAGTGAAAGCACAGAAATTTCAGGTACCTCCGAGCAGAAAGAGATACCAGTGACTAGGGCTGGGCACAGTTCGGTCCAAGTCGGGGATTCATGAATCTCCAGTATTGGATTGAAATTCGGAGATTAATAAAATGAAATCTCCAGGATTGGATTGAAAGAATAAATCTCCAGAATTGAATTGCCCCAAAATTTCAGTCCAGTCCAGTTCGGGGATTCAGAGATTCGGTTTCGGTCCAATCCAATATAGTTTTTCGGTGATTCGGATAAATATCTAATAGTTTAAGTCCTAAAAAATAAATTAAAAATTTAATTTACAAGATAATAAAATATAAAATTTTATTATCTTACATAACTTGAAATAAATGATATTTTTTTAGGAAGTAAACAACAATCATTAAAAGTTACAGTAGACAACAAGGCTAAAAAAACCCCACAAAATCAAAGTATTAAAAGTTATGGTAGACAACAAGACTAAAAAAAACCACAAAATCAAAGTTACAAAATAACAAATCCATAAAAACAAACAACCTTTAATTCAAAAAAGACAACACTTTATTAGCAAAATCTCTCTAATCATCATCTTAATTTGTAATTGAATCTTCTTAACACAACAAATTCCTTGTTTTCCAAAGCAAAGGCAGTAAAAGCCAAACATCAACCCAAACATATAAAATTTAGGCTTAATAGGCACCCAACCCCCTAAACTTGTAACTTTTTTTCACCTGGCCCCCTCAACTTAGGGGACAACCTCTCAACCCCCTCAACTCTCCAAAAACATCACATACAGCTCCTTACACCCCTATGTTCGGTCAAAATATTGACCCGTATAGAAAACGCGCTTGACTGTTGTCTACCATAACTTTTAATACTTTGATTTTGTGGGATTTTTTTAGCCTTGTTGTCTACTGTAACTTTTAATGAATGTTGTTGTCCAAATTAAGACAGTTCATACTGCGAAATGGACTAAAAAAGTAAATAACACAAAACATGCTCGATTGTTCATATGAATTTCCACTATAAATTATTGGAGATTTGTGAAGAAATAGTCTGAAGAGTGATTCTGTATTCACGAGCCAAACATTCTTCAAGTGACTGATATCTCCCTTCTCTTATATGCATAAATTCACGAAGATTTCCTCCATTTTTTTGTAGCTTTACAGTCCCTTATATTGATGTTTATATTAGAAAGTGTAGGTAATGTTTGAAGTTTATTGCTTAGCTATAAGACCTCATAATACCCGATTGAACAAGAGGTGATGAGATGGGAAAGGTGAGAGTGGCTGTCTATAAAATTTTCCATGGCTGAAAAACCAGGTGAAGAAAATTTTCCTAATTGATTTTCCATGAGAGGAAAATTCTATGAATTAATTAAGAACTATATCTAATACCCTAACATATAAAACTTCAAATCTACACAATGTACGTAACACAGAGTTTAGAAATTGAAATATAAAAGTTCAGAGTTTAGAAAACTTACCAGAGTTTAGATCGGTAAAAGATGGAGGTGGCGGTGTGCAAGGTGGAGGTGGCGGCGTGCGAGGTGGTAGCAACGATCGATGGTAGCGGCGATGTGGAGTGCAGTGGAGGAGATAGAACCCTAGAAAAAAATCGAAGCAGAGAGAATGGGGTAAAGAAGCACGAGATTCTATTTTATAAAATGTTTAAAAATTTTAATATTTAAAACTTCTAATATTTATTACTTAATTAAATGGTTAACAAGAAGTAGAATTGGTTCAGATGGTTAAGGCGATTAACAATGTTCCATTTGATTAGGTGTTTGATTCTCCATGTCTTCATTTTAGGTAAATATTTTTTATTTCATTTTATAAACGGGAATTAATCGGGATAATTTTTATGACTATATAATAATGTATACCTTCTTAATAAATTATAAATTTATATTATTGTAGTTAGTTCACCAAACCTTACAAAATATATAACTATATATTATATAATATTTCTCTTTATATAAAGTTAATCTATGAAATATAAATTTATTATTGCTAAATTTTCGGTTATTTCAGTTCGGTCCAATCCAATCGAATCCAATCCGGTTATCGTTCCGGTCCTGGATAAATTTCGGTGCAGTTCGGTCCAGTTCTTTGACGAAAAGTCAACGGTCCAATCCAGTTCGGTTCTTCAAAAAAAGTCAACGGTCCGGTCCAATTTCGGAGTTTTTTCCTCGGATATTTGGTCCGGTCCAGTATCTCCAGGATCTGCGCCCAGCCCTACCAGTGACGTATGATTCAAAAAACCCTCAAAATGAGACCGTTAATGCTAAGCGCGAAAAAGGTAACAAGCATGAAGAGGAGAATGCGGAAGAAGGAAATAAGCATGATGATTAATAATAATAATAATAATAATAATAATAATAATAATAATGAGAGAGAGAAGAGAGAGAAAGAAGAAGGAAAATAAAAAATGAAAAAGAGATGGAAAAGATGGTATTTTTTATTTTTATTTTTGATTTTGGGGTTTATTTATGATAATTAGATAATTAGGGGGGTTAATTTATAAAATAAATAAATATATAAGGACCAAATTAACTATTTTCTCTTTGAATTTTAACACCGTTAGTCAATTTAGCATCTGTTTGCTAACGGCCTGTAACACATACCTCTATTTGCAAAAAAAAAAATATCACAGGTTCGAGTTCGCAAAAAGTGTATACCACAAGCAATTTTTTTTTTGTACTTATCCCTTATAAAAAACATGAAATCCTTTTTTTAGAACGAATTATTATGCAACTTGTGCAAAATAATGAACAAAAATATTCGTGTTTTATAATAGTGTCTGAAATTGACTCAATTTATCAACGTTAGGGGTAAAATTATTCTTGGCTTCCAACGTTAGGGGTAAAATTGCACCATTTTAGACGTTGAGGATAAAATTGCTCCTAGCCTAAAACGTTAGGGGTATTTTTGCACCTTAACTCTTAAAAAATATGAGGGTAAAGATTTTGAAGGGCTGATGAAAGGTTTTGAAAGGTTTAAAATCAATAAGTTTTTAATAGATTCTCAACCCACCAAATCGGTTGGAAGGATCCAATCTTTCTTGGACAAAAATACCCTCATACAATTTAATTAATTTCATTTGAACATATGTCAATTTATCTAGATAGTTCTTCCCCTTTTCTATCCTTTTCCCATTTTAGTCATTTCATAATAATTCATTCCTTTGTAAACCTTTCATTCCAAACAAAGTAAGGGTTCAAAATTTTACGAACTCTTACCTTTCTTCCAAATAAGAGTAAGGGTAATACCCTCTCTCTCCTTCCCTACTCTCAATCCAATCAAAGCCCAGGGTTTGATTGGATGGAGGGTTTAGAGGGGTTAGTAAAAGGAATGGTTAGTAAGGGTTGATAGAAACCCTTGTTTGGAAAGGGGAAGGGTTAGTTAAAGTTTCTACAAACCCATGTTTGGAACACAAAAAAAATTAGAAGGGTAAGGGTTTGAAGGGGTTTGGAAGGGTTTCTTTTTAAGAAATTTCATACAATTTTCAACCCTCCAATTTGGTGGGTTTGAAAGGGTTTGAAATCACCATTCCCCTTCCTTCCCTTTCCTTACATTTCCCTACCATTCCCTACCATTCTCTACCCTTCTTTTACTAACCCTTCCCTACCCTTCATCCAATCAAACCCTTGGCCTTGATTGGATGAAGGGTAGGGAAGGGTTAATAAAGGAATGGTAGAGAAGGGTAGGGAAAGGTAAGGAAAGGGAATGAAGGGGAAGGAAGGGTAATTTCCAACCCTTCCAAACCCACCAAATTGGAGAGTTCAAAATTGGATGCAATTTGTTAAAAAGAAACCCCTCCAAACCCTTACCCTCCTAATTTTTTTGTGTTCCAAACATGGGTTTGTAGAAACCCTTACTAACCCTTCATCCTCCCAAACAAGGGTTTCTATTAACCCTTACTAACCCCTCTAGCCCCTCCATCCAATCAAGCCTAGTGATTTCTTCAAATTTTAACTTAAAATTCCAATTAAGAGGTTGTCGGAAATGTTTTAAGGAAATTCCTCTCCACTTTTAGTCTTTCCTACCTATTTCATTTTATAATTTTAATAATAAATATTATTGGAGATAATATGTATTTTTTTTTATAAAGGAGATGATATGTATTAGTAATGTTTGTTTTCTTCTTTTAATTATAACAGATACTTTCTTACTTATTCTTTGCTGCTCTAACCGTGAATTTGGTCAATCACCATTTTAACATGTGGTGTAGATTAAAAGCATCGTACGGTTTAGATTCACACCTTATAGATCTAATGGTGACTGACCAAATTCACTTAGTCAGTCACTGACTAAGTGAAAACCACTGCCATTCGAAATATATTATCCGAGCTTTTGAAGAAAAAGAAAAAATTAAGCCACAAACTACAACAATTTTTGTTTGATTGTTTTCAATTTTTTTTTTATTATCTTAGTATATTTTTTTTAGTTTTTGTACAACTCCATTAAAGCTTTTTAAAAAAGCTATTCCATATGTTATTATCTTGTTTATAAAAAAGTATGACCAAAATATGTGGAGCATTTAAAAAATGATTTATTGGATCAATAACTAATTATATGTTATTCAAGGAAAATGCAAATTGGTTGCTTCAAGATATTTCTATTTTCTAATATCAAATCGAAATTTGATATAGGTTTATTTTCTTTCTATAAATTGTTTGATGTTTAATTGGTTAATTGTTCTTCAAGAACATTTTCGTTAATTGTTCTTAAGTAAACAATGTATGTCAATCTTCATTGTCTAATCATTGGGCATTGTTAAAAAATTGAGGAAATCAAATCCAATCAGTAATTAATTTAAAATATATAGTTCTTTATGGAAACTTAAATTATTATTTTTGTAATTATTATTTAGTTATTTAGATTATTTTTATTATTTTTAAAATTAATTTTATATGTTTATTTAAAACATATTTATATTAGTCATTTTACATAGTGGCAATAACAGATAATTATAGTTTTATCAAACACTAATAATCAAACGTTAAACAGTAAACAGTAAAGAACAGATAAACCAAAGTAAACAGTAAAGAACAGATAAATCAAATGAGCTCATAATATAATCTCAATCTCAATCTTTACGAAATTAAAAACATAGCAAAGATAAATTAACATGTGTTGTTAACTCTTTCGCATTGGGAGGCTTTAACTACACAATCATGTATTAAATTCTTTTTCTGTTAATGAGACTAATTGTGCCATTTAATAAAGGATAGCTTTCAAATATAATCCTTATAGTTTTTCTCATTTACAAATAAATGTTTGAGATTTTTTTGTTTCAAAAAGAAAACTAAAAGTTTTGTTGTTAGCAAAATCAATGATTTTTAGACTGGCAATGTCAATTTGACCGTGATGATCTCATAAAAAAAAATTAAGAATTCAATTTGTTTAATACCATATTTATCATTAAAACACGTTTTTTTATTTTTTAAAATAAAAAAAAATTAGAACTTTCTCTCACTTGAATAAACAAGATCTAATTAACTTCAAAATTAAAAAGTTAAAGTATTAGAACTGCTTAAAATCAATTCTAAAAAAATCACTTTGAACAAGAAACTATTTGTTTATGTATATTTAGGCCCAATTTGAATTTTTGAAAATGTAAGTTAGAAGAGTAATGGATCCTACATTGCCTAGAAAGCAATTTGTGGTGATATTCATAAAGGAAGTCTTCACACACTTCGATGTGTCTAAGGGATACCCCAAATTTATGAAAAGGTGCCAGGGGCGGATATAGAGAGGTCAAAGGGGGCATTTGCCCCCCTTCATCCCCCCCCCCCCCCCCAAAAAAAAAATCTAAAAATGAGGGTTAATGTGCAAAAATACCCCTAACGTTTTGGATCAGGAGCAATTTTACCCCTAACGTCTAAAATGGTGCAATTTTATCTCTAATGTTGGAAGCCAAGAGCAGTTTTACCCCTAACGTTGATAAATTTGGTTAATTTGAAAAATAATTCATCAATCTGTCTTCTCTGTCATGAATCTTGTCATCTACAACACATGCGTTATTTTATCAGTAACAAATCACAAACATATGCTGGGATGTGAAAAGAATGAGAAAAAATATTAAAAATATAATGTCTTTTGTACGAATTAGATCAAAAGTTCAAAAATTTTACCGAATTTATAAATATTAATCTCCAATTTTATTATCAAATTACAAAAAATATTATATCCTTTTTTAGAACAAATTAATATGCAATTGGTGCAAAATAAAGAAAAAAAATGACTGTATTTTATAATAGTGTTCGAAATTGATCAAATTTATCAACGTTAGGGGTAAAATTGTTGTTTGCTACAAACATTAGGGTAAAATTGCACCATTTTAGACGTTAGGGGTAAAATTTCTCCTGACCCAAAATGTTAGGGGTATTTTTGCACCTTAATCCTAAAAAGAAGCAGTATAGATAGAGGCAGCAGATCGTTTTCAAGCTATAACTGATCGTAGATGTCAATTGCCACCTCGTAATCTTCGATCTACTTAGCATTAGAAGTTTTTTTTAAGACATTTTGTATCGAATAGCAATTATGTATTAAAGTGTTTTGTCCCCCCACCCCCTCCCTCAAATCCTCGATCCGCCACTGAAGGGTGCGGATTTACTTGATGCTTAACCACCAAATGTGCGCGCTACCGTTCGAGCCTGGTTGGTGTGGTGCGGACTCTATATTAATTATTGGTAAATATTTTTCTTCTTTAATGTCTCTTTTGATCTGGTCTCTCTGAACTTTTCTAGTAATGAGGCGACCGTAAATTAATCTGCTTGCACTTTTCTAACAGTTCCGCAAACGTCTTAAAGAAAACGACTTGCTTCGCGACTCTATCCATTATTCTATTCGGTGATTTTCTGTGTTTCTCAAATCCGGTTCCAACATTATTATTATATTTTTATTTTGTATACTTTGTAGGTGAAGTTAAAATGAATTGTTCTAGAAAAACATTGACTATTTGGTTAGCTTATCCTAACAAGAATGGTGTGGGTGGGGGCTTAGCTGAAAATGTATGCATTTCACCTTGGCTTTTGATCCTTTTGTCGGCTTTTGACCCCACTCACTTCTTTCTATGCTCCTCCCTCTCAAATTCATTCTCCACATCAAAATGGAGTAGTATAATTTTTCATTTATGATATGTACCCAAAATTTTACTAATTTTAATTAGGATCATTTTGAGCTCATTGACTTTTTGAATTTTGTGGATTAAATTTTTAAAATATTACATACAATATCAACTAATTGTAATTTAATATATCAATTTGTTGACAAAATAAAAAACTATATATATATAGTATTAAAAGTACTTTATTGGATTGAGGCTCAATTTCAACCTCCAAACTATATATCAAAAATCAATCAATTAAATCGTACAGTTGCAAATATATTATTGGTCCATTACAGAGCAATTTTATACGTGTATATATATAAAAATTACCAAACTTTTTTTTTTTGTTGCATATATATACATATCATCACTTGAGTGTTTCAGAACCAATTTTTACATATTACTATAAAAAATTTCAAAATTAAATTATATTTGGACTCGTTATCATGTGATTAACGACGAACGTATTGTGGGTCCTCTTGTACCTCAACGAGGTCTTCGTTAAAGAGATCACATCTCTCCGAATTTGTTTTTTATTTGTGTGAAAATACTCTTTACTACTTTGTCCAATTTAGGAGAGCGAAATTTGATTCATGGCCGCATAATAGCTCGTAATGCTCCTTCAGTCTCCCATCTTTTCTTTGCCAATGACATCTATTTGTTCATTAATGCTACAAAAAGTGAAGGAGAAGTCGTCAAATAATGTCTCAAGAACTATGAGTTGGCTTGCCAACAAAAGATCAATTTCGAGAAATCCTCATTTGGCTTCTACCAAAATTGTACTTCTGAGATTAAAAGTATGCTCTCTTCTCTTTTTGTAGTTCCATTTCTCTCAAACCCTCAGAAATGCCCATACTTGGGTATCCCTTCTCTTATTAGAAGGAAGAAAGTTGATGTATTTTGAGAAGAAAGTTAAAGCTAATAATTGAAGAGTCTAAATTCCTTTGGAGAACTGGTAAGAAAATGTTGATCAAATCAGTGGTTCAGTGGGTTTCGTCTTATGCTATGAGCTTGTTTTTAATTCCGGAGAGTTACTTTGTGCGAAGTTTATAAGCTTCTGGTAAACTCATTTTGACGGGGCTCAAATGGTGGAGATGGAAAAAGCATCTGATGGATTTTTTTAGGATAAATTATATCTTCCAATATATGTTGGTGGAATGAGTTTCAGGAAAATGAAAGATTTAAATTTGGCTCTGCTTGTGAAACAAGGGTGAAGACTTTTGAACCATCCTACTTTCCTAGTGGATTGGGTATATAATATAAAGCAAGATTTTATCCTAATTCTCATTTCCTTGAACCATATTTTAAGAACGGTCCTAGTTATATATGGCGTAGTATTATTGCAGTTTAGGATCTAATCCGAGGGGGAGCTAGATGTTTAGTTGGTTCTAGTGCAACCATTTCTATTTACACAGATCTGTGACTTCCAAGCGGTTAGTTTCTGATGGTTACTAGTCCAATTAGTGTCGGGATGGAGGACCTAAAAATGACAGATTTATTGGAGAATATTCTAGACATAAATGGAATGAAGTTGCTTGAATGGTCTTTTTAATGTGAGAGATATATAATTGACCAAACAAATTCATTTGAGTCAACGAAATATTCTTGATGGATGGCATTTTTTTTGGGATAAACAAGGGAGTTTCTCTATTTGAGAAGCTTATAATTATATTCGGCGATCAATCATAGAAGGTAACTCGCAATCAGACTTTGGCTATTGGAATTTACTGTGGAATTTGAATTTGAAGATTCCACCTATAATGCGTAATTTTATATGGCGTACTCTGTCCAATTTACTTCCTACCGTCTGTGCTCTTCATCGGTGTCATGTTCCTGCTATCACAAATTGTCTACTTTGTTCTTGTGCTGAACAAGATTCGTTTCATTCTCTCGTTGGTTGTATTAAAGCTCATCAAGTTTGGAGTTTTTCAGAGATTGGAGATGTTAGTGGCTCATTCAGCTCCTTTCACGATTTCTAAGCTTATATTGTTAGTTTTAAAAACTCTAACTTAATTTGCTTAGAGTTATGATTTCATGGAGCATGTGGTCTTACTAAAGCAATATGGTTTGGAACAATAAGAACACCCCAGCTGGTGTAATTTTTAGTCAAGTATTGCTCTGTTTTCGAGCTGAACCAAGCTTAGTTATATTCGATGCCTGTTATTAGTCCATCTCCTCCAACTGTCCGTCCAGCTGCTAAGTTGTGTCTGCCTTCACCCGGCATGTTGAAGTGTAATATCGATGATGTGATTTTCCTTACTCAAGACACTACTAGTTTTGGTTTCGCTATGAGAGATAATTTTAATAACTTGGTCGTTACGTTAACTGGATTCAATGGTTTGATTGATCTTCTATTTTATTTGGCTTGAGGAGAAGCCTTTTTCGGATCTTAATCTTCGTAGGATGGGGGATGATTTCTTGTTCTTCTTATTTTTTGAGACATGCTCCCGAGGGCTGCAAAAGTATCATTCATGATGATTAGTGTCCCAACAATAAGGAAGAAGAAGTGAAAAGCTACAAAGAAAACTTCTAGTTACCTGGTAGGGGTCCTTATTTTAAAGGAATAAGGAGAAACCAATTTTTTTTATCTTATTATATCAATGGATATTTGCACAGATAGGCTTTAAGGCCATCACTACAACTCCATGTCCCTGGTTGTATATTCAGGAGATCCACTAAAAGCTCGTCTCCTATTTGGGGGGAAAAGGGGGCTCGTAGAATTCCTTACAATTCTGAATGTTGATGTTCTATATTTTGAGAAGTTACGGCTTGTGTGGTCTTTAATTTCTATATAAAACAAGTATCCAATGCTTTAGGAAAGAGGTATATTAAGATAAATTAGCAAAATAACTCCTCTTATAAAATGTACAATGAATCTCAAATTTTCAATAATCACATGAAGCCAATTTCAAAACATTCAGGCATTTATAGTCTTCACATCTTAAGCATAATCAATGAAGATATATCAATTTGCACCAAACATTCAGATGCACTTAAACATGACATATTTGAAAGGACTTCAATATCGAGCCTCTAGGATCCAATAATGGGTATGAAAAACGAGATATAATATGGTGACAATGTTTGTGGATTGAGATGTCTCTTTTTAGATGTCGTATATGTGGCGTGTATCTGTGTAGTTGTATAGGGGTATGTTTGTAAAATTAAAGTTGGTGTAGCTTGGCAAGAGGTACTGAGACGTCTTGTGCGCTTTAAAAGGCATTCTTATCTTTTTAAAGGGGCTTATGATACGCATGTTATTTATGGGCATGCATTCAAAGAATGAACGAGATAACTCGAATTAAATGGTGAAAGATGAGGCTTAACTATTGGATATACAATATGACATTTACGCAAATCCTATTAGGAAAATATTCCATAAGAGTCAATATTCTTTTTGTATGTTCCTATTCTGACAAGTACATAAGTTCCTAAAGTGAGAATGTAAGAAGTGAAATTCACACTAATCAAAACTATGAGGGCACTATACAAAGAACGGTTAAAAAGACCTAAGAGACATTACATACACTTATAGTAGTCTACTTGCTTTATCATTCTTAAGGAAGATATTGACTTAGGCATTAAAGAGTCTATACCGACCACATGTGTCTCTCTTATTTTACAAGAAGAAACGAGATTTGGAGGAAGATAGAATCATCTGGCTAACGAAAATTTATCAGCACCAAATTAAAAATTTAATTAAGTAATTGAATAAACATAATCTCTAATAAATAATAAATATTTAATTAAAAAATTAAAAAAAAATGAATTCAGGTAAGAAAAAGAAACATAATATAAAAATCAGTCGGATTGAGATTATACTTTGAGTCAAATCTTACAACCGATCTATTTTATATACGGATATATATAGGTCCTGAGCTAAATTGGGTAAAACATTCATAAATATATCCAAACATAACGCGTGAAAAACATAACACATAATAAACGAGAGGCGGCTATGCTGCCAATATTTTTATAAGCAAGTCTACCAATAATTAACTTAGTTATTTTTATCGAATTTTCTTTTGTCGAGACCACAAGTATTCTCATTGATACGGACATACTTTTTAAAGGAATACAGACTTAGTGCGAATCAAAATTGAGATCTCTTCAAAGCCAGTTTGAATTGACAAATGAGATACAACCCATAGTAGGCATTTTTATTATTAGTAAATATTGATTTTGATTGTTATTCGTTTTTCACCAAATTAGGTAAAGTAATTAACAACTTGGCAAAGTGATCAAATTGAAAAACGTTAGAGAAAAAGTCAAAGAATCAAAAATTGTAACCGGTATGACATCATGATCATACCTTGTAATCCATGTGTCTTGGTACAACTAACGAGACTTCCCTGCCTGCCTGAATTGGCAAAATCCTCTTTTTAATTTAATCACATTTTTTACATTGTTGTTCATTATTGAATCCTTAAATTATTTAATCCATTGCCTCACAATTTCTGGGAAAATATACCCAATTGGAAGTATACCCAATTGGTTTAAATCTGCCCAATAAATTAATGTCCGTATATATTTTTTATTTTGAGAGTAATAAGTCGGAACAATAAATAAATTAAGGATAAAGTCTAAAAACAACTTTATGCTTTCATTTTTTTTTTATCAAATTGGTATTTATAAAATTTTATTTATTTAAACGGGGAACTAAGTTTTCATTTGCTATCAGGAAATATGAGCATTGCCGATCTCAAAATTGAAAAATCAATGACTTGATAATATTATAAACAATTTTAATTTTTCAATTTTTTTAATCTGTAGGTTATTCAGTTGTTTGTTGAGGAGAGAAAACAAATGTTTGAGAGAAAGTTCCGAAAATGATGATTTTGGAAAATAAAAAATTTAGTTCCATAGTAAATGTGACAACTTTTATTCTTGGAATTTTCCATTTTGAGGTCTTTAACAATTATTTTTATAGTATCAAACTAAACGATCATAGTTTTCATCAAATCGAAAACCTCAGTTCCCGAATAGACGAAAAAAAATTATACGTACCAATTTGACAAAATGTGAATACACGGGTTTTTTTAAACTTTATCTATGAATTAATTTCACATGTATACATTTATTTTTTTACATCAATTATTTTTTATATAATGGTAAAAAGATTTTTATTATTCAAATGTATTATTTCCGGAGCACCTAAAAATTTTCAATCTACAATTTATTTGGTCAGAAATGGAGGACTCGGCTTTCTCAATGTCAAATAGTTATAAACCCAATAAACCAACTGAAAATAATTGAAATAAATTCAAGTTGCACAAGAACAGACAACACAATTTGAGAATTACTATCTAAATGACGTAAATTCAATTTATGCCTTCTAAAAGTTGAACGACTGAAACGACCCGTTTTAGAGCCAAAGAGATAAGAAATGATAAAACCCCACCTTCCATATAATTCTTGAGTCACTTCATTGATTTTACTCCATAGTCTTATTCATCATTCCAACAAGAAAATAATATAAACTTGCCATCATAAAGGAAAATATTGTTTTGAGTTCTTGGTTTCTCTAATTCTTGCCATAACTTGTGGAATTTCAATAAATGGGATGGAATTTCATTTTCAACAAATAGAAAGATAAGACGAGTCTTTGTTAGTTTCGAACGCAATACGTGTCATTTTTGTTCTAATGTGTTGTTGTTTCTATAAAATTATTTTTGTTAAAATAGTGTCTTTTCTATAAGAGGGCGAGCCTTGGCGCAACGGTAAAACGTTGTTGTCGTGTGAGAGGTCACGGGTTCGAGTCTTAGGAGCGGCCTCTTGCCAATTAAATTGGCAAGGGAAGGCTTGCCCCCAATACACCCTTGTGGTGGGACCCCTCCCCGGACCCTCGCTCAGCGGGAACGCGTAATGCGACCGGACCGCCCTTTTTTAGTGTCTTTTCTATAAAACGTATGAGTTTTTGATGTTTTCGGAATCCCTATGTGTCTATTATACAGGCTTCAAAGTTCTTGTTACATGTCGTTTTTGTTATGATACCTGTCTTTGTTATAAAGCGTATGAGCTTTTGTTGTTTTCAGAATCCGTATGTATCTATTATACAAACTTCAAATTTTTTATTGTATCACTTTTATTATAAAATGTATGAGTTTTTGTTATAAAACGTATAAGGGTATTCTGAACGTTGAATCTTTAGTAAAAAATCAAGATGAGTATATTCTGAAAGCTGAATTTTTTGTAAAAAATCAAGATGAGTATATATCTATTATACGAAGATGAATATATATCTATTATACGGAGTTTAAGCTAAAGAACATTTGCGTTGCGAGAGAGTCTTCACATCCGAGGAACATTAACATGAACATTCAATTGTATTAGATATAATAATAAATTCTATTAAATTAAGCTAGTTTTTAAAATCAAATGGTTACTTTAACACTAGTGCATTTTCCAAAATAGAAAAGATTAAAAAAACACAACATTGAAATGTTTACATAGCAAATAAAAACCAAAGTAGCTAAATACTTATAAGGAAAATGTAGGTTAGAGTTTCTCTAATTCATGAAATTTGTGTCGTTATTAGGATCGAACCCAATATGCGTCGTATACGTATCGTTTTTGTTATAATATATATTTGTTATAAAATGTATGAGTTTTTGTTCTTTGTTATAAAATATATGAGTTTTTATACAACGTGAGAAACTGAATCCTTAATTATAAAAGATCAAAGATAAGTATATTATTAAGGATTATAATGAAATTGTACAGCTATAATTATGTAATAGGAGTGAGAATAGATTAGTCTCTTCTTTCTTTGTAAACTTTTAAATTCTGAGGAAATCCATGTTTTCTGTAACACTGATCAACAATGTGACCAGGCTTATCACAGTGGCCGCACTTCTTTTTAGAATCAGACTTAGAACCTTTAGCATAGTTGACAGAGGACTCCAAAGCAGGCAATTGAAAGCCAGAAAGTTGTCTTTCTTGTTGAATAACCATAGAAAAAACTTCATTTATTTCAAGAAAGGGCCTAAAATCTGAGACCTAATAGCACTATATTCAGGATTAAGACCTCTTAAAAACCTGATAACATAGTTCTCATCTTGATACTTCTTAGCTTGTTTGAGTAATGGAGCACAAACACAATTAGGTTCACAAGAACAGATCTGTAAGAGGCGATAACTAACTAGTTCTTCCCAAACAATCATTTGACGAGTGAAATACTCATTTACAGAATAAGAACCTTGATTAAAAGTATAAAATTCATCTTGAAGTTCAGAAATCTTGAGTGCATCACCTTGAGAAAATCCGGCCTTCAAATTATCCCAAACATCACAAGCATTCTCAAACCAGGTAAAACTCTGAACAATAATGGGAGAAACAAATCGAGTGAACCAAGTAAACACCATAGTATTACATCGATCCCAAGCCGCACACAAATCACTACCAACAACAGACGATTTAACAGTGCCATTAACAAAAACAATTTTGTTTTTAGAACGCAAGGCACGCTCCATCTCGCGTCGTACCATCAAGAACCTTAGAATCAAGAGAAAAACCTGTATTTTCACCAGGATGAAAATAATAGTGGCTAAATAGACTTTGTCTTTGTTACCGTTAGCTTAAAGACTATTTAAGAAGTTAGATAGACTGGTTTAATTTTTAATGAAAATACTTCAAACTCTGTAATTCAATGTTCTTCAATACAAGTTCATCTTCATATATATGTATCTATTAGACCGATTTCGAGCTAAAGAACATTGGCGTTCACCCCTATCGAACATTCTAGTGTATTCACACCTAACGAACATTGCTTTCACAACCTTCCGGTGTATTAGAGATCATAATAAAATCTATTAACTAGTGCATTAAAAAAAATGCAACATTCATCCAATAGAAAGACACAACAACATTCAAATGTTTTAACATAGCAAAACCTAGTAAACAAAGGTAGCTAATTTTCACATGAAACTACACCAAAAATGTAATCCAAAAAGATTAAAAAAAAAAAAAAAAAAAAAAAAAAAAAAAAAAAAACCAAAAATTCTACCTTTTTTTCTTGCTATGCTTACATAATATTGGTGAGCTACTTCTAACAAAAATTGCAGCCTCTCCATCCCTCCCTACATCAGCGGCGGACGTGGCGGCGGACTCCCCCAATACATCTCATGTGGCATTTGACCATTCGGTACCAAATTATACACCGGTATTGACCCATGTTCACCCACCATTCCCTGAGAAGATTCACCCACTGAATTACTACTCCCGCCACCTCCACCTCCACCACCTCCGCCGCCACCTCCACTATTATTCCCTGAATTCACCTGCTGCTCCGGCAATTGCATCCCTTCCTCTTCCTGATCCTCAAGTGGCAATCTTTCATAAGTAGCATTACTAAACGTTGCTGCTATAACCATAACCGGTCCTGATGCCACTAACGGTCCCACCACTGAACCACCGACCACTTGTCCTTGCCCTCCGGCTAAATAAACAGTAAGCCCCGTTGCTCCGGGAGGCGACGGGGGAGGGAGGAATGAGCCTGATAATGATAAAATCTCAAATCTACCTTGAAGAGTGATTACTCCACCTGGAGCTGCCGGTTGCCGGAGAGTAACATTAGTTACTACACCACTTCCACTCAGGATAGAAACCCCACGGTGGCGGCGCTGGGAGAAGCTCGCAATGCTCTCCGCTATGTCAGTACCGGAGCTGATTTCGAGAACATGGCTACGGAGAGAATTAGGGCTTTCTTTAGTGATGACAATGGGGGGTTTCGGTTTGTTTTTTGAACCGGGTGGACGGCCTCTTGGACGGCGAGATGAACCGCCGCAGCTTCCCGGTTCAATTGTGTTATGGTCTTCCGATTCCTGGTTGGTTTCTTCTTGGGTTTGATTGATCTGATGATGCGTCGTCGTCTGAGGAGGGCTAGTTGTGTTTTCTTGCTGCTCTCTCCTCGGACCGAGGCGGTTCAAACCGGTGACTTCCTCAGTGTTTCTCAGGTGAAGAGACGGTGAAATTGGGTCGACGTTTCTCATTGCAACATTTCCAGTCCACCACCGATTTGCCATTTTTTTTTAGAACTCTTTTGAAAGAAGGAAGAATCAGGAAGTTTGTAAAGAACACATAAAAGGGGTTTTTTTAGTAATTTTACACTATTTATGACACTTTTGGCTCAGGCTCAGCACCTCTAAATCAGTCGAATCAGAAGGTGACACAAGAAAGCAATGGAACCGAAAAAAAATTCAGAAAATTAAAAAGATATACACAAAAACAAAAACAAAACCTTATCTTTTATTATTCACCCAAAAACCCAGATTGAAAGAATCAGATCAGACATTAGAGTTATGGGTTAATTTTGTAGTTGCATGAAAAAATCAATCAAAAACCCTAACTCAAAATTGAGATAAATGTGAGATCCAAAACGAGAAAAGAAGCAGAACCCACTTTGTAAAACCCAAAACCCAATAGAGATCTAACTAAAAATGAAAGGAAAAATGGAAAAAATGTGTCACCTTTACCTGTAGTTGAAGTAAAGGTAGTAGCTTTATTGAAATATATCTGAGTATGATGATCTCCTGAACATGAGTCAGGGAAGTACGGCGATGGAAGAATAGGGGGGGTGGGGGTGGGGGGTAGGAGTAGGGGTCCTCCAGATATGAGTAGGAAGGGGTAATGGTTGAAAGGAGTAAAGTACGATAAGGAATCGTGTTAAATGTTGTGTCAATACATAGAAGAGCGGTTTTTGCAGAGTATGGTTTTACTTTTTTTGTCTCCTTTAGATGCAATGGATTTGTGTTTCTTTTTTTATGAAACCACATACCATAACTGGTTAGCTACATACCATTATTGTAGTCAAATTCAAATACCATCTACTTACCTTTTATTAGCAACACATATTTGAATGGCTTGATATATCATTTCTGCCCGAATTTGTACAAAAAGCTTGATTGACCCTCTAAACTTTTAAAGTGTCTCAATAACTTCTTGAACTTGCATAAAATATTTAGTTAGTCTCTTGAACTTACACAAAATATAATCAATTGATCATTTGGTTGTAAAAAAATAAGTTAAATATGAAAGATTTATTGCATGAGTCTTAAAAAAAAAATAAAACGACCGAAATCGAGCTATACGGTTCTTAGATTAGAAAAAATAAGTTATATAGTTCAGTAAACAATAACTTCATTTTTAATCTATTTTTTAATTATGTAATAACGTTCTAAGATGCGTGGAATACATCTTCCGCATTTAACTTACTTTTTTGCGACCGAATGATCAATTGATTACATTTTACGCAAGTTCAAAAGGCTAACTAAATATTTTATGCAAGTTTAGGGACCTATCGAGACACTTTGAAAATTCAGGGCCAATCACACTTTTTGGATATGTTCAAAGCGCTAATGATGTATTAAGCCCATTTGAATTAATATGAAGATGTGATGATACCCGTACTAATATACTGGATTCAAGTTAAACATACTTGTTGCACGGAAAGTGGTATTAAGATCATTTTATAATATAAACAATTGATTACTATTAAAAAAAAAAATATATAAACAATTGATTCTTACTACTTTAAAAAATTACTAATAAATATTATTTATAATAATTCTTGTATTTTACTTTTTATTTAATATTTTATTATCAAAATTATTAAGTATTATTTATTGAAATTTTTTGAATAAAATTATATATTAATTTAAATATCAATAAATACCTCATTTCATGAATAGTCGTGTCCTTCGTGAACAGTCGTGTTCGTACGTAAACAGTTGTATCTGTCTGTGTACAGTCGTGTTTGTTCGTGAAATGACATATCCTTTCGAGTTCTATTTATATAGAATGGATTGTCAAAATTTACAAGTTGCAAAAAACTGTTGTTGAAGTTTTTCAAAATACTCTTTGTCTGTTCACATTGTTCTTGTTTTCCTATTCCGATGACAACTAAGCTACACACGGTTTGAGTTCGCTTCCGTAATCTGTTGTATCCTGGGAGATGATCGTCAATAGTGATGACATCTGTCTTAAGGAAACTGCTAATACAAACCTCAGATTTGTCTAAACTCTTTCCTATTTTTATTGTTAATTATTTATCATGTATCTGTTTGTTCAAACATATTATAATTTTCTGATTCTAACTTGGTTTGTTTAGAATTTCAGAAAAATTGATGATTTATTATTAATTATCCTTTTGGCATGTGTTGGTACATGTGTTAATTGAAGATGGATCCGGTTTTAAAAACACGGTCATTTCAGTGCATTAGGCCTACTTGTACCAGTGGCAACATGTAAACCACATTAAAAGTCTAGAAAAATTCATTGGTATGAATTTTAAAGACTTTGTGATAAAAGAAAATACGTTTTTTTTAGAAATGATGATGATATGCGAAAATTCCATAATTGATATTCTCGTGCGTACGGGTGGATTTACATTAGAAATGTGAAATGTCATAAATTGACAAATCTGAGTAGTGATGTTATATAGCCGAGTTAGACGCTGGTAGATGAACATTAGTTGTCTAGATTTAATTTATGGAAGTCACTAAAAATGTAGAAGTCAAATCGCCTTAAAATAAGTACGTCTCAATGATGGAATCGAAGAAAAATATCATATCAATTGGTGAATATGCGGTATAAAAAGCTTCCGAATGATGAACTCGGGTAGAAAAGCTTCCATGTGATAACACCATTAGTCAATTGATCTCAACGAGTGTCATTCTAACTGATTTTGTAGAATCAAAGGATAACACAGCGGATCCGGTAACCTAGAGGTTAAACCGAGATCAAATTAAAAAATCATCGAAAGGAATTGGACTAAAGCCCATAGAGAAGAGGCGTTATGTGAAGGAAAACCCTACCTAGTTGACTGGAGATCGCAAGATCTAGGTTCAAAGGGACAACCTAATTGCATAAACCTTCTGCGTTCACTGTGGGGGTTAAACCCTCGTCCATTCCTAGATGTAAACAATGACACCAACGGGAAAATGTTAAGCTATATGCTTTTAATGATACAGTGTGCGTCAATATTCTGAGCAAATAAATCACCTATGTCAGAGTGAAGTGGGGTCGCTTCGATGGAGACTAGTGTGGGGCCTAGTTCTCTTAAACTCTCGCAGAACCAGGCGATGTTCACGACCATAACGAACATAACCATGAGAACCTATACCATGTTATGTTAATATTTGTGTGGGGTATATCATCGTTTACACAAACGGCAGAATAGTTCAAAGACATCGTGTCTACTAGTCAGCCAGTAAAGTAAATATACTTTCACAAGGGAAGGTTCAAGGCACATTAGCTACCTATCCTATGCAGATATCTTCTGTAGAAAGTTATCACCACGTCGTAATCGTCTCGTTTCTAATTTTATTCATGTGGGGAATTGTTAGAAAATTTTGAATAAAATTATATATTAATTTAAATACCAACAAATACCTCCTTTCATGAACAGTCGTGTCCTTCGTGAACAGTCGTGTTCGTACGTAAATAATCGTGTCTGTCCGTGTACATTCGTGTTTGTTCGTGAAATGACATATCCTTTCGAGTTCTATTTATATAGAATGGATTGTCAAAATTCACAAGTTGCAAAAAGCTGTTGTTGAAGTTTTTCAAAATACTCTTTGTCTGTTCACATTGTTCTTGTTTTCTTATTCCGTTGACAAATAGGCTACACACGGTTTGAGTTCGCTTGCGTAATCTGTTGTATACCGGGAGACGATCGTCAATAGTGACGACATCTGTCTTAAGAAAACTGCTAATACATGCCTCAGATTTGTCTAAACTCTTTCCTATTATTAATAAAAAATGAAATAAAGAGAAGAGTAGGAGGGGAGAAACTCTTCAAGAATAGAGAGAATGTGAAGTTTTTAAGAGGTCGTTACAATTTTTATTTTTATTTTCAAAATTTAACTTAAAACTTTAAAAATTCAACTAAAAGGCTGTTAAAAATACTATAAAATGTACGAGTTCTTGAGAAATCATGGAAGAGTACCCTGGAATTTTTTTGTTACTTTGTTAAACAAAATATAAGGTAAGAATTTTTTTTTAATTCAGATGTTTTCGCTTAAAAAGCCATCAATTTTGAAATGGATAATAAGAGTACATATTCTTGAATTATATAAACCAAAAGTAGTCTATCTTGATAGTCAATGTAATATTCTATCGTAATTATTAATAAGACTATTATGTATAAGTCAAGGCTAACTGTTTTGGATTTACATTAATTTCCAATTTTGGTAATCGGTGTGTAACACACGTTAGAGTATCTCCAACAGTCTTTTAGTTTGACTTTTAAGTTAAAATTTAAGGAGTGAAAGTTAAAAATCAGCTCTCTCAAATTACTAAGAGTCCCTCCATCTACCCTATTAATAGAGAACATAAGTAGAGATGTGAACTCACTTTGCTGTCATCATAAGTAGAGAAACTACAAGTTTGGGAGGGTTCCAAACCTGCACCAACAGCAAGCCTTTCTACAGCGAAGGAAAGAACTGGACCGCCATCAAATACCTATGCGCCTATTCAAGACCTATGAGAAGCCCTATAAAAAGAAAGGAAGAAGAATGCTATGGAATTAACAACTGCATTGTATGAATGGCAGCAGTTCCTGCCTGCTCTTAACTTAACACACTTAAGAGTAAAGAGGTGAACTGTCGGGATTGATCTTGGATTGCTTGAGGGCTAAACCATTGATGTTAGCAGTTCGGCGGATTCCCGGAAATTAGATCGTTAAGAAGTGAAGCTGCTTCTGCTGCAGGAAAGCTGGTAATAAGGAAGGAAACTGACACCAACCACTAGTCGAAGGAAAGCCGGTAATGCAAAGCCTTTTTTGGGTGAGGTTTATCTATGAAAGGGTGAGGGTATTGGGTTAGGAACACGTGGAAAGAACCCTAGAATCTGTTAGGACGCTAACAGCAGTGAGTGAAATAGCAGTTCAGAAAGGAGTGAAGCTTCCCAGAAGTCGTTCAAGAAGTGGGTGGCAAAGGAAAGGGATTGACCACAAAAGGCACCGGCGTTAGACTAAAGGAAAGGGGACAAGCAAGTGAGCGAAAAGGCAGGTTACGAGGTAAAAAAGAAGGCTAAAAGGCGCAAAAGAGAAGGTTCTGAGGCAGATGTAGAGGTAAAAGAGTTGACTAAAAGGCAGGGATAGAGACTCCTGAATAATAAATTATTACTAAGAGGTGGAGAGAGACTCTTTATTAATAGAGATGATGGAGCATCTCCAACAGTCTCTTAAGTTGACTCTTAAGTTAAAATTTGAGGAGAGAGAATGAAAATTCATCTCCAACAGCCTTTAAGTGGCTCCTCAAATCACTAAGAGCCTCTATATCATTTCTATTAATAGAGAGTCTCTCTCCACCTCTTAGTGCCTCCTAACTTCATTTTTTTATTAATAATTTATTATTGATGTGTCTCTCTCCTCACACTATTGGTAATGTAACAATAAAGAATAATAAAATAATAAATAAGGAGTGAATATAAGGAGCATTGTTGGAGATCATATATCTTAGTCACTCTTAAATCACTAAGAGTCAATTATTATTTTTAGAGAGCTCACTAAGAGTCTCTTGGAGATGCTCTTAGTGATTTGAGGAGCCACTAAGAGGCTGTTGGAGCTGATTTTTATTCTCTCTCCTCAAATTTTAACTTAAGAGTCAATTTAAGAGTCTATTGGAGATGCTCTTAATAGAGAACATCTCTCAATCTCTTAGTGTCCTTTAAAGCATCTCCAAGACACTTACTTCACTCTCTAAAAATAATATAAATAATTGACTCTTAGGTTTGATGATGGAGGGTTTAGAGGGGTTAGTAAGGGAAGGGTTGATAGAAACCCTTGTTTGGGAGGGGGAAGGGTTTCTACAAACCCATTTTTGGAACACAAAAAAATTAGAAGGGTAGGGGTTTGAAGGGGTTTCTTTTTAAGAAATTTCATACAATTTTAAACTCTCCAATTTGATGGGTTTGGAAGGGTTAGAAATTACCCTTCTTTCCCCTTCCTTCCCCTTCCTTACATTTTCCTACCCTTCTCTACCCTTCTTTTATTTACCCTTCCACACCAATTTGATGGGTTTGGAAGAGTTAATAAAGGAAGGGTAGAGAAGGGTAGGGAAAGGTAAGGAAATGGAAGGAATGGGAAGGAAGGGTAATTTCTAACCCTTCCAAACCCATCAAATTGGGGGGTTGAAAATTGGGTGGAATTTCTTAAAAAAAATCTTTCCAAACCCCTCTAAACTCTTACCCTTCTTTTTTTTTTTTGTGTTCCAAACATGAGTTTCTATCAACCCTTACTAACCATTCCTCCTCCCAAACAAGGGTTTCTATCAACCCTTACTAACCCTTCCCTTACTAACCCCTCTAACCCCCCCCACCCCATCCAATCAAGCCCTTAGTGATTTGAGGAGCCACTAAGAGACTGTTGGAGCTTATTTTTCATTCTACCTCCTCAAATTTTAACTTAAGAGCTAATTTAAGAGGCTGTTGGAGATGCTCTTAATTTAATTTTTTATTAATAATTTACTATTGGTAGATAGAACAATAATTAATAATTTTATTCAATAATTATTTTTCATTCAATATTGGTTTTTCCAATATTTTTCATTGTGTCTCAAACACATATCTCTTGTAAATATTAAGGTATAAGTGAAGTCGTTTTACTATTAAACGTTTCGTGACTAATCATCCTTAAACTAAATAATCAGATTAACTAGGATAGAAAGAGCATCTAATAACTATTGTTTAGTGAGGACTAAGATGCGAAAATACCCTCAAAATGCTTACTTCATTGTTTAGAAATGGGATTAAGAGTTGAATAGGTGACAATAATTATCCTCGCAGAGTCAATGAGAGGGAGGACTGATTGATGCTCGTAAAATATATAACATTTAATAGGACAAATGTATCCTATCGCAACAAGTAATATTGTGCTAAGCACGAGATCGAACCACAAAGACTATTTGTTATAATTAGTAAATCTACCTAGAGTGATCTAATTGTTTAGAGGGTTGGATAAAGATTTGAGTTTTTGATAAATAACTAATTGAATTAAATGAATTGAAATAGCAAAATAAGGTGAACAATTGACAGGGTAGAAGGTGAATTAATGGATGACACAATCTAGGCTGAGGAATCCTTTGATTCAATCCTATGTATGGGTTCAGGGAGTTTGGATTTATGTTTTACCAGTGATTGAAGGTAATTGTCCTAAGTGAAAGACTAATGTGAGCAGCATTCGTCCTTCATATTCACATGCATTCGGGTGACGGCTTGATTAGGCATATACCCTAAGTCATGCAAAGCATTAGGTTTATTGACAACTAAGGCTAAAGCCGTAGCCCAGCCACAAAGCCTCATTCCTAGTGGTCTCTAGCGAAGTCAGGTTAATACAAATTCGGTATAGACGATTCCGTGGTGGGGTTCTCATCTATCTATAATCCTATTTAATGTCAGGGTCACAGGCATTAAGCACATTATATATATAAACAGGCTAGTTGATCATTATCAATGTTCATTCTAGCATAAATCCTGTTCCTAACAATTTCTAGGCATTAAGCATGCATAAACTGATCAATCAAAGGTCCTAGATCCCTAATCATACATATTCATACAATCAATTTCATCCCCATCCCAAATTGGATGGGGATCAGTTCATAGACAAACCAATCATAGCAATAGGCATATATGAATAATGGAAAAAGCTTCGATTAAATATAAAAGGAAAAGATAAGAGGGAGAGATAGAAATCCAAAATCCGTTTTGCCGATTCCAATTACAGAAATAGAAGATGAGGAGCTTCTCCCATCAATCGTTCTTGAAAGCTACCACGAGACATAGCTTGGGATCCGGGAGATAGTGCACCTAGCTCTACATATGGTGAGTTGAGCTCAAGAGAGGAGGATGAAGGTTACTCTAGGAAGCCTATTGATAGCACCGAGACACCTAGCACATGCCACATGCAAAAGAACCAAGTCCCTTACTTGGTAAAATCTGAACTTATTCTTTTGTGTTTTATTGAAATATATGTGTCGGAATCTTGGTTGTGTATGTTGAGGGAGAACCTTCCCTATGATGAGCCCATGAGAGGTGATCTTGTTGTGAGGAATGTGAGCTTTATATTGAGGGAGAACCTTCCCTATGATGGGACCATGAGGGGTGATCTTGTTGTGGGCTTTGGTGATCGTTTATTGAAGGGGAATGGCTTCCCGGGGAATAGAGAGAAGATGGAAGGAAGTCAAGACTTGGTAGATTCGAAATTCACTATTGTGTGCTTTATTGACATGTATGTGTGTGGGTATATGTTGTGCTTGTTGAGGAAGCATCAACCCTATGAGGATCGAATTATACTGTAACTAATACGGAAAGGTTAACGATAGAATCAACCTGTCTTCTTATAGCTCTGGGGGAATGATTACGGACTTGCTAATCACATACTCTGTACATCATTCCGTTATGCAAAGATTAAATATAATTCTTTGAAAATTAATTTAATAACGTTGCATACGGCTAGAAGCAATAAGAACCTAATGGATCACACATAAGACTTGGAACCTAAAAGAGAGATAGATGTTAATTAATTGATAGAAGCCCAATTGAGCCCAATAAGGCCCATGGACATAAGGGGGTCGAAATTCATGTAGTGATATACATGAATAATTAATTTGATTTTGTTAATCCTAATTAGATTAGGAATATGAATTAAATTAATTAAGAGATAATTAAGTTAGAAGTTTTAATTAGATTAATATACTCCTATTATTATCCAATAAGGTTATTATTATTATCCTTAATATATTAGATATATAGTAAGATAATAATTAGGAATTCTATATTATCTCACTATATATCTAATATATTAAGGATAACAGTAACCTAATTCTATCTAACTAGGGATTAGATACAAGAGATTATAAATACCCCTTCCCTTGATATTTTCGAAATCCAATCAAGCCATACCCTACTTGTGATTTTCGAAATTCACCTAGTCCAAGAGAGAGAAAATTCGACACCCCTAGTTCGAGGACGAGATTTCTCTACGGCTTCGTTTGATCAATTAATTTTCATCTATTTCTTTTATCCTTGATCTTGTGTTGATTAATTAGAGGCAATCTACTTTGGTTGCTATTCAACGGTTGAGACTAAATTAATCTTCCCGTGTTTTATTTCGTGTTTGGGAACTCGAAGAAGAAAAACAAACAAAAGGGAGAAATTCGTTTTACTACTCCTACATCAGGTTAGTTCACGATTTCGCAGATTCCTGGAGATTGAACCGTCGGATCGTCACGATTTTTGGACAGGAGCTTCTAGACATATTCTTCCACGTTTACACCGAAGGGATTGTCGTTCGGAGGTCTGGAAGGTCTGTTTCGGATAGGGGCAGATTGGTAGATAGTTTCTATCTCTTTTGAAGTTGTGGGCACTTCGTTTGCAACGGTAGATAGTGTTGAAACACCTTTCCACATGATTTTGATTTGACAAAATTATTTAAGTAAAATTAAATATATTCTAAACACACTAAGTTTAAATGCTTTGATTTATTACACTAATGTGTTTGTTCAATGTTGAGTTAAATTGTTTATAAGACATAAAGACTAAAAGGCTTAAAGCCCAATACGGAAGTCAAAGCCCAAGTCAAACAGATCAAGACCACTCGGCCCGTGTGTGTAAAACGCTGTCGTTGTGTACAAAACGTAGCTCAGCGAAAGAAGGATCGAGAAGACCTTCGTTGAACAACTTCGGAACGAAGCTGCTGAGTTGTATCGACAAAGAGTACAAGACAGCAGCTGAGCAAGAACAACTTCCAGACAAAGTATTTCTACTTTGGGTAAAGTTCAGAAGACACAGAAAGCTGTCTAGTTGACCTTACCATAAATGGAGAGACATTCTGCCGGATTGACTAAAAGCTGCTCAGCACTGACCGAAGACAGAAGATACTTGAATCTGATTGGCCAAGAGCACTGAGCAGGACTGAGTGACAACGACAGGAAGCCGTTTCCCTCCAACGGTTATTTCGAAATTCGAAATGACTGATGCCTCAGACGTCTCTATAAATAGGGCCTTTCATTTGCTTCATTCGATGCAAAACTTTATCAAGCTATTACGCTGACCAAAATTCTACTCGGAGTTCTGTGAGAAAAAGCAAAGCAAATACTTACACCAAATTCTATATCTTTCGTGTAAAAGTCTAGAGTGATCATTCAATCATCTAAGGTGTCTTAGCAATTGTTGTTTAGGACAAATCTTTATCATTTCTAGAGATTAGAAAGGAGAGGCTGAGTACTCGGTTATAGTACTCGGCGAGAGATTAGGAGTGAGTAGAGGTATAGAGGAAGGTACTCTTGTTATACTCAGCTTCTAAGTTGTAAAAGGTTTGATGCTCTACCATTAAAGAGCTCAGTAGATAATTCAAAAGATCAGAACGTGTTCCAGGGACAGGACGTAGGCTTAGAGGCCGAACCTGGATAAATCTGCTGAG
The DNA here is from genome assembly GCF_963576675.1 of Euphorbia lathyris. Taxonomy (NCBI): domain Eukaryota; kingdom Viridiplantae; phylum Streptophyta; class Magnoliopsida; order Malpighiales; family Euphorbiaceae; genus Euphorbia; species Euphorbia lathyris. The sequence continues at coordinate 72,657,846 of NC_088913.1, forward strand.
TAACATCTTTCTAACCTTAAACTCCTTAATATATATATTGCCTGCTTAAACAAAACTGACCAAGTAAAGAGGTCACACTGAGTTGTGTGTATTGAGTATCTGAGTTCAGGAATAGACTCAAGTGCTATCTCCTGACTCAAAGAAAGAAGCTGACTTAGTCACCAGTTGACTAAGCTAGTGTCTTAATTTACTCAGCGCGCTGTGTAATCCTTTTTCAAAGAAAAAAAAGTCAGCCTTAACGTACTAAAATTTTAAATAGTTCCTATCCCCCCCCTTGGAACTAACTTGTTACGTTATAAGGGACCAACAAGTGGTATCAGAGCTTAAAAGCTCACTGTGAAAGGTTTAACTACCTTGAGCTGATCCCCACTATAGCTGAAAACAGTACTCGGTTTCTTCCAGGAAACCAGACAACTCAGATCTTACCTGAGGGGCTGTCCATTACTCGGCCTCCCCTATTCTTCGGGTCTAACTACACCTTCTGGAAGAATAGGATGAAAAACTTTATTCAGGCAACAAATATGAGTGCATGGCTTTCAATAGTCCAAGGCCCATTTGTTCCTGTTGAAGTTGTGGCTGGCCAAACAGTTGTCAAAGCTGAGGCCAAATGGACAGAGGATGATCTCAAGAAGCTACAAAATCACGCTTCAGCTATAAACATGCTTCACTGTGTGCTTGATGCTGCAGAATATAACAAGATATCAGGTTGTGAGTCAGCGCAAGAGATCTGGAAGAAGCTGGAGGTCACCTTCGAAGGAACCAACAAAGTGAATGAGTCCAAGGTGAACCAGCAGATGAGACTATACGAGCTGTTCGAAATGAATGATGATGAAAGAATCTCTGACATGAATGCAAGGTTTACAAACATCATCAACGAGCTCAAGAGACTTGGGAAGATCTTCACTAAGGAAGAACAAGTCAAGAAGATTCTTAGGAGTCTTCCTAAAAACTGGCAAGCAAAGAAGACCGCTGTTGAGGAAGCTCAAGACTTAACCACCTATAAGTATGATGAACTCATCGGCTCACTGCTGACCCATGAGATCTCGATGAAGAATTTCCAGGTGAAAGAAAAGTCTGAAGACAAGAAGCAAAAGTCTCTTGTCATGAAAGCTGACTCCACTGATGGAAGCTCAACAGACGATGAAGAGATGGATATGTTCACCAGAAAGATGAAAAGGCTGTTCAAAAAGAATGACAAATATTCTAAGAAGCCTTATAAAAAGTTTGATAAGTACAAAGCTGACTCCAGCGACAACAAGTACAAGAAGGACAGCTCAAAGCCCATTATATGCTTTGAATGTCATCAAACTGGCCATATCAAGTCAAGCTGTCCCTCACTGAGGAAAGAAAGAAAGAACGGCAAGAAGGCAATGGTGGCAACCTGGAGTGATAGTGATGATTCATCATCATCTGAAGCTGATGCCACTGAGTCAGCGAAGATTTGTTTCATGGCTGATGAACTTGCTGAGCCATGTGTTTCTGAGCATGATGACCCCTCCATTGCTTCTGACGATGAGGAACATTCAACTGAGGTAATATCACTACCCTTGCTCAGAAATGAAATGGTTAATGCCCTGAGTGACCTCTACACACTTGTCAAAAAGTGTAATAAAAAGGTTAGAGCACTCAGCAGGCGATGTGACGAGGTTGAGGAGGTCAAACTGAGTGACCTTTGATATCTTCTTTAGGACAACTCAGATTTGCATAGTAACATTGGAATTATGTAAAAGTTTGTCTCTGAGGTCCAATCAGATTCTAAGAAACTGAGGAAGGATGTGACATCCATTCAGAATCAACTAAAGGTTCCAAACAAAAGAAATATTCTTCTGAATACTCAGTACCGAAGTACTGGTTAGGAGAGATGGAATCCTCAGCGGAATGTCCAGTGTGACTTCTGTGGGAAGAAAGGACACACCACAAAGGTGTGCTGGCACGCTCAGCACTGGGGTGCTGATGAGTCAGTGAGACATCCTAAACGGAAAGTCAGCTGTGACTTCTGTGGAAAGAATGGCCATACTGTCCAAGTATGCCGCCATAAAATAAAACATGATGCTTTACCTGTTGAACCTAACAAGCAAGGACCCAAAAAGAATTGGGTACCTAAAAGTAACTAGTCACATTGCAGGTAAGCCTGAGGTGTGCTGAGAAGTCAAAGATGTGGTATATTGACAGTGCATGCTCGAGGCATATGACTGGTGATGAAACTCAGTTCATCACATTTGAGCGTAAACGAGGAGGAAGCGTAAGTTTTGGAGACAACAAAAAGGGTAAGATAGTAGGGTCAGGAACCATTGGAGGTAATCCTACTATTGAGTCTGTCTCCATAGTCAGCGAACTCAAATATAACTTACTCAGCGTAGCTCAGCTATGTGACAATGGGAGAAAAGTTATATTTGATGACACTGGATGTAAAATACTCGAGGGTAAAACTAATGAGTTAATTTTAACTGCCCCTCACATTGATAATGTCTTCATACTGAACTTAGAGAAAAAGTTTTCAAAAACTGTATGCTTAGTATCAAAGGAAGAAAATTCCTGGCTATGGCACAGGAGACTTGGTCATGTAAGCATGGACCTCCTGACCAAATTAGTAAGAAAGCAACTGGTTGAGGGACTGCCAGAACTTAAATTTGAAAAAAGATCAATTATGCCACGCTTGCCAAGCTGGAAAACAAACCAAACAATCTTTTCATAGCAAAAACATTGTCTCAACTAAGCGTCCATTAGAGTTACTACACTGGGCCCATACAAAATGAGCACCTAGGAAAAAAAGGCCATATGCAGATAATGAAGAACCATAAGACTGAATTACCTGAGATGCCTGTGCCCATAAGAAATCGCGGAGCCATCCATCTCTTTGGTCCAGTCCAGCCGCTGAGTCTGGGTGGAAGAAGATTTTCCTTGGTCATTGTAGATGACTTTTCTCGGTACACTTGGATCATCTTGCTGAGTAGTAAGGATGAGACCTTTGAGACATTTTCAAATTTGGTTAGAAAACTTGAAAATCATAAAGACCTAAAATTGGCTCACATCCGAAGTGATAATGGTGGAGAATTCAAAAACCAACAGTTTGTTGAATTTTGTGAAGCCAGCGGCATTGACCATAATTTTTCTGCTCCTAGGACGCCTCAACAAAATGGGGTTGTTGAAAGGAAGAACAGAACCTTGGTTGAAATAGCCAGGATAATGCTGAGTGAGCATAGGCTTCCAAAGTACTTTTGGGGAGAAGCTGTTAACACAGCGTGCTATATTCTTAATAGGGCTCTTGTTAGACCTATACTAAAGAAAACCCCCTACGAACTTTGGAAAGGACGAAAGCCCAACATTGGATACTTTCGAGCCTTTGGCTGTAAATGTTTTATTTTAAACACCAAAGATAGCTTAGCTAAGTTTGACTCAAAAGCTGATGAGGCTATCTTTTTAGGCTACTCAACAAACAGCAAAGCATACAGAGTTTTCAATAAACGAACTCAAGTTTTAGAAGAGTCAGTACATGTTGAGTTCGACGAAACTAACCCTGTAGGAAGATATCAGCCGCTAACTGAGGATGATCCACACTCAGTATCCGCTGATCAAGATGCAGCCGCTGAGTCATTCCCTCAAGGGCTGAACAAAGGTAAAAGTGAACCTCAAATTGTTTTCACACACCAATCTACACCTGCAGAGATTGTTGAAACACAGATAGCACAAGACATCAATCTACCAAAGGAGATAAGGATACCAAGAGGACACTCAGAGAGTGCTATTCTTGATGCTGCTGAGAATACCTTGATGACAAGAAATCAACTCAGGAGATACCTCAGCAATGTAGCCTTTGTCTCAGTTCAGGAACCAAAGAACTTCGCTGATGCTGAGCACGATGAATTCTGGATGAGCGCAATACAAGAGGAACTTGATCAATTCAGAAGAAACGATGTGTGGGAGTTAGTGCCACATCCAAAGAGTCAGAAGACCATTGGAATAAGATGGGTCTTCCGCAACAAGCTGGATGAATAAGGAAATGTAGTCAGGAACAAAGCAAGACTTGTAGCTCAGGGCTACAGTCAGCAAGAAGGTATTGACTACGGTGAGACCTTTGCCCCAGTGGCAAGGCTAGAGGCTATTAGAATTTTGTGCGCTTATGCAAGTTATATGAACTTTAAACTGTTTCAAATGGATGTTAAGAGTGCATTCCTTAATGGAGTTATAAACGAGGAAGTTTATGTTAATCAGCCTCCAGGGTTTGAGGATCCTAAATTCCCAAACCACGTTTATAAACTCAAAAAGGCTCTGCACGGCCTCAAGCAAGCACCACGTGCTTGGTATGAGAGGCTGACCAGTTTCCTACTGACTAGAAACTATGTCAGAGGCAAAGCTGATACAACCTTATTCATTAAGAGAAAGGGTAAAGACACCCTGCTGGCTCAAATATATGTTGATGATATTATATTCGGTGCTACTAATGAGTCAATGTGCAAGGAATTTAGCAAACAAATGCAGACTGAGTTTGAAATGTCAATGATGGGAGAACTCAACTTCTTCCTTGGACTTCAAATCAAACAAGGGAAAAATGGCATCTTCATCAGTCAAGCTAAATATGCCAAGGAGATATTGAAGAAATATGATCTTGAAAATTGCAAGCCAATATCTACTCCTATGGGCACTGACAATGTCCTTTGTGTTGACGAGAATGGTAAGTCGGTAGTCAGAAAATTGTATCGAGGTATGATAGGCTCTCTACTTTACTTAACAGCGAGTAGACCGGACATTCAGTTCTCAGTATGCTACTGTGCTAGATATCAATCTAACCCTAAGGAATCTCATTACATAGCTGTAAAAAGAATCCTTAGATATTTGCAAAGCTCGATGAACCTTCCAAGCATTCTACACCGCCTGGAACGACTGAGGCCACTACACCGAGCAAAGGCAAAGCTGGCCAAGCCACTTCCTCTAAAGGAAAGCCGACCAAAGTCAGAACCTATACTAAGGTCTTCGAAAACGTTAGAGAGTGGAAGATTGACCACTCAAGGTGGTTCTCTGAGGCTTTCGTAGAAACCGAGCAACCATTCTGTGAATGGATATCGAAGAATGGCTGGACCGAGCTGTTCTCAATCAGAGATCCAACTTACCCTGACTTAGTAAGGGAATTCTACCATAATCTGCGGGTTGCTGACGATAACCAGGACCACCTAGTAACTGTGGTAAAAGAGAAAACAATTTTTGTCAACCCTACCTACCTTGCCAACTTGCTGAAACTGAAGAATGAAGGAACAAAACTGAGGAGGACTGGTGATCATGAAGGAACTGGGTACTCTGCCACCTTCTGCAAGCCCGCTGGCCATTCTCGAGAAATCTCCAGTTCCTTAATGGGCCAGCACCAAAAGATGGCACACTACCTGCTGACAAATTATATCTTCCCGAAGATAAATTGCACCAGCTCAGCAACAAACTTTGAGCAATGCTTCATATGGCATATGCTGACCTACAAGCCCATCAACATTCCAGTATTCTTAATCGTCGGCTTCCAAAGGAGCACTGGAACTCTAAGGCTGGGCTCACTCATTACCAGAATTCTCATAGACCATCAGATTGACCTATCCGAGGAAACTGAGGCCCAAGGCTCTGAGATCACAGCTTCTGCGCTGCGTGCCTTGAAGTTTGACCAACCGATTAAGAAAGCCAAAGGTGCTGATCAGCCTGCTGAGGAGACTGTCCCAAAGAAGGGCAAAAGAACAAAGGCTCCAGCTACCCGCAAAAGGAAAGCTGTTGGGACTCCTTCAAAAGATGCTGAGTCTTCGACCAAGAAGCTGAAGTCAGTTGCTCAAAAAGGTCAGGAGAGACCTAAGTCAGCTAAGAAGAGAAGCAGGCAAGATGAGCCTGATATAGAAGAAAGAATGGATGTTGATGAGCAACCTCTGAAGAAGAAGAAGTCTTCAGAGCTGACCCCTATTGATGCTATCCCCACTGACTTCATTGTTCCTGGTGATTCTCACTTCACACAATGTTAGGGAACTGAAGCTGAGCATCAAGAAGACGATGTGCAACTGGATGATCAGTTCATCACACAGGTTGAAGAAGAGCTAGAAGAAGACGAAGGAAATGATCAACAGGAGGAAGAGGAAAGTGGTCAGGATGACACTGAGGAGACAGCCAGTGAAGAGGAAACTGCTGACCCAACTAATACTGAGTTGGCTGCAGATGAAGAACAAGAACAAACTGACCAGCTCAATGCTGGTCAAGAAGAGACTTCTCCTCCTCACTCAGTAGAGTCTATCCCAGCTGACACTACACCTCCTCGAAGAAGAAGACTAGTAAAGGCAAGTCAGACAACTGTCATTGACCTTCCTGTCCAGAAGCCGACTAAAAACCCTTCTACACTTAAGCTAAAAATTTTCAGCAAACAAACTTCTTCTTCTCTGCCAGCTTCTCTTGAAAATCAAGCCTCTGTTTCTTCACTACAGGAACAAGCCGACTTGAATGCTTCTGCCAACCCTACAAGCCAAACCGAGCAAGTTCTCGATAATGTTGCTGCTCCAAGCACTGTGCTGACTCAGGAAATTCCTGCCACTGTCAGCACTGAACCCAGTCAGCCTACTTCTGCACCAACAATCATTCCTGCCGATAAATCACCTCTACAAGAGAACCAAATACAGATTGAAAACCCCCTTCCAGTCACTGACCATGTCGTCATTGAGAAAAATCCGACTTCTCCATCAACTGGTCACACTGAGGAAACTAGGCAACCTGATGAAGGATCACTCAGCTATTTGCATGCCACCGAGTCTGGTAGACAAATCATCAACTCGGTGCAGTCATTTATCAAGGATCTTCATCAAAATGTTGAACCTACTGCTGGGTCTACCAACAATGAGTCAACTCAGCTGTCCCAAGTCACTCAGCTTTTAAATGAAGTTAAAGGACTGAAGGATCTGCTAAGTGTTATGATCTCAATTCAAACACAACAGCCCAAGCAGGACTCAATAACGAAGCTGGCTGAGATCCAACTGACAATGGCTTAACATCTCAACACTCTTCAGGGACAATTCCAGACCTTGTCAGCTGCGAACACTCAATATGCAACTTCTGCTAAAGTTAAGATGCTCTTTGCCCAGCTTCACACTGAGCAAAACAAGACCAACCATCAGCTGGCTTCCTACTCTCAATGCTCGGTGGAGCAAATTAGCGAAGCAGTTCGTTTGCTGAACTTGAATAAGCAAGAGATGGACACTGACCAAATGAAGCAGAATGAGATACTGGTCACTACCCAAAAGACTTTCACCCATGTGCGTCACTACAATATCCAGTGTCAATATTATGACTCAGCCTTGCTGAAGACATTTCATCAAGTTTTTACTGCACTGTCAGTTACAATTACTTGGGTGGGTAAGTCTCAAGCCTACATACTGAGCATGCTCAGCACAGCTGAACTCAATATACCTAAAGAGGGCTTGGATGATGGCGTTGCTGTCTTCGACGACATCAATGAAAGTGCCGACAAGCTTAAGGAGTTGTCCGCCGTACTGACCAACGCGGCCTTAACCGACTCCTTTAGAATTCCTCCTCCTCTCGATGCTGACAAAACGGAGGAGAAATACCAAGCTAGAACTCAATAGGAGGCTGCTAGAAGTAGTCAGTCTAAGCATAAGAAGAAGAAATAGAAATAGGCTAACATAGTCCTGTTTATTACTTTGTAGTTTCTATGTTTCTTTTTGCTTATCTTTTTGCTGTATATGCTGACTACTTTATTTCAATACAATACTTGCATCTTTTATCCAAACTTGAGTTATTTTATATGATGCTGAGTATTATGTTATTATGTTTCTTCAAATACATCAACTGTGTTTGCTGTTTATAATACCTGTTGATTGTATGCTATGCTGATAAAATGTTTGACATTATCTTGTATGTTTATTAAACACTGTCTCATAAGACCCATTGAACAATAAAATACTCAGCGCTCTCTAAATGTTAAATCTTCCGCTTAACACTGAGTAAAATAGAATATGTTCCATGAGCTGACCTATATCTGAAAACTGACCTTAGACTTACTCGATTAAACCTTAAAATGTTTAGAGTAAAACTAAGTCAGTAGCTCAACCCTAAGGGGGGAGTCTGCTAAGTAATATCAGGACAATTATCATGGGGGAGCTCAACACTGAGTTCTTCGCTGAATAGTTTTGCCAACATCAAAATGGGGGAGTTTGTTGAAACACCTTTCCACATGATTTTGATTTGACAAAATTATTTAAGTAAAATTAAATATATTCTAAACACACTAAGTTTAAATGCTTTGATTTATTACACTAATGTGTTTGTTCAATGTTGAGTTAAATTGTTTATAAGACATAAAGACTAAAAGGCTTAAAGCCCAATACGGAAGTCAAAGCCCAAGTCAAACAGATCAAGACCACTCGGCCCGTGTGTGTAAAACGCTGTCGTTGTGTACAAAACGCAGCTCAGCGAAAGAAGGATCGAGAAGACCTTCGTTGAACAACTTCGGAACGAAGCTGCTGAGTTGTATCGACAAAGAGTACAAGACAGCAGCTGAGCAAGAACAACTTCCAGACAAAGTTGGGTAAAGTTCAGAAGACACAGAAAGCTGTCTAGTTGACCTTACCATAAATAGAGAGACATTCTGCCGGACTGACTAAAAGCTGCTCAGCACTGACCGAAGACAGAAGATACTTGAATCTGATTGGCCAAGAGCACTGAGCAGGACTGAGTGACAACGACAGGAAGCCGTTTCCCTCCAACGGTTATTTCGAAATTCGAAATGATTGATGCCTCAGACGTCTCTATAAATAGGGCCTTTCATTTGCTTCATTCGATGCAGAACTTTATCAAGCCATTACGTTGACCAAAATTCTACTCGGAGTTCTGTGAGAAAAAGCAAAGCAAATACTTACACCAAATTCTATATCTTTCGTGTAAAAGTCTAGAGTGATCATTCAATCATCTAAGGTGTCTTAACAATTGTTGTTTAGGACAAATCTTTATCATTTCTAGAGATTAGAAAGGAGAGGCTGAGTACTCGGTTATAGTACTCAGCGAGAGATTAGGAGTGAGTAGAGGTATAGAGGAAGGTACTCTTGTTATACTCAGCTTCTAAGTTGTAAAAGGTTTGATGCTCTACCGTTAAAGAGCTCAGTAGAGAATTCGAAAGCTCGGAACATGTTCCGGGGACAGGACGTAGGCTTAGAGGCCGAACCTAGATAAATCTGCTGAGTAACATCTTTCTAACCTTAAACTCCTTAATATATATATTGCCTGCTTAAACAAAACTGACCAAGTAAAGAGGTCACGCTGAGTTGTGTGTATTGAGTATCTGAGTTCAGGAATAGATTCAAGTGCTATCTCCTGACTCAAAGAAAGAAGCTGACTTAGTCACCAGTTGACTAAGCTAGTGTCTTAATTTACTCAACGCGCTGTGTAATCCTTTTTCAAAGTAAAAGAAGTCTGCCTTAACGTACTAAAATTTTAAATAGTTCCTATCCCCCCCCTTGGAACTAACTTGTTACGTTATAAAGGACCAACAGATAGAACTTCTAAAAGGTATTTCTTCTTATCCCTCTTTATATGAAATAACGGTTAACGGATCTTGTGGTTTATGGAAATAGGTTAAAAATTTTATATTTCCGCTGCTATACCTTAGCCTAATTTCCAACACGTGATGGGGAGCTCAAGAGGATCCAAAGGTGGTCCATTCAATGAAGTGAGGGGCGTTGGAAGACCATCCAAGCAATTATTGGGAAGTGGTTTGACAAGCTTTGCCAAGACATACCATTCGATGTTGGTAGAGGATTCGATATTGGTGGAGATTGGGAGATGAGTACCATGGAAGGTGAAAGCCGGGGTGAGGCACTTGTTGAGATATGGGGAAAAGCTCGTGAGGAGAAGGTGAGTCTGGCAATATGTGGAATGGACTTCTTGAATTCATCTCGAACAACACCTTGGTTCGATTTGGGGGCTTGGGTCCGCTCAAAATGAGCACGTCTCATCAATATGTGGCAAAAAACTTGAGGTCAAGTTCTTTTTAAGAGAGAATGTATGATGCGGGGCATCTCCTTCTGGGATCGGGTCCGTACGAAGGAAGTCGGAGGAAGAACAAAGCACGAGCAACAAGCGAGTAAAGAGGCCAAAACAGTGCCACACAACACACCAGCAGCTCAGACACACTCCGCGTGTATTAAAGCACGCTCCACGTGAAGGAATGTTTGATTCAGAGAAGAGTTCAGTAGCCAATCTACGCTCCACGTGGAATGAGGACTGATCCGGAGAGAAGTCCAGGAGGTCACATACGCGGGGCTTGGATTGGGCACGCTCCGCGTGGAATTAGGCACGCTCCGCGTGCTTTCATTTTAAGGAACTTACTCCTTACTCCAGCTTCCTCCTTATTTACAATACTGCCACTCCCTATTTACAATCTATGCCACTCCTTATTTACAACCATACCACCCCTTTACCTTTACCCTAAATTACCCTTATCTTTATCCATTTAATTAGTTAAGTGATTTGTCCTTTATTGTAATTTGTTAGTTAGATTTTGAGATGATATAAATTCATCTCTTTCCTTTGTAAACCCTAAATTTTTATCAATCAAATATTAATCTTCTTCAAGAAGCTTGTTAAGGTTTTCACCTTCAACAATGGGGATTTCATATTCCTATGGATTTAGTCTATAAAACTCGGGATTCACTCCTTCTAGTTTAGCTAGAGAAGAAATATCTTTGTTAGTTTACGATTAAAACTTTCAGACGAAACCGATCCGTATCAAGGACGCTTGATATTAGACAGATGTAGATCTGTCCACGGGTCCGACTACCCACTCGATCCGTCCAGGTTCGTGTGTCCTAGCTCGGGTTTGGACAATGATAATTGTTGTTAGGCCCAGTCCGGTCCAGACCCATTAAAGCCCGCCTATTTTTTGGACGGGTATGGGATTAAGAAAAATAGCACGGTCTGGCCCAACCCGGCCCGTCTATTAATATTAATTAATAAATTTTATATATTTATAGATTTATATATTAAATATTTATTTTTAAATATTAAAATTTATTTTTTATAATTAAAAAATTATGTATATATGTTTATGTGGGTTTACATGGGTTGGGCTTGAGATTTGATTTTTAAGCCCGAGCCCGTCTAAATTACTAGTGGCTGGGCTGGGTTTGGACTGAGGACTTTTATAGAAAAGCACGTCTAGTCTGGCCCAACCCGACATATGACCATGTCTAGACAGATGTAAACTAGTTCATGTGGCATCATTAGTGATGTCCAAATTGTCACGCGAAAGCTAGAATCCACATAGCATCATCATAAAAGATCAGTTACCCATTGAGACTCAGTCAAACAATCACGACATGTGGGAATCAATACCATTTCAGCCAAGTTTAACATGTTGTAGCACAATCGTACTCGATCCATTCAATCATAGACCTAGAAGGCTACACATCCGCCTATCAACATGTGACACGTATCCATATAGGGTCCAAGGTCTATAACTACCTTAATAAACTCCAATCATATTATAAATAGAGTAAGACACCTATAAGATACACATTTAATCAATACTATCTCCCTACCATATTTAAATTAATATAAGGTGCGATAATACTCGCACTAATTCATTGGATTCCATCAGAATTTTAAAGTAAACGTGCTTGGACAGAAATAGTATTAAGAACATCTTCAAAAAACTCATAGTGCACTACTCTAAAATAATATAAACAATTGAGTGTTAGTGATTTGTGAAATGACTAATACATATCATCTCTAACAACACTCCTCATATTCACTCTTTATTTATTATTTTATCATCAAAATTATTAAGTATTATTATATTTACCAATAATTAGCACGTGAAAATTCCTGTGAGCAGATGAACATGTAGAATTTGTTCATTCACTGTTAGATCTAGGCTTATTAGAATCCTAAGATGGAAATTGAAAGCATCCTGAGGCTTAGATTTAATAACCTAATATCTAACGGTGAAGGAGCAAATTCACTTACCCATTAAGGTGCACATGACTCAATAATAAATTATTAATAAAAAATCAAATAAGGATGAGAGTAAAAGTAGAAAGACTCCTCAACAAGGTTTTTTTTTAAAGAAAAATAAGTTTCATTAAATGGAATCAACATACAAGTAATGTAAAATAAAATTTGGAGAGACAGTATCCTACTCCAGACTCTTAAAATTCATTTTTTACCCTGATTCTTATATACACTCATGTCCAATATCCTAAATTCCATTTTAGACTTCCGTTTCGCTTCATTTGGTGTCTGAAAACTCGTTTACGAGCCATCTAAAGTCTGACTCAAATACTGATCCAAATCTGTCCAAATTAAGTAAATTTACCCCATTCTCAATCTGTTCAAATCAGAAACCCACAGACGAAGTCAGATCCTGCTCTTTGCCAACCACCGAGGTGCTCGTAGTATCCGTGGATCCAAAGCTGACCGTAGTTCAACGTCTCACTGAGATAGCCAATTGTGGCTCCGAATTTATCGTTTGAATTTATAATTTTATTTCCTTTATTGTAATTATTGCAATCCAATTCCTGCTCATATTATTGATTTGTTTACATTTAATTTTCCAATTGTATAACTATATATTGATATAGGTTCATTTCAATTTGTAATTGTTTGACGTCATCATTTGTACTCAGACTCATTTATTATCAATAAATAGTCATTTTTTCACCAAATATCGTGTCAATTTCGGATTTATATTTCTTTTGTTTACTCGCAATAGCTTAAAATTACTTCTAGCAAAATTTCTATAATGGCTCTAGGAATCCAAAAGGGACTTTTTCAATCATTGCATCCATGGCCAATAATTTCCATTAGAATTCAAATTTTGGCATGTATAATCCATAAACTGAATTGTCCATATTAATTGAGAATTTAACTTTTCTAATACGTCTACACCCAAACCACATGTGACAAGGCTAAAATTAACATTATTACAAAAACATCACTAACACCTTATATCATGAATGAAGTATTGTGAAACCTATTAAACCCCCTGTAAATCAATCGACCAAAAATATAAATCGCAATAAATTAAGCATGAGCCACTCTCATATCAATTGTAAGAAATAATCCGTAAATATCATTCAATATAATAATGTGATTTATAGGAAACCTAGATTGGCCTTTAATATACAAAATGGAATTTACATAACATTTCATGTTTAAACTTCACATCTGGACTAATCACATTAAATTAGACCCGATAATTATTATGTTTGAGTCGTATCATTTTTGGATTCGTATTAAAAAACGTAAATCCAAATCTAGCCCAAAAACTTTCATGTCACAATCGTGTTAATATGTTTGGGTTAATGTCGATTTCGTGTCATGTTTTCAGATGACTTATAATTTTATTATGTATATATTAATAACTTTTAAAAATATAAGAAGATATATGATACTATTTTTAAATATTTTACTTCATTTTTGCATTAGTATGTTAACACTAAGCATCGAAAAATCTCCTAATATCATATTAGAGGCTCATGTATTGTATTTATAATAATTTAGGAGTTTTGGATCATATTTGCAAATAATAATAATAATTTTATTATATTTATTAATAAAGTAACATATAAAAATACGAGATAATTTTAAATATTCGTGTCATTTTGTGTCGGTTTTGGATTATTATATCAACCCTAACCCAACCTAAATATTTGCATATCAGTTTCGTGTCAACTAAAAAATGATACATTATCTACAAAACTAAATCTAAATACTAAAATTCTGTATCGATTTCGTATCATATTATAAGGTCTTATGTACTTTTATCACCTCTACATTAAATCTTATAAACACGAGATAATTTTAAAGATTTAGATGAGTCTATATTAAATCTGACGTAAAGACCATTCACATTTTTTATTAAATAGAAGTAAAATTCATCTTTTTAGATAATTTTTTATATTTGACAATTTAAGGAGATAAATTAACAGTCCAAAAAAAAATATTAGCAAATTTAAAACTGATTCCTATAGAGATATATTATCTATAAAATATTTATGAAATTAACATATTAAATTCTCATTTTAACAATATATTTTAAAACATAATACTTTTATATTCTAAATAAGATAAAGAGCAAATTTAATCCTAATGTTTTAAAGAAAATATAAATTTAGTTTAACGTATAAAATAATGCAAATTTAATCTTAATATTTACAAACAAAATCAATTTTAATATTATATTATTGAAAAAATGAAAAGTCTTATATTAGTTATTTAGACATCTCAAATATCAATTATGTCTAAGATAATTATTATATTGGTAACAAAATTATAAAATTTTATTAAAAATCTAAAAACTAAATCTGTTACATATTAGTTTTATTACATTTTTTTTGCGAAACTTTCTAAAATATTTAAAGTGTTATTAAAAAAACCAAGGAAAAAGACGCTCTTCGCGATTTCTTCTCCATGCGATTCGTTTTCTTCTGCGTTCTCTTGTAGCTGTCGGTGTTGATCCGGATGAAGGAGAGGGAGAGGCCGAGGGAGAGAGACCGCTCGCGGTCGGGTGGTGGGCCGGCGCTGGTGGCGTCGGTAAGGGCCGGGATGGAGGCTGGGGGGGCACGCGACGCTAGGGTAGGGGATGGGGAATCGCTGGATCTCGACGGGGGTTGTAGGAGGTCGATCTCTCCGTGATCGGCCGACGGACCGCTCCTGGCGGCGTCGGCTGTCTCCGATCGGCGAAGTTTGATGGGGGGCAGGGGCTCTGTTGGTGTGATGAAAATTCCGGCAAGGGAGGCTGGGGGAGAGAGCGGGTTTGGGGTGTCGGGTAGACCCAGGGTAGGGAGCAGGTCGGATGGAGTGGGGGAGGTAGATGGGGGCAGAACCGGGTCGGTTAGCCTATCCGGTGAGGAGTCGGTTCGTGCCCTAGGATTGGGGGTGAAGGATTTGGGGATTGGGATTAACGGTCAGGAGATTGCCATAGGGAACAGTTCTGAGGCAATTGTTTCCTCTTTGGGCCCGGGCTTGACGAAGTTATCCTATAAGGATACGGTCATGGGTATTGTGGAGGAGGCTCCGTCCCTACACGGAGAAGTTGGAGAGGATGACTTTGAGGAGTTTCTATCGGACTTAGATGAGGAGAATGAGGATCAAGAGGATCCGATGTGTCCAGTTATTCGTTTAACCTCGGCCGATAAACGTTCTTTGCGAGCTAAATGGAAGTGGTCTCTAATTGTGATGGTCCTTGGGAAAAAATTGGTTTAAATTATTTTGCTCAAAGAATCCGTGCACAATGGGCTAAGAAAGGAAAAATTACTATCACGGATCTAGAAAATGACTTTTATGTGATTAATTTTACACAGCCTGAGGATTTTGAGGCAGTTATAAATGGGGGTCCTTATATTATATCTAATCATGTGTTGGCCATAAGGCATTGGGTTCCTAACTTTAACCCTATGGATTGTTCGGTTAATAAAGTTCTCAATTGGGTGAGATTTCCAGGTCTCCCAATTGAGTACTATAATGAGATATTCCTAAGGAAAATTGCTGGATTTGTTGGGAAAGTCCATCATGTTGATAAAACTACTATTGGAGCTGAAAGAGGCAAATTTGCTAGGGTGTGTATTGAAATTGACCTAGCTAAACCCCTCTTGTCTAAATTTTGCTTACAACACACGATTTATTTTATTGTGTATGAAGGGATCCATAACATCTGCTATGAATGTGGGATATTTGGACACACTTTTGAGGGTTGTCCCAAGAAGAGGAAGGCCAAGGAGGATGTTGTGGAGGATGTCATAGCAAATGATGAGGGTATCCGAGGGGATGGGAGGAGTTTCGGTCCCTGGATGGTTGCAAAACGTTCTGGGCGAAGAAGGACACGAGCTCCAGTTGCCAATAATCTTCCTCCTGACATCATGAATGATCAGACCCTTGTCCAGAATAATGATGGAAGTAAAGAGCTAGCTTGTTCAAAGAAAGGTGGGAATCCCAGCAACTCAGTGGAGGTATGCTCTGGTTCCAGATTTGGGGTTCTTCCCATGCATGAAGAGCAAGACCCTGCACCTTCCAATGATCACTCAGAGTTAGAAATGCCGGACTTAAAACCTGCTGATTCTGCAGAAAATAACATGGATACAGTCAACCCTCTCTTCGAATCCAAAGAAGTTTCCAAGATTGATCCACTGGTTCAAAATCCTCAAGATTCGGAGTTGAATAAAGAGGTTAGTTTTTCTAAACTCAGTATTATGGCCAAAAATACGAGAACCATAGGGTTAATAAGATGAATATGAAGAAGCCTAAGGGTAGTCTTAAGACTAGCCAAACCTCTTCTGGTTTCATAGAAAAAAGAGGGGTTGTAGGTACCTCTTATAGGCTCGCAGGAGCCCCTAACAAATATCTGGTTTAGTTTGGCTGGGCCTGTGTTTGCTGTCCTCTTTTGATAGATTTGTTTGTTTGGAATGTTAGAGGAGCGGCAAGCAAGGCGACCCGTATCCATGTTAAAGATTTGATTAAGCAGTTCAACCCATATTGTTTTGCTTTATTGGAGACTAAGATCAGTGGAGCTAAAGCTGATGATGTGGTTAAAGTTTTTAAAAGTTGGAAGTGTGTCAAGTCTGAAGCAATTGGTCGGTCATGTGGCATTTGGCTTTTTTGGAAACCTAATCTGGTTCAAATTGATATCGTTAAAATGGATAAACAATTTATTCATTGTAAAGTTACTTATCCTGGTAATAAACCCCTCTTCATCACTATTGTGTATGCCGATCCTATTCTGGCTAATCGGAAACATCTTTGGGGAGTTTTGCTGTCTTTAAGTACTAGTATAGTGGAAGCCTGGTTTGTTTCCGGAGATTTTAATGATATCGCAGTCATGAATGATCAAAGAGGGGGAGGGAACCACTATATTAATAGGTGTCTTAATCATATGAAGGATATGGATTTGTGTGGCCTTACTGATCTTAGTGCTGCTGGCCACAAATTTACTTGGAAGCGCAATAGTACTTTTGTGCGTTTGGACAAAGTCTATGCTAATATTGTGGCTCAGAGAAGATTTTCGGATGCAGCTATGTTGAATCTTCCCTTCCGGTATTCGGATCATTGTCCTATCCTGGTCAGGTTGGTTAAGGCTCCTCATGCGAGAGGGGAAAGACCTTTTAGATATCTTGTGGCTTGGGAATCCCACCCGAATTTCAAGAACTTTGTGCATGATAATTGGAAACCCCATTCTAATGTCTTACTTGCTATAGAGGGGTTTAGAAGTAATGTGGTGAGCTGGAACAAGAACATTTTTGGCCATATTATTAGGAGGAAACAGAAACTTCTGTGAAGAATGGAAGGCATCCAATGTATCTTAGAATCCAGGTTCGATCATAGTCTGAGTTGTCTTCTTAGATCCCTCCAGAATGAGTTAGAAGCGGTACTGAAGCAAGAAGAGTTACTTTGGTTTCAGAAATCAAGGAAGACTTGGATTAAGGATGGTGATCGGAATACAAGGTATTTTCACATTTCTACGGTTATCAGGAGACAGAGAAATCAGATTAATGCTATCAAAGATCAGAATGGCAACTGGGTTTATGAGGAAGAGGAGATCCGTCTTTTGGCCTTCAATTTCTACAAAGATCTTTTTAAAGAAGAACCGGTTGACTTGGATGGAGCTCTTTCTAGGTCTACATTTCCGATGATTTGTGAGGAGAAGGTTAGAGAAGCTTTCCGCCCCATTGATCTGAAAGAGATTGGCCAAACTGTGTTTAGCATTGGTGCTTCTAAAGCTCTTGGGATTGATGGGCTCCCGACTGGCTTTTATCATAAGCATTGGGATACTGTAAAGGAGGGTGTTTACAGTTTTATTAAAGGAGTTTTTGAAGGGTCTGAGGATATTATGCTTGTGAATAAAACTCTTCTGGTCCTGATTCCGAAAATGGAGAAGCCTTCCTCTATCTTACAAACGAGACCCATTAGTCTCTGCAATGTGATCGATAAAGTAGTTACTAAAATTGTGGTTAATAGACTTAGGTGTATACTCCCTGAGATTATTAGCCAGAATCAAGGGAGTTTTGTCCCGGGGAGACAAATGATGGATAACATCGTTATCGCTCAAGAGATGATGCATTCGATGAAGGTCAAGAAGGGTAAGCGTGGTTTTGTGGCTCTCAAGTTAGATCTTGAAAAAGCTTATGATCGGATCAATTGGAGATTTCTCCAGGACTGTTTGGAGAAAACTGGGATTCCGGAGAATTGGAGGAATTTAATTGAGGTTTGTGTCTCTTCTCCTGTCTTCCAAGTTTTGATTAATGGGGATTTATCTGAGGAGTTTACTCCTTCCCGGGGGATCCGTCAAGGGGATCCAATGAGCCCGTTTTTATTTGTTATCACCATGGAGAGTCTTACCCATCTTATCCAAGATGCTGTTAGCTCTGGTAGGCTTCATCCGATTTCCATCAATAAATTCTATCCCCATATCACTCATCTTTTCTTTGCCGATGATGTGATGATCTTTGTGGAAGGAAGCAAGGAGCAAATTGGTGTGATCATGAATATCCTTACTAACTCTTGTTCTGCCTCAGGTCAGAAGCTTAACATCCATAAGTCTAGGATGCTTTGTTCTAATAATATGGACTAAAGAGTTTGTTAGAATTTGAGTGAGATTTCTGTTATCCCTCTTACTAAGGCATTTGGAAACTATTTGGGGATTCCGCTCTATAGTGATAGAGTCTCGAAAGCTTCTTTTAAAGAAATCTTTGATAAAACTAATAAGAAGTGTGCTAATTGGAAAGCTAAAACCCTTTCTCTAGCGGGCCGGCTTACATTGATTCAATCGGTGAACTGTGCTGCTCCTAATCACTTAATGCAAGCCTGTAAATTGCCGGAACCTGTTCTTAATGGCCTGGATAAAATCAATCGTCGGTTCCTGTGGGGAAACTCGGAAGAGGGAAATAAAGTTCATCTGGTTCCTTGGAAGGAAGTCTGCCAGCCTAAGGATAGGGGAGGTTTAGGAATTAGACAAGCCAAAGACAACAATAAAGTCCTGTTAATGAAGCTCCTTTGGAGAATGTGGCAATCCCCGTCGGCTCTTTGGGTTCGGTTGTTGTGTGGGAAATATGGAAAGGATAAAGTTTTTGGGGGCCCAAAAGAGAGAGCTCTTAATTGCTCCTTTCTATGGAAAGGTGTTAATGCCGTGTTCTCAGAATTCTGCTCTAGGATTGGTTAGTCGGTGGGCAATGGTAAATCTATTAGTTTTTGGAACGACACCTGGCTGGGGATGAAGCCTTTACTTGAGGTGTGTACTTCGACGCCACCTCTGGAGATTTGTAATTGGAGTATTGCTGATGTGGTGGACTCGGAGGGGGATTGGATTTGGTCGAAATTTGAGGCCTACTTTGATCTTAAAACGCTCCTGAAGATCAGGGGGGTCAAAGTGAGCAGTAAGGAGGAAGATGGGGATATTCACTGTTGGTCCCTTACAAATAGCAATACCTATTCTTGTAAGTCTGCCTTTGAGGCATTCTACATTAATTTAGACTCTCCCCCTTCTGTCGATTGGAAGACTATTTGGGCCTTAAAAGTTCCCTATCGCATTAGAAGTTTCCTGTGCCTTGGGGCTAAGGACATGTTACTTACTAACGTAGATAGGAAAAGACGCCATTTAGTGGAGGCTGATACTTGTAATAGGTAGGGCTGTAAATGAACAGAGCCGCTCATGAGCGGCTCGGTGATCGGATCGATAACAGCTCGGCTCGACTCGGCTCGATTTATAAACGAGCTGCTCGTGAACACGATTTACTGGCTCGGTTCGTAAATGAACCAAGCTTGAACAGGCCAAAGCTCGGCTCGAAAGCTCACGAGCAGGCTCGATTAGAACATTTATGAACAAATTTTAGTTTTGTACAAAATTATATAGTTTTGTGTTAGTTCACAAATATCTAAACTTAATATTATTTCATTTGCTATTAGATGAGTTCGTTCACAAACATAATAAATGAGTAATAGACGAACTATTTGTAAGCATCTTGTTTATTTATTCACGAACTTCACAAATATAATTAACAATTTACTCACAAACAATTCATGGTTAAATAATTTTCTTAATGAACCAAGTCCAAAAGAGGATTTTGGGCTCGAAACAAGCTCGAAGCTCGGCTCAAGCTCGTTGAGAAAGCCAAAGCCCAGCTCAGACTCGGCTCGTTAATTTTATAGCAAGCTCGGGTTGGACTCGAGCTCGTTAATTTTATAACGAGCCGAGCTTGAACATACCAAAGCTCGGCTCGACTCGGCTCGATTACAGCCTTAGTAATAGGTGTAGAGTACAGTCTGAAACTACCTGTCATGCTCTTAGGGATTGTGATAAGAGCATGAAGGTGTGGAGGGAAATCCCGCCTGATCATGTGCTTCAGAATTTCTTGACCTATCCTAGCCATAAGTGGTTTATTGATGGTGTTAAGGGTATATTATTACCTGAGCTTGAGCATGGAGCTATTCTATTTGCTGTTGTTTGTCACCAACTCTGGCAGTGGAGAAATGATGACATCTTTGGGGAATGGGCTGTTATCTCTTCCAATTTACTTGATTTTTTCTCAAAAAAAATAATACTTTTATTGAGAGCTTTAAAGAGGAGGGGGTTTCTAATAATAGTCAAAGGAAGGAGGTCCATTTAGTTGGTTGGAATAGACCTGGTGAAGGGATTGTAAAGCTAAACACTGATGGGTCCGGTTTATCGGATGGGAGGATTGCGGCTGGTGGGGTCTTGAGAGACGTTGATGGTACTTGGGTGTCTGGCTTTGCTCAGAACCTAGGTGTTGGTTCCGCCTTTACCGCTGAGTTATGGGGAATCTTCTCTGGACTTAATCTCGGCAAGAGTCTGGGGGTTAAGAATCTTCTCGTGGTGACTGATAAGGTTGAAGCTGTCAAGGTTATCTCTGATAATAAAGCTCCTTGTTTGAGCAACCAAAATTTAGTAAAAAAGATCAAAAGATTATGTCATTCCTTCGATACCATCAACTTTGGTCATATCTTTAGGGAGCAGAACAGGGTTGCTGACCGCCTTGCTGCTGAAGGCCATGTGAGGATGTTAGGTGTCTCCAATTTCTCGTCGCGCCCGGACTTCCTCTTTTCTATGCTTTCTGATGATCGTATTGGGGTTAGCTTTCCCAGGCTAATCCCGGGTTAGCTTTTGTTGCTTTGTTTTTTTTTCTTTCTTTCCTTTTCCTACCAAAAAAAACCAAGAAAAAATATGAAACTGTTTTAATTTAGCAATAAATTTATTTGCAAAATTCGATATAATAGTTAAATAACAGTTAAATTAGTCATTTTAAATTTTATAATATATCTTAATTTATCTTATTTAAAAACATTAGAATCAAGAATTTTCACATGCATCTTAATGAGCAAGTGAATTTGCTCATTCACAACTAGATATAGACTTATTAAATTTAAACTTCAAAGGCTTTAAATCTCTATCTTAGAATTCTAATAAGCCTGTATCTAATGTTAAGTGAGCAAATTTTACCATTTCAATAAATTAAAGCTAAATAGACTTTACTCCAACTTTAAGCTCAAATAATCACTTTTTAAATATAATAATTAGTGGTGAGCATAGCGTCTACCATAATTATTAATTATAATATAGGATGACAAGAATATTTTAATAATATATCCTACTAGATCCCATTAGATTAGTACGTTATCCATTTTCTTCATCACACTTCCAAAGCCACAATCTTTGTCTTTCTACTTGTCAATGGCTCTGCTCAACATCTCTTTGTGTACAAAAATCCAACCTAAACCTCCTCTCTCCTTCTTCTCTGCCAAACCTCCGCTCTTTCTCTCCCTTTCTCGCTCTTCTTTTCATTGTCAAGTAAAGTTGGGCACTCAATTTTCCCCCTTTTTTATTCCCAATTCCTATTAACTTGTGATATGTAACAATCTATGTTCCGCAGGCTGTTCTTAGCAAGAAACTAGTATATGATTTGGCTACGACGAGCTTGCTCGCTGCTCTTTCTGCTTCTCTTTTCTTTATTGATCCTGCACTCGCCTTCAAGGTACAATTTGGGCAGTTTAATTGATTTCGTCAATCTTTTGTTGAAATTAATGAATTCTAATTAGAATGTTTAGCTATCTTTCTGTTCAATTGGTTGATTTGGGAAAATGTGGTTTTGTTGGAATGGCAGGGAGGAGGCCCTTATGGTGCTGGAGTAACTAGAGGCCAAGATCTTAGTGGTCAGGATTTTAGTGGCAGAACTTTAATTAAGCAAGATTTTAAGACGGTATAGTATGATCACTGTTATACTTTTTTCCCACAAACTTTTATTTATTTATTTTGAATTTCTAGTGCGTTGAATGAAACTTTGGGTTAGGTGTGTCAATTTCTCTTTGCGTTGAATGCAGGAAAAAAATTGAATAATTGAGTTGTGTTGTTTCTCTTTATCTCGCAGTCAATATTACGACAAGCCAATTTCAGAGGGGCAAAATTGTTGGGAGCTAGTTTCTTTGATGCTGATTTAACAGGTTTTTTCTTCTTCCAATTGTGTTCTCTGGAAGGAGTGTATAATTATATAGGATTTATGACAATTATACATTTGCTATGTCTTGTATATGTTTGCAGAGTTCTTTGATTTAGGATGGTCTATATTGTTAATGCTGTCATGTCTTTAAAGTAATGTCAAGCTTGAAATTTAATAAGCTGGGTTGCGGTTTAGCAATATTAAAGGTCTGTTTGGTTCAACTGTTGATATGTATTATTTGTTCTTGCTAGTAGAAGTTAGCTGATTTTCTTTTCGAAATAGTTATCAACAAAAGTTTCTCTACTATAAAAAAACACTCATGTTATATTGTTTGGAGTGAAAAGACAAAAAGAGAACCAAATGGGCACTAAGTTTTGGCAAAGTTAGATTTCGCTTATGGAATTAAGGGGCTGATTTGTTTTGACTGAAACTAGAAGTTATCATTAAAAATCATTGTCAGTGAAAGTATATATAGATAAGGGGCTGATTTTTGAATAGGAAAAGCATGTTGATTCACAAGCTACTCGATGAATATTGTTAATTGGACAAAGTTTGCTATTGAAATCCAGAATCTGAAACAGATGACACTTTTACTAGGAATATATAGTCTTAATTATCATCCAATAAAATCTCCTCCAAAACTGGAACCCGGAACTTTGCTGCACAAGTCCCCCAGCCTTCCAATGGAAAGTTAGATGCGAAAGAATTCTGGTTATGGTATTCCGAGCTTGTCTAGTATTTTGGTTGGTGCTTGAGTTGGGCTCTATATAATGTTAACATTTGTTTGAAATTTGAATCATTTACAATGGCTTGCGTTAACTTGGTAAATATACTTGGAATTCTTTTATGCACTTGCATTCTTGAATTGGAAAACTGAAAATAAACTTTTATTATTATTAGATGGAATAGTAGCTAGTTAGGATAACACATTTGTTAAAATGAGACAGAATTGGAGATGCTGTTTCTATTAGCAAGAAGTTGCGATGAAAATGGTACTCTAGAGTGGTAATTCAGACAGTTTGTTTTCGTGGTAGCCCTCTGAATGTTGATGTGTGCTTTCGTCTATTTCGAAGGGCTGTTTTTTTTGTTCATAGCAGAGGAAAGTGGATATGCAGCACTTGCTTCAATATGTGGCTGTGGATCCTATCAATGTATATAATGTGATTTGACTTTATGTGGCTCTAAGATGATTCACATATTGCTTCCATTTTTTCCAAAGATCTGGTTATTCTTTAAGTCTCCATTTGTCAAATGAAATTGGTGTTTGTTGTTATGCCGCTTTAACTGTTATGATTTCTTATTTTTCCAGTTTGTGTTGATGTCTTTTCTTTCCATTTCCTGTTTTCTCCTTTTGGGTTGTAAACACAGGAGCTGATCTTTCAGAAGCTGACCTTCGAGGTGCAGATTTTTCATTGGCAAATGTTACCAAGGTTTTTTTTTTTTGTTTCTAAATTGTTTACAGCTTGTTAAATACAATACAAGTGTGAATCTGGATACCGGACAAATAGGATTTACAATAAAATGAAAAGATTCTTCTTATTTTCTTAAAAAAGAAGCAGTTTGCTAGTTACCATTTTGCCAAACCGGGTTTGGAGACTCGGAGGTTTTGCCTGAAATATGATCACCTAAAGCTTGGGCAATTTTAACTGCTAGTATTTCATGATGTAACAGGTGATGTCTTAATGCATGATCTTACCTGTTTCTGCAGGTTAATTTGAGCAATGCTAACTTAGAAGGCGCACTTGTTACTGGAAACACTTCTTTTAAAGGGTCAAACATAACCGGAGCAGGTGAGTTCACTAGCTGCATTTGTGCCCCCAAGTCATGAATTTCATCTGTATACAATCTAATGCATGCGACGGAGCACATTTAAAAGATATGTCTGAATAGCATGTAAAAGTGAAGACGGAGCATCCATTTAACATATTTTTATCCATTGATATCTGAGTATTTGTTTCTAGCATCGCCACCGCAACTGACTAGTGTTGTATGTAATCAGATTTCACAGACGTACCGTTGCGAGATGACCAAAAGGAATACCTCTGCAAAGTAGCAGATGGGTATGGGCATATTTATTTAAACAAGGTTATATACCTCTATATGTTGTGCATCTATCAGACAAAGCTCACATTTTTTTTGGGTTTCAGGGTGAATCCAACAACCGGAAATGCGACACGAGAGACACTGTTCTGCAGATAGTTAGTTGCATTGAAGCATAAGGAAGAGGCATTTACCTTAATCCATCTGTTGCAGCTGCAATTTTCATGTGAATTGAGGTTTGTAAATTGCATTGCTGTAAGTAAATAATATATCTCATGAACAGTTATTTTTTTCCCTCAAAAAGTTTGATCATAGAGTAATGTGATGTGTATTCTTGCTGTGACATTTGTTTTTAGTCGGAGTATCTTTGAATGTGCTGAAGCCGAATGATTGAATTTAACAAATCGGTTAGTTTTCTATCTAAAAGGGATCAAATTTCTCCTACGAGAATACTTGAAGGACAAATGTTACTAATGGTTACCACATGGGGCAAATGACAAAATTTTGGATACCACGGGTTATGGGTTTAATCCCATTTTATTATCATGAAAATTAAATCAACCAGCAGTATTTTTCATACTTATCAATTAGCCTCTTCCTCTTGTTTTTGTAATGACATTAATAATTTAATATGTTTATTAAATTAAGGGAGAAGTATAAAAATGAAATTGGTGATTTTTCACTTTAAAAGATAGTTTAGAAGTTCACAAATTCAGGTATGAGTTTTTATTCATTTGCAATGATAAGTTCTTTAACTAAAATCCCTTGTAAACAAGGGAATTTTAAAATGTTTTTATATGTTAGGAGAAGGTAAATTACACTCATGAACCCTTACATTTGTTTTTACTTTAATTATGACTCCTGAACTTTGAAACTGGATATTAGTATAGGACTTGGACTTTGCATTTTAGTAATATAATGACCATTTTCACTATTAACCAAGTAAAGAAGACCAATGATTATTTTAAAATGGAAAAATTTAAGAATTAAAGTTGTTTTAGAGAATCACATTTTCATATTTTCCAACATTATATAAATGACTTCAAAACAAAATAAAAATAAAAAATAAGAATAAAAATGGGTTAGAATATCATTTCCATCAATTTTATAATGGAAAGTTACTAGTTATTCGAGTGGTCATATTGATTAATAATAAAATGAGTTATCATGTTAATAAACCACAAAGTTCATGCATCATAATTTTCTGTTTGAAATTCAAACGCAATAATGTAAGTAAGGGTAAAATTGAGGGGTGCGGATGTAATTTTCCAGTAGTAGAGGTACAAATGGAACAAAAAATTGTTACAAATTTTGTTTTGAATGTTTTCCACATAATTAAATTTGGACGTGGAAAAGTTTATAGTACAAACGGAGAAAATTTTACACTTACATTTGCATACTTTTGTACAAAATCACAATATTTATCAAGTAGGATTCAATTTTAATTTTAACTTTTTAAAAAATTTAATAAAAAAAAGTAATCACATACATGAACAAGGTTGTAAACAACGTTAGATCCTAATTGAACGGCGGGATTAGGATCTGTTGAACCGACAATTAATATTGTAGAGGCAGTTAATCCTCTTTTTGTTTCCAAAGGAGAGGTCCAGAATGGGTCCCAAACTCATGCTTCTCAAGTGAAGGAGAAGTCTAAAGAGGTTAGTATCCCTAAATTCTGTGTTGAGCCTAGTATTGGGAAGGCTATGGGTATTAATAAAATGAGTTTGAAAAAACCTAAGGGTAAACAAAAAATTGTCCATAGTTCTATGGATTTGTTGGAAAAAAGAGGGCCTGCTGGTACCTCTTCGAGGCTCTCAGGAGCCCATAATAAGTACCTGGTTTAGGGTGTTGGGCAGTAGTCTTCCTTTCTATGGATTTGTTTGTTTGGAATGTTAGAGGAGCGGCTAGCAAGGCTACCATATCCATGTAAAAGATTTAATTAAACAGTTTAATCCTTCTTGGTTTGCTTTAATGGAAACTAAGATCAGTGGAGCTAAAGCGGATGAGGTGGTTAAAAAGTTTAGAAACTGGAATTGTGTCAGATCGGAGGCTACTGGCCGGGCTGGTGGGATTTGGCTTTTCTGGAAGCCAGATCGTGTCCATTTTGATATTGTTAGTATGGATAAGCAGTTTATTCACAGTAAAGCTATCTTTCCTGGTAATAAACCATTCTTTATCACTTTTGTTTATGCTGATCCTGTCTTGACTAATCGTAAACGGCTTTGGGAGGGTCTTTATTCTATGAGTGTAAGTATGACAGAGTCTTGGTTTGTGGCTGGTGATTTCAATGATATTGCCCTTATGAGTGATCAGAGAGGAGGTGGAATCACTATGTAAATCGTTGTCTAAATCATAAGAAGAGTATGGATTTGTGTGGGCTCTCTGATCTTGGTGCCGCTGGTCATAAGTATACGTGGAAGCGTAATAGTACTTTTGTTCGTTTAGACAAAGTTTATGCTAATATTTCTTCAAACTAAGTTTCCTGAAGTATCTGTGTTAAATCTCCCTTTCCGGCACTCAGATCACTGTCCTATCTTAATCAGGCTGGTGAGAGGCCATCGGCCTAGAGGGGATAGACCGTTTAGGTATCAGGTGGCTTGGGAATCTCATTCTGAGTTTAAAAACTTTGTTCAGGAGAATTGGAAGCCTCATTCTAATGTTTTACAAGCAGCTGATGGCTATAGAAAGAATATTCTGGGATGGAATAAGAACGTCTTTGGCCATATTATTAGGAGAAAGAATAAAATTTTGAGAAGAATTGAGGGCATTCAGCGTATTTTGGAGGTTAGGTTTGATAATAGTTTGGATGGTCTTCTTAGAACTCTTCAGAAGGAGTTGGAAGTTGTGCTTAGACAGGAAGAGTTACTTTGGTTTCAAAAATCTAGGAAAGCCTGGATTAAAGATGGAGATCGCAATACCAGGTATTTTCATCTCTCTACTGTTATTAGAAGACAGAATAATATCATTGATGCTATTAAAGATCCGAATGGAGGTTGGGTTTATGAGGATGAGGACATTCGTCACTTGGCCCTTAATTTCTATAAAGAGTTATTTAAAGAGGACCTGGTAGTTCTGGATAAAGCTTTGTCTGTTTCTACTTTTCCCATTTTGGGAGATGATAAAATTCTAGAAGCTTTCCATCCTATTACCCAGAAAGAGATTGAGCAGACTATCTTTAGTATTGGGGCTACTAAAGCTCATGGAATTGATGGTCTGCCTGCTGGTTTTTATCATAAACACTGGGAGGTTGTCAAAGAAGGCATTTATAGTTTTATTATAGGAGTTTTTAATGGTTCCAAGGATATTAGGCTGGTGGACAAAACTCTTCTAGTTCTGATTCCTAAAGTGGAGAAGTCGTCTTCTTTCTTACAAATGAGGCCTATTAGTCTTTGTAATGTGCTTTATAAGACTATTACTAAAATTGTGGCCAATAGATGCCGGTGTATTCTTCCTGATATTATCAGCCAGAATCAAGGTAGCTTTGTTCCTGGAAGACAATTGATGGATAATGTGGTCATTGCCCAGGAGATGGTCCACTCCATGAAAATTAAAAAGGGTAAGAGGAGTATTGTGGCTCTGAAGTTAGATCTGGAGAAAGCTTATGATCGCCTCAACTGGAGTTTCCTTCTTGATAGTCTAAAGAGAGCGGGAATTCCAGATAATTGGAGGAGTTTAATTGAGGTTTGCATCTCTTCGCCTGTTTTTCAAGTTTTGATTAATGGGGATATGTCTGAGGAGTTTACTCCTTCCCGGGGCATCCGTCAAGGGGACCCTATGAGTCCTTTCTTATTTGTTATGACGATGGAAAGACTGACTCACCTTATCCAAGATGTTGTTGGTAATGGGAAGTTCCATCCGGTGTCCATCAATAAATTATGTCCCCAGGTTACTTATTTGTTCTTTGCAGATGATGTTTTGATCTTTGTGGAAGGCAATGAGGAGCAGATTAGTGTGATTATGGATATCCTTAACTGTTTCTGCTCGGCCTTTGGTCAGAAGCTTAATATCCAAAAATCCCGGATGTTGTGTTCTAAAAATATGAACCCAAGAGTCTGTAAAAGGTTGAGTGATTTATCTGGTATTCCTCTGACTAATTCTCTGGGTAAATATCTGGGGATTCCCCTCCACAGTGATAGAGTTTCGAAAGCTTCCTTTAAGGAAACGTTTGATAAAACTAATAGGAAGTGTGCCAATTGGAAATCCAAAACTCTTTCTCTTGCTGTCCGTCTTACCTTGATTCAATTAGTCAATTGTGCGGTCCCTAATCATATTATGCAGGCTTGTCGTTTGCCTGAGCTTGTTCTTAAAGACCTTGATAAAATCAATCGTCGTTTCCTGTGGGGGGAAGCTGAAGAGGGGAGGAAAATTCACCTTGTTCCTTGGGATGAGGTTTGTCAACCTAAAAATATAGGAGGTCTGGGGATTAGGAAAGCTAGAGACAATAATAAAGTGTTATTAATGAAACTTCTGTAGAGAATGTGGCAACTTCCTTCTTCTCTTTGGGTTCAATTATTGTGCAGGAAGTATAGAAAGGATAGGATTTTTGGGGGACCTAAGGAGAGAGTGGCTAACTGTTCATTTCTTTGGAAAGGCCTTAATGCTATGTTTTCAGAGTTTTGCTCTGGGATTGGGTGGGATGTGGGTAATGGTAAATCTATTAGTTTCTGGAATGACATCTGGATTAGTAAAAAGCCTTTATTAGAGGTTTGTGTTTCCATGCCGCCTTTAGATATTCGGAAACTGGAGGATTGCGGATGTGGTGGATTCTGAGGGTGATTGGATTTGGTCGAGGTTCGATTCTTACCTCAGTCTGGAATCACTCCTGCAAACCAGAGGTGTTAAAATTAGTAGCAAGGAGGAAGACATGGATAGTTATTGTTGGTCTTTGACAAACAACGAGGCTTATTCTTGTAAATCTGCTTTTGAGGCTTTTAATCCAGGATTGGAAACTACGCACCCTGAGGTGTGGAAGACTATTTGGGCCTTGAAAGTGCCTTACCGTATTAGAAGCTTCATGTGGCTTGGTGTTAAAAATAGACTGCTTACTAATTCTGACAGAAAAAGAAGGCATATGGTGGAGTCTGGAGCGTGTAGCAGATGCAGAGGGCATGAAGAAACCTTGTGCCATGCTCTTGAGACTGTGCTAAGAGTAAAGAGGTGTGGAGAAAAGTTCTCCCTATAAAGTTGCTGCCTTCTTTCCTTTCCCATTCTGATCTTGACTGGTTTGTTGATGGGGTTAGTGGAAAGCTTCTGGCTGATCTGAAGCATGGCGTTATCTTATTTGTGGTTGTCTGTCATCAGATTTGGAAATGGAGGAATGAGGAGATTTTTGGAGGAGAATCGTTTGTTATTCCTAATGTTTTTGATTTCTTCTCTAAAAAGATTTGGACTTTTGTTGATAGTTTCAAAGAGTACTCCTTAGTTAGGGCTATTCAGAGGAAGGGTGTCCATTTCTTAGGCTGGTGTAGGCCGAGGGAAGGCGTGGTGAAGGTTAACACTGATGGCTCTTGTCTTAAGGACGGGAGAATTGTTGCTGGAGGGATTCTGAGAGATGATGGTGGTGGTTGGTTTTCTGGGTTCTCTCAGAATTTGGGCATGGGTTCTTCCTTTTCTGCAGAGCTTTGGGGGATTTTTTCTGGCCTTAGGCTAGCTAAAACTCTGGGTTTGAAGAATCTACTTGTGGAATTTGACAACCTCGAAGCTGTCAGAATGATCTCGTAGAATAATGCTATTTGTTTGAATAGCAAAAATTTAATCAAAGGGATTAGAAGGGTTTGTTCTTCTTTTGATTCTCTTAGTTTCTGCCATATTTATAAGGAGCAAAATCGGGTGGCGGACCGTCTTGCGACTGAGGGTCATGTCAGGATGTTGGGTCTCTCAACCTTCTCTTTTCCTCCTAAGTTCCTCTCGTCTCTTCTTTTGGATGACAGGGTGGGGGTCAGCTTTCCCAGATTGATCCCGGGTTTATTTGTTTGTTTTGGTTTGTTTGTTTTTCTTTCCTTTCCTACCAAAAAAAAAAAACATATATCTTTAAAACTGCGCAAATATCAACATTTCAATAATAATATCATTAAAACAACCCAAACAAATAAAATAGGATAAATAATTATAAGGTCCCTGCATTTTTACCTAATACACTACTTAGTCCCTATTTTTTTAGAAATAATTATATAGTTCCCCAATTTTTATTTTTGTTAACTCCTTAGTCCTTATACTTGGGTCAATGGTCAAACTATACTAAATAAATTTTAAAATACCAAAATTACCCTTTACTTTATGTTTTAATCATTTATTTTTTTCTTGGCTGAATACATCATTTGCCCCCTGAACTTGTCCAAAAAGCTTGATTGACCCCATGAACTTTCAAAGTGTCCCGATAGCCCCCCGAACTTGTATAAAATGTTCCGTAAGCCCCCTGAACTTTCATAAAATATAATCAATTGATCACTCGGTCACAAAAAAGTAAGTTAAATGCGGACGATGTATTGTACGAGTCTTAAAAAAAGTAAAACGATCAAAATCGGAGTATGCAGTTCTAATATTAGAGAAGACAAGTTGAATAGTTGAGCAAGTAATAACTTCATTTTAAATTTATTGTTTAAATTATGTAATAATATTCTAAGATGCGTGGAATACATCTTCCGCATTTAACTTACTTTTTTTTGCGACCGGGTGATCAATTGATTACATTTTACGCAAATTCAGTGGGCTAACTGAACATTTTATTCAAGTTCAGGGGCTATCGGGAAACTTTGAAAGTTCAAGGGGCCAATCAAGTTTTTTGGACAAGTTCAGGGGGAAAATGATGTATTAAGCCTTTTTTTCTTATTTTATATTTTTTCTCTTTTTTCCTACATAATCATAATCTCTCCAATATAAACTCCAACATAAAGTAATTGATTTATTATTTTTTATACAATTATAAAACTTTAATTTAATAACGTAAAATTTATTGACTAAAAAAATGAATGAAAAATATTTCAAAAATTATTAAAATAGGAGTAATACTATCATTGTAAAAAGTTTTTACAATTCTAATAAATTTTACGAACGAAAAAAATATGATTTTAAAAAAATTATAAAAAATTTATAATAATATTTAATGTTAGTTTAAATATATTATATTAAAAATAAAAAAAAATAATTACAATTTAAGAAATTTAATAATACATTTTTTCAAGTATATTAATTTCGGTGTATATGTAGTTCAAAAACTTCATTAAAACTAATTAGATTAAATTTGAAGCTAAAAGATAAATTTTTTTATATATATAACTAGGGGCAATTTTGGACTTTCATTTACAAAAACAAATGGAAGGACCAAAGAATTGATTAAGATAAAACTTAAGAACCTTATAATAATATGGACTTAGTAGCATATTAAGTAAAAAATATAAGGACCTTAATCATTTACCTAATAAAATATAATTTACCAAAAGCTATAAATTAATGTCCTTAAAATCTTAAATCATATTATGAAAAGAACTAGAGAACGTAATTAAATCAAAATATAAAAAAATAATAAACATAATTCACGAATAACCACGCGACAATGTTCAAAAGTAAATTATAATAAAGTAAAATAATAATAATAATAAATACTTTTGTTCATCATCGCTTAGGCGAAATCCGAGCGGGCCAAGCGGCTAAAAAATGCTTAAGAGCAAATGTCTAAAGGAATTAATCGGAAAAAATTAGGACGGATTTTCGATTTCGAGCGCCAAGACGGAGACTAGACGGTCCAGACGTTTTTTTTAACAGTGTACATGAGTGAAAAAGATGTGCTGCACTGCTGTGCAATTAGTTAAAATAATTGTATCCTTAAATAGGAGAAATAATAATATTGAAACTTAGGGGTGTTTAGTTGCTCGTTTTCATGTTCTTGTTTACCTTGTTACTTCAAAGTGAGAGTTTGATGTGTTTGGTTAGTGACATCTTCTTTGCCTTTTACACTCAAGAAACAACCTTTTACGAAAGCAAAAAAAATAGTTTTTTTTTTTCAATAACAAACCATAACAGTAAATAGCAAACGACAACAATAAACAATAACTAAAACAAAAGGATGTAGTATCTTCTTATACTAGTTTAATTGATTTGATTAAAGTCCCTGTGAGTTAGTATATAATCTTGTCCATCATTAGCCACCTCCATAATTAGCCAAACTAATCAAACAACATAAAAGAGAATTTGAAAAGCATATATTCTTGCCGCACTTCATGCCAACTACTAATGTACTATCCAACCATAGATAGCGCTCCAACAACAATTTAACATGGAATATTTAGCCTCCTTTACTTTCACAAGACATTTAAAAAAAAAATTGTATTATATTGTGTCGTGAATAGGGCGTTAATGAGTCCAACCAAGACAGAACATAAGTAGACTCTGCTCAAAAATTGGCAAGTTTGGGCTCGGCTTGAGTTCAAATCTCGTCGAGCCTATAATTTTAGACTCGGATTGAGTCTATTCATGAATTTTTGAGTCGAAAGTAATGAAATTTAGGTCAAACTCGTTAATGCTCGAGATGATCCCGGACTCAAATCGAACTGAGCTTGAATGGACTATCATTACTTATTAACACCAATAGTTGTGGAGCACTAAACAAAGTTAGCAGTCAACTTTTGATAATTTCATACGCAACCAATTTAATGGTGAGCTTAGTCCACTATTTTCATCATCACAAAAGCCACCAAAAGTAAATTATTTTACCCTTTTCTTTTATTCACCCTTTCTTCCATTTCAGATAATTTATTAGCCTCTTTCTATTGACCACTAAACCCTAAACAAGAAGCCGGCCTTACAGAACGACAGATGATATAAAGGAACTAAATCACACATTAAAAATCGAAAGAGATTGATTGGACTATATTAATAAGGTGTGTATTTCCATAACATATATAGACTTGTTTTAAAGCTATAAAAAGAGATGCAGTTTTCTCCGTCAAAAAAGTGAAACGTGCATTATGCATCTTTGTTTTCAACTTTTTTCCTATATCTTAGCCTGTGTTGAAATAATTATTTACATTATAATTTGTTAAAAGAGCTAATCTACCTCTTACCAGTAGCAGTAACAGTTTCCAAGCGTCTACATTTCCTAATCCTAATCTGAAGGCTGTTCTTCTTTATAACTCCTCTATCAATAAGCTCACAGCACTGTCTACGCCTCGCCTCCTCCTACGCAATGCAACGCTCAAATATCATATACGACGATCAGAAAATAAAAAAGGCATAGAAATAATGT
The DNA here is from genome assembly GCF_963576675.1 of Euphorbia lathyris. Lineage (NCBI taxonomy): Eukaryota > Viridiplantae > Streptophyta > Magnoliopsida > Malpighiales > Euphorbiaceae > Euphorbia > Euphorbia lathyris. The sequence goes on from NC_088913.1 coordinate 72,691,590, forward strand.
AAAGAGACTGACCTTAGTCCAGTATTCAGGATCTAATCTAATAGCAGACACCACGATTTCCTGCAACGACAACGCTTCTTCATAAAGTGTTGCATTACACCTCTTCTCTGGCTCTTGCTTAACTATATGGTAAGAAGTAAGGGATCCACTATGCCTCACTTGCTCAGCTTTGTCAAGCATAAAAACCACAGGAGATCCACAAGGGTCTGGTTTTACGGGCTGTGTATTGAATGTGAAGGGTCCGTTACTGGAACTCCTCCATGTTTTGAATGTCTGCCTTGGTCTTTGTAAGTCATTGGCATACAATAATGAAGGGTATATCTGAACAGTGTAACCCCAGGATATCGATATCGACCATCTGCGGCTGTGGTCGTAGCATAATGATTGTTGAAGTATTCGAGGAGGGTCTATTTGGTATGCGAGGTTAAGAGAGTTGAGTGAGTCCATTTGATTTTGGTGTGGGAATAATGCGTCTAGAGTGTCTAGATGGTGCAGTGATATGAGTGGAGCTATTGGATGTGCTGCCAGGAGACCATATGCATTCCCTCTTATGTCAAGCTGCAAAATTAAAAACATTCCACGTAAATTTAGTCACTTTAATCAAGTTGAGAGAGTAAATAAGACTTTTGTCAGTTAATTTTCCAGACACGGGCTTGAAGTGCATTCAGCCAATAAAATTGTATACATCAACTTAGAGGTGTTTAAATAATAAAGTGTCCTGTTAGATGTATAAACACCACATTGGGTGTGTTCACAAGTCTAAAGAGAATCAATCATGTGATAAATCTTGAAAAGAAAGCAGTTAAAAAACTAAAGTGATACAAACTCTACGTGGGAACTATACATGGAAAGGAATATGTAAACTGTTAAAGCACCCAAAAAATACTTCTACTTTTGCTGTGAATAGCATGGGAACCACCTTTTCTTAAAAAAATGTGGGGAAAAGCAGTACTAGGGAAAAGAGTACAGACCACAACTTTAAGTTTTCCTGAGTAATAGAGGCCAACTCGTACTATGGTAGTAAAGAAAGACATATGGGACACTAAAGTTTAAGTTACCACTATCTTTTCTCTTTCTAACAAATACCCAATATATAAATACTTTTCTATCTAGCAACCCCAAACCTCAAACATCCGGAGATAGAAAGCCGAAATCATCCTTAATAGGGGTGATTCAGACGGCCGGAGGGGTGGAACCCCTCTAGGCCCCCTTATCGTCGCACCTGAGTGTGTTATATACAAGTTAGTTTCATCTTGATGTTTAAAGATTCTCTCGAGCATAATTCAAATGTTATCTATTTTTCGGTTTAAAGAAGAAAATCTCAACTCATTATTTGATAATTATTAGTACATAACCAAGAGAATTATAATCCTCCAAATGTCAAAACACCAAACCAAGAGAATTTATTTTTTTTTGGAAGTAATACCCCAACCAATCAAAATCGTTTTGAATACCATTACATGGACATGATTGGTGGAAAGAAAATAATATATACATGTATCATGAATTGATTTTTGAGTATTACTCCGGGAGTACTCTAAAATTACTTATAAATAATCTTCATAAAGCTAAGTTTAATATGCTAGGCATTTGAGTAGCTAAAAGAAAGTGGTAACAAAAAGTAATATATTCTTACAAATATGAATAGTCAAAGCAATATCTATTATGAAAGTAAAATAGATGTCTTAAAGAGTAAGATGGAACCAAAATGGCTAGTTTTTTTTTTCTTAATAAAAAGACTAATTTTACTTAAATTAATCCAACAAAGTCAAGTCCGATTTAGCCTAATTGTCATTCCATTTTTATTTATAAATCATGTGGACACGTAAAGAGAATAAGAGATTTTCTAGTGCAATAAACTGGTGTGCTGGTGCAATACACTCAATGAGGTAGGGTGTATGTATAGTAGAATTTTTGGAATTGATCTATCAAAGACTTCTTTCCAATGCATTGTTGCCACGTTCAACTAATTTACGGTTCTCTTTTGCCGAGTACTGAGTACGTAGCATGTGTTTTTCTTTTGTCTGGTTTGTACTTTTTCAGCTATAAATTATAATTTAATTCAAAAATATCTCTTTTTGCCAACTCATCCACCAAATAATAGAAGAGCAAGAAACTTTTTTAATAAAATAACCATTTTGATTCAAGTTCACTAATAACTATAAATTTATAAATTTAAAGATTAAATTGCTGACATGATTTATAATTAATAGTTACTCATTTCCTTCCTTTATATAAGTCGTTTTAAAAAGTGATTTTTTTTTTTAAAAAAATATAAGTCGTTTTGGTTTTCCAAAAATTTTTAGTTTAATTTTTTTGGTCCAAACATCAATTTTTTTTATCTTGATACATGTGTTTTTTTAACATTCTAATACTTATTTCCCAATTATTACATGAGAGATATATATTTTTTTTTAAATTAACCAATGTAAAATTCGTTAATTAGGCTCTACATTAATTGTATTTCTTAATTTGTATGAAAATCTTCAAAATGACTTATATTATGGGACGGAGATGGTAATGGTTTTCTTGATTTTATTCAGGCCAATGTATGTTGTTCATGATTTGAGGAGATTATATAATTTTAGGTCCGTTTGTTTTACCTACTGTTTGCTATGACGGTTTGCTGTTTGATGTTGGAAAAACCTATTTTTTCCAAAAAGCATTGTGCTTTTGTAAAAGGCAACTTTTCAGATGTAAAAAACAAATATAATGTCACTAACCAAATAACTAAAACTCTAATTTTGAAGTGAAAAAGACAAAGATGAGAATGAAAAGGAGCAACCAAACACCTTTGTAGTTTTTGTTAACGAATGAGATGTAATTTTTAAATTCAAACAATTTCTCAACATTTCCAGGATAAATTTTCCAACTCTCCTATGCTTATTATTCATAAATTATGAGGGTTTATTTCTAGGACTCAATTAGATTTTAAGAACCACTAATTGTGAAGTTAAAATTTTCTAGTGGAATAATTTTAAGAACCACTAATTTTGAAGTTATAAAATAATTCCACTAACCATAAATTGTTTAAATTATTCCACTAGCAATGAATTTTAAGAACTACTAATTGTTTAAGTTATGAAATTAGTTATGAAATTATTCACTATCAATAAATTGGGACCATTACTATTTTGATGAAAGAAAGTACTACTATTTTTAAAATGATAGTATTACTTTAAGAAAATATTTTTATTTTAACAGAAATAAAAGCCAACTTTTCTTGATTAAAAAAATAAAATAAAAGTCAACTTTTCTCTTAAGGTTATTAAGGAAAGTGCAATCTCGCGCTAATTGCAAAAACAACTCAATTTTGCCATAATATAAAAAGTTTAGCTCAATATTACCCTTTTTCAATGAATTCCATTGCTATTTTTCATCAATAATTTTTTTTAAATGTAAATTTCAACTAGATTTTCCATCAACTTTCTGACGGTAAATTTTACCATTATTCAATTTTAAAATACTTATCATTATATAAAATGAATGAACTTTAAATAATTTTTCCTATATTTATCATTGCATTTAATGTTGATTATTAAGAAAGTTTTGCTTATTGAAAAATATATATTATATAGATGTTTTAGAAAAACAACATTATAAATTTAAATCTTTTCGAAAAAACATTATAAATTTAAATATTTTAATGACTTCCTTGATACATAGGAAAACCCTTAGGAAAAAAAAAACAATTTTGCATATAAATAATTTTTTAAAATGTACCGAATATAGTCCCCAGTTGAAACTTTAACGAATTTTTGTAATTTATTAGAATTACATAATTTGACTATAACTTTACTAGTTTTCTTGTAATTGTCTACTTCAAGTTCAGTTCATATAATTGTCTAATACTAATAATTTTATGCAAACATTCCTTATTTTAAGCCCCCATGGAGATAATTTAAACTAAGCAATCAAAAAAGAAAAGTTAACAAACGACATCATTTCAATTCCCTCCATTATTTTTCTACCCTTTCATTATGATATCTTTAAAAACGAGATTTTATATCTTATACTGTACTAATTATTTGATACTCTTTTAATTGTAATTTAACAGAAAAAGACAAACATTCATAGTCGTACACGTGGCGTAAACCCACATATCCGTCAAACACGGTCAAGGTCACAGGAAAAAATCTTTCAATTAACATATGCCACGTGTAAGGAACCACTACCAAACCAAAGGATTCAAAGAGGGAGAAACGTACCTGATGGAACCCATGTTCTAGTGTGAGCGGCACACCGATCTCATTTATACACGCCCAAATCCTCTGATCTGAGCCGTAAAAATAATAGTACCGATCAAGACAACCGTCCAATATGTTGACCAATATCTCCGCCAACGGATAGCTGATTGCGAATCCTCCACCGCCGAAAGCCATATCATACGAATGCATCAAATCCTGCTCCACACTCTCAGAATTCCCTCCAATATACCACATCTGATGGTGATCATATTTCGCTAACATTGAAACTAAGTTATGAGTGAAATACACAGTATCATCATCCCCCATCACGAACCATCTCACATTGGGCAGCCTGAGTTTAAAGCTATCGCTTATAATCCTCGCGATCCTCACAGCTGACCTGGAGCTTCCGAATCTGAACCGTTTCCATTCAGGAGATGATACTCGATACGGCGGCACTGAATTTTTCGGGTTACCGGTACCTGGATATCGGGGAATTTCGTCCATCCAGACGAAACCTCGGGTTTCATTGGCGTTCCACCAGATGGAGCTGTACCGGCTCCGATTTTTCCATGTGTTTACTGATCCACTTATTCCGAAGAGAATGTGAGAGATGTTAGTCGGAGAAGAATCGGAATTATTATTCAACTCCGGCCGTTTCGGGACGGGGAAACGGAATGTGTAGGTTTGAGAGAAGGTGGTGTAGAGGACAAGTAGGACTGAGGAGGCGAGAGAGAAGATGAGGAAAATTTTCGCGATAAATGCGAAAATCTCGCAGGGTTTATAGTGGAGAGATGATAATTCGAGCTTTTTGACCTGGTCACGACCCGGTTGAATACGAGTCTGGCTCATTTTCCTCTGCTGTTGCAAAATTCTATTTAGCTCCTCACAAACAACAAAACTATTCATATACGTCCTGTTTGGTTCTAGTTTACGATAATGAGTCTGAAATCTATACAACTCCTAAGCTTTTCCCCAATTCCTTCCATGGCGAAGAAAGGGAAATCAAAAGAATAATAGAAAGAAGAATCGCTGAAAATTGTAAATTGTGAAATGAACATCCAAACAACGAATCGTCACAGGAAAATTGATGTTTACGTGAAATATATATTATATTACCCAAACCTCAGAAATATCTCATACTCTGGAAGTAGCCATGATTGATGAAAATCTCTGAGGAGAGAAAGGTGGAGAGTTGAGGCGATGATCAACCCATGGCCTTGAATTTTGAGAAAATACCAAAAATATAAATATCAAACACTTGATATTGTTTTCGTATTGTGGTGGGGTTGCGACTTGTGATCTCTCAAGAGACTGAGAGAGATGGAGAAGGAGAGGGAGCGGGGAATAGAATGAGAATAAATAAGAGGAAAGTGGGAGAGAAAAAAGGGAATTTTAAGAAATTAAAAAGGTGGCGTTTGATTCGAAATTGGGCTTTTCTTTTTGGAGATTAGGGTTTGTTTTGTGCTTTCCAATTTCGAATTTTCCTATTTATTGAGACAAATCCCATTTAAGGAGAACAATATGATACATTTGGTATTTAGACATTTAGAGTTGTAGCACATAAAAAATCCAACCGAACCAAAGTTAAAAACAACGTTTAATACATCATGGGCTCCTAAAAAGAAAAAAACTGATTCACCTCTTGAATTTTAACATTGTCTGGTAGCTTTTTGATCTTTTGGCTTAAGTGTTTAAAGGGTTTAAAAGGAAAAAGTTTGGGAGAGTAAATAATAACGGATATCTTTGTATTAAAATAGTCTTTTAGATCTTTGCCTGAGATAAGAATGATAGTAGGTCTGAAAAGGACCGCGTTCGGTGAACCCGCTCCGATGCTTAAGTTAGTAACGATTAAAAAAGGTTGAAGATATTCAATGTATTGTTACTTGTTGCGTATTTCATGTACCTTATCTAGGTCATATGCAATTTCTATTTATAGTGGCTACCAGAGGTAATATGTGTCATTATGGGAATGTACACTGATGAGTCACAAGACACACGTCAAACAAAAATCCTAGCCATACGGCTAACAAACAGAAATCTGCTACTGATTCTAACTCCAAGAAAGGCTCGAGTGGTGTACCTCCTCTACCGAAGTGTTCCTTTGTGCCTGCAACTGCCAAGCCTAAGGCCCCGACTATATAGAAGAGACCTGAGGGGGTTGTTCCCTAGGTTGTTGTTGCATAGGGGATGACTATGTCCAATGCTTTCATTTCCCTCGTGGCAGCCACCTAATAAGGACCTATTATGCTTGAAGGCTCGACGATGGAAGGTAAATCTCTTGCGATCATCCCCGTGTGGCCTAAGGTGATCCCTGAGCCAATGATCCTTGATCTTGGGGAGCTGGCCACCTTCGCAAGGTACAACATGTAGAATGTGAGTTTTTTTGCCTTTCTTTTCATTGTACTAGTGTGTGTGAGAGTCTGATCAAAGTGTCTTGGTTAACCCCAATACCTTGGCGGACCTCGCTTGGAGTATCCAGCCGTTGCTCGGAGCTTTTCTAACCTTTCCTGGTTACCTTACGAATAGGCTCTCTTCCATCGGTAGTTAGATGAGACTATCATTAAGCTGGCACATGCACGACAAGATCTGGTATCTTTCTATACTTTTGACTATTCTGTCTTATTTTACCTTCATCTAAGGGTTTGTTTTGGCATTTGTATGTAGGCCACATCTGCTCAATAGAAGGTTACCTTGAGGCTGGAGGCTTTCTAGGCTAAGATATGCTAGTTGGAGCGGAAGCTTTGATTATTTACCAGCCATAATAACGTGGAGGCCCTGAAGAAAGCCCATAAGGAGCTGGCTCAGATGGAGGACACTGTGAAGGCAGAGTTTAACCGTGCCAAGAAGGTGGAAGCTAATAATAAGACTACACTGGCCACTATTGCCCGCTTGGAAAAGGAGCTGACGACTACTCAAACTGCACGGCAATGGGCTGAGGTGGTCGAGGATCGCCTTTGAAATAAGTGAGATTAGGCTCGGGCTAGGGAGCAGTAGTTGGGACTGGATCTCAAAGAGGATCATGACTGAGCCTGAAAAATTCTCACCCTGTTGAAGGAGAAAGACGAGCAGCTTGTGCAACTTGACATCTTGTATACTCGCTTGACTGTCGAGCTGGAATTGCTAAAAATGGACAGTAAGTCCTGCACGAATGAGCTTAGCCAGACAAAGGACATGCACAAAGCCTTGCAGGCTTATTCATCCGATCAAGGGCATTGGTTGAAGCAACTACAAGCGGAGCTGGTGGAGGCAGAAGCCTCGAAGGAGGATCATGTGAAGGAGGATAGTGATAAGGTCTGGGCTCGGTTGAATAGGTTCCAAGTCAGGATACTTCGAGCGATCATGCAAATCTATCTGGATGCAAACTTCAACTTCTGGGTGAACATTTATCCGCCTGAGGACGATGTTTCGTACCCAAAATATGAACCGACATTTCCCGAGCCCTCTAAATAAGAATGAAAGGCTCTAAATGATGCTTTCCCATTTCATGCCCCTGAAGCTGCTACTTTCACTATTCTTATCGTTAAAAATCCTTTCGTCGGAAGGCCGAAAGTTGAAGCACCCCAAAGCTACCAACCGAAGCCTAAACTGCCTCAGCCCTTTGAGGGTTCTGTGACTGAGGATCCCGAGGTCCTCAGGTGGAGTCTCTATAGTAGAAGTGCAAGTGGCTCATATGCCTGATTCTCAAGCTGCCCAAACTCAAGGGACCACCCACTTCAGCCATTGAGACATAGATCTTTTTGCAATCTTGCATTTGAATTTTATCAATGTTGTATGAACATTTTACTTTTATACAGGTGTACTTATATCGATCTTTCATACTTCTTTGTGTCCTTTTATCGTTTTTTATACAACTTTTGCCTCTTCTTATTGGAGATATCCCTGTGTTAAAATACGAGGTGTGGTTTATGATTTGCTGGAATCGAATGATCTTTCCTTTCATTTAAGTTAGGTTATCAAAAAAGTCGTATGAGGGAGTGTGGTCGAATTTATTCGACTTAATACTTTTTTTATCAAAATTCTTGTAGCATGTATATGATTGACCTTTAATATAGCCGATTAAGGAATTCGGAAAGATAACTCATTAAAATGGCAAACATTTGATAAATATGCTTTGTCATTTCTTTAAAATTTGCTGAATGATAAGAAGTTACATCAGGGTTGCTAACAGACAAGAAACATTTGTTTCTCTATTACCTAAACAATGGAAAAATAACTCAACTCTATTACTCGTGAAATTTGCATAGGGCAATAACATTCCCAGTCCATGGCATATGCTTGCCATCCATTTTTTTTAGTCAGTAGGTGTGAGAGTTAACACACTTTGCCACCCGAAAGTACCCATCTTTCCTTTCCTTCTGATGAACATCCTCTACTGATTCATCAATGTTCAGAGAATGCATAATGACATCAAGGGATATGCTTGTTACATCCGTTGGACACCAAACAGAAGCAAAGGTGTTGTCCTATAAGCATTTAAAGACATTGACCTATGATGGCTTGAGAAGATCTATGACAATATGAATGGGCTTACCTTCAGCCAACCAAACGCTTTTCAAAGCCCCCATAGACTCGACTCTTTCTCTGACCTCCTCCTTCCGATCTTCTACTTGCGGCTTCATGTTAAGGGAAGCCATGTACGATTGGTGGGCTAACACCTGGTTGCCTTGATCCACCTCCATGCCTTCCTCAATTGGGATTTTCCAGGCTAGATGCTGAATGGACAAAGCTCTAGCCGAGCTTAATAATAGAGGCCTACCTACTATGGAATTGTATGGAAAATCCATATATAATACTAAGAATTTGGCCTTTGTTCTCCATTTCGGTTCGGAATCTCTAATCTCCACTTTAAGGCAAATGTTGTCCAACAGCGGGACCGTGTGTCCACTGATTCCTACCAGTGGGGCCGTGCTATGGGCCAGCCTAGTCAGACTGATCGACAAACTCCTAAATACTTTCCTTATGATGATGTTGACAGAACTTTCGGTGTCCATAAAAACCCTTCGGACTTTAAAGTATCATCGTGCCATTGGTTCGACTTATTCTTGAGGTTTCTGAAGTACAAATCGGACCGAGTCTCCCTTACTTTCTCCAGGCTTACCACTTCTCACTTTCTCTTGGGACCTGACCCTCTTGACAATGACATTAATGACTCCTTTCGGAGTCCACCCCTAGACTTTCTTTTCTTTACCAGATTCTCTTTTGTACTTCTTGAGGAAGCGGTCGATCTTACCACTTTCTGCCATTTTTTTTTCTAACTTTACAATCAATTGTCTGTAGTCTTTAGTATTGTGGCCCTCACTTTTGTGGAAATCACAGAAATTGTTGTTTACTTCCACTAGAGGTTTTGTTGAGTTTTGGGGGGTATTGGATGCAGAGCTTATTGTGTTCCACCCAATACAATACCTTCTTTCTGAGGGCATTGAGGAGGACAGAGGACTTACCCTTCTACTACGGATGCTTCTATTGCTCCTTTCGCTTATGATCTCCCCCCTCTCTGCCTTTGAAGGTTTTTAGTTATTAGTAGGACCGAGTCAATCCTTCAAAAAAGGGTTTGGTTTATGCTCATCCCAGCGGGTATAACTTCTAGCTCTTTTTATAAGATCTTGAAAATATTATGGTTTTAAAGTGACAATACTTTGCTGTAGGGCCTTATTGCAGCAATTGCTTGCCATGGAATCTATGATGTCATCGACATTAAATTCTCTGATATGGATAGCCATGGCTTGAAATATCTCAATGATTTGGGCCAATGTCTTTCCCTCCGTCTGGACCATTCGGCCTAGGTCTTGCATCGTTTTCCCCCGGGGGATATATGTCATAAAGTGATTAGTCAATGAATTGGCCATTTGGTTAAAGTCTCGAATGGATCCTAGAAGGAGCTGCTCATATCAAAATGCTACTGAGTCCTTGAGGGTGGTTGGGAACAAGTGGCACATAATGAAATCAATGGTTGTTGTAGCTTCTATTATGTGTCTGATTTTTTTTGTGGGTTGCTGGACCCCCCACGCCACCATACTCTTTGAATAAAGCGATATGAAATCCCATAAGCATCGGTTGACGCATAATCTCTACATAAAGTGGGGTACATATGTCAATTAATCTCGGTGGGTCTCTTATAGCTCTTGTTGTATGATTTTATACATCTCTCTCTTATTGATAGGCATATCATCATCTTCATCATCTGGATGTTGTCTTTCTCCCAGTCGTTATCTAACTGGTCGACACCTTTAGGGCTCCTCAGTATCCTCAATAACTCTATCATAAAAATTATGCATAGGCTCTTGCCTCCGCCCTCTCTTTGGTTCTTCCCTTTGAATGGACCTTTTTGGTGACAAGTCTCTATATTAGCCGCTTTGGAGCTTGAGCATAGGCCTATTGCATGCTCTTTTTACTTCATGCTAGACAGATGGACTGCGCGTCCTAGATCTCTGCCTCTAAGGCGATGAGCTTCTCTCATATTGCACTACCGGCCTGAGGGGATGTTGAACTGTGGCACATATGTTTTCACGGTTAGTATGGTGTTTTTAGCTCATTTGTCACCCTATGTTTTTCCTTCATTACTTTCATTTGCGTCTCATGCTCAGCCCTGATGTTATACATCTCGTGATGAACCTGGTTAAGGTTCAAGCTAGACTGGCAACTTATTTTGTCGAGGATCCGCTAGTGATGAGGGCTCTAGAGGCTCCTTATGGCATTGGTCATTAGAGACCCATAGAGAATCCATCTGCTATTTCCCTATACCTTCTCCTAGAATAACTGGCCCAATGGGTCTACTAGATGTCTCTCCCTAGGTGAACTCCATTAAGGGAAACACTGTTTCTGAAGAGGACTAATAAGTCCATGTTTACCGCACCAATGATATCTTTTTATCCAAATAGTCTTCTAGATCCTTATTTTGATTGGTCTGGGATAAGAATAACAATATGTCAAAGAAGGGCCAGCATCTAACGAGCCCACTCTGATGCTTAAGTTAGCAAGGGTTGAAGAAAGGTTGAAGATATTTAGAGTGTTAATACTAGTTGAGTATTTCATGTACATTGTCTAAGTCATATGCCTTTTCTATTTATAGTGGCCACCAAAGGTAATCTTTGTCATTCTGGAAATGTACCCTGATGAGTCACAAGACATGTGTCAGCCTTCAGTTGGTTCTTCCAAGCTCAATTTGTGACAACGTCAAGTGGTGCACCCTGCCATGTAGCACACATTCTGCTAGGTGGCTAGGTTTTATAGGGCCTAACGCCTTTAGACCTCTGGTGTGTTAGACAACGTGCGCTACTCTTTGTCTCTTATCCTTTACATAACTATCTATATTGATCCAACAATTGTTATTTTCTAACCGTATGAATTTATGGATGGATGGTAGGGATTCTTCCATATGGGCGAACGGTTTCATTCACATCATCAAGGAATATTCCCTTCCAAGATTGAGCAGTGACTGTGCATCCTCCAAATCGAAGGGTGAGATCGATCCACGTGTCAAGGATGTTCCCATGGAATAATCCTTAGGGTACTAGTAAGTGATGTTTGGGAGGAATGGGATCGAGAGAATAAGGATTTAAGAGCATCTCCAATAGAAGCAACCTGAAAAGTTGTAAAAATTTAACATACAATCCAAAATATAATATTTTGTTCTCTCTCTCATCCACATCATTTTTGGCAACTTTCACTAAAAAAATGCTCCAATATTAAGTAATTCCAAAAGTTGTCACCATGGTTCCACAAATCATTATTTTCTTGTTTAAAATTGTATTTTTATTAAAAAAAAAGAGCTGACAAGGGTGCCAAAAAGTGGCAATCGTTGCCACAAAAAGCATTCACCAATTATTTCACTTATGCATGATACTACTCAAAGCACTCTTATAACCCATTGGGGATGCTATAAGGGGTTTACGAGGGGTTAAAGTCTCTCAAATTCCTTCCAATTTTGAACCCAACAAATTGAATTGTTTTAGAGGATTTAGAGGATATGAAACTTATATTACTAAATTATCCTAAAACTATTTATTTAATAGTAAATAATTTATTAGTCATCGAGTTTTAATAATACACTATTTAGTCCTTAACTTTTGTTCTATTCAATAGTTTAGTCCTTCAGATATTTGAATTATTAAATAGTTTAGTCCTAAACTGATGAATAGAACAAAAGTTAAAGACCAAACAATGTATTATTAAAATGCGAGGACTATATAGTGTGTTAAGTAAAAATGTAGGAACTAATAAATTATTTACCTTTTATTTAATACCATTACTATCCCTCTTTTCTTAAGTATTTTTGTTATTTACCATTTCATTATAAGCCCTTCAAACCAAAGGTAAGAGCATCAACCCTTTATAAATCCATATCTTTCTGCCAAACAAGGGTAAGGTTAATCCTTTACTTTCCTACCCTTTCTGTTCCTAACCCTTCATTTATTAATCCATATTAACCCTCCATCAAATCAAAGTCTAAGTCTATGTGGCAGAACAAGAAAAACGTCTTAATAAATTGAAATATGTCTTACTTTAAACAAGTTAAGGAGGATAATTAGTCATTGTAACCACTTTACAGAGTGTCAATAGGTATATTTAAGTAAGTTTAGGGAAGCAATAAGCTATTGTAAGCAAATTTGGTAGATTGACGAGATATACTCTTAAAATTCAAGGGAGCAATTCAATTTTTTAACCAAGTTTAGGGGATCCATGGATATATTCAACCTAAAAATAACTAAAACATATACATATCTAATTAGATAATTTCTACTGTATCTTTTCCGACCGATTAAACAAAATATGCATATCACTTAATGAAAAATGATTGATATGCATATTTCGTTTAATTAGATGATTGACGTTAAAAAATAAATATATGCATATAACATAATTTGATTGATTGATTGTACTGCTTTTAGAATATTATAAAATTTCTCACCAATTTGACATAATTAATACACAAAAAAAACTTAAAAGCACTATTTGTCCATTTACATATAAAAAAATGTTGGTTTTTGACATCTGACCTATTATTTGTTAATATTTCTCCCCAGTCCATCCAAAATATTTATTGTTGCCTCATGACCTATTATTTGGTAACATTTGCCTCCCAACCTATCAAAATTTATAAAATCTCAACAATGTAGATAATAAATTATTGGTTGAGAGTTTTACCAATTTTGATAGGTTAATGGGCAAATATTACCAAATAATAGGTCGGGGAGAAAAAAATCAACATTTTGAATAGACTAGAAAGTAAATGATACAAAATAATAAGTAAGGGGAGAAAAGAACAACATTTTAGATAGGTCAAGGGCATATAATGTTTTAGTTCTGTATAAAAAAAAACTAAACAGACCAAATATTTTGAATTTTTTTTATTAGTCTTTTCTTATTATAGGATTAGCTATTAAAACGTTGAAGACACTATAGAAATTTTTATAGATATTGTGGTACTTTTTTTATTGGTCTAAAACCTTAAAAATATTAGCTGAATTCACCTAAATACTAGAAATGACATTTTTATTCCTAAAATACCAAACACGTGATTATTTGAAAAGAAATCCGTAAAAACAAAAAAAATACATTCATAAAATATCGTTTTCCAACACTTCCTAAAATACCAAACACTATATAAACAATTAGTAAGAAAATTAATGTCATATTCATTCCATAATAGAATTCAATCTCCATGCAAACTCTTTATAGAAATTGTGCGGAAATAACATTTTCAGTTCTCCAAAATAGGATAGATCAAATTAGCTTTTAACTATCAATAATTAAAATTCATCATTAATATAAATTATTGAGAGCATGTTGATATTAAAGTGACAATTATATAAGTAGTTTGTGTAAGATGTTGTCAGAAATAGATATAGAATTATCCATTGGGATTTCATAAAATTATAAGATGGCAACAATTCTATATATTTCTCTCCCCATGGCATTATAAAAAACTCAAGAGCTGGAATAGTCTTGCCTAGAGGTAAATCAAATATCAATTCAAATAGCTTTAGAAGTTTAGATTTGAGAAAATATTTTATCAGACATGATAAGTTATAAGGAGGACTAAAATAAGTCATAGTTGGTCCTAATTAAAATTCATGTAAGGGAATGCATGCTACATGAATAAATTCTCTCTCGGTCCTTGAAAAATGAGACTAGTGGAAAGAAGGACATTTAGAGAATATATTGTTTATAAGGTAAACAAAGGTTGATCAATTAGTATCAATGAAACAGAAACATTTAATAAAGATATAGTAAGTACGATAGAACCAAAAACAGTTTTCAAGGAAGCTAGAATATTTTGAATCATGTAATGACCAAATACTAAAATTCAGAAACTATGACTTTCATAAGTGTAAAGCTCATGGAATCATATGGAAATATGTTATGTGAGAAAAGTGAAAAATATAAGCATATATTCCTAATTCAGTGAAAAATAACACTTTGGTCATTGCAATGTAAAAAATAATGCACACGCATACAGAAAATGTAATTTAGCCTTTTATTTTTCGTAATTCCTAATTTATCATAGTTTAAAAGCATGGAGGAATGTATAATAAGATAAAAGAGAACATTTATGAAAAACTTAGGTATGTAATCAGTAGAAAAAGTTATAAAATGATCATTGAAGTGCAATATGTGTGCTGTTTTGGACTTGTCATATAATCCATAAGTGATAAGAGCAGTAATGAGCTTAGACAAATAAAACAAAATAGATAAAAATGAACTGTCAACGGAAAATTTTTATAGTGATCCCTAAGATTGAAAACTTGTGTTGTTGATAAAAAAACATTTAATATTGTGAGATTATAAGCAAATAACAAATAATCCCTTACCTTATATTGTTATTGATTCCCAATTATATACAAATTACAAGCTATAATTTAGGCTATTGTTTAGGTAAATGAATATACAATAATAATAATAATGATGATGATGATTTACAAAATCAATGCCTAATATCTATTACACCCCTATAGTCGAAGCGGGAGGTTGGCGAACGCTGAGACTGTCTCGAAAATCATCAAAGAGTATGTATGGAAGTCCTTTCGTAAAAATGTCTACAATCTGATAATGGGATAGAACATGAAGGACACACACTTCGCCACAGGCAACCTTCTCACGGAAAATGAATATCCATTTCAATGTGTTTGGTGCATTGATGTTGCATATGGTTTTCAAACAAATAAATCACACTCACAATGTCACAGTAAACTAATGTTGCTTTTTTGGTCAGTGGAGTTTTAACAAAAGGTTTCAAATCCACGAAGATTCAGATACAAGATTTGCAACACCGTGATATTCTACTTCAGCACTAGAGTGGGATGCTTGGAAGACCAGGAGATAAGGCTGTCTCTGAGAAACACACAATAACCAGAGGTCGAGCGCCTGGTATTCGGACACCATCCCCAATCTACATCTATATAGGAGATGACTGTATTAACAAAAGAACGATAAAGATGCAAACCAAAAGCAAGAATAGCCTTAAGGTAACACAAAATGCGTTGAAGAGCAGTTATATGTGCATTTTTTGGATCATGCATGTGGAGACATACTTGCTAGACAACATATGAGATATCCGACCGAGTGAAAGTGAGGTACTAAAGGGCACCTGAAAGTTTATGGTACTTATTCAGATTCTCATCTGGAGCATCGATCAAGGAACCAGGCTTATGCATGAAAAAATGCTTAATATATGTCAAATATGTTTGTGATCTTTGGAATTGATCTAGAAGAAATGTTAAAAACGCTATTTTCAATTGTAATATAGGGACAATAAATTACAGATAATTGATGCGCGTGGCGCCTAGGTAGAGCTTATGAAATATATATTATGATAAGTTCGTTATGACTATGAATGTGACCTTCCTAAATGCTCTATCCCTACTAGACGCTACTACTTAGGGGCAAGTGTACCCCATCGTATCAAGTAATAATCCAGTTAAGACCGGGTATCGAATCCACGAGATTTATAACTACAAGTATTAAACAACTCGGTTTTATACGTTATCTAAGCGGTGAATACTTTGAGTTGATTCGGGGAACAACTACAAACTACTCCTAACTACGGGTGAGATAAATTTATATAACAAAAACTCTACGAAGTGATATGGATGGTGATAAGTTATAAATACGATAAACAATGACTCCCAATATATATATGGTTAATGATTTACTCTTGCAATGACGATTACGTGCAGTGTGACCGACCCGTGAAGTAATTAGACTACGTGGTTCCTAGTCAAGGCGTGTCTAATGCTTGAGATCAGAAATTAGGGCCCGTAAGTTCTATGGCTTGTCAATTCCTACGGTTTCCGGAGCGTCACTTCCGGTAAGGCAACACCTACATGAATCCCTAAAGATAGCCCGAATGGCGTCGGAAATCGCGTTCCCCTACACAATAATCAATTACGAATATCAAAACAAGTAACAAACATCAACACATATATAGAAAAAGAGATTGTGAATCATAAATTATAAATATGGAAAATGTAAATATGGAATACAACCAAGCCTAGTACATAGGAAGAGTACAAGCTAATTAGCAAGTGAAAAGGGAAGAATCCACCCTCGGAACTAGCTAACCGGACTCAAGGCCGTCTCTTAGGACTTGGAGGTGGAACTCTCGAGCTTGGTGAACGGAGATGGAACAGAATTTTGACGGAATGCCGGAATCAACGAACAAGCTCTCAAGGTGATAGAGTTTTGCTATGTAAAATCTAAAAACAAAATCTAAAACTATATATCAAATTCTCTCTTATAGCCTATATATCAAAATGAGTGCTAGTCACTCTTATTTATACACATCAAGCTAGGGGTAGAATTGTAAATTCACAAGATACAAGTATGGAGCTACATTATTTCTGCAGTTTTCCCATGACACGCCCCGCGTATGGTGGAGGACACCCCGCGTATTTGCCCATTCCGTCAGAAATCTCCTGCATGTGGACCAAATCCAGATCTTGTTGTCTCAACCACGCCCCGCGTAGACTAGGGTACGCCTCGCGTGGTTGAGCTTCTGAGATTTTATTGCTTGAATTGGGTCTTTTACGCCACGCGTAGTCTGAAGCACGCCTCGCGTATGTAAACTCTGGTTTTTTGGACTGAAGAACTTCCCATACACGCCCCGCGTGTATGGCTGTACGCCCCGCGTATTATCAGTTGACTTAGAAGATCTTGCAGTCTGACATTCATGATTGAGACATTATTGCTTATCATTGCTCATACGCCCCGCGTAGAAGGTAGGACGCCCCGCGTGGCAGTGGGTAAGTTCCACGTGGGCCTGCGGATTGAGCAATTATTTCTGACAATGTGTTCCACGCCATGCGTGGAGGGTGATACGCCCCGCGTATGTCGGAGGATTTTTGCTCCTTGCTCGTACCTGAAATACAATTCTCGAGAGCCGAGTTAGCTTGACGTTTTATTTCCTAAATTTACTCAAAATAAAGACAATTAACCGAAAGTGCGGAATTTATTTTTATTTCGTTATTTTATTAAAACATTCTATTTTTGCAATTAAACTTATTTATTTCATCTAAAATTAAACCGTAAATCACGCTAAAAGATAGGGACGAAACGCCCCTATCAATAATCAGATGTATTTGTAGCATACCAAAATATATTCATGTAATCGGCTAATTGTTTTTCGAAAGTGAGTTACTTGATAAAGATTTTAGTATATTGAAAACTTGTTTTAAAATAGTAGGCATAGAGCAATTTCATGTACCATTGATTTAGATTCTAGATAGATAGAAATGAGCTGAGAAAAATTAGTTAGCAGTACATGACATTGATCGACTAAAACACAAAGTAAGGATAGATAGAAGTACATGGCAATATGGGTTTGTGATGTGAGAAATCATTAAAGGTATAAAGATAATTTTGAATTGCTACAGATTTTCGTGAATAAGTTAGTTCATAACATCCTATTTCAAGTAATTCAAAACTATTATGAGCAGAGCCAATGAGGGATTGAAGAAAATTGGCAAACATAAATCATAAAGTTCAGTTGACAGGTTATGCCGAGACCACAATGTCGAAATGAGAGTAGAAAGTATAAAGTATAGAATTCATACAATATCATAAGTTATCTGCATCAGTACACCAAGAAGGTCCATCTTTCTGGACTGGTGATGTTTAGAAAAGGTTCGAATTACTAACAAAACTTGTGATCAGAACTTCATTATTTTAGCAGAAGTTGAAATCTTAAGGTCTGGTTTTGATAAAAAAACATTTGTGTGTAAAGGATGATACCGGAGCTGACTTTTGTATGACTTAATAAGGTCAAATTTTGAGGATGGATGTGTCACAAGATTAGGCTATAGACCTTCAATCTGCATTCTCTTAAAAATCTTGAAAGAACCATTGCAATCATAATTAAAAGCAAAATCTGAAACCATTGTATTCCGTGAAATATATCTCCTCACACTCATTCTAACAAACTCAATTGAGTGCATTTTCCATTTGACATGGTTTTACATACATTCTGTTACCAATATAAAAATGACTCTGAAACCCCAATTGGATCACATGGAAATGAATTGTTCTGCACAAAGTAGAGTGGCCAATAAAAGCACATGAAGATTGAACAAGTCCATTTGCAATCCACAAATAAACCAAATTGACATCTTTGAGCATATAATTCTTGGGAAGGATTGAATAATAACCAAACATATGAGATGACAAGTAACATTTCCCTATGCTCTAATCTCCATAACTCACTACCTCACCAAGCTTGCCAAGAAAAAATAAGCTTAGTGATTATGACATATCCAATCAAGTAAAACTTACACCATTAATACAAAATTCACGTCATTCACAATAGTCTACAATCTTGTCCTCAAATGAGATTATTTTCAATTTTTAGATGCAACTATAGTATCTTATATAAGAGGAAATTATATTTCTTTTACCAAAGATAGATGCAACAACATACCAATTTTGTTCATCAGATACTTCGTAGAATTTTTCACATATTACCACAAATCTACAACTATATATCATTTCATTATGAATTTTTTTATCTAAAAAAACTATATATCATTACATCTATGCACTTTTAATATTAATCTAAAAGAAAGAAACAACGAGAAACAGAAACAAAAAGTTAAATCAACAACCAAGTAGTATGTCAAACCTCATAACAAATCCTCTATGTGCATATATACTTTATGGCCTAAATTTTGCCAATGGAGCTATGAGCATGATACTCTATTGTCTAAATTTTGAATTTTCAAAATCAATTTAACAAATGACAGAGCTTTAATATTAAAAAACCTGAAAATTAGTTTAAAATTATTTTTAAACTCTGCCATTTATGAAAAGAACTTTGAAGCTTCAATCTTCTAGATGAACCATAAAAAGCACCTAAATCATGCAAACAAAAGGCAAGACCTATCTGCAAAAAGACAAAAACCAAAACCTCAGTCTAACGACCCTTTGGGAATGTAAAAAGAAAGGAGTAATTAGAAAATAAAGAAAGGAGTTAAAAATACCCAAAACACATTTCTATTTCATTAGAGATGAGAACTGAAGGAAGAGAAAAAAATCGAAAACCCCGATAAAAGAGTAAACAGAACCAAAGTTAAAAAATGTACCAGTTTTTCTACCACATTGGAGAAGAGAACTGAAAAAATGGGAAAAAAAAAATAAAAACTCATAATGAAATAAGCAATTGAACTACAAATAAGAAACATTACCTGTTTTTACTGTTCGAAATGAAGGCCGTCTGGACTGTCTAGGCGCTCGAAATTGAGAATTCGCCCCGATTTTCTACGATTAGTCCCTTAGGCGTTTTATTGACTCCTAGTCGATTTTCAACCGCTTGGGCTCCGCCTAAGCGAAATGAACAAAAGCATTTTTTAATTGTGAATTTATTTTTTGCTTTATTATAATTCACTTTTAAGTTATTTTTAATGATATTGTTATTGAAATGTTGATGTTTGCACAATTTTAAAGATATATGTTACAAATATACGTGTGTTTCTATATTAAATAATTTTATATTATTATTTTTAGATAGTATAATACATATATAAATTGAATTTATACAATAATTTATTGATTAATAAATACAAAAATACAAATCCGATTAATCATCGATTAGTCTCCGGCTAATCCCCGATTAATCCTCGAAGACCCTGTCCGCCCGATTGGTGCCTAACGTTTTTTACAACCTTGCCTATTTTTACTTGTTGAAGAGATGCGAAAGTATTACTATTACTCAAATAATTTATCTCTATATCTACAAAATAGAGAATGCAGCATAGAGAAGATTGTATGACGATCATACAAAGAGAAAAAAACGAAAGAGGGAGCTAACCTTCATGGATAATTTATTTGAAATTCTTGGAGTTGCTGTTATAAGATCAGAGTCAAAATCGATAAGGACATGTCGATGGGTAAAAAACATAGCAAATTTCAGGCAGGCCGCTGGCTAGTATATGTTAGAAACCGTTCAACAAAAATAAAGAAAAGAGCATTCTAGTTGAAAAGAACAAACCCGAAGAGAAGAGCGTTTTATTTTAAAGAGGAGATACAGAAAACTGATCTGATAGATTTTTGTATTTTGAATTTCAATTCTTTTGCCAAATATTTCGGATGATTTGGGTTTAGTTGGTTATGCGTGAGGGGTTTAAGTTTATCTCAATACTTTTCATTTTAGCAAAACACGCTTATTTTTTTTTTGGTAAGAAGGGAAGAAAAAAAACAAACAAACAAAAACCTAACCCGGGATCAGTCTAGGAAGACTGACCCCAATCCTATCCTCAAGAAGAGAAGGTAACAGAAAAGAAGGAGGAACGGAAAGGGTAGAAACACCTAACATCCCCCCATGCCCAGCAGCTGCCAAGCGATCCGCCACGCGGTTTTGCTCCCTATAAATATGGGAGAAGGTAAGAGAATCGAAGGCAGGACGAAGCCTCAAGATGGCTTTAATGAGATTCTGACTCTTAAGACAAACAGCATGTCTATCCGAAATCCTGTTGATAGCCTCCAAATTGTCAGACTCCACCGAAAGTCTTTTAACACCCATGCGAATGGCGAGTTTAATGCCAGACAAGATCCCCCAGAGCTCTGCAGTAAAGGAGGAGCCCGTACCTAAGTTATGGGTAAACCCAGCCAGCCAGGCGCCACCAGCATCCCGAAGAACTCCACCAGCAGCAATTCTGCCATTACTAAGGCAGGAGCCATCCGTATTCAACTTGACAACCCCTTCCCTGGGCTTCCTCCAACCAACTAACTGGACCTCTTTAACCGGAGAGGGGTGAACCAAGGGCTCTCCTTCAAAACTCTTTGTAATAACAGAGAGTTTTTTCGAGAAGTAAAACCGGAGGTCAGGAATAAAGACAGTCTTCTCAGCAAATAACTCTTCATTCCTCCATTTCCACATTTGGTGACAAATAATAGCGAAGAGAATAGCCCCGTGCTCCATACTGGCCAACAAATTCCCATTAACGCCTTCAGAGAACCAGTCAATATCAGAGAACCCCATAAAGGAAGGAAGGATGTGGTGAGGAAGGACCCCTTCCCAAACCTTTCTACTATTCGGGCAATCCCTCAAAGCATGGCACAAGGTTTCCACATGGCCGCTGCATCTGCTACAGGCACCAGATACAGCCAAGTGCCTTCTGTGTCTATCTGCATTCGTGAGGAGCCTGTCTTTGACTCCCAGCCATAGGAAACTCCTAATGCGGTAGGGGACTTTGAGGGCCCAAATGGACTTCCAAATTTCCAAAGGAGGATCAGCCCTATTAGGGGTAAAAGCTTCATAGGCCGATTTGCAAGAATAAGAACCATTATTAGTCAAGGCCCAGCAGTGTCTGTCCTTATCCTCCTCCTGATTACTAATCTTCACACCTCTAATATTAAGGAGGGTCTCCAGGCTAAGAAAGTTGTCGAACTTAGACCAGATCCAGTCTCCCTCCGAGTCCACCACATCAGCAATTCTCTAGGAGAGGAGATCATTCGGCGGAGGGGCGATGCACACCTCAATCAACGGTTTGTCACCAATCCAGGTGTCATACCAGAAACTAATGGATCTCCCATTACCCACCTCCAAGCCAATCCCTGTACAGAACTCAGCAAAAACAGCACTAAGCCCTTTCCAGAGGAAGGAACAGCTGACAACCCTCTCCTTCGGGCCACCAAAGATTCTATCTTTCCTATACTTGCCGCACAGAAGACGAACCCAAAGGGAGGAGGGGGATTGCCACATTCTCCAAAGAAGCTTCATTAACAGGACTTTATTATTGTCCTTAGCTTGCCTTATACCAAGACCCTCCCTGCTCTTAGGCTGGCAGGCTTCCTTCCAAGGGACCAGGTGAATCTTCCTCCCATCCCCAGACTCTCCCCACAGAAAACGCCGATTAATTTTATCAAGGTCGTTGAGGACCGGCTCAGGGAGCTTACAGGCTTGCATGATGTGATTTGGAGCAGCGCAGTTGATAGACTGGATTAAAGTAAGGCGACCTGCAAGGGAAAGAGAATTAGCTTTCCAGCTAGCACACAAACCGTTAGATTTGTCCAAAATGTCTTTAAAAGAGGCTTTGGACACCCTGTCACTATGAAGAGGGACCCCAAGGTATTTCCCAAACGATTGAGTCAGGGGAATGCCAGACATCTCACTCAGTCTTCTACACAAGCTATTATCCATATTCTTGGAACAAAGTATACGGGATTTATGGATGTTAATCTTCTGGCCAGAAGCCTCACAAAAGCAGTCGAGGATATCCATCACAGCCTTAATTTGTTCCTCATTACCCTCCACAAAAAGCATGACATCATCAGCAAAGAGTAAATGGGTAACAGGGGGGCAATGTCTGTTGATGGAAACAGGGTGGAGAGTCCCTTTGCTCACCGCCTCTTGGATCAGGTGAGACAATCTTTCCATGGCAATAACAAAAAGGAAGGGGCTCATAGGATCCCCTTGACGAATACCCCTGGATGGAGAGAACTCATCCGACATATCCCCATTGATCATAACCTGGAAAACAGGAGAGGAGATACACTTTCCAATCAAATTCCTCCAGTTCTCCGGGATACCAGCTTTGGCTAAACTATCCAGAAGAAAGCTCCAGTTCAACCTATCATAGGCTTTCTCCAGATCCAGCTTGAGAGCCACGATCCCTTTCTTGCCTTTCTTAATCTTCATAGAATGGACAACCTCCTGGGCAATAACAAGCAAAACACGCTTATAATAAGAAAAAATATTTTAAAACACAAAAAAACTTAGAAAATGACATATCAGTTGAAGATGTAGAAACAACAATATATAAAAATATATATGAAAATGTGTTATTTTAACTAGCACAATTACTATGTCCCACCCACTCTTTTTGTATTTCCCACAGTTTGATCTTTTTAGCCAAGTCGAAATCTGATATTTCATAGCATGGAGTCTTAATGGAGATAAAGAAGGCTTTTTGCAATTCCACTAATGATATGAAAGCACATATCTTAATTTACAAATTTACTCTTTGTTTGGTTTATCAATAGCTAAACAAAGTTAGTCCACTCAGTAATTAGAATCTGCAAAATTAAACAAATCCACGAATTAGCCCTATTAAAATCAAATACTGACAAAAAAAATAAAGGAGTCTATGATTTTGTTAGGCAAACACTCATAAATAAACAATTTTTTCATGTCCTTATATGCAGAAGTCGAGAAGCTTAACTAGATTTTTGTGTTGAATCTTTGCAATCATTACACTTCATTTCTAAATTCATTTTGTCCTTGTCCAGATGTTTCTAAAAGCCTTTTCACTGCAATTCATTATCCATCCAATAGTGTACCCTAGAAATCATTCGTTAAAATTTCACCACAGCTAGATATTTAAGAAAATAATATACATCAATTTCTGTTGAATGCTCTTTTGTTACATTGTATGCTGGTCTAAAACCACATTCTCCTAGTTTATTGTGGAACACAAAGTTATCAGTAGCACTTTTTATAGTTGTTAAACTAAAGGAACGTAACTCAACCACTTCCTCTACACCATCATCACCATAACCTTCTATTTGTTGATTCAGTCCTATAATGATATAAAACATGTTTTGGTAAGGGATTGCATAGGTAAAAAGAAGAGAACCGAAACTACATAATCCAAGAAATTATTTACCTTGCTGCAAACATTTTCACTGTCTGCGTGCAAGAACAATCCCAAAGCTAGAATTCATATTGTTAAAATAACATAACTAATGGTAATTGCAACTTTTTTCTTTATGTTTAATTTCTATTTTTCTGGAAGGAGAAAAGTATTGTTAGGAAATATGTCATAATTGTTTTATGTGCTAAAGATAGCATCCCCAAAAAAAAAACAGAAAGGCAAGGTTCCTATTTCTGAAGCAGCCATCCTTATATACAGGTCTTGACCTAATTTCGCAAATACCCTCATGTCAATTAAATCATCAAACCAAAGCAAACAACCTGATCCTCTAACATCTGAAATTGAATATGCCACACAAGAACAATTTCTTAGGCACAACTTCTCACAATCCTTTAGACCTATGCTCTTATCAACCTAAGAAAAAGATGTGTCAGGTAATTCCATTCTTGAATGCTTCAAAAATCCATCTCCACTATGGCAGCTCAATTGAGCCCTTCTGACACATCCATCTGACCAATCTGATACACTCCATTCAGTTGGTGATTTTGGCATGAACCCTTCCGAGCATTCACACACTGGATAGCTATTAAAATTTCAAATAACATATGGACCACATAATGCATATGTGTCATATTAATCTATTGGCACAACAAAGAATAACAACCAACTCTTTATTTTCTCGATCCAAATATATCATCTAGCATACATTTTTCGCTAATTATTAACCTAAAAACAATTGAACTATTTTTAAGCTCATAGGAATAGCACATTTCATGCTGATTGGACACAAATTTATATTCAAAAATTGAATTTGGTTCCAGGCCAGGGATGCCTGCAAAATGGATGTCATTCCACAACCCAATTCGACATTCTATTGTATCTCATTTCATAATAAAAATCTTAGGAACTCCCCAAAGATCAATGAAGCATGAATAATCACCCTTACTTGGATCATCTTTGGTCTTCCATGATGATAGAATTCTATTGAGACTTGCATCAAGGTCCCATCCAAGTTTTATGCCCGATAATAAGGTAGGATATGGAAAATCAAAACTCTTCCATACTATATTCTCAGAGTTTATATTGTTACCGTCTTTGACAATAAATTTTCCTGAATCCAAAAGTTGTGCAACTGGATTCTACACAACCCTTGATTTATTAAATGACCAAACATTACTCTTTGTGTTGTTCTAAAGGATAACAAACCATTGGTGATTGACTTGTATAACTCTTAATATGTTAACAAATGGAGCATCTCTATTGGCTATCCACACAACTGTTTTAACTAGTAGTTTCTCGTACCAAATACTCAAGTACCTACTACTTGAATTATTTGGGCTAAAAAAATCCAAGTTCAAAGCTCCCATATGTTGAAAATAGTGTCTCACCACCTTTCATGGATTCACCTGGTATTAAAATATCTTTTGCAGTGGAGACACTTTTGATAGACAATAAGAAAAAACAGAGGAACATAGTAAAATCCATCATCAAGGTGTAGAAAATTGCATCAAACATGATAAAGCTGCAACATAGGAGAGTAGTTATCAAGTACCAAAGTCATATGGTTATCTATGTTATATAAAGAGCTTGCTATTTCAACTAAAATTCAGTACATGCAACAAAAACTAATGCATTTTATTATGCATAGAAATTTATATGCAATGCACAAAGAGGAAAAATATAGAGTTGGTACATGTTAGGAGTTAATATAACAAAGTAACTACATTTAAAAATAAAAATATATGAAAATATGTGTTTTGTGTATATAATGGCTGAACTTAAAAAGTTCTATAAGAGAGTGCCACATCAGATATGCTGGCATGTCAAAAACCTAAAAACCTAAATTTTACCTTAAATTATCTCTTATTCTACCTCTTCTCTAAAAAATGGTTCCCTTCATTCACATGTTTAGCATCTTTTGGTTTAACCCCATTCTGTCATTTCATCCGAATTAATTAGATCTTCAACAATTATTTGATGCCTAAATCTATCTCAGTATGTAAGAATAAGTATAAGGTACTACAGATTCCTGAAAATTGATTAGGGCAAGGGATCTGCATCACTTCAACATGTAAAAATGCACACATATATATATATATATATATATATATATATATATACTATGTAAATAAGTTTGTTAATGATTTCCTAACTAATTTTTCCTCTTCTGATATGTGAAACCATATTGAAATCGATGAGAGGATCTACCGATTGCATTATCATCGCAAGCCTTTTCAATATTGGATATCCAATTTCATTTTGATTAAGTGTATTCAAATGACAAAGTTTCTTAGAATATCATTTCTATATATCTACAATGAAAGGTTACATGCTATTGGAGATTTCATCTACGCTAACAATGACCATTATGTTTATAAAGTGCAAAGTTCCGGGTGTCCAGATATAAAGGAGTATATAAAAATAAATGCAAATTTGAGCCTCATGAGTGTAATTTACCTCTTATACTAGTAATCACTCCCCCTAGTATGTCCAGATTTGAAGGTGCATATAAAAATAAATGCAAATTTGAGCGCTATTAAGTAGATACACTGTCAAATATCAAATTTTATTAATTGGTTTAGTTGATTAGTAACCATCTTTCGTTTGTGGTAGTCAAAGAAGAAGTTGCAGGATTGTGTTTATGATGCAGTCACTGGAAATCAGACAAGCAACTACCCGATATGCTATTTTTCGATGTTAATGTACAATACAGTCATCAAAAATCACACAACCAACTGTTGTATTGTGTTGTTTGTCTAGGGCTGCCAATTAGTTAGGGAATCCTCATCCCCGTTGGAGACCCACCCCGTTGGGGATGGGGAATCCCCATTTGGGATCCCCATGGGGCGGGGATGGTTTATATTTTATCCCTGGTAGTCGGGGATGGGGTGAGTATAGTTATAAGTGTCCCATCCCTGTCCCTGAATGTCCCTAACGGATCTCTAACTAAATACCCGAATATAAAAAAATAAATTAAAAATACATATATATATGATTTGGATAAATTAAAATATTAAACTAAAAAAAATTGAGCCGTAATATAATACTAAATTGAAAGCTAACCAACAATCCCTGTTAGTTTAGAGTTGTAATACTACACTAACTAGATTGTTTTTTATTATATATACCTAAAGTAAATTGCAGCTAACGTTTAAATTAGGGACTTCTGATATCTATTCCACCGTTCTCATCTCACCCACACGTTGCAGTAGCAGTTTCCTCTGTCTTTCTCTTCTATCTTACTTTCCTTTCCGCCGCCGCTCAAGGTTGGGAGTTGAGTGTGGTGAAGTTGATGGTTGCACCTCCAACACAATTCTCCTCTGAATTCTAGCTCTGTGTACCATTCGTCGGTGAGTATTTGGAGTTATTCCAATTAATTTACATCAACTACTTTTTCTATTTTTCTTTTATTTACCTTTTGATGTCCTTGTAGTTGTGTACTACATATATAATGCCATCCCATCCATAGTTTCTTAACAACAAAGTAGCTACATGTGATGTATATACATGATCATTGTCTTTTCCTTTTGGATATAATGAAATATTTTGTCTTTACTGATTCAAGCAATTAATTAAAAACTTCTATTTGACAAAAAAAATTTATCTTAACAAAATAATTACATTAGTTAAGCATGTTAATTAAATTATTAACCATCTTCTGTTGGAACAAAAGTATTTATCTTAATAAAATAATATATTTATATATAAAATACAATTTAAGAAAATAAAATGTTTTCTATTATTTGTCACAAATAATAATCAAATCTATTTGTAGAACTATCATAGTGATTCACAAAATTAATTACTTATATTTGATCTTGTGAAGCATGGTAGGTTCTATCAATTAGCAGATGCTCTTTCACTAATAATAACAATAAAATTAAAGATTAATACATGAATGCAGTGCACCTTTACTAATTGATAAGTGATAGTATTATATTTGATGTAATTTGTAAATTAATATTGTTGTTCGTAGACTGAATCTTAAATAAATAGATGTATGGTATTGATTTAGATTTGTATTTCAGATTTGTTTGTTTAATTTTTTTTTGGTAATCTCTGCTTTTTTGGTAGTTTACTGATATGAATTTAAAATATGATTCTCTTCTCTGTATTGTAGGTAAAAAAATAGAATCGGTAGTTGACCAAGCTACTAATAGATGAACTTTCGCATCATGAAAACATTCAGAAATATTTAGTGGAGATTGATGGACCAAAGTTAGGGTCCAAAAGAGCTCGTACTTCAATTGTATGGAACCATTTCAAGAAAAAAATATTAGCAGACGGTAAAATCAAAGCAATATGTGATTACTAGAACAAGAGGCTTAGAGGAGATTCATGGGCAGGGACTAGACATTTGCATGATCGTTTAAAATCATGTCCACGCAAAAAGATTATTGATAACAAGCATCCAATTTTAATAGTTGGCAAGAAAAGTGATGGAAAAACAGTGCTTGGGAGTGCTATTAACTTTGATCAAGAGTATTCAAGACTTAAGTTGGCTAGAATGATTGTATTGCATGAGCTACCATTTAGGCTCACTGAATTGGTTGGGTTTAAAGAATATTCTAGCTCTCTTCAACCGTTCTTCAAAATGCCATCTCGAAACACTATTAGATCAGACATCATGAAGTTGTACGAGTATGAAAAATCAAAGATGATGAAAATGTTTCAGAAGAACACTAGTAGGATTGCCATTACAACTGATATGTGGGCAAGCAATCGAAAGAAAGGGTTTATGGCTATCACATCACATTATATAGATGATTCATGGAGTTTACAGAGTCGAATTATTAGATAAATAATTTCTTTTTAATTAGACTTTAAACTAATAAACTAAATTTGATTCATGTTTTGATATATGGTTCATTGTATATGTCAAGTGCTTATTAGTAGTCCTTAATTGATTAGGTTTGCTTATGTGATGGCTCCTCATACGGCTGATGTGATATGTGAAGTGCTTGAGGATGCATTGATGGATTGAAATCTTGATACCAAATTGTCTACACTGGCATTAGATAATTGTTCTACAAATGATGCTTTGATAAATTTAATGTTATCGAAGTTATCAAAGAAACATTTGATGTTGTGTGAAATATTATTGCACATGCATTGTTGTGCTCATATTTTAAATTTAGTGTTCAAGGAAGGATTAAAATATATTAGTGGTTGCATTGAGAAAATTCATGATAGTGTTGTTTTTTGGACCGCTGGAGCTAAAAGAATTGAGAAATTTAAAGAAGTTTTGGTATAATTGAACATTCCTTACAGTAAATAGTTAGCCTTAGATGTTAGTACTAGGTGGAATTCTACTTTTTTTTTATGTTTCAAACTGTTATTCCATATAAAGATGCATTTGAGAGGTTAAAATTGCGCGAGTTTCAATATAAGTCTCTTCCATTAGAAGAGGAGTGGGAAATTGATGAGGATGTCTGTAACAAATTGAAGTTGTTTTATGATGTCACTGATATATTTTCTGGCACAAACTATCTTACTACCAATTTGTTTTCCCCCAATATGCGTGACATTAAAATAGCTCTTAATGATTGGAGAACTTGTGGTTCGGTGCATTTTGAAACCATGGCATCACAAATGATTTGGAAGTTTGACAAGGATTGGGATGAAATACATGGCATTATGGGTGTAGCAATTATGTTCGATCCTAGGTTTAAGTTGTGCTTGATGGAGTACTATTATCCTATTTTGTATGGCCAAGAAGAAACAAAACTCAGCATTCAAAGGATAAAAAATATTTGTGCAGATTTGATTGATGAATATGCTAGTAAAAATCAAGAGGAACACTTGGAAGACAAAATTAGAACAATTTCTAGTTTCTCGTGGGACACGTGAAAATAGTGTCAAGACAGAATTAGTTAGTTATTTGGAAAAAAAATTGTTGCCTAGGTTTTGATATATTGTCTTGGTGGAGCCAAGCCTTGAAGTATTCTACATTGCAATTGATTGCTAGAGATATATTGGATATTCCTTTCAGTACAAGTGGAAGGGTTATAAATGATCATCATAGTTCACTTCGTTCAAGTACAATAGAGGCATTGATGTGCACTCAAAATTGGCTATGGAGCGAATATCCAGGTAATGAAAATACTAAAAACATTTGTTTATGATTCATTTTAATTATAATAGTTTGATGACAAGTTTATTATTGTAGTTATAATATTTCTTTTTTAGATACCCGTATGAGTATCGAAATTCTTGCTCAATATTGTGATCTTTTTAATGATGATGATGGAGATGAAATGGTAATTTATTTAATTTAGTAAACTTTCTATTTAAGTATCACATTGTGTTTCAATATTTGTATTGATTTGTAAATTATATTGCAGGTAAAAGAATGAGGAGGAAGTTGTTGATGGATGAGGAATGAGGAGGAAGTTGTTGATGGATGAGGAGGAATGCATGGCAATGGTGCTTTTTTTATTCTAATTATTTGTAGTTGGATGACAGTTGCCTATGTTGCTAATAGTATATAATTTATTTTAGACTTGCTTTTATTTTATGCGATGAATCGTGGTTTGTATTGTTTAGTTAATTATTTTAGACTTGTTTTTATTTTTATTTTTATTTTTATGTCCATTTTCTATTTTCGAACTCCATTTTGGAAAAAAAGTAAGAAAATTAAAAACATAAACAGAGATAGGGATTCCTCGCGGGGATGGGTATTTCTCACGGGGAGGGGATGGTAGCCAAAATTTCTCCATATGTTATTTGGAGACGGGGAATCCCCGACAGACCAATGGTCGGGGATAGTTAATGCAATACCCGATCTGCACCGCCCCGTTTACAGCCTTATGTTTTTCTGATACTAATATGCTTGTCATGTGTTTGTGCTATAACAAAATATGAATGCGATGTATTAGAATTGTTATTTGTTATTTATACCACATTGACGACCAACTATTTGTTGTATTGCCTGAAAGAGTCTTGTAGAATATACCGCGTGCACTTGGCTCTGAAACTGTTAAAACAAATCTTATTTTTGATTACATATTACTAATTTTGTAATTATGTATTGCTGTTTGTACATATTCGGAAGGGTATTATTGGTCATTTTTTTATTTGTTAAAATAACGATAGTTTATTTTTTTTTATAGAAGAAGTTTAATATAAATATATGAAAATATTCTCATTTTTTTATTTGTTATAATAAGTTTTTAAAATGAATGCTTGAATTGAAAAATCACAATTCATCTATTAAGTGGTGATTTTGTTGTTATTTTTGTAGCTTTTTTTTGTTTTCCATTTCAAATAGCGGAATAAAAATGTTTAGGTAGGATTAAGAAACAAGCTATTTTGGAAGGAAAAATCGACTAACTTTTATTAGTTATACACAACAGTAAATAATCAATAATAATGACAAACAATAAATATGAAATTTGAGCACCATTAAGTAAATGCCCCGTCAAATATCCAATTTTATTATTTGGTTTAGTTGATTAGTAACAATCTTTCACTTGTGGTAATCAAACAAGAAATTGCAGGATTGTGTCTGTTTATGATTCAGTCGGTGGAAATCAGATGAGCAACTACCTGATTATGTTGTTTATCGATGTTAATTTACGATGCATTCATCGAAAATCACACAACCAACTGCCATATTGCGCTATTTTTCTAATACTAATATGTTTATCATGTGTTTGTGCTATAAGAAAATATGAATCTGATGTGTTAGAATGGTTGGTTGTTATTTATACCACAATAACGACCAAGTATTTGTTGTATTGCGTGAAAGAGTCTTGTGGAGTATACCACGTGTACTTGGCTCTGAAACTGTTAAAACAAATCTTATTATAAAATTTTGATTATATATTATTAATTTTGTGCTTCTGTATTGATGTTTGTACATATTCTGGAGGCAATTATTGATCATTTTTTTATTTGTTAAAATAACGATAGTCTATTTCTTATAGAAGAAATTCAATAAAAATATGCTCATTTTTTTATTTGATTTAATAAGTTTTTAAAATGAATGATTGAATTGAAAAATCACAATTCATCTATTAAGTGATGATTTTGTTGTTGTTTTTGTAGTTTCTTTTTGTTTTCCATTTCAAATAGCGAAATAAAAATGTTTATCTAGGATTAAGAAACAAGTCATGTTAGAAGGAAAAATCGAATAACTTCTTCTAGTTATCAACAATAGTAAATAATCAATAATAATGAAAAACAATAAATATGAAATTTGAGAGCCATTAAGTAGATATCCTATCAAATATCAAATTTTACTAATTGGTTTAGTTGATTAGGAACCATCTTTCGTTTCTAGTAGTCAAACAAGAAGCTGTAGGATTGTATCTGTTTATGATGCAGTCAGTGGAAATCAGACGAACAACTGGCTGATTATGTTGTTTTTCGATGTTAATTTATGATGCAGTCATCGAAAATCACACAGCCAAATGCCTTATTGTGTTGTTTTTCTGATACTAGTATGCTTATCATGTGTTTGTGCTATAAGAAAATATGAATGTGATGTGTTAGAATTGTTGTTTGTTATTTATACCACAATGACGGCCAAGTATTTGTTGTATAGCTTGAAAGAGTCTTGTGGAGTATACCGTGTGTACTTGGCTCTGAAACCGTTGAAACAAATCTTATTGTAAAATTTTGATTATATATTACTAATTTTGTGCTTCTGTATTGCTGTTTGTACATATTCGGAGGGGATTAATGGTTATTTTTTTATTTATTAAAATAACGATAGTTTATTTCTTATAAAAGAAATTCAATAAAAATATATGAAAATATGCTCATTCTTTTATTTGTTATAATAAGTTTGTAAAATGAATGATTGAATTGAAAAATCAGTATTCATCTATTAAGTAGTGATTTTGTTGTTATTTTTGTAGCTTCTTATCGTTTTCCATTTCAAATAGCGGAATAAAAATGTTTATGTAGGATTAAGAAACAAACAATTTTAGAAGGAAAAATCGACTAACTGCTTCTAGTTATCAATAATAGTAAATAATCAATAATAATGACAAACAATAAATATGAAATTTAAGTCCCATTAAGTAGATGTCGTATCAAATATCAAATTTTACTAATTGGTTTAGTTGATTAGTAATCATCTTTCGTTTGTGGTAGTCAAACAAGAAGCTATAAGATTGTGTCTATTTATGATGTAGTCCATGGAAATCAGACGAGCAACTACCTGATTATGCTATTTTTCGATGTTAATTTACGATGCAGTCATTGAAAATCACACGGCCAACTACTTTATTGTGTTGTTTTTCTGATACTAATATGCTTATCATGTGTTTGTGCTATAAGAAAATACGAATATGATGTGTTAGAATTGTTGTTTGTTATTTATACAACAATGATGACCAAGTATTTGTTGTATTGCTTGAAAGAGTCTTGAGTATACCGCATGTACTTGACTCTGAAACTGTTAAAACAAATCTTACTATAAAATTTAGATTATATATTACTAATTTTGTGTTTCTGTATTGCTGTTTGTACATATTCGGGAGCGGATTATTGGCCATTTTTTTATTTGTTAAAATAACGAAAGTTTATTTCTTATAAAAGAAATTCAATAAAAATATTTGAAAATATGCACATTCTTTTATTTGTTATATTAAGTTTTTAAAATGAATTATTGAATTGAAAAATCACAATTCATCTATTAAGTAGTGATTTTGTTGTTATTTTTCTAGTTTCTTTTTGTTTTCCATTTCAAATAGCGGAAATAAAAGTGTTTATGCATGATTAAGAAATAAGTTGTTTTGCAAGGAAAAAGCGAAAAAGAATGACCAATAATTATGAAACTAGGGTCCTTCTGACTTGTATGGTCCCTGTTTCATGATTATTTTGTGTGGATGTTGTGGCATTTCCTGCTGCTTTCTTATATTGGCGATCTTGAGCATAATGACCTTTTTCCCACAAACATATCATTTATTAGTTTTGCACCAATATGTCTTCTTGTCTACTTGATTACGACTGCGATGAGCTTCCCTTGTTTCCAGCTCTCTCATTGTTGCCTTTTTTGCCAGCCTTGTTGTTTGAGCTTTCATCCATTTCTTGATCTCGCGACGATTGGATCTTTGCTCTTTTGTTTGCTAAAGGGAGCTTTATCCTCATCCTTGATTGAGACTTTAGACATTTATTTAACTATAGCCTTTTGATTGACCAAGATATTTTCTAATTCATTTAAATTTGGCTCTTTAGCCCATCCATGGTTTGCTGTGACAAATGGATGTGAAGAGTGCATTCCTCAATGGGTTAATTGAACTCAGTGAGTTCGTCATCTAAATGAAGTCTTCTATTGTGGATGTTTGAGCTTAGCCTACGCCCTTTTTTCTGAGAACTAGTGTCTTCATTTATGAGTGAAAAAAGAGAGTTTTACACCAATTTAGGCCCTAGATGACATCACCACCAAAGATTAAGGTGTAGTCTAAGCTAACAATTCTATCAAAATGGTTATGACCCAATGAGAAGGTGAAGCCTAGACAGCTGGAGGTATCCAAGGTGAAAAAATCATAAAGGAAAAATAATTTCATAAAATCAGTATGATGAATGTTGAACAAGAAGAAGAGGAAGAAATATGACAACCTTTTCCTATGAAACAAATATTGAATATGGAGGCCCGTTGGTATGCTAGTCCTGAAGAGCTTGCTGGTTCACTTAGCTATTGTGCTTCAGACATCTATAGAGTGGGAGTTCTTCTATTTGAGGTTCGTTAATATTTCTTGCATTACAACCCCAAACATATCTTGAATTGGAGATACTTTTTTTCTATAATGTTAATTTCGCCCTACTTACAAATTATACGGCCTGGATTGAAATTGTCAAGCTCTGCTTGTTTTCTCTATGCACTTATGTGATATAGTTTTACTCCTGAATAGTTATTCTGTCCATTCAGTTTAAGAGAAGACAAGAGCAGAACCATGTCTAGTATGAGACATAGGGTTCTTCCTCCTCATCTGCTGCTGAAGTGGCCTAAAGAAGCCTCATATTGCTTATGGTTGCTTCACCCAGAGCCTAGTAGTCGCCCAAAGATGGGGTTAGTTTTCATTACCTAACTAATTTACATATATTTCACTCCTATATTTTAGCTGGTATGAAATTTAATTGTGCATGTTGGGCATTTACAGTCATATTTCCAGAATTTTGTTTGGATGGATTTACAAAATACAAATAGCAAGAGTTTCCTTATAGAAGATTTGTATGGAACTGTTATGACTATTATTTGAAGATGGAAGTTCAATACGTAGACATCTTTTAGGACTTTAAATACATTTGACTTGTCCTTGTGCAACCATCTATACAGTATGGATTTACTGCAAGTTCATGCTGGGTGAACGTGTACTTCATCTGAATTTTACTCGTCCTCTAATGGAAAGTTTGGTTTTCCATATTGGCGAACAAGGCCATGATGAATACCTTTTCAATTAAATGTAATAAGTTGTGTAGTATAATTTTGCTTGTGATTAACGAAAGCATTTTATTAAGTTTATTTTACTTCAATAAAATCTAGTTTAATAATCTAAACCCTTATCTGTCTCTTACAGTGAATTGTTACAGAGTGACTTTCTTAATGAACCAAGAGAAAATCTAAATGAACACGAAGTGCAAATACAACTCTGAGAAAGAATAGGCGATCATGAGTTATTTCTTGAATTCCTTCTCCTAATATAGCAAAAAAAAAAGAGGAAGCTGTTGATAAGTTACAAGATAATGTTTCTCTTTTATGTTCTGATATTGAAGAAGTTACGAAACATCGAACTCTCCTTAAGAAAAAAGAGGTAAATATCCTGAAAGAGGGATAAATGACAATTTAACATCAAACCTCCCTCCATTCAGTAAGGTTGGGAATGAAGATTCTTCTAGCTTGAGCTCTAGAAAAAGAATTCGAACAGGCTTGCAGATGCCAAACTTTGAGGAATGTGTTGATAATATTGGTGATGAACCAAACTCGGATCAGCTCACGAAAACTCCAGAAAGCGTGCTTCTTAAAAGTTCTAGACTGGTGAAGAAATTTAAGAAGCTAGAGGCTGCATATTTTTTTACTAGATCCATGCCGATAAGGCCACCAGGGAAAGCATTCATAAAAAATTCGCCAATTAGTAGTGATATTATTGAAAGAAGCTCCATCAATAACTTGGCCCCAAACGTGCAACACACTGAAAGTAGACAAAGTGGATGGATTAGTACATTTCTTGAGGGATTGTGCAAGTATCTAACATTCAGTTTCCGTTATACACATAAAAAGTTATTCTTAATTGGACTATCTTTCTAAGTTGTTGCTATATTGCACTGAAACTCAATAGTGTTTCTGCTTTTCAGTTTATATTCCAATTCCGTTCTTGTTTCCATTTCTGTTTCCCAGCTACGTTCTGAATATTATATTTTAGAAATGCCATTTTCAGTCCCTTTCGGTTTCAGTTTCCACTATACAGACAAATGGTTATTCTTAATTGCATTATCTTTCTAAGTTATTTCTATATTTCACTAAAACTCAACAATGTTTATGCTTTTCCGTTTCTGTTTTAATTTCCTTTTGGTTTTTCATTTCTGTTCTCGTTCCTAGCTATCTTTTGAATACCGTGTTCTAGAAATGACGTTTTCAGTGTTCCTTTCACTTTTAGTTTACGTTATACGGACAAATGGTTATTCTTAATTGCATTATCTTTCTAAGTTCTTGCTATATTGCACTGAAACTCAATCAATAATAATGACAAACAATAAATATAAAATTTGAGCGCCATTAAGTAGATACCCCGTCAAATATCAAATTTTATTAATTGGTTTAGTTGATTAGTAACCATCTTTCGCTTGTAGTAATCAAACAAGAAGTTGTAGGATTGTGTCTGTTTATACTGCAATCAGTGGAAATCATACGAGCAACTGCCTGATTATGCTGATGTTAATTTACGATGTGCGGTCATCGAAAATCACACGGCCAACTCCTGTATTGTGCTATAAGAAAATATGAATATGATGTGTTAGAATTATTGTTTGTTATTTATACCACAATGACGACCAAATATTTGTTGTATTGCTTGAAAGAGTCTTGTGGAGTATACCGTGTGTACTTGGCTATGAAACTGTTAAACCAAATCTTATTATAAAATTTTGATTATATATTACTAATTTTGTGCTTCTGTATTGTTGTTTGTACATATTCGGAAGGGAATTATTGGTCATTTTTTTATTTGTTAAAATAACGATAGTTTATTTTCTTCACTACAAGAAAATATTGTTTATGTGACAACTATTTAACTGTCACATAAATTGTTGTAACAAAAAAAACCTATTATTTGTGATATTAATTTTTTAATTATCACAAAAATTAATTGTGTGATAATTTTTATAAAATTATCACATATAGATAAATTAATTTGTAACAATAAATCTTTACTTGTAACTTAAATTTATATGTGACAATTACAATTGTAACGATAAATATAACAAATGTTAAAACACGTTTATAATTGTTACAAATATTTATTTTGTGACTACTTAAAAAAATTATCATAAATAATTTATTATTTTTGTAACAATTAATTTTAGTTGTAATTATAATATTTTTGTTACATTTTATAGTTGTAACAAAACCACTTAAAATGTGTGACAATAAAGTTATACTGGTTATTGAATTTAATTATGTGACTATCTAAAATAATTGTCACAAATTATTTAAAGTATGTGACAATATACTAATAATTGTCAAATAAGTTTTTATTTTATATTAATTAAAAAAACATTAAAAAAATTTAATACACAAATTATATTTTATATTTACACATTCAGTTTTCTCAAATATTAAAAGTTTAATTTTATTAAAATTCTACCTATTTTTGTTATTTGATTTTAGTTAAGTCTTATTTTTTTTTAGTTCCCGTCCTTTTTTAACCATGCATCACGTTGTGTACAAGAAGTCTAGAGTTAATAGAACTCTTCTATTTAACTGTATAGTTTGTTTTCTTATCTTCTTTTTTGTTGGAGAGAACGATATGCAAGATATGGGAGAGATTCCAGATATGGTTCCTTGATTTTAGGAGAATTTGTTACTGGAAATTCTATTTATATTGATTCATGTTCTCATCATAATCTACCTTTTCTAATTGATTCAGATTCTCACTGTTAGTTCCCAAATTCTAATTCATTTAGATTCACCAATAGTTCCAATTGCTACGACTAAAGAAGCTCTAGAATCTACACAAATTAATTCTGGTTCGTGATTGGGTAACACAAATCCATTTATCTATCTCCTTTCTACATAATTTTATCTTGTTGTTGCTTTTGGATAATTGATTAATTTTATATAGGCATAAGCAATTTATTTGTTTCTCCGTTTCAAATGCCAGAGTTTCTTCTCCATTGTTGTTTCTTCGAGTTCTTCAAGTTCTTCAACCATGTTAGTGGTTTACCCTTTTGTGGTTGAATTTTATAGTTGGTACTTCGATTTGCAAATTGCTTCCTTTTACCTCTTTAGAATAGAGACAATATTGCCAACATGCAAGTTAGAATCTTTCATTCAACCAATTAAACCAGACATCAACCCCAAAGTATAAACCAGTGCCACCTGATCACTTTTATTGGATATTATATTTTCGTTTCCAAGCTCTGACTACTTCATAGCATATATGAGAGGCTTGCATGGTGGGAGCTAATCTTTTGGGTGGGGAATATTTAGATGGTTGAAAGTTTTGAACCAATTTTTAGGCGACTCAATTGGGTGGTTGGTCATTAATGGCTATATAAATTGATACTTTTATTGAAATCATTGTATTATTTCAAATTTAATCAATAAAATATTTTATTTATTTATGTATATATTTTTTTATTCCTAATTAAACTAGCTAATATAAAAAATATATAAATAAAATTCTCATTCGTAACAATAATTAAAATGACATGTAAATATGGTCACTCAACAAATTGAATTGCAAAATTATTGTTGTCACTGATATGTATTAGTTACAATAACTTCTTTTACAGATATATATATGACCAAGCAATATTGTCACAAATAAATTTTGGAGATAAATAAAAATTATCACAAAATCGTAATTGTAACAAGATATAATTGACACTCATATATATTAGTTACAATAATTTTTTGTTACAAAATTATATTTATGATAATCAAATATTGTAACATATATAAAATAGTAACAAGTTAAACTTGTCACTATACTTCAATATTTTGTGATAACACAAAAAAGTTATAATTGATATGCAATTGTTACAATTTAAAGATAGTGTCAGATTTATATATGTTACAATTTTAACAGTCTCAAATATTTTTTTTTGTGAAACTATATAAGGTTGTCACACGATTTTAGTTTTAATTAAAAGATAATTTGTGACGACATACTATTTTTGTGACAATATTTTACTTTCCAGTTATAATAAAAGTTGTGACAATTAAAAGTAGTGTGACAACAAACTTATTATCACAAAAATAATAATTTTTTATGACAATATTTTAACATCACATTTGTTAAAAAGTATTAGCATCAGAGTTTTACGTGACAACCTCTGTGACACCTAGTTATCGTCATATATACTGTTATGTGACAAGTTTTCAGGAGTTTGTAACAATATTTTTTGTCACAAACAACATGATTTCTTATAGTGCTTATAGAAGAAATTCAATAAAAATATATGAAAATATACTCATTTTTTTATTTGGTATAATAAGTTTTTAAAATGAATGATTGAATTGAAAAATCACAATTCATCTACTAAGTGGTGATTTTGTTGTTATTTTTGTAGCTTCTTTTTGTTTTCCATTTCAAATAGCGGAATAAAAATGTTTATGTAGGATTAAGAAACAAACCATGTTGAAGGAAAAAGCGACTAACTTCGTCTAGTTATCAACAATAGTAAATAATCAATAATAATGACTAACAATAAATATGAAAATTGAGCGCATTAACTAGATACCCTATCAAATATCAAATTTTACTAATCGGTTTAGTTGATTAGTAACCATCTTTTGTTTCTGGTAGTCAAACAAGAAGCTGCAGAATTGTGTCTGTTTATGATGCAGTCAGTGGAAATCGGACGAGCAACTGCCTGATTATGCTGTTTTTCGATGTTAATTTACAATGCACTTATCGAAAATCACACGGCCAACTGTCGTATTGTGTTGTTTTTCTTATACCAGTATGCTTATCATGTGTTTGGGCTGCCTGATTAGTAACCATCTTTTGTTTCTGGTAGTCAAACAAGAAGCTGCAGGATTGTGTCTGTTTATGATGCAGTTAGTGGAAATCGGACGAGCAACTGCCTTTTTATGCTGTTTTTTTATGTTAATTTACGATGCACTTATCGAAAATCACACGGCCAACTGCCGTATTGTGTTGTTTTTCTGATACCAGTATGCTTATCATGTGTTTGTGCTATAAGAAAATATGAATGTGATGTGTTAGAATTATTGTTTGTTATTTATACCACAATGACCACTAAGTATTTGTTGTATAGCTTGAAAGAGTCTTGTGGAGTATACCGCGTGTACTTGGCTCTGAAACTGTTAAAACAAATCTTATTATAAAATTTTGATTATATATTACTAATTTTGTGTTTCTGTATTGATGTTTGTACATATTCAGGAGGAGATTATTGGTCATTTTTTTATTTGTTAAAATAACGATAGTTTATTTCTTATTAGACCTCGCCATGGGCCGATGAGCCCGCCCGCCCGGCCCGAGCCCAGGCCCATTTAGCCGGGCCTGGACACATAAAATTAGTGTCAGGCCCGGCCCTGCCCAAGCCCGATTAAGCCTGCCTAGTAAACGGGCGGGCTTGGGCTATGTAAATACCCGGCGGGCCTGGCCCGTTATATATATATATGTATTTATAAATTTAATTATATAAATTGAATGAGTCCATAAAAACCCTACATATATAAATTTATAGATAATTAAATAAGTAATCAGTATTTACAATTGACAATTAGTTTTCTAAGACTTACTAACTATTATGTTTATTATTTTTTATTAAAAAAGTTAGTATTTTATTTTAATTGATTTTTTTTAATTTAGATATGGGTTTGGGCGGGCAGGCAGGCTTGGGATTCCTTTTTTAGGCCCGAGCCCGTCCGAGCCCGAGTCCGACTATATTAGTGTGGGCTTGGATGGGGCTTGGGCTTATCAGATTTGATCACAAGCCCGACAGGCCCGGCCCGAGCCCGGCCCATGCCGAGGTCTATTTCTTATAGAAGAAATTCAATAAGAATATATGAAAATATGCTCATTTTTTTATTTGGTATAATAAGTTTTTAAAATGAATGATTGAATTGAAAAATCACAATTCATCTACTAAGTGGTGAGTTTGTTGTTATTTTTGTAGCTTCTTTTTGTTTTCCATTTCAAATAGCAGAATAAAAATGTTTATGTAGGATTAAGAAACAAGCTATTTTTTCCATAAAAAAAGAAACAAACTATTTTGGAAGGAAAAATCAACTAACTTCTACTAGTTATCAATAATAATAAATAATCATTAATAATGACAAACAATAAATATGAAATTTGAGCGCCATTAAGTAGATACCCTGTCAAATATCAAATTTTATTAATTAGTTTAGTTCATTAGTAACTATCTTTCGTTTGTGGTAATCAAACAAAAAGCTGCAGGATTGTGCCTCTTTATGATGCAGTCAGTGGAAATCAGATGAACAACTGCCTGGTTATGTTGTTTTTCGATGTTAATTTATGATGTAGAGTCATCGAAAATCAGACGGCCAATTGGCGTATTGTGTTGTTTTTCTGATACTAATATGCTTGTCTTGTGTTATAAGAAAATATGAATGTTGAATGGTGGGCCAATAATGTTGGAAGAACCCAGCATAGAAACCGTCAAGCCTAGGAGCTTTGCTAGGATGGATATCAAAAACTGCTTTGTGTATTTCCATCTCTGTAACTTTAGTAGTAAGCTTATTATTCAAAACTTCTGTTACTTTTGGGGTCCAATTCGCTGTAAGCGAGCCCCAATTCATTGAGTAATTAGAAGCAAAGATCTTATGGAAGCAGCTAGTAAAAATACTGACCATCTTGTCTTTATCGGTGCACCAAATTCCATTCTCATCTTTTAAATCCAAGATAGCATTCCTCTTGCGTCTTTGATTCACTGTCATATGAAAGAAGGTCTTATTTTTATCACCACTTTGGAGCCAGGAGATTCTAGATTTTCGGCTCCAGTAAATTTCTTCTTTAGAAATTTCTGAGTGTAATTCCTTTTCTAAAGCCTCCTTTTTATTCCACCCTTCTAGGGCACCTTGACTTACTGATCTCAGCTAGCTCTTCCTTGATGTGGATGATATTCTTTTTTGCATTATTGATTGAATTCCGGTTTCAGATAGATAACTGTTGGCGACACAATTTTAGCTTACTACACATTTGGAACATATCAAAGCCATTAACATGAGTGTCCTAGGCTGAGTTGATAATCTGCTCCACCGCCTCTGATGTGATATCAAAAGCACAAGAGCATGGAACAAAGGAGCTTGGAGTTAAGGAGCCCATTAGAAGCATGAGGGATCCATTAGAGCTGTCAATTGGACCTATGACGAAGAATTGTGCAAAGAAAGACAACAAATGCTTAATGGACTCATCTTGAGCTTCTTTAAGCAAGGAATGGATTCTAGCGAAGTCATTAAAGATGGTGTGTTTTTGTGTTGTATCCAAACCCAAGCCCATAATAGTGATATGTAAAAAGGTTGATCATGTTTTAAGAGAAGCTTTGGACTTGCATGTGTTTGGCAAGTGCAAAACCCATTGGGACTCATTAAAATTAATGTTATAACCTTATAGGTTTGATTGGGCTTATTTCTAGCTAATTAAAAGGCCCAAATAATGTTAATTAGTGGGCTGAAATTGGACTCTAAATGACAAAAACGAATTTAATGTT
Organism: Euphorbia lathyris; assembly: GCF_963576675.1. Classification (NCBI taxonomy): domain Eukaryota; kingdom Viridiplantae; phylum Streptophyta; class Magnoliopsida; order Malpighiales; family Euphorbiaceae; genus Euphorbia; species Euphorbia lathyris. The sequence goes on from NC_088913.1 coordinate 72,734,740, forward strand.
TTTCCTTGTCTAATTAGGATTTCTTTTACCTTGGTGCACTAGGATTCAACTTCCTTTTTAGTTTAGGTTTAGGTTTCTTTTGTAGCCTATATAAAGGCTCGTATTCTTCCTTATTTCATAAATCAGACATCAATATTTTTATGAACAAAAGTTCTTCTTTTCCTTTGGGAATTATTTTCAATCCGGGATTGAATTCTTTATTGTGAGTTTGAGAGACCGATTCATCATTCTTGCAATATTATCTTGATCGTGAACAAGTATTTTGGTAAGGTACTTGTGAATCGCCAAACACTCAGGTTCCAATTTAATTATTCGAAGGTGTAAGGTTAGATCTCCTTTCATTGTCTTTAATTCTTTGGGATTGGTTTGTTATCACCAATTTATGCTTGTTATTTGATGGTGTTAATACTTTAAGATAGATCGGGAAAACTTGTTGATATGGTTATTATTTCTCTTTCATAACCAATATCACATCAATTGGTATCAGAGCTTTGGCTCTTAAGGAATTTATTGCTTTTATTTTGTTTGTCGAAATAAAAAAAATTACCCCAATCTAGAGTCTTTAATTATTGATCGAGTTCCTCATACCTTTGCATCTAGTGATTTAGGTTCTTAGTTGTAGCGAATTGATTTTTGGATTCTATTCTTACTAGCCAAACCTATTTATGTGTGTGAATTTATTCAAATTTTTGCATGCTAAATCATTAGTGCAAGTTTAATTTGTTAATCAATTTCAGCCTAGTTTAAAAAAAAAGAAAAAAAAATCGGCTCATTATTTGTACTAAAGTTACAAGTTTTCTAGAATTTGCATGCTAAACACACATTCTTAAAATTTCTTTCAAACCTTATCTCTTCTTCGAAAATCGTCTTTTATTCTATTCTTAGTGTGCTAAACTTTGGTTATCGTTACAATATTAGTCTTGTTTGCTTCTAGTTTCTGCCCTACTTTATTTTGTCATTCTTTTGCTTCATTGGCATTTATATTACCCAAGATAATCCTTGTGATCAATCAAGATAATATAAAAGAGTGATTGAACCGATTGTGAGGTACTTCTTTTACTTTCTTTTTCTTCTTTTCTTGCTTTAGACTAGATTTCACTTCTCTTTCACTCTTTATATATTTTGTTATGTCTAACGGACCTAAAGAGGACAACGTTAACGATGTTGATTCTAAAGAATGGAAACAAGCTATTGTAGGTGAGATGAAGAGGTTAGGGGCTATTGTGGCTGATTTGGTTTCAAACCAAAAGAAATCAAGCCAAAAGAAAGGAGGGCGGGGGAGATTGAATTTTGATGATGAACTATCCGAGTCTGAAGAGGAGGAGCAGTTTGGATACCGAAAAAGGGGTAACGATCGAAAAGATAGTAATCTTAATGCTATCAAACTTAAAATGCCTACTTTTCAAGGAGCTAGTGACCCAGAGGCGTATCTTGATTGGGTACGAAAGGTTGAGACCATCTTTGACATACATGAGTATTCAGAGGAGAAAAAGGTGAAACTTGTAGTATCTGAACTAACTGAATATGCGGCTGTTTGGTGGGACCAATTAAAGCGCACAAGAAAGAGAGATGGTGATGAACCCATAAGAACATAGGGTGAATTGAAGAAGGTCATGAAAAAGAGATTTGTGCCGGCTCACTATTATAAGGAGCTGTTGAAAGAACTCCAATCCATGTCTCAAGGTAACCAATCTGTTGAAGATTATCACAAACAATTGGAGATGGCACTAATCTGAGTCGATATACAAGAAGATGAGGAAGCTACCATGGTTAGATTTCTCATGGAATGAAAAGGGGAGATTCGCAACCCTCTTGAGCTACAAACTTATTTCCACATGGAGGAGATGCTCCATAAAGCGATAAAAATTGAGAGACAGCTTCAAGAGGTTGAGAAAGGGAGATCAAAGTTCAAAGGCACTACTTCCACTCCATGGAAGTTAGATCCAAGAGGTAATTTCAAAACTAAATCCGAATTTAGCTCTAAAAGTGACCAAAAGCCATAAGTTGATTCAAAAGCATTTGGGAAGTTGCAAATTGGTGGAACTACTCCAAAATACAAAACTACTGAAAAACTCACAAGAACTCATGAAATTGTGTGTTTTAAGTGCCAAGGGAGAGGGCACTATGCAAGAGATTGTTCGAATCAAAAGGTGATGGTTATGAAGCATGGTGAGTTAATATCCGAAAGTGAGTCCGAACATGAATTAGATCGAACATGAATCAGATGATATGCCCGCCTTAGAAGATTGTAGTGATATAGAAGAGGTGGATAGCAAAGGAGGATATGGAGTTAACTTAGTCACTCGTAGAACATTGAAGATGGGAGTGAGTGGTGACACTGAGCAACGAGAGCACATCTTTCATGCTCATTGCAAGGTACTTGGGAAAACATGCTTACTAATTATTGATGGAGGAAGTTGTTGCAACATGGTGAGCAATGTGTTAGCAAGCCGATTGGGGATATCAACGATTCCACATCCCAATCCTTATCGGTTACAATGGTTGAATGATAGTAACGAACTCAAAGTTACTAAACAGGTGCTTCTGAACTTTTCTATTGGTTCTTTTTCTGATGAAGTATTATGTGATGTAGTACCCATGCAAGCATGTCATGTGTTATTGGGAAGGCCTTGGCAATTCGATCGATCAGCACTACATCATGGCCGAACAAATAAATTTACTATTGCTAAGGATGGGAAGAAGTATATTTTGCCACCTTTGTCACCTGCTGAACTGTTTGAGGATCAGCTCTACATGCAAAGAATGTTACAAGAACAATCTGTGAGAAGGGAAACAGTTAAGGCGAGAGAAAATAAGAGTGATAAAATCAGTGAGGGTGTGAAGAGAGAAGAGGTGAGTGAAAAGGCATTAGTGAGGTCGAGAAATGAGGGTGAGAGGAGAGAAAAAGATAGGAGCATTAACAAAAGCCAAAATCTATCTTTATATGCTAAATTGAGGGATGTAAAGCAAGGTGATTTTGAAAACAAAAATTTATTACTATTTTATTGTAAGAGTTTTTGTTTATCTTTTGTAAGTCAGTCTAACCTTCCTTCTAGTATTTCCCCTCTTTTGTAGGAGTTCAAGGATTTATTCCCCGAAGAGATGCCTAATAAGTTACCCCCGATTCGAGGAATTGAGCATCAAATTGACTTTGTTTCCGGAGCACAAATTCCAAATCGACCAGCCTATAGAAGTAACCCTGAGGAGACAAAAGAACTTCAAAGGCAAGTGGAGGAGCTAATGGCAAAAGGGTTGATTCGTGAATCTATACATATGCTGTACCAGTCATCCTAGTACCAAAGAAAGATGGAACTTGGTGGATGTGCATCGATTGTAGAGCCGTCAATAAAATCACGGTAAAGTATCGTCATCCTATCCCTAGGTTAGATGATATGTTGGATGAACTAAATGGGGCTGTTATTTTCACTAAAATAGATCTTAAGAGTGGTTACCATCAGATTCGCATGTCATTAGGAGATGAATGGAAAACGGCTTTTAAGACTAAGCATGGTTTATATGAGTGGTTAGTTATGCCTTTTGGTTTAACAAATGCACCTAGTACTTTCATGAGATTAATGAATCATGTTTTGAGAGAGTTTATAGGTAAATTTGTTGTTGTTTATTTCGATGACATTCTTATCTATTCTAAATCTGAGGCAGAACACATAGAACATGTTAAGGCTGTATTAAATGTTTTGAGAGAACATAAATTATACGCTAACCTTTCTAAGTGCTCATTTTGCATGGAGAAAGTTGTGTTTTTGGGTTTTATTGTTTCAGCACAAAGAGTTTCTGTTGATGTTGAAAAGGTGAAAGCCATTCAAGAGTGGCCAACGCCAAATTCAGTTACCGAGGTGAGGAGCTTTCATGGCTTGGCGAGTTTCTATAGGAGGTTTGTGAAGAACTTCAGTACCATTGCCGCACCACTAACCGAGGTAATAAAAAAGAATGTTGGGTTTAAATGGGGCGAAGCACAAGAGGATGCTTTTGAGATGCTTAAAGCAAGACTAACTTTTGCCCCCGTTTTAGCACTTCCAAACTTTGATAAATCGTTTCAAATTGAGTGTGATGCGTCGGGAGTAGGGATTGGTGCTGTTTTAATGCAAGAGGGTCGACCTATAGCCTTCTTTAGTGAAAAACTTAGTGGTGCGACCTTAAACTATCCCACTTATGATAAAGAACTCTATGCATTAGTTAGGGCTTTGCAAATGTGGCAACATTATTTATGGCCTAAAGAGTTTGTGATCCACACCGATTATGAATCCTTGAAACATCTTAAGGGTCAACAAAAATTGAACCGAAGACATGCCAAGTGGGTGGAATTTATAGAGACGTTTCCTTATGTGATTAAGTATAAGCAAGGGAAGGAAAACGTAGTTGCTGATGCATTAAGTAGGAGAGTTAGCTTATTGAATGTGATGCATGCTAAGTGTTTAGGATTTGAGTATATCAAAGAATTATATGTTGATGATCTAGACTTTGCATCTATTCATAAAGCTTGTGAACTTACTGCTTTTGGAAAATTTTATAGACATGAGGGCTACTTATTTAGAGATAATCGATTATGCATGCCTAAATGTTCACATAGAGATTTTCTTGTGAGGGAAGCCCATGGTGGAGGCTTGATGGGGCATTTTGGAGTTGCTAAGACTTTGGAGATGATTTCTAAACATTTCTTTTGGCCTCATATGAAACGCAATGTGGAAAGAATATGTGCTAGTTGTATTAATTGTAAGAAAGCTAAGTCTAGAGTTATGCCTCATGGTTTATACACTCCATTACCTGTGCCGAATGAACCTTGGACTGATATATCCATGGATTTTGTGATGGCTTTACCTAGGTCTAAGAGAGGTAATGATTCCATATTTGTGGTTGTAGATCGCTTTTCTAAGATGGCACATTTCATACCATGCCATAAAACGGACGATGCTATTAATATTGCTAACTTGTTCTTTAGAGAGGTTGTTCGTCTGCATGGGATGCCAAGGAGTATAGTTAGTGATAGAGATCCTAAGTTTTTAAGCTATTTTTGGAAGACTTTGTGGAATAAATTGGGGATTAAACTGTTGTTTTCTACTTCTTGTCACCCCCAAACTGATGGTCAAACTGAAGTAGTAAATAGAACTTTAGGACAACTTCTTAGGGCAGTCATTCAAAAGAATCTTAAGTCATGGGAAGAATGCTTACCATTTATTGAGTTCACTTATAATAGGGCTATGCATTCATCTGCTAACTTTTCACCATTTGAAATTGTTTATGGTTTTAATCCTTTGACACCATTAGACTTGATCCCTTTGCCTGTTGATGAAAGGAAAAGTTTAGATGGAAAGAAAAAGGCAGAAATGGTGCTTAAGTTACATGAACAAGTGAAACAACAACTAGAGAAAAAGAATGAGCATTATGCAAAGCAAGCTAACAAGGGTCGACAATGTGTGCTATTTGAACCCGATGATTGGGTGTGGTTGCATATGCGCAAGGAAAGGTTCCCCGTCAGAGAAAATCAAAGCTACATCCTAAAGGCGATGGTCCATTTCAAGTAGTCGCACGAATTGGGGATAATGCATACAAACTCGACTTGCCAGGTGAGTATAGTGTGCATGCAACTTTTAATGTGGCTGATTTATCTTTGTTTGATGTAGGAGATGAAAATTTGAGGACAAATCCTTTTCAAGAGAGAGGGAACAAAGGAGCTTGGAGTTAAGGAGCCCAGTAGAAGCATGAGGGATCCATTGGAGCTGTCAATTGGACCTATGACGAAGAATCGTGCAAAGAAAGACCAACAAATGAATAATTGACTCATCTTGAGCTTCTTTAAGCAAGGAATGGATTCTAGCGAAGTCATTAAAGATGGTGTGTTTTTGTGTTGTATCCAAACCCAAGCCCATAATAGTGATATGTAAAAAGGTTGATCATGTTTTAAGAGAAGCTTTGGACTTGCATGTGTTTGGCATGTGCAAAACCCATTGGGACTCATTAAAATTAATGTTATAACCTTATAGGTTTGATTGAGCTTATTTCTAGCTAATTAAAAGGCCCAAATAATGTTAATTAGTGGGCTGAAATTGGACTCTAAAGGACAAAAACGAATTTAATGTTTTTCCTTGTCTAATTAGGATTTCTTTTACCTTGGTGCACTAGGATTCAACTTCCTTTTTAGTTTAGGTTTAGGTTTCTTTTGTAGCCTATATAAAGGCTTGTATTCTTCCTTATTTCATAAATCAGACATCAATATTTTTATGAACAAAAGCTCTTCTTTTCCTTTAGGAATTATTTTCAATCCGGGATTGAATTCTTTATTGTGAGTTTGAGAGACCGGTTCATCATTCTTGCAATATTATCTTGATCGTGAATAAATATTTTGGTAAGGTACTTGTGAATCGCCAAACACTCAGGTTCCAATTTAATTATTCGAAGGTGTAAGGTTAGATCTCCTTTCATTGTCTTTAATTCTTTGGGATTGGTTTGTTATCACCAATTTATGCTTGTTATTTGATGGTGTTAATTCCTTAAGATAGATCGGGAAAACTTGTTGATTTGATTATTATTTCTCTTTCATAACCAATATCACATCAGCCTCGTTGCCAATCCACCTCTTATCAAAGTAAAACCTGGAACTTGGCTTTAACGATCATTTCACCCCCTCAATTTATTGTACTTTTTATGTTCGATTTTTGAAATTGAGGATATCAATTCAATTATTGGACCTCAATAAGAGGCTAAGGATCCTTTTATTAAAATTCAATGGCATATATGTATCATAGTTTTCTAAAAAAATATTTAATATTGTTTTGAAAATATTGTGTGATGTAGGATCCGTTTGTTTATAAGAAAATATTGGGTAAGATAAAAAAAAAAAAAATTATTGAAAGATAAAATATTTTTCATTGTCTACAACATCGGAATACGGAAAAGAGTGGCGAGTGATTGTTGTTTTCAAAATTAGAAGAAGAAATCGAGTATATGGTTCCAAAAAATATAGAAAAATATTTTAGTCTTTTCATAAGAGTAAAATATTTTCCTCAATTTCTCCATGGTGCCTTCTATGGTTACTTTGTTTTTGACAAAGTATCATTATTTGGTGTGTTTTCACCATTGGATGGTGGAGTATAAAATTAATATTTTCCTCTTGACTACTCTAAATTTTTTTGGTGACTCATTTTCCTAAATCAAACAAACACTGAAAAATCAGGAAAATATTTATGTGCAATATTTTGTGGTAAACAAACTGAAATACAAAAAGAGAAATTTATGATAAACTAATGAGTAATGACAAGGGCTTCAAAAAAAAAAAGTAATGACAAAGTTCATGTAATTACGACTTGATCAGTCAACAAAAACCAAGGTCTGTATAATAATAGTAACTTGTATAGATGGTTACTGAAATTTGAGATGAATTAAAAAAAAGCTACTAAATTTTATTTTATTTTAACAAAGTTATTAAACATTCCTTTTTATTTCAGTAATAATTTTGGTTATTTCAGATAGAACAAATCACCTAAATAATAATGATGTGACAATCAACGTTAGAAATCATCCAAGTGACAGTAAAAAAGTAAATTTTTAATTTATTTAATTCATGTGCTTAAAACTGTCACGTACCATAAAAAAAAGTGTATATTGTATTTTTGGAATAATTTCAAAAATAACTCATATAGTTTCATTGATTTATAGATGAGTGCATGGTATTTTTTGTTATTGTAAAAAAAAATTAAGGTTTCTCACTATTAGTAAAACCAATGATTTTTATATTGATATTATCAATTTGACAGTTGATACTCAAAAAAGAAAACTCCAAAAATTAAATTTGTTTAGTACCACATTTCCTATAGAACCGCGTTTTCGGTTTTCCAAAATCGTCATTTTCGGTCATTTCTCTTGCTAGAAATGAATTTTCTCTCTAATAATCAAACAACACCTAAATTACATTAAAACTAAAAAGTTGAAGAATTAAAATTGGTTAAAATACAATCAATTCTTAAATTTTTTTTTTATTTTGAGATCATCAATGATCAAATTGACAGTGTCACATGGTATATACATTGTTTCTAAGTGATTTACGTAAAAGTAATTTATTTTCAACATGATTATCACATTGCTATTGAATAAAAAAATTTCTTTTTAAATAGCTTTTATTGAAATAAAAAGAAATTTTAATAACTTTATTACTAATTTTTTAAAATTTATATTATTACTTAATGATGGATATAATTTACCCATATAATAATTGAATGCCGGCAAATTTGTTTGGTTTGATGAAATTAAAAAATGAAAGTGTTGTTTTGATACAAGAGAGAACAAGAGTGTTGTGGTGGGTGATTCCTATGCCTATGGCCAATTAATTCAATACATGAAAATGACAATCCAAAGATCCAATTTGGTCCATCTTTTACTAATTTCATTCAAGTTTCTCATGTTACTTTTGTTATTTTGAGTAAGCAATGCCATTACTTATATGTGTCTTTATATATTATACTAATTACACTAAATAATTGAAAATTTGAGTAATTGTTTTAGCTTTTTTTTGTTATATAAAATTATAACTTTACACATTTAAAATTTCAAATAAACCATTAGAATTCATAGTGCATTATGTTGCATTTGAATAATAAGGAGAAAGGAAATAGTATTTATTATAGGTGATTAATCTAAAAATAAAACAAATACTAATGATAGTAAAATTGTCATTTTCAAAAAAAAAAAAATAGTAAAACTGGAGTAAAGAAATTAAGTCACAGAATGTGAAAGTGCATGAAATATTTATAAATTGTTCCGAAAAACAAAAGTAGAGAAAAAAGTGTAAATGGAAGTTATAATAAACAAATACAAATCAGACGGAAAATCTCATGAAAGGTATAGATTTTAGCTGAAAAGAAACGAAAATATTGATAAAAAAACTAAAAAAGTGGAGACAGAGCCATAGATGAGAGGATGAAGAAGGAGAAGAAGTCCCTTCTTTCTTCTCTGAGTAGATCTAGTTCCTTTTGTTCGTAATTAGGCTTTAAATCTATAAATGGGAAAATGAAGAAGAAGAAATAATGAAAATTAGAGTGGCAGCTGTGAGATTGGAGGATTTCTTAAAAATCGAAAAACATTTTATAGTTTTTATTTCTTTAATTAAGTATCGTAGCTAATCATCCAGTTTCTTTAATTGTTAGTCTAAAAAAAAATAAAATTTAACTAGATTTATTACATACATATTAGTTTGTGGAAATGATATTCTACTTATATTTTATTGTATGACCACGATAGTATATATTTACTCTTTGCATAAATTATTTACATGCATCTGAATTAGAACGAATCGAAAATTGAAAAAATTGAATCAAATCAAAGTAAAATATTGGGTTCGGTTCTTATTTCTCAGCTAATTTGATTTTTGGTTTGGTTCAATTTTTTTTTTTTTTTTTTTGATAGGAGGTTTGGTTCAATTTTATTACTCGTTTGGCTGTTTTTTAAGTTTTTAATTTTTGTGTGACTATGCCATGCATCTCATGTATTTCTTTAGTATTAATTATAGTTATTTAAAATTTTAGATGTAATAATTTTAAAGAAAAGAATAAAAATAAATAATGTGTTTAGTGGATTTGCAAAAACAGCCCTTATGATTTAAAAATTTATATAAATATAAGTTTATATTTGTGAAATTTGTAGTTAAAGGACATATGATTCAATTTTTTTGATTAAAAAAATACTTGTGGTTTGATTAAGTCGCAAAGTCAACTCTTATAGTTTGGACAGTTTACAAAGTCTATCTTTTTTTGTTTCCAAATCGCTCCATTTTGAAGTAAATAGTTATAGTAATAATTTTTAATGAAATGAATGAGTTTTAAACTACACAGAGCATATAACAATTGTTTGCAAACTTTTAAACTATGAAAACTATTTTTGTAAATCGATTTCTTTTAGTTAAAAAAAAGTTTCCAGAAAATTGACAAAATTAACGAAAACGTAAAAAGAATAAAAATATACTTTTTCAAAAATGATAAACAAAGAAATGCAATTAATTAAAGAACTTTGACTCTAATAGAACCAAACCCACTCGAAATATTTTAGTTCGGTTTGATTTAGAAAAAAGAAAACCTCTTATTCGCTTGGTTCTATTCGGTTTAGTTCGGTTTTTGAATCGAACCGGATCATACACACTTAATCCGAAATTCCGAATACCTTAAAAAACGTATGACTATTTTTTTTTGGGAAAATTACACAGAAATTTATCTTTTAAAAACTATTTACAACTATATCAAGTCATAATTTTGGATTATATCAAACTAGTAAAATCAGTACTTTTAATATATTTTAAGGATTAGAATTTATAAATTAGAAGTCTAAAATATACTTTCTAAGGTTTAACATTTATGAATTGGAGTCTAAATTTTTTAAATTATGATGTAAAATCATAATATATAGAAAATAATGACATATTAAGAATTAAGTTTGGTGATATGACTTAGTTGTAATTTTGTACTTAGTTATGCATGAATTTCACCTTCTTTTTTTTTTTTTTGTAATTGAAGTGTCAGCGTGGTAATGCTCTCTTAATGGGCCGCCTTGTTTAAGTCTCTTTTGCAATACAACATGGTTCAAAGTCATCAACTAAAGGCCTTGAAAATCTACTCATATATACTTTGGTTAAACAATTTATTAATTCTTATAGTTTACATATCACACTAATTAATCTATCTATTTTCAGAAATAATTATATCATTTTTAAATTTTATTTCTGTCAAAATCTTTAATGTAATTTACCATATTTTATAATGATACAATATTTTTTCATATTTTTTTTTATCTTAATCTCTCAAATTATTATCATTAACTCTTTTTATATATTTATAATTTGTTTCATTAAAAGAAATAAAAAATATTTTAAAAATCATAAAATTAGTTAAATACGGGAAGATATCTGGGTCTTCCATCGTTGGTGGGTAGAACGAAAAGAGCAATCTTTGTACACTTCAAAGACAGGTTATGGCAGCGGCTACAACGATGGAGAGGGAAAGGAATATCAAAAGCTGGTAAAGCTACACTTATTCGAGCAGCGGGGCAAGCTATCCCAATCTATTTCATGAGTGTATTCTTGCTCCCTATATCAACAACTGAGGAATTACAACGAATGTTGAATTCATTTTGGTGGGGTAATAAAAAATCAGGTGAGAGAGGATTGAATTGGATGGCTTGGGACAGATTATGTGCTCCAAAATTGATGGGAGGATTGAGTTTCCGAAATTTCACGGCCTTTAATCTTGCTTTGTTGGGAAAACAGGGATGGCGGTTATTTACCAATCCATTTTCGCTTGTTAGTAAAGTTTTCAAAGCTAAATATTATCCAAAAGGGGATTTTATGGAAGCCTCATTGGCGCATTCACCAAGTTTTATATGGCGAAGTATCTGGAGTTCTCAACTAATCATTAAAGAAGGAGTTAGGTGGAAAATTGGAAATGGTCAATCAATAAATGTGTGGAGTGGGAGATGGTTGCGTGATGAAGAGGATGGCTATATAAGAACTCCTATGGTGGAAGGGCTGGAGTATCTGAAAGTAAACGATTTGTTTATCCATAATTCCAGGGATTGGGATGAAGAGCTGTTGGAGGAACTTTTCGAGCATAGAGATATTACAGAAATTCATAAATTGTCTGTTGGTACTTTGAGTAGGGAGGATCGGTTAATATGGCAATTCCATTCTTTAGGACGATATACAGTGAAAAGCGCTTATCGACTGGCTACAAAGTTGGAAGCAGGAGAGAGATTTCATGTTTAGGGAGCCTGGAAAAAATTGTGGTATGCTGAAATTCCACACAAGGTTCGACACTTTGGCTGGCAGTTAGCACGCAATTGTCTTCCAACACGTGTAAATCTTCAATTTTGCGGGTTACAGGTATGTAGTAATTGTGTGATATGTAATGAACCTTAGGAGGATGGATGGCATCTGTTTATTGAATGTGCATGAGCTATAAGAGTGTGGCAAAAGACGGGACTTCTAGATCGAATTAATGCAGAGGCGGCGGTGGCTGAGAACTTAACAGCATAGTTTCATAATATGATTAGAGCAACCCCAGAACAAATTGTGAAAACTTTTTTGATGCACCTCTGGAGTTTATGGAAGGCTAGAAATATTCGTCTTTGGCAGTATGAAAATTGCACAACAGATCAAATAGTGGCTCAAGCTTGCACTGTATTGAACGATTGGTCAGAAGCTAACGCCTTGAGGAATCAGACTGGTATGGGAGAACAGCAGATCAGAAATACATTAGCAGGAAATATTTCATATGCTGGTTGCACGGCTTGGCATACGCCACCAGAAAGATTTCTATCGTGTTGTGTTGATGCCGCATGTTTTAATGCTGATGGGCGTGCAGGGATGGGAGCAGCAGTACGAGATGCAAATGGGCAGTTTGTAATGGGAAGGTGTGCGGGTTTGTTATACTGTCCAACAACACGAGAATGTGAGGTCGAAGCTCTATTACAGGCTATGCAATGGTTAGAAGCTAATGGAATAAGGAATGTGGTTTTTGAGTCTGATGCTAAACAAGTGATTGTTGCAATAAATTCCAGTTCTGTTGATGATTCTGAATTTGGGGATAGAATTATTCAAATACAATCGATTCTAATGTCAAATGACTCTTACTCAGTCAAATGGATACGGCGGCAAGCGAATGCGATGGCACATGTGTTAGCACAGTCTTCCCGTTTATCCACTTGCCCTTCTTTTTTTAATTTATTACCGAGTTCTGTTTCCGATTCATTGTTACAATATTGTCAAAATTTGACCCATTAATGCAATGTCTGTTTGATTCAAAAAAAAAAAAGAAGTGAAGATATATAAAGTTGTAAACGATAACTTTTTTTATTAATCTCCAACAATTTATATGGATAAAAAAATACAATTTTATTTTTTTTATCAAAATTCATAATAATATTTACTATTAATTTAAAAATATTATATTAAATAATAAATAAAATGAGAATAAATATTTAAGTGAATAAATAATAGATTTTTATATACTAATATGTAAAGATTTAGAAATATTGGTATATATATACTATATTGAGAATATATTGATTAAAATTTGAAAACTAAAAGATAAGGTAATTACTTACTATATACTAAGAGAATTTTAATGCTTTTACAAAATATTGAGAGATAAAAAATTAATTAAGATAAAATTGTAGGACTTTATTTTATATATATATATATAATACGAATTGATAAATTATTTAGCTTATATATACTTCGATTCTTTCTCTTCTAAAATTAATAAATCAAATATCTATGCTTAGATAAAAAATTTAATGTCTTCCTTTACTAGATTTTGAGTAGAAAAAGCGGAAATTTACTTTCATTTTATTTTTTAAATAAAATTATATGAAAAAAAGGCTAATTTATGAGGAAATTATATTATTATTTTTATACAATTTAAGCACATCTTTAAGCTATTATAACAAATATTTTATCTTCTAAGAAAATTATATAAAAAAATTCGATATAGTTGATAATTGTAAACAAAAATTTAGTGTTGCCTCCTAAACTTTAATGGGTCAAATACATGAATATCATAATTAAATATAAAATTACAACTAAGTCATATCACCAAATTTAATTCTTAATACGTCATTATTCTATATATATTATGATTTTATACTATAATTTAAAAATTCTAGACTCCAATTCATAAATCATAAACCCTATAAAATATATTCTAGACTTCTAATTTATAAATTCTAATCCTTAAAATATATTAAAAGTACTGATTTTACTAATTTGACATAATCCAAAATTATGATTTGACATAGTTGTAAATAGTTTTTAAAAGATGAATTTCTGTGTAATTTTCCCAACTTTAATTTAATAAGATTTAGCCTCTAAATTAAATGTTTGTTGAAATATACCGCCTTAATTAATGAATGGAAACCAAGGTTATCAAAACCGGACCGACCCGGCCGGGTCAATCCGGTTGAACCTGACTCGGTAGGTAAACCAGTCCGGAGGTACTAAAAAAACCACATGTTTTAAACCCGCTTGAAATCCATTCAACCGGCCGGTTGAATGGGTCACAGGTTAACGAGTTTCACCGGTCCAAAATTTATTAATGAAAAAAATTAGATTTAATTTAAATTATTAACTCATTAAATAATTAATTATGAATTAATTAATAATTAGAATTATAATTAATGCTAACGGTACCGTTGTTGTTGAAATTTTGAAAAATTAATTAGATTCTAGGTATTTTTTTAGACTTTCTTTCTTCTCTTATACTACTTGCTCTCTCATAGTTTTAGCCATTTTTTCCAATTCTTTTATTTAGAATTTCTTCTTCTCCTCCACTTCAAATTTATTCTTCAATTTTTTTCTCTCCATATAAATGAATGAAAGGAAAAAAAAAAAAAAAAAAAAAAAAGAGCAGGGGCAGCTAAACTAGAAGCCTGGGAAAAGAGCTGTCTATCAGGTCTTCATGAAGAATCTGCAGAATACCAGCAGGAGCAGAAAGAAGAACCTCAACACCAAGGGGAGCTTCATGAGCCAAATTAGCAAGGAGATCAGCACATCTATTCCCTTCTCTGTGAATGTGGCTGAGTTTGGACCAAGTGAACTGCGATAGCAAATTCCGAATGTGGCCGATTAAGACACGAGATGGATGCTGGTTCGAGCAACCATTAATTATAAAATTCACAGCTTCAAGACAGTCAGATTCAATCCAGATTTTGTCAAAACCTTGCTGTAAGGCCAAGTTTAAACCAGTAGCAATTCTCCAAAGCTCGGCTTCAAACGAATTACCTCGGCCAATCTTATGTAAAAAACCGCTAATCCAAGTGCCATTCCCATCTCGAAACAGCCCTCCTGCAGCTCTCCATATATTAGTTTATAATTATTCATTTCATCGAATTCTTTTAGATATCTTTTTAGTCTTAAATAATGTCTTTATGAATTATAAGTTTATCCTTTATCATTTGATATAATTTAATTTTTTTATTTAACTGTATAAATGAGTGGTAGAAATTATTTAGAGGTAATGTTCCATGTTTAAAAAATTCAGCAATTAGAATGTTGAGTTAGCTTCGTCTGATCTACTCTTTGCAAGCCACGAGAGAAAAAATTTTAGTTGTAGAACTTGATTTGATCATGATAAGGCTCGAGTCAATAATAACATTTTATCAGTTAGAATTCTACCACATTGATTATCAGTTAGAACTTTGACTATATTATGACCTTACGTTTTGAGTTGTTTTATACGGTTTGGATTAAATCCCTTTATCAATGTATATATGTAGCTATGTTAAATAAAGTTGGTTTTTATAGCTGATAGTTTCTTACTGAGATTTTTGTCTCACGTTTTTAAATGTTTTAATGTTTTTAGGTGAGAAAGTACAGGATATAGAGAAGGTTACCGACCGTTTAGGCGAGTATTTTTGGAAGCTAGCTGCTTATTGTTAGAATTATGGTTAGAACTTTGGTAGTTCAATTGTAATATAATGGCGTTGGATAAGTTGGAGACTCCTAAGTATTGATTATGATCTTTCTATTTCACGCCCGATGCCGATTGAGGTCGTTTAGGGTCGGATGTGACAAGTATCGTGTTAAACTTGATGTTTTTCTATTATGAAATTATTATTTTGGTATTCTAATTTATTTTTTGGCATTAAATAACATGATTATAACTATTAGTATAAATTTTTATCGATATCATTAATATTTTACTATGTTAAAAGATTAAATAAAACTAAAAATATTAGTTTTTATAATATCTTTTTGAACTTCGGTTCAACCCCGGTTAAACCATGGTTGAACCTTAAACCTTTAACCATTTGTCTGTACTGGTTTTTTGACCGGTCCAGTTTTGATAACCATGATGGAAACTTCAGAGTTAAATTTATCCTTAATTTTTTCAAAATCCTCTTTGAGATTTGAAGAAAACCAACTAAAAAATCTGTATCCATCTTCTTCTTTTCTCTTCCCCTTTTCTATTAAAGATTTCTATTTTCTTAATCTACTTTGAGGAAGGATGAAGAAAGTCTATCTTCCTTCTTCCTCCTCCCATTGGGTTAGGTTTCTATATTTTTTTATTGTTTTTTTCTTTTCAGTCAGTGTTCATATATTTTATCAGATATCTTTATCTGTCTGAATTGTATTTGTTTTCTACTATTCTGTATTTTATACTTTTTTTCGATTTAGCAAAAGCGGAAATGGTTTATCTTATCTGTGGATCAATAAATCTACGTGGTTGCAACAAAAAAAATGACTCAGATCCAAATGTTCGGAATGACCTAAATGGTGAAATTGGGATTGCATATACTTTTCTGCAGATTTCGATTTACGAGATATATATATTTCATTATTTTTGTGTGTGTTTTTATGCTTTTATGGATTTTTTTTTCTCCATTTAGTCATTTTAGTCTCTTTGTAGATCTTATAAGGTTTGATTCGTTACCATTATTTTCTTGTTATACTTATTATGTTTTGATCTAAGGAAATTATAAGCATTTTCATAAAAAAAAAATAATAATAATAAATGGATTTCTCTACTTAATGTCCACAAAAATACATTTCTTAATGCAATTTAATTTTTTTACATTATTTGGTTAATGGAATTCACACTGTGTGGCATTTAAACATAATGATTCATTAAATGGATACATGTAAATCAAAATCAAAATTCAGGAGCTAAATTTCAAATCAAAAGTCTAAAAAATATTATAAGGTCCTATCCTATTATCATAAGGTTCGAATAATCAATATAATTAATTATTATTAGACCACTAACTAATATATTACAAATTTAATCTCCGATGAATGAAAAATTATAGACCTCACATTTCCTTTAGGGGTGGTAATCTGCGAGGTTGTATTTCTCATCCTGTCTTTACTTACAGACAGGGCGTCTCCAGCATTTTGGAGGTCCTAGGTGTATTGTGCATTTTTTTTCATATCTAAATCTAATATTATTTTAGAAATAATAAATATTAAATAGTAAAATCAATAAATTGTTAACTACAATTCAAGTCATATAATAATAACATAAAGCTAAGAAATTATTATTCTTCTTGTTTTTGTACATGTAAAATCAAGTTTCTTCTCACCAGTCATGAGAGAAGCAAGCAGACGACAAATTATTAATTTCTGGAAATTAACCTTGGATGGCTGAACTCGAACCTAATCGCAAGATTCTATGGAAAGAAAGATAAGAATTTATCTTCGAGATTAAAAATTGATTGAGTCGCGTATTTATTATGAATTACAGGCTTAAATCACTATTTGGACATCGATTGATCCAAGAAATCTTGTCATTTGGCGTTTGATCAATCCAAAATTTTATCATTTGGCTACTGAACTATCCCAATTGGTGAAATTTCAATCCAATTTGGATGGAAACTTAATAGAATTATTGACATATGATGATATTTTGATAACTAGACTTGATAAATTTTAGTTTAAAGATTTGTTTTCTTGTTTTAATCTCATTAATTATTTGAGTAAATCAACTTTAAAACGTACGGCATGTCAAGCCCGTATGTCAAAATATCACCACATATCATAAGGAAACAATTTTATCAAGACTTCATCAAAATTAAGTAGAATTTCATCAATTTGAATAGTTTATGGTCCAAATGTGACCAAATAATAAATTAGTGGTCAAACATTAAAATTTTAAATAAATCACAGTCTAAATAACATTTTATACCAAATTACAAATTGTAATTTATAAGTGCATTTCGTCTTGTAATTAAAAAATTTAAAAATCACTACAATAACAAAATAATAGTTTATACATTGTTTCCAAATATGAAAAAAAAAAAAGTTCAGAAAAAATCAATACAGGTATTGTCAAAAGAAAGAAAAAAAAAGAGAAAAAATGAACCAATAAATGTTGATCCAAGGAATCATCAAAATTAAGTGAAATTTCATCAATTTAAATAGTTTATGATCTAAATATGATCAAATAATAAATTAGTGGCTAAATATTAAAATTTTAAATAAATTAGAGTCTAAATAATATTTTATACCAAATTACAAATTGTAATTTATAAGTGCATTTCGTCTTGTAATTAAAAAATTTAAAAATCACTACAATAACAAAATAATAGTTTATACATTGTTTCCAAATATGAAAAAAAAGTTCAGAAAAAATCAATACAAGTATTGTCAAAAGAAAGAAAAAAATGAGAAAAAATGAATCAATAAATGTTGATCTAAGGAATCATCAAAATTGAGTGAAATTTTATCAATTTAAATAGTTTATGGTCTAAATATGATCAAATAATAAATTAGTGGCCAAATATTAAAATTTTAAATAAATTAGAGTCTAAATAATATTTTGCACCAAATTACAAATTGTAATTCATAAGTGAATTTCATTTTGTAATTTATAAAAAAATAAAATATTTAAAAATAACTATAATAACAAAGTAATAATTTATACATTCGTGTTGTTAAAGAAAGAAAGAAAAAATAAAAGAAAATGTGAACAAACAAATGTTAATCCAAAGAATCAAACTCTCACCCTTATAAACATCTACACTATGTCTTTACCATTCAACCTAGCACTATCTTTTGTTAGATATATAAATCTATATACCTTTTAACCATAATCTTTTTAATAATTATCAAATTAAAAAAATTTCCGATCGGAAATCCCCGTAAGTCGGAAGCCCTAGGCGACCGCCTAGACGGCCTCCCCGTAGAGCCGACCCTGCTTACAGAAACGGTTTTAAGAAATCCTCATTAAAAATTGTAGAGATTTTTTCACTCTCATTTTTATATGGTATATGAGTCTCCATAGGGGGCGGAAAATCTTCATCTCCGCAAATAAAATATTATTATTATTAGAATCAAATTTTAAAATTCTACTTGGCCTATTAATTAGAACCACTTTGAAGAAAAACAAAATTTATAAATCACAATTAACATTTGCAAAAAATATTTTAATATATATATAGTTTACAAATAATTATAGATGGAAAATAGGACATGTGATATCATGCTAAACGATGTCACATGCATGATGTTAGTGTCATTCTCATTACGGTCTACGATCATGCAATAAAAACCCAAATGTGTCCACAACAGTCCAGGCCTAGCAATAACAGCCCAAGCCCAACGACAAAAGGCCTAACCGCAGCTGATCGAAGCCCACAGCCAACACGCATGGCTTTAGGTCCAATCACAAAGAGACACATCCAGAATCCTACGAGATAAAGGATTCCTTCCAGGATTCGGACTCCTTGAGGGAATATGAATCCTAAACTTATAAGGATTCCTAATAAGGTGACAACCTTAAGCTAATCAAACACTATAAATAGACAAGTATAAGCACAGGGTTCGGTACGTTAACTACTATCTCTAAAACTTATACCTACTCTCTTATTCGGTCCTAAATCAAAAACTGACTTAGGCATCAAAGCAGGTTTATCGACTCCGGCCCCGTCTAACCTGCATACTATCTTGTAGGTTCATTACGACGTCGGATCCTTATCGCGGTTTTGACACGCAACTGGGATCTCTATGAGGTGGGAATAGTATCACCCGCCTCCACTGTTTTCTCCATCCCCATCCCACGCCCAACCATCTCAAGAATTTCTTATCCCCGTCGGTTCCGATTTCGCGAGTTTGTTGTCACCCCTAATTTTCTCTCTCTCTTTAATAAATCTTGATAAATTTCCATCCTCATTATGTTTAGTATATTATTAACAAAAACAAATAATACTACTAAAATATTAACTAAATTGCATTATTCTTGAATATTTATTTGAGTGTCATGTCATAATTATAATACTAGGAGCTTTGACCTCCTCCCTATTCGTCGGCTAAAATAAATAATATCATATGCCAAATTAATTAATTAAGCTTCATTATCATTTCATATAGCCAATTTGTATTAAATGAGATTTTTGTTCTTTAGTAATGAAGTCATGTTACTAAATAGACATAAAGCTTATTTTAATTTAAACAAGTTGATATTAATGTAGACATTTTAATTAGGTACAATCCATCAATGTATCAAGACAATCCTACTAATATTTTTAATCATCAATTAGTCTTCACTAGTCAATCATTTCATTATTATATTATATAGTATTTATACATGTCCCTTCTACTACTTGTTATGCAATCTTTACTTGGATTTTGGAATTTTTATATAATAATAATAAATAACATTAATTTAATAATTGCTTAAAAAAACATTAATTTAATAATAATAATAATAATCAAAGAAAGTTTATTTATATATATTTTGAAATTGTGGGGTTCTACTTATTAATGGAAGGGAATAATCTTATCTTGCAAATTGTTTTATCACTTCTCAAAGTTACATATCATTTTAGATATTTATATTTATTGTTATTATTTTATATAAAATTATATTCGATTTAGGGAATAATCGAATTTAGATGTGATTTTATTTCTGTTTTTTTTTTTTTTTGTGTTATTTTTTTCCAATAAAATGATATGTAATTTTATATAAAAAAATAAAAAAATATCTAATCTACGTATAATCCCACATCACAAGGTATTGTAGGTACTTTGAAAAACATGTGCTTGTTAGTTGCAATTCTAATAGCTAAATTGATTTGGAAATATGTTATCCCTTTTTAATGATTTGTTTAATTTTCATATTCATTACACCTAGTTGCTGGATTCGGCTTACGTTATATTCTATACAGCTCTCCTAGAGAAATGCTACTATGGTCTCGGTCCACTGGATCTCGAGATAATTGATGTAAGGAAAGAAAGTGCACAATTGTCATATTTTTATTGGCAAGATTCAATAGATTGTGACTAAAGTATTTCTTCAAACTCACCCTTTATTTAATCATATATTGTTTCTAAAATTTGTTCATTAAAAACACATTAAGGGATGTACATTAGACTTGAGAGATAAAATGAAACTATATGATTAACTAGTGATTTTTTTTATCTTAATTTCTCCATCCTTGGATATCACTTTTTACACTATAGTTTTCTTTATAATTAATTCAATTTATATTGAATTAGGTACGTAAGAGTGGTCCTTTCCATAATATGAACGGATTGAATGTGAATTTCAATCTTTCCTATTAGTTAACAGAATAATTCTTACAAAATCAAACATAATTGATTTAAAAAACACCAATGGAATTGATAGATAGGTACGTATACAATCAAGTCATATGCACCATCTTGTCAATATAATATCACCTTAAATTTGACTTAAATACCGTAAGTTAACCCATTTTATGAAAGGATATCTAAACTAACTTCATTATTATCATCACAATCTAACCAAAAAAAAATTATTATCATCACAATTATTCATTTAAGGGTAAATTACAAAACTATGTCAAATGGGAGACTCATTTACATATTTAACCCATTTACTCAATCTACTACATATCTAGACTGTTTTTGTGTGACTTTCCCATAATACCCTCAATATTTACGCGCGGCTGTCTTCCTCCCGTTTGATTTCGCAGAGGTTAGCATATGCGAAGCCTGCGAAGCTAATGTTTGGTTTAGTTGATGATTTTAATTAGCATATGCAAAGCCTGCGAAGCGAATGTTTGGTTTAGTTGATGATTTTAATTAGCATATGCGAAGCCTGCGAAACAAATGTTTGGTTTAGTTGATGATTTTAATTAGCATATGTGAAGTTTGGATGTGTTTTTAACAAAATTCGCTAAGTGGTATATAATAAAAAAATGGCAAACAACAACGGTCAATTAATGTCTATCGTATTTTCATAAATATTCTGGAAATAATGACTAATTATTTAACAAAAAAAATCAGAACATAAATGAATACACCAATAATCATTCAGTGAAATTTATAGAATTAGGTCTTTTCTCTGAGATTCCCAATCTTCCGCCTCACGGAACGAGGTTGTCGTTCGCCCTAAAATCGCCCTCTTTCTTCCCTTTTCTCTGTTGTTCGCCTTCTTCCTCGTCTTTTCTCTCACTGTTCACCATTTTCTACCGTCGTTCACCTTCTCTCACTGTCGTTCGCCCTAAAATCGCCCTCTCGTCTTTCCTCTACCGTCGTTCGCTTCCCTTTTCTCTCACCGGAGTAGGAGTTGCTGGAGAACGCCGTCAAAATCGCCTTCAAAACGCCGGTGAAAGTAGATTGCTGAAGATCGCCTTCTAAATCGCCATTTGATCGATCTGTTTTTGGAGAAATGAGGAATGGGAAAAGACAAGGGTATATTTGTCCAAATGTATTGAAAATGCCTAGATTTGTAAGAAGTTAGAGAACTATACTAAATATGTAAATAGGCCTCATATTTAATCTAGTTTTGTAATTTACCCTTCATTTAATTATCTAATTGACAAAAATATCATGTGACATATAATGATATCAGCACTATCAGGAAAATTTCGGATTATCTAGTCAAGCCTAACTAATATTCCCGTTTCACAAATATAGTTATGAAATAAATTTAAAAGTTTAGATCATTTTTAGAAAATTTGACTAGTGATATTTGGTGAAAATTGATTTATAAAACATATTGAGTTCAAACAGTTAATTTATATATAAAAAAAAAAACTTAATACATCACTAGCTCCCTGAACTTGTTTAAAATAGTAAATTGGCTCTCTAAACTTTGCAAGTATCTTACCAGTTCCCTTAACTTGCTTATTTCGTATCACCAGCTCTCTAAATTTGTCCATAAAAGTAGATTAGCTTCCTAAACTTTGCAAGTGTCTCAACAACTCCTCAAACTTGCTTATTCTGTAACAACTAAATACAAAGACCATAATATACTCTCGATCCTCATCCATTCAGTATTTTTACCTCTTATAATAGGTTGAAAGGTATGAGAAGCGAAAAAATTACCTCTCGAATAGATGAAGACGTATTTTTAGAATGTAGATTTAATAAATTTTTGTAATTAGTTATTACAGAATAAGTAAGTTTAGAGAGTTGGTGAGACACTTGCAAAGTTCAGAGAGCTAATCTATTTTTATGGACAAGTTTAGGAAGCTGGTGATGCGAAATAAGTAAGTTTAGGGAGCTGGTGAGACATTTGTAAAGTTCAGGGAGTCAATCTACTATTCTGGACAAGTTCAGAGAGCTGGTAATGTATTAAGCCAAAAAAAACTAGTTTTATGAGTTTTTTTAATTAGGAGATTACAACATTTATATTAAAAGACTTTTTTTTATCCCTTAGTTACTACCTTTACCTATTAAATATAAGAGAATTCATTTATTTATTTTATTATTGTTTTTTTTTTTTTTTTGAAAATTTAATTGAATTGAGTTCTACCAAAAATAAGATTTTTGGACACTCTTGAAAGATTTAATTCGAATAACATGTATCAATTCAACAATATTTTTTAGTATTCTTTTTGCTAAATTTTTGAATATTATTTTATCCAATTAAATATAGACCGCTATTTATATTAAACTGTTGTTTTTTCTGTAATTTTTTACGTATTGATAAAAGCTTAAGAATACTTTTTACTATTTTAAATATTTTAAACAAAGTCAAATAGAGTCTTTTGTATAATTGTGGATGTATTTAGGAATAACCAAAATAGGCCTATAGTTTTTAGAGAAGTTTCAAGAGTTCATTTTCTATATAAACATAATCCTAATTTCAACGAGAAGATCATAAATAGAGTTCTATCTATAACTAATGTCTCCCCCTCCCCCTCTCGTACAAATACACACAAGCCAATGCCTACACATGATGAGTCGTGACGGTAACGATGGAAACCATATAATCGATATAGACTTGGTAAATATATCAACCATTTGATGTCAGTTGGAATGAATCACACATGAAGAAAACCAATGTCATTTGATTATGATAATGTTGAGACTCGTCAAAACATCATATATCAATATGTAATGTTTGTCCTCTTTAAAAAACAAAAAAAAGACTTCCTTTCCCTAAATAGTCTTTTACTCATTCTACATATTGCTTTGATTTAATTCATCTAGATACATGGGGACTAATGTCTACACCTAATGTCTACACCCACCGTTAAAAGTGTTAAGTATTAAATGACCATCGTAGAGGACTACAGTCAATACGCATCGTTGTTTTTAATTAATGTCAAATCTCAAGCCATCCATGCTATTATGCAATTTTATGCCTATGTTCAAACCCAATTTTCTATTTCTATTAAATGTATAAGATCAAACAATGCACTCGAACTAAACTTAATTGAATTTTATGTATCCAAAGTTATTTTACATAAAAAAAAAAGTCCCCTTATAGCCCCCAACAAAACAGCATTGTTGAACCCAAACACCAACATCTTTTGAATGTAGCACGATCATTAATGTTTCAATCTAAACTTTTTTCATTTTTTGGGACATAATGTTTTACATGCTACTCTTCTTATCAATATTCTTCTCACTCCTCTACTACAAGATTGTTCACCCTATGAAGTTACTTTTAAGACTCTACCACTATTACATGCACTCAAAGTTTTTGGATCTTTGGCAAGCAAGCTAGTCGTTAATGGTTTGCTAAATTATCCTATGCAGCCCTTCAACTTGGTTATCATCATTCTATTGCTGACCATTCATTGTTTCTTAAACAATCTAGTTCTTCCTTTACAGCTTTATTGGTTTAGGTTGACGATGGTGTTTTATGTGGTAACAATATTGAAGAAAATGATTATGTGAAGCACTACCTTAATGCAACTTTCAAGATCAATGATCTGAGGGTCCTTAAGTATTTCTTGGGACTTGAAGTTGCTCGTAGTACAAGGGGGATCTCCATTTATTAACACAAATATGTCTTGCACGTCTTAGAAGATGTTGATTACTTAAGATGAAAACATGTTGTTACTTTGTTATAGTTTATTATCTCTTCATTTCTCTTTCTTTTATATTAATGCTAGCAATGCATTCTTCATTCCTCTTTTACCCCTTTATTGTAATGTCTCTTTTGTATGTACTCTTTCTTCCCATTTTGTATATAAGATACAATAGTGTGATGTCAGTATTGAGATGATGATTTAATCAATTGTGATTTTCTTCTCCTTATTCTTTTGTAATAGCTTCTGCACAATTTCTATTTCTTGTAAAGCTTGTTGAAATTTTTTTACTAACAAAAATGCGTTAATAGATCATCTATTAAGCTCTAATACCATGAAAACTTGTACATAAGGTTAAGGAAACATGAAGAAGTTTAGAGATAAAGAATATACATGTTACGTACATTTTATTGATCAAATGAATATATTACATGTCTTTTTAGATATATATTTTTTTGTTTCATATTAATGTCATATTATATGATCAATACACATTAAGTCACCTTCTGTATGCTATAAAACGTGGGTTTATGAAGATTAATTAAAATAATGGACTTATTATATATTAAATAAATAGTGGAATCAGTAAATAAGGGACAACAAAAACAAATTTTCTAATATTTTTAATTTCTGTTCAACTCTCCAAACAAGACATCTAATATGAAACGGAGTAAGTATTATTTATTGCCAATAATGGAAAAGTGATTATGACTTAATTAGAAATAGTTAAGGTAGAAAGATGAAATTTGTCTCCTTATATATTGGAGTGTAGGTGAGAGATTGATTTGTCCTACTTAATGGAATGACATATTTCAGAAAGAATAATTAAAATGAACATCATCTACTTTTAACTAGTCATTATCTTAGTGTTAATTAAAACTCATTTAACAATAACAATAAAAGAATTTATAATGAAGTTGGACCTCCAATTTTGAAAATATTCTGTTGCATTATTGACCATTCAAATTTGTGAGATTTGCTAAGTGCATCCAACGAATACGTTAATCTGGTTGCCAACTAATAGTCGTATTTTTAGTTTGAAATTTAAGCATTTCTATATGTAATCATAATGCTCCAATTCTTGGTGTTAGAACAAGCTTATTATAGGACATATTATACAAGTTGTTGTTGTGACTAGAAAATAACATTATCTTTTTAATATATACCTACATATATAACATAGTTGCATTAATAAATAACAAAGAGGGCAATATACTACAAATTCTGATATGACAAATGATCATATCATAGAGAAGCTATAGAGAACCTGATTCCACATACTTAAATAGGAATGTGAAAAGAAAAGGTAAAACAAAATTAATACCAATGTGTTTATAAACTTGTGATGGAGGATCCAAACGTTTTGTTGGGTCTTTGTGACTGAATTTGTAAAATGGGACCAATGGTTAGAGATGGGTTGAGTCCGGCGAACCTGTTCTGATACCTAAATCAATAGGTATTTTAGGGAGGGTTGAAGAGTAAGAACTAGTTGTCAGTTGTTGAGTTAACCTACCGTGGTATCAGGGCCGGTCCTGGCACTTTAAGAGCCCTAAGCAAAATAAGAAATAAGGTACACTTTGATATAAAATTTACTAATTAAAGTGTAAAGGAGTTTTTTTTTTTTTTTTATCAACGGGCTTTCAGAAAGAATTAGACCATCCTGTATGATTTTATCACTATCTATTAAAAAAAAAAAGTTAACTTTCATATATATATATATATATAACACTAAAAAAAAATAATTAGGCCCCCTCCAGCCATGGGCCCTAGGCCGGTGTACCCCGGGCCGGCCCTACGTGGTATGTAGGCGTACCTGTCTATTTATAAGGCTGAGGCCAAACTCCTCTTTTTTTTTTTTGGAATCCTCTGATTATTAGGATTCCTTCTCCTATTGGGAGTTTGGTTTCAAGAGAAGTCCTACATATGGCGTGGAGTCTTTGTCTAGTCGCATGGGGTTTCCTTTTGAGAGGAGACGTTCCATGGAAGCTTCTTAATAGATCTGAATGTCTAATTTGAGACATGTGATGGGTGATCTGAAGGCTCCAGATGTGCCACGTGTCTAATTCGTTTATACGATATCTTATGCCCCCTTATAGGGTTCAGTACACATGGGAGAAGTGA
Organism: Euphorbia lathyris; assembly: GCF_963576675.1. Taxonomy (NCBI): domain Eukaryota; kingdom Viridiplantae; phylum Streptophyta; class Magnoliopsida; order Malpighiales; family Euphorbiaceae; genus Euphorbia; species Euphorbia lathyris. The sequence goes on from NC_088913.1 coordinate 72,761,599, forward strand.
AATGACCTCTTCGACCTTTGATTTGCCTTCGGTCGTCTCTGACTTCGGTCGTAACCTTCTCCTTTGACAAGTGTCATTTGTGTTTTTCTCGGAAGTTGTTTTGTACCGACATGTGTTTGTCTAGATGTCTTGTATTAATTGGTTTTGTTATTTGTGTTGGTTAAAGTTTTCTGAAACGACGGTTGCTTTAATGATTATGTCATTTAATTATGTCGTTTTTTCCCTTTCTCTACCGTTTTCTCTTTCCCTTCTTTTATAAAGGTGCCATTTTTATCTGTTTTTCTTTTACACCATTTCTGATTCTTAAGAGCTTTGTACTCCCTGCTTCCCAAATTTCCTTTGCCCTACTTTTTCCAGTAAGTTCTTCTTCTTATTTGTTGTCTATTTTTTCAATTTCTTATCTGTTTTATAATGGGCCATAAGAAGATACGAGCTTAAGGAGGTGATGATTCTAGGGATGTGAAAAAGGTCGTTGTTCCTAACCCCCGTAATTACCAGCAACCTTCTTCTAACTTAGACGATCTCTCCTTGGCGAAGCTAGTTTCCAACTATCATGAGTTTGCACATTTAGGATTCTCTGCTCCTACTTCTGAGCAGATGATAACTGGGGCGCTGGAAGGTTATCTAGGCTTTTATAAGAATTACAAAAATTCATAACTTTTGTTTAGTCCGAGGACTAATTTGTAATTTTTTATTTTCGGTAAATTTATATTTAATTAGTCGTAAATAGGTGAATAAAAGCTTAAACACGTACAATGTAATTAATTATGGGTTTAGGGGCATTTCTGGAATAAATATTAAATATGTTAGAATATTAAATATGTTAGAATAGATAGGTTTAGTTCACAGGTTTAAATGCATGCCGATGTGATTAGACAGTAGGATCTGATTAAGTCATAATTGATTGAGTCCATTATCGTAGTTTTTAATAGATTTATTTCATAGGACTAGATCGGTTGTATAAAGCTATTTGTACCATTTTTGAAATATAATTTACTATTATGTATTTATTTATTACTTTTCGTGCGATGAATGAAATTATAAACTGGAAATGGATTAGATTATAAATGATATTCTAACAGAAGCCAAGTCTACATATTTATTAATCAAACCCCTTAACCGTTTAATTCACGAACCTAACTCTGAAGAGATGGCATGTTATGAGCTCGTATGTCATCTAATTTATATATTCCCGAATATTAATCTCGGATGACGACTTTGACATATGTTTATTAGCCTAAAAACATGATAAAAGGCTAAGTAATGCATACACCAGAAGGAACACACCATGTGTCGTTCTTAAAAACGTTAAGTGACGGTGTAATATAAAATCGGACCTTTCCTAGTTAAAGGTCTAGGTGCTCACACATGTACGGATTCACTTATGAGGGAACTTGATGTTGGCCTTGCAATTGAAGCTTTGTTCCCATGTGCACACATCGTTGGTTTGTTGGTTCACCGATGATAATCGTCATTCCAAACGTTACCGAGGTCACGATGACTAATTTCCCCCCTTCAACCAATTTAGGAGTATGCTTTATCATCTTGTTCTCTTTCCCAGCTACATCCACTATTTTTAAACCTTCTCACATATTCTCCATCATTCAGAGGAATAAGATCTGTGGTGTGAGACTTTTGCCAAATGCGTCGAAATCCGTCGGAGTCTGCATGTTTTCCAAGGCATTGATAATTCCCGATGGGAGATCTTTCGGCCTTCATATTTGTGATATGAATTGTGCCATTGTCATTGAAAAGGTCTTGGAGACTCCGGTCGCATTTCTGATTGCATCATTCTAAACAATTGCTCCGTGGATTATGTTGATCTACTTTGAGGTGAGGTGTGTAAATCCTCCTAGCCGATGAGATCTTTAACCAGCCCGTCTATTTTGTCTTTATTTTTTCTTGGATCTACGTCGATCGTGTTTCTCTCTAGAGTTAAATGAAGACATAGTTATCTTCTTAACTCCACGTTCACCGCACCAATTGATATTTTATGAAAATTTAGTTAGTTGGATCCTCAAACCTATCTCCAAAGCTTCACATGAATCTGGAAAATAAAGAAGTTGTTATATACTCGGCGTAATCACTCAAGTGCCTAAGTCAATTTCAATCTTAGATTAAGAGAATAAAAAGGAAGAAATGAGGCTAGGGTTTTTCGAATACCTGAAAAATTCCTACAAACCTTTTATTTATAGGTTGTTACACATTTTGTTACATTTTTTTGTTGGCATTTCTTAAGAAGGCTCCAATTGGGACAACTCGGTCTTCCAATAAAAAGCCATTACGTTTAAATTTTCCATATAGTTGTGTTCACACTTGACACTTGGTTTTCCTTTAGAGAGCGGCATGATACCTTCACACCCTTTGATAAGTGTCCAATTCAACATTGAAATGTCCACTTTAGTGCTAGGTTATTTAATTAATTTAGTATTATTTTTGGTGTTATTGCTTGTTTTGGTATATTTTATCCCCACATGACTCAGGCGATTAAAATATACCAAAACAAGCAATAACACCCAAAAGGGTTTCGCGGAAATTACCCAAAGGGTTTGCAATAATGCACATGAATGCATACGAAAAGAAGTAAAACGATACGTCCCCGTTAAGGGCTTAATACACGTCTTCCGGAATCAAATTTCTCGCTTCCCCAGCAGAGTCACCACTTGTTAGACGAGGTGCCGCGGTCTAATCTCCCGGGCGGACCGGGGGGTGGACAACCTCATGGCGACGTAAGCGGTGATTGGCGCCGAAAGCAACCAATCGTGGAATCAAGCTGCTCGGCAGGACCGGAGCTCGGAGATATGGAAGAGTCGCCACCCATGAATGGGAAAATGAACACCGATCCCTTGCGGGAGACCGGTGTGGGTTCGGGAAACTTAGGTACGAGCCGAGAAGGCTAGCTCCTTTTCGGAGAAAGGCTACTAGGCACCCCGACATCGCCCGGTTATGAACCACCGGCCTCCTACTCAGCATGTTAGGCGATAACGGACTAATCGTATACTTCTTTAAGTTTAAAATTCATTTGAAACCTTTTCTTTCTCTTTTTAGAAACCGTTTTGAGCATATATTATTGAAAAGCCACATTGGTAAAGAATCACTCATTTATATTATACATACACAGAGAAGGGGGAAGAAAGAAGTGATTTATTTACAACTTTATTTAAATGTCATGTTGTGTGTTTATTCTATGCTAACTTATTTCCCTCCAAAACGAGTTTATTTACGTGGTTCGCACCTTAATCGCCGTTGGAACGATTTAGGTGCGTTTTAAAACCCCGATTGGTGAAGTTTACTCGAATCGCCGTTGGAACGACTCAAGTGTTTGAAAACGTTTGAGATAAAAACCTTTAGTAAGAAAACGTGGTTAAACATACAAGTCCATTTTATTTTGTACAAATTTTTTTGAGAAAATGGTTCAAAATATTCGATTATTCACAATGAAAATGATTTTAATTACAAGGTTCACTTAATCCGCCTTTGGAACGGATTAAGGTTTTAAAACGTGGTGTTTTGAAAACGATTTGAAATATTAACAAAACAACTATATTTATTTACATTAGGAACCTCTAAAAATTCATTAGTTTAAATAATTAAATTGAAAACTCTCTTTTTGTGATTTATTTTCTCCTTTTATTTAATGGACTCTTTACCTATTATAATTACAATAACAAACCCATTTAAACCAAGATTCACTCCCAAATAAAGCTCATTTAAAACATGGACCCATAAATGATCTAAAAGAATAAAGAAAATAATTTAAGCATATATATATACATTCAAATCAAAAAGAGAATATGAAAATAAAAGTTAATAAAAAGAAACTATATAATGCATATATGAAAATACTAGATATAATACATTTATACTTTAAAGAGGTGGAAATAGTAAATAAATCTCATTAGATAAGAAAATAACATTTATCCAAAATAGTTTCATATAATAAACAATAACATAACCCAAATATCCCAAAACTATATATATACATAACTAATATAGTTTTAAATACCAAAAATAACATATATCCATATACTAATACTTACTAATTAGTTCCCAAAATGCTCAAATAAATAACCTTTTAAAATAGAATCTAATATAACTCAAATGAATAAAAAGGAGAATATATATATATATATATATATATACCTATGCTTAAAAAATTGAATAAAAAATGATATACAAACATCCTAAATAATTATATACACTAAATATCTAAAATGGTTTGAAAATATATATTACATAACTATACATATATATATTAAGGATTAAAAGCTTAAAAGTTAAGAAAAAATGACTGAAATGGCATTTTTTACGTTTTGGCAGATTTACCGAAGAAAAATCCGTCGGTAAACAGAAATTAGTGACAGAAACGGAAAATTACAGCAGCACTCCAATTGTTTCCAGATTTATTCAAAAGCTTTAAATTAAGTCTAATTCAATCGTTTTGGATTTCCGAACTACCAAAAATGGATCATAATCAATAACGGAAATTCCTAAAACAACGTTTTTATTTTAAAACATTATTCGGAAATTCTTTTAAATTAAAACTTATAATTACAACGTTTCTAACACCCGAACTACCTTTTTATCGGATCACGGTTCGTATTGGGATATCAAAACGAGGTTTTTTATTTTAAAGCAAAACCGAATTTTATTCAACACGAGACGGGAATTAAATAAATACGAAAAATTAAATAAAACGTAATAAATAAATAAAATTATAACATAAAAATAAATAAAGGAAAAGAAATAAAATAAATAAAATAAAACGAGTCTAGTCCTCGGATAATACCTCAAGTTCGGTATCTGACAGTCGAAGCCGATTGATTCCACGAGTCGTGATTTTCCGGTTTTTTTGTGTTTTTTAGTAAAAATTTAACTTTGGGAAATTCGGAATTTTTGAGAAAAAAAATATTTTTCTCAAAAAAAATCACTTTCTCTCTCTAAAAATGTTTAGAGTGAGAAAGGCTCCCAAAATTCTCACCCTCTAAAATGCATGGGGATCCGTGCCTTTTATAGGCAAACGGGTCCCCGGACCAATGGGCGACGCCCGAGTAAAATCGGGCGTCGCCCAAAGGGTTGGGCGGCCGCCCAAAGCATGTTGGACGGCCGCCCAACGATTGTTGGGCGGTCGCCCAACAGCGTTGGGCGAGCGCCCAACGCGAGGTTGGGCGCGCGCGCCCAACTGTCGTTGGGCGTCCGCCCGACGCGGTTGGGCGCTCGCCCAACGACCACTGGGGCGCGTCTCGCACCGTCGGGCGTGCATGCCTCCGCGGCCGTCGAGCTCGCGTTCCGCGCCGTCGGACGCTCACGCGTCGTGACCGTCGGGCTCGCGTTCTGCGCCGTCGGGCGTCCACGCGTTGTGGCCGCCGAGCATCGAGCGCGCGCTTTGCGTCGTCGAGCGGGTGTCCGACTGTCGTCAAACACGCGTCGGCCGCCGCTAAGCACTCGCACTACGCACATCACAGCAGCGACCCACTGTAACTATTTATTTTATTTTTTCGAAACTTCCGGAATCAATCGCTTTAACCGTCTTGTTTTTTGAAAATAAGGGATATGGGAGATTAGAAAAGGTTTCTGATGATGATAAATATTCTTCTGTTAGCTAACTTTTAGGGATATCTTTTCTACAAAACATTAGATTTTAGAATTGATTACTCTCTTTTCCTTAGATTTTACATTTCCAGAGCATCGTGTTTATCATCGCTGGAAAAGACAGATACTTATTGTTCTTAATGGCTATTCATAGCTAAATCCTCAATTTCAGTTAAGGGTTTATTCAAATGCAAGAATCTTCAAGTATTGTGAGATCGTTTTTTTCTAGTATTCTACTTTATTCATATCATTTACTTATTCATTGTGTTTAGGAATTTCATCCCAATTGTTAGTTTGTTTTTGAATGATAACGGTCGATTGTTCATTTGATTAAACTGACATACAACTACAGTAAAACCTCTATAAATTAATAATGTTGGGACCATAAAATTTTATTAATTTAGAGAGATATTAATTAATCGATAAATTAATAATTATTAATTTATAGAGTGATTTTAAATTTTTTAAAAATAAATTTTAAATTATTAATTGTTTCAAACATTGCAAAATTCGTACAGGGGATGAATATGTCACAACGAATTTAGAGGAAGCAATCACGGAAGAAGACATTCATGAACTTGATGGAATGATTGGTCAGCTTGGTTACCGCAATCAAATGAATGTCAATCAAATATTGGATTATCCAGGTGAAAACAATGAATACTCACAAGTTCAAAGTTTAGAAGAAATTGTATCAAGCGTTATGTAAAATTCAATTGAGGATGAAGCTGAAGATGATTTGGTACTTTTAAAACCAGTCACAAGAAAGGAAGCAATTATAGCGCATCATCCACTCTTTACAATTTTTTGTTAAAATTTGACAAGGATACACCAGAATTTTGAATGCACTGAGAATAGTTAGAGATGAAATTCAACTAGATTTAAATTTCAAGAAAAAACAAAATACTATAGATTCATATTTTCCTAAATTATCCCAAGTATGTATATCTATATATATTTCGCAAATGTATTTGAGAAATTATTAATTTATAGAGGTAATAATACAATGTATTTATAAGGGATTGTTTCATAAAATTATGATCTTATTAATTTATTAAAATTGATCATTTTTTGAACTGGCCCAAGTCGGGACCAGAAGAAATTATTATTTTAAAAAGTTTATTAATTTATCGAGTATTAATTTATAGAGGTTTTACTGTATTTGATTAAACTAGAGAATCAACGAGTCATTATTTAGTTAAATCAAAGTAAGTAGTGATTGATGATATAAAATTGAACTCTAGACTGTATTTGGAGATAATCAGATTGACAACTGAGATCCCTCCACGTGACATTAATACATCTATATTCGATTTTATCACATCAAGTGAATGAGTAATTACGTTTCTGGATCGATATCCCTAAGAATTGGTTGGCTTATATTAGGTTTTTCTAATTCGTAACGTTGTTAACAGATTGAATCTTAGCCGCTGAGGTAAGGTTATCCGTTAATTAGGGATTAACTCCAGTCTTACTTAGTTAATTCATTAATTAGGAAGAATATTCCAAACTAATCTGATATGTAATTTAGAAGAATTATCATTACTGTCGATGATCAAGATTAACTGAATTGACTCTGTGATTTTTATTAATTCAATAATCACCTATTTCAATTCCCCATGTTTACTTTTTGTTAATTACTCGGTTATATTTGTGATTAGATCACTATTAATCCTTTAGGTACGACCTTTACTTATCCTTGTGCAAACCAGTTACTAAGGGTTGTGAAGTATTAATTATTTTTGGTGGATTCGACAACCGTCATCTTTGAGAGTTAAATCTCCCTCTCGAGTTATGAGGCTCCCGGGATAGAGATGGCTATTGCTTTGCAGAACATCAACCATCCGGATCTCAAAGAGTCAGCTTATGAGCCAAGGGTCCAATACTTTGAGAAGGTATTTCTTGAGATATTTTGCTACTTTATCATCAGCTATAAATAACCTTTTGACACTTTACTTTTAAAGAATGCATACACTTGAGAGTATTCTAGAATTTCCCTGAAAAACAAAAGTTTGAAAAGAAAGTATCAAATATATTATAATACTGAAAAAAAAAAGTAACCAAAAACAATACAAAAACAAGTTTATATCATAATAATAATAAAAAAAAAACGGCCTGGTCGCACTACGAGTCCTCGCTGAACGAGAGTCTAAGGAGGGTCCCACCACAAGGATGTACTGGGGCAAGCCTTCCCCTGCCAATTTATTTGGCAAGAGACCGCTCCTAAGATTCGAATCCATGACCTTTTGATCACACGACAACACAGATGCTGATTTAGTCATGGTTTTTTTTATTGAATGGACATCTGATCTAACATATATTCCAATCCAAACTTCTCCTTTTGCTGTTATGTTTCTACACAATAATATCAAACAGAAACCCAAAACCCAGAAAAATGCTGAGATTAACTATTTAATTACTCTTAATTTAATTCAACAAGATTCTCAACACAGATATACCAAACAAAAGGATAGGCCTCAACATGCATGCATTTTAATTTAATTTAATTAATCAGTTAATCATTTGGTCACATACTAAAAGGAATAATAATGCTTTCAAAAAAAAAAAAATAATTAGAAGAACCATTAATTCCAGTGACAAAAACCTAGCTAGCTATACTGGATTATCATTGAATTTTATGTTATGTATTTATATTTTATTGGCAGCATCTATCCATATATATATTTAATTAAATATTTCATAAGTGTCTGATTTAGTCATCATGGTAGGTTTTGTCTCCTACTGTTCTACTGTATTAAAGTATTGTCAATATAGCACTGGATAATATATATGTATTAATTGTATTTTGTATTTTCTAGTTGTGTCTAATTTATTGAGTTTTATTTTTCATGAATACTCAAAATAAATGAACAATATATATATATATATGGTTGTTAAGAAGATGAGACTAGAAGATGGCAACAAAATGAGTCAATTATTGACCAAAATGAGAATATGATGCATCAATCACATCCATATTTCTCAATGTCCAATTGGGTGTAGGTACGGTTTAAAATTAAGAGAAAAATTTAATTACGACTGAAATACAAAATGATATCTATGGTTTTCGATCTTAACGAAAAACATGATGTTTTAGTAAGGTTGTTAAAGTAACATTTTTGTTTCAATCATTTTTAAATCTTGTGGTTTGGTCCATTTTCGAACTGTACCCATTTGGTTTAAAAGTTTGTAAAGTGGTACCATATACTTTATTCCGTTAGCAAAAATAGGCATTTCCGTCTAACGATGTTAAAAATGATGAGGTGGCAGTCAAAGTCAAAAAGTAAAAGGACATTTTTGTCATTTTGTTTATTTTCAATTGTATTATATTTTTAGATTTTAAAATTTATCCAATCCCTACCGGACACTTCACCTCTCCTCTTTCTCTCAGCTTTCTCCTATCCATCGTCTTCTTCTACCTTGCGTTCCTCCATAGTCTTCTTCTACTGCTTGCATTGTAAAAATAATGTCTTTGAGTATCACTTGTGCTTATCTTCTTATATTGCTTCCATCCTTCCATGGGGAGAAATGATCCAGTTAGACTCTTTAAACAATCACTTGCTCAGACGCTAGTGTTTTACTACCCATTCGCCGGCCGTATTAGGGAATGGCCCAACCGTAAGCTCGTCGTTGAATGCACCGGCGAGGGTGTTTATTTGTTGAGGCGGCTGCCGATGTTAGTCTGGAGCAATTCGGGGATGCGATTCGACCTCTGTTTCCTTGCTTTGATGAGCTCCTCTTTGATGTGCCCGGTTCTAATGGGATTGTTAATTGTCCTTTGATGCTTATTCAAGTAATTAGTCCAGAATTGGATAAACTTTGTTGTTGAATTATATTTAGTTATTCTTCTTGTTTGCGATCAATTCAGATTGATTTTTCTTTTCGAAAACAGAGTTCGAGCAATGGGAGCTCGAGCAGTTATGCGGCTGAGGGAATATCGATGGCGGTTATGCGGGAATAGCGATGGAGGTTATGCGGCTGAGGGAGCTCGAGCAGTGGGGTTATAAAGATGCGATTTGACAGGCGGTGGTGGAGGATTAGCACCGTTGGTGACGGCGGCGCCATTGGCGGCAAGTTTGGAAGAAAGGAAGACTCTATCCGATATTTGCAGGTGGGGGAAATTGGAAATTGGGAAGAAAAAAAAGAAGAGGTAATGAAACAGAGAGAGGAAGAGAGCATGAATTATAGGAAAAGTTAGAAAAATCAAATAGAAAGAGAGGTAATGAAATAGAGAGCATGAATTGCACGAATTGCAGGGACAAGAAGATGATGGATAGGAGAGAGCTTAGAAAAGGAGAAGAGATGAGGTGTGGGTTGTATATTGGATAAATTTTAAAATCTAAAAATATAATAAAATTGAAAATAAACAAAATGACAAAAATGCCCCTTTTACTTTTTGACTTTGACTGCCACCTCATCATTTTTAACACCGTTAGACAGAAATGCCTATGTTTGCTAACGTAATGAAGTACATGGTACCACTTTGCAAACTTTTAAACCACATGGGTGCAGTTCGAAAATGGGTCAAACCACAAGGTTTATTTTTGTACTTTTCCCTTGTTATTTTTACTGATAACATGACTGGAAAATTTGGAGATTGAGAGCTGATCAAATTTGGAGTAAATGCATCATTGGTTACTGAACTTATATGATTATTCAAAATGGTCATTCAATTTTAATTTTTTTTAATAAAATCACTCAATTTTGAGTTTTGTGTCAATTCTGTCACTCTGGCGATTTCAGTGATTAAAAAGCATCGGAATGGTGACATATGTGACACGTCTGCATGAGTCAACTCAAATGTGTGACCAAAACGACACATAACATCCACGAATGTGTCACATAGCTATCACACATGTCGGTTATTTTTATGAAAAAAAAAACAAAATTTATTTTTTTTTCATAAAAGTAACCGACACGTGGATGTTATATATCGTTTCGGCCAGAGATCTGAGTTGACTCATGCTGACATTCTACGTTATCATTTCGATACTTTTTAATCACTCAAATCGTCGGAGTAACATAATTAAGACAAAACTCAAAGTTGAGTGATTTTGTTGAGACAAATTGAAATTGAGTGACCATTTTGAGACAACCATATAAGTTCAGTGACCAATTGTACATTTAACCCGGTTTTCATTGCTTATTACTTTGAAATTTATCTTCTCGTATGTTTTTCTTTTCTTTTCTTTTTAGTGAATTATGGGAGAGAACATTGATCGAACAAAATTAAGGTTGCAAAATGCTCGGAGTAGCAATGGAGACTACACCCTCAATTCTTCAAGATTCACGGCATCTACTTGTAGACTAAAAATCAAGGTTGTAAAAGACGCTAGGCGCTAGTCGGGCGGACATGGCCCTTATTGATTAATCGGGATTGATCGGATTTGTATTTTTTATATTTATTTATTTTTTATTAAATAAAATATTATATACATACAATTAATATATGAATTATACTATGTAAAAATAACAATATAAAATATTTAGGATAGAAAAATATACATATTTTAATATTATTTATATTAATGTCCTTAAAAAATAACAAATATATTAATAAAATATATCAAAGTAAAATAAAATTAATATTTTTAAAAATACATTTGATGGTTTACGTCTTTTTTAGTTTTTTTTTTGTTATTTAATATATATATATATATATATTTTTAAAATTAAAAAAAATTGACATAAAATTTAAGGGCCAATTTTTTCAAAAAAGCCGTCTGAAAGCCGTTTAGGAGCCGCCTGAGACCACATAGGACCGCCTAGAAGGTCAAAAATTGGTCAACCGATTTATACCGTCCGATTAATGGAAATCGGAACGATGTTCTAAAAATCACCGTCTTGGCCGATTTTTAGAACACTGCTAAAAATAAGTACTTTATGAAATATACATACAAAATAAGAATCCCCAAGAGTAAGGATGGGGATTCGAGAAAGGTTTTAGTCCCGCCTCATCCCTACCTCTCGAGATTTTTTTTCTCTCTCATCTCCATCCTATGAAGAAAGTAAATGGAAATTCATGTTCTTGTTGGAGTGAATCCCATGTTGGGATAAAGAAGGTCCCAAATGCAACCTTAGACAAAACTCTCTTTTGTCACATCATTAAACTCTCTTCTGTCACATCATTAATTTCAATATCAATATCAAAACTTCGAACTTTAACATGTAAATTTTATTTAATTTTTTTCTAACATGAAAATCTATAGGTATCATTTTGTAAAAAATGACAATACTATAACAGTTTAATACACATATAAGAATACATAAAAATACTGATTTTTAGAAATCTCATGAACAAGATCGAAGAATAAGATTTATTTGATAGAATTTCTTAATGTTTAAAAGTGTCAAAACACAAAACCACAACACTTGTCTTTTAACTTTTCCTAGAATTAACTATGCAAACTATTTTCTTGTTTTTTTAAGTCATAAGTTTTTAACTCTTCTGTAGATAAATAAAAATTGAAAGTAACTCTTCTATAAATTAATTTACTTATTTTTGTTACTTTTATTAAATTTTTATTTTTTATTTGATTAGATTCTTGTATTGAAAATTAAATCAATTTTTTTTTTTGAACCAAAATTAAATCAATCAGTAAACCAGGAAAAATTGAATAATACATTAGAAAACATTATCTCTTGGATATTTAAGTATTTCCCCTAATTTCTAACCCATGTTGTAATTAAATTGTTTCAACACTTCTCCTATGATTAGTCAAATCCATTAACATAATCAACAATTAATATTTCAATTTGGTCCCAAATGTAACTGTTTCAATCTAAGTTTAAAAAGATCCAAAAGAAAACTTAGTGCTATTAATGATAAGACTAATGAAAACTGTCTTAATGCCTTGAATCTGTATTACACACTACGATAGGAAGCAACTGTCGTAATGTCTTGAATCTGTATAAATACTCTCTTATGTTAAACCCTAGATTGTAATCTGAATTCTGCCTCCTTAATAAAAGTTATTCTCTTTCCGTCTGTGTACTAGCCAACATAACGTTGGTGAACCACGTAAAACCTGTATTTCATTTTTCGTTTATTTATCTTTCGCACAAACCGCACAACAAACTGATATCAACATTATAGAATAATTAATATGGGAGTTCATTATGAATGAGTAATTTCGAACAAACTCTCACATTTAGTGGCATTAATCGTGAGACTAATTGCAATATTAATGGACTAATTAATATGGCAGTTAATTATGAATGAAGTATAATTCATGGATCAGTTACTATGGAAAAGACCACAACGGTTGAACAAACTCTCATATTTAGTTATATTAATCATGGGAGTAATGGCGACATTAATAGAATAATATATGGTATTCGAGAGGCTCTTAATTAGGTGGATCAAACTTCATGGTTTGGGTGGTATAGAGGTGAGGTTAAATGCACTATCAGGAAGCATGTTCATCAAGCATACTTTCGTTTTTCTTATAGTTCAATCATAGAAGATTATAAAATTCTTATTTCTAGTATCAATGGCATTACTGTCAGATTTATAGGTCGTTCTGCGAATGTGGTGGCTCATACTTTAGCTAGGTCTTCTCATTTCTTGTCAGAATTTATGGAGTGAGGCACTGTCCCTCCACATTTTATTTTACATTTCCATTTAATGAAACTTATTTTTCTTTAAAAAAAACAACCTTATTTAATATAGTCTTCAATGAAGATAAAATTAATTTATTTCTCATTCTCAAGTTACAAATTAAATATCCATTCATGCTAATCTAGTTTGATCCCTAGCCTAATAATAAAGCTATATTAATTGCTAAATATTGAACAAAAATTAAATATACATAATATGATTCCAGCCATGATCATCATAATCTAATGTCTCCATGATCTAGAATTAGCCTCTATTATTAATTAATGACCGTTAGGTGTTTGATGCATGTGGATCAAATGTTTATAGAGTTTCTTAAATATAAATAAAATGGGTCCTCTAGAAAAAACACAATAAATTTAATTAACAATCCCTAGTGACTATATGTATTAAATATAAAAACCAGCTAAAACCCAACAGTGTAGCTTCACTGCAAATGCCAAATAATAAGACCTTTCATCCATATAGATTCTCATATAGCTTTCATGTATTCAATACATGAATATATGCATATATAGATAGCTACACTTTCTTTCTTTCTTCTATATTAACAACCTCCGGACCATTGTAATTCTCAGAAGAATAGCTTTTATTATTATCTTTAACAACACCAGTGAATTTCAATGGAGCAAGCTCAATATTGGATGTGGATGAAGAGGAGACAAGTCTTGAAATCGGACTTTCGAGTATGTCGAAGCTCGATTAACGATTCTTGGGAAGAGAGGGCGTTTGCGGAAGATGCTTCGGGTAATCTTGGAGGATGTATATGGCCTCCAAGGTCTTATTCATGTAGTTTTTGTAAAAGAGAATTCAGGTCAGCTCAAGCCCTAGGTGGTCATATGAATGTTCATAGAAGAGATAGAGCTAGACTTAAGCAATTTGACCCTCAAAATAATACTCAATCATTAGATTCTAATTTCCCAGATGAAGTTTCATCTTTAGATCTTAGGGTTTCAGGTTTAAGTGATCATACTAATTTTGTGTCTTCTCATCCTCCTTCAATTGTTGAAGAAATTAAGCGAAATTCGAAACCCGAAACGAAGAAATCAAGAGAAGAAACATATGATGATGATGATGAATTTGTTGAAACTGATTTGCTTATAGGCTTCAATAATTCTGCTGGTGATCATAACATGAGTTGCAAGAGGGCTAAGAAGACCGGTGTTTCGGCTTTCTCCTTGTTGATTAAGCAGCCATGTTTGAATGATAGATACATCTTCAAACCAGAGATAAGAACTGAAGCTGTTTCAGAGATAGATCTTGAGCTCAGGCTTGGTTAGTTAAGCATTCAAGATTGCTTTTGCAGTTGTAGTTGTAGTTCTCTCCAAAATAAGATTGTTCATCTTGATGATCTTAAATTCTTAGTTAGTTCTTTATCTTTTATTTTATTTTTTAAAATTGATTCTAGTAATTTAATTCCTTTCTATCTAATGGATCATGACTGTCAAACTGTGACAGGCTTTGAGAACTTGTATAAACTTTGAAATTTGATTAGAATTAATGAGAATATTTTCTTTCAAATGAAGTTGTATTTCATGCACTTGATCATATCTATATATTATATATGTTCATACAATAATTATAAAGTTGGGAATGATTGTTCATGTATAATAAATTCTCCAATACTTGCTCCTAATCTCAATTCATTTACAGTTCGATCTAGGCTGATGTTTGGTTTAAAATACTGGATTTCGATGCTTCATGTGAAAATTTCATTTCATTCCAATCTATTTATTCAGTAATATATGTATTTAGAATTCATTTTATGTTAAATGTTAATGATTTATTAAACATGATCACCTCAAGTTAATGATCAATGAAGATGGATAATATTTTCAGCTAAAACTGCAAGCAAAAACCAGTTTTGCACACAAAATTCCATTAGTCAACTGTCTTAAGGATGTGAAACTTGTAAAGTAGATGAAAGAAAGAACAGATAGTAAGTCATTTCAGATACATGTAAAGCCAATTAGGGGTGTCAATGTCTCACACGGACACGATAACACGAGTGACAACTTAACTGACACGACATGATTGATACAATTATCATTATTCTTGCATTTGTACCGTGCATAATCATATGGAACATATGAATTAAGGTAACACTAATGGATTAAAAGCATTACATATGTATAGAAAGTACACATAATCAGAACAGAAATTCCCTTTTTAACTGTACTATTTCCATCACCATAATCTATCAAAAGTGCCTGCACTTTTTTCCCCCTTTTCACCATCCAAATATTCAAACAATTCTCTTCTCTTTTACACTGCATAGAAAAGTCCAAAAAAAATCTACCAACTCCATGGAATTATATTGAATTAAAGTATATACATTATGGAAGAGAAGAAAGAAAAAATAATAAAAAAGTTGTATGTCTACATCACATCATATGATAAATTTGAGACTATATACGTACGCGTCTTTAAATTAGTTTCTATATTAGTATGGATAATTTATGAAGTTTCAACCTCCAACTCTAAAGGCCTAAAAAAACCCCAAAAATATTGATTAAGAAATTACCCTATACTCTACCTGTCTGCTTGTAGGGGTTTTCAGTAGTAATAGTATATATCTATATAGGAATAGCTATTTACTTTCTTTTGATGTAGACATGTTTGCTTGGTTCTTCCACTTCCTGGATACACGGCGACTTCTTTGTGTTCTTTTTTTCTACGTTTCTTGTTGAGAGGAATTGATGGAAACATCATCCTTTTGGCTCCTTATATGACTAATGGAAGCACCCACGGATCTAAGATTCACCATAAGAAATGCTTGAGCTTAAGTATAAGTTTGAGCTTTTAGTTCAATCAGTTCCATGATATGGTATCAGAGCCTCTTGCATCAAAGGGTTCCAAGCCTGACAAACTCATTAATTTGAAAACACATGGTGGGATGGAGCTGTGTTGTACACTCTGCAAGCTCAAAGGTCATGAGATCTATGATCCATGCTTAACTATAAACTTGAGTTTTTAGTTCAATCAGTTCCATGACGAATATATGGGTGTTCCATTGATATTTTTTTCTATGCTTTTATATAAAAAAGTAAAGCCCTTTACGTAGTTTCTATAGAAATTTTTGGCGTTTTCAAGTGACTAGTGGGTATTCAAGCCCCCATCTGCCCCCCTTCCGTCCCTGGATGGAAACTTCTAGATGGGATCAATATATCAAAGGGGTTGGAAATCCGTGACTTCACTTCATGTTTAAGTTAACAGAGATTTAGGGGTTTTTTTATGAGGTTAGTTGTGTTGTGGTCCTTTTATATTCACTTCGATGTTTAAATTAACAGGGGTTTAGAGGTTTTTTTATGAGGTTAGTTGTGCTGTCGTCCTTTTCTATTGATAGGATGTTAGGGTAATTCCAATATTTATGGATTTGTGCCTCCTAATAATGACTTGGGACATGTATAGGACTTATAATAGAGAATATATTCTGATGGGCGCAATGAAATTCGGCATGCAAAACTTCATTCCCTAATTATAAGGATTGACATCTTATGTTTTAGGAATCTTTTCCATTGGTCCACGAGTTAATCGCGATTATACTCTAACGGAAACATGCTCAATTGATCCATGTATCACATTATTGTATTAATATGGGGAGAAAACATCTTGACATTTCTAATCTTTTCAATTTTGATTCCTTAAATTTCTGATCTTTCCATTTAATACATTAAGCTATTCATCAATTGCAACTAAGCCCTTGGTTAACAGTAACGTTAACTGTAGACATTAGAGTTGATTAAAAGTGCATGACTTTATATTTTAACAGTTAAAAAAGATGATTTTATATGTCTAATGTGTGAAATCGAAAGATAGCTTTTGGTGTTTCCTTTCCCTTGGTTGATTCTTGAAGAGGGTTTATTCCATTTTCTCGATATTTAATAGACATAAAGGGAAAGTGATGTTAGTTACATGGGATACGATGAAGTTCCTAGTTAGTGTAAAAGAAGTTAAAGAAGATTGGCTGTCTGATTCAGACAGAGTTGAAATGAAAGTGTTAGAAGAGTTCATTGACAGATAGATAGTAGAACGTTCAGAAAGTGCACATGGGGCTTACTGATACGTCTGCTTCTTTTGTTGCTTTCAGAGATTATTGAATATATTATAGAGAGAGGGGAATTATAAGGAGGATATTATATATTCTGTTTATAACAGCTTTATTGTGGGGTTTTGTTTCTTTATTTGGTGTTCTTTGAATTTTTGGATAGAAGAAAAGATATAATATAATATAGTATATATGTTAGTGTTGCAGTGTATTGTTTAGTGTTTGTTTTTTAATGTTGTTATTTTATGTTGGTTTTACAGCTTTTGGGGGCATTTGATCAGTCTGATTGATCAATTGGAGAGGGTGTTATAATAGAAGTTGTAAGAATTGTGATTCTTGAGGCACCCACAATGGCAATACAAGCTAACAACATATACAAAGTTTAGGAGTCATAGTTAGTTTTCTGATCTTACTTAAAGTCACATGATTAAAACAAATAAAAATGAATATCACTTTAAGCAAGTTTAAGGGGTAATATGCACTGTTCGAAACGAAGACCGTCTAGTCGCTCGAAATCGAAAATCCGTCCCGATTTTCTACAATTAGTCCCTCTATGTGTTTTATTGACTCCTAGGCGATTTTCAACCGCTTGGGCTCCGCCTAGGCCGCCTCGGCACCGCCTAGGTACCGCCTAAACGATAATGAACAAAAACATTTTAACTGTGAATTTATTTTTATTTTGCTTTGTTATAATTCACTTTTAAGTTGTTTCAATGGTATTGTTGTTGAAATGTTGATTTTTGCACAATTTTAAAGATATATGTTATAAATATACATGTTTTTGTATATTAAATAATTTTATATGATTATTTTTAGATAGTATAACACATATTTTAATTGAATTATACAATAATTTGTTGATTAATAAATAAAAAATACAAAAATACAAATCCGATTAATCTCCGACTAATCCTCGATCAATCCTCGAGGACCATGTCCATCCGACTAGCGCCTAGCGTTTTCTACAACCTTAGCAATAGATCACTTTAAGCAAATTTAGAGTTATATGTTAGTTTAAACAAATTCAGATGGTTAATGCATCATTTTAAATAACTTCATAGAATTAATACGACACTTTATAAGTTCAAAAGACAAATTGATTTTTATAGGCAAGATCAAAGGCCCTTTAATGTATTAAGCCATGTGGTTTTTTCCTAATATAATAGGTTGCTAACATGTGATACTGTTTTTTTAAATGGAAAACATCTTGTATTAGAAAGCATCATTTAAAGCAACACAAGATGAAAGAAAAGAAAAAAAATATCTTCAACAAGAATATGAGAAAAAGTATTAAGGCCTCAATTTGCAACATCATGAGGAGCATTGTTACAAGCTCAACCCTTACCCACAAACTTTGTTGGAAAGGACTTTTAGTATTAAGCCTTTCAAACATATAAAATTATGTATGTATATGTATTTGTGAAGCCGCTTTTCACATAAAGTAGTTTTTCTATCCTACCGGTGAAACTTGTAAAAGGTTAAAAAAGTTTATAGTATTTTGGGCCTTATGAGCTTTTAAATTGTGTGTAGTGAGTTTTGATAAATATACTATGCACAACGCTCGTCTCGACTAGTCTAGGCCCGAATTTTATTTTTTCTCGCAAGTTATTTTACTCTTTTGACTATCTCCTCAACTACTTCAGTTTTATTCAACAACAAAATCAAGACATTTAAGTTCATGATTCTTCTCCACTGACTTTTTCTCCTATTTTTTCTCCTCAACTGCACGTTTCAACATTCAGTTTTTACACAGAAAATATAAGGTCGTTTTTTATCTTCCTTCCATAGACACACTGGTTTTTTCTTCTCTCCAAACTTTTTTGCGCAAATAAACTACCTTGTTGTTCTGCTGCTTTTCAACTTTGAGTGCACAAGTTTGGAAGTCTTCTATGTTAACCTTGGGGAGCAAACAGATCTCAGATTGCACCTCCGTCTGCTAAAATCACTTTCAAGGCAGTGGCTCTTGCCACGGCACAGTTCGATTTCTTAATAAGTTTTTCTATAACCTATTTACTTTCTTACAAACTTAACCACGTGGAAAGAACAATTCGCTTCACCAATAGTCTGAGCAATAATATCAGTAGAGCTGAGATCTCTTAGCTCTAAGATCGTTTCAATAGTATTACTACAGTCTGAGAAAACCACCACCTGAGAGAACCCACACTCCTTTACAATGGTAACACCATTTAAGATGGCCAATAACTCTGCATGGAGAACCAACCAACAATTACCCAACAAAAAAGTGTTGCGCGTCATACTATTGGCAAGTGCACTAATCGCTCTAGTAATAAAGTGATAGTAATATCGAGTTATCGTATTTATAGGTATATAATGGAACAAAAATGTACAAGGTTACTATTTAAGAAAGTTCAACAAAATAGCACGATTTTTAAAGGTATAAACTCTAACACTAACAAACAGAATAAATGATAACTAGATATTGAGGCAATCCACAACTGGAGTAATAA
This sequence comes from Euphorbia lathyris, assembly GCF_963576675.1. Taxonomy (NCBI): domain Eukaryota; kingdom Viridiplantae; phylum Streptophyta; class Magnoliopsida; order Malpighiales; family Euphorbiaceae; genus Euphorbia; species Euphorbia lathyris. Next base: position 72,781,325 of record NC_088913.1, read on the forward strand.
TACTATTAAAAGTTACACATATTGTGTTTAAGATAGATGCAGTCATGCAATATCAGATCTCGCAAATGGGTTTCATCTTTACATACATGATTTGCTATATCTTCATATTGTAGATATTCCATTGGTTAGTTATAACTCGAGGATTCTTCACTACTTATATGTTTAACCAAAGTTCTTTGTATTAAACATAATTCACAACAGCTTAAGTTTAGAAGATTATCCTTAAACATTTCATACTCTAAGGATCAACCGACAAATGAAATATGGGAAGTTCTTCCTCACACTTTCATGTATCTCAAATTTGTTTCAAATATAATTATACACATTATTAGTTCTAAGTCTAATACATAACAACTAGATCTTCTTTCTAACCAATACCTCATGTCATCCAGATCTAAGAAAACCTTAGTGTAGAAATTTACTCAAATGCTTAATCTTATGTTTCACGGCCTGCTTGCACCATCCGCTACATCGGCCCATGTATAAAAGACTGCTCATACATGATTTTATTGATCAAAGCTATGGGTGATGAGTCTCTATTTCTCATACACTTGTATTTTACAGAAAAGAGAACTTGTGAAAACGATGAAGATAGTGAAAGAAAAAGTAATATATTAAAACTGAAAATGTTTCTTGCTGCTGTGATATGACATGCAGCTCCCAAAATAACAATAATATATATCCTCTCGGGTCAAGGGATGTCCTAAGGAAAAGGTTAAAATTACTAATTACTCAAAAACAAGCATTTGACATATATTACTAAGAAAAATAGTTCAAAGTGGGTTAAAACATCCTAAAACCGTATTAAATAATATGGATTATCAGAGAGGTTGAAGAAATCTTGGTCTACTCCTCTCTCCAAGATCATTTCTTGAGAGTTTTGATATTTGGACTGTCAGGCACAAACCAAGCCTCTGATATGGATATGGGTGCTTAACAAATCTTACAACACTTTTCATACCAAGTTTAATTGTAAAACTTATCAACCTTGTTGGATGCTTAATGGACCTTCATTTTTACCAAACTCAAAAGTGAGAAACTTATCAAGAGTGTCGGATACTTGATAGACCTGACACTTTTTAACAAACTCTAATGAGAACTTAATTTTGTTCTTCGGAAGAATACTTTTATGATCATTGTCACTTTTATAGCTCAAGTGATTAAATTACTTGCACACTATCTAGTATGTTTACAACTTCACTAATCCATGTGGACGATTTGTTGGACATGTCATCCACATGTCCATTAAGGTGACTATTATTACTAGAATCTCGTTAAAATGACTATAGGAAAAATCAAATGCAAAGTTGGATGGGTTTGATGTTCAGTAGTGAATTTTTGTGGGATTGACATTCCATTTCTGATATTTAAAGAACGTTGTGTATAATTAATCCTACTATATATGTATCAGATCAGAGTCGAGAAAGATTCCTAAAGAGACACAAATTTCTCCCAATAATTGTTTTAAGACTGGATACATCAATGACCTTGTGAACTTGGTCAGGAAAATTGATTGTTTTAAGATGTCTTGTTAGTATTCAAACTTACTTATAATGACCTGTTACCCTCCTAAAGTTGCTTAAATTGACAGTTTGGTCCTTTAAAGTGATTGCAATATTTATTAGCCCACTCAACTTGTTTAATCCAAACCCTTCTTGTTCGGTAGTTTAATAGATAAGTCAGCCCAATCAATCATCCTTTGAAAGTTCAGAAACCTGATTTCTATCAGCAGGCCCAAAGATTAGCTTCTTACTAACTAGTTTTAGTTTGGATCAGAAGTTGGAAGCCCAAATGAAACATGTACAAATGTAAATAAATCGTCTTCTTCCGATCAAATTCAACACTTCCGATCACAGATAATATAATATAATTGCAATGGCAGAGAGCACTTCCAAATTCAATGCCTCCAGATGGTCTCTTCAGGGTATGACTGCTCTTGTTACTGGTGGAACTCGCGGAATCGGGTCTCTTTCCTTTCCTTTCCTTTCCTTTCCTTCAACACACTCTCTTTCGCTTTATTTAATTTTTCTGATTCAGTTTGGGCCTCCTTTTGTTTTTTGATTAGGAATGCATCGGTTGAGGAGCTCGCAAAACTAGGAGCAAGAGTGCATACATGTTCGAGAAATGAAGAAGAGCTAAATAAGTGTTTAAAAGAGTGGGAAGGAAAGGGTTATGTGATCACTGGTTCAGTTTGTGATGCATCTTCTCGACCCCAGAGAGAGAAGCTGATTCAAGAAGTGGCTTCTATTTTTAATGGCACTCTTAACATTCTCGTGAGTCAAAATCTCATCACAACCCCATCTATTTAGTATATTATCCTATCTATCTTTGATTGCAATATGCTGCAAACTAATTATGTTTGAACTAATCTATGTGACAGTGACGAACAATTTGGTGGTTTTTAATTTGAGCAATGCTCCCAATCGCCTATAACCCTAAATTAACTTATATAAGGATCATATTGCTCCCAATCTCTCAAAATTGGTTGTCGTTATAATTGTGTTATGTGATTTGTATATTCTATCTGATTTATACCATATAAATGCAACAAAAATGAAAATGGTATCAAGTGAAAGTGAAAATGGGATTGTCTTTGTAAATCTTATTGTGAAGCGGGTTTGTCAAAAGTTGGCAGCCTACCGATCTCTATAAAATCCAAGATGCTCAGGAAAAGCAGAAATTTGACACCTTTTACTTTAATTTTGGCACATTTGACTCATTTTCTCAAAATTTGACTATTGGGAGCACTATGGTCCTTGCATAAGGGCTGTAAATAATTGACTGAATTATTGGACTGGTTATCTAAGTAATTATGTCGTTCTCAATATCTTGAGAAGAAAAGCGGAAAATGTAGCGTGATTGTGATACATATCAGTCACGATAATTTTGATTTTGATCTTAAATCAATAAAGAAATAACTTGTTCTCTAGCTTAAGTAGTAAAAATATGTGTGATTGATAAAAGTTAATCATCCTTACAAAATATGGAGCTTAAATACCTTGTCAACCTTAGGTAGCAAAAGACCACTAACTACCTCTTCTAACAATAGGGTAAATAGAGTTTACAATTATAATGGCAAGGCAGTAAATAAATACAAATGGCAAGACAGTAATTAAAGGGTGGCAAAATAGTAAATAAGTGGTGGCAGGAATAGTGCAGTATCGTTGAACTTGGTCCTGAAGTTATGTCACGCAGCGTGTGGAACGTGTGGCCAGGAAATAGTTGATTCCTCATTCGCCCTTCGTGTAGACTTGGGGCACACGCCGTGTGAATTACTTCAAAAGAAGCAGAGAGCTGCTCCACAATCTACACGACGTGTGGGCAGGGTCACACGCCGTGTGGCCCGTTCCCCTCAAATTCCCTCCCTTTCAATTGCTCACACAGAGTGTTGAATAGGTGACACGCCGTGTGAGCCTGTTTCAGAATTTGGCCGGATTGATCATGTTGATGCCCTCGTGAGACTGCTTACGGTCAATTGATCATTCTTCTTGGCTTCGAAACAATGGATGTTGTACTTCAAGATAAGTGTGTGCTTGTATTACAATAAACAGTTTCCGAGTTCATTTGTGTTTGTAAATTGTAATGCTGCAATCTTGGTTTTCTAGGAATGTCATTGACACAACATAATTCCTTGAGTGGTTTTTTCTTATTTAAATGTAATTCTTAGTCTAGATATTGTACGTTTTAAAGGACGAATATCATATCATGGAGCAATTGTCTTTCACATTCAGGTAAACAATGTTGGCACAAATATCAGGAAGCCAACTGATGAGTACACTGCTGAAGATTACTCGAAAATCATGTTAACTAACCTTGAATCTGCATACCATATGTGCCAAATTTCACATCCTCTTCTAAAAGCATCTGGAGCCGGAAGCATTGTATTCATTTCCTCTGTTGGAGGTCTTTTTCACATTGGAAGTGGATCAATTTATGGAGCAACAAAAGGTCAGTTAACCTTGTAATTAATACATTCGTGTTTCGTCTGTGTTATGCATTATTCTGTTGTGTAATTAGTCAGCCTACATAATTTATGTTCACAATCTTTTGTTCCCAGGTGCTATTAATCAACTAGCAAGGAATTTGGCTTGTGAGTGGGCAAAAGACAATATCAGGACCAATTGTGTTGCTCCATGGTACATTAGAACCCCGCTCGTCGAACATGTAATGCTCACTAAATTGCTTTTATCACTTTTTCCTTTTGCTGTCTGGCATACCATTTTCCCTTTCAAAACATTAGCACACTACCCTCATCTAAAAAACACTGCTATATTCTCCGTAATGAGGGCGAACCCCAAGTCTACAAAAGCTTGAAATCAATATTTCATGTAATAGAAGAAAAAGGAAAGTATAAAAAAACTAGCAGAAATCTGGGTGTATCTTGAAGGTGCTATTTCATTTAGGCATATCAAACTAACCCGTTGTTAACTCAGTTATAGTTTCTGCAGATGTAGAAAGGCTTCCTTTTAAGTGTCAATTGAGCTTTTGTGTCATCTTCAGTAGCAAGCAATTAATGCAGAGAACAACTTACTGTTTTAGCCTATAGACTAACAGAACAGCACCTCCGTTAAAGGTGATGCAGCATGAAATGATTGATCTTAAGTTTAGGTCTTCCTTGTCGCCCTGGACCGCTTTAGGGACTGTTTAAAGCTCCCAGCATCTTGTTAACGGCTAAAATAAACACCGACACTTGACACGTTAGAACCACTTGGTGATCATATTTAAGTTCAAATTTGAACCAGGTGGTTCTTAATTACATGTAAAGTATCAATATGTATCAGGATAATAGCTCAGCAATCCAGCGAGATTAGGCTTGGAAGTTAAGAGTTTTTTCAGCACTAACTGAAATTTTATAATCCTAATGAAACTACACTCAAAATTTATGAACAATAAGTATTCTTAACCAGCAATGTACCTTCGAAGTATCTATGCTGCACCTAGTTGATGTTGAGAACCTGTTGCTATAAAACTTATGGGCAGACCTTTTGACAGAAGTTGTTTATATTCATGTCTGTATGTCTCCCTGCAGTTGATCGGTAACGAAGAGTTCTTAAACAAAGTAGTATCTCGAACTCCTCTTCAGCGTGTTGGAGAACCGACAGAAGTCTCAGCTCTTGTAGCATTCCTTTGCCTACCTGCTGCCTCTTACATTACAGGACAGGTTATATCCGTTGACGGAGGAATGACTGCCAATGCATTCGACTCTGGCATGAGACTAGATATTAGTTGAAAATGCATTGTAATTTGTAAGCATCATGAACGTGAGGTTAGTAATATTGGCTTTATGTTTTATATTTGAGGAGAAGCAGTTTTTTGCTTTGTTGCAGCTGACTAATGGCTTTCCATTAATGTCTTCAAGTGTTTTTGGCTTATGAAAGTTGAAACCACAAATATTTGAAACTTTAGTTTAATGTTGCCTAAGAAATTGTTGGGACTTGATTTTGAATAAGCAAAATTTATATTAGGTTTTCTTCTACACAATTTGTATTACAGGTTGAATTTATATGTTTTATCGCTCCGGAAGTATTGCTACATTTGGGGTATGTCAAGGCATTGTTTAGCATTTCAATCTAACCCACAAGAAATATGGTGTATGGTTTTAGTTTTTATATATATATATATATATAGAAACAGTAACCTTTCGAAGCTTTCAAGGAAAAACTCATTTTTGGAGTTTTTATGAGCAAATGTTTGTACTCACTTTATGTCACAAAATTATATTTCTTAGTTCCACAAAACACATCTCTTTCTTTAACGTTATTCTCATCTCTATAATATTATTGTTGAAATAACAAGATTTTATTCCGTTTAAAATATTTTTAATTTTTATTTAGTTATTTAGATTATTTTACTAATTTGTGTATTACAATTTTTACTTTTATAATTTATTTTTTATAATTTATTTGTTGATTAATTTAAAATATGTTTATATTAAATAACAATTATAGGTAATCACAATTTTACTAAATAGTAATAAATAATTAGCTAATAACATACATCTAATCTAATCGTAACATCAACCATTATGAACTAAATAAACTCTTAATATACATTTAGACCTGCTAACTGGCCTGGTTGGGCTGGACTTGGTCGGGTTGGGCCGGATTTGCAACTGTTATGGGTACTCATACTAGCTAATAACAACAATTACAATTTAAAACAAGGTAAAGAGAAGCATAAACATAGCTAATTGGCAATCAAATCCTACAATAACATTACTCCATCCTTCGTTTGTGATCCATGAACTCCATTTGCATAAGGTAAATAAAATTCTTAAGCTTTAAATCTTTTTCCAACTTTATTGATTAAGTTTCTGATTTTTCAATAGATTGAGTTTTTAATCAATCATTATAATACCTATTAAGTTTTGGGTTGCAAATGCGGTGGGGTGCGATGGGGTGGGGAATTGCTTCCCCCCGTCCCCGACTATATATATATAAACAAAGCCATGAAATACTTATATTAATTTTGAATACAATAGGTATAATATTGTTTTAAATAACAAATTATAAATATGTTTTTAAATTGATCTGATTGGTTGACATGATTAATTATATGATTTCACTCTCTAAAATGTCACCAACAAAGGTTAAGATCGGGACATAGAAGGTGGCTTGTATTCTTAGACAAGGATGTGCAAGGTACCAAGGGGAATACTCAATATTAGGGCGGGGATCGGGGATTAGATATGATCATGAATTGTTAAGTCATTCCTAGGATATTACAATTACTTATACGTTATGTATATACATATATATTGGGTAAATTATAACCATAGCCCATATTTGCTTTTGCCTTCATAATAGCCCCTTAACTCACGTTTTCTTCAACCAAAATCAAAGAAAACTTACCTAAAACGTTATGACATGAAGATCAAGAATACGTTATTTTTATTCTTCATGGATCATAGGAAAAGCTGCTATGGTGATTGAAAAACAAAGAAGGGGAAAATAAAAGATAAAAGAGGAAAAGTGATGATAAGTCGTATTACTTAAAAAAACGTAAATCCATCATTTTGGAAATTATTAAATTCTTATATATCCCATTCCATGAGTTTATTCAAAATTGGGTCAGTTGTTCCGGTTGATATTAACAGAGTGCTTTACACAATCATAAATTTTGTTATTTTCATTTCACGTGACTAACAAATCAACTAAAAAATAATTTAAAAAGTTAAAAAAGTTAAAATATATATATATTGCATTCTACCTCTAATCAATGATAATGTGTACATTTGAGATACGTTTTTTAACTTTTTAATTATTATTTTTCTCATGTGTATATATATGTCTTTTTAACATGACATACAAATAAGGTGAAGATAACAAGATTCATGACCGGGTAGAATGTAATTGTAATCAGATATAAAATTGTTATAACTTGCAAATTTCATAAGTATAATTGAACTATTTGTTAAGTTAGAAGTAAAATTGTTTTTAAAGGTCACATTCATAGTATTTTTATTTATAGGAATAACAAGGTTTTCTTAGAAAATTAAAACGGATTTATGACGAAGGAGCGAGAGAGAGACCGCGTGAGGGTGAGAGAGAGATCGGTGGAGAGGTCGGCGGGTGGTGGTGCGGGGGGCCGAGGTTGGGCGGAGAGGGCCGATCTGCAGGCTGGGAAGGTTTCGGGCGGGGATGTTGCCTCGGATGGGGAGATCGAAGGGGAAGGGTGGAGATTGGCAGGCGGGTCGCGGGGTTTGGCTGGGATTGGGGCGGACATGGGCGCGATGAGGGGCGGCGGCCAGGAGGGTGAGGGCGTGAGGGGGGTCGATGGGCTAGGTGAAGGGGGGCGAATGGCGGGTTCAGAGCTGGGAGGGAGATTGGGTGGTGCGGCAGGGGAGGCTGCGGGGACCGAGAGGGGGAGCGTGTGGAATTGGGGGGATTTGGCGAGGGAGGGTTCGGCGCGGCTGGGGGACTCCTCGCGGCCTGCCCTTGTCACGGACGCGGGGGGCAAGGCGCCGCCTAGCGCTGGGGGTGAGTTGGGGCGTGCACCGCCTAGTGCAGGGGGACATGCCGACAGCGCTGGGCATTGGGCTAGGGATTTCGGCGTGGTGCCTAGCGCTGGTTTCCTTGTCCCGAGCAGTGCTGGGCAGAATGGGGCAGTGATTGGGGGGAAGCTGCCTCGGCTCAGATACAGTCTAATAATTCGATCATCCTTGGGGGTGAGAGTGATGTTCAGAGACATGGGAACGCGGTATCCCCCAGGACTGTTATTGGCACTAACGGGATAGGCAAAGGTTCTTGGAAAGACACGGTTATGGGGGTGGTTGAGGAGGAACCTTGTTTAGAGGAAGTGGCGATGGTTGGGGATTCTGAGGATCTATATTCTGATTCTGACGAGGAGGAGGGTGCCCAGGATGATCCTCTATGTCCGGTTATTAGACTGTCCTCAGCTGAGAAGCGTGAACTCAAAGAGAAGTGGAAGGTGTCTTTAATAGTTATGGTTCTGGGTAAGAGAATTAGCTTCAACTATTTTGCCCAAAGGATTCAAGCCCAGTGGGCTAGGAAAGGGAAAGTCAGTATTACTGACCTTGAAAATGACTACTATGTCATCAAATTTACCAAAGTGGAGGATTATAATGCTGTGATTAAGGGGGGCCCGTACATTATTTCCAACCATGTTTTGGCTTTGCGGCCTTGGGTTCCAAATTTCAATCCTCATGATTGTTCTGTCAACAGGATCTTGACTTGGGTTAGGTTCCCGGGCCTTCCCATTGAGTATTACAGTGAGAAGTTCCTTAGCAAAATAGGAGGTATGGTTGGGAAGGTCCACCATGTGGATAAAACTACTATAGGAGCCATTAGGGGGAAGTTTGCTAGGGTTTGTGTGGATGTTGATCTTGTGAAGCCCTTGTTATCAAAATTTCGTGTCCAGAACAATGTGTTCTTCATTGAGTATGAAGGCTTACATAACATTTGTTATGATTGTGGCATGTATGGTCATTCTCAGGAGGGATGCCCTAAAAGGGAGAGGGTTGTTAAGGAGATTGTTGAGAATAGTGTGAGTAAAACTGTTGTGAGCCAGGGGAATGAAGGGAACTTCGGTCCTTGGATGGTGGCAAAAAGGACTGCTCGTCGTAGAACACAACCTCCAGTGGTGCAGAATCGTCCTCCTGATATTAACAGTAAGTTGATTTCCACTCTATCTAATCCTATTACTGTTCCTAGTATCAAGGTGAAGCCTATCCCAAAAGCCAGGGAGGAGGCTGGAACAAGTTCTGCCCGTAGGTCAGGATCTAGATTTGGGGTCTTGACTATTGAGGAAGTTCAAGTGCATGACCAGGGAGATGAGCATATGGATCTTAGCATGCCGGGTCAGGAGTCTGTTGAACCTTCTGAGAAGATGGTTGAATCTGTTAATCCCCTCTTTGTTTCCAAAATTGAAGCCCAGAGGGGTACCCTGGATCTGGCTGCTCAAAAGATGAAGAAGGCAATGGAGGTTAGTATTCCTTCTCTGAGTGGTGATCCTGGGATTGGGAAATCAATGGGGGTTAATAAACCTAGTTTGAAGAAGCCAAAGGGTAAACAAAAAAGCATCCAGAACTCTTTGGCTCTGACAGAGAAGAGGGGACCTGCGGGTACCTCAGTGAGGCTCTCAGGAGCCCCTAATAAATACCTGGCTTAGGTGGGTTGGTGCGGTCAGTTGTCCTCCTTTTGATGGATTTGTTGTGTTGGAATATTAGGGGTGCGGCTAGCAAGGCTACCCGTATCCATATTAATGATCTTATAAAACAGTTTAATCCTTCTTGTTTTGCTCTTTTGGAAACTAAGATTAGTGGAGAGAAAGCAGATGAGGTGGTTAAGAAGTTTAAACACTGGTGTAGACACCGAGTCGGAGGACCTGTGAGGAAAACCTGAAAACAAGACGATTGAAGCGATTGATTCCGGAAGTTTTGAAAAATATATAAAGAATAATAAGCGAAGGAAAATTAGCGGCACGGCGCGGGTGCTTAGCGGCATCCGGCACGCGGACGACAATGGTCGAACGCCCGCTCGGCGGCGCGGGACGTGCGCTCGGCGTCCGTCGGACGCACCGCAAGTGGCACGCTCTCGACGTCCGAGCAATGCCCGGGTCCGGTGGCACGGGGCGCGCTCTCGTGGGCCGCTGAGAGCACGTGCCCGGGAGCGCGAAGCGCGCGTTCGGCGGCCGCGACGTGTGAGCGTCCGGCGGCGCGGGACGCGCGCTCGGCGGCCGCGAGGTGCGCACGCCCGATGGCTCGAGGCACGTCCCGAGGGTCGTCGGGCGGGCGCCCAACCACGTCGGGCGAACGCCCGACGGAGGTTGGGCGCTCGCCCAACGCCATTGGGCGATCGCCCAACGATTGTTGGGCGATCCCCCAACAAATGTTGGGCGGCCGCCCAACAAGGTTGGGCGGTAGCCCAACACGGCCGCCCAACCCCAATGGGCGACGCCCAATTTCTTTTGGGCGTCGCCCATTGGTCCGGGGACCCGTTTGCCTATAAAAGGCACGGATCCCAATGCGAAAAAAAAGGGAAGAAGGGAGGAGGAATCCTTAGAGAGCTTCTCACACTAGATATTTTTCTAGAGAGAGGAAGTTGATTTTTTTAGGAAAAAACATTTTTTTCCTAAAAATTGAAAATCTCTAAATTTACTAAGTTCAATTTTTACTAAATTTTTTATAAAAAACGGGAGCTCGTGGTTCATGGAATCAATCGGCTTCAACTGTCAGATACCGAATTCAAGTTATTATCCGAGGACTAGACTCTTTATTTTATTTAATTTATTCTCTTCTTCTATTTTTATACTATAGTTTTTATTCATTTAGTCATTTATTTATTTTGTCACATCTTATTTAATTAGCGTATTTATTTAATTTTCGTTTCTTGTTGAATAAAATTCGGTTTTGTTTTAAAATAAAAAACCTCGTTTTGATATCCCAATACGAACCGTGATCCGATAAAAAGGTAGTTCGGGTATCAAAAAACGTTGTAATTATAACACTTTAATTTAAAAGAAATTTCCAAATAATGTTTTAAAAATAAAAACGTCGTTTTAGGAACTTCCGTTTTCGACTATGATCCATTTTTGGTAGTTCGGAAATCCAAAACGATTGAATTAGATTTAATTTAAAGCTGTTGAATAAATCTGGAAACATTTAGGAGTGCTGCTGTAATTTACCAATTCCGTCACTAAATGCTGTTTACCAACGGATTTTCCGTCGGTAAATCTGCCAGAATGTAAAAAATGCCATTTCAGTCCCTTTTTCTTAACTTTTAAGCTTTTGATCCTTAATATATATATGTGTAATTACGTAATATATGTTTTTTAAATTATTTTAGAACTTTAGCATATATATTTATTTTAGAATATTTGTATATCATTTTTATTCTATTTTACAATATGAGTATAAGTATATATATATGTATTTCCTTTTTATTGATTTAGGCTATGTTTTGAATATTAGTTACTTGATATTTTGAGAAATAATGGATAAATGTTAATATGTGTCATTTTTTATATTTAAAACTATATTAGTTATGTATACATATATATAGCTTTGGGATATTTGGGTTATCTTGATTATTGAATGAAATTATTTTTGGGTAAATGTTATTTTCTTAGTTATAGGATTTACTTACTATTTTCACATTTTCAAAGTATAGATATATTGTACCTATTATTTTTATATACATATAGTTCCTTTTGTATTAACTTTTATTTTCATATTCTATTTTTGATTTAAATGTATATATATATATATATATATATGTTAGAATTGCTTTCTTTATTCTTTTGGGCTTAATCATGGGTCCATGTTTCAAGTGGACTTTGTTTGAGTATGGATGGTGGTTTAAATGGGTTTATTATGGTAATTATAATTAGTAAAGAGTCCATTAAATAAGTGGGGAAAATAAATCATAAAAAGAGAGTTTTCAATTGAATTATTTAAACTAATGAGTTTTTATATTTCTAATGTAAATAAATAGAGTCATTCTTGTTAATATTTCAAATCGTTTCTCAAAACACCACGTTTTAAAACCTTAATCCGTTCCAAAGGCGGATTAAATGATCATTGTAATTAAAATCGTTTTCTTTGTGAATAATAGAGTTTTGAATCATTTTCTCAAAGAATTTGTACAAAATAAAATTGACTTGTATGTTTAAACCATGTTTTCTCATTAAAAGGTTTTTTATCTCAAACGTTTTCAAATACTCGAGTCGTTCCAACGGCGATTCGGGTAAATTTCATCAAACGGGGTTTTAAAACGCACCTAAATCGTTCCAACGGCGATTAAGGTGCGAACCATGTAAATGAACTCGTTTTGGGGAAAATAAGTTAATGTAGAATGAACACACAACATCACATTTAATACGGGTGTAAATAAATCACTTCTTTCTTCCCCCTCTCTGTGTATGTATAAACATAAATGGGTGATTCTTTACTGATGTGGCTTTTCAATAATATATGCTCAAAACGGTTTCTAAAAAGAGAAAGAAAAGGGTTTCAAATGAATTTTAAACTTAAAGAAGTATACGATTAGTCCGTTATCGCCTAACATGCTGAGTAGGAGGCCGGTGGTTCATAACCGGGCGATGTCGGGGTGCCTAGTAGCCTTTCTCCGGAAAGGAGCTAGCCTTCTCGTCTCGTACCTAAGTTTCCCGAACCCACACCGGTCTCCCGCAAGGGATCGGTGTTCATTTTCCCATTCGTGGGTGGCGACTCTTCCATATCTCCGAGCTCCGGTCCTGCCGAGCAGCTTGATTCCACGATTGGTTGCTTTCGGCGATAATCACCGCTTACGTCGCCATGAGGTTGTCCACCCCCCGGTCCGCCCGGGAGATTAGGCCGCGGCAACTCGTCTAACAACTGGTACTGTGTTAGATCGGAGGTAACTGGCCGGGCTGGTGGGATTTGGCTTTTCTGGAGGCCAGATCGGATTCATTTTGATGTTCTGAGCATGGATAAGCAGTTTATTCACTGCAAAGTGAGTATCTCCGGTAATACTCCTTTTTTTTTATTACCCTTGTGTATGCTGACCCTATCTTAGCTAATCGAAAACGGCTCTGGGAGGTCCTCTACTCTATGAGTGTCAGTATTTCTGAGCCCTGGCTTTTGGTGGGTGACTTTAATGATATTGCCTTTATGAGTGATCAGAGAGGGGGTTCCAATCATTATGTTAATCGTTGCCTTCACCACAAGAATAGTATGGATTTATGTGGGCTTTCTGATCTAGGGGCGTCTGGTCATAGATTCACTTGGAAGCGTAATAATACCTTTGTTCAGTTGGATAAAGTCTAGGCTAATGTTTTAGCTCAGACTTCTTTCCCTGAGTGTTCTGTGTTGAACCTCCCGTTTCGTCATTCGGATCATTGTCCTATTTTGTTTAGACTTCTGAGAGGGAAGCGTCCTAGGAGTAAGAGACCGTTCCAGTATCAGTTGGCTTGTGAGTCCCATCCTAAGTTCAAAGAGTTCGTTCACGAGAATTGGAAACCTCATTCGAATGTCCTACAAGCTGCTGAAGGGTTCAGGAATAATGTGCAGGGGTGGAATAGAAATGTCTTTGGGCATATTATTAGAAGGAAGAACAAGTTATTAAATAGGATGGAGGGCATTCAATGCAGGTTGGAGGTGAGGTCTGATCACAGCCTGGAGGGCCTCCTCAGAACCCTTCAGAAGGAGCTGGAAGTTGTGCTTAGGCAGGAGGAGTTCCTTTGGTTTCAGAAGTCTAGGAAGTCCTGGATTAGAGATGGGGATCGTAATACCAGGTATTTCCATCTTTCTACCATGATCAGAAGACAAAGGAATACAATTGATTCCATTAAGGATTCTAATGGTGATTGGGTGTATGAAGATGAGGTTATTCGGAAGTTGGCCCTGGAGTTCTACAAGGATCTATTTAATGAGGAACCTATTCATCTGGAGGGGGCTCACTCTGTTGCTACCTTTCCTCTGATCAGTGAGGAAAGTAGTCAGGATGCCTTTCAACCTATTTCCCGAAAAGAGATTGACCAGGCCATCTTCAGCATTGGGGCTTCTAAAGCTCCTGGGATTTATGGTCTGCCGGCGGGCTTTTACCATAAGCATTGGGAAGTTGTGAAGGAAGGCATCTATAATTTTGTCTTAGGCGTGTTCAATGATTCTAAGGATATTGAGCTGGTTAATAGAACCCTCCTGGTTCTGATTCCTAAGATTGATAAGCCTTCTTCCTTTTTGCATATGAGACCTATCAGTCTTTGTAATGTTCTTTATAAGACGGTTACAAAGATTGTGGCTAATAGAATTCGGGGCATTCTTCCTGAGATCATTTATCAGAATCAGGATAGTTTTGTGCCTGGTAGACAAATGATGGATAATGTGGTAATTGCCCAAGAGATGGTCCACACGATGAAGATTAGGAAAGGGAAGAAAGGCATTGTAGCTCTGAAGCTGGATTTAGAGAAGGCCTATGATCGCATCAATTGGGATTTCCTGATGGAGAGTCTTGAGAGAGCTAGGATCCCGGACAGCTGGAGAAGGTTAATTAAGGTATGTATTTCTTCTCCTGTGTTTCAAGTTATGGTTAATGGGGATATGTCGGAGGAGTTCTCCCCGGGCCGGGGAATCCGTAAGGGTGATCCTATGAGTCCCTTCCTTTTCGTTATTGCTATGGAGAGGCTTTCTCACCTGGTTCAAGATGCGATTGACAATGGGAGTTTCCACCCAGTGGCGATCAACAGCTTCTGTCCCCAGGTGACTCACTTATTCTTTGCAGACGATGTCCTTATCTTTCTTGAAGGTAATGAGGAGCAGTTGAGTGTCATTATGGATATTCTTGACTGTTTTTGTTCGGCCTCTAGGCAGAAGCTTAATATCCAGAAATCTAGGATGATGTGCTCGAAAAATATGAATACGAGAATTTGTAAAAGATTAAGTTATTTATCAGGTATTCCTCTTACTGATTCTCTTGGGAAGTATCTGGGTGTTCCCCTCCACAGTGAGCGTGTGTCTAAAGCCTCCTTCAAAGATATTTTGGATAAAGCCAATACTAAGTGTGCCGCGTGGAAAGCCAAGACTCTTTCTCTCGCTGGTCGCCTCACGCTTATTCAATCTGTTAATTGTGTTGCTCCCAACCATATTATGCAGGCTTGTCAGCTTCCGGATCCTGTGCTTAATGATCTTGATAAGATTAACCGTAGGTTCCTGTGGGGGGAAGCTGAGGAGGGAAGAAAGATCCATCTTGTTCCTTGGAATGAGGTCTGTCAGCCGAAAGATTCTGGTGGTCTGGGCATTAGGAAAGCTAAGGACAATAATAAAGTTTTATTAATGAAACTCCCTTGGCGTATGTGGCAATGCCCTCCTCTCTCTGGGTTCGCCTTCTTTGTGGTAAGTATCGGAAAGATAAAATCTTCGGGGGCTGTAGACACCGAGTCGGAGGACCTGTGACGAAAACCTGAAACAAGACGGTCGAAGGGATTGATTCCGGAAGTTTTGAAAAATATATAAAGAATAATAAGCTGAGGAAAATTAACGGCACGGCGCGGGCGCGCAACGGCATCCCGCACGCGGACGACGATGGTCGAACGCCCGCTTGACGGCTCGAGACGTGCACGCGGCGTCAGTCGGACGCACCGCGAGTGGCACGCTCTCGACGCCCGGGCAATGCCTGGGACCGCTGGCGGTGCGCGCCCTCGTGGGCCGTTGAGCACACGTGCCTGGCAACGCGAGGCGCGCGTTCGGCGGCCGCGACGTGTGAGCGTCTAGCTGCGCGGAACGCGCGCTCGGCGGCCACGGGGTGCACGCGTCCGACAGCGCGGGGCACGCCCCGAGGGTCGCCGGGCGGGCACCCAACCACGTCGGGCGAACGCCCAACGCGTCGGGCGAACGCCCAACGCGTCGGGCGAACGCCCAACGCGTCGGGCGGACGCCCGACGAGGGTTGGGCGCGGGCGCCCAACATTGTTGGGCGGCCGCCCAACCACAATGGGTGACGCCCAATTTTTTTTGGGCGTCGTCCATTGTTCCGGGATCCGTTTTCCTATATAAGGGCACGGATCCCAAGGTGAAGGGAGGGCCTTTTTGGGGGAAAAACTTTCTCACTCTAAACATTTTTAGAGAGAGAGAGTGGATTTTTTTGAGAAAAATATTTTTTTTTCTCAAAAATTCCAAATTTCCTAAGTTCAATTTTTACTAAATTTTTATAAAAATCGGGAGCTCGCGGTTCGTGGAATCAATCGGCTTCGACTGTCAGATACCGAATCAAAGGTATTATCCGAGGACTAGACTCTTTATTTTATTTAATTTATTTCTCTCCTTCTATTTATTTTTTATGCTATAGTTTTTATTCCTTTAGTCATTTATTTATTTTGTCACGTTTTATTTAGTTAGCGTATTTATTTAATTTTCGTTTCGTGTTAAATAAAATTCGGTTTTATTTTAAAATAAAAACCTCGTTTTGGATATCCCCATACGAACCGTGATCCGATAAAAAGGTAGTTCGGGTATCAAAAATGTTGTAATTATAAGTTTTTGATTTAAAAGAGGTTTCCAAATAACGTTTTAAAATAAAAACATCGTTTTAGGAACCTCCGTTTTCGACTATGATCCATCTTTGGTAGTTCGGAAGTCCAAAATGATTGAATTAGATTTAATTTAAAGCTTTTGAATAAATCTGGAAGATATCGGAGTGCTGCTGTAGTTTGCCAATTCTGTCACTAAATGCTGTTTACCGACGGATTTTCCGTCGGTAAATCTGCCAAAATGTAAAAAATGCCATTTCGGTCCCTTTTTCTTAACTTTTAGACTTTTAATCCTTAGTATATATATATATATAATTATGTAATATATTCTTTTCAAATTGTTTTAAAACTTTAACATATATAATTATTTTAGGAGATTGGTATTCCATTTTCATTCTAATTTTTTATATATGTACATATTACTTTCTTTTTTATTATTATTCATTTAAATTACATTAAATTCTATTTTAAATGTTATTTACTTGGACATTTTGGGAGATAATTAGTAGATATTGGGGGATGAACATATAGTATTTTTGACATTAGGATTATATTAGTTATGTATATATATAGTTTTGGGGTATATTTGGGTTATCTTAATTATCGTTAAATAAAATTATTTTGAGTGATAAATACTATTTTCTTATTTATGAATTTCATTCACTATTTTCTTATGTTTAAAGTATAAATATATTATTTTCATTATTCTTTCTTATATATGTATTAGATAATATATTTTCTTTTACTCTTATTTTATGTCTTTTGGGCTAGAATGTGTAAATATACATCTATATTATTTTCTTTATTTCTTTTGGTCATTTATAAGTCCATGTTTCAAATGGGCTTCACTTGGAAAAATTCATTTTTGGGCCTAAATGTGTTTATTGATGTAATTATAATAGTTAGAGAGTCCATTAAATAAGTGGAGAAAATAAGTCACAAAAAGAGAGTTTTCAATTAAATTATTTAAGCTAATGAGCTTTCTTAGATTTCTAATGTAGATAAATAGAGTCATTTTGGTTGATATTTCAAATCGTCTTCAAAACACCACGTTTTAAAACCTTAGTCCGTTCCAACGACGGATTAAGCGAACATTGTAATCAAAATCGTTTTCTTTGTTAATAATGGAGATTTTGAATCGCTTTCTTAATGAATTTGTACAAAATAAAATTGACTTGTATGTTTAACCACGTTTTCTTATTAAAAGGCTTTTACTTTAACGATTTCAAATTACTCGAGTCGTTCCAACGGCGATTCGGGTAAGCTTCATCAAACGGGGTTTTAAAACGCACCCAAATCGTTCCAACGGCGATTAAGGTGTGAACCATGTAATAAACATCGTTTTGGGGAAATAAGTTAATGTAGAATAGACACACAACATAACATTTAAATACGGTTGTAAATAAATCACTTCTTTCTTCCCCCTCTCTGTGTATGTATAAACATAAATGGGTGATTCTTTACTAATGTGGCTTTTCAATATCATATGCTCAAAATGGTTTCCAAAAAGAGAAAGAAAAGGGTTTCAAATGAATTTTAAACTTAAAGAAGTATACGATTAGTCCGTTATCGCCTAACATGCTGAGTAGGAGGCCGGTGGTTCATAACCGGGCGATGTGGGGGTGCCTAGTAGCCTTTCTCCGGAAAGGAGCTAGCCTTCTCGGCTCGTACCTAAGTTTCCCGAACCCACATCGGTCTCCCACAAGGGATCGGTGTTCATTTTCCCATTCGTGGGTGGCGACTCTTCCATATCTCCGAGCTCCGGTCCTGCCGAGCAGCTTGATTCCGCGATTGGTTGCTTTCGGCGCCAATCACCGCTTACGTCGCCATGAGGTTGTCCACCCCCCGGTCCGCCCGGGAGATTAGGCCGCGGCACCTCGTCTAACAAGTGGCGACTCTGCTGGGGAAGCGAGAAATTTGATTCCGGAAGGCATGCACTAATCCCTTAACGGGGACGGATCGTTTTACTTCTTTTCGTATGCATTCACGAGCATTATTGCAAACCCTTTGGGTAATTTCCGCGAAACCTCTAGCGAGAGTCCATTCGTCGCTCGAAAGAGGCTAGCGTAAGTTCCCCCTTACAGTAAGGCGCCAGAGGGTCCCCATCCATTCGTTAGGGGCGAATCTGTGCGGTCCTGTGAGGTCCCGCGGTCAGCCGTGTCAGCATATAGTAGCCTTAGAAGTTTCCATAGGATTACCCGTTACTATTTTTGATGTGATAAATGAATCAGTTCGTGTTTTCAAACCGCCATGATACGTGTCTAATCCTAAATTATGTAAAGAAAATGAGACGATGCGTTAATATATACTCATGAATCGACATACTAATTACCCTAAAACATCGAAACGATTTGAACTAAAGACGACTTAGTCATCTCATATGAATGAACATGTGCGACCCGCCTTGTCCCTTTCGATGTCCCGACGAAGGCACGTGTTCAGGAAATACGTTATGACGTAAGCACGTATTAGTATGAATCGGTTCGGTGTTAACGATAATTACATTTCGATACAAAAGACTATATTAACGGTAGCCGTTATTCACATTCTTTAAATAAATTAGGATAAAACGAGATCACGACGAAACGAAAACGAAGAACATTTCTGTTTCGAACGACCTTGTTGTAACGTGAAAAGTTTCGCACAAGTAGCCCGTCCCTTCCGAATAAAAGACGAGCTTTTACGTTATGCCTTGTGTCATTCTTAAGAGAAATGGACGTGTCCTTAAAAGGTGACTAAGAAAATAAAAAGACAAAAAGGAACTAATCGACCAAAATCATTCTGAATCTACGATATATGTTAATCCCGCGAGTAGTTAAAGAAAATAAACCAATATCGTTGAATACGTGCCTCGGACGAGGGTACACCCCGTTTAAAATCTCAAAACCGAATTAAACCAAACCATATAATTGCGCCATATGGACGAGACTGCGGGTTTTGACTAACGACTCGATCATTTCGACCGTTACCAAAACTACAAGAAATATGGCCCGATATACGTGTTTGCTTAAATTCGCGCCTAAAAGAAAGAAAACGGTGATATCCTCGCTTCGAACAAACACGCGATTCAACGAAACGTTGATTTTCTATAACCACACTGAGATGATATATCCCGTGGATTGGGAGGAACAAAGAGTTGTAATTAGCCGAAAGATTATCGTGCGCTCAAAATAAGACTCGCCATCTTTTCACGTAGCAAAATGAGCAAACGAATTCTCGACGCTAAGAACAAACACGTTACGCGATGAGTCCGTTCCCTAAAATAAAATCCAAAAGTGATTCCATCACTAAATAAACACGTGGTTACGTTTCTCGATAGATCCAAAAGATCCCGTTGTAATCCAAAAATCGAGACACGAACCCACGCGAACAAAAGGGAGCGAGTCATTGACAATAACGAACGATTGGACTAAAAGAATAACTCGAACCACGTCTAAAAACTGAGATGCGCTCAAAGGGAGTCAAAACCCAAATTAATGCGTCTCACGAAAGGATGAAAGACGAGTTATTCCGAAAGGACAATCCAACTTGGTCGATTTCTTAGTCACTGAACGTTGATACGTCAAAACGAACTGTATTGTCTGATGGTTGATTTACCTTCCCGCAATAATCGACGGCATCACGCGTCCCCTGGACCGCAATGTGAGCCAAAAAACCAAAATCCTAGGAAAGAGACCTGGACCAACGAGTGTGTGGAGGAATAAGGGTGGAAGAGAGATATTGTGATACATGTAAATAGAACTAACGTTTGTTCTTCTTATCTTATAATCGTAAATAAATAAACGCACACACCACGAATCTTGCATATGAAATCATGCATACATACTAATGGATACCGTTCGCGCAGACGTCATCATTAAGCGGTTGTGGTTTCGCGAGAGTAATCGGCTTGTCAGACAGTTTGATCAGTCGCGAGTAGACAGTCCCGAATCAGTAGTTGTGGCTTCTGAATCATCTTCATCCGAGTATACTCAGTCTTCCGTCAGTATGTCTGCAACCGACGAGAAGGTGGCTGAATTGGAGAATTCTGTGAACAATATCAATGACCAGCTGGCCGCGATCTTGGCCCAGCTAACTGAGTTAGCGCTAAAGGACAACAAGAGTGGTAGTAAGCATGCTGAGAATGAGGTGAACGATGGCCCTCGCTTTGGGAATGAGGAGGATTATCAGGATTATGTCCGAAAACAGTTAGAGAAGGAGAAAGCTAAGGAAGAGGAGTGGAGGCAACACATCACACAGGAAGTGCAGGACTTGCGTGGAGGAAGCTCCGGAAGTCAGGATTTCTATAACTTGAAGAATTGCTTGACAGCAACAGCTTTGCCTCTGAAATTCCGGCTCCCTGACATGAAAAAGTTCGATGGAACTGGAGATCCCACCGCTCACATGAATCAGTACGTTGCGGTAATGAAGCACACGATCCTGACCGAGGATCAAGTCTTGGGGTTGTTTAACACTTACCTGGAGGGGGCTGCCCTCACATGGTTCCATGCGCTGCCAATGGTGACAAAGAAGGATTGGAAGGAGTTAGCGAAGTCATTCATCGCTCAGTATAGTTTTAACACCATGTTGGAAGTCACTTTGAAAGAGTTAGAGAGCACTAAGCAGCAGACTGGGGAATCCCTTTCAGACTTCGTGAAGAGATGGAGGGCTAAGGCCGCGGTCATGAAACAGAAGCCGCTTGAGCAAGATCAGATCCGAATGGTGATTGGCAATACGTTGCCGTATATTAAGAATGAGTTGAGATATATGCCGTTCACAGATTTCAATCAGATGTATAGTTGTGCCTTGACTGTCGAAGGCGATGGGGAGCCAAAGAAAGCTTATACCAAATGGACGAAGTCTGGATATAGTGCCGGAGGGCCTAGCGCGAGTACGGAATCTGCGACAGTGAAAGTGGTTGATCTTAATGCTATCGAAAAGAGGCGGTTCGCCAAGTTCGATCAGACCTATGCGAAAGTTTTTGAACGTCTGCAGAAGAAGGGGTTGTTGAAAGCCCTTACCCCGTATAACAAAGCTCAACCTACTCCGCAGATTCAGGCTAGAGGGTATTGTGAATTCCACAGCAGTTATGGACATACGATTGAGAATTGCGAGAGGCTGAAACACGAAATCCAAGATTTGATTGAGGAGAAGAAGATAGTTGATCCTTCATCAGCAAACCCTTCCGTTAGGCACAATCCATTGCCTAATTATAGGGTGAGCATGATCGGAGCTGGTTTGATGGAAACTGTGGTGATGGAATCTTTTGAGGAAGATGTAGAGGAGTTGTTGGACTCCGTCGAAAGAAGCAATGTAGGAAATGGTCTATATGTGTCCTTCTTGGGTGAGGAACAAGAGGATGAACCAATGGAGGAAGGATCAGATGGTGGAGCACCATACGACGAGGATAGTGCCGAAGAGACCGGAGAAGGGTCGTCTCGGACTATCGTGCCTAATTTGGGTTTGTTCAGTGGAGGAAGGGATCCCGAAGTGCACTTGCGTGAGTATATGCACGACATGTTTATTGAATCCTTCGGGGTAGATGAAATTGCTCAGTGGTTCCACCATTCGCTGGTAGGTGAGCCTTTGCAATGGTTCCATTCATTGCCCGACTCTTGCAAGCACGATTGGGATCGGTTGTCGGATTTGTTTCTTGAAAAGTATCAGAGAGCTGAGGATAGAACCGCGGAACACTTTGCAATGCAGATTGGACCCATCAAGCGTCCATTGCCAAGGGTGAGCAAGTATAACGGCAATAAGGACCCTATGGAGCACCTTCACTTCTATTTGTCGGCTATGACAGCCTTGAGTTTCAAAGAGGAAGAGATCACTAGCTTGTTTTGTAATTCATTGATGGGTGAACCGCTGATGTGGTATATGTCGCTGCCAATGTATGTTAAGACCGATTGGGCAGCTATGACAAAGAGATTTATCAAGGAGTATACAGTATGGATGCTAGCAGAGCAAACCCCTGATTCCCCGTCTTACCAAACACCCGATGCGGTGTTAGCGATGCCTAGGTATGGTGGATACCGGGATCCTGTGGAGCATGCAAGGATATTCCGCGATCATATGTATAACGCTGGATTTCCACAGTGTGAGTTGCATGAACATTTTCCGGAAACCTTGATGGGTGAAGCCTTATTGTGGCATCAGGGTCTGTCAGAGGAAGAGATGTGTCATTGGATACCGCTCCGAAATGCCTTTGTGGCGAGATATGAAATGTACATTCCATGGACGGGATCTCTGGATGATCTGGACAGGATTAGGCAATTCCCCGAGGAACACTTTGTGGATTATGCTAGAAGGTGGAGGCACCGTTATGAGTAGTGTAATGAGACAATGAGCGATAAGGTGCAGCTCATGTGCATACAACGAGGTGCTATTCCGTTGGCCGCGAGAAGGATGAGTAGAGTGTCCCTCCGTGACTATGATGAGTTGATAGGTTGGGCCTTGTATGGATCGGCGGATCCCTTTTTCCTGAATCCGAGTGTTCCTCACGTCATGGATTTAATGGTCGTAGACATCTGGGCGAGTTCCTTTGACGAGGAGGATGCCAATCGAAGGGTCCCTATCAACATTTGGGACGAGTCGGATGACGAGTCGGAAGTTGCGGTGATGACGAGATCAGGTCGTGTGGCCGAGGGAAAGGCACTAATGGTAGAGATTGAGATTGGAGAAGGTTCGGCTCCTAAGCCCGACGACCAAGTTCTTGAACAGTTGAAGAAGACGCAAGCTAAGTCTACGGTCTGGGAAGTTTTATGCCATTCTAGGTACCATCGTGAAAATCTGATGAAAGAGTTGCAGAATTTGGTTATTTCCACCGATACCGAGCCGACAGCGCTAGTAGGGGCAATTATGGCCCGAAAGAGGACTGAGATCACATTTACCGACGAGGATCTCCCAAAAGAGGGGAAGGCTCACAACAAGCCATTGTATATCCGAGCGGAAATTAACGGGAAGAAGACTAGCTGTGTGATGGTCGATGATGGATCAGCCATTAATGTTTGTCCATTGAAACTCTTGTCGAAGTTGGGAGTGGAGAGAGGAGACTTGACAGCTTCTAAAACAGTGATCAGAGCATACGATGACAGCCGTAGGCATATTGAAGGAGTCTTCAAGGCCAAATTGAAAGTAGGGCCGCATGAGGAAGAGACTGAATTCACAGTGTTGGACATCCCGGTAACTTTTGCTGTGTTGTTGGGACGCCCTTGGTTCCACAAGCTAGGAGGTGTGCCCTCCACGCTCCACCAAATGATCAAGTTCCCTTTCGGGGAGGAGATAGTAACAATTAGAGCTGAGAAATTGAGCTCGGTGGCAGCATTAGGAATTGAGCCTCAACTCTTCTCCGGATTCCAAGTCTCTGGGATTTACGAGTCGAGCATGACCACCGATGTGGTGAAGATGATGAAAGGAGGTTTCATCCCGGGAATGGGATTAGGAGCACACCATCAAGGGTTGTCGGAGTTTCCGGATTTTAAAAGTCAGAAAACCCGGAGGGGTTTGGGATATGAGCAGGGGAGTCCATCCAACATGAGTGCAGAAGGAAAAATAGGCTTGAGGAAGCATTTTGTAAGCGAGGGGCATGGAAAGCCATATTCGGGAACCTCCGAGTCGTGGACCAGCACGGAAGGAAAGATTTTGCCAGTGTTTGAAATCTTCAATGATGTCGCCGACTGGGGCAAAGAAAAGGCAAGCTTCTTTGTCGACGAGATCATGATGCTGGATTCAAATGCCGAGGAGCAGGTCATTACCATTGAAGCGGCTACAGGAGCTGAAATTGAGCCTAGTACCTCGAGAGTATATGAGAAGTCCGAAGATATTGAGGATGAAAATTGTATTACTACTTTGTTTGAGTCCGATGATGTAATCACCCACGCTATCAATGAAATGAATTCTGATTTTGCTTACTTGCTTGATGTTGATCATGATCATTCCATGCATTCTCATTCATATAACATGCCTACATTTGAAATCAATACAATAGAAATGTCAACTTTCAATCTTGGTACGGATGAAAATCCTAAACTTATACAAATTGCTCAAGAATTAACTATTGAAGAGAGAAAAGAATTTGAGAGAATAATTAAAAAATACGAAATTGTATTCGCGTGGACATACGAAGACATGCCTGGAATCGATCAATCAATCGTAACTCACCGTATTCCAATATATCCCGAGACGAGGCCCGTAAAGCAGAAGCTCCGACGTATGAGACCCGAATGGGCAGATAAGATCAGAGAGGAGGTGAAGAAGCAGTTAGAAGCAGGATTCATCGAAGTGATCGACTATCCCCCTTGGGTCGCAAATGTAGTGCCCATTGCGAAAAAGGATGGCAAAGTGAGGATGTGCGTGGATTACAGAGATCTTAACAAGGCATGCCCCAAGGATGAGTTCGCCTTGCCTCATATCGATGTATTGATCGACAGTGCAGCATCAAGCGTCTTACACACAAATGTGGATGGTTTCATGGGCTACATGCAAGTTCAGATGGCCGAAAAGCACAAAGCGAAAACCTCGTTCACAACAGAGTGGGGAACATACTGTTACAGAGTGATGCCATTTGGTTTGAAAAATGCCGGGGCAACCTACCAGCGAATGGCCACAGCCCTGTTCCATGACATGATACACAAGGAGGTAGAAGTCTACGTGGATGACATGATGGTCAAATCAGAGACAAGAGAAGGGCATTTTGCCGCACTCGAGAAGTTTTTGGCCCGAATTGCAGAATTCAAGCTAAGGTTAAACCCGAAGAAGTGCTTTTTCGGCGTTTCGACGGGGAAAATCTTAGGCTATGTAATCGGAAATAAGGGAATTGAGGTGGATCCCGATAAAGTGCAGGCTATAAAGGAAATGCCAGCGCCGAGAAATGAGAAAGAAGTGAGGGGGTTTCTGGGGCAAGTTCAGTATATCAGTCGGTTCATAGCAAGACTCACCACAATCTGCGAGCCAATCTTTAAGTTGTTAAGGAAAGACCAACCCGTCGTTTGGAATGATAAGTGTCAACAAGCGTTGAAGAGTGTCCGAAGTTACTTGTCTAATCCGCCAGTGTTGAGACCGCCTAAACTGGGAAAGCCACTTCTCCTCTATGTAGCAATTGAGGAGCGATCTATCGGAGCAATGTTAGCTCAAGAGGGAGACACCGGTGTGGAACACGCGGTGTATTATTTGAGTAAGAAGTTCCTAGAGTATGAGCTCAAATACAACATGATCGAAAAGACATGTGTGGCAGTGGTGTGGTTGACGAAGAAACTGCGGCACTATTTCCAATCGTATAAAGTGATCATTATTTCTCGGATGGACCCCGTGAAGTATCTATACCGAACTCCATCCTTGACGGGGAAGTTAGCCAGATGGTTGTTGCTTTTGTCCGAGTTTGACATTGAATATGTGACGAAGAAGGTTATCAAAGGAAGAGTCGTGGCAGAATTTTTGGCTAATCAACCCCTGAATACAGAAGAAGAATAGATAAGCTATGATTTCCCCGATGAACATTTGAATGCAATCGAAGTTATAACGTGGAAAATGTTCTTCGACGGAGCAGTTAATTCGAATGGAGCCGGAGTAGGAGTAATACTTATCTCCCCGGAAGGAGAAAGAATCCCGATGGCGAAGAAGTTATCCTTCCCCCTTACCAATAATATGGCCAAATACGAAGCATGCATTTATGGTTTGGAGTCATTAGCAGCACTGGGAGCGTCATATGTCGAAATTTGGGGTGACTCCAAGTTGATCATCGAACAGGCACAAGGAAACTGGGAAGTGAGAGAAGAAAGGCTACGTCCGTATCTAGATCAGCTAGAAGGGTTGGCATTGAGATTCCAAGAATGTCGCTTCTATCACATTCCTCGAGCTCAGAATCAGGCCGCGGATGCCTTGGCCACTTTGGTGTCAGTTTGGGACAACCCCCGAAACCGTGCTTCGAAACCATTGGTATTGAGAAGATCTCACAAACCGTGCTACGAAGACGTAATGCTGTTAGGGGCAGATGAAAAACCGTGGTATTTTGATATCGTGAACTTCATGAAAGATGGAACATATCCGGCAGAGTCAGAACCTAGGGATCAAGCTGTGATTAGAAGGTTAGCTCGTCAGTTCGTCATCCATAACGACTTGCTTTACAAAAGGCACATTGACGGATTACAACTAAGATGCTTGGATGCGGGGGAAGCCCGCGAGGCGATGGAATCAGTACATTCGGGAATTTGTGGAGCCCATATGGGAGGAGCAGTACTAGCTAAGAAAATTATTAGGCAAGGCTTTTATTGGCTCACCATGGAAAGAGATTGTAACGAGTATGCGAAGAAATGTCACGATTGTCAAATCCACGGCGATTGCAGTCATCTTCCGGACATGGAACTACATGTGCTAGCACCTATTTGGCCATTCGCTGCCTGGGGCATTGACATCATCGGTGAAGTAAGGCCTAATGCTTCAAATGGACATAAGTTTATTACAGTCGCCATCGATTATTTCACCAAGTGGGTAGAAGCAGAGTCGTTTAGCAAACTGGGATCCAAGCAGATGAGAAAGTTCATCGAAAAACACTTGATCACCAGGTTCGGAGTGCCTCATCACATGATCACGGATAACGGGGTCCAGTTTCAGGGGGAAGTAAGGAATCTTTTCCGAGAATATGGCATTGAACATCACAGGTCTTCTCCGTACCGTCCACAGGCTAATGGGGCAGTAAAAGCAGCTAATAAGAACCTTAAAAGGATCCTCGTAAAGACGGTGGAATCACATCGGAATTGGCATGAGCACCTCCTACTCGCGTTGTGGGCTTATCGCACGACAGTCAGAACCTCGACTGGGGCAACGCCATTCTCCTTGGTATACGGAACAGAAGCAGTCCTGCCGATTGAGATCGAAAAGCGATCGTTGAGAACCGCAGTGGAAGCAGAAATTCCCAAAACGGAATGGGTGAAGAGGCGATGTGAGCAGTTGGCTTTAGTTGATAAGAAAAGGATGGAAGCCCTTTACCATGTACAGTTATATCAAAGAAGGATGGCTCGGGCTTTCAATAAAAAAGTCAAGACCAGCCCTATCAAAGAAGGAGATTTGGTGCTGAAACAGATCCGTGTGACGCACACCGACCCGAGGGGGAAGTTCAGGCCTAACTGGGAAGGACCATTCGTCGTAAAGAAGATGCTAAGCAAAGGAGCGGTGAAGTTAACCACAATGGACGGCATGGAATTCTCCGAACCTACCAACCTGGATAGGCTTAAGAAATACTTTTCGTAAAAAAAAAAAAAAAAAAAATAAAGAAAAATTCCCGATAGGTTGAAAACCCGCAAAGGGCGACCTATGCAACAATAAGGGAAATCCCAATGGGTGAAAACCCAAAAGGGCACTCATTTAAAAATTCCGGGATAGTAAAAGGAGAGGAGAAAAATCACCAGGATCCGAAAACCGAAAGGCGGGTCCTGGTAACAATAGTTATGACTTCAGCAATTACAAAAACAATGTATAAGAGACTAAGTATTTCTGTTGTTTGTAAATAAATAAAGGCATGAATATATTTGACGAGAATGATTGGAATCATTATAATCTACCGCCTGCATGGTAATATGAATCACGGGTTATACATTTCCTATCCTATTTTTCACAAAAAGCCTACCTACTATCCACCCCACTCCCTATACATCAGCTATACATCGGAGAAACCCTAATAAAAGCTACAAAGCAACAATGAAAGCTACGAGCCTAATACGGAGGGAAGTCCCAATAGTTCTCAAAGTCTCTCAGGTGGGATGCCCGCTCCGCAGATAGTGCCTCCTCGGCAGCACGCGCTCTCTCATCAGAAACTCGCGCTCTCTCATCGGAAACCCGTGCTCTCTCATCAGCAGCTCGTGCTCTCTCCTCTGCAGCAAGGCGGCTGATCGACTCATCACGCGCCCTCTCCTCGACGGCAAGGCGACCCTCAGTCTCCCGTCGCATCATCCCCGACCAGTGGTCGTTCCTCTCTTGATACACATGACCAACTCGGGCATCAGCTTCCCGCACTAGCTCGCTCTGTCTCCGCTCGTGGGCAGGCAGATCACTCTACAGAAAAAGAAAAAAAAACAGATAAAAGGCAGCATAAGGCAAAAGCATAAATCATACATACATGCATACATTCCACTACACTAAAGTACAGTAATGATACATACCAGGTGATCGGTGCAGCGCAAGCTGAGGCGGTCTCGGAGATAACCAGACAGCCCCACGTAATCCGTACAAGTCTCTCTCGTGGTCAGAGAAGCGTCCGAGGGATCAAACGGGACCCTCGAGGAGAAGATAGGAGGGGCCGCCTCAAGTCCCGCGTAAGGTGCCCCGAACTCGTCATAGCAGATCGTAGCATAATCTCTCCCATAGTCTGGTATAGGCACGCCTATGGACGACCCCTCCGGTCCAGCTCCACTGGATGACTCGCCGATAAAATAGGGCTGCTCGCACACCGGTGTTTGAGCCCGAGTGCCATCAAAAAAATCTGATAGGTGGGCACTCCGCCAGGATCCCTCCTGCAAAAAAGGCAAAAAAAAAAACACACAATAAAACCTCCGAGCATATCATGAATAAAATGAAAAGAGGGCGGAATCACTTACCGGAACCTCCGCCTGACCAAAGACGGCCTCAACCGCCTCTCTCGAAAACACGTCCGCTACCGGATCTACCTCCATCGCTGCCGCCGGGGCATCCCTCGCGCTCAGTAAAGTAGACAAATAAGGCTCGCGGCCCCCGGCGTGAACCCATACTACTTTACCGATAAAACGACGGGTCAGATCTCGACGAATGGTCGATAAGGGCAGAGTCCGCATAGCAAACATGGAAACGAGAATCTCCCCCGGCGTCCAGTGAACATCACTCACTCCGGTGATGCCTCGATCTCCCAAATACCACGCCCGCACACAAGGGCCGGTGAGCACGCACTGCTGCTCCTGGATCATCGATGCGTATGCATAATCAGGGCTGAAGTCAAGATCATCCCACCTGAACTTAATCTAAAGAAAAATGCACAAAGAGAAAGTCAGAGGGACTCAAACAAAAATCTAGCATGATTAGGCAAAATCTACATGTCCCAGGGTCAGCGAGTCGATCCAATCCAGAAGCCGCGACACTGTCCGACTCCTCTCGACGCTCAAGTCAAAATCCCTCCATCGGGTCATGAAGGGCGGCCTCGGTACTCTCGGTCGAGATCGAGACCGGCTGGGAAGGATGTGTCTCTCGTACGCCCATACCTGCGGTAAAAATGACGACTAGGAGTGTGAAAAATGCGAAAAAGACAAGACGGATAAGTCAAGAAGGCGTCACGTACCAGCAGGGCAAAGGTATAACCGCCGAAGTCCTTGCGCTTCCGGCAAGTCAGGTCTAGAAACTTATAGAGAAAAGCTAAGCCTGCCCCCGCCCAATCGTAGGAAGCTGCGGCATCTAAATCACTAAGGGCCTGGATGAGACCCGCATGTACCTTTCCGCCCTTCGTGCGGAAAATCGTCTCACTCAGAGCATATACTAAGAAACTACGAACCGCCAGGTCGGTAGCGTCAGTCTCGCAGAAATCACGTCTACTCAAGAGGCTCGCGGTAGAGACAAACTTCGCCGGAGTAGACTTGGCGCATAGACGAACTCCCGGTCCAATCAAGGTAGCAAGCCTAGCAGGGTCGACCCGTGGTCGCATCATACCAAAGTGGAAAGGGACGGGAGTGTTGCTCCCTCGCAATCCTGTCAACAACAAAAAATCTCGAGGCGAGATGGTCATCTCCCCAAAGGAAAGGTGGAAGGTGTGGGTCGAATCAACCCACCGCTCGTATAAGGCTCGTAGGCCAAAAGGATCGCATACCCCGTTGGTGCGGGGCAGCGCTGCAATAAAGGGCTCGAAGCCCAACTCGCGCACGTGGGCTCTCGCCGCGGCGCCTAGCCTATCGTACCATGCGTGAATCTCGGCGGTGGTCCCCGAAATCTCAATGAACTAAAAAGAACAAGACAAGAAAATTTAAATACGGCTCCTAAAGCATGCATTTGATAAGAACGCGTCAAGAACGGGTATTCTTTCATTATCTAACCTAGAGACATCCGGTCAGTTAGGACCAATTTTCTGTAAAAATCTCTCCTGTAGGGTCATTCACGTAAGGTTTAGTCAATTCTTTAATCCACCCTCGTCTGCGGTGACGAGGAGCGTAGATTAGGTTTTACTATTCACGTACGTTAACGGGGTATTAGGTAAGTTTTTACTATTCACGTCGTTTTCACTATCCACGTGCATTAGCTAAGTTTTTACTATTCACGTTTTTACTATTCATGTGTACTATTCACGTTTTTTCTATTCACGTGCACTATTCGCGTTCTACTATTCACGTGCATTGGCTAAGTTTTTACTATTCACATTGTCACTATTCACGTTTTTACTATTCACGTTTACTATTCACGTGCATTAGCTAAGTTTGCACTATTCACGTTTTTACTGTTCACGTGCACTATTCGCGTTCTACTATTCACGTGCATTAGCTAAGTTTGCACTATTCACGTTGTTCACGTGCACTATTCACGTTCTACTATTCACGTGCATTAGCTAATTTTTTACTATTCATGTTGTCACTATTCACGTGTACTATTCACGTTTTTACTATTCACGTGCATTAGCTAAGTTTTTACTATTCACGTTTTTACTATTCGCGTGCACTATTCACGTTTTTACTATTCACATCGTTTTTACTATTAACATACATAAATTCGTAGTGTACTATTCACATGCATATAGCGCGCATTCTTACAAAAACAAACAGGTGTTACGTGTAAATAAAGGAATTCACGTTTTCTAGCTAAAGTCCTCTAAGGCAGCTTAAGAGTTAGCATGCAAATCATGTTCGTATAGGAATGCTAAAGCCTAGAGTTCAAATCGAATAAAAGTGAGAAACCACTTACCTCGTTGCAGCGTGTCCTGCTCAAGTGTGTCGTAGGGTCGTGGAAGGTATCCACTCTATCCAGGTTTACGTAAACCTCGTCCATGCCTCTAGTGCCATCCCATTCATCTAAATCCATCCCGAGAATAATCCAAATTGAAGTCTAGTGAGAGAAAGAGGAGAGAGAAGGTGTGGGGTTGGAATGAAACCCCACCACCTTATATAGGAAAAGGGAATGGCATTCCCGTAAATAGGGAAAAAAGTACGATTTGACATAAAAGTAAAAAGTAAATAATTAATTACCAGGTGCACAGACCTTCGATTTGCAGTCCGTTTCAGCCTGCATTTCTCCCAGACAGTGACTAACATTGTCAAAACATCAATTCCAGACAACAGCTAATTTTTACAGAACAGTGGCACCAGTCAAAATACAGACGACAGTCAACTGAAAAACAATCAGTAGTCTATGTCATTTCGGACTAAGACGTGTGCCTATTGAATCGTCGAGATGATAGCTCCAGTGAGAATATACAGACAACAGTGTGGTAAGAAAATCCAGAAACAGCCCCCGCTTTTTAGCCATTTGACTCACGGTCGCAGACCGGAGTTGCTTTTTAGCCATTTGACTCACGGTCGCAGACCGGAGTTGCTTTTTAGCCATCTGACTCTCGGTCGCAGACCGAAGTTGCTTTTGAGCCATTTGACTCACGGTCGCAGACCGGAGTTGCTTTTTAGCCATTTGACTCACGGTCGCAAACTGGAGTTGCTTTTGAGCCATTTGACTCTCGGTCGCGGACCGAAGTTGCTTTTGAGCCATTTGACTCTCGGTCGTGGACCGAAGTTGCTTTTGAGCCATCTGACTCACGGTCGTTAACCGGAGTTGCTTTTTAGCCATCTTCACCGCAATCTTGAAATAGGGTAGCTGTTTAGCCATTATCCCCACAGTCGTAAATCAGGGTAGCTGTTTAGCCATTATCCCCGTGATCTTGAAATAGGGTAGCTGTTTAGCCATTATCCCCGCAATCTTGAAATAGGGTAGCTGTTTAGCCATTATCCCCACAGTCGTAAATCAGGGTAGCTATTTAGCCATTATCCCCGCGATCTTGAAATAGGGTAGCTGTTTAGCCATTATCCCCGTGATCTTGAAATAGGGTAGCTGTTTAGCCATTATCCCCGCAATCTTGAAATAGGGTAGCTGTTTAGCCATTATCCCCACAGTCGTAAATCAGGGTAGCTATTTAGCCATTATCCCCGTGATCTTAAAATAGGGTAGCTGTTTAGCCATTATCCCCGCAATCTTGAAATAGGGTAGCTGTTTAGCCATCATCCCCGTGATCTTGAAATAGGGTAGCTGTTTAGCCATTATCCCCGCGATCTTGAAATAGGGTAGCTGTTTAGCCATTATCCCCACAGTCGTAAATCAGGGTAGCTGTTTAGCCATTATCCCCGTGATCTTGAAATAGGGTAGCTGTTTAGCCATTATCCCCGCAATCTTGAAATGGGGTAGCTATTTAGCCATTATCCCCGCAGTCGTAAATCAGGGTAGCTATTTAGCCATTATCCCCGCAATCTTGAAATAGGGTAGCTGTTTAGCCATTATCCCCGCGGTCATAAACTAGGGTAGCTATTTAGCCATTATCCCCGCGGTCGTGAACTAGGGTGCAGCCCGAAGCAGAGTCTGATGCAGTCAGAGAGCCACGCCGGAGCGCGCAGCGCAAAGGTCAGGTATGTTTCCTCCTACTCGTTACGTGTCTTTTACTTTTATATGTTTTACATTGCATGTGTTACGTTAGCAAAAACGTTTTCGAACCACACACATCACTGTCAAAATAGAAAAGTAGGGGCAACTGTAGACACCGAGTCGGAGGACCTGTGACGAAAACCTGAAACAAGACGGTCGAAGCGATTGATTCCGGAAGTTTTGAAAAATATATAAAGAATAATAAGCTGAGGAAAATTAACGGCACGGCGCGGGCGCGCAACGGCATCCCGCACGCGGACGACGATGGTCGAACGCCCGCTTGACGGCTCGAGACGTGCGCGCGGCGTCCGTCGGACGCACCGCGAGTGGCACGCTCTCGACGCCCGGGCAATGCCTGGGACCGCTGGCGGTGCGCGCCCTCGTGGGCCGTTGAGCACACGTGCCTGGCAGCGCGAGGCGCGCGTTCGGCGGCCGCGACGTACGAGCGTCTAGCTGCGCGGAACGCGCGCTCGGCGGCCACGGGGTGCACGCGTCCGACGGCGCGGGGCACGCCCCGAGGGTCGCCGGGCGGGCACCCAACCACGTCGGGCGAACGCCCAACGCGTCGGGCAGACGCCCGACGAGGGTTGGGCGCGGACGCCCAACCTCGCGTTGGACGCTCGCCCAACGAAAGTTGGGCGATCGCCCAACATTGTTGGGCGGTAGCCCAACACTAGGTTGGGCGGCCGCCCAACCACAATGGGCGACGCCCAATTTTTTTTGGGCGTCGCCCATTGTTCCGGGATCCGTTTCCCTATATAAGGGCACGGATCCCAAGGTGAAGGGGGGGCCTTTTTGGGGGAAAATATTTCTCAGTCTAAACATTTTTAGAGAGAGAGAGTGGATTTTTTTGAGAAAAATATTTTTTTTCTCAAAAAATCCAAATTTCCTAAGTTCAATTTTTACTAAATTTTTATTAAAATCGGGAGCTCGCGGTTCGTGGAATCAATCGGCTTCGACTGTCAGATACCGAATCAAAGGTATTATCCGAGGAGTAGACTCTTTATTTTATTTAATTTATTTCTCTCCTTCTATTTATTTTTTTATGCTATAGTTTTTATTCCTTTAGTCATTTATTTATTTTGTCACGTTTTATTTAGTTAGCGTATTTATTTAATTTTCGTTTCGTGTTAAATAAAATTCGGTTTTGTTTTAAAATAAAAACCTCGTTTTGGATATCCCCATACGAACCGTGATCCGATAAAAAGGTAGTTCGGGTATCGAAAATGTTGTAATTATAAGTTTTTGATTTAAAAGAGGTTTCCAAATAACGTTTTAAAATAAAAACATCGTTTTAGGAACTTCCGTTTTCGACTATGATCCATCTTTGGTAGTTCGGAAGTCCAAAATGATTGAATTAGATTTAATTTAAAGCTTTTGAATAAATCTGGAAGATATCGGAGTGCTGCTGTAGTTTGCCAATTCTGTCACTAAATGCTGTTTACCGACGGATTTTCCGTCGGTAAATCTGCCAAAATGTAAAAAATACCATTTCGGTCCCTTTTTCTTAACTTTTAGACTTTTAATCCTTAGTATATATATATATAATTATGTAATATATTCTTTTCAAATTGTTTTAAAACTTTAACATATATAATTATTTTAGGGGATTGGTATTCCATTTTCATTCTAATTTTTTATATATGTACATATTACTTTCTTTTTTATTATTATTCATTTAAATTACATTAAATTCTATTTTAAATGTTATTTACTTTGGCATTTTGGGAGATAATTAGTAGATATTGGGGGATGAACATATAGTCTTTTTGACATTAGGATTATATTAGTTATGTATATATATAGTTTTGGGGTATATTTGGGTTATCTTAATTATCGTTAAATAAAATTATTTTGAGTGATAAATGCTATTTTCTTATTTATGAATTTCATTCACTATTTTCTTATGTTTAAAGTATAAATATATTATTTTCATTATTCTTTCTTATATATGTATTAGATAATATATTTTCTTTTACTCTTATTTTATGTCTTTTGGGCTAGAATGTGTAAATATACATCTATATTATTTTCTTTATTTCTTTTGGTCATTTATAAGTCCATGTTTCAAATGGGCTTCACTTGGAAAAATTAATTTTTGGGCCTAAATGTGTTTATTGATGTAATTATAATAGTTAGAGAGTCCATTAAATAAGTGGGGAAAATAAGTCACAAAAAGAGAGTTTTCAATTAAATTATTTAAGCTAATGAGCTTTCTTAGATTTCTAATGTAGATAAATAGAGTCATTTTGGTTGATATTTCAAATCGTCTTCAAAACACCACGTTTTAAAACCTTAGTCCGTTCCAACGACGGATTAAGCGAACATTGTAATCAAAATCGTTTTCTTTGTTAATAATGGAGATTTTGAATCGCTTTCTTAATGAATTTGTACAAAATAAAATTGACTTGTATGTTTAACCACGTTTTCTTATTAAAAGGCTTTTACTTTAACGATTTCAAATTACTCGAGTCGTTCCAACGGCGATTCGGGTAAGCTTCATCCGGGGTTTTAAAACGCACCCAAATCGTTCCAACGGCGATTAAGGTGTGAACCATGTAATAAACATCGTTTTGGGGAAATAAGTTAATGTAGAATAGACACACAACATAACATTTAAATACGGTTGTAAATAAATCACTTCTTTCTTCCCCCTCTCTGTGTATGTATAAACATAAATGGGTGATTCTTTACTAATGTGGCTTTTCAATATCATATGCTCAAAATGGTTTCCAAAAAGAGAAAGAAAAGGGTTTCAAATGAATTTTAAACTTAAAGAAGTATACGATTAGTCCGTTATCGCCTAACATGCTGAGTAGGAGGCCGATGGTTCATAACCGGGCGATGTCGGGGTGCCTAGTAGCCTTTCTCCGGAAAGGAGCTAGCCTTCTCGGCTCGTACCTAAGTTTCCCGAACCCACACCGGTCTCCCGCAAGGGATCGGTGTTCATTTTCCCATTCGTGGGTGGCGACTCTTCCATATCTCCGAGCTCCGGTCCTACCGAGCAGCTTGATTCCGCGATTGGTTGCTTTCGGCGCCAATCACCGCTTACGTCGCCATGAGGTTGTCCACCCCCCGGTCCGCCCGGGAGATTAGGCCGCGGCACCTCGTCTAACAGGGGCCCAAAATAGAGAGTGGTCAATTGTTCTTTCCTCTGGAAAGAGCTTAGCACTGTGTTTGCAGAATTCTACTTGGGGGTTGGTCTGGAGGTGGGTAATGGTAAGACCATTAGTTTCTGGTTTGACACCTGGATTGGGGATAAACCGTTAATTGATGTGTGCAATTCCCCCCCCCCCCCCCGCCTAGCGATATCCGGAACTGGAGGATTGCCGATGTGGTGGACTGTGAGGGGGACTGGATCTGGTCGAAGTTTGAAACCTTCTTTAGCCTGGAGACTCTCCTCAAAATTCGGGGAATGAAGGTTAGTAATCAAGAGGAGGACATGGATAGGCACTGTTGGGCACTGACTAATAATGGAGCTTATTCTTGCAAATCTGCCTTTGAAGCTTTCTCCCTCAACAGGTCTGATCCTCCCTCGGATGTTTGGAAATCCATTTGGACCCTCAAAGTCCGCTACCGTATTAGGAGCTTCCTGTGGCTGGGAGTGAAGGACAGGTTGCTTACTAATTCTGATAGGCACAGACGGCATTTGGCGGAGTCAGGAGCTTGCAGTAGATGTAGAGGCAATGTTGAGACTTTGGTCCACGCTCTTAGGGATTGCTCTAGGAGTAAAGAGGCTTGGATTAAAATGCTCCCAAACCATACTCTCTCTTCCTTCATGACCCACTCTGTGAATGACTAGTTCTCTGATGGGGTCAGTGGTAAATTACTGTCTTACATAGAGCATGGGGACATTTTCTTCGCTATTATATGTCACCAACTTTGGAAGTGGAGAAATGAGGAGATTTTTTATAGTAAAACAGTGTTTGTTCCAAACTTAGCTGATTTCTTCTCGAAAAAATTCTCCTCTATTATTGAGAGTTTCTTAGGGGACCCCCTGGCCAGGTCTATCCAGATAGATGTCCATCTTGTGGATTGGAGCAGGCCGAGAGATGGGGTTGTAAAGTTAAATTCGGATGGCTCTCGCCTTTCCAATGGTAGGATTGCTGCCGGAGGTGTTCTTAGAGATGCGGGAGGCGCCTGGCTTTCTGGGTTTACCCAGAATTTGGGGTTGGGTTGTTCCTTCTCTGCGGAGCTCTGGGGTATTCTCTCTAGTATCAAACTTGCTAAAAGTCTTGGCTTTAAGAGGCTTTCTGTGGAATCGGATAACATGGAGGCCATCAACATGATTTCTGATAATCATGCTATTGGTATTAGTAGCTGCAACCTTATCAAAGCTATTAAAAGGCTTTGCTCTTCTTTTGAATTCGTTGATTTCAATCATATTTTCAGAGAGCAGAACCGTGTTGCAGATCGCTTGGCTGCAGCCGACCATGAAGGGGTGTTAGGTGTTACTACCCTTTCTAATTCCCCTAGTTATCTCTCTTCCCTTCTTTTAGAGGATAGGATTGGGGTTAGCTTCCCTAGGCTAATCCCAGGTTAGCTTGTTCTTTGTTTGTTTTTTCCTTTCCTGTTTCTACCAAAAAAAAAAATGTCAATATAACCACAACGTAGATAGTAGCTCAATTATACTAATTTAAATCAAAATAACGGAACTTATAACAGTAGAGTAAATTGTTAAAGAATGTTAAGTATAAACAAATTTTAACTTTCCATATATGTCATAGGAAATAGGGCTAAGGTGCAAAAATACCCCTAACGTTTTGGGTCAGGAGTAATTTTACCCCTAACGTCTAAAATGGTGCAATTTTACCCCTAACGTTTGTAGCCAAGAGCAATTTTACCCCTAACGTTGATAAATTGGGTCAATTTCAGAAATAATTCATCAAACTGTCTTTTCGGTCATGAATCTTATCATTTATACTTGACATGAGCGTCATTTTGATGTGAAAAAATAATAAAAAAAATATACTATCTTTTGTACGAATTAGACAAAA
This sequence comes from Euphorbia lathyris, assembly GCF_963576675.1. Classification (NCBI taxonomy): domain Eukaryota; kingdom Viridiplantae; phylum Streptophyta; class Magnoliopsida; order Malpighiales; family Euphorbiaceae; genus Euphorbia; species Euphorbia lathyris. The sequence continues at coordinate 72,819,384 of NC_088913.1, forward strand.
AAATTCAAAAAATTCACCGAATTTATAAATATTAATCTCCAATTCTATTATTAAATTACAAAAGACATGAAATCTTTTTTTAGAATGAATTGATATGCAATTGGTGCAAAATAATGAACAAAAATATCTGTGTTTTATAATAGTGTCTGAAATTGACCCAAATTACCAACGTTAGGGGTAAAATTACTCTTGGCTACAAACGTTAGGGGTAAAATTGTATCATTTTAGACGTTAGGGGTAAAATTACTCCTGACCCAAAACGTTAGGGGTATTTTTGCACCTTAACCCTAGGAAATATGAAACTTAAATATATTCCTACATACTATTATTATAAACTCTACAATTTTCTAAAATATTTAAATTACCTTGTACGAATAAATGTATTTAATAAATTTAATTGAGAACCTTCATTATTAGTATTTATTTTCCGTTAAGGATATGATAGATGTGGAATTTTCATAAGGACAAAAAGGGTGAGTTAATTTAATTTTGAAAAAAAAAATGAAAAATGAAAAAAAGGTTAGGTCCACTGGTTCTGTTACGTATGTCACGTGGCACTGATATTTGTAGCGTCAGCGCATGATAGAAGGGGATAGAGAGAGTCAATGCTTGACAGCTTTTAGATTAGTTTACGTGGCATATTATAAATGGTGAGTGATATTGCAGCCTTTTATATCATTAAAGCGGTAACGGTGGCACACAATGTTACTTGCCCTTCTTGTGAAAGAAAGATCAAAGGATGAGATTGAGTTGGGATCCAAATAAATATCTCTTCTCAAGAAACTCTTACTTCATTCTCGAAAAAATAATATAAATAATTAACGTTTGGTGATTTAAGAAATGATTTACTAAACCCAGCCCTAATTTTACACTTCTAGTCCCGTGAATAGACCAAAATACCCTTTGCACTAAATTTTAAAAAACTCAAAACCTCTCAAGAAATCGAAACGATTTTTATTTAAAAATTAATATTTTTTAAAATTTTAGTAAATTTAGTGTAATTTTAGTTTAATTATAGTAAACATTTTAGTAATTTAGTGTAATTTTAGTATAATTTAGTATAAATTGAGAATAACTATATTATAATTTTATTAGTTTAGTAGTATTTTAGCATAATTTTATAAATTTAGTATAATTTACATTATTTACAATTTTATTAATTTAGTGTAATTTTTTTTTTGTAGAATGAGCGGCCTACTAGGGGTGGGAAATCCATCCCGTCATCTGCTCGTCGTCTAGATATGGACGACGAGGATGATACACCACGGCATACGAGATTGCGTGGTATAAATATTTCTGATCGTAGGCGGAGAGGGGCTGCGACGGAGCAGTTAGGGAGGGGGCCGATTGCGGATCAGGCCGATATTCATGGCTCAGAGGGGGCGACTGATTTTGATGACAGAGAGCCCGATGGCTATTCTTTTCAGGACTACCTGGATGTGGTTGCCCGGGCAGTGCGACAGTCCGCTGTTGCACATGATCGCGAGGTTGAGGAGAGCGATGAGCAGCCGACCCCGGGGAGACAGCCGACCCAGTGCGTATGAGGTCGTTTTGCGAGTACAGGTATTTTTTAGTATAATTTTAGTATAATTTAGTATTTTTTAGTATAATTTAGTATAATTTAGTATAATTTAATATAATTTAGTATTTTTTATTATAATTTAGTATAATTTAGTATTTTTTAGTATAATTTTAGTATAATTTTAGTATAATTTAGTATAATTTTAGTATAATTTAGTATTTTTTAGTATAATTTAATATAATTTTAGTATAATTTAGTATTTTTTATTATAATTTAGTATAATTTAGTATAATCTAGTATAATTTTGTATAATCTAGTATAATTTAGTATTTTTTAGTATAATTTAGTATAATCTAGTATAGTTTTGTATAATTTTATAATTATCAGGGACAAGCAAACGTCCTAAAGGTAGTGAGGACGAGAGCTGGGTAGTTACTGCACCGGTTGCTGGTGGTCCCGTTGATGGTTTCGTGATTCCTAATTTTCTAGGACATGTTGCCTCACGGATGTTGGGAGGAGAGATTCGGTCGTTTCTGACATGCTACAACAGATCATCAGCATGCCGAGATTTGTGTCAGTGGTTTTCTGGTGCGTCACCCGAGGTAAGAATAATATAGTGTGTCAACATTTATTGTAATTCGTATTTTTAACTATAAACATACAAAACATTCTGTAATTGTATAAATTGTATATGTGTCATTGTACAGCTGAGGGAGATGATCGAGAGGACTGGTTTGTCTCACCTTCCACGTGCCATGTTCAGGAACCTCGACACTCCGCTATTGACTGTGTTCGTGGAGCGGTGGCAGCCCGATACGAACTCCTTCCACATGTCGTTCGGTGAGATGACTATCCAGCTGCATGATGTGTGGCAGATTCTTCGGATCCCGATCGACGGTCCGATGGTGTCCGAGTCTCCCACTACTGACTCGCTTCATGCCATGTGCATGATGATGTTTGGGGTGAGTCAGGCTGAGCTTCTGTTGCCGACTAGTCATTTATGGGGAGGTGGAGGTGTATTTGTTGGGGCTGTACAGGGGCTTCTCGCCGAGGGTAGGGATGACGCTACTCGGGCCACAGCGTGGATGTGGCTTATGCTTGGATCCACTCTGTTTGTTGACAAGAGTGGAGATAGGATTAGGCCGGCCCATCTTCATGAGGTTTACAGCGGTGTCAGTGGGACAGCTGGACTATCATGGGGGTCTGCCACACTAGCCATGTTGTACCGGCAGCTGGGGATAGCGAGCAGAGGAGACTGTTCAGGTATATGCGGATGTTTGACCCTAATGCATGCATGGATATATGAGTATTTTTCGGTTTTCTGGCCGCATAGAGGAGCTCACCTGATCCCAGCTGACCATGCCCGTGCACTGAGATGGGAGGTCGGGGTACCAGGCAAGACGACCGCCCGACTAGATACCTTTCGGGGGCAGCTGGATCGTATGACGGCGGCAGAGGTATTTTATAAAATTTTAGAATTTATTTAATTATTATTTATAGTATATTATTTTTTATTGAGTATTACTTTTTTTCCAGGTGACGTGGTTGTCTTATGGTCCTGTCGCTGATGATGATCGGCTTCGAGTGTCCTACGCCGGTTGGATACGGTGTAGAGACATCGTCGAGCCGTATATGCCCGACCGAGCGCTGCGACAGATCGGATATACTCAGCCTATCCCAGCTGAGCGTATTAGACCTGATAAAGCAGTACGACCATGGAAGTCGTTATCGTATAGGCTCACGCATTCCTTAGTCACAGTTGAGGACACCTGACGGAGATTTCCATCGGCTCGGGTCATTGATCGGAGGAGATGCCGACCAGTTGGATACGATCCCACTGCATGTGATCCTGCTTATATGGATTGGTATATGCAATATTCGCATCCCCGTCTCCTTCATGCACCACATGCTGGACCGGTACAGCATGCTCGCGCCAACAACGAATTTGTAAGTTTATTATTATTTAATATTATTATTTAGTATTAGTTTATATGTGTTTAATTTTTAATATTTATTTATTACTTTTTTTTTTTGCAGTGGGTTAGCTGGTTGTGGCGTGTCACCCAACTATCGGCTACCCACCGATCTGATGAGGATGTTCCACGCATTAAGAAGGAGATGGATGAGTTTATGGATGTGTGACGTCGGGCGAGCTGATTTTTTGTTGTACACATTCATATATTTAAACACTTTTTGTTGTAGATATTAAATTTACTCTATTACGTTTATAAATGTTTATGTTTATTAATGTTTATTTTAATTTTTATGTTTTTAAATTTTTTTTGTTAAGTACATTTATGTAGTTACGGGCTTAACGGACTATTTACGGGTTTAACGGCCTATTTACGGGATACATAAGCTATTTTTTTTGCTCTCTTGATACACGGGCGTGTGAAGATCACGACTTCTCGTGTGGTCGGGCGTGATAGCCCTACGCCTCACCGTGTGGTCGGACGTGCACGGGAAGGTGTGATCTTTATACGCCCCACCATGAGGTGAGACGTGATGTCCATACGCCCGTGCATCGAGAGAGAAAAAAAAATAGATTTCGTCCTTCCACGGGGCTAGGGGTGGGAAATTGGGGCTGGGTTTAACAACACCCTTTAAGAATGAATAAGACATATTATCTCTAACGATGCTTTTTATATTCATTCCTTATTTATTATTTTATTATTAAAATTATTAATTATTATTATATTTACCAATAGTGGAAGGATGATGACTCTTTAATAATAAATTAACAATAAAAAATGAATTAAGGAGGCACTAAGAGGTAGAGAGATGCTCTCTATTAGAGCATCTCCAAGAGACTCTTAGTGCACTCTCTAAAAATAATATAAATAATTAACTCTCAGTGATTTAAGAGTTACTAAGACATTTCATCTCCAACAATACTCTTTATATCCACTCCTTAGAGCATCTCCAACAACCTCTTAAGTTGGCTCTTAAGTTAAAATTTGAGGAGAGAGAATGAAAATTCATCTCCAACAACCTTTTAGTGGCTCCTCAAATCACTAAGAGCCTCGCCATCCTCTCTATTAATAGAGAGGCTCTCTCCACCTCTTAGTGCCTCCTAACTTCATTTTTTATTAATAATTTATTATTGATGTGTCTCTCTACTCACACTATTGGTAATGTAACAATAAAGAATAATCTTAATAATAAAATAATAAATAAGGAGTGAATATAAGGAGCATTGTTGGAGATCATATATTTTAACCACACTTAAATCACTAAGAGTCAATTTTTTATATTATTTTTAGAGAGCCCACTAAGAGTCTCTTGGAGATGCTCTTATCTATTATTTTAACATTAAAATTATTAATTATTATTATATTTACCAATAGTGTGAGGAGAGAGACTCCTCAATAATAAATTATTAATAAAAAATGAATTAAGAGGCCCTAAGAGGTGGAGAGAGACTCTTTATTAATAGAGATGATGGAGAGACTCTTAGTGATTTAAGGAGCCACTAAGAGACTGTTGGAGCTGATTTTTCATTCTCCCTCCTCAAATTTTAACTTAAGAGAACTTAAGAGACTGTTGGAGATGCTCTTAATAGAGAGGATTGAGAGACTCTTAGTGATTTGAGGAGCCACTAAGAGACTATTAGAACTCATTTTTTATTTTTTCTCCTCAAATTTTAACTTAAAAACCAATTTAAAAGGCTGTTGGAGATGCTATAACCCTCTCAAGTCTATTTGGGCTCTCAAGAGCATCCACAATGGCAACCATTGTGATTTTTTTGGTTGTAACTATTAATTAACCCAACTAGTGCTTGGTTGTTAATAGAAAGTAACCACCAAGTGAAATTAGATCTAATAATTTCGTGTTCGTATAGTATCATTTTTTGACATTTTAATAACATTTAAACATTTTATGCAGTTTTTTTGTGGTTAATTTATATCCCGCTGATTTAAATATTTTCATTTTAATAGATTGTTTGTAACCACATTAATAAATATTTTAGATATAACTGGTGTTTGAAAGGTATCTTGTTTAACAATATTAAGGGTATAATTGCACCACTTCATACGTTAGGGTAAATCTGCAGTTTTCCAGAAATATTAGATGAAATTTACACTTTATCCATTCTTTTTAGAGTTATTAGGTTATGTCAGTTTTATTCTTTCTTTCACCACATAACTTAAATGTAATTTTATTATTTCTCGTTATAGTATATCAAATGTCAAAAAGATTGAGAAAAAATAGAATAAAAGTTTTATATATTAGAAAGGAATAAAGAAAAGGGGAATGAGGATCCTTATCCAACACACTAAACATGGAATAAGTATTGGCCCAATGTAACAATATAAATGCTAAAGGGGACTGAATAGTATTTATTAACCTTTTAAAAAATATATATTTCACTTAATAAAAGTATGTTCAATATTGTTAATTTACACTTTTAAAAATATTTATAAAATTAAAAAATGTATAAATTAATTATCTTTTAGTGAAAGATAAAAATTATTGTCTTTTAAAACCTTTTAAGCAAATGTAATAAAATATACATACTTAAATATTTACATATAAAATGTAAAGATAATAATTAAATGAATAGGAATAGAAAAGTTTAGCTACGCTATTTATTCAGATTCGGTAATTATAGCCTACGTCCTGTTTCCGAGAGAACCTCTCGATATTTTTCATTGTGATTCTTTTAAAGGGTAAGAATCAAGCATATGGACTTTTACAAATTCCGGTGAATATCTCTCCAATATCCACTTCTCTCCCATTTAGTGGTCTCTAATTCAAATTTATTTGAATACAATATAATTATTGAGATAATAATTATTAAGAATTATCCCTATACTTATATATAGAAAATTAATAATAATGAAACTTGTTAAAATTGATTGAAAATTGTTAGTAATAATATACAATAGGGAAATTTACATAGAAATTCACTTTTCAAAATTTATTTACAACTATGTCAAATCATAATTTTGAATTATATCAAACTAATAAAATCATTATTTTTAAAGATTAAAGTTTATAAATTATGGGTTTAAAATATATTGTCAAGAGTTTAGGATTTATAAATTGGGGTTAAAACTTTATAAATTAGGTGTAAAAGTATATTTTATTTGGTATATATAGAAAAAAATGACATATTGAGAATTAAGTTTGATGATATGATTTATTTGTAATTTTATAGTCAATTATGATATTCATGTAAAAAGCTCTATACAATATCTCTCTGAACTTCTACGATGGACCGGGTGCAATGGACCTAACCAATGAAAAAGAAAATCACACTACCTCATTGGAAGATGATTGGTGTAAGGAAAAAAATTGCACAATTGTTACGCTTTTATTGGCAATGTCCAATGGACCGGAACTATAGTAGAATTTTTCATCTTTTCAATCATCGTGTCTCAACTGCAGTAACTCAATGAGAGAGTCTATTTTACTTCTCTCTAAAAAAATGTTTTCTTTAAATTGTCTTAAAATTTCAATCTTTATTTAATTTTTATTAATTAATTCCATAATTAATTGTATTTTGTTTTTATTAAATTTAGATTTATGAAAAAATAGTGTAGAAGAGTTGTCAATAGCGAAACTATAATTTAAAGGGAAAATTACAAAACTGGGTCAAATGGGAGGTCCATTTACATATTTAACTCATTTACTCAACCTACTACATATCTAGACTGATTTTGTGTGACTTTCCCATAATACCCCTAACCTTCCCACTTCCACCACTCGCGAACCGCCGCCTTGGTTATGCGAAAAGTTGCTCCTGCATTAATGATTTCAAGACTTTTGATATTCCTTTCTTCCTTTAAATTGCACGAAATCTGCACCATTTAGTCAAAATCACAATGAATTTCTCTTTTTCCTTTCTTCATCTCTTGATTCTGCAACTTCCTAACCCTAGAAAACGAAGTCATGGTTTTTTATCTTCCTGTTCGTTGCTTGGTTTCTTTCTTTTTGTTACCATCAAAGAAATGGTTTTTCTACGTTATTTCCTTCGTTCTTCCGATATTATCATATTGTTATTGTCGCTTTTGGGTGTGAAAGGGGCGAAAAATGTAAGTATCTGTTTTTTCTGCGTTTTTTCATGAATTCACTTCGCAATCAATGGTTTCGCGAAGCTTTGCGAAAAGAACGAGCCTGGAAAGTGACGATCTACTTCGTGAATCGATGATTTCGCGAAGATCTGCGAAGAGAAAGAGTCTGAAATGTATGGATCTACCTCGCGAATCGATTAGTTCGCGAAGTCTGCGAATAGATCCTCACGTTTCAGACCTCGCAGACTTCGCGAAAGCATCGATATGTGACGTAGATAGTCATGTTTCAGACCTCGCAGACTTCGTGAAAGCATCGATATACGAAGTAAAATCACCTCTTTCCCCGCACATTTACATTCGCATGCTTCGCTAATCTTCATTTCGCGAAGCCAAAATCGTCTTTTTCCCTACCTAACACGATTAATTTTTTCTGTAGATGGTTGAATACGTAACATCCCTTTCTGGAAGGCGGCGTACTGGGCTGCATGGGAGATGATTTTCCTTCCTGTATATGGATGAACTTCCCCAAGATTGACACATTCACTCCTAAAGTGGTTGGTTAGGAGAGGTTGTGTCAATCTTGGATGCACCATGGGACACGTCCATCCCATGGTGCCAATCTTCAAAGTGAACCTAACTAATCTGGTACCAATTTTAAATCGGATGAGTAATCTTGGTGTGCACCATGGGACACGTCCATCCCAGAAGGTCTGGAAGTCCAGACCTTCTGGGATGAGAAATGGAAGTCCAGACCTTTTGGGATGGATGTGTCACATGGTGCACACCAAGATTACTCATCCGTTTCAAAATTGGTACGGAATTAGTTAGGTTCACTTTGAAATGATGAGTTAGTAGAGTTCATTGTGGCAATCTTGTTGTAAATTTTGATAATGTTATGATTTGAATGTTGTTATTTTGGCAATCTTGTTGTAAATTTTGATAATGTTATGATTTTAATGTTAGAATCCGTTGTTGTTTTCCATTTTTTGTTATATACCACTTCGCGAATTGGCTTCAAAACATTTCCAGCATTCGCATATGCGAACTAAATTCATCAAGCAAAACAAACTTCAGCTTCGCAGGCTTCGCATATGCGAACTAAATTCATTAAGTAAATCCAAACATTAGCTTCGCAGGCTTCGCATATGGTCGAATATGCGAAGTCAAACGGGATGGAGACAGACGCGCGTAAATATTGAGGGTATTATGGGAAAGTCACACAAAAACAGTCTAGATATGTAGTAGGATGAGTAAATGAGTTAGATATGTAAATGTGCCTTCAATTTGACCCAGTTTTGTAATTTTCCCTAATTTAAAACGAAAGGGGGAAAATGTAAAAACTTGTATACAAACATATATAAAATTTCTTCTCAATTTTTTTTTTATGAAATTCTCAATTTTTTAAAACACAAATGGTTTAACAATTTATTTGTCTAAATATGATAACTCGATTTCAAGAGCAAAATTGAAAATAGTTAAAAACTAAACTAGTTAGCTTCTAAGTTATAAAAAAAAAAAAAGATAATATAAATACAACGTCTGAAGACATTCAAATGAAACTAAAAACAAAATTATATGATTTGAAAATCTTCAAAATTCAATAAATCATGACTTATCTTGTGGCATTAAATACATCTATCTATCTATACTATCTATAATAGCGGAAGCAGAGATAAATGAGGAGAAATGTTTTAGAGGCCTTTTTGATTAGTTATCAACGTAGTAAAAAATTAAAATTGAAAAAAAATAATTAATTAAAAATAAAAGATTTATATTTATAATATATTAAACAATTACTAACCCATTAATTAAAATAATAAAAGAAACTAAGAGTTACGGGAAGATGAAAAAACACAAAGCAAAGGAAATCCAAAAGTCACAAATAAGCTTCTATATAAAGCATGAAAAATAATATTCTACCATTATATCCATTGACCATGATAGATAGTATTATATTTCTAAAGGTAATTATTCGATTTTTTTCATATGTTGTAGTTATTTTGTTCTCAATTGTGTTGTTGTTTTATTTTTATTAAACAATAGTTATTATAGTTTCATCTTTCAGATCCATTTCTGCCGTTATCCAGGTCTATACCTCTCGCTACCTTATCCATATTTTCTTTTTTATTTGACTTTTTTTTCAAACTGATATCTCCAATTGAAGAAATCTGATAGAAATAGAAGATGCATGGACAACTAAAATCGAAAAATACAAAGGTGTCAAAAATTTACAAGAAATTCTTATATTTCTCAAGATAATTATTCGATTTTTTTCATATGTTGTAGTTATTTCTGTTCTCAATTATGTCGATGTTTTATTTTTATTAAAAAAATGGTTTTTATAGTTTCATCTTTCAGAGATGAAATTCCAAATGTGCCAAAAATTACAAGAAATTCTTATATTTCTCAAGGTAATTATTCGATTTTTTTCATATGTTATAGTTATTTTTGTTATCAATTACGTCGATATTTTATTTTTATTCAACAATGGTTGTTATAGTTTCATCTTTTAGAGATGAAATTCCAAAGGTGACAAAAATTACAATAAACTCTTATGTTTCTTAAGGTAATTATTCGATTTTTTTTCATATGTTGTAGTTATTTTGTTTTCAATTATGTCATTGTTTTATTTTTATTAAACAATGGTTGTAATAGTTTCATCTTTCAGAGATGAAATTTCGAGGGTGTTTGTTTCAGCTTTTTGGAGGAGCGTTTAGCGTTTCACTCCAAACCGCAGGAAATATAGCGTTTGGTTAGGCTTATATAACCGCAGCGTTTAGCATTTTCTCTGGAAACTGCAGCGTTTTGGAGCATTTCACGAAAAGCTCCTATTTGGGGCTTTTCATAAACAGTTGTTTGTAGTTAGTTGTTATTGACAGAATTATCCTTCTTATTTCCACAAAAATATGTTTATTCTTTAACATTATTTATATTTCTACAACATAATTACCAGAAAAACAAGGTTTTATTGCGTTCAATAAATTTTTTATTTTTTATATAGATTATTTTTATTAATTTGTGTAATATATTTTTTATTTTATAATAGGATAAGGTGCAAAAATACTCCCAACATTTATAGTTAGGAGCAATTTTACTCTTAACGTCTAAAATGATGCAATTATACTCCTAATTTTGACAGCCAAAATCAATTTTACCCATAACATTGACAAGTTGGGTCAATTTGAGAAATAATTTATCAAACTATCTTCTTGGTCATGAATATTGTCATCTACACTTCACATGTGCACGATTTTATCATCGTTAGTAATAGACCACAAACATATGATTAGACGTGGAATTTTTTTTTAAGAAAATAAAAAAATATATTGTCTTTTGTACGACTTGGACAAAAAATTTCTAATATTTCATCAAATTTATAAATATTTATTTTCAATTTTATTATTAAATCACAAAAAAAATATAAAATCTCTTTTTTAGAATCACTAGTATGTGCAATTGGTGTATAATAAGAAATAAAATATCTATATTTTCTAATAATATCTGAAATCGACCCAACTTATCAATACTAGGGGTAAAATTGCTCTTAGCTGCCAGTGTTATTGGTAAAATTACACCATTTTAGATATTAAGAGTAAAATTAGTCATAGTTGTAAACGTTATGGACATTTTTTCACATTTTTCCTTTTATAATTTCATCGTTGATTAATTTAAAACATGTCCATTTTAGACATTTTAAATCCGAACAGCAATAGTTCAATATAATTTTACCAAACACTAGTAATTAAACAGCTAATAACAAACAGCTAACAGCAACAACTAACAGCTTACTGCAATTGCTAACAGCTGAACCAAACAGGCCCTTCATTTATGTCGTTCCCTTGTTCCATACCTCTCGCTACCTTATCCATGTTTTCTTTTTTATTTGTCTTTTTTTTTTCCTTAAAATGACTAAAATAAAGATTTTGTATATTTGCATTCTTTTTTAGTATATGTTGCAAGGTGTTATCATTTCGATTGTTAACTCTAACTAGAATTTAGATTTTCGGCTTGATATAAACTCAATTGTTAGCTTTAATTGAAGTTAGATTAGTTTTTTTATTCGGAACCTGTTGAAATCCACTCATTTTTTTAGTTTGAGTTTATTTAAATGATATGGATTATTCAAAAAAAAAAAACTGATATGGATTGTATTTTTTTTTATGCATTTTGGTATAAATAAATATAAAGTTTCACAGAATAGTTTTCATTGAAGTTGAAGACATATTGGAGAAAATACTAAAAATGTATTGAAATATTATACTTACAATGAAGTTTATTTCAATTATAAATTATGTTATATTATTACCAAAAAGTTATTTTTTTCCAGTTCTCTAGACAAAGAGATTGTAAGCTCTAACACACTTGACAACATGTTTATTCTTGAGAATTTGGATTATGCTAGATACGAATTCAAAATGAAGATAAATAAAAATAAATTTTGATGCTCAAAATCCTAAAATTGTACATTAATTATGGGATATCGAGATAATTGCTTTTGTAAAATTGGCTTATATATATAGTCTTTAACTATTATATTGTGAGTTGTACAAAATTGTTAGTATTTCAAGTGTTTTTAACAAATGAAAATGAAACATGATCATAAGACAAGTTGTTGGAAAATATTAATTAAAAAATATTATTATTTGAATCTCTTCAAATTCTCAAATGTTGAGCGTAATGATTCTAATTAATAGAATTAATTTCACATATTATTTATAAAACGTTTTTTTTTGTACTGAGTAGTTACAATTGCAATTTAATTCTATTTAACTAAAATTAATTTATGAACTTAATACTTCATTAAGAGAAAATAAAAAAATTAATTAATGGGTAAAAAATAATTCCACGCTCCTTTTTATATGCTTATATACATTCTCTCTTAATGAGATGAAAATAGTTATTTCCTAATTATCATTTTTGTCCCTTCATTTTTGTTTTCTATTCTTTTGTTTGTTTTTCTTGCTTACGAAATTCAAGAATATATAATTAGTAGAATATATAATTACGCGCGTTCCGCCATCGCGTGAGGAGAGAGAAAGCTAGGTATAGTTTTATTGCCAAGGTAATTTAAGATTTGAGAATGTGAAAAAAATTAAGAAAAATAAAATGGTAAAATATTATTAATATTCAAAATTATATAAATAGATTTTTTTTCAAAAAAAAAAATTACAGGAAGAAATTGCCTCATTCCTTACATGTGGTGGCGTCAGATGGTTTAAAATATTAGGGTGTGTTTGGTTAACGAATTTTGCATCCGAGAATGGGAATGAGAAGAGTTGATTCCCATTCTTAGTGTTTGGTTTTACAAAAAATAGTGTGGAACAGGAATCCGATTCCCAAAAATATGGAATCATGATTCCCACCTCTTACCTCATCAATCAATAGTTGATTCCCTCTTAATCACTTATAATAATATTTTTAAAAAATAAGATTCATCCCTCCTAATCCACTAATTCATCCCACGTTTTCTTTGTTGAATAAGAATAACTGATTTTTTTTTTTATGTATTTAATGTATATTGGTATATTGTTTCTTTGTTAGATACTATACTACACTATTATATGCAACTTTTTTTCCACGATTATATACTAAAAATTATACTATTTATAATTAAATTTACTTTTCATAATATAAATATGATTTTAAATATATTTTTATCATTATATAATAAAATTTTGATTTTATCTCATTTCGATTTCGATTCCAAAATTTAAACCAAATAGTCTCTAAAATTAATTGGATTCCGATTTCGGATTAAACCAAACAAAAGAAATAAAGTATCATTCCGATTCTAATTCCGTAACATTCCGATTCCCATTCCGATTCCGAAATTTGAACCAAACGCTCCCTTAGATCTGCTTTTATTAATAAACGTTCATCACTTAATAATTAACGTGTTCATATACTGAACTATAACATACAATTTTGTTTCAAAAAAAAAACTATAACATACAATTTAAAAGACTATTAAATTTACCTATATTTTACTATAAATAAAAGGGGAATGTTCAAATAAAACACATGTGGTTTCACTAATTTTCAGATAAAGGACTGTGATTTACTTTTTGTCAAAACGAGGACTGAAGTTTCGCACTTTTAATAATGCTATTAAAACTATCTTTAACGACCTGAAAATGAAAATTTTCAAGAATTAAAGTTGTTCAATGTCATATTTTCTATGGAACTACATTTTCGATTTTAGAAAATCATCTTTTTTGGAACTTTCTCTCTCTAAACATTAACTCTCTCTCATTACCAAACATCATCTAAATAATCTCGAAATAAAAAAGTTGAAGAATTAAAGTTGCTTAGAATATTAGTAGTTCTTAAAATATGTCATTTTTGAAGTTGTTAAGGGTGATTTTAATAGTATCAATCGAAAAAGTCATTATTTTGCTAAAGTTGAAAACCTCAGTCCTCGTTTTGACAAAAAGTAAACCACAGTCCTTTATCTGAAAATTAGTGAAACCACATGGGTTTTATTTGAACTTTACCCTAAATAAAATAAATTATTAGACAATTAAACTCTTTAAAATCAGTTCTTTTTTTGGTTGACAAAAGTTTAGATAAGGGTAGGTCTACCCATTCCTAAAGTCAGGGCAAATCACAGACCTCGATGAGGATTTACAGTGGAATTTACAGATCACCTATTGATGATCCGCGAAGCCAAAACGGGCCGAATCATAAACACGGGCCCAATCTACACTTAGACCCATGGTCCAAGATCAAACGGGCTCCGAATAAAGGAAGCGGGTAAAGCGAAATAACCACCCCGACATCCTAAACGGAGCATTAAAACTCCCACTCAAACACGTTTGTTGCCACGTAAGGGACGTGGCCTAGAAGGAGTAACCGCCCTCGGCGGTTACTTCAGAACACTTATAAAAAGCCATAAGGCCAGAGGGGGAGGTACGTTCATATTTTTCCGACAATACTATTATCAATTTACCAACCCTCCTACAAAAACTGACTTGATCGTCGGAGAGTTTTTCCGGAGATCCTGTCTCCGGTTCTGTTTTGCAGGTAACTACGGTGGAGATCATCTAATCGGATCCAGCAAGTTATCATTGGTGCGGTGATCGTGGACCTTTTTTACCAACATTTGGTTAAAGGTACACAAAGAACATGTCAGAACCATCACGAACGACCGGCGTTAACCAGATCAACTAGTATGAACTCAAGGGGTCCACGGATTGCGAATTCGCAGCCTGCGAGTACACAACCTATGGTGCCTAGCTCGACGAACCCTTCGGGACAATTGAGTCCATTATTGGAAGTCCAAGTGCAAACTGAGATGGAGATGTCCAATAGCGATTTCGTCCAAATGGCAGGACAAGTCTTGGCTTCAAATATGAGCCAAGCGGCGGGGGATCGAATGATTAGTTTGCTAACCGCAATCGCTGATCACAATACCGCCGTGGCGGCTGCTCCTCAACAACCTGTTGTCATCTCCACACAACCATCGACTACTGCCACCATATCTGCGCTTCCGCAGCCATCTCGAGAGCCAAATCAGATAGGTCGGAGTAGTCGCATGAACCCACACAGCCACCCAGGCAACTACTCGAATCACGATCCTAGTATGACGATCCATCCGACCTGGCAAACATCCCAACCGACGTCGGGAATGCCAGGAATCCTTCCGCTACGACAAACGGAGCCATTTGTTCACGGATATTCAGAGTTGATGACGTCTGGGGTGAATACGTCTGGACAGGAACACGCTTGGAACTTTGATCCTATAACTGGACGGCAGCTAGAACCACGGCGGGAACAACTTTCAACACCAATTGGCGGGTGGATGCCACCTAGAGTTCACCAGCAGCGGATGGAAGAGGATCGGCGAATACCCCATATTGAATTGGAAGATCAACTGCGGAGTATAATGGAGCGAATGGGGTACACACCAAGGGCGAGAGCAGAGGTGCAGAGCGATTCGCCCTTCGCTCCATCGTTGCGGGAATTTATTCCAGATCACAGGATAAAAGCGCCGGCGATACCTAAATACTATGGGGACCCAAATTCTGATCTTGAAGCACATGTCAGGAACTATAGAGAATTAATGGATGTTGCAGGAGCGAGTGAAAGCATAATTTGCAGATTATTCTCGACCACTTTGGGCGGAGCGGCATCTGATTGGTTTCGGTCTTTACCTACTGAATCCATTCACAACTGGAATCAATACAGTCGTGATTTCTGTGCAAAGTTCGTGGGCTGTAAAGCAGCGGATGTGACGGATAGGCAGCTGAAGGAGATCAAACAGAGAAATTATAATTCCCTAAGGGAATTTGTTGTCGCATTTAATGATATTCTGGTGCGGTTACAGAACCCGGATATAGTGAGCATTCGCAATATCATGGTGGATGGAACCACGGATTGGAGCATGCGGGAGGAAATCATCCGGAACAAGCCACACACCGTGGCTGAACTCATGAAGATAGCAAAAGAATTCATGGAGGTGGACGACGTTAACAGGGAGCATAGAGCTCAAACAAGGCGAGAAAGGGAGGTGGCTAGATACACTTTAGATGGTCGACGGCATCAAAACCAAACACATTACAAGGATAATTTTGTTCGAAAGGGCAATCGTTCCTTTCAAGGGGGGGATACCAAACACCATTGAACACGACTCGTCATGAGGTGCTACTTTGGATCGAGAAAAGCCCCCTGAAAAAGGATGTGCAGTTTCCTAAGGCCAAGGGACGAACCAATTTGGGGAGATATCCTAACAAATATTGCAGGTTCCACAGATTGAATGGCCATGACACAAACGATTGCTATGAATTGAAGAAGGAGATTGAAAAGCTGATCGAGAGAGGCAAACTGAGTCAATTCGTAAGAAAAGAGGCGAGTGACGAGAAAACAACGCTCTCGCATGAAGTGGATGCAAGGCCAGAAAAGAAGCAGAAAAAAGGGGTGATAAACGTGATAGCAGGCGGGATCTATGAGCCTCCAACAAAAAGGGCTCGCCGTGAACAGCGAAAAAGCAACACACATAGGGGGGATGCCCTCAATTACTCATTTGCGCGAATCACGGAGCCACATGCGGATGCTTTGGTGATTACAATGGCCGTAGAAGGATGGGACGTTAAGCGGGTCCTTATTGATACAGGCAGTTCTTGTAATGTTATTACTCGGACTGCATTCAACAAGCTGGGAATTAATGACGAACGAGTGGAACATACGTTCATGGATGGAACTGGTTTTGGAGGTCAATCATCTCAAACAAGTGGACAGGTGGTGCTGGAGGCAGAAATGGGTGATAAGAATCTAAAATGGCGAGGTGATCTAGAATTCGCAATTATTGATCTCCCATTGGCCTACAACATAATTCTGGGGCGTCCGTTCCTATCGGAAACGGAATCGCTCATCTCAATGAAGCATTTGACGTTACATTTGCCAACACACCAAGGGCGAGTCATAGTGGAAGGTGATCAACTTGTATCTCAACAAGCCTATACATTGTCACTTGAACCAAGACCAGATGAAGAGGATAAAGTTGATGAGAAGTTGTCGGCGGAAGCGTTGGGAGAAACGGAACTATTCGCCATCTCAAATGACAAGAACGTACGAATAGCGGCAGGACTCCCAGAAGAAACGAAGAAAGCCATTACCGAGGTGTTGATCCAATGCGAGTCGGCATTCGCAGCTCCAAATGAAGTGCTGAAAGGAATAAGTCCAGACATAGCAACCCATCGTTTGAATGTGGACAAAGGTGCAACCCCAGTGCGATAAAAAAAAAGAGGACACGCTCCAGAGAGGCAGAAGGCGATTGAAAAAGCTGTGGCGGATTTGCTAAAATCAGATGTAATTCGAGAAGTCACCTATCCGGAGTGGCTAGCCAATGTGGTGCTAGTCAAAAAGCCAAATGGAACGTACCGAATGTGCGTCGACTTTAAAGATCTGAATAAAGCTTGTCCGAAGGATATGTATCCGCTACCTAACATTGATATATTGGTAGATGGGACGGTAGGATTTGAAGCTTTATCGTTCACCGACGTGAAATCCAGTTACCATCAGATACCCATGGAGAAGGCGGATGAAATCAAGACATCATTTATAACTCATCAGGCAACTTATTGCTTCAAGGTGATGCCCTTTGGACTGAAAAACGCGGGAGCAACATATCAACGGATGATGAACAAGATATTTTCAGACAAGTCAGGCGAGAACTTCTCGATCTACGTAGATGATATGATCATTAAAAGCAAGAAGATGCAAGACCACCCGCAGGATATTAAAGAAATCCTGGAAGTGCTGATCAAATATGGCCTCAAATTGAACCCAGAAAAATGCACGTTTGGAGCAAGAGCAGGAAAATTCCTGGGTTTCATTGTTAGCGGAAAGGGAGTTGAGGCGAATCCGGAGAAAGTAAAAGCGGTGATGGAGATGAAAACACCGAGGAACGTAAGAGAAGTACAGAGACTGAATGGCCGGATGGTGGCATTAGGGCGATTCATATCATGCTCAGCTAGGAGATGTCTACCTTTCTACAATGCCATCAAAAAATCTAAGTCCTTTGAATGGACGCCGGATTGTCAAGAGGCATTTGAGGGTATAAAACGATTACTATGTTATCCGCCCTTAATGAGCAGGCCGGAGGATGGAGAAGATTTATTTCTTTATGTATCTGTCACCAGTATGGCGATATGCACTGTGATGGTGCGAGAAGAAGAAGGACAACAATATCCAGTGTACTATGTGAGCAAAGTCTTGAAGGATGCAGAACTCCGGTATTCGAAGTTAGACAAAATGGCCCTCGCGGTGATAACCACGGCGGCTAGATTAAAGCCATACTTTCAGGCGCATACTATCATTGTGAGAACTGGTATTCCAATGCGAAAGGTACTGCAGAAACCTGACGCATCCAGCCGATTGATGGAATGGTCAATTCGCTTAGGAGAATTCAATATTCGCTATGAAGGAAGACCAGCACTAAAGAGTCAAGTACTCGCCGATTTCGTGAATGAGTTCACGTGGGATGATGACGAATGTCCAAAGGCACAAAAAGAAGAATGGAGCATGTTCACAGATGGGGCATTATCCACAGAAGGAGCTGGACTGGGAGTCGTCATCAAAGGCCCGGAGGTTATTCGTCTGTACTATGCGGCAAAGTTAACTTTCAAAACTACCAATAACGCCGCAGAGTATGAGGCAATGATATGCGGATTGAAGTTGCTTAATGAACTTACGCCAGAAAGAGTGGTAATCTACAGCGATTCTAAACTCATGATAAATCAGATCACAAAAAATTATCTGGTGAAACAGGAGGATCTAGTAAAATACCATAAAGAGGTCGGCAGATTGACGCAGGAGTTAACACGCAAGGGAGTCATTTGGGAAATGGTGCATGTTCCGCGGGGCCAAAACACAAAGGCTGACGAATTGGCAAAAGCAGCGGCGAGTAGAGAACCATGGAGTCAAAAAGCATGCGATTTGGAGATAAGATCGGCACCAGCGTTCGAAGTCGATCAGATTATGGTCATCGAAGAACTGGTAGATGATGAAGATTGGCGGATGCCCATTTGCCAATATTTGGAACAGGGAGATTTGCCGGTTGATAAAAGCTTAGCCAGAAAGCTAATTGGGCAGTCAGCGAGATACTCAATTCGAGATGGAACTTTGTATCGGAAATTGTATACATGTCCATGGTTGAAATGCATTAGCCGCAATGAAGGAGACTACGTGCTGCGAGAACTACATGAAGGAATTTATGGCGCACATGAAGCCTCGGCGGCGTTGGCAAGAAAGGTTAAGTTGATGGGATATTACTGGCCCAAGGTGGTGGATGATTCCCAGAAGATGGTTGCAGAATGTCGCAGCTGTCAAATCCATACGAATGAAAAGCATGTTCCCGGAGCCGAACAAATCACTATAATGACGGCATGGCCATTCGCAACATGGGGAATCGATATAGTGGGCCCATTCCCAGAAACGACAAAGAAAAGGAAGTACTTGATAGTCGCAGTTGACCACTTCAGCAAATGGGTAGAAGCAGAGGCAGTAACCGCTCAAACACTTGAGCGAATGATCGAGTTCTTACGAGAGAACATTATCATGCGATTTGGAATCCCACAAAAGCTTATAACCGACAATGGCACCCAGTTCAACTGTGTCAAATTCAAAACATACTGCGAAAGCATGGGAATCAAGAATCATTTTTCTTCTGTAAATCATCCTCAATCGAATGGTATGACAGAGGTTACCAACAGGGCCATGATTCAGGGAATCAAGAAGCGGCTAGGTGATAAAAAAACAGGTTGGGCGGATGAGATACCCCATATGCTATGGGCATACAGAACTTCTGTAAAAGCAGCAACGGGCGAAACACCTTTCTCGCTGTTTTATGGAGCCGAAGCGGTCCTGCCTGTTGAAATCAAGTCGCCTACAGATCGGATAATTTATTATTGCGACACACAAAATCCTATCAATATTAGGGTTGCATTGGATTCTGTTGAAGAACGAAGGGAAAAAGCTTATATGCAAATGGCAGTGTACCGCAATAGAATCAAGAAATATCATGACAGAAGGGTGCGAAAAGTGATAATCAACGAGAACGACTTGGTCTTGAAAAAAGCGGATAAAATACAATCCATAGAAGGCAAAGGCAAATTAGGCGTCAACTGGATCGGACCATACAAAGTATCCAAGAAGCTAGGACCATCAACTTTTGAAATAGAAGAAATGAGCGGCAAAAAGCTCCCGCGCACCTGGAATCTAGAGAATCTACGCCTATATAAACAGGCCGAGTAGTTCAAGGAAATGACGAGTACTCTTTTTCCTTTTATGAGTTTTTCCCAATGGGTTTTCTGATAAAAGGTTTTAATGAGGCTTTGATCCCACGCAGTTTATGTACCCATGTAATAAGAAGCCTTTTTTCTTTATCAATAAAGGTATTCAATTATTACATTTATTCAATATACTACGTCCGAATGCGGATCCTTTTCAACATGATCACAAAAACACATAAAGGTGTTGCCTATTAAAGAAAGGCGGATGCATGATTACGCATCACTCGCAAAACCTTATGGTTAATCTTAAAAACACATAAATGTGTTGCCTATTAAAGAAAGGCGGATGCATGATTACGCATCACTCGCAAAACCTTATGATTAACCTTATGATTATTTTCGAAAGAAAAATCATAAGATAAGGCATAAAATTAAGCGAATAAACGAGTACTCAAAAAATTACAAAAAGGGTCTGGCCACCCTAGCGAAAACGAAACTAACTACAAAGAATTACAAGGATGAAGTCGGCAAAAGACAAGGGTAACATATGAAAATAAGGGGCAACAAGGAATAAAACGACAATCGCACATGTAGGTAAAGCGGCAAGTAAAAGAAAATTAATATATACGGGCAGTTTGTTACATACAACAGTTCAAAATATAAATCAAACTACGCTACAGCTTCCTCTCCTTCACCCCTATTGCCCTCCTCGCCTTCAGCGGCTCCCTCATCTCCTCTAGTGGGCGGATTTGCTTCAAGCGAATCCTCAACCCTCGAATCAGTAACCGCTTCAGAGAGAGGTACCTCTTGCTCAGACTGAGAAACGCCTTGTGGTACCTCTTCTTCCGCGTTCTGATTAGGGATCTCGCAGCTAATTGGAGAGGCCTGAAAACTCTGCCAATCTAAGAGGAGTACCTCATCCATATCAGCATCCTCGGCTTCCAGCTTGTCCCACTTCTCAGTTAAATCCTTTTCAGGGATGAGAACCTTGGGGCGGTTAAGTATTCGATCTGGATGTCCATGCTCATAAGCGGCATGAATTCGCTCCCCATACCAATAGATGCGAGCACCATCTTCAGCTAGAATCTCCTCAGCCCTCTTCTTTTGCATCTCTAGAGCCTCCTTGGATGAATTTAGATCATCAAGGACCTTTTGCAGCTCGTCGGACTTAGCCTGGAGGGATTTGAGAGCTTCCTCCTTCTCGCTCATAGCCTTCTGACAAGCGCCTTCAAGAGCCTTTACCTTCCCTTGGACATCATCATAAAGCGACTTCTGAGTCGCCAATTCAGTACCAAGGTTCTCCAACTCTTTGGCTCGTTCAGCATCCCTTCGAAGAGCGCCCTCCGCGAAATTGATAATCTGCATATAAGACGGCTCGCGAATAAAAAGGGCGAATAAAAACATGCGATTACTATGGACACAAAATCCTTGAAAGGGAATGACAAGCTTCTACCCCCAAAACAACAATATACCTCTATGGCGCGCTTCTCGATCCCCTCCATAGCAGTAGGAAGCGGTACTTGTTCTCGCACGCGGGAAGCAGAGGGGAGTCGCCCAAGGACATTGCATATAGAAGAAACAATGTCCTTACAGGAGAAACTCACGGCCATGCCAAAGGCCCTAGTCCACCACCCGCTAATATCGGGAATAGGCTGCGAACGCATAAGGAAAGAGATCAGAAGAACAGCAGATAGCTTATAAAGAACAATAAACATTACAATAAATCAAGATACCTCGTGAATTGGTGTACTGCTCTTTCCTTTTGATGAAGCAGATATGGGTGTACCGCCAACAGTAGGACATACAGATGTGTTTTTCTTCCTGGGACGAGAAGACTCCGTATCTGCATTATTCTTTCGCTTCCTAGTTAAAGGAAGGTCCTCAGAAACAGAAGTGGGACCTTGTGAAACGGAAGCGATTGGAAAGGAAGCCGCCTCAACAGAAGGAGCCGCCCCCACAGGAGAATTCGCTCTTGCAACAGAAGTTGTTCCCTCCATCCGCTTCTTCCTTCTTGCTAGAGCTTTCGCCTCCCGATCTGCAGCGAGTTGAGATAAAGGATCACCCCTGCAAAGGGTTAAAAGAAATCATCAACTTGGAAATGAAAAAAAAGGAAAAGTACCTTGAACAAAAACGCGATAAGGGATATAGACAACGCGATCTCCCTCGCGGTAGGCAATCGCCACTCGACTTCTTAGCATGTGGAAGGCCTGATCATACGTCCATAAAAAAGGAGGCGTACTCTTCAAGAACTTTATAACAGCGGATTCTTCCTCACTGGGGTAACCGAAGTTCAAACTCTTTACATTGGGCCGGCCCCAGCAGCGAAGGAAGTTTGGATTCCCTTCATTAAACTTGATAAAGAAGTAAGATCGGTCCCACTCGCGGATCTTGTTCAGCTTATCGTCGAAACCATAGTAACCGCTCTGACGGATGAAAGTGAAATACCCCGCCGAACTCTTGAAATGATGAAGCTTGGAGAAAATTTTGAGCGAGAAGGGAACCTCCAAACAATCCGCCAGAAATTTATCCAGAGTTAAGTCGGCCCATCCATTGGGATGCAATTGACCGGGTGCGATTCCGTAACCGCCCAAGACGGAAGCAATCTCATCCGCCAGCGGATACGTGAAACCGCAGATAATCTAGGCGACGAAAATGGTGAAATACCCCTTTGGGTAGTCGCCCGGTCCTCTATCCTCCCCGGGAATGATGGTCTCGAGACCTTGAAGCCAAGGATACTGCTCCCGCAAATCATCAATTGTCTCACGACAAACTAGGCTTCCTGACCGGTCCTTCTTCGGTAATAAACGGGGGGTTGGGACAGGTGGCGGAATCAACTTCTTAGGGTCAAAACCTAGACCCTCATCGGTTGTATTCGCTAGGTGGAGGAAGTCGGCGGGATGAGAATCAGACCCAGGAGAGCCGGTTGAAGCTTCATCAACCATCTCATCGACCTCATGAGACACCTCGCGGACGTAATTTTCGTCGAACGGTGCAAAATCGAGGTCAAGGTTCGACATATTGATGAAGAAAAATGAACAGAAGTAAAGAGCCGAACGAATTACAAGTAACGGAAAGGAAAACTTACATGTGGAAAAGAATACAGAGAAGAACGAACACTAAGGGGTTGACGCCGGAGAAGAAATGACAGGAGAAGGAAAGAACAAACTTTCGAATTTTGAAAGAACAACTTTCGAATATCCAGACAAAGACGAAGAGTCCCCTATAACATGTGAAAAGACCCTAAAGGGCTCTTGCCAAACTAAAGGGGAGGCATGTGATGATCCGCGAAGCCAAAACGGGCCGAATCATAAACACGGGCCCAATCTACACTTAGACCCATGGTCCAAGATCAAACGGGCTCCGAATAAAAGAAGTGGGTAAAGCGAAATAACCACCCCGACATCCTAAACGGAGCATTAAAACTCCCACTCAAACACGTTTGTTGCCACGTAAGGGACGTGGCCTAGAAGGAGTAACCGCCCTCGGCGGTTACTTCAGAACACTTATAAAAAGCCATAAGGCCAGAGGGGGAGGTACGTTCATATTTTTCCAGCAATACTATTATCAATTTACCAACCCTCCTACAAAAACTGACTTGATCGTCGGAGAGTTTTCCCGGAGATCCTGTCTCTGGTTCTGTTTTGCAGGTAACTACGGTGGAGATCATCTAATCGGATCCAGCAAGTTATCACCTATCAATAAGGACTAAATTTTGACGGAGTGGGAAATCGAACCTCAAACCTATCAAACAGAGGTTCAACGCCTTACCACTCGGACCAACCCTTATTGGCTTAAAATTAGTTCTTTTAATTCTATTAATTTTAACATAATTATTTCTTTTCTATATTTTTTTTATTATATTTTCTCTTATTTCAATCTTAATCAATATAGTAATTTACACACAATTTTACCCGTGACAATTGGTAAGTTGTGGTCCCATTAAATTTATTGTATATTAGTACTCATCTAAAGAGGTGGTAACGCACAAAATAATAATCATAAATTACGGTTGGATGATGGATAACTTGTACTTCTATAATTTGTAGAAGCTGTACGTGTCTCCTTTTCTATAAACAATTAAAATCTGAATTAACAAAAGAATTAAAAAAAAATTAAAACCTACTTAAGAAGAATTCAAAGAGTTTTTTTTCTTTTTTTTTTTGAAATCAAGAATTCAAAGAGTTTTGAATTATAGGAAATCAAATGAAAGATGAGGTGGCACGGCTTTCCTTTATAAAATATTAAAAAAAAAAAGCCGGCCAGATTTTTAAATAATTAAATAAATAGTGGTCGAAACGTGGCAATGGAAAACCAAAACAGAGGGCGAGGGTCTAGGTTTACTAGAGTAGGAGCAAATTAAATAATTAAAGAAAGTTAGGAGGAGGGGTTGGACTAAGTGGATTTTCACCTTCAGCTCCACGTCAGTTAATAGACACGTGTCTTAATATCCAACTGCCTAATCTCAGATATTCCCTCAGGCGTCAACCCCGGTCCCCTCTACGTGTCCATTCTTCTTTGCACTTACATTCCTACTCTATCGTAAACCCGCCACCACTTGATTTTTACTCTCCATCTGCTGTTTCCGCCTTCTCTTTCTTGAGCGCGTTCTTTCACTCCCCAGTAGATTTTTTTTGGAAAAAAAAGTATTTATTCTCAGAATATATAAAGGTAATGTTTAGTTAAAAGGTTTTTTTTTTTTTTTTTTTAATGTAAGGCTATTTTCAAATTTGGCCAAATATATATGTAATTAAGCGCTTGAATTTTACCTATTTTAAAAATCAAACTTCTAATTAATTATTTTTCTACATTAAATCATTAATTTTATTATAGATTATATCCTTATTTAATTTTTCCGTCTAGTTTGGAAGGGAATAAGATCGATTTTGTGATTCTAATGCTGAAAATCACAAAATAAGAGAAGAAAAGATTGAGTTTAGAAGAAATTACTAGAAAATAAATTCTGTAATTTCTTCTTACTTTTTACTTTCTATCTATCCTAGTAAATAAAATCTTCTTTTTTTATTTGTCTACCTTCCTAATGATGCATGCCATCCAAACTCGACAGAAAAATTAAATAAGTATCAAATCCATAACAGAATCAAAGATCAGGAATTCAATACAGAAAAATAATTAATTATCACTTAATCCTTAAAACATGCTAAATTCAGCAACTTAATTATGTATTTTTCCTTTAAATTTTAATCTGGTTCTTCACATTTAAAAAAAAAACTGTGTTCGATTTTTTTTTTAAAAGGACCGTGTTAAAGAAAAAATCTTACAAATATCATTATTTTAAGAAGGCATCCTTTTTTAGTGAATACTTGATTAACTTTTTGATATGGCTAAATTTTCCAAGATCTTTTTGTAAATGTGAAATAAGATAGAAACGAAGTCAAAGAAGGAGCGAAAGTCCGACTAACTTCCTACGATACCTAAGTTGATGAATTGATGATAGAAATAATAGTAAATCAAAGTTAGGATGAAAGTTTAGTGAATATGAATAGAATAATATACCTTGAAATGTGACATACTCTAATTATATTATTAATAACATCTGAATATTATCTCTGGAGCAAAAATGTAATAACGAATAAAGAGAAAGGATCTCCAACATTATGCCACATGGAAATAAATAAGATAAAGTCATCCGAACAACACGGAAAAGGATGTTGAATGAGAAGGATCCGCCATCCCATCTCATTCAACGTATATCCGCCTTGACGGTTCCAAGAATATCATGGAGCGCCTTTATATCCACCCTTAAATGGGAATAAATATACTCAATTCACAATTAATAGTCATTAAGTGAAATAAGGCTTAATACATCATTTGCCCCCTCAACTTGTCCAAAAAGGTTGATTGGCCCCCTGAACTTTCAAAGTGTTTCGATAGCCCCCTGAACTTGCATAAAATGTTCAGTTAGCCCCCTGAACTTGCATAAAATGTTCAGTTAGCCCCCTGAACTTGCGTAAAATGTAATCAATTGATCACTCGGTCATAAAAAAGTAAGTTAAATGCGGAAGATGTATTCCACGAGTCTTAAAAAAGTAAAACAACCAAAATCGGAGTATACGATTCTAATATTAGAAAAGACATGTTGTATAATTGAGCAAACAATAACTTCATTTTTAATCTATTTTTTAATTATGTAATAACATTCTAAGATGTGTAGAATACATCTTCCGCATTTAACCTACTTTTTTATGACCGAGTGATCAATTGATTACATTTTACGCAAGTTCAAGGGGCTAAATGAACATTTTATGCAAGTTCAGGGGGCTATCGAAACACTTCGAAAGTTCAGGGGGCCAATTAACATTTTTGAACAAGTTCAGGGGGCAAATGATGTATTAAGCCGAGAAATAATGATACGACTTTTCGAATGAAATATCATTAATGCCAAAAGGTTACAAAAATCTATATAAATACCCAACTTTGAGGTATTCTAGGTATGCTCACTAATTCTCCTAAAGCTCTTGTCAATTATTCTTATTATTCTCAAACAATATAATGATTTTGGCATCGGAGTGTCCACCACCGATCGCAATGGCACCACAAAGTGAAGAGATTTCGACCAAGGAAATTTACACTGTTATCAATTGTGATCGAATAGGAAGAGGTGATTAAAGCCTTAGAGCGTGTTTGTGCTACGTGTCACTTGTTAATAAGTGAACGTGTTTCCACATATCAAGGTTTGGGATCCCTCAAGCACACTTGGTCAGTGATTGACGAGATTGGACGTGATTGTTGTAATAAGTTGATCTTTAAGGGATCGATGTAGATCTCTCAAGCCAATACTATGAGACTGGATCATGCCCGAAGCTGATTCTATGTGATGATTCCACATGAGCTCTAACCCCAAGTGGTGGTCCAGACTTCATAAGTGCGAAATGAGTGTGTTTATATTTGTCTGATGTCATTTGTCCTCTCGGATCAAGTTTATCGTTCTTTATGATAAAAAGCCATTGCCTCTACGAGCGTCATACTTGTTTATTCGTGCTGGATCAAAAAGGGCCCAAGCCTTTATATGTGGGAGTCTAGTCTTGATATTTTGGGAGGTTTCGAGAACTGAGGGATTGATAAGGAGATTGTGCTGACTTTTGGCGATTGATTTTTCTATCTTTTTGTATGCTTGCAATTATATCCATGTTAGAGCATGTTTATCTGTTTAGCATCTTTCGAGATTATGGTGGTTTGGCTTTGCTCGCTAAAAGTCGCGTTTCACGTTTTGTGAAAGGGCGTGTTAGGAGCAGTTAATGCTCTTTAATCATTACTACTTAGTAAAGATGATGTTTGTCATTTCAATTTCTTCTTCAATCGTATAAAAGAGGGAAGAGGTTGATGAGTTCCTCTTTACAATTGTTCATTGCCTTCTTGCTTCTTCTTGTTCTTCTTTTTCTGACGATTCGATTTGAAAGTAAGTATTCTTGGATCTTATTTTTGCCTTTTCAAGTACTTTCATTTTCGGTTATAGCTCCCAAGAATCAAAACCTTAAAAAGTCTTCGGAAGCCGATAAATCTTCTAGGAAAAGAAGGTAGACAAGCCCTTTGGAAAAGGCTAACCCACGGGCTAAGAAGAAACCCTTTTTATTTATTGCAGAAAAATTACAGTCTTTGTCTCTGATCATCCTGATTTTCAATGGCTATTATGGGTATTTATACCCACTATATAGAGTTGGGGATACAATTTCCTCTGTTCAGCATGTTGTAGATATTTTGAAAGCGTTATCTCTTTGTGCTCTCCAAATTTCTCCTAACTCGTGGGTGGAGAAAATTTTACAAAATTCAGGATGCATTAAATGGGGCTATCATTCACTGCATTTGGACACCCGTGCTGAGTACCATAGAGACCTTATTATTTGGAAGATGTATAAGGACCATACTACTTTTCTAGCGAAGAAAAAAATATAGTTTTAAGGGCTTTAAGATGAAGTGATTCATTGTGGTCCGAATAAGAAGGATGTGAGCAGTCCATATTCAAGTGGCTTCCTTTTCCGCATTAAATTGGAATCCAATCCCTGAAGATCCCCGTGTTTAGAATGAGGAGAGGGAGTTGACCGAGGCAACAGAGGAGGCGGTAGAACAGTTTACGAGCTTTGATGTTGAATAAGAGTACATGGATAGGCTCGAGATGTCTACGAGTGGATTACCTTATGTTTTGAGAAAAAATTTGGCCCAAAAAGATGTAGTTAGATTTTATACTGTACAAAACAAATTATATAGACAAGTGTAAAATTGACCCATAACGAAGCAATTCTATATTCGTCACTATCGTAATGATCCATTTGGTTTAACTGTTGATGTGTGTTGTTGACTGTTTAATATTTCTTGTTACTCATAGATAGTATATATTAATTGATTTTTTTTACTAAAATCAGTTACTTCGAATTTTTACCACTCACTATATGCATCCTGATAAGGCTCTAGGACTTGATGGATTTAATCCAGGATTTTATCAAAAATTTTGGAACATAATTGGAGATGATATCTTCACTGCTGGATCAACGTGGTTTGATCAAGGTATGTTTCCATCTGAGGTGAATAATACTATCATTACTCTCATTCCAAAGTGTGAGAATCCTGTTATTATGACTGAATTTCGTCTGATAGCATTGTGTAATGTTATACTAAGAATTTTCTCCAAAGTCTTAGTGGATAGATTGAAAATGATTTTGCCTCGGAATATCTCTGAAAATCAATCTGCTTTTATTAAAGGAATGTCTATTCATGACAACGTCTTGATCGCATTTAAACTTATTCATAACATTAATAATAATGTTGCTAAGAAAGTAGGAAATGTGACACTAAAGGTTGATATGAGTAAAGCATATGATAAGGTGGATTGGAATTATCTAAGAGAATTGATGCTAAAGTTGGGTTTTGCAGATAAATGGGTAAATTTTATAATGCATTGTGTAACTTCTGTGCAATATATGGTTAGAATAAATGATCAGTTGGTTGGTCCCGTTTGCCCAAAAAGAGGACTTCGCCAAGGTGATCCACTATCACCGTACTTATTTCTGCTTTGTGTTGAAGGGTTGACGTCATTATTGATGGCAGCTGAGAATAGGGGGTTATTGCATGGTTGTCGAGTTAAGCGAGGGGTGCCTGTGATTTCACATTTGCTCTTTGCTGATGATGCATTCTTATTTTGCCAGGCTACTATATCTGAAATTAGAGTGTTAAAAAAATTACTCATATCGTATGAATTAGCTTCGGGGCAAGCTATAAATTTCCAAAAATCTGGAATCATGTTCAGTGGAAATGTGGCAAATGACATGGCTATGGGAATTTCTAGCATTTTGGATATTACTAGTCTGTTGAATACGGGAAGGTATCTGGGTCTTCCATCATTAGTGGGTAGAAAAAAACGAGCAATCTTTGCACACTTCAGAGACAGATTATGGCAGCGGCTATAACGCTGGAGAGGGAATGGAATATCAAAAGCTGGTAAGGCTACATTTATTCGAGCAGCAGGGCAAGCCATACCAATCTATTTCATGAGTGTATTCTTGCTCCCTATATCGACGGCTGAGGAATTACAATGAATGCTAAATTCATTTTGGTGGGGTGATAAAAAGTCAGGTGAGAGATGACTGAATTGGATGGTATGGGATAAATTATGTGCTCCAAAATTGATGGGAGGACTGAGTTTCCGAAATTTCACAGCCTTTAATCTTGCTATATTGGGAAAACAGGGATGATAGTTATTTACCAATCCATCTTTGCTTGTTAGTAAAGTTTTCAAAGCTAAATATTATCCAAGAGGGGATTTTATGGGGGCCTTATTGGGGCATTCATCAAGTTTTATATGGCGAAGTATCTGGAGTTCTCAACTAATCATTAAAGAAGGAATCAGATGGAAAATTGTAAACGGTCAATCAATAAATGTGTGGAGTGAGAGATGGTTGCATGATGAAGAGCATGGCTATATACGAACCCCTATGGTAGAAGGGTTGGAGTATTTAAAAGTTAATGATTTGTTTATCCATAATTCCAGGGATTGGGATGAAGAACTGTTGGAGGAAATTTTTTAGCATAGAGATATTACAAAGATTCATAAACTGTCTGTTGGTACTTTGAGTAGTGAGGATCGATTAATATGGAAATTCCATTCTTTAGGACGTTACACAGTGAAAAGTGCTTGCTGATTGGCTACAACATTGGAAGGAGGTGAGAGATTTCATGTTCATGGAGTATGAAAAAAATTGTGGTATGCTGAAATTTCACACAAGGTCCGTCATTTTGGTTGGCAATTAGCACGCAATTGTCTCCCAACGCGAGTGAATCTTCAATTTTGTGGGTTACAGGTATGTAGTACTTGTGTGATATGTAACGAACCTTGGGAGGATGGATGACATCTTTTTATTGAATGTGCAGGAGCTATAAGGGTGTGGCAGACGACGAGACTTCTGGATCGAATTACTGCAGAGGCGGTGGTGGCTGAGAACCTGACAGCATGGTTTCATAATATGATTAGAGCAGCATCGGAACAAATTGTGAAAACATTTTTGATGCACCTCTGGACTCCATGGCAAGCTAGAAATACCCGTCTTTGACAGTATGAGATTCGCACAACAGATCGAATAGTTGCTCATGCTTGCACGGTACTTAATGATTGGTTAGAAGCAAATGCCTTGAGGAATCGGAATGGTATGGGAGAACATCAGATCAGAAATATAGTAGTAGGAAATAGTTCATATGCTGGTTGCATGGCTTGGCACCCACCATCAGAAGGATTTCTCTCATGTTGTGTTGATGCCGCATATTTTAACGATGATAGTCGTGCAGGGATGGGAGCAGCAGTACGAGATGCAAATGGGCAGTTTGTAATAGGGAGATGTGCGGGTCTGTTATGTTGTCCGACAACTCGAGAATGTGAGGCCGAAGCTCTATTACATGCTATGCAATGGCTATAAGCTGATGGAATAAGGAATGTGGTTTTCGAATCCGATGTTAAATAAGTGCTTGATACAATAAAGTCTAGTTCTGCTGATGATTCTGAATTTGGAGATAGAATTATTCAAATACGATTGATTCTAACATCAAACGAATCTTACTCAGTCAAATGGATACAACGGCAAGCGAATGGAATGACACATGTGTTATCACAATCTTCTCGTTTATCCACTTACCCTTCTTTTTTAATTTATTACCGAATTATATTTCTAATTCATTGTTATAATTTTGCGATTTTGTTCATTAATTCATTTTCCTTTTGATTCAAAAAAAGAAAAATCTTAATTGGTTACTTAATTAACTGTTTTAATATACAATATACTATTGTTATGTGAATTGCTAATAGTTTATATTCAAAAATTCACATAACACTATTGTTGTATTTAAATTTTCAATATAATTAAATTATATCTTATATCCATTTTTTTTATTCTTTTTACCATGA
Source organism: Euphorbia lathyris (assembly GCF_963576675.1). Lineage (NCBI taxonomy): Eukaryota > Viridiplantae > Streptophyta > Magnoliopsida > Malpighiales > Euphorbiaceae > Euphorbia > Euphorbia lathyris. The sequence goes on from NC_088913.1 coordinate 72,851,058, forward strand.
CAAACATTTAAAATGATAGTCAATATGGAATTTCTAAAATCTCGAAAATAATTATAGACGTAAGAATATTCGTAACAAATGTCAATAAATAAAAATAATTAATGGGAGAAGATATTATTCTTATCTATGTTATATACCTATAGCGTGTTGATTCTAATCGCTGTAGCGCGTCAATGGCGAAAATCAAACACGAATCTCGCATTCGACGATCATCTTTGCCACGTGTCGATATCCTTGGCAATAGTGTAATTAAAATATTACTACTACGAATTCCTATAAAAATAATACAGGTATATTATACACATGACGCCTGAACTTTACTCTTTCTATTGTGTTAGCCCTAACCTTTTAAAACTAGATATTATAGTCTCTATAATTTGCATTTTACTAACATCATGACCGTTTAGCAAGATGACCAATCAATAACACGTAACTCTTTATTGTGAAGTTGATTTTAAACAACTTTGATTTTAAATCTATCATTTGGCTAAACAAGAGAAACGGTTTGTTTAAAAGAGAAAGTTGTAAAAATAGTAGTTCCGAAATTGAATGTCTTGTTGTATTAGAATTGTGATTGTTAATAATTTTAATTTTTATCGACGAAAAATGACTATTATGTTAGTAAAATATAAAGGTATTAAATCATTTTTCAGCTTTTGGAAGCCATAACCTGCTATGATTTGAAGCCTTCAAATGGACCAAACTGTACCAAAACCCATTACAACGTCATTTTCGGTCGAAGTTTGGCCGAAATCATGGTTTCGGCCACCTTACATCTGAAGGTTGTCTTGGAGAACTGTATTTAGAAACACGTGGACCAATGAGCATGCTGGATTTCAAATACACGTCCCTCATATTTAGAAATGATGTGGTACGAAAAGATAGGTCTGAAAACCTATCAGGTACTGTTACGTATCCAGACACACTTTATTTTATTTATAAATAGTAGAAACATTCTACAAACTCATATCTCTTTATTTCAAATATTTTACATTTCATTTTTTTTATTTGTCGGTTAGATATTATCTCTAATATCTTCTAACTTTAGTATTCGAAGGAGTTCACTGAAACTTCGATCCATTTTTCTGACATCTTTTGTGATCTCACATCATCGAAGACGAAGTTTACAAGAAGTGCGATATGAGAAACCATAATATTTTTATTCAAAATAAGATCAAATTTCAAGGGCCATGTGTGTAATTTACTCAAAATAATAGTAATAATATTACGAATTTAAAAATACAAAAATAAAAATCAATATGAAATTAAACCAAAAATAAGAAAAATAGAAAAAAGAGGGAGGAGTCGTCTCACCCTAGGACCACATGCGTGTCAGGAAAGGGAGATCGTTACAACAGCTCGTGGAAAAATACCATTGGGCCACGTATACGAGGTATCAAAGAAGGAGTACACGTGTTGAAGAAACAAAAAGAGAGAGAAAGATGGACGGCGAAGATACCATCTAGTATTCAGTATTTCGACGTCATACCAACTGTACATGTCGGATCTTTTTGCCCCGGGCGGTGACGGGCAGACCTGCCCGTCATTTTACTGTGGCCCCCAGGCGACAACTTTTTTTTTATTTTTTTGGCACCCCTCTTCCTTCGTAATATTAAAGGGTCCTCTTTCCTGCTCCAAAAGATCTCTCGTATCTCATTTCAATTCTCTGTCTCTCTCTTTTGTTTCCGCGAGCAGATAATAAGCACTTGCTTTTAACATTAGCCCAAGATATTTCGAGATTTCGTTGTTTGGATTTTGAATTTTACACCGATTAGAACTGTTAATGGCTGGAATTTGCTGTGGAGTTGTTAGTGAAAGTGAGACAGCTGCTCCAGTAGTTGAGCCAAGCTCCCGAGCTTCAAGGCGGAGGAGATTAGAGCTTCGTCCCTTCAAGGTCGTGGCCAATTCGGCAGTTCAACCACCGTCTGAGAACGGCCGGAAACGACAGAAGATTGATCTGTTTCCTCTTCTTTCGGAGCCTCTAGCACGTGACTGCAATAACGCAGAAGAGAATTGCAAATCGAGCGGAGATATGTGTAGAGAAAGTAAAAGGAAAGAAACTACAACACGAGAGACTAACGAGACTTTCGATTCTAAGCATCAATCTGGAACAGGTAGCTCAGTTTCTGCAAAATCAGATCGCGTATTGGTAGAGGAATCTCCGAAGTATGGTATGACTTCGGTTTGTGGTAGAAGAAGAGATATGGAAGACGCTGTTTCAATACAAACGAAATTTACCACGGAGAAATCGTCGTTCTTCGGTGTATTTGATGGCCACGGTTGTTCTCATGTAAATATTCACAATCACGAACTCTAGTTTTCTCTTTGATTTGTTTAATTGATCTCGGCGTTTATTTAATTTTTTAATCTTAATTTTCTTCAGGTGGCTCTGAAGTGTAAAGATCGGTTGCACGATATATTGAAAGAAGAAATCGAAAGTTCTGAAGAAATTGAATCCGTGGAGTGGAAAGGAACTATGGAGAGAAGTTTTGCGAAAATGGACAAAGAGGTGGAGGAACGATGCAATGATGATGAAGAAGCTAAATGCCGGTGTGAGCTTCAGACTCCACAGTGTGACGCCGTTGGATCTACTGCCGTTGTTGCAGTTGTAACGCCGGATAAAATCGTTGTTTCTAATTGCGGTGACTCACGAGCGGTGCTCTGCCGTAACGGTGCTGCTATTCCTCTTTCAACTGATCATAAGGTGAGATTCACTTCCCTAACGGCCTAACTTATTTATTCCGGTGATTTGCGAATAGCGCGTGTTCACGCGCCATCATTATTAAAGTAGTATTGTTTTCGCTCATCCATTGGTGCGTGTAGAACACAATCTCCAACTTGAAAATTTTTCTTTACTAACGGTTAACTTTTCCTAATCTACAGCCTGATCGCCCCGATGAATTGCTCCGAATCCAAGCCACCGGTGGCCGCGTAATCTACTGGGACGGAGCAAGAGTCCTTGGAGTTTTGGCAATGTCCAGAGCAATTGGTAAGAACATACGCTTAATTATGGATTATTAAGTTAACTCCCTAACAGAGATTTATTCTAGAATTTGTATTGATCCGTTGTTTTAATGTTCAGGTGATAATTATTTGAAACCATATGTTATACCGGAACCGGAAGTAATGGTGATGGATCGGACGGCGGACGACGAGTGTCTTATACTGGCCAGCGATGGCCTGTGGGATGTGGTGTCAAATGAAACCGCATGTGGAGTTGCGCGAATGTGCTTGCGTCAACAGAGACCACCGTCTCCACCAGGCTCTCCGGACAGCGATACCGCCGTGAGCAGTGGTTCTGTTGAGAGCTCCAATAAGGCGTGCGCGGATGCTTCAATACTACTTACTAAACTGGCCTTGGCCAGGCATAGTACGGACAATGTTAGCGTCGTGGTTGTTGATTTAAGAAGAAACAAGCAATAACAACCAGAAGTAGATTTTAATTAATCAAGTGTCCTTTTTTTTCTTCAAAGAAGGGAAGAAATTATATATATGGAATTAGAGTATGTTTAGCTTTAATTGCATATTTTGTAGAGTCTTCTTCATCCAAAATAGGTGATAGAAAGTATTAGAAAAAAAAAATACTAAAATTTTAAGGTTTTGGTTCAGAGGCTGTGAATGTATTACAGGAAGAACTGCAGAATTGTGCAAAATAGAATTTTGGTGGGGGTGTATGGGTTCTAAAATGTCTATAAATCAAGTAGGACTTGTTATTCCTCATTCAATTATTCAATCGTAAATCTCAGTTTCCTTAAAAATTTACTGTGTTTTTTTTAGTTAACTTCAACTTAATATCATCAATTGCACATTTTGAAAAATTAATCCATTATGGTGGCTACGTGCATCAAATATATTGAAGCTGATTGATTAGGTGTTTGCCTAAAAAATAACAGCTGGGCAATCCGTACATTGAAAAAATCTAAAAATCTTAGAACATGCCAGCAGGCAAGGAAGAAGATAGAATGTATATGCCCCATTTCCAGCAAGAAAAAAAGGACTGATTACGATGAATAATATAATAATAAAAAAAAAATAAAAAAAGGAAGAAAAGAGATAATGGGAGTGTGGTGGATGGAGGACAGGTGTTGTGTTGTGGGTTAGCTTTCAAATACGTGGAAGGACAGATCAGTATTTTGATTCCAATTGTTGACATGATTTAAAAAGAAAGGTGGGGCTCACCGTTTTGAAGTAATCATAAATTTACACGTAGCACTTTTCTTTCTGATTTGGCATACCTATCTTAGATTTGTTTTTGATTTGATGTTGATAGCACTTATCATTGCTCCAATTAACTTTTAACTTGTGCTTATTATTACTTTTTTTTTTTTACCTTAATTGGGTGTTTTTTCTTTGTAACTTGAGCTTTAATTTCACTTCTAATATCAGGATTTTAGCTTATGCCTTCATATATACTCAATTTTGCAATATTTTTTTTTTTTTTAAAAAACAACTTCTATGCTCTTTGAAGAGATTAATACAATCTAGGAAAAAAGGGCAAAAAACAATACACAATAGAAAAAATATGCATTTAAATCATTATAAAATATGGTAATTTTTACCGTTAATTTTATTAAGTTAGTTTGGCTATTATCTTTAATAGAATGACTATAGTAGTTTGATGTAGGGGTGAGCAAAACCGAACCAAAAACCAAAAACCGAAAAAACCGAACCAAAAAACCCGAACCAAACCGAATCAATTTGCAATTTGGTTCGGTTTGGTTTTTATTTTTATACAATTTCGATTTTTGGTTCGGTTCGGTTTGGTTCGGGTATAAACCGAAAAAACCTAAAAACCGAATTAGAGTAATTTGGATATTAAAATTAAAGCTAGCATAAGTTGATAAAAAAATCGAATTGGAAAATTATTAGAATACTAGTTAGAGTAATATTAGACGGTTTGTACATAATGTACTAGCAATACAATTGCTATTAATATACTAATTAGTATAATAACAGAAACATTATCCTATTAGCAGTAGGATTCTTATTAATACAGTACTATAGATATATATAAATTATAATTACTAACTTAGACTAAATAAATGAATAATTTATAAAAAAATTCCAACACTATAACATTATAAAAAAGTTCCAAAAATATTAATGTTTAATATTTTACATAATTTATAAACCAAGTAAATGGATAATAATGTTAAACAATAATAAAATTCCAGGGAATATTATTAACTATCTATAATTTGGTTTGGAATAGAACCAAACCGAAATAGTTTGGTTCGGTTTGAACCGAACCGAATTACAATTTGGTTCGGTTTGGTTTATAAAAATTATTCTTATTTGGTTCGGTTTTGTTTGGTTTGGTTCGGTTTTTGAACCGAACCGAACCATGCTCACCCCTAGTTTGATGCAAATAAAACTTACCGATTTATATAATTATTATTGAAAACACAAAGACTCAACTCTAATGTTGCTTCAAAAAAACAAAAACTCTAATGTAATATCTAACAATATAGAACTAGTAAATTGTTTATTCTTCGATTGGGAGAAGGAGACGCCACGTGAATTCACTTCTCCGTTGTAAATTGTTTATTTTAGTTCTTAATATTAGAAAAATTAGTTATTTTTAGGGAAATATTTCAAAGTTCGACATTTTGCACTACGCCAAAACCCCTTTCAGATGACGGTTAGAAACCGTCATCCCGCGAGATATAAATCTGTCACAGGGCTCGCTGCCGTCTGTAGCACCTTCAGACGACGGTTAGGTTTTGTCATTTGAAGATACTATACATGACATCAGCCTAGTTTCGTACTGTCACATGAATATTGTTACGATGCATCTTTTTATTTATTAACGTCACCTTTAATGTCATCACATGACATACTAATAATTAAAAATGTCAAGTAGCTATATGGGAAATTGGCATATTGGTATTCGCGGTGACAGTTTTTATAATAATTTCTGTTGTAGTAACTTGTATCAGATGGCATATGTCTTAATCAATCATGTCAATAGATTTATTTTAAATGACAGATTCTTTTATTTTAATGTCTTTTTTATTGTTGTTTAGATGATATTTTTTTAACCGTAAATGTCACTCATTGCCTTCTTCGAATGAATCTGGAAATGAACAATAATCCAATGAACAAGAATTTTTGTATATCAATGATTTTAATTTTATTGGAGACTAATGCTCATAATCTGTTTACATTTAAACTACACAAAGTTCTGAATGTAGTAAGGTAAAAAAAAAAGTAATGTACATCTCCAAATCTGTCAATATGTCAATCTTTCAAGAGGCGTGGTGGTGTTGATTGGAAGCCAAATCCAACTTGATCTGCAGCATATCTAAGTCATCATTTCCTAGAATCCCCAAAGTATTGATATCTGCAAAACCAATTGATGATGCTCATTAATTACGTAACGTATACAGATAGACCTAATTAATCTCGTTTTACCCTTTCTCCATTCTGAGACCCTTCACTTACCCACCCACATTATAAATATGAAGCGTTTAACAATTTTCAAGAGTCACCCAGGGCAACCTAACACTATACTTACTCTAGTTATATCGAGTATGGATAGACTTATAAGGAACCTCTATCGTAATGTTGAGTTTCAGATTGCCCTACTCCGATATGAGGCACCCAGGTGGCTTGTCAATATATATGCATGTCCTGACCGTCGGCAATGGACTGCCATGATGAAGGGCCCTCCAAACACCCTTTATGAAGGAGGTGTATTCATAGTCCACATGGACTTCCCTGTCGATTTTCCCTCCACACCTCCAGTTGTAAGAACATGCATAAACTTGTTAACACACATAAATCAGTTCATATATATGCAAATACACTCATGACATTACTATTGTTCGCAGGTCATATTCAGGACCAAAATTTATCATCCTAATATCGGTCCCTTAGGGCATGTTTCTATGCCCCAGCTACTTGATCGCCCTGCCCATAGTATTGCCACGGTAAGATGATGCTATAAATCTATGCATTTGGGGTCTAATTTATCTATTCATGTTTGGGGTCTAGTTTATCTATTCATGTTTGGGGTCTAATTTAATTTATCTATGCATTTTATAGCTGCTGTGGAATATTTATGGACTGCTGGTAGAGCCCTTCATTGAGGGACCATTTCCTGGCCGAGAGTGAATTGCTGAATGATACATCAGCAACAGGGCATGTTATGTAGCAACTGCCAAGAGATAGACTGAAGAGCATGTAGGGGATATATGATGTGCAAATAGCAAGCAAGGAGGCATTATGATGTGACATGCGAATAGCATATAAGAGGGGCGTGATGTGCGAATAGCAAGGAGATTTGGATGCTGGGCAACCATTGAGTTGGATGGTGTGGACTACTGGATGGGCATAAAGCCAATCTTGAAGAACAGAATGATTACTGATTATAAATGTACTTGGTAATCAATCTGATCTTCAATGTTGGCTCCATACCCCGCCAGTATTCGACACCATTTAACTCTAATGGTTCCCCATCATCCAGATATCCTTGGTTACCATCTGCACATTCTTGAAGAAAGGAGATTTGGATGCCAAAGAAACACTGAGCTGGATGGTGTGGACTACTGGATGGGCATAGAGCCATTCTTGAAGAACATAATGATTACTGATTACAAATCTACTCGGTAATCAATCTAATCTTCAATGTTGGCTCCATGCCCCTCCAATATTCTACTCCATCCATCCAGCTCTAGTGTTTCTTTAGCATCCAAATCTCCTTTCTATTCGCGCATCACGCCCCCCTTGTATGTTATTCGCACGTCACATCATAATGCCCCACTTGCACGCTATCCTTTTTGATAGGCAATACAAAGTAGACAACTTATTCAAGTAGACATATATATGTATATTCAAGTGACGCATAACATGCTATAACAAGTAGTCAACTTATTCGTTTATGTCTATTAAATTGAATCAGTTCTACTTCCTAACATATGTATATTCAAGTAACACATAACATGCTAAATTGATATGAAACATATGTCTATTCCTGAATCAATTCTACTTCCTAAACAGAACATAAAACAAGCCAACATACTTCATACTTAGACACATAACATATAACATGCTAAATTGACATGAAACATATGTCTCATCAGCATAACTCATGTTAAAATAGAAAGGAATCAGGCAAGTTCATCATTTTCAGCTTTAAGAGTATGCATGATCAGCTACCTTCCTAAACAGAATATCAAGTAGACAACTTATTCGTGCATGTCTATTCCTTACTTATTCATAACATTTTCAGCTTTAAGAGTATGCCTAACATGCTATAACAAGCTTAGTCATAAACTTGTGTTGTTAGAATCACTATGTACCTGCCTAAAGCCACCACTATGTACCTACCACTTGGATTGTACAGTTCATGATGAAGTTAGCATGGTGATGAAGTGTATGCTACTGTCACCATAAGCTTAGTCATAAACTTGTGTTGTTAGAATCATACAACTTCATCACCATGTTAAATACTTTTCCATAAGCATAACAATCCAAGTGACATGATACATAGTAATGGAGATTTAGGTTGACCATATGACTATGCTTCACAAACCATATGTTGTAGGCATGAACATTATTTCACTCAATGAACATTCATAGCATAAGAGTATGGCCAATCACAACAACATCATACATGTAACTAATCAGTTACATGCCCAAATGAACATTCATAGCATAAGAGTATTGCCAATCACAAAGAACATTCAAAGCTTTAAAGTATACGTAGCCACATGCGTAATGATCATTCATACATAAACTCTATGAGTCCTAGCTTCCTAAACAGTTATATCTAACCAATCAGTTCATACCAATCATTTCATCATCACCCACAACATCATACATATATGTAATCGTTCAGTTCAAACCCACATAACAATATATATATACTCAAAATCAGGCTAGTTTCCTAAATCAATGAGTTCTATGTTCATATACATACACATACTCATTCAGATAACAAGCCAAGTGGAAGATATATTGCAAACCTATCTCAGTAGCACCACCCACAACAACATCATACATGCAACCAATCAGTTCAAACCAACATAACAACAATATATACTCAATAAGTTAAAGAAATCTTCCCATATGCTAAACGCAAGAACTGATTGACAATCTCTTCAGTCAGCCTTCGCATGTAGCATTCTTACTATCCCTGCAAATATTATGTTCAAATAAAAAGAAATCAGAACATCTTCAGCAACCGGCACTGTATTGCCCTAGGTTTAAAAAGATAAAGACTCAAGCTTTTCAGCGGTGAATCTAACAATGAATACAATAAAATCAGTGTATCTAAGCGAGAGATTCAAATCATAGGTCTGAAAATCAATAGATCCTTATTCCAGCTGCTGAAATCGAAATACACAAAAGTAAATCGGATGAGGAAAAGAGAGAGTAAGGAACACTGAAAATCAATAGATACTTACCAGTACCGTCTTTCGAGCTCACTGATTGCATGAATCAACCATGGAGATAGAGAGAGATGAGAGGGGATCAAGATTGAGTAACCTAGAAAATGGGATTTTGGGTGAGATACAAGCTTTTTATACGAGCTGAAATTTTAGTCAAACCATCCTGCGCTTAAATTTGGTATATGGCCGCGTAAGTGAAATTTTGTTTGCCGCTTTTTTTGTTTTCCGTATACAATGACAGTCATTTATTTCAGCTGCCATCTGATGAGTAAGTGAAATTTAACAAAAACGCGCGTTTTCTTTGGATGACAGGCTTCTGTAATCGTAACGTCATCTGAGAATCGAGCGCATTTTTTATTTCGCCTTCAGATGACATAGAGTTAAAATACTGTCACGAAAAATATTCAGACGACACGAAAACAAATGTCTATCATGTATCTTGTGTCATGTGAAAGGGAAAATGGCATAGTGTTGTCTCGCTGTTTGATGATATGGTAAAAATAATTTTTGAATGGGTGGTGACGTTTGTTTTTTCATGTCATGTGGCGTTATTGTGTCAGTTATCAATTTACCGTTAAATGAGTCAATCATAAGATGATATGGCAAAAAGAATTTTTGTACGGGTGGTGACGTTTGTTTTACATGCCGTGTGGCGTTATTGTGTCAATTATCAATTTAACTAAAATAAAATGAGTCAATCATAACTTAACTCAATTTTTTTTACAGTGGCGTCAATCTAATCAGTTAGATAGATTCATGTCATTTTTTTTTAGGTTAAGAGTGTTTCTATGTAATTCCAACATTAAAAAAATTTAGAAGGATATAGTTAGGGGGTTTGGTTCGCACATGGGTAACAGAATGGAATCAAGAAAGGGAAACAAGGAGAAATGAATGGAATGACCCTGAATTTCATTCTCTGTTTATTTCAGTTCCACAAAGGGAATGATATACCCATGATTTCCTTTGTGGCTGTTTGGTTCAAATGAAGTAATAAACTAGAGTGGTGTTTTTAACAATAATTTCTATACATACATGTGTCTATATTAATAATTAATCACATGTAGAATGAAAATCAATTTATTCAACCATTACAATCAAAAGACGATGAAACTGGAGAAACTGAAATAAAATAAATCAAAGAAAATGTATAAATATTCTATTTTAAAAAGAAAATAATTATTTTAAAATAATAAAAAATAAATTCCAAAATCGAATAATATAATAAAAGAAAAATATTTGTCAAAATTATTTTTCAGGATAAAAAAGTAAAAACAAATAAGTATAAGGATCAAAAGTGAGATTAGTTTAGGGATAAAAAAATATAAATAAATAAATATAAGGATCAAAACAAAAATTAGTCAAAAATATTTTTTGAGAATAAATAAATAAATAATATATAAGTATAAGAATCAAAAGTGAAATTAATCCAAGGATTAAAAAAGTAAAAATAAATAAATATATGAACCAAAATAAAAATAAAAAACAAAATAGAGACTAAAATGAAATTTTATAAGGAGAGTAGATGTTCAAATTAGTGAGAGAGAAGTTGGGGGAATGAGATTAGAGGAGTTGGGGGTAAACCCAACACTAAAAAGAGGAAAGAGAATGATTGAATTGATAAAACAAACACCAACAAAAGGAATGAAATCTTCTATGCCCCTTACCATTTCCTCAAACCCCGAAACAAACGGCCCCTAATACTTTTAAATATTTTATGTTACATTTGGATTAGGAGGTTAATTAAAAGTCCGTTTGGTTTACCTACTGTGCTAGAGAAATTTTTTCTCAATTAAAAATGGGTTAAGTTTATGGATTTACGGACCAAAACTTAAAATCTAAAACGAAGCGATTGGCGATGGACGCAAAGATTGAAAAAGTCCGTCCTGGATCACTAGCGCCGTTATAAAAACTTTGATAGATAATTTAATTTAATTTAATAGCTAATGCGAGTAAATTAAAGACGGGTAAAATAAAGGAATTAAAGTGCGATATTGACGCAAAATTTGGTAAAAAATGAATATTTATTGATGAGTACATGTGTTCAAAATAATGAAATTGATTACCATTGAATTAATTCCATATCAACATATAGTTAAATTAATTGAATTGAGGAAAGCCAACCAATACATATGAATTGAAATGCAATAATAAAAAGAATAAAATTCAACGACAAACTCGGAGCCACAATAGCTATCTCGATGAGGCGTTGAATTCGACGTCGGTTTGAGATCCACAAGCACTGCGGTCGGTTGGCAAGGATGAAATTGATCTAGCAAATTTACGTTTGTAGTAGGCAAGTATGATGCAGATTTGACCTTGACATTGAACGAGCCGTATGAGAGCTTACGAACATGGAATCGAGTAACGTAAAAGGCTAAAATCGAATTTAGGGAGTCCAAAATGAGTTCATGTGAAAATCTGGAACAGAAACGAACTGTAGATGCTCGAAAATGTAAAAATGAAAAACGGGACAAATTCTAGGAAAAGTTGGAAACATAAATTTTAAAAGATTTAGGGGGCAAAGATTGGCTTGTAAACTGAGTTTCTGGATACGGAATTGGGCAAAACAAAGGCTAAATTTAAGTTCACGAAGTCAGGAAATGTTTAGAAGGAATTGAAAGAAAAAACGGACTTTAAATGGACTGAAACGGGTTTGGAAAATTGTTGTGCAGATTGTACTAAAAGCTGGAAAAAATAATTTAGAATGTGACTCAAACTAACGAATTGATGACTCTAGGTTTGGGAATAATAAACTAAATGGAAAGAACTTGAAAATGAGCTATTAAGAACTTGAATTTAAGCTAAAAATCTAGAAAAAGAGAATTGAAACTAAGAATTAAGAAGAACAAGACTAAGAACTAAGAACTAAGCGTTGGAACTAAGAAACTTTGGTAAGGAGGTTTTGATGTGTTGAATGAGTGATTTAGAATGGAGAATTGGGGTTCTATTTATAGCATTTTGGTGAGGGTATTTGAGATAATTAGCCACCCACTACCCCCTTATTTTTCTCTCATATTTTCACTACAAATTGACACCTCACTAACTTCCATAACTTCCTCTAACTTCCCCTGACTCCTTCCCAACTTTCCTCAACTTTCATAACTTCAATGCCACCTCATCCAACTAATTTGTGGTTAGAAATAGTTTAGGACTAGGTATAGTATAGCCTATAGGTGTGAGTAGAGTGTTTAGGTTTCATGGGTTAGCTTGTGGTGTCATTCAGTGCACATCGGAGAAGTCGAGTGCATTGAACCGAACTCTTGGAAACTAGTTCCAGGAGCAGGTCTCGACGAGATGAGTGTAGGTCTCGCCGAGACCTACACCATATTTATTTTTTTATTAATTTTTAATTTTTTTACCAAAACTTTACTTTAAAAAATAACCATATGTTTTTTATTTACATAAAAATAAAATTTATTTTATGGGCCAACACAAGTATAAAAGGCAAACATGATATGTCTAACCAAACACCTAAAACTCTTCAGCTTGAAGTGAAAAGGCAAACAAGAGAAGAAAAATGAGTAATCAAACAACTAAAGAAAAATGAATTGCCCTATATAATCTCCCAGAATTCTACATATTGTGGCTATCTGGAACCCTACTGGCAGGTCTGATATCTACACCAAAATGATGAGATTGGTAAGTTCAACATGTAACGCCTATTCTGTAACTTCAAGCCTTTTAATGATTAAAACATTCTGATTGAGTATCCAGAGGCCGTCGTTTAACACTCGCGAGATGTCAAGTTCATGGCAATGTCCAGGGGTTGTCCGTTTCAGTAATCGTAACACCTTTCACAGGACGCCAGATAGCAGCGAGAGTACACTTCATACTATCAAAGTGGATAGTTTTCGCGATAAGGAACTGAACCGATTATAAATAATGAGGGTTGTGTTTCATCCACAGGGGGGGCTCCTCAGTCGTCAGCACCAACCCTTCATCCCCCTCCTCATCGAGCCATAGCCGGACGTAAGCATCCAAAATACATTTTCCTTTATCCATGGATTACGATTGAGTGATTTGTTGATTGAGAATTATTTGCTGCCAAAGGAAGCAGACGTGAAAAAAGCGGAAGGTAGCAGGAACCCTAGAATAGAATCCTTCTCAGCTGAGAAGATGAGAACCACTCCACAAGGAGAGACCTAAAAAAAAACTTAAGCCTGCATATATACTCAATTTTGAAATGTTTTTCTTTATTTTTTTTAATAAAACAACTTCTATCCTCTTTGAAGATATTAATACAATCTAGAAAAAAAAAAGTCAAAAAGCAATACACAAAAATAGAAAATAATCATTATAAAATATGGTAATTTTTACCGTTAATTTATTAAGTTAGTTTGGCTATAGGTAGAGGGTATGTTTATTTTGTTTTTGATAAAGTAAGCATTACTTTGTTTGTTCTCACCGATAAAGTAATAGTTATATTGTCAAAAACAAAGTAACCATAGAAGGCACCCTAACAATGACTATAGAGTTTGATGCAAATAAAACTTACCAATTTTATATAATTATTAAACACAGAGACTCAACTCTAATTTAATATCTAATAACGTAGAACTAGTAAATTGTTTATTCTTCGATTGGGAGAAGGAGACGCCGTTGTGAATTCACTTTTCCCCTGTAAATTGTTTATTAGAAAAATTGGGTTTTTAGGAAAATATTTTAAAGTTCGAGGTCATTTTGTCTCACTGTTTGATGATATGGCAAAAAGAATTTTTGTATGGGTGGTGATTATTGTTTTTTCGTGTCCTGTGGCGTTATTGTGTCAATTATCAATTTAGTGTTAGGGTAAATTACACCCAAGGCCACTGGATTATACCCATTTTCACATTATAGCCATTGAACTAAATTTCTTCCCAGTATAGTCATCAAACTTTATACTTTATTACATCGTTGGCCACTGTTTCCGTTGACCACGAATTTTCCACCGTTGACCTCATTATGACCGGTTCTCTCTCACATCTTCCCCTACTAAAACCTAGAATACCCATAATACCCATTTTACCCTTCTTCTCTTTCTCCTCTATCTCCATGACAATTCCTCTCTCTAAAACCAGTAGAGAGAGAAATACTCCTCCTCAAATACTTGCAACATGGCCACTGAATCTATTCTTCTTCTTCAACCCAGTTAATGGTTTTTTTAATCTAATTTTAATTTATCCCCTTTGCGATAATAAAAAAAATGAGAAAATAATTACAGATTCTGATAATTTAGCATTAAAGTACAGCTAATATAGGAAATAATACCAATAGCTATTGCAATAAGAGACTGATTAACAACATTGTGAGCAACCACAAGAACACAACTGGTTGGATGAGATAATATTACATTCCAACAGTTTCTGGCATGAGCCCACAATTTCCTAACTGGATAATGACCATCAATGTTGAAATTCAGAGTGTCGACCTGCCATTGACGAAACAATGAACCGAATGTCTCCTTCCCATCGTGCTTCAAGAGACCCTAGATTCAAAATTCCACCCATAAATTCAACAATCTGATACTACAATAGCATAAGGATGAACTGTAATTAGATTAAAAATCAGAATATGTAATTATTTCATCATTTCTTGATTATTGCATAGGGATGAACTGAAATCAGATTAAAAAACCATTAACTGCGCTTAGGAGGAGGAGAGAACAGAAAAGATGAGAGAGAAAGACAAAGAGAAAGAGAAAGAAAAATGGAGGGTAAAATGAGAATTTTAGGTTTTAGAAGGGTGAAAGGTGAGAGAAAACCTGTTAAAAAGGGAGTCAACGGTTAAAAAATATTGGTCAATGGTGATGGTGGCCACCGGTGTAACAAAGTGTTCGATGGCCATACTGGGAAGAAATTTAGTTCGGTGGTCATAATGTGAAAATGGGTATAGTTCAATGGCCATGGATGTAATTTACCCTTTAGTGTTAAATGAGTCAATCATAATTTAACTCTTTTTTTTTATAGTGGTGTCAATCTAATCGGTTAGTATCGATTCATGTCATTTTTTTAGGTTAGTGTGTTTCTATGTAATTGTGACATTTAAAAATTTAAGAGGATATAATAGTACTTCTAAATATTTTATGTCATATTTGGAATAGGAGGTTAACTAAGAGTCCGTTTGATTTATCTATTATTTGCTGTTGGAAAAATTGCTTTTCTAAAAAGTAGGGATTTTCTACTTTTGTAAAAAGCTGTTTTTCACGTATAAAACGCAAACATGACGTGTCTGACCAAACACATAAAACTCTCCCGTTTGAAGTGAAAAGGAAAACAAGAGGAGAAAAATGAATAACCAAACACTCATTCAATATGAAAAGACAAACAAAAGAAGAAAAATGAGTAACAATGTACAAGTCACATGCAATTTTACCATGTCTACTATGATGACATATACAAATAATGATAGTTCGAGTCGTGTTTGTAAGAAATAATTGTAATTTTATTTACATTTATTAATAAAGACGTCATGTAAAAAAATTAGAAAATATGAACAATTTTCAATATTCATATTATTCCATGTCATTTTTGAATTAGTAGATCAATTTTAACCTAATCCAAAAATTTACGAGTAAATTTTGTATCAACCTAAAAATGACTCATTGCTTATTAAACTAAATTCAAATACTATAACTGCGTATCTATTTAATGTGTAATTTTGTCACACTTTGTCTGGTCAATATTCTATTATATAATTGTTTTGAAAAAAATAGCGCACGAAATGCTGAAGTATCAAAATAAAATGTATCGTCTGCTCTTTAATTTGTAGAATTTTCAATAAAAATAACGAGTTAAAGCAATCTCGCTATCTATAAATAACGAAATAGAATACTTAGACAGATAAAAAAATATATCCTTAAACATTTAACCAAATGAGCAAAATATATTTTCTACTAATATAAAAATTCATAGTACCATTTTTTTTATCATAAAAGAATTGAAAATTCTCAAGGTATTTAATTGGAAAACCACACCATAAATCTTTCCTTTTAGAAAAAAAAGTCCCTCTTTCTTATTTTTCAATCCCTTTTTACCAAACAAAAATTGATTAAGTAATTAATTCGGAGAAATAAATGATGTTATGACTTTAAAATCGATTTTTACACCAACAAACGGATCAAAGTTTGATAATTTTCTCAACAACCCAATCATCTCTTTCGCTTGCTCTCTAAAACTTCTCCAAATTGCAACTTTGGAAGTCCTTTTGTTTTTCTCTTGTATTTTCCCCCTAATTTGTTTTGCTTTGATTGAAAATTACATTATCGAGTTAGTCTGTTACATTATAACGTCTCTCAATTTTGATAGAACTAACGAATTAGTTCATCTATCCATAAATTTTAAATAAAATGACAAGTTACCCATTCTATCACAAGTTAATTTTCATATATGTTTTTTAAAGTAGAGGAGAAACTTATTGATCACTTCTCAAAACTGATACAAGAAAGGAAGAAGGTAAAACACCTCAATCTTCATAAACTGACATAGAATCAGGCACCATAGCCAAAGTATGAGCAACTAGATTCGTAGATCTCTTGACAAACCGAACACAACAGTTATAAATTTCTCTTATAAGGGATTTACAATAAGAAACAATAAGGTCTAACGTAGAATTCACATTCTCTTGATCGTTGATAGTATTGACTAAAAGTTGAGAATCTGATTGAGATTCAAGTCTTCATACATATTAAGGTCTAATGAAGTTCTAATTTTTTACACAAAAAATAGGATTCAAGTCTTCATGTATTTTGTTTGGAATTTTCTATTTTAATTCATTTTTTCATTACATGATTTTTTTTTATGATTTTTATGGTAAAAAGGAAAAAAAATAAAATTGTAGGCATAGAAACGTTAGGAGTTTGATAGGGTAAATTTCACCAATGGTGTACAACCTTTGTCCGGTTTCACACTTTGGTGTACAACCTTTAATTTGTCTCATTAATATGTACAAACTTATAGGTGACCTCCCACTTTAGTGTACAGCAGGTAAAAATGACCAGTCAACTCGAAGTCAACGCGCCACATCAGCATTTTTCATTATATTCATTAATAAAAGTGGGACCCATAAATCATAAACAAATTAATTTTATGTATTTCTCTTTTTTACCCTTATACATTCATCTTCTTCCTTCTATTTATTTTTCTCTCTCTAACTTTCCTCTCTCTAACCTTTCTCTCTTTAAATCTGACTCTAATGCATTTAATATTAACAAGAACATAATTTATACAACATTAGTAAATGTTGGAACAAAAAAATAGCAGATAGGCATCCAAACTTAATACATTTCAAATAGAATTAGAATTAAAAAATGTAATTAGATAAAAACAAGAAGTTATTTCATCTTCATCCTGGAAATAACGAATAGTAAAGATGGAAGGATAAAAGGACAATGAAGCATGAAAAAATGGCAGCCTTACACTTACACACTCTCACTGTTTTTCCTCTTCGATTTTCTTTAAAACCCTTCTTCTTTTTCTACTTGCTGTCTCAATTAAACACTCAATTTCTCTAACCATTCCTTTCCCCTCTCTCTTAATTGCGCCCCACTATTTCATTGCCTGTTGGCGGGTTTTTCTAGGCTCGTCCCAAATAAAATCATTTTTCTTACTCCATTTCCAATTTCTTGAGGTTTAGTTATGGATCTTTAGGGGTTTCTGTAGCTTAAAAAATGCTCTATCTTAGGGATTTTTGGAGAAGACATAGGAAAGTGGGTTTCCAATTAGAGGTTTCCAATTACATCAGGTGTTTTGGAAAGTGGGTATTGTTTGTATAAATTATACAATACACACAAGAGTAGGCTTGCAGATTTTTGAGAGAGCACTTGATAATGAACGAGAACGTGATGAACTCATCAAGGCTCAAATGTAAGCCCATTTCGAGAATATCTAAAGAATAATTGAAGGAAGGTTTTGTCAGTATATCGAACATAGAGAGAGGGGGGAGTTAGAGAGAGAAAGGGAAAGATAATGAGAAGAGTGAGGTTAATTTTAGAGAGAGAATGAGAGGAGTGAGGTTGATTTTAGAGAGAGAAAGGTAGAGTTGGATTGGAAATAAGAAAAGGGGAAAGGAAGAAGAAGGGTATAAAAATAATTTTATATTAGGTGAGTCAATTTTTGAATTTTTGACTGGTCAAACAGGTCATTTTTACCTGCTGTAAACTACAGTGGGAGGTCACCTATAAGTTCGTACATATTAGTGAGACAAATTAAAGATTGTACACCAAAGTGTGAAACGAGGCAAAGGTTGTACACCATTGATGAAATTTACCCGAGTTTGATAGTATTTTGGTAAGGAGAAAAGAGAGGAAAGAGAATATATATTCTTTAATTAAACATTTATTGATAATTCCACTAATTAAGTAGGATCTTGAAAATAGAAAGGCTAATAAAGGCTTAATGTGTGCAAAATCTTTTACTATCGACATCAAAGGGTTTTCCTAAATTAATTTTTTAGAACGGGCTAAAAAAAGAAGATGGTCCATTGCTGCCTTACCTTGCTTTGCTTGAACTGTCTTAAAGGAAGTCTTCCACTCAGTGAGTCACTTCGTGCCTTTACTAGAATTTATCTGTCTTTCGGTTGTTTTACTTTCACGTAGGTGGGAAGGAGCGGCGCGCCCTTTGGGCACATGATAGAAAAACTCTTATAAATTTAATTATATCATTTTAATTAAAAATAAATTAAATAATAATATAATTTTATTTATTAATATTACTTTAATCTGTGATTTTTTTTTTTCATTTTGATCAATGGATTTATTTATTTATAGTTTTTTATTTATGGATTAATTTCATTTTTTAGACAACGTACGTATTTATTTTTATTTTTCATTCCTATATTAATTTCATGTTTGGGATATATATTTGTTTTATCTACATTTTACCATTTATTGTTCATTAGTTTTAAATTATTATTTTTTAAAGAGAGTACAACTTTATTTATTTAAGAATAAAGAGTTGAAACCTTACATAAAGGCTAAAGTAGTCTAAAGCCAAAGATGAGCAATCAAAGAAATAAATAAACCAGCATTGAACAGGACTTGACAAGCAATACAATGCGCCACCCCATTATCTAATCTAGGAACAAAGGACATTTTAAAATTCAATCTTTGCTGCAGTATTCCTTTACAATCTTGGACAATACTTCCATATTCCGTCAAGTCCACGCGAGGCGAAAATAAGCTATTCACATCCATTTCGACCAAGACATTAGGGGATTAAGAGATTGCAACCATATCAGGCTATATCGCAAAGCCAAAACCTTAATCACCTTAGAGTTAAAAGTACATGCTAACAACTCACTCCGGATGGCTAATATAAACCCATCAGGTTTACGGATATCAGCTTCTAATCCACTGCAGTCATCCATATTAAACCGAGCACCGTCGATATTACACTTTAAAAACCCAGCTGGTGGCTTATCCTAGCGAACTAAACCACGAGCAACAGTCAAAGATGATTAACTGGTGTCTATACCCCGCATGTGTTGCACATTCCTCCATTTGTCAATGAATCGAATACACCAAACAGCATCAGCTGGTGAATAAGCAGTATTGTGCCAAATTAAGTCATTCTGTCATGTCCAAATCGACAATAAAACAACGGTAATTGATCGAAGGGAATCGTCATTTCCTGCCTTGCAACGTTGAAGCACCCAATCTCTCATAAATTCCATGTTAGGACCAGGCAGATCCAAGTTCAATTCCGCTCGGCATTGACGCGCAAATTGCCAGCCAGTGAACAAATGTCAGTCTTGTTCAACTTTTTGGGCACAAAATGGACAATTTATTGAGACAGAAATATGATGAACAGCTAGACGACATCTAGTAGGGAGAGATTTAGAAAATAAGCATCAGAGAAAGATTTTAATTTTGGGGGGAAGCTGAATGTCTCATAGCTGTTTCCAACCAATATCCAAAGGGCGATTGCAATGCAAGGTTTCAATAACGTGGTAATTAAATATCGACGAATAAATTCCATCCTTCGTGAAGTGTCATGTCAGTCTATCTTTATCCGTATGCATTAAGACCGCGATATTGTAAATACCTCAACTTCATTGGGAAGAAAAAGGTCATGAACTTTGCCCCTATCCCAAACCCGTGTTCCAGGAATAAATAACTCATTCACCCTAGCAATATCGAAACCGGGACCAACAATAGAATTAGACACAAATCCATCCTCCCTTGGAATCCAAGAGTCCAATCCCATACGAATAATATAGCCATTTCCAACTCACCAGCGAAGGCTTTTAGAAACAATATCATGAGAGCTCCATACACTCCTTCAAACATAGCTAGGATTATTGCTAAGTTTAGAAGATAGGAAATTATCTTGCGGATAGTATTTAGCTTTAAATATCCTACTAACCAAAGAATGTGGTTGATTGATAAACTTTCAACATTGCTTCCCGAGAAGGGCCAAGTTATACTCATGCAACCTTCGGTACCCTAGACCCCCCTTATCTTTCCTAACACATAAGCTTTTCAGCAATAAAAAGGTACTCATACAAAATGTCGGTCAAGCCTGAGCCACAAATTTCAACAAGACTTCCTTCGCAGCAAAAGATAAAAACCTGAAACTCCAAGAACTATACACAGCTTTTTTAGATCACCCTTTTAGATCTTCCAATAAGAGAATGAAAACCTAAATACCTCCCCGTATCAAGATTAGACTGAACCTCCAACATAGCTTTAATATCATACATGATTGCAGAAGAAACATTAGAGCTAAAAAAAATATGTCAGACTTACTAAGGTTGATAGCTTTTCCCGAGACCAGCTCACACTACAAAAGGATATCAACAACAACCTGGCTTTCGACATCTATAGCCAAAAAAAACAAGAAACTGTCATTAGCAAACAGGAGATGAATAATCTAATAGCACATCGAGTAACCTGACACCCCTTAATACTACCATTCCTTTCTGCCTAGACCACTAACTGAGACAGAACTTCAGCACAAAGAATAAACAGATAAGGCGAATGTGGGTGTCCTTGCCTTAGGCCTTTGCCAAGATTGATAAGACATAAACTCCCCATTCAAAGATACATTGTTGGAGACACTAGTAACACAAAGCAATAACTATTTAATCCATTGAACATTAAAACCCATCTTGATAAGAACAACCTCCAAAAAACTCCAGTCCACCCTGCCATACATCTTATTGATATCAATTTTAAGAGCTACACCCCTCTTCAGACCCCTATTCTTCCTTTTCATATAGTGAACAGATTTAAATGCAATTTGGACATTATCAATCAACGACCTTCCAGGAACAAAAGCAAACTGACTCTTAGAAATAATATCCGGAAGGACAAGCTTACGCCCATTTGTAAAAACTTTAGCAATAATTTTATAGAGAATATTACAAAGGGAGATATATCTTAATTATTTTTGTTCTTAAAATATCATTTTTATGAATTTTATGTGATTAATTTTATTCTAGTTTCATTTGTTTCACTATTTTTTGGGTTTAATAGTTGAAGTAATTATTCGTAATTTTTTATAATTAATACAAAACATGTATCAATTAATATTTACTTGAGTGGTTAAAGACCTCAGGTGTCTTAAACTAGAGATTTTGAGTTCGAGTCCTAACGTACGTAAAAAAATTAAATTGAGAGAGGATTCAGCTAAAAGGTCTTTGACGAGTCACGAACCAAGCAATCATATGAGATGTATATAAAAAATCAATATAGAATATAGGTATAAAAAAATTGTTGTTAAAAAGAATCTACTACTCTCTTTTTGAACCCAAATAATGCATTTCATAGATGAATGGGATTTACATCCTCAAAAATAACGTTAGATAGCCAATCCGGCACAACAGAAGATAAAAATCACTAGCATTGGAATAGGCCTGCCTAGCTACCAAGTGAGCATCCCTATTCGCTAACCGACTAACAAACGATACTGAGAAAGTAGGATTAGACTCAAGGATAACTCGACAATCATGAATGAGCGTTCCAAATTATGAGATATCATTTTTGTTGGAAAGAATTGCATCAATAACAAGCTTGGCATCTGATTCAAATTCAACATGTGTGTAGCGCATAGAAGCAAGCCAGATCATACTCGTGCGTAAAGCTAATGCCTCGACCACCTTAGGTTCTCTAATACTAGCAATGCAGTTGCTACTACAGAACAGAAAGGTACATGTATCATATCTGATCACTGCTCCCATCCCACAGCTACCAGCTTTCTTAAAAATAGCACCGTCGATATTACACTTCACTGACCCCGTTTCCGGCGGCTTCCATTTTATCATTTCCCGAGCTTGGATAAGATCAATGTTTGCTCCACTTTGTTCAGATCTAGGTAGCCTTGTGTCAAGATGCATGGTTGCCCATCCTTGGCAGTTTTGCTGGTTCTGGATGATGTCGACGGCCTGTTCGACGGGCACTGCGGGTTACGACGCTACTGCTGCTACTACGGAGAACGAACCAGATGCCGCGGGTTGCGATGCTGCTGCTGCTACTACAGAGAATGGACCAGACGCTGCGGGTTACGATGCTGCTGCTGCTACTACGGAGGACAGACTAGATGCCGCGACTACTGTCGTAGATGATGACGTTGCTTCGTCCAATGGTTCATGCGATGCGGTTGCAGCAGATGGGACAGCTGGTACGCTGGTTGCTTGGTGTCATCGCTGTCTGCTATCTGGCGGAGTTCCAGAATTCACCCTTGGCTTATTTTTTGGGTTCTGCTGGTAAGCCCTCCAATCTCGTAGTTCATCGATACCGTGTCGCCAGCTAATATCCACCGGTCACCATGTAATTTGCCAAAGGACTCTATTTTGCTGATCCCAAATGGTCTTTAAAGCACAACAGAGTCTGTCAATGAACTCCAGATTCGGACTGCAAATTGCCTACAATAACCAATCTGCAAAATTCATCCCTTTAGTTTGTGGGATTGGGAGGCCAGCTATTCGCCAAAGTTCATCTGCAAAATAACAATCAACAAATAAATGGTTATCCGTTTCATCCTGATCCACGCACACAGGGCATTCAATTGTGATTGGCACGCGTCGTTGGGCTAGTCTAGCCCGAGTGGGTAGGCTGCCTGAGCAAATTCGCCATATAAATAGCTTTAGTTTATGGGGCATATTCAGGCTCCAAATCCTCCTCCAACCCTTATTCACTAACCTCTCCTCCTCCACCTCCAACCCAGTAATATAACCTGAATGCACATTGTAAAACCCATTTTTGAACCAGTTCCAGACTATTCTATCCTCAATGACAGTGAAGGGTAAGATAATGTCACAAATAGCATTCACTTCAGCTTCACTAAAGCACCCCTTCAGTTTATCCACATCCCATCCCCTACCATTTTCAAGTAACAAATAAGCAACTCTTAGATCTTGCATCCTAGGGACCATAAAAGAATTTATGCAAAAGTCGTTCAATTTTGGTACCCATGCATCCTTCCAAACTCTAAAGGTTCTACTTTGAAGATAGTTGGCTAAAGGAGCATGATTTCACTGAGTTGGTGATGCGGGTTTGGGTGGGGTAGGGTTGCAGACCCGTGCCCGAGAAGTTGAAGGAGTGTGTGAGAAAAATGGCTGATTGGGGAAAAAACTTCAATGTGCGTTTTCAGAGCCAGATCAGGAAATGGAGGCAGAAAATGGAATCACTGGATGGCAAAAGGGACGGGGCTTCAATTGCCTAATTTTTCTTTGCCAAAAGAAAACTTAATGAAGTGCTGGAAGCAGAGGAGAGGTTCTGGAAATAGAGGGCTAAGATCTTTTGGCTGACCGAGGGATTTTTTCATGCCAGTGTGAAAGCAAGGAGACAACAGAATCGTATTGTATCCCTTTGTGATGAAGTGGGATCAATTGTCGATAATCAGAATGATATGTTGAGTTATGCATTACAGTACTTTCAGTCTGTCTTCACGAGAGCTGGGACGACCGAGTCGAAAACAATGAATGTTATTGAAGCAATGATTGACACATCGACAAACGAAATGCTTACGGCTCCTTTTGAGATAAAGGAGTTCAAGAATGCCCTGTTTTCTATGAGCCCAAACAAATCCCCTGGCCCTGATGGGCTAAATCTGGGTTTCTTCCAATCTTTTTGGAATACAATGGGAAAGGAACTGGGAACAACTTGTGCGAAATGGCTTAGTGATGGGGAGTTCCCACCAGATCTAAATGACACTACAATTGTGCTTATTCCCAAAATTGAGAATCCCAGAATGCTTAAGGATTTTCGGCCGATCTCCCTTTGTAATGTGCTCTACAAAATCGTTGCAAAGGCCTTGGTTAACCGGTTAAAAGGTGTTCTGCCACTAGTAATTGGGGAAACTCAATCTGCTTTTGTCCCTGGAAGGTCAATAATCGACAATGTGCAGGTGGCCTTTGAAAGTATTCATTTTATGAAAAGGCAGAATAGGGGGACCTCTGGGCAGGCGGCCCTGAAAATTGATATTAGCAAAGCCTATGATAGGGTGGACTGGAATTTCTTGAAATTGGTGATGGTCCGTATGGGATTTCATGAGACCTGGATCAGATGGATGATGCTTTGTATAACAACGGTAAGGTATAAGGTGGCAGTGAATGGAGAATGTTCTAATCAAATTGTCCCCGGCAGGGGACTCAGGCAGGGCGATCCGCTTTCTCCCTATCTGTTCATACTGTGTGCCGAAGTTCTTTCTAAATTGATAACGAAGGATGAAAGTGAGGGCTGAATTTCAGGGTACAGAATTTGCAGAAGGGCACCTTCGGTCACACACTTATTCTTTGCTGATGATAGCTTTTCGTTCTTTGGAGCAACAACAAATGAAGCCAGAAAGGTAATGAGTTTATTGACAGAATACGAGACGACTTTCGGACAGGCTGTGAATTTGAGCAAGTCGGATATTTTCTTTAGTGCGAATGTCACAGCTACTTTGCAAAACGAGCTCAAAGGAATATTGAAGGTTAACGCACCCCTGGATACGGGTCGTTATTTGGGTTTGCCTTCGCTAATTGGGCGATCCAAGAAGAGGATTTTTAGCTTTCTGGTTGATAGGTTGAGGAAAAAATTTGGAGTTTGGAGTTTCAGATTCTTATCCCAGACATGCAAGGAGGTGTTGCTAAAGTCAGTGGCCCGGGCTCTACCTACCTTCTGTATGAGTACGTTCCTCTTACCTTTATCTATTTGTGATGAACTGCAAAAAATGATGAACTCCTTTTGGTGGGGTATGAAACCTGATGGGAAAAAAAGCATCCATTGATTTGATTGGGCCAGACTATGCCACCCTAAAGGGGGTATGGGATTTAAAGATTTGCATTTGTTTAACTTGGCCCTTTTAGGTAAGCAGGGCTGGAAATTAGTAAATGATCCAAATACTTTAGTGATTAAAATGTTCAAAGCGAAATATTTCCCGCGGGAAGACTTGTTTTTCTCTGAATTAGGCAATAATCCTAATATGGTTTGGAGAAGTATTTGGAGTGGTCTGGATATACTTAGAATCTACTACTCTTAATAGGTTGATTCTTGGGCTTTTTACATGAAAATTATGTTAGTTATAAAAATTATAATTAAATCATATTAAAAAAACTAATTTTAAATATGTCATTATTTTTTCTAGTAAAGTATGTTTTATGCCCTAATTTATAAATTTTAGACCCCTAAATTCATAAATTCTCACTCTAAAACATATATTCTAGACCCTTAAGTTATAAATCAAGGTCCTTAAAATATATCAAAAATAATGATCTTCTTGGTTGGACATAATTCAAATTATTATTGTAAATATTTTTTTTTTTTTTGAAAAGATTTGTAAATATTTTTTAAAAACTGTATTTTCAAATAAATTTCACTTGATGGGCTTCCATTTGAACCAAACACTCAATAAGAATTAAGGGATACATCATTCATTTGGTAACACATACAAATAGACAGAGAAATTCAATGGAATTTTATTCCTTTTCGTTTTCCGTTGGATAAGATGCAAACCCGGCGTTGATAGTCGTGAACAATTTTATATATAACGTCTAAAATGATGCAATTTTATCCATAATACTGATAGTAAAAAAACAATTTATTTTTAGTAAGTTAGATCAATTTCAGACATCATTATAAAACACAAATTTTTTGTTACTTATTCTACACCGATTACATACCAGTTAATTATAAAAACCATATATCACATTTTTGAGATTTAATAATAGGATTAGAGATTAATATTTTTAAATACGATGATATATTTGGATTTTTTTATCCAACTCGTCCAAAACATAATATAGTTTTTTATTTTTATTTTCCACGTCTATTCATATGTTTGTGGTATGTCACTAATGATTGATAAAATGATGTACATGTGAATTGTAGATGACAAGATTAATAACAGAAAAGACAGTTTGATGAGTTATTCCTGAAATTGACCCAATTTGCTAATATTAGAGATAAAATTGCTCTTAGAGTACAACGTTAAAGGTAAAATCATAATATTTTAAACGTTTAGAGTAAAATTGTTCCGACTTCTAAACGACTTCACAAGTTCAATTGACCTAGTAGATTTTTTTTCTAAACGACTTCTAATCATAACTAACGTACCACTTTTTATAAGAGGGACAATGAAAGAGATATGAAGTTTGGTACAACATATTTTCTTTTCTATTTTATAAAACATATATTTAAATATATTTACTTCAATTGAGAAAAAAAAAATATATTCACTTCAAATTGTTATAGCATTAAAAAAATTTGTATTATAATTATAATTTTAAAATGCTAGACCTTATTACCATGTTTAAGCTCAACTTAACAGTTTTATTTTTTTTTAATATGTGGTTCAATTTGTATGTGATTTCGATTAATTGATTCCAAGTTGATCAAATATTCTTTTAAGTGTTTTCTTTTTTTTTTCTTTATTAAAATTTGATAACTAGAATAAGAGCTCATTTGTTTTACCTATTGTTTGTTATTGCTGTTGGAAAAAGATCTTTTTTCCAAAAAGCAGAGATTCTCTACTTTTGTAAAAGGTTATTTTTCAGATGTAAAAGCAAACATCTAACCAAACACCTAAAATTCTCCATTTTGAAGTGAAAATGCAAACATAATGATGAAAAACAGCTACCAAACACCTCATAAATCTACAACTTGATAGTGATCCGGGAATTTTATCATTCAGTGTCTAGTTTTAGTTTTTGAAATTGAGACGGGAGCACGTATGTTTTTAGATTGCTCTCATACTACTAGGGATTTGGGAAGAGCTTTAATATTATTGTGGAAGTCCCCGGAACAGTCAAGGGCAGAGACAAAGGGAGGGACCATTCCCTGTCCTCAGTCCGTCTAGTTTACAACTCTACAATCTTTTGTTTTGAGGGTTTAAGAAATGGTAAGGAAAA
Organism: Euphorbia lathyris; assembly: GCF_963576675.1. NCBI lineage: Eukaryota > Viridiplantae > Streptophyta > Magnoliopsida > Malpighiales > Euphorbiaceae > Euphorbia > Euphorbia lathyris. Next base: position 72,878,759 of record NC_088913.1, read on the forward strand.
AATGATGTTTAATTCTTTTTGTTGGTGTTTGTTTTATTAATAAAATAATTTCTTTTATCCTATTTAGTTTTGAATTTACCTCAAACTCTCTTAATTTCATCATATCCAACCGTCCTAAAGTTTTCTATTCTCTCCTCTCGTTTACTACCTTGCATTTCTATCATCATCATAAAATTTTACTTTAATCTCTATTTTACTTTTAATTTTTTTTTATCTTGATCCATATATTTATTTATTTTTATTTTTTTATTCATGGATTAATTTCACTTTTGATCTTTTGTATATTTTTACATTTTCCCCCTGAAAAATAATTTTGACCAAATTTTACTTTTTAATTTTCGTTTGGTTCTTATACTTTAATTTTACTCTGGTTGATTATCTCATTTGAACCAAATAGTCACAAAGGGAATCAAAAGTATATCATTTCTTTTCTGAAACCGAAACAAACAGATAAGGTAATTCATCATAGTCATTTCATTCCTTTCTCATTGTTTCTTTTTCTAGATTCCTTTTTTTACCCCTAAAAGACCTCTAATTAAACTTGTTTTTGACAGGGTGCAGTTTCTGATTTAGTGTGTCATTATAAATATCCTTTTAATATATATATATATATATATATATATATATATATATATATATATATATATATATATATATATATGGTTTAAAAGTTCACAAATAAAGGTCTATGGTATGTTTTATTTACAAAACAAAGTATTACAATTACACATTTCAGTTCTAATTACAAACAAATACATTTTTATCTTAATAAAAATTATACTTACATATCAACAAAACATAACCTCCGAAAAAAACAACTTTCTAAATTGAAACAATAAAAAGTATGGTGGAATTTTACGTTTTTTTACTAATCTGACACTTTATGAATTAAATTGATATTTAAGTTCATTTTACACCGTTACAATTTGATTTTAGGATTTGTGTTTTGTTAATATATAAATGTAATTGAATTTTTTTTTAAAAAATACTCTTATTATCATCGATTACTTAAAAGTTTAATTTTAAATACCTTGTTTTGTAAAAAAAGCATACCACACACCTCTATTTGCAAACTTTAAACCACGAATCTCTATTTGCAAATAAGGTAAAGCACAAGCATTTTTTTCGTACTTTGCCCTATATATATATATATATATATATATATATATATATATATATATATATATTTGCCCTATATATATATATATATACTCTTAAATTGAAGTTTATGTATAAGAGTAAAGTTTCCAACTTTGATTGGGATTTGTTGACTTAATTGGTTGTCCAACTTTGATTGGGATTGTTTCTAGTTTTCTTTTTTTAAGTATTAATCAAGGAATTAAGGGTCAATTTAGTCCTAAAGTTGGCGGTCATTATCAGTTTAATTCAAATCGAAATTTAAATATTAATTCAGTCTTAAAATCAATAATATATAACAAATTAATCCAAATACAATAATTTGTCAAATTTAAGCTAATTTATCAATATTACAAACTTTAAAACTAAACTAATATCTAATGATTTAAGCTAAACACATCTTATCTGTTAACCTTGGAGACTAAACTAACTCTTAATTCATTTCTTCAAAAAAAAAAAAAAAAAAAACTCTTAATCCATTAATAAAGTTTGTCTGATTTTCATTAAAACAATAATAATAATAATAAATATGGATTAATAGTAGGTAACAATAGGCACATGGGTTTATAGAGGTAGAGTGAATGGTAGTGAGTTGGAGTACACTAGTGTTATAAGTTACTAAGATGGTAGCAAAGTGGAATACCATTTCTTGGAGGATAACCACTCATATACCAAACTACAATCAAATCAATTCATTTATAAACTTCTAGGATATAATGCGTATATAACATACTAAAATGGACATGAGAACTACAAAAGCAATAAAAAAAAGACCACAAAAGATTATAAAAACTATAAACGAAACACATAAACAAAAAAAATATAAATTACGTATTTTTCGTAAACCCACATCCGTAGAAAAGTAGTTGCAATCCAATATTCATTATTTAGGATATTTGGATCCGAGTCATTTTTACTGTAACCACGTAGATCTAGTGATCTCCGAATAAGATAAAATATTTATGCTCTTACTAAATATGAAAAAAGGTATAAAATGAAAGTATTATATATAACAGATCCAGTTTAGATGGAAAAAAATCCGATGGAATATATGGACTCCAACTAAAATGAAGTTACCAACAATTTTGAATGACTATATCACATGTGTGATACAGATCAGTTTTGGACGAGTTGATTTTAATCTTAAATCAACAAAGAGGTTTCTTATCTAACTAAACTAGAATGAGTTAATCTCAGGTTTCATGGACTAAATCCGTAGAAAATCATAAATCCTCCATTGTTGAAGGTATAAAACTCTAACACGCTATTTGAAAGAGAAGATATAATTTTGATTTGATAATGTTGAATATCCTTTGCAAATACAAATAAGATGTTTTATATAGCCATCTTCAATCAAAAGTTAAAGACATAAATACCCTAGTTAGGGTTACAACAATTAAAGAGTTATAGAGTAGAATAAGAATAAAATGCCAAAAAGGCAATTTAGGAAATTAGAACGAAGGACAAACAATAAAATCAGAGTGGTATAGTTGTAAATAAGAGAAATCAGAAATTGTGGCAGTCTTGGTTCCCTTACACTTCGTCGCTAAAAATCAGTTTTTTGTCGCTGAAACTGGGTGCCACACGACGTGTGGAGGGGCGGACGTGTGGCATCCTTCTCATGTAGCCCCTTCGCTGTAGTAAGAGCTCCACACGACGTGTGGAGGGGCGGACGTGTGGCATCCTTCTCATGCAGCCCCTTCGCTGTAGTAAGAGCTCCACACGACATGTGGCATGTGACACGCCGTGTGGAGCATTTTTGTGCCTCTTCCCCGACATGCTCGTCCATGCTTCGTGTTTCGCTTGATTCCCTTCGCCGCGACTCACACCCTTAAAGAAGATGTCCGCATCAATGTGACTTAAAGTTAGTAGAAGAGTAGAAAATGAACCATATTATATTATATTATTGTTTTTCAATTTAAACTAATATCTATATTCAACGAGACTCGTCTTAAATTTTAGGACCTTCATAATTTTTGAACTTGTGCTAATGGAGCAATTGCACACTCTTATATACGCCCTGGTTAATGAATCATTCTCATTTATATATCATTCAATCTTCTCACTCTCTAATGGTATAAAACATATACACAGAGTCGACATAAGGGAGGAAGGGGATCAAGAGTAACACTTTTATTAAAAAAAATATAGAAATTAAAATCTCAAAAGATGCAACAATAATAATTATACTCTCTAGGCCTAAACAATCGAGCACACAATCCATCTGAATCAATTTTTTAGCTATAAAAATGCCACGACAAAAAAACTTGAACAAGTCATTAAGTAATGATGAATAAATAAAATCTTGTATAAATTTAATGACTATATTTTCTTATAATAATTTTTACATTTGATGTAGATGACCTTCTTTTCAAAATGTTGCCAAAATTTTGCCAAATATGTTGATGCCAGTATTTGAAATTTTTGAATTCGTCAAAACAGTAGATTTTATCCAAATATTATTTCAATTGTTTTTTGAATTCTTGTACCTATATTAATGACTGTTGCATTCGCTAAAAGAAATGTTCAAAATTCAAATTATTGAAAAAATATTTGATATCATCGTCAAAGTTATAAGAAAGATTGAATGATATAGTTATTTTATATGTGGAGAGATAGAATATATTGACATAGATGATATTAGAAAGAAAAACAGAAAAAGAGGCGATAGTTATGCCACCAAATAAAAAAAAAAAGGCGAGAGTTATATAAGAGCATCTCTAGTGCTAAATTACAAACTTTATAATTTGTAAGGTGCCACATAGGACAAGTTAGAGAGTCAAAGTAACATCCCATTAGAATGAGTGTTATTTAAAAAAAAGGTTAAAAAATAATTAAATTAATAAATATGGACTGAAATGTTAATTGTTCATAAAGTAAACTCTATGTTATTGGTGTTTGCAAGAGGGTGTCGGAAAAAAAAGTAAAAAAAATACAGTTTTTGTACAGTAAAGTTTGTAACTTCTTTTGGTTACAAACCAAAAAGAATAACAACCTCAATGATATGCTAGGTTACAACTCTAAGTATGAAAGTTACAACCAATTTACCAGCATTAGACATACTCTTAGCTACTAATAAAAGTTGGGCTACCAAATAGTAAAACTACTTTTATGTATTATGTGTTCAAATATGTCCTCAAAGTTGATATGGAGGGTCAATTTAGCCCAAATCAATTTTTGGATATAACTCAGTTTTTAAAGTTGGTCAAAAAGGTTAAATTAACTCGAGATCAAATCAGCCCTGAAAATATAATATATTTTTTACATTTGAATTTTATTATGTTTGCATTTTGATACTTAAAGACTATTTTGATACTTAAAAACTATTATATTTTGCAGAACCGCATAACATTTTGGCTTCGATACATCAGTGCAGAATGTCAAAGCACTAATAATTTATAGGGAAAAGTACAAAAATAAACCTTGCGGTTACACCCATTTTCGAACACCACCCATGTGGTTTAAAAGTTTGCAAAGTGGTACCATGTACTTCATTCCGTTAGCAAACACATACCAAATTAACTAACGGTGTTAAAAGTCAAAGGGAAAAAAGTTAATTTGGTCCTTATATTTATTTATTTTTATAAATTGACCCTCTTATTATCTAATTATCACAAACAAATCCCAAAATAAAAAATAAAAACCAAATATACCATCTTCTCCGTCTCTTTTTAATTTCTTATTTTTTTCTTCTTTCTCTCTCCTCTCACTCTTAATTTCTCTCTCTAAAATAAATCTTTTCAGGCGAAATGATCAGAATGGAGGGACTTATGGGTACAATTGTTCGAATTCGGGGACAATTGTGTACACGAGATCATCGGCGGCGGCAACACCACCACAAATGGTGCAATTTCAAGGAGGATGAGGAGGAAGGGTTATGGAGCCGACGATGGTTTATGAATCGGTGCCGGTGGTTCAAGGAAAAGCGGCGGTGAAGAGGCTGAGATTATTTGGGGTTAACATGGATTGTCCAATAAATAATACCGATTCCGATGATCATCAAGTGCAGTTGAAGCTTTTTACCGGCACTCCGATTCAACTAGACCTGGGCATGGGCCGACGAGCCCGCCCAGGCCCAGGCTCAGGCCCATTTAGCCAGGCTTGGACACATAAAAATGCATTCAGACCCGGACCGGCCCAAGCCCGTATAAACCCGTCAAAAATTGGCGGGCTTGGGCTTTACACATTTTACATCGGGCCAGTCCGGCCTGGCCTCGATATAATATATATGTTGTTTTATAAATTATAACATATTATATAATTATATAAATATTAATTATAATTTATAATATAATTTTATAAAACAAAAATATAAATATTAAAAATTTGCCTAACCTAATCTCCTCCTCTCCTTCACGCCGCACAACACAAACACAAAGACGGTATTGATTAGGCAGTTAATTGAAAAGCTCTAACCTTTTGTTTTTCCCTTTTTCTTTAACTGAACAATGAAGTAGGCATAAACATAATATGTATGAGTGCTTTCGTTCTATTTTCGTTTCTCTTTGATTTTGATACTGTTTGCTTTCGTTCTATTTTCGTTTCTCTTTGATTTTGGTGAAGTTTGAATTTCCCAATTTTATGTGGTTTATGAATTATCTCTGTGTTTTGTGAATTATTCTTGACCTCCTTCAAAATTCATTCACAAAGGGAAGTCATCATCATCCATGTCTTTTGATTTAGACATTTAAACATGAATTCAATTTCGTCGCCATTAATCAATTTCTTATGTCAACAGCAATATATTCATATCTTCATCATTATATATATATATATATATATAATTAATTCTTCTTCTTTCAATCTGATTAAATTGGGTGTTCTAAGTTTTTCTTTTTCTCCCAAAATGTATGATGATGATCCTATCCTACAGAGTGGTAACTAACTTTCCTGAATCCTGACTGAGGAAGAGAAGTGAAATCGAAGTTTGTTTTTACTTTGATTAGGTTGTTGTTCTTGTCTTTACTTTCAAAATATGGATGGTTCAGCTCTATTCTGCTATTGTTGTAATATGCTTTTGCAGGTTTTGAATTAATGGAGTATTTTATTATTTATTTATTTTAGAGAGAGAAATTAAGAGAGAGGAGAGAGAAGAAAAAAATAAGAAATTAAAAAGAGATGGAGAAGATGGTATATTTGATTTTTATTTTTTATTTTGGGGTTTGTTTGTGATAATTAGATAATAAGATGATCAATTTATAAAAATAAATAAATATAAGGACCAAATTAACTTTTTTCCCTTTGATTTTTAACACTGTTTGCTAACGGAATGAAGTACATGGTACCATTTTGCAAACTTTTAAACCACATGGGTGGTGTTCGAAAATGGATGTAACCACAAAGTTTATTTTTGTACTTTTCTCTAATTTATAATCATGAATATTGTACAAAGTTTATTCTTTTCAACCTTTTTCCAAATTTTGATTAATAAAATAATAATATTAAGTAATAACATACTATAAAAATAAAATTTGGAAATATTTTATTTATAAAAAAGAACCTATCTAATTTTGGATAGAATTAATTGAATTTAGAATTTTAATTATATTATATTATTTTTTAAATTTTTTTGTTAATGAAATAATTATATTAAGTGATAAAATGTGAGAAAAATAAATAGAGGTAAAAATTGTACTAACAAAAAAAATCTCTTGAAGTAGGAGTATGAGTCGTGAACAATTAATTCTAAGAAAAACTTATCGAAACAGAGACAGGAAGAACCTCATCGGACCCTGCTAGACCTATCCAAAAGCCCACTGACCCGCCCAGTCCGTCCAAGCCCGCTCTTCAAAGACTGGGCTTGGATGTATATGTTTCATAATAGGCCCGACCGGGCCCAAGCCCGCTTAGGCCCGAACACAAAGTAGGTTGGGCTTAGGATTTGTCTCAAAGCCCTGGCCCGGTCCAGCCCGGCCCGAAATTTTAGTAATAACTTTAATTTAATAAATTTTATAGTTTAATAAACTTTATATTCCAAAACTAAAAATTTTTATTTTCTTCAAAATAAAAATTTCCAAACCATGTATTTTTTAGAATTAGTGAACATATACATATTTTTGTTACTGTTTTATTTATTACTATCAAAGGAGTATTTTTTTTTTTATTTAAAAGTGCGTTAATTGATTTTTATTGAAATAATCCTCTAAAGTTTAGTTATTGTATTTTATTATTTACATTTATAGTATAATTTTTTAGTTTAATTTTAATTTTAAAAAATACAAAGATATTAGTTGAGTCGGGTCGGGTTGGGCTTGGGAATTAGTTCTTTTAGCTTGGCCCAGCACGGCCCGAGCCCGATGTAAATATAGTGCGGGCTAGGTTGGGCTTGGACAAAGTAATTATGTGACAAGCCCGTTTAAGCCCGGCCCAAGCCCAACCCGGTCCAACCCATAAACAGGTCTAGACCCTGCAAAATAGTATTAGTGCATTGATATTCTGCACTGATGCATAAAGTAATGTGCCGAGACCAAAACGTTCTGCGGCAGCGCAAAATATATAGTTTTTAAGTATAAAAATAGATTTTAAGTATATCAAAATGTAAATATAATAAAGTTCAGGTATAAAAAATATATTATATTTTGAGAGTTGATTTGATCTTGGATTAATTTAATTTTCCGACCAACTTTAAAATCTGGAATTGATACTTACATATTGATTTGGACTAAATTAACCCTCAATACTAACTCTGAGAACCAATTTCAACCTTTATTCATTTATTTTATCTGATGGAGTCATAAATATATATAATTTATAATGTACCTAACAAATCATATATAAATTAGGGTAAATTTCAAATAAAAATAAAACTCCTGTGGTTTCACTAATTTTCGGATAAATGACTGTGGTTTACTTTTTGTCAAAACGAGGATTGAGATTTCGCACTTGGATTAATGCTATTAAAACCATCTTTAGTGACTTGAAAATAAAAATTTTTAAGAATTAAAGTTGTTCAATGTCATATTTTTTATGGAACTACATTTTCGATTTTCGAAAATCATCTTTTTTAGAACTTTCTCTCTATTTATCAAACATCATCTAAATAATCTCAAAATAAAAAAGTTGAAGAATTAAAGTTGTTTAGAATCTTAGTAGTTCTTAAAATATGCCATTTTTGAAGTCGTCAAGGGTGATTTTAGTAGTATCATTCGAAAAAGTTCTTATTTTGCTAAAGTTGAAAACCTCAATCATTATTTTAATAAAAAAATAAATCAGAGTCCTTTATCTGAAAATAAGTGAAACCATAGGGGTTTTATTTGAAATTTACCCTATAAATTACTACTAATGGACTCCTTACTGCACTTTAAGAAGCATCTAACTTATACCACTGCATAAAATTCTTGAATCGGATTCAACATTAGGGCTGAGTAAGATTCTAAAAATATTCAGATTAAATAAAATCTTTGATTTTTTCTTTAAAATCAAATCAAATTGTATCATGGATTTATATTAGATACATTTTTAAAGATTTTCAAATTTTTCTACTACTAAGTACGCAGGTGATCTCCGCAATCTATTACATATGGTTCGACGATACGAGATGCACCGATAAGCATCACAATTACCTGTTCCATTTTTAATCCGCTCAAATATTGTTCAAATCAGAAACTCGAAAACGAGGTTAACTCCATTCTCTGCCAACTGCTCATGGTGTTCATAAATCCTATGCTGACGTTAATTCAACGCCTCGCCTGTGACTCCGAATTTGTCGTTTGAATATTCAACTTCATTTCCTTTATTGCGATATTGCAATTCAATTACCGCACATGTTATTGACTTGTATCTATTTAATTCTTGCAATTGTTTAGCCATTTTTGATACGGGGTTATTTCAATTGTAATTATTGACTATTAGACAGCTATATTCGACTCGTTCATTACCAATAAAATAACAGTTTTTCACTAAATATAGTGTCAATTTCGCACTTTCATTTTTTCTTTACTTGCTTGTTCTTTACTTATACGCAATAGCTTTAAGTAATCTAACAAAGTTTCTATAACGACGTTAGTAACATAAGGGTGAGTTTTTCAATCATTACGTCAATCGCCAATTATTTCTTTTAGATTTCAAAATTTGACGTATAAAACCATAAACTTAACCCACATTTATTAAGAGTTAATTTTTTCTGATACACCACCACTCAAACCACACGTAACAAGATTGAAATTAGCACTATTATGAAAATATCACTAACAGAATCATAAGTGTAAAAGTAAAAAGAAAAGTGATTGAGAGGTCAACTTTCAACGTTTTTGGCTGGCTATAAAGAAGTAATTTTAAATATGGCGATAATGCAACATTTTCTATATTAATTATATATATGTAAATATGGATATTAATTTATATTCAAAAAGTATATGATTTAAATTTAATGATGTTAGATAAGTTATAGTGGAGAAAGCATCGATCGATCAAGAGTATGTTTGATTAGACGGAGTCTTTGCTTCTCTTAATTAATTAATTGCATTAGAATAATAAAGTTTTGTTATTAATTTATATATATAAATAAAATAAGGGATAATGTAAAAAAAAAAAAAAATACTTCAATGACATAAGAGTAAATTTTACAAATTTCTGATATTATTAAAGAAACTTTTCTCTCTTAATTCTTGAATATTATCTTTTCTTTTTATAGTTTGTCCGATTTCTCGATTCATGGTTCATTATATAGATGTATCATCTCTTAATTAAAGTTTTTTCCATATACTAAACATGTTGTTATCTTATGTACATGTGTACTATGTTATCACTAAAAACATATACATATACATAAAAAAATAATAATAATAGTGTTTTATATGTGTTGGACAAAAAAAAGAGAGTTAATTTCAAATATTTCGTTTGAGTTTGAAAGTATTCCATCTACAAGTCTATTTAGAAATCACAATAAATATAAAAAAAAATTCTTTCTAAATTAACTGATATACAATTCGTGCATAACATAAAAACATAATATATGTATTTGTAATGATATAATATGAAATTAGTCCAGCTTGTCAAGAATAATTTTCTTTTTTTGTATTTTTATTCCAATAAACAAACATTTAAGGTGTAATCGAGCCGAGTCGGGCCAAGTTTTTTTCTGTTCATGCTTGGCTCATCACAAATTAACAAGCTCGAGTTCAAAATTTTGTTCATGAGCACCTCACAAGCTGCTCGCGAGCAACTCGTTAATTCTGTTCATGAGCTTTGCTCGGGGGCAATTAATTAATTAATTATGTTCATTTGAACTTTCTTTAACACAAAACTGCATAGTTTTGAAGTTTACATAAAACTACATTATTTTACATTTCTCCTTTATAGAAATATTATTATTAAAAAATAACCGAATCAAGCTTGCTCACGAACGTGTGCATATGGGCGGAGACAGGAGGCCCCCCTTATATTAGTCTATATAGACTCTATATAGTAATATTTCATTGTTTAAAGGTAGATGAGATGACTAGAAACACCTTCAACCTCAATTTATTTTAGAAAGTGTTTATTTATTTAAATTTTATTTTTCAATAATTATAAAACTATATTACCATTATTAATTAATTTATTTATTTTTATAACACTTTTGAACTCATTTTTATCATGTCTTTTCCATTAAAAAATTAATTTCTTATTTTTGAGACTCAAACAACTTAATTTCTAAATTAAATTTTAAAATTTTAAAACTAAAAATAAAAAAAATGTAAAAATGTTATAATTTTTATAGAACTGACATTGAACTAATAAAAAAAATTAAATATATCTCATTACGTGTTAAGCTTGTCCAAAATTCAAAATTTCAATATTTTGGATCTATTAGGTACTCCATAAATCCAAATTTCTAAATTTTTTTAGGGAAAATTACACAGAAATTCATCTTTCAGAAACTATTTACAACTATATCAAATCATAATTTTGGTTTATATCAAACTAGTAAAATCAGTACTTTTAATATATTTTAAGGATTGAAATTTATAAATTAGGAGTGTAGAATATATTTTCTAGGGTTTATGATTTATGAATTGGAGTCTAGAATTTTTAAATTATGGTGTAAAATCATAATATATAGAAAATAATGATATATTAAAAATTAAATTTAATGATATGACTTACTTGTAATTTTATACTTAATATGATATTCATGTAATTGACCCTTTTTTTTAGGCCTATTAGAACTCTCTAAATCTGAATTTTTAATTGTTTGGCCTATTAGGTTTCTATAAATCCAAATTTCTAATTTTTTTTTACCTGTTAGGCTTCCATAAATCCAAATTTGTAATTTTTTTGGCCTCTTAAGCCTCCTTAAATCAAAATTATTATTTTCTTTTTGTCTAGTAGGCCATCTGAAATCAAATTTTTTAATTTTTTTACATGTTCAGCCCTCTATAAATCCAATTTTTTTTACATGTTAGGACTATTAAACGAAATCTAGCTTAATTTTAAAAAATTATATATTAATACTTAAAATTGGTCCTTGATCATTCAAATTATAACACGAATATATACAAAAAATTAAACAAGTTCGATTTAGCAATTTTTTTTTCTGTGTAAAATCGGACCCCCAACCGAGTAATCTTGTATTCATCACTGCGTGTGCATGAATATTATTGTCGAGTTTCTTCATAAACTTCTTCATGAACCTATAACCGAGTCTCTTTAAAGCTTTCAAGTCGAGTTTTACACTGTATTCAAACTCGGTTGTATATAAATCGAATTGAATACGGTCAAAACTTTTATCGAATCGAATGTCACAACTCGACTCACTTACAAGCGTATTTATATTTCCTTTATTGACTAATTATCAGGATTTGATTAGACTATTTTTGTTTTAAGTAAAGGTAGCAAGTACAAATTTAGTTTTCCTTTTCTTTTCTTTATAAGATGGAATCTTTTTATTTTTATTAATTTTTTGTTTTAAAAAGAACATAAGAAATAATGGTGGAATGTGGCCCTTTCCTATCAAACATGATGTAATTGGTAGATGTATACGGCTGGATTGCACAATGTGCTATACATATGCTTTTGCTTTATCCTATACTTTTATATTTTTGTTTTAGACATTTATATCCTCCCAATAATAACAATAATATAAATAGGAATTAATAACCCAATCTTGTAAAATAATGATTTTCTATATAACCACTTTGAGTAACTATGTAAACGAGCCGAGTAGAGTCGAGTCGAATCCGAACTTAGATAGGCTTGATATTAGTTCGTTAATATCTCGAGCCGAGCCCTTTCAAACTGAATTTTGACCAAGCTTTAACGAGCTGAAACCGACTAGCCATTACAAATATCATTATTTGGCCACATTGTGATTTGTTCATTTGTTAACTTCAATACCTGGTTGGTGAAAGTAAGTTAACAACTTATGTTCAAACCAACGCGCCCATTGTGTTCCTTACATGTGAGAAACCTGCAATTTGCAGATCTTTGGTTCTGCTGGTGTTATAGGTAATCCTATGGGATTTGTAAGGAGTTTGAGACTTGGTATCAGAGATTTTTTATCTGTTCCAGCGAAAAGCATTTTGCAGGTAAGGCTTCATTTTTTATTGTATTTGTATTGCCTCTGTAGGCATTATACTATAAGCTTTCTATTCTTTTTGCAGAGTCCTACCGGACTAATTACAGGCATGGCACAAGGCACCACTAGTCTTCTGAGCAACACAGTTTATGCTTTAAGTGATGCTACCACCCAATTCAGTAAAGCTGCACACAAGGTATCTCTATATCTGATTATTCTCCAGTGACTAGGGTGTGTGCGCGTGTGTGTATAACGGTGGATCCATGGATACTGATTTATAATGCCTTTGTAGGGGATTGTTGCATTTACGTTTGATGACCAATCAAGGATGGAAAAACAACGGAAAGGCATACCTTCACAAAGTAAAGGTGTAATAAATGAAGTCTTGGAGGTAAAAAAATTCTTCAAATGTAAAATTCTTCCATGCTGACAGTCCTTGGTTTATCAAGCAAGTTGTTAATGAAACGCGACTTATTTGATTTACTAGCTTTCCTTGGTATAAACTCCTCTTTAGTAGTGTTTCCTTGGAAACTCCTGGAACCCAGTAAGACAGTTTCCGTGCGCGTTTCCGTAAATATTGAAAATAGGAAACTCGTTTCTGGTTCCGCCAGAAAACAAAATCCAACTCTAATTCTGATCCGACTATGTTTCTAGCTTATTGAAACTTCCTCTTTAGCTAGAACTTCTTAAATTGATGATAATTTCTATTCCACAATTTTTATTTTTATTTTCTGCTCACTGTTGTAATCATGGGCAGAATATAAACAGTCTTTTTAATTATTGTACTTTTAATATTTATAAATATGTTCCTATATTTTTAATATTTACACATTTCTCCCAGGTTTACGTTTCTTATGCATTTTAGAAATAACGTTTCCCATGTCTGTTAACATATTTATGTACAGATATTTTAGCATGAGAGTTACATGTCAATAAAGGAAAACAGAAAATAGATGTGCAATATATAAGTTCAAAGCATCAAATCCCGATAGTACCTAGAACCATTCAACTCTAGCCAAAACTATAGTTTCAGTTAGCACATTATATGAATTATAAAATATTATGGGCTTTTGAATTATCAGGTCATGCAAATACATTTTGGTACCTATCATTTAACTTGATGTTATGCCTCTCGATATATCGAGCTTTTAACAAGTTTTAACCAAATTCATAATATATGCATAGAATAAGTAGCGTATGAGCAAAAAAAATCCTTATAACATATTTTACATGAGTTTAAAATATTAAAAAAAACAATCACATGTTATGACCGAGATTCATACCTGACAATTATCGTGTTCGAGTCGTGTTTGTGTCGTGTCATTTCGAGTTCGTGTCAAAAAGAGTAAACCCAAACCCAACCCAAAAACTTTCGTGTCAAAGTCGTGTTAACCTATTCGGGTTAGTGTCGATTTCGTGTCGTGTTTTCAGGTTACATGTAATTTTGTTATGTATATATATTAACAATAACTCTTAAAAATATACGAAGATATGGTACTGTTTTTAAACATTCTATATCATTTTTAGATACTATGTTAACAATAATTATCGAAAAGTTCGATAATATCATGTTAGAGGGTCATATAATGTGTTTATAACAATTTAGGAAATTCAAATCAATATTTGCAATTAATAATTATAATTTTATTATCTTTATTAATAAAGTGACATAAAAAACACGAGAGAATATAACAATAATTTTCAATATCCGTGTCATTTCGTGTCGTTTTCGGGTTCACATATCAACACTAACTCAACCCAAAAATTAGCGTGTCAGTTTCGTGTCAACCCAAAAATGACCCATTACCTATTAAGCTCAACACTAACACTAAAAATCCGTGTCGTGTTCGTGTCGTGTAATCGGGTCGTGTGTCATTTTGCCACCTCTAGAATAGTAGATGCTACTCGTGGTCGGAGAACAGTGAAATATATAAAGTTTGTGGTATTTTGTTCTTTATCAACCTAATTTCCTAGCTAAAGGTTCAAAGGTCAAACTTTTTTTTACGTAAATCTTATGTGAGTTGTGAATTATGATAAAAAAACCTAATAATAAAACGAAAAATTTAAAACAATGAAATATATATAGTAATTAAAAAATAATCGAATTTGTTTATGATTTTTTAATAGAATCTAAGGAAGTCCGACTCAGTCTTGTTAGTGCTCGAACCAATCTCGAACTCGAGTCGAACCTTATCGATTCGAGCTTTGAACAAACCGAGCTCAAGTATGTTTTCATTAAAAAAAACAACTAATATGACGTCACGTGGATAGAAATATTAACCAGATGTTCCCACCATGGATAATAATTACTGTTGAGATGACTTGCCATAAAAAAAAACGTGGATGGTACATGAGCACAATGAAAACTTGTAAATATTTGAGATTTGAATTAAGATACCGCGATTCAACTTGGAAAATAATTAATTAGATTCTTTTCATCAAGATTGAATACTCTGATGGTTCTTTTAGATGCACAATCTTTTCTGATTAAGTTATTTTAGTCATATTCTAATTAGAAATTTCAATCATGGGTAATTATCTCTTAAATAAATAAAATTTTCTTTCTTTAATTATTCTTTTCTATACATAATAGAGTTAGTTTAATCTTATTCAGAATATGACTCTTAACTTCTATAGAAAGGATCTTGATTTCTTGAAAATATACACCTTAAACACATTATTCTCTTGCATAATATCGCTCATTATTCTTGTTATTACTATATGATGTGGGTAAAAGTTGAGGAGGATTTCCAGGTAGGTAACTTATGAAGGTGATACATGCAATAAGAAGAATAAGATCGATCTTTTGCAGCGTGATGATTGGTCATGGGCAAGAAATAGTTCAGAGATGGGGAGGTAATTATTTATTACTTTAATACACTATTTGATGGTGACCCTACTACTGCTCTTCCTATAATGGATTTCTTCAGCTCTAATGTTACTGATGATATGAATGTTGGCCTTATAACTGATTTTACTGTTGATGAATTTTGTGATGTTATTTTCTCTATGAATCTAGATAACTCCCTAGAGCCCGATGGTCTCAATCCTGCTTTTTTCCAGAGGTTTTGGCCTAGTATGGGACATGATATGTTCAATGCTTGCAACGGTTGTTACAATGTGTTATGCTTCCTCCTCACCTTTCAGATACTAGTGTGGTTCTTATACCTAAAGTTGAGTCTCTCGTTCTGTGAAAGACCTTATAGCCCTTTTTTTATGCAACGTAATCTATAAGATTATGGAAAAAGTCATAGCTAATCGACTAAAAGGTGTGCTATCTGGCATTATTTTTTAGGAACAACAACTTTTGTCCTCTGTCATTCTATTACTGATAACATAGTTGCTGCTTTTGAACTCATTCATACTGTGAAAAAGGGAGGTTAAGGGGAAGCAATGAGATGTTGTTTTTAAAGTAGACATCAGTAAACCTTATGATTATGTCAAATAGACCTATCTAAAAGTTGTTATGTTATGTCTTAATTTCCATAGTTAGTTTGTGGATTAGATTATACTCTATGTGACATCGATGCAATACCAAGTTATGCTGAATTGAGAAGAGGCGGGTCCTATTGTTCCTAAGAGAGGCCTTCACTAGGGTGTTCCACTCTCCCTTTATCTCATTAACTTGTGTTTTAAGGGTCTCTCGACCTTATAAAAGAAGCAGACACACAAGATATTCAACATGGTTGTAAAGAAAACTTCCATACCCCTGTCTCCCATTTATTATCTGCGAATGACATCTTCTTTTTCTTCAGAGCTAATGCGACAGAATATGTAGTGATGGATTCTATCCTGAATATGTATGAGTCTCTCTTTGGTAAGTCAGCTAATCTAAGGAAGTTTGGGATTTTCTTTAGTACAAATGTTTCTGGCTCAGTCCAAGAAGAGATCAAGAAGGCCCTCGAGGTCCAAGCCCCTCTGAATACTAGTCATTATCTTGGTCTCCTTTCCTTGATTGGTAAGAAGAAGCGGACTATTTTTAGTTATTTGAGAGACATGCCTTAGTCTCGCTTGTTTAACTAAAGTGGAAGAATGTTATCCCAAACGGGTAGAGTAGTGTTGATCAAATTAGTTTCTCAAGTGATTATGTCTTACTGTATGACTATTTTCTTCACTCGAGTGTGTTGTGTGAAACGCATTAAATGATGATGAATTATTTTTGGTGGGGTTCGAAAGGGGGTCATAGACGTATTCACTAGCCTTATTGGGATCTTCTTTGTTTGAGTAAGGAGAAATGGGGGGTGGGTTTCCGTCATCTTAGTTATTTTAATGTTGCTTTACTGGGTAATCAAGTTTAGTTTCAAATACTGATGCTCTCACTAGTTGTATTATCAAAGCTAAATACTTTCATGCGGGAACATTTTGGACGACTTAGTTAGGTCATAATCCGAGCTTAGTTTGGAGAAGCATCTTTGAGTCAAAAGTTGTGCTTGAGGGAAAGTGTAGATGGAGGATTGGGGATGGTTCTATGGTTAGGGTCTGCTCGGATCCCTGGATTAAAAACGAAAATGGCTTTAAGTGTTGCACTAGTGTTCTCAATGGGTTATGTTGAATGGGATGTTGCGATGTTAGGGGAAGTCTTTGACAATAATTATGTTGTGGATATCTTATTTATGGCTGAAGGTAACTTGCATATAGAGGATCACATTATTTGGCACTATGAGAAGAATGGTTTCTATTCCATCAGGTCGAGGTATCGGGTGGTGATGAATATACGGGTTGAGAGATCGACTAGTTCTTCTTCATGGGTGGACTCAAATGTGGAATTTCAATATCTCGCCTAAAGTGAAGTAGTTTTTGTTGAGATGTTGTAGTAACTTCCTTCCAAATCGAGCTAACTTATTTCTAAAAGGTAGCCTTATTGCTAATTCTTGTGTGAGGTGTGGGTTTTTTGGTGAGCATAATATCCAATATTCTTTGATTGCCCTATTTATTTGAATTGTTGTAAAGTGGCGAGCTTGGAGTTTAATACGATATTTCCGGTGGACTTTAAAGATTGTTTTCCTTCTATTATTGAATAAAAAAAGATGGAATGAGAGGGACCTAGCTTGTATGTTGTTATGGGATACATGGAACCGAACAAACCAAGATTTGTGGAATAATAAAATTAGCCTAACGATTGTCTTTGCGTGTAATATGTTGGATTTTTTACATGAGTTCTAGTAGGTTAATAAAACTAGGAGAGGACATCAAACTAGTAATGTTTATAAAATTATTGACTATTGAAAACCACTGGAAAATGGGGCTTTTAAGCTCAATATCGACACAACTATGGATACCAATGGGAGGAGAGTGGGTTTTGTTATTATGTGTAGGGGGTCGATTGGGTTAGATCAGAAAATGTATGATGAAGTATGTTTCAGGAACTTGGTCCCTTGGGATATCCGGGGCTAGTTGTCTGAAATTTGATATTGATTGGGTCCATAATGAAGGTTGGCGAAGGGGTTTGGGTTGAAATAGATGCGGATAATGTGGTCGGTGGGTTTCACGACAAGTATGGAGATGTGTTGGAGTTTGGTGCAATTATGAACATGTGTCGTCATCTAACTAGTTCTCTTTCTACTTCAAATGTTTTTCATACAAAAAAACAAGTAAATACGGTAGTAGATGTTTTAGCCAAAGCCGTTTTTTCGTGGCTTGGCCCTACATTTTAAGACTCAGTCATCTTTTACTGTTTCTAATTTATCCATTATTTTTTTAACAATTTGGTATGTTTCTTTATTTTTAAAGGAAAAAGATAAACAGTATTAATTGTATTTTAGAAATATATATGTATATATAATCCTTTTAATTTTTATAAAAAAAAATCCTTTTAATTTTTATAAAAAAAAATCCTTTTATTTTTATCTTTTTTACTTGTGAGTAGACCTGTTCAAAAGCCCATTGGCCCGTCCAGTCTGTCCAAGCCCGCTCTTCAAAGATTGGGCTTGGACGTATATGTTTCGTAATTGGCCCGACCCGGCCCAAACCCGCTTAGGCCCGCGTATAGAGTAGGTTGGGTTTGGGATTTTTCTCAAAACCCAGGCCCAGCCCAGCTCGACCCGAAATTTTAATAATAATTTTAATTTAATAACTTTTATAGTTTAATAAGCTTTAGATTCCAAAAATAAAAATTTTAAATTTCTTCAACATAGAAAAATTCCAAACCAATTTGTATTTTTTAGAATTGGTGCATGTACATGTTTTTGTTACTATTTTATTTATTACTATAAAAAAAGTATTTCTTTTATTTAGGATTGCGTTAATTGATTTTTATTGAAATAATCCTCTAAAATTTAGTTCATTGTATTTTATTATTTATATTTATAGTATAATTTTTTAGTTTAATTTTAATTTTTAAAAAATACAAAGATATTAGTTGGGTCGGACCGGGTTGGGCTTGGGAATTAGTTCTTTTAGCTTGGCCCAGCCCGGCCCAAACCCGATGTAAATATAGTGCGGACTTGGTTGGGCTTGATAAAGTAATTATGTGACAAACCCGGTTAAATCCGGCCCAAGTCCAGCCCGGCCCAACCCATGAACAGGTCTACTTGTGAGCAAATATTGTGTTGTAGTATTGAGGCAATGAGGCCCAACGATTTTAAGAACTAACAAAGAGTCCACCTACTCGGGCTTTTGGATTATTTGAACTTTTTGTGATGCAAAACCCACCTTCCACCCTCTAAACTTTTGAAATTATGATCCATTGAAGTATTCTGTTTTCTAACTTTTTTTGGATTTTTTTTATGGAAATTATTTTTGGACTTCTTAACACGAATATCATTGTTTCAAAAAAAAAAAAAAAACACGAATATCATTACTTATAAAATTAAATTAAATCATATTATTAAAATTAATTCTCAATATATGAATATTTTATATATATCACATATATCATAATTTAAAATTTTAAGACCCCAATTCATATATCCTAAATTTTAGAAAATATATTTTAGGACCTTGATCCTTAACATATATTAAAAATAATAATTTTATTAGTTTAATAAAATTCAAATTATTACTTAATATAATTTTTAAAAGTGAATTTCTACCGTAAATTTCCCATTATTTTTCTAACGTGAGCCATTAAATAATTTTATGAAAAAGACAATTTTAATTATACATTCATATAGTTAGAACAAAATAATTTTCGAAAAAAGAAAGAAGAATATATGTATTTCTTTCATCTGAAACACTCGATTAGAGTTCCATAATTTAAAATCAAAATTTAGTTTTTTTTTTTAATTTAATTATGTTTAGTTTAATAATGGTTTAACAAAAGATTTTGGCTAGATTTTCCACTCCGTCAAAATATAGTTTTTATTGGTAAATAATCTGTAAATTCTACTTTAAATCTCCATCGAAATCTATAGTTTGCTCCGACTTTGAGAATGGGTAAACCTACCCTTACCTAAACTTTAATTTACAAAAAAAAAAAAAAAAACTCAATATGGCATCCCCCATATGAAACTATTCTTATATCAACTATCATAAATTAAAATAATTGTCAAATTCTTAAATAAAAATTAAACAAATCTGGATCCATATTTATCCGGAAGAATAATTTCTATGTCTCCTACTCACACGTAGTGTAACATATTTGTTTCTCATCCATTTTTATACTTGCAAATAGATCGTGCGACTAACATACTATTGATAGCTCTAATAATATCCACTCGTTGGAGATATATAGTGTCGTGATTAACATGTATAAGATAGAGTATTGTACACATGTTAAGATATATAGCCTTTTATAAATACGTATAAAAAAAGTTATATGTCTTTTATCCTAAATTTCATATCATATCCACTATAATTACTTGGACCTCTATAGTTTTGTATTCTCACAATTATTCATATGTGTATAACTATTGAGACCGTGAAACATATAAATTTTAAAGATGTGAACAAATGAAAATATTTCTCTCTTACTTTATTCCTTCCATAATCTAATTCGCTTATCTAACTCACCCTTTTTCAGACTAAATTATCACATAGCCATTGAGAGGTTCCTTCTAGAATTACCCTAATGTACCAAGGTCGTCTTCAAAGAGGTCGGTTTTGATGTTTTCTTCAGTTTTTATTATTTTTATAGGTGTGTTTTTATCACGTTTTACTTTTTCGCAGTGCCTTTGTTTTAGATATATAACACTTGAAGTTACTAACATATTTAGTTTGAGGGATTAGAACTTTTCAGCGTATATAACACTTAAAGTTACTAACATATATATAGGATTTACTCCGAAGGGGCATAATGTTTTTTAGTTATTACTCATTTTTAGGTTTTTTTTTTAACAAAAGCACAAAAACCAGGTGCCCTAAATAAACAACGAGGGAATGAAGGATTGGCCATGACAAAATGAGATTGTAAATGTCCTTTATTTTTGCTTAGTTTTATGTTTATTTTGGTTTATTTTTACTTTTTTTTAATTGCTTTTGGGTGTATATGTCATGAAACAACCAACATGTCTAAACAACTCCGTAAATCCTATTTAAGATATGTCATATGTTATTTAGTTTATGATTCATCTTTAACTTCTATATGCTTAAAGGAATTATAAATAGGTTAGGTTTGTTTATAAACATTAAGTAGGATACTGGTGGATCCACCGAGGATTTGGAGGTGCTTAATGCTTCTTTACAAGAAAACATTAACTTTTTCCATATGTATCCAAAACTTCATCTCGCAGTTCAGTGATGTGTAAAACATCTCCTTGCGAGAAGCGATTCTTTAAATTCTTCAAGACTTGAGCCGCAATTTTAAATCAGATAATTGATTGTGTAATCGATGGAGATAAAGCACGCTTCATCCAAGATAACACTATTTGGTTACAATGATACCAATCAACCTTAGTTTGCTCGGGAATCACAAACATAGGTAATGAACCATCAAAGGAACATAATTTGTTCTTGGCTAATATAGAGCCTTTTATTGAACGACTTCGGGAGACGTAATTAAGACTCATTATTGGGTGTGTAATAAGTACTAAACTAGGATTCTCACTTGGATGTATGAAAAATGGATTAGAAGGATTTTGCAATATATAAAGGAAATCACGATTTTCATTGTTATCTTGATTCTAGGGTTTCCTTATTGTTCAACATCTGAATTTGAATTATCAAACTTATTATTTCTCTTATTGTCACAGCCAGTTCCTCTGATCGCTAGTGCAATGTACGTCATTATCGTTTTTGAAGAAAAGATTGCAAAAGATGAAAAAAAAATGAATTCAAACAAAACGAATCGAAAGATTAAAGAAGAAGAAAATATCTCTATAAAAGGAGAATTGTTGCTCTTATACTATAACAAGAATAAAGATTGAATGAAGTTATAATTGCATCAACTGAATACGTAATCTTCAATGTTAACATTCAGATAACTTATATACAATTATTGATATGTATGGCAATCACAATTGAATAACCTAAGACATTTATTAACCTACAATTGCATGACCTAATACATACCAAAAAATTGAAATAAAAATTTCTTAAAATATTATAGGAATTTTCATTTCGATTTTTTAGTATTTTCTAAATAATTTACGTTTTTATCATTTTAGAATGAAAATTTTACTTTTTGTTGTTTAGGTGAATCTCGAAAATATATATCTATAATCAGTGTACTTATAATAATAACAATAATAATAATTGTGCTGACATAATTAATCAGAATAATAATAAGAGACAATTATTTGAAAATGGATTAAGATACTAAAACAGTTTCAATAATTTTTTTGGAAAATATAAATTTAACCCAACGTATCAAATAATATTATTTTATGCCTACCAAAAAAAATATTTTATCTTAAAAGTTTATGAAATAATGTAATTATAGCTCTACGTATGAAACTTGAACCTTCAACGTTTGTGAAGTAGTACAAATTTAATTCCAAAGTTTGTTTCTCAAAACTATAATTGTACAATTTTACAAATATTAAAACTAAAACTTAAAAAAAAAAAAACCTTAAAAAATATTTTATTACTACCTTATTTTATTTTTTATTTACAAATTTAGAGTCACAATGTGTATAGTGACAAAAAAAGATGCAAATTCCCAAAACGAAGCCCCTTATTGAATTGAATCCCACAATTCTCCGTCCTTGTCTAATATCTCTATCTCGTAAAAGAGGGAAGATAATTTCAGATTAAGAGGAGACCATTATATGGTTATAGTCCTTATTGGTCTTCATCGAAGGAATGATTAAATCGACTCCTACTCCGACTCCGACCTGGAATTCCATATGCCTATTTAATCGTTGATCCTTCTTCCTCCCGTCTCTCAACTCTACCGCACTAGCATACAAATCCTTCTTGCTAACTTACACCGATTTCTACTCATAGTATGTATGCTGTTCAACCTTTTCTAGATAATGTTGGTATTCCTAGGGTTTTGTTGAATTAGTATGAATATATGACCAGTTGGTGTTTTTGTTTTCTTAAATGTGGTGTTAGGTATTTTTTTATTTGTTATTAGCGGGTTTAATTATTATGTTAATTCATTGAATTGTTTATGGTTTATTAATTTGAATTTGTATGCTGATGAATGATTAGGGGTTATATCTGAGAATGATTGCAATATAATGATGAGAAATAAGAAAACAAGCAAAAAGAGGAAGTAGGTCTTAAATATGGCAACTATTTGAGTTTCCATGAAAGCACTTTGTGATAGCATCAAATTAAAAGAGCATGCAATTATGAATCAGATTAGTATCATCATACTACCATGCACAAATTGCACAGCACACAAAATCATTCTTCTTATAAATTGGTTTCAGCCTATATAGTCGATGCTTGCAAATGCATTTTCATGGTAAAATAAAGTTCAGCAACGATTAAAACGAGTAGTTTGAAGTACGATTACAAGTTACAATACATTGCTCATGAGAGCTTGACAAATATTACTGTAAGTCTGATGCATGGTTTTATCGTGTGAAAATTCTATAAGATTGAAATTTTGTTTGTCTTTCAAAGAATTGTTATTCATGGTTTTATGATGCTATCTTTTTGCATCCGTTTTACTGGTAGGCATTCTGTTAGGATAGGACTTAGTAGTATGTCCTTTTGTTATCTTTGCTTTCTGCACAAATTAGTGTTTCACCTGAAGTTTTAATTGTATATAACGTGTTGCCAGCATTTGAAACAAAATGAATGCCAATACAATACTGGAACCTACTCTGAGGGATATCCTTGAAGTGATTAAACCTTTACGGGAGGATTTTGTGGTGCGGTCAGAAATTATTGAAGAGTTAAAATATATTGTTTCATCTGTTGAAAGCTTTAGAGGTAATTATGTTTAACATTTCAACTGAGTATTTTATTTCAGCATTTTATGAAATTTTGCTACAAGTTCATGTACAAGAAGAATTTAAAATTTGAGCACGAATATGCCTGCATTGACAACCATAGTTAATTTTATCCATTTTCTATTGAACTTATTAGTCATTTTTGCTATAGTTGCTCCTCTGTAACTTGTATTAAGGTCATTATTGTCAAATTCTTTTAATGATAACATATTTACTAAGTAAAAAATGTTGCATAACTTTCTTGTCATAGTATAACGTAATAAGAAGTTTTTACTTGACTGCCATGTTTAAAATTCTTCTAAAATATAGCAAGTTAGCAACTATTTTAGCAAAAATTGGAGTTGGGTGTTTTACTAGTATAAATTCATACTTAGTGAAACTTAGTATAACAGGGCTTTCTGAACATTGCATGGACTACTATGAATTTGAGGAATTAACATTTTTTTCTTTGCCAATATAATTTTCTAATTAATTGACAATCAGCAATTACTTATAGCATATTGTTCTATCTTAAGATGCTCAGACTAAGGTAGTCAAGATATTCAGTTACATGCTGTCACATACAGTAGAAGAAAGAAGTAAATTAGTTATTGTTCGTTATTATTAGCTTTTATTTATTATTAAGTTTTATGCCTTATATGTCTATTTTGTTAGATAATTGCTTTCTTGTACAATAGCCTGTTTTGGACTATTGTGGAAGTTGTTAGGCCAGCTGTTATATCGAAGCTGTATTTCCTTAGAGCATCTCTAGTGCAACTAATTTGGTAGTTACTTTGCATGGTGGAGTTATCACCAACCATTAGAGTACATGTTACTCTTTTTGGTAATAAGAGTTATAAACTCATGTCTGCCTACTATAAAGCCTAAAACCAAGACAAACAGAGAGCGTGAGCTCCACAAAAGCACCAGATGTAGCGTGTAAGACACGCGCCTGATGCGGCGCGTCTGTGGCAAGCAAAAGCAGAAAAATCTGCTTTTTGCTGTGGGGCCAACTCTCTTATAAATTTCGTTTTTAACCCCTTTAATTGTAAAAGTACATTTTTAGTCCAATTTTTTTAATAAAAGAATATTAAAGTAACATAGGATTCTAATGGGTTGTTATATTTGGGTGTGATTTGTGTCTACATGGCAACAAAAGTTGTAACCACCACTATTCTCCTTCTCTATTGTACTACTCCTGACACATGCAATGCAATGCTTTGTTGCATAATAATCATAGTTAGTTTCATGATAGCTTGAATTAGGTTCTCTTCACAATTAAACTATCGTGAATAAATTTGCTACTAAGTGCAAAAGTTTCTTTTGGAAGATCTTTGATTAGGAAAGAACTTACGATGAGCCTTATGGCTTTGAGGTTCAACTAAACCTTAGTGGAAAAATATTCTGTACAATCCTGTGTTAATGTGATCTTACCTGTTCAGTAACACATCTATATTACATGTCTTACCCTTTTTTATATCTGTATATTGTTGGAAAAAGTACTTATTTTTCTTTGTAAAAAAGGTCCCGTAAAACAATGTTGAAGCATTGATTGTTGTGCCAACAGGTGCTACAGTAGAGCCATTTGGATCATTTGTTTCCAACTTGTTCACTCGGTGGGGAGACTTGGACATATCTGTTATGTTTTTAAATGGCTCTTATATTTCATCTGCTGGAAAGAAGCGCAAACAAAACTTACTTGTAGAGTTATTGAAGGCTTTGAGACAGAGAGGTGATCTAACATCTTGAAGATTCATGTCAATTTTTTTACTATCATCGCTTCGTTACAATTTTGAAATAGAAGTTTTTGAATACTTCATCTGCCCTTTTTTTTTTTTTTTGCTTTATTATTAAACCTGAGGTCACGGGTTCGAGTCTTAGGAGCGGCCTCTTGCTAATTAAATTGGCAAGGGAAGGCTTGCTCCCAATACACCCTTGTGGTGGGACCCCTCCCCGGACCCTCGCTCAGCGGGGACGCGTAATGCGACCGGGCCGCCCTTTTTTTTTTTTTATTAAACTTTTGTTTCATCTTATTTGCTCATTCTATTATACAAATTGAAGAGACATGCAACTTTCCAAGGTTCAAAACTTCGCACTATTTTTCATTTGAATCAATTGATTAAGTTCAAATTAGAATTGGAAACTGATTCTTTTTGCCTTGCCTCATCAATCATCATTGGATTTGCCTCAAAATAAGCTAAATTTATTCTGCTCATATGCTGATACCCAGTGTGGTTAATAATTGAAAAGATCATGTATGCAGAGATCCTCTTTCATTGTGTCACTTACAGTGCAGAAATGAGACCTCTTTGAGAGTGAATTGATTTATTTGATTGATTGATTTTCTACTGCTCTTTACTATTGTATCACTTTTCTTCTCTTCCCATGATAATTACTATCTGCAGGTGGCTGGCGCAGGTTACAGTTTGTCCCACATGCAAGAGTTCCCATCTTAAAATTTGAGAGCCGCCAGAGCATATCTTGTGATATTTCAATTGATAATCTGCAGGGTCAAATGAAGTCCAAGTTCTTGTTCTGGATTAACCAGATTGATGGGCGCTTTCGTGATATGGTCTTATTGGTATGTTCTCCAAGGCCTTTATGTGTTGTTTCTGGAAAAGTTCCATCTTTTTCTTATCTGATTTTTTGCTTCTGTAGGTCAAGGAATGGGCCAAAGCTCACAAAATCAATGATCCAAAATGTGGGACATTTAACTCGTATTCTCTCACTTTGCTTGTTATATTCCATTTTCAGGTGATTATTTTTTGTAGATAATAATTAGTTGTAATTAGAAGTGTGCTTTCCTCTATGTTTTAGCTTCATGAAACAGAACCTTGTCTTTTCTGACTGGTATATATTCTATCTATTGTAATCTCCTATGCCATCAATATTATTCAGTTTTACATTATGGTTTATATTGAAATTATTCCAATTTTACGTAATGTCTTAATATTCTTCTGTCATCCTCTTTCCCAACTTAATTGTCAGCAAAAAGAAAGCATATCATCTATTGTTATGAATATATTATTCCTTTGGCTTTGGCTTTTGTACCTTTTATCTTGCTTTTTCTCTTCACGTGTTGTTTAAATTGTTGCGGAGTTTCCAGCTTACCTGTGTTCTTGTTTTTCCTTGCAGACATGTGTACCTGCCATTTTGCCTCCCCTCAGAGAAATATATCCAAGAAATGTTGCTGATGATCTTATAGGTATTGGTCAGATTTGTCAAGTAAATTTATAAACTAAACTTAATTATACTTTTTTCTAGAAAATATTTATTTCTTTTTGTTCTAGATATTCAGTCCTAGTTAAAAAATCTTGGCAGCTTAAAATCTTTATCTCTGTATCTATCTACATGTGCTCATGTGGAATTTGTCTGGAGGCTGGTGTTGTCACTTGTAAGTTGAATTTTTTGTGAAAAAGATCCAACTTGGATTCATGTGATTCCGATGCTGCTCTGCCGCATTAACACATTTACGTTTCCTAGTTTGTGTTTTGTGCTCACTCTCTAGCCCCACCTTTCTTTCTTCTTCTTTTTTCCTTGGGTGGGGGATTGACAGAGAATTTCATGAAGCAAAAAATAGTATTTGAAGTGATTAATCTGACCTGGAATCTGATTTCTTTCCTTCAGGCGAGAGGATTGTTGCAGACGAGAGCATTAAAGAAATTTGCAATGCTAACATATCAAAATATATGTTAGGAAAACCCAGAGCAACCAATCGAAGTTCTTTGTCTGAGCTTTTCATTTCATTTCTTGCAAAGGTAATCCATACCTTTTGATTTTCTGCATATAAGGCTATTCATGTACGAGGTCATTGTAGCGCTGGAAAATGTGGAGATATTTATTAAGTTGTTTATTGTATGAATACTAATTCTATTCAATATATATGGTGTTTTCTCATGTAATAGTCTTTTTCTTATCAAAATCCTAAAATAGTTTTGCACTATGTTGATGTGGTGACAAACTTGTTTCATGGTTATAATTAATATGTTTTAGATTGTTCTGTTTTCACTTAGTTGAAGTTTAAAGGTGCTGTTCTTCAGTTCCTGTCAGAGCCAACGGACAATTTTTTTTATTTTATTCTTTCCCCCTAACCATGATAAATTTTGCAGTTTTCTGACATTCGCTCAAAGGCTGCGGACCTAGGAATATGCACATTTACCGGAGAGTGGCAAGACATAAGAAGTACGATGAGATGGTTGCCCAAAACATATGCAATATTTGTAATTCTTTATCTCCAGCACAACCTCAATTTCATAGTCTAGGAAATCATTGCTATTCTTATGGTTGATTTGTTTGTGATTGCTGACTCGTAGATAGAAGACCCTTTTGAACAGCCTGAAAATACTGCAAGGGCTGTTAGAGCTGCAAACTTGGATCGGATATCTGAAGCATTTCAGATGACATACCACAGTCTTATCATGGCCAATCAGATTCGAAGTTCGCTCATTGGCGTCTTAGTCAGGCCACAAATTTTTAGTTTTATCGCAGCAGGAGTACCTGTTGGGAATCCAGGTTACGGTCCACCACACTACCAAAGTATTCAACAGATCGGCTGGCCTATGCATTCACCACCACAAGTGCAACGTCAGATTCATAATTCAAGACAAGAAAGACATGCCAACTATCTTACTACTAGAAAACCGGAAAATTTTCGCAAAAATTCGAGGTCTCAAGTTGAGAGCATGAGACTGGAAAAGCATCCTAACTATTTCACCAAGCAAAGGCAGGAAACTCTTCCTGACAACTCAATAAATCAAAGAACTCAAAGTTATCCAAACACTTCGAGGAGGCCTAAACCTGCCGTTCATCATAATGCCCAGGACCAGCATGTTTGGAGGCCAAAATTAGATGGAAAGAGAACCGAAGGCTACACTGATGAATTTCAATGAAAAGAAGGGTGCGGCATTCAACTGTAAGAGCCTTTTCTTTATGTGGCTTGAGTATTGGTAGGCTTCATCTTGCATAACTATTTTGTAAGTACCATTTGGCATACCAGGCATTAAAATGCTCAGGCTCACCTTTTGAATTCTTCAGGTTACCAAATCAAGTGGCAAGTTGTTTTTTCCTGGTAGTTCAAGGTTGATTATACATCTTTTTGAGTGGTGTATTTCCTGATTAATAACACTATTACATACACTAGGAATTTGAAAGCAAGTTCTTTAATTACAGGTCGCTTTTACTCCATGTATGGAAAATTTCCTGCCAATTTTAACTTACTGAAAGCAGCCCTATGGAAGGTTGTAGGGTAATATACGCCTATAACCACCTTTCAACTTAAGTCTTACTTTTTCTTATGGCCCCTCACATTGAAAACTGGATATACGAGTTCTTGAAGTAATTTAGTTCTCCATTTTGTTGATTTTGATGTCATTTAGATCTTTGGTCAGGAAAGAAAAAGCCTTGTGGTTTTATGGGAAGTGTGGTTTTTTAAACAATTTAAAAAAATTTACGTGAAGACGTCAATAATCATTTTTAAGTCGTTTATTTTTATACGAGATATCATGTTAGTAAATTGTAAATTCAGGAATTTTTATATTTAGATTAACTTGCAAAATTCTGAAGGTAAAAGCTGTATCTTTAAAAGAGACTTGATTTTAACTAACCCAATTTAATATTAACACAGAAGTTTTGTAATTTTCTCAATGAAATTTATAAATTCATTGATTCAAAATCTCCATCCAAATGAATCTTAAAGAAAAACATTCCTAGAGAAAATAAGAGATGTACATTTTTGAAATTCAGTAAAGAATAAACAATACAAAGTTAGATTTTGAGACTCTGAGCTATGAGTTTTTGTGTTAAAAAATTTACACTAGTCTAGTATAAATGGATTATCCTTTCATGCGCCATTTTCAGCTTCCCACTGTTTCTGCCATTATAAGCATTCTCATCCAAAGAATTTCAGTGGCATCGACAATGTTTCCTCCATTATCTTCAAGTTTGGTTGCAGAGAAGCTATTATGTCTGTTTCGATCTGATCTTTACACTCAACTTCAGAAAAAAGAAATACTTGTTCAAGGACGCAAGAGGCGCTTGTCGCATGCCAAGATCCTGTAACTAGCATGTGGACCCTCAGATGTATCGTGCAATGCGACATGCCAACCCATGGCATTCGCTGTTTCTTGAACTTCATCTATGACATCAAGCGAATCACGAATATAAGCTCGACCACCAGGTCGGAGAATGCGATCCATCTCGAGCATAATGGTAGAGATATTGCATCTGATACAAAGGAAAAAAGATTAAGCACAATCATGACCTATTTAATTGTGATTTCTACCAATTACTGAGTACAGAGTGAGACATACCTTTTCTTTTCTATAGAAAACAGGCCAGCCGCATGTAGAAAATCATAGGTTCTTGGGTATGTATCAAATGGTTCACACCTAATAAATTTGAGGCGACATTATTGTTCACAACTAAAACCCGTTAAACCATATTAAAGCGACAAACCAGGAACAAACTCTTAGGCAAATTTGGATGCAGCAATACATGCATTTTGGTTATGACTGAATTATAAAATTACTTGTATTGTGAACAATATGAGAATTTAATTAAATAAAAAAAATTATGTTGAATAAAGGTGACTCAGATTTCAAATGTGAATAGGTGTTCTTCGAAGTGTATCTGCTCCACAATTTCAACTCGGTCACAACTTCAAACATGAAAAAGTTGCTATCTAAACCCACTTGGTTCACATTTTTGTAAAATAAAATTAAGCACACATGTAGCATAATCATCTTAGTGATGAAATAGTTATGTGATTCATAATTAATTCCGTTCCACAAACCAAACAAAGCCCAAGGCTTAAGAATATGTAGAAGATAGAGAGAGGAAGAATGTTATATAAGATCAAGTACTTCTACGAATCATTATGAAATCCAAAATTAGAAAGCAAGCGGTAAATTCTAGGCTAACTAGACAGATGAGAATAGTAGTGATCATGCATGACTTGAACAAGTTCATGATCTCATATAATAAGCAAGGTGTTGGGACCATTTATATAAGATCAAGTATTTGTAGGATAACGATGATATCAAAATGAGAAATCAAGCAGGTAAATTTCTTGGCTAAGAGAATGATTAGAATAGTACCAATCATGCATAACTCCTAGAAGTCCACGATCGTATATGACAGGCAACGTGTTGGGTCCACTAACGGGTACCACATTCAGCACCCAGCTATCAAATTGATGATCAATTAGTGCAGCTGCAAATCTACAAAGAAATATGGAAAATTCAATAAATGTTGCAATTTGAAAACTGCAAATAGGAGATGAAATCTTAAAAATATATACCCTCCAAAGCCGGCTCTCATGTCCAATATATTTCTTAATTTAAGTTTCTTCCAGTGCCAAGCACGTATGTAGCCAGCTATTATTTCGGCCCAGTATTTTGATTCTGCCTTAAATAGTTCTTTTCTGGATATGTAGGCATCCATTTGTATACTTTGGAGCCTATCAGGTGGAGCATGCAAACGTTCAGGCCATCTGGTCACATTTGCACCATATCCGTTTTCTGGAAGTCGGGAGATGCAAGCCTTCAAATCAACATACCTAACAACATTGTACAACTTATGAGAAGAATAACCCAAGCAGGAAATTTTCTATGGGAAATCATAATTGTGGCTTCTGCAACGGATGTTTCGTATTGCTTCTGATTGTTGCCTTAAACATTTTTTTTTTACTCCAATGTCAATTGTCTCTAATCGAAAGTCAGATTATGCTGTAGTTTACGCCTCTATATACATACGAGCATAACATTCATCAATGATAACATGATACTTGTACTATCAGAAAAACAAAATGAAATTACCAAACATTATCAGGATCATCATCTGGACTACATAATGGAGGCTTTGTTCCTGCTTCGCGGCTTACGTAGCAGCTGTTGTTGACGGGTTTTTGCCATAACGCAACATATCCCTCCTTCTTAACAAGCGTCCAGCAAAGTCGTGTAGTAAGGTTAAGCATCTCTGAAAATATTCAGAGGCATAAAAGTATGTAACCAAATTAGTGTAGTTGTAAACAAAAGTTCACAATAGTAAGATTCCTTGAGGAAGGCGTTTACTAACGGTAAGGAGTCACTTCTGAATGAAAAAAGTCTTTCATGGAACATTTTATAGTTTGAGAAATGAATAGATACCTTCCCACTGTTCCTCCAGAGCTGGCTCATGCTTATAAACTGGCTGTGCTGCCCAAGCAAAGTATCCCCCTGCCCGAAGCATCCTATTGACCTCAAGGAGCAAGATTCCATCTTCATCAGAAAGTTTTGGGAGGAAACGGCAAATCAGAAGCCATTCCATAAAAGCATGGATATGACAAAACAAATTAGTTATGTTCCACTAGTTCCGTTACTGAAAATAGGAACAGAATATAATCTAATATAGTGCTCTATTATGTTCCACTAGTTCCGTTACTGAATAGGTACCGAATATTGATGGACTTACCATCACGAGTCCAATTGATTCTGCATCTTGAACAATGTATTATTTCAAAAGCTTGACTTGGATACAACAGACGGCGAGTAACAAATGCAGCCACCATTGCAGGTACGCCACGTTCAAGTGCAAACTGAATTTGGTTCTCGTGAACATCCTTGGGTGCAACTGACAAAGTTAATACATTTCTTGATAATAAGTAGGCACCAAAACTTGCCACACCACATCCAACGTCTAGAACAACTCGAGTATGACTACCAAATGCAATATCAGGTCTCATCTGCACATAGAAATTACGAAATGAAAATATTCAACATCAATTCGATAGTTACATGGCCAATTAAAAGTTTCCTTCCACGAAAGACGCATAGGAGCATAAGATTAAGACCTTAGCAATTTGATCCAGGTACTGATCTGCTCCATGTATGAACTGTGTACCACCACCAGGAAACTTAAACTTGTCTTTTTCTTTGGAGATCCAGTTTTGACCCCCTTTATCATCAACTAAACGTGAGTGAGGAACATTACTAAACCAAACCTGAAGCAAAGCAGCATGCCCTATTAGGAGAACTAGAATAAAAAAGTGAAACATAATCAAATGATTTATTCAATTAGTTGCAATTTCGTATCACAAATCAATCCACCAAGACTGGCTAATTTGAATCAGCAGCAGTACAACAAGCTAAGTAGCTAACTCATATTTGGAAATAGAAAATCTAACATATAATAGAAATATACAATTGGTTATTAATAAATTTACAAACTACACCAAAAATGGAGGGCAAACAAACAACCAAATGCAAGCCCAAAAACTTGTTTACTTGAGCTAAATGTTCTATGTTTGACAAGAACCCCACAGGAATTAATCACCCAACTCAACAAATTCTATGGTTAACATCAATATGAAAGATCAATGATTTATCAAAATTAAAAAATCTTCAAAATATTTCAGGAATCTACCAAATGCATGCTCTGCAACAGAAGGGGGGAAAAGAAAAGTTCAATTTCAATACCTCGTCACGACTCCGTGGCCATGGAATAGGTTGCTTGTAACCTTTGGGCGGCGGGACCAAACAATTCAACCCTTTGCCTTCCTCGGGACAATGCCGCTCAAACTTTTCTCCTTTCTCCGTCGATTTCAACTGTTTAATCGCATCGACATTATCCAAACAAGGAATATACTCCCTCATACTCTCCGGACACAGCTCAAATTTCTTAACCCTCACTTTAACATTCTTCTCCCCTTTCTCAACTCCAGTATCATTTCCCCAATTCTCCAAAACCTCCGGATCGAATTGCCCAACCTCAAAATCATCACTCATTTTCCCATCACTATCAATAATCCCAAACGTCCGATTCAAATCAGGCGGGGGAGAAGATTGATCTGCGGCCGGTGGAATTGGAACCAAGGCTAACGACTTATCAGACACAGTTTGAGATTGATTTTGGGCAATTAACTCAGTGATGTTAAAGGACTTGTTGAAATTCGGCGAAATGGAAACAGATTTCTGTGGCGTGGAGAAGAAGATGAGTTGCTCGTAGCCATTAGAGGACCAGTGCTTACCCAGATAAAAGAAGCTGATTGTGACTAAAACGAAGGCAGTGATCTTAAGAGCAACTGGGGTTTTGAAAAAATCAACAGTTGGAAGAGCTTTCATTGCTGAAAATGAAAGAACAGAAGTTGAGATCTTGGATCTGTGGTTTAAATGGGTAATTGAAGTATAGATTAGGGAGGATTCCGGTGATTATAGTTAGTTAATTGGGTAATTAGTGTGGCATTAGGAAGTGGGTAGCTGACTGAAGCAGTAAGGTGAAGAGAGGAGTGACGAGAGATGACTGGGAGTCAAGCCGATCGGGTTGCGGTGGTGCTCGCTCGGATGTTTCATACATATAAGGGAATCCTGATGGCACCAAACTACGTAAAATCTATAAATTTACTCTTTTATGAATTTTTTTTTTTTTGTTAATATAAATAACATGAATAAATAATTAAAAATAAGGTAAATAATTGGGTTATTTAAACCCGGTATATTTTGCCAATTCGCACTACTTTTAAAATAACTTATCACATATTTATAGTGTGCTTTAAAAACTTATCGCACACGTATAGTTGACTCATAAAACTTATCATATAATTGGTTCATTTGGACATCATGCACATAAAATCTTTGATTTGTCATTTTGACAGATTAGGTGACATACAAAATGAACTCGGTGCTTTTCTATAACACGCACATGTCATCTCATATGTCAAAGATGACAAATCTATGATTTTATGTGCAGGATGTCAGAATGAGTCGATTATAGGTATGCGATAGGTTTTTAAAGCCAACTACAAGTATGCTACGGGTTTTTAAAACCAACGATAAGTGTTCAATGGGTTATTTTAAAAGTTCAGGATGCTAATAGGCAAAAGTTACCATGTTTAAGGGTGTTAATATGCATTAGTCTAAATAATTATAAATTTTAGGGATAAAGTGCAAAAGTACCTCTAACGTTTACGGTCAGTATAAATTTTACTCCTAACATCTAACATTGTGTAATTTTACCCCTAATTAATATTGGCAGCGAAAAACAATTTTACCCTTAACGTGACAAGTTGGGTATATTTGAAAAATAATTCATCAAATTATCTTCTCGATCATAAATCTTGTCATCTACGCTTCGCGTGTTCATCATTTTATCACTCGTTAATAACAAGTCACAAACATATAATTAAACATGAAAAAAATTAAGAAAAAATATACTGTATTTTGTACGAGTTAGATAAAAAAAATTCAAATTTTTCTCAAAATCTAAAAATATTAATCTCCAATTCAATTATTAAATCACAAAAAAATATGAAATCTTTTTCTAGAATCAACTGACGTGCAATTGATGCAAAATAAGAAATAAATTATATGCATTTTATAATAATTTTTGAAATTGACCCAACTTGTCAAGATTTGGATAAAATTACACTTAACCGCCAATGTTAGAATAAAATTGCATCATTTGAGACGTTAAAGGTAAAATTGCACCTTATCCCTAAGTTTTATGTTCTTGTCGGTTCTTATGTTGTTACAAATAAAGATAAGACTCAAATTTGATCTTAACGTTTTTTTTTCTTAAGTTTAAATTTGGCCATAACATATAAAATTATACAAATTTAAACATAATGTTTTTTTTGAACAACATCAATTTTAGTGATACATTATCGAAATTAAAAAAAAAAAACTGATGCTTATTATTTAATTGGCATATCGAACATTTCAAACATCAATTATATATAAAATATTTAATGTATTACTAACACCATTATAAAAAAACTGTTAAAATGTTAACATCTAAATCTATCATATATAAGTTTTTTTTTTTAATTCTATCACATATAATAATTTTTTTATCAAATCAACTAAATTGTCTATCCCTCTTAACAGTTAAACTAGTGTTTTTATTTTTTTTTATAACATAGTGCCGACATTGAATAGAAGTGCACTGGTATATGGTCCAAAATTTGGTAATATGTATATATTTGTTTTTATCTATATCTCCAAATACAATTCAGCCTTAGGTTCTTTTAATTGTTATTTTCGATCTCTAAAAAATTACTGCAGAAAAGACAAATCTGTTCTTCTTGGTATAATTTTTCCGATTTCCACATTGGCCAATTTTTTTTAGAGTAATCCTGAAATTTAAATGATTAATGGGCATATTTTTAGTTTTTTTTTTTTTTTATCAACAACAAAAGAGTTGTATTAATAAAAACGGAAATTACGATCATTCATAATACAAGACAAAACATAAACAGAGAAATTTACAATAAGAATTTCTAAATGATCAAGAGAACGAGTCCAAACCGCTAAATTATGTGCAACAGTATTCGTTTGTCACCTCTCGTATCTAAAAATATTTTTTTTAGTTTCTTAATTAGGTGTTTATTCCCCTAAAAATACCATATAATATTTTGAGATTAATCCTAAAATTTTAAACAGAAATTATTCATAAAAAAATTAAGAAATGCTTTGTTCTATTTGACATAATGATTTATTCAAACAGAAATATTCCTAGTTACTCTCTTTAGAATATATATTTGGCTTTATTTTATTTTATATAATAATATATTTAAAAAATTACAAATGTTTTTTATAAATATATGGACTAAAATAAAAAAATTAAAAAATAAAATAGAGACTAAAATAGAATCTTATTAAGAGGGATAGAAGTTCAAGATAGTAAAAAATGGGAAATGGAATAAAAAAACCTTAGGAAGATTGGGTAATCAGACTAGAAGAGTTAGATGGTGTTTGATAAAACTAAAATTTAAGTGCTGAAAAAATAAGTACTGAATTTTAAGTGCTGAATATTATAAGTGCGAAAAGTATTGAATGATATTTTTATAAAAATATTAGTTAATAATGTCAAACTTAAAATGTTAAATTAAATATTTTAATTTATCAAAATAAGTGATTTTTAACTTCATTAACTAATTTAAGTGATGATCGACCATTAAAGAGTGAGAAAATGAAGGAAATAAAACCCTAAAGTGGGAGTTGTTTTCACCGGCATTTCTGGCTGATCGAGGAATGTCGAACATTATTGAAGCAAAATTTGGATACTAAAGTGGTTCATATCTTCAGAGAAGGTAATAAAGCTACTGATTGGTTGACAAATTTCACAGGATCTCTCTCTTAGTCATCACAAGTGTGTTGTGTCACTTGCAGACCTCTAGGATATCCTTGATGCTGATATGAACGGTGCTGCCACGGTTCGCCATGTCCGCCTTTAGTTTTAGCTTCTGTTTAACCTCCAGTATATCTCATCTTTCCCTTACATTTTCCTGACTTTTCCAAAATAAACACTCCTTAAAATTATTGTTCTATTTTTTCGTATTTTTATATACCACTTTATTAATAATAAAATTATAATTATTACTTGCAAATATGATTCGAATCTCCTAAATTGTTATAAATACATTACATGACCCCTTTAACATGATATTAACAGATTTTCAATGGTTAGTGTTAACGTACTAATTTAAAAATTTCATAAAATATTTAAAAATATACCATATCTTTTTTATATTTTTAAGGGTTTTGATATGGGCTGCATATAAACATTTAGGGGGTTTTTGACTGCTTCTTTTCATGCTCCTGATTGCATTTTCACTTCAAAATGGAGAGTTTTAGGTGTTTCGTTAGTGACTTCCTGTTTGCCTTTTACATCTTAGGTGTTTGGTTAATGACCTCCTATTTGCCTTTAACACCTTAAAAGCAACTTTTTACAAAAGCAGAGAATTTCTGCTTTTTGGAAAAGCAGCTTTTTCCAACAGCAAACAGCAAAACGTAACAACAAACAACAACAACAAACAGAAACAACAAACAACAAACCGTAAT
Source organism: Euphorbia lathyris (assembly GCF_963576675.1). NCBI lineage: Eukaryota > Viridiplantae > Streptophyta > Magnoliopsida > Malpighiales > Euphorbiaceae > Euphorbia > Euphorbia lathyris. Next base: position 72,916,471 of record NC_088913.1, read on the forward strand.
AGTAAACAGCAACAACAAACAGTAGGTAAAACAAACGAGTCCTTAATAGGTTAGTATCTACATTTATTATTGCATCGCACTTTTAAATACAACAAAACATATTAATGTAAATATTGAAAATACATAATAGTATTTAGCCTTTGTTTGAGAGTTTGGAGGTTAATGGAGGTGAGAGTTAAATGAGGTAATGGAAAGGGAAGGGAAGTGATGGAAAGGAAAGTTAAAAATTAACCTTGTTTTGGAGTTTTTAGGATGTAAATGAGGTTAAATGTTTAACCTCGTTTGAGAGTTTAAATATGGAGGGGAAGGAAAGCTAAATTTACTTTGCAGAGACAAGAAATTTTAAAAAACTTTACGTTACTCTCATTAACCTCCAATTTGAAGGTTAAAGTTTGGAGGTTAGAGGAAGTAAACATTTAGGGAGCATTTGGTTTGAGGTCTTTAGGAATGAGAATGAGAGAGTTTTATTCCATTTGTTCTTGTTTGTTTAAAAAAAAATTCATTCCCTTTACCAATTTTAGATTATGGGTTTACCCCACTTTAGGTTAAGTCCATTACCCGAGACCCTGTAGGGAATTGGATTCCCTTTACCACATTCCATTTCCTAAATATATCCAAACACATATGGGAATTAATACTTATTCTTTTCTTTTAGTTTCCCTTTCTTGATTCCTTGTCCCTTACCCCTTGTGAACTAAACGTCCCATTAACCCCATTAACCTCCATTTACTCTCAAAAAATAACTCGCAAACAAGGTTAACTTAATATTTAACCTTCTATTACTCACATTTACTCCCATTAACCTCCTCCCAAACAAGGGTTTAATTTATTTAAAAGTTCAATGCAATAATAAATATAAATATTAGAAATACACAAGAATATAATAATTTATTAAATGCTTATATGCATTTCTAAGGGCTCCACATATAAAAACCCTATTTTTAAAAGTTATCAATAATAATATATATGTATAATAAAATTACATGTAATCAGAAAATGCGTTACGATATTAACCCGAAAATGACACGATACGAACATGCATGGAACCGGATAATGGCTAGGTCTACCACCCCACCCCACTCCACAACCCCCCACACCACACCAACTTCACACACATCCATCCATCCATCCATCTTGTTTCGTTTCTCATGTAGAAAAGAAAAAACCTTTCCTTTTATCTCCCACCTGTCGTTTCATTCCTTTGTCTTCTGAACCAATATCCACCCCCTTTCCCTTTTTATTAATTCCCCTTTTCTCTTTTGCAAATCCCCTCCGTCTCTCCAGCCATTACCGGCTTCAATTCCTCCTAATTCTCTGCAATTTTTTTTTTTTTTTTTGTCCAATTCTATTCTTTCTGTCTGCTGAGTTTTTTCCATGAATTTGATTCTAGGGTTTTCGTATGCTTTGATAATCCGATGAATTGGGTTCTAAATTCTAGCAATTCAGCAGCATCGACCCTTAAACCCTCTTCCTATTGGTCAATATTACACGCAAGGGCGCTCTAGATTCGCTCAAGCATCAATTACGCGGCATTGTCTTTAAATTTAAGTGAATAAGGAGTAGGGTTTTGGTTTGGGTAAGAGAATCCTGGAGGTCGATGAGATCATGGGCGATCTCAAGGCGGATATCGATAAAGAATCGTGTTCTAGGTCAGTAAACGAGACGGTTAATGGCTCGCATCAGTTTACGATAAGAGGATATTCATTGGCGAAAGGAATGGGAGCGGGGAAGTGCATTGCGAGTGATATTTTCACGGTGGGTGGGTATGATTGGGCAATTTATTTCTACCCAGATGGTAAGAACCCAGAGGATAGCTCCATGTATGTTTCTGTGTTTATCGCGTTGGCCAGCGAGGGAACAGATGTCAGGGCTTTGTTCGAGTTGACATTGGTGGATCAGAGTGGAAGTGGAAAGCACAAAGTACATAGCCACTTCGATCGTGCGTTGGAGAGCGGGCCTTACACCCTCAAGTATAGAGGAAGCATGTGGTAATTTTTTTTTTCCTAACTCATATTGCTCTTTGGTTAATCTCTGATTTGAAAGATGGGGTTTTACCTAATAGGTTTTGTTGCTGAAATTGTTTCAGGGGTTATAAACGTTTTTTTAGAAGGACAACTCTAGAAAACTCAGAGTACATAAAGGACGATTGCTTAATCATGAATTGCACTGTTGGAGTTGTTAGAACTCGTCTTGAAGGACCAAAACAGTATTCCATTCCTGTTCCTCCTTCAGACATGGGTCATTCTCTTAGAGACCTCTTAGAATCTGAAGTTGGTTGTGACATTGTTTTCCAGGTTGGCGATGAAGCCTTCAGAGCGCACAAATTGATACTTGCTGCTCGTTCCCCTGTTTTCAGAGCACAATTTTTTGGACTTGTTGGGGACCCCAAGTTAGATGAAGTAGTTGTGAAGGAGATTGACCCATCAATTTTCAAGGCGAGTTTCTTCTTATTGTAGCTTATTCTCTTCAGCATCATTTAACATCTTTTTAACTAGGATAGTTGTTATGAACATTGAGGTCATTTACACAATGTTGTTTTGCCACATGTATGAAAGGACTAAAACTTTTTTTGCCTAATACAAAAGATCCATTTGGTCTTCTAACGATCCATTGGAAACATCAACTCTAAATTTCCGTGTGATTAAGCGACACCTCTTGCCCAATTAAACCTGAGCTTCAAGTAGTCACATCACATGCACAATCATGACATAGAAAACAAAAGCTGATAGAAGACTTTCATGAATGATGTTTATTCTATTTTCTAGACATAAAATGCTTCATTGCACCACCATTTTCTTAGCAAAGTGCTTATGATGATATATCTGTCTAGAATTGAATCATGACATTGTTTTTCCACACTTTCTATACAACTCTTGAAAAAATATATTAGAACCACCACTTGATAAATCTTCTTCACATGACTCAAAACAAGCAGTCTCCTTACTACGAGAGCGAAAACCATGTTTTATACCATTTATCATTGGATCAAGGGCAGCAGTCCTCATCATTTCCTGGATCCATTTGCCTGAATTGATATGCAAACCTGATAATCAAGTTCCTTACCATAATTGTTAATGGGTGCAAGGCGTACAAGACTCAAGGTCGTGCGCCTTAGCACCCCCTAAGGAGGGTGATGTTGCTTTGGCAATGCCAAGGCACGCCTTTGTGCGCCTGGACAGGGTTACCAGAGACGTGCCTTTAGTATCAAAAGTTATTTTTTTAGGGTTTTATTTACTCACATGTTCAATCTCCACCGTTGAATTAGACTGTCACGTATGCTAGGAAGAACTAATTGGGAAATTAGTCAGCTGGCAGAATTAATTCTGTTTTACTCTATTTTTGTTCGAATGCTTAATTCCTGTTTTGATTTAATTTTCTGTTCAGTTGTTACTTAGTTATCCTATTCTGTTTAGGATCCTATTTTGTTTAGGAGTATTTGTGCCCGTTGTAGCCAGCTGTCTTTGTAACCGCCTCAGCTACTGCTTTATAGGCTTATGCTTTAGGCAGGGCAATCTATCATTATTTTTTTCCTTCCTATAATTCTTCTTTTCTTCCTATTCTCTTCTCTTCTCTACCTTAAAATTATGCGATATTAATTCAGAACTCTAGTTCTCACATTGGTATTAGAGACACCCATCCTTGGCCATTCCTTCTATGGTCAGTAACCTTGCTAACAAGAAAGCACGTGCAACAGTTAAAAGAGCCACGACGCTCTAGATTAGCAACCATGTCTCGTATTGCACACTTTTATGTCAGGCGACGACTGTGCGACTTGAGAAAATGCAGGGTCAACTCTAGGACAATCAAACAGCTCAATAGAAGCAAATCCAATCTCTCCTGCTGGAACCAACTTCGAAAGGAACAAATTAATTCTCATAGCCCTAAAAGAGCTATTTCATAAATCTACTCATTCAGCCAAATTCGGAATCCAACACACATTCAGACTAAAGGGAATACTCCACAAGAGACCTATCATGATCTTAATAGATAGTGGGAGCACCCACAGTTTTGTTGACTAGAAACTTGCCCACAAGGCCAAGTTGCCTCTAACTCCAGTCAAACCTACTCCTGCCAGGATTGTCCATGGTCCATGCAACAGACCAGCTTCTCCTTTAATCTTCGAGTTTTAGCTCTAGGAGAATATGACATAATACTCTGTTCTGACTGGATGCGAAACCATACTCCGGTAACCTTTGATTTTGAGATGAATAAGCTATTAATACATAAGGATAGAAAGACTGTAGAATTGAAGGGCATATCAGAAGAAATTACTCTGAAGTCTATGTCTCTTAAGTCAATTACTAAAATGGTGGATGAAAAGGTGTCACCTCAAGGTTATTTTTTTTTGTCTCTTTCAGAAATTGAACCTTCAACCTATACACCAATTGACCCTTCACCACTCTTGGAGACATTACCAAAGGCACCTCTTAAAATTCAACCTCTCCTCAATCATTCCAGTTACATCTTTCAAACTCTTGGTCCTATGACCATGCAATTACCTTGCGAAGTTCAACTGATCCTGTTAAATAATGGAGTCATTCAGCCTAGCCAAAGCCCATATTCATCATGGCAGTTTTGTGTGGATTACAAGGAACTTAATAAAGTAACGGTTAAGAACATGTTTCCCAGTCCTATTATTCAGGAATTAATAGATGACCTCAAGGGAGCATGGGTACTCACTAAGTTGGATTTGAGAGCTGGGTACCACCAAATTCATATGAGAACTGAGGATGTCCATAAAACTGCCTTTCATACACACTCTTTCCAATCTCTAATGAACACTATCTTTAAAACTTACTTTAGAAAATTTGTTCTCGTATTTTTTGATGACATTTTAATTTATAGCTCTTCTAGCATTTACAACATCTGGAGATAGTATCTCAAGTAATGGAGCAGCAATTATATGCCAAAGCTCCCAAATGTGTATTGATGATTCTCATGTGGCTTATTTGGGTCATATCATCTCTCACCCGCCAAAATCTCAGCAATGGTGGGATGGCCTCTTCCTACAACATTGAAGGGTCTAAGAGGGTTTTTATGCTTAACTGGTTCATTCAAGGCTTAATTGGTTCTAAAAAAAGATAGATTCCGTTGCAGTCCAGTTGCAACTGCAGTTTTTCAGGAGTTGAAACATTTAATGTTTATCGCTACAGTATTAGCCCTTCTTAACTTCAATTTATCTTTTGTCATTAAATGCGATGCCGGTGGTTTTGGAATTGGTACTGTCCTTATGCAACAAGGCTAACCTACTTGTTGTCTATCCAAATTTCTGGCCCTGCGAAACCAACTCTTTGCTTATGAGAGAGAACTCTTGGCCATTCTACATGCATGTTCCACTTGGAGACATTATTTAGAAAATTCCAGCTCTGTTATCAAAACTAACCATGAAAGTATAAAACATCTTCTTGACCAAAAACTCCATACCTCCCTGCAACATAAAGGTGTCTCCAAACTCTTAGACCTTTGACTACACAATTCAGTATAAGTAAAGAGTTGCTGATGCCATATCTAGGCAACATGAAGATTCCTCTCATCTATTGGCAATATCTACTGTTATTCCAACTTGGCATGAAGAAATTCATACTTTTTATGTTGGTGATCCAGTGGCTTCCGAACTTCTATAGCAATTAACAATTTAGCCTATGAGTGATCCTAAATATACTAATGGGTTATTGCGATATAAACAGAGGATATACATCGGTGCCAGCTCTGAACTTTGTACTAAAGTTCTTCAAGCTTGTCACAATTTTGTGTACTCCGGCATCGAAGGAACACTTGTTTGAATTCAAAAAGTTTTTATTGGCCTAGGATGTGGTTACCTGGGTATCCACTTGTGATACATGTCAACGTTGCAAGCCAGATCATGCTGCTTATCCAGGCCTGCTCCAACCTCTGCCCATTCCATAAGGCTCATGGTAGAATATTGCAGTGGACTTCATTGAAAGGCTACCAAAATCTAAGGGCTTTTGATACTATTTTCGCAGTAGTTGACAGATACTCCAAGGGAGCTCATTTCATTCCTAGAATAGCTCACTGCTACAATAGCTCAGGTTTTCTTGGATCACATTTTCAAGCAATAGTGCTACTTCCACCAATAGTGGGTCCAAAGCCTAAGATATCTTAGGTTTATTCTAGAAGGAAGATGGCAGGAATGGTGGGGTGGCATAAGTTAGGTATTACAGTGTGAATAGTCAATAGTCATAGTCAATAGGAGTACATGTATTTGCTTTTATTAGCTTTCCTAGTTTAGTTTTTACCTCTTATATAAATACCTATAGCTAATAGGTAACATGGGATATGATTTATTATTCTATTTTGGCTCCTAGTGAGATAGGGAAGAGTTCCCCGGGAGGTGCTGGTTAGCTATCTGGTTTATTCATATTTTTCTTCTCATTTTCTATCTTACTATTATTGAAACTTATCCTAAATTGCAAGTTTCCATCATCAGTTTGCCGGATCTCTTGAATGGGAAAAATTTATTTTCCGATGGAAACACTCACCCAAACTCGATTTGATGTTCATGAGGAGAAGACTCAAGAGTTAAAGATTGATCTCAAAGGATATTAAACAATTACTCGAGGTAGAGAAAGTTAAACAGGCGGCCCCCATAAGTCTTCCCACCCTGAGTCTTCTTCGGACAATCCAAATTGGGGCAACAATGAACTCCGGTCAGGTGCTAAGAAGGTCAAGTTGCCGGAGTTCAATGGGTACGATCCCTGCGGATGGATTTCTAAGGCTGAGACGTATTTCGAAATTCATGAAACTCCATAGGATATGCTGAACCGTGTTAAATAGTAAGGAAAAAGCTCAATAGAAGATGAAGGCAACAATTCTTCTAGCCACACTAAATCCTTTGGAGAAGTGCATATGGAGTTGCCTATTTTGTCTGGCAAGGATCCACGAGAATTGAAACAAGATTGAAGCGTGATTTAAAGTTCATCAAACACCTCCGGCAAGCATATTTTCCCTAATAAAGAAGTGCATGAAAGTAGGGCAGAATATTGGTTCGCCATTCACCTGGATTTCAATCCGCGTTTAACTTGGTCTCCATTTGTGGAGGATTTCATGAAATGGTTTGGAGGTTTGGAAACTCAGGATGAGGTTTTAATGATTATCACTCACACCAAATCCTCAAGCAACGAAGATGTAATGGTCAATGAAGGGAGCACTACCATGGAAAAAATACAGATGTCAAGGTTAGGGAGGATAAAGAAAAGCTGAAGGAAGACCTAGACTCCTTGGTTCCATTGGTTTCTTGGAAACCGAAAATGCAAGATGAGCTAGGGGAAGCTATAACGAATGGGACAAAGACACCCATTACTGCCATGCACCTTCATCGTGAGGATAATCTTCAGTTCTTTGGAGAGGAACGTGGGTTTGCGAGAGCAGAGCAACAAATAAAGAGGAAAAGGAAGAGGTTTGGCATGGGGCAAAAGGGAAATTCTTGAGTAATAGGAGAGTTATGATGCGATTGGTTTAAGTTGACTTGATGTCAGTACCACCTCAGTAGGATTGTCAATTAATGACATAAATTTAAAGTTTAGATACCTAATAAAATGTCATTAAAAAAAGAAGAAGAGGCCAGTTCAAGGGGGATTTTATGATTAGGCCATATCTCCTGCTCTCATCTATCATGTTAACTTTTTAATACTTGTAAGGTGCTTTCATGTTTGTCTGTTTCAGAATTTTTAGCTTGTAGAATACTAATTCATTTTTTATGGTCCAAAATCTTGTCCGGAAGTCTTTGTGATATGCTTTGTGTCACCTTCGTTGCGCTGCCTTGCACTTTTAACTACCTTGGTATTTGCCTATTTGTTTAAGTAGATTTTTTTTCCTTATACTACCTTGGTATTATGTCCCGCAGAAATTTAGGCCTTTATAAATACTCATCTCTTCCTATATGTTTCTATATAACCAAATAGCCTTATAGAAAGTTTTCATAATGATATTTATTATCAGCTTAACAGGTTTAAAAGCGGTGACGGTTATTGAACTCTTAGTATTGTTTCATTGCAGTCACAAAAGATCAATTTGTGTCAATTTTTTTTTTATTATACTTCAGTTTAAGTGCCAATCAAATCATTAACTGACCTTTCCAACAAAGAGGACGCCAGAAAGATGAAATTGGAGGAGAGAGAAATTGATTTGGTGGTTGATGTGGCAAAAATAGCTTAGATGATGTGCCATTAGTGAAAACATACATAGATGTCATGTCATCTTTCCAGCAGCATTCTCTTGGCTGGAAAAGGCAATTTGGAATTTAATTGGCTTAAATTGAAGTACGACATTCTTTTTTTTTTGGTACAAATTGATTTTTATGGCCATAGTGCTAAAAATTCAGTGACCATTTATCCTTTTTTTAGTGCTAGCTCAATATGTTCATGCAAAATCCACTTCAGATAGATTTTGATGTCTCTATCATGATAGTTGAATTTCACTACATATATGCTATTATCTTGTCATTTGTATTGACTTGAATGTTTGCTCCATCTGTCTTTCTAGGCTATGCTCCTGTTCATTTACACAGATAGGCTTCCTGATATCCATGAAATAACGGGCACAGCTTCTATGTGCACATCCACCAACATGGTGCAGCATTTATTGGCTGCTGCTGACCTTTACAATTTAGATCGATTGAAATTGTTATGCGAATCAAAATTGTGTGAGGAACTTAATGCGGATACAGTGGCGACGACACTTGCATTAGCGGAGCAGCATCAGTGTTCACAACTCAAGGCCATCTGTTTGAAATTTGCTGCAAATCCTGCAAACTTGGGAGGTGCGTGTTGTTCATAGCTACTAAGAATTACTGATTGTGTGTTATGTCAACTCAATGTTCTGCAGTGTTTAATCTGCAGAATCATAAGAGAAGCTTATTGTGCATATCTACATGGTTAATTTGCTTAAGAGCTTACATGGCTTTGCTTGTTGAGGTTTACATATGTATGCTCTGGGTCATATTGTGGCATTGCTTTCATTGAGTCTCTTGCAACTCATCTAAGCTCAGAATCTATTAGGGATTGTAGATTATATCGACATCAGTTCTCTTGTGATCTCGAGATACTAATTCTCATGGAAAAGGAAAGCATAAGGATGTACCCAAGGTTTTATATGATTTCTAATTTCTAATTAATAGAGATGATATCTTAGACTTAGACTGACATCAACCTACATGAATGAGAATTCAACTCAAATTCACAATATTGTCAATTGTGAGCGTGTACCATATAAATTATTTTTAATAACATAGAACGATTTAACTCAAGTAAGCTTTGAGCCAAATAGACTGGAAAACTTGGAGAGAGGGGAATATTATCAATATTATGTACTAACTAATTTGCCGAGGAAGATTTGTTTGTGTTCTGAAAATTAAGATAATTTCATGTTAGGTGGCTTGGTGTGAGGTTGCCTTTAAGCCTGATTTATGTTATTTATGAGTGCGGTTGATAGAGTTCTTTCCTAAAATGGAGTCTATACTTTATAGGCTATGAGGTGGTAGTAGAAGAGGGAGAACGTTTGCTGTAGGTAGGCATGAGGGAGATGGAGATAAGAGATTCCATGAAATATTGAAACTCAAACATAAATCAGTGTTCTGTCAATTTGGGTTAGGCTAGTTTGTCACTCGAATCCGATGATAATGATTATTTTACTATGTTTGGCTATGTTGATGGAAAATTCTCAGGAATACGAGTAAATTCGGCTATGGGTAATTTCTTTTGACTGATATTTTGAAGTTGATATTTTTGCTTTTTTAAGGACTTGCAATTTAGTATTATGGCTTCCTTGACCAAAAGTTTTGTGCTTTGGCTGGATTTTACATTTGTAATAAATTAATTATCGTTACAATTCTTATTTCGCATATAGGGGGTGTTCTAGGAACGATGTTTTGCATTCACTGAATGCTAGTATGTAATGAAAAGAAGGTACTGATATTCTGTTATTGATATTTTGCAGAGGTTATGCAGTCAGAAGGGTTCCGGCACTTGGAAGAGAGCTGTCCTTCATTGTTGTGCGAGATGCTAAAGACATTCGCATCAGGAGATGATAACTCAAGTCTTGTATCAAGTCGGAAGAGGAGCGGGAGCAGCATATATGGGTTAGATCTAACTGGAGATGGGGGTGCAGCAGAATCAGTAAATCCGAATGCAAGGCGTTTAAGGAGACGGTTTTAGGAGTTGTATATATGCAAGCATCATCGATCCAGGAGTACTGTTATTCTCTATAAAAGCAGAGTTAATGATTAGTAGTTATGGCAGATCGTAGCTTTAGCTGGTATTTTCTTGTATTTTGACATCACATTTCCTGTAATTGAAGGGGAAAAAAAAAAGGAGGTTGAATGTTTGATTATATGGTAGCTTTAACATGGCAGTTATGCAATTAACTGAGGATGAAAAAGAAAATTGTTTGTATTGGTTGAATTAGGTTGTAATTGAAGTGGTTAACATAACTACAATTAAATGGCTGCTCATTTAATTATTGTGTAGCTAAACCTTTTACTGCCAATACTTAATATGTGATCTTGTTAGAAATCAAAATGCATTATTCCATTGTTATGTTCTGTTTGAAGATTACTATTAGCATGGATCTGGAAAAAAGCATTTTAAGCCTTTGATCTTTTCAATTTTTGCTTTTGATAATTTATCCGATTTTGTTGATTGAGTTGTTATAGTGTCACATTAAACATTTGTCAAACTCGATATATAATGTACTGATTATGATTATTATTGACTATTGATTGTTGATTGTGACTATTAACATATATACAATTATAGTTAATCTTAAAATATATTACATATATTCTAACACATTCCACATTCGAAGTGGGATACTCAGTGGCGAATACAAGATTGTTCGGCTAGGGGTGTCGATTTTACACGTGGTGTGCAATTTTTTTTTTTTGTGTGTTAAATTGAGCTTGTTTAATTTTTTCGTATATATGCCTGTTATAATCAGAGTGGTCAAGAACAAATTTTTAAATACCAATATAGAACTTTTCAAAATTAAGTTATATTTTTAAGATTCTTAACATGTAAAATAAAATTGTGTCTAATAGGAAAAATTGGATTTAGAACGGCCTAAAAAATTAAAAATTTGAATTTAAGGATGACCTTACATGCCAAAAAAATTAGAATTTTTGGATTTAGAAATTGCCTAACAGGAAAAAAAAAGTGGAATTTTAGCCCCCTCCTGTCTCCGCCCTTAGGGATACGCGAAGATGTCTGCAATCTAATATCTGGACGGAACATGTAAAACACCAGCTTTCCCAAGTGTAACCTTTTCGCAAACAAAATGTATGTCCATTTCAATATGTTTGGTTCGTTGATATTGTATGGGATTATCAGAAAGGTTAATAACACTTATATATTGTCAAGATATACCAAAAAGTTGCTTTAAGTACAGAACTTTGTTCTTAAAGAAGATTTCAAATCCACCCTTTAAATTGAGAGCGCGAATCAATTTTATTGAACCAAGTAAATAGACTCTGGTGCATTAAGCCATACAAAAACCTATATTATCTTCTACAAAATTACTGCATCAAATTTGTATTATAAAATTCAAAATTCAAATATAACAATTAGCTCTGCGTCCATCAAAGAAAAGGAATAATAATCTCTATATTGTTTTCCAATTGCTATAATATGTATGAACAAGCAATTGAAGTTGAACCAAGTTACATTATATTGCAACAGGAAACCATCAATCGTTCTACAATCTCAGGTTTCTCGATTCGGCCCGAACGAAAACGAAGTTGAAGATCACGCCAAGTAGAAGAAGCATGAGTTTCAGATTGATCCCGCAGGAAATAGTGAATGACAAAGTGTTTCTTACAAGCCAAGTTCCCATCAACACTCAACCCATGTTGTTTAAGAATCATGTCGATTTCCCTTTCTGACATGTTCTCATACTGTGTCTTAGTGTAAGAAGGATGATTATGCCGAGGCATATTGCACTCACTTTCACTCTCACTTTCCGTTTTCGTTTTTTTCACCTTCTCCGGTTGTACTTCCGCCGGTTTTTTGTCAGCTGCGGCAAGCTGCTTTTTGAGTTCTTCCTCTTCTTCCCTAAAAAGGATAGATAGTCCACCCATAGCCATAACCTAAATTTTTTCAATTGAATTCCAATATTGGTTAAAGAGATATTCGGTTTGTTTATATGGATGATTTTTTTGTTTTCTTTTAGGATTAGGAAACCTTTACCGATTAGGAATAACTCAAAATAGAAACCGTCTCAAAATAATCTTTTTTTTTTTTTTTTGTAATATAATTCTACTCTTTTATTGCTTAGTGTGTTTCTTATTTTTGTTTCATAGGTGAAAAATAATTATTCAACTAATGAGCTTGGATATAGCCTCCCAAGAAGAAAAGGTTTTCAATTTTTGGTTCATTACAGTTTGTTCTTTTATTTAAATACATTAAGCCATTGATATTTTTTTACCCCATTAAGTCCTAGATGATTTTAAAAATCAATTTTGAACATAAAACTCGGTTAACACAGTGTTATTCATTTCAATTGCATTCGAAATTTATATTTTTTTCACTGTTTGAAAGCAGTTTTAGATATATAACGTGAAACTGTAAAAACTTTAATTCAAATTCTAAAAATATATATTTTTTAAATTTTAAATACAGATAAAATTAATAACGTCTTTTTAATAGATTTAGATGTTCATAACTTACTAATTTGGTAAGCAATGTCTTAATATGAGACTAAAAATAAATGATCAGGGGTTTAATGTATCCAAATAAAAGATGAAAGGCTTTATGAATTAAAAAATAAAAAATCAGGGACCTAATGATGCTTTTTGCCAGAAGAAAATAAGCTTAGCTCCTAAGAAACTCTCGTTCTGGGACGAAAGATACGACAATTCTTTGACTTGTTTTGCTTTTTTTATTGAATAAATTTTATTTGGTTGATCTACTATGTTAGATTTTGTAGTTTTTTGTTCTTTCTCCTTTATAGGTAGTTGTGGTTTGCAAGACCGTCATTTGGCATGGGCAGAAGGGGCGCCTGCCCAGAACCCAAGGGATGTAGATGTCCAAAAATAATTAAAAAAAAATAAATATAGAAATTATATCTTAACAATGCAACAGTTAGAGAAATAATCCTAGACCTAAACAAATCACAGCACACATCTAAATACAAGATCCAGACGACATCCGTGGGGAATGGTGGTGGCGATGATGGAGAAAATAGTATATTTGATTTTTATTTTTAATTTTGAGTTTTGTTTGTAATAATTAGATAATAATGATGTTAATGTATAAAATAAATAAAAATAAAGACAAAATCAACTATGTTTGCTAACGGATGCAATTTCAAGGTACATGTTTGCCAACTTTTAAACCACATAGTATATGTTTAAAAATGACCTAAACCACAAAATTTATTTTTATATTTTTTCTCTATAATTAATTAATTAAATATCATTTGATTAATTATTTATATAAAATTTTAAATTCTAAAATATAAACTCTAAATTTTAAATTATTAATTCTAAATTCTGTAAATACGTAACGTGTCATCAAATTATTCACTCAAAGCAGCACACGGATAGATGAAACATATAACCTCTTTATTTCACATATTCCTATTTGCTATCCTTCGCCCTTCCGATCTGCCCCTTCCATTCCTCTCCTCCCCACCGACCACCATCATCTCTGTTGGTTGTCCTCTACTCACCTTTTAAATTTAAGAAGATTTTAGATACCATCTTTCTTCCCCAAAAAGCTCAATTTAATATCACGAATCAATCCATGATTTTCGTATCATCATTCTCTTCTCATATTTTTTTTTTCTTTTAAAATGCAGACGTGGAAGAAGCTTTTTCTTATTTTCAATCAAAATTCGTAATCTGCTTTATATTTAGGTCCGTTTGTTTGGGGAAAAATATTGCGTTCTGGAAAATTTTATGCTGGGAAAATATTATATAAGAAAATAAAATATTTTTCGATGTTTGGCTACAACATTGGAAAATATTTTCCAACCACTAAAAATGTGAAAAAACACACAAAAAAAAAAAAACGTAAAAAATTGTTCAACACACGAAAAGTAGAAAAATAAGAAAATCTCGAAAAGTAGAAAAAAATATTAAAAACATGGAAAAAAGTAGAAAACACGAAAATGTAAAAAAAATTAATATTAAAAACACGAAAAAAGTTTTTTCACATTTTTGACATTTTTTGTACGTTTTCTCATGTTATTAACGTTGTTGTGTTTTTTTTATATTTTTTCTTTATTTTTCGTGTTTTCACGTTTAGTTTTTCGGTTTTTCGGTTTTTCGGTTTTTCCTTTTTTCACGTTTTCTTCTTTTTTGCATTTTTTATTTTTCTCACTTTGTTACTTTTTCGTGTTATTCACGTTTTCATGTTTTTCGTATTTTTCATGTTTTTGTGTTTTTTACGTTTTCGTGTTTTGTTTGCATTTTTTCCTCTTTTCATGTTTATCGCGTTTTTCATTTATTGTCACGTTTTTGTGTTTTAGCATTTTTCGTGTTTTTCGTATTTTTTCACGTTTTCGTGTTTTTTGTATTTTTCACGTTTTTATATAATTCGCGTTTTCTCACTTTTTCGCATTGTTCATGTTTTGTGCTTTTTCAAGTGTTTTTTTTTGCGTTTTTGTGTTTTTCACGTTTGTTCACATTTTTAAGGTTTTGTTGGGTTTTTTTTCATATTCTCGTGTTTTGTAACGTTTTTCACATTATTCATGTTTTTTCGTGTTTCATATTTTTGTATTTTTACATTTTTTAACATTTTCCTCATTTTTCTCTAAACGCGTATGTTTTGGGGAAAATGTTTTACCCTTTTGAAAAGTGTAAAACATTTTCCCTTATTTCTTCCTTCATTTTCCATTGATTTGCAACTTATTTTTCTTTAACTTATTTTCCTGCCCAAACAAACACTAGAAAATTGGAAAAATATTTTCCTGCAGAATATTTTTCCCTAAACAAACATGGCCTTAGGCCCTGTTCTTTATCACTTAATTTCAGTAACAATCAGTTCAGTTCAGTTCAATTCAGTTCAGCATTCAGTTTCAGTATTCAGTAATTTATCATTATTTATTATATTATAATTATTTATATATAATTTATTATTATTATTATTATTATTATTTATCTATAATTTATCATTATTTATTATTATTATTATTATTTATAGTTTATCATTATCTATAAATTAGATAAAAGTAAGAAATGATAGTTTATTAAAGTATATATGGTTTAATAAAAAAAATAAAACTAAAGTATGCATCTATATTTAAAAATTAGGAATTGCATCCATATTATGAATTATTTCTCAAATTTATCCAATTTATCAATGTTAGGGATAAAATTCCACCATTTTAGACGTTAGAGGTAAAATTACTTCTGACCCAAAACGTTATTTTTGCACTTTAACCCTTAATTAAAATAAAAAGTTAAGAGTTTGTATTCATATGAAGATTTGTATTTAATTTCATAGGCTTTAAATTATATATAAATTTGTATTTGTATGTAATTTGTATTTTTAATTTAAATTAGACTTATTTTTATTTAATTTCATAGGCTTTTATCGAGCCAATATTTTATCATCCCGGGCTTTTATTTGATATTCAATTTAGTTTTATCTTTAATAATATATTTATTTATTATTGATATTATTAAATTTATTAGAACCATTATTATTATTATAAGTTCATTAATGTCCAATATTATCATGAAAATTATTTTAAAGTCTAATATCATCATTATTGTTAAGTTCGGTTAAGTTCGGTAGCATTCAGTTAAGTTCAGTATTCAGTAGTATTCAGTTAAATTCAGTTCAGTATTCAGCAGTATTCAGTTTAGTTCAGTTCAGTTCAATTCAGTTCAGTTCAATTCAGTTCAATTCAATTCAGTTTTTTTCAGCGATAAAGAACAGAGCCTTAGTCTGCTCTTTTTTTTACTTTATTAACCAATGAGAGATGTGGGAGGAAGGGTTTATCTAGCAGGATGAATTCCTTTTAGGATTTACTTTCCGGTCCCTACATCAATTAATGCATATAAGCCAAAGTATATATTTTGGTATTTGAATCCTTGGGTAAATTTAATAAGTGGTGTGTAAGGTTTGTCTACAATTTTTATTTTATCTTCCTAATATATATAACATTATAGGTGATCATCATTTTGGTATACATGAGTTAAAAATGACCGGTCAACGTCTGGTTAACGTGCCACCTCAGTGTTTTTCATCCAATCCAACCCATTTAAAAAGGTGGGACTCACTCCTAATGCAATTACAAATATTGTATAATTGAGCCTTCAATCCTTCAAAATTGGTAACAAGGACATAGTTGGTATATAAATATTAGGACAAACTTTGAACTCTTACATATAAGCCAAAGTATATTTTGGCCCAGAAGAGTAGTTATAGCTCCTCCATGAACAAGACTGAGATATGAACTAATACAGACATTATAAGAGCTGTCTATATACATACAAAGTCTTCTGCAAAACCTGAAACCAAAATATATAATAAAAAGCTCTAAACGATGGATTAATCACCTTAATAACCTATGACTCGATAAAAGAAACCCATAAACTTATTAGAATAGTGATGATGAAATCCACAAGTAGCAGTGATTTGTTGAGTAGCATTATTATCAGGCCAGAGAAAAGCACCCATCGCAAACTCTCTTTTGGAACCTAAATCACCCTCTATAGGCAGCCCATATTGAGCAAGAAGCCTATCCAGCTGCCACTCCGGCATTGTCTCGTAGTCTTTCTTGGTATACCTTGGGTAGTGCACTGGCATTTGAAAGAAGTTCTCACTATCACTCACCATTTTCTTCAATTCAATCTCTCTGAAATATTACTCCACAGATGAAATCCTTATATAGGAGAGGGTAGGGTGTCACGAGAATCAGTTGGCTTAACTTCTTCTCTTATTCAAAGTGTGCAATACAATACTTGTTTTTGTGTGATTCTGTGGGCTGAATTTGCATTAATTGGGTTTCAAAACTGCCATATTGCCACATATTTCCCTTGGCTAATTAGAATTAGGCAAGTAGGATGAGTGAAATCTCACCTGAAAAGAAACAGAGAGACTTTGTGACATCTGGAGACCTCAATTAAATTGCACAATTCCAATGGGCTCTCAATCAGTATGCTGCTTTACAATTCCTCTTTTTAATTACATTACCACCATGAAATATGGGCACCAAAGAGTTCCTCTTTGGTCTGCCCACTTTGAATTGGGCATTTAGTTATATGTAGTGGCCCATTAGTCCATCCACTTCTAAGCTGCCTTATTATTACATGCCTGTTTTAATTCAATTGTAGATTGTAATTTAGCCTAATGATGCTTAGGTAACTATTTTACATATGCGCCTGTAATTTTCATTGATGTTGCTGTTAGATCTAAACTTAGTAAGAGGGTATTTGTTTATCTATTTTTCATCTCTTGTTTGCCCTTTTATTTTAAAAGACATTATTTTAGGTGTTTGGTTAGACTCATTCCCTTGTTTGTTTTTTTATTGCTGAAAAATAGTTTTTTTACAAAAGCAGAGAATTTCCACTTTTTTGGAAAAATAGCTTTTTCCAAAAACAACCAACAAACAGAAACAACAAATAACAAGTAGTCAAACAGACCCTAAATCTTAGAATGAATTTAATATATATCCACCATAACATGATAATAAATCTAGATTTAATGGTGATTCATTTAGTTAGTGAATGCCCAAATAAAAACCAGTGTGGAATAATATCTTTAAGAGCAAAGAAGATGTTTAAATTTCATAAAACTTTGAGGTTAGGAAAATTTTGCAAAAATAATAAATACTCCATCGAGTCTTAAATAATGGTCACATTTGATCAAATCACACATATTAAGTATGATTGATTTGCTAATATTGGTTCGGGGGTCATGGGGTTGAGGTCGGGGGTGCCAGCATAGCTGGGATGTCCGTCTTCGGCGATAACCAGCCTTTAATAAAAAAAAAGTATGATTGATTTGCAATTAATTTATATAAAATAAACTAAATTATCATTTATATCTCTTTGTCAATGAATCCACATTTTCTATAACATTAATTGAATAAAATCAGTATTTGTATCATGGTTATCAAAACCAGACCGGTCAAAAAACCGGTAAAAACAAAGGATTAAAGGTTTAAAATTTAACCGAGGTTCAAAAGATCATGTAAAAACTAATATTTTAAATTTTATTTAACCTTTAACATAATAAAATATTAATGATACCAATAAAAATTTATTCTAATAGTTATTGAATATCAAAAGGTAAATTGGGATTAATACTAAAATAATAAGTTCATAATATAAAAAATATCAAATTTAACATTACAATACTAAAATGATAATCAATATACTAAAATACTAATTGATAGTTAAATTTAAGTCTTATCATGATCAAATCAGCATAAGGTACAAAAAATATAAATTAATGTAAACTAATTACCTGAAAATCAATTCATTGATTTTTTCTATTTGAGACTTGAAATAAAACTAGAAACCACAAATTCATGAATTTGAATAATTATGAACTAAAAGCCTTAGGATAGGTAGAAGAAGAAATTGTAAAGAAATAATTAAAAAAAGTAAAGTAACAGAGAAGAGAAGAGAGGAGAAGAATAAAAAAAGAAATATAAAGAGTCATATTGTTTATTCCAACACCTACGTATTGAGTAATTTTTTTCGTAAGAAGGGAAGAAAAAAACAAACAAACAAAAACCTAATCCGGGATCAGTCTAGGAAGACTGACCCCAATCCTATCCTCAAGAAGAGAAGGTAATAGAAAAGAAGGAGGAACGGAAAGGGTAGAAACACCTAACATCCCCCATGCCCAGCAGCTGCCAAGCGATCCGCCACGCGGTTTTGCTCCCTATAAATATGGGAGAAGGTAAGAGAATTGAAGGCAGGACGAAGCCTCAAGATGGCTTTAATGAGATTCTGACTCTTAAGACAAACATCCTGTCTATCCGAAATCCTGTTGATAGCCTCCAAATTGTCAGACTCCACCGAAAGTCTTTTAACACCCATGCGAATGACGAGTTTAATGCCAGACAAGATCCCCCAGAGCTCCGCAGTAAAGGAGGAGCCCGTACCTAAGTTATGGGTAAACCCAGCCAGCCAGGCGCCACCAGCATCCCGAAGAACTCCACCAGCAGCAATTCTGCCAGGAGCCATCCGTATTCAACTTGACAACCCCTTCCCTGGGCTTCCTCCAACCAACTAACTGGACCTCTTTAACCGGGGAGGGGTGAACCAGGGGCTCTCCTTCAAAACTCTTTGTAATAACAGAGAGTTTTTTCGAGAAGTAAAATCGGAGGTCAGGAATAAAGACAGTCTTCTCAGCAAATAACTCTTCATTCCTCCATTTCCACATTTGGTGACAAATAATAGCGAAGAGAATAGCCCCGTGCTCCATACTGGCCAACAAATTCCCATTAACGCCTTCAGAGAACCAGTCAATATCAGAGAACCCCATAAAGGAAGGAAGGATGTGGTGAGGAAGGACCCCTTCCCAAACCTTTCTACTATTCGGGCAATCCCTCAAAGCATGGCACAAGGTTTCCACATGGCCGCTGCATCTGCTACAGGCACCAGATACAGCCAAGTGCCTTCTGTGTCTATCTGCATTCGTGAGGAGCCTGTCTTTGACTCCCAGCCATAGGAAACTCCTAATGCGATAGGGGACTTTGAGGGCCCAAATGGACTTCCAAATTTCCAAGGGAGGATCAGCCCTATTAGGGGTAAAAGCTTCATAGGCCGATTTGCAAGAATAAGAACCATTATTAGTCAAGGCCCAACAGTGTCTGTCCTTATACTCCTCCTGATTACTAATCTTCACACCTCTAATATTAAGGAGGGTCTCCAGGCTAAGAAAGGAGTCGAACTTAGACCGGATCCAGTCTCCCTCCGAGTCCACCACATCAGCAATTCTCCAAGAGAGGAGATCATTCGGCGGAGGGGCGATGCACACCTCAATCAACGGTTTGTCACCAATCCAGGTGTCATACCAGAAACTAATGGATCTCCCATTACCCACCTCCAAGCCAATCCCCGTACAGAACTCAGCAAAAACAGCACTAAGCCCTTTCCAGAGGAAGGAACAGCTGACAACCCTCTCATTCGGGCCACCAAAGATTCTATCTTTCCTATACTTGCTGCACAGAAGACGAACCCAAAGGGAGGAGGGGGATTGCCACATTCTCCAAAGAAGCTTCATTAACAGGACTTTATTATTGTCCTTAGCTTGCCTTATACCAAGACCCCCCCTGCTCTTAGGCTGGCAGGCTTCCTTCCAAGGGACCAGGTGAATCTTCCGCCCATCCCCAGACTCTCCCCACAGAAAACGCCGATTAATTTTATCAAGGTCGTTGAGGACCGGCTCAGGGAGCTTATAGGCTTGCATGATGTGATTTGGAGCAGCGCAGTTGATAGACTGGATTAAAGTAAGGCGACCTGCAAGGGAAAGAGAATTAGCTTTCCAGCTAGCACACAAACCGTTAGATTTGTCCAAAATGTCTTTAAAAGAGGCTTTGGACACCCTGTCACTATGAAGAGGGACCCCAAGGTATTTCCCAAACGATTGAGTCAGGGGAATGCCAGACATCTCACTCAGTCTTCTACACAAGCTATTATCCATATTGAGTAATTGCAATTCTAATTAATTACTAATTAATTTTAACCAATCAATTAATAAGTTAATAATTTAAATCTGATTTTTTTGAATAAATAAGATTAAATTTTAGACCGGTGAAATCCGCTAACCCGTGTCCGGTTCAACCGGCCGGTTGACTGAGTTTCAAGCGGATTTAAGACATGTGGTTTTTTAAGCACATCCGGACCGATTTGCCTATCGAATCCGGTTCAACCGGATTGATCCGATCGGATCGATCCGGTTTTGATAACCTTGATTTGTACTTTAAAAATATAAAGTGACAAAAAGGTAATTAGTGCTAAACTAATTAATAATGGAAAAAAATCTTAAAAATTTAAAAGTGACAAATATTATAGAACAATATTTTTTTTTTCTTTGTGACAATAATTTGAGACCATAGGAAGTGATATCACGTGATATCTGAATGGTCTTTTGGAATCTTCTTTTTTGGTCTGATATAAGAATAATAGTAGGTCAGAGAGGGTCGATCTCCGACGAACCCACTCCGATGTTTAAGTTAACAAAGGTTGAAGGAAGGTTAAAGATAATCAAAATATTGACAATTGGTGTGTTTACATACCTCATATGGAAATATATCTTTCTTATTTATAGTGCATGCCGAAGGTAATCTTCGTCATTCTAGCCCTAATGAGTCATCGGACATGTGTCAGCCTTCGATAAGCTTAGATTGTGATGTCGTCAGGTGGTGCACACTGCCAAGTGTCATTGTTTCATTGGGTTTGAGGCCTCTGGACCTCTAAAGTGGCAAGCGAAATTCTCCGGACCTTTCCGCAAGATTTTGATTTGACAAAATTATTTAAGTTAATCCCATGATTAAGATAATTAAATTTAAGTGCTTTGGTTTAATTGTACTAATGTGTTTGTTCAATGTTGAGTATATTAATTAACGAGAACAGGAACCAAAAGTAAGATAGAACGAAGTCAGCATAAGTCACAGAAGCTGAGTGAAATACAAACTCAGCATTATAAAAGAAAAGTCTTCTACAGAATAACGCTTGAGGCGAAGCCGACCGAAGAAGCTGAGTAGAATGTAACTCATCATCGATAAAGAAAAAGATTGAAGGGAAAGCCGAACAATCAAGCTGAGTATTCGTCAAGACAACGCCAATGATCCGTTGACTAGAAGACAAGGCCCGACACAGGTCTGCACTAATTCAGAAGCCTCAGAATTACACCAAGAGACCTTTTCGAGACGCATGGATCGCCTGTCATTTGGTAAGAAGACAAACCTGGCGCTAGAAGACGAACCTGGCGCAAGAAGACGAAACTGGCAAGCCTGACGCCTGCTAAATTCAGACGACAGGATTGGCCTGCAATTCTGAATGCTGACCAATGAATGACGCAAGAAGACCGTTTGAATTCAACGGATATGTCCGAATTCAAATCATTGAAGCTTCAGATTTTGCTATAAAAGGACAAGTTCATCACTTGGATCCTTTGCCGAATTACAAAAGAGAAAAGACAAGCAAGATCTTCACTAAGTTAAAAGATCCAAAAGAGAAGCTATCTGATTAGAAAAAACAAGTTCTTACACCCAATTCCAATCATTGTGTAAAAGTCTAGAGTGAATTTGTATTCATCTAAAGTGTTCTTCATTTAGAGAGAACAATCTTGTATCATTTGTAAAGGTTAGAAGAGTGAAGCTGAGTACTCGGTTTTAGTACTCAGCGGTAGAGAAAATCTGGGTGTTCGGTTATAGCGCTCAGTAGGGTTGAGTAGACGAATAGAGGACGGTACTCTTTCATACTCAATTGCTTTGTAAACGGTTTGTGCTCTACCTTTAAAGAGCTCTGTAGTGGATTGAAAAAGTCCGGAAGGATTCTGGGGACTGGACGTAGGCGGTGAGGCCGAACCAGGATAAGACTGCTGAGTAATCTCTAACCCTTTTCTCTTGATATATATGTATGTGTTGCTTGCTTAAATTACTCAGTATATAATTTGTATAAGCCGACGCTGAGTAATCAAAGTGCTGAGTTGGAAGCTGACCTAAAGTGTTATCTCCCAACTCACAATTGAAGCAGCTCTAGTCAGTGTCTGATTAAAGCTGTCTCACACTTTCACTCAGCCTTGCTGACCTAAAGCTGAGTTAAATTATCAAACATTTTATTAAGTCAGCCTTATTAAGCGAAAAAGTTATATTAGTTCCTAACCCCCCCTTGGAACTAATCCTATTACATTACACGGGACCAACAATTCTAACTTACCTATGATGGCCTATTGGTAATACTTGCGTAGAGTAATAGAATTCCAAGTTCATGGTACATGAGTCCCATTCATTTGCTTCAATCGATAGGTGTGCAAGTTGACACACTCTACTATTTGGAAGAGTCATTCACATTTTTACTTTTCCTTCTTCGGCTTGGGATTCCTCGATGATGCGGAGGACCAAATCACCAACCTGTTGGTCGTACATTCTTGTCATAAGCTGCCTTCATTCGCTGTCTATAAGCTTCCATTTTGATCGCAACTCAATCTTTCTTCTGCCATGTCCATTCTTCTCATATTTGCATCATTATATGCCTCTGAATAGAAAACTACTTGGGGCTTACGACACCAATATCAACTAGGATATAGGCCTGAGTTCCATAAGAGAGAGAATGAGGTTTCTCTTATAGCCGTTCTTAGGGAAATTCGGTAGGCCCATAAAACACTTGACAGCTGGTCCACCCAATCAGAGTTAATGAGCCATAACATTTTTTACAAACCTTGGAAAATGGTCTGATTTGTGACTATATTGTGTTTTTCCACTTTTTTCATATTTTTAATATTTTTTTTTACTTTTCACGATTTTTGTATTTCTCTACTTTTTATGTTTTCAACAAATTTTCACATTTTTTTTTGCTTTTTTCACGTTTTTTCTGTTTTCCATATTTTTTCTTCAGATTTTGGTGTTTTTACCGTTTTTTATATTTTCGTGTTTTTCACATTTTTTGAGATTTTCGTGTTTTTTTGTACTTTTTTGTTTTCATGGGTATTTTCGACATTTTTTTTCTTGTTTTTGCATTTTAATAGCTTCTCATGTCTATATATATATATTTTTGCGTTTTACCATTTCCACATTTTTTTTTGTATTTTCCATGTTTTGCGTGTTTTTTGTGGTAACCCGTTTATATGTTTTTCGCGTTTTCACTATTTTCTACTTTTATTTTGTTTTTGTGTTTTTAATATTTTTTTACGTTTTACATTTTACTGTTTTCTACCTCTCTTTTTTCGTGTTTTTACAATTTTTCTGTTTTTTCTATTTTTCATATTTTTTTTCTCTATTTCATGTTTTCTATTTTTCTATATATTTATATAAAATATCTGAACAATTTATCATAATAATTAAAATTAAAAAAAATAAAAAAGTAAGATTATCTTTTAAATAAAAAATTATTTATTCCATTCTATTTTATTCTATTGACTAAATATAGAAACAATAATTCCTAACTAATTTCTATTCTTTTTATTTTCTATGTTATTCGTTTTGGAATAATCATTACTGAAGGGTGTTGTTAAACATGACCTCAATTTCCCACCTCTAGCTCCGTGAAAGGACGAAAATACCCTTTGAGGTTTTGGGGTGGGAAATGGATGTTTTTTTCCTTTTCCGGCACGCGGACGTGAGGTAATCACGCCTCACCACAGGGTGAGGCGTGAGGTAATCACGCCTCACCATAAGGTGAGGCGTGAAGCTATCACGTCCGTACCTATGGTGAGGCGTGATAGCCTTACGCCCGCGTGGTTTGGTTTGGAAAAAATGTATAATTTAACTCGGATTAACCTTTTAGAAATAAAAATTACGAAATTTAATTCGGATTACCCTTTTACTAATAAAATATAACAACATAAATATTAAAATAAATTAATAAACATAAAAGAGTACATATAATCTCAAAAGTGTTAAAATGTAATAAGTTCTAATAGATAAACTCATGCAAACATAATTTAGTTCGCCCGACGCCACGCGTCCATAAACTCATCCATCTCCATCCTAATGAGTGGAGCCTCCTCTTCAGATCGGTTGGTAGCCGCTCGCTGGGTGATACGCCACGACGAGCAGATGATGAGACAGATTTCCCCGCGATAGTAGGCCGCTCCGCCTACAAAATTATAATCAAATTAATCTAAACATTTAACATATAAATTATATTCAAATTAATCTAAACATTTAACATACAAATTATAATCAAATTAATCTAAACATGTAACATATAAATTATAATCAAACATTTAACATTTAACAATTTAATTATAATTTTAAAAAAAAAAAAATCCAACACCATTCGGGCGTATGAACATCACGTCCGACCTGTGGTTCGGGCGTATGAATATCACGTCCCACCTATGGAAAATAAAGCGGCAGAGATTCAAAATAATAGCTAAAATCATCAGATGAAAACCGTAAATCGTACTATTTTTGCTTTTTTCTTATGGTCCCTGCCACGATCCATGGTTTGGTTGAGAAATTAGTCCGGATTTAATCTAATTACGTTTAGAGTGTTTGAGAGGTCTTGAGTTTTTTAAAATTTGTCTAAATGTCTAGAGGTAGGAATTTGTGGTTATATACAGTAATTCACTTGCTGAATGGGGCAACTGAAGTTCTCGACATCGGAGGAGGCTGGAGCAGTGTCAGCCGTATCAGCTTGTAGCTACCAGGTCAGAGCGTTTTTCCAGGCTTGATTAAGGACCTCGGCAAACTCAGGTACAATAGGAATCTTACGGTGTAAACGGTTGTTATTCTGAAAATCAATTTTAATCAAACCTAATGCTTGGAGATCCTGGGGAATTCTTTGTTCCAGATTTTCACGAGAACTATCATGACTGGCCGCGCGATAGGTCTTACAGGGGGAATTAGATGGTGAAGCGCCGCCAGAATCCGGAGGAGGGACAGATGGGGGGAGCGGCGGCCGTGGGACGTGAGAGGAGCCTTGCGAGAACGACAACATCGCGTTATTTCAACCATTACTTTATTAATACTCTCAAACCAAATGTTAAAAGCTTGTATAATGGGTAACAAGGAAATATTTGGTATATAGATATTAGGACACATGCATTTGAAACTCTTAGTTCAACTAATACATTATATTTTGACCCAGAAGAGTAGTTATGGCTCTTCCATGAACAAGATTGAAATATGAACTGATACATATATAGATAAAACCTGAAACCAAAATATATAAAAGCTTTAAATTCTTACTTAAGCATAGCCTATAACTCGATAGAAGAAACACATAAACTTGTTAGAATAGTGATCATGAAATCCACAACTAGGAGAAGTAGTGATTTGTTGTGTATCATTATCAGGCCAGAGAAAAGCACCCATTGCATACTCTCTGTTAGGACTCAAATCAGCATCTACAGGCAGTAAGCCTGTCCAGCTGCCACTCCGGCATTGTCTGGTAGTCTTTCTTAGTATACCTTGGGTAGTGCACTGGCATTTGAAACAAGTTTTCACTATCACTCACCATTTTCTTCATTTACATCTCTCTATTAGCTCACTCACACTTATATAGCAGTCATAAAGAGAGTGGGTATCACGAGAATCATTTGGCTTAACTTCTCATATTCAGGTTTAGATATTGGGTCTATTAATAATTGAATATATGCACGTTTAGATAGTATCATAGAGGAGTGTTTGACCTTGTGATGTTTTCTATGCATTATTACCCCTAGTTTCTAGATACTGGTTTGTTAGTATGAAACATTTTGTGTATAGCTTATTTCTTGAAGAATCATCTAATATTCTTATTCTTCTCTCTACCTTTAGTTTGCAGTTTGAGTTGTTTGAAGATCAACTTCATTCTGCATATTAATGATGTGTAGCGACTGTTTAATTTGACAAGTTGTTAGGCATGTGGAGAGCTGGAATATGTCGGTGCTTGAAGCAGTCCACCAGATATTCACCCCTAGCTTTGGAAGAGCAAATGCTAGAAGCTAAGCAATTTCTGAAACTCTGAGGCTATTATAAGGTTTATGCACAAGCACATTTTATTTAAAACTGGTGTCTCCTATATATGAAACAGAGACATATCTGAAAACCTCATTTCTTCTAGTGCTAATTGCATCACTGTTTAGCACATGGGTTCTCCCTAGGGCCTTGTGAATGCGTGTCTACGGTTAGTTGTAGTTATAGACACTCAATATGAACCTTAACTAATTAAGATAGTTGCTTGTTTGTCTTTTTGTTTTCTAGTTTTTACAATGCTTTGCTATGATTATGAAAGACATGAAGCATGCTATTAATGTTTGAGAATTATTTGAGCATGCACACACATGTTTTTATATTGTTCTGTTACTCAAATAATGAATTGCCCGTTTGATTTATTGCTTTCTGCTTCCATTTATCAAAGATTTCAGATTTTTTGGAGGGGCCATCTTGCACCCCCAACCTCCAATCTGCAGAAGACAGAGGGGTCAGAATATCCCTGATATGGGTGGTTCCGGAGGCCGGGGTTCTGGCCTTCTAGCTCCCTTTTGTCTCTGGCCCTAGTTTCTTTTTAATAGTGAAATGTTATCATTCATTGCAAAGCTGTTTGATCTTCCCGTTTCTCCATTCAGTCCACTACCATTCGCTTGATAGTGCCAAGCATCAACTTAATTAATATGCAAATTTCAATTAGGTTATCCCATTGTTTTTCGTGGAAAATTTTGGAAAAACTTGAATCTTCTTTGACTAGCGTTGAAGAGAAAATTGGCTAAAATTGTTTTCAATTATGTTTTTTGGGATGAAACTAGAATATCAGTTTAATTCAGCTGACACCACGCAAACTTGCAATTCGTCCTTATTGCAAGTATGTTTAGGCATTATCAGATGGAGCTTCGAATTTTTAGTTTCCATATGAATAACGAAATAAGGGGGAAAAAAATCCTCGTTGACTTGGCTGCCTAATCAATTGTGTTACTTTCTTGCTCTGATTCATGTCTTTCTAATAGAGCTTTTTTTTTTTGGATTAGGTCCTCTTGAGGGCGAGCCTTGGCGCAACGGTAAACGTTGTTGTTGTGTGACCAAGAGGTCATGGGTTCGAGTCTTAGGGGCGACCTCTTGCCAAATAAATTGGCAGGAAAGGCTTTCCCCTAGTACACCCTTGTGGTGAGACCCCTCCCCGGACCCTCGCTCAGCGGGGATGCGTAGTGCACCGGGCCACACTTTTAGGTCCTCTTGAGTAGATGAGTGGGTGCCTAAAGTGATCAACTTCAGGTTATATCAAGAAATGCTAAGTGACGATTTATGCATATTTGTATTTAATGAAGTGCAAATTTAATGGAAACTAGCCTTAAATTATAAATTTCATAGGCATTTGTCTTCTATGCTTTCGGCTCTAATCCCTTTCCACTAAAATTCTTTGTTGCCAACCTGGTCAATTCCATTGATTTGTCCTTGTAATAATATTTTGGTAATAACATGTGATGTGATGAATTTAATTTGGCAAATTGGCTATCAAAAGGATCACAATTGTGTTTACAGCAGTGTTTTGTTGTTTGTCTATGATTTCTGCAGTAATTGTCTTAATGATTTGTGTCCAAGCTGGGTTGTGGAAGTTGAATCAATAATTTCACCTCGCGGTGTTGAGATGGTATTTATTAGTATTTTGATTTTATATTACCCTATTCAAATGCTTATTTTTCTATTTTCATTCATTGTCTATGAATTTGGTGAAATTAATATCTGATGCATGACTAGGGAAGGTATTGTTTTGGCTTAAGTTGAGAGGATTACTTGAGTAACTCCAGCTAAGGGATGCGTTTTGATTTTTTTTTTTTTTTTTTTTTATGTGATTAATATCTATTTGGTCCAAATATTCCAATTAGAATGGCAGGAATACATGTGAGAAAATATCAGTTCAGTTCTATTAGTTTTCTATTCATGACGAGACAATGATTTAGGCTCACTGTCCAAAAGCATGAAATCTCCCAGATTTCAGTTATGTGTGCACCTGAACCCAGTAAATTAAAGCTCACGAGGTTATGCACCCAATTTTTCTTGTGTGGTCCTATATTTAGCATTTGGGTATATTATGTTCTGTTACATACTTAAGTTATATAATAATTTCACGGCCTCTTATGTTTACATTTGAAGTATCTGAAATTTCAAAGACTGTTTTTGTCTATTTTACAGGGTTCTTGTGCCACGTTTCCACTGAAAGCCTTTATCATGGACCAAGGGGTTCAAATTGAAGAATCATGTATCACCAATTCATGCGTCTGGAAGGACCAGATAGGCGTTTTCCTATAAAGCGTAATATTCGTTTAAGGTTTGATATGGTTCAAAATCAGTTCCTAACATCTAGCATCCATTAGATAACAAGGAAATAAGAATTCAGAGTACATGCAAATCAGTAGCGGAGCTTCACTTATAGAGCATCGTCTAAGAAATGGCTTAGGTTTAGGGATTTGCTGTCCCTTTGATGACTATGTCCAGGAGAAAAATGGTTCAAACCTCAATTGTTTTTTTGATATATCTTGCTGATTTTAATTTTGAATCACTTATTTTCTTAGACGATGCTCTATAAGTGAAGCTCCGCTACTGATTTGCATGTCCTCTGAATTCTTATTTCCTTGTTATCTAATGGATGCTAGATGTTAGGAACTGATTTTGAATTATTTCATCAGTTTAGGAGCTTGTACTCATGGACCCAAGATGAAACTTTTCAAAATTTTGTCGTTCAAAGGTAGTGCGCAAAATGATGAATCAGGAACTAGAGCAAAGGGATCCATCGCAAGTGGGGAGAGTATAGTGGGATTGCCAGAAGTACAGTGTTCCAGTTTCTATACCTCTGGAGTGAATGAGAGGATTGCAGGTTCACCTGCTATAAAATTATTCAAGAAATGGTTGAGCATATTGAGTTCTCCATCGTCTGGTAAAGTTGGAGGTGAAATTATGGGAGATGAACCATCCTCAAGTCAAGAAATTATGGGAGATGAAATCGCTTTCCTGGTTCAACCGTTAAAAACTCAGTTGTATATGTCCCCCTGCTTACTTCAATGATGCCCAACGTCAGGCAACCAAGGATGCTGGTGTGGTCGCTGGTCTTAATGTTATGCATGTTATCACTGAGCCTACAGCTGCAGCCATTGCCTATGCTATTGACAAGAAGACATGCAGCGCCTGAGAAGAAGAATGTATTGATCTTTGATTTGGGTGGTGGTATTTTGATGTCTTATTGGAGAGGGTGTCTTTCAAGTTTAAGTCCCCTTCTGTTGACACCCACTTCAGAGGTGAAACTTTGATAACAGAATGGTGAACCATTTCATTAAAGAGTTCAAGAGAAATCGTCTGATTCATCTGATTTTTTCATGCATGAGTTTTTGTTGTGTAGAAATTAAAAGCCTCAAACAAGCAAACGATCTCGATAGTTGTCTTAAAAGTGGACGATATAGTCCTTTTAGCCCTCTCACAGACACATCTCGATCTTCTATGTGATGACTAAGAGGACTCTTAGAAGATTGAGATGTGTCTGTGTGATGACTAAGAGGACTCTCCTGTCCACTTTTAAGACAACTATTGAGATGTTTGCTTGTTTGAGGCTTTTGATTTCTACACAACAAAAATTCGTGCATGAAAAAATCAGATGAATCAGATGCTTTCTCTTGAACTCTTGAATGAAATGGTTCACCATTCTGTTATCAAAGTCTATACATACAATTTTTCTACAAAATATGAAACTAAAATACTAATTGTAAGTTCGTTTGATGATTGCCTTCCCCTTTTTTTCCTTCTTGGAATTTTATGAAGTGAGGTACTTTTTGGGGTCTTTTGTAGACTTATGGTTGGTAACAAGGAAATAATTGGTATATAAATATCAGGAAACATGCATTTGAAACTCTTTAGTTCAACTAATACATATAATTAGCCGAACTATATTTTGACCCAGAAGACTAGTTATAGCTCTTTCGAACAAGATTGAATTATAGATAAAAGCTGAAACCAAAATATATAAAACTTTAAATTCTTACTTAAGCATAGCCTATGACTCGATAGAAGAAATCCATAAACTTATTGGATGAAATGACTTAAAAAAAATTACCTTAAGCACAAGCAAAATGATGAAATGACTATTGAGGAGCTCATTCTTAGACAACGGATTGAGGAAGAAAATAGAGGCTTGGAGAAGAAATTCTCCAAATTTGCCGTCCAAGATGCGGCTACGAAACTTATTAGAGGAGATTCATGAATGGCCAAAGCATGTATTCATAATTTGCGTATGTTGTGATGATTAAACACCAATTAACAGAGCATAGAACTTGATGTATAACGGTAAGAATCGACTCATGCGTTATCGACATAACAACATTAAACAAATATTCTCAACTAGAGTTATCTCTATTGATTTTGTAAGATCAAAAGATAATACCACAAATTCGATAACTAAACGGTTAAACTCATATCAAGTTGAAAAAACATGGAAAAAAATAAGATAGTATACGAGTAATTTTTTTCCTCATTCAAAATTTAGACCGTTCATCTAAAAATTATCCTATAAGACAAATTTTATTCAGCTCCCTGAATTTCTATTTCGGTTTGTTTGTCCTATTTCTTGGTTTTCCGGTGATAATTCGACACATATGTTTAAAGTTCGATTCATGCTATCCCCAATTCTTGGACCAAGAAAGCTGGTGCGATGGCACGACAACTTCATATTTTTGGGGTTCCATTTAGTCTTTCCCCTGTTGCATTGCTGGTGATTCACTGTTGACCACCAAACCGCGGTTCTGGTCAGGCTGTGGCTCAGACCTTGGAATTGCAGCAAAATCCGTTTTAAAGAAACTGATTTTTATCAAGTCTCACGATCATTTTCTTCCATTCATCAAGTTCATTAAAAGGTTTTATATATTATTGCTAATAGGGTAAATAATTTATTAGTTATACGTAATACACTGTTTAGTCCCCATATTTTGAAAAACACATTATAAAGTCTCTAACTTTTGTCAATATTAACCATTTGATCCTTTTTGTCTATTTTTTTTAGATGTTTGACCGAACTTATCTTAGCTTTCAAGATAGCTATAGTACAATACAAAATGATCATGTTACTCTGTTATTTTCCGATTATCTGTATATGTTAAATATAGAAATAGACAAAAGGACGAAAGGGTCAACAGTGACAAAGGATAGAGATCCTATAATGTGTTTTTCAAAATAGAGGATTAAACAGTATGTTAGGTAAAAAGCAGGTAACTAATAAATTATTTATGTATTGGAACTTACTGGGCTAATTAATAAAATTAGGCTAATTAGAATTAGGCAATCTCAACTAGAAAGAAGGAGAGAGTTTGTGAGAATCTTGGTATTAGATATCATCTTTTTCCCTCCCCCCAAAAGATCCATGTTACTCAATTAACATAATATGGCGAACCTTTATTAACCCTTACTCAGACAAAATATTAGGACACATGCATTTTAAGGTCTTGGTTCAACTAATGCATATAAGCCAAAGTATATTTTGGCCCAGAAGATTGTGAGATATTTATAGGTCTTCTTTGAACAAGAATCAAGATTGAGATATGAAGTAATACATAGATAAAAGTCTTCTAAAAAACCTGAAACCAAAATATATAAAAGCAGAGAAACAAACGATGACCGATCTTGTTAAGCATAGCCTATGACTCGATAGAAGAAACCCATAAACTTATTAGAAGTAGTGATTTGTTGTGGATCATCATCATCATCTGCCCAAAGAAAAGCACCCATTGCATACTCTCTTTTTGAACCTAAATCAGCATCTACAGGTAGTCCATATTGAGCAAGAAGCCTATCCAGCTGCCACTCCGGCATTGTCTCGTAGTCTTTCTTGCTATACCTTGGATAGTGCACTGGCATTTTAAACAAGTTTTCACTTTCACTCACCATTTTCTTCAGTTCCATCTCTCTATTAGCTCACTCACACTTATATAGCAGTCATAAAGAGAGAGGGTATCACGAGAATCAGCTGGCTTACCTTTTCTTATTCAAGGTGCAATACAATACTTGTTTTTGTGTGTTTATTGTGTGAGTCTGTGGGCTGAATTTGCATTGCATTTCAAAGCTGCCATCTTGCCACATTAGGCTAATTAGAATTAGACAAGTAAGATGAATGCAATCTCACCTGAGAAGAAACAGAGAGACTTTGTGACATCTGGAGAGTAGGATTGAATTGCAGAAATCCA
Source organism: Euphorbia lathyris (assembly GCF_963576675.1). Taxonomy (NCBI): domain Eukaryota; kingdom Viridiplantae; phylum Streptophyta; class Magnoliopsida; order Malpighiales; family Euphorbiaceae; genus Euphorbia; species Euphorbia lathyris. The sequence goes on from NC_088913.1 coordinate 72,949,254, forward strand.
ATGGGCTCCCTCTAACATATTGTATTGTAGCTAAACCAGTATGTTGCTTTACGATTCCTCAACTTTTATGCTTGTGTAACTTTTTGTCTTATACTAATAATTCTAGATTTTTCTTTTTGATGTTGCTTCTAAAGTATAAATTGTTTATGAAATAATAACAAAATTAAATATTTTTACTTTGTACAGTTTATTAGTTTACGTTGTTTTTATGTTAAATTATGACGTGTCACATTCAGTTATACATCTAAATTTGTTGAGCTTGGCCCAAATATAATTTATGAAACGAGCCCACCCATGTGTCTTCATTTGTCTGTAAGTGTTTTCAAGTGAAAAAACATCTCACATTGCTTTCAAAGCACTTGATGGAGACGTTTATAATGAAGGTCCTCACATGCTTGGGGTGTGCCCCAAGGGGTACCCACTTTTGTGAAAGGGTGAGGACCTATCTCTTTGGTTGACCACCACACACGCGCGCGCCGTCCAACCGAACCGGGCCGGGTTGGTGTGGAATGTATATTTTTTTATTGAAAAAAAATTGATAATATTTTTATTATTTTTTTTTAATTTCGGAAATCAATTTTTATTTAATTATTTTTTACTCTGATTTAGTCTTTGTGAACGTTGTTCATAACGTCCATTTTTTCTGAATGTGTCTTCAGTCTCCTCCACCTTCCTGATTTTCCTCCTTCACCTTCTCCATGAAATCAGAGCTTAACAGCTCTTTTTTCCCTGTATAAATAGGTGATGTGAGACTGCTTTTAATGCAGAATTACTTTTCATTCATTCTGTGTTTTTCGAAACTGAGCAAATAGACAGAGAGTGTATACAGAACGATTTTGGTACGCTGCAATACAAAAATCGTATATTCAGAGGGCTGTTTTATCTTGGAGGCGACCGGAGTTCATACTGTTTGCTAATTTCCGGCAGTTCCGCGAACGTCTTAAAGAAAACGACATTGTCCGCGACTCTGCCCATTTAATTTTGTTCGGTCTGTTCCTGTTTTTCTGAGTTCGAGCCTCAACAAAATTAATATTTTTTTTAAGGAATATCAAAATATGCCTATGGTTTTTGGGGGCAAGTATCAATTTAGGTTTATATCGGTGTTATTTTGCACCAATATAGACTTAATGTTTAAAAAAGGTACCAATTTAAGTCTCGATAATGGAATGAGACACGTTATTCATATTTCTCCATTAAGTTCTGTCAATTGCACGTGGAGGGAGAAATAAGAACTTAACGGAATAATAGGAATAACATGTCCAATCTGTTATCAATGCTTAAATTTATATATTTTTTAAACGTTAAACCTATATGATGTCATTTTGTATGTGGAGTTTAAATTGATACTTTTCCAAAAACCATAAGCCTAATACCTTATCCCATTGTTTAAAAATTAAACCTATATTGGTGATATTTTGCATGTAAAACCTAAATTGATACTCCCTAAGAACCATGTGCCTATTTTAGTATCTTATCCATTTAATCAATGTTTTTTAAGCCCATAAACAATTGATGAGTTAACAAACCTCAGCCTATGCTATACAATACCAAATAAATGAGTCTGAACGCTTAAGCACCATCTTAGGGTTCAAATCTGTCATTTGGGTCTAAGCTCTTTAAGCCCATAAACAATTGATGAGTTAACAAACCTCAGGCGTATGCTGAAATGTTCGTGCAGGCCTGTAAATAACCATTTTCAACAATCTCTCATACTTCTTGGGAGCGGAGCGCTTTCAATTGGGATTCACCGATTATCATAATTATCTTTTAGAAAGTTTTGGATATTAAAGGTAATCATCCTATTCATAATAATGTCATTCTTCCCAATTCTTCAAATCCTAAAATGCCAAGTTTGAGAGGGTAACAACTATAAGTCCTAAGTAAAATGCAGTAATTGGAGATTGTAAATGAAGAAATTGAGCTAAGCAAGCTGATTCCAAGCTGGGAAATCATTAAGAAAGCAGCCATCACCATCCATTATCATTATAGAAAGTTTAAAGGATAACAACAACAAAGCCTTAGTCCCGAAATGATTCGGGGTCGGCTAACATGAACCATCATATAAAACCGTGAAAATCAAGTCGTGTCAGCGACACAGATTCGCTCCCTCCACTCCGTCCTATCCACTACCATATTTTCCTCAATTCCCAATAAACTCATATCACTCTCGATCACCCTCCTCCAAGTTTGCTTAGGTCTTCCCCTACCCCTCACCACTACATCCCTTTGCCACTCTTCGGTTCTCCTAACCGGCGCATCAAGCGCTCTACGTCTCACATGGCCAAACCACCTTAGTCGGTTTTCTCTCATTTTATTCTCAATAGATGTGACCCCTACTTTTGTCCTAATTATTTCATTACGCACCCGGTCCTTTCTCGTGTGACCACACATCCATCTCAACATACGCATCTCCGCCACCGACATCTTATGGATGTGGCAGTGTTTCACTGCCCAACACTCCGTACCATATAACAATGCTGGTCTAATTGCCGTCCGGTAGAATTTTCCCTTCAATCTATTAGGCATGCCGGGATCACAAAGGAAACCCGTAGCACTCTTCCACTTCGACCAACCAGCTTTAATCCTATGAGCAACATCTCCATCTACTTCTCCATCCGTTTGGATAATAGATCCTAAATACCGGAAGCAATCCGAGGCCTGAACAACTCTCCCATCTAGGGTGATTGTCCCTACCTCCCTACTCCTACGGCCGCTAAACTTACACTCCAAATATTCTGTCTTACTTCGACTCAACTTAAAGCCTCTAGATTCTAGAGTTTGCCTCCATAGTTCCAACTTCATCTCCACTCCTTCTTTCGTCTCATCAACCAACACAATATCATCTGCAAACAGCATGCACCATGGTATACCATCTTGAAGTGAACTTGTTAGTTCATCCATAACGATGGCAAAAAGAAATGGGCTTAGTGCGGAACCTTGATGCACTCCAATCGTAATAGGAAACTCTTCAGTCTTCCCAACACTAGTACGTACACTCGTGCATACTCCCTCATACATGTCCTTTATGATGTCAATATATTTCCGCGAAATGCCTTTCCTTGTCAAGGCCCACCAAAGTACTTCCCTTGGTACCTTATCATATGCTTTCTCCAAGTCAATGAAAACCATATGCAAGTCTTTCTTCTTATTTCGATAGTGCTCCATTAATTGTCTCATTAGATGGATGGCTTCCATAGTTGATCTTCCCGGCATAAAGCCAAACTGGTTTTCCGAGATCTTCACCGTCCTCCTTAGCCTTTGTTCAATCACTCGCTCCCAAAGTTTCATAGTGTGACTCATTAATTTGATTCCCCGATAGTTGGCACAATCTTGGACATCGCCTTTGTTCTTATACAAAGGGATTAAGGTACTTTTCCTCCATTCTGATGGCATCTTATTGTTTCTCCAAATTTTGTTGAAGAACGTCGTCAACCATTCGATTCCTCTTTCTCCCAAACATCTCCAAATCTCAATAGGGATGCCATCAGGTCCTACTGCTTTCTTCAACTTCATCTTACTTAATGTCATTTTGACTTCACCCTTTTGAATTCTCCGCAGGCATTCATGATTTATCATATCGTGATGGATACTTATATCTCCAACATCTTGTTGGCGATCTCCATTAAATAAGTCATCAAAATAGGACCTCCATCGTTCCTTGATATCCTTATCTCCAACTAGGACTTTCTGGTCCACATCCTTCACACATTTAACTTTTCCGAGATCTCTCGTCTTCCTATCTCTCATCCGAGAAATTCTATATATGTCTCTTTCCCCTTCTTTCGTATCCAATCTTGTATACAGATCCCGATTCACCTTTGCTCTAGCATCTCGTATGACCTTCTTTACTTCCCTTTTAGCCTCTTTGTATTTTTCGTAGTTCTCGTCACTCCTACATTTCCCCAATAGTTTATAGGATTCTCTCTTACTCTTTACTGCTTGTCGTACTTCTTCTGTCCACCAAGATGTGTCCTTACCCGGTGGCATGCTACCTTTAGATTCCCCTAGAACTTCCTTCGCTACTTCCCTTATACTATGCTCCATCTTATTCCATATCGAATCTATATCTGAATCCATATTGCAAGTCCAAATATATTTTTTGGTCATCTCATCCACAAATTTTTGTTGATTCTCCCCTTGCAATTTCCACCACTTAATCTTAGTCTCTACTTGAGGTGTTTGTTTTCTTATACATTTCCTACTTCGAAAATCTAGCACCACTACTCTATGTTGGGTTGTCGTACTCTCACCAGGGATCACCTTACAATCAATATAACTCTTTCTCCAAGCACTCCTTACTAAGAAGAAGTCAATTTGGCTCGCATTACCGCCACTCCGATAAGTCACTAAGTGGGATGTTCTCTTCATAAACCATGTGTTCATGATACTCAAGTCATAGGCTGATGCGAATTCCAAAATATCATTTCCTGCTTCATTCTTATCTCCAAAGCCATACCCTCCATGAACACTCTCAAACCCATCTCGCCTAGAACCCACGTGTCCATTGAGATCACCCCCTAGTACCATTTTTTCATCCCTAGGAACCTGTTGCACCACTTCCTCTAAGTCATCCCAAAAAGCTTGTCTTATAGACACATCTAATCCTATTTGTGGCGCATATGCACTAATGACATTCACAACCTCATCCCCTATCACTAGCTTAACACTCATAATTCTATCGCTCTTCCTAGACACCGCTACTACCTCATCAATATACTCCCTATCAATAAGAATACCTACTCCATTTCTACCCTTATCCTTTCCTGAGTACCAAAGCTTATAACCCCAAGGAGCTATCTCTCTAGCCTTGGCTCCAACCCACTTGGTTTCTTGTAGGCATAATATATTTATTCTCCTCCTCTTCATAACATCTACAATTTCAGCTAATCTTCCTGTCAAAGAACCTATGTTCCATGTCCCAAAGCGTAACCTACTACCCTTACCCCTACCCCTACCATTACCGTGGACTAGCTTATTTACCCGCAACCCTTGCATATTTGACACCACCCCCGGGTCCAGGGGTGGCGCGCCGCTTCGGGGCGACGACCTAGCAACCCTTGCACATTTATCACTACACCCGGGTCTAGGAAGTGCAGCGCGTCGCTGAGTAGGGAACGCCCCAACGGTATTTATATTATGGTTCATGTCATAAGATGTGGCTAAGTTTTACGCTGGCCGCCACAAACCTACCGCAACCCTCCTCCTTTGTCCGGGCTTGGGACCGGCTGTAAAGGCCACCAAGTGACCCTCACAGGCGGAGTTAGAAAGTTTAAAGGATAAGATGTAAAAATACCCTTAACATTTACAGGAGTAAATATTTTACCCTTAATGTCTAAAATAGTACAATTTTACCCATAGGAAGCCAAGAGCAATTTTATGCTTAACGTTATAAATTGAATCCATTTCAGACACTATTATAAAACATATATATTTTTATTCTTTATTTTACACCAATTGCATAACAGTTCGTTCTAAAAAAAGATTTCATGTTTTTTATAATTTAATAATAGAATTGGAGATTAATATTTATAAATTCGGTGAATTTTTTGAATTTTTTTATGTAATTCGTACAAAAAGACAATATATATATATTTTTTTTATTTTTTTTACATCCCAACATATGTTTGTGATTTGTTATTGATAAAATGATGCATGTGTGAAGTGTTGATGATAAGATTCGTGACCGATAAAACAATTTGATGAATTATTTCTCAAATTGATCTAATTTATCAATGTTATGGGTAAAATTGCTTTTAGCTTCTAACGTTAGAGGTAAAATTGCACCATTTTAGACATTAAGGGTTAAATTACTACTTCTTGCACCTTAACCCTTTTTTAATTATCATAAATCAAGTAGTGAAAAAAGACACTGCTGTATAATATAGAAACACAAAATTTAACATAAACAATACACTACAATTAGAATTTGTGCATAGAAACTTTGCCCTAACACAACAACTACACAAACCCTAATAAAAAACAGAAAACCATCAAACGTTGTTCAATCCCATTCCCAGATTTCTCCATTTTCGAACGACAAGTAGACACAGAAGAAGGTTCAGTTTCGGGTTGATCCGACTTCCACAGGAAAGAATTGATAGCGAAGTCTTTCTTGTAAGCCAAGTCACCATTAACGCTCAATCCATATTCTTTAAGAATCAAGTCTATTTCCCATTCTTCCATATTCTCGTACTGCTTCTTACTGTAAGAAGGATAGTGCAAAGGCATCTTGAATTCACTCTCACTTTTCCTTTTTGTTTCCATCTTCTCGGGTATTATTTCCCTCGTTTTGTTAGCTGTTAGAAAAAGCTGCTTTTCCAGTTCTTCATCATCCTTAAAAAGCATAGAAAGTCCACCGATTGACATTAGAATTTGTTCATGCAAAATTAGAGTTGGTACACACACTTGTTTCGTTTATATACCTGCTTATTTTTTCCTTTACCTTACAGGATTAGGAAACTGATTCCGATTATGAATACTTCAAAATTAGACGCATCCAAACAATTAAGTTTTTGTTTTTTTTTTGAAAAAAAAAAATTATATTAAAGAAATAAGGTGCAAAAATATAATATGTTTAATTTTACCCTAATGTCTAAAATGATGCAATTTTACTCCTAACGTTATTTTACCCATAACATTGACAAGTTGTGTCAATTTGAAAAAAAGTCATCAAACTGCTCGGTCATGAATTTTGTGATCTATACTTCACATGTGCGTCATTTTATCACTAATTAGTTATAGGTAACAAACATATGATTAGACGTTAATTTTTTTATTTTAAATTTTAAAAAATACATTGTATTTTCTACGAGTTGGATAAGAATAATTCATATATTTCGACGAATTTATTAATATTACTCTCTAATTCTATTATTAAATCATAAAAAATGTGAAAGTTTTTTTTAGAAGCAAGCAGATATATAATTGGTGCAGAATAATGAACAAAATATCGGTGTTTTATAATAATGTCTGAAATTGATCAAACTTGTCAATGTTAGGGATAAAATTACTCTTTGCCACCAATATTAGAGGTAAAACTATTTTAGACTTTAGGAATAAAATTACTTATAGGAGTATTTTTTTACACCTTATCCCTATATTAAACTAATTCTCTCGATATGGTCTCTCAAAATAATTATAAAAAAAACTTCCATATAGACCTTAAATGATTAAGATTTAAAAGACGGCCCAGTTTTATTTAAAAGCCTACAAAATTATTGATGATAAACACTTAAAATATGGTATAAACGGTGAATAACCAATAAAACTTACTCTATTTAAAATGAAAACTAATACATGTGGAGTATTTTGAACTTGATTCAAAATGATGGTTCATCTTCTAAATTTACAAATGTTTTGTTATTTTCATTAAAGTAATTTTTTTTATGAAACATTAAAGTAATTTATTCACCTCTAAACTTGCTTACAATCATTTGTATATGTATATTTATTGATCCCTAAACTTCACCGTTATATTGATTAAAGTGACCTATTGACCTCTACTAAACTCTCCTTTTAGATTTATGTATAATTCAGTCATTGAAGAAAAGAGCCTTAACTAGAAGTTGTTGCGTGGGCCACGAAAATGTAAATTTACCAAACACAATAATATGAGATGAGTCGCAAACGAAGTCACACTCTTTAACACGTTCGCGGAACTGCCTCTGAATTGTGAGTACTCTAAATTATTGGTCGCCTCTAGAATAAAACAGATTAGTCACAGTAAGAATATGATTTTAAATTGCACAGTTTAGAATCGATCTACTACACACACTCACAACAATTGCTCAGTTCTAAAAAGAACTTTTGCAAAATATGTAAACAACTTATAGAAAAATGTAAAACAGTTGAGACTAAGTTTGGTGGAACAAATCAGTTTAATAAAATAGCTGTTGAGAAAGTAATTCATTTAATTAAAATGATTTTTAAAATCCTAATTAAATCAATAATAAAAGTTTATCAAAAAATATAGTGTCCACACCAATCCGGGGTCGGTTGGTAGTCAAACATCATATATATCCTCACTCTTTAATAAAAATGGGGTGTCCTTGAGACACAACTACAAATATGACCCTCTTTATAAATTGCATTCACAAGTCACAATTTTTTAATTACCTTTTATTAAAAAGTGCAAATCTTAAAGATTTTGATAAATTCAAAGGATAAATGTTACCGATCAAAATAATTTTATTCCTAACGTCTAAAATGTGTTATTTTACTCGTAATGTAGTAGCCAAGATCAATTTTACCCCTAATGTTGATAAGTTTGATCAATTTCAGACATTATTATAAAACACAAATATTTTGTTCCTTATTTTGCATCAATCAGTTCGTAAAAAAAAATTATATTTTCTATGATTTAATAATAGATTTGGAAGTTAATATTTATTAATTCGGCAAAATATTTTGAATTTTTTTCGTCCAACTTGTAAAATAGACAGTATATTTTTTTAATTTTTTTTTCACGTCTCATCATATGTTTATGATTTGTCACTAATTAGTCATGACCTGAGAAGACAATTTGATAAATTATTTCTAAAATTGATCCAACTTGACAACGTAGAGATAAAATTGCTCTTGACTGTCAATGTTAGGGGTAAAATTGCAACATTTTAGATGTTAGAGGTAAAATTGGGTCTTATCCCTAAATTCAAACATATGATTGCCCAACAGGAGTTAATACTTACAATATTTATTTTGGTTTCTTGTGGATAACCATTGTTATAGTGAAGGTTCAACAGAATTGAAACTTTCTTCTTAAAAAGAGTGAACTAATTAAAAATAATATCCTATAAATAATATATATAATTAGTTAATTAATTTAAAACCTTAAAATTAAAAGTAGTACATATTATATTTCGGTTTGGTTTTATTCGGTTTTGGACCAGACCAAACCAAACCGAACCGAAAACCAAACTAGCTTAAAAATTAGGACCGAATCAAACCAAAATATAATTCGGTCCGGTTTGATCTAGTTTTTTGGTTCGGTTTTTTTGGTCTTTAGGTTTTCTGTTCGGTTCTGCTCACCCCTAATTGTTATAGTGAAGGTTCAACAGAATTAAAAATAATATCCTATAAATAATATAACATGTTATTACAAGAGAGCTGTTAATCTTATTTACAACGGGAAATAGAAAATGAAATGAAATTAATGATTTAAATGAATAATGAGAGAAACAATATAAAGAAAAAGAGTACAAGTAAGACAAGTAATACCAAATGTTCCAAAAACCAAACCTAAAAGATGATAAAATTGAGAAACATGAAGTTGTCTTTTCAAGTTATAATTATACCCAGATTCATAATTCCATCCATTTTGGTTTTTACTTCTCCACCATTTTTCAAGCTTCTCCTTCATTTTTACTTGCAATATTCGTTCTTTTAGAATATTCAAATTCGCTTTAACAATCCCTGCATCTGACAATATTGATATGAATTAGGTTTTAACTATCATCTTAAACTTTTAATTCAGACAGACATGTCAAGACAGTCATATGACATGATATGAGTATGTTACCTTCATCTCTTCCACTTAGGGCTCTTACAAGAAAAGATCGACGATGAGTATTAACGATATGAATGCGAGATGGATTAAAGAGATTTGAGGAATAAGTTGAAAAAGAAGAAGAAGAAGCCATTGCTGATGGGTGGAATGCAAGAATGACACAAAATAATGAAACTGTTGTGCTATTTATAAGATACTAATTAATATATATATATATATATATATTAATATATATTAAAGTTTAATTTAGTGGTCAACATAATGGTTTTGAAAGAATTTTTATTTTTGTTATTTAATATTAGAGGACCGCATAGATTTATTTATTTTATGTTATAATTCAATGCATCTGTCCACAGGATGTTGCAGAATATATATATGTGCAAATTAATATTCCATTCTAAGTCAATATGAATATTTTTGTTTTAAATGAAAAGGATGAAATAAAGGAGATTTTTGGAGTGATCTACTTAAAAGTGCACATCAACCATGACTTCAAATAGAAAGTCACCAGAAAGAAGACCAGATCGCAACTGGGTTGACTCTTTAATGCCCATCCAAACCAATCGCAAGATATTATTTATATTTTTCAATTTAATAAAATTACTATTATGTTTCTGTTATAGTTGTGAATTGATATTTTTTTTTAAAAATTTGCGCAATGCGCTTATATTAAAGAAGAAAGAAAAATTCCCACCAGATCCGGATGTGATTCGAACCCATGACCTCCTAAGGCATAGGTAAGCTCTCAACCACTATGCTAAAAGCTTCACCACATAATTGTGAATTGATATTGTTAACAAGTTTAAGAAACATTATTAACCTTTCCAAAACGATGTACATGAATAACTTGACTTGATTACCTTAATTGATTTTTTAAAATTTTTTTTGAGACTGTTGAAAGGAAAAATTTATATGGGAGAAACAATTTTCTGCTGAGGAGATTTCGTCTGTAGTTACACTATAAGAAAACAAGTAATAATAAGCAATGTTATCAGAACCGGACCGGACATCAAACCGGATTGATGATTGGGTCACGGGTCACTTGGTCGGATCGGATGGCTCGGATTGGTCGAACCGGATGACGTAATAAATAAATAAATAAATAATATTTATATATATTATATATGTATATATATATAATTATTTTAAAATTATTTTTATAAATTATATAAATCCAAAACAAATTATAAACAACTTTTGGTTTGTTATTTTTTGTCAACTTGAGACTTAAATATATTAACCCCGCCTCTTTTTGCTAGATTTTATCTCTTTTTCTTTCTCTTAAATTAATTTTTTTTAAGTAACAACCGGGTTGGCCGGTTCCCGGTTTGACCACCGGTCGAACCGGTTCACACCGGTTTTCAGAGCATTGATCAAACCAGTCAAGCTCGGACCGGACTGCCATTCGGTCCGGTCTTGATAACATTGATAATAAGAAGAAAATAATGATATAAAGAAAATTTTTCATTGAAAGATAAATATAATGAAAAGAAATAATATCATTAAGTATTAATGATTAAGACCCTGTTTGATAAAGGGTTTTTTGGAATAAAATTAGAGGTTTGAGATAATCTAGAGGTTTTGACTTGTCAAACCTCTAATAGTGGTGTTTGGTAAAGAGATGTTTGAAAAAGCTTATTGAGTCTAAAAACCTAATTTTAAAAAAATTCCGGTCTTGATAATATTGATAATAAAAAGAAAATAATGATATAAAGAAAAATTTTCATTGAAAGATAAATATAATGAAAAGAAATCTATATATTATATATATAATATAAAACAGTAACGATGGAGCTGAGGTGTCACTTCCTCATTTTTTACTGAGAAAATATATAATAAAATATATAATATATTAATTTTAATTATATTATTATATTTATCTATAAAAAGATTATTTTATCCGTACTATATCTAAGAGTTCTATAAAATTTAAATTAATCCCTAAAATCTCTCTAATTCTCTGCATATCTATATCTAAAAGTTCTACAGAATCTAAATTAATCCCTAAAATCTCTCTAATTCTCTGCATATCTATACATAATGGCCCTGTTTGGTAAAGAGCGTTTTGGGATAAAAAGAGCGGTTTTGACCAATTTTAGAGGTTTGACCACTGAAATCGCTAATTGGAGTGTTTGGTGGAGAGAGGTTTGGGAGAGAGTTTTGGGATGAAAACGCTAATTTAGAAAAAGCTCTTAAAAGGAGCTTTTTCAATTAGCGTTTTGCAATATTAAAATTAATGGACTTCTTTAACCCTAATAGATAGACTCTCTCTTCTCCTGCGCCAAAATTAATGCCCTTATTCGTCTTTTTGCACAAACCGCTATTATCAATCAGCTAATTTTTACCAAACAGGTCTACACAAACAGCTAATCAAATCAGCTAGTCAAATCAGCTAATGTAATCAACTAACAGCTAACAGCTAATGTAATCAGCTAACAGCTAACAGCTAATAGCTAATTCCCAAACAGGGCCAATATAAAACAGTAACGATGGAGCTGAGGTGTCACTTCCTCTTTTTTTACTAATAAAATATATAATCTATATATAATATAAAACAGTAACGATGGAGCTGAGGTGTCACTTCCTCTTTTTTTACTGATAAAATATATAATCTATATATAATATAAAACAGTAACGATGGAGCAGAGGTGTCACTTCCTCTTTTTTTTCTGATAAAATATAAAATATTAATTTTAATTATATTTATCTATAAAAAGATTATTTTATTCGTACTATATCTAAGAGTTCTAGAGAATCTAAATTAATCCTTGAAATATCTCTCTAATTCTCTGCATATCTATATTCTATATATAATATAAAACAGTAACGATGGAGCTGAGGTGTCACTTCCTCCTTTTTTACTGATAAAAAATAGGGTAAAGTTCAAATAAAACCCCTGTGGTTTCACTAATTTTCAGATAAAGGATTGTGGTTTACTTTTTGTCAAAACGAGGACTGATGTTTTCAACTTTAGCAAAATAAGGACTTTTTCGATTGATACTATTAAAATCACCCTTAACAACTTAAAAAATGACATATTTTAAGAATTACTAATATTCTAAGCAACTTTAATTCTTCAACTTTTTTATTTCGAGATTATTTAAATGATGTTTGGTAAAGAGAGAGAAAGTTAATGTTTAGAGAGAGAAAGTTCCAAAAAAGATGATTTTCTAAAATCGAAAATGTAGTTCCATAGAAAATATGACATTGAACAACTTTAATTCTTGAAAATTTTCATTTTCAGGTCGTTAAAGTTAGTTTTAATAGCATTATTAAAAGTGCGAAACCTCAGTCCTCGTTTTGACAAAAAGTAAACCACAGTCCTTTATCTGAAAATTAGTGAAACCACATGGGTTTTATTTGAACTTTCCCCTATTATATATAGATATGCAGAGAATTAGAGAGATTTCAGTGATTAATATGATGTTTGTTTCAGCTTTTTGGAGGAGCGTTTAGCGTTTCACTCCAAACCGCAGGAAATATAGCGTTTGGTTAGGTTTATATAATTGCAGCGTTTTAGAGTGTTTCATGAAAAGCTCCTATTTGGAGCTTTTCATAAACAGCTGTTTGCAGTTAGTTGTTATTGACAAAATTATCCTTCTTATTTCCATAAAATATGTTTATTTTTTAACATTATTTATATTTCTACAACATAATTATCGGAAAACAAGATTTTATTGCGTTTAATAAATTTTTTATTTTTATATAGATTATTTTTATTTAATTTGCGGAACACATTTTTTATTTTTATAATAGGATAAGGTGCAAAAATGCCCTAATATTGTCTTTTGTACAAGTTGGACAAAAAATTTCATATATTTCATCGAATTTATAAATATTAATTTTTAATTTTATTATTAAATCACAAAAAATATATGAAATATATTTTTTAGAACTACTGGTATGTGCAATTGGTGTATAATAAGAAATAAAATATCTATGTTTTCTAATAATATCTGGAATCGACCCAACTTGTCAATGTTAGAGGTAAAATTGCTCTTAACTGCCAGCGTTATAGGTAAAATTACATCATTTTAGAGTTGACTGTTTTATAATATAAAGGACTGTGCTTTACTTTTTGTCAAAACGAGGACTGAGGTTTCGCACTTTTAATAATGCTATTAAAACTAACTTTAACGACCTGAAAATGAAAATTTTCAAGAATTAAAGTTGTTCAATGTCATATTTTCTATAGAACTACATTTTCGATTTTAGAAAATCATCTTTTTTGGAACTTTCTCTCTCTAAACATTAACTTTCTCTCTCTTTACCAAACATCATTTAAATAATCTCGAAATAAAAAAGTTGAAGAATTAAAGTTGCTTAGAATATTAGTAATTCTTAAAATATGTCATTTTTTAAGTTGTTAAGGGTGATTTTAATAGTATCAATCGAAAAAGTCCTTATTTTGCTAAAGTTGAAAACCTCAGTCCTCGTTTTGACAAAAAGTAAACCACAATCCTTTATCTGAAAATTAGTGAAACCACATGGGTTTTATTTGAACTTTACCCTATATAATATAAAACAGTAACGATGAAGCTGAGGTGTCACTTACTCATTTTTTACTGATAAAATATATAATATAATATATAATATCTTAATTTTAATTATATTATTATATTTATCTATAAAAGATTATTTTATCTGTACTATATCTAAGAGTTCTATAAAATTTAAATTAATCCCTAAAATCTCTCTAATTCTCTGCATATCTATATCTAAGGGCCTGTTTGGTTCAGCTGTTAGCTAATAGCTGCTGCGGTTGCTGTTAGCTGTTCGTAGTTGCAGTAAGCTGTTAGTTGTTGATGTTAGCTGTTTGTTATTAGTTGTTTAATTACTAGTGTTTGGTAAAATTATATTGAACTGTTGCTGTTCGGATTTAAAATGTCTAAAATGGACATGTTTTAAATTAATCAACGATGAAATTATAAAAGGAAAAATATGAAAAATATCTATAACATTTACAATTAGGAATAATTTTACTCTTAAAGTCTAAAATGGTGCAATTTTACCCATAACGATGGCAGTTAAGAGCAATTTTACCCAATTTCAGATATTATTAGAAAACATAGATATTTTATTTCTTATTATACACAAATTGCACATAACAGTTGTTCTAAAAAAGAGATTTCATATTTTTTTTTGTGATTTAATAATAAAATTAAAAATTAATATTTATAAATTCGATTAAATATTGGAATTTTTTTGTCCAACTCGTACAAGAGACAATATTTTTTTCTTATTTTCTTAAAAAAAAAAAATTCACGTCTAATCATATGTTTGTGATCCAACATGTGAAGTGTAGATGACAATATTCATAACCAAGAAGACAGTTTGATAAATTATTTCTCAAATTGACCCAACTTGTCAATGTTATAAGTAAAATCGCTTTTGGCTGCCAAAATTAGGAGTATAATTGCACCATTTTAGACGTTAAGAGTAAAACTCCTTCTAGCTATAAATGTTGGGAGTATTTTTTGTACCCTATCCTATTATAAATTAAAAATTGTGTTACACAAATTAATAAAAATAATCTATATAAAAAATAAAAAATTTATTGAACGCAAAAAAACTTTTTTTCCGGTAATTATATTGTAGAAATATAAATAATGTTAAAGAATAAACATATTTTGTGGAAATAAGAAGGATAATTCTGTCAATAACAACTAACTACAAACATCTGTTTATGAAAAGCTCAAAATAGGAGCTTTTTGTGAAACGCTCTAAAACGCTGCAGTTTCCAGAAAAAATGCTAAACGTTGCGTTAGATACACTACAAGAATTCAAGCTTGTTGCGACAATTTAATTTGTCAAAATAAGTTATATTTTTGTCATAAGAAACTTCTTATTACAAAGTGTTTTGTCACCATCCTAGTCACAATAAGCCGGTCTTAATAAGTTTTTAGTGACAAAATTATATTACCTCATAATTAGTTTTTAATTATTGTTACAACTATAATTTGTCATTAATCTAGCTATTATGACAAAATTTAAATAACCGTGAAATATGATTTATTGTGACTACATAATGTAGTAAGAAAAATGTTACATACACACACCCCATACGCAAATGCCCATTGGGCTTGCAGCTTGTACATCACAAGGTCCAACCCGTCATGTGTTTTTAATTCTACAAATTTATGAGGTTGCCAGGACTCGAACCCTCGACCGTTTGGTCCAAACAACTCTAATACCATGTCATGGAACCGTTTGAACTAAAAGCTCAAGATGATTAAGGCTTAATCGTATATCTTATATTAATCTCTGACACATTCTAATCCCTAAATAAATATGAAAATTTGTAAATTGATTTACGAAACAATAGATTCGTCTAATTTGATAAATATTACTGTCATAATTTGGTTTTGTTTTTCATTTTTTTACTAATTGTAATTTTGTCATAATAAGTACATTAATTGCGAAAACAGTTATTTTATCGTATCAATGTTTCGTTACATCTTTATATATTTATGACAAAAATGACGTGACAATTTGTTTTTATCATAATACGTATTAAGTTCTACTTTCTTGTGAAAAAAAATTTCAACAAAATATTTTTTTCTCACGATTTCTTTTGGTTTTTTTACATTTTCTTACTAATTATTATTTGATCACAATAAATACATTAGTTGTGATAAAAAAAATTATTTTTACGTATGAATTTTTGTCACAACCTTATGTATTTATGACAAAAATGTGTGACAATTTTTTTTTGTCATAATATTGATTGACTGGTGCTTTATTGTGATAAATATTTGGACGAAACATTATTTTGTCAAAATTTTGTTTGGAATTTTCACATTTTTTTACTAATTATTTTTTTGTCACAATAAGTACATTAATTGTGACAAAAATTATTTTGTCAGACGAATTTTCATCACAATATTAGATATTTGTTGTAGTGATAAACCTAACCAAACGCTATATTTTCTGCGGTTTGGAGTGAAACGCTAAACGCTCCTCCGAAAAGCTGAAACAAACATCTCCTAAAAGTTCTACAGAATCTAAATTAATCCATAAAATCTCTCTAATTTTCTGCATATCTTCTATATATAATATAAAACAGTAACGATAGAGCTGAGGTATCACTTCCTCTTTTTTTACTGATAAAATATATAATCTATATATAATATAAAACAGTAACGATGGAGCTAAGGTGTCATTTCCGCCTTTTTTACTGATAAAATATAAAATATAATATATTAATTTTAATTATATTATTATATTTATCTATAAAAAGATTATTTTATTCGTACTATATCTAAGAGTTCTACGGAATTTAAATTAATCCCTAAAATCTCTTTAATTCTCTGCACATATATATATATATATATATAATATAATATAATAATATAATAATATAATATAAAATAATAAAGATGGAGCTGAGGTGTCACTTCCTCCTTTTTTACTGATAGAAAATATAATATATTAACTTTACTTATGTTATTATATTTATCTACAAAAAAATTGTTTAAATTAAATGTGAAAATAAAATACTAATATTTAATTTATATAGCACCTTTATATCATTAATTGTAATTATTAAATTATATTTTTGTTAAAAACTAGTTACTATTAACAAGCAAATCAATATTTTTTTTTTTTTTTGCATTATATTCATTTGGGTCTTCAAATTAAAACTTCAAAATCAATTAGGACTTTAAACTATCAAGATCACCAAACAGGTCTCTAAATTATGCAAAAATTATTAATTGAGTCCATATTTTATCTTAAAATTAGAAACTGTGACTATTTGATATAGAATGTAATAATCTCCGTGTTGGTTCAAAATGAATTTGGGAAAAGGGGCTTGAAACTGTTCAACCGAATGATTTTCTATGAAGCCTCAATTGATGATTTTTTTTTTAAAATAAGGACTCAATTAATAATAATTTTTTATTAATTTAAAGACCTGATTGATAATTTTAATAGTTTAAGATCCTAATTGACTTTGAAACCTTGGTTTAGGCACCCAAATCGACATTATGCTTTTTTTATACAAAATATTTCTAATATATATAATTGAAAAAGAACAATGAAATATCGAGCGGGAACCATTTTTCATTCTCCCCTTTTTACGTTTTGCTCACCTCAGCTTCTCTCTGCGTGCAGACCTCTCCAAGAAGATTGAGACGTGTCTGTGAGGGCTAAGGGTGTTGGAGATTAATACAAGATATATGACTGGATTTTAATTATCAATTTGAGCTTTTAGTTCAAACGGTTCCATGACATGGTATCAGCGTCTAGGACCAAACCGTTCAAGGTTCGAGTCCCGACAACCTCATTATTGTGTGGAATTAAAAACACATGGCGGGATGGACATTTGCGACAAGGAAATAATTGGTATATAAATATTAGGACTCATGCATTTGAAACTCTTAGTTCAACTAGCTAATACATATAATTAGCCAAACTATATTTTGACCCAGAAGAGTAGTTATAGCTCTTCCATGAACAAGATTGAAATATGAACTAATACATAGATAAAATCTAAGTCTTAATATGTTTTGAATTTGGTATTAGCCGTGATGTAGGCTGATTAAATCTAAGTCTTACTATGTTTTGAATCTCCACCTTAGAATTTTAATGAGTCTACATCTAACGATAAATAACCAAATTTACCGTAATAATTAAGGTCCATGTGAACACTACTGATTATCTACAATATTTATTTTGGCTTTTTGTTGGGTAAGCCAGTGGATAAGCATTGTTATAGTGAAGGTTTCAACAGAATTGAAACTTTCTTTCTTCTTGAAACTAGTGAACCAATTAAAAATAATATCCTATAAATAATATAATATGTTATTACTAGGGAGCTGTTAATCTTATTTACAACTGGGAATACAAAAATGAAATGAAATCAAAGATTTAAATGAATAATGAGAGAAACAATATAAAGGAAAAGAGTACAACTAAGACAAGTAATACCAAAAGTCCCAAAACCTAAACCTAAATGATGATAAAACTGAGAAACATCATAAGTTTGTTGTTTTTTCAAGTTATAATTATACCCACGTTCATAATTCCATCCATTTTGATTTTTAGTTCTGCAGCATTTTTCCAGCTTCTCCTTCATCTTTATTTGTAATATCCGTTCTTTTAGAACACTCAAATTCGCTTCAACAATCCCTACGTCCAGCATAAATTGTCAGATATCAGATATAAAGATGAATGTTTTTAATTATCATCTTAAACTTTTAATTCAGACAGACATATGACATGATATGAGTATGTTACCTTCGTCTCTTCGGCTAAGGGCGCTTACAAGAAAAGATCGACGATGATGAGTATTAACCAAATGGTTGCGAGATGGATTGAAGAGATTTGAAGAATAAGCTGCAAAAGAAGAAGAAGCCATTGATGATGGGCCGGGACGAATCCAGAATTTGTTGATAGTAGGGGCAAACTATATATAAAGGGCGGCCCGGTCGCACTACGCGTCCCCGCTGAGCGAGGGTCCGGCACCACAAGGGTGTAGGGGCAAACTATATATGCGGTGAAAAAAAATCCAAAAATTCAATAACAACTCCATAATTACTACATTAGAGAATAAAATAAATAAAATAAGTTAGAATTTGAAAAATATACATATAATTTAGTTAAGCATATAATTTATTAATTTCTTTTTCTTAATGTAATTATTCCTTAAACATAGAATTTTTTAAGCATAGAATTTCTAATAATTCCTTGAATATATAATTTTTGTTCCTTAATAATGTAATGAATTCTTATTTGTATTATGTTGATATATTGGATTACATAATTTGAACTATTTAAATGATAAATTACTAAATAGCTAAATTATAATTAAATACACCACTTTACAAATACATAAATCATCAAATAAAGAAGTACACAAAATATAAGCAATTAAGTGACAGCAAAATAAAAAATAAAAACAACAGCAATCAAGAACTAAAGAACCCAAATTACTCAAATTAGATTCATTACAAATAAGAATTTATGTAATTAAATGATAGCAAAATAAAATAAAAACCAATTTAGCAAACAATACAGTACATCAATAAGATTAAAGAACAAATTAATGAATTGACAGCAATTAAGGATTAAAGAATAGAAATCAAAAATCAAAGAACAAATTACAGTATACAACAACAATCTTCTTCTGGTTCGAAAAGTGGGAGAGGAAAGAGAAGAACCGGAATAGAACCTTCGTTCGTTCTACTGCTGGTTCGTTCGAATTGAAGAGAGTGTGAGAGAGAAGAAGCAGTTTTGGTGTTAGGATTTTGGTGAATTCCAACTTGAGAGAGAAGAGAGAGAAGGATCGAGAAAGAAAAAGAAAAAGGGATTGAGTTTCTCGCTTTATTGGAGAGTATTAGAATTTAGGTTTAATTTTTAACTTCTGAATCTAATTGAACAAACGATGCCGTCCCACTTAAGTGGTACGACGTCGTTTTGTGTAATTAGATTCAGGAAAAAAAATAAACCTAATCTTACTTACCTCCATCTTCTAGACGGCGCAAGGAAAGCTTCTGCTGGTCTTCAATGGCTTCTTTGGGGGCAAGGTGTAAAACTGCAGAACTATTACATAGGAATTTTTATATTTCTAGATCTCAGTGGGGGCAAGTGCCCCCATTGCCCCCACTGTGGATCCGTCCTTGATGATGGGTAGAGTGCAAGAATGATGCAGAATAATGAAAACGTTGGCCTATTTATAAGATAGTAAATAATTAAAGTTTAATTTAGTGGTCAACATAATGGTTTTAAGAACAATCATGGCGGCTTCCGATTAATAAAATGCGGGTAGCATTTTTTATATTTTTATTATTTGATATTAGACGACGGCATATGGACAGAAATTAAGAAAGTCTCGCTTTTGACGAGTTGTGTACGTGTCAAACCCTAAACTTTGCCGCCGCCGCCGCCATGACATCTCCGGTAGACGAAGCAACAATGATCACCCTCACCACTGAACTCAACTCCGGTTTGATTCTCCAAGCGGAAGACTTACCGAGTGCTCCGGAATAGCAGTGATGGAGTCTCCTTGGAAGGTTCCTCATTGATCGCCCTATTCGAATCCCGCAAATGAAAAACATGCTTGCGGACCTCTGGCGTCCGTCACGGGGATTGTGCATCAATACTATTGGAGATAACCTGTTCTGTTTTGATTTCTTCCATCCGTTTGAGCGGGAACGTGTCATTAAAGGTGGACCTTGGACCTTTGAACAAAACCTCCTGCTTACTAAGCGCCTTGGAACCGGAGAAGAAAATAGTGACGAGGTACTATCCCTTGCAGAATTTTGGGTACAAATCTATGAGATTCCTGTTGGCTTCATGTCTGAGAAAGTGGCTATCAGTATTGGGAACTATCTGGGGAAATTCATAGAATCTGATTCAAACAACTTCACAGGCCCTCACCGTACTTATATGAGAATTCGTGTGTCGTTAAATGCTATTCAGCCTCTTAAAAGGAAAATGCAGATTGCAAAAGCGGGTGGGGCTTTCTCATGGATATCGTTCAAATACGAGCGTCTACCGACCTTCTGTTTCTTCTGCGGATTAATTGGACATGCCGATAAATATTGCCCCTCTCTGTTGGATCTCCCCAACCCTGATCAAGCGGCTAAACCATATGGTCCCTCCCTCCGTGCTCCTACTAGACGGACAACATTGCAGCCACAGTCCCGCTGGCTACTGGACAACCCGCCACTGCTCCCAAACCCAGCACTACCTATTACTGCGCTGAATGGGGGAGATTCTGCCGATGGTTCTGGAGCCTCACTTGATACTGCCTTTCTAAATATTGCAGGAACAGGTATGCCTGAGAAATCCGTGAGCAGCAAAATTAGTGAGTTTGAGCTTCTAAAGGTAACTAGTAAAGCAAAGTCTGTGGTGGATGAAGGCATTTTTGTCACTGATACCAAGCGAAGGAGGCAAGAAGGCCAAAACTCTACCGCCCATGTATCAGTTGTAGAAGAGACCAAAGGCCATATGGACTGTGATGAGAATACGAGTATAGTCAACGAAACACAAGCAGCGGGATCTGTTAGCCAGACCCGCCAGGAACAATGAGCACCTTAAGTTGGAATTGTCGGGGTATGGGCAACCCCCGTACAATTCGTATGTTGATGGCCCTTGTTGCACG
Organism: Euphorbia lathyris; assembly: GCF_963576675.1. NCBI lineage: Eukaryota > Viridiplantae > Streptophyta > Magnoliopsida > Malpighiales > Euphorbiaceae > Euphorbia > Euphorbia lathyris. Next base: position 72,970,868 of record NC_088913.1, read on the forward strand.
CTTGAAGCCTGACATTATTTTTCTCATGGAAGTAAAATGCAGTCATGTGAAGGTTGAATGCTTGAAAAAAAAACTTCTGTTTACTGGGCTTTTCTTCGTCGACCCCGTCAACTTGGGCGGCGGCTTAGCCCTCCTTTGGACACACCCGAGATCAACTCATCTCCTTGGGTTTTCACAAAACTTCATTGATATTCGTATTACTATGCAAGGTTTGCCGGAGTATCGATTAACCGGTTTCTATGGCTTCCTTGAGAGGCATCGTCGTCGTGAGTCTTGGCAGTTAATTTCGACCCTTCACAATGCTTCTAGCCTACCATGGGTGATTATAGGGGATTTTAATGATATGCTCTCTCATTCAGAGAAGCGGGGAGGCAGGAGGCACCCACCAAGTCTTCTGCAGGGTTTTGCTGACACTATAAGTGCTTGTTCTTTGTTTGATGTTGTTATGATTGGACACAGGTTCACTTGGGAGAAGAGCAGGGGTTCTGATTCAGTTGTTGAGGAAAAGCTTGACCGTGCATTTGCATCTTCGGATTGGCTAGCTTTGTTCTCGGAAGCTAAGATCCTAAACGAAGAAGCCCATTGCTCTGACCACTCGGCTCTGCTTCTAGTTGTCGCGCAGGTTGGGTATGCATGGAAGCGTCGCTTCCATTTTGAAAATTGTTGGATGGATGAGGAGGACTGTAAGGATCAGGTGGCTTCTGCATGGTCAGCTAATGAACCCATGGATATTATCAACAGACAGATTCAGTGTGGAGAACAACTTCTAGTCTGGGGTGAATCATTACGGAACCGTTTTAAACTTGAGACTGCGGCTGTTCAATCAAATATTCGCTGGCTGAAAGGGCGGACTGATCAGCGCTCACAGGAGCAAGTTCTGGAGTGTCGGAACAGGCTAGATGCCTTACTTCTGCAGCAGGAAAATTACTGGTGTCAAAGGGCCAAAAAGCTTTGGCTTAAGGGCGGTGATCTGAACTCGAGCTTCTTCCATAAGGCGGCGACGAACAGACGAAAGAAAAATGCCATTAACCGCTTGAGAAACGACGCTGGCGTCTAGTGTGAATGGGATTCTGGCTTAGCCCCGCTGATCCAATCGTATTTTCAGGATTTGTTCACGTCGATAGGAAGCGCAGCGAATGATATCCTGGAAAATGTACAGCCAAAGGTAACCCCTGACATGAATGCGGAATTGCTTCTTGATTTCACTACAGATGAGATTAGATCAGCTGTCTTCTCCATGCACCCCGATAAAAGCCTGGGCCCGGACGGGTTTAATCCTGGATTTTATCAACGTCACTGGGATATAGTTGGTCCACAAGTGTCTGCTTCCTGCTTAGCTTGGTTGAACGCGGGGTCTCTACCTGACAACATTCATGACACAACCTTGATTCTCATCCCAAAGAAATCCAAACCAGAAATGGTTTCTGATCTGAGGCCAATTGCTTTATGTAATGTCATCTACAAGATTGTATCTAAGGTAATAGCCAATCGCCTGAAGCATGTCCTGAATAACATTATCTCTCCATCTCAAAGTGCCTTTATCCCGGGCCGCTTAATCTCAGACAATGTGATGCTTGCCTATGAAATTAACCACTATATCCACAAAAAATCATCTAGAAGATCTGGTATAGCTGCTCTGAAACTTGATATGGCCAAAGCATATGACCGTGTTGAGTGGGATTTTTTAGAACAGATGATGCTCCATCTGGGTTTCTCACAAAGTTGGGTCAGTTTGGTAATGCAGTGCGTGTGTAAGGCATATATGATTCAGCAAGTTCACTACTCGATAGGGCCAATTATCCCCCAGAGGGGTCTCCGCCAGGGAGATCCGATCTCTCCATACCTGTTCATAATTTGTTCTGAAGGCCTATCGTTAGCTCTGACAAAAATGGAAGTTGAGGGTATGATACAAGGCTGTCGGGTAGCTCGTACAGCACCACCGGTTTCCCACTTATTCTTCGCCGACGACAGCTACCTTTTCTTCCGTGCAAAACGCTCTAAAGCTGAAGCAATTAAAAAGTGTCTATCCGATTATGAGTTGGCGTCTGGTCAAAAGGTCAACTACGATAAATCCTCAATCTCTTTTAGCAGAAGATGTCCCGGTACAGATCGAGATTCGACATGTGCTACCTTGGGTGTTTCGGGTTCGGATGTGCCTGGCAAGTACCTCGGGCTGCCTTCAGTAATTGGTCGGAATAAGGTACAAGTCTTCACTTATATTTCTTCGATGTTTGAGGCGCGTCTGAGAAGTTGGAAAGCTCGCTTCTTGTCAAGAGCGGGAAAAGAGGTTCTTATCAAGTCGGTATTACAGGCGCTGCCTTCATATGCTATGAGCATGTTCTTAATCCCGGATGGCTTGTGTAACCGGCTTGAGCAAATGTTGAATGCATTTTGGTGGGGCAAGAAAATTGACAGTCAAGGGGGTATTCGGTGGAAATCATGGAAGAGTCTGTGTGTCCCAAAAAAGTTTGGAGGAATGGGCTTTAAACAGCTCAAACACTTCAATCGTGCACTATTAGGCAAGCAGGGATGGCGGCTACTCACCAATCCTGATTCCCTGGTTGCAAGGGTATACAAAGCCCGCTATTTTCCTCTTTGTTCCTTCTTGGATGCTGATACCGGTACTAATCCTAGCTTCTTATGGAGAAGCATCATCGCGACACAGTCGCTGATTGCCTCGGGAACTCGCCGATTGATTGGTAATGGCACAACGGTACACATTTGGTCCGATCCATGGATGCCGGACATACGGCAACCGTTTATTACCAGTGACAGGCTTCCTAATCTCGATGTGGAGCTGGTCTGTGACCTGATCTTACCAGCTTCGTCTTCCTGGGATGTGGGTTTAATTCGCGGATTGTTTCTCCCCCGTGATCAAGAGCTCATTTTGCGCATCCCGCTGAGTAAGAGGTGCATGACGGATTCGTGGTACTGGTTGGGTGAAAGGAGAGGAACATATACTGTTAGAAGTGGCTACAGACACGCGTCTTCGCTGTCGACGGATGGTTCTAACCAGCAATTTAATCACGCCTGGAACTTGGTATGGAATCTTCACATCCCGCCAAAGGTTAAAAATCTGGTTTGGAGGGCCCTATCGGGTTGCCTACCTACCATGGAGGCACTACACTAGAAGAGGGTCCCGGTATCTGTAGTCTGCAGTATGTGTGCAGCAGCAACGGAAGATACTTTCCACGCGCTGGTCTGCTGCCCTATCGCTCGTGCTGTGTGGACAGTATCACCGATTGGGGATGTTAGTAACCAAATAGCTTCTTTCTGGGATTTCTGGCTGTACCTTGCTTCCCTCCCGAGGGACGTTATAACGCTTGCTGCAGTCCTTTGCTGGCAGATATGGTTAAACCGGAATGACAGGGCGTGGAATGACCACACTTCTCCGCCTGCGGTGTTGTTCGAACGAGCATCCGGTTTTCTGGCCGTGTGGAAGCAAGCGCGAGCTGTACCTGCTACTGCTGCAATACCTGGTAATGCTGTTGCCGTCCTCGTCAGTTGGGTTCCGCCCACCCCGGGCTTCCTTAAGTTGAATGTTGATGCATCCTGGACAGCAGACGACACTGCAAGCTTCGGGTTCTTGATACGCAGCCACGACACAGGGTTCATAGCAGCAAAATGTGGTCGTTTTGCTGGTGCAGGTGACGCGGGTATAGCTGAAGCTCTCTCTATCCGAGAAGCCCTTAGCTGGATCAAGACGAATAACTGGCACAATGTCCTCGTTGAATCGGATTCCCAAATTACAGTCCAATTAATGACCCGCACAATTAAGGCTTCCTCGCCTTTTCTTGTCATAGTCAGCGATTGTTAGTCTATTCTTAAATCTCTAGTGAATTGCTCAATTTCATTCATAAGACGGTTTGCTAATGTCGCAGCACATGAGCTGGCACATCAAGCGACCTTAGGCACTATTGAGGGGGAGTGGTTTTTAAGCCCACCATCATTCTTGTGTAATATTCTAGCCACTGATTAATAAAGCATTCTTTGATTAAAAAAAAAGACGACGGCATATGGAAGATTTAATTTTTTTAGGCTTAATACATCATTTGCTCCCTGAACTTGTCCAAAATGGTTGATTGGCCCCCTGAACTTTCAAAGTGTCTCGATAGCTCCCTGAACTTACATAAAATGTTCAGTTAGCCCGCTGAACTTGCGTAAAACGTAATCAATTGATCACTCGGTTGCAAAAAAGTAAGTTAAATACGGAAAATGTATTGCACGCGTCTTAAAAAAAGTAAAACAATCAAGATCGGGGTATTACGGTTGTAATATTAGAGAATACAAGGTTCATAGTTGAGCAAGTAATAACTTTATTTTTACTCTATTCTTAAATTATGCAATAACATTTTAAGACACGTGGAATACTTCTTCTGCATTTAACTTACTTTTTTGCAACCGAGTGATCAATTGATTACGTTTTACGCAAGTTCAGGGGGCTAAGTAAACATTTTATGTAAGTTCAGGGGGCTATCGAGACACTTTGAAAGTTCAGGGCGCCAATCAACCATTTTGGACAAGTTCAGGGGGAAAATGATGTATTAAGCCATTTTTTATTATGTTATAATTTAATACATCTGTCTACAGGATGTTGTAGAATATGTGTAGAAATTATTATTCTATTCTCGGTCAATATGAATATTTTGTTTAAATGAAATTAAAGGATTAAACAAGTAAAGGAGATTTTTGGAGTCATCTACTTAAAAAGTACATCAAACCATTGAGTTCAAATGGAAAGTCACCAGAAATATCTCCCAAGGAAGAAGATTAAGCTAGGGAAAGAGGATTTCTGATTGAATGCCGAGATGAGATTTTGTCACATATTTTTCCTAAACTCAGACATCCCCGAATAGCTTCCCTCTGTGCTAAACTAGATACCCTCCTCTTTCTCTCTCAATCTGTGTCCTAGCCTCTCAATCATCCACCTCTCTTTCTCTATCCATTTTTATCAGCCGGTCACCCCTCTCTTTCCACTTTCATCATTTTGAATGTCTCAAAGCCATCATAAGATAACTGGCACTGATTGTATTTTCGAAGGCAACTGCTGCGTGCAGACCTCTCACAGAAGATTGAGATGTGTCTATGTGGAGGCTAAGAGTGTCGGACATTAATATAAGATATATGATTAAACCTTAACTACCAGTTTAACCTCCATGATATGGTATCAGAGCGTCTAAGACCAAACCGTCTAAAGTTCGAGTCCTAACAACCTTATGTGTAATTAAAAACACAATGTGCATTTGCCACAAGGAAATAATTGGTATATAAATATTAGGACACATGCATTTGAAATTCTTAGTTCAACTAATACATATAATTAGCCAAAGTAATACATATATAGATAAAAGCTGAAACCAAAATATATAAAAAGCTTTAAATTCTTAGCTAAGCATAGCCTATGACTCGATAGAAGAAACCCATAAACTTATTAGAAGTAGTGATTTGTTGTGGATCATCATCATCATCTGCCCAAAGAAAAGCACCCATTGCATAGTCTCTTTTGGAACCTAAATCAGCATCTACAGGCAGTCCATATTGAGCAAGAAGCCTGTCCAGCTGCGACTCCGGCATTGTCTCGTAGTCTTTCCTTGTATACCTTGGGTAGTGCACTGGCATTTTAAACAAGTTTTCACTTTCACTCACCATTTTCTTCAATTCAATCTCTCTATTAGCTCACTCACACTTATATAGCAGTCATAAAGAGAGAGGGTATCACGAGAATCAGTTGGCTTAACTTCTCATATTCAAGGTGCAATACAATACTTGTTTCTGTGTTTATTGTGTGAATCTGTGGGCTGAATTTGCATTGCATTTCAAAACTACCATCTTGCCACATTTTTTCCCTTTTTGGGGTTTGAATGAAAACTAGGCTAATTAGAATTAGGCAAGTAAGATGCATGCGAGGTCATCTGAGAGAGTTTGTGACATCTGGGGAGTAGAATTCAATGGGCTCTAACCTCTTGTATTGTATTGTAGCTAAACCAGTATGCTGCTTTAGGATTCCTCAAAGTTTATGCTTGTGTAACTTTTTGTCTTATACTAATAATTTTGTAGATTTTTCTTTTTGATGTTGCTTGTAAAGTATAAATTGTTTATGAAATAATAAGAAATATATATATTTTTTTACAGTTTATTAGTTTCTGTTGTTTTTATGTTAATGCGTCACATTCTTTGATTTAACTCTGTCGTCTGAGGTAAAATAAGCCAACTCACTCTTTTCTTTCTCTGAAAATCTGGCTAGTCTGAAATCAGACTATATAGACTATATGAAGGTGGTGTAATGAAAAAAAAAGCTATATATAGAGTTATTATGGAAGCTCTTCACGTCTAAATTAGTACAATTTTGAAGGGATAGGATACTAAAATATGTGGGTTTTTTTGGCAAGCATCAATTTAGGTTCCACCTACAAAATAGCATCTGTTTAATGTTTAAAAAAAGGTCACAATTTAGGCCTCGATAATGGAACGACACACGTCATTGATATTACTCCGTTAGCTTCTATCAATTGTACGTGGAGAGAAATCAGAACTTAACAATATATGAATGACGTGTCCAATCCGAGGCCTAAATTGATACAATTTTTAAACGTTAAACCTATATTGATACTGTTTTGTACGTTGAGTCTAAATTGATCATTTTCCAACAACTATAGGCTTGTACTTTATCCCATTTTTTAAATGTTAAGCCTATATTAGTGATATTTTGTAGGTGGAGCCTAATAATTGATATTTCTTCAAAAGCCTTATGTCTATTTTAGTACCTTATCCCTTTAATCTATGTATTTTAAGAACTGTCATACTTCTCATTACAAAACAAAAATACACCTATACCAACTGATACAGTAACAAATAAATGAGTCTGAATGCTTAAGCACCAGCTTAGGGCCCGAATCTGTCATTTGGGCCTAAGCTCTTAAGCCCATAAACAATTGATTGCACAAAAGCGTAGTGCTGAAGAAAACCTCTTTCGGATCTGTCTAGGCGGACACGTGGACCAATAATTGTCTCGGATCCCAAAGGCACGCTCCCAACTCTCACTTAATGCAGAACGAAAGAAAAGATACGGTCTGAATCCAATGAGAAGTTGCCACGTCTAAACACACACAAACTCTATGTAAGTAACCAAAATTATCATTTTTTTTAAAGGCCCGATATTAAACAACTTTTGTTATTCCAATGCAACACACTTTTTCAAACACTATTTCAAACACCTTGTATTGTAGATACTCTTAGAGTTGCTCTAAGGCCATCTCCAAGGGTACTCTAAATTTAGAGTGCCCTTGGTTTTTCCTAAACACAAATTTAACCTAAACAATACAGTACATTAGAATTTGTTCAAAGATACTTTGCCCTAACACAACAACTACACAAACCCTAACAGAAAACAGAAAACCATCAAACGTTGTTCAATCCCATTCCCAGATTTCTCCATTTCCGAACCACAAGTAGACACAGAAGAAAGATCTGTTCCGGATTGACCCCACAGGAAAGAATCGATAGCGAAGTCTTTCTTGTAAGCCAAGTCACCGTCAACGCGCAACCCATATTCTTTAAGAATAATGTCTATTTCCCATTCTTCCATATTCTCGTACTGCTTCTTACTGTAAGAAGGATAGTGCAAAGGCATCTTGAACTCACTCCCACTTTTCCTTTTTGTTTTCATCTCCGGTATTACTTTCCTCGCTTTGTTAGCTGCTAGAAAAAACTGCTTTTCGAGTTCTTCTTGTTCATCCTTAAAAAGAATTGAAAGCCCACCCATTGCCATAACCTAATTAAAATTTCTTATGGAATTCGAGAATTAATGAAAGAAAGAAAGAAATCGAGAAATATAATAATGAGTAAATGCAAATTAGAGCTGCTTCACTTGTTTCGTTTATATACATAATTATTTTTTCCTTTACCTTACAGGATTAGGAAACTGATTCCGATTATGAATACTTCAAAAATTAGACGCAGCTGAAAAATATCCAAACAAATTTTTTTTGGTTATAATTTTTTTTATTGCTTTTATTTATTAAAAGGTGGTTTTCCAACTAAAAAATAATTATATTAAAGGAATAAGATGCAAAAATACACTATGTTTAATTTTACCTCTAACGTCTAAAATGGTGCAATTTTACTTCTAACGGCAGTCAAGAGCAATTTTACCTCTAACATTAACAAGTTGAGTCAATTTGAAAAATAATTCATTAAATTGTATTCTCGGTTATGAATTTTTTCATCTATACTTCACATGTGCGTCATTTTATAACTAATTAGTAATAGGTAACAAACATATGATTTGACGTGAAATTTTTTTTTTTAAAAAATTTAAAAAAATATATTATCTTTTCCACAAGTTGGACAAGAACAATTCATATATATTTCGTTGAATTTATAAATATTACTCTAATTCTATTATTAAATCATAAAAAATATGAAAGTTTTTTTAGAACCAATATATAATTGGTGCAGAATAAGGAACAAAATATCCGTGTTATAATAATGTCTGAAATTGATCGAACTTGCCAATGTTAGGGGTAAAATTACTCTTTACTGCCAATGTTAGAGGTAAAATTGCACCATTTTAGACATTAAGGGCTTGATTGGATGAAGGGTAGGGAATGGTTAATAAAGGAAGGGTAGAGAAGGGTAAGGAAAGGTAAGGAAAAGGAAGGAAGGGGAAGGAAGAGTAATTTCTAACCCTTCCAAACCCACCAAATTGGAGGGTTGAAAATTGGATGGAATTTCTTAAAAAGAAACCCTTCCAAACCCTTCTAATCCCTTACCCTTCTAATTTTTTTGTGTTCCAAACATGGGTTTATAGAAACCCTTACTAACTCTTCCTCCTCCCAAACAAGGGTTTATATCAACCCTTCCAAACCCTTCCCTTATTAACCCCTCTAAACCCTCCATCCAATCAAGCCCTAAGAATAAAATTGCTCCTAAGAGTATTTTTTGCACATTATCCCTATATTAAACTAATTCTCTCGATATAGTCTCTCAAAATAATTATATATAAAAAAAAAAGCTTCCATATAGACCTTAAATGATTGAGATTTAAAAAACGGCCCAGTTTTATTTAAAAGCCTACAAAATTATTGATGATAGATACACTTAAAATATGGTATAAACGGTGAATAACCAATAAAACTTACTTGCATATAGAGGTGGCAAAATGACACACGACCCGATTACACGATACGAACACGACACAGATTTTTAGTGTTAGTGTTGAGCTTAATAGGTAATGGGTCATTTTTGGATTGACACGAAACTGACACGCTAATTTTTGGGTTGGGTTAGTGTTGATATGTGAACCCGAAAACGACACGAAATGACACGGATATTGAAAATTATTGTTATATTCTCTCGTGTTTTTATGTCACTTTATTAATAAAGATAAAAAATAATAATTATTAATTGCAAATATTGATTTGAATTTCCTAAATTGTTATAAACACATTACATTACCCTCTAACATGATATTATCGAACCTTTCGATAATTATTGTTAACATACTAATCTAAAAATGATATAAAATGTTTAAAAATAGTATCATATATTCTTATATTTTTAAGAGTTATTATTAATATATATGCATAACAAAATTACATGTAACCCGAAAACACGACACGAAATCGACACTAACCCGAACAGGTTAACACGATTTTGACACGAAAGTTTTTGGGTTGGGTTTGGGTTTACTCTTTTTGACACGAACCCGAAATGACACGACACGAACACGACTCGAACACGATAATTGCCAGGTCTACTTGCATACCATATTTTATAAAATTTACGGTGAATAACCTACAAAATTAATCGATCTTCCTTTTATAAAATACTCCTTTTAGATTTATGTATAATTCGGCCGTTAAAGGAAAGAGCCTAACTAGAAGTTGTTGTGTGGGCCGCGAAAATGTAAATTTACCAAACACAATAATGTGAGATGAGTCGCAAACGAAGTCACGCTTTTTAACAAGTTCGCGGAACTGCCTCTGAATTGTGAGTACTCTGAAATATCGGTCGCCTCTAGGATAAAACAGATTAGTCACAGTAAGAATATGATTTTAAATTGCACAGCTTAGAATTGATCTACTACACACACTCACAACAATTGCTCGGTTCTAAAAAGAACTTTTGCAAAATATGTAAACAGCTTATGAAAAAATGCAAAACAGTTGAGACTAAGTTTGGTGGACCAAATCAGCTTAATAAAATAGATGTTGAGAAAGTAATTTATTTAATTAAAATGATTTTTAAAATCTTAATTAAATCAATAATAAAAGTTTCTCAAAAAATATAGTGTCTACACCAATCCGGATCGGTTGGTAGTCAAACATCATATATATCCCCACTCTTTAATAAAAATGGGGTGTCTTTGAGACACAACTATAAATATGACCCTCTTTATAAATTGCATTCACAAGTCACAATTTTTTAATTACCTTTTATTAAAAAGTGCAAATCTTAAAGATTTTGATAAATTGAAAGGATAAACGTTAACAATCAAAATAATTTTATTCCTAACGTCTAAAATGTGTTATTTTACCCATAATGTAGTAGTCAAGATCAATTTTACCCTTAATGTTGATAAGTTTGATCAATTTCAGACATTATTATAAAACACAGATATTTTGTTCCTTATTTTGCATCAATCAGTTCGTTAAAAAAATAATATTTTCTATGATTTAATAATAGATTTGAAAGTTAATATTTATTAATTCGCGAAATATTTTGAATTTTTTTTTTGTCCAACTCGTAAAATAGACAGTATCTTTTTTAATTTTTTTCACGTCTCATCATATGTTTATGATTTGTCACTAATGAGTGATAAAATGATTCACATGTGAAGTGTATATGACAGGACCCACGACCTAAGAAGACAATTTGATGAATTATTTCTAAAATTGATCCAACTTGACAACGTAGAGGTAAAATTGCTCTTGACTATCAAATTTCTCCTGGTTATAAACGTTAGAGGTAAAATTGCTTCTGGTTATAAATGTTAGATGTATTTTTGCGTCTTAAGCTAAATTCAAACATAGTGATTGGCCAACAGGAGTTAATTATTTACAATATTTATTTTGGTTTCTTGTGGATAAGCATCGTTATAGTGAAGGTTCAACATAATTGAAATTTTCTTCTTAAAAAGAGTCAACCAATTAAAAATGATATCCTATAAATAATATAATATGTTATTATAAGAGGAAGAGCTTTTTTTTTTATTTGCGCATAATGCGCTTACAATAAAGAAGAAAGAAAAATCTCTATCAGATCCGGATGTGATTCAAACTCATGATCTCCCTAGTCATAAATAATCTCTCAACCACTAGTTAATACTGGGAATACAAAATGAAATGAAATTAAAGATTTAAATGAACAATGAGAGAAACAATATAAAGGAAAAGAGTACAACTAAAACAAGTAATACCAAAAGTCCCAAAACCTAAACCTAAAAGATGATAAAATTGAGAAACATCATAAGGTTGTTGTCTTTTCAACTTATAATTATACCCACGTTCATAATTCCATCCATTTTGGTTTCTGCACCATTTTTCAAGCTCCTCCTTCATCTTTACTTGCAATATTCGTTCCTTTAAAACACTCAAATTTGCTTTAACAATCCCTGCATCCGACAATATTAATATGAATTAGGTCTTTAACTATCATCTTAAACTTTTAATTCAGACAGACAATCATATGATATGATATGAGTATGTTACCTTCATCTCTTCCACTAAGAGCGCTTACAAAAAATGAGTATTAATGATACGATTGCGAGATGGATTGAAGAGATTTGAGGAATAAGCTGAAAAAGAAGAAGAAGAAGCCATTGATGATGGGTGGAGTGCAAGAATGAAACAAAATATTCAAAATGTTGTGCTATTTATAAGATCTAATATATATATATGTTGACCACTAAATTAAACTTATATATATATATTTATATATTAAAGTTTAATTTAGTGGTCAACATAATGGTTTTGAGAACAATCACGGTCTTCGATAAAGAATTTTTACTTTTGTTATTTAATATTAGACGACTGCATATGGAAGATTTATTTATTTTATGTTATAGTTCAATGTATCTATCCACAGGCAGGCGCGGAGCCAGCCCAAAGTCCTGGGACCCTTGAGTATCGTTAGTTTTATCTCGAGTAGTCTTTTTTTTTTTGGTAGGATAAAGTTTAGGTAAGGGTAGGTCTACCCACTCCCAAGGTCAGGGCAAACCACAGATCTCGATGAGGGTTTATAGTGGAATTTACAGATCACCTACCAATGAGGGCTAAATTTCTCGAGTAGTCTCTTTTAATATTGGTATATATTTAACCTATTTAGTATTATTTCAAAAATTTAAAGTTGTTAAGTTGGTTAAAAGTCTTATTTTAAGATGAGAGGTCATAGGTTCAAACTACACCAAACTCATGTTTTTGTTTTATTTTAACTTTATTTTATCAATTGGATTCTTTATTATTTTATTTGAATTTATTTTTATTATATCTATTTTTTTAAGAATTTATTAGCTATACAAAAATCAACTTCTTACTTTTAAAACTCAATTAACTTAATTTTGAAATTAAATTTTATGAAAAATATAAACAATCTATAGCTAAAAATAAAAAAAAAGTGTGAAAGTATTATAATTTTTAGCCAACATATCAAAACGACAAAGTTTCAATGTGCTGGAAGCTTAAAAAAATTGGCCCAACCTTAATGGATTGGACTTAAAAAAATTATTTCCAATAACTGGACTAAAATTAGCCCTAACTGTCAATTCCTGGCTCCTGCACAGGATTTGCAGAATATATATATATATATATATATGCAAATTAATATTCTATTCTCGGTCAATATGAATATTATATTTAAACAAGTAAAGGAGATTTTTGGAGTCATGTACTTAAAAGTGCACATCAACCATGACTTCAAATGGAAAGTCACGAGAAAAGAAAGAAGACCAGATGACTAGAAGGCACATCAACTGCTAGGAATACAAATGGTTGTGATTTTATTGTTACTAAATGGAGATCGGTAACAAGTTCCGTCTTGATAATTTATGGGTTCTAGCAATGGCGAATTCAGGATTTGAAGAAGAGGGGGATAAAATTCTACGTAAAAAAATTTTAGATAAAAAATGTAAAATTGTTCAATTTTTTATGACAAAAAATGTAAAATTGTTCAATTGTTTGTGACTAAAAATGCAAAATATATTTTCATGATTTTTTTTATAAAAAACGTAAATTATAATGTTTAATCATCAATTTCCGGGATTCTCGGGTTGTTACGCATCAAATATCCCTAACGTTTTGGGTCAGGTGCAATTTTACCCCTAACATCTAAAATGATGCAATTTTACCCCTAATGTTTGTAGTCAAGAGCAATTTTATCCCTAACGTTGATAAATTGGATCAATTTCAGACACTATTATAAAATACAGTCATTTTTTTCTTTATTTTGCACCAATTGCATATCAATTTTGTAATTTTGCACCAATTTTACCCCCAACGTTGATAAATTGGATCAATTTCCGACACTATTATTCATGACCGAGAAGACAGTTTGATGAATTATTTCTCAAATTGATCCAGTTTATCAACGTTAAGGGTAAAATTGTTGTTGGCTTCCAACATTAGGAATAAAATTATACCATTTTAGACGTTAGGGATAAAATTGCTCATGACCAAAAACATTAGGGATATTTTTTTTAATGGGATGAAGGAGCAAATGACAAAATTTTGGATACCACATAGGGCAAATGACAAAATTTTGGATACCACAAGAGTCAAATATGAGTTTAATTCTTAAATTAACCATCAATTTATATTCAAACAATCAATTAAGCATCTTTTAAATTTAAAATATTAATTATTTGGACCCTTTAAAATCTAAATAATCTTAATATTCGTATGAAATTTTTTTACTCCACTAATCTGAACACCCGTGCAATGCACGGGATGCGCTTTAATTTTATAATGTGAAAAGTGTGTCTAGTGTAGATTTTAATTTTAAACTCATCAATGTGTAACATAAAAAAAAATCTACTTCAATCTTAATCATTAAAACAAAAATCATATCAATTTAAACGTAATGCGAATAAAAGAAAAATAAAAAGATTAGAAATATTTAATAATTTTAATAAAACACCAGCTTCGAAAGGAAAGCAAGTCATCAGCTCATCTTTTTTGCCTGTGGGTTGTCCTCGATGCCAATCCCGCACTCGTTAAAATCACCACAACAACACCAAAACTTGACCCAAAGAAAGGCCAAATGCAGTGGCGAATACAGAACTGCTCGGCTGGGGGGGCCAATTTAACACCAAGCCGAGCCGCCCAAATACGGATGACTTGAGGCAGCCCAAAGCTGGACGCCTCAAGTCTGGGGGTGCTAATTCAGCACCCCCAACCTTAAACAATGGAGATAGGGGAACCGGAAACCACCCCTACTCAGGGTGGTTCCGGCGGTCGGAGGGGCCCGGGCACCCCAGGCCCCTCCCTGTCTCCGCCCCTGGCCAAATGGCTTGTCAACATCAACATCCATAGTCTTTGAATGCAAAACTATTATTTCAGTAATTTGTAGCCCTTTTCTTGAATTGTGAAATTATATACTTTGCTAATGGCCTTAAGTTCCAATTGGCATTTTGCAATGATACTCTATGAAAGTTGGCATTGAATAGATTAGCAGAAGAAATATGTCAATTATATAACTATTGATAAACCCCAAGTTCCATTAGAAATAAACAGAAAATTGATGAAGGTAAATAAATGAAGGTGTAGAAGCATTTACAAAACCAAAAAAAATAAGAAAAAGATCAAGGATCAATTAGTTACCTAACGAACCACACCAACGCAGTTAATGGACTTATTTGAACTTAAAAATGAGCCATAAATTCCCATCATAATCTGCTCCATTATTAAACTGACTCCATAATATGAAAATGATCGAGGAACAATGAATCACCCAAACAAACCTCACCGCAGCAGTTCAAGGACATCTTTGAACTTCAAATCAGCCATTATTTCCTATCACAGTTTGTTGCATTAAGTAAACCCATAATGAAAATAAAGTAATGCTAAGTACCAAATCAATCAAAAAATTATGAAAAATCTATCAATCAATACAAAGATGAAATATCAATGAGGGAGAAAGGTAGATATCATAAATAGAACCTTCTGGTGATCCAGATGGAGGGACCAATTACGGATCTACAAAATTATAGCAGTCAACATACATAAAAACTTGATTTGAGAAAGAAGAAGATGCGGATTAGAAGGAAAAAAAAAAGATAAGCAGTTGAGAAGGAAATGTTTACCTCATGAAGATCATGTTCATATCAGCAGATTAGAAATTGGCTTGAAGGCAAATAAAATAGCTTATTGAAGAGAAAGGGAATAAGATGTGTACAGTTATTTGAGCGGAGATTGAGGAAGTGAGGAAGGACGTGCAACAACCGTAAACTAAGAAGATGAAAAAAATCTCAAAATTTCCTTGAAATGACACGTCAGCTTAAATGTAAGCTCTTTTTAAGTATAGTAATAGATTTATATGCACACCTAATAAATTTTTTGGGACCCTCCCTGTGCATAGGACCGGCCCTCATGGAATTAATGTTAAAAGCTTAATTTAATTTAGTTTGTTAATTTTTTATAGGATAAATTCCAAAAAAAAACCTCTGTGGTTTGATGTTGTTCCAAATAAACCCTTATGGTTTGGTTTTACAAAAAAAAAGGACCGTGGTTTCGCCGTTACCCCGAAAAACGGAAATTGACTTAACACCGTTAAAAATGCTGACGTGGCAAGGGGCAGAGTTGGAAATTCGATTTTTTTTTCTTTTTCTTTTTCTTTTCCTTTTTCTTTTTCTTTTTCTTTCCCCTCTCCCTTCTTCTTCCTTCTCTCCTCCTCCTTCTTCCTTCTCCCTTCTCTTCTTCTTCTTCTTCTTCTTCTTTCTTTTTTTTTAATTTCTGAAATTTAATTTTTTTTAATTTTTCTTTTTCTTTTCCTTTTCCTCCTTCTTCTTCTTCTCCTCCTCCTCCTCCTCCTCCTTCTCCTCCTCTTTCTTCCCTTTTTCTTCTTCTTCTTCTTCCTTTTTCTCCCCTCCTCCATTCTTCTTCTTCTTCCTTTATTTTTTTTTTAAGTTTCGAAAATTTCCAGATTTCCGAAAATTTCCAGATTTCCGAAAATTTCCAGATTTCTGGATTTCCAGAAATCTGGAAAATTTTCCAGATTTCCGAAGAAATCTGGAATTTTCCCGAAATCTGGAAATTCCAGATTTCGGGAAAATTCCAAATTTCTTCGAGTAAGGGAATTTAAAAAAAAAAAGAATAGAAAAAAAGAAGAACAAGAAGGAGGAAGAAGAAAAAGGAAGAAGAAGGAAGAAGAAGAAGGAGGAGGAGAGAAGGAAGAAGGAGGAGGAGAGAAGGAAGAAGAAGGGAAAGAGAAAGAAAAAGAAAAAAGAAAAAGAAAAATTAAAAAAAATAAAATTTCAAGAAATTTAGAAGAAGAAGAAGAAGAAGAAGAAGAAGAAGAAGAAGAAGAAGAAGAAGAAGAAGAAGAAGAAGAAGGAAAAGAAAAAGAAAAAGAAAAAGAAAAAGAAAAAGAAAAAGAAACAAAATTAAAAAAAAAAAAAATCGAATTTCCAACTCTGCCCCTTGCCACGTCAGCATTTTTAACGGTGTTAAGTCAATTTCCATTTTTCGGGTAACGACGAAACCACGGTCATTTTTTTTTGTAAAACCAAACCACAAGGGTTTATTTGG
The DNA here is from genome assembly GCF_963576675.1 of Euphorbia lathyris. Classification (NCBI taxonomy): domain Eukaryota; kingdom Viridiplantae; phylum Streptophyta; class Magnoliopsida; order Malpighiales; family Euphorbiaceae; genus Euphorbia; species Euphorbia lathyris. The sequence continues at coordinate 72,987,610 of NC_088913.1, forward strand.
AACAACATCAAACCACATGAGTTTTTTTTGGAATTTACCCTTTTTTATAACAACAAACGACTTTCGGAATAAGTGATGTTTTAGTCCTTAAAGCAAGATTTTTGCTTTTGTGGTGGAGTGTACCAATGTTGTTTTAGTACTTATAGCATGGTTTTCTACTTCGTGTTATGGTATAAATGTTCTTTTAGTCCAATTTGACATATATATATATATAGTAAAACCTCGATAAATTCATATCTTTGGGACTGGAAAAAAATATTCATTAAGCGAGATTATTTATTTATTAATAAATAAATAAATTATTCATTTATCGATAAATCAATATTTATTATTTTATAGATAATTTTTCATTATAAAATGCATATAGGCGAAGAAATTATTCGGTCAATAGTGAACAATTATGATGGAAATGATCCAGAGCCAGATGATAGTTGCGTTGTCGCAAATGTATCGTTAAAAGAGGTCTTTCAAGCAATGATCACCTTAAACAACTACTTGCTACAACATGAGCAAAATATACAAGAAGTTGTGTTTGCACTACAAAAAGTTAAAGATGGTGTTCATTTTGGTTTAGGTGGAAAGAAAAAACAATAAACTATAGATGCATTTTTTGAGAAGAAATGACTTTTAGTTGATCGATTGAAAGATTTTGGTCTATATATATTTGTATGTAATTTAATAATTATTAATTTATATTTTCATTGGGCCTTTAAGGATTTAAATATTTTTATTACTTAATGCATTTAGCGAGGTTATTACTTTAGTCCATTGGCCCAAGTCGGGACCGAAAGAATTTATTATATAAACGAGGTTATTACTTTATCGAACATTCATTTATCGAGGTTTAACTATATATATATATATATATATATATATATATATATATATATATATATTTCTTCATTTTTCTCATTTTTTATGCTATATAAGTCTTCAAATTTAAATAGTAAGTAATAAAACTAATATATAATAATATACAATAATATTTGTTGTCTCTTCATCCGTAATCAATTGGTGACCTTCAGTTCCTGCTTTTTGCCACAAGTTTATCAATGATGACATTTGTAGTATTTCACAATTACGTTTTTCTTGACTTTTCCTATCTTTTCTCCTTCCCCCCTCTTTTGTTTGTTCTCCTTCCTCTTCTCTTGTTCAAACACTCACTTTTTTCTTCTATATTTATATATTGCGGGTTTGTCAGTTCTTGGGCCATGGGTGCTCACCCCGCCCAAGTTCTGTCTCGTCCCAATTTCTATCAAAAAAAAATACAATGATATTTGTTTATTTTTTGGGTAATTAATTTATTAGTCCCTGTATTTTGAAAAACACATGGTAAGGTCCTTAACCTTTTCCTCAATGAACTGTTTAGTCATTCCGTCTGTTTGTTAGATTTTTTACCATTTATGACCTCGAAAATGACTAAATTACTCTTTACTCTTTACCTTCAAACTTCAGAAAAGGAAATTCAATTTAGAAGAATAAGCTATTTGTATGGAGAACAAGAAAAAGAACAGACCCAATGCTTACGAATTTGAACGATTAAGAAGAAAATCAAGAAGAAAAATACTCAAAGTTGATTTCAGATGCATTAGAGTTTAAAGAAAAAGAAAATAAAGGAAAAGAAGAACGCAAATCTAAATTGACTAACAGAATCTTCATTAGAGTCTAACGGCAGGGACTAAACAGTTCACCAAGAAAAACGTTAAGGACTAAACAGTTCATCAAGAAAAAGGTTATGGACTTTACCATGTGTTTTTAAAAATACATGGACTAAACAGTGTGTTTTGTCAAAATATAGGGACTAATAAATTAATTACCCTTATTTTTTTTAATAGTAATATACTATTAATATTGTAAAAAAAATACTAATAATATTATAAAATTACCCTAAACCCAAATGAATGAGTATTGTAAACTACAAAAGATTAAAAACAATCATAGTTCAAAAGAAGCTTTTCAGACTTTCAACCACTTATAATTTTTTGACTCTCCACCTCAATCAACATTTAATTTCTGAAACTAAACATGTCGAACCAAATGACAATAAGGGAAAGAGGATTTCTGATTGAATGTCGAGATGAGATCTTTATATCACCTATTTTTCCTAAACTCAGACATCGCCAAATAGCTACTGTTTTGAAATAGCTTCAGTAATGATGAAGCTCCGGCGGTGCTCCTTCATACAACCCAAGCCAAAGGGAATAAAGAGAAGGTGAAAGAAATAAGATGTAAGAAATTTTTTTCGGTAGATTTATTATTAATTTTAATTTCATCTTGGATTTAATTACTTTAGGTTTTTTAATTTAATTAGTTCAAGATTGGGTTGTGTGATGGGTTCTCCTGATGTATTTGTATATCAACTACAAAAAAAACTAAATATCGATGAGAAAAAAATTAATGAGAATAAGAAAATATTCTCATTAAAAGGATAATTTATTAGAATAATTTATATATTTTATTATTAATAATAAAACAATTTATTTATTACAATTTATTTTATTTTATTCTCGTCGTTATCTATTTTTTACTAATTTATTAATCATATTTTATAATTCTCAATATTTTATTTTAGTAGTCTTAATAAAAAATTTATCATCAAAATAATTTCCCCTAAAAAATTGAGCTTATCACATAACTCTTCCCCTAATTTTTTATACTTCCCCAAAAACAATTGAGGTGCCACCAAAACATTTGAGTCATTCTAAATTTCATTCCTCAACCCTTATCCTGATTTGGTTCCTCAAGCCTTAATCCTACCTCAACCCAATTTCAAACATCTTGAATTTTAGAAAAAAATTGCGTTCCTCAATCAATGGCTTCACCCTGAAAGTCTACGACCTACATCAGTACCTGTAATCGATGTTGTTGGTGACTCATGAACCTCATTACCAGTACCACAACATTTTCTCCGACATTGTCTTAAGTATGCTACCTAAATTTGGAATTGACATCTTCTGTGAAGGTAATTCTTCATTTGTTTTTAGTTTTTTTTAAGCGATTTGGTTATTTAGGCTCAAAATCTTTAATTAAAATGTTAATATGCCTTCAGATTTATTAAGTGATAATGATGGGATACACTTATATCTCTGAGTGAGCCTTTGAGCATAAACTCGAGGCACATCAAATAACAATCGTTAGGGAAACTGCCTTAGTCACTTTTAGAATAACAATGAATGTGTTGAATTTTGGCGAAAGATAGAAGCAATCCATGATCGAGTACCCTGAATGTAGTTGAGCACCCATTTGACACACTTCTAGTGTTCATTAGTGGGGAGTGAAGAAATTGATGTAGTTTGTTTACAACAAAAGCAATGTCAATACGAGTTAACGTGAGGTACTGTAGAGCAATGACCACACTTTTGTATTCGTCATTAGAGATAAGGCTTGTTCTAAGGTCCTTGGACAATGTGGGAGTTGTTGTCGTCAGAGTCTGTATGGGTTTAGAGTCAACCATCTTCACCCAGTCAAGAATATCACTAACATACTTCACTTAATACAAGTGAATGCCCTTCTTCAACTCCTAATAAATAACCAGCATATCCCAAGTTGTCATTCTAGTGTGGCGCCAGTTACCAAAATACCATCAACTTAACATAGAATGTGTTGGTCCCTGGTAATTAGTTCCAAGGGGGGGTTAGGAACTAATATAACTTTTTCTCGTTTAGTAATGCTGACTGAAAGTTATTTTGAGAGTTTATTAACTCAGCTTTTGGTCAGCTTGGTGAGATATGTTTCAAGACAGCTTTAGTCAGATGTTGACTAAAGTTGTTTTCTCGTGAGTTGAAAATTGACACTCTTGGAGGTCAGCTTCTAACTCAGCACCACTTATTTACTCAAAGTCAGCTTTGGCAATTTATATGCTGAGTAAATAAAGCAAACAACACATGAAATATGAGAGAGAGTTTAGAAGTTACTCAGTATCACTTATCCTGGTTCGGCCTCTCTGCCTACGTCCAGTCCCTAGAGTCCTCCAGGCTTTTTGAATCCAATACTGAGCTCTTTAACGGTAGAGCACAAACCAATTACAAGGCAGTTGAATATGCAAGAGTACCTTTCTCTATTCGTCTACTCAACTCCTACTAAGTGCTACAACCCAGCACCTAGATTTCTCTACCACTGAATGCTTACAATCAAGCACTCAGCTTAACACTCTCAATATTCCTATTTATCACAGACTTGTTCTTTTTCAACTAAAGAACACTTTAGATGATTACAAAACAATCAATCTAGCATTTACACAGAGAATAGAAAAGTTGGTGTAAGATCTTTTTGTATTTGAGTACTTTCAAGATTTTCTCTCTTTGTATTTTTCTTTTGATGCTTCAGTAATTATCCAAGGTTCTTCATTGTCCTTTTATAGAAGGAAAACTGCAGATTTGGATCGTTTGAATTGTTGTTACCGTTAACACCAAAACGGCTCTTTTGGGGGACAGATTCTGGTCAGCTTTAGTCTGTTCCGCCATTCCCTTCCTCTGTTTTCTTTAGGCGTCAGGTTTTGTCTTATTGCACCAGACTTGTCTTTTTGCGCCAGTTGTCTTTTACCAATAATCCAACGACCCATGTTTCTTGGAATTAGTCTTTTGTGTGTCTTCGAGGTTCCAATTATTGGTGCAGAAGATTGGCAGACTTTGTCCTTTAGTGAACGGATCCTTCATGCTGTCCTGACTGTCACTCAGCTTTATTCGTTATCTTCGGATGTTCAACTTCTAAGCTGAGTTCCTTCTTGGTCAGCTCCGTTCTGTTTAAACGCTTCTGAAGAAGTCTTCAAATTTAGTTAGCTTCATTTTGCTTCTGAGTTCTACTCCACTCAGCTTCCATTCTGTCATGCTGAGTTCCGTTCTACTCAGCTTTGCTTGTGCTGACTTTTGTCCTGTCTTTACTTTATATATATTTTTGCACTCAATATTGAACAAACACATTAGTACAATTAAATCAAAGCATTTAAATTTAATTGCCTCTTAATCATGGATGATTTTGTCAAATCAAAATCTTGTGGAAAAGGTGTTTCAACAAACTCCCCCATTTTGATGTTGGCAAAATACATAATTATGGAACTCAGTTATAAGTTACCCCATGATTGACATTTTTGAAATAACTCCCCTGTAAGGGTTGCACATATTGTCTTAAACTTTCCAAGGTTTTTTAAGACACTTGTGTATGCTGACTTAGATTTAATGTTGGATTTTTCAAGATCTGATCTTTTTGAATTTTAAGTCAGCTTTCAAAAATATTAGAAGTATGTTGTTACTCAGTTTATTACCTAAGTGTTTTAGAGTTTATGTATACTGAGTAATTTTTTACTTCTTAATTTGTTTGTTCAATTTTATCGACCGGTTTGAGGAAATTATACTTGACATAGATTTAAGCAAAAAGATAAAGTCAACCAGGACATATAAATGTTTCTATGCAAGTTCTAAACAAACAACATTTACTAGACTAGACTACATCTAGTTCTACTTCTTCTTCTTCTGAGCTTGGTGGTCAGCATGAGCAATTCCTTTGCCTTTCTCTTTACTTCCAAAAGCATTACCTGCAGGCTGAGTTCCTCCTTGACTAGTCTCCCCCGTTTTTCCATCATCGGGTTTATAAAGGAAGGTTTCATTGCGAGCGGCATTGGAGAGGTAGTGAGAATAGCGCTGAAGCCGCTTAGTGCTTTCACCCAAACCATCAATTACAGGAACGATGTCATCCTGAACATGCCGAGGAACCCGGAGGGAGCTGTTGATCATGCTAAGTAGGCATTCATGGGATTTGCTCAGCCAGGTGAGCGAGCTTGTGATCTGACCAAAATATTGATGGTACAACTTTAGCAAGACAGAATCATAAAACATGCGTTGGGCATTGTTGATGCGCATTGCCTTCATTATAGCTTGTGAAAAGCTCATGAAATCACTGTTGGAGACTGGATCAACATCCATCTGTGCTCTGTCGATGTTGATAGTACACTGAGAAGAGGAGGATACTAAGTCACGTGTACTGGTCAGCTCAGCATTAAGCTTGGTAAAGCATTGTTGAAGTTCGGCAGAGGTGACAAACTCAGCATTGCCGGTGCACTCGATTTGGTCAGTTCTTCAGTTAACTTGGTAAAATATCCTTGAAGTTCAGTAGAAGTGGCATACCCTGGATTGACTGCCATCAGCTGTTGAATCTTGCGTTCAAGCGAATTCATATGGTTCGCCATTGTGAGCATCAGTTCAGTCAGTTTGGCTATCTGGCCTTGATTTGGTTGCTGAGTTTGAACCGTAGTGATAATACTGACCAGATCCTTGAGTCCTCAGAGTTCATTTAGAAGCTGAGTAATACCTGATAGTTGGGAGGACTCAGCTTGAGTAGATTGGTGTGCATCAGCCTGAGGAAGGTTTAAGTCTTGAAGCAAGGACTGAGCAGAAGCAATGACACGGCGTCCTGACTCAGTAGCACTCAAGTATGCGAATTGAGCAGCATTAGACTCAGAGGCTGGTATTGAACTTGATGGTGGTGGAGGAGTTGGATCTTTGCCAGATTGAGACCTTGATTGGTAACTGGACTGTGATTGATTTCAGGAGCCGAGTCATCACCATGTTGAGTTGGAGGTGGAGTTTGATTAGACAAGTTAATCTGCTCAGCTTGGATAGGTGAAGTTGAAACAGGAGGTGTTCCACCTTGAGCAGCTTGGATTGGATCTTCAGGGTTTTTGGCTTGTTCCTCATCCTGAGTAACAGAGGCTTGTTTTTCTACAGGATTTTCTAGTGGTGACTCAGTCTCATTCGAGAAGTATTTGAACTGGATGTTGGAGAGGTCATCCTCAATTTCTTCCGGAGAGAATGCATCCATAAGATCAATTGGCTTTTGGGCCTTCTTTTTGAGTCTCCTTCATGGAGGAGCTTTGGGTGGTGAAGGGTCAGCTGGAATACCTTCACTGGACTCAGTAGCAACTAGCTCCTCTTCTACATATGGATTTTCAAGTTGCTCAGCATGATCCTCAACAGCAACATTTTCATCTCCTTCAACTCTCTGTTCAGCCTCATCCTGAGGTTGCTCAACATTAGTCTGCTCAGTTTGTTGCTCAGTTTCTTTCTCAGCTTCCTGCTCTTGTTCAGCTCTTTGCTCAGTTTCTTCCTCACTTTCCTTTTCTAGGTCAGTTCCATGACCTTGGGAGGATACAACCCAATCTATCGGATCAGCTTCAACTGGTTTTAAGGAATTAATCTTCTTCTTTTTCATCAAAGGGGATTCTGGAGTTTCCTCTTCTTCATCTTCAGGCCCTTCTGGCCTCTTTCTCTTTTCTGCTAACTCAGCTTTTTCCTTAGCTTTGTCAGCTTTAGCTCTTTCTTGAGATATGAGTCTTACCTTCTTTGGGACAGCATGAATATCTTTAGAGCAAGTTTCAAGAGCCTTCCTCTTCTTCTTTTTCTGCTCAGGCTGAGCTGTCTTAGGAGACTCAGCATGAGCCTCCACTTCTTTTTCAGGTTCATGTTCAAGCTCAACTTCTAGTTGCTCAGCTTCTTCATCTTCTTCACCATCTCTAACATCTTCATACCCTTTCAAAGGTTGATTGTACAATAATCCATCCAGCAGAACTGTAGTGATTTCACTCCCCAAGCTACTTGTTTCATTTATCGTCTCGATCTGCTTGTCTTCGAGAATTTTTGTGATTAGAGACCCCCAAGCGGAGTTTCTTACCACCTCATTGAAGAGCTCCAACTAGGAAGACGGGGAGATTGAGCGGAGTGTAGGTCAGCATGTGCCATATGAAGCACTGCTCAAAGTTAGAGGCGGATGAAGCTGAGCTGAGTTTGGGGAAGATAAAGTTGGTCAGCATGTAGTGGACCATCTTTTGTTCTTTCCCCATACAGGTGCTGGGTATTTCACCTTTATGGTCCTTGGGTTTACAGAACCCCTTGATCTTCTCAGCCGTGTCTTTTGGCACTTTCTCCTTTGTTGTTCTAAACTCAATTCCTTCTTCTGGTAAATCTAGTAAGGTGGCTAGATAGGCAGGGGTTACGATGATTTTCTGACCTTTAACTGAGGTTTCCAAATAATCAGAGTCATCTTCATCAACATGTAGATTTGAATAGAATTCTCGTACTAACCTAGGATAGGTTGTTCCTGAGAGAGAGAAAAGACCAGTCCACTTATTCTTCTCGATCCAGTCACAAAATGGTTTCTCAGAGGTGACGAATCCTGGATAGAACCATCTGCATTTCAGAACCTCCAGATTGTTGACCTTTTTGTGTACTCTGATCATTTTTCTTTCTATTTGCGTTGAAGGACCCGCGGGGTCAGTTTGAGTGGGTTTGCCAGAGTTTTGGCCAAGTTGAGTAGTGAGGTTAGGGATTTTGTCTTTGCCGGAAGCCATTGTTGAAGGTTTTGAGGTTTTAGGGAGAGAAGAGTTTGTTTTCAGAAAATCGTAGGCGTAAAGAGTAATGAGTGGGGATCCTTCCACTTTTTATACAGATTTATGGCGGCCCTATTCATTTAACTAGCCGTTTTGCCTAGGGACGTTCAACCGACAAAGATACTGTCATTTATGACATCTTCGGCGCATGGGGTTTGTCATTAATGTGTGTCTTTCCAAGACGCCAGAGGTTACACGTGTAGGTATTTATTTTACGCGAGTGGGTTTCTTTATGATTTCGCTGGAATTCGAAGCATTCGCGATGTTGAGTGCCTAGTTTTTGTATACATGATTTTTCTCTCTAAATAACTCAACATACTTTGATCATTTAGTATGTGCATCTACTCAGCATAAGGTGATTATTCAATATGGTTATCTACTCAGCACAGAATCATTTGTATCTACTCAGTATAATCATGCAATGTATATGTCAACTCAGCATAGGGTGATTATTTTAAACTTGGTGAGTAGAAGTTTCTTCTTGTTAATTTACTCAGCATGGCATTTGTACAAACATTCAACATTCCACTCAGCATAGCAATCACTCAATCGTTCAATTATACAGTTTTATTTAGAGTGGATTTGACATACTGATGGCTTCCCTTAGTGTATGGAATTGTTCTCGTGCCAAGGGCTTAGTGAAGACATCTGCAAGCTGTTCATTTGTTGGCACATAGGTCAGCTTGATCTCATCCTTTAGTACGTGATCTCTGATGAAGTGATGTCTTATGCTAACATGCTTCATCCTGCTGTGTTGGACTGGATTCTTAGATAAATCAATTGCACTCTTGTTGTCACATTTTATCTCCATTGTCTTTGTTTTAACTCCATAATCCTCAAGCTGTTGCTTTATCCATAGGACTTGTGCAACACAGCTTCCAGCAACCACGTACTCAGCTTCGGTTGTAGACAGGGCTACGGATGATTGCTTCTTGCTGAACCAAGATACTAGACAGCTTCCAAGGAAATGACATCCTCCCGAAGTACTCTTCCGTTCTAGCTTATCTCGTCCATAGTCAGCATCAGTATATCCAATGAGTGTGAAGTCATTTGAAGTTGGATACCATAGACCTGCATCAACTGAGCTTTGCAAGTATCTAAAAATTCTTTTTACAGCAGTTAGATGAGATTCCCTGGGGTCAGCTTGATATCTAGCACAATAGCATACTGAGTACTGAATATCAGGTCTACTAGCTGTGAGATAGAGTAAAGAACCTATCATACCTCGATAGAGTTTACTATCAGCTAACTTACTCTTTTCATCCTTGCATAGGACAGTATCAGTACCCATGGGGGTTGATATTGGTTTGCAATCTACCATGCTGAATTTCTTTAACATTTCCTTGGTGTACTTAGACTGACTTATAAAGATGCAATTCTTACCTTGCTTGATTTGAAGTCCAAGGAAGAAGTTGAGTTCACCCATCATCGACATTTCAAACTCAGTTTGCATCTGTTGGCTAAATTCTTTGCACAAAGATTCGTCAGTAGCACCAAATATAATATCATCTACATATATTTGTGCAAGTAGGGTATGTTTACCCTTTTTCTTAATGAACAAGGTTGTGTCAGCTTTTCCCCTGACATAGTTCCTGGTCAGCAGGAAATTGGTCAACCTCTCATACCAAGCTCTTGGAGCTTGCTTTAGACCGTACAAGGCCTTTTTGAGTTTATAAACGTGGTTTGGAAATTTTGAATCTTAAAACCCAGGAGGTTGATTAACATATACCTCTTCGTTTATAAGGCCATTTACATCCATTTGGTATAGCTTAAAGTTCATGAAACTAGCATAGGCACACAATATACGTATAGCTTCTAGCCTAGCAACAGGTGCAAATGTTTCTCCATAGTCTATACCTTCTTGCTGACTATAGCCTTGGGCTACGAGTCGAGCTTTGTTTCTAATCACATTTCCATGCTCATCTAGTTTATTTCTAAAGACCCACTTGGTTCCTATGGGCTTTTGATTCCTAGGTCTAGGTACTAGATCCCATACCTCATTTCTGGTGAATTGGTCAAGTTCTTCTTGCATGGCATTTATCCAATATTCATCTTGCTCAGCATCAGCAAAATTCTTTGGCTCAAGCATTGAGACGAAGGCAACATTGCTAAGGTATTTTCTAAGATGATCTCTGGTCATCAACTTGTTGTTGGCAGCATCAAGAATGGCCTGTTCTGTATGTCCTCTTGGGATCTTTATTTCCTTGGGCAATGTTGAGTTGTTTGGAAGAGGTGTTTCTACGATCTCTACAGGAACAGATTGGTCAGCAAATGATATTTCAATTTCTTGCTTACCTGAGGTCAGCCCTTGTATAGATGACACATAGGCTTCTGGTTGATCAGCGGAAGCTGAGCTTGGTTCATCTTCTTCGAGCTGAGCTGACCTACCTGTAGGGTCAGTTTCATCGAACTCAACATGTACAGACTCTTCTACAACCTGAGTTCTTTTATTAAATACTCTATATGCTTTACTGTTTGTTGAGTACCCTAAAAAGATCGCTTCGTCAACTTTAGCATCAAATTTTGCGAGGTTGTCTTTTGTATTGAGTATAAAGCATTTGCACCCGAAGGTACGAAAGTGTCCAATATTAGGCTTTCGTCCTTTCCAAAGCTCATATGGAGTTTTCTTAAGTATAGGTCTAACTAGAGCCCTATTCAGTATGTAGCATGCTGTGTGAACAGCTTCACCCCAGAAGTACTTTGGAAGCCTATTTTCACTCAACATTGTCCTAGCTATTTCAACAATGGTTCTATTTTTCCTTTCAACAACCCCATTTTGTTGAGGTGTTCTAGGAGCGGAGAAGTTGTGGTCAATACCACTGGTTTTACAGAATTCATCAAGCTGTTGGTTTTTGAATTCTCCTCCATTATCGCTTCTAATGTGAGCTACTCTTAGGTCTTTGTCATTTTCAATCTTTTTAATCAGTGTGGTAAACATCTCAAAAGTTTCATCCTTGCTACTCAGCAAGATGATCCAAGTGTACCGAGAGAAATCATCTACAATAACCAAGGAAAATTTCTTACCTCCCAAGCTGAGTGGTTGGATAGGTCCGAAAAGATCCAAGTGTAGCAATTCCAATGGTCTTTTGGTTGAGACAATATTTTTGCTATGAAATGACTTTTTAGTTTGTTTGCCTTGCTGACAAGCTTTACACAGTTGATCTTTTTCAAACTTTAATTTGGGTAATCCCTCAACTAATTGCTTTCTAGCTAATTTGGCAAGAAGGTCCATGCTTACATGCCCAAGTCTTCTATGCCATAGCCAGGAGTTGTCCTCTTTAGACACTAAGCATATGTTTTTAGAAAACTGTTTTTCTAAGTTCAACATATATACATTTTCTACGCGAGGGGCTGTTAAAATCAATTCATTTGTATTTCCCTCGAGTATTTGACACTTAGTATCATCAAATACAACCTTTCTGCCGCTCTTACAAAGCTGAGCTACACTCAGCAGATTGTATTTGAGACCTTTAACTAAGGAGACAGACTCAATAGTTGGGTTACCTCCGATAGTACCTGAGCCGACTATCTTACCCTTTTTGTTGTCTCCAACGCTTACACTTCCACCTCGTTTAAGCTCTAGTGTGATGAACTGAGTTTCATCACCTGTCATATGCCTTGAGCATGCGCTGTCTATATACCATAGTTTTGACTTCTCCACGCATGTCAAGCTGACCTGCAGTTTAAACTATTCATTTTTAGGTACCCAATTTCTTTTGGGTCCTTTCTTGTTAGTATAAACAGGTGCAAAATCATACTTTAACTTATGACGGCATACTTTTATGGTGTGGCCTGGCTTACCACAGAAATCACAAAAGGACACCCTTTGTGGGTTGAACTGAGTATAGTCAGCATTATTGTGTTGGGCATGCCAACATACTTTTGTGGTATGCCCTTTTCTTCCGCAGAAGTCACATTGGACAATCCGCTTGTTATGCCAACACACATCCCTTGTGTGCCCCCTTTTTCCACAGCATTCACATAGAGTGAATTGCTTACACTGACTAGTACTTGCGTACTCAGCATGGGGTTTATTCTTACTTGAGCCTTTTACTTGGCTTTGTAACGTTGTGACATCCTTTCTAAGTTTCTTTGACTCAGTTTGAACCTCCGTAACAAACTCATGTATGATTTGCATGTTGGTATGTAAGTCAGAGTTGTCCTGGAGGAGATATCGGAGGTCACTCAGCTTGACCTCTTCAATCTCGTCACACCGCCTGCTGAGTGATTTTATCTTTTTGTTACACTTCTTAGTTAGTGTATATAAGTCACTCAGGGCATTTACCATTTCGTTTCTAAGCAAAAGTATGGATGTTACCTCATTGTTATTTTCCTCCTGCTCGGAATCTCCAGAGAGGTCAGCTTGCTCAGATTGAGATTGATCAGCTCCATCATCTGCCATGAAACATATGTTGGCTGTTTCATTCTGCTCAGCTTCAGATGATGTTGACACATCACTGTCACTCCATGTGGCTACCATAGCCTTTTTGCTCCCCTTCTTCTCTTTCTTGAGGTTGGGACAGCTTGACTTGATGTGCCCAGTTTGATGACACTCAAAACATGTGACAGATTTCGAGCTGTCCTTCTTGTACTTGTCATTTGACTCGGCCTTATACTTGTCATTTCTTCTAAATGACCTTTTACCGTTTCTATCATTTCTCCTGAACAGCTTCTTCATCTTTCTGGTGAACATGGCCATTTCCTCATCATCAGTTGACTCAGCTTCAGTCGAGTCAGCTTTCATGACAAGTGACTTTTGTTTCTTATCTTCTGATTTTTCTTTCTCTTTGGCTTCAAAGTTTTTCATAGAGATTTCATGGGTCAGCAGGGATCCAATCAGCTCATCATATTTATAGGTAGTCAAGTCTTGGGCTTCTTCTACAGCTGTTTTCTTTGCTTGCCAGCTCTTGGGCAGACTTCTCAGAATTTTCTTCACCTGTTCTTCTTCAGTGAAGTTCTTTCCAAGCCTTTTTAGCTCATTTATAATGTTTGTGAATCTTGCGTTCATTTCTGAGATGTCTTCATTCTCATTCATCTCAAACAGCTCGTAGAGTCTTATATGTTGATTGACTTTAGACTCCTTAACTTTGCTTGTGCCTTCATAGGTTACTTCAAGCTTCTTCCAAATCTCCTGTGCTGACTCACAACCTGAAATCTTATTGTATTCTGCAGCATCTAACGCACAGTGAAGCATATTTATAGCCAAAGCATTATTTTGTAATTTTCTGAGGTCATCCTCTGTCCACTCAGCCTCACTTTTAACAATTTTCTCATTGTTAACAGTTTTGTATGGCACATGTGGACCTTGAACAAATGCAAGCCATGCACTTATGTTTGTGGCTTGTATAAAGTTCTTCATCCTATTTTTCCAGAATGTATAATTTGACCCAAAGAATAGGGGAGGTCTAGTGATTGATAATCCCTCGGGGAGTATCTGTGTTGTTTGGTTTCCTGGAAGAAACCGAGTGCTATTCTCACCCATTTTAAGGGATCAGCTCAAGATTGTTAAATCTTTGAGTAGAGAGCTTAGGCGCTGATACCACTTGTTGGTCCCTGGTAATTATTTCCAAGGGGGGGTTAGGAACTAATATAACTTTTCTCGTTTAGTAATGCTGACTGAAAGTTATTTTGAGAGTTTATTAACTCAGCTTTTGGTCAGCTTGGTGAGATATGTTTCAAGACAGCTTTAGTCAGATGTTGACTAAAGTTGTTTTCTCGTGAGTTGAGAATTGACACTCTTGGAGGTCAGCTTCTAACTCAGCACCACTTATTGTTGAAACACCTTTCCACAAGATTTTGATTTGACAAAATCATCCATGATTAAGAGGCAATTAAATTTAGATGCTTTGATTTAATTGTACTAATATGTTTGTTAAATATTGAGTGAAAAAATATATAAAGTAAAGACAGGACAAAAGTCAGCACGAACGAAGCTGAGTAGAACGGAACTCAGCATGACAGAATAGAAGCTGAGTGGAGTTAAAATTCAGAAGCAAAATGAAGCTGACTAAAGTTGAAGACTTCTTCAAGAGTGGTTAAACAAAACGAAACTGACCTTGGAAGTACTCAGCATGAACGACGAACATTCGAAAAGAACAAACGAAGCTGAGTAACAGTCAGGACAACATGAAGGATCCGTTCACAGAAAGACAAAGTCTGCAAATCTTCTGCACCAATAATTGGAACCTTGAAGACACCTAAAAGACTAATTCCGAGAGTCATGGGACGTTGGATTATTGGAAACAGACAACTGGCACAAACAGACAAACTAGACGCTAGAAGACAAACCTGACGCCTGAAGAAAACAGAAATAGGGAATGGAGGTGCAGTCTGAAGCTTTCCAGAAATTGTTCCCCAAAAGAGACGTTTTGAAATTAACGGTCAAGACATTTCAAACGATCAAATCTACAGATTTCCTTCTATAAAAGGACAATCGAAAAACTGGAATTGGCATGCGAGTATCGAAAGAAAAATACAAGAGAGAAAGTTTCAAAAGCACTCAAATACAAATAGGATCTTAGACCAACTTTTCTATTCTTTGTGTAAATGCTAGATTGATTTGTAATCATCTAAAGTGTTCTTTAGTTCAAAAAGAACAAGTCTGTGATCAATAGGAATATTGAGAGTGTAAAGCTGAGTGCTTGGTTGTAAGCATTTCAGTGGTAGAGAAATCTAGGTGCTGGGTTGTAGCACTTAGTAGGAGTTGAGTAGACGAATAGAGGAAGGTACTCTTGCATATTCAACTGCCTTGTAGTTGGTTTGTGCTCTACCTTTAAAGAGTTCAGTATTGGATTCAAAAAGCCCGGAGGACTCTGGGGACTGGATGTAGGCAGAGAGGCCGAACCAGGATAAGTGATACTGAGTAATCTCTAAACTCTCTCTTATAATTGCATGTGTTGTTTGCTTTATTTACTCAGCATATATATTGCCTAAGCTGATCCTGAGTAAGTAAGTGGTGCTGAGTTAGAAGCTGACCTCCAAGAGTGTCAATTCCTAACTCTCAAGGAAACATCTTTGGTCAACATCTGACTAAAGCTGTCGTGTGATATATCTCACCGAGCTGACCAAAGGCTGAGTTAATAAACTCTCAAAATAACATCCAGTCAGCTCAATTAAAACACGAAAAAGTTATATTAGTTCATAACCCCCCCTTGGAACTAATTACCAGGGACCAACAAGTGGTATCAGAGCTTAAGCTCACTACTCAAAGATTTAACAATCTTGAGCTGATCCCTAAAAATGGGTGAGAATAGCACTCGTTTCCTTCCTGGAAACCAAACAACGCAGATACTCCCTGAGGGATTATCAATCACTAGACCTCCCCTATTCTTTGGATCTAACTATACTTTCTGGAAGAATAGGATGAAGAACTTTATACAAGCCACAAACATGAGTGCATGGCTTGCAATTGTTCAAGGTCCACATGTGCCATACAAAACTGTTAACAATGAGAAAATTGTTAAAAGTGAGGCTGAGTGGACAGAGGATGACCTCAGAAAATTACAAAATAATGCTTCGGCTATAAATATGCTTCACTGTGCGTTAGATGCTGCAGAATACAATAAGATTTCAGGTTGTGAGTCAGCACAGGAGATTTGGAAGAAGCTTGAAGTGACATATGAAGGCACAAGCAAAGTTAAGGAGTCTAAAGTCAATCAACATATGAGACTCTACGAGCTGTTTGAAATGAAGGAGAATGAAGACATCTCAGAAATGAACGCAAGGTTCACAAACATTATAAATGAGCTAAAAAGGCTTGGAAAGAACTTCACTGAAGAAGAACAAGTGAAGAAAATTCTGAGAAGTCTGCCCAAGAGCTGGCAAGCAAAGAAAACAGCCGTAGAAGAAGCCCAAGACTTGACTACCTACAAATATGATGAGCTAATCGGATCCCTGCTGACCCATGAAATCTCTATGAAAAACTTTGAAGCCAAAGAGAAAGAAAAATCAGAAGATAAGAAACAAAAATCCCTTGTCATGAAAGCTGACTCAACTGAAGCGGAGTCAACTGATGATGAGGAACTGGCCATGTTCACCAGAAAGATGAAAAAACTGTTTAGGAGAAATGATAGAAACGGCAAAAGATCATTTAGAAGAAATGATAAGTACAAAGCTGATTCAAGTGACAAGTACAAAAAGGACAGCTCGAAATCTGTCACATGCTTTGAGTGTCATCAAACCGGGCACATCAAGTCAAGCTGTCCCAACCTCAAGAAAGAGAAGAAGGGAAGCAAAAAGGCTATGGTAGCCACATGGAGTGACAGTGATGAGTCAACATCATCTGAAGCTAAGCAAAATGAAACAGCCAACATATGTTTTATGGCAGATGATGGAGCTGACCAATCCCAATCTGAGCATGCTGATCTTTCTGATGAAACTGACCAGGAGAATCACAACAATGAGGTAACATCCTTACTTTTACTTAGAAACAAAATGGTAAATGCCCTGAGTGACTTATATACACTAACTAAGAAGTGTAACAAAAAAAATTAAGGCACTCAGCAGGCGCTGTGATGAGATTGAAGAGGTCAAGCTGAGTGACCTCCGATATCTTCTCCAGGACAACTCTGACTTGCATACCAACATGCAAATCCTACATAAGTTTGTCATGGAGGTTCAATCTGAGTCGAAGAAACTTAGAAAGGATATCACAACGTTACAAAGTCAAAAGAAAGGAAATAAACCCCATGCTGAGTACGCAAGTACTAGTCAGTGTAAGCAATTCACTCTATGTGAATGCTGTGGAAAAAGGGGGCACACAAGGGATGTGTGTTGGCATAACAAGCGGATTGTCCAATGTGACTTCTGCGGAAGAAAAGGGCATACCACAAAAGTATGTTGGCATGCCCAACACAATAATGCTGACTATACTCAGTTCAACCCACAAAGGGTGTCCTTTTGTGATTTCTGTGGTAAGCCAGGCCACACCATAAAAGTATGCCGTCATAAGTTAAAGTATGATTTTGCACCTGTTTATACTAACAAGAAAGGACCCAAAAGAAATTGGGTACCTAAAAATGAATAGTTTAAACTGCAGGTCAGCTTGACATGCGTGGAGAAGTCAAAACTATGGTATATAGACAGCGCATGCTCAAGGCATATGACAGGTGATGAAACTCAGTTCATCACACTAGAGCTTAAACGAGGTGGAAGTGTAAGCGTTGGAGACAACAAAAAGGGTAAGATAGTCGGCTCAGGTACTATCGGAGGTAACCCAACTATTGAGTCTGTCTCCTTAGTTAAAGGTCTCAAATACAATCTGCTGAGTGTAGCTCAGCTTTGTAAGAGCGGCAGAAAGGTTGTATTTGATGATACTAAGTGTCAAATACTCGAGGGAAATACAAATGAATTGATTTTAACAGCCCCTCGCGTAGAAAATGTATATATGTTGAACTTAGAAAAACAGTTTTCTAAAAACATATGCTTAGTGTCTAAAGAGGACAACTCCTGGCTATGGCATAGAAGACTTGGGCATGTCAGCATGGACCTTCTTGCCAAATTAGCTAGAAAGCAATTAGTTGAGGGATTACCCAAATTAAAGTTTGAAAAAGATCAACTGTGTAAAGCTTGTCAGCAAGGCAAACAAACTAAAAAGTCATTTCATAGCAAAAATATTGTCTCAACCAAAAGACCATTAGAATTACTACACTTGGATCTTTTCGGACCTATCCAGCCACTCAGCTTGGGAGCTAAGAAATTTTCCTTGGTTATTGTAGATGACTTCTCTAGGTATACTTGGATCATCTTGCTGGGTAGCAAGGATGAAACCTTTGAGATGTTTACCACATTGATCAAAAAGCTTGAAAATGATAAAGACCTAAGAGTAGCTCACATTAGAAGCGACAATGGTGGTGAATTCAAAAACCAACAGTTTGATGAATTCTGTGAAACCAGTGGTATTGACCACAACTTCTCTGCTCCTAGAACACCTCAACAAAATGGGGTCGTTGAAAGAAAAAATAGAACCATTGTCGAAATAGCTAGGACAATGCTTAGTGAAAATAGGCTTCCAAAGTACTTCTGGGGTGAAGCTGTTCACACGACATGCTACATACTGAATAGGGCTCTAGTTAGACCTATACTTAAGAAAACCCCATATGAACTTTGGAAAGGTCGAAAGCCAACATTGGATACTTTCGAGCCTTTGGGTGTAAATGCTTTATACTCAATACAAAAGACAACCTTGCTAAATTTGATGCTAAAGCTGATGAGGCGATCTTTTTAGGGTACTCAACAAATAGCAAAGCATATAGAGTATTTAATAAAAGAACTCAGGTTGTAGAAGAGTCTGTACATGTTGAGTTCGATGAAACTGACCCTACAGGTAAGTCAGCTCAGCCTGAAGAAGATGAACCAGGCTTAGCTTCCGCTGATCAACTAGAAGCCTCTGTGTCATCTATACAGGAGCTGACTCAAGGTAAGCAAGAAATTGAAATATCATTTGTTGACCAATCTATTCCTGTAGAGATTGTAGAAACACCTCTTCCAAACGACTCAACACTGCCCAAGGAAATAAAGATCCCAAGAGGACATACAGAACAAGCTATTCTTGATGCCGCCAACAACAAATTAATGACCAGAGATCAACTCAGAAAATACCTCAGCAATGTTGCATTCGTCTCAATACATGAGCTAAAGAACTTTGCTGATGCTGAGCAAGATGAATATTGGATCAACGCTATGCAAGAAGAGCTTGACCAATTCACCAGAAATAAGAATTTAGCCAACAGATGCAAACTGAGTTCGAAATGTCCATGATGGGTGAACTCAACTTCTTCCTTGGACTTCAAATCAAGTAAGGAAAGAAATGGCATCTTTATAAGTCAGTCTAAGTACACCAAGGAAATGCTAAAGAAATTCAGCATGGTAGATTGCAAACCAATATCAACTCCCATGGGTACTGATACTGTCCTATGCAAGGATGAAAAAAGTAAGTCAGTTGATAGTAAACTCTATCGAGGTATGATAGGTTCATTACTCTATCTCACTGCTAGTAGACCAGATATTCAATACTCAGTATGCTATTGTGCTAGATATCAAGCTGACCCCAGGGAATCTCATCTAACTGCTGTAAAAAGAATTTTTAGATACTTGCAAAGCTCAGTTGATGCAGGTCTATGGTATCCAACCTCAAATGATTTCACACTCATTGGATATACTGATGCTGACTACGGTCGAGATAAGCTAGAACGAAAAAGTACTTCGGGAGGATGTCATTTCCTCGGAAGCTATCTAGTATCTTGGTTCAGCAAGAAGCAATCATCCGTAGCTCTGTCTACAACTGAAGCTGAGTACGTGGCTGCTGGAAGCTGTGTTGCACAAGTCCTATGGATAAAGCAACAGCTTGAGGATTACGGAGTCAAAACAAAGACAATAGAGATCAAATGCGACAACAAAAGTTCCATTGATCTATCTAAAAATCCAGTCCAACACAGCAGGATGAAGCATGTTAGCATAAGGCATCACTTCATCAGAGATCATGTACTAAAAGATGAGATCAAGCTGACCTACGTGCCTACAAACGATCAGTTTGCAGATATCTTCACAAAGCCCTTGGCACGAGAACAATTCAACACACTAAGGGAAGCAATTGGTATGTCAAATCCACTCTAACTAAATCTGTATTGAATAAATTGTCACATGAGTTGAACTTTGAATAATTGTGCAAATGCCATGCTGAGTAAAATATCTACTCCTCACTAAGCTTGAAAATGAAAAAGCCACCCTATGCTGAATTGACATATATATTGAGTGATGATACTGAGTAGGCATAAAAGCTGAGTAAACATCCTATGCTGAGTAGATAAACATATTGAGTAATCACTCTATGTTGAGTAAATACACATGCTGAGTGAGTAACGTATGTTGAGTAAATTAGTGATAGAGAAATTATCTTAGGCAATCAATATCGTGGATGCTTCGAATTCTAGCAAAACCTAGTAAAAACCCACTGGCGTAAAGAGAACCTACACGTGTAACCTCTGGCACCTTGGGAAGACGCACATTAATGGCAAATCCCATGAGCCGAAGATGTCATAATTGACAGAATTTTTGTCGGTTGAACGTCCCTAGGTAAAAACGGCTAGTAAATGATTAAGGGCCGTCGTAGATTTATATAAAAAGTGGAAGAATCCCCACTCTTCGTTCACTACGACTGTAATCTCTTGAAACCGAATTTCTTTCTCTCTAAGAATTTCAAAATCTTCAAAAATGGCTCCCGGCAAAAACAAAAACCCTAAAACTCAAACCACAGATAAACCCACTGACCTCGCGGGACCTTCAACGGAAATAGAAAGGAAAATGATCAAGGTACACTCCAAGGTCAACAATTTGGAGGTTTTAAAGTGCCGATGGTTTTCTCCCAGTTTCGTCTCGTCTGAGAAACCATTCTGCGAATGGATCGAGAAGAACAAATGGAAAGGTCTCTTCTCTCTTTCAGGAACATCCTATCCCAGGTTAGTACGGGAATTCTACTCAAATCTACATGTTGATGCAGATGACTGTGACTATCTGGAGACCACTGTTAAAGGTTAAAAAATCATCGTAACCCCTGCCTATCTAGCCACATTGCTAGACTTACCAGACGAAGGAATTCAATTTAGAACGACAAAGGAGAAAATACCAAAAGCCATATCTGATAAGCTAAAGGGGTTCTGTAAACCCAAAGATCATAAAGGGGAAATACCCATCACCTGTATGGGTAAAGCACAAAAAATGGTCCACTTCATGCTGACCAACTTTATCTTCCCCAAACTCAGCTCAGCTTCATCCGCATCAAACTTCGAACAGTGCTTCATCTGGCACATGTTGACCTACACTCCGTTCAATCTTCCCGTATTTCTAGTTGGAGCGTTTCAAGTGGTAAGAAACTCCGCTTGGGCTCAATCATTACAAAGATTATACAGGACAAGCAAATAGAGACGGTGAATGAGACAAGCACATTGGGAAGTGAAATTACTGCAGTCCTGCTGGATGGACTATTGTATAATCAACCCTTGAAGGGTTATGAAGGAGCTGGAGATGCTGAGGAAGATGAAGAAGATGTGCAACAAGAAATTGAGCCTGAAGTTGAGCATGCAGAAGATGTTGAGGCTCATATTGAGTCACCTGAGACAGCTCAGCCTGAGAGAAGGAAGAAGATGAAGGCTGTAGAAACCTGCTCCAAGGACATTCATGCTGTCCCAAAGAAAGTAAGGCTTTCATCAAGAGAAAAAGCTAAAGCCGACAAGGCTAAGGAGCAAGCTGAGAAAAGAAAAAGGCAAGAAGAGCCTGGGGATGAGAACGAAGAAACTCCAGAAACCCCTTTAAAGAAGAAGAAAAAGGGTAACTCCTTAAAGATAGTAGAAGCTGTCCCACTAGCCTCTACTCAACCTGAAGGTCATGGAACTGACCAAGAAAAGGAAGCTGTGGAAGAGACTGAGCAACATGTTGAACACCAAGAAGTTAATACTGAGCAGGAAGAATGTCTCAATGTTGAAGAACCTCAGGATGATACTGAGCAGAGAAAGAAAGAAAGTAATTCCGTTGAGGGTCCTGTTGAGCAACCTGTAGAAGAGGAGATAGTTGCTACTGAGTCCAGTGAAGGTATTCGAACTGACCATTCACCGCCAAGAACTGAGACACGGCGAAGACTCAAAAAGAAAGCACAAAAGCAAATTGATCTCATGGACGACTTTCCCATTGATGAGCCTGAAACTGACCTCTCTATAATCCAGTTCCAGTACTTCTCAAATGAAACTGAGTCACCACCAGAAGATCCAGTGGAAAAACAAGCCTCTGTTACTCAAGATGAGGAACAAGCCAAAAACCCTGCAGATCCAATTCAAGATGCTCAAGGCAGCACACTTCCTGTCTCCACTTCCCCACTTCAAGCTGAGAAGAGTAACTTATCGAATCAAGTTCCACCCTCAACACAACATGTTGATGACTCAGCTAATCCAATCAATCAAAGTCTAGGTACCAATCAAGGTACTCAATCTGGCAGAGAACCAACTCCTCCACCACCATCAAATTCTGAACCAGCCTCTGAGTCCAATGCTGCTAAGTTTGCATACTTGAATGCTACTGAGTCTGGCCGAAGGGTCATTGCTTCTGCTCAGTCCTTACTTCAAGATTTTCACAAGCTATCATGAAGGCCATACGGATCAACAATGCCCAGCGCATGTTTTATGATTCTGCTCTGCTAAAACTATTCCATCAATCTTATGGTCAGGTTACCAGCTCAATCTCCTGCCTGAGTAAAGCCCATGAATGTCTTCTCAGTATGATCAGCAGCTCTCTTCAGGTTCCTAGGCACGTCCAGGACGATAGCATTCCCGTCATTGACAGTTTGGGTGAAAGCACAAAAAGGCTTCATCGCTACTCTAACTATCTCTCCTCTGCCGCCAGAAATAAGACCTTCCTTTACCAACCCGATGATGGCAAAACGGGGGAGACAAGTAGAGGAGGAACTCAGCCTGCAGGAAATACCTCTGGAAGCAAAGAGACCTCTGGAAGCAAAGAGAAAGGCAAAGGAATTGCCCTAGCTGAACCCTCAGCTCAGAAAAAGAAGAAGTAGAACTTGTTTAATCATGTCCAGAAATTATCCTGTCTTTAAATGTTGGTTGGGTAGATTTTTCTTTTTTTGGTTTTTGTTTCTGTTGTTTAAACTCAATATTACAAATAGTTGTTTTCTTTCTGATCTGACTAATCTAGTTTGAACAGAACAAATCAAAAAGGTCAAACACAACAAACACCAAAAATAAACTAAGAGACAACATCCTTCCAAAACTGAGTCAGTACACTCAAATGTGTTAAGTCTAAATTAGATCTTGGAAGACTTAGAATAAAGTTAAAACAAAATGTATGCAACCCTTACGGGGGAGTAGTTTCAGCATAAAATAATTCAATCATGGGGTAACTTAAAACTGAGTTCCGTAATTATGTATTTTGCCAACATCAAAATGGGGGAGTTTGTTGAAACACCTTTCCACAAGATTTTGATTTGACAAAATCATCCATGATTAAGAGGCAATTAAATTTAGATTCTTTGATTTAATTGTACTAATATGTTTGTTAAATATTGAGTGCAAAAATATATAAAGTAAAGACAGGACAAAAGTCAGCACGAACGAAGCTGAGTAGAACGGAACTCAGCATGACAGAATAGAAGCTGAGTGGAGTTAAAATTCAGAAGCAAAACGAAGCTGACTAACGTTGAAGACTTCTTCAGGAGTGGTTAAACAAAACGAAACTGACCTTGGAAGTACTCATCATGAACGACGAACATTCGAAAAGAACAAACGAAGCTGAGTAACAGTCAGGACAACATGAAGGATCCGTTCACAGAAAGACAAAGTCTGCAAATCTTCTGCACCAATAATTGAAACCTCGAAGACACCTAAAAGACTAATTCCGAGAGTCATGGGACGTTGGATTATTGGAAATAGACAACTGGCACAAACAGACAAACCAGACGCTAGAAGACAAACCTGACGCCTGAAGAAAACAAAAATAGGGAATGGAGGTGCAGTCTGAAGCTTTCCAGAAATTGTTCCCCAAAAGAGACATTTTGACATTAACGGTCAAGACATTTCAAACGATCAAATCTACAGATTTCCTTCTATAAAAGGACAATCGAAAAACTGGAATTGGCGTGCGAGTATCGAAAGAAAAATACAAGAGAGAAAGTTTCAAAAGCACTCAAATACAAATAGGATCTTAGACCAACTTTTCTATTCTTTGTGTAAATGCTAGATTGATTTGTAATCATCTAAAGTGTTCTTTAGTTCAAAAAGAACAAGTCTGTGATCAATAGCAATATTGAGAGTGTAAAGCTGAGTGCTTGGTTGTAAGCATTTCAGTGGTAGAGAAATCTAGGTGCTGGGTTGTAGCACTTAGTAGGAGTTGAGTAGACGAATAGAGGAAGGTACTCTTGCATATTCAACTGCCTTGTAGTTGGTTTGTGCTCTACCTTTAAAGAGCTCAGTATTGGATTCAAAAAGCCCGGAGGACTCTGGGGACTGGATGTAGGCAGAGAGGCCGAACCAGGATAAGTGATACTGAGTAATCTCTAAACTCTCTCTTATAATTGCATGTGTTGTTTGCTTTATTTACTCAGCATATAAATTGCCTAAGCTGATCCTGAGTAAGTAAGTGGTGCTGAGTTAGAAGCTGACCTCCAAGAGTGTCAATTCCTAACTCTCAAGGAAACATCTTTGGTCAACATCTGACTAAAGTTGTCCTGTGATATATCTCATCGAGCTGACCAAAGGCTGAGTTAATAAACTCTCAAAATAACATCCAGTCAGCTCAATTAAAACACAAAAAAAGTTATATTAGTTCCTAACCCCCCATTGGAACTAATTACCAGGGACCAACACTTATTTACTCAAAGTCAGCTTTGGCAATTTATATGCTGAGTAAATAAAGCAAACAACACATGCAATATGGGAGAGAGTTTAGAAGTTACTCAGTATCACTTATCCTGGTTCGGCCTCTCTGCCTACGTCCAGTCCCCAGAGTCCTCCGGGCTTCTTGAATCCAATACTGAGCTCTTTAACGGTAGAGCACAAACCAATTACAAGGCAGTTGAATATGCAAGAGTACCTTCCTCCATTCGTCTACTCAACTCCTACTAAGTGCTACAACCCAGCACCTAGATTTCTCTACCACTGAATGCTTACAATCAAGCACTCATCTTAACACTCTCAATATTCCTATTTATCACAGACTTGTTCTTTTTCAACTAAAGAACACTTTAGATGATTACAAAACAATCAATCTAGCATTTACACAGAGAATAGAAAAGTTGGTGTAAGATCTTTTTGTATTTGAGTACTTTCAAGATTTTCTCTCTTTGTATTTTTCTTTTGATGCTTCAGTAATTATCCAAGGTTCTTCATTGTCCTTTTATAGAAGGAAAACTGCAGATTTGGATCGTTTGAATTGTTGTTACCGTTAACACCAAAACGGCTCTTTTGGGGGACAGATTCTGGTCAGCTTTAGTCTGTTCCGCCATTCCCTTCCTCTGTTTTCTTTAGGCGTCAGGTTTTGTCTTATTGCACCAGACTTGTCTTTTTGCGCCAGTTGTCTTTTACCAATAATCCAACGACCCATGTTTCTTGGAATTAGTCTTTTGTGTGTCTTCGAGGTTCCAATTATTGGTGCAGAAGATTGGCAGACTTTGTCCTTTAGTGAACGGATCCTTCATGCTGTCCTGACTGTCACTCAGCTTTATTCGTTATCTTCGGATGTTCAACTTCTAAGCTGAGTTCCTTCTTGGTCAGCTCCGTTCTGTTTAAACGCTTCTGAAGAAGTCTTCAAATTTAGTTAGCTTCATTTTGCTTCTGAGTTCTACTCCACTCAGCTTCCATTCTGTCATGCAGAGTTCCGTTCTACTCAGCTTTGCTTGTGCTGACTTTTGTCCTGTCTTTACTTTATATATATTTTTGCACTCAATATTGAACAAACACATTAGTACAATTAAGTCAAAGCATTTAAATTTAATTGCCTCTTAATCATGGATGATTTTGTCAAATCAAAATCTTGTGGAAAAGGTGTTTCAACAGAATGAAGGTCTTGTCCTGACCTTGGTGCTTGACAAACAATGAGTGATCTGCTTGAGACATTTTAAAACCAAGTTGTGCCAAGTAGGTCTTGAGTCTGGTGAACCACTCACGGGGAACTTGTTTGAGACCATATAAGCTTTTTTTTAAGTAGGCACACATGATTTGGTTTATCATAATCAATAAAACCCTGATGTTGTTCCATAAAGATTTGTTTTGAAACATTACCATGAAGAAAAGCATTGGACATATTAAGTTGATTAATGAACCAACCATGTGAAGCAGGAAGTAAAAAGAACATTGCAAATAGTTGTAGCATTAACAACATGACTAATTTTTTTTTTTTTGTAATTAATGCTAGACTGCTGAGTGAAGGTGTCACACCCGACCCAACACAGAATTGGATATGACGGTGAGACATCACCACTGACGTTTACTTGTCGGAGGGAACGTCTCACAATAGAAAAAAGAATGCTTATAAATGTATTAGGATGGTTAATTAATCAAAACCAACATTTCCTTTAAATTTCAGTTTGACCACCCGAGCTTCCTTAATTCATATCTCAAAATATAATAGGTCCGAATTAATTAATTCCAAATTATTTTAAAACTTAACACATAGGGGAAATCCTACATCAACAGCCCCGGAACAGAAACCTAAAGGAAAAAGGGTCGAAAATTGGTTTAAACCCGAATAATCTGAAAAACGCCTATACATATTGTTTATATCATAACTCTCACATCCGAGGTCCGAATGAGGTGATTCAAAAACCACTGGAAACCTAAGACAGAGATGCAACTTTTCGTTTCTATATCAGGAGCTAATTTTGACCCTAACAGGTCGAAAAATGACCTAGAACTGTCAGGTACGAAACTGTTTTTTTTTTACAAAAATGAATTTAGCTATAAGAAAAATCATCCAACTCCAAAATATCAAGCTTGTAATTGACTTAATTCATACCATAAGGCCATAATTCAACATTTCATTTTAAGAATACACAAATGACCTTACAAGGTCACACTAACATTAAGTTAAACTCATAAGCACTTAAAAGTGCACTTGTCCACAACAACACAAACACACACTACTCTATATGTGATTTATATGATCACATACTAGCCAAAACACACTTCTAATAAAGTTCCCTATTTATTCACTCTATGAATATGCATAACATGAAATGCAATACCCTAGAGACGACTTGAACTTGTGGCCGTGTCCGATCCTTGACCTAACATTGAGCACCTCCTTCGGTGCCTTGCACTTCTTCACCAAAAAACGTTAAAACATTTAAAAAGGTGAGACAAAAATCTCAATAAGTAATTATCAACTACAAAAAATAAATATACTCAAAATAGCTATAGATATATATATTTATTTGCTTAAAATCTCAATTATATAAAATGAATAATTTTGCAATTAACCATTTAATCAAATCAACCGTAATTCGATAAATACTTCATAAATCGTATCTTAATAAATATTTCACAAACCGTATCCATCCGAGAGATAATCCCCGTATGTATCGATCCCCACAATATAATAGAATCGAGATATCTCATAGTTTGTCTATCCCGCATGATCTTACTCAACACTTCTTTGCCATACCTGATAGGTTTTTCAACTGTGTACACATGCCGTATTTCTCACTAAATACGGACTTTAATAAAAACCACCTATCCGAATTACTCTTGATGGATACTAAAAATTATTATAATTTCATAATATAATTTAAAATCAGAAATATATATGTAAACATATATATATATATATATATCTCATAAATCAGCATCATAAAGTTTTTTCAATATCTTTACTCAATCAATTTCCAAAATATTAAATCATACTTCATTATTGAACTAAAATCACCAATAAATAATTTATTGATATATTTATCAATAATAACTTCAATTTCTTAATAAAGACATAAAATCATCATATATATATATATATGGGTGAGATCTAGTGTGAAAGGGGTTAGGATGTGACAAGGAGCTTATTGTGTGACATAACAAAACTACGTAGTTTTGATGATAATTAGAAATGACAAGGTGGCAAATTTGTAAATAAAATGAAAGAGAGGATAAAGAAAATTGTTTTATTTCTTTTCTTTAAAATACATTTTCCCGACATTTCTAACCTTTTTTTTCGAAATTTTTTATACTATTAGACTCATCTAAATTAGACGGCCATTTTAAAATCCCTGAACCTCAAGTAAAAAAAATTCCGCTGAACGGAATCCGGGTGGGCGTTTTCCTGCGAGAAAAAATTGCCCAGAAAATTCTCAAAAAATTTCAGAAAATGTAAAACATTATTCTAAGAAACTTTAATTCTTGGGTCGAAGCGGAATTTCTTACGCTTAAGTCCCAATAAAATTTTTTTCTTAATTTTATCAATTTTACATGCTTCAACAATCTGTTGGGTCAAAACTATAAGGAATCTCGTTTTGAGCCGAGAATTAAAGTTTCTTAAAATGATGTTTTACATGTTTTAGAATTTTTTGATAATTTTTTGAGTATATTTTTTTATCCTACTTACATTGTTCCAAATCAGTGTACCATTTGTTCCAAATCAGTGTACCATTTGTTTCAACATAATACTTATATTGTTCCAACAGAAAAATGTTTTATTTCTTTTCTTTAAAATACATTTTTCTGACATTTCTAATCTCGTTTTTCAAAAAATTTTATACTATTAGACTCGTCTAAATTAGACGGTCATTTTAAGATCCCTGAACTTCAAGTAAAAAAAATTCCGGTGAACGGAATCCGGGTGGACGTTTTCTGGTGAGAAAAAAAGTGCTCAGAAAATTCTCAAAAAATTTCCGAAAATATAAAACATTATTCTAAGAAACTTTAATTCTTGGGTCGAAGTGGGATGTCTTACGGTTTTGACCTAATAAATTGTTGAATGATGTAAAATGGATAAAATTAAGGAAATTTTTTTATTGGGACTAAACTATAAGAAATCCTACTTCGACTGAATTAAAGTTTATCCAAATAACGTTTTACATTTTCTGAAAAAATTTAGAATTTTTTGGGCACTTTCGGGTTTTTTTTATCGAAAAACGCTCATCTAACCGCCGGATTCCGTTGATCTGAGACTAAACCATAAGAAATCTCACTTTGAGTCAAGAATTAAAGTTTCTCAGAATAATGTTTTACATTTTCTGGAATTTTTTGAGAATTTTCTGGATATTGTTTTCTCACAGAAAAATAGATCGCCGGATTCCGTTCACCGGAATTTTTTTTACCCGAGCTTCTGGGATCTTAAAATGACGGTCTAATTAAGACGAGTCCAACGGTATAAATTTTTTTGAAAAACGAGGTTGGAAAAGTTAGAAAAATGCATTTTAAAGAAAAAGAATAAAACAATTTTTCCTTTTCTTTTATTTACAAATTTGCCACATTCCCCTGATTAATTACAAAATTGGTCCTTATCATACAATAAAGCTTGTCACACCATAAGAGATGTGTCACACCTGATCTCTCCTATATATATATATATATATATATATATATATATATATATATATAGAAGAGGGCTCTTGTGAGAACCCTTTCCTAGGTGAGAACTCACCTTAGGTGAGAACCACCCAAAACTACGTAGTTTTGAGTAAGGAAATTTAAAAAAAAATGCTGCTCTCTAAAGGGGATCGAACCTGGGACCCTACATCTATACTCCACACTACTTACCACTAAGCCAATTGTCTTTCTTATGTACTATGTGTCGCGCTGCTTAATATATTACGAGCCTTTTAGCTTCCATTGTTTAATATTTGATGCATGCACTTATTAATATCAATTAAATGTGCATAATAATAAATTATTAATAAAAAAAAATATATGCATAATAATGAATTATTAATAGAAAAAAATGCAAAAACGTGTTCTAATTTCTTATTTATTTAATTCCTCTATATTTTTGTAATTTATATTTTAAAATGTTAAGGACGATGTTCTAAATATCTTGTTACATAATTCTAAACTTTATAATTTGTGTTCTAAAAATTAAGTATAATGTTTAAAAAAATAGTAAATATATGGACCATTTTTACATTTGTTCTATAATATAATTTATAACACTCATATTCTAAATAACATAATGTATGTTCTAAAAAACATAACGCATGTTCTAAAGTTTATATTTTGTGTTCCAAAAATTAAGTATAATGTTCTAAAAAAATCAGTAGATATCTCGATCGGTTTTTCATTTGTTCTATAATATAATTTATAACTCATGTTCGAAAAAACATAACACGTGTTCTAAAAAACATAACGTATGTTCTAAAAAATATGTCGTACGTTCTAAACTTCATAGTTCGTGTTTTAAAAGTTAAAATATATGTTCTAACGTTTGTTTTAAAAAATATATAGTTTGTGTTCCAAAAATTAAGTATAATGTTCTAAAAAAATCAGTAGATATTTCGATCGTTTTTTCACTTGTTCTATAATATAATTTATAACTCGTGTTCGAAAAAACATAACAAGTGTTCTAAAAAACATAACGTATGTTCTAAAAAATATGTCGTACGTTCTAACTTCATAGTTCGTGTTTTAAAAGTTAAAATATATGTTATAACGTATGTTTTAAAAAATATATAGTTTGTGTTCTAAAAATTAAGTATAATGTTCTAAAAAATCAGTGGATATCTGGATCGTTTTTTCATTTGTTCTATAATATAATTTATAACTCATGTTCGAAAAAACATAACACATGTTCTAAAAAACATAACGTATGTTCTAAAAAATATGTCGTACGTTCTAAACTTCATAGTTCGTGTTTTAAAAGTTAAAATATATGTTCTAACGTATGTTTTAAAAAATATATTTTCTTATATAACATAAATTACAAAAATATAAAGGAATTAAATAAATAAGAAATTGGAGCATGTTTTTGGATTTTTTTCTATTAATAATTCATTATTATGGACATTTTCTTTCTATTAATAATTCATTATTATGCAAATTTCTTTTTTTTTTCTATTAATAATTTATTATTATACACATTTAATCAATATTAATAAGTGCATGCGTCAAATATTAAACAAAAAAAATAATAGAAGCTAAAAGGGAGATGGTATATTAATCAGCGCGCGAAATAATATACAAAAAGAGCAATTAGTTCAGTGGTAAACAACTTGGAGTGTAGATGAATAGGTCTTAGGTTCGAACCCCCTAATAAGTAGAAGCATTTTTTTTAATTTTCCTACTCCAAACTACGTAGTTTTGGGTGGTTCTCACCTAAGGTGAGTTCTCACTTAGGGGAGGGTTCTCACTTGATCCCTCCCCTATATATATATATACTTTATTTCAATAAACCATAATTTCATCAAAGCTACTATTTTAACAATCTTTCATTAAAATTAAAATTATAGAAAAGCACTTGATATATACTTATACATTTGTTTATAAATCAATTATCAATAAAGTTTCTCAATACACTTCCTAACTAGTAATCAAATATATTAAGTTCATTAAAAAAAAAAAAAACCCAAAATATGTATACATATGCATATATATAGGCTGAAATCGTACATGCAAAGATAGACATTTATATTTTCTTGAACATAGTTTAAACTCATATTAAAACAAATCATAAAACCCACATTTAATCAAATGCATGGTAAAAATCATCACAAAAATTAATATCTGAAAAATATAGAGTGATTTATACATATATATACATAAAAACTTAAAAGGGTAGTTGATAGTTAGTTACTTTTGCAAAGAAAATAAGAAGAACACACTAAGAACTCATTTTCTAGCTTGCAATCTGCCTAGCTCGAATCTAATCTAGAGAGCTCCAAATCAAAATCACACCGACCACAATGTATATTAGGATGTCTAGAATATGCT
This sequence comes from Euphorbia lathyris, assembly GCF_963576675.1. Classification (NCBI taxonomy): domain Eukaryota; kingdom Viridiplantae; phylum Streptophyta; class Magnoliopsida; order Malpighiales; family Euphorbiaceae; genus Euphorbia; species Euphorbia lathyris. The sequence goes on from NC_088913.1 coordinate 73,019,392, forward strand.
GTAAAAAGTTCGGCTCAATCCGACGGTGCAATCTCCGGATATCAAACGACATTGAAGCTGGGTATTTTTTAGAGCTTAAGGGAGAAAGATGGAGAAGATGAAGATGGGGAGCTTGGGAGTAGCAGCCAAGTAGCAGCCTATTCTGTCCGAAAATCACTTCTTGAACATAGTAATTTAGAGTCCAAAAGATGGATAATATCCATTTAATCCCTATGAAATTTAAAAACTTAGCCTAAACTTTTAATTTCTTCTAAAATCATGAAATTGGCTTATAAACTATACCAAGCACACCCAATTAATTCATTAATTATCCAAAAGCTATGATAAATTTAATATTAAGGTATAACAATTAATAATTAAGGACACAGACGTGACAGAAGGCATGAGCCAGTAGACAAGCCTTGTAATGTTGAATGGAACCATCAGATTTTCACTTAATATGAAATAGCCAACATGATGTAATAACATTATGGTTCAGTAGTGTCCATGTGTCATTGTCCAGTGACGGCAGAACTGATATTGGAAGACATAATTTTCCGCTAGGTTAATTTAGGTTAAAGAAGAAGCTCTCATAATATAAAGAATATGAGGTAACTTAAATATTATATTGATTAAGTGTGGCATGTACACACAAGTAAACCTTCTGTTATAAAAAAAAAAAAAAAACCCTTATATCTATTATAATTACAAGCATAACCTTTACCAACTCCAAGGTTCAACAGAATTGAAACTTTCTTCTTAAAAAGAGTGAACCAATTTTTTAATTATATCCTATAAATAATATAATATATTAGCTGTTAATCTTATATACAACTGGGAATAGAAAATGAAATCAAAGATTTAAATGAATAATGAGAGAAACAATATAAAGGAAAAGAGTACAACTAAGACAAGTAATACCAAAAGTCCCAAAACCTAAACCTAAAACATTATAAAATTGAGAAATATGACTTTGTTTTCTTTTCAAGTTATAATTATACCCACATTCATAATTCCATCCATTTTGATTTTTATTTCTGCAGCATTTTTCAAGCTTCTCCTTCATCCTTACTTGTGATATTCGTTCTTTCAAAACACTCAAATTCGCTTCAACAATCCCTGCATCCAACACAGATAAAACCGTGAGATCTAAGGATGCTTATAAGAACAGTCAAAACGAATAATATCTAGATGATATCAGAACAAATTATTATTACAGTATAAGTATCTTACCTTCATCTCTTCGGCTAAGGGCGCTTACAAGAAAAGGTCGATGATGAGTATTAATGATATGGTTGCGAGACGGATTGAAGAGATTTGAGGAATAAGATGAAAGAGAAGAAGAAGAAGCCATTGATGATGGGGTAGAGTGCAAAATAATGAAAATGTTAGTCCTATTTATAAGATAATATAAGGTTTAATTTAGTGGTCAACATAATGACAATCATGGCGGCCTCCGATAAAGAAAATCTAGCTAGCATTTTTATTATTTAATATTAGACGGCATGGGATATGGAGGATTTATTTATTTTATTTTTATGTTCAAATTTAATACATCTGTGTACAGGATGTCTCGTAGAATATATATACAAATTAATATTTATATTCAATTCTCCGTCAATATGAATATTTTGTTCAAATGAAAAGTATTAAACAAGTAAAGGAGATTTTTGGAATCATCTACTTTGACCATGCACCAACATTAATTATAATTATATTTAATGAAAAAAATATATAATTAAGAAATGAGAATTTTTATAATTTTTTATTTATTACATTATGAAGTGTGAGAATGGCTTAAACGTACACGTTCATGCCCATTATTTTATGTATTTGGCCAGTCCATCTAGCTGTGAGAGGCATTTTTGGAAAGAGCAATGAGGAAAGGGCTTCAGATTCCAAGTTACACGCTCAATTCATTTTATTACGTAAATATAGCTTTTGGACCAATAAAAAGGTGGCACGTATAACAAGACACAAACACAAATGTCTATAAATAGCATGAAAATCAGGAATACAGGTACACAACTCTCTCAACTTCTATATACTACATTCCTCCTAAATTACGTATTCTTCATACTGATTTAAGCATCGGAGAGGGTCCGCCGGTCACCGGCCCCCTGTCTGACGGTTTTTCTTCCTTTTAGGTTATCACAAGTTTGTTATTAGCGAGTAAAGGATATTCCGATATCACATACTAATTAAATACATAAAAACATTTTGTCTAGCTTTAAAACTACAATCTCATATTACATTTTTAATTGAGTTTGATGTTTAAAATTAACTATTTCATTAGAACTAGAGATTCAATATAAATCTTTTAAATTAAAGTTTAACTAGTCGAAAACCCGTGCGATGCACGGGATATGAAACTTTTATATATAATTTAGATATATAAATAAATTGACATATTTTATTTTTGAGTAATTTTATACAATATTATGCTATAAAAGAAATTTATACTATATATATTTGAAATTAATATATATTTTTTTATTGATAATTCAAATCAAATTAAATTAATTTTGAAAATAAAAATTTGATTAATTCTTTTTATAAAATTTTAATTAAAGGTGGATGATTTATTTCTTTTTACAAAATTTAATGATTTGTACTTTTTAGTAATTTTAATACATTTTCATATTTTTTTCTAACTGAAATTCTGTGAAACAATGATAATACAATAGGAGATTAATTAAGAAATATATTAGAATACAATGAAAAACCAAAAATTGAATTAAACTACAATTAAAATTAAATATTTTATCTACGATACAAAAGAATTACAATATATATGTTGAAATGGAATCAACATCAATATATTATGCTATAAATTATTACAATCAGTATTTTTCTAATGGTACACATGAAGACTTTATCAATTCAATAGATTACATATATATCTGTCTTAAAAAACTCCAATTACATATATATAAAAAATTCATCTTAGCGATAATCATTTTGCATGATAAGATTTCATGATCACCAAGTATTCGAATTCAATTATTCATTAGACTACAATAACCTAATATATCCAATTGAATCAGCTTAAGGTGATGATTTCTCCTATTTTCATCTCGTAATATCTTATCAAGACATTCAATCAATTTGTTCTTCATTCTTTCATTTATAGAATATCAGCATGCACGCAAATATCACTTTTTTTATTTCATTAATATTTTCTAATAATTATATTTTCTTGAATTTCGTAAGCAAGAATATGAAACAAAAAAAGGAATAGAAAATAAAAATGAAGGGGGCGAAAAACACAATTAGGAGAGAATTATCTTTCTCTCGTTTTTGTTATTTTGAAAAGAAGAGAGAATGTCAAGATATATGCATATAAAGAAGAGAGTGAAAATATTTTTTGCCCATTAATTAAAAAATTTATTTTTTCCTTAATGAAGTATTAAGTCCATAAATTAATTTTAGTTAAATATAATTAAATCGCAATTGTAACCACTCGGTACAAATAAAATTTTTTTTATAATTAATATGTAAAATTAATTCTATTAATTTGAATCATTATGCTCAGCACTTGAGGAATTGAAGAGTTCAAATAATAATATTTTTAATTAATATTTTTCAACAACTTATCCTATGATCATGTTTTATTTTCATATATTAAAAGCTCTTGAAATACTAACAATTTTGTACAAACTACAATACATATAATAGTTAAAAACTATATAGGCCAATATTGCAAAGACAATTATCTCAATCTTAGGTGTATTGGACACTTACGAACTCTCTATCTATGGGGTTGGAAAAAAAAAACTTCTTAATGATGATGATGGTAATAATAATAATAATAATAATAATATAACATAATTTGTAATTAAAATAAACATCATTGTAAGTATAATATTTCAATGTCTCTTTTATTTTATTTAACATGTCTCCAACTTCAATGAACAACTATTGTGTTAAACTTTATATCTTTTTTTTTTGAATGAAAGAATAATTGAATAAATTTAATCAATAGCCAAAAGGCTTACAAAAACAGAGGGAATAATGTTGGTTACAGTCACAGATGAAGATAGAAGGCCTAATTTTGCAGCCGCATCAGCTACACTATTTGCCTCCCTTCTAGTAAAGAGAAAGTTACAGAGTGGAATGCTATTAGCAATAGAGCGGCAATCCGCCAAAATAAGTCCCAAACTCGAGTAATCTTCCTCCACATCATGTTGTAACGCGTTGATAACTAGTTGTGAGTCACCCTCAATACATACCTCAACATCACCACGTTGTTTGATCCACGATAGGGCCTCGCGGCAAGAGATAGCTTCTGCTATAACTGGGAGGCCTGCGCCTGGTACAGCTCCAAACCGGGCAGCAATGAACAACCCATTAGAGTTCCGAATAACCGCACCGAAACCAAACCTACCATCAGATCCGCGCACAGCAGCGTCGAAGTTAACTTTAATTCCGGATTCTGGTGGTCGCCAGGTACGGACAGCAGCATTTGTCTGCGCTATTTTGCTGATATAGTTGCGTGCATTCCTCCATGAAGCTATGAAAGCTTTTGCCCGTTCAGCGATGCTTGACGGTATGAATGGCTTTCCTTCCCATACAAACTGGTTTTGGCTGTGCCAGATGAACCACATCAGCATAACCCTAGACGCCGTCGACTCAGGTGCTGAGTTTAGCATTTCTGATTTCCACCAGGAGTCAAAATTCATCACTGCTGGATGTGGGCGGAGCCTAATAAAATCCGGATGTGACCAGGTCTCTCGAGTAACAGGGCAAGAAAGGAAGATATGGGAGATAGACTCCTCCGCCTGACGGCAAAGAGGGCAAGCTGCATTTTCTGTAATATGTCGAGTCCGTAGATTGAGGTTAGTTGGTAGAATATTCCCGGCTGATCGCCAAAGGAAGTTTTTAATTTTTGGTGGGCAAGGTAAATGCCAAAGCCTATTCCAGGGAGCGTCACAAATCTCCGGGGATGGTCTCGGGTGTAGCGAAACCAAGTTATAATAAGCCGTCTTTACACTGTAACTGCCTCTTCTTTCCCACCGCCAACATAGCCTGTCTTCGTTCTGACATACGGAAATAGGGATTTGCATAATTCTTTGACAATCATCTTGAGAGAATAATTCAGAGAGAAGTACCTCATTCCAGCGACCCCCCAAAATCAATTTATCAACCGTCCAATCCTCGTCCGGAACAACCACGCGATCTGGAAGCCCTGAAACCGAGTCTAGCCACTGATCTTTCCATATTTTTGTTTTCCTTCTATTTCCGATTCTGTTTCGAGTCCCGTTTGTGAGAAGCTCACGACACTTGTATAGGCTGGACCATATAGCACTCGGGTTGTTTCCTTTTCTCGCATTCCTGAAATCTGAATCAGGGAAGTAGCGGGCTTTAAAGATTCGTGAGACCAAAGCCTCCGGTTTTGTAATGAATTTCCAAGCCTGCTTCCCTAGGAAAGCCATGATAAACTCCTGAAAACGTCTGAAGTTCAACCCTCCCCACTTCTTCCTTGTGCAGAGATACTTCCAGGCTTTCCATTTTACACCTCTCCCCCACCAGTATCCATTCAATAAGATTTCAATTTTCTCACAGACAGTTTTTGGAAGAGAAAATACATGCATTGCATAAGATGGTAAGGACTGTGGTACTGCTTTAATAAGTACTTCTTTGCCGCCTTGAGAGACTCGTTTTCCTTGCCATCCTCTTAATTTTTTGCGAAGGCGATCCACAATGTAGGAGAATGTGGAGATACGGCTGCTTCCTACCGCTGAAGGGAGGCCCAGATATTTGTCCTGGCTGTCAACCATCTGTACCTGTAGAAATTGGGCCAGGCTTAACATTCGATCTGGGGGTACTTTCGAGCTGAACATGATCTTAGATTTTTCTAAGTTTATTTTCTGTCCCGAAGCTCGCTCATATGTTCTGAAGAGCTGTTGAATTGCGATTCCCTCCTCCATAGTAGCTCGAAAGAAGAAATAGCTGTCATCTGCAAACAGAAGATGAGATATAGGAGGAGCTCCCCTGCATATATAGCACCCGTGAATTTTACCTTGTTCCTCCGCTTGTTTCAGAATGGCAGAGAGGACTTCTGTGCATAAGATAAATAGGTACGGTGACAACGGGTCCCCCTGACGGAGACCTCTATATGGTTTAAAAGAAGGGAAGGTTGCATTCCTGTTAGTGATTTGATACTCGACCGTAGTCACACATGCCAAAATCAGCTCCACAATCCTGCTTGGAAATTCCATACGAAACAGTACTGACCTCAGAAACTCCCATTCGATGCGATCATAGGCTTTTGACATATCTACTTTTAGTGCAGTCAAGCCTCTTTTTCCTCCTTTGCCGAGTCGCAATGCGTGTCCCGCTTCATAGGCTATCATTATATTGTCGGTTATTGATCTTTTTGGTACAAACGCACTCTGAGCATCAGATACCACTGTGTTGAGAACCACTTTTAGTCTGTTGGCTATTGCTTTTGTCATTGCTTTCATTAACACATTACAGAGAGCAATCGGTCTCAGATCAGTCAGAGAAGCAGGGGGATTTACCTTCGGGATGAGGACAATGTTTGTAAGATTAAGCTGATCCGGGATCTGACCTGAATTTAAACATGAAGCACAATATTCTGAAACCGCAGTTCCAATGGTCTGCCAATGTTGTTGGAAGAAACCCGGGTTCAAGCCGTCCGGGCCCGGTGCCTTATCCGGGTGCATAGAGAATATAGCCACTCTGATCTCCTCCGGCATAAAATCGTGGGACATGTGTTGTTTCTGTGTTTCTGACAGCCTACTCTTAATCTGTTCGGTAATTTCTAGCCCATCTACTCCACTTGAGGAAAATAATTCTACAAAGTGTCCCTGTATTGCCTCTGCTAGCCCATTTGACCATGTCAGTGACTGTCCTGTAGCTGATGTCAGTCCGCTGAAATCATTCTTTTTTCGTCTTGCTTGAACCGTGGAATGAAAGAATCTAGAATTATTGTCCCCCGCCTGCAGCCATTTGGTTTTTGCCCGTTGTTTCCAATATGTTTCCTGAGCTAGTCGAACTGCATCCAATTCTTTGCTAATCCGTTGAAATTCTGTTGTGTTACCTGGTCCCCTGTTCAGTTCCAACTGTGATTGAAGTTTCTGTGACTTTCCTCGGAATTCCTGTTTGTGTTCAGCGCCCCAGCATCTCAACTTACTTCTGCACTGCTCCATTCTTTCTGGGAATGTGGATGATGTTGAATTATCCCAATGATATTGTATTAGTTCTTTGCATTTTACCTCAGTTCCCCAGGCATTTTCGTATCTAAACTGCACCATGGATTTAAGTTGTGTGGTACTTGTTGACAGTAGAAGAAGGGAGTGATCTGATTGTGTTGTAACAATATTCTGAATAGTACCTGAGGGAAAGAGTTCCTGCCATGCCCGTGACGCAAGTCCCCTATCCAGCTTTTCCTCGATTAAATTCTGACCCTGTCTGTAGCGAGCCCAAGTGTATGGGTAGCCATGCCAGTGTACCTCGGCTAATTCACAGAAAGAGAGAGTATCCGCAAAACCCGCCAATAGAGCATGTGGTTGCCCTCGACCTCCTCGTTTCTCGCTGGAAAATAGCATGTGTTAAACTTTATATCTATTCATACCAAAATGCATAAAATAAAAAATACAATCCATATCAGTTAGATAAACTCAAATTATAAAAAAAATTAGTGGACTTCACCAGATTCTGAATTTGAATTAAACCTAACAATTGAGTTCATATCAAGCTGAAAATCTAAATTTTAGTTAGAGTTAACAATTAAAATGATTCCACCTAGTAACATATACTAAAAAAGAATGCAAATGTACAAAATCTTTATTTTAGTCATTTTGAAAAAAAAAACAGAAAATAAAACATAGATAAGGTAGTGAGAGGTGTAGAACCTGTTTATAAAAATAAATCAACAACACAAATTATATAAAATAACTACAACATATGAATTTTTTTTTAATAATTACCTTCAGAAACATAAGGATTTCTTATAATTTTCGGCACCTTTTACGTTTCGTGATTTTAGTTTTCCATGCATCTTCTATTTCTATCGGATTTCTTCAATTAGAGATATCATTTTGAAAAAGAAGATAAATAAAAAAGAAAATATGAATAAGACAGTGAAAGGTATGGAACCTGGATAACGACAGAAATTGATTTCATTTTTGAAAGATGAAACTATAACAACTATTGTTTTACAAAAATAAAGTAACAATGCAATTGAGAACAAAATAACAACAACATATAAAAAATGATCGAATAATTACCTTTAGAAACATAAGGATTTCTTGTAGTTTTTACACTTTTGCGTTTCTCGATTTAGTTGTCCATACATCTTCTATTTCTATCAGATTTCTTCAATTGGAGATATCAAAATTCGAATTCTCCAAATTCTTGAAGAAAATCCTATTAAATAGTTTATCAATAGAAATCACTCCTAAATAGATTCGAATCTCTGCCCGAATCTCTTAATGAAATAAGAACAAAGTTATAGGACTATTATTTAAAGTAAGAACAAAATTATAAAACTATATTATAAGAGTATGAAAAACAAAACTAATACATCATTAAATTAAAGATCGAGAAAGACTTTGGTTTTCGATTGCCAATCAATATAATGGTGAAATACTATCTATCATGCTTTATATATACGTTTATTTGTGACTTTTGAATTTTTTTTGCTTTATGTTTTTTCATCTTCCCGTAACTTTTACTTTGTTTTATTACTTTAATTAATAAGCTAGTAATTGATAATAAATAATGTATTAATATAGTACTAATGATATAGAGATAATTAAAACTCGTTATTCATTTATTCCTTTTGCTCCTACGATGTCACCTAAGCTAAAAAGCCTCTAAAACACTTCTTGTGATTTCTCTCTACTTCCGCTATTATATATAGTATAGATATAAATCCTTTATAATCGTATTTTATCAGTTGAAGTGTTTTTTTTTTTTGATAATGGAATATGCATTACAGAAGATTAACAGGTACAAACATCATTCTTAATACAACTGAGAATAAAATGTGGAAAATCTGCTAAATAGATTTCCGGATGAGCAAGGGTTAAACCCCAAGTGGCCAGTCTATGTGCAGGAACATTTGCATTTCTGGGTTCATATATAATTTTGAAAGTCATCATTCTACTGCTCAATTCTATTATGCTACCAGCCAATGCACCAAGCCAATTAGGTCCTGTGAACTTATTTTCAACAAGTTTTACCGTCTCCAACGAATCCGAAGCCACAACTAGACATTGAAAACCTGAGATCGTTGCGTACTGTAAGCTGACTAGGATTGCTTGCAATTCCACGTGTAGGATCGAAATCGACGAACCAAGAGGGCCACCACCTAACATAAGAACAGAACCATTGTAATCCCTGATAATGAACCCGAAAGCACTCTTATTTCCGGTAGGAAGGAAGGCAACATCAGTATTAATTTTGAGACATCCCTGTACCGGTGCTTTCCATCGTTGAGGGCATGTAGACTCGGTTACCTCTCATGTGCATGCCTGTGCAAGTGCTTTTTCTGTGTCGGCTTTCAGAACCATACCGCCCCGAATGATTTCATGGATTATCATCATCCCCCGAGCAGCCCCTATAGGTGCGAGATGATGAGCCACCCTATTCCTTTCAAGCCATATCATCCATATTACTCCACAGACAATAGAAAATTCTGTATTAGTTGTGGAGGACCCAATTCTACGAACCCATTCCAAGCAGGTTGAGCCTTCCACTTTGTACACTTTCAGGGGCAGCAAAGATTGCTTCCAGAAATCCTTTGCAATTCTACAGCCTTTGAACAAATGGAGAATCGATTATCCCGGCAAGCCACACAGCCAGCAAAAATCATCAAGTATCAGACCTTTCCTACACAAGACTGAGTTGCATAGGATAAATTCTTTGCAAGCGCTCCACACCATATGGGAAATTTTTGGTGGGAGATTGAGGTTCCAAAGAGTCTGCCAGAATTTGGAGGGATTATCAGATGAACTAGCTTGATCAGTGTAGAATGGAAGTTTAGAGATTGCCAACTGGTATCCAGATTTCACACAGTACTGTCCCGTCTTAGTATCCCGCCAATAGAGCCTATCAACGCCTGTCGAGCTGTTCAAAGGGAGTCGTGTAATAGCAGCAGCCATATCAGGTGAGAAACATTGGGCGATCAATTCAGACTTCCACGCAAACTCATCATAATTAATTAGGCAAGAGACCTTACGCGATGGAAGGTCGTGGAAAACCGTAAGGGGCCTATTACATGGGACTCCTTCAACCCAACGATGATCAAAGATATCCACGTTACTCCCGTTTCCAATTCTCCAAATGCGTCCTTCCAGGATAATTCTTCTTGCACAAAGGATGTTGCGCCAGACATATCTTGGACAGAAACCGACCTTTGCTTCCAGTAGTTCATGTCGAGGGAAGTATTTGGATTTAAACACTTGGGCGCACAGCAACAACGGATTTTCAATGATCCTCCAGACTTGTTTTGCCAAGAGTGAGATATTGAACGCGTGTAAATTCCGAAAACCCAGCCCCCCAATCCGCTTTGAGAGACACAATTTATCCCATTTGCTCTAATGAATTTTCCGGTTCTTGGGGTCACTGCTCCACCAGAATTTAGCAATCTGTTACTGAAGTTCGTCGCAGAAAGTTCTTGGCAAAAGGAAGCAGCTCATTATATATACGGGGATTGCTTGAGCTATAGATTTAATTAGTACCTCCTTGCCTCCCCGTGAAAGGTTCCTCTCATACCATCCTCCAATTCGCTTAAACAGTCTTTCTTTGAGAAAAGCAAAGATTGCTTTTTTTGATCTACCGAGCATCGCAGGAATCCCAAGATACTTTGAGAACCGATCAACTTGGTGGACACCAAGTGTTGCAATTAGTCTGCTTTTTCTATCCGCATCTATCCCTTTACTAAAAGTGGCTTCAGTTTTTTCAAAATTTATTTTTTGGCCTGATGCTGCTTCATACTGCTCAAGGATGTGTTTTACTTTGGTACATTCGGTGACTGTAGCTCGGCAAAATATCAGTGAATCATCTGCAAACAGAAGGTGTGAGACAGTGGGGCTATATTTACTCACCCGAATCCCATGAATATGCCTGTTTAATTCAGCTTTCATTATCAATGCTGAGAGCCCTTCTGCACATATAATAAACAAATAGGGTGATAGCGGGTCTCCCTAGCGAAGACCCCTTGTCGGCTTTACGAAGCCTTTCGGTACCCCATTTATAAGAAAAGAGAAGGAAACTGAACTAAGACATTGTTGTATAAGTGCACACCATCTGACTGGAAACCCCATTGCCATCATCATATCCTTAATGAACATCCACTCAATGCGATCGTAGGCTTTGCTCATAGTCTAAAACTTTCTGCAAAAAAGAAAAGAAAAAAAAAAAGCTATTGAAGCCAGCTGGTTGCATATAAATTTGCAGCTAAACATTCAATAAAACATAAAACTCCCAATTTAAGGGTTCCTGTTCGTATGAACACTAAATTATATTATATATACAGAAACCAATACTCTATATAACTCAAAGAACTCTAATATTAATTAAAAAAAACCTATGTTTGTTTAGAATTATCTTTTGTTTTTTTTCCTTTTAATTCAAGACATGATAGATACAAAAAAAAAAAAAAAGTGTTTAGTAAAAATTCAAAATATATATTTTTAATAGAAAAATCAATTAATATCTACTAACTATCAATAAAAAAAGTAAACAACAAACAACAACATATGAAATAAACGGGTTTTAAAGGTCTGTTTGTTTCCATTTTTCGAAACTGTTTTTTTACTTCTAAATTTAAACATGAGACAAAAAATGTTTGGTAAAAATTCAAAACAACAAACCAGAAATGTAAAACAAACACTCTATTGTCAATTTATTTTCATTTTTCAAAATTACTTTTGTGCATTTTAAACCTAAACATAAGACAAAACATTGTTTAATAAAAATTCAAACCAACAAACGTTATCTTTTATTTGTGAAAGGTGATAAAATTAATTAATTTACGGGGTGTTTGTTAGAAGGGATATAGGAGGTGAGATAGGGATAAAAAATACGAGATAAGTTATCTCGTGTTTGTTTGAGAGATAGAAGAGTGAGACGGATGAGGGATAAGCCTCTTATCCCTCAAATCCTATACCCAGGAGGGGGGTGGTATAAGGAGGCGGGATAAGCTCCTGCAATTTTAATAGGATGGAAAAGTTCATCTTATCACTCAAATTAATGTTATGTAGTTTAAATAAGGTTAAAATAGTAAAATGTATTATTTTATCCCCATCCCTATCCCACATACCAAACATTGAATAATAATTCTCGGCTATCATATTTTTATCCTTGGGTTAAGGTGCAAAAATATCCCTAACGTTTTGGGCTAGGAGCAATTCTACCCCTAACGTCTAAAATGGTGCAATTTTACCCCTAACGTTGATAAATTGGGTCAATTTCAGACACTATTATAAAATACAGATATTTTTGTTCATTATTCTGCACCAATTGCATAATAATTCGTCTAAAAAAAGGATTTCATATTTTTTATAATTTAATAATAGAATTTGAGATTAATATTTATAAATTCGGTGGATTTTTAGAATTTTTTTTATCTAATCCGTACAAAAAAGACAGTATATTTTTTTATTTTTTTCACATTTCAATGAATGTTTGTGATTTGTTACTGATAAAATAACACACATATGAAGTGTAGATAACAAGATTCATGAGCGAGAAGACAGTTTGATGAATTATTTCTCAAATCGACCCAATTTATTAACGTTAGGGGTAAAATTGCTCCTGACTTCCAACGTTAGGGGTAAAATTGCTCTTGACTTCCAACGTTAGGGGTAAAATTGCACCATTTTAGACGTCAGGGATAAAATTGCTCCTGGCCCAAAACGTTAGGGGTATTTTTGCATCTTAACCCTTTTATCCTTATCCCAACTATTTATCCTTATCTCTATCCCAACCTTTATCCATATCTCTATCCCAATTGAATACCAAACGCCCCATTAAAAGATAGACTATTGGAACTTGATTAGAGTAATCTATTACCTTTATACCAGCTTTTACTCAATGAGAATAATGTTTATCTTTCATTTATTATTTATCTTTCTTATTTTTTTCATTAAGAGCTCAATAGATTATTTGAATTATGAAAGGAGAAATTTTAATGTACTATCGTTGTAATACATTTGAATAATTAAAAGACTTCACTTTTAAATGTTTATTTATTAATACTAATTATATTCATGAATTAATATTCATTTCTCTTTTCATCAATCGCGTGTATTACATTTGATAGTAGAATATTTCTCGAAAGATGTTTTAATTTCCTCTGTCTTTTTCTTTTCTGAAAATAATGATTTTTTAATTATCATAAATTAAGCATATCTTTAGTGAAAAAGGATATTGTACAATATAGAAACTTGAATATTAATTCATGTTTTTTTACGAAGATGATTATTAATTTGTTAATTCATTCAACTAATCCATATAATAAACAATGCACTACAATAGAATTTGGATTTTGCCCCATTTGGAGTTTTTATAAGGACTTAATCCTTATAAGGATTTTGGTTTAGCATATTACCTATTGTGAGTTTCTATTGATTAAAGATGAAACCGGTAGTTTTTTTTACCGGTTTCATGTTGTAAGGGACCCGGTAGATTAGCTACCGGTTTCAAATTAAAAAAATAAAAATTTTCTTTCTTTTATATAGTTGAAAAAGTTTGGTAGTCTACCGGTTTCAACTATTGTATTTCAAACTGTAATATAACTATAAAGAAACTGTAAAACCTTAATTTAAACTGTGAAAAATATAATTTCATTTTCACATTTAAAATAATAAAACATTTTTATCCGAATTAAATGTTCACTACTAACTAATTTGGTAATGAAAGGTTTAATTAATGAGTCCAAAAATAAATAGTTAAGAATTGAAGTTAAATTAAAATTTTAAAAACATAGAGGGACCAGTTTTGAAATTTTAGAAATAACTCCAAACATGCTTCGAATGTGGATGTGACTTTCAATCTAAATCTAAGCTCAAATGCTTAGCTTGTTGACTCAGAGCAACTCATCATCTAACTCTTGATTTAGGGAATTTCAATGTTTATTTTAAATATGACAAAACAGAAGAAGTTACATTATTAGGTAATGGAAACATTATTCATATATCTCATATTAGAAATTCAAAGTTGATTCTTTTTAATTTTTCCATTCAATTTTATGATATTCTCCATATTTTGAAAATAGTTAATTTCTTATTTGTTTCTTCCCTAACATGTACTAATCTTATATCTATCTAATTATTCACTAGTCATTTTCTTTTGAAGAATTTGGTAACAAAGAATGAAATATATCGAGGAATGTAAGAATAAATGAAGCAAACGGGCTCTGAACCATTTACTGATCCATTTATAGCCCGCTCGTAACCTAATCATTTAGGATTGGGCCTTTAGATTTAACCTAGTTGTAAATAGATAGTTATGAAGGTTAAATCTAACACTCTAATAACACAATACTCAGCGATACTGCACAATCCATTTGTTCTCTCTCCTTCAGCCACCGCCCCCTCCCTTTGTTCTCGGCTTGCGCTCTTAGTTCGTGGAACAACGGAAATTGCACATTCAGTGTAGTAACCTCCTAGATCGGTGATACGGAGCCAATGTTGATTACTCCCGCTATTGTTCAACGGATATGCGCTACAATAGGTAAACCTAAATCTGTTGATTTATTTATTACATGTCTCTTAGAGGTAAGAGAAATCCATTATAACTATTTAGAGTTCCTTTAAGGAACGAATATGAATGGTCTTTACACAATGTCACTTCCGCCATCATTACCTCAACAAGTTCAACCCTTTAGTATTTCTCTTCCTTCTTGTGTGGCATTCTAGAGTAGGACAAGCCATTCGGCTTATTGTCAAGAAAACGTACTTTCAAAGACCAGTCAAATCCTTTCAATTTGATTGGGGAGGTGAATTTCAAACCCTCGCTAAAACAAAATGAGTTTGTAGAACGAAAACACTGTCATGTGGATTATTTTATGTGTTGTTGTCTCTAATGGGTGGAGTGTCCATTAGTTGTATGACTATTGTAGCATATTTATGCTAGTAAACCTTTTTTTTCGTTCGTAAAGGTATCCACTGCCGACAGTAATGACTATTCCCTAATATTCCCTAATATTGGGGGAATAGAAGAAACTGAAATAATACATTTACTAATATTGTTATTTGAAACAATTAGCTCTTCATTAATCAAATAATCTTAGTTTTATCTGCAAACAATTTACACAAATTGAACTTGAACTAAGTTAAACTATACTACTATTTGTTCATGGATAGTCATAGAACCAACTACACAAAAACTAATATGAAACAAAAAACCATCAAACGTTGTACAAACCCATATTTCTCCATTCTGGTCTGACCATAATGAAACTGGAGATCACGACAAGTTGGATGATGAGTTTTAGGTTGATCCCACAGGAAACAGTCAATGGCAAACTGTTTCTTGAACTCCAAGTCTCCATTAACACTCAATCCATATTGTTTAAGAATCATGTCGATTTCCCATTCCGACATCTTCTCGTACTGTGTTTTAGTGTAAGACGGATAATGCAGAGGCATCTTGAACTTACTCTCACTCTCAATTTCCCTTTTTATTTTCATCTTCTTTCGTTCTACTTCTGCCGCTTTTCTAGCGGCTATGGCAAGCTGCTTTTTGAGTTCTTCTGCCGCTGCAAGCTGCTTTTCGAGTTCTTCTTCTTCCCTAAAAAGGATAGAAAGTCCACCTATGCCCATAACCTAAATTCCTAATTGAATTCCAATATTAATTAATCAGGTTTTAAAATAGAAATAAGAAAATAATAATAAATTGAATATAACAAACCTTGGAATAATTGGATGAATGAAAGAAAAAGATTATTATGGCTTGATGAAATCAATCTTTTTAAGGCAGCTTTTGCTGCGATTGACAACACAAGTATGAGTGAAACTCCAACTGTCTGTGGAATTATCACTTGGAAAAAAAAATAGCACGAATGTAGAGAAACATAAGTTTAGAGAGATGAAAGAAATTTGGCAAAGAGGAATTCGGGCTAGGTGAAGTATTCGGTATGTGTATTTCGAATGAGAAAAAAATTACTCTTATAGACAGACTAGTGGAACGTTTTTTCTCTCTCAATTAATTCACTTAGTGAGAATTAAACTAAATTCACATTAATGATGAGTAAAACCGGTATAACGGCTAAATCGTTTTCCAGAATTTATAATGAACATTAATTTTATTTAATTCAGCATATGAGATTTATTTTTCTAGTAACTCACATTCAAAATTTAAAAGAAACTATAACAGTTTATAAAAATGTATATATGTACTTCTCTACACAAACATTCCCAAGTGGTAACCATTAAACGTTTTACTAAACATTAATTATATTTAATGCTATCAATGATATTGAATTCTTTTTTGGTTCGTAAGGGTATCCACCGTCGACAGCTATAACTATTCCCTTTCGCAGATGGTTTGCACCTCTATAGGTGGGACTGCTAGTTCCATTTCAAAAGGTGAGAATCGAACCCTAAACCTTAACCAAAGGGAGGATGGGCCTTTACCACTCTACCACAACTCCCGTAGTTATGAGATTGAATTCTCTAGTAACCATCATTTTGAATTTAGAATAAATTCCGACTTGTTAAATGTCTTTATTCCCCTAAACAATTATTCCAAAAGGTTCATTTTCAGTTCTAATTTCTCATTCATTATTTATCTGTTTTTGTAACATCCGTAATTTTATAGGGCTAATTGCAAAATAAAATTTATAATATATATTATAAATTACAGTAATATAATTAACTTTATTATTTAATATATTACTATTATTATTATCAATATTTTTTTTTGGTAGAAAAAAAGTTTAGGTAAGGGTAGGTCTACCCACTCCCAAGGTCAGGGCAAACCACATAATTTATAATATATTAAATTGTTAGTTATTATCATTATTATTATTATTATTATTAAGAATAAGTTTGTTAATTATAGATAAGTATTATTATTATTATTATTATTATTATTATTATTATTATTATTATTATTATTATTATTACTACTACTACTACGGTTTTTTGGTTATCAGGGGAGGGGAAACGATTATTTTCAAAAACAAACCTGCACTCTTTCTTCTCTTTTCTTTATTTTCTTCCATTTTATTTTTCATCATAACTCCATGTTCCGATTACCCCTTGAAACGAAAAATATACCATTAAATTCTTTGTTTCATGAAGAACATTTTAAGACCACTATTGATATTTTCTGACTAAAAAATATGGTGACCGGAGCGGGTACTTTTCACCGACAAAGTGTTAGATCTCGACATTTTAGGCGGTTTTAGTTGTGAAAGGTGTGTACTTTTGGACTCCCCTAATAGTTGGCTATCTTGTGATAGTCTCGGTTCGTGATTCCGGCATCTCCGGCGAACTTCCGGTGGTCGACCACCGTGCTCCGGTGAAACTCCGGAGAGCTAGTAATGGGTCAATTAGAACCCGAATAATTTGATTAGCTTTTTGGGATTAGAGGTAAAATTAATTGCTTATGTTTATATATATGTCTATTGATATTTTGTCATAGAATAATTAAATGCATGTTGAATTGATATTGAGTATTTGGTTATCCTTTAATTGGTACTTTATTTATATATATGGTGATTTGAAATGTGGAATTTCAAATGTTCTCTATATGGTTGAATTTATTGATAGAATCCTTTGTTCCTTTTAAAATCATGTTGCTGTGAAATTATACCATGATAGAATGTGAATGTATATGAGTTCAAAAGATTACGAATTACGAAATTGCATTGGATTATGTTTGAGTTAGAACGAAATTGTATTGGATTATGTTTGAGTTAAAACAAAACATAAATAGCTAGCTTGGGTGAATATATTCAATGGTCTGGAGGTTTGTTGATACTGTGATCACAGGCACCTGGGTAGGGTGTTATTTTACTCTAATTGAGTTTATACGGTGTCCTGAAACTGGGGGCGATAGCAGTACCATATTATTAAAAAAAAAAAAGAAATCATTATGAGGTTAAAAGGGTACGTGTCCTGAAACTGGGGGCGATAGCGTACACATACGTTGGAATATTGTTAACCATGAGACCATTGAGTATATTTCACTTAGGTCTAGCTGGGCCCTTAAAAATAAAGATAATAAATTATAATTTTGTTGTTTGAAGTAAATCGAGTCACATACGAGATGATATGTTTATATCTTATTCTTGATTGATTGATGGTTGATTGTTTGATTTATTAAATGTTAAGATGCACGAAATTAATTATATATATATATATATAAATGTAATTATGTTTATTGAGTAGGCAGCTCACCCCTTGCCACGTTGAAATTTTCAGGCTAGGTTCAGAGGTTCTCCTATTTGCTAGATTTTCAGGTTTATCATACATCCAGACTGACCAGCACAAGCGTCTCATTCTCATTAGAAATTTTATGGACATTTATTAGGATTTAATGTATTGTTGAACTATATTATTTTGTTTAGATTAAGTGAATTTTGATTGATCAATTACATTGTTTTATTGGTTATTGAACATTTTGAATATTGATTCTTTATAGGCAATAATGAACAAGGAGACTTTATTTGATTATGTTGCTCTTTGTATGCAATTATGATAACTAATTGGGTTCGTGTCTGTTTTAATGTGACCCGGGACGGGGGTTACAGTTTTAGCTTAAAATATATCATTGAAATGATTTCATGGAATGGAATAGAATAGAAAGACAATTAATAACAAATTAAAATTATCATTTTCTCGAATAGTCTTCTCTAAAAATAATTCTTATATTTATTTGAAGTTATTTGTGATTTTGAAGCCTACATTTTTATGCCTTCCAAAAGCAAGCAAAAGCAAATGTTATTTGAAAAATCTTACTAATCACTCACATGAAGCTCTGTTTGGGATAAAAAAAACAACTAGACCATATCTTTGAAAATGTTTAAAACACACATAAGTAGCATCGTTATATATATATAGATATATATATATATATATATATATATATATGTAGGGATAGAGGTAAACCTTCTTCCCTTAATTACTTTTTTTTAATAAAAAAACTTTATTAAATCAACTTAACAGAAAGAATATCGCTAAGAAACAACGGTGGACAATCCCACACACTACACACTGACTTAGAGGTAACCGCTCGTGCTAAAGAATGAGTTGTCACGTTTCCTGAACGTTTAATAAATAAGATAGAAAAACTGTCTATCTCTAAGTAAAAGGATACAATCATGAATGACCTCAAATAGGCAAGAATAAATCGAAACAGGGTTGTTGATCGCTTGTATCAGTTAAAAGCAATCAGACTGAATCTTAATTTCGATGCTATTTGAGGATTTAATCCAACTAAGGGTTTCTTTAAATGCCAGAGCTTCAGATAATTCAGGGTCAAAAAACCCGCAGAGAGAATCATAGCTAGCATAATTACAATATCCGAATTGGTCATGAACGAGAAAGCCAAGAGATGTATATCCATCGTCGACAAATACAGATGCATCCACATTGCAGATAAGAAAACCATGAGAAGGTTTCCTCCATTTCAATAGTGTTGGACAAACTTGATGATTTACATACTTCAAATGTTGAGACTGAGCCATACTCCACTAGCGTTGTTCCTAGAGAGACGAAGAGAGAATAACAGCCGCTGTTGAATGATTTCTATCTCAAACCACTCAATTATAATGCTTCCACAATCCCTAAATGATGACCGCAATATCCGAAATTACGCCTATATAAGATTGAGAGAGAATCGTGACAAACTAGCTTGAAACGTTTCGAACCTCTATCATTTGGTCATCCCCGAAGAAAAGCCACCACACCTATTGTGGAAATCCATAAGAGATCAAAACATGAGTTTCATCTTATCGCACATGCTCATAGATTCGGCATATATTATGTAATAAGCTCATTTGTGTAAATAAATTGGAAAGTATAGGGAGACAATGTGAGATTGCACGCCAAATACAATTTCTAATTTTAGGGGCAACCTTAATACGCCAAATAGAATTATTCCATGGGAAATGAGCTGGAGTTACAATTGGATTTGATTAATTTAGAGCAAGAAAGTACCCACTTTTAACTAAATAAGAACCTGATCTTTGAGCCACAACCATGAATCATTTCCACTATGGGATCTTTTAGTTATGGAATGTATCAATCACTGATCCCTATTGTTAAACATCGAGTCTAGGATATAAGGATACCATTTTCCTCTATTGTCGAGCAGATCACTAACAAGGCTCGTAGATAAAAATGGATGTATAGGGGATGTAATATATAGGTTAGCTACATCTGGTAACCATGGATCATCTCAAATATGAATATCAGCTATAAAGCCCACCTTGTGGAGTCCTTTCAACAGAACATCCTATCGTGCTTGGATTCCTTTAGCTGATGCACCGAACTCAACCTTTCTTTGAGTAAAGGGTTTAATATATGGTCATCCCACTTGACAAAATCTCCAGCTCTTCTCATTAAATCTGGGACTTCTTCGACCTTCTTGTAGTTAACTCTTTCGACAGGTCTTTACTTCGATAATTGCTTTCAATGGCTTCAACAACTCCGTTTATGTTCAGATGTTTGATCTGGATGGCCATTCGTTGGAAATGCTCCACCCACTCCTTTAATGGCTCACTAGACTCTTGCATAAATTAGTTTAGATCTTACATTATTTTTCTCTCTAGAATGGAAGTGATGAAATGGTTTGTAAACTCTTTAGACATTTATTTAAAAGATCTGATGGATTCGGGTAGAAGTTGATTGTACCAATAGGTCGTCGAATCCCTTAAGGTTGTTGAAAATAAGCGGCACATAAGAGCATTTATTATCGTGGTGGTCTGGAGAGCTCTAAGAAAGCTTTTCACATTGAGAGTTGGATCTTTCATACTATTATAGTCCTTAAGAAGATGATATTTGAATCCGCTAAGCATTGGTTGATTCATTATCTCGGCACTTAAAGGAGTGTCAAAATCTGTAGTTTCTGGCATTCTTGACTCTAGTCCTTCATCCTTCATGGCATGTCGAAGCTCTTTCCTAGTATGGTTATATACTTCTTCTTTCAAAGAGTGTTCCTCTTCCTTCGACTTCGTTTGCCTTCAGTTTCGGTAGTTTGTGGATCTAGAAACCTCTGGTATTTTTCTATACGATTCGTAGCGACGAATCAAGACAAATGCCTCGACGCTGCTTTGGGAATCGAGATCCTTCAGGCTTTGGAACATGCTTAATAAGAGAAGGCGAACAATAATTTCTTCATTATGGAGCACTTGCATGTTTTTCTTTTGGTCTCCCTCTAATTATCTTTAGTTGAGACTCGTTAAAAAATCCTCTTTTCCTAGGACATGTTAGGATGTCATGATGTCCTGTAGAACAAGCTATTGAAACTCTTCCATCTCTATATCTCCCAGCTTCACTAGCCTCCTTCAATTCTATCCGCATTACCTCCATTTGTGTAACATGCCCCGCCCTCATGACGTTCATAGACTCTTGAACAGATCCAATGTTGTATATTAGCTGCTTTGTTAAGCCATTCTATAAAACTACGCTGCTCATGATCCAACGAACCTAAACAGGCACCAATCCTTTGATATAATGTCGGAGTGACATGTAATGGTGATAACGAATGGTTACTAGAATCTACGAAGCCATGATTAGGTGCAGCTAACGTACTTGGGATATCCTTAGCTGGAGGACCAAGCTGAACCACAAAATTGTGAACATGAACCATTGTTACGAAGAACGTCCACGCTCACCGCACCAAATGACGTCCTTAATACTGAATGTAATCTTCGTTCTGCTCCCGATGACCTGAAACAGTAGCAAACGGTCAAGGAGCGGTTGAATTCTGACGAACCATCTCCGATGCTTAAGTTAGTGGGTATTGGAAAGTATGAGATAACTTGAAAGCAATTGATTGATTAGACATTGAATGATTGATGTACCTAAGGCTCATATTTCAAGGTTATTTATAGGTGGTTGAATACCTGAATAGTTTTACGCTTTTACACGTGTCAACTTCTTACTGACTTCAGACTTATTCTTTTATATCATTCCGCATTTCATGTAAACTTTGGGATCCGGAACAATTATCGGTCCATGTGTCCGCTTTAGGCAGCTTCGTGTAAATTAACTTCAGAGTATTAGATTTTTTAGTAAAATAATTTACTAATGCTTGTATCTCAGTTTTCAGGAAAACCCATTAGCCTTTCGTTAATTTGCAGTGGAATATGTAATTTTTTTTTCTTTTAGAATTGTGTTTATGGCTTCCAAGAAAGAAGTTGGTAAGGAAATAATTTGGACATTAAACTCTTAAACTCATACATGACCCAAAACCCCAGAAGCTATAGCTCCCTCTTCCATGAACAAGAAAGACTGAAGTATTACACAGACAGACAGTCTATAGTTTTCTACAAAATATATAATATAAAAGCTTAGAATTAAGTATAGAAAAAGATGGATGGATGACTGATCTTAAATTCTTAATTAATAATTAAGCATATCCTAATATGACTCGATACAAGAAACCCATAAAGTGTTGATGAAATCCACAACTAGGAGAAGTAGTGATTTGTTGAGTATCATTATTATCAGGCCAGAGAAAAGCACCCATTGCATACTCTCTTTTGGAACCTAAATCACCCTCTATAGGCAGCCCATATTGAGCAAGAAGCCTATCCAGCTGCCACTCCGGCATTGTCTCGTAGTCTTTCTTGCTATACCTTGGGTAGTGCACTGGCATTTGAAAGAAGTTCTCACTATCACTCACCATTTTCTTCAATTCAATCTCTCTGAAATATTACTCCACAGATGAAATCCTTATATAGGAGAGGGTAGGGTGTCACGAGAATCAGTTGGCTTAACTTCTTCTCTTATTCAAAGTGTGCAATACAATACTTGTTTTTGTGTGATTCTGTGGGCTGAATTTGCATTAATTGGGTTTCAAAACTGCCATATTGCTACATATTTCCCATGGCTAATTAGAATTAGGCAAGTAGTATGAATGAAATCTCACCTGAAAAGAAACAGAGTGACTTTGTGACATTTGGCGACCTCAATTAAATTGCACAAATCCAATGGGCTCTCAACCACTATATTGCACCCTGAAATTTTATGCTTGTGTAAGTTTTTGTCTTATATACTAATAAGTATATGGAGAATTACCACTTTAGCCCCTAACGTAGGAAATCAAATCATTTTTGTTTTAATGGTTGTGAAATGTGCAATCATAGTTCTTTCTGGATAATAAAACTTGGGGTTAAAATTGTGTTATTTTATATAAGTCTTGAAAAAGAGCTATAATTATGCGTCAAGTTCTGTTATTCAGAGCCATAATTACAACATTTCACAAATATTGAGGTTAAAATTGTGTTATTTTATACGTTGTGGCTAAATTGATACTTCTCAAGAAAACAGAGAGACGCTATTTTGGTAGTTTATCCCAATTTGTAACGGTGAAAGATGCAAGTGATATCTAGGGTCGGTCCTGACTTTTTGTAGGCCTGAGGCGAGATAATAAATTTGAAGCATTTCATACATAATTTTTTTTTACTAGGCGTCTAGATGAAAGGTTGTCAGACATCCCAACTAGAGATTCCCCACTGATATCAAAAGTGAAATATGTGCCATCCAGATGTAAAGAGGTAAACAACATATTAATTTGGTGTGTCAATTTAATTGTACCAATTGACAAACCTTAAGACGGAAACTATGTCATTTTGTAGCATGACGATTAAAATAGCTCAAGTTGAAACTGTTTCATTTTGATACCTTGTCTCAATAATTATAAAAACATTACTTGTACAATTTATTATATTAAATCATAAAAGGATTTAAAGTGGAATTTACAGATCGTCTATAAATAAGGGTTAAATTTTGATAAAGTTGGAAATCAAACCTCAAACTAATATATAACCAGAGATTCAACTCTTCACCACTTGGACCAATCCTCATTCTCTATTGTCTTAATTATTTAATTAGAAAATGTCTTAATTAGTTAATTAGTTATAAAAAAAAAGAGATGTTTTTCTATAATTCCATAAAAAAAAAACTGACAATTCCCATTTTACTCATATATTTTTAAGGATTACTATAGTGCAAAAGTATTCTAAATTTTTTTCCTTTTATATATGGAGATGCAAAATGCATCAAAGAGAAAATATTATGAATTTCCTTTTACAGAGATTTCCTAAAAAACAATGTGAAAAAATAGAACGGAGAAGAGTTGAGGATTTGGACTACATTATGTGATGTCAGGAATTTTCACATGCACCTTAATGAGCAAGTGAATTTGCTCATTCACCGTTAGATATAGACTTATTAAATCTAAGCCTCGGGATGCTTTGAATCTCCACCTTAGGATTCTAATAAGCCTAGATCTAACGGTGAATGAGCAAATTCTACATGTTCGTTAAGGTGCATGTGATCAAGACTGGATGTGAGTGTAAGGCTTTGTTTGATAAAACATTTAATTATTTAAATTAAAATATTAAGCACTTATTTAATTTAAGTGCGTTTGATAACTGTTGTTTCTTCACCACTTAAAGTAGTTTTTTTTGTAGGGAAAAGAAAGTAAAGACAAAACAAACACCACAACAA
This sequence comes from Euphorbia lathyris, assembly GCF_963576675.1. Classification (NCBI taxonomy): domain Eukaryota; kingdom Viridiplantae; phylum Streptophyta; class Magnoliopsida; order Malpighiales; family Euphorbiaceae; genus Euphorbia; species Euphorbia lathyris. The sequence continues at coordinate 73,044,036 of NC_088913.1, forward strand.
ATTAACCCGGGATTAGCCTAGGAAAGTTAACCCCCACAATATCTTCAGAAAACAAAGTTTTCAAGAAATCAGGAGGAGAAGAGAAAATAGAAACGCTCAAAACCCTCTCATGGCCCTCAACAGCAAACCGATCTGCCAACACTTAATTTTCAGTTTTATGAAACAACACCTAAGATTACAATATGAGTATTCTAATCGTATGGTATCCCAAATTATTTATGTAAATCTCAAGTTTGAGGGTTGGCTTCCTATTATTATTATTATTATCGGTGGAATTATTTTTTAAAAGCAATCGTATTTTCCTTTATAAGAAGATTCCACTTAAATCTATATGTTTCTTTATTGCTTTATTTTTTATTATCTTGTTTTATCATTATGTATATATACATATTACATTGTTACCAATCTTATTTACGAGATCTAACAAATAGTACTAGAGCTTTGGTTCTATACATATGGTTGTATATATTAAAATGGAATATTCTTCAAATTTCATGATCGAATTGAATTCAAACTGATCAATTTGGAAGCTGGTGATGGAAAATATTTTGTACTGTAAAGATATACATGAATCAGTAGAAGGAGAATAGGCACATACACATAAACGATATAAATTGGAATAATTTGAACCTGTCCATTGGGAACACTTGTCAATGCATGGCTAGATTTTAACGTGTTACATCATGGAAGAATTTGCAAGAGATTTGTGATCTAAAACATGTCGAAACAAATTGTTCTTAACTAATAAAAAAGTTTGTCAATATGAAATATAAGGCTCGAGGCCGGAAACCCAAACTCGAGGGATCACGGCTTCCCCAAAAGAGAAATAAGGTTCTTCCGAGCAGGCTTGGTCAACCTCAGAGAACACAACAGATTCAAAGTTTCCTAATGCTAGATGATTTTACGATCTTACGGCTTTCATACGATGAGTTTTCTAGATATTTCTCATGCTCCATCTTTTAGTGAACTATGCGCTTCTATTAATCATGTGCTCTTTAGGAATCGGTTGATGCTTTTCTTATAAGGTACGTTATTTACATTATAGGGATCACAAATTCGTACTGACAATTGTTCTTTGCCACGTCAGGAAAACTGGCTGCATTATGCGAAAATCCTCTATTTACTAACTTGATAGCCACGGGTTTTTTTTCGATGAAAATTACCACAATAACCGATCTACAACTCAATAAAAATCACAAGAGTTTTTTTAAATTAATCATGTTTTCTATTGTTTTTTTTTTGTTGTTGTTTTTTAAAGAGGACGGATTCGAACATATTCCAAGCTTCAAATATTAAATATTAGCTAATGTAAGGAATCAAGCCACATGATCACAAATAGTCAAATGTAAGGAATACCACTCAATCAAGTCCACATGATCATTACTCATCTCCCCCAAGCCACACGATCAGAGTTAAGCATTGCATGACCACTTAACTAACTGTGGGTCCTCTTACATGTAATTATGCAATATGTGATCTTAGCCACTCGATGGGTTACTTGGCCCATCCAATGAAATTTAGATGTCGCTCTACCCACAAACATTTCAATACCAAAAAAAAAAAACTCAAGTAAATACTAGTACTAAATAATTTAAATTTCTTCTTAGAATTTTTATTTTTAATATAGGAAATAGTAAAATTTTACTTCTACAACAATTTTAAAGTAATAATAATTTTACTTTTACTATATAACGAAAAATTTATTTCACTATTATTTAATTATCAGATTTTTTATCATTTTTAAAAAAGTATAAATTTATTCGTATCTGTTGGACCCACGAGTTCACCAACAGCTCCACCATTAGTATGATATTGTCCGCTTTGGGTCAAGCCCGCACAGATTTGTTTTTGGGCTCCTTCCCAAAAGGCCTCATACTAATGTAGTTGGTGAACTTCTTTATAAACTATGTAACTCCCTTGTATCTTTCCGATGTGGGACTTGGGATATATACCCAACAGTATCCTATGAAATTGTAAAAAGCTACTCCTAATATTTTCAAGCAGTCCAATTTTACCCGTAAGTAAAAAGTTGATCGAAATGGTTTGGGTGTTATTTGACTGTCACATCATACTTTCCAAATATCACTTATGTCTAAAATATTAATTATGTTGCATAGTTATAAACAATATGCTAAAATACTAACAACTAAGTCTAACACATACAAATTGATAAAAAAAAATATCAAAGTGTCTAAAATGTGTACTGTGTTACTAACACAGTTACAAATAAGTTGCCAAAATGCACAAAATGCTTCGATTTATCAAAAAAAAAAATGTTTGGAATTTAATTATGAAAGTCAAGTAACGGATTAAATAACTATCAAACCAACATTTTCAAATATTTTGTTAGGTAGGGGTAAAATTGATCTTGTTTAAAATGCATAAATGACAAATTTTTACCATTTTGTACGTTAGGGATAAATATGTATTTCTCTTAAAACGACAGGGACAAGTTTGAACCGTACGTCAGGGATAAATATGCATTTCTCTTAAAACGAGAGGGACAAGTTTGAACTCTCTAAGTTTGCTATATTACTAGCACAGTTAGAAATAACATGCCAAAAATACCAATAACTAAGTCTATCATATATAAGTTAAATCACCCACAAAAATGGTTGAAGTGTTTAAAATGTTTACTATGTTACTAGCACAAATGCAAACAATTTGTTTGGAACATTTAATGTGGCAGTCAAATAACTACCAAACCACTTCATTAAAAAAATTTGTTAGTGATTTAAAGTGAATACTTGATACTCGGATTCAGACATGGAAATTCAACTTAGATGATTTAACTGGATCCTCCCTACCAACACTGGATATTTGGTTCATCAATCTAGAAGTGTGATCCTTTCTTGACTAGAGTATCGCAATCCTATTCTAATCGGAAGTTTTTGGCATACACAATTATATCCTAAATATACAAATTCTTTCCTGTTTAAGGATTCTTTCTTAAGCAAATTAGAGTCGTTGGTTTTTATTTAATATAGGACTCTTTATTCTTATATAAAGAGTATGATTGCTCCCTCAAACATATATCGCATATACACATTATATTCTAGTGTACGTAACATTGCTTTACTATTACTTCTTTTTTCTTAGATTAGAATTAACTTAAGCATCAAAGAGCCCCTCGTCGGGATTCGACTAATCTTTATCTTGCAAAAATGTCGGAGGAACACAAAACTAGATCCGTAAGTGAAATTTTCCTCATACATTATCATTATTGCGGTGAATGTGGATCCGAGAAATAATAATGAATTCATCAGGTACCGTTATTAAAGTTGTTGCATCTGTAAACTCGACAGTAACAACCAACATGTCATCATTCCCCCAACATCTCAAGTCTCTCCTGCTACTATATGTATATTCCTTCTACCAGTGAGCTTCCTTTCTAGGATGCCCCCGTGACATAGAGGAGCTGAAAATGTCATCTAATCAACTATCCCAACCATTATGGTTGCCGCTAGAACCTAAGACATGTTTTGTATTCTAGATGGGAAATAATGTCGTGTGGAATCCTTGATGTGCTTAGAAGAATGTTTGCCACTCCGAGCCACACACTTGGGGGAGATTTTTCCTTACCTATATCCACAAACTATGTTTTTCTTGGTTCATGTACAAGAATCACGACTCAAACTGGTACATTCTCATATGTGATGGTTCATCCTACTTTTTTTGAAGCCATTATCGCATCCCCATCCTATTCTATTAGGAGTCTTTGGCCGGAGCAATTATCTACTAAATATATAGTCCTTCCTTTTTAAGTATTCTTTTTCTAAATCAATTAGAGTCAATTTGTTCCTATTTAGAATAGAACTACTCACTCCTATATAAAAGATCTCGTTCTCTCGATAAGGTATCTCATATACCCATTATATTCTCATGTAACCTTGCTTTACTATTACTTCTCTTTTTCCTATATTAGAAATGCCTTGAGCATCAAAGAGTCTTTTGTTAGGATCCTGATAATCTATGCCTTGGAGGAACGTAGGAGGAATGCAAAATTGGATCTTCCGAGAAGTTATGTGGATCCTTAGGACAAAAATTCCACATACTTTATCATTTAGGTAGGAGAAAAGTTGACCTTGATTATAAACATTAGTGATAATTTCTTTAACGTTTCATATGTTAGAAATAAATCTGCAGTTTGTCTTTACCTTATCTCATTTTTACTCATGAATTTTTCTTCATAAATAGAAGTATTATAATATAATAAAACATAAGTACAAATAAATTGGTTTTAAGAGGGTAATCTAGTGGAGGACTGGATGGTGAACTTTGTAGGGTCATTCTTTTTAGGGGATCACAACGTCGTACTTTTCCTGATGACATCCAGGATACCATGTTTGAAGACATCATTGGGTCAGTTATTTATTATTCGTATATAATTTTCTTCGATTCTTTTTTTATTAGGCTTTAGTTTTCCTTGTGTGACTAAAAAAATAAAATGATTTTTTTTATAAAGGGTCTTAGAGCATTTCTAAAAGTATATTAGTTGGCTCTTAAATTAAAATTTGAGGAAAGAGTTAAAAATCAATTCCTACAGCCTCTTAACCTCTTAGTGGCTCAAATTACTAAGAGCCACAACATCCTCTTGATTATTGAGGAGTCTCCTCCACTCCTAGTCCCTCCTTATTTCAGTTTTTATTAATATTTTATTATTAAAGAGTCTATCTCCTCTTGATAAAATAATAAATAAGAAATGAATATGTGGAGTATTGTTGGAGATGATATATATGGTTAGGCTATATTAGTCACTCTTCAAATCAATAAAACATTCAAATGTTTATATTATTTTTGAAGATTAATATTTTCAAATTCAGTAAAAATAAATTATATTTTCTTGTCTAAATCGTACAAAATACAGTGTATTTTTTTTAATTCTTTTGTTATAAAAAATTAACGTCTAGATATGGTTATGATATGTTGCTAACAAATGATAAAATTATCCACATGTAAAATGTAGATTATACGATTCATGACTGAGAAGACAATTTGATGAATTATTTCTCAAATTGATATAACTTTCTAACGTTAACGGTAAATTTGCTATTTGCTGCCAATGTTAATAATAAAATTATACATATTTAAATGCTATGAGTAAAATTGTTCATACCCGTTAACGTTAGGAGTATTTTTATGCCTTATTTGGTAAAAAAAATATAATTTAGAATTTTATTTTTTTTGTTTTTGAAATTGAGAAGGTTTATAGCCCAAAATAAATAGTAGAAAATTAGTGGGTTGGAATTGTGTTGTGTGCCTTAAAACTATCCACCTACTTAATTTATGTACCCTTAGTCCATGCATTAACCTCTACCCAAATTTTGGGTCCTCTGCAATATGTCTTAGCTCATCAAATGATTGAATAATATATATATATATATATATATGACCATAGAAAATGTAGCGGTCATGAAGTGCTAGCACATAGGTGTAGAATCTTTTTTCTGATGATTTCTAAAATTTACCCAGCTCGTGGAGCTATCAGCAGCAGTGGTTCCGGCGGTCGGAGGGACCCAGACCCACCCCTGTCTCCGCCCCTGCATCAGCTCGTCGAGCTGGGAAATTATTGGACAGTGTTGCTAAGCATTGCTAGATAGTCCAACGAACTAGGTTGGCTCGCAAGTTAGATGAAATTGTTTCACGTTTTTCGCTTTGATTTTGTTTTTCGGATTCGTCTTATCAAATACGTACATATTTTTGAACATCTAAAAGTTGTATTAATAAGTGAGGATCAATCAAATGCATTTTTTCTAAACTAAAAACCATTTTTATTCAATCACATACCATATTTTCAACTTTTCAAATGTAATAATCAAAGACACAGTGTCAATAAATAAAGAATAAAGACTTTTTTATTTTATTTGTTTCTTTTATTAAAATTCAAAACTCACTTTCAGCAAAATAAAAAATAAATTAAGCATACAAATAAACTAAACTTAATATTTTACATTATATAAAAACTTTATAACAATGTTGAAACATGAATTTTACTATAAAATTAATCTTAAACACTTCAAAATAGACAGTAAAAAACTCAAAAGATAAAGATAAAAATATCCTATTAGTTTCATGTCTGGTACAATTGCTATGACTCATCCTTTATTATGGTTGGATCTAGAATTATATACAATAGTTAAAAAAAACATGATTAATAAAAGTAACAAAGTTATTTTTTAAAAAATTAAATATATAAATAAAAACTTTTAAAAAAAAATTAGTTCAAGGGATTTGAACTTAGAGCCTTTTATAATGAAACATGACTCTTAATCAATTCAACTATCTTGAAATACAAAATTATACTACAAAACACCAAGATAAACTAAAATTAGAGGAGCTATCAAGTACCGAAACAATATTACTATGCACCCAAACCCTGGACTGGATCCGCCTCAGCTCGTGGTTGATTGAAAAGTGCCAAGAGCTGAGAGATAGTGCGTGAGAGATTCGGTTCGTCCATATTTATAGAGAAGAGAATTATGCTACCAACTCGATATCGAATTTTACGGATAATTTTTCTTTAAAATAATACAAGTGTGATATATCTTTTGCATGTATTTAAAACATCTTACTTGATGATGAAGGTCAGATTTGCTTCAATAGTCTCATTTGCTTTTAGTTTATTCCCACAAATTTATTTTTTTCTTTTTTGAACGGTTCTTATGAGTAAATGGCTTTGATTAGGAGAAAATGGCTTTGATTAGTGGGTATATTTGTAATTAGTGACTTTGCTCTTAGGAACTCTTTTCCTATCCCACGTGGAAAACTTATCAAAGTTTCTAAGAGTATATAAAGGTTTGGGCTTTATAAGCATTTAAATTGTGTTTAGTGAGTTTTGGCAAATATACTACGCGCGCTCGCTCGTTCATTCACGCGACGCCCGACCGACCGGACCCGAAATTTATTTTTAATTTTCTTCACAATATCCGTTTTACTCCTTTAAAGTTTTCTTCAACAAATTATTTAGTAAAAAACGGATCCTGATTTTTCTCATGTTCTATCTCCACAACTGCACGTTCTAACATTCAAATTTTTTCCAACCTTTATATATTCATTTGGTTTTCAGCTTTGAAACACACAGTTTTAATCTTTTATCTTTACAAACTTTCTAGACAATTAATTATTCTTACTGTTCTAATACTTTCGACTTTGAATGCACAAGTTCAAAGGTCTATGTGTTAATCTTGGGAAGCGACCAGATTTCAGATTGCATCTCGGTCTACCGAAATCGCTTTCAAGACAGTGGCTCCCGCCAGCAATTCATTATTTACTATTTAAAAAACAATTCATTTTATAGAATTAAATTAGATTGAATGCTACAATACAACTAAAAAATTGGAGTTTTCTTAGTATAAAGTCTAATGATTAAGAGACCATATGTGACCCCACATATAATGACACTTTCACCCCCTTTCGATAAATAATGATTGGAGTTGCCCTCCCTGCATACTAATTAGGAAATCACGTCGGCAAGCCTCCACGCCAGCAATCATGGGAATAATTTTCCCCTGTCTGCTCATTTTTAGGGGATTCTAACACCCCCATTCTGATCTCGCCATGTGGCGCAATCTTTAAATTTTAGACACGTGGCGCAGTTTCACTTGTGGTGTTAGCTAACAGCGAGTGTTGAAAATAATTTCCCATTCTTTTAGTAAACTTCCAGAAAGTTCTTGGAACTCCTGGCTAGAATTCACCCAATAATCTAGCGGCTAGTATTGCGCCACGTGTCCTTTCACACCCACGTGGCCATCCTACCTGGCAACTCCATTCCCCTGAAAATGATACTCCCCTTTTTATTGCTCACTTCCAAATTTTCTAAGTCTACCAAACTCTAAGCAAACACACACCAAAGCAGACGCAGCAGGTTTTGCGTTTCTTTTTCTTTTCCGTTTTATTTTCTGCTTTGTTACTAGACATGAATGGCAATGGGGAGGGAAAGGCGGATGAGGCGATGGTCAAAGTGGAGGAAATGGTGAAGGAGAGGTTGGTCTTCATGTCCGGATACCTTCCTGGAGCCTTGCCTCAAAGGTCGCCGATTTTGTCGCCGGTCGTTGTTCCTCCTGTTGGATTTACTTGGAAGGATGTTTTTGGCGGCGGTTGTGGATTCGCCATGGCTATTTCTGGTACATTGTTTTTCCAATTTATTGATTTTATTTGCGTTTTGTTTTAATCTTACTTTTTGAGCCTCTAGATTCGGAGAATGTGCGAAAATAATGCATTTGAGCGATTTGTTTGCTGGTTTGTCGCCTTAGATGGATGCTGAACTTATCTGAGCTCAAATTTTGATTTTAGTTTCAGTTCATAGCTTTTGCTTTGTTGAGTTCAAACTAGTGATGCGAAATTAGGTGTTTCTTCCTTGAACAAAAAATCATTATTTGGTAAAATTTAATTTCAATTTGCATTTCTAGCATCTCTTACCTTTTCATGTTAAAATTGAATTTTAGTTGGATTGGAGGCTGATGATATAACGCAATGCATTTGTACTATCTGCTCACTTCAATTGCAATCCTTTTCCAATTTTGGTTATAGGATAGGCTATTGGAAAGGTTGACATGTAGTTGCTTCCTTGATATGTTCACTCTTTCAGTCCTTTGCCTCTTGTCTTTCTCATTATGAAATTAGAAATGTTTTTACTCTTGCTTCTTTTTCCATCAGAGTGTGGAAAGCTCATTACATGGGGTTCAACTGATGATCTAGGTCAAAGCTATGTGACTTCCGGGAAGCATGGGGTAGTGTAGCGCTACAGAAGACTTGACTTCACTTTATAGATGTGATTTTGCTTCTCATGAAACTAACCTGCAGTTTCTTTTTCTATTTTCTTAAGGAAATACCTGAACCATTTCCTCTCCCAACTGAAGCTCCCGTTGTAAGAGCTGCAGCTGGTTGGGCCCATTGTGTTGCAGCTACGGGTAATACCGATCTCCTTATTAATATGCAAGGGCAGAGATGATTGATCTGTTTCGATAGTTTGATTTATGTGTGTCCTGTATTAGAAATCACTCCATATAGATTGTTATACAATTTATTAGACTGAGCTTTTACTGATTTCTTTAAGTGCAGATAGTGGAGAAGTTTTTACATGGGGTTGGAAAGAGTGCGTTCCTTCGGGGAAGGTATTTGGAGAGACAACAGTTTTGGGGGCCCTGGAAAAGGATGCGTCTGAAAGACAAAATCTAATGTATACAGAGCAAGGTAATTTTGATTTTACATTCAAAACACAGTGAACTGGTTAAGTGGCTGATACATGAATGATGATTTCTAACAGCCAGCCCTCACACACACGCCTCAAGATCTAGTGGTGGAAATGATAGCAGAGGAAGTGGAGATGAAAGTACTAAACGCAGGAAGATATCATCTGCAAAACAAACAGCCGAAAGCTCATCTTCTGGTGAAGAAACACTCTCAGCATTGCCATGTTTAGTAACATTGAATCCAGGAGTCAGGATTGCCACTGTTGCTGCTGGCGGTCGCCACACTTTAGTATTGTCAGGTAGGTCAAACTCTGTAAGTGAGCCTTTTTGACCCAGACTTTTGTGATGGCATCGTCTGTGCTGTATATCCCTTATGAAGCTTGAACATATTAAGATCTTTTATATAAAGCATGTCACTTTTGATGCATCCTAATTGTACCGAAGTTTCAGATTTAGGACAGGTGTGGGGTTGGGGCTATGGAGGTGAAGGGCAACTTGGGTTGGGCTCCCGGATACGCATGGTGTCCTCTCCTCATCCTATACCTTGTGTTGACCCTTATGGAAAAGATAGATCTGGAGCAATTTCTCGAGGAGTCGTGACTTCAGAAGGACATGGTTTTAGAGTTCCTGGAAGTTATGTGAAGGGGATTGCTTGTGGAGGGAGACATAGTGCAGTAATCACAGGTATGCGTCTAATATAACTCACTTTATTTGATTTACTTGTACTCATGAGTATGACAATATTATAATTTATGATTGAACATCATAGAATTTATGACCTAAATACCTAAATGTACTTGATTTTTCTGTATCTACTTATTTTGTATTCTATGCACTTCAGCCTGTAATTTCCTCATAAATGTTCTTGCATCAACAGATGCTGGAGCGGTTCTCACGTTTGGCTGGGGACTCTACGGACAGGTACTCTGGACTAGTGAGCTTTTTGCAGTTGATATCTTTCCCTTTTACCTTACTACAGTTAGGGTCATAATATTTTCTCTGTCCAACTTAAGACTGAGTGCTTATGATGTATACTCATTCCTCATCTGATTGCCAGTGTATCGATCAACATCATTAATGGGTATTTGCTCTAACATCATTATTCAGTTAGTTGGTCTTTTGCTTGAAAGGTCTGTTAAAAGCTTAAAATCCAACAGATCCATAAGAATTCTTTGCAGTTTACTCTTGGGTCTGCATTTCATATCCTATAGGAGTGTTTTCGCGGCATACCTTGGATTAGAAATAGCTATAGCTATGAACTACTTATATTAGAATAGGGTTTACCAGTTTAAATTATTTCATGATTACCAATGACAGGCAAATTTCATTTGTCCTTTGTTTATTTTTTGTTTGGTTATATTTTTTAACAGTTGTATCTAAAAGTTATATCGTGCAATATGGGAGAAAAAAAACAACAGAAAGATTGCATTATCTAGGATAATATCTAGAAAGTCTTTTCTTATGAGCCAACTTGCTATGCATCTTCTTGAACTTCATGTGATTTGTTAGTTTATGTTTATCTTTTTTGCATCCTTCTAATCCTGTTTATTAAGAGGGGAAATCTTTGAGAAACTAAATTAAGCCTAACTATCCATCTCCAGTCAATATAATATAGTTACGTTCAGCAACTCTCCTGAATGATTTGTCCTTAACCAGGCTCTACTTGTGCTTGTTTACTAAAATGCTGCCACAGGAAACTTGCCAGTTTTTGAGAACTTGTGTCAATCTGAAAGCTAGTCAAGAGTAGAAGCACAAGTAGATAACTGAGACTGACTTCAGGGTGCTAGGGTTTGCTCCTGCACTAAAGGAAAACTGAAATATTGTAGGCTTTGGATATAGAATGACTTACATATGAGGGTTGAGCTGCATCACAGAAAACAGTCACTAGAATTTTTAGCCACTGAAAACTGATTACAATAGATTACAACATTAGGTTTGTGTAGACCACATGAATTCTACGAAAAATTTCTCTCCCTCTAAGTTTTTGGTTCCCTTGTGCAACTAAGAGGGTTTTATTTCTTGAAACTAACAAAAACTCATACTAAGGCTCAAAATGATGGTAAGGATTATATAAATAAAAAACCATAAAGATAATATATAAAGCAGAAGATCACAATAGTACTCAAGATATAGAAAAGCTTGTGGTGCTTTTCGTGAGTAAACATAAATGTAGACTTTGCTAAGATTTTCTGCAAGGGACTGAATAGATTGCCAAAAAAGCCAACTACGAATGCTGGAGAAATTGTAGTTTCTTTGGTGTTTGTTTTTTGTTTTTTTTTTTCTTTTCGATTGAGAGAGCTTTCATTTATGGACTTAAAAAAATTCCTTGAATGATGAATAAAGATATTTTCCTCCTAAACTAACTGATAGTGACCTCTTCATAAATCTTGGAGTGGTGCAACTGATATGGTCTACAAACCACTTTGACTGGCTATGTAAATGAAAATAATTTATTTTTCCTGTACACTGTAGTTCTTGATTGTCAAATTCATTGGTGATAACTTTTGGATGGAGTAATTAAGCTTTCCTGTTCTAAGATTTTGTTGAAGCTTTAAACTTCTCCATCAACTAATGTTTCAATGTTTGTGTCCTTCACTGATGACAATGGTTGAAGTTTCTGAGATTTCTGGATCAATATGTAGGTAAGTAGATAATGGTGGAGAATAAAGCAAAGTAGATGTTGAAGATGAGGTTCATCTAACAAGGGCTAATCTACTTACACAATTCTCTGAGAATGCTCATCTCTGCTTATATCTTGTCTTTAATTTCTTTCTTGCATTTATAAGTCCATGATGGAACAGGGAATAATATTGGTTTTGTTCTTTTATTGTCTTGTAAAGTGTGGACAAGGGAGTACAGATGATGAAATGAGCCCATCCTGTGTATCTTCACTACTCGGCATACGGATAGTGGGTGTTTCTGCAGGCTTGTGGCACACAGTTTGTATTTCTGCTGATGGTGATGTCTATGCATTTGGTGGGAATCAGTTTGGACAGTTGGGAACTGGCAGTGATCAAGCAGAGGTACACTTCCCAGTTTCTTTTCGTCAAGCCGAGATGCTTTCTATTCTTATGTTGTTTCTCCTTTTACTTCGTCTGTAATTTGCTTTTATCAATATTAATGTTTGTCCTAACCATCTAATGTTGGTTACATAGGAACTAATAAATAAAGTAACTACAGAATTTACCTTAAAATGGTAGAATGAACATGACATCCCATGGAAGGGATGGTGTGCTCGTCGCACATATAATATCCTGAAAATCCTGGCGTCAATTCGAATTTAACCACGAAATTCTGAAAAAAGGTTGTTTAGAACAATTGTTTTAGGTTGGTTTCTACTCAGAACATTGAAAAAGGATGTTCGTCTTCCAGCATGTTTATTTACATTTCAGAGTCTCTACGTCAGGAAGATATGATTTTCGCTTCTGCACTCATAGTTCTGATTTTGCTAGGCTGAGGCAGCCCACATGTTAAAACATGAATTCCATCATGGAAGGTTGTGCTAATTACTTGTACAATATTTTGAATTTCTTAATCAGATTAGTCCTAGGCTCTTGGATGCTCCAAGCTTGGAAGATAAACATGCAAAAGTTGTCTCTTGCGGGGCACGTCACACTTCTCTAATCACAGGTATGTGTGTGAACCCTTTTCAAGAAGGCCTTGATATATTTTCCTTGAGGAAGTTTAAATCCAGAAATATGATCTCTCGCGTGGGTTTTCAACTGGTATTAGGGGCGTTCAAGATATAACCAACCCAATCAACCCTGCCAACCCAACTTAGATATTCTAGTTTAATGGTTTTATCTATGAGTTTGGTTCAATTGGGTTAAATCATAATGGATGCACTGATTGGGCTACTTGAATTAAATTTGATTGATTGGTTAAGGGTATGTGAGTACTCATGGATTATGTTTGTTTTTAACAACCAACCCATGAATTGCTTCCACGGGTTGGGTTGAATAAAACCCAAATCCTATTTCCCTACCGGTTATCCAAATACACGAGTTCTTTAAAATTAGTTAAACTGGATCACTCCTGAGAAAATATTGCCTAAACCATGTTATTTTTTAGCATGCATTTGGCCTTCATTAGTTGATATGTTTGTGGAGAATGAATTATGATGGCAACAACTCAAAAGCTTTTTTCAACAAGTGCATTTAAAGTTCTTCATTTTAGATTTGATTTTAGCATTTGCATAAGTTTGACCTCTTAACTCTCTTCTTCTACTTCTTGAAGAGGAAGGGCAAGCCTTTTCCTGGGGTTGGAACAAATATGGCCAGGTATGAATACTTAACACTAATTCATTATTTTATGCTTGATGCAAGGTAGATAATAATATCTGGTTTTGCATGATGGATTAGGATCTGCTATGTTTTTGTAGAAGTTAAAAAGAATTACCCTTTAAATCTGTGTGTAACAGCTTGGACTAGGGGATGTGATTGACCGCAATATTCCTTGTCCCGTTACCGTAGAAGGTTGTGTCCCTCGGAATGTAGCATGTGGATGGTGGCATACCCTGCTCTTGGCCGAATCACCTACTTGACTAGCTGATTAGTAAAGTAACTAGCAGTGGCACAGTTTTGTTAGCTTAGATGTTAGTTACTATTTGTTCATGTATCTATGGTTATAAATTATATGTATGTGTATATGCAGTAGCTGGTAATTATTATATGCTTCCCATTCTTCCATGATTGAGGTTCATCTAGCTAGTTGGTTTATTCTATTTACAGAAAGAAGCTATGCACTAATAATGGTGGTGATTCTCCGAGAACTGCGGGGATCCGAACCCGATAGGGGTGGAAAATCACCGAGTTATTTGAGGCGGGGTAATTTTTATTTTCAAATACTAAATTTGGATAGGGGTGAGGATACTACTCCCGAACTGTGGGATCCTCTACCTGCCCCGAAGGTTTTGTTTTGAAAGCAATTAATTCAAAATCTACTAACCTAATTCTGATTTACTGTTTTACTGTGTATAGTTTTCTATGAGGTACTTTGAAACATTTCTAATAATGTCTTTCATAAAAGTTACGCTATGGTACCTTGGTAATTGGAGCATGAGTAGTATTAGGGACGGGGTTGAAATTTGTTCTTAATGTTGCTAGGAGAGTAGGAAGCTCCGTCTTTAATTGCTTGGAATGCAAGAAAATGAAATGAAATAAAATAAAAATAAACTTCTTATTATTTTTTTTATAGGAAAAATAAACTTTTTATATGTGATGAGTTTATTTATTTATTTATTTATTTGGACTCTATTCAAATTATATGATGTCGTTTTGGCTTGAGCTGTAGAAAAAAATGTACATCAATACCGGTAGATAAAGATAAGGTGGGTAGGACAAAACTATTTTGTAACGGGTGGTTCTCAACGGTCGGATGTGTTTTGGTACCCCATACTCCTCTCTGTGAGGTAAAAAGTCACATTTGTGAGGTATGTCAGTTGTGTCCAAAATTATTTTATGTACTGTTATCCCAAGTTGGAAACATTAAAATCAAAATATTACAATTTTTTACATTAATGGTATGCATTTTTCTAAAAACGTTAGGAATCTTGGATCTTATCCCAATTTATTATGAATAGTATTATTAAATGCTAACTTGCATATCGTATTATATATACAAAGAATTTATATAAGGTGCCTTTTATGCTTACTTTTTTTTTTATAAAGTAAATTTTACTTTGTTTTTTCTACCATTGAATGAGAAATAAATGTATATATTATCAAAATAGTTGTAGAATTTCTTAGAAGTCTGTTCTTTTTGCTCCTTGAATCACATGGCCATTCTTTCAAATTCTTTTGATATCTTCATTTCCAAATTCTTTAATATCATATTTAATGATATCTATCAACAATTATATATGTATTAATAATGTTAACTACTTAAGTAAGTTTAGTTATAACCATTAATTTTAAAAGTTTGTTGTTATAAAAGATTTAGCTTATTCGAATCTTATGGTCCTTATCCTCAAGGTCCCTAGTGATTCAACTATTGAGCAGTACAATCCTATTGTTATGAGTAACTTCAGTTTTAAAATCATTTCTAAGATTTTAACTGATAGGCTTGTAAGGATTGTAGGTCGTATTGTGTTTGCCAATCAGTTTGGGTTCATTCATGGTTGGCAGATTCATCATTGTATTGCCATGGCTTCGGAAGGTGTTAATATGTTGAACAAAAAGAGTTTTGGTTGGAATATGAGCCTCAAAGTGGATATTAGAAAGGCTTTTGACACTTTGAATTGGAATTTTTTGCTTGAAGTTTTGCAAGCCTTTGAGTTTACTCTCCAATTTAGGGATTGGATTTTTAATATACTTTCTTCTGCCAGAATTTCTATCATTACTAATTCAGGTACCAATGGCTATTTTTCTTGCTCTCGAAGAGTTCGCCAAGGAGACTCGCTTTCCCCCATTCTTTTTGGTTTAGCTGAGGATTATCTCAGCAGGCTTCTTTCCTCTCGGGTTACTGATGGTTTGATTGTTCCTATGAGCTATTCTAGGGCTTTCAGGATGCCGACCCACCTTTATGCTGATGATATGTTAATTTTTTGTCAGGCCAGTGTTGCTAATGTTAGTGAGCTCAGCAGAATTTTTCTTGAGTATAGAACTCTCTTGGGTCAATGGGTCAACTGGAGTAAGTCAGAAATTATTTTCAATCCGTCTGTCACTGCTTGACGTTGCTCTCGATTGGCTGGCATCTCTGGGGTCCTTTTTTGCTGTTTGCCTTTTAATTATCTTGAGGTGCCTCTTTTCCAAGGGACCCCCCGGGCAAGATATCTGGGGGTAATTACTGATAGGGTTACTGGGGTGTTCTCTAAATGGATGGGTACTACTCTTTCTATGGCTGGTCGGTTTGCTCTTGTTAACTCTGTTATTAGCAGTTCGATGGTTCACTCTTTTATTGTTTATCGCTGGCGTGCAAGTTTGCTTCGGCGTATTGTTGGTTGCATAAGAAATTTTATTTGGACTGGTTCAATTGTGTCTAAGAAACTGGTTGTTGTTCCTTGGAAATTTTGTCTCCGGCCTTTTTGAGAAGGTGGGTTGGGAATTAAGCATCTTCTTTCGATGAATATGGCTTTAAATGGTAAGCTTGCATGGGGTCTCATTGCTGACACTTTCTTATGCCTTGACCTGCTTAGATCACGGTTTATCTGTAAATCAGGTATGGCTTGGGTTGGTTATTTATGTTCCTCGATTTGGTCTTCCATTCGGCCGACTTATCTTAAGTTTCGTAATAATTCCTTTTGGATGATCGGCTCTTCTTCTCAGTTGTCTTTCTGGAATTCAGAGTGGTTGGTCCCTCTTTTGGCTGAGCAACTTGGTCTTTCTCATTCTGACCGAGCTATGCTTTTAGATAAATTTTTAGATTTTCGGGAGCATGGTATTTGGAGCAATCTTCCTGATCTTCCTTCTCATTTAGTTCAGCAGAATTCTAGCCTTCAACCTTGCAACATAGATTCTGATATCTGCTTTTAGCGTCCGGCTAGTAATGGTATTTTTCTTACCCGTTTATTTACCTATCATGATGCTCTTTGGGCCAGCGGGTTAGTAATTGTTTCAAGATGTTGTTTTTGTCATTCGGACTATGAATCCCTGGATCACCTTTTTGTGTCCTGTCGTTTTGCTAAGCAAGTCTGGCTTAGCATCTTATACTTGTTTGGTAGGTGTCTTAAAGTGGACTCTTATTTGAATGAATTGTTATTACATGCTTCTTCCCTCCGGTCCAGCTCTCAAATCTCTGTTTTATGGGTAGTGTTGTGGTGAATGTTATTTGGACTAATTGGCATGCTAGGAATGCTTGTTTTTTTCAGGATGTTCCTCCTAATATTCATGTTTTGCTCCGGCTTTTATGGGCTTGTATTTGTGAGGCTGATTCTAGAGGGTTTGGTTCCACTTGGAACTCGTCTGTTGAGCTGAAAATTCTTCACACTCTTGGTTTACTACTGCGTTTGCACTCTGCTCCATGTATGATTTCTATTAGCTGGAAATCGGCTCCGTTTGGCTGGATTAAGGCTAATACTGACGCCTAGGTGGTCTCGGGTTTGGCGGGTTGCGGGGGTGTCTTTAGGGATCATCATGGCTGGGCTGTTGGTGCTTTTGCTTTTCCGTTTGGCTGCTCTTTGGTGCATATGGCTGAATTTAAGGTTGCCATTTTTGCTGTTCTGACTGCTCATTCCATGGGTTGGAGACGTCTTTGGCTTGAGAGTGACTATAGTTATGTCATCCATCTATTTCTCTCTCGTTCTACATTGGTACTTTGGACTTTGCGTGCGGAGTGGTATTCCTGTTTAGAGATTATGGTCGATATGATTGTGATTTCTTCTCATGTCTTCAGAGAGGGTAATCAGGTTGTGGATGCTCTTGCTAACTTTGGACGTGTCAGCACCTGTCGTCACTTCTGGGATTCAGCTCATGGTTTCTGTTCGTTGCTTATAGGACGTCCTTTATTTTGTTTTACTTAATTTTCGGTTTTTGTTGTTCCTTTATTATTTTTTTTCTTCGTTCTTTGAATATTTTCGGGTTCAGTTTTCTGTCCCCAGCTTTTAATAAAAAAAATTATAATTTCTCTCCATTCTCCATTATAATTTTTATATATATCCATATAATTATTTATAACCATATTTTGATTCATAATCAGTGCCGCGTGGTCATTTTATGATTTTTTTGGCCTCGTAAGGGATTTTTAACCACTTGAGCTCCGCCTAGTCTATTTGGATACCGCCTAAGCAATAATAAACAAAAACTTTATTTATTATTCTTATTTTTTCTTTTATTATAATTCAATTTTAAACACTGTTGTATTATATTATTTGTGTTCAATATCAGTCAGCCATAAACTTTGTGTTTGTGGATGGACCCCCCTCCCCCCTTCGAGAATGGTTAGAATGGCAGTTCCTACTCCTTGGGAGGTACCAAATAAATGACTACCAGATTTAGAATTTTGAGCATAAAGAGATTCCATTGACCTGTAATAAGTGGGCTTAATCCTTAGGGATATGGTAATACATCTAAAAAAAATATTCCATCTAACACAGTCCCCCATGGTGCTAGTAATAGCAACATGGACTAAATTTCATGTCCAAGCCAAAGAACTTGCTCCAAATAGCCCTGACAAACGATAATTGTGATGAGATTCAATATTTTTGAACCATTAAACGCTCGGTTTCCATTTCGGTTGTAGGTGTAACCAACCTGCTAGTAAGGTTAGGGCAGAAAGAAATAATAGAAAAAGAGCTCCAATATAAAGATCTTTATTAGTATGTAACCGATTATATACCACCATTAGTAAAATCCAGAATAAGTGATATTCACTGGTCCAGGGGCACCCCCTCGAGTAAAAACTTCCACCATTAGCATACACCAGACTAAGCGATATTCACTGGTCCAGGGACACCCCCTCGAGTAAAAACTTCTACATCTGGTTGACCAAAATGACGATCCCAAATTGCATGAGCAATGGGTCTTACATGTAAAGGGTCTTATACACATGCTTCAAAATTTCCTTGCCAAGCTACATGAAGGAGCTTTTTGGAAGTCCATAAAAAAGTTATTGCTGATTGCTCGAAGTGAGAAGAAAAATATTCTGACAAAGATGTTCTTACATACTATCATCATGACTCTCAAAGTCATGTGGGGTCCAGAGCTAAGCTTTGGATAATCCTTGGAAATCTTAATGTTATAATGCTTTTCAATGGGAATGGGATCATTATGCTTAAGGCCATGATATTTTGTTGCCAAAAGTAAGATCTTTAGCGTCGGTTTTACAACCAATGCCAAGCAATGGCGTCGCTAGAGTTTTTTTTTGTTTTGTTTTTTTCTAAAATCAACCAATAATATAACCACTACTTTTATAGAAACATGTTTGACTACATTTATACTTCAATCATGTACATTATTACTAAAATATTAGAAAGATTTTGATAGACACAAAAATAAATAAATATATCATCCGAAAAAAACTAACAAGATTTAGTGTTTTTTTAAATAAAAATTTAATTTTGATGAATTATTTAAATTTTTCATATATTAGTTTCACAAACTCATTTCGACTCACGTTTTAACTAGGTTAAATTTGTAACCTATATCTTTCTTTTACCAAAATTAAGTACAAAATTATATGCTTACCTTTCTAATTTCTATCATAAATAAATTTAATATTTTTCAATAAAACAATATATTTAAAAAGTCAAATTGTTAAATGTTGCATTATAAAAACTTAAATGCACTAGTGAACTCTCACCTAAAAACTAAAATATGTTTATTAAAACCATGATTTTGTAATTTTTTCCTCAATTAGTCTAAACTCATATTTTAACCTAAAAAAATATATATGAACTTACCTATATTATTTTTTCCTATACCTTCCATGTCAAATAGTATTGTTTTCTTCATTCCTCTATCACATTCCATCTTCACACCAAGTACGCCGCCGCTGCATTTGCTACTCAAATGAAATGACCCACTTCTCTAAGACAAAAGAAGTAAAGAATATCAAAATTTCCTAAAGTTTAAGTAAATCAAGGAATTAATGTTATTTTATCTAGTAAATCAAGGAAATAATTTTATTTAATTAAGAAAATCGTTGAATAAAATCAATTCTACTGTTAATTGGGAGAACATATAAAATCCATTTTTTACTGAAATTTTGAAGGCTAATATTGAAAAAATTGGATTATCAAATAACTAAATATTCTTATTCATGATAAGCAAAAACAAAAAAAAAAAAGATTATACTCAATATGTAGTTTTCAAAAAAATAAAAAATAATATTCATTGAATCATTCATATAGGTATATTTGATTGTATTACTTTAAATTGACTTTCAAATAATAATAAATTCAATTTTTAAGTTATATATAATATTGTTTGAAAAAAATAGATCGCTAATACTTAACGTTAAATGTTTATAAAAAATAACGGGTATTCACGCTAGTATCTTCCCTGCATGGGAACAAAATTGAAAATCACTACTTGAATGGAAATAAATTTCCTTTAAAGTTATTAAAAAAAAACTTCATTTACAGTTGAATATCCTTAGATAAACAAAGAAGAAAGTAACTAACCGCCTCAATGATGTATTTATTATGGCCCTGAATGCTTTCCTACCCCAACATTTATCCACAATCAATGCATGATAGCTACAAAAACAACATCAAAAAAGATCATGAAAATTGTTCAATTTTGTTTGGGATTAGAATCAAAGAAAATGGATAAGTATATATACTTTACCTTGAAGGCAAACAAATTCTGAATTGATTAGGTAACTTTGTTTCTTTACGTTTTCTCGAGAATCCTCACTAAGTTAATACTGGTGGATGAGAGTGAATCTCTTATATGAAAAGCACAGAGAGATGTGGGATTGCACTTTGGGGTTTTGGTTCTTCAAGGAATGCTAGAGAGAAAAAGAGAAAGAAGGCAGGAATGCAAATGGGTTAATAGTAACCCTAATTTTCGTATGTTATGCTTTTATACCTCGTCTCCTCAAATGCTTCAATCTCAATTGTCCGATCAATGGCAATCAACGAACTAGACCTGTTTGATAGCAATCTCAATTGTTTTATCCATTGCAATCAAACTATCTCTAATTTACTTGTTAATCCTTATTTATTACCACTATCATTTTAGATGAACTACTAATAAAAAATAATAATTAAAATCTCTCATTTATTAAAGTTAAGTCTTAATTACAATCTCAAGTGAACTTTTTTTTTTAACTTAATCTATTTTTTCTTATTAGCAAAAATGCTTTTTATATAAATATTATTAATGATTATTAATATATAAATATTTTAAAAATTATATATTTATTGTAAGGATCTCGAGTTCATGTGTTATAATTACCTAGAAAATTTAACTGGGGGAGAATCCATGAAAGATGCCTAGGAGCATCTCTAGTGATAACCTATTGGGACCATTCTACAATTTTACATTTCACAAAAATACTCTTCAACCATTAGAGTTGGGGAAATAGTTGATGTTCATTTTTTTTATATTGTTCATCCATGGATAATGTTTTCTCACTCCATGTTGGGTCTGCTTCTACTATAGAATTTTGTTTTCTAACTTATTTATTTTTTACTCTACTCTTTTGTCAAATGTTTTTGTTGTTGTTTTTAATATATTTGATTTTTTTTATGTAAATTCATAATAAAAAATTTAAATTAAATTAAAAAATTAATAAAAGTTCTTAATATTTATTTATTTAATTAATAATTTTTATACAAATAAATATTAATATTATTCAATCACACAATATTCATAAATATTAGGGTAAATCATTTATTTGTCCTCTCGTCTTTATGTAACACACCGATTAGTCCCGCTATTTTGAAAAACACATTATAAATTTTATATCATTTGTCACTGTTAACTGTCCTAAAATTAATATATATTTGGTTTAAAATCTTTAAAAAAAATAGACAAAGGGACCATAGCTTAAAGGTGACAAAATATAGGAACATTATAATGTGTTTTTCAAAATAAGGAACTAATTAGTGTGTTATGTAAAAATGTGAGGACCAATAAATTACTTACCCTAAATATTATTAATACAAAAAATGTTAATTAAATTAAAGTATATAAAATTTGTATAATATGTGACTCACTAAAATAAAGTGTAATTATCCCACTACTAAAGATAATTTTTGTTGGAAGTATTTTTAAATTGGAGAGTGTTTTTTTTTGTGTGTGTGTGTGAGCTGATATAGTTGGAGGGTTGAAAACCCTTCAACCAGAACGGGTGCTCTAACGAACCTTGAACTGAGTAATCTAATAAAGTATTAAAAAAAATTAAATGGATTATTAAAGGACAAATCAACTATTGTTTATAAATATACATGAATTGTTTTGCCAATCATTTCAGTTTTGACATATATATATTTTTGTCTTTGTCTTTTTTAATTTATTTATAAATGATTTAATAACAATAAAAATAACCATAGAAAGCAATTAAATAAGAAAATATATATTTTATTAGAATTTTTAAAAAAAATGTAAGTGGAATAATAGTTTAAAATATATCAAAATAATAATAAAAATAAGTTGTTACTTTTATATTACAAAATTGGATAAATGGGGTAAGAAATGATGAGGAGCTCTGTTAGGGTTTCTACGATAAGGTTTCTCTGAGATCTTCTCCTGCGTAAATCGCTGATCACCATCATCCCTTAAACTGAGTAATATAGTAAGTATTAAAAAATAATTGAAATGGATTATTAAAGGACAAATTAACTACTGTTTATATAAATATATATTAGTCAGTTCAGTTTCAACATATATATTTTTTATCTTTATCTTTATTAATGATTTAATAGCAATAAAAATAAGTATAGAAAACCTGAATAAAAAAATTATATTTTATTAGAATTTTAGAAAAAAATGCAAGTGGAATTAATAGTTTAAAATATATTAAAATAATAATAAAAAGAAATTGTTACTTTTATATTATAAAATTGGATAAATGGGGAAAGAAAGGATGAGGAGCTTTGTTAGGGTTTCTAGGATAAGGCTTCTTTTCTTGTGCAAATCTCTGATCTCCATCATCTCTCAAATATATAGGATATCCTTGGACATGCTTCTATATTTTCTATCATGTTGCTGCCTCTAATTCCCTCCATAAGGTTATCCCCACTACAAGAAATTTAGTGTTTTGTGACGCAAAAAATTTGTCATGAAAACATGATTTTTCGTCACAATACACAATATGTGATAAAAAAAATTATCATCACAATGATCGTCACGGCATGAGCGTGATATTATGTATATATGACGATTTTTCCTTTTTGACATAAGAGTATGTCTAATAGGTGTGGTTTGGTTGTTACCAAACTCAAATTGGTAACAACCAACCACTAGAGCATATGTCACTTAATTAGGCTTGTTATTGTTTTTTTTTTTGTAACAACCAAAAACTCAACTAGAATTTACACTTCCCCACAAGATGGGACTGGAATTGAATATCACGCACAGCCATGCAATAGAAATTGCACAACGCTCGCGCGTCTATGCTCCTAAAACATCTATTTCTACTTTTACTAAAATTACAAGATCAATCTCTTATTATTAATTAATTTTTTTTTGAAGAGAATTAATATTTTTTCTTACCCTATAAAATTCTAAAATAACAACACCTCCCATTAGGGATGTTCTAAGTGATTTAATTTTATATGACGAACATGAACATATGTCACTATATTGTTTTATTTAGTGACACTTATTTTGTCACTATTACTCTAAATATTTTGTCATTAGTGGATTTAATACAAAAATTCATGCATAAAAAACGTTAGAGTTTATTTATGTTTTTTTCTAAAATCAACCAATAATGTAACCACTACTTTTATAGAAACATGTTTGACTACATTTATACTTGTCTTCAATCATGAACATTAACATTTTGATAGACACATAAATAAATAAATATATCATCCAAAAAACTAACAAGATTTAGTATGTTTTTTAAATAAAAATTTAATTTTGGTGAATTATTTAAATTTTTCATAATTATTTTACCAAAATTGAGTACAAAATTATATGCTTACCTTTCTAATTTATATCATAAATGAATTTAATATTTTTCAATAAAACAATATATTTAAAAAGTCAAATTGTTAAATGTTGCGTTATAAAAACTTAAATGCACTATTGAACTCTCACCTAAAAACTAAAATATGTTTAATTAAAACAATGATTTTGTAACTTTTTCCTCAATTAGTCTAAACTCATATTTTAACCTAATATATATATATATATATATATATATATATATATATATATATATATATGAACTTACCTATATTATTTTTTCTTATACCTTCCATGTCAAATAGTATTGTTTTCTTCATTCCTCTATCACATTCCATCTTCACACCAAGTACGCCGCCGCTGCACACTACGCCAAAACCCTCTTCAGACGACGGTTAAAAACCGTCGTCCCGCGAGATATAAATCTGTCACGGGACTCACTGTCGTCGATTGCACCTTCAGACGAAGGTCAGGTTCGGTCATGTTTCGTCATCACACATGACATTAGCCTATTTTCTTACTGTCATCTTTCCCTTGTTATGATGCAGCTTATTTATTACTGCCGTCACCTTTAATGTCATCACATGACATTCTGACAATTAAAACCGTCAGGTTAGCGTGTGGAAAATTGGCATATTTAATTTGAGATGACAGTTCGTATGATAATTTCTGTCGTTATAGCCTGTTTAGATGGCACAAGTCTTAATCAACCATGTCAAAGGAGTTTTTTTCATATGACAGAAACATTTTTTAATGTCTTTTTATTGCTGTTTAGATGACATTTTTTAAAAATTAAAATGTCACTTTATGCCTTCTTCTTCATTTGAATTTCTGGTTTTTATACCTGAATACAGAAACATTCTAAAATATGAAGATTAAATTCTGTATATCAATGGTTTTAATTTTATTGGAGACCAATACTCATAATATGTTTACATTTGTGCCTAACGTCAATCCATATCTTGAATAACCAATATATTTCTGAATTAAAACACAAAAAAATAACCAATCTTCCATAAGTTAATCCATATCTTGGAGTAATAATTAGGCCTATAATCCCAAATGGCTTGGTATTTGCAAAAGCCAAGCAAGTCATTAATATTACACACATCCCTAAACTCAGTAGTAATTACATGACCCTTCCCCTTTCACGGCCTTTCACTTACCACAATCATATCACTATAAATATATGCATCATAATTCAGAATCATACCTTCAACAACCAGAAAACTTACCAACAATGGATCCCCTTGTTGAAACTCCAGGAGACATAATTGCTGACTTGGATAAGTTGTACATGGAGAACCCAGAGTGGCTTCTGGCCATCAATGGTATGTATGTCAATCCATAGTTGTGATGTAACCCTTCCTGGTTTCTTCTGTGTATTTCTAATGATTCTTCTTGGATGATAACGTACAAGTCCTCTCAATGGTAACTTCTTCACATGGTCGATCAGGATGAAATGCCCCCAATACACCCCATATGAAAGGTGTGTATTTGAAATCAGAATCAGATTCCCTCCGGATTTCCCAAACAGACCTCCAACACTAATATTAACTCAGCAGTAAGATATAATCACCTACATGAAACATACACTAATAAATCTCTCCTCTTATTCTCAGTTTTTCTTCCGGAATAGGATATATCATCCTAACGTGGCTCCTCAGGGGTTGATTCAACTTCCCCGTATCCTTAATAACCATCGCTTTTCCACTGCCACGGTATAATGCAACCATTTATCTATTTCATTTGATAAACATACAACATCATATTTTTGTTCTAATTATTCTATGCATTTTGTAGTGTCTGTGGCACCTATATGATCTACTTCTATAGCCCCACAGTGAGGAGCCATATCCTGGGCAAGAAGTAGTTGCTGAGCAATACCGCAGCAACAGGGAAGAGTATGAGGGGATCGCCCGGATATGGACTGAGGAGTATGCAAAGTGGATATGAGGGTGTCCAAATCTCCTAAACTATCTTGAGTGAGGGAAAGTAGGATCGAAAGGCAATGCGAGCTCCAAATGTGGCTCTCATTCCAATTCGAAATTTCCTTTCTCCACTCAAAATAGTTAAGGAGAGTTGGACCTTTAATTCCCCCCCGCCTTTTGTAATATAACGTAGAGCTTTGTGCTCCTAAACTGACCCTTTTGCTCCTTCCACTTGGGTTGTACTCGTTGTACTCTTAACTTGGTAGTGAGGGTTATGATGCTGTCACCACAAGGGACTCTATTTGTGCTGAATATGAAGGGTGTTCAAATCTCCTTAGCTATCTTGGCTAAGAGAAAGGAGAATTGAAAGGCAATGTGATATCCAAATTTGGTTCTCATTCCAATTCCAAATTTCCTTTCACTAGTCAAAACAGCTAAGGAACTTTGGACTATCAATTACAATCGAAAGGCAACACTCATCCCCCCCTTTGTAATATAATGTAGAGCTTTGCTATTCAGTTTGTATGTATATGCAAGTAGACTAAACTGACCCTTTTACAATGCTCCTTCCACTTGGATTGTACTCGTGGTACTCTGAACTTGGTAATGAGGTTTATGATGCTGTCAAAACAAGGGACTCTGTTTGTGCTGAATGCATCATAAACCTATCACCATATTCAATGTTGTTGTTACGATATCAAACTGAGTGGAAAGGAACATAGTAAGAGTATGGCCAATGCACATACATAACCCTTTATGTAGAGCTTGTTATTCAGTTCGTATGTATATGTATATTAATCTATCTAATCAAAATATATCTTTATCATTTGCAAGCCATATAAGTACATGCAATTAGCCTAAATTTACCCTTTAATACATGATTCATAAACGAATTGCATTCAGAATCCTTACACATCAACAGAACATCAAACATAAACATGTTTCATACACATATGTTGGTCCCGTGTAATGTAATAGGATTAGTTCCAAGGGGGGGGGTTAGGAACTAATGTAACTTTTTCGCTTAATTATGCTGACTCAATTTGATTCTTTAAATAACTTCACTTAGTTTTGGTCAGCAAGGCTGAGCGTGATGTAAGACAGCTTTAGTTAGAGGCTGACTAGAACTGTTTCACTTGTGAGTTGGGAAATAACGCTTAAGGTCAGCTTCCAACTCAGCACTCTGATTACTCAGCGTTGGCTTTATACATATTATATACTAAGTAATTTAAGCAAGCAACACATACATATATATATCAAGAGAAGGGTTAGAGATTACTCAGCAGTCTTATCCTGGTTCGGCCTCACCGCCTACGTCCAGTCCCCAGAATCCTTTCGGGCTTTTTCAATCCACTACTGAGCTCTTTAAAGGTAGAGCACAAACTGTTTACAAAGCAATTGAGTATGTAAGAGTACCGTCCTCTATTCGTCTACTCAATCCTACTGAGCGCTATAACCGAACACTCAGATTTTCTCTACCGCTGAGTACTAAAACCGAGTACTCAGCTTCACTCTCTCAACCTTTACAATTGATACAAGATTTGTTCTCTCAAACGAAGAACACTTTAGATGAATACAAATTCACTCTAGACTTTTACACAGAAATTGGATTTGGGTGTAAGAACTTGCTTTTTCTATTTAGACAGCTTCTATTTTGGATTTTCACTCTTGTGAAGATTTGCTTTTTCTGTCTATGCTTTCTTGTATTTCGGTAAAAGATCAAAGTGATGAACTTGTCCTTTTATAGTAAAATCTGAAGCTTCAATCATTTGAATTCGGACATATCCGTTGAATTCAAACGGTCTTCTTGCATCATTCATTGGTCAGCATTCAGATTTGCAGGCCAATCCTGTCGTCTGAAATTAGCAGTCGCCAGGCTTGCCAGTTTCGAAAAGGTCTCTTGGCATAATTCTGAGGCTTCTAAATTGGTGCAGACCTTTGTCGGGCTTTGTCTTCTAGTTAACGGATCATTGGTGATGTCCTGACGAACACTCAGCTTGACTTAATTAACGTTCCCTTCGATCTTTATCTTTATCGGAGACTGAGTAACATTCTACTCAGCGTCTTCGGTCAACTTCGTCTTTAGGCATTTGTTCTGAAGAAGACTTTTCTTTTATGATGCTGAGTTGTGTTCTACTCAGCTTCTGTGGCTCATGCTGACTTCATTCTGTCTTACTTTTTATTCCTGTTCTTATTTATTAATATACTCAACATTGAACAAACACATTAGTACAATTAAATTAAAGCACTTAAATTTAATTGTCTTAATCATGGGATTAACTTAAATAATTTTGTCAAATCAAAATCATGTGGAAAGGTGTTTCAACAAACTCCCCCATTTTGATGTTGGCAAAAATATTTAATTATGGAACTCAGCATTGAAGTTCCCCATGATTGTTTTTCCTTTTATTCTTCTGAAGTTACTCCCCCGTAAGGGTTGCATCTATTGACTTAATTTAACTCTAAACCTTCTAAGATCTAATCGAGTGAAATTAAGACATGCCTTTACTGACTTAGTTCAATTCTAGACCTTTCAAGATCTAATTCAGATGAGCATAGGTCAGCTTTCAGAAGTAGGTCAATGTTTGGAACATTTAGTTATTACTCAGTGTCACATATAGGTATCAGAGTTGTGTGTTGAGTATATTTTACTTTGATATTCCTTATGTTCACAAGATTTAATTTGTTGTTCAATGAATAGTTAAGTATGACAGATCAGCATATAAGCACCACAAGTAAGCATAGCATATATAAAGTCAGTTTGAATAAAAGATGCTTATAAATCATATAACTCAGCTTAACAAGAACACGCCACAAAATATAAGTTACAAGCACTATTTCCTAATCTTGGCTTGAACTTGATTCGACTTGGGTTTGGTTTGGGCAGTTCGTTGTTGCTGAGTGTGGGTGCTCGGGTCAGCAGAGGTTGAACCAGGCTTCTGCTGAGTTCCGACAGCTGGCTTAGATATCTCCCCCTTTTTCTGCTGAGTTCGTTCTTTCTCCCCCGTTTTGCCAGCATCATGAGATGGAGAAGGAGCATAGAAAGTTCCCTGTTGAACAGCACGAGTCAGTTTTGATGAGTACAGTTGGAGTTGACTCGTACTCTCTCTTAGACCTTGGAAGACCTGCATGCCATCGGCCATACTTGAAGCGGGGATTTTAATGTTGGCACTGAGCATACTTAGCAGATACTCTTGAGATTTCCCGATCCAAGTTATCGATTCTATCATCCGGGCATAGGATTGATGATACATCCTAAGCAACGCAGTATCATATGTCTGACGTTAAGCATTTGTATGCCGGACTTGCGCAAGTGTGTACTGAGTGCACTGTAGAATCTCGTTGGTCTTCACTTGGTCAGTGTCCATTTCCTCTTTACTCAAGTTGAGTAGGCGAATGGCTTCACCAATCTGTTCGATGGAGCACTGAGAAGAGGAGGAGATAAGGTCACGAGCTCCAGTCAGCTCAGAGGTCTGCTAGGAGAAGTGTAGATTGACCTCAGCAGAGGTTGCATATGTTGAGTTCACAGCTGATAAGGCATTGAGTTGACCTTGGATGGAGTTCATATGATTCACCATCATCAGATGGAGTTCGGCCAGCTTCACTATTGACTCTTACGTGGGCTGTTGAGAAATGAAAGATGTCATGATGCTCATCAGTTCTTTGAGACCCTTGATTTCGGTCAGAAGCTGAGTGACAGAGGAGATTTGAGTTGGCTCAACATGAACAGACCCAGCAGCATCGGCGTGAGTTTGATGAATATCCTGAAGGAGAGCTTGAGCTGAGTCAATAATTTTCCTGCCAGACTCAGAAGCATTTAGGTAAGCATAGGATTCATTGGTGTGTTGCTCAGGGGCCGGAATTTTGGCAGCACCGGATGGAGGAGGTGTTTGGTGCTGGGAAGTCGAGGTGCCAGCTTGGTCAGCAGCTGCACTTGTATTCAGGTCAGCAATAGGTGCTGACTGATTTTCTTTCTGCTTTGTAGGAGTAGGAAGAGGTGGATCAGCAAAGTTATTAACCTGCTCAGTGTCAGTCTGAAGTTGAGTAGATTTTGGAGGTTGAGGCAACTCAGAACTGTCTTGAGCAGGAGTTTCCTTTGCTAGCTCGTTTGGTTGAGCAGCATGGACTTCGAGCACTTGCTCAGTGGAAGGTTGAGCAGAGGTGTCGGCAGAGATTTGACCCTTAGGAACATTGGGGTCGGCTTGTTCCTCAGCTCGAGAAACAGAGGCTTGTTTTTCCTTGATTTGGTCTGGAGTAGGTTCAACGACGTTGGTGAAGAACTGGAACTGTAGTCCGGTCAAGTCCGTGATTGGATCTCTGAGTGGGGAGTCATCCAACAAATCGATGAGGTTGGGTTTTTGAGCTTTGCATTTGAAACGCTTATCCGTACTGTCCTTAGGAGTTTTGGTTGGTGGAGAAGGATCAGCAGGAATAAACTCAAGGGACTCAGAGGAGGAGTTAAGGTCAATATCAAGGCCTTCCATAACCTTGTCCTTTACTGGTGACTTAGCGGGGTTCTCAGCTTGCTCAGCATCAACTCGTTTACTTTGCTCAACATGACCCATCTTGTCAGCTTGAGGCTGTCCCTCAGTATCACCCAGTTCTTCCTCTTGACCAGAAGGAACTTTTTCCAGATCAATTTCTTGACTCCGTACGAAGTGTGATTCCTTAGTAATCACGAAGTCAAGTGGGTCAGCTTCTATCGGCTTCAACCCGGAGGTTTTCTTCCTCTTCAGGGGCTGATCATGTGTCTCCTCACTTTCTTTCTCAGGCTCAACTTGCCTTTTCTGTTTCTCCGCTGACTTAGGTTCCCATTGAGCTTGCTCAGCAGTAGCTTTCTTCGCACTAGAGATTATCCGAAGCTTCCTCGGAGCTGTGTTAATATCTTTAGAGGAGGATTGGTTAGCTTTCCTCTTTTTGTCCTGCCTAGTGCGGTCAGCGGGTTCTTTGTCACCCATCACTTTCTTCCCTTTCTTGGTCAGCTCAGCATGTGCTGCTTCAACCATATTATCCCCTTCTTCATTTTCATCAGTGGGATCTTCTTCAACCATAGTCCCCTTTCCTTTCTTAGGCTTAATGGGTTGGTTGTAGGCTAAGCCGAACAGTACTGCTGCGGTGATTTCCGTACCCGAAATCTCAATTTCCTCTACCATGCTGACCTTGTGATCCTGCAGTAAATTTAATCTAATTATAACTAATTGCATAGAATAAATACTATTGGTATTTATTTAAGTGATTATGTTAGGATTAGATTAGTTTTGTAATTAACCAATTAACCCTAAACCAATTAGGTTTAGCAATACACTATATATAAAAATTAAAACACTCTAAACCTAATTTAACCTACACATTCATTCGGCCACCAACCTAATTAAAATTAGGATTTTCGGCCACACATATGAGAAGGTGGAGGAATCTTTGGATTTTTACATAATCTCTCCAGTTCTTCATCCGTTCTTCGGCTAGCACCGGTTCTAGCTCAATAGATGTTCGTGCACCTGACTACGGAGATCTTACTACCTTGTGGATTCTTCAGCCGTCTCTAGAAGAGACAGTCCGGGTATGTTTATATCCCTAAACGGATCAAAAGGTTTTATTCAATCAATGGTTAACGGACAAAGATCAAATTAAAGGGATTAGAAATAAATTTTAAACCGCAATTCCGTTGCGCTACAGTTGATTAACTGGCTATAATCCCTAACAAGTGGTACCGGGGAGTTTAAAGAGTTCGGTCCAGCCGTTTTTGGAGATCCATTCGCAGAAAGGTTTCTCAGCTTCTACGAATCCTTTGGAGAACTAACGGGAACGGAAGACTTTAAATTTTTGCACGCTTTTGTAAACTGGAAGGAACACCTTTTCCTTGGTTTTCTCCTTCTTCTTTTTCGACGGAGTTACCCGGTCAGTTTTAGGGTTCATGCTGACCTTGGTGACAGATTGGTCATGCTGACCTTGTTCTTGAGACTCAGTGGAAGTCTCTTCATAGTCCTGCTCAGCAGGAGACAGAGGGTTCAGATTGGAGCGATTCCCGTCGTAATCTTGATCGGAATGGTTCTGGGAATCGCTAGATATGATTTTCTTAAGATTTAGAGAAGTGCAGAAGTTTTGGGATTTTGAGAGAGAGAGAGAAATCGAATGCCAAAGATTTCAAGTGTAAAGAGAAGTTAGTGGGAAATCATCCACTATTTATAGTCGTTTCGAGTTAATCTGATAGGTCGAAATGGCGGTTTCACCTCGAGTTGATCAATCGACCGTTATCTCTGGCATTTATGACACATTCCGCGCATGTGTTTTCTATTTATTACGCTTACGTCATCCTATGTGGTTACTTAAATGCGCGTGCTAGCATTAATTGTGCAAGTGGCTTCACTCAGTATCTAGAATACTAAACGTTTTGAAGTTTCGAGTGCTCAGTTTTACGTAGAAGGGATTTTATCATGTTTAGTAACTCGGCTCATAGTAATCACTCAGTATGTATGTCTACTCAGCATAAGGTGATTTTATGTTATTTATATTAGCTCAGCATACAATAGGTACTCATTAAGCACTAAACACTTAGCATGTAATAATCACTCAACATTCATTTAAGCGCAGAAATCTATTGAAGAGGATTAGACATACTGATAGCTTCCCTTAGTATGTTAAATTGCTCACGAGCCAAGGGCTTCATAAAGATATCCGCAAGCTATTCATCTGTTGGAACATAGGTCAGCTTGATCTCACCCTTGAGTACATGGTCTCTGATGAAGTGATGCCTAATGCTGACATGCTTCATCCTGCTGTGTTGGATTGGATTTTTGGATAAGTCAATGGCACTCTTGTTGTCGCATTTGACTTTGATTGTTTCTGTTTGTACTCCATAATCCTCCAGTTGTTGTTTAATCCATAGGACTTGTGCCACACAGCTTCCAGCAGCAATGTACTCAGCTTCAGTTGTTGATAGGGCCACTGACGATTGCTTCTTACTGAACCAAGACACTAGACAGCTTCCAAGGAAGTGACATCCTCCTGAGGTGCTTTTACGCTCCAGCTTGTCTCGTCCATAGTCAGCGTCAGTGTATCCAATGAGTGTGAAGTCATTTGTGTTTGGATACCATAAACCTGCATTAACTGAGCTCTGTAAATATCTAAAAATTCTTTTGACAGCTATATAGTGAGATTCCCTGGGGTCAGCTTGATATCTCGCATAATAACATACTGAGTACTGAATGTCTAGCCTACTAGCAGTTAGATAAAGTAGAGATCCAATCATACCTTGATATAACTTGTTGTCTACTGACTTACTTTTCTCATCAGCACAAAGCACAGTGTCAGTACCCACTGGGGTAGATATGGGCTTACATTCTTCCATATCAAATTTCTTTAATATTTCTTTGGCATACTTGGTCTGACTAATGAAGATGCCATTCTTCCCTTGCTTAATTTGAAGTCCAAGGAAGAAGTTGAGTTCGCCCATCATTGACATCTCGAACTCAGTTTGCATCTGTTTACTAAATTCCTTGCACATAGATTCATTAGTAGAACCAAAGATAATATCATCTACATATATTTGTGCCAACAGGGTATCTTTACCCTTTTTCTTAATGAATAAGGTTGTGTCAGCTTTACCTCTGACATAGTTCCTGGTCAGCAGGAAACTGGTCAACCTTTTGTACCAAGCACGTGGTGCTTGTTTTAGGCCGTACAGGGCCTTCTTGAGTTTATAAACGTGGTTTGGAAATTTTGGATCTTCAAACCCTGGAGGCTGACTAACATATACCTCTTCGTTTATAACTCCATTAAGAAATGCACTCTTGACATCCATTTGGAATAGTTTAAAGTTCATGAAGCTAGCATATGCACACAATATTCTTATAGCCTCTAACCTAGCTACGGGTGCAAAGGTCTCACCATAATCAATGCCTTCTTGCTGACTGTAGCCCTGAGCTACGAGTCTGGCTTTGTTCCTGACTACATTACCTTGTTCATCTAGCTTATTTTGAAAGACCCATTTAGTACCTATGGTCTTTTGATTCCTAGGTTTTGGCACTAAATCTCATACCTCATTTCTTTTGAATTGATCAAGCTCTTCTTTCATCGCATTGATCCAGAATCCATCGTGCTCAGCTTCGGTGAAGTTCTTTGGTTCATGAACTGAGACGAATGCAACATTACTGAGATATCTCCTGAGCTGATTTTTTTGTCATCAGGTTGTTCTCAGCAGCGTCAAGAATGGACTTCTCCGAGTGTCCTCTTGGAATTTTGATCTCTTTGGGTAATGTTGAGTTTTCAGGAGCAGGTGTTTCAACAATCTCTACAGTTTTAGATTGGTCAGCAAAGGTAATTTCAGGTTCATTTTTACCTTTGGTCATCCCGTGTGGTAATGACTCAGCGGCTCCATTTTGGTCAGCGGAAGCTGAGCATGGGTCATCTTCGGCAGACTGATTTGACTTTCCTGTAGGGTCAGTTTCATCGAACTCAACATATACAAACTCTTCTACGACCTGAGTTCGTTTATTGAACACCCTATATGCTTTACTGTTAGTTGAGTACCCTAGAAAGATCGCTTCAGCAGCTTTAGAGTCAAACTTGGCAAGGTTGTCTTTCGTATTGAGTATAAAACATTTACAACCAAAGGCACGAAAATATCCAATGTTGGGTTTTCGTCCTTTCCAAAGTTCGTAGGGGTTTTTCTTAAGTATAGGTCTAACAAAAGCCCTATTGAGTATATAGCATGCTGTGTTGACAGCTTCACTCCAGAAATACTTTGGAAGCCTATTCTCACTCAGCATTGTCCTAGCTATTTCAACTAAGGTTCTGTTCTTCCTCTCAACTACCCCATTTTGTTGAGGAGTTCTAGTAGAAGAAAAATTGTGGTCAATGCCACTGACTTCACAGAATTCATCAAACTGTTGGTTTTTGAATTCTCCGCCATTATCACTTCAGATGTGAGCTAATTTTAAGTCTTTGTCATTTTCAAGTTTTCTAATCAGTGTTGAAAACATCTCAAAGGCTTCATCCTTGCTACTCAGCAAGATGACCCAAGTATAACGAGAGAAATCATCCACAATGACCATGGAAAATCTCTTACCGCCCAAGCTGAGTGGCTGGACAGATCCGAAAAGATCCAAATGTAGTAATTCCAATGGACGCTTGGTTGAGACAATATTTTTACTTTGAAAAGACTTTTTGGTTTGTTTACCTTGCTGACAAGCATTGCATAATTGATCTTTCTCAAATCTAAGTTTGGGCAAACCCTCAACTAATTGCTTTCTTGCTAATTTGGCAAGGAGGTCCATGCTTACATGACCAAGTCTCCTATGCCATAGCCAGGAATTATCTTCCTTTGACACTAAGCATGTGTTTTTTGAAAACTTCTTTTCTAAACTCAATATGAAAACATTGTCAACACGAGGGGCAGTTAAAATTAAATCATTTGTTTTTCCCTTGAGTATCCGACACTCAGTGGCATCAAATACAACCTTTCTACTGCTGTCACACAGCTGAGCCACGCTCAATAGGTTATATTTGAGACCCCTGACTAAGGAGACTGACTCAATAGTAGGATTTCCTCCGATAGTACCTGATCCTACTATCTTGCCCTTTTTATTGTCTCCAAAGCTTACATTTCCACCTTGTTTATGCACAAGTGTGTGAACTGAGTTTCATCACCAGTCATATGCCTCGAGCATGCGCTGTTAATGTACCATAGCTTTGACTTCTCCGCGCACCTCAGGCTCACCTGCAATTTAAACTATTCATCTTTAGGTACCCAATTCTTTTTGGGTCCTCGTTGGTTAGCATAAACAGGTGAAGCATCATATGTTATTTTGTGACGGCATACATTTATGGCGTTGTCATCTTTACCATAATAGTCACAAAAGATTACCCTTTGAGGGTATTTCCTCTTTTCGTCAGCACGATGGTGCTGAGCATACTGTTGGTCCCGTGTGATTAGTTCCAAGGGGGGGTTAGGAACTAATGTAACTTTTTCGCTTAATTATGCTGACTTAATCAATTCTTTAAGTTACTTAACTTAGTTTAGGTCAGCACGACCGAGAGATGTAAGACAGCTTTAGTCAGATGCTGACTAGAACTGTTTTACGTGTGAGTTGGGAATTAACAATTGAGGTCAGCTTCCAACTCAGCACCAAGATTACTCAGTGTCAGTTTTTACAATTTATATCCTGAGCAATTTAATCAAGCAACACATATATAGATATATTGAGAGAGAGTTAGAAATTACTCAGCACGACTTATCCTGGTTCGGCCTCTCCGCCTACGTCCAGTCCCCAGAGTCCCTCCGGGCTTTTTCAATCCAATACTGAGCTCTTTAAAGGTAGAGCACAAACCGTTTACAAGGCAGTTGAATATGCAACAGTACCTTCCTCTATTCGTCTACTCAACTCCTACTAAGTGCTATAACTAAACACCTAGATTTCTCTACCGTTGAGTACTAAAACCGAGTAATCAGCACCACTCTCTCAATTTTTACAATTGATACAAACTTGTCCTTTCTAGATGAAGAACACTTTAGATGATTACAAAATCAATCTAGCTTTTACATAGAAATGGAAATTTGGTGTAAGATCTTTTTCTTGTTTGAATGTGCTTTTGTATGTTTCTCTTTTTCTCTTGTAATTTTTCTTTTTTTGGCAATCAACTGAGGATCCAAGAATGAACTTGTCCTTTTATAGTTGAAATCTGAAGTCTCAATCATTTGAATCTGGATCTATCCATTGGATTCAAACGGCTCTTTCTTGCGTCATTGTTCTGGTCAGCTTCAGATTTGCAGGCCAATCCTGTCGTCTGAATTTAGCAGGTGTCAGGCTTGTCTTCTTCCTATAGGTGCGTCTTCTAGTGCCAGTTCATCTTTTAGCTAACGGACAGTTGACCCATGCATCTCGAAATTGACTCTGTGCGTAATTCCAAGGCTTATGTTATTGGTGCAAATAGATGTCGGATCTTGTCTTTTAGCAAACGGATCAATCATGCTGTCCTGACGAACACTCAGCTTGACTTTATTGACGGTGCCTTTGTTCTTTGAATCTGAGTCATATTCTTACTCAGCTTCCGTGGTCAGCTTCGTCTATAAGCTTTAGTTTAGAAGAAGACTTTTCTTCTTTGATACTGAGTTGCGTTCCACTCATCATCTTTGGTTAGCTTCATCTTTAAGCATTTGTTCTGAAGATGACTTTTCTTCTATTATGTTGAGTTGCACTCTACTCAGCTTGTGATGTGTTCTCATGCTGACTTCGTCCTGTCTTACTTTTTATTTCTGTTTTCATTTATACTTATACTCAACGTTGAACAAACATATTAGTACAATTAAATCAAAGCACTTAAATTTAATTGCCTCTTAATCATGGATTAACTTAAATAATTTTGTCAAATCAAAATCATGTGGAAAGGCGTTTCAACAAACTCCCCCATTTTGATGTTGGCAAAATATTTAATTTTGGAACTCAGCATTGAGATTCCCCATGATTGAAATTCTTTTTATACTTCTGAAGTTACTCCCCCATAAGGGTTGCATCTATTGACTTAAATTAACTCTAAACCTTCTAAGATTTAATCGAGTAAAATTAAGACATGCCTATACTGACTTAGTTCAATTCTAGACCTTCCAAGATCTAATTCAGATAAGCCTAGGTCAGCTTTCAGAAGAGTTCAATGCTTGAACCATATGTTTACTCAGTTTGATACATAGTTAGTTTTAGATATTAGAGTTATGAAAGGATGTATCAGAGCTAATGTGTACTGAGTAAGTTTCTTTTTAATTTTGTTTGTTTGTTCATTTAAGACAGATCAGCACAAAACACAATAAGTAGGTAAGCATCACACAAGATTTATCAGTTTGACTAAAAGATGCATAATTATATAGATGGTCAGCATAATTAAAATAGAACACGCCAGATAAAATTACAAGTCAAGTACTAAGACAAGTCAATCTATTTCTTCCTGTTGACTTGAGCTTGGTTAGCTAATCCTTTGCCTTTGGCGTTTCTGTGTTGCTGACTTTGAGTTGCGGAAATAGATGCCTCCCCCGTTTTCTGCTGAGTTCCAGCAGCTTGCTTTTCTTTCTCCCCCGTTTTGCCATCATCAGAAGATGGAGGAATAAATGTCTCGCGAAGAACAGCACGAGTTAGTTTGGCTGAGTATGCTTGGAGTTGACTCGTACTCTCCTGAAGACCATCGAAGACTGCCATGCCATCGTCCAGAGTGGTAGCAGGGATCCTAATGTTAGCACTCAGCATGCTCAAGAGATACTCTTGTGATTTCTCGATCCAAGTTATAGATTCTAACAGCTTGGCATAAGATTGATGGTACATTTTGAGCAACGCAGCATCATAGAACTGACGTTGAGCATTGGTATGCCGGACATGCTTAAGTGTGGCTTGAGAATACTACAGAATCTCATTTGTCTTTACTTGGTCAGTATCCATTTCTTCTTTACTCAAGTTGAGTAGGCGAACATCTTCACTAATTTGCTCAATGGAACACTGGGAGGAGGAGGAGATTAATTCACGAGCTCCGGTCAGCTCAGAACTTAGCTGGGGAAAGAGTTGATGAACCTCGGCAGAGGTTGCATAGATTGAGTTCGCAGCTGACAAATTATTGAGTTGACCCTGGAGAGAGTTCATATGATTGAC
Source organism: Euphorbia lathyris (assembly GCF_963576675.1). NCBI lineage: Eukaryota > Viridiplantae > Streptophyta > Magnoliopsida > Malpighiales > Euphorbiaceae > Euphorbia > Euphorbia lathyris. The sequence continues at coordinate 73,082,306 of NC_088913.1, forward strand.
CATTGTCAGCTGGAGTTCAGCCAGCTTCACGATAGATTCTTGCTTGGGTTGTTGAGATTGAAGAGATGTCATGACACTCAGTAAGTCCTTGAGACCCTTGATTTCAGTCAAAAGCTGAGTGACAGAAGAGAGTTGAGTTGGCTCAATATTGATAGACCCAGCAGCATCGGCATTAGATTGATGAATATCCTGAAATAAGGCTTGAGCTGAGTCAATGATTCTTCGTCTAGACTTAGTGGCATGCAGGTAAGCATAGGATTCATCATGTTGAGGTTCAGAGGCCGGAATTGGAATAGCACCAGATGGAGGAGGTGTTTGGTGCTGTCTAGACTTAGATGTGCCAGCTTGGTCAGTAGCTGGACTTTTGTTCAGGTCAGCAGCAGGAACTGACTGGTGTTCATTCTGCGATAAAGGAGTAGGAAGTGGTGGATCGACAGAGATATTGACCTGTTCAGAGTCAACCTGAAGCTGAGCAGTTTCAGAAGGTTGAGGTAGTTCAGTGCTGACCTGAGCAGGATTTTCCTTTACTAACTCTTGATCTTGAGCAGCAGGAACTTCGAGCTCTTGCTCGGCAGAAACAAGACCTTTTGGAGCTTTGGGATCGGCTTGTTCCTCAGCTTGAGAAACAGAGGCTTGCTTTTTCTTGATTTGGTCCAAAGTTGGTTCAACTACAGTGTTGAAGAACTGGAACTGGAGTGTGGTGAGGTCAGAGATTGGTTCCCTTAGTGGAGAATCGTCCAGAAGATCAATGACTGGAGATTTTTGAGCCTTTTGTTTGAGGCGTTTGCCTGTGCTGACTTTTGGAGGAGAAGGATCAGCAGCAATGGAGTCAAGAGACTCAGAGGAGGAGTTCAGCCCAAGGTCAGCATTGAGATCTGTTACAGCTTTGTCTTTCGCTGTGGACTCAACATCAACTGTCTTACTTTGCTCAGTTGGATTCTCAGTTTGCTCAGCATCAACTGTTTGATTTTGCTCAGCAGCAACTGTCTCACTTAACTCAACATTATCTGTCTTTTCAGCATCAAACTGACCTCCAAGATCACCCAATTCTTCTTCTTAGTCAGCAGGAGTTTTCTCAAGATCAATTTCTTGACTTCTCACAAAGTGTGAGTCTTCAGAGATTACACAGTCAAGAGGAAGTGCATCGATTGGCTTTAACCCAGAATTTTTCTTCTTCTTTTTCAAGGGTTGCTCAAGGGTTTCCTCACTTTCTTCCTCAGGCTCTACTTGCCTTTTCTCTGCTGTCTTGGGTTCCCCTTTTTCTTGCATAGCATCAGCTTTCTTCACACTGGATATTATTTTTAGCTTTTTCGGAGTTGTGTTCACATCCTTTGCTGACTGGTCAGCTTTCCGCTTTTTGTCCTGCCGAGTGCGGTCAGTTGGTTTCACCAACACTTTCTTCCCCTTCTTGGTCGGTACATCCTGTGCTTCTTCAACCGCGGCCCCCTTTCCTTTCTTGGGTACGATGGGTTGGTCGTAGGCCAAACCGAATAGTATGCCAGCTGAAATTTCCGTACCCCAGACGTTAATTTCCTCTACCAAGCCCACTTTGTAGTCTTTGAGAATTTTGGTGATAAGGGATCCCAACCTGAGTGTGCCGGTACTACGTTGAAATGCACCGATAAGAAAAACGGGCATGTTGAGTGGCTGGTAGGTCAGCATGTGCCAGATAAAGCACTGTTCAAAGTTAGATGCGGAGGATTGGGAGTTGACCTTAGGGAATATAAAGTTGGTCAGTATGTAATGAGCCATTTTCTGATTTTGACCCATACACGTGCTGGAAATTTCTCCTTTGTGACCAGAGGGTTTACAGAACTCAACAGGGTATTTGATTTTTTCGGAGTCGTTTGTGCACCTGAGTTCGGTTCCTTCATTCTTCAATTTAAGCAGTTTGGCGAGATAGGGGGGATTGATGAAGATTTTCTTCCCCTTGACCTTGGTGACCATGTAGTCACTGTCATCATCAGCAGCTCTTAAATTGGCATAGAATTCCCTTACCAATTCTGGATAGGTGGCTTCACGAATAGAAAATAGCTCGGTCCAGCCATTTTTCGAAATCCATTCGCAAAAGGGTTTTTCAGCTTCTACAAATCCCTTAGAGAACCAGCGGGAATGGTCGATCTTGCATCCCCTTACACTATTGTAAACCGGAGAATAATTTCTTTCCAGTGGTTTCTTGCCCTTCTCCTTCTTCTGTTTCTTAGATGGAGTTGCTTGGTCATCTTGAGGGTCTTTACCGGAGATGCTGACCTTAGATTGGTCATGCTGACCATGACCTTGAGACTCACTAGAAGTCTCTACATATTCCTGCTGAGCAGGAGACGGAGGATTTTCATCGGAGTGATTTTGGTTGTAATCTCCACCGGAGATGTTTTGAGAATCAGACATGATTTTCCCAGGGATTTTAGAGAGATTTTGGGATTCAAGAGAGAGAGAGATTGAATGCCAGAATTTGCAAGTGTAAAGAGGTATGAGTGGGAATTTGTCCACTATTTATAGAGGTGTCGAGTTGATCTGATACGTTGAAGTGGCGGTTTGACCTCGAGATAATCAATCGACAATTAGTCTGGCATTTATGACACAATCGGCGCATGTGTTTTCTAATTATTGCGCTTACGTCATCCTAGGTGGCTATTTAATACGCGTGCTAGCATTAATTGTGCAAGTGGATTTACTCAGTATCTGGAGTTCTAAACGTTTGATATTCTGAGTAGTCAGTTTTACGTAGAAGAATTTCGTTATGCTTAGTAACTCAGCTTATGTTAATCACTCAGTATGTATGTCTACTCAGCATAGGGTGATATACTTCATATTTAGCTCAGCATGCAATGGTTACTAATTTAGCACAAATCACTCAGCATGGTAATCACTCAACATTCAATTTAAACATAGAATTTTAGTGAAGAGGATTAGACATACCGATAGCTTCCCTTAGTATGTTAAATTGCTCACGAGCCAGAGGCTTTGTGAAGATATCCGCATTCTGTTCATCTGTAGGAACGTAGGTCAACTTGATCTCACCCTTGAGTACATAATCCCTTATGAAGTGATGCCTTATGCTGACATGCTTCATCCTGCTGTGTTGGATTGGATTTTTGGATAAGTCAATCGCACTCTTGTTGTCACATTTGACTTCTATTGTTTCTATTTTTACACTATAATCCTCAAGCTGTTGCTTTATCCACAGGACTTGAGCCACACAGCTTCCAACAGCAATGTACTCAGCTTCAATTGTTGACAGGGCCACTGATGATTGCTTCTTTCTGAACCAAGATACTAGACAGCTTCCAAAGAAGTGACACCCTCCTGAAGTACTCTTACGCTCTAGCTTATCTCGTCCATAGTCAGCATCAGTGTATCCAATGAGTGTGAAGTCATTTGTATTTGGATACTTGTTAAGCCCAAAATATACCTGAAATATCATCAATAATTACATCAATATTGCTACGAATTTATGCTATTTATAACTGTTTAGAAAGCTTTTACTCTCGAATATGTTTCTTTCTTGCAAGGTACATAAATATTTGGTAAAATCCAAATAGGAACGAAAAGAGCTTAAAAACAGAAGAAAAACCTTACAAAAGGAGTCAAAAACAACAAAGATCAATAACACCAAAACGAGGACAAAGACGAAGTCAGAAACAGAGAAAAATGCAGATTCTCAGGAGAGAATCCAAAATTCTCGGTAGAGAATTTGGGGCCGCGATAGGGAATTTCAAATTCTCGGTCGCGACACACCCTTTCGTCCGAAGGCTGAAAAATCAGTTCCTCATTCTCGGCAGAGAATTTCCATTCTCGGTAAGAGCAGAAACTCTGCCAAGCACAATGAACACATGTTAAATTCCTAGAAACGCGTTCGTTCGGGTGGATAAAGACATCCTTTCACAACGGATACGATCCTTCGCAGCGGACACGACTCTCCACAATGGACACGACACTTCATTCACTACTCTTCAACATCTATAAATAAAGAGTTGATTGAGAGTTGAAAGATGAATATTGAGAGAGTTAGATTAGTGCAGAGTTTATGCAGAAACTCTGACTCAGAAATGAGTCAGAGATTAGAATTTCATTTCTGTTCAAAATAATATAATGTACACACATTGTTTATTCAATAATAACAAGTTTAGTAGCGTTTAGACATTGTTCCAGTTTAGTTTTCATTTTGGTAGTAGACCGACCCAGTCTCTATTACGAAGATTCAACGAGAAGATTGAGTAGAGGATCCGCCCCTGAGCCTGACAAACTCTAACGAAACCCAAGGAAAGGATTGATCAACCCGTTTACTTGCAAGCCGTCGAATGTTTCCATGCTCCATGTTCTCTGTAAACTTGTATCAATTTATATTTCATCTAATAAAGTTTGTTCTATTCGATAGATTTTTATGCAGCACTTATGGTAACCAATCCACTAAAGTGACTGCTGGTGTTTTCATTAAAACGTAGTTTAATTCAAAATCTTTACAAGGAAACTTTGTTGAACACTTAGGCAATTATTATCTCGGTAGAGTTTTAATTTGGTTAAGGGCAATTATCCCGGATAAGGGTTTTGTCGCGTTCAAAGCCAATTAATTAGAGGTTCCGTCATTTATTTCATCTTTATAATTCGTACAAAGTTTAAAGTTGTTTTCTTTGCTTAATGCAAACGAATATACTTGTTTACTTTTCTAAAAAGTACTAAACGTTCCTATCTTGCAAATTCATTCTTAAATCAGAATATTTTCTAACATTTTCATAATCTAACCTAATTCTCATTCTAGCAATTTCAAAACCAAAACCGATTAAACGATTTTTCCATATTATAAACCTAAAAGTAAATTTAACCGATTATAAATAAATTTTGTTAAAAAACGTTCCCTGTGGGATCGATATCTTTTATTACTACAAGCGTATACCGTGCACTTGCGGAAATCGCTCAACAAGTTTTTGGCGCCATTGCCGGGGAACGCCAAATTTTTAACAAAAATTTATGTTTTTCGTGTTTTATTTCGCACCTTGGTTTATAATATATGTATTTATTTATTTTATAGTTTTTATTATTTATTGAGGATGGTCACTAGGACTAAATCCTCGTTGGTATTTAACGTTTGCAATTAGATGTTTGAAGATAAAAAATTCAAGTTTTTTCAAAGATAGACTGGAGATTTGATTATCAATGAAATTCACAGAAGGAGTCTACAGAAAAGAAATTCGGCTAGCAAATACATCAGAAGGGAATGGAAATTTTTCAAATTGCATATCGGGTTCCGCAACTGCAGTATCAGGAACAAGACAGATAATTTTTCCCAGAAAAAAAATCTTCCCAGAAACCTTTACCTCTTTTCTATACACTTAGTCCTTCACCAAAACATCATATCTCTTTGTTAAGAAATTTATTCAATTCCTACACTAAACCCAAATAATTTCCCTTTTTATCATTTCCTTACAAACACCTACATTTATCTCTCTAAGAAATAGCTAATCAAAGAAAGATATATCAGAAGTAGGATGAAATTACCTTATCTGCCAGGAAGGAATTGTATGCTTTTAATATAGTTTTGAAAGTTTCAGTTCATGTGCGTAGTTCCAGTTCGTGCACAAAACTAGAAGTTCGGGCATTCAACCGAAATCATTAGATCCTTAAATTGAGAAAACGCTAAAAAGAAAGCGCTTAAAAAAAATGCCAAAAAAAACATCTTGTTCTAGGTAAGTTAAATGGACAGGACCATTATTTAAAACCGGTGTAAGTAATTGATTCTGTCCATGATTTTGATTCTCCTTGAGAATTCTTAAGGGTTATCACATTTTTTTTAGTTTTTCATATTTTTAATTCTTACATGTCATTTTAGTTCAGTTTATACATTAGTTTTTAGTTTAGTAATAATGGTGAGATTAGAAATAAAAATTTTGTGATCATTGAACGATATTGAATTAAAAGTTACACAAAATTTAAGTTTCATTAATTAAAATATCTACTGTGACTTTTGTTTGATGTTTTGAAAATTTCTGAACTTACTGAGAATGTGAATTCTCAGTAGAGAATTCAGGATTTTCAAAATTTCAAGGGAAAGGAAGAGAAAAACAAAATTTCTGAACTTACCGAGAATCGAAATTCTCTGCCGAGAATTTAAAATTCTCGGTAACTTCAGCGAAGCGAAAAAAAAAAAAAAATTTGTCGCGACCGCGGATCGTCATTCACGGTCGCTACGCGGGTCATTTTTTTACCTGTATCCTTCTTTCTTTTTTAAATTCATGAACCTTTGCTATACATTTCGAAATTAAGTTTGTTCATGTTCAAATGGTGTGAATTTACACCTTTTTTAATCCCAACAGATACCTTGATTTGTCCTGGATTGATTATAAATAATTGAAAAAGATCAGATTTTTGTTACTTACACTTTCTATTTATCTCTATCAGACAAAATCTGATTTCTTCTCAGTTATCACACATTTAAAACAAAAAAAAACATAAAGTTACAGAAATTTTTTCTTACTTTCGATACCACCAACAGACATTTTAAGTCATCCTAACATCATTAAATAATTAGAGAAGATCAGATTTCCATACTTTTTCATCGCTTTCAGACAAAATCTGATATTCTTCTCCAATTATTCAAACCTTTCAAAAAGTTCCAGAGACTTTTTCCTTTTCTCAAACGCATGATTTCCAAGCATAAATCTTTCATGAAGATTACTGCTGCACGCAGCAAGCGTCCTGATATATCAGAATGCTACAGTGCACCATTTCCCATTTACACACATAATGAAGAACGAAGATATAATAAAACTGTTTGTTGTGTATAGTTTGTACAGAGGTTTGTTTTCATTTTTATATGTGTTTGTTCTTTCTGTTCTTTGTATATATGTTCTTCTAATTTTAATAAAACTGTCAAGTTTGATTCTATAATTCTTTTTGCTTAAAACAATTGAACCTTGTCCAATAATCTGTAATTATTTTTCATAAATCTGTATTCATTTCAGAAATGTTTCTGAACATCTGACTTTTCATATATTTTACATACTAATACGGTATAATCATTCATAACTATTGAACAAGTTCATGAACATTCATTTTATATGATAAATCTAAGTCTTGTTCTGCACATATGTTTTTCAATTTTGATAAACATATCCACTTTTGATTCTTTGGTTATTTTTATTAGTATATGTTAACTATGCAAATTATTTGACTAAATCTATATATATGTTGATATAGAACAATATAACCTTCACCATGATTTTGTCTATAATAATAACATGAATCTGCCAATAATTTTACTATGTATCAGTTTCAATGCTTCAGAATTAATATGCATAAGTGATTAATAAATTTGATTTGTTTAATTGTTCATTTGTTTGTTTTTGTATATAAGATCGTTTTTCTTTCTTGTATATATGTTCTTGTTTGATTTATGTACATATGAGTTCCTGCAATAAGAATTCATTTCATTTCATACTTTAATCTTCTATTCTGGTTTATGTCTGTTACAATTTATAGACTATTAGCAAATCAATCTATCCATATATCTTAAAAGCTAATAAGTTATAATCATTATTAACTATTGAACATAATAATGAATTTTCATTTTAAATTAAATCATCAAGTTTACTTTTTATTTGTTGATTCATTTATGTTAATCATGATAATTATTTAACATATATCCGTATGCATTTATCAAAATGAAACAATATATCTTTTCAATGAATCTGTTTATCATGTTTAAATACTTCTGTGTTAATTTGATTATTTCACATACATTGCAAATACCTAAACTTTACTATGATTAAAAGATTACTCGTATTTAAGAGTTGATATACATTCACTTTTATTTATTCCCTTTTAAAAGATTAATTTCCATTCAAATGCTTGTTCATTCAACTTATGTGAATTAATGAACATTGGTTCTACATTAACTCTAATTCAGCATTTAATGTTTCATTACTCAAAATTTTATAAGGATAAACCTTTGATTTTCCTTGGATTTAATGTTATTTATTTTAGTTTTTGAGTGCATGTACAGTTTATATTACGTTCAGGAGACAATTAATCAATTAAATCACACAAACCAAGTCCAAATGCACAAAATCAGGCACTTTTGACCAATTCTCTACCGAGAATTAAAAACTCTCGGTAAGTCCAGCGAAAACAGGCCGAAATCAGAGTGCCAAATTCTCTGAATTTCGCGTGCCGCGACCGCAGCTAGGCAATTCTCGGTCGCGACCCGCGACCTGTAGGACGGGTATAGGCACAAATTTATCCAATTTTGCAACCTTTTCCTATTCCTACACTACTTCCTCACACCTATATTCATACCTCTATTTACCTATCCCTTACACAAACTTTACATCACCTCCTATTTTACCCAAATTCCACAATCCAAACTCTTCCCAGTACAATCAATTCCTCACCATATCACCTTTACTTTTTACCAAATTTTTACCTATCCAACATATTTGTTTCCCAAACACAACATGCATAACCTAACCCTCTATTCCACACCATGCCTAAACATAAGAAGGTTACTCATCAGGTTTCCCCTACCTCCATTTAGCCTTATTTCAGATAGGGGTTGGGCACATGGTACAAGCACTATTATGGACATAGTGCATAGTGAAACAGACGTTATTGTATTGGTTACTCTTTCCTATTCTAAAGCGAATGAGCGGATTACATTTAGGGATTTAGGTTAATTTTATGAAGTTCGGGATGACGCGATGAATACATGGTTTGGATATCATACAAAATGATTTATTGTTAAGCCATCAATTTTCGAAGCAATCCGGTTTGGACATAATTTGCCTAGTTTGGATGAATTTAATTCAACGTACACTTTTTAGCACGCTCATTCAGGATAATAGTATTTCTATTTATAAATTTTTATCCTATTTTCTTTTTGGTCATATTAAAAAGGGTAAAGGATTTGAAGTCAAGATTTATTTGTTTATTCTGGATTACATCTTCACGGATTTCGTGTCCTTTGATTATGGGTATTATTTTGGATGCTACGAGTATTATGGAATTCGATCTTGGTACTTCAAGTTCACATGGTAATAGTATTAAAGAGGATAGTAATGCGCAGACACATTTTTGTGGGGATGACAAGATGAGCATGTTGAGCACAATGTTAATGATCAAGTTAATTTTCAACAACGTTTGAACCAAATGCATTTGCGGTTTGATGTTATTATGGTGAATAATCAAGAGATGAGTTCACGATTCAACGCGGTGGATCCCATATCCATACTTTTCGAAGCGATCATACGTCAACCCGACGCCGATTGTTATCATTTTTCCGTCGTCGAGGCGTAGTGAGCGCACCATCTCCACCGGGTTCACCTTCACAGGATTAGGTTTTATCTTATCTTTTCTCAACTCATTTATCTTTTATGTTATTTTTGATTAATTTTGGTACAATTTTAAATTCTATTTCTGTTGGATAAAATTCCATTTCATATTTATCTATTTTCTTTTCGTATGCTGTATTTCGTACAATTTTTCGTGTTTTATCATTTTTGCACCAATGAGGACATGGTCCAATTTAAGTGTGGAAGGAGATATTGCATATATCATTTTATTTTCAGTACGAATAAATTTTTAAGAATAACGCAACATATATTTTATGCAAATGCAACATATATTGCAACACAATTTATTTAAACATTATTTTATATACCATATATTTTTATATGTTTAAAATATTTTTAACTTATGATTATTTTTGGGTTATCATTATCGTTAGAAATAATATTTCTATATGGGCAACATTATTTTTCAAATTTTTCATAAATCTCCGATACGATTTTAAGTAAGAATTGTCTCGAGTGAATGTATTTAAGTAAATATTCTTTATTTCACTCTCTATTTTTTATCATGCAATTCATGATACAATAAATCTTATTTTAAATTTTCAATTAGGTTTATAGGCATTAAATTGAACTAACAATTTTAGCTCGGTTTGATTTCGTCTTACATTAACACCAATTGAAGTTTTTAAGGAAACTTTAGCCATAATACATGTTGAATTTTAAGTCAATATAAGATGAATGTGATATCTTTCTTTTTCCCAAGTTACAATTTTATAATTCATATTAATTAATCAATTAGTTGAATTCTTAACTTTTGGCCACGATTGAGACCAACCGTATCACAATCGAGGTATGAAAGGGAAGAAAATTAAGTACCGTTTACTTTTGGCCACGGTTGCGACCACCCTTATCACAATCGAGGTATGGAAGGAACGTTTAAAAGCAAAAATTATAAGCGTGTATAAGTTTAAAGTAACGATTGCGTCCACCCATGGCATAGTCGGTACCTCTTAAGCAATCACAAAGCAATAAAATACGTATAAAGTTACAATCAAGACCACCCTTATCTCGGGCGTAACTAAGCAAATAATTAACCCAAGTACTTATTTAAAATAATATATCTCATATATTAGTTTAGGTTTGGAAAAGGAAATTTTGTACTTTGAAATGCCTTGAGACGAAAGACTCAATAACATGCGTGCTTATATCGTATACAAGACAAATGATATATCGTATATTTTACTAAGTTAGTTTGATATTTTGCGTATAAATTTGCCATGAGAAGTAAGTCTTTTCGGCTTAACTAATTCAAAAGGTAATACAGAGATATATGTTTTATTTTCATAAAGAGATTAGTTAAAGAATAAATTCGGAGAAATTTTGCTCGGGACTAGCAAAAGATTAAGTGTGGAGATTTGTTAAGCCCAAAATATACCTGAAATATCATCAATAATTACATCAATATTGCTACGAATTTATGCTATTTATAACTGTTTAGAAAGCTTTTACTCTCGAATATGTTTCTTTCTTGCAAGGTACATAAATATTTGGTAAAATCCAAATAGGAACGAAAAGAGCTTAAAAACAGAAGAAAAACCTTACAAAAGGAGTCAAAAACAACAAAGATCAATTACACCAAAACGAGGACAAAGATGAAGTCAGAAACAGAGAAAAATTCAGATTCTCAGCAGAGAATCCAAAATTCTCGGTAGAGAATTTGGGGCCGCGACAGGGAATTTCAAATTCTCGGTCGCGACACACCCTTTCGTCCGAAGGCTGAAAAATCAGTTCCTTATTCTCGGCAGAGAATTTCCATTCTCGGTAAGAGCAGAAACTCTGCCAAGCACAATGAACACATGTTAAATTCCTAGAAACGCGTTCGTTCGGGTGGATAAAGACGTCCTTTCACAACGGATACGATCCTTCGCAGCGGACATGACTCTCCACAATGGACACGACACTTCATTCACGACTCTTCAACATCTATAAATAAAGAGTTGATTGAGAGTTGAAAGATGAATATTGAGAGAGTTAGATTAGTGCAGAGTTTATGCAGAAACTCTGACTCAGAAATGAGTCAGAAATTAGAATTTCATTTCTGTTCAAAACAATATGATGTACACACATTGTTTATTCAATAATAACAAGTTTAGTAGCGTTTAGACATTGTTCCAGTTTAGTTTTCATTTTGGTAGTAGACCGACCCAGTCTCTATTACGAAGATTCAACGAGAAGATTGAGTAGAGGATCCGCCCCTGAGCCTGACAAACTCTAACGAAACCCAAGGAAAGGATTGATCAACCCATTCACTTGCAAGCCGTCGAATGTTTCCATGCTCCATGTTCTCTGTAAACTTGTATCAATTTATATTTCATCTAATAAAGTCTGTTCTATTCGATAGATTTTTATGCAGCACTTATGGTAACCAATCCACTAAAGTGACTGCTGGTGTTTTCATTAAAACGTAGTTTAATTCAAAATCTTTACAAGGAAACTTTGTTGAACACTTAGGCAAATTATTATCTCGGTAGAGTTTTAATTTGGTTAAGGGCAATTATCCCGGATAAGGGTTTTGTCGCGTTCAAAGCCAATTAATTAGAGGTTCCGTCATTTATTTCATCTTTATAATTCGTACAAAGTTTAAAGTTGTTTTCTTTGCTTAATGCAAACGAATATACTTGTTTACTTTTCTAAAAAGTACTAAACGTTCCTATCTTGCAAATTCATTCTTAAATCAGAATATTTTCTAACATTTTCATAATCTAACCTAATTCTCATTCTAGCAATTTCAAAACCAAAACCGATTAAACGATTTTTCCATATTATAAACCTAAAAGTAAATTTAACCGATTATAAATAAATTTTGTTAAAAAACGTTCCCTGTGGGATCGATATCTTTTATTACTACAAGCGTATACCGTGCACTTGCGGAAATCGCTCAACAAGTTTTTGGCGCCATTGCCGGGGAACGCCAAATTTTTAACAAAAATTTATGTTTTTCGTGTTTTATTTCGCACCTTGGTTTATAATATATGTATTTATTTATTTTATAGTTTTTATTATTTATTGAGGATGGTCACTAGGACTAAATCCTCGTTGTTATTTAACGTTTGCAATTAGATGTTTGAAGATAAAAAATTCAAGTTTTTTCAAAGATAGACTGGAGATTTGATTATCAATGAAATTCACAGAATGAGTCTACAGAAAAGAAATTCGGCTAGCAAATACATCAGAAGGGAATGGAAATTTTTCAAATTGCATATCGGGTTCCACAACTGCAGTATCAGGAACAAGACAGATAATTTTTCCCAGAAAAAAAATCTTCCCAGAAACCTTTACCTCTTTTCTATACACTTAGTCCTTCACCAAAACATCATATCTCTTTGTTAAGAAATTTATTCAATTCCTACACTAAACCCAAATAATTTCCCTTTTTATCATTTCCTTACAAACACCTACATTTATCTCTCTAAGAAATAGCTAATCAAAGAAAGATATATCAGAAGTAGGACGAAATTACCTTATCTGCCAGGAAGGAATTGTATGCTTTTAATATAGTTTTGAAAGTTTCAGTTCATGTGCGTAGTTCCAGTTCGTGCACAAAACTAGAAGTTCGGGCATTCAACCGAAATCATTAGATCCTTAAATTGAGAAAACGCTAAAAAGAAAGCGCTTAAAAAAAATGCCAAAAAAAAACATTTTGTTCCAGGTAAGTTAAATGGACAGGACCATTATTTAAAACCGGTGTAAGTAATTGATTATGTCCATGATTTTGATTCTCCTTGAGAATTCTTAAGGGTTATCACATTTTTTTTAGTTTTTAGTTTTTCATATTTTTAATTCTTACATGTCATTTTAGTTCAGTTTATACATTAGTTTTTAGTTTAGTAATAATGGTGAGATTAGAAATAAAAATTTTGTGATCATTGAACGATATTGAATTAAAAGTTACACAAAATTTAAGTTTCATTAATTAAAATCTCTACTGTGACTTTTGTTTGATGTTTTGAAAATTTCTGAACTTACTGAGAATGTGAATTCTCAGTAGAGAATTCAGGATTTTCAAAATTTCAAGGGAAAGGAAGAGAAAAAAAAAATTTCTGAACTTACCGAGAATCGAAATTCTCTGCCGAGAATTTAAAATTCTCGGTAACTTCAGCGAAGCGAAAAAAAAAAATATTTGTCGCGACCGCGGATCGTCATTCACGGTCGCGACGCGGGTCATTTTTTTACCTGTATCCTTCTTTCTTTTTTAAATTCATGAACCTTTGCTATACATTTCGAAATTAAGTTTGTTCATGTTCAAATGGTGTGAATTTACACCTTTTTAATCCCAACAGATACCTTGATTTGTCCTGGATTGATTATAAATAATTGGAAAAGATCAGATTTTTGTTACTTACACTTTCTATTTATCTCTATCAGACAAAATCTGATTTCTTCTCAGTTATCACACATTTAAAACAAAAAAAAACATAAAGTTACAGAAATTTTTTCTTACTTTCGATACCACCAACAGACATTTTAAATCATCCTAACATCATTAAATAATTAGAGAAGATCAGATTTCCATACTTTTTCATCGCTTTCAGACAAAATCCGATATTCTTCTCCAATTATTCAAACCTTTTAAAAAGTTCCAGAGACTTTTTCCTTTTCTCAAACGCATGATTTCCAAGCATAAATCTTCCATGAAGATTACTGCTGCACGCAGCAAGCGTCCTGATATATCAGAATGCTACAGTGCACCATTTCCCATTTACACACATAATGAAGAACAAAGATATAATAAAACTGTTTGTTGTGTATAGTTTGTACAGAGGTTTGTTTTCATTTTTATATGTGTTTGTTCTTTCTGTTCTTTGTATATATGTTCTTCTAATTTTAATAAAACTGTCAAGTTTGATTCTATAATTCTTTTTGCTTAAAACAATTGAACCTTGTCCAATAATCTGTAATTATTTTTCATAAATCTGTATTCATTTCAGAAATGTTTCTGAACATCTGACTTTTCATATATTTTACATACTAATACGGTATAATCATTCATAACTATTGAACAAGTTCATGAACATTCATTTTATATGATAAATCTAAGTCTTGTTCTGCACATATGTTTTTCAATTTTGATAAACATATCTACTTTTAATTCTTTGGTTATTTTTATTAGTATATGTTAACTATGCAAATTATTTGACTAAATCTATATATATGTTGATATGGAACAATATAACCTTCACCATGATTTTGTCTATAATAATAACATGAATCTGCCAATAATTTTACTCTGTATCAGTTTCAATGCTTCAGAATTAATATGCATAAGTGATTAATAAATTTGATTTGTTTAATTGTTCATTTGTTTGTTTTTGTATATAAGATCGTTTTTCTTTCTTGTATATATGTTCTTGTTTGATTTATGTACATATGAGTTCCTGCAATAAGAATTCATTTCATTTCATACTTTAATCTTCTATTCTGGTTTATGTCTGTTACAATTTATAGACTATTAGCAAATCAATCTATCCATATATCTTAAAAGCTAATAAGTTATAATCATTATTAACTATTGAACATAATAATGAATTTTCATTTTAAATTAAATCATCAAGTTTACTTTTTATTTGTTGATTCATTTATGTTAATCATGATAATTATTTAACATATATCCGTATGCATTTATCAAAATGAAACAGTATATCTTTTCAATGAATCTGTTTATCATGTTTAAATACTTCTGTGTTAATTTGATTATTTCACATACATTGCAAATACCTAAACTTTACTATGATTAAAAGATTACTCGTATTTAAGAGTTGATATACATTCACTTTTACTTATTCCCTTTTAGAAGATTAATTTCCATTCAAATGCTTGTTCATTCAACTTATGTGAATTAATGAACATTGGTTCTACATTAACTCTAATTCAGCATTTAATGTTTCATTACTCAAAATTTCATAAGGATAAACCTTTTATTTTCCTTGGATTTAATGTTATTTATTTTAGTTTTTGAGTGCATGTACAGTTTATATTACGTTCAGGAGACAATTAATCAATTAAATCACACAAACCAAGTCCAAATGCACAAAATCAGGCACTTTTGACCAATTCTCTACCGAGAATTAAAAACTCTCGGTAAGTCCAGCGAAAACAGGCCGAAATCAGAGTGCCAAATTCTCTGAATTTCGCGTGCCGCGACCGCAGCTAGGCAATTCTTGGTCGCGACCCGCGACCTGTAGGACGGGTATAGGCACAAATTTATCCAATTTTGCAACCTTTTCCTATTCCTACACTACTTCCTCACACCTATATTCATACCTCTATTTACCTATCCCTTACACAAACTTTACATCACCTCCTATTTTACCCAAATTCCACAATCCAAACTCTTCCCAGTACAATCAATTCCTCACCATATCACCTTTACTTTTTACCAAATTTTTACCTATCCAACATATTTGTTTCCCAAACACAACATGCATAACCTAACCCTCTATTCCACACCATGCCTAAACATAAGAAGGTTACTCATCAGGTTTCCCCTACCTCCATTTAGCCTTATTTCAGATAGGGGTTGGGCACATGGTACAAGCACTATTATGGACATAGTGCATAGTGAAACAGACGTTATTGTATTGGTTACTCTTTCCTATTCTAAAGCGAATGAGCGGATTACATTTAGGGATTTAGGTTAATTTTATGAAGTTCGGGATGACGCGATGAATACATGGTTTGGATATCATACAAAATGATTTATTGTTAAGCCATCAATTTTCGAAGCAATCCGGTTTGGACATAATTTGCCTAGTTTGGATGAATTTAATTCAACGTACACTTTTTAGCACGCTCATTCAGGATAATAGTATTTCTATTTATAAATTTTTATCCTATTTTCTTTTTGGTCATATTAAAAAGGGTAAAGGATTTGAAGTCAAGATTTATTTGTTTATTCTGGATTACATCTTCACGGATTTCGTGTCCTTTGATTATGGGTATTATTTTGGATGCTACGAGTATTATGGAATTCGATCTTGGTACTTCAAGTTCACATGGTAATAGTATTAAAGAGGATAGTAATGCGCAGACACATTTTTGTGGGGATGACAAGATGAGCATGTTGAGCACAATGTTAATGATCAAGTTAATTTTCAACAACGTTTGAACCAAATGCATTTGCGGTTTGATGTTATTATGGTGAATAATCAAGAGATGAGTTCACGATTCAACGCGGTGGATCCCATATCCATACTTTTCGAAGCGATCAAACGTCAACCCGACGCCGATTGTTATCATTTTTCCGTCGTCGAGGCGTAGTGAGCGCACCATCTCCACCGGGTTCACCTTCACAGGATTAGGTTTTATCTTATCTTTTCTCAACTCATTTATCTTTTATGTTATTTTTGATTAATTTTGGTACAATTTTAAATTCTATTTCTGTTGGATAAAATTCCATTTCATATTTATCTATTTTCTTTTCGTATGCTGTATTTCGTACAATTTTTCGTGTTTTATCATTTTTGCACCAATGAGGACATGGTCCAATTTAAGTGTGGAAGGAGATATTGCATATATCATTTTATTTTCAGTACGAATAAATTTTTAAGAATAACGCAACATATATTTTATGCAAATGCAACATATATTGCAACACAATTTATTTAAACATTATTTTATATACCATATATTTTTATATGTTTAAAATATTTTTAACTTATGATTATTTTTAGGTTATCATTATCGTTAGAAATAATATTTCTATATGGGCAACATTATTTTTCAAATTTTTCATAAATCTCCGATACGATTTTAAGTAAGAATTGTCTCGAGTGAATGTATTTAAGTAAATATTCTTTATTTCAATCTCTATTTTTTATCATGCAATTCATGATACAATAAATCTTATATTAAATTTTCAATTAGGTTTATAGGCATTAAATTGAACTAACAATTTTAGCTCGGTTTGATTTCGTCTTACATTAACACCAATTGAAGTTTTTAAGGAAACTTTAGCCATAATACATGTTGAATTTTAAGTCAATATAGGATGAATGTGCTATCTTTCTTTTTCCCAAGTTACAATTTTATAATTCATATTAATTAATCAATTAGTTGAATTCTTAACTTTTGGCCACGATTGAGACCAACCGTATCACAATCGAGGTATGAAATGGAAGAAAATTAAGTACCGTTTACTTTTGGCCACGGTTGCGACCACCCTTATCACAATCGAGGTATGGAAGGAACGTTTAAAAGCAAAAATTATAAGCGTGTATAAGTTTAAAGTAACGATTGCGTCCACCCATGGCATAGTCGGTACCTCTTAAGCAATCACAAAGCAATAAAATACGTATAAAGTTACGATCAAGACCACCCTTATCTCGGGCGTAACTAAGCAAATAATTAATCCAAGTACTTATTTAAAATAATATATCTCATATATTAGTTTAGGTTTGGGAAAGGAAATTTTGTACTTTGAAATGCCTTGAGACGAAAGACTCAATAACATGCGTGCTTATATCGTCCCGAATGCTTCAATTCAAAATTGGAAATACAAGACAAATGATATATCGTATATTTTACTAAGTTAGTTTGATATTTTGCGTATAAATTTGCCATGAGAAGTAAGTCTTTTCGGCTTAACTAATTCAAAAGGTAATACAGAGATATATGTTTTATTTTCATAAAGAGATTAGTTAAAGAATAAATTCGGAGAAATTTTGCTCGGGACTAGCAAAAGATTAAGTGTGGAGATTTGTTAAGCCCAAAATATACCTGAAATATCATCAATAATTACATCAATATTGCTACGAATTTATGCTATTTATAACTGTTTAGAAAGCTTTTACTCTCGAATATGTTTCTTTCTTGCAAGGTACATAAATATTTGGTAAAATCCAAATAGGAACGAAAAGAGCTTAAAAACAGAAGAAAAACCTTACAAAAGGAGTCAAAAACAACAAAGATCAATTACACCAAAACGAGGACAAAGACGAAGTCAGAAACAGAGAAAAATGCAGATTCTCAGCAGAGAATCCAAAATTCTCGGTAGAGAATTTGGGGCCGCGATAGGGAATTTCAAATTCTCGGTCGCGACACACCCTTTCGTCCGAAGGCTGAAAAATCAGTTCCTCATTCTCGGCAGAGAATTTCCATTCTCGGTAAGAGCAGAAACTCTGCCAAGCACAATGAACACATGTTAAATTCCTAGAAACGCGTTCGTTCGGGTGGATAAAGACGTCCTTTCACAACGGATACGATCCTTCGCAGCGGACACGACTCTCCACAATGGACACGACACTTCATTCACGACTCTTCAACATCTATAAATAAAGAGTTGATTGAGAGTTGAAAGATGAATATTGAGAGAGTTAGATTAGTGCAGAGTTTATGCAGAAACTCTGACTCAGAAATGAGTCAGAGATTAGAATTTCATTTCTGTTCAAAACAATATGATTTACACACATTGTTTATTCAATAATAACAAGTTTAGTAGCGTTTAGACATTGTTCCAGTTTAGTTTTCATTTTGGTAGTAGACCGACCCAGTCTCTATTACGAAGATTCAACGAGAAGATTGAGTAGAGGATCCGCCCCTGAGCCTGACAAACTCTAACGAAACCCAAGGAAAGGATTGATCAACCCGTTTACTTGCAAGCCGTCGAATGTTTCCATGCTCCATGTTCTCTGTAAACTTGTATCAATTTATATTTCATCTAATAAAGTCTGTTCTATTCGATAGATTTTTATGCAGCACTTATGGTAACCAATCCACTAAAGTGACTGCTGGTGTTTTCATTAAAACGTAGTTTAATTCAAAATCTTTACAAGGAAACTTTGTTGAACACTTAGGCAATTATTATCTCGGTAGAGTTTTAATTTGGTTAAGGGCAATTATCCCGGATAAGGGTTTTGTCGCGTTCAAAGCCAATTAATTAGAGGTTCCGTCATTTATTTCATCTTTATAATTCGTACAAAGTTTAAAGTTGTTTTCTTTGCTTAATGCAAACGAATATACTTGTTTACTTTTCTAAAAAGTACTAAACGTTCCCATCTTGCAAATTCATTCTTAAATCAGAATATTTTCTAACATTTTCATAATCTAACCTAATTCTCATTCTAGCAATTTCAAAACCAAAACCGATTAAACAATTTTTCCATATTATAAACCTAAAAGTAAATTTAACCGATTATAAATAAATTTTGTTAAAAAACGTTCCCTGTGGGATCGATATCTTTTATTACTACAAGCGTATACCGTGCACTTGCGGAAATCGCTCAACAAGTTTTTGGCGCCATTGCCGGGGAACGCCAAATTTTTAACAAAAATTTATATTTTTTGTGTTTTATTTCGCACCTTGGTTTATAATATATGTATTTATTTATTTTATAGTTTTTATTATTTATTGAGGATGGTCACTAGGACTAAATCCTCGTTGTTATTTAACGTTTGCAATTAGATGTTTGAAGATAAAAAATTCAAGTTTTTTCAAAGATACACTGGAGATTTGATTATCAATGAAATTCACAGAAGGAGTCTACAGAAAAGAAATTCGGCTAGCAAATACATCAGAAGGGAATGGAAATTTTTCAAATTGCATATCGGGTTCCGCAACTGCAGTATCAGGAACAAGACAGATAATTTTTCCCAGAAAAAAAATCTTCCCAGAAACCTTTACCTCTTTTCTATACACTTAGTCCTTCACCAAAACATCATATCTCTTTGTTAAGAAATTTATTCAATTCCTACACTAAACCCAAATAATTTCCCTTTTTATCATTTCCTTACAAACACCTACATTTATCTCTCTAAGAAATAGCTAATCAAAGAAAGATATATCAGAAGTAGGATGAAATTACCTTATCTGCCAGGAAGGAATTGTATGCTTTTAATATAGTTTTGAAAGTTTCAGTTCATGTGCGTAGTTCCAGTTCGTGCACAAAACTAGAAGTTCGGGCATTCAACCGAAATCATTAGATCCTTAAATTGAGAAAACGCTAAAAAGAAAGCGCTTAAAAAAAATGCCAAAAAAAATATTTTGTTCCAGGTAAGTTAAATGGACAGGACCATTATTTAAAACCGGTGTAAGTAATTGATTCTGTCCATGATTTTGATTCTCCTTGAGAATTCTTAAGGGTTATCACATTTTTTTTAGTTTTTAGTTTTTCATATTTTTAATTCTTACATGTCATTTTAGTTCAGTTTATACATTAGCTTTTAGTTTAGTAATAATGGTGAGATTAGAAATAAAAATTTTGTGATCATTGAACGATATTGAATTAAAAGTTACACAAAATTTAAGTTTCATTAATTAAAATCTCTACTGTGACTTTTGTTTGATGTTTTGAAAATTTCTGAACTTACTGAGAATGTGAATTCTCAGTAGAGAATTCAGGATTTTCAAAATTTCAAGGGAAAGGAAGAGAAAAAAAAATTTCTGAACTTACCGAGAATCGAAATTCTCTGCCGAGAATTTAAAATTCTCGGTAACTTCAGCGAAGCGAAAAAAAAAAAATTGTCGCGACCGCGGATCGTCATTCACGGTCGCGACGCGGGTCATTTTTTTACCTGTATCATTCTTTCTTTTTTAAATTCATGAACCTTTGCTATACATTTCGAAATTAAGTTTGTTCATGTTCAAATTGTGTGAATTTACACCTTTTTAATCCCAACAGATACCTTGATTTGTCCTGGATTGATTATAAATAATTGGAAAAGATCAGATTTTTATTACTTACACTTTCTATTTATCTCTATCAGACAAAATCTGATTTCTTCTCAGTTATCACACATTTAAAACAAAAAAAAAACATAAAGTTACATAAATTTTTTCTTACTTTCGATACCACCAACAGACATTTTAAGTCATCCTAACATCATTAAATAATTAGAGAAGATCAGATTTCCATACTTTTTCATCGCTTTCAGACAAAATCCGATATTCTTCTCCAATTATTCAAACCTTTTAAAAAGTTCCAGAGACTTTTTCCTTTTCTCAAACGCATGATTTCCAAGCATAAATCTTCCATGAAGATTACTGCTGCACGCAGCAAGCGTCCTGATATATCAGAATGCTACAGTGCACCATTTCCCATTTACACACATAATGAAGAACGAAGATATAATAAAACTGTTTGTTGTGTATAGTTTGTACAGAGGTTTGTTTTCATTTTTATATGTGTTTGTTCTTTCTGTTCTTTGTATATATGTTCTTCTAATTTTAATAAAACTGTCAAGTTTGATTCTATAATTCTTTTTGGTTAAAACAATTGAACCTTGTCCAATAATCTGTAATTATTTTTCATAAATCTGTATTCATTTCAGAAATGTTTCTGAACATCTGACTTTTCATATATTTTACATACTAATACGGTATAATCATTCATAACTATTGAACAAGTTCATGAACATTCATTTTATATGATAAATCTAAGTCTTGTTCTGCACATATGTTTTTCAATTTTGATAAACATATCCACTTTTAATTCTTTGGTTATTTTTATTAGTATATGTTAACTATGCAAATTATTTGACTAAATCTATATATATGTTGATATGGAACAATATAACCTTCACCATGATTTTGTCTATAATAATAACATGAATCTGCCAATAATTTTACTCTGTATCAGTTTCAATGCTTCAGAATTAATATGCATAAGTGATTAATAAATTTGATTTGTTTAATTGTTCATTTGTTTGTTTTTGTATATAAGATCGTTTTTCTTTCTTGTATATATGTTCTTGTTTGATTTATGTACATATGAGTTCCTGCAATAAGAATTCATTTCATTTCATACTTTAATCTTCTATTCTGGTTTATGTCTGTTACAATTTATAGACTATTAGCAAATCAATCTATCCATATATCTTAAAAGCTAATAAGTTATAATCATTATTAACTATTGAACATAATAATGAATTTTCATTTTAAATTAAATCATCAAGTTTACTTTTTATTTGTTGATTCATTTATGTTAATCATGATAATTATTTAACATATATCCGTATGCATTTATCAAAATGAAACAGTATATCTTTTCAATGAATCTGTTTATCATGTTTAAATACTTCTGTGTTAATTTGATTATTTCACATACATTGCAAATACCTAAACTTTACTATGATTAAAAGATTACTCGTATTTAAGAGTTGATATACATTCACTTTTACTTATTCCCTTTTAAAAGATTAATTTCCATTCAAATGCTTGTTCATTCAACTTATGTGAATTAATGAACATTGGTTCTACATTAACTCTAATTCAGCATTTAATGTTTCATTACTCAAAATTTCATAAGGATAAACCTTTGATTTTCCTTGGATTTAATGTTATTTATTTTAGTTTTTGAGTGCATGTACAGTTTATATTACGTTCAGGAGACAATTAATCAATTAAATCACACAAACCAAGTCCAAATGCACAAAATCAGGCACTTTTGACCAATTCTCTACCGAGAATTAAAAATTCTCGGTAAGTCCAGCGAAAACAGGCCGAAATCAGAGTGCCAAATTCTCTGAATTTCGCGTGCCGCGACCGCGGCTAGGCAATTCTCGGTCGCGACCCGCGACCTGTAGGACGGGTATAGGCACAAATTTATCCAATTTTGCAACCTTTTCCTATTCCTACACTACTTCCTCACACCTATATTCATACCTCTATTTACCTATCCCTTACACAAACTTTACATCACCTCCTATTTTACCCAAATTCCACAATCCAAACTCTTCCCAGTACAATCAATTCCTCACCATATCACCTTTACTTTTTACCAAATTTTTACCTATCCAACATATTTGTTTCCCAAACACAACATGCATAACCTAACCCTCTATTCCACACCATGCCTAAACATAAGAAGGTTACTCATTAGGTTTCCCCTACCTCCATTTAGCCTTATTTCAGATAGGGGTTGGGCACATGGTACAAGCACTATTATGGACATAGTGCATAGTGAAACAGACGTTATTGTATTGGTTACTCTTTCCTATTCTAAAGCGAATGAGCGGATTACATTTAGGGATTTAGGTTAATTTTATGAAGTTCGGGATGACGCGATGAATACATGGTTTGGATATCATACAAAATGATTTATTGTTAAGCCATCAATTTTCGAAGCAATCCGGTTTGGACATAATTTGCCTAGTTTGGATGAATTTAATTCAACGTACACTTTTTAGCACGCTCATTCAGGATAATAGTATTTCTATTTATAAATTTTTATCCTATTTTCTTTTTGGTCATATTAAAAAGGGTAAAGGATTTGAAGTCAAGATTTATTTGTTTATTCTGGATTACATCTTCACGGATTTCGTGTCCTTTGATTATGGGTATTGTTTTAGATGCTACGAGTATTATGGAATTCGATCTTGGTACTTCAAGTTCACATGGTAATAGTATTAAAGAGGATAGTAATGCGCAGACACATTTTTGTGGGGATGACAAGATGAGCATGTTGAGCACAATGTTAATGATCAAGTTAATTTTCAACAACGTTTGAACCAAATGCATTTGCGGTTTGATGTTATTATGGTGAATAATCAAGAGATGAGTTCACGATTCAACGCGGTGGATCCCATATCCATACTTTCCGGAGCGATCATACGTCAACCCGACGCCGATTGTTATCATTTTTCCGTCGTCGAGGCGTAGTGACCGCACCATCTCCACCGGGTTCACCTTCACAGGATTAGGTTTTATCTTATCTTTTCTCAACTCATTTATCTTTTATGTTATTTTTGATTAATTTTGGTACAATTTTAAATTCTATTTCTGTTGGATAAAATTCCATTTCATATTTATCTATTTTCTTTTCGTATGCTTTATTCCGTACAATTTTTCGTGTTTTATCATTTTTGCACCAATGAGGACATGGTCCAATTTAAGTGTGGGAGGAGATATTGCATATATCATTTTATTTTCAGTACGAATAAATGCAACGAATAAATTTTTAAGAATAACGCAACATATATTTTATGCAAATGCAACATATATTGCAACACAATTTATTTAAACATTATTTTATATACCATATATTTTTATATGTTTAAAATATTTTTAACTTATGATTATTTTTAGGTTATCATTATCGTTAGAAATAATATTTCTATATGGGCAACATTATTTTTCAAATTTTTCATAAATCTCCGATACGATTTTAAGTAAGAATTGTCTCGAGTGAATGTATTTAAGTAAATATTCTTTATTTCAATCTCTATTTTTTATCATGCAATTCATGATACAATAAATCTTATTTTAAATTTTCAATTAGGTTTATAGGCATTAAATTGAACTAACAATTTTAGCTCGGTTTGATTTCGTCTTACATTAACACCAATTGAAGTTTTTAAGGAAACTTTAGCCATAATACATGTTGAATTTTAAGTCAATATAGGATGAATGTGCTATCTTTCTTTTTCCCAAGTTACAATTTTATAATTCATATTAATTAATCAATTAGTTGAATTCTTAACTTTTGGTCACGATTGAGACCAACCGTATCACAATCGAGGTATGAAATGGAAGAAAATTAAGTACCGTTTACTTTTGGCCACGGTTGCGACCACCCTTATCACAATCGAGGTATGGAAGGAACGTTTAAAAGCAAAAATTATAAGCGTGTATAAGTTTAAAGTAACGATTGCGTCCACCCATGGCATAGTCGGTACCTCTTAAGCAATCACAAAGCAATAAAATACGTATAAAGTTACGATCAAGACCACCCTTATCTCGGGCGTAACTAAGCAAATAATTAACCCAAGTACTTATTTAAAATAATATATCTCATATATTAGTTTAGGTTTGGGAAAGGAAATTTTGTACTTTGAAATGCCTTGAGACGAAAGACTCAATAACATGCGTGCTTATATCATCCCGAATGCTTCAATTCAAAATTGGAAATACAAGACAAATGATATATCGTATATTTTACTAAGTTAGTTTGATATTTTGCGTATAAATTTGCCATGAGAAGTAAGTCTTTTCGGCTTAACTAATTCAAAAGGTAATACAGAGATATATGTTTTATTTTCATAAAGAGATTAGTTAAAGAATAAATTCGGAGAAATTTTGCTCGGGACTAGCAAAAGATTAAGTGTGGAGATTTGTTAAGCCCAAAATATACCTGAAATATCATCAATAATTACATTAATATTGCTACGAATTTATGCTATTTATAACTGTTTAGAAAGCTTTTACTCTCGAATATGTTTCTTTCTTGCAAGGTACATAAATATTTGGTAAAATCCAAATAGGAACGAAAAGAGCTTAAAAACAGAAGAAAAACCTTACAAAAGGAGTCAAAAACAACAAAGATCAATTGCACCAAAACGAGGACAAAGACGAAGTCAAAAACAGAGAAAAATGCAGATTCTCAGCAGAGAATCCAAAATTCTCGGTAGAGAATTTGGGGCCGCGACAGGGAATTTCAAATTCTCGGTCGCGACACACCCTTTCGTCCGAAGGCTGAAAAATCAGTTCCTCATTCTCGGCAGAGAATTTCCATTCTCGGTAAGAGCAGAAACTCTGCCAAGCACAATGAACACATGTTAAATTCCTAGAAACGCGTTCGTTCGGGTGGATGAAGACGTCCTTTCACAACGGATACGATCCTTCGCAGCGGACACGACTCTCCACAATGGACACGACACTTCATTCACGACTCTTCAACATCTATAAATAAAGAGTTGATTGAGAGTTGAAAGATGAATATTGAGAGAGTTAGATTAGTGCAGAGTTTATGCAGAAACTCTGACTCAGAAATGAGTCAGAGATTAGAATTTCATTTCTGTTCAAAACAATATGATGTACACACATTGTTTATTCAATAATAACAAGTTTAGTAGCGTTTAGACATTGTTCCAGTTTAGTTTTCATTTTGGTAGTAGACCGACCCAGTCTCTATTACGAAGATTCAACGAGAAGATTGAGTAGAGGATCCGCCCCTGAGCTTGACAAACTCTAACGAAACCCAAGGAAAGGATTGATCAACCCGTTCACTTGCAAGCCGTCGAATGTTTCCATGCTCCATGTTCTCTGTAAACTTGTATCAATTTATATTTCATCTAATAAAGTCTGTTCTATTCGATAGATTTTTATGCAGCACTTATGGTAACCAATCCACTAAAGTGACTGCTGGTGTTTTCATTAAAACGTAGTTTAATTCAAAATCTTTACAAGGAAACTTTGTTGAACACTTAGGCAAATTATTATCTCGGTAGAGTTTTAATTTGGTTAAGGGCAATTATCCCGGATAAGGGTTTTGTCGCGTTTAAAGCCAATTAATTAGAGGTTCCGTCATTTATTTCATCTTTATAATTCGTACAAAGTTTAAAGTTGTTTTCTTTGCTTAATGCAAACGAATATAGTTGTTTACTTTTCTAAAAAGTACTAAACGTTCCTATCTTGCAAATTCATTCTTAAATTAGAATATTTTCTAACATTTTCATAATCTAACCTAATTCTCATTCTAGCAATTTCAAAACCAAAACCGATTAAACGATTTTTCCATATTATAAACCTAAAAGTAAATTTAACCGATTATAAATAAATTTTGTTAAAAAACATTCCCTGTGGGATCGATATCTTTTATTACTACAAGCGTATACCGTGCACTTGCGGAAATCGCTCAACAATACCATAAACCTGCATTAACTGAGCTCTGTAAATATCTAAAAATTCTTTTCACAGCTATAAGATGAGATTCCCTGGGGCCAGCTTGATATCTTGCGCAATAACATACTGAGTACTGAATGTCAGGCGTACTAGCAGTAAGATAAAGTAAGGAGCCAATCATACCTCGATATAATTTGCTATCTACTGACTTACCTTTTTCGTCAGCACAAAGGACAGTGTCAGTATCCATTGGGGTAGATATGGGCTTACATTCTTCCATATCAAATTTCTTTAACATTTCTTTGGCATACTTAGACTGACTAATGAAGATGCCATTCTTCCCTTGCTTGATTTGAAGTCCAAGTAAGAAGTTGAGTTCGCCCATCATAGACATCTCGAACTCAGTTTGCATCTGTTTACTAAATTCTTTGCACATAGATTCGTCAGTAGCACCAAAGATTATATCATCTACGTAAATTTGTGCGAGCAGGGTATTTTTACCCTTTTTCTTAATGAACAAAGTTGTGTCAGCTTTGCCTCTGACATAGTTCCTGGTCAGCAGGATACTGGTCAACCTCTCATACCAAGCACGTGGTGCTTGTTTCAGGCCGTACAGGGCCTTCTTGAGTTTATAAACGTGGTTTGGAAATTTTGAATCTTCAAACCCAGGAGGCTGACTAACATATACCTCTTCGTTTATAAATCCATTAAGAAACACACTTTTGACATCCATTTGATATAGTTTGAAATTCATAAAGCTAGCATATGCACATAATATTCGTATAGCCTCTAACCTAGCAACGGGAGCAAAGGTTTCACCATAGTCAATGCCCTCTTGCTGACTATAGCCTTGGGCTACAAGTCGGGCTTTGTTCCTGACTACATTGCCTTGCTCATCTAGTTTATTTCTAAAGACCCACTTAGTTCCTATGGTCTTTTGATTCCTAGGTTTTGGTACTAAATCCCATACCTCATTTCTTTTAAACTGATCAAGCTCCTCTTGCATAGCATTGATCCAGTGTTCGTCGTGCTCAGCATCCGAGAAGTTCTTTGGCTCATGAACTGAGACGAATGCAACATTGCTGAGATACTTTCTAAGCTGATCTCTCGTCATCAGCTTGTTTTCAGCCGCATCAAGAATGGACTTCTCCGAGTGTCCTCTTGGAATTTTGACTTCTTTAGGTAATGTTGAGTTTTCTGGAATATGTGTTTCTACAATATCTGCAGGAGTAGATTGGTCAGCAAAGGTAATTTCGGTTTCGTGTTTACCTTTGGTCAGCCCTTGTGGTGATGACTCATCGGCTCCATTTTGGTCAGCGGAAGCTGAGCTTGGGTCATCTTCGGTGGACTGAGTTGTCTTTCCTGCAGGGTCAGTTTCGTCGAACTCAACATGTACCGACTCTTCTACAACCTGAGTTCGTTTATTATACACCCTATATGCTTTATTGTTAGTTGAGTACCCTAGAAAGATTGCTTCGTCAGATTTAGCATCGAATTTAGCAAGGTTTTCTTTTGTATTTAGTATAAAACATTTACACCCAAAGGCACGAAAGTAGCCAATGTTGGGCTTTCATCCTTTCCAAAGTTCATAAGGGGTTTTCTTGAGTATAGGTCTAACTAAAGCCCTATTTAGTATATAGCATGCTGTGTGGACAGCTTCACCCAGAAATACTTTGGAAGCCTATTTTCACTCAGCATTGTCCTAGAAATTTCGACTATTGTTCTGTTCTTCCTTTCAATAACCCCATTTTGTTGAGGAGTCATAGGAGCAGAAAAATTATGGTCAATGCCATTGACTTCACAGAATTCGTCAAACTGTTGGTTTTTGAATTCTCCGTCATTATCACTTCTAATATGAGCTACTTTTAGGTCTTTGTCAGTTTCAAGTCTTTTGACTAATGTGGAAAACATCTCAAATGTTTCATCCTTGCTACTCAACAAGATGATCCAAGTATACCTAGAGAAATCGTCTACAATAACTAAGGAAAATTTCTTACCGCCCAAGCTGAGTGGCTGGACAGGTCCGAAAAGGTCCAAATGTAGTAATTCCAAAGGGCGCTTGGTTGAGACAATATTTTTACTTTGAAAAGACTTTTTCGTTTGTTTACCTTGCTGACAAGCATTGCATAATTGATCTTTCTCAAATCTAAGTTTGGGCAATCCCTCAACTAATTGCTTTCTTGCTAATTTGGCAAGGAGGTCCATGCTTACATGACCAAGTCTCCTATGCCATAGCCAGGAATTGTCTTCCTTTGACACTAAGCATATATTTTTTGAAAAATTCTTTTCTAAACTCAACATGTACATATTGTCAACACGAGGGGCAGTTAAAATCAAATTGTTTGTTTTTCCCTCGAGTATATGACACTCAGTGGCATCAAATACAACCCTTCTACCGCTGTCACACAGCTGAGCTACGCTCAATAGGTTATATTTGAGACCTTTGACTAAGGAGACTGACTCAATAGTAGGGTTACCTCCGATAGTACCTGGACCGACTATCTTACCCTTTTTATTGTCTCCGAAGCTTACACTTCCACCTCGTTTACGCTCAAGTGTGATGAATTGAGTTTCATCACCAGTCATGTGCCTCGAGCATGCGCTGTCAATATACCAAAGCTTTGACTTCTCCACGCACCTCAGGCTCACCTGCATTTTGAATCATTCTTCTTTAGGTACCCAATTCTTTTTGGGTCCTCGTTGGTTAGCATAGACAGGTGCTACATCATATTTTAATTTGTGACGACATATATTTATTGTGTGTCCAGCTTTACCACAGAAGTCACAGTAGGTCACCCTTTGAGGGTGATTTTGTTTCTGGTCAGCACGATTGTGCTGAGCATGCCAACATACCTTAGTGGTATGGCCTTTCTTTCCGCAGAAGTCACATTGGACATTCCGCCGAGTATACCAACACACATCAATGGTGTGCCCTCTTTTCCCACAACAGTCACACTGACTGTTTTGCTGACTGTACTGTTTATGCTGACCAGTACCTTGAAACTCAGCATTGGGATAGAACCTTTTCTTAGCCAATTTACTCAGCTGGTTCTGTATGGTTGTGATGTCCTTTCTAAGCTTCTTTGACTCAGTTTGGACTTTTGAGACAAAATCATGCATGACTTTTAAATTTTCATCTTGCCTGGTGTTGTTTTGGAGAAGATATCGGAGGTCACTCAGTTTGACCTCTTCAATCTCATCACATCGCCTGCTGAGTGCCTTTATTTTCTTGTTACACTTTTTAGTCAGTGTATATAGATCACTCAGGGCGTTAACCATTTCATTTCTAAGAAAGAGCAGAGATGTTACCTCATTGGAGTGTTCCTCTTGGTCAGTATCATCTGAGAGGTCAGCTTGCTCAGATTGGCATTGGTCAGCAGCGTCACCGGCCATGAAGCATATATTTGCTGTCTCATTTGCATCAGCTTCTGATGAGGTTGACTCATCGCTGTCACTCCATGTGGCCACCATTGCCTTTTTGCTTCCCTTCTTTTCTTTCTTTAAGTTGGGGCAGCTTGACTTAATGTGCCCAGTTTGATGGCACTCAAAGCACGTGACAGACTTGGAGCTGTCCTTTTTGTATTTGTCGCTGGACTTAGCTTTGTACTTATCAATTCGTCTGAATGGCCTTTTGATGTTCTTGTCATTCTTTCTGAACAGCTTCTTCATTTTTCTAGTAAACATGGCCATCTCCTCATCATCTGATGAGTCAGCTTCGGTTGAGTCAGCTTTCATGACAAGTGATTTTTGCTTCTTGTCTTCTAACTTCTCTTTAGCTTCAAAATTTTTTATAGAGATCTCGTGAGTCAGCAGATATCCGATCAGCTCGTCATATTTGTACGTGGTCAAGTCCTGAGCTTCTTCCACAGCTGTTTTCTTAGCTTGCCAGCTCTTGGGTAGACTTCTCAAGATCTTCTTCACTTGCTCTTCTTCTGTGAAGTTCTTGCCGAGTCTTTTCAGCTCATTTATGATGTTGGTGAATCTAGCATTCATTTCCGAGATGTCTTCGTTGTCATTCATCTCGAACAGCTCGTATAATCTCATATGTTGGTTCACCTTTGACTCCTTAACCTTACTCGTGCCTTCATAAGTTACTTCGAGCTTCTTCCATATTTCCTGTGCTGACTCACAACCTGAAATTTTGTTGTACTCTGCAGCATCTAACGCACAGTGAAGCATATTGATAGCCAAAGCGTTATTTTGTAATTTTCTAAGGTCATCCTCTGACAACTCAGTTTCGCTCTTAGCGACTTTCTCGTTATTTACCATTTTGAAAGGCACAAATGGGCCTTGAACAATTGCAAGCCATGCACTCATGTTAGTGGCTTGAAAAAAGTTTTTCATCCTGTTCTTCTAGAATGTATAATTTGATCCGAAGAATAAGGGAGGCCGACTAATTGATAATCCCTCAGGGAGTATTTGTGTTGTTTGGTTTCCAGGAAGGAAACGAGTGCTGTTCTCAGCCATTTATCGGGATCAGCTCAAGATAGTTATATCTTTGAGTAGTGAGCTACTGCGCTCTGATACCACTTGTTGGTCCCGTGTGATTAGTTTTTAGGGGGGGGGGGGGGTTAGGAACTAATGTAACTTTTTCGCTTAATTATACTGACTTAATCAATTCTTTAAGTTACTTAACTTAGTTTAGGTCAGCACGGCCGAGAGATGTAAGACAGCTTTAGTCAGATGCTGACTAGAACTGTTTTACGTGTGAGTTGGGAATTAACACTTGAGGTTAGCTTCCAACTCAGCACCAAGATTACTCAGTGTCAGCTTTTACAATTTATATCCTGAGCAATTTAATCAAGCAACACATATATAGATATATTGAGAGAGAGTTAGAAATTACTCAGCATGACTTATCCTGGTTCGGCCTCTCCGCCTACGTCTAGTCCCTAGAGTCCCTTCGGGATTTTTCAATCCAATACTGAGCTCTTTAAAGGTAGAGCATAAACCGTTTACAAGGCAGTTGAATATGCAAGAGTACCTTCCTCTATTCGTCTACTCAACTCCTACTAAGTGCTATAACCGAACACCTAGATTTCTCTACCACTGAGTACTAAAACCGAGTACTCAGCACCACTCTCTCAATTTTTACAATTGATACAAACTTGTTCTTTCTAGATGAAGAACACTTTAGATGATTACAAAATCAATCTAGCTTTTACACAGAAATGGAAATTTGGTGTAAGATCTTTTTCTTGTTTGAATGTGCTTTTGTATGTTTCTCTTTTTCTCTTGTAATTTTTCTTTTTTTAGCAATCAGTTGAGGATCCAAGAATGAACTTGTCCTTTTATAGTTGAAATCTGAAGTCTCAATCATTTGAATCTGGATCTATCCGTTAGATTCAAACGGCTCTTTCTTGCGTCATTGTTCTGGTCAGCTTCAGATTTGCAGGCCAATCCTGTCGTCTGAATTTAGCAGGCGTCAAGCTTGTCTTCTTCCTATAGGTGCGTCTTCTAGTGCCAGTTCGTCTTTTAGCTAACGGACAGTTGACCCATGCATCTCGAAATTGACTCTGTGCGTAATTCCAAGGCTTCTGTTATTGGTGCAGACAGATGTCGGATCTTGTCTTTTAGCAAACGGATCAATCATGCTGTCCTGACGAACAATCAGCTTGACTTTATTGACGGTGCTTTTGTTCTTTGTTTCTGAGTCATATTCTTACTCAGCTTCCGTGGTCAGCTTCGTCTACAAGCTTTAGTTTAGAAGAAGACTTTTCTTCTTTGATACTGAGTTGCGTTCCACTCAGCATCTTTGGTCAGCTTCATCTTTAAGCATTTGTTCTTAAAATGACTTTTCTTCTATTATGCTGAGTTGCACTCTACTCAGCTTGTGCTGTGTTCTCATGCTGACTTCGTCCTGTCTTACTTTTTATTTCTGTTTTCATTTATACTTATACTTAACATTGAACAAACATATTAGTACAATTAAATCAAAGCACTTAAATTTAATTGCCTCTTAATCATGGATTAACTTAAATAATTTTGTCAAATCAAAATCATGTGGAAAGCTGTTTCAACACATACCAACACACATTTATAGTGTGTCCTCTGTTGGGGTTTAGTGTCCTATAGACAATTGTTCTAGGATATAAACTTAATGTAAATGAAGTGTTCTTTGCATCATTTGTTTTAATAAGATATGGTTTCATAACTATATATAAAGGCAACCTCTTTTAAGAACTAAATAAGTCTAATAAAAGTAAATCCCTAAGTTTGTTTAAAGTGATTATAAAGTGTTCATACAAGCATGAAGTGAGACGAAACTTTATAATAAACTAATAAACTTAAAACTACCCCAAGTCAAGTAATATGTTTAGAAATAGGATTGACATATCACTGTTGAGACTTGCATGTAACAATGTCTTCTGTCGAGACAGAAAGCTGATCTCACAAGCTTCAGATATGCAGATATCTGGACAGTTACATGGATCCAATGAAAGGGAGTTCATTAGGATTGGGGACCCAACTTGAGATAATAGGATGGGTAGATTTATCCTTGTCACCTGTTCATCTCATTGGTATTAATAGGTATAAGTAATCCTCAGACTCAAAGGAATGTTAATTAGTGATTCTGAATTATGGAATGTGATGCTTTGATCCTGTTGTAACACGATCCATAACAGAGATGACTCTGGGGTGTGAACGGCAGACGTTGGGTATCACAGGAAGTAATTGCAGGAAAGTTATACATTGGATTGAGCATTTGTCACTCCTGATAAATGGGAGATACGTCCAAGGATCGCTTGTGGAAGACTTGACTCTAAATCCTTGCAAGGTGATAGCTTAAGACTTGAAATACAGATTTCACTTAACCTATCTAATTGGAGTTAACTCGGCATGTGCAAGTAAAACGAACGTCTCGCTATATGTGACTTGACATTATCCATAGTCATAAGATTCAGTTCAAGGATGTAATTGCCAAAGGATTGAATTATATTGTAACTAATACGGAAAGGTCAACGACAGAATCAACCTGTCTTCTTATAGCTCTGGAGGAATGTTTCGGATTTGCTAATCACATTTCGCGTACTCATTCCGTTATGCAAATATTAAATATAATTCTGAGAAAATTAATTTAATAGTTGCATACGGCTAGAAGCAATAAGAACCTAATGGGTCACACATAAGACTTGGAGCCCAAAAGAGAAACAGATGTTAATTAATTGATGGAAGCCCAACTGAGTCCACTAAGGCCCAGTAAATAGGAGGGGGCGATTTTTTATGTATAAATTACATAAAGAAAT
The DNA here is from genome assembly GCF_963576675.1 of Euphorbia lathyris. Lineage (NCBI taxonomy): Eukaryota > Viridiplantae > Streptophyta > Magnoliopsida > Malpighiales > Euphorbiaceae > Euphorbia > Euphorbia lathyris. Next base: position 73,116,451 of record NC_088913.1, read on the forward strand.
TAATTTGATTTTAAGCAATCCTAATTAGATTATGATTGTGAATTAAATTAATTAAAGGATAAATAAGTTAGGAGGTTTAATGAGATTAAATTGCTCTTATTATTATCCTAAAAGGTTATTATTATTATCTTTATATTTAGATATAATTATAGATAATAAATAAGAATTATATTCCGAATTAAATTCTTATTCAGTAACCTAATTCTATCTAACTAGGGTTTAGATACAAGAGAGTATATATATCCCCCTATGTGTAAATTTCGGCCAATACAGTGTCTACCGAAGAGAAGAATTTCGACCCCCTTGTTGAGGACGAGATTATTCACCGCTTCCTTCCGTTTCAATTGATTATCAATCTCTTTCTCTATTCCTTGATCTTGTGTTGATTAATTAGAGGCAATCTATTCTTGATTGCTTTCATACGGTTGAATTCTAACTTGGTTTTGAATTGTGTTTTTGTCTTGTGCTCGGGAACTCGAAGTAAGAGTTGTGGGCACTTCGATTGCAATGGTAGGTAGAACATCAAAAGTTATTTCCTTCTATCCCTCTTTATATGAAATAACGATTAACGGATCTTGGGTTAATGGAAAAAGGTTAAAAAAATTATATTTCTGCTGCCAAATGTTTGCCTATTTTCCTTCATCCTCTTCTTCCACAATAGTCACACTGACTGTTCCGCTGAGTGTATTGTCTATGCTGACCAGTACCTTGATACTCAACATTTGGATATAACCTTTTCTTAGCCGATGTACTCAGCTAGTTCTGTATAGATGTGATGTCCTTTCTCAGCTTTTTAGAGTCTGGTTGGACTTCCGAGACAAACCAATTCATGATTTTTAGATTTTCATCTTGCCTGGTGTTGTCTTGAAGCAGATGTCGGAGGTCACTCAGTTTGACCTCTTCAATCTCATCACATCGCCTGCTGAGTGCTCTTATTTTCTTATTACACTTTTTGGTCAGTGTATAGAGATCACTCAGGGCATTAACCATTTCATTTCTGAGCAGATGAAGAGATGTTACCTCATTGGAGTGTTCCTCTTGGTCAGATCCATCTGAGAGGTCAGCTTGCTCAGATCGGCATTGGTCAGCAGATTCGTCAGCCATGAAACATATGTTTGCTGACTCAGTGGCATCAGCTTCTGATGAGGTTGACTCATCACTATCGCTCCATGTTGCCACCATTGCTTTTCTGCTACCTTTCTTTTCTTTCTTCAGGGTGGGATAGCTTGATTTAATGTGCCCAGTTTGATGGCATTCAAAGCAAGTGACAGGCTTCGAGCTGTCCTTCTTGTGTCTGCTGTCGCTGGACTCAGCTTTGTATTTATCGCTTCTTCTGAATGGCCTTTTGCTGCTCTTGTCATTCTTTCTGAACAGCTTCTTCATCTTTCTTGTGAACATGGCCATCTCCTCATCATCTGATGAGTCAGCTTCTGTTGAGTTAGCTTTCATGACAAGAGATTTTTGCTTCTTGTCCTCTGACTTTTCCTTAGCTTCAAAATTCTTCATGGAGATCTCGTGGGTCAGCAGAGATCCTATGAGCTCATCATATTTGTATGTGGTCAGGTCCTAAGCTTCTTCCACAGTTGTCTTTGTTGAGCGATTTCCGCAAGTGCACGGTATACGCTTGTAGTAATAAAAGATATCGAACCCACAGGGAACGCTTTTTAACGAAAACTTATTTTGAATCGGTTAGATTTACTTTTAAGGTTTATAATATGGGAAATCGTTTAATTGGATTTGGTTTTGAAATTGCTAGAATAAGAATTAGATTAGAGTATAACGAATGTTAGAAATCACTTCTGATTTAAAGGTGAATTTGCAAAACAGAAACGTTTAGTTCTTTAGAAAAGTAAACAAATGTATTCATTTGCATTAAGCAAAGAAAACAACTTTAAACTTTGTATAAATTATAAAAATGAAATGACGTAAATTCCTCTAATTAAAAGGCTTTGAACGCAACAATCCCCTACCGGTTAGATTGCTTCCTTAACCAAATTAACACTCTACCGAGATATCAATTCGTCTAAGTGTTCAACAAAGTTTCCTTGTAAAGATTTTGAATTCAACTACGTTTTAATGAAAACACCAGAACTCACTTCGGATCATTTACCAAAGTGCTAAGCGCTCGCATAAATTGTAAAAAAGTGAAGGCTTCAAAAAGATTGATTGGGGGGGCTATTTATAGTCCGGGTAACCTGTTTCATAATATACTTATAATAAGCTATATGCGCCTGCCTCTTCGACTGGAAACATTGGTTCTTCTTTTTCTCTGTGCCATGGCCAGCGTTCAGTCTTGTAAGAAAGAGGAAAAGTTCAGACCGCTACTGCTCTATTCCTTACTAACTATACCATGCAGTCTATTGCTCCTATAGGTACTGCGAAATTCGAGAAGAAGAAGAAAAAGAAGACTTAGCTCTTCTCTTCTAGCCAAAAAAATCTATCAAATAGAATGAACTTTATTAGATGAAATATGAATTTGATACAAGTTTACAGAGAACAAGAAGCATGGAAACTTTCGACGACTTGCAAGTGAACGGGTTGTCAATCCTTTTCTTGGGTTTCGTTAGAGTTTGTCAGGCTCAGGGGCGGATCCTCTACTAAATCTTCTCGCTGAATCTTCGGAATAGAGACCGGTCTATCTACTACCAAAATGTAAACTAATATGAACAAATCTAAATGCTACTGTGTTTGTAATTATTTGATAAACAATGTGTGTACATCATATTGCTTTTTACAGAATCGAACTTCTAATCTCTGACTCATTTCTGAGTCAGAGTTTCTGCATAAACTCTGCACTAATCTTAAATCTAACTCTCTCCTTATATGTTTCAACTCTCAATCAACTCTTTATTTATAGATGTTGAAGAGTCGTGATTGAAGTGTCGTGTCCGTTGTGAAGGGTCGTATCCTCTGCGAAGAGACGTTTCTATCCACCCGAACGAATGCGTTTCTTGGAATTTAAACATGTGTATGTTGTGCTGCAAAGGCTGCTGATCTTACCGAGAATAATTAATTCTCGGTCGAGAATGAGGAAGTGATTTTTTGGTCTTCGGAACAAAGGAAGAAGATGCCTAGAAAAGGCGTGTCGCGACCGAGAATTTGGGATTCTCGGTCGCGGCCCATAATTCTCTACTGAGAATTTGGAATATTCTCCCATTTCTGACTTCGTTCTTATCTTCCTTGTATCGGTGTGCTGATTTCTTCATCTTTTGGCTCCTAACTTAGGTTTTTACCTTCGTTTTTTACCTCTTTTCGTTCCTATTTGGATTTTACCAAATATTTAGGTACCTTGCGTGAAAGAAACATATTCGGACGTAAAAGTACTCTAAATAGATATAAACAGCACGAATTCATAGCAAAACTGATGTAAATATTAATGATATTTTAGGTATATTTTGGGCTTAACAAATCTCCACACTTAATCTTTTGCTAGTCCCGAGCAAAATTTCACTAAATTTATTCTTTAACTAATCTCTTTATAAAAATAAAACATATAGCTTAGTATTACTTTTAAAATTAGTTAAGCCGAAAAGACTAACTTCGCATGGCAAATTTATATGCAAAATATCAAACTAACTAGTATAAAGGCGATATATCATTCGTCTTGTATTTTTATTTTAAAACTGAAGTATTCAGGACGATATAAGCTCGCATGTTATTGAATCTTTCGTCTCAAGGAATTTCAAAGCACAAAATTTCCTTTCCCAAAACTAAACTAATATATGAGATATATTAAATTTAAATAAGTACTTAGGTTGATTTTCTTTGCTAGTTACGCCCGAGATAAGGGTGTTCTCGATCGTAACTTATACGTATTTTTATTTACTTTGTGTTTGCTTAAGAGGTACCGACCATGCCATGGGTGGACGCAATCGTTACTTTAAACTTAAACACGCTTATTTTTTGCTTTAAAACGTTCCTTTCATACCTCGATTGTGATAAGGGTGGTCGCAATCGTGGCCAAAAGTAAACGGTACTTAATTTTCTTCCCTTTCATACCTCGATTGTGATAAGGTTGGTCTCAATCGTGGCCAAAAGTTAAGAATTCAACTAATTGATTAATTAATATGAATTTTGTAAAATTGTAACTTTGGAAAAAAGAAAGATAGCACATTTTTATCCTATATTGACTTAAAATTCAACATGTATTATGGCTAAAGTTTCCTTAAAAACTTCAATTGGTGTTAATGTAAGACGAAATCAAACCGAGCTAAAAATTGTTAGTTCAATTTAATGCCTATAAACCTAATTGAAAATTTAAAAATAAGATTTATTGTATCATGGATTGCATGATATAAAATAGAGATTGAAATAAAGAATTTATTTTACTTAAATACATTCACTCGAGACAATTCATTTAAAATCGTATCAGAGATTTATGAAAATTATGAAAAATATTACCCGTATAGAAATATTATTTCTAACGATAAGAATGACCTAAAAATAATCATAAGGTAAATATTTTCAAACATATGAAAATATATGGTTTATAAAAAATAATGTTAAATAAATTATGTTGCAATATATGTTGCATTTGCATAAAACAAGTGTTGCTTAAAAATTATTTTTATTCGTTGCATTTATTCGTACGTGTAATAAAATGATATATGCAATATCTCCTCCCACACTTAATTTGGACCATGTCCTCATTGGTGCAAAAATGATAAAACACGAAAAATTGTACGAAATAAAACATACGAAAAGAAAATATATAAAAATATGAAATGGATTTTATCCAACAGAAATAGAAATTGAAATTGTACCAAACGTAATAAAAAATAACATAAGAGATAAATGAGGGAAGAAAAGATAAGATAAAACCTATTCTTGTGAAGGTGAACCCGGTGGAGACGGTGTGGTCACTACGCCTCGACGATGGAAAAATGATAACAACCGGCGTCATGTTGACGTGTGCTCACTCCTCAAAGTATGGATATTTGCATCCCCCGCGTAAATTCTTGAACTCATCTCTTGTTTGCTCTCAACAACATCATCTAACCGCAAATTCATTTGCCAGTTATGGGTATTTATTTGGGTCAAAATAAACGTTGCAAATTAACTTGATCATTAACATTGTGCTTATCATCAACAAGCCCTTGTGCTTGTGTTTAGGCCTCAACATGCCCCTCCTGCGCACCATATTCATCTGCATCATCATAATGCATATCGGCATCCCCACCAAAATGTGTCTGCTCATTACCATCCTCTTTAATACCATTACCATGTGAACTTGGAATACCAACATCGAACTTGCAAAACTAGCCAACAGTGGCTAACCACTATGGATGTGTAAAATTTGCGGCATACTCCAACATCGGATAATAAGTAGGAATAAGTGATTGAAAACTACTCCATAATACTCGTAGCATCCAAAACAATACCCGTAATCAAAGTACGCATAGTAACGTGCTCATTGGTTGAAACGGAAACATGGACTTAATTGTCAAGAGGTAATCCAATTTAATCTACCACGAAATCCTTGAAGATGTAATCCAAAATGAACAAATAAATCCTGACTTCAAATCCTTTACCTTTTTAACATGCCCAAAAAGAAAATAATCTAAACTAGGCAAAATATGTCCAAACCGGATTGGTTTGAAAATTGATGGCTCAACAATAAACTATTTTGTATGATATACAAACCAAATACGCATCTCATCATCCCCAACTTCATAAATTGGAACCTAATTCCTAAATGTAATCCTCTCATTCTTTTTTAGCATGGGAAAGAGTAATCTTCTTATGTCTAGGCATTTGGAGGGTTAGGCTACGGAGGCTATGGTTGGGAAAGAAGTATAATGGGTAGGTAAAAATTTGGTAAAAGTAAAGGTGATATGGTGTGGAATTAATTGTACTGGGAAGAGTTTGGATTGTGTAATTGGGAAAAATAGGAGGTGATGTAAGGTTTGTGTAAGGGATAGGTATATGTAGGTATGAATTTAGGTGTTTAGGAGTTTAGTGTAGAAATAGGAAAAAGGGTAATTTGTGTGCAAAACTTGAATCTCCCCCTGTCTACAGGTCGAGTGTCGCGAATAAAAAAAACTCCGTTTTGATAAAATTCATGTGCAAATATGTCCTATAAATGAAAACATGTATACCTGAAACTTAAAAAACACAAAATAAAACATTAAATACAAGGAAAACCAAAGGTTTAACCTTATTGAATCTAAGTAATGACACAATTAAAGCCTTAAATAGAGTTAATGTAGAAATAATGAAACATTAACCGTATTCTAACTGATACAAATTCATATGAAAAATTGTATGCTTTATTTTAATAAGTTCATACTGATATATGTAATAATCAACACGATACAAGTTCATAATTTCATAATTAAAATTAAACTCAATGATTGCATGAAAATGAAAATTTATTATCATGTGCAATAGTTAATAATGATCATAACTTAGTAGCATTAAAGTGATTCATACAGATTCATGTGCTAACAGTGTATAAATCTGAACAGACATAAATCAGAAAAAATTATAAGTATGAAATGAAATGAAGTTTTATTGCATAATACATGTGTACAAACAAGAACAGATGTACTAGAAGAATTAAAAATGATCCTATATACAAAAACAAACGAATGAAAATTAAACAAATCAAATTATTAATCACTTATTTATATTAAATCTGAAGCATTGAAACTTGTTGCAGAGTAATGAAATGATATACAGATTCATTTTAACATCATATACACATTCATGTTTGAAGGTTATACTATTTCATTTTAATATTATATACAGATTCATTCTAATAACTTGCATGGTTAACATATATTAATAAAAAATTAAACAAAGAATCAAACTTGATTTTTTATTAAAAATGAAAAACATATATACATAATAACACAAAGAACAGACATATATAAAAATGAAAACAAACCTATATACAAACTATATATACACAAATTAAAATTAAACAGAACAAAACAAATTACACTAAATTCTCATCCCGTTGAATTGGAATTCGCATGGCATGGGCTCGATCGATCTTGGCTGGAATGAAGATCTGTCTTTCTTCAACAGAAAGAAACCGTGGGCCAACTCGGAAAATTCTTTGGACAAATCCCTCAAGAATTCATAGTCAAGGATAGGGAATGGTTCTTAATCAGTCCATGGAACCGAAACAATGTGTTTGGTTCCTAAAATAATTCCACATATTATATTCCCGTATCCAATTTTTCTGTCCATAGGACACGATGCGGCAACTAATCCCTCCATTAAGATTTTTGAGGAATTAATGGTATTGCCTTGAAATATGTCTCCTAACATATACATTCCTTCATCATGATTAGAAATAGGAAATGGTGCTCCAAACTCAGAAGCTATACATTTCTTATCAGTACGCTTGGTGCGTGTAGAAACATTTCTCTTGAAAGATTTAAAAGAGGTAGTCATGTTTGGTGAATAAGGAAAAATGTGTCTGTAACTTTTTGGAAAAGTTTAAATAATTGGAGAAGAATATCAGATTTTGTCTGAAAGAGATGAAAAGTATTGAAATCTGATCTTCTCTAATTATTTATAATGATGTTAGGATGAATTAATGTGTCTGTTGGTGGCGAAAAGGTGCAAATTCACACCATTTGAACATGAAGAAGCTTAATTTTTCGAAATATTCAGCAATGGTGCATGAACTGAAGAAGAAAGAAGAGATACATGAATGAAAATTTCTTGATTTCGCTGAAGTTACCGAGAATTATCAATTCTCGGCCGAGAATTTCGATTCTCGGTAAGTTCATAAATTTATAAGGCATAGAAAGTCAAAAATCTCAGTTGAGAATTAAAAATTCTCAGTAAGTTCAGAAATTTATAAAACTTCCAATAAAAATCACTGTAGAGATTTGTTTAAAAATCTCTATACAATCAGAAACTTAAATTATGTGTGATTTTAATTCAATTGAGATTTTTAAATCTAAAGACACTTTCCTCATTAAGTACAAATATTTAAGATACATAGCATATTTTTTATATCTTTTAATGAAAATTTTTATTTCTAATCTAATTATTACTTCTAAACTAAAGACTAATGTATAAACTAAACTAAAATAAAATGTAAGAATTTAAAATATGAAAAACTAAAAACTAAAAAAAAGTGATAATCCTTAAGAATTCTCAAGGAGAATCAAAATCATGGACAGAATCAATTACTTAGACTGGTTCTAAATAATGGTTCTGTTTACTTACCTGGGAATAATTTCAAGCAGGAATAAAAGAAAGTAGAAATGTACCCCCAACTTGAAATTATTATTATATTTTTTTTCTCTTTTTTTTTCTTTTTTTTTAGAATTTTTTTAAGCGCTTTCGTTTTTAGCGTTTTTTCAATTTAAGGATCTAATGATTTCGGTTGAATGCCCGAACTTCTGGTTCTTGCCTCGAACAAAAACTACGCACATGAACCGAAATTTTCAAAACTAAATTAAAAGTATACAATTCCTTCTTGGTGAATAAGATAATTTCATCCTACTGCTGATATATCTGTCTGAGAAGAGTTTCCATGGTGATTTCTTAGAGAGATAGATGTAGGTGTTTAAGGTAGTGATAAAAAGGGAAATTATTTGGGTTTAGTGTAGGAATTGAATAATTTTCTTAACAAAGAGATATGATGTTTTGGTGAAGGGTTAAGTGTATAGAAAAGATTTAAAGGTAATTGGGGAAAAGGTAAATTTTTCTGGAAAAGTCATATGTCACGTCTGACATCCTATTTCAAAAATTTGCTTTCCTCTCTGATGTATCTGTATACTGAATTTCTTTTCTGTAGACTCCTTCTGTGCATTTATATTGATGATCAAATCTCCCGTTTATTGTTGAAAAAACTTGGAATTTTTTTTTATCTGCAAACATCTAATTGCAAACGTTAAATAACAACGAGGATTTAGTCCTAGCGACCATCCTCAATAAATAAAATAAAACTATAAAATACATATATTATAAACCAAGGTTCGAAATAAAACACGAAAAACATAAATTTTTGTTAAAAAATTTGGCGTTCCCCGGCAACGGCGCCAAAAACTTGTTGAGCGATTTCCACAAGTGCACGGTATACGCTTGTAGTAATAAAAGATATCGAACCCACAGGGAACGCTTTTTAACGAAAACTTATTTTGAATCGGTTAGATTTACTTTTAAGGTTTATAATATGGGAAATCGTTTAATTGGATTTGGTTTTGAAATTGCTAGAATAAGAATTAGATTAGAGTATAACGAATGTTAGAAATCACTTCTGATTTAAAGGTGAATTTGCAAAACAGAAACGTTTAGTTCTTTAGAAAAGTAAACAAATGTATTCGTTTGCATTAAGCAAAGAAAACAACTTTAAACTTTGTATAAATTATAAAAATGAAATAACGTAAATTCCTCTAATTAAAAGGCTTTGAACGCAACAATCCCCTACCGGTTAGATTGCTTCCTTAACCAAATTAACACTCTACCGAGATATCAATTCGTCTAAGTGTTCAACAAAGTTTCCTTGTAAAGATTTTGAATTCAACTACGTTTTAATGAAAACACCAGAACTCACTTCGGATCATTTACCAAAGTGCTACATAAAAATCTATCGAATAGAATGAACTTTATTAGATGAAATATGAATTTGATACAAGTTTACAGAGAACAAGAAGCATGGAAACTTTCGACGACTTGCAAGTGAACGGGTTGTCAATCCTTTCCTTGGGTTTCGTTAGAGTTTGTCAGGCTCAGGGGCGGATCCTCTACTAAATCTTCTCGCTGAATCTTCGGAATAGAGACCGGTCTATCTACTACCAAAATGTAAACTAATATGAACAAATCTAAATGCTACCGTGTTTGTAATTATTTGTTAAACAATGTGTGTACATCATATTGCTTTTTACAGAATCGAACTTCTAATCTCTGACTCATTTCTGAGTCAGAGTTTCTGCATAAACTTTGCACTAATCTTAAAATCTAACTCTCTCCTTATATGTTTCAACTCTCAATCAACTCTTTATTTATAGATGTTGAAGAGTCGTGATTGAAGTGTCGTGTCCTTTGTGAAGGGTCGTATCCTCTGCGAAGAGACATTTCTATCCACCCGAACGAACGCGTTTCTTGGAATTTAAACATGTGTATGTTGTGCTGCAAAGGCTGCTGATCTTACCGAGAATAATTAATTCTCGGCCGAGAATGAGGAAGTGATTTTTTGGTCTTCGAAACAAAGGAAGAAGATGCCTGGAAAAGGCGTGTCGCGGCCGAGAATTTGGGATTCTCGGTCGCGGCCCACAATTCTCTACTGAGAATTTGGAATATTCTTCCATTTCTGACTTCGTTCTTGTCTTCCTTGTATCGGTGTGCTGATTTCTTCGTCTTTTGGCTCCTAACTTAGGGTTTTACCTTCGTTTTTGACCTCTTTTTGTTCCTATTTGGATTTTACCAAATATTTAGGTACCTTGCATGAAAGAAACATATTCGGACGTAAAAGTACTCTAAATAGATATAAACAGCACGAATTCATAGCAAAACTGATGTAAATATTAATGATATTTTAGGTATATTCTTCTTCTGTGAAGTTCTTGCCGAGTCTCTTAAGCTCATTTATGATGTTGGTGAATCTTGAGTTCATCTCAGAGATGTCTTCATTTTTGTTCATCTCAAATAGCTCGTACAGTCTCATGTGTTGATTCAGCTTGGACTCATTGACCTTGCTAGTGCCTTCATAGGTCACCTCCAGCTTCTTCCAGATTTCCTGTGCTGACTCACAACCTGAAATTTTTTTGTACTCTGCAGCATCTAACGCATAGTGAAGCATATTGATAGCCGAAGCATTATTTTGCAATTTTTTAAGGTCATCCTCTGACCACTCAGTCTCACTTTTAACAACTTTCTCGTTGTTTACAATTTTGTAAGGAACAAACGGGCATTGGACTATTGCAAGCCATGCACTCATGTTTGTTGCCTGAATAAAAAAATTTCATCCTGTTCTTCCAAAATGTAAAATTTGACCCGAAGAACAAGGGAGGCCGACTAATAGATAATCCCTCAGGGAGTATCTGTGTTGTTTGATTTCCTGGAAGGAAATGAGTGCTGTTCTCAGCCATTTACAGGGATCAGCTCAAGATAGTTTTATCTTTGAGTAGTGAGCTACTGCACTCTGATACCACTTGTTGGTCCCGTGTAATGTAATAGGATTAGTTCCAAGGGGGGGTTAGGAACTAATGTAACTTTTTCGCTTAATTATGCTGACTTAATTTGATTCTTTAAATAACTTCACTCAGTTTTGGTCAGCAAGGCTGAGCGTGATGTAAGACAGCTTTAGTCAGAGGCTGACTAGAATTGTTTCACTTGTGAGTTGGGAAATAACGCTTAAGGTCAGCTTCCAACTCAGCACTCTGATTACTCAGCGTTGGCTTTATACAAATTATATACTGAGTAATTTAAGCAAGCAACACATACATATATATATATCAAGAGAAGGGTTAGAGATTACTCAGCAGTCTTATCCTGGTTCAGCCTCACCGCCTATGTCTAGTCCCCAGAATCCTTCCGGGCTTTTTCAATCCACTACTGAGCTCTTTAAAGGTAGAGCACAAACCGTTTACAAAGCAATTGAGTATGCAAGAGTACCGTCCTCTATTCGTCAACTCAATCCTACTGAGCGCTATAACCGAACACTCAGATTTTCTCTACCGCTGAGTACTAAAACCGAGTACTCAGCTTCACTCTCTCAACCTTTACAATTGATACAAGATTTGTTCTCTTAAACGAAGAACACTTTAGATGAATACAACTTCACTCTAGACTTTTACACAGAGATTGGATTTGGGTGTAAGAACTTGCTTTTTCTATTTAGACAGCTTCTATTTTGGATTTTCACTTTTGTGAAGATTTGCTTTTTCTGTCTGTGCTTTCTTGTATTTCGGCAAAAGATCCAAGTGATGAACTTGTCCTTTTATAGTAAAATCTGAAGCTTCAATCATTTGAATTCGGACATATCCGTTGAATTCAAACGGTCTTCTTGCGTCATTCATTGGTCAGTATTCAGATTTGCAGGCCAATCCTGTCGTCTAAAATTAGCAGTCGACAGGCTTGCTAGTTTCGTCTTCTTGCGCCAGGTTTCTGTTGAAACACCTTTCCACATAATTTTGATTTGACAAAATTGTTTAAGTATAACTTAAAATACATATTCTAAACACACTAAGTTTAAATGCTTTGATTTATTCTACTAATGTGTTTGTTCAATGTTGAGTTTAAAAGGCCCAAGCCCAATACGGAAGCCAAGGCCCAAGTCAAACAACTCAGTACACTCGGTCCGCGTATGTCAAGACGTTGCCGTTTTGAACAAAACGCAACTCAGCAAACGGAAGGATCTAGAAGACCTTCGGGAACAACTTCAAGATGAAGCTGCTGAGTAGTCTCGACAAACGTACAAGACATCAGCTGGAGAACGAAAACTTCCAGACAAAGTGTTTCCTCTTTTGGCTAAGTTCAGACGACACAGTATGTTGTCCAGTTGACCTTACCATAAAAGGAGAGACCATCTGTTGAGCTGACCGAGGACAGAAGATACACGATTGTGATTGGCCGAGAGCTCTGAGCAAGTCAGGATGACAACGACATATAGCCGTTTCCCTCCAACGGTTATTTCGAAATTCGAAATGACCGATGCCCAAATGTCTCTATAAATAGTTCCATCACAAGCTTCATTACACACAGAACTTGATCAAGCCATTACGCTGACCAAATCTCTACAAGTTCTGCAAGCAAGAAGCAAAGCAAAAATTCTTACACTACATTTCTCATATATGTGTAAAAGTCTAGAGTGATTGTAAATCGTCTAAAGTGTCTTAGCACATCTTTGTATTAGGACAAAACACTTATCATTTCTAGAGATAGAAAGGAGAGGCTGAGTACTCGGTTTTAAGTACTCAGTGGAGAGATTAGGATTGAGTAGAAGTATAGAGGAAGGTACTCTTGTCATACTCAATTGCTGATATTGTAAAAGGTTTGAGGCTCTACCTTTAAAGAGCTCAGTAGAGTATTTGAAATCTCGGAACGTGTTCCGGGGACAGGACGTAGGCTTAGAAGAAGCCGAACCTGGATAAATCTGCTGAGTGAAGTATTTCTTACCTTAACTCCTTATTTATATTGCTTGCTTTAAATAATCAAAACTGACCAAGTAAAGAGGTCAAGTTGAGTTGTGCGCGTTGAACGTCTGAGCTCAGGAATAGACTCTAAGTGCTATTTCCTGACTCAAGCTAAGAAACTGACCTAGTCACCTGTTGACTAAGCCAGTATCTTATTGTTTACTCAGCGCCGCTATTCAAATCTTTTTCTTTAGAAAAAAGAAGTCTGCCTAAATTGCAAAAAGTTTAAATAGTTCCTAACCCCCCCCCCCCCCCTTGGAACTATACTTGCAACTAAATAAGGGACCAACAAGTGGTATCAGAGCTTAAAAGCTCACTCTAAAAGGTCTAACAACCTTGAGCTGATCCCTACTATGGGCGAAAACAGCACTCGGTTTCTCCCTGGAAACCAAACAACTCAAATACTGCCTGAGGGGCTGTCCATTACTAGGCCTCCCCTATTCTTCGGGTCAAACTATACCTTCTGAAAGAATAGGATGAAAAACTTCATTCAGGCTACAAATATGAGTGCCTGGCTATCCATAGTCCAAGGCCCGTTTTTACCTGTTGAGGTTGTGGCTGGCCAAACAGTTATAAATGCTGAGGCCAAATGGACAGAGGATGATCTTAAGAAGCTTCAAAACCATGCTTCGGCTATCAATATGCTTCACTGTGCGCTCGATGCTGCAGAATATAACAAAATCTCAGGTTGCAAGTCAGCACAAGAGATCTGGAAAAAGCTGGAAGTCACCTACGAGGGAACAAACAAAGTAAAAGAATCCAAGGTGAATCAGCAGATGAGACTGTACGAGCTGTTCGAGATGAACAATGATGAGGGCATCTCAGACATGAATGCAAGGTTCACCAACATCATAAATAAGCTCAAGAGACTTGGGAAAATCTTCACTGAGGAAGAACAAGTCAAAAAGATACTCAGGAGTCTTCCGAAGGACTGGCAAGCAAAGAAGACAGCAGTTGAGGAAGCTCAGGATTTAACCACCTACAAATATGACGAACTCATCGGTTCATTGCTGACCCATGAAATATCCATGAAAAACTTTGAGGTGAAGGAAAAATCTGATGACAAGAAGCAGAAGTCACTTGTCATGAAAGCTGACTCCACTGATGGGAGTTCAACTGATAATGAGGAGATGGCTATGTTCACAAGGAAGATGAAAAGGCTGTTCAGGAAGAACGACAAATACTCTAAAAAGCCTTACAAAAAGTTTGATAAGTATAAGGCTGACTCAAGCGACAGCAAATACAGAAAGGACAGCTCAAAGCCCATTACATGTTTTGAGTGCCATCAAACTGGCCACATTAAGTCAAACTGCCCCACGCTGAGGAAAGACAAGAAAAGTGGGAAGAAAGCAATGGTGGCTACTTGGAGCGACAGCGATGAGTCTTCATCCATAGAAACTGAGGCCACCGAGTCAGCGAAGATATGCTTCATGGCTGACGAACTTGCTGAGCCATGCGTCTCTGAGCATGCTGACCCATCCATCGCATCAGATGATGAGGAACAATCAAATGAGGTAATTTCTCTTCCCTAGCTCAGAAACGATATGGTTAATGCCCTGAGTGATCTCTATACACTTGTCAAGAAGTGTAATAAGAAAGTTAGAGCACTCAGCAGGCGCTGTGATGAAGTGGAAGAGGTCAAACTAAGTGACCTCAGATACCTTCTTCAGGACAATTCGACTCTGCATGATAACATGAAGATCATGCATGAGTATGTCTCTGAAGTCCAGTCAGTTTCAAAGAAACTGAGGAAGGACGTCACAACCATCCAGAACCAACTAAAGGTTCCAAATAAAAATAACATTCCTCTGAGAACTCAGTACCAAGGTACTCGGTAGAGATGGAATCCCCAGCGAAAAGTCCAGTGTGACTTTTGTGGGAAGTTAGGACACACCACTAAGGTGTGCTGGCACGCTCAGCACTGGGGTGCTGACAAGTCAGTAAAAAATCCTAAACAGAAGGTCAGTTGTGACTTCTGTGGAAAGAATGGCCATACTGTCCATGTATGCCGCCATAAAATAAAGTATGATGCTATACCTGTTGCACCTAACAAGTCAGGACCCAAAAAGAATTGGGTACCTAAAAGTAACTAGTTACAATGCAGGTAAGCCTGAGATGTGCCGAGAAGTCAAAGATGTGGTTTATTGACAGCGCATGCTCAAGGCATATGATGGGTGATGAAACTCAGTTCATCACGTTTGAACGTAAACGAGGAGGGAGCGTAAGTTTTGGAGACAACAAGAAGGGTAAGATAGTAGGCTCAGGAACCATCGGAGGTAATCCTACTATTGAATCTGTCTCCCTAGTCAGCGGACTCAAATATAACTTACTCAGCGTAGCTCAGCTATGTGACAATTGGAGAAAAGTTATATTTGATGCTACTGGATGTAAAATATACGAGGGTAAAACAAATGAGTTAATTTTAACTGCCCCTCGGATAGATAATGTCTTTATGCTAGACTTAGAGAAAAAGTTTTCAAAAATTGTGTGCTTAGTAACAAAGGAAGAAAATTTCTGGCTATGGCACAGGAGACTTGGTCATGTAAGCATGGACCTCCTAGCCAAACTAGCAAGAAAGCAATTGGTTGAGGGACTGCCTGAACTTAAATTTCAAAAAGATCAATTATGCCACGCTTGCCAAGCTGGAAAACAAACCAAACAATCTTTTCACAGTAAAAACATCGTCTCAACTAAACGTCCGTTAGAGTTACTACACTTGGATCTCTTTGGTCCAGTCCAGCCGCTGAGTCTGGGTGGAAGAAGATTTTCCTTGGTCATTGTAGATGACTTCACTCGGTATACGTGGGTCATCTTGCTGACCAGCAAGGATGAGACTTTTGAGACATTTTCAAATTTGGTTAAAAAATTGAAAATGAAAAAGACCTAAAATTAGCTCATATCCATAGTGATAACGGTGGAGAGTTCAAAAACTAAAAGTTTGTTGAATTCTGTGAAGCCAGCGACATTGACCACAATTTTTCTGCTCCTAGAACACCTCAGCAAAATGGGGTTGTAGAAAGGAAGAACAGAACTCTGGTTGAAATAGCCAGGACAATGCTGGATGAGCATAGGCTTCCAAAGTATTTTTGGGGAGAGGCTGTTAACACAGCATGCTACATTCTTAATAGGGCTCTAGTTAGACCTATACTCAAGAAAACCCCCTATGAACTTTGGAAAGGACGAAAGCCCAATATTGGATACTTTCGTGCCTTTGGCTGTAGATGTTTTATTTTAAATACCAAAGATAGCTTAGCAAAGTTTGATTCAAAAGCTGATGAGGCTATCTTTTTGGGCTACTCAACAAACAGCAAAGCATACAGAGTTTTTAATAAGCGAACTCAAGTTTTAGAAGAGTCAATACATGTAGAGTTCGATGAAACTGACCCTGCAGGTAGATACCAGCCGCTGACCGAAGATGATCCAAACTCAGTAACCATCACTGGCCCAGAACCAGCTACTGAGTCATTCACGAAAAGGCTGACCAAGAGTAAGAGTGAACCTAAGATTACTTTTACTGACCCATCTACTTCTGTAGAGATTGTTGAAACAGGAACAGCACAAGACATAAATCTACCCAAAGAAATAAGGATTCCAAGAGGGCACTCCGAAAGTGCAATCCTTGATTCTGCTGGGAATACCCTGATGATGAGGAATCAACTTAGGAAGTACCTCAGCAATGTTGCTTTCGTCTCAGTACAAGAACCGAAGAATTTCGCTGAAGCTGAGTACGATGAATTCTGGATGAATGCAATGCAAGAGGAGCTCGATCAATTTCGAAGAAATGATGTATGGGAGTTAGTGCCTCATCCAAAGAGTCAAAAGACCATCGGAACAAGATGGGTCTTCATGAACAAGATGGACGAACAAGGAAACTTAGTCAGGAACAAAGCAAGGCTTGTAGCTCATGGCTACAGTCAGCAAGAAGGTATAGACTACGGTGAGACCTTTGCCCCAGTGGCAAGGCTAGAGGCAATTAGAATATTATGTGCATATGCATCTTACATGAATTTTAAATTATTCCAAATGGATGTCAAAAGTGCATTTCTTAATGGAGTTATAAACGAGGAGGTTTATGTAAATCAACCTCCAGGTTTTGAGGACCCTAAGTTCCCAAACCATGTTTACAAACTCAAAAAGGCTCTGTACGGCCTCAAGCAAGCACCACGTGCTTGGTATGAGAGGCTGACTAGAAATTATGTCAGGGGTAAAGCTGATACAACCTTATTCATTAAGAAAAAGGGTAAAGATACCCTACTGGCCCAAATTTATGTTGATGATATAATATTTGGTGCAACTAACGAATCAATATGCAAGGAGTTTAGCAAACAAATGCAGACTGAGTTTGAAATGTCCATGATGGGAGAACTCAACTTCTTCCTCGGTCTTCAAATTAAACAAGGAAAGAATGGCATCTTCATCAGTCAAGCCAAATATGCCAAGGAGATCTTAAAGAAATATGACTTGGAAAATTGCAAGCCAATATCCACTCCTATGGGCACTGACACTGTCCTCTGCGCTGATGAGAATGGTAAGTCAGTAGACAGCAAGTTATATCGAGGTATGATAGGCTCTCTACTTTACTTAACAGCCAGTAGACCGGACATTCAGTTTTCAGTATGCTACTGTGCTAGATATCAATCTAACCCTAAGGAATCTCATTACATTGCTGTAAAAAGGATCCTTAGATATTTGCAAAGCTCAGTGAACGCAGGTTTGTGGTATCCAAATACTCATGATTTTACACTCATCGGATACACTGACGCTGACTATGGACGAGATAAGCTGGAACGAAAAAGCACCTCTGGAGGATGCCACTTCTTAGGAAGCTGTCTTGTATCCTGGTTCAGTAAAAAGCAGGCGTCAGTAGCCTTGTCCACCACTGAAGCTGAGTACATTGTTGCTGGTCATTGTGTTGCTCAAGTCCTATGGATCAAGCAACAACTTGAAGACTATGGTGTTCAAACGAAAACAATTGAAGTCAAATGTGACAATAAAAGCGCAATTGATCTTTCCAAGAACCCAATTCAACACAGCAGAATGAAGCATGTCAGCATCAGACATCACTTCATTAGAGACCATGTACTCAAGGGTGAGATCAAGCTGACCTTTGTCCCAACGGACGAACAGCTTGCAGATATCTTCATGAAGCCACTGGCCCGTGAGCAGTTCAGCATACTGAGAGAAGCAATTGGTATGTTTAATCCTCTTCAGTAAATTCCTGTGCTAAATGAATATGAATGCTGAGTGAATTACATGCTGAATGATTTGTTTGTTTGTTGAGTATCTCATTGAAACTGACTGAATATACAATACTGAGTAAACTTGCACACTGAGTAAATTAGTTTAGAACTTGAACTTAAAATCATCCTTAAATAATGCACTGACCACTCAGAATATCAAACGCTTGACATTCTAAATACTGAGTGATTAATCCGTTAGCATAAATGCAAAGCACGCGTATAGCCTAGGATGACGTATTCGCCGTAATGTGTCATAAATGCCAGGATCGTTGTCGGTACATGATCCCAAGGCAAAACTGACACATGGATTCGATTAAGATCCACACCGTTCATTTCGTCTATAAATTATGGGTATTTCCCCATCTTTTACTCTTTACGCTTAATCAATTCTTAAGGCAAAGAAATCACTTAGAAACTCTTTTCTCTCAAATTCCTCTAATTCCTCCATCTTCGAAGAATGACTAAATTATCTTTCAACGTCTCCAGTGCCGGCCACCAAAAGTCCAGCTCTGATGAACCTTCACGAAACCCTTCTACACCAAGCAAGGGTAAAACTGGCCAAACTTCTAGCCAAGGGAAAGCTGTTAAGATCAGGACCTATTCCAAGGTCTTCGAAAATGTCCGCGAATGGAAGGTTGAGCCCTCCAGATGGGTCTCTGAGCATTTCGTGCAACATGAACAGCCATTTGCCGAATGGATTTCTAAAAACGAATGGACTGGGCTATTCTCGGTCAGGGATGAGACATATCTTGACCTAGTGATGGAGTTTTACCACAACCTCAAGGTCGCTAATGACAATGCTGACTACCTATGCACCGAGGTAAGAGGAAAACCCATCTTCATCAACCCTCTGTACATAGGAAATCTCCTCCAGCTCAAGACTGAGGGAGTAAGGCTGAGGAAGTCAGGTGATCAGGAGAAAACCAACTATGTCCATACCTTCTGCAAGCCAGATGGTTACTCAGGAGAAGTCTCAGCTTCTTCAATAGGTCAGCATCAGAAAATGGCTCACTACCTGCTGAGCTATTTTATCTACCCAAAGATCAACTGCACTACATCAGCAACCAACTTTGAACAGTGCTTCATATGGCACATGCTGACGTACACAGCCATCAACATGCCGGTCTTCCTAGTTGCTGGGTTCCTACGCAGCACGAGTACACTGAGGTTAGGGTCAATTATCACCAGGATTCTCATCGACCACAAGATTGACCTCGAAGGTGAGGAATCTTTCAGAGGAACCGAGATCACAGCTGCCTCGCTGAGGGCACTGAAGTTTGGACAGCCTTTGAAGAAAGGTAAAGCTGCTGCTGCTGCTGCTTCTGCTGATGCTGGCCAAGCTGAGGAAACTTCTGAGCCAAAGAAAGGGCGAAGAACTAAGGCCCCAGCTTCTTGCAAGAGAAAATCTGCTGAGACTCCTTCTAAAAACGTTGAGTCTCCAGCGAAGAGGCAAAGGTCAGCTGGTAAGTCAGCTGAGAAGAGAACCAGGCAAGGTAAGCCTGGAACCGAGGAAGCTGCTGAGCAACCTCAGAAGAAGCAGAAGACTTCAATTTTGACTCCTTTAGAAGCCATACCGACCGACTTCATTGTACCGGGTGACTCTCACTTCACCCAGTGTCAAGGTACAGGTGCTGAGTCTGAGGAGCCTGAGGTCCAACTAGATGATCACTTCATCTCTCAAGTTGAGGAAGAACTTGATGGAGATAGTACTGAGGAAGAAGAAGAAGAAGAAGCCAGCGGTCAGGATGACGCTGAGGATTCTGAGGAATATGCCAGCGAAATTGAAGCTGAGGATGCTAACACTGGGTTAGCTGGTGGAGATGTGCATGTCAACACTGAGTTGGCTGCTGGAGTTGAGCAAGTACTTGACCAACACACTGTTGGTCAAGGTAAAGAGCAAGCTGACCAGACTCATACTGAGCAACAGGGATCCTCTCCTACTCACTCAGAAGAACCTGCTCCTACTGATACTCCACCTCGCAGAAAGCAAAAGTTGGTCAAGGCCAGTGAAAAACCAGTCATTGAACTTCCTGTGCAACTTCCAACTCTTCCTAACATTGTCCTCTCTAAGACAACTAAGGACCCTTCTACTGTCCAACTTAAATTCTTCAATCGCCAATCCACTTCCACTACATCGGCGCAATTGGAAAAACAAGCCTCTGTTTCTTCTCAACAGGAACATGCCGACCCCAATGCCTCAGCAACATCAACCAGTCAGGTTGAGCCGTCTACTGTTCATGCTGTTTCCTCAAGCATGGTGCTGACTCCCCATCCTTCTGCCGTCAGCACAGACAGTATTCGTATTACAACTTCTCAACCTCAACTCTCTGCTGATCAATCAACAATTCCTCCAACTCAAGTGCAGATTGAGCAAACTCTTCCAGTCACTGACCAGGTTACACCCTTCACTCCACTTACTTCCGGTCATACTGATGTCCCTGAAGGCTCGCAAAGCCATCTGAATGCCACTGAGTCCGGTAAAAAGATCATCGACTCAGTGCAAGAATTAATCCGGGAACTTCAACATTCCACTCCTCCTGCTGCTGGTTCTACTATTCTCGAGACTACCCAGCTCTCTCAGGTCACTCAGCTTCTAAATGATGTTAAGGGACTTAAAGATTTGCTAAATGTCGTCTTATCCTTCCAAGCCCAGCAAGCTAAGTAGGATTCTATTGCCAAGTTGGCAGAAATACAGCTGACAACAGTTCAACATCTGAACTCTCTCCATCACCAAGTCCAGAAGTTGTCCGCTGTAAACACTGACTACGCCACTTCCTCTGAACTCAAAATGCTCTTTGCTCAGCTTCACACTGAGCAACTGAAGACCAACGAGCAAATGGTGTCATACAGTCAGTGCTCAGTAGAGCAAATCGGTGAGGCTATAAGACTGCTTAATCTAAATAAGCAAGAGATGGATACTGACGCGTTGAAGCAGAATGAGTTATTGTCTCTCGCACAACAATCTTTCAACCACATCCGTCATAACAATATCCAACGTCATTATTATGACTCAGCTCTCTTGAAGACCTTCCACCAAATCTTTGCTGGCCTCTCTGAAGCTCTTATCTGGCAAGCCAAAGCTCAAGCTTACAGTGTAAATATGCTCAGTGCTGCTGATCTCCGCATACCCGTAGAGGTCTCAGCAGATGGAGTTGCCATTTTTGATGGCGTAAATGAGAGCGCTGACAAACTAAAAGAGCTTTCACATGAACTGACTCACGCTGTGTTAACCGATGCATTCAAGCTCCCTGAAGTTGACAAAACGGGGGAGAAAGCGCAAGCAGCTAGAGCTCAGCATGAGCGACGTCAGTACGAGCGAAGTCAGTCACAAGGCAAGAAAAAGAAATAGATAGGCTAGCTCAGCATAGGCCAAAACAATTGTAATCTTTTTGTTGCCGTATCTATATATGTGTTGATATGTAATTACTGACTTCTATCATATATATCATATCTGCACTTCTTATTCAAATCCTGAGTTATGATATATGTTCCTATATACTGAGTTATTAAGTATCTTCAATTAAAATCAGCCATGTTTAACACTTGTAAAAATTATTTGACTAAATCAAATGCTGATAACATGTTTGACATTGACCTATGTGTTTATAAAACTTTCTGATAAGAACTCATTAAACAATAAATTACTCAGCGCACTCTATATGACTAAACCTTCCGCTTTATACTGAGTAAATAGAATATGTTGAAATAGCTGACCTATATCTGAAAACTGACCTTAGACTTACTCATTTAAACCCTTAAATGTTTTAAGTAAAACTAAGTCAGTAGCTCAACCCTTACGGGGGAGTTTGCTAAATTATATTAGGTCAACTATCATGGGGGAGCTCATACTGAGTTCCTTGCTGAATAGTTTTTGCCAACATCAAAATGGGGGAGTTTGTTGAAACACCTTTCCACATAATTTTGATTTGACAAAATTGTTTAAGTATAACTTAAAATACATATTCTAAACACACTAAGTTTAAATGCTTTGATTTATTCTACTAATGTGTTTGTTCAATGTTGAGTTAAAACTGTTATAAGACATAAGGATAAAAAGGCCCAAGCCCAATACGGAAGCCAAGGCCCAAGTCAAACAACTCGGTACACTCGGCCCGCGTATGTCAAGACGTTGCCATTTTGAACAAAACGCAACTCAGCAAACGGAAGGATCTAGAAGACTTTCGGGAACAACTTCAAGATGAAGCTGCTGAGTAGTCTCGACAAACGTACAAGACAGCAGCTGGCGAAGGAAAACTTCCAGACAAAGTGTTTCCTCTTTTGGCTAAGTTCAGACGACACAGTATGCTGTCCAATTGACCTTACCATAAAAGGAGAGACCATCTGCTGAGCTGACCGAGGACAGAAGATACATGATTGTGATTGGCCGAGAGCTTTGAGCAAGTCAGGATGACAACGACATATAGCCGTTTCCCTCCAACGGTTATTTCGAAATTCGAAATGACCGATGCCCAGATGTCTCTATAAATAGTGCCATCACAAGCTTCATTACACACAGAACTTGATCAAGCCATTACGCTGACCAAATCTCTACAAGTTCTGCAAGCAAGAAGCAAAGCAAAAATTCTTACACTACATTTCTCATATCTGTGTAAAAGTCTAGAGTGATTGTAAATCGTCTAAAGTGTCTTAGCACATCTTTGTATTAGGACAAAACACTTATCATTTCTAGAGATAGAAAGGAGAGGCTGAGTACTCGGTTTTAAGTACTCAGCGGAGAGATTAGGATTGAGTAGAAGTATAGAGGAAGGTACTCTTGTCATACTCAATTGCTGATATTGTAAAAGGTTTGAGGCTCTACCTTTAAAGAGCTCAGTAGAGTATTTGAAATCTCGGAACGTGTTCCGGGGACAGGACGTAGGCTTAGAAAAAGCCGAACCTGGATAAATCTGCTGAGTGAAGTATTTCTTACCTTAACTCCTTATTTATATTGCTTGCTTTAAATAATCAAAACTGACCAAGTAAAGAGGTCAAGTTGAGTTGTGCGCGTTGAACGTCTGAGCTCAGGAATAGACTCTAAGTGCTATTTCCTGACTCAAGCTAAGAAACTGACCTAGTCACCTGTTGACTAAGCCAGTATCTTATTGTTTACTCAGCGCCGATGTTCAAATCTTTTTCTTTAGAAAAAAGAAGTCTGCCTAAATTGTAAAAAGTTTAAATAGTTCCTAACCCCCCCCCCCCCCTTGGAACTATACTTGCAACTAAATAAGGGACCAACAGTTTCGTCTTCTAGCGCCAGGTTTTTCTTCTTGCAAAATGCCAGGTGATCCATGCATCTCGAAAAGGTCTATTGGCGTAATTCCGAGGCTTCTGAATTGGTGCAGACCTTTGTCGGGCTTTGTCTTCTAGTTAACGGATCATTGGTGCTGTCTTGACGAACACTCAGCTTGACTTAATTAACGTTCCCTTCGATCTTTATCTTTATCGGAGACTGAGTAACATTCTACTCAGCGTCTTCGGTCAGCTTCGTCTTTAGGCGTTTGTTCTGAAGAAGACTTTTCTTTTATGATGCTGAGTTGTGTTCTACTCAGCTTCTGTGGCTCATGCTGACTTCGTTCTATTTTGCTTTTTATTCCTGTTCTCATTTATTAATATACTCATGGGATTAACTTAAAGCACTTAAATTTAATTGTCTTAATCATGGGATTAACTTAAATAATTTTCTCAAATCAAAATCATGTGGAAAGGTGTTTCAACAACATACACATACTCAATCACTTGTAGCAGTATTACAAGCATAGGTGTAAGAGTAGTGCCAATCACAATGAACATTCAAAGCTTTAGAGTATGCCTAATCAACCACATGCTCAATGACCCTTTTACAATGTTCCTCTAATACTTGATGCATGATTAATAAGCTACATGCCCAAATGAACAATCGTACACATACTCATACAGAACATCAAACATAAACATCAACAGAACATCAAACATAAACATGTTTCATACACATACACATACTCAATCACTTGTAGCAGTATTACAAGCATAAGTGTAAGAGTAGTGCCAATCACAATGAACATTCAAAGCTTTAGAGTATGCCTAATCAGCCACATGCTCAATGACCCTTTTACAATGTTCCTCTAATACTTGATGCATGATTAATAAGCTACATGCCCAAATGAACAATCGTACACATACTCATACAGAACATCAAACATAAACATCAACAAAACATCAAACATAAACATGTTTCATACACATACACATACACATACTCAATCACTTGTAGCAGTATTACAAGCATAGGTGTAAGAGTAGTGCCAATCACAATGAACATTCAAAGCTTTAGAGTATGTCTAATCAGCCACATGCTCAATAACCCTTTTACAATGTTCCTCTAATACTTGATGCATGATTAATAAGCTACATGCCCAAATGAACAATAATACACATACTCATACAGAACATCAAACATAAACATCAACAGAACATCAAACATAAACATGTTTCATACACATACACATACTCAATCACTTGTAGCAGTATAACTCATAGGTGTAAGAGTAGTGCCAATCACAATGAACATTCAAAGCTTTAAAGTATGCCTAATCAGTTATATCTAACCAATCAGTTCATACCAATCATTTCATCATCACCCACAATATCATACATATATGTAATCGTTCAGTTCAAACCCACATAACAATATATATACTAAATCAGGCTAGTTTCCTAAATCAATGAGTTCTAGGTTCCAAAACAGTACATCAAACATACACAATCACTTCTAAAGGCATGATCAATCAGTTCAAACCAACATAACATTAATATATATTCAGTAAGTTAAAGAAATCTTCCCATATGCTAAAGGCATGAACCGATTGACAATCTCTTCAGTCAGCCTTCCCATGTACTGAAGCATTTTTACTATCCCTGCAAATATTGTGTTCAAATAAAAAGGAATCACATGAGTTCATACCATCTAAAATATCAGGCACTGTCTTGCCCTAGATTAATAAAGATAAAGACCCAAGCTTTACAGCAGTGAATCTAAATACAATAAAATCAGTGTAGCTAAGCGAGAGATCTAAACCTTTCAACGATAGGTCTGAAAATCACAAGGTCCTTATACCAGCTGCTAAAATCGACATACATAAAAGTAAATCGGATGAGGAAAAGATAGAGCAAGGAACAATGATACTCTAATACATCTAGGAACGAAGAAAATATGGCTTACTAGTAGTGTTTCGAGCTCACCCAGTGATTGCATGTTCAAATCAACTATGGAGATAGAAAGGGATGAAGCTTGTGTAACCTAAATTGGGGTTTGGGATTGAGAGAGGGTTTATATATCAGCTGAAATTTCAGTCAAATGATATAGAGCGCCTAAAATTTGGTATGGCCGCGTAAGTGAAATTTCATTTGCCGCTTTTTTGTTTTCGGCATACAATGACATTCATTTATTAGAAGTGTCATCTGTTGAGCGCATCAAATTTAACGAAAACGCGTGTTTTCTATGGATGACAGGATTCTGTAATCATAATGTCATCTGAGAATCGAGCGCATTTTTTATTTTGCCTTCAGATGACATTCAGTTAAAATACTGTCACGAACAATATTCAAACGACACGAAAACAACTGTCTGTCATGTATCTTGTGTCATGTGAAAGGGAAAATGACACAGTGGTATTTGCTACTCAAATGAAATGACCCACTTCTCTAAGTCAAAAGAAGTAAAGAATATCAAAATTTCCTAAAGTTTAAGTAAATCAAGGAATTAATGTTATTTTATCAAGTAAATCAAGGAATTAATTTTATTTTATCAAGAAAATCGTTGAATAAAATCAATTATACTGTTAATTGGGAGAACATATAAAATCCATTTTTTACTAAAATTTTGAGGGCTAATATTGAAAAAATTGGATTATCAAATAACTAAATATTCTTATTCATGATAAGCAAAAACAAACAAACAAAATTATACTCAATATGTAGTTTTCAAAAAAAAAAATTAATAATATTCATTGAATTATTCATATAGGTATATTTGATTGTATTACTTTAAATTTACTTTCAAATAATAATAAAATCAATTTTTAAGTTATATATAATATTGTTTTAAAAAAATAGATCGCTAGTACTTAACGTTAAATGTTTATAAAAAATAACGGGTATTCACGTTAGTATATTCCCTACATGGGAACAAAATTGAAAATCACTACTTGAATGGAAATAAACTTCCTTTAAAGCTATTAAAAAAAACTTTATTTACAGTTGAATATCCTTAGATAAACAAAGAAGAAAGTAACTAACCGCCTCAATGATGTATTTATTGTGGCCCTAAATCCTTATGTAAGGAATTACAAAAGAAATTCTTTCAACAAAGATGTGAATTAGGAAGGATTGGTCGATTAAATATGTTCCTACCCCAACATTCCACCATCAATGTCTGATAGCTACAGAAACAACATAAAAAAAAAGATCATGCAAATTGTTCAATTTTGTTTGGGATTAGAATCAAAGAAAATGGATAAGTATATATACTTTACCTTGAAGGCTGAACAAATTCTGAATTGATTAGGTAACTTTGTTTCTTTACGTTTTCTCGAGAATCCTCACTAAGTTAATACCGGTGGCCAGGGACGGATCTACAGTGGGGGCAATGGGGGCACTTGCCCCCGGTGAGATCTAGAATCGTTAAAATACCCATGTAATAAATTTTTGATTTTATTCAGATTGCCCTGTTTCCTCCATTGTTGAACTTCTGGTTCAAAAAGCTGTTGAAGGTTGAAGATAACTAAGGGTTCAGTTTTCTATTTTTTTTTTGTTGGCTTTTCTTTTATCAAAACGTTGTCGTCCCACTTAAGTGGGATAACGTCGTTTTGATAAGAAAAACAAAGGAAAAAAATGAAAATCAGATCCTTTATCTCTAAAATTAATGAAATCTTTACTCACCACCTCCTCCACTCGTCATCCTCTCTGCGATTTCTAATCCAACTTCGTATTTTGCACTTGACAGCTCAAACAAGATAACCAATATAGCTTATAGGTGTTGATTTTAGGATTTTGATGGGTTTTAACTTTTAAAAGGGCAAATTATGGAAAATTACAAGTTAAACCCTAATTGTTTTGTAAATATCGATTTTAGCCACTGATACATATTTTTCCACTATAACAACCTAACCTTGATATTATTTACAATGACATAATATCCATTTGGCTCCCCAAACTTACACTTCAAAGTCAATTAGAACATTAAGCTATCAAAATCATCAATTAGATCCTAAACTAAGAAAAAATCATCAATTGAGTTCTCATACTAAACAGAGACCATCAATTGACTCCTCATCGAAAATCATTTGGCTGAACATGTTTAGACATTTTTCTCCAAACTTATTTTGAACCAACATAGAGATCATTATAATCCATGTCAAATAGTCACATTTTCTGATTTTAGGATAGGATAATGACTCAATTGATGATTATTGCTTAGTTTAGAGACCTAATTGATGATTTTGATAGTTTAAAGTCCTAATTGAATTTGAAATTTTAGTTTAGGAGCTCAAATAAATGTTATGTCATTTACAATAATAGGATTTTGTATATGTTTTGCACTGTAATTGATAAAAAAAAAATGTTTAATCATAAATAAATTAGACCTGATTAAAAAAATCATAAATTAGATCAATTTAAGAGTGCCTTTTATGGTTACTTTGTTTTTGAGAAAGTATCATTATTTGGTGTGTTTTCACTATTACCTCTTATTTTATTTTTTTTAGTGGTTCTTATTTTAACTTTTTTGCAAGTTTTCTCTGCTCGCCTGTATTGGGTTGGTTTGGATAAGAAAAAGTTATATTAGGTTCGGCTCAAGCTTACATATATCTGTTTATTTTTGGTTCGGGTTTGGGATGAATGAAAACATGTTTGAACTTATTTGTTCCGGTCCGTTATATTAATATTATTTAATTATAGATAATAATATAAAAATATTATATTATATTACATTATATAATTTAAAAAGCAAAAGTTATATTTTATTAAGGTACTTTAATAGAATTTATGTTATCTGTTTCTATTTTAACTATAAATTTTAATTCTTTTAATAAATAATATAATTTTATTTTTGAAAACGAGTTTATATTGGCTGAGTTTAATATTTGATTTTTGAGTTTACGTCCAGACAAATTAATAATGGATTGGTTTGAGCATTTTTAAGTGTAAGCCCATTAAACCTTATCCAAATCCACCTAAACTAGATCTAAATCTACTTTTTATATAACCATTGGTGAATGATGATTCCATTTGATTAACCGCTTTTTTCTTTTTTTAAATCTGCCTCCAGCAAGATATGGCGACGCCAAAAAACCGTATAGTGCAGGAGCGCTCATCTTTTTTGGCTTCCTCGGACTGCCTGCCTACCAAAAAAAAAAATAGATCGGACTGCCTAACAGTAACTGACCAAGTGAAAATTATCATTCATGGTGGATTGCTCTATTGGACGGGTGCATGGATGATGTGTTACGCGAAATGTACTCTAAAATTAAAGATAAATTTCTAATTATCAAATCCAAAAAATAAAAAAGAGTGATGGTATTTGATTTGATGATTTGCACTTGCAGAGTGGAATGAGAGAGGAAATTAAAGTCAAAATTAATTAGGGATAGGATTACAAAAGAGAGAAATGTGTTAGTGGAATGTGATGAAGCATTGCTAAGTTGTTTAGTCAATGGTAATTTATTCTAATACCAATTATTTGGACTACATTGTAATAAATAACAAAGTTTATAGTGTTTTATGTGAAGAATTAAAGTTTAGGGATCATCTTTTTAAAATTGTTAAAATTGAGAGCTCATTGCTATATTTGATTATAATATTGCAATGAAATTATAAATGGCAAATGATTCACAATTAACCAACTTTAATTGCAGTTTCTATACACAATTTTAAATAGTGGTAGAAAAAAATAATTTCACTAAAAATAGTCATATATGTCTATATATATGATTGGGGATGTAAAAGCGGCAGGCCGGGACAGAAATTCATTTTCGATCCCCATTGTCCGACTAGTCGGGGATTCCCCATTTTCATCCCCGCGAGCTAAACGGAGACAAACTTATTCTCATCCTTGTTGGGATTCTCAGTCCTCGTTTACAGATGTTCCAAAAACATTATCCTCATTCTCTATTCTCCATGTGGAATCACCGTTTATATTAAAAAATATCAGTAACGATAAAAACGTTTAAGAAACAGTAGGTAACTAGTTGTAGACCCGCGAAATACGCGGGGATATATAATATTATTTAATTATTTTTATTTTTTGTAATTTTTTATGGATATATATAACATTGTTTAATTATTTTTATTGTTTTGTTGAACAATACTTCCTCTAATTTTTTTTTAATATATGTTGTTTAAAGTTTTTCACCAAGACTAATAAAATATTAATTAGATATTAAAAGTAACTAATTTATCCTTAATAGGTCTTTTCTAAAACTTTAATTTTTATGTAAATTTCTTATTTTTTCTTAATTATTATGTCTTAATTAAAATTATTTTCATAATTTATAAACATCTATCTTATATAATCAAGGTAAATTTGAGAAAAGAATTCTCAAAAATACACTAATAATCAAAACCATGTATAAAAAAGAAAAAAAAATTAAAAATCATTTTACCCTCATATTTTGAAAAACACATTATAATATCTCTATCATTTGTCAATGTTAACAATTTGGTCTTTCAGTCTATTTTATAAAAAAAAATTAACCGTTATATTCAACATAAATAGAAAAGACAGAAAATAACAGAGTAATACGTTATTTTGTATTGCACTATGAATGTGCTAAAAGCTAAATTATATTTGGTTAAAAATCTAAAAAGATAAACAAAAGGGTCAAAATATAGTGTATTAGGGACTAATAGATTATTTAGTCTAACTAATATCACCATTTTTGGCAAATTATGATATTTCAATTTTCTCAATTATTGCATAAAAAACAATGAGTAATATCTAAATGACTTGCTAATATATTATCACCATTTTATTTGCTTCTTTTCCCATCAAAATATTACATAGAATATATATTGTTCCTACAGTGTCCTAGTCCTGTTTTAGCTACACATCAACATACCATAATTTGATTCCTCAACACAGCTCTTCAGATATTTCCTCTTCCTGACATTTGAAGTTGGTTTCAAGTTCAAAGCTGCATACTTTAGAGGGGAGGATTATGGCTTAAGATTGTGATCTCTAAGTTTAAAAAGAAGTTGCCTAAAAATCATGGGACTTCCTCCTCACAGTAATCACTTGAAGGCCTCTCATTCTTCCCTGGCCCTGCAAAATAAGAACATGTTTAGTTAATGCATTAGCCTAATTCAAGAAGCAAGAATAATTTGGGTCATTATGTGATCAAAATTGTTCAAGTTAATTTTATTATAGGTTTTCATCAACTTGCAGTTTAGAATGATGCAAAGTTCATGAATTTTTATGTCAAGCAGTGAAATTTAGGAGCCAATTTCAATGGTTATGAATGCAATTTATCCCTAAAAAACAATAATCTTTAAAAATAAAAATATTATTGAATACTTAAGAGTATATATAATAAAAAATCTTGCAATGATTAAAATGTATAGTTGCTAATGTAACATATATATTAGCGACCAATAATTGGGAAAAACACAAACTTGAAAGAAAAGAAGACGTGGTTTGAGCATGACATATCATTGAGTTTTAGCATTAAGAAATAAAGAAGTCTTTAGATCATTCTCCAACTAAGTTGTCAAAGGCTTAAACTCCGGCTTCGGCTTTCCAACATGGCATGAATAAGCTAAATTTTCACAACAGTATAATAAAATAGCCAGCGATTTCAGCTGAAATAAAGAACAAATAATCATAAAATGAATCTCCATCTATTAGGAAAATAAGAAGCCAAAGTTAGGAAAATAAGAAATCTAAAAACCATTAAAATAATAGATCAACAGAACATGAAAGCTGCAAAAAACATTACCCGCATCCAAATGAGCCGGAGAGAAACCTAACAACAATTAGAAGAATGATTATCCTAAACACATGAAAACCCTATGAAATAAAATAAAGCTTCATTTTCAATTCTCAATAGTTAAGACAGAATTGCAAATTTATAAGAAGAAATTAAGGTCTACTTATAAACCGCGGTCTGGAACGAAGCCAACTAAGCGCAAATCCTGCGAAGTTTCGTAAATGGAGGGAAAAAAAATTAAAACACATGCCAAGACAAAAACGAAAAAGCAAAAGAGAAAAGTGAAACAAAACAAAATGAAGAAACAACCTAACTATCAATACTGTGGATCCTCTCATCAATGTCCGATTAAACCTCAAGCAAAATATGAACTGAAAAAACAGAGAAGGAAGAATCTGGCAATGAATTGAGAGCGAAAAATGAGAGAAATAGATAGAACCGCCTCAACAAACTTTAGCACATGATATGAAGAAAAAGAATCCAACCCTAACGTTTAAAAATTAAAATGAGATAAAAACTGGACAACGCGAGATTCAAACATGGGACCAATTGGATGTAGAAGTTCCTTTACTTACCACTAAACCCAACTATGCAAACTTAATTTTATGTCATATAATCACGTCCTATATTATAAGTACTAATTTTAATTATTTTGGGGCCTGTTCGGGGCTGAACCACTATTCCTTAAGGGTGTTTCGGAGGGCCGGAGGGTCGGTCGACCCTCCCCGCCCCCTCTGGATCCGCCCCTGAAATCAACTAATGCAGCAAAACAACTGTAACAGGCAAATGAATTCATAGAATGGAAAGCTATTCACGTAGATTAAAGAGATTACTATGTATATTATTGAGAGAATAAGGAGACGGTTACCTTATATATATCGTTCAGTTGAGGAAGATAAGAATTCGTTTAAACTATTATGAGCTAATAGAGATAAAGATAAGTAGGAAGATCAGAAAGTTTCTAGATAAGGATAAAAAAGCAACAGCTAAATAAAAAAGGAAAACAAATAAAATGTAAAACAATAAATTCATTAATTAAATAATTAAGAATAATAAATCAACAAACTAATTAATTTTATATAAATATAATTAATTATTTTTTAATCACTAAAAAATTGAGGAGTTGACACCTCAGCTCCATCGTTACTGTTTTATATTATATATAGATAATACCAAGTATTAACAATCATTCTCAAATTTTTCAAATCACAAAAAACTAAAAATTAAAAATAATCAATCACTTAATTGAAATGTACTTAAATTATCATGGAGAATAATCGGGGATTCCAACCGGGGATTAATGGGGCGGGGACAGTGATACTTTTCCCATACCCGTCACGGGGGGACAAAACTATTCTCATCCCCGTCCCATGGAAATCCTTATCAAGGATTCCATGTCTCTGTCAGGGCGGGTCACTGATGGGGATGAGGAATCCCCGCCTTGTTTACATCCCTATATATGATTACATATTATTTTAGTGAAAAGTCCAAAAATAAACTTTATGGTTTGACCGATTTACAAAGACAATTCATGTGGTTTAAAAGTTTGTAAACAAATGTTCTGTGTTTTGTGAAATTCGCGGGTACCCTTACCCGTTAAGAATCAATAAATAAAACAAAAAATATACATTAAAAATTTAACAACGTATAAATTTAATAAATCATTCATCTAAAAATTGAAGAAATTGAATCTTAATCAATAAGAATAAAATATCACTCAATGGTTGAAGAACAGAAGATTGAGGTTTCAATCTCATATTTACAACTAAAAATTAATAATATCTTTTAATATATAAAAGAGTGATGACGGGTAATGGATACCCTGGAGGTATTCTCATACCCGTTCCATTATCCGAACGGGTAATGGTTTTGATCTCATATTCATCCCGTAGGGTACAAGTAATTCCATTAGGATCGGATAATGTGGGATACCCACAGATACCTACGGTACAGTACTCGTTATCAGGGACCGATCTACAGTGGGGGGCACTTGCCCCCACTGAGATCTGGTAATTTTTAAAACCCCATGTAAAAAAAACCAGGAATTTAAAATCTGCCCCCTCTAAACTCCATTGTTGAAGGCCCTTCATTCTCAAGGTAGAAGAAGATGAAGATTTCTTTTTCTTTTTCTTTTTCTTTTCGTCCTCGTATAAAGGAAAAGGTAAAAAAAGAAATTAAATATTCAGAGAAAAGTACTGCAACAGTTTCTTGATTTGAGACAAAACAGTTTGTCTCTGCACTACAAGGTTCATGAATTTTTATGTCAAGAAGCGAAAATAGTTGATGTTCATTTTTTTTTATATTGTTCATCCATGGATAATGTTTTCTCACTCCATGTTGGGTCTGCTTCTACTATAGAATTTTGTTTTCTAACTTATTTATTTTTTACTCTACTCTTTTGTCAAATGTTTTTGTTGTTGTTTTTAATATATTTGATTTTTTTTATGTAAATTCATAATAAAAAATTTAAATTAAATTAAAAAATTAATAAAAGTTCTTAATATTTATTTATTTAATTAATAATTTTTATACAAATAAATATTAATATTATTCAATCACACAATATTCATAAATATTAGGGTAAATCATTTATTTGTCCTCTCGTCTTTATGTAACACACCGATTAGTCCCGCTATTTTGAAAAACACATTATAAATTTTATATCATTTGTCACTGTTAACTGTCCTGAAAGTTAATATATATTTGGTTTAAAATCTTTAAAAAAATAGACAAAGGGACCATAGCTTAAAGGTGACAAAATATAGGAACATTATAATGTGTTTTTCAAAATAAGGAACTAATTAGTGTGTTATGTAAAAATGTGAGGACCAATAAATTACTTACCCTAAATATTATTAATACAAAAAATGTTAATTAAATTAAAGTATATAAAATTTGTATAATATGTGACCCACTAAAATAAAGTGTAATTATCCAACTACTAAAGATAATTTTTATTGGAAGTATTTTTAAATTGGAGAGTGTTTTTTTTTTTTTTTGTGAGCTGGCATAGTTGGAGGGTTGAAAACCCTTCAACCAGAACGTGTGCTCTAACGAACCTTGAACTGAGTAATCTAATAAAGTATTAAAAAATCTTTTAAATGGATTATTAAAGGACAAATCAGCTATTGTTTATAAATATACATGAATTGTTTCAATCATTTCAGTTTTGACATATATATTTTTATCTTTGTCTTTCTTAATTTATTTATAAATGATTTAATAAGAATAAAAATAACTATAGAAAGAAATTAAATAAGAAAATATATATTTTATTAGAATTTTTTTTAAAAATGTAAGTGGAATAATAGTTTAAATTATATTAAAATAATAATAAGAATAATTTGTTACTTTTATATTACAAAATTGGATAGATGGGGTAAGAAATGATGAGAAGCTCTACTAGGGTTTCTACGATAAGGCTTCTCTGAGATCTTCTCCTACATAAATGGCTGATCACCATCATCCCTTAAATATGGAGGATATCCTTGGACATGCCTCTCTTTTCTTGCATGTTGTCGCCTCTAATTCCCTCCCTAAAGCTCCCACCACCGGCGACGTTTCTCAAGAATAAAAGCCTGAACTCAGTTTTTGCAATCCCTCTAGCGTATTTGATGTCGACAGATTCAATGCCATCAAAATCTCTCAAAAACTTTATAATCATAGATTGGATGCATGCAGATTTCTTATATTGGACGTGTAACCTTTGCCAAAGGGGATTCTCCCTGGAATCACTGGGAATTAAAAACAAAATTGAACTCAATATGGGGCGGACAATTAAATTGTAAAGATCTTGAGTTCATGTGTTATAGTGTACCTAGAAAATTTAATTGGGGGAGAATCCATGAAAGATGCCTAACAAACCTCGAACTGAGTAATCTAGTAAGTATTAAAAAATAATTGAAATGGATTATTGAAGGACAAATTAGCTATTGTTTATATAAATATATATGGATTGTTTTCCTAGTCCGTTCAGTTTCAACATATATATTTTTTATCTTTATCTTTCTTAATGATTTAATAGCAATAAAAATAACTATAAAAAAACTGAATAAAAAATTATATTTTATTAGAATTTTAGAAAAAAATGCAAGTGGAATTAATAGTTTAAAATACAATATAATTTTGCTCTTCCTTTGATTTCATAAATTTCAGCCATGTCTTCAGAGAACAGAACCGGATAGCGGATCGCTTGGCGGCTGCGGGTCATGAGAGAATGTTGGGTGTCACAACCTTTTCTTATCCTCCTGATTATCTTTCTTCTCTTCTTTTGGAAGATGTGGTGGGGGTTAGCTTCTCTAGGCTAATCTCAGGCTAGGTTTTTTGTTTTGTTTTGTTTTTTCTTCTTTTCTTTTCCTGTTCCTACAAAAAAAAATATTTTAAAATATATTAAAATAATAATAAAAAGAAATTGTTACTTTTATATTATAAAATTGGATAAATGGGGAAAGAAAGGATGAGGAGCTTTGTTAGGGTTTCTAGGATAAGGCTTCTTCTCCTGTGTAAATCTCTGATCTCCATCATCTCTTAAACATATAGGATATCCTTGGACATGCTTCTATATTTTCTATCATGTTGCCGCCTCTAATTCCCTTCATAAGGTTATCCCCACTACAAGAAATTTAGTGTTTTGTGACGCAAAAAATTTGTCATGAAAACATGATTTTTCGTCACAATGCACAATATGTGATAAAAAAATTATCATCACAATGATCGTCATGGCATGAGCGTGATATTATGTATATATGACGACTTTTCCTTTTTGACATAAGAGCATATCTAATAGGTGTGGTTTGGTTGTTACCAAACTCAAATTGGTAACAACCAACCACTAGAGCATACGTCACTTAATTAGGTTTGTTATTGTTTTTTTTTTTGTAACAACCAAAAACTCAACTAGAATTTACACTTCCCCACAAGATGGGACTGGAATTGAATATCATGCACAGACATACAATAGAGATTGCACAACGCTCGCGCGTCTATGCTCCTAAAACATCTATTTCTACTTTTACTAAAATTACAAGATCAATCCCTTATTATTAATTAATATTTTTTTCTTATCACTACAAGAAATCAGGTTGTTTGTGACAACAAGTATTGTCACAAACTCCGAAAAGGTTGTCATTTAACAGTATATGTGACAATAAGCAGGTGTCACGAGAGTTGTCACGTAAAACTCCGTTGCTAATACTTTTTGACAAATGTGACATTCAAATATTGTCACAAAAATTATTATTTTTTGTGATCATACGTATGTTGTCACACTACTTTTAACTGTTACAATTTTTATTGTAACTAGAAAGTAAAATATTATCACAAACACAGTCCATTGTCACAGATTATCTCTCAATTAAAACTAAAATCGTGTGACAACTTTACTTAATTGTCACAAAAAATCATATTTGTGACAATTAAAATTGTCACATATATAATTATGTAACATTATTTTTTATTGTAACAATAGTATATCAGTTATAATTTTTTTTTGGTTATTACAAAATATTAAAATGCAGTGACAAGTAATATATACGAGTGACAATTTTATATTGTTACATATTAGAATTTTATTTTTATATTATTTTTTATATTAGCTAGTTTAATTATAAATGAAGTAAATATATACATATATAAAATAAATAAATATTTTATTGATTAAAATTGAAATAATACAATAAATTTTATGCTACAAAATTATAATTAAAACAAAAATAATTTACTACAAGATGAAAACAAATTAAAACGCTGAAGACATATTTGGTACTAAAACAACCTTTCCTGTCACATTCGTGTCTAAAAATTTTCTATATAGATTTTAGAGTATTAATTAATTACGATTTTTAAATACACTATTCGGTTTAATTTAATATTTTTATGTGTAAATTAAAAGTATTGGGTAAGTTTTATAAAAGTTATAAATTAAAGGGATCAAAATAACTATTTTTCTTCTAATACTATTTTCAATTACAAATATAGAGTTATAGTTTACAATTTAATAACATATTATGTTATTTAAACAAAATGATAATAAAAAAAAATTAATTAAAGGAAAATCGTGGCATTTATTCAAAGAGTAATAAAACACTTGTTGATATATAGAAACACTTGTCTCAAAATTAATTAAAGTTAACTGCATTATTTGCCATGTGTATATGCATAACACTATAACTTATAAGTTGACATATAGGTGAACAATTGGGATAAAAATAGAAATCAAATTGAAATTGAGTGGGGAAGGAAGAGATTACAAATAAAAAATGGAAAAAAAAACTACTTGTTTCATTATGTTTGAAAGTGTTCGGTTCGATGTCATATACCGATGACCGATGACATTTCAGTGACGAATTCTCGGTGATCGATGACGACATTCGGTAACTGTATTCTAGACTCAAATTATTTTTAAAATATTTTAGGTATGATTTTGTGTAAGTTTAGTTCCGGTAGTTTCGTCAAATTTTAACTACGGGATAAAAATATAAATGTCTTTTTAAAGTCAAATTTAATTCGGTATTAATGAGTTTTTAGCAGCGTCATAAGTCTAAACGTGCAATCGGTCGGAATTAACGATGTCAGTTTAAATAGTCAAAATTCAAATATTTATAGATTCAGAAAATTACAACGAATTTGAAGATAAAATTAGTACGGATAGACTCGTAGTAGTGTCACGAGTCTAACTGAACCTTCGGTCGTAGTTAACGATATTAGTTTAGCTTACGCGTTACACTTCCGATAGTCCGATAAAAGTGTACGAAAATAGTCTGGTCAAAGTGTTTGATTAACATTTTAGAGACTTTAAATTGTCGAGTTAAATAAGTTATAAATTAGAAGGACTAATGTCGATATTTGCCAATAAAAGTCGGTGTAAAGTTGAATAATAAAAAATTTAGTAGAATAATTTGGATATAAAATTAGTACGAACAGGACGTCTAGTAATTTAACGAGTCAAGAGTATTTATAATTCAAATTAATTATTCAGTTTGCAATTTTTGTTTCGGTGACCGGAATTAGTCCGATAAAAAATATTTACTTTTAAATGATATAATATTTTGAGCTATTTAACTCTTGAAGTTGGATTAAGTTATGAATCGGTTATTTTATACGAGTTTTTAATAATTTTATTTATATTAAAAGAATATTTCATTTTAGATGATTTTGGTATTTTGTTTATAAACTATTTTGAATAATTGTGATTGTTTGTGAAATAGTTAATTGAAGGCAAATGATTTGGTTTTGTAGTTATGGAATTATTTGGAAATTTGATTTTGGAAAGAGATTTGAGGACATCATTGATCTTATGAGTTTTATATATCCATCTAGAGTAATCCGGACGGTTGGTTTTGATATTTGAAGACCATGTTCAGTGAGGAACGTGGCCTGTGTACACAGTCTAAAGACCTAGTCGGGTATTGGCAGCGAAGTGTTTGGGTAAGACCAATACGAGATTAGGCAAGGTTAAAGAGACGTCTCGACTATGTGGTTATTGAATTGATATGTGTGGTTATGAATTGATACATAAGGGGAGAAAATCTAGGATGGATATAAGGTTTAATGTTTTCGGTTATAAATTGATTTTGATATAAGGTTTTATATTTTCGGTTATGAATTGACTATGATATAAGGTTTTACGTTTGAGTAATTACGAGTTTGATTGATTAGAAGTTTGATTGATTACGAATTTGGTTTGATAAAGCGTTTCTTTGATTACGGATTTGGTTTGATAAAACGTTTGATTGATTACGAATCTGGTTTGGTAAAACGTTTATTTGATTACGGATTTGGTTTGATGAAACGTTTGATTGATTACGAATTGGTTTGATAAAACATTTGATTGGTTACGAGTTGTTTTGATAAAATGCCGATATAACGATATTGATAATTATCTATGATTTGATTTGATAACGTGATTTTAAGGTTTTTAAGTTTAAGTTTTATATTATCGAATCGATAAAGTATTCGCGTATGTTAAATAAATAATAAATAAATTTTATACGGTCTGAATAAGTGTTTTTGGTCTATTCCGAAATTAAGTTAAGTTATTAGGAAATTAAATTCAATTTTTAACATGTTAAAAATTGACAAATTCAATCGAATTCGTAAATCGGGATGTTAAACATATTGTGAATAGTAGAAGCGGAAAAAATGAAGTCTATTAATTTCATCAACGTGTAAATAAGTTAAGAGAACTACCTAATAAAATAGGTAGAACTACGTGGCTTTGATTCCCGATTTAAAGATTAATATACGGTCGGGATACGTAGGAAGCTTGATAGACTTATCGAGTCCAAGCCAAATAATTAAATAAAACTTTAGGTAGTCCAAATAAATTTTTATCTACGAGAAAATCGGTTCGCCTTTTGACTGTTAGAAGTTGGTTATCCTATTTTCCGTTCATACCCGATGCCGTTTTGGGTTGGGTGTGACATTTCCGCATCAATGTGTGACAGGTACAAGAATATCAATCTGTAGACCAAGCTTCTACTATGCACTCTTGTCAGCTTTAACTCTTAGGGCTCGTTTGGTTCGCGGAATAGAGGGAGAATAGAATAGCCTATTCCTAAAGAATAGCTATTCCCACCTTTGGTTGATTTTTTTTATGGAATAGCTATTCCATGGAATCTCTATTCCATGGAATCTCTATTCCTTGATTTCATGGAATAGCTATTCTTCAATTTAGGTTAGGAATAGTCTATTCCTAATATTATATTTTTGTAATTTATAAAATTATCCTCCATTAAATCCTCAATCTTCTCTCTAATCACTTTCCCAAATCTTATAAATTTTGGTCAATCCATAATTTATATCATATAAAACGTGAAAAATGGAAAAATGACGAAAACGTTAAAAAATGTAAAAATACGAAAAATGTGAAACACGAAAAATGTGAAAATGTTACAAACACGAGAATATGCAAAAAATAAAATACGCGAAAAACATGAAAACGTGAACAAATGCGAAAAACACGAAGACGCAAAAAAAAAAGCAAACACACGAAAAACGCAAAATAGGAATAGTGCGAAAAAGTGACAAAACACGAAATATTAAAAAACGTGAAAAATAAAAACACGAAAATGCGAAAAAATACGAAAAATGCTAAAACACAAAAACGTGACAATATGTGAAAAACATGAAAATGAGAAAAACTCAAACAAAACACGAAAACGTTAAAACAAAAAATATGAAAAAATACGAAAAACATGGAAAAACGTGAATAACACGAAAAAGTAACAAAATACGAAAAATACAAAAACGCGAAAAAAAACAAAAAGGGGAAAAACCGAAAAATTAAAACGTGAAAAATCGAAAAAATGCAAAATAAAACACAATAACATGACAAAACGTGAAAAATACAAAAACGTGAACAAACGGAAAAAACAAGAATAACTTGGGAAACACGGAAAAACATAAAAAACGTTACAAACGCATTTTTCGTGTTTTTAACACTTTTTCATGTTTTCGTGTTTTTCGATTTTTTCACGTTTTTCATTTTTTTTTCACATTTTCGTGTTTTCCACTTTTTTCATGTTTTTGTGTTTTTTATGGTTTGCACATTTTTTTGTGTTTTTTCATATTTTGCATGTGTGTTTTTTTTTTTATGTTAACACGTTTATATGTTTTCGCGTTTTCACCCTTTTCCACTTTTATCTCATTTTTTCTTTTGTTTTTGTTTTTTTACCTCTCTTTTTTCGTGTTTTTACAATTTTTCCGTTTTTATATTCTTATTGTTTTTTCGTTTTTAATGTATTTTTCGTGTTTTTTTCGTCTTTCTTGTTTCCCATTTTTCTATTTTTTATTTATTTTTTAAAATAATATATATTAAATATTTGAACAATTTATAGTAAAAAATTAAAATTTTAAAATAAATAAGAAATTACATTTGAGGATAATATTGTCTTTTTAATAAAAAAAATTATCTATTCCATTCTACCTTATTCCATCAACTAAACATAGGAATAGTAATTCCTAAGAATTTCTATTCTATTCTTTGCTATTCTATTCCTTTAGAATAACCATTCTATTCCATTCTATTCTGCGAACCAAACGGCACCTTAGAAGCCTAGGTCCATGTTCAAGATCAAATCTAATGGCACAAAAAGCAACCACCAATTTCTTCCAACATAGAACCTGCACAGTAACCATACAAAACATAGTTAATCATAGCAAATGGCCATTCATAGAACTCTTATTTAGGGCTGTTGCATTGACTATCATTGGACCTATACATTCTTAATGGTATAATCATTTATTTGCAAAACTAACCTACATCCCTTTATTGGTAAGACATCTAATAATGAAATTGAAAAAACGAATAGGGACAACTCAATTCAGGATTCTCAAATTTTTATCAGTAGAAACCAGAATTCAGAAGTGATGAACGATTAACCTATATGAAGGCTTCATATCAATCCTGGCTGAAACGGATAACAATGAGGCACTCTTCTTCGGTGAGAATGGTTTGGTCGATGGCCAATTCTGAATACAAGTGAGGAAGCAGGTAAGACATCTCCAAAAATCGAATCCCTAATCTTCAAGGCTTTAGTGGCTAAAGTGCTCTCTCTAGCGAGAACGACTGGTGATTCGAATCGCGAAAGGAAATTGGCACGGAAGATGAGGTAATTGCGCTGCTTGGGTGATGATATGTTGGAAAAGTATAACTAATTCGGGAAAATGGAGAGGTAGTTGAGAGAGAGGGAGTTCTAATGGAGCAAAATTAGGGATGGTGGGTTTATGGAAAAATAGATGTGCACCATATAAAAATATATTTAAGATAATCAAAAGATAAAAGCTTACTAAAAACGTAAAAATTAAATAAAAATTTTAGTTGATTTTTTTTAACCAAAAAATTCTAGTGGATTAAAAATTTATTTGATCATTTTTTCAGGTATAATCATTATTACAATTAAAATACTAATTTAAAAATATTAAATATAGTAAAATATTTTAAATATTTTAAAGGCATTACACCTATTTGGGTTCCTAAATTAAAGCTTCAAAATCAGTTATGACACTAAAGTATCAAATCATCAATTAGGTCTCTGAACTAAGCAAAATTTATCAATTGAGTCATCATCCTATTCTAAAATCGGAAACTGTGACTATTTGATATAGACTGTAATAATCTCTGTGTTGGTTCAAAATGGTATGGGAAAGAAGGTATGAAACTATTCGATCAAATGTGTCACGTCCGTGTCTAAATTTCTAAAATTTGTATTTTGATATTAGTATATATTATAATTATGGTAAGCTTAAATAGTGTTTGAGGAAATAATTAAGATATGAATTTTGAGTACAAATTTTTCTGATCTTAAGCACAGTTTGAGGTAGGAAATTAAGAGATAAATATGATATAAGAGGATATATATGTTGATAAGTGAAATTTTGTAGTACATATATTGTTACTAGAAGTTATTTTTAGTTGAAGTTTGTGTGATTATGGTTTAAGTTTATATAAGGATCAAATTGAGTGTTTATAGGTCAAATAAGAAAATCGAATGATATTATAGATTTATTGACTTTTATGGGTATAAAGATATTATTTGGAGTTTGGAAAAAAAAACATTGATTATCGTAATTTAGGTACTCTATTTTCTTTGGTTATAGATTTATGTTATTGATTCGTATTGATAGGAAATTGTATCATCATAATGAGGTTTACATTTGATTGATGATAATGATTGAAGATTATAATATAAATCATGATTGGAGTGAAAAATTATTGATTCGAATTATTTGAAGTTTAAGAAAAATATAATATCATACATATTAGCGGTTCAAAAGTGATATTTTTGAAGTCTATAGAACTTGGAGATAGGTGAAATATATTTGATATATATGCAATTGATGAAATCAATTGTGATTTACATCTATTGAAGTGAGATTTGGTTTAATGATAGGAAGATATGAATCTAAAGTATATCATATGATATAAAATTGAATATATGATATTTGAAGTTTTACTGTGGATTTATTGGTGATGGAATTGACTAGGTTGAAGTTTAGAGTTACTAAGGGTTATGTATAAATAATTGTTACAGTGATGTGGATATGGATAAATGGTGAAGTTAATGGAGGGAAACATTAGAATTTGTGGTCTTATGATGATTAGGAGGAATCTTGATAATTAGAAATAACTTCATGAGCTTGGAGATTATTTGAGGAAGAAAATTTAGATTAGAGAATGTGAATTTCGAGGACGAAATTTCTTAAGGTGGGGAGAATTGTCACGTCCTTGTCTAAATTTCTAAAATTTGTATTTTGATATTAGTATATATTATAATTATTGGGTGCGTGAAGTTAATTCAGTGCTATAGGAAAAGTTTGGAGTTAATTCGATGGTTTTATGTGTAATTAAAAGTTTAGGATAATTTTTAAAAGATTATATAAAGATGGAGGATCAAACGTGATCTTTACCATATTTGGATATAAATTGAAATTGTTTTCAAAGAAATCGTGATCTTCTTTTCTTTTCTTTTTCATTTCTTTATTCCTTTTAGATTTATCAGTTTTCTCTGAACCGTTCCTCCACCGTTTCTTTGATTTAGGGAGATTCGACCGTCCGAATCACTCGAAATTTAAAACATAGCATCCTTATGTATAGATCTAAGTCCTAACTGAAGAGTTTTTGAGTTTCGATAGTGATTGGAGGGAAACGTCTTAGACAGAATTTAGAGGAGAATTGAACGGGTGTATTTTTTTTCAATTGGTAGCCAAGGTAAGTAACTATCAACTATATTTTAAATTTTATGTATATAGATATATATACAATCTAAGGTTATGTAGGAATTTTGTAAAATTTGGATTTTTCACGATTTTTGCTTTTTATTGTGAAATTATAGTTCAAATGAAGCTATTGACTATATTTCTATGTGAATTTCAGATTTTACTTGATTGCGTTGATTTAAGGCTTCATTTGGTTGATTTACATATATACATATATGTTTTTGGTTTCAATGTATATATATATAGTGAATAAAATGAATTTGATGATTTCTTACGAATTCTTTTTGGATTGAGAAATCTGTTGCGGTTATTGTTGTTATTATTTTGGATTGAAGTCCAAATATGATTTTTATGAATTGTGATATTTTGAAAGATAAAATGGTTTTGTCCAT
This sequence comes from Euphorbia lathyris, assembly GCF_963576675.1. NCBI lineage: Eukaryota > Viridiplantae > Streptophyta > Magnoliopsida > Malpighiales > Euphorbiaceae > Euphorbia > Euphorbia lathyris. The sequence continues at coordinate 73,160,862 of NC_088913.1, forward strand.
CTAGGATTGCCCGGGGTAGGAGTTGTATTTGTAAGACCATACCTAATGGCGGTATGGCCAGAGTGCACGGCTGGTAGTCCTAACTGTTAGGCAAGGAACGAGATATAAATGAGATATCTCGATATTATTCTAATTGATGTTATGATCTACACGGGTGGAATTCGAGGATGGATACAATATTATATATTTTATATGTTTTTGGTTTACTACTTTGACTATATTATTAACTTAAGTTATGAGTATATTTTATAAGGTTTTGATGACTATCTTATAAACTTAAGTTTTGAGTATATTTTATAAAGTTTTGATTAAATCCCTTTATAAATGTATATATGTAGCTATGTTAAGTAAAGTTGGTTTTTATAGCTGATAGTTTCTTACTGAGATTTTTGTCTCACCTTTTTAAATGTTTTAATGTTTTTAGGTGAGAAAGTACATGATAGAGAGAAGGTTACCGACTGATTAGGCAAGGATTGGAAGTTGTTGCTTATTGTTAGCATTATGGTTAGAACTTTGGTAGTTCAATTGTAATATAATGATATTGGGATAAATTGGAGACTCCTAAGTATTGATTATGATCTTTCTATTTCACGCCCGATGCCGATTGAGGTTGTTTAGGGTCGGGTGTGACAAAATGGTTTTCGATGAGACCTCAATTGAAGATTTTTGTTTAGAATGAGGACTTAATTGATGATTTTTAGCTAGTTCAGGGACCTGATTGATAATTTTAATATTTTAGGATCGTAATTGACTTTGAAGCCTTAGTTTAGGATATCAAATGGGTGTTATGCCTATTTTAAATTTAGGTAAAGTACGAAAAAAATACTCGTGGTTTACCTTATTTGCGAATAGAGCCCTGTGGTTTAAAAATTTGCAAATAAAGGTATGTGGTATGTTTTATTTTACAAAACAAAGTATTTAAAATTAAATTTTTAAGTAATCGATGATAATAAGAGCATTTTTTTATTTTTTTTTAGTTACATTTATATATATTGACAAAATACAAATACCAATATCAAATTGCAACTGTAAAATGAACTTAAATATCAATTTAGTTAATAAACTGTCAGTTTAGTAAAAAACGTAAAATTCCAACATATTATTGATTTTTTCGATTTAGAAAGTTATTTTTTTCGGGGGTTGTGTTATGCTGATATATATGTAAGAATAATTTTTTTTAAGATAAACATGTCTTTGATTGTAATCAGAACTTAATTGTGTAATTGTAATACTTTGTTTTGTAAATAAAACATACCACATACCTTTATTTGTAAACTTTTAAACCACATGCCTCTGTTTGTAAAATGGGCAAACCACAAACATTTTTTTCGTACTTTCCTCTTTAAATTTTTAGTTATAATTATTAACTATAATAAACGTATTTTAATTTTCCACAAATTTAAAGTAACAAAATTTTGCAAAATTAATTTTTTTTGACAATTCTAACTATACTTGTGACAACAACTATTAATTATAATTTTTTTTTTTGGTAGAAAAGGAAAGGAAAGCAAAGCAAAACAAGCAACTACACCGGGATTAGTCTAGGAAAGCTAACCCCCAATCCTATCCTCTAAAAGAAGAGGAGAAAGAGCGATAGGGGGAACGGTAAGGGTAGAAACAACTAACACCCCCTCATGGCCTGCCGCCGCCAAGTGATCTGCAACACGGTTCTACTCCCGGAAAATGTGGCTGAACTCAAGGATATCAAATGAGGGGCTAAGCCTCTTAATAACTTTAATAAGGTTGCGGCTATGAAGACCCATGGCATGACTACCCAAAATCATATTGATGACCTCCAAGTTATCTGACTCCACAGAAAGCCTCTTAACACCCAGCCTAATCGCCAGCTGGATCCCAGAGAGAATGTCCCAGAGCTCCGCAGAGAAGGAAGAACTCAAACCCAAATTCTGGGTAAACCCAGAAAGCCAGGCGCCTCCCGCATCCCTAAGAACACCTCCGGCAGCAATCTTACCATTACTGAGGCAGGAACCATCAGTATTCAGCTTCACAACCCCCTCTCTCGGCCTGCTCCAGCTCACGAGGTGGACATCACTACTCGGGGAAGATCTGGCAAGGGACTCACCTTTGAAACTATCAATAATAGAGGAGAGTTTCTTCAAGAAGAACTCAGCTAAGTTAGGCAAAAGCACAGCTTTATTATCAAAAATCTCCTCGTTCCTCCATTTCCACACTTGATGACAGATAATGGCAAAGAAAATATCCACATGCTCCATATAAGACAATAACTTTCCCCTAATACCATCTGAGAACCAGTCGTTCACAGAATGGGACATGAAGGAAGAGAAAGTATGATGAGGGAGAATTTTCTTCCAAACCTCTTCACTCTTAGGGCAATCCCTAAGAGCGTGGCACAACGATTCAACATGGCCTCTACATCTACCGCAAGCTCCAGAGGTCGCCAAATGCCTTCTGTATCTATCTGAGTTAGTAAGTAATCTGTCTTTAACGCCCATCCACAGAAAGCTCCTCGTGCGGTAGGGGATTTTAAGGGACCAAATGGTCTTCCAAATATCCGAGGGATTATCAGTCCTGTTAAGGGAAAAAGCTTTAAAGGCAGATTTGTAAGAATAGACTCCATTGTTAGTCAGCGCCCAGCAATGCTTATCCATGTCTTCCTCTTGATTACTCACCTTCACTCCTCTAATTCTAAGGAGAGTCTCAAGGCTAAAGAAAGAATCAAATTTAGACCAAACCCGGCTAACCTCCAGTTTTGGATATCACTAGGCGGGGGGAAGTGCACACATCCACTAAAGGTTTATCCCCAATCCAGGTATCAAACCAGAAGCTTATGGACTTACCATTACTGTCACGTCCGTGTCCAAAAATATTTAATAGTAAATTACATAATATTTTCAAATTTATTAATTAACTCATTAGATGTTATAAGTATATAATACGAGCTAATCTTATATTTTCAGATATCAATTGTGTATAATGTGGAAAATAATTTTATAATTTAGTTAACTTTAAAGTAATGGATTAGATTTAATAATTTATAGGTATAATATGAAGTTAATAATTAGATAAGTTGAGGAAGAAAAGAAAGATATAAAAAAATATAAGGAGTAAAGTAAGTTTTGTTTTTAATTAAGGGTTCAATTGGAGTTTTGGATTGGGAATTTAAAAGGAGCCGCGTACTCTCATTGATGGGGGGATTCATCTTCTTTCTGGGTCCTTCTTTTTAGGGAATCACAAGGCTGGTAGAGGGATCATCATCTTCCTCACTCATCTCACTCTCACTTTAAATAAAGCTCCAAGCACCAAATAAGCTTTCGATTTCCCTCATCCCTGTCCATGGTCGTCGATAAGACGAGCTTCCTTATTTCTGTTTTTAGAAGACTATGTTTCGATTGGCGATGGCCTCTTCCTGGCTTTTGGTAATTTTCAAGTTATTCTCCTGGTTTAATTCATGTGGTTTCAGTGAGTTTCACTCACTTTCATTCGAAGAAAACAAAGTGTTTCGCTTTAATCCCTGCTTCCACGTTCTTTTTGAACAACTACGAACTGCTTTCAGGGGAGAATGATCACCGACCACTGTCTTAAGACCATGAATAAGTCTTCTAGTGACCAGATATAGGCATGCAGCAGGTAAGAAATATATAAGGTATTCTAACCTCTTCTGACTCTACAGTCTTCAGTTTCTTTTCGGTATTTTGTGAGTTTCCTCCTTTATTTCCTGATGAGAGCATAATTAGGATGTTGACATTGTAGAATTCTTTAACCTGTTCGATTGATCTTAAATGGAGATACTTTATTTTTTTCCTCTGTTTTCCTTAGCGTTATCTGCGAGACTTCTTCAAGGTTTGGTAGTAAAATTCTATGTGAAGTTCAGATAAGCCGTATTAGTGTCGATATGATCCTTTTTGTGGCTTTGCACGGTTGTCAAATTTTATAAGCCACTGTGGCTTGGTGTACAACTTTTTCAAACGAATTAAATGAGCTTTCGTGTCGGATTAAGCGAATAGTTGTGGAGTTTCCTTTATGTTGTTTCAGAAATAGATTTTTCCTCAATTTGGGCTGGGTTAAGTCCTTGTCAAAAAAGTGACGATGAACCCAAAGGAAATGTGATTCACTGTGCTTAGTTTAAAAAAGTGACGATGAACCCAAAGGAAATGTGATTCACTGTGCTTAGTTTTTATCTTGTGCTTGGTTTCTATCTTGGTGAAAGTTGATGTTAACAATGGCACTTAATAAAAAGAGATATGGATGCATTTCTTTATTTGTTCTGTAATGGCTATTGGATTAGTTAGTAGATTAAGTAGAGATTCTGGATATTGTCTTGGTAATCAATAACGGACAGGTCTAATATTAGGTACTATATTTTGTGTCATAGCTGCTTGCTTATCCGAAAACAGGGAGATTACCTGGGAAACTATACACTGCTTAAAGATGAGCAATTGCTCATATCCTTTCTTTCATTTCAATTGGATTGATTTTGGGGTTTTTGGCAGATTTTAGATGTCCTTTTCTTTCTTCTATAAAAGGAGTAGTTTCAGTAGTTGAGTTGGTTTTGAGTTTGAATTGTTAGGATTGATTTCATGGGGTTTTGCAGATTAGAGTTGTTTAAATTATGCTCAGTAGTCGTATTAGATTTGGAGTTGTTCCGTTTTGATAAAAATCATATTAGACTTGAGTAAACAAATTGTTTTGCTGCCATATTAGATGTTTAGAAACATTCCCAGCAGCTTTATTTGCTGCTGAAAATTTTCAATTGTGTGTCTTACTTAATCCCTCTATTTGCTGTAGTAGTTTCAGTTGATCAAACTGAAGGGGACTCGGGATTTCATACCACAGCAGCTGAAATTATTGTAGGAAAATGACTCAAATATTGGATTGAAATAGGTGGTTCTGTTATCTGCAATTGGTTTATTTGAAGCTCAATTAAGCAGAAATGCTTATTAGGTAATTCCGCATGGCTGATTTAGGATTAGTCCCTAAGTGTTAGATCAAAATGGTTCAATGCTCCATGATAATGAGATGTATGTTGTTAATTATGTCCATAAATAAGCTATGATTTAATAAACACGATTAAGAATTAAGTAGTTAAATAAAAAGAGTATCAGTTTGTGGTACGATGGAATGAATATGGATAGTGGCTGAAAATTTAGGAAAATAGGAGAACTTATTAGAAGTTAGTCTTGAAAGGAAAATTAAGAAAGAACCATTTAAATGAAAACAAAGGAATTGATAATTAAAGAATAAATCAAAGTATGATAGTTGACGAAACAGAACCATAAGGCCTACTTAGGAAACAATTAATATTGAAGTGATGATATAGGTGAGTTATTACAATTCCTACTGGCAAATGATTCTTTGTTTTATGATATAATTATTCTTTTATTTAAATTGCAAGAACTACGTGGCTTTGATTCCCTATTTGAAAACATCGGGATACGTAGGAAGCTTAATATATAATAAGGTATTATTGAGTCCAAGCCAAATAGATACCTTAACTTAGAGAGTCTAAGGAAAATGCTTATTTCAGTTTATTTGATTATTAAGTGTTAAGACTGTCGCACTCGTGTGGTGTGATAAATTTTATGATAGATATATATATATATATAGATTTTATAATATTGAAGAGAGAATTAGAGTTGGAGAATAGAATAACGATTAAAGAGCAAAAATAAAGGCAAGTAGTTATCGTTCGATTTGTCAAGAGTTTATTAGACTATTAGATTAGCTAATATAGAAATTTCAAAATCATTTATTCGTGTAGTGTAGGAATTAAGTGATAGGAATATAGATTTGATGTTACTGCCGAATGAATTTGGTTTAGTGACTATTGATAATTGAGAATAAAATTTATTACTGATCGAAATGCCAGGTGCAGGTTTACAGTATTAAGTTATGAGGTAGTTTTATTAATTTGTCGGTGATAAATGCTTATGTAATAATTTAGGGGTCATTTTCTTAGAATTTTAAAATGTACTTTTAAACAATAGGCATCCGTTATTTTATCTCATCGTTGTCGCCGATGCCGTCTAGGGTCGGGTTTGACAATTACCCACATCCAGACCAATCCCCGAGCAAAACTCAGCAAAAACGGCGCTAAGCCCTTTCCAGAGGAAGGAACAATTGATAACTCTCTCTTTCGGGTCCCCAAAGATCTTATCTTTTCGATACTTACCACAAATAAGGCGAACCCAGAGAGAGGAGGGGCATTGCCACATACGCCAAAGGAGTTTCATTAATAAAAACTTTATTATTATCCTTAGCTCTCCTAATGCCCAAACCCCCTGAATCTTTGGGCTGACAAACCTCACTCCAAGGCACCAGGTGGATCTTTCTTCCCTCCGTAGCTTCCCTCCACAACTATTAATTATAATAAAAATATTTTCGTTCAAAAAAAATTATAATAAAAATATTTCAGTTACGAATAGAAATATTGTCACAAAATTAATAAATCACTTGTGACAATTATTTTGGATTGTCATGTAAATAGATTTTATGACAAATATATTTGACAACTATAAATATATTGTTATATATTTTAAACTTTTAATTACAACCATTAATTGTTACAAAAATATTTTAGTTACAACTAAAATTTATTGTCACAAAATTAATAAAATATATGTGACAGTTTATTTAAATTTGTCATAAGCTAATATTTATAACAATTATAAATATGTTGTAACATATTTTGTATTTATCGTTACAATTTTAATCGTCATGTAAAATTTTAGTTACAAGTAAGCAAATGTTGTTACAAAATCATGAATTTATTTGTGATGATTAAACATTTTTTGGTCATAAATGAATTTTTGTGATAATTAAAAAATTATTATAACAAATAATAAGTATTTTGTTACAACAATTTGTATGACAATTATATTATTGTAATTACCCTATAAAATTCTAAAATAACACCACCTCCTAGTGGGTTGTAACTTTTACTTATAATCTATCCTATATGGCATCCCAAAATTGTGACCTCCCATTAGGGATGCTCTAAGTGATTTAATTTTATATGACGAACATGAACATATGTCACTATATTGTTTTATTTAGTGACACTTATTTGGTAATATTACTCTAAATATTTTGTCATTAGTGGATTTAATACAAAAATTCATGCATAAAAAACGTTAAGAGTTTATTTATGTTTTTTTCTAAAATCAACCAATAATGTAACCACTACTTTTATAGAAACATGTTTGACTACATTTATACTTGTCTTCAATCATGAACATTAACATTTTGATAGACACAAAAATAAATAAATATATCATCCAAAAAAACTAACAAGATTTAGTGTGTTTTTTAAATAAAAATTTAATTTTGGTGAATTATTTAAATTTTTCATATGTACAATTTCACAAACTCATTTCGACTCACGTTTTAACTAGGTTTAAATTTGTAACCTATACCTTTCTTTTACCAAAATTGAATACAAAATTATATACTTACCTTTCAAATTTCTATCATAAATGAATTTAATATTTTTTCAATAAAATAATATATTTAAAAAGTCAAATTGTTAAATGTTGCATTATAAAAAACTTAAATGCACTATTGAACTCTCACCTAAAAACTAAAATATGTTTATTAAAACCATGATTTCGTAATTTTTTCTCAATTAGTCTAAACTCATATTTTAACCTAAAAATATATATATGAACTTACCTATATTATTTTTTCCTATACCTTCCATGTCAAATAGTATTGTTTTCTTCATTCCTCTATCACATTCCATCTTCACACCAAGTACGTCGCTGTCGCTGCATTTTCTACTCAAACGAAATGACCCACTTCTCTAAGACAAAAGAAGTAAAGAATATCAAAATTTCCTAAAGTTTAATATCAAAATTTCCTAAAGTTTAAGTAAATCAAGAAATTAATGTTATTTTATCAATTAAATCAAGGAATTAATTTTATTTTATCAAGAAAATCGTTGAATAAAATCAATTATACTGTTAATTGGGAGAACATATAAAATCCATTTTTTACTGAAATTTAGAGGGCTAATATTGAAAAAATTGGATTATCAAATAACTAAATATTCTTATTCATGATAAGCAAAAACAAACAAAAAAAAATTATACTCAATATGTAGTTTTCAAAAAAAAATTAATAATATTCATTGAATTATTCATATAGGTATATTTGATTGTATTACTTTAAATTTACTTTCAAATAATAAAAAAATATCAATTTTTAAGTTATATATAATATTGTTTGAAAAAAATAGATCGCTAGTACTTAACGTTAAATGTTTATAAAAAAATAACGGGTATTCACGCTAGTATCTTCCCTACATGGGAACAAAATTGAAAATCACTACTTGAATGGAAATAAACTTCCTTTAAAGCTATTAAAAAAACTTCATTTACAGTTGAATATCCTTAGATAAACAAAGAAGAAAGTAACTAACCGCCTCAATGATGTATTTATTGTGGCTCTGAATGCTTTCCTACCCCAACATTTATCCACAATCAATGCCTGATAGCTACAAAAACAACGTCAAAAAAGATCATGCAAGTTGTTCAATTTTGTTTGGGATTAGAATCAAAGAAAATGGATAAGTATATATACTTTACCTTGAAGGCTGAACAAATTCTGAATTGATTAGGTAACTTTGTTTCTTTACGTTTTCTCGAGAATCCTCACTAAGTTAATACCGGTGGCCAGGGACGGATCTACAGTGGGGGCAATGGGGGCACTTGCCCCCAATGAGATCTAGAATCGTTAAAATACCCATGTAATAAATTTTTGATTTTATTCAGTTTGCCTATTTTCCTCCATTGTTGAACTTCTGGTTCAAAAAGCTACTGAAGGTTGAAGATAACTAAGTGTTCAATTTTCTATTTTTTTGTTGGATTTTCTTTTATCAAAACGATGTCGTCCCACTTAAGTGGGATGACGTCGTTTTGATAAGAAAAACAAAGGGAAAAAAATGGAAATCAGATCTTTATCTCTAAAATTAATGAAATCTTTACACACCACCTCCTCCACTCGTCATTCTCTCTGCGATTTCTAATCCAACTTTGTATTTTGCACTTGACAGCTCAAACAAGATAACCAATATAGCTTATAGGTGTTGATTTTAGGATTTTGATGGGTTTTAACTTTTAAAAGGGAAAATTATGGAAAATTACAAGTTAAACCCTAAATTGTTTTGTAAATGTCGATTTTAGCCACTGATACATATTTTTCCACTATGGGGCGGGCAATTAAATTGTAAAGATCTTGAGTTCATGTGTTATAGTGTACCTAGAAAACTTAATTGGGGAGAATCCATGAAAGATGCCTAACAACCCTTGAACTGAGTAATTTAGTAAGTGTTAAAAAATAATTTAAATGGATTATTAAAGGACAAATTAGCTATTGTTTATATAAACATATATGGACTGTTTTCCTAGTCAGTTTAGTTTCAACATATATTTTTTTTTTATCTTTATCTTTATTAATGATTTAATAGCAATAAAAATAACTATAGAAAAAATTGAATAAAAAATTATATTTTATTAGAATTTTAGAATAAAAATGCAAGTAGAATTAATAGTTTAAAATATATTAAAATAATAATAAAAAGAAATTGTTACTTTTTTATTATAAAATTGGATAAATGGGGAAAGAAAGGATGAGGAGCTTTGTTAAGGTTTCTAGGATAAGACTTCTTCTCCTGTGCAAATCTCTGATAATCTCCATCATCTCTCAAACATATAGGATATCCTTGGACATGCTTCTATATTTTTTATCATGTTGCTGCCTGTAATTCCCTCCATAAGGTTATCCCCATTACAAGAAATTTAGTGTTTTGTGACTCAAAAAATTTGTCATGAAAACATGATTTTTCGTCACAATATATAATATGTGATAAAAAAAAATTATCATCACAATGATCGTCACGGCATGAGCGTGATATTATGTATATATGACGACTTTTCCTTTTTGACATAAGAGCATGTCTAATAGGTGTGGTTTGGTTGTTACCAAACTCAAATTGGTAACCACCAACCACTAGAACATATGTCACTTAATTAGGTTTGTTATTGTTTTTGGTAACAACCAAAAACTCAACTAGAATTTACACTTATCCACATGATGGGACTGGAATCGAATATCACGCACAGCCATGCAATAGAAATTGCACAACGCTCGCGCGTCTATGCTCCTAAAACATCTATTTCTGCTTTTACTAAAATTACAAGATCAATCTCTTATTATTAATTAATATTTTTTTTACCCTATAAAATTCTAAAATAACAACACCTCCTAGTGGGTTGTAACTTTTACTAGTAATCCATCCTATATGGCATCCCAAAATTGTCCCATTAGGGATGCTCTAAGTGATTTAATTTTATATGACGAACTTGAACATATGTCACTATATTGTTTTATTTAGTGACTTATTTTGTCACTATTACTCTAAATATTTTATCATTAGTGGATTTAATACAAAAATTCATGCATAAAAAACGTTAGAGTTTATTTTTGTTTTTTTCTAAAATCAACCAATATGTAACCACTACTTTTATAGAAACATGTTTGACTACATTTATACTTGTCTTCAATCATGAACATTAACATTTTGATAGACACAAAAATAAATAAATATATCATCTAAAAAACTAATAAAATTTAGTATTTTTTTTAAAATAAAAATTTAATTTTGGTGAATTATTTAAATTTTTCATATGTTAATTTCACAAACTCATTTCGACTCACTTTTTAACTAGGTTTAAATTTGTAACCTATATCTTTCTTTTACCAAAATTGAATACAAAATTATATACTTACCTTTCAAATTTCTATCATAAATGAATTTAATATTTTTTCAATAAAACAATATATTTAAAAAGTCAAATTGTTAAATGTTGCATTATAAAAAACTTAAATGCACTATTGAACTCTCACCTAAAAACTAAAATATGTTTATTAAAACCATGATTTCGTAATTTTTTTCTCAATTAGTCTAAACTCATATTTTAACCTAAAAGAATATATATGAACTTACCTATATTATTGTTTTCATGTACCTTACATGCCAAATAGTATTATTTTCTTCATTCCTCTATCACATTCCATCTTCACACCAAGTACATCGCCACTGCATTTGCTACTCAAATGAAATGACCCTTTTCTCTAAGACAAAAGAAGTAAAGAGTATCAGAATTTCCTTTAATTTAAGTAAGCAAATGTAGGTTTTATGCTCAACCATGAATGAAATATAATTCATACACTAATGGATTATAAACATAAGCCCTCAAAACCCTAAACACAATTTGACCATATATTTTCCCAAAAACTTATGTTGGAAACTTAGTTACCAATTTGGATTAAAATATTAATTGAACTTACTCATCAATAGTAGTTCTACATAATGCAATTCCTAACCCATCAATACACTAGCAAAAAAATCAAAAACTAGGACAAAAAAATAATAACAAAAAACAAAATTTGCAATAGGGATAAATACATCTAAAACAAGGAAACTCAAAAATACACCATCTACATAGAAAACTAAGTTATATAAAACCGGTTGTGGAATTTTGAACTGTGGTAAGATAAATTAGGAATATAAAAATGGAAATTTTTTGAAAAACAAATTAAACATATCCAGATCTGAAACATGAAAAGTTAGATATATCATCCATGGAAAGAATAAAAGTTTCAAAGAAACTAACCTGACGACATTAATGGGTAGATGAGAAAACGACGACTAGCTGCAAAATCAGATGCTAGACCAAAGTTGTCGTCGGGTTTTGGAGAGTGGAAAAGAGGGAGAGAGAGAGAAACATAGGAAAAACAACGACAGAGAAAAAATCTAAAACCCGAACAGCTCTTTTGGTTGAGAGAGAAAATGAATGCGGCTACTAAGTGTTGAGAGGGAAAATGCAGCTTATAAAGTGGCAAAGAAATTATTCTACTGTATTGACACAGGAGCCAGATTTTACCCTAACCTTTTCGGAAAAGGGTAAATTTGGTTATAAAATACAAAATAGTATAAATTTAATACGTTTTTTAGAAAGACTAATTTTATATGTGGATTGTTATTTACCGTCCCCATATTGCTAGTTATCGTTCCCTAATTATTTAGTCTCACTTGTTTATCTTTTTTTAATTTTCAATTTTAAATAAAATAGGGTAAACAATTTATTGGTACTCTTTTTTACTTAATATATTGTTTTGTCCTTTTATTTTGAAAAACATACTATAATGTTTTTATTTTTTCTCACTATTAACTTTTGGTCATTATGTCTAGTTTTTTTTAGATTTTAACTATTATATTCGGGATATATACAGACATAAAATAACAGAGTAACAAGACAATTTTATATCACATTATGGTCCTATTTGGTAAATAGTTTTTTGGGTAAAATTAATAGTTTGAGTCGCTTTAAAGGTTTTGATATCAAACCTCTATAGTGGTGTTTGGTGAATAGAGTTTTGAAATAACTTATTGGATCCAAAAAGCTAATTTTGAAAAGGTTGCTTTTAAAAGCTTTTTCAATTTGGTTGTTAGCAGATTACCTCCATCTCTTTCAATCAGCTAAGTTTTACATAACAACTTTATACAATCAGCTAGTCAAATCATCTAACAAAAAAGGGTAATTATCTAATAGTTAATGTAATCAGCTAACAGCCAACAACTAGTTGTCAAACATAACTCATGAAAGTTAAGATATGTTTGGTTTAAAATCTAAAAAATATATAAAATAACCAAAGGATTAATAATTAAAAAAACAGAAACCTTATAACTTGATTTTCAAAATAGTAAAACTAAACAACATGTTATATAAAAAGATGAAGACTAATAACCTAATAAAATATTCTTAATATTTTTTTAGAACACTAGAATACTCTTAGTAAGTTGTGTATTAAACATTTATCATAGATATTAATTATAAACTTTTAATTGTCATTTAATTTATTTAATATATATTTAAAAAATTGAAAAAATATAATATCTTAAACTTAAAATTAAATATTATATTTTTTTATCTTTCATTTTTTTTAAGTTGTGCGCAATGCACTTACATTAAACAAATGAAAATTACATTAAAGACAAAGGAAAACCCACCCCTCACCCATGTATCTTTCATTTCATTCATAAGCTTATTTTTTTTTATAACAAAGGAGGGTTGAGCCCAGAGCAACTTTTAGTTTTCTTTCTGTTTGCTTATTAAATAAAATAAGTTCACGTTTATAATTTTTATATAGCTAAATTTCTAATTTTATAATTTTTTGAATTATTTTTTATTTCTTATTTTAACGAAATAAATTCTACAACACTAAATTAAAAATAATAAATCAATCACATGGTATTGGAAAAATTAGGACTAGGTGAGAAAAAGAAAAGGTTTAATGTATATTTATACCCTTAAATTTGGCACGTTTTGTTTATTGGCATCCTGATCTTTTAAAATAACGGTATAACACACCTATAGTTGGTTTTAAAAACCTATCACACAACTGGCTTTAAAAACCTATCGCATACCTACAGTTGGCTCATTCAGACCTTCTACACACAAAATCGTTGTTGAAACACAATTTCCACACTAATTTTGATTATGACAAAAATATTAAAAGAAATTAATATTCCCATAGTTAGTAAAACATTATAATTAAATATTGATTTATTTGGACTAATGTGTTTGTTAAGTGTATATTTGATTAAATGAAATTAAGAAAGGAATGTATACAAATGCCTTAAAATTGGATCAAAGGCGCAAAGACCTAATTCAGTCCAATAGCTGGAAGGATCCAGAAGCAAAGCCCATGCCACAAGGAATACTTGTTCCGGAAGATAGAGGTGAAGGCATAGAAGACAAGATCAATATTGACTCTAGACCACTAACACTGCACCTCCGTATAAGGAAAGAAGTACAAGGAGCAGACAGTTTGTCCCCTGGTCAACTATGAATCTATACCTTATTTGTGTAGACAGTCAGACTGCCTCTGTCAAGATCCAGAAGCGTGCTATCTCGTGGATGCAACGGAAAAGAGAAGCTCAATGATTAGCTGAGTGTACTGAGTGTTAAGGCTGAAAGCGACAGAAGAGAGTCTTTCCCTCCAATGGTTATTTTGAAATTCGAAATGACTTGTCTCAAAGTGTCACTATAAAAGCCCCATCATTTGCTCATTTTGGACTTGATCATCAATGCTGAAATTTAGAGAGAATCATCCTTGAAGTTCCAAAAGCAAAGAAAAATCTCATGCACATTTATTGTTTTCATTCGTGTAATATCTTATAGTTTTCAGTGTGTTCTGAGTAAGAATAAACTTATCAATAGTTTAATCAGAAGCTCTTCTATTTACTTCGGTTATAAGTGAATAGCAAGAGAGGTAGATAGATAGTTGAGTGTTAAGTGTAAAGGACGGTACTTTACAAAGTCTCTGTATCTATTGTAAGGGTTTGTGCTCTACCTATTGAAAAGAGTTCACTAGTGGATTAAAATCCAAAAAAAGGTATCTGGGGACTGGATGTAGATAGGAGGATGAACCAGTATAAATCGATGCGTAACTATTTCTCTAACTCTTTCCTTCCGACTTATTTATACTGCTTACTTTTGTGTTTAAATCTATAACTTGTGCTACCAATCGTTGGTTGGCGCGGTGGTAGCATGGGGCTGCGCTTGGTAGGGCGGTCTTAGGATCGATCCCCCACAACGGTAATTGGGAGGGGTTTAAATACCGTAATCCTTGGACCCGCCCCGAATCCGGATTAGTCGGCCAATGTGGTTCGGAGTACCGGATGGTTTAACCAAAAAAAAAATCTATAATTTGTGCTTCTAACTATTGTACTTAATAGCGTGTCCTTCTAATCCTTTTCTTTTTTTCTATAGCACGCACATGCCACCTCATCTGTGTCATAGGTTATTCTAAAAGTTTAGGATGACAATAGGCAAAAAGTGTCAAGTTTAAGGGTGTAAATATGTATTAAGCCAAAAAAATATAAAATGAAGATTGTATAAGAAAAAAATACATAAAATAAAAAAGCAAATGATTCATCATTAAAAATGGCGACAACGTGCAAAAATAATCCTAACGTTTACAACTAGAAGCAATTTTACCTCTAACGTCTAAAATGATACAATTATACCATAGCACTTACAGTCAAAATCAATTGTACCTCTAATATTAACAAGTTTGGTTAATTTCAAACGTCGTTATAAAATTCAGATATTTTATTCATTATTCTGCATCAATTACATATCGGTTGGTTCTACAAAAAGATTTCATATTTTTTGTGATTTAATAATAGAATTAGATATTAATATTTTTAAATCCGATAAAATATTTAAATTTTTTTGTCCAATTTGAACAAAATACAGTATATTTTTTAATTTTTTTCACGTCTAATCATATATTTATGATCTGTTACTAATTAGTGATAAAATAACGCACATGTAAAGTATAAATGATAAGATTAATGACCGAGAAGACAATTTAATGAATTAGTTCTCAAATTAACCCAACTTGTCAATATTAGAGGTAAAATTGCTCCTGATTGTTAAGGGTGTTTTTTAAGGTAATTTTTTTTTATCATTTTAAATTTTATTTTACTATTGGCTTTTGCTAAAAAGTTTGATGAATACAAAATTGATAGACTATATAAAATTATAAAAATTAATTTTCTTTATGTCTAATAAATTTTATAAATAAAATGAAAAATAAAATTTTAGAAAATATTTAGTTTAAATATTAACTTGACCGGTCCTCATAATTTATGGGTTCTAAAGCAAATAAGAGATAAGGTCTCTTTAATAAAAAAACCTATACGTAATATATTTCCATAAATGATAAATAAAAGAGTACTTTATTAAAATTTGTACGGTACATATTATTACGTTCACTCAATGCCTTTGTTTATCCAAAAAAAAATTACAATTTGTTTGTATTAAAACCACTTTGCATTTTATAATTTTAAAATAAGTTTGAAACGTAAATTAACCTTCGACCTAAATTCAATTAACCCTCAACTTTGCATTTAGAAAATCATTTTATTACTTTAGGCTTAACTTAATGTTAACAAAGAAACATTAAGTAAACTTCTTTCTTTTTCAACCCAAATTCACTCTTACGCTTCAAGTTCTTTTATATTTGATGTCTATCCTCATTTTGTTTAAATTTTAAGATAAGAGAGAAATTCCATTGTCATATCTCATATCAATAATCAAGCAATATTTTGTTAGAAATACAGTGCACATCATTTGTCGAATTGAATAATTCAACTAACGTAAAGTAAAGCAAACTCAGCTAAAACATTTTCCAAGGCTCATACATACTAAGCATTTATCAATACAATATTCACCCAATTCAATCAATTCAATGTCTACCCAATTCATTCAATAATTCAACTCAAGTGAAAGGTTAAATCAAACTCAGTTCAAACATGCTAGCAAAATCCACCCAGATAAATATAAAAAAAAAAAAAAAAAAATTTGACATAAATCCGCTAAAACCCATTTATTTCTAGACCCAGATCTGCTAAAACCCATTTATTTCAAACTTAGAATTTGTCAAATTCAGCCCACCCTACTAATATTAATATTTTTATATATTAAATATTTATTTTTAAGTATAAATTTTAATTTATTATTAAAAAATAAAATTTTTTAAGTAGATTTAAATTGGATTTGAAATTTAATTTTGGGATAAGGTGTAAAAATATCCCTAACATTTACATCTAGAAGTAATTTTATTCCTAACGTCTAAAATGGTACAATTTTACCCCTAATGTTGGCAATCAGGTGCAATTTTACTTCTAACATTGGCATGTTTGGTCAATTTCACACATTATTTTGCATATCGGTTCGTTTTAAAAAAAATCATACTTTGTATGATTTAATAATAGAATTGGAAATCAATATTTATAAATTCGATGAAAATTTTTGAATTTTTTTTGTCCAAATCGTACAATAGAGTATATTTTTTGAATTTTTTGTCCAAATCATACGGTAGACAATATATTTTAAAAAAAAAATCACGTATAATTATATGTTTATGATCTGTTATTTATGAGTGATAAACTGACTAATATGTGAAGTGTAAATGACAAGATACATAACAGTTTGATAAATTATCTCTCAAAAAAACAGTTTGATAGATTATTTCTCAAATTGATCCAATTTAATAACGATAGGATAAAATTGCTCTTGGCTGCCAATATTCAGAATAAAATTACACCATTTTAAATATTAGGAATAAAATTGCTCCTGACGGATAATTTTTGCATCTCATCCCTTTAATTTTTAAGTCCAGCCCAGTCAAGCCTAAACCCATCAACTTGAACTTGAACAGAGTATTCTCAAGCAACATCCATCGAGTGTAGCTTGAGTCCAGCCCATGAACAGAGTCCAACCCTGAGTACAGCCCATGATGAGGTCCATCTGTTACACATATTTGGGTTCTTTACGTGAAATTCATGAATGTGATAATATTTATTGTTTAATTAATATTGATAATTTAATTAAAATTATATCAAAAGTATGAATTTTTATTTTATAAATATCAAATTTTTTTAAGTGGTTTAGTTGATGAATTTGTAGTGGAAATTCATTAACTGCCAACTTGACATATTCATAATTTTCATTAAGAAAGTTATAGATAATTTTTAAAATTTGAATTTCTATGTAAATTCTCTACATATTTGTCACACTGTCACAACACAACTAGCAATTCATTCAGACGATAATTCCCTTAACTTCAATTGAACTAATTACCGATAAGTGAGATTATCTTATAGATTTGTCAGAGCTTAGATTATCCAAAGTTCATAATTAAAAGAGTTAATTAAGACCAAATCAAAATACAAAAGCTTATTGACATATCTGCACAGTACAAAAGCCCAAAATAAACAAAAAGCTCACTATTCCAAGGGGGAAGGAACATTTGATGGCAACTCCATCAATCTAGTTAGATCTGGGTGTAGCCCATTCAACTCGAAGAATTAGATTGTCGTACCCGTATCCATTAAGCTTGTTGATAGCTCTCTCTGCATCTTCCTTGTTTACAAAGTTTACAAAACCGAAACCCCTGCTGATGCCAGTTTTCTGATCAATAGCAACATATACACGACTCACCGGACCAAATGTGCGGAATAGTTCAAGCAAGTCGGGCTCCCTTGTATCCTCAGACAAATTGGTCACACGAACTGAGTTCTCTTCGTTTCTACGTCTCATATCTGATCCAACAGGCTTCTCCCCAACACCTTCTCTCTTGCTTGGTGGAACATAAGCACCCTTGGTGGCTCCGGAAACAGCAGCAGCAGTCTCAGATGCAGTCGGTTTATCAGAAAAGGATTCAGGTGGTGGAGCAAGATCCTTATAGGGGCATCGTGATGTCCAATGGTCACCTTTCTTACCACAAGTTCTGCACACCATGAGAACGGCTCCAGGTTTAGCCAACTGTGCCAAGTTATCCCCTGGTAACTTGGCTTCTTCTCCTTTTGTGCCTGTTGTCATGTCAATATTTGAAATTTAAAAAACCACAATTCCAAATTAAACCATAAAGAGTTAGAAAATAACAAATACAAATACGAGAACTAAAACCATCAAGAGTTAGAAAATAACAAATACAAGATCTAAACCACCCAAATAACAAGCGAAGGATATAACTTCATAGAATAAGCACCAGCAATGTGTAAATTAACAATGAAAAAAACAGTCCTCCATGTTTTGTCATCAAGTAAGAAAAAACATTTAACAATATAGCATAGTAATCAGGTTGGAATTAAAATAGTTCACCAATACATGAAAAAAGTGAAACAACGTGTCCATTGAAAAAAAAAACACAAAACTCGTGTAAAGAGCAATTTATATCGCCAAGCAATTTAGCAAATATATCGAAAGCAATGTCACTGCTGTTGGGCTTGAAGTAAAACAACTCATGCTTGCAACCAACATAATCCTATTACTAATCAACATAGCCAAGTAAAATATGTAGAGATTGATGATAGACTGAACATCTTGCATATATAGCTGATCCTACAAACGCAAAAAGTGAAGTATTTGTTCACCAGTGAGTGCCACCAACAAAATGTTACTTTTGGTGACTTACTGAGCATTCACATCCTACAACGGCCACAAGGCAAAATATGTAATTGGAAAATTGACCACAAAACTAGATAAAGCAAAGCAGAAGACTCAACATATTAAATATGTTGTTGATGACACAAATGACAAACCCAATTTTTGGCTCATCAAGAAAGGCCATCAACATAATTCTACTCTTGGTGAGTTTACTGACCATTCACATAAAACAAATGCCTCAAGGCAATACGTGACCGGCTAATTAACCACCATTCCCACATAAACACACAGAGTACTGACACAAATAATTATAAAGATACAACCACCAGCCACATACAAATTGCACAAGGATTCCAATTAACTATGTTATAAAATCATCGGCACTAATTTAAGAATGTAGTTGATAGATTACAAGTGAAATAAAACCTGTTTTCACAATTATAAGCCATCAACAGATGCTTTCGGTGAGCTTACTGACCATTCACATAAAAAAACAGCCGTGCAAGGCTAATATGTGACTGGCTAATTGGCCACCATAACCATTAGAAAACACACGCACAATACAAGCAAATGTAATCTATGGAAAACACATTTACAAAACTGAAGAGTAAGTCAAACAATACAAGCAAATGTATTCTATATAAAACACATTAACATGTGATCTATACAAGAATTTCACTAGTTCCTGAGTTTTCATGATATGAAGTGACTAACTAATTATACTTGAAAAATGTATACACCACAAAATAACAAACGAAAGCAACAGAGTCATTATACACCATGTTGAAATCATTCGTGACCAAACAGGCAGTCCCGAACATCAAATAGCATTCCATACAAAAAAAATCGAAATCTTACCAGTTGTATCAGTATTCCATGTCTAGAAAAAAGAGAAATCCAAGTTCACTCTTCACTCTTATTAAACAAAAATACGCAAGAGAGAGATATATACCTGGAGCTCGAGGCCTTTCGAGAACGATTTCTTCAGTAGAAACCATAGTAAGCCTAGCTCCGACATCCTCTTGGACAGCATCACCAAACTTAGGCCAGTTCCTACGCTCAACAGCTTTCTTGCTCAACCGGGCCTTGGCAAGTTTTCGTACTCTGGTTGTAGTGGTAATCTTAATCTTATTACCTTCATCATTGAACTTAAACTCGATCACCCTCTTAATCCCATTCTCGTCAGGACCAACTATTTGTTTAGGCGGCAAGAGGAAATCCAAATCCTCGCCATCGTCTTCGTCGAGCTCGCCCCACCGAATCGGCTTGTTCTGGTTCAGGGAAGACATTTCGACCATGGATATGGGATAGAGATCTAGGGTTTCTGTTATGGAACTGCATAGACTGCAAAAGAAGAGAGAAATAAATAACTAATCTGAAACATGGCGCGTTGGGCTGTATCATAATGGGCCGCAGAAGATTACACGGGCCTTTGTGACAACCTACTACTAATTGTGGTGGAAAGGAGCCGCTCGCTTTTTATGAGCTCTTTTTGTTTTTCGTAGTCATTTTCATCCCTCTGCGAAAAATGTACAGTAAATCCTCAATAAATACATATCCTTGGGACAAAAAAAAATTCATTAATCGAGATTATTTATTTGCCGATTATTCATTTATCGATAAATCAATATTTATTATTTTATAGATAATTTTTCATTGTAACATGAGCAAAATATACTTGAAGTTGTATTTACACTACAAAAAGTTAATGATGGTGTTCATTTTGGTTTAGGTAGAAAGAAAAAACAATCCAACTATAAATACATTTTTTTCAGAAGAAATGACTTCTATTTTTTTTTTTTGGTAGAAGAGGAAGGCTCAAAGGCCCAAGAAAACAAACACCGAAAACAATAGAAGGAAAAGAGGAAACTAAGTTCTAACTAGCCGAGACACACTCGCCCCATTCTGTTCAGTCAGAAGGATGTCACAGAGGCCTGTAGGCGGCCTATCACACTCGTGATGACCCAAGGGAAAAGTTCCTGCAAAATTCGGCATCCAATCCGCGGCTCTATTACCTTCTCTGAAGATATGAGTCACTTTGACATCCCAGTCTTGCTTCAACATCCTTTTGCACCTCTCAATGATCCAGAAAAAGCGTTGATTCGATACCTCCTGCTCCGTTACCGCTCGGACAACACTAAGCGAGTCTAATTCAACTATAACTCTCCTAGCACCACTACTCCATACCATTACAAGCCTATAATAAAGTCCCCAAAGTTCTGCAAGGCTCGCTTTACAGTACCCCAGATTACAAACAAACCCTCTTAGCCAGTTTCCATTCTCATCCCGCAACAGACCGCGTGCCGCAGCCAACCCAGGGTTCCCTTTACTAGCGCCATCACAGTTTACCTTGACTTAGTTCCCATTCGGTGGATGCCAAGCTATGCGGATTTCCCTATTCTGAGTGGCATTCCCGTCCAGATTCAAATCACTCGATATATACTCCGTCGCCTGAGTGATTACGAAGTCGATTTTGCTTGTGAGCTCCCACCTAGAAGACGCGAATACTACCTCATTTCTCCAGCGCCATATCCACCAACAAGCTGTTACAAACAGGGTAGGCCAATGAATGTTTCTCCAACTAACCTGTGCTTTTATATTTCTTAATAGCCAACTCTAGGTGTCACCATTATAAAAGCTTCGCCTCCAGCTGTACGGGACAAACCAATTCCAAATCTGCTGGGCTTCCACACAATCACGCAAAGCGTGTAAAATTGTTTCAACCTCCCGACAAAACGGGCATCCTGGCTCAGAGCTTAGGTGACGCTTAACCCGATTCTCATTGGTCAAGATTGCTTGGTTCTAAACTAGCCAAATAAAGCTCTTTATTCGTTCTGTAGTTCTCAACCGCCAAATGTCATCCCATGCCAGATTCGTAGCTATTGGCTGGCCCCCGTCCGCCCCTGCTGTAATGCTGGTATATGCTGATTTAATAGTGAAGTTTCCGAACTCGGACATACGCCAGAACCATCCATCCCCATCTTCTGCATCATCAAACAGCACATAAGACGCCATTTGCATGAGGCTCGTCTACGGGAGGAGAGTCTGCAGTCATTGCCAATCCCAGCCTCCTGTGTTGCACCAGTAGTCTCTAACTCGCCAGTTTATCTCTGATTGCGGGATGGGGCTCACCACTTTCTCAATTAACCGGCCTTCATCCATCCACACATCCAGCCGAAAAAGTGACTCCAAGCCCGTTCGCACAAGTTTGCTCAAACCATTCTCGAGGGTCTTTGCTCCTACTTTCAAGCACCGCCAAACATAACTATTGGTTCCATTATTCTGAAACATCTCCAATCCCGTTTTTCCCCGCGAGTAGAGCCCTTTGATCACACGCACCCAAAGGACTGAATTCTCTGCTAATAACCGCTAACTTAACTTCGCGAGCAAAGCCAAGTTTGATTCTCTAACCCAACGGATACCAAGGCCTCCATTCTGTCTGGGCTGACAAACCCTCTCCCATCTTACAAGGCTTATCTTCTTACCCCTGTCCCGCCTCCCCTAGAGAAATCATCGGCTCATCATTTCAAGTTTGTCACACGTGCTAACAGGCAATAAGGAAGTCTGCATAGTGTAATTTGGTAGCGCTGTGAGGACTGACTTCACCAACGTAGTTCTTCCAGCGAAAGATAAGCACTTTTCCTTCCAACCTGCCAATCTTGTCCCGAACTTTATCGACAATATGCTTGTACGTCTGTTTACTTACCCTCTCATGTATGATGGGAACGCCCAAGTAGGTATCGAGATTTGTTGTTTTCCTAATCCCCAGTTCCATTTCCACATCCCTCTAATCTTGGATTGGCGTGTTACTGGAGAAGAAAACACTTGACTTCTGCAGGCTAACTTTCTGTCCAGAGCAATCACAAAAGTAAGTCAAAATATTATTGATGACTCGCGCCTGACTCCCTGATACCATGGCCATAAGAATAATATCATCTGTAAAAAAGCAATGCAAAAGTTTAGGACCTCCCTTGGGTAGTACCCCCGGTTCCCATGCTTTATCCCCCACAGCGTCTAAAATCAAATGGCTAAGGCGCTCAAGGCAAAGCACGAACAGATATGGAGAGAGAGGGTCCCCTTGACGTATACCACGGGAAGGATCAAAACCTTCACAACTATTGCCATTCCACATTACCCGCAAGTGCGAAGAGGAGACGCATTTCATGATGATATCCACCAAACTGCTCAAAACACCTAAACTTGTCAGAGTGTCCTGGATAAACCTCCAATTTAGCCTGTCATAAGCCTTTTCAAGGTCCAACTTTATAATCATTAGTCCCTTTTTTTCCTTTTTTTCGTTTAAACGAACTCACGGTCTCCTAGAGAAGAATGGTGTTGTCCATTATCTGTCTTCCCGGGACGAAACTACTCTGCATAGGACCCACCAGGTCGGATAACAGCGGTTTTAAACGATTCACTATACATTTCGTAATAATTTTATAAGTTACATTACACAGGCTTATAGGTCTGAACTGAGAGAAAGTTTCAGGAGCTGGGACCTTCGGGATAAGGGTAATAATTGTGTCATTGAGGCCCTCCTCTAGGATGCCTTCATTCAGCGCTTGGAGCACACATTTCCTCATATCCTGACCTACTGTATCCCAGAATCGCTGGAAAAATCCCGCCTGGAAGCCATCCGGTCCCGACGTTTTCCACGGAGCCATTGAGAAAACTGCTCTCTGAACCTCCGACTCACCGAACTCGGCTCCTAATCTTTCCAGGTTCCGCTCGGGAATTTCCGGGAAAGCGTGGTGAGAGATTAGCTTTGCACGCATATGGTTCTCTTCTAGATACAAGTTACTAAAGAAAGTCACTGTCATGGCTCTCAACCTTGCCTCTTCCCAGTTCCAAATGCCTGCATCATCTCTAAGGCCTTCCACTTTGTTTCTGCGTCTTCTAATTATGGTCGATGTGTGGAAAAAGGTAGTATTCCTATCCCCCTCCTGCAACCATTGAACTCGCAACTTTTGGGCCTAAAGAAGTTCTTCCTGATTTAAAATATCATTTAACTCAGCCAGTAGCTTCCCTTCAAGCCGACTAAGGCCCCGTGTAAACCTTTCGGCCAGCAGCTTTTGAATGCCAATAAGCCTAGAGAAAACCCATCTCTTCCTCCAGAGAATATTGCCAAAAGAGTAGATGTTCCAATTGGTCAAATGAGTGCCCAGCTCATGGAGCTTATGTCGCAAACTTCTGCCACTCGGCCAACCCTGCGTAATAATCTGCTTAATATCCGATGACGTTAGCCAAGCATTCATAAACCGGAACATGGCCCTCGGTCTCGTAGTCTCTTTCTTCAAACTAATGAGGATCGGAACATGATCCAATTTATTGCGCTACAGATGCCTCACCGTTGCCTCCGGAAAGCAGTGTCTCCAGTCCACAGAGCATAAGGCACGGTCTAGCCTGCATGCAACACGCGTCCTGATAGACGAACCCTTATACCAAGTGAAGCGAGGTCCCTCGAAGCCCATATCAATCAAACCAAGGTCAGCTATCCAATTTGCGAATAGCAAACAACGGTCAAGAACCCTGGCTGAACCTCCCTGCTTCTCATCAATAGCCTTTATACAATTAAAATCACCACATATGAGCCAAGGTTGTTGTATCGTGGTACTCATCTCTCGCATTTCTTTAAAAAACAATCTTTTAAAGTGCATTTGGGGGCGAACATAGACTGTTGTGAGGAGAAACTGAGTGTTTCTCATCTCCCCGTTGTTAATCGTGACCAAGTTGTTCATAAACTGCAAGCCCCTACTAACCACTTCGACTTGGACCTCACTATCATCCCAAAACATCCAGATTCCACCACTGAAACCATCAGTTTCCACTACTTCACAATTATTGAAATGGAGTCTTGAACCAATTTCCTTAGCTCTTGAACCAGGGAGCCTGGGTTCCAAAAGACACAAAATGGTCGGTTTATACACATAAACTAAATGACGGAGGGCTCTTTGGAATTCGGTTCCCCGGCGCCGAAACAATTCCATGATAAAATCTTCATAAGCAACAGTGTCTAGGCAATCAGAGAAACCCAAATCATCAACTTCCTAAGAAACCAGGGGGGATGTTCTCCCTGCCTTTTCCAACAGCTTTATCCTGATAATTCTCTAGGGATATGGGGCTAGAGTTCCCTCCCCGTCCCTCGGTAGCAGCCAATCTATGCCCATTCTGATTCACCTCCATTAAAACAAGGCCATCATTCGGTTCGATTCTAATTCTCTTCCCTCGCCCAACACTTGATTTACTCGTGGGTAAATCAATAACCTGATTTTCACACTCCATAGGCCCCTCCTGATTATCAACTAGACTTGCGAAGGCATTCTGATTCAAAAAGCCTCTTTGACCTGATTCATTGTGTTGTTTGGTTCCCGAGGAGCCCCCCACCTTCCTAGTTGTCGGATTGTTTCCCTTAAAGTTCGCTCTCCGAATGTTGCTCAGTAGCTGCTGTTGTCCAAACCCCTCAAAGTTTTGAACCAAAGGTTGTTTTCCCTGGACTGTTGTTGCAAACGGATTCTTATTGGTATGCTCCCCAACTGTGTGGCTGCCTGATTCAATTCTGCCTTAGTTTCATGTCTTCGAGTTAAACTTTCTTCTAGGGACTATCATCCAGGGACCATAGTCCTCCGTAATCTCCTTCTGAGTTCCTGGTTCATTTTCCTTGGTTGCTGCTTCCTTCTCCTTATTCTCCACATCCGCACCCCCTGAATTAGTTTGTTCAGTTATCATGTTAGTTTGAGTTTGAGCAATCAACACCTTTGGTGTCCTAGCACTTGGCCAACTGCAGCTTCCTTTTAGATGACCATACCTCCCACAATTTGTACAAGCGATATGAAGCCCCTCACACTCAACTCGTTGTATGTCTCCCTCTAAATCAAACTGCGCAATAAGGGGTTTTTGGAGGTTCAACTCCACACAGACACGGGCGAACCTACCTCGTGCCTTTAGAGCCGTGTTCTTGTCTACTCTAATTGGTTTCCCCACTGTCTCCGCCAAGCTCAAGATAACATCATCATTATAATATAAAAGAGGAAGTTGTGGAAAACGAATCCATACCAGTGATTTCTCCACCAATGCCTCTGCAGGATTAAAATCCACTAACCACGTCCTGACTGTCAGATAATGTCCCTGCACCAGCCAGGGACCATCATTAATCACATGATCCCTTTCCATATCATTATCAAACTGAACTAAATGGAATCCCTCACCTAGGTCCATCATTCTGAATTCTGCAATTGGGTTCCAAAGTTCCACAGTTCTTTTTTGCAGCGCTATGTAGCCAAGATTCCTGCCCAGAAGCTTGATTATCAGGGCCTTCTCCCATGTCTTGCTTAGTTTTCGCTTCAATTTCGGATCAATTGATACCCATGGATGCAGTGGGTCAGAATCGGGGATATCGATTTTGATTAAACCCGCCGCACGGAGATCGACTCGAGCCCTATTTGCCAGGTTTTCCCCTCTTCCTTCAGCAATTTCCTTCCATGATCGACGAGAAATCGGTTGATGCGGCTAGTCTTTATCTGGTGGGTCAGCGTGTGGTGGTCGGAGATGGTGTTGGATCGGAGGTGTCATCATTAGGGCGAAGGAAAAAATCGCAAGAAAAAAATCGCAGTCGAGCGGTGGATAATTTCAATAAAAGTTTTAGGGTGCAACACGAGGACTTCCCATTGGGAGGTCACCCATCTTAGTACTACTCTCGCCCAAGCACGTTTAACTTTGGAGTTCTGATGGGATCCGGTGCATTAGTGCTGGTATGATCGCACCCTTACTTATAGTTTATGGATTAAAAGGTTTTGGTCTCTATATATATATTTTGTATGTAATTTAATAATTATTAATTTATATTTTCATTGGACCTAAGGATTTAAATATTTTTAGTACTTAATGCATTTAAGCAGGTCATTACTTTAGTCTATTGGCCCAAGTCGGGACTGAAAGAATTTATTATATAAACGAGGTTATTACTTTATCGAACATTCATTTATCAAGATTTAACTATATTTGCTTTAGTCTATAATCATGTGAAGTTTTATTATTTACATTTTACTTGTTGTATTTCTTCATGTTTTATCTAATGAAATTAGAAGCATTTCAAAAAAAAATCATTTTACAGTTAAATATCCAATTCATTGTTTTTTTATCATTATCATGTATTTTAAATTTGAAATATCAAAATCTTATTGAATTATTTTTGATTTTGTGAAATTGCAGTTAGTGATCATTAAATTATTTATTATTATTCCTTTTTTTTTATTTCAAATTCCTAATTAATTCATTTCTATATATATATATATAATGTTTCTTTTCTGGCTTTTCTGTTTTTCTTTTTCAATTCATTGTTTGTGAATCTCCTTTTCTACAGTTGCCCATTAAAATCTTGGATTATCTGAGTTTTTCTTGCAAGTTTGAAAATTTCCATGACAGAACCAGTTATTATTTAGCAAGATGATTTTCCATATTATGTAGAGTTTGGCTTTGAGAATAACAAGTAAATAAATGATTCCAAAACTCTGTTTCACCAATCAATTTGTTTATCAAAAGTAAAATTCATTTTGAAAGGGTGCCTCTGCTTCTGCCATAAAAAAAATTCTTCTTTGTATAAGAACTTGCAATAATAGCATGGAATAGTATGTGTACTATCTGGAAGAACGAGACAGAGAAACTCAAATATTGTAATCCAAAATCTACTTGAAACAAAGACAAAGGCTTGTGAAAACTCAAATATGAGAGGATAGTGAAGAAATTGAAATTCAGAAACATAGAAAGAAAGAAGAAAAACTTGCCATTCATATTCAGGAAGTAATTCAGGAAGCTAGGTTTGTTGCAATTTAGAAAAAAAGTAATTTAGAAAGGAGAAGGAAAAGAATTTCACTAATTAATTGTTCTTAAATTTAAATAAATATTAGTTTCCTATTTATCCACTTGATAAAAGCAGTTTAAAATGATAGAAGCAGCTTAAAAGTATTAAAATTTGATAAAGTGATAATTATTTTTACAAGTATGTAATAATCGTAATATTTTAAGTCATTTGTGATTTGTGTTTAACTAACCCTAAATTATACTACCTGATAACATCGGGATATTATCGCAAGGACCAAAAGAGATAATCGCCTCAAGTATGCCATGAGGCATAGGAAGCCGCCCGGCGGATCCCCCTGGGTTAGCTCTAAGAGATCCGCTGGCGGATCTCTAAAGCGAATCTCTCCATTTACTTAAGTAACGGCTAACCGTCAACTCGGCCATAATGATCATTAAATGAATCATTAATAGTCTTAACCCGTCAGGTTAAGAGTAACTTGTAACCGCCATTAAATGAGCATTAATGGAGACTCTCTAGTTACCTAGAAGTTGCAAATCCATCTACTATAAATAGCCTACGTCTAGGCTATCAAGGTACATTCACTCATACTTACTCTTCGCTAAGCTTTGTCCATTCAGTTTATTCTCCATATTCGTTACTGACTTTGGCATCGGAGTGTCCCCGGCCGATCCCAAAGGCGCCTCTCAGGGACGTGATCCGATCGGAAGTTTCACTAGAGTTATCAATTGGTGCGGTGAACGTGGAATCCTTAACCCAATAAAGGATTTTTCGGTCACATTGAAACATCATGAATGATGAAATACTAAATCCCTCCTCAGGGATCGAGTCGCCAGTAATCACACCATCCAGTGCTGGGCACACGAGTACGACCGCTCCCACAATGAATATCGATGGAAATATGCCCCCAGCATCCTTCCTTGATATGTGCGCTCTGGATATCGAGGCGCGATATGGGATTGAAATTGGAAACCGCCTTCGAGCGTTCACGACTATTCCTCATAGTAGTACGGTTTCTACGTCAATGGTCTCGTCTCTACCTCCGTTAAACTTTGGTCTGGGACCAGGGGCTCGTAGCTCTTCATTCCTTCAAGCTCATAACGTTGACTCTACGGTAACTACCACGGCGCCAAGTGGATCACGACCAGTTATGAGGGAGCTGTTTCCTGGTGAAGGAAGCCGCAGGAATGACGTGGTCCCCCCTGGCGGATCAGAAGTTCCAAGGTTTAATCTTGATGGGCCGAATGTACCCAGACGACCACGGACGAATTCGTCCCTTGGGGGATTTAAAGAGCCCATTCGCAAAAAGCACAGAAAGAACAAAGATAAGCAGCCAAGATCTCCTTCGCCCCGGTGAACAAAATCTTCACGCCGTGGCAGATCTCCTCCATCTACTGGTCGTAAAAGGAGTAAGAGACCGGAAAAAAACGTCTCATTTAGGAGGACCGCCACCCCATCCATCTTCGGGAACTGTTGGACACACTCTGACAGGAGGTCAACAAGGAGGAAACGAGCTGAATCCTCCAAACAAAGGAAGTGGGGGAGGAGGCAATGGAGGAGGAAGGGGAGGCGGGCGAGGAGGACATTCGCCATCGGATTCATCGTCCGAATCGAGTTCTTCATCTTCTCCGAGCAGATCGCCACGAAGAGATCGTCCCAGGGCGGAGCCGGAGAATTTTGATGACAGAGTCAGAGTCCTAGTGCTTCAAATGAATAAAGAAAATGCTAGGCATAATCCATTCGCCAACAGGGATTCGCCTTTTGCGGCTTGGATTGAAGCAGAGGAAACCGAAAGAGCATTTAAAATCCCTAATCTGGCAATTTATACAGGTAAAGACAACCCGGAGGCTCATGTTCGAAAATACAGAATCATGGCCAGACTCAATCGAGCCACCGAACCTGTGCTTTGCAAAATGTTTGTCACCACGTTAGGAGGCCCGGCTTATTTGTGGTTTCAATCCCTACCTCCAGGCTCAATAAACAGCTTCGATCAATTGAGCAGGGAATTTTGTGCTAAATTCGCCGGTTGCATTCCTGCAGTGGTGAAATCCGAAAAGCTTTTTGAGTTAAAACAAAAGGCGAATGAATCCCTCCGAGACTATGTAGACACTTTTAATCAATTGTGTATACAGATTGTTGACGTAGATATCTCCGTAGCTGTGGAATGCTTTGTGAGAAACACTACTTGTAAAAGTTTGCAAGAAGACCTCATCCGCAAAAAACCAACCAGCATGGCGGAGTTAATGGAACGTTGCAAAGATTTTATAGAGGTAGATGATATTCGCCGAGGCTCACCATCATCGCCAAAGAAGGATCGGGGCGAATCCCGCTCCCGAGATCGAGATCGGGACAGAGACAAACGTCAGGATTCTCCTCGAAACAAACGAAGAGATTCCAGAAACAAATCAACATTTGTCACCTCCTTCACACCTCTTAATGCTTCTAAAAGTGAGGTTCTTATGTGGATCGAGAACAGCCAGCACAAACGGAGCATTTCATACCCCGAGCCAAAAGGGGGGGAATATACCAATAAAGGCAAGGATCCTAAAAATTATTGCAAATATCACAGGAAAAATGGCCATGATACGGATGCTTGCTGGGAGTTAGCTCGAGAAATTGAACGACTCATTGAAAGAGGTAAATTGGATCGGTTCATCCAAACGGAAGGAAAAGACGATGATAGATCCAAGGAGGATTCAAAGAAGAAAGGAAAGGGCACTATTAATGTCATAGCTGGCGGACCTGGTTATCAGCCAGCATCAAAAAAGGCAAAAATGATCAACCTTGATAGGATATCGTTAAATCGCCCTTTCTCAGACGCAGGTCTGGAGATTGCACCCCATGCGGATGCACTGGTCGTCACAATGATAGTTGAAGGCTGGGAAATTAGACGGGTGATGATTGATACGGGAAGTTCATGTAACGTCATCACTCGAGAAGCATTCATCAAACTCAAAGTTGATCCTGTCCAAGTGGAACCAACTATGGTCGATATTCTGGGAGTCACTGGTCATACCATTCAGACGAAAGGTCAAGTTATTTTGGAGTGCGAACTTGCTGGGGATGATCAAGTTTGGAAAGGAGATCTAGAGTTCTCAGTCCTAGATAGACAATTGGCCTACAATATTATCCTCGGACGACCATTTATCTCCGAAGTTGCAGCCCTTATCTCTATTCGCCATCTAACACTTTACATTCCTACGGTCAAGGGGGGAGTGATGGTTAGAGGTTGTCAAAAAGTGGCTCAAGAAACTTATTCGGCTTCGTTAATGATTCGCCCTCAATCTAAAAAGGAAACAGAAGAGGAATGCACCACAATAGCAGTGGATGAGGATGATGCGGAGGACAATACATTACCACACATGGCGAATCTCTCGAGCCGACATAAACACTTGGTCAGAGAATGAAATACACCTATGGTCTTGAGTACTCTTTTTTCTTTAACAAGCTTTTTCCCACAAGGTTTTTCTTGTTAAAGGTTTTAATGAGGCTCATTTGCAAAGACCTATTTCCTGTAATAAGGTGTTTCTTCCATTAATAAAGATTGTTGGTTTTATTATCCATTTTCTTTTTTATGATTCACTACTGCAATATCAATATTCCAGTCATAAAAAGGAGGCATCCAACGCTCCTCACAATCACAACAGATCCGCCACTTGGCAGATCATGGTCACCAATAGAGTTAAAACGATCCTTGGACGCAAGGTCTTTACACTCTCTTGTCCTTCCCTAAGAAGGACTTACAAGTCCTGCGGGCGGATCGTTTCACCTCAAAGATAGGTGGCAAAACGAACCCCTAGGCAGCTTTACTTCCTCTAAAGAGGAATAGAACAGCTTCAAACCTTCACAAAGGTTCATACGGTGAAGTATGGCTGGCCACCTACTTCAAACAAAAATCCTGAACATATTCACATTCAAAACACTATCGGGCACAAAGTGTAAAAGTGAATTAAATAGCAATGTTTGGAATCATACTGGTTTTTACAAAAACTTATACAAACAAAAACTAAATGATAGCAGGGGCATCCCCTTTTGCGCTTCCCTCACCCGCAGGGCTCACCGGAGGATCCTTTTTTTCCACAGTTGTAGATTCGCCACCAATAGATACCTCCTTGTCCCCTTTTGGTTCTGAATCAGCCTTAGACGGTATCTCCTGAGGATCATCCTCCACAACTATGGTAGAAGGCTTAGCCTCAGGCAAGGTTCCTTTCATCCATCTTCTTACATAATCGCGGAGATACCCCTTGGCATCAGACATCTTCTTGAACCTCGCCACATCCTCCGGCTCAGGAACGACGAACTCAGGATCTGTGAAATCGATTCCGGGATGAGCTAAGGAGAAGTACGCCATAAGCATCTCTCCATAAAAGAATGCATGTTCGCCTGCCATGTATTCCGCCTCCCCGAGAGCATCATCATGATTTTTAGCATCGGAGGCTATCTTTGCCTTTAGCTTCTATATCTCCTCGTCTCGGAGAATCAAAGCAGCTGTGGCAGAGGCCAAGTTCGCATTAGCAGAAGCAAGGTTGGCATTGGCGATGGCAAAAGAAGAATTGGCATTTGCCAACTCTTTCTCCAGCTTCTCAACAGTAGCCCTATCCGCCACATTCTGAAGCAGCCCGTTCTCCAAGGTACGTAGGCGGGCGTACAGCTGAGAAAAGCAAAATAAGTTAGCCAAAAAGCAGAAACAAAGAAATCATCACACTCTTCCAAAAACTTACTGAAAGAAGCTCTGATTTTCCCTTTTGGACGTGGATCGATCCGGGGATTTGGTCATAGCCCCTTTGTACTTCTCCTACTTGTCCTAGAGCTTCGTCCAGGTTATTCAAAAGCGATTCATCCTCGAAAGTTCATCCAGCAAACTTGGCGGACCAAGACTCGCCAGTACTGGGCTTCACCGTCTGCACAAGTAAGAAAGACCATACGCCACTTCAAAATCCGACGAGTAGGAAAAAGAATTAAGAGATGCATTACCTGAACCGTTTTTTCAGTAGTCTTGGCAGATTTAAAGGCATCCGCCATTATCTTGGTACTCCCAACGGTATTGGGCCGCCTCTTCTTTAGTGGCGGATCAGCAGTCGTCTCCATAGGGCGTTTGCCCGTATCAGTTTGAGGGATAGCCTCTTGATTTTTCTTACGGGCTTCCTCTTCTCGAAACTGCCTGCGCGTCTCTGCAAGAGCACGATTTGCCTTAGATGCAGCCCTGCCAAAAGAAGATATCAAAATAAATTAAAGCTCCAAAAATAAATAAGGTACCTTGATCAAATTGAGTTATTTTCGAGTAAACAAATTGATCCTCCACTCGGCGGATCAAAGGAACGTCGCTCATCATGAAGGCTAAGGCATCCTCATAGGTCCAGGCATCCGCCTTAATTTGCTTCATGAGATCCGCCACAGCCTCATCACCAAGCGTTAAGATTCGCATATCTCCCGCCATGTGTAGTGGACGAGAGTTCCAGACTAAAGGAAAGTCCAATGGCTCGTCCTCCTTTACCCTCACATAGAAGAAACTCTCATCCCAGCTGTGCACGTTAGACATTTTGTGGTAGAAGGGCGAATAAACACCAAATTTGGCGAATGTAAGATAGGACTCTGACTTCCTCTTAGAAGGTTTATGAAGGGCTCTGAAGATACGGCCATTATACGCTACACCTAAATTCGACGCCAGATAACAATCCAAGGCCATATCAAGCCAACCATTATGATGTAGTTGGCTGACAGCGATGTCAAAATACGAGAGGATATCCGCCAACATCTTGGGAAGAGGAAGGCGAAACCCTCTCTCAACATGACTACAAAAAACAGTAAAAAAGCCTGTCGGCGGTTTGGAAGGGCGTTGATGTGAAGCAGGGAGTTGGGTTTCGTAGTTTTCAATCCACGGAAAGCGATCCGATAGGTTCGCCAAATCCGCGGCACTCATGCGAGACGAAGTGGATTCTGCTCGAGGTTTCTTCTTCCTAACAGGAACAGAAGAAGAAGCCATTGAACCCAGAAACCGGTTACGGGCACCGGTCGGAGCGAAACTAGAAGGAAAAGAAGGATTTCCAGAAGAACGAGTCCGATAATGGCTCTGCGCCGAGTTATTGAACTCAGCTAAACCGGAATTAATTTCTCCGGCGAGAGATTGGGAATCCTCCGACGAAGACGAAGACGAGGACCAACTAAAATCTACTTCAATGCGAGGAGAAGAGGGCAAATTAAAAAGTTCTGAAGTTGACCCCGAAGACGAAGATGAACTTCTAAACATTCAAAAAATGATATAAAGAACACTTACATGGAAACGCAGAAGCTTGAGGTTTCTGAGAAAAAGCTCCGAAAAGCGGAAGAAAATGGAAAGCAATGGAGAAAGAGAACTCCGGAGAAAGAAGACGGCTTTTTAAAACGCTCCTAGGGCAGTGTGATTACACGTGTCAACCATCAAAGAACCTCGAACAGAGTGCTCATTAATGCGGAAGCGTGTGACGGCGCGCAGAAGTCTAAAAGCCCTAAAGGACTTTAAAGGCATTTTGGGGGGCTTCTGATAACATCGAGATATTATCGCAAGGACCAAAAGAGATAATCGCCTCAAGTATGCCATGAGGCATAGGAAGCCGCCCGGCGGATCCCCCTGGGTTAGCTCTAAGAGATCCGCTGGCGGATCTCTAAAGCGAATCTCTCCATTTACTTAAGTAACGGCTAACCGTCAACTCGGCCATAATGATCATTAAATGAATCATTAATAGTCTTAACCCGTCAGGTTAAGAGTAACTTGTAACCGCCATTAAATGAGCATTAATGGAGACTCTCTAGTTACCTAGAAGTTGCAAATCCATCTACTATAAATAGCCTACGTCTAGGCTATCAAGGTACATTCACTCATACTTACTCTTCGCTAAGCTTTGTCCATTCAGTTTATTCTCCATATTCGTTACTGACTTTGGCATCGGAGTGTCCCCGGCCGATCCCAACGGCGCCTCTCAGGGACGTGATCCGATCGGAAGTTTCACTAGAGTTATCACTACCAAAAATAATTTTTAATATCTTATTTTATATATATCACGAGTAAAGTATGTTTGTATATCCTAACTAGTCGAAAGTTCATATAATGTATGGATTATGAAATTTGTTATTATTTTTTTTAAAAATAATAAACAATTAGATAAATTAATTAGTCCAGTGTATTTCACATTATGAACTTACATCATCCAATGGTAGAAAAAACAAAGTAAGGCTTAGTTTCTAAAAAACAAAGTAAGCATAGCCTCTATCAAAATTTCTTTTCAGTATATTCGAGAAGATTGGCAACACAACCAATGGTGCACCATAGCTCACTCAATCAAAGTCTCCTTCAATCAGTACCATTGATTGTATGCCCTAGAATCAAGGAGCCTGATTGCTCCAAGTGTCCCTTTCCCTTTCCCTTTGGTCTTTTAATTACTTAAGTATAGTTGTATTACTTAACCTAGCATATAGATAATAAATATTAGGGTTAGGTCTTTTCAATTAATGAGGATCAAAGGAATTATTAAGAAAATAGTTCATTACCTCATTCACTTTATACGGTCCTAATCCTGCGACCCTTTTGATCATTCGATATATTAAGCATTTAATCTTTCATTTAGATACATTGAATCGTTGATTATTTATTTAACACATTAAGCGTTTTACTCACATTTCAGTCCATTGTACATTAATGTTTTTCATATAATTAGAATCATTAAGGATTTCAAGATACTTTATACCAAAATAAATCGATATAAAAGAATTGAACATGTAAAATTTAATTGAATTAAATTTTTGCATATAATTAAATTAATGTGAAAATTAGTCATAATCTGGACAACTAATTTGGTGAGATCTGTCAAATTGGTCAAATATTGTAGAAATAGCAGCATCAACAAAATGCAAAATTGGCAGTGAGGTTTGAATGAATTTTACATTCCTTCACCAACCTTTTAACAGCCATAAATAATATAGATGTTCTATCTTTCGAACATGGCTCCGGAAAATGAGATTGTAACCAATATCTTTTTTACATATATAAACCAGAACTAATTATTACATTAGTTTAAAAATATTATTAAATAAAAAAAAATAATATATAATATATAATATTTTTTATGTACAAAAAATATATATATATTTTTTTATAGTAATTGGGACGAGACAAAACTTGGGCGGGGTGAGCACCCATGGCCCAAAAACTGACAAACCCGCAATATATTAATAAAAAAAAGTGAGTGTTTGAATAAGAGAAGAGGAAGGAGAGCAAACAAAACGAAGGGGAGGAGAAAACATAGGGAAAGTTAAGAAAAACGCAAGTGTGAAATACTACAAATGTCATCATTGATAAACTTGTGGCAAAAAGCAGGAGCTGAAGGCCACCAATTGTTCACTGAGAAAGAGACTTCAAACTTTGCCAATGCATCGGCAACTCTATTTCCTTCTCTAAAGATGTGTGAAAAGAGAATGTTCATCTTAAAGCAAATGCTGAGACAATGCCACCACTCTTGTCGAATACTCCAAGGAACATCCATGGAACGATGTCTAAGCAGATTAACTACGTACATTGAGTCTGACTCAACCCAAAGCTGATGCCAATTTTTCTCCCAAACAAGTTCAATTGCGAAAATAGCGGCTCTCAATTCAACCATATAAGCAAAAGAAGGAGGGGTAGAAAAAGCAAAACAACCTTTAGAAAAGTCTCGATAGTTGCGAAAAATACCTCCCGCTCCTACCTCGCCAGGAGTGCCAAAAGCAGAGCCGTCCACATTGACTTTAACCCAGCCCAAAGGAGGTTTAAGCCAATGGACCGGAATAGTGTTGGGAGCAGGAGGCGGCCTAGGAGAAGCCAGAAGACGGGATAAGATAACAGCATCTCTCCGCGAAGAGCAAAAACCTTTAGAAGTGGCAAAGGACTCTCGAATCATTCGAAAGAGGGTGATCTTCGAGTGCTGAATAGAAGGAGAAACTTCCTTAAAGATTGCTTCATTCCTGCAATACCAGATTAACCAAATGCAAGTGACAGCGGCAACACGTCAGATTATCAACACCTGTGAGCCAAAATGAATGCTACGAAGAGTGCTGAAGAAGTTGATGAATTGGGAATGACGAGGCAAAAAGCAGTCAAAATGAATCTCAAGAGCCCTCCAAAGAGAATCTGCAAAAGAACAGCTAATGAATAGGTGGTTAATGTACTCAGCATCCCTACCACATAGAACATAACGAAAGGCAATGGAGAATTCTAGACGCTGCAGGATATGTACAAATATATATATATATATATATATATATATATATATATATATATATATATATATATAAGTATAGAAATGTAGTTTTATATTAAACACAAATTTATTATCAATATGTTTTGATTAAATTTAGAAACTAAATATAAAAGTTTTTTATTTATATAAACAAACATATTTTTTTTTTACTTTCATATATAAAAATATATATATATATAGATTGAGATCTATCAAGTGACTCAACTTGAGAGATTAAATTATAATCTCAACAATTAATTTTATAATTAATTGTTGAGATGTATTAAGCATCAACTTTCAAGTTGAAATCCAACTTGAAAATTTTCAAATCCTGAAATAGAATAGTGGAAACTCATATATAATAATTACAATAATTTTAAGAGTATGTTTTAGCTTATAATTTTAAGAAAAAAAATAAAAATTAAATTTTGTGAATTTAGTGGATCTGTAAAAACAGTCCCGTAGCTTAAAAGTTTATAAATAGAAATATGTAATTTATGCAGTTTGCAAGCTTAGACATTTTATCAAATATTATTGCAGCGACTATTTAGTTTAAAAGATAGTGCTTTAGAGCAATTAAAATCACTGATTTGCAAATCATCCAATATATATGGTTTGAATTTGTAAATTAACTAAACCTAATGTATTATTTCACAAACTACAGACTTTATTTATAAACTTTTAAACCACGAAAATGTCTTTACAAATCGATCAAATCATAAACTTTATTTTTATACTTTTCTATAATTCTAAATATATGTATTAACTTGTTTTTTTAAAGTAATATGTTAACTTGTTAAGTGAAGTATTTCTTTTAATTAAAAATTGTTTTTATTCCTTTCCAAACAAGCTAAAACCCCATTAATTATTCAAAATAAGATTTAGGCCCTGTTTGGGAATTAGTTGTTAGCTGTTAGCTGTTAGCTGATTACATTAGCTGTTAGCTGATTACATTAGCTGATTTGACTAGCTGTTTGTGTAGACCTGTTTGGTAAAAATTAGCTGATTGATAATAGCGGTTTGTGCAAAAAGACGAATAAGGGCATTAATTTTGGCGCAGGAGAAGAGGGAGTCTATCTATTAGGGTTAAAGAAGTCCATTAATTTTAATATTCCAAAACGCTAATTGAAAAAGCTCCTTTTAAGAGCTTTTTCTAAATTAGCGTTTTCATCCCAAAACTCTCTCCCAAACCTCTCTCCACCAAACACTCCAATCAGCGATTTCAGTGGTCAAACCTCTAAAATTGGTCAAAACCGCTCTTTTTATCCCAAAACGCTCTTTACCAAACAGGGCCTTAGTCATGTATGGCCTCTCAACATCTAAATATTGGTAATTGTTTTGGTTAATAAGGATATTTGCTTAATACATCACTTATTCAAAAAGCTTGATTGGTCCCTAAATTTTTAAAATATCCTGATAGCTCACTCAACTTGCATAAAATGGTCAGTTAGCCCTTAAATTTACGTAAAATGTAATCAA
Source organism: Euphorbia lathyris (assembly GCF_963576675.1). Classification (NCBI taxonomy): domain Eukaryota; kingdom Viridiplantae; phylum Streptophyta; class Magnoliopsida; order Malpighiales; family Euphorbiaceae; genus Euphorbia; species Euphorbia lathyris. Next base: position 73,199,408 of record NC_088913.1, read on the forward strand.
TTAATCACTTGATTGCAAAAAAAAAAAAAAGCAGTATGAGAAAGATGTGTTGCACGTGCCTTAAAATATTATTACATAATTCACAGAATATATTAAAAAGGGAGCTCTTACTTGCTAAACTATAAAACTTGTCTTCTCTAATATTACAACATCATATCTGAATCTTGGTCGTTTTACTTTTTTTTTTAAGACGTGTACAATACATATTCGGTATTTAATTTACTTTTTTTTACAACTAAGTGATTAATTGATTACATTGTATGCAAGTTCAGAAAGCTAACCGGATATTTTATACAAATTGAAAGGACTATCAGAATATTTTAAAAGTTTAAGGACCAATTTTTTTTCAGGAGTATCAAATAGGGATGGCAACGGGTACTCTACCTGCGGGTATCCGATACTACCCGATCCTAATGGAACTACACGTACCCTATATAAAAGGATATGAGATTATTACCTGTTAGGGTAATAGGACGGATATGGGAATACCCCAGGGTACTCGATACCCGTTACCCGTCATAACTCTTTTATATATTAAAAAATATTATTATGTTTTAGATGTAAGATGTAAGATGTGAGATTTGAACACCAACCTTTTGTTTTTCGACCGTTAAGTGATACCACTAAGGTACTTTATTTGCTTTGATTAAAGTTCAATTTGTTCAATTTTTAGATGGATGTTTTATTAAATTTATACTTTATTAAATTTGTAATGTTTTTTGTTTTATTTATTGATTCTTAACGGGTAAGGGTACCCGTAAGTACCCGTGACTTAAATGAGACGGATATGGAATGCAAAACTTATACCTATTAGGGTAATGAGATGGGTATGGGACGGATATGGAAATTAGCACTACCCGCGAGTACCCTACCCGTTGCCATCCCTAATATCAAAGCCTAAAGATATTTTGTTCAGCTACTCGTAATTATGTAAGATGAGAAATGATAGGGATTTTTGACAGGTTCTCTTTTGGTTGAAGCATTTAAAATAGCGGAAATTCTTTAGCCTTAAGTTTTTGCAGAAGTAGGTATTTCATGCACTTTCATCTGACTATTATCAACTATATTATATAAAACCAACAAAAAAAAAAAAAAAAACTATCAAATAAATAAATCTTTAAATTAAGGGCAAAATAATATTTTAGATGTTTTGCTTATTCAAAGTTTGATTTTTGACCTCTAAATTTCTATTTTATAACAATTCAGTTTAATATATTATTTGTATTAACTATGTCTCATTTCGTAGTCTTCAAAGTTCTAAAACGCGTTTACATATATTGAAAATACATTACTATAATAAAGCTCAGTCACTCTTTAGAGTGGCGGAGACAGAGGCTAGAGGGCCTAGGTCCTCCGGCCGCCGGAACCACTCTTACTATGGATTGGTTTGACCCCCGGCTATTAGAACTATCCCTAATATGGATGATTTCGACTTTTTGTTTCCGACATTTTAAGATTTGAGTGGTTAATTAACTCATTGAATTTGTATTGAATTACAAAATTTAGATTGTTTAATATATGATAGACGATAAATATCCCTATGTTTGTTCAAAACCACTCAGTTTTACTTTTTAAGTCTAAATCTAACTTAATTTTGAGAAGTTTTTGAGTAGTATGTAAAAATTGATTCTAGACTACTCAGATAACAACATGTATATATATTCGATTTAGTATAAAAAATTGCACGCACGTGTAACTTTAGCCCCCAATAGACCAATCATGTATTCGCCCCTAACTCCTGGTAAGAATAAGTGAACTCTTACTAATCTTAAAGCATTACAATACAATGATTATTAGAGTTTCAAATGTTAAAAATTAGCCTTAAAATTTAATAGTAATTATATATAGAAAACGAGAATATAAACTTCTAAAATGGAATTAAAATTTGACAACAAGAATACATATTGTCTTCTTTTTTCAACTATCGCATCTTAATAACAAAAGCACAATAAGGAGTCTTCAAATTTTATTTTACAACTTTTCTCTTGATAATAATAATAATAATAATAGAGATAAATTATAAATTTAGTCATATGGTCATTAGAGAAAGACCCATAACCTTATTAAACAAAACATGAAAATTTTCTAACTAATAGAAGATGTGCAATTTTAAACTTATTGGATGGTCAACACATTAGAGGGAGGACAACCAGAACATGAGATCGCACAAGAAAAAAATCATATTTCATTAATAATGAGGCTTGAAATCGCAATGTTTAATAAACTTTAGCCTTATGATAAACAGGTTTTTTTACATTGTTAAATCTATTCTTCCCCATACTCATAATGCTAAATTTATACCTTATTCATTGCTTCTTTCTCTATAAATCTCTCCAGCAGTTTAATTTTTATTTAATTCTTCCTAATCCAGTTAAGAATTAATTAAATTTAGATTTATAAAAAATAAATAGAAAAATAAGAGCTATCTAGAACCTCTAAAATACTAAAACCGTCCCGACAATAACTGTCAGCTAGGAATTAGATAAATAAATCCTAAGTATTTTATAAGTTTAGGTGCAAAAGTATGGCTTTGCTAATAATGGAATGAAATCTAACTTGAAATGTGGTCAAAGTGGCAATACCAAATTGTCAACCCGAATTGTTAGGTTATATTGCATGAAAACGTTTGAATATTCTCAAATTTACACCTTACGTGGTCTACTCAATTCGTATTGCATATATTATATAATAATAAATTATTACCATTTTTTTTTAGAAAATTTTGACTGTGCCAGATATATCATGTCAAAATTCTGACTTAGTATGCATGGTCAATAGAAATTATTTACGTTCTAAAAAACCTAACACAGTGTTCTATTAAATTTTTTCTTTTTACGAATTTTAATAAACTTCATTATGGCCACTAATCTATGTTAACGAAGAAAGAGAATTTATCTTCTTCTTTACCAAAACACATGTTGCATAAACTCAATGTTTGAACACTCCTAAAAAGAAGATAATTTTTGACAGAGAGAAAAATAAAGATGCGTTTTGACAGACTTCTCATTCCTAAAAAGCCATTTAAGAGGCAATAACAGCTGTATTATTTAAACCAGATTAATAAAACACTGAGTTAGGTTTTTTAAAACGTGAGTAATTTCTATTGGCCAGACATGCCGCGTCGGAATTTTGACATAGTATGCCTAACATACAGTAAAATTTCTCCTTTTTCTAAACCTTAAATTCAACTAAATCTAAATGTAATGCATGGAGAGTAAAATTTGGAAGTCTCATAAACCACTTCATCGGTCCTAATAAAGAATAAACAACTTTAATTTGTAGATGAATAATCTATTCATAAAACAACTAATAAAAATAACACCAACATTAGTAAAAAAAAAATTAAGAAGAAATTTACAATCATCCAAAAAACAAACTGTAAGTAGATCGAAGATTTGGTCGATGAATACAAACAATAGATGTTGTGAGAGATTAATATAAAATCTACGATTAAACCTTAATTATCAATTCGAACTTTTAATTCAAACGGTTCCATCACAGCTGCATCAGACTCCAACAATCTCGTCCATTAATCTTCAACCAACACAAATTAATACCAATTAATTAATTGATTGATTGATTGATAAGAAGATATTATTTTAATAATTTTGGGGCCAAATTGGCATGTGATTGCACCTCACATAATTAGCTGTGATGTTTATGATTTATTTATTTTAAATAAAGATTATGAAAGAAACATAGATTTAAACTGAAAACGTACAGGTCAAATTTCGTTAATAATACACAATTATTTTCACAAGTTATGTCACATGAAAATAAATTAATTTGTTTGACCTCTATTGTTTATACCATATATATATATATATATATATATATATATATATATATATATATATGACTTTTTCTTTTTTCCTTTTTCTATATTGGTCAAGATTCTGTACTCATATTCTATATAGAGGGATGTACCATTAATGATGTTTTTATAATTGTAATCTAAGTCCTTATTGTTCAACTTTTTGTAATTTCAAATCAGTAAAATTAATTTTGATATCTAAAGCCCAGATTACTTAAAAACTTGAACTTTTAACTTTTAATTAAGACTTAGAGAAAGTGGATTTGAAAATGAATATTCAATAATTTTGCTGCATATGTCCATTCTAATTATTAAATCAGTGCGCTTTTGATAATTATAAGTAATATGATATAGAATTTGATCCAGATTAAAAAATTAAAAAATTAAAAGACGAACGTGATAATTTTGATCGTAAATTAATAAAAAGTTTTTTCACTAGCTAAACTATAATAGGAGTGAATATCAATATATAGGTATAAAACCTTACTCTTAAAGAGAAATATTGTTTGATTGATAAAAAGTTAACCATCCTTACAAACTAGTATAGTTTAAATACTTCCCCTAAAACAAAGACTATGAACGTAAATGCCTTACTAGGGTTACAATATAAGAGTGTAATAAAGGTAAGATGGGGAAAAGATGGTAAGTGGCACAAAAGAAAAATAGGACTAAGTGGCAGAAACAATAAATAGGACGTAACCGGTTGGTTGTTAGATTTGTCTCTCTGAAGAGGAAGTAATGATTGACTCCTTCATAAGGAAGTAAACTCATTGTATCCGATAAGAAAGGATTTGCCTGTGTAAGCTTCGCCAGTCTTGCATCCGCCCCTTAGGTTCCAAGCTTCGCCCCGTGATCCTCATTGCCTTAAGTGGAGCATCTGCCAGGTATCGTTTGAATGAGGGATCTGTGAAGGATGTCCTCATCATTCCCTCTTTCTTTAAAAGGATTGGATCTCGACTTGTCTGTAGTGGTCTCAAGGGGTCCATCTGGTTTCCACGGGCGGAGATCTCGTACATTGAAGGAGGGTGATGTTGAAACACCTTTCCACGAGATTTTGATTTGACAAAATCATCCATGATTAAGAGGCAATTAAATTTAAATGCTTTGATTTAATTGTACTAATGTGTTTGTTCAATATTGAGTGCAAAAATGTATATATAAAGTTAGACAGGACAAAAGTCAACATAAGCCAAGCTGAGTGGAACGGAACTCAACATGAAAGAATAGAAGCTGAGTGGAGTAGAACTCAGTATCAGAAGTCTCCTTCAAAGTTTCCAGAACGAGGCTGACTAAATTAGAAGACTCCTTAAGAATTGTATAAACAGAACGGAGCTGACTAAGAAGGAACTCAGCATGGAAGTTGAACATTCGAAGATAACGAATGGAGCTGAGTGACAGTCAGGATAGCATGAAGGATCCGTTCACTAAAGGACAAAGTCTGCCAATCTTCTGCACCAATAATTGAAGCCTCGAAAATACACAGAAGACTAATTCCAAGAAACATGGGTCAATGGATTATTGGTAAAAGACAACTGCACAAAAAGACAAGTCTGACGCAAGAAGACAAAGCCTGACGCCTGAAGAAAACAGAGGAAGGGAATGGCCTGTACAGTCTGAAGCTGACCAGAAGATGTTCCCTAAAAGAGCCGTTTTGGTGTTAACGGCTAAAACAATTCAAATGATCCATCTGCAGATTTCCATCTATAAAAGGACAATCAAGAACCTTGGATCATTGCCGAATTACAAAGAAGAAAAATCCAAGAGAGAAATCTTCAAAGCACTCAAATACAAAGATCTTACACCAAATCTTCTATTCTTTGTGTAAATGCTAGAGTGATTCTATGTAATCTTCTAAAGTGTTCTTTACTGAAAAGAGAACAAGTGTTTATCAATTGTAATATTGAGAGTGTATGATGAGTGCTTGGTTGTAAGCATTCAGTGGTAGAAAAAGTGCTGGGTTGTAGTACTTAGTAGGAGCTGAGTAGACGAATAGAGGAGGTACTCTTGCATACTCACTGCCTTGTAAAGGGTTTGTGCTCTACCTTGAAAGAGCTCAGTATTGGATTGAAAATCCCAGGAGGAACTGGGGACTGGATGTAGGCACAGAGGCCGAACCAGGATAAGTCGTGCTGAGTAACTTCTAAACTCTTTCTCTCAATATATATATATATATATATGCATGTGTTGCTTGTGATATTTACTCAGCATATAAATTGTTAAAACTGAAACTGAGTAAATCTGAGTGCTGAGTTGGAAGCTGACCTCTCAAGAGTCAATTCCCAACTCTCAAGTCAAGCAGTCTTAGTCAGCATAGAACTAAAACTGTCTGACTAATCAATCGGTCGTGCTGACCAACACGTTGAGTTAACAAACTCTTAAAATAACATTAAGTCAGCATAATTAAAAGCGAAAAAGTTACATTAGTTCCTATCCCCCCTTTGGAACTAATTACTAGGGACCAACAAGTGGTATCGGAGCTAAAAGCTTACTACTCAAAGATCTAACAATCTTGAGTTGATCCCGATAAATGGCTGAAAACAACACTCGTTTCCTTCTAGGGAACCAAACAACACAGATACTCCCTGAGGGATTATCAATTAGTCGGCCTCCCCTATTCTTTGGATCTAATTATACATTCTGGAAGAATAGGATGAAGAACTTTATTCAAGCCACAAACATGAGTGCATGGCTTGCAATAGTTCAAGGTCCACATATACCTTACAAAACTGTTGATAATGAGAAAGTTGTCAAGAGTGAAACTGAGTGAACAGAAGATGACCTCAGAAAATTGCAAAATAATGCTTCGGCTATCAACATGCTTCACTGTGCTCTAGATGCTGCAGAATACAATAAGATTTCAGGTTGTGAGTCAGCACAGGAGATCTGGAAGAAGCTGGAAGTGACTTATGAAGGCACAAGCAAGGTCAAGGAGTCCAAAGTAAACCAGCACATGCGATTGTATGAACTGTTTGAGATGACTGACAATGAGGACATCTCAGCAATGAATGCCAGGTTTACCAACATAATAAATGAGCTCAAAAGACTCGGGAAGAACTTCACTAAAGAAGAACAAGTGAAGAAAATCTTACGAAGTCTTCCCAAAAGCTGGCAAGCTAAGAAGACAGCTGTAGAGGAAGCTCGGGACCTGACCACATACAAATATGATGAGCTGATCGGTTCCTTGCTGACCCATGAAATTTCCATGAAAAACTTTGAAGCTAAAGAAAAATCTGAGGATAAGAAACAGAAATCACTAGTAATGAAAGCTGACTCCACAGAAGCTGAGTCAACTGATGATGAGGAAATGGCCATGTTTACTAGAAAAATGAAAAAGCTGTTCAGAAGAAATGAAAGAAATAGTAAACGGCCATACAAGAGAGGAGACATATATAAAGTTGAGTCCGGTGACACCAGATACAAAAAGGACAGCTCCAAGCCTGTCACATGTTATGAGTACCATCAAACTGGGCATATTAAGTCAAGCTGTCCTAATCTGAAGAAAGATAAGAATGGAAGCAAAAAGGCAATGGTGGCCACGTGGAGTGACAGTGATGAGTCAACATCATCTGAAGCTGAGCAAAATGAAACAGCCAACATATGTTTCATGGCAGATGATGGAGCTGACCAATCTCAATCTGAGCAAGCTGACCTCTCTGGAGATTCTGAGCAGGAGGAAAACAACAATGAGGTAACATCCTTACTTTTGCTTAGAAACGAAATGGTAAATGCCCTGAGTGACTTATATACACTAACTAAGAAGTGTAACAAAAAGATTAAGGCACTCAGCAGGCGCTGCGACGAGATTGAGGAGGTCAAATTGAGTGATCTTCGATATCTCCTCCAAGACAACTCAACATTGCATAGCAACATAGAAGTTATGCACAAGTTTGTCTTGGAAGTCCAATCAGATTCAAAGAAACTGAAAAAGGACGTCACCACCTTACAGAACCAAATAAAAGGTTCAACTAAGAATAAACTCCATGCTGAGTACTCAGGTACTGGTCAGCATAACAAGTTTACTCAATGTAGATGTTGTGGGAAGAAAGGACACACAAAAGCTGTGTGCTGGCATAACAAACAGACTGTCCAATGTGACTTCTGTGGTAAGAAAGGTCATACTACCAAGGTATGCTGGCATGCTCAGCACAACAATGCTGACCACACTCAACATCACCCTCAAAGGGTAACTCAGTGTGGCTTTTGTGGTAAAAGTGGCCATACTACAAAAGTATGCTGTCACAAACTAAAATATGACTCTGCATCTGTTTACACTAACAAGAAAGGACCCAAAAGGAATCGGGTACCTAAAGATGAATAGTTTAAAATGCAGGTCAGCTTGACATGCATGGAGAAGTCAAAACTTTGGTACATAGACAGTGCATGCTCAAGACACATGACAGGTGATGAAACTCAGTTCATCACACTAGAGCTTAAACGAGGAGGTAGTGTAAGCTTTGGAGACAATAAGAAGGGTAAGATAGTTGGCTCAGGAACTATCGGAGGTAACCCCAGAATTGAGTCAGTCTCCTTAGTTAAGGGTCTCAAATATAATCTTCTAAGTGTAGCTCAGCTTTGCAAGAGTGGAAGAAAGGTTATATTTGATGATACTCAATGTCAAATACTCGAGGGAAAAACAAACGATTTGATTTTAACAGCCCCTCGTGTAGAAAATGTTTATATGTTGAGTTTAGAAAAACAATTTTCAAATAATATATGCTTAATATCTAAAGAGGACAACTCCTGGCTATGGCATAGGAGACTTGGGCATATCAGCATGGACCTCCTTGCCAAACTAGCTAGAAAGCAATTAGTTGAGGGATTACCCAAATTAAAGTATGAAAAAGATCAACTTTGTAATGCTTGTCAGCAAGGTAAACAAACCAACAAGTCTTTTCATAGCAAAAATGTTGTCTCAACCAAAAGACCATTGGAATTACTACATTTGGATCTTTTCGGACCTATCCAGCCACTCAGCATGGGAGGTAAGAAATTTTCCTTAGTTATTGTAGATGATTTCTCTAGGTATACTTGGATCATCTTGTTGAGTAGCAAAGATGAAACATTTGAGATGTTTACTACATTAGTCAAAAAGCTTGAAAATGACAAAGACCTAAGAGTAGCTCACATTAGAAGTGATAATGGTGGAGAATTCAAAAACCAAATGTTTGATGAATTCTGTGAAACCAATGGTATTGACCACAATTTCTCTGCCCCTAGAACTCCTCAATAGAATGGAGTTGTTGAAAGGAAAAATAGGACAATAGTAGAAATTGCCAGGACAATGCTGAGTGAAAATAGGCTTCCAAAGTATTTTTGGGGAGAAGCTGTCAACACAGCATGTTATATATTGAATAGGGCTTTAGTTAGACCCATATTAAAGAAAACTCCCTATGAACTTTGGAAAGGACGAAAGCCCAACATTGGCTACTTTCGTGCCTTTGGGTGTAAATGTTTCATACTCAATACAAAAGACAATTTGGCAAAATTTGATGCCAAAGCTGACGAAGCAATCTTTTTAGGGTACTCAATAAACAACAAAGCATATAGAATTTATAATAAAAGAACTCAAGTTGTAGAAGAGTCAGTCCATGTAGATTTCGATGAAACTGACCATGCAGGTAAGACAACTCAACCCATGGAGGATGAGCCGAACTCAGCTCATACTGACCTAATTGGAGGTGCTGAGCCATCAGCACAAGAGCTGACCAAAGGTAAAATCGAAACTGAAATTACCTTTGCTGACCAATCTGTCCCTGCAGAGATTGTAGAAACACCTGTTCCAAACAACTCAACATTACCCAAGGAGATAAAAATTCTAAGAGGACATTCAGAAAAGTCCATCCTTGATGATGCCAACAACAAAGTAATGACTAGAGACCAGCTTAGGAAATTCCTTTGCAACGTTGCTTTCGTATCAGTTAATGAACCAAAGAACTTTGCTGATGCTGAGCATGATGAGTATTGGATCAATGCTATGCAAGAAGAGCTTGACCAATTCACGAGAAATGAGGTATGGGATTTAGTACCTAAACCTAGGAATCAAAAATCTATAGGAACTAAGTGGGTTTTTAGAAACAAACTACATGAGCATGGAAATGTAGTTAGGAACAAAGCCCGACTTGTAGCCCAAGGCTATAGTCAGCAAGAGGGCATTGATTATGGTGAAACTTTTGCACCAGTTGCTAGGTTAGAAGCTATACGTATATTGTGTGCATATGCTAGTTTCATGAACTTTAAATTGTATCAAATGGATGTTAAAAGTGCATTTCTTAATGGCTTTATAAACGAAGAGGTATATGTTAATCAACCTCCGGGTTTTGAAGATCCAAAATTTCCAAACCACGTTTATAAACTCAAGAAGGCCTTATATGGCCTGAAGCAAACTCCAAGAGCTTGGTATGAAAGGTTGACCAACTTCCTGCTGACCAGGAATTATGTCAGAGGAAAAGCTGACACAACCTTGTTCATTAAGAAAAAGGGTAAACACACCCTACCTACACAAATCTATGTAGATGACATAATATTTGGTGCTACTGACGAATCTTTGTGTCAAGAGTTTAGCAAACAGATGCAGACTGAGTTCGAAATGTCTATGATGGGAGAACTCAGCTTCTTCCTTGGACTTCAGATCAAGCAAGGTAAGAACGGCATCTTCATTAGTCAGTCCAAGTACACCAAGGAGATGTTAAAGAAATTCGATATGGAAGATTGTAAGCCTATATCAACCCCTATGGGTACTGATACTTGTTGGTCCCTGATAATTAGTTCCAAGGGGGGGGGGGGGTTAGGAACTAATATAACTTTTTCGTGATTTAATTAAGCTGACTGGAAGTAATTTTGAGAGTTTATTAACTCTGCTTTTGGTCAGCTTGGTGAGATATGTTCGAAGATAGCTTTAATCAGATGTTGACTAAAGTTGTCTTCTTGTGAGTTGAGAATTGACACTCTTGGAGGTCAGCTTCTAACTCAGCACCACTTATTTACTCAAGGTCAGCTTAGGCAATTTATATGCTGAGTAAATTTAGCAAACAACACATACAATATAAGAGAGAGTTCAGAGATTACTCAGTATCACTTATCCTGGTTCGGCCTCTCTACCTACGTCCAGTCCCCAGAGTCCTCCGGGATTTTTGAATCCAATATTGAGCTCTTTAACGGTAGAGCACAAACCAATTACAAGGCAGTTGAATATGCAAGAGTACCTTCCTCTATTCGTCTACTCAACTCCTACTAAGTGCTACAACCCAGCACCTAGATTTCTTTACTACTGAAATGCTTACAACTTAGCACTCAGCTTTACTTTCTCAATATTGCTATTGATCACAGACTTGTTCCTTTTTGAACTAAAGAACACTTTAGATGATTACAACTCAATCTAGCATTTACACATAGAATAGAAACGTGGGTGTAAGATTCTTTTTGTATTTGAGTACTTTTGAAACTTTCTCTCTTGTATTTTTCTTTTGATGCTTCTATATTCTATCACTATTTTGGTTCTTCGATTGTCCTTTTATAGACGAAAACCTGTAGACTTAATTGTTTAAAATTTCTTGACCGTTGTAACCAAAACGGCTCTTTTGGGGAACATTTTTCTGGGAAGCTTCAGACTGTACGCCATTCCCTGCTTCTGTTTTTCTTCAGGCGTCAGGTTGTCTTCTAGCGTCTGTTTTGTTTGTTTGTGCCAGTTGTCTGTTTCCAATAATCCAACGTCCCATGACTCTCGGAATCAGTCTTCTTAGGTATCTTCGAGGTTCCAATTATTGGTGCAGAAGATTTGGCAGACTTTGTCTTTTAGTAAAACGGATCCTTCATGCTGTCCTGATGAATACTCAGCTTCGTTTGTTCATGGTTCATGCTGAGTTCCTTCAAGGTCAGCTCCGTTTTGTGTAACGGCCCCTGAAGAGATCTTCAGCTTTAGTCAGCTTCGTTTTGTTTCTGAACTTTAACTCTACTCAGCTTCTATTCTGTCATGCTGAGTTCTTTGCTACTTAGCTTTGTTTGTACTGACTTTTGTCCTGTCTTTTACCTTATATATTTTTGCACTCAAGATTCAACAAACATATTAGTACAATTAAATCAATGCATCTAAATTTAATTTCCTCTTAATCATGGATGATTTTGTCAAATCAAAGTCTTGTGGAAAGGTGTTTCAACAATACTGTCCTATGCAAAGATGAGAAAAGTAAGTCAATAGATAGTAATCTTTATCGAGGTATGATAGGCTCCTTACTTTATCTCACTGCTAGTAGACCTGATATACAGTACTCAGTATGTTATTGTGCAAGATATCAAGCTGACCCAAGGGAATCTCACTTAATTGCTGTAAAAAGAATTTTTAGATATTTGCAGAGCTCAGTTGATGCAGGTTTGTGGTATCCAACTTCAAATGACTTCACACTCATAGGATACACTGATGCTGACTATGGACGGGATAAGCTAGAACGTAAGAGTACTTCAGGAGGATCTCATTTCTTTGGAAGCTGTCTAGTATCCTGGTTCAGCAAGAAGCAGTCATCAGTTGCTCTGTCTATAACTGAAGCTAAGTACGTTGCTGCTGGAAGCTGTGTAGCTCAAGTCTTATGGATAAAGCAACAGCTTGAGGATTATGGAGTAAGAACTGAGACAATAGAGATCAAATGTGACAACAAGAGTGCCATTGATATATCCAAGAATCCTATCCAACACAGCAGGATGAAGCATGTCAGCATAAGGCATCACTTCATCAGAGATCACGTACTAAAGGGTGAGATCAAGCTGACCTATGTGCCAACAAATGAACAGTTTGCAGATATTTTCACCAAGCCTTTGGCTCGTGAGCAATTTAACATACTAAGGGAAGCTATCGGTGTGTCTAATCCTCTTTAATAATTCTAAATATTTGAATAAATGTTGAGTGATTGTCATGCTGACTGATATCAATCTAGTAACTACTGCACATTGAGCTTAATAGTCTATGCTGAGTAGATACAAATATTGAGTAAATATTCTGAGCTGAGTAGATAAACATATTGAGTAATCACCTTATGCTGAGTAGATGTACATGCTGAGTGATTAATGTATGTTGAGTTACTAAGAGATAGAAAATCCATCTACGTAGAATTAAATACTCAGTATCATAAACGATTCATATTCTGGCAAACTGAGTAAAAGCCCACTTGTACCAATGAACAATGACACGTGTAACAAATCATACCTAGAAAAACGCAAGTAATAATGAATACCCATGCGTCGAACCTGTCATAAATGGCAGAATCCTTGTCGATTAAAATCCCAAGAAGAAAATGGCTAGTTCATTAATTAGGAATGATTCAAGACTCTATAAGTAGTGGAAGGATCCCCACTCATTACTCTTTACGCTTAAAATCTTCTGAAATCGAATCCTTCTCTCTCCCTAAACCTTAAAACCTTCATCTGTAATAATGGCTTCCGGCAAAAATGAAATCCCTAACTTTACCACTCAGCATGGCCAAACCTCTGGCAAACCCACTCAAGCTGACCCCGCCGGTTCATCAAAGCCAGTAGAAAGGAACATGATCAAGGTCCATAAGAAGGTCAACAACTTGGAGGTTCTAAAATGCAGATGGTTATCTCCAGGATTCATCACTTCTGAGAAACCGTTCTGTGACTGGATCGAGAAGAACAAATGGACCGGTCTCTTCTCACTCACCGGAAAAACATACCCTAGGTTGGTCAGAGAGTTCTATTCCAACATGTTTGTTGATGAAGAAGATGCTGACTATTTGGAGACCACGGTCAAAGGACAGAAAATCACCATAACTCCTGCCTATCTAGCTACTCTGCTAAACTTACCAGACGAAGGAATGAAGTTTAGGACAACAAAAGAAAAGGTACCAAAGGAAAAGCTTGACCAGGTCAAGGGGTTCTGCAAACCCAAGAATCATAAAGGTGAAATACCCAGCACCTGTATGGGGCAAGAACAGAAGATGGCTCACTACGTGCTGACCAACTTTATCTTCCCCAAGCTAAGCTCAGCTTCCTCTGCCTCCAATTTTGAACAGTGCTTCATATGGCACATGTTGACCTACACTCCACTTAACATGCCCGTCTTTCTGGTTGGGGCTCTTCAACGCACTGGAAAGAAGCTCAGGCTGGGGTCTCTGATCACTAAGATCATTGAGGACCAAAAGATTGAGACAATCAATGAGACTGAAAGCTGGGGGAATGAGATTACAGTCGCCTTGCTGGTTGGGTTACTATATAATCAGCCGTTAAAAGGATTTGAAGAGGTTGAAGATGAAGAGGAAGAAGATGTTGATACTGAACAGGTTGAAGAACCTAAGTCAGCTGAGCCTGAGAAGAAGAAGAAGAAGAAGAGAAAGGCCATTGAAACATGCTCAAAAGACATCAATTCTGTCCCAAAGAAAGTAAAACTAGTGTCTCAGGAAAAGAAAGCTAAAGCTGACCAGGCTAAGGAGAAAGCTGAGTCGGCAGAGAAAAGAAAGAGGCCAGAAGAGCCTGAGGATGAAGAAGAGGAAACTCTGGAATCCCCTTTGATGAAAAAGAAGAAGGATCATACCTTAAAAACAGTTGAAGCTAATCCCTTGGATTGGATTGTACCTCCAAAAGGCCATAGAATTGACCTAGACCAAACTCATGCTGAGCCGGTCAAGGATGCTGAGGAAGAAGTCAATACCGAGCAGGAACAACCTACTGATGTTGAGCAACATCAGGATGATACTCAGCTTAACATTGAGGAAGAAGATCATGCTGAGCTTCATGATGCTGAGCAAGTTGAGAACACTAATGCTGACCATGGGGAGCACTCATCTTCAGATTCCAGTGAAGGTATTCAAGCTAACCCTTCATCCCCAAAAGCTCCGAGACTAAGGAGACTTAAGAAGAAGGCACAAAAGCACATTGATCTTATGGATGATTCCCCTCCTCAAGATATTGATGCTGAACTCTCCAAAATTCAGTTCAAATATTTCTCCCATGATGCTAAGCCTGAGTCTCCTCCAACGGATCTTGTGCAAAAACAAGCCTCTATTACTCAGAATGAGGAACAAGCCAAAACCTTTGAAAATCCAAATCCAACTGCTCAAGATGGAACAAATCCTGCTTCAACTTCACCCACTCAAGTTGAGCAGATCAACATGACTAACCAAACTCCACCTCCAACACAGCATATTGATAAATCAGCTCCTGAAGCCAATCTGCATCAAAGTCCTATCACCAATCAAGATGATCAATCTGGCAAACAGCCAACTCCACCACCATCAAGCTCAATTCCAGCCTCTGAGACAAATGCTGCTCAATTTACATACTTGAATGCTACTGAGTCGGGACGACGAATCATTGCCTCTGCTTAGTCCTTGCTTCAAGATTTGAACCCTCCTCAAGCTGATGCTACTAGATCTTCTCATGCTGAGTCCTCCCAACTGTCTGGTATCACTCAGCTTCTCAATGAACTAAGAGGACTCAAGGATCTTATAAGTGTTATGACCACCGTTCAAACTCAGCAACCCAGGCAAGACCAAATAGCAAAGCTGACTGAATTGGTACTCACAATGGTAAACCATCTGAACTCGCTTGAAGGCAAAATCCAACAAATGTCGGAAGTTAATCCAGAGTATGCAACTTCCACTGAGCTTCAAAGCTCTTTTGCTCAGTTAACTGCAGAACTGACCAAATCACGCGCAACTGGCAATCCTAAGTATGCTACCTCTGCTGAGTTACAAGACTGCTTTGCCAAGCTAACTGCTGAACTGACCAGTACGCGTGAAGTAGTATCTTCTACCTCTCAATGCACCATTGACCAACTAAGTGAAGCGGTAAGTCTACTTAACGTCAAAAAGGCTCAGATGGATGTTGACCCAGTCTCCAATGGTCAACTCTTGAGTTTTTCCCAAGCAATTATGAAGGCAATGCGCATCAACAATGCTCAGCGCATGTTTTATGACTCTGCCCTGCTGAAGATGTACCACCAATCTTTTGCTCAGATAACCAGCTCGCTCACCTAGCTTAGCAAATCACATGAATGCCTACTCAGCATGATTAACATCTCTCTCCGAATTCCTCGCCATGTCCAAGATGACAGTGTACCTGTAATCGATGGCTTGCGTGAAAGCACAAAGAGGCTTCAGCGTTACTCAAGTGTCCTCTCCACTCATGCTCGCAATGATACCTTCCTTTATAAACCCGATGATGGCAAAACGGGGGAGAAAGGCCAAGAAGGACCTCAGCTTGCAGGTAATGCCTCAGGAAGTAAAGATAAAGGCAAAGGAGTATATCGAGCTGACCATTAAGCTCAGGTCTGTTGGTCCCTGGTAATTAGTTCCAAGGGGGGGGGGGGTTAGGAACTAATATAACTTTTTCGCGTTTTAATTAAGCTGACTGGAAGTTATTTTGAGAGTTTATTAACTCAGCTTTTGGTCAGCTTGGTGAGATATATTTCAAGACAGCTTTAGTCAGATGTTGACTAAAGTTGTTTTCTTGTGAGTTAAGAATTGACACTCTTGGAGGTCAGCTTCTAACTCAGCACCACTTATTTACTCAAGGTCAGCTTAGGCAATTTATATGCTGAGTAAATATAGCAAACAACACATACAATATAAGAGAGAGTTTAGAGATTACTCAGTATCACTTATCCTGGTTCGGCCTCTCTGCCTACGTCCAGTCCCCAGAGTCCTCCGGGCTTTTTGAATCCAATACTGAGCTCTTTAACGGTAGAGCACAAACCAATTACAAGGCAGTTGAATATGCAAGAGTACCTTCCTCTATTCGTTTACTCAACTCCTACTAAGTGCTACAACCCAGCACCTAGATTTCTCTACCACTAAATGCTTACAACCAGGCACTCAGCTTAACACTCTCAATATTCCTATTGATCATGAAACTTGTTCTTTTTATACTAAAGAACACTTTAGATGATTACACAACAATCAATCTAGCATTTACACAGAGAATAGAAAAATTGGTGTAAGATCTTTTTGTATTTGAGTGCTTTCAAGATTTTCTCTCTTTGTATTTTTCTCTTGATGCTTCAGTTATAATCCAAGGTTCTTCATTGTCCTTTTATAGAAGGAGATTGTAGATTTGGATCGTTTGAATTTTTGTTACCATTAACACCAAAACGGCTCTTTTGGGGAACAATTTCTGGTCAGCTTCAGACTGCTCCGCCATTCCCTTTCTCTGTTTTCTTCAGGCGTCAGGTTTGTCTTCTTGCGTCTGGCTTGTCTTTTTGTGCCAGTTGTCTTTTACCAATAATCCAATGACCCATGTCTCTTGGAATTGGTCTTTTGTGTGTCTTCGAGGTTCCAATTATTGGTGCAGAAGATTGGCAGACTTTGTCCTTTAGTGAACGGATCCTTCATGCTGTCCTGACTGTCACTCAGCTTTATTTGTTATCTTTGGATGTTCAACTTCTGAGCTGAGTTCCTTCTTGGCCAGCTCCGTTCTGTTTAACCACTTCTGAAGAAATCTTTAACTTTAGTCAGCTTCGTTTTGCTTCTGAGTTCTACTTCACTCCGCTTACATTGAGTTTCCGTTTTGCTCAGCTTTGCTTGTGCTGTCTTTTGTCCTGTCTTTACTTTATATATATATTCTTGCACTCAATATTGAACAAACACATTAGTACAATTAAATCAAAGCATTTAAATTTAATTGCCTCTTAATCATGGATGATTTTGTCAAATCAAAATCTTGTGGAAAGGTGTTTCAACAAACTCCCCCATTTTGATGTTGGCAAAATACATAATTACGGAACTCAATTATAAGTTACCCCATGATTGATATTTTTGAAATGACTCCCCCGTAAGGGTTGCGCATATTGTCTTAACTTAATTCTAAACCTTCCAAGATCTAATTGAATTAGACTTAAGACATTTGTGTATACTGACTTAGTTTTAGATTTGAGCTTGTTTGGATTTAAGTCAGTTTTTCAAAAATATTAGAAGTATGTTGTCTCTCAGTTTATTGCATAAGTTGTTTTGGTGTTAATGCATACTGAGTGTGTTCAACTTCTTGATTTGTTTGTTCAAGTTTTTATCAGTCAGGTCAGGAAGAAAATTAATACTTATCATATATTGACCTTTTAAAAACACATACATTCAAAGACAGGATAGAAAGCTAAGTCCTAGATAATGACGAAGCTAGTTCTTCTTCTTTTTCTTCAAGTTGACCTGAGCTTGATGGTCAGGTTGATATACTCCCTCCCCTTTATCTTTGCTCCCAGACGCACCTACTGCAGGCTGAGTTCCCTCTTGAATGTTCTCCCCCGTTTTTCCATCATCGGGTTTGTAGAGAAAAGTTTCATTGCGAGCGGCATTGGAGAGGTAGTGAGAATAGCGCTGAAGTCGTTTAGTGCTTTCACCCAAACCATCAATTACAGGAACACTATCATCCTGGACATGCTGAGGAACCCTGAGGGAGCTACTGATCATGCTGAGTAGGCATTCATGGGATTTGCTTAGCCAGATAAGCGAGGCGGTGATCTGACCAAATGATTGATGGTACATTTTGAGCAAGGCAGAATCATAGAACATCCGCTGGGCATTGTTGATGCGCATGGCTTTCATAATGGCCTGTGAAAAGCTCAGAAGTTCACTGTTGGAAACTGGATCAACATCCATCTGGACTTTGTTGACATTGAGGAGACTCACAGCTTCACTTAATTGGTCGATGGTGCACTGAGAAGTAGAAGATACCAAGTCACGCGTATTGGTCAGCTCAGCATTCAGCTTGGTAAAGCAGTCTTGCAACTCAGCAGAGGTAACAGACTCAGGATTGGCAGTTGAGTTAGAGGTGGTCAGTTCCGCTGATAGCTTAGCAAAATAGCTTTGAAGCTCAGTGGAAGTGGCATACCCTGGATTGACTTCTGACAGTTGATGAATTTTGCCTTCAAGCGAATTCATATAGGTTGCCATTGTCAGCATCATTTCAGTCAGTTTGGCTATATGGCCTTGATTTGGTTGCTGAGTTTGAACCGCAGTAATAACACTGACCAGATCCTTTAGTCCTCGAAGTTCATTCAGAAGCTGAGTAATACCTGACAGATGGGAGGACTCAGCTTGAGTAGATTGGTGACCATCAGCTTGAGTAGTATTGAAATCTTGAAGCAAGGACTGAGCAGAAGCAATGACACGTCAGCCAGACTCAGTAGCATTCAAGTATGCAAATTTAGCAGCATTAGACTCAGAGGCTGGTACTGAGTTTGATGGTGGTGGAGGAGTTGGCTCTCTGCCAGATTGAGTACCTTGATTGGTACCTGGACTTTGATTGATTGGATGAGCTGAGTCATTAACATGTTGTGTTGGAGGTGGAGTTTGATTAGACAAGGTAGTCTGCTCAGCTTGGAGAGGTGAAGTTGAAACAGAGGGTGTGCCACCTTGAGTAGCTTGGATTGGATCGTCAGGATTTTTGGCATGTTCCTCATCCTGAGTAACAGAGGCTTGTTTTTCTACAGGATTTTCCGGTGGTGACTCAGTCTCATTAGAGAAGTACTGGAACTGGATTGTAGAGAGGTCAGTTTCAAGCTCATCAATAGGAAAGTCATCCATGAGATCAATTTGTTTTTGTGCCTTCTTTTTGAGTCTTCGCCGTGTCTCAGCTCTTGGCGGTGAAGGATCAGCTTGAATACCTTCACTGGACTCAGTAGCAACTGTCTCCTCTTCTACAAATTGCTCAATATGACCCTCAACATCATTACTTTCTCTTTTTCCCTGCTCAGCATCATCCTGAGATTTCTCAACATTGGTATGTTCTTCCTGCTCAGTATTAACTTCTTCCTCAGCATGAGTTTTATCTACAGCTTGTTGCTCAGTTCCTTTCTCAGCTGCTTCGTCTAGGTTAGTTCCATGACCTGTAGAGATAGCCTCATTGAGTGGTGCAGTTTCAACTATTTGTAAGGTGTTAACCTTATTCCTTTTCATCAAAGGGGATTCAGGGGTTTCCTCTTCATCCTGAGGCTCTTCTTGCCTTTTTCTCTTCTCTGCTAACTCAGCTTGCTCTTTAGCCTTGTCAGCTTTAGCTTTTTCCTGAGACACAAGTCTCACCTTTTTGGGGACAACATGGATGTCTTTAGAGCAGGTTTCAAGAGCCTTCCTCTTCTTCTTCTTCTGCTCAGGCTGAGCTATCTTAGGGGACTCAGTTTGAGTCTCCACTTCTTTTTCAGGTTCATGTTCAAGCTCAGCATCTGGTTGCTCAGCTTCTTCATCTTCCTCAGCATCTCCAGCTCCTTTATATCCTTTAAAGGGTTGATTATATAACAGTCCATCCAGCAGGACTGCAGTGATTTCACTCCCCAAGCTACTTGTTTCATTTACTGTCTCTATCTTCTTGCCCTCAATAATTTTTGTAATGAGAGAGCCCAAGCGGAGTTTCTTACCACTTCGTTGAAGAGCTCCAACTAGGAAGACGGGAAGATTGAGCGGAGTGTAGGTCAACATGTTCCAGATGAAGCACTGTTCGAAGTTGGATGCGGATGAAGCTGAGTTGAGTTTGGGGAAGATAAAGTTGGTCAGCATGTAGTGAGCCATCTTTTGTGCTTGCCCCATACACGTGCTGGGAATTTCGCCTTTGTGATCCTTGGGTTTACAGAACCCCTTTATTTTATCAAGCGTCTTTTTTGGTACTTTCTCCTTAGTTGTCCTAAACTCAATCCCTTCGTCTGGTAAGTCTAGTAACGTGGCCAGATAGGCAGGAGTAACGGTGATTTTCTGACCTTTAACCGAGGTCTCCAAATAATCAGAATCGTCCTCATCAACATGCAGATTCAAGTAGAATTCCCGTACTAACCTGGGGTAAGTTTTTTTTGAGAGAGAGAAGAACCCCGTCCACTTGTTCTTCTCGTTCCATTCACAGAATGGTTTCTCAGACGAGACAAAGCCTGGAGAAAACCATCGGCATTTTAGAACCTCCAGATTGGCGATCTTTTTGTGAACCTTGATCATGGTTCTTTTCACTGGTTGTGAGGAACCGGCGAGGTCAGCTTGATTAGGTGTGCCAGAGGTTTGTCCGAGCGGAGTGGTGAGGTTAGGGATTTGAATTTTTTCGGAAGCCATTGTTGAAGGTTTTGAGGTTTTAAGGAGAGAGAGAAGTTCGATTGTAGGAGATTACAAGCGTAAAGAGTGAAGAGTGGGGATTCTTCCACTTTTTATATAGATTTACGGCGGCCCTTATTCATTAACTAGCCGTTTTACCTAGGGACGTTCAACCGACAAAGATTCTGTCATTTATGACATCTTCGGCTCATGGGATTTGCCATTAATGTGCGTCTTTCCAAGGTGCCAGAGGTTACACGTGTAGGTTCATTTTACGCGAGTGGGTTTCTTTTTTATTTTTCTAGAATTCGAAGCATTCGTGATGTTGAGTGCCCATGTTTTGTCTATCTCTAAATAACTCAGCATACATTTGAGCATTCAGTATGTGCTTCTACTCAGCATAAGATAAAGACTCAATATGTCTATCTACTCAGCATAGGATATTTACTCAACATTTGTATCTACTCAGTATAACCACTCAATGTTTATGTCTATTTAGCATGAGGTTATTTTTCTATTTTTAAACTTAATAGAGAGTAGATACTTATTGTTAATTTACTTAGCATGACATTTGCACATTCATTCAAATTTCCACTCAGTATAGCAGTCATTCAATCATACAGAATTATTTAGAGTGGATTTGACATACCAATGGCTTCCCTCAGTGTATTGAATTGATCTCGTGCTAAGGGCTTAGTGAAGATATCTGCAAGCTGATCATTTGTTGGCACATAGGTCAGCTTGATCTCATCTTTTAGTACATGGTCTCTGATGAAGTGATGCCTTATGCTAATATGCTTCATCCTGCTGTGTTGGACTGGATTCTTAGATAGATCAATGGCACTTTTGTTGTCGCATTTGATCTCTATTGTCTTTGTTTTGACTCCATAATCCTCAAGCTGTTGCTTTATCCATAGGACTTGTGCAACACAGCTTCCAACAGCCACGTACTCAGCCTCAGTTGTAGACAGAGCTACGGATGATTGCTTCTTGCTGAACCAAGATACTAGACAGCTTCCAAGGAAATGACATCCTCCCGAAGTACTCTTCCGTTCTAGCTTATCTCGTCCATAGTCAGCATCAGTATATCCAATGAGTGTGAAGTCATTTGAGGTTGGATACCATAGACCTGCATCAACTGAGCTTTGCAAGTATCTAAAAATTCTTTTCACTGCAGTTAGATGAGATTCCCTGGGGTCAGCTTGATATCTAGCACAATAGCATACTGAGTATTGAATATCCGGTCTACTAGCAGTGAGATAGAGTAAAGAACCTATCATACCTCGATAGAGTTTACTATCAACTGACTTACTCTTCTCATCCTTGCATAGGACAGTATCAGTACCCATGGGGGTTGATATTGGTTTGCAATCTACCATGCTGAATTTCTTTAACATTTCCTTGGTGTACTTAGACTGACTTATAAAGATGCCATTCTTACCTTGCTTGATTTGAAGTCCAAGGAAGAAGTTGAGTTCACCCATCATTGACATTTCAAACTCAGTTTGCATCTGTTGGCTAAATTCTTTGCACAAGGACTCGTTAGTAGCACCAAATATTATATCATCTACGTATATCTGTGCAAGTAGGGTATATTTACCCTTTTTCTTAATAAACAAGGTTGTGTCAGCTTTTCCTCTGACATAGTTCCTGGTCAGCAGGAAATTGGTCAACCTCTCATACCAAGCTCTTGGAGCTTGTTTCAGGCCATATAAGGCCTTTTTGAGTTTATAAACGTGGTTTGGAAACTTTGAGTCTTCAAACCCAGGAGGTTGATTAACATGTACCTCTTCGTTTATAAGGCCATTAAGAAATGCACTTTTTACATCCATTTGGTATAGTTTAAAATTCATGAAACTAGCATAGGCACACAATATACGTATAGCTTCTAGCCTAGCAACAGGTGCAAATGTTTCTCTATAGTCTATACCTTCTTGCTGACGATAGCCTTGGGCTACAAGTCGAGCTTTGTTTCTAATCACATTTCCATGCTCATCTAGTTTATTTCTAAAGACCCACTTGGTTCCTATGGGCTTTTGATTCCTAGGTCTAGGTACTAGATCCCATACCTCATTTCTGGTGAATTGATCAAGTTCTTCTTGCATGGCATTTATCCAATATTCATCTTGCTCAGCATCAGCAAAATTCTTTGGCTCAAGCATTGAGACGAAGGCAACATTGCTAAGGTATTTTCTAAGCTGATCTCTGGTCATCAACTTGTTGTTGGCAGCATCAAGAATGGCATGTTCTGTATGTCCTCTTGGGATCTTTATTTCCTTGGGCAATGTTGAGTCGTTTGGAAGAGGTGTTTCTACAATCTCTATAGGAATAGATTGGTCAGCAAATGATATTTCAATTTCTTGCTTACCTTAGGTCAGCTCCTGTATAGATGACACAGAGGCTTCTGGTTGATCAGCGGAAGCTGAGCTTGGTTCATCTTCTTCAGGCTGAGCTGGCTTACCTGTAGGGTCAGTTTCATCAAACTCAACATGCACAGACTCTTCTACAACCTGAGTTCTTTTGTTAAATACTCTATATGCTTTACTGTTTGTTGAGTACCCTAAAAAGATCGCCTCGTCAGCTTTAGCATCAAATTTAGCAAGGTTGTCTTTTGTATTGAGTATAAAGCATTTACACCCAAAGGCACGAAAGTATCCAATGTTGGGCTTTCGTCCTTTCCAAAGCTCATATGGGGTTTTCTTAAGTATAGGTCTAACTAGAGCCCTATTCAGTATGTAACATGCCGTGTGAACAGCTTCACCCCAGAAGTACTTTGGAAGCCTATTTTCACTCAGCATTGTCCTAGCTATTTCGACAATAGTTCTATTTTTCCTTTCAACGACCCCATTTTGTTGAGGTGTTCTAGGAGCAGAGAAGTTGTGGTCAATACCACTGGTTTCACAGAATTCATCAAACTGTTGGTTTTTGAATTCTCCACCATTGTCGCTTCTAATGTGAGCTACTCTTAGGTCTTTGTCATTTTCAAGCTTTTTAATCAGTGTGGTAAACATCTCAAAAGTTTCATCCTTACTGCTCAGCAAGATGATGCAAGTGTACCGAGAGAAATCATCTACAATAACCAAGGAGAATTTCTTACCTCCCAAGCTGAGTGGCTGGATAGTTCCGAAAAGATCCAAGTGTAGTAATTCCAATGGTCTTTTGGTTGAGACAATATTTTTGCTATGATATGACTTTTTAGTTTGTTTGCCTTGCTGACAAGCTTTACACAGTTGATCTTTTTCAAACTTTAATTTGGGTAATCCCTCAACTAATTGCTTTCTAGCTAATTTGGCAAGAAGGTCCATGCTGACATGCCCAAGTCTTCTATGCCATAGCCAGGAGTTGTCCTCTTTAGACACCAAGCATATGTTTTTAGAAAACTGTTTTTCTAGGTTTAACATGTATACATTTTCTACACGAGGGACAGTTAGAATCAATTCATTTGTATTTCCCTCGAGTATTTGACACTTAGTATCATCAAATAGAACCTTTCTGCCGCTCTTGCAAAGCTGAGCTACACTCAGCAGATTGTATTTGAGACCTTTAACTAAGGAGACAGACTCAATAGTTGGGTTACCTCCGATAGTACCTGAGCCGACTATCTTACCCTTCTTTTTGTCTCCAAAGCTTACACTTCCACCTCGTTTAAGCTCTAGTGTGATGAACTGAGTTTCATCACCTGTCATATGCCTTGAGCATGCGCTGTCTATATACCATAGTTTTGACTTCTCCATGCATGTCAAGCTGACCTGCAGTTTAAACTATTCATTTTTAGGTACCCAATTCCTTTTGGGTCCTTTCTTGTTAGTATAAACAGGTGCAAAATCATATTTTAACTTGTGACGACATACTTTTATGGTGTGGCCTGGCTTACCACAGAAATCACAAAAAGGTACCCTTTGTGGGTTGAACTGAGTATGGTCAGCATTATTGTGTTGGGCATGCCAACATACTTTTGTGGTATGCCCTTTTCTTCCGTAGAAGTCACATTGGACAATCCGCTTGTTATGCCAACACACATCCTTTGTGTGTCCCCTTTTTCCACAACACTCACATTGAGTAAATTGCTTATGCTGACTAGTATTTGCGTACTCAGCATGGGGTTTATTTCTATTTGAGCCCTTCCCTTGACTCTGTAACATTGTGATATCCTTTCTAAGTTTCTTTGACTCAGATTGAACCTCCGTGACAAACTTATGTAAGATTTGCATGTTGGTATGCAAGTCAGAGTTGTCCTGGAGAAGATATCGGAGGTCACTCAGTTTGACCTCTTCAATCTCATCACAGCGCCTGCTGAGTGCCTTAATCTTTTTGTTACACTTCTTAGTTAGTGTATATAAGTCACTCAGGGCATTTACCATTTCATTTCTAAGCAAAAGTAAGGATGTTACCTCATTGTTGTTTTCCTCCTGCTCGAAATCTTCAGAGAGGTCAGCTTGCTCAGATTGGGATTGGTCAGCTCCATCATCTGCCATGAAACATATGTTGGCTGTTTCATTTTGCTCAGCTTCGAATGATGTTGACACATCACTGTCACTCCATGTGGCTACCATAGCCTTTTTGCTTCCCTTCTTCTCCTTTTTGAGGTTGGGACAACTTGACTTGATGTGCCCAGTTTGATGACACTCAAAGCATGTGACAGACTTTGAGCTGTCCTTCTTGTACTTGTCACTTGACTCGGCTTTATACTTGTCATTTCTTCTAAATGACCTTTTGCCGTTTCTATCATTCCTTCTGAACAGCTTCTTCATCTTTCTGGTGAACATGGCTATTTCCTCATCATCAGTTGACTCAGCTTTAGTCGAGTCAGCTTTCATGACAAGTGACTTTTGTTTCTTATCTTCTGATTTTTCTTTCTCTTTAGCTTCAAAGTTTTTCATAGAGATTTCATGGGTCAGCAGGGATCCGATCAACTCATCATATTTATAGGTAGTCAAGTCTTGAGCTTCTTCTACGACTGTTTTCTTTGCTTGCCAACTCTTAGGCAGACTTCTCAGAATTTTCTTCACCTGTTCCTCTTCAGTGAAGTTCTTTCCAAGCCTTTTTAGCTCGTTTATAATATTTGTGAACCTTGCGTTCATTTCTGAGATGTCTTCATTCTCATTCATTTCAAACAGCTCGTAGAGTCTCATATGTTGATTGACTTTAGACTCCTTAACTTTGCTTGTGCCTTCATAGGTTACTTCAAGCTTCTTCCAAATCTCCTGTGCTGACTCGCAACCTGAAATCTTATTGTATTCTGCAGCATCTAACGCACAGTGAAGCATGTTTATAGCCGAAGCATTATCTTGTAATTTTCTGAGGTCATCCTCTGTCCACTCAGCCTCACTTTTAACAATTTTCTCATCGTTAACAGTTTTGTATGGCACATGTGGACCTTGAACAATTGCAAGCCATGCACTCATGTTTGTGGCTTGAATAAAGTTTTTCATCCTATTCTTCCAGAATGTATAATTTGACCCAAAGAATAGGGGAGGTCTAGTGATTGATAGTCCCTCAGGGAGTATCTGTGTTGTTTGGTTTCTTGGAAGGAACCGAGTGCTATTCTCACCCATTTTTAGGGATCAGCTCAAGATTGTCAAATCTTTGAGTAGTGAGCTTAGGCTCTGATACCACTTGTTGGTCCCTGGTAATTAGTTCCAAGGGGGTGGTTAGGAACTAATATAACTTTTTCGCGTTTTAATTAAGCTGACTGGAAGTTATTTTGAGAGTTTATTAACTCAGCTTTTGGTCAGCTTGGTGAGATATATTTCAAGACAGCTTTAGTCAGATGTTGACTAAAGTTGTTTTCTTGTGAGTTAAGAATTGACACTCTTGGAGGTCAGCTTCTAACTCAGCACCACTTATTTACTCAAGGTCAGCTTAGGCAATTTATATGCTGATTAAATATAGCAAACAACACATACAATATAAGAGAGAGTTCAGAGATTACTCAGTATCACTTATCCTGGTTCGGCCTCTCTGCCTACGTCCAGTCCCCAGAGTCCTCCGGGCTTTTTGAATCCAATACTGAGCTCTTTAACGGTAGAGCACAAACCAATTACAAGGCAGTTGAATATGCAAGAGTACCTTCCTATATTCGTCTACTCAACTCCTACTAAGTGCTACAACCCATCACCTAGATTTCTCTACCACTAAATGCTTACAACCAGGCACTCAGCTTAACACTCTCAATATTCCTATTGATCACGAAACTTGTTCTTTTTATACTAAAGAACACTTTAGATGATTACACAACAATCAATCTAGCATTTACACAGAGAATAGAAAAATTGGTGTAAGATCTTTTTGTATTTGAGTGCTTTCAAGATTTTCTCTCTTTGTATTTTTCTCTTGATGCTTCAGTTATAATCCAAGGTTCTTCATTGTCCTTTTATAGAAGGAGATTGTAGATTTGGATCGTTTGAATTGTTGTTACCGTTAACACCAAAATGGCTCTTTTGGGGAACAATTTCTGGTCAGCTTCAGACTGCTCCGCCATTCCCTTTCTCTGTTTTCTTCAGGCGTCAGATTTGTCTTTTTGCGTCTGGCTTGTCTTTTTGTGCCAGTTGTCTTTTACCAATAATCCAATGACCCATGTCTCTTGGAATTGGTCTTTTGTGTGTCTTCGAGTTTCCAATTATTGGTGCAGAAGATTGGCAGACTTTGTCCTTTAGTGAACGGATCCTTCATGCTGTCCTGACTGTCACTCAGCTTTATTTGTTATCTTTGGATGTTCAACTTCTGAGCTGAGTTCCTTCTTGGTCAGCTCCGTTCTGTTTAACCGCTTCTGAAGAAATCTTTAACTTTAGTCAGCTTCGTTTTGCTTCTGAGTTCTACTTCACTCCGCTTACATTGAGTTTTCGTTTTGCTCAGCTTTGC
This sequence comes from Euphorbia lathyris, assembly GCF_963576675.1. NCBI lineage: Eukaryota > Viridiplantae > Streptophyta > Magnoliopsida > Malpighiales > Euphorbiaceae > Euphorbia > Euphorbia lathyris. The sequence continues at coordinate 73,227,083 of NC_088913.1, forward strand.
GTGTGCTGTCTTTTGTCCTGTCTTTACTTTATATATATATTCTTGCACTCAATATTGAACAAACACATTAGTACAATTAAATCAAAGCATTTAAATTTAATTGCCTCTTAATCATGGATGATTTTGTCAAATCAAAATCTTGTGGAAAGGTGTTTCAACAAGGTCAATATGAAGGAAAAGAAGAAGAACTAGATATAGCTTAGTCAATGTTTAGAACTTAGCATAGAATCTTTCCTCATATGTTTTTGCTTAATCTATGACAAGTACCATTTTCTCAACCTGGCTGATAAAATTGAACAAACAAATTAAGAAGTAAAACATACTCAGTATACATTAATACTAAAATACTTATGTAATAAACTAAGTAACAACATACTTCTAATATTTTTGAAAACTGACTTAAATCCAATTAGCTCAGATCTTGACAAATCTAACATTAAACTAAGTCAGTATACACAAATGTCTTAAGGTTAATTCAATTAAATCTTGGAAGGTTTAGAATTAAGTTAAGACAATATGTGCAACCCTTACGGGGGAGTTATTTCAAAAATATATCAATCATGGGGTAACTTATAACTGAGTTCCATAATTATGTATTTTGCCAACATCAAAATGGGGGAGTTTGTTGAAACACCTTTCCACAAGATTTTGATTTGACAAAATCATCCATGATTAAGAGGCAATTAAATTTAAATGCTTTGATTTAATTGTACTAATGTGTTTGTTCAATATTGAGTGCAAAAATGTATATATAAAGTTAGACAGGACAAAAGTCAGCATAAGCCAAGCTGAGTGGAACGGAACTCAGCATGAAAGAATAGAAGCTGAGTGGAGTAGAACTCAGTATCAGAAGTCTCCTTCAAAGTTGCCAGAACGAGGCTGACTAAATTAGAAGACTCCTTAAGAATTGTATAAACAGAACGGAGCTGACTAAGAAGGAACTCAGCATGGAAGTTGAACATTCGAAGATAACGAATGGAGCTGAGTGACAGTCAGAATAGCATGAAGGATCCGTTCACTAAAGGACAAAGTCTGCCAATCTTCTACACCAATAATTGAAGCCTCGAAAATACACAGAAGACTAATTCCAAGAAACATGGGTCAATGGATTATTGGTAAAAGACAACTGCACAAAAAAGACAAGTCTGACGCAAGAAGACAAAGCCTGACGCCTGAAGAAAACAGAGGAAGGAAATGGCATGTACAGTCTGAAGCTGACTAGAAGATGTTCCCTAAAAGAGTCGTTTTGGTGTTTACGGCTAAAACAATTCAAATGATCCATCTGCAGATTTCCATCTATAAAAGGACAATCAAGAACCTTGGATCATTGTCGAATTACAAAGAAGAAAAATCCAAGAGAGAAATCTTCAAAGCACTCAAATACAAAGATCTTACACCAAATCTTCTATTCTTTGTGTAAATGCTAGAGTGATTCTGTGTAATCTTCTAAAGTGTTCTTTACTGAAAAGAGAACAAGTTTTTATCAATTGTAATATTGAGAGTGTATGCTGAGTGCTTGGTTGTAAGCATTCAGTGGTAGAAAAATCTAAGTGCTGGGTTGTAGTACTTAGTAGGAGCTGAGTAGACGAATAGAGGACGTACTCTTGCATACTCACTTCCTTGTAAAGGGTTTGTGCTCTACCTTGAAAGAGCTCAGTATTGGATTGAAAATCCCAGGAGGAACTGGGGACTGGACGTAGGCACAGAGGCCGAACCAGGATAAGTCGTGCTGAGTAACTTCTAAACTCTTTCTCTCAATATATATATATATATATGTGCATGTGTTGCTTGTGATATTTACTCAGCATATAAATTGTTAAAACTGAAACTGAGTAAATCTGAGTGCTGAGTTGGAAGCTGACCTCTCAAGAGTCAATTCCCAACTCTCAAGTCAAGCAGTCTTAGTCAGCATAGAACTAAAACTGTCTGACTAATCAATCGGCCATACTGACCAACACGTTGAGTTAACAAACTCTTAAAATAACATTAAGTCAGCATAATTAAAAGCGAAAAAGTTACATTAGTTCCTATCCCCCCCCTTTGGAACTAATTACTAGGGACCAATAGGTGACATCTTGCGTAGCTAATTTAGTAGGGCCACGTGATAAGTATTGGCATTGGTCTTCTTGGTCACTCTATACGGTCTATATTTTCTTGGTCAAAGTTTGCTATTTGGGGCATTGGCGAGTCTTTCCTTGCTTAGGTATACCAGTACTTCTTCCCCTACCTCGAACTGAAGATATCTTCTACGCTCATCTACCTTAGCTTTCAACTTTTGGTTTCGCTCCTCAAGAGTTTTGTTCACCTCTTGATGCATCTGCAGATATTCATTCGCCAGCTAGTGGGCGGTTACATTTCCCTTATCTCCTTTTGGAAGGTTTGCTATATCCAGGGTGTGATTGAGGATTATTGTATATGCCATTTCAAATGGTGACTTCCTAGTTCCTGAATGTACTGAGCCGTTATAAGCAAACTCTACATGAGCCAGAACCAAGTCCCATATCCTGGGCTTGTCCTTACACTTGCTTCTTAACAAGTTACTTAGGGTTCGACTAACCACTTCTCTCTAACCATCAGTTTACGGGTGGGCGGTAGTACTGAACTTTAAGGTCGTATCGAAGAGAGCCCATACCGTCCGCCAAAAGTGGCTTAGAAACTTCGTATCTCGATCTGAAATGATACTCTTTGGTACCCCGTCTAATCTTACTACCTCCTTGAAGAACAGTTTGACGATCGTTGGGACATCATTCGTCTTCCAGTATAGGATAAAGTGGGCCATTTTGGAGAACTTGTCAACCACAACGAAAATGGAATCCATGCCCCTCTTGGTTCTGGGTAATCCGAGCATAAAATCCATAGATAAGTCTTCACATACTACCACTGGCACGAGTTGTGGAAGGTGTAGGCAGGCGTTGGTCGCATGTCCCTTGGTAGTTTGGCAGATATAGCACCGTTCCACCAAGTACATGACATCCTTTCTCATCTTAGGCCAAAAGTACCAGGAGTTCACTGCCTCATAGGTCTTGTCTCTCCCGAAGTGCCCTCCAAGACTCCCACCGTGTAAATCTCGGATGACCTTCTCCCGGATGGAGGTGCACGGTAAGCAAAACTTGTTTCCTCTCATAGGATATTCATCAAGAAGATGATACACCCCCATCCCCAGGTTGGCTTCTACAACTCTCCCAAATTTTTCCAAAGTTCGGATCCGCCCTATAGTCTCCTCGGATGTGCTCGAAACAATCTATCTCGAGATTCACTGTCTTCAAAACTTCCACCCTTTTGCTTAAGGCGTCCACCATTTTGTTCTATTGTTCAGCCTTATAGATAAGTTTATAGGGGAACTTATCTACGAAGGCGGACCATCGGGCATGCATGGAGCTTCAGAGCTACTTCTAACTCCCTAAATACTTAAGAGCTTGGGGGTCCGTGTAAAGGAAAAATTCTTTCCCCCACCAGGTAATGCTCCCATGTCTTCAAAGCCCTGACCACGATATAGAACTCTTGATCATAAGTAGCCCACGTTTGCGTTGCTTCATATAGCTCCATGGGATCACACTCAACTTCAAACAGTTATCGAAATCAGGAAAGGCTAACACAGACGTTGTACTCAATTTCTCTTTGGTCAATGAAAAACTATTTTCCTGCACTCTTTCCCATTTGAATCCCTTTCGCTTCTTCAGGCATTCAGTTAGTGGGGCTACTAGGGTGCTGAAATTTTGGATGAACAATTGATTCATCGATATAGGCAGTTCGGTCAACATAAAAACGTGAAAATAGTTTAAAGCATTATGCCTAGACCCGGAGCGATTAGATCTTACTTTATCACCTTTTGTAGGTATTTTTGGCCATTCGATTCCATTTCTCGGCAGTGCGTAAATGAGAGTGGCAATAGGGGTGACCCGACAAAATGGTACACTAAGGTTGAATTCTTGGTAATTGATTATGTTCTTCCTTATAGTGTGATTATTGGAAGGCTACTCTTATCAGAATTAGCAAAGGCCACTTCTACTCATCATCTGGCATGGTAGATCCCAACTTAAAGAGGCATGACAATGGCACAGTGGAACCAAATTGTTGCTCAAGAAACATATATTTCTTCTTTGAATATGATACCACTGCAGGATCCTATGGAATAGGAGAAAGAAGGAGCATAACTTGTGGGCACTCTAGAGACAATCTAATTACCCGAAGGAAAATCTATTTAGATTTCTACAAAAATTCCAGAGCAAACGAAGGTAGTGGTTGTTGAAACTTTAAAAGCAAATATCAAGGCTTTTGCGTGGTGTCCTTGTTAAGCCCAAAATGGTACACACTTTCGTTTTCGACGAAACACGATCGTTCGGGTGGATAAAGACGTCCTTTCGCAACGGATACGACTCTCCATAATGGACACGACACTTCAATCAAGACTCTTCAACATCTATAAATAAAGAGTTGAATATATGTAGAAGAAAGAGATTAGTATAGAATTTATGCAGAAATTCCGAGTCAAGTGATTCAGAAGTTAGATTTCGATTCTGTAAAAAGCAATATGATGTACACACATTGTTTATTCAATAATAACAAGTTTAGTAGCGTTTAGACATTGTTCCAATTTAGTTTTCATTTTGGTAGTAGACCGACCCAGACTCTATTATGAAGATTCAACGAGAAGATTGAGTAGAGGATCCGCCCTTGAGCCTGACAAACTCTAACGAAACCCAAGGAAAGGATTGACAACCCGTTCACTTGCAAGCCGTCGAATGTTTCCATGCTCCATGTTCTCTGTAAACTTGTATCAATTTATATTTCATCTAATAAAGTCTGTTCTATTCGATAGATTGTTATGCAGCACTTTGGTAAAGGAACCGAAGTGGATGCTGGTGTTTTCATTAAAACGTATTTAATTCAAAATCTTTACAAGGAAACTTTGTTGAACACTAAAGCAAATTATTATCTCAAAAGAGTTTTAATTTGATTAAGGGCAATTATCCCGGATAGGGTTTTGTCATGTTCAAAGCCAAATAATTAGAGGTTCCGTCATTTATTTCATCTTTATGATTCATACAAAGTTTAAAGTTGTTTTCTTTGCTTAATGCAAACAAATACATTTGTTTACTTTTCTAAAAAGTACTAAACGTTCCTATCTTGCAAATTCATTCTTAAATCAAAGTATTTTCTAACGTTTTCATACTCTAACCTAATTCTCATTCTAGCAATTTCAAAACCAAAATCGATTAAACGATTTTCCATATTATAAACCTTAAAGTAAATTTAACTAATTATAAATAAGTTTTGTTTCGAAAAACGTTCCCTGTGGGATCGATATCTTTTATTACTACAAGCGTATACCGTGCACTTGCAGAAATCGCTCAACAAGTTTTTGGCGCCGTTGCCGGGGAACGCCAAAATTTTCGACAAAATTTTAAATCTTTCGTGTTTTATTTCGAATCTAGGTTATTTATACTTATTCAAACTTTTATATTTTATTTATTTTAAATTACTAACATATTTATTTTTCAAATTCTGTTTTGTAGGTAGTTTCGATTCGTGCGAAATTTCAGGTTCATGCGCAGTTCTCGAAGTTCAGGCACGTCACCAAATCCTATTGACCCAGAAATTGAAAGAACTCTTAAAAAGAACAAGAAAGAAAAGAAAAACAAAAACAAAACCCCAATAAAAACTAGAATTACCGAGCCAGAAGTTATGGCCACACTTATGGATTACGCTAGGCCAGGAGTGGCCGGTGTAACAAACAGTATAGTTAGACCCCAAATTAATACACACCATTTTGAAATTAAGCCAGCATTGCTTAATATGTTGCAAAATAACGTAACATTTTACGGGTTACCTAACGAAAATCCTAACACCCATTTGACAAATTTCTTAGAAATTTGTGACACTTTTAAAATTACTGATGTAACTGCAGAAGCAATCAAACTTCGCCTTTTTCCTTTTACTTTGAAGGATCGAGCCAAAGAATGGTTAACTTCTATGCCAGCCGCATCATTTGAGACTTGGGAACAATTAGCCCAAGCATTTTTATCAAAAAATTTTCCTTTAGCAAAAACCGCAAGAGTCATTAAAGAGTTAACATCTTTTTCTCAAAATGATAATGAAACTCTTTATGAGGCTTGGGAACGTTTTAAAGAACTTCAACGTTTATGCCCACACCACCAGTTGCCCGTTGAACTTTTAATGCAGACATTTTATAATAGACTAAATCCTACAACTAGAGGTTCATTGGACGCTATGTTTGGAGGGTTATTCATGAAGAAAACATCTGCCCAAGCAAGAGAACTTTTGGAGGAAATGGCAATCAACAACAGTATGTGGCCCGCGGAACGTGGACACGTACCATTAGCGAAACCATCATCCTCAACTACGTCATCAGTTAAAGGTATAGTGAATCTTGATCCAGTTGCGATGTTGCAAGCCCAGTTTTCTGCCTTATCGCACAAAATTGATAGGTTTATGGCACCGTGTGATTCTAATGGTAAGCCAATCCAAACGGATGTGGACTACGAAGGTATGAGTGAAATTGAACAGGTAAATTTTGTCCAAGGGCAAAACCAACCTAATAACCCTTACTCCAATACATATAATCCTGGGTGGAGAAATCATCCTAACTTTAACTGGAGAGATAATAATAATAATACTAATGCTAGTCAAAATCGTACTGCTAATTATCAAAATCAATCAAGAGATATGATTAGCACTTTATCTTCTAAAATCGATAAATTTATTGATGCTATAAGCGGAAAAATAAGTAATCACGACGATGGTTTTAAACGGATCGAGAATAAATTCGATCAGCTTATTAAAAACCAATCATCTAGCATCCATAATTTGGAGATTCAAATTGGACAACTCGCTAAATCAATTCCATCCCGCAAAGAGGGAAGTCTTCCAAGCCATACGGAAGAAAATCCGAAAGAGCATGTTAAGGCTATCACTCTTCGTTCAGGGAAAAATTACATAGGCCCGTAAATGCCCGGAAATTCGACCTTACCTGGAACTGATTTACCAAAGCCCAAAGAAGATACTTTGAAACAAAAAGATGCACCAATTGACTCTAGTACAAAAACTTTTGTACCCAAACCACCTTTTCCACACAAAGTCCGCAATAAGGACTATGATAAACAACTTTTAACATTTTTAGACAAACTTAAAAATTTGCATATTAATTTAACGTTTATGGATGCGATTACGCAAATTCCCAATTATGGTAAATTCCTCAAAGATTTAATTTCAAAGAAAATCAGTTGGGAAGAAATTTCATCCATTTCGCTAACTGAAGATTGCAGTTCGATTGTGTCAAGCAATTTGCCCATAAAACTCAAAGATCCCGGATGTTTCACCATTCCGTGTAAATTGGGAGATATTGAATTTCCTAGTTGTCTCTGTGATTTAGGAGCAAGCATTAACTTGATGTCATTATCTATTTTTAATAAGTTAGGCCTAGAAGAAGACATCAAACGTACTAATATGGTTTTGCAATTAGCGGATCAAACCACTAAAAGACCATACGGTATAATTGAGGATGTTTTAGTTAAAGTTGACAAATTTATTTTTCCTACCGATTTCGTTATTTTAGATTTTGCTTATGACGTAAATTGTCCGCTAATCTTTGGTAGACCGTTCATGAACACGGGACGTGCTCTAGTTGATGTGTCGGAAGGGAAAGTAGTTTTAAGAATAAGAGATGATAAGATTGAGTTTGATATGAATCAAGCGATGAAATATCCTATGGAGGATTTCGCTTATATGAAACTTGATTTGATTGAAGAATGTGTAAATGACATTGTTCAAAAAGAAGAAATAATAGAACCTATAATAAGTGAGGAACTAGAAGATAAGGACCCAGAACCTTTGATTCGAGAAGATGGACCAGTTCCGCCTTCGATTATAGTTCCACCTAAATTAGAACTTAAAGAATTACCAAGTCATTTGAGGTACGCTTTCTTAGGGGAAGGCGATTCTCTACCTATAATTATCTCTAACAAATTAACACAAGATCAAGAAGAGAAATTGAAAGAAGTTGTTAGAAATAGGATAGGAAGTATGGGTTGGCAAATTTCAGACTTAAAAGGTATCAATCCAAGCATCGTAATGCACAGAATTCACTTAGAAGAAGATAAACCACCTAAAGCGGATAGGCAAAGACGCCTAAATCCCAATATGAAGGAAGTAGTCAAAAATGAGATTACTAAACTTCTGGACAATGGAATCATCTACCCTATTTCGGATAGTGAATGGGTTAGTCCAATCCATTGTGTACCTAAAAAGGGAGGCATAACAGTTGTAAGGAATGAAGAAGGTGAATTAATACCTACACGAACCACCACTGGTTGGAGAGTTTGTATAGATTATAGAAATCTAAATAAAGCAACTAGGAAAGATCATTTTCCTCTACCTTTCATTGATCAAATGATCGAAAGGATAGCTGGTCATGCTTTCTACTATTTTCTAGATGGTTACTCCGGATTCTTTCAAATATACATTTACCTGGATGACCAAGATAAAACAACCTTCACATGTCCTTACGGAACATTTGCATATAGGAGAATGCCCTTTGGTCTATGTAACGTACCTGCAACATTTCAACGCTGTATGACTGCGATTTTTAATGATTTCATTGAAGATATCATGGAAGTTTTTATGGACGATTTTTCAGTTTATAGAGATTCTTTTGATTCGTGCCTAGAAAACTTGGATAAAGTTTTGTCTAGGTGTGAAGAAACAAATTTGGTATTAAACTGGGAAAAATGTCATTTCATGGTTGACGAAGGAATTGTTTTAGGTCACAAAATATCTAAAAAATGATTATAAGTGGATAGAGCAAAAACTTCAGTAATAGAAAAATTACCCCCTCCAACTACTGTTAAGGGAGTAAGATCATTTTTAGGACATGCCGGTTTTTACAGAAGATTTATTAAGAATTTTTCTGTGATTTCCAAACCACTCACTAATCTACTCATGAAAGATTCCACCTTTGATTTTAATGAAGATTGCGTTAAAGCTTTCGAAACATTGAAAACAGCTTTAGTCAGTGCACCTATTATTGCTAAACCTGATTGGGATTTACCATTTGAAATTATGTGTGATGCAAGTGATTTAGATGTCGGATGTGTTTTAGGTCAAAGGAAGGATAAGAAACTTCATGTCATTTATTATGCAAGTCACACACTTTCCGGTGCACAATTAAACTACACCACAACTGAGAAAGAAATGTTAGCTGTAGTTTTTGCATGTGATAAGTTTAGGTTATACTTGTTAGGTTCGAAAGTTATTATTTATACTGATCATGCAGCATTAAGATATTTATTTGCTAAAAATGATGCAAAACCGCGTCTAATTAGATGGGTTTTATTGTTACAAGAATTTGATATAGAAATAAAAGACAAAAAGGGAGTAGAAAACCTTGTCGCTGATCATCTATCGAGACTTGAAGATGAGAACGGTCCTATAGGTGAAACTAACGGTATACGAGATGATTTCCCTGATGAACATCTCTATCAAATGAAAAGCATCATGTCACCATAGTATGCGGATATTGCTAATTATCTTGCAGCCAATATTGTTCCGGAAGGATTAAATTTCCAACAAAAGAAGAAATTTTTCTTCGACATTAAACAGTACTTTTGGGAAGATCCTTTTTTGTTCAAAACTTGTGGTGACGGGATAATTAGGAGATGCGTTGGTGAAAATGAATTTGAATTCATAATGTCGGAATGCCATTCTAGCTCTTATGGAGGACATAATGGAGCTAACAAGACAACAGCTAGAATATTTGAATGTGGTTTCTTTTGGCCTACGATGTTTAAAGACGTCCGTTCATTTATTACTCGTTGTGATAAGTGCCAAAAAACAGGAAATCTAGGAAGGAAAGATGAGATGCCCCTCACAACCATATTAGAAGTTGAAGTCTTCGATATGTGGGGAATAGATTTCATGGGACCTTTTCCTCCTTCTAATGGTAAAACTTACATATTAGTTGCCGTCGATTATGTTTCAAAGTGGGTTGAAGCAATTGCAACACCGACGAACGATTCTAAAGTTGTCGTTAATTTTCTTGACGATATATTTTGTAGATTTGGTTGTCCAAGAGTCGTCGTTAGTGATGGCGGTACTCATTTTATAAACCGAAGTTTTGAAACGCTTATGAAAAAATACGGAGTACGCCACCGCGTATCAACGCCATACCATCCTCAGTCAAATGGTCAGGCGGAGATATCAAATAGAGAACTCAAATGGATTCTAGAGAAAACAGTTTCATCCTCAAGAAAAGATTGGTCTTGTAAACTAAATAATGCGTTATCGGCATACAGTACTGCATTTCAAACACCAATAGGAATGACTCCATACCGCTTAGTGTATGGGAAGGCATGTCATTTGCCAGTCGAATTAGAACATAAAGCCTTTTGGGCTATTAGGGAACTTAACTTTGATTTACGACAAGCATGTAAGAAACGTTTGCTCGATTTAAATGAGTTAGATGAGTTACGCCATCTATCTTACGAAAATGCAAAGATTTATAAAAAAAAAAGTGAAAAAATGGCACGATGTCAAAATTAAAGTCAAACACTTTAATGTTGGGGATAAAGTGCTGTTATTTAATTCACGACTTCGTTTATTTCCAGGAAAACTTAAGTCCAGATGGATAGGACCATATTTAGTCGTCAAAACGTTCGATTATGGTTCTTTAGAACTGGAAGGTCCTAACGGAATTCGTTTCAAAGTTAATGGTAATCGATGTAAAATCTATTACGAAAATATTTCAAAAATAGGAATTCCGTTCGTAACAAGATTATCTGACGTATAAATCACTCAGTTTTTCGATCACAGTTTCTTTTGTTTTATTTCTTTTTATATTTTTGTTCATTTTATTGTTACTTTATTTTATTTTTAATTTTATTTTATTTTATTTTATTTTTCCAAATGCCAATTTTTGTGATTAGATGACTTTATGTTATGATTTAAATGTATAAAATATGTTTATTTCATGATTTTAGATTTAATTTTAGAAAATTTGAATGAAATTGAAGTTTCAGGCAATTCTCTGCCGAGAATTCTATTTTTCAGATTTGTCCAAATAGGTTAGATTTTCTCTGAACCAGGAAATAGGTTACGACGCCTGATTTCCGCAAGGAAATCAGCGTGTTGCGATCGCGAATTTGGAATTCTCGGTCGCGACACGCGTTTTTCCTACACATTCAGGTCTGAATCATCCTAAACCTTTAGACGAACCCTTTGATAAACGAAACCTTAAGTTTCTTCATTCCTGAAAGGTGTAATTTTATACCTTTTCATGATTAAAACAACACCTCCTTTCATCTAAAATCTTATAAATTAGTCCTAGAAGATTCAAGTTCTGTTACAACTCTTTTCATCTTTATCAGATTTCTGATTTCTTCAAAAACACCATTTTTCATTAAGTACAGAAACTTTGTTTCTTCAAACTCAACACCATGCCTACCAAATACAAACCTTCAAGGCACAATGCTACCTCAAGCAACAAACGCCCAGACTTATCCAAGCGATATGGGGCGCTTTTTCCTATCTTCAATCACGATGAAGGTAGGCGTTACTGGAATCTCCGTTACAAATTCTTCACTGGAATGTTGTATATGGATGATTTTCTTAACAACCAACTTGGCATTAGTGATGACATAAGCCGCTATATGGAACGCCTAGGGTGGGCAAAATTCGCCAAAATGCGATTTCCAATAATAGGCGACTGGATACTTGAATTCTTTTGTACCGTTCGTTTCACTAACAAACGACGGGTACGTCTCAGTTTTCGTCGAGATGGCGAAATCTTCACTTTCGGATCCCGAATTACATGCTTGGTTTGGTTTCCCCCGAGGGATACAATCAAACGTCATCCTGGAAGAGACATGACATCCACGGATGTTTAGAGAATGCTTTCCGGTTTCTGGCGATTCAATTCAAAACTCGCCTATAATCACTCCTTTCGCTCCAACTCCATGCTGTATTTGCACAAATTCTTGTGTCACAGTTTATTCGGTCGCACATTTAGTAGTGTGGTCCGTGACACAGATCTTTATGTTCTTGGAGATGTATTCCAGGGAAATGCAGTAGATTCTTCAAAGATTCTGATGGAGGGTCTTGTCGCCGCTTCTCGATCCAAGGATAAAAAGATTGGGTTCGGCAATATAATTTGTGGAATAATTCTTGGTACCAAGGGTACAATTGATGTTCCCTGGAGTGATGATTAATTCTTCTCGACGATAGACTATGAATTTCTCGAGCACGAAGGACTTGTGAAACTTGTCTTTCGAGCAGGGCCTCACTTTCTGTCTGCACCGGAACGTGAAACTTTCGTGCAGTTTCAAATTGAACGTATTAAGGCTAGAAATATCCCGCTTGAACGGGATGAATATATAGAATAGTCTAGGTTTATAAGTTTTATTTTTGTAAATATTTGTGTATTTTGTGTTCATTCTTTGTTTTTCTACTTTGTTTTATTCAATAAAATTTCTATTTCATTTTAGTTCATTTATTAATTTTACAAAGGTTAGATATATGATTGTTCTATTTCTTATATAATCATGGTTAAATCTATATATAATCCATAATGTTGAACAATCATGGTTTTATTAATTAACACATATATTCACACATAATCCAATTTCACAAACTTCATTCATTAAGTTTAAAACATTAATTCATTCAATTGATTAAATTCATATAATTAATATATATTTATATGCACTTATTATGCACTTAATATGATTCTTTTAACTTATATGCATAACTGAACATTTAAGTTTCATTAATTCTTCATATACCAATTTATTCCACTTTAATTCAATTTATTAAGGTTAAATCTTTGGTTTTCCTTGCAATTAATGTTATTTATTTTAGTTTTTAAGTGCAGGGACACTTTATATTACATTCAGGAACCAATCCATCAACAAAATTGCACAAACCAAGTCATTAGGCACCCGAATAGCCCATTTTGACTAATTCTCTACCGAGAATTAATAATTCTCGGTATGAGCAGCAAAAACGGACGGATTTCAGGGGAAAAATTCCCTGAAAGTCGCGTGCCGTGGCTGCGGCTTTGCTATTCGCGGTCGCGACACGCGTGTTACATGCCCTTTTGATTCCGATTTTGACACAATTTTTGCCTATTCCTATTCCTATTCTACCTATACATCTACCTAATCACCCTATATAAACCTACCTCTTACACAAACCTCACATCACCTCTATTTTTACCCAATCACTTACTCCAAACTCTTCCCCATAAACCTACTTTTACTCTTCCCAATTTATTCATTCCAATTTCTATCATCTTTTCCATTCAATCATTTCCAATTACAACTCTCAAACTCATCTTCAAGCTTTACTCTTTCTCTCAATTCCTTTTTCTTCTTCTTCTTCTCAAACCCTAAACACCCTAAACACCATTACCATGGTAAGGACTAAGCGTGTTGGTAACAAGCCCGCTGTTACGGAAGCTAATCGCCTTCGGGTTCAATGTGGAGCTTATTTCGACATCGCTTCGGAGGAGGAAGCCGCTCGTTTCAAACATTTTTCACAAGTCGATCGCCAATTTGTGGATATGCACTTCCTAGATTTCCATTCGGTAAGAGCATTGAATTTCTCTACTAGAATTGATGCTTTTATTGAGGCGTTGGGTTGGCAAGAATTCGTTAATATGCGTTTTCCGCGTATTAATGAGTATGTGGTGGAATTTTTGGTCATTTTGACCATGAACAAGAAGAAAACCTCAATCTCTTTTAGGAATAATGGTACCACTTACACCATTGATTATGAAGCGATGGGAAACATGTTTGGTTTCCCTAACTTCTGATTTCTATGACAAGCCTAAGGATTTTGATAATGATGCTGTTTGGCAAACTCTTTCGGACCAAGACTATTTTAATTCGAAAAACACCTCAAGCAAGTTGATTAAGGACAACTGTGTGTTCTTCTTTCACAAATTTTTGAGTTTCTCCTTGTTTGGGCGTGTTGAGAGTTCAAAGATTCAGGTTCGGGATTTGTATGTTTTGGATAGTTTGTTTAAAGGCTTGAGGATTGATAGCATTGGTATGTTGTTTGATAATTTGTTCCGTGCTTCGAGGGCTACTACCATTCAGATCCCTCTTTGTAATTTTATCACCGCTATTGTGTTGGGAGCACGGGGTGAATTGGCTGATTTTGACATGTCCACCTACCGTGGGTATGTTCCACTTTTGGACATCTCGGCTCTTGAGCGGGCTCATTTATTGCTTCCGCAAGGTCCCCCCGTCTTTATTTCGTATGCCTCCCGTATTGCCCATCTTCGTGGCACTATGGGTGGTGGCGCTTCAAGTTCTCAATTTGTAGGTACCGAAGGCGGTGGAGAGGCGGAAGGAGAGGAGGATGAACCCCAAGCTCACCCACAACCCCAAGCACCTCAAACGGATGATCCGGTGGATTTACGGAGGATTTTGAACCAAATCAATTCCAACAATCATCAAATGAACTTAAGAATTGATGATTTGGTAGAAAACAACATGGTGATGAATGACAACCTCAACCTTTTGAGGCGTGAGCATAGATCGACTCGGCATCGGATGCTTTCCTTTTTCCGACGCCACAATGTGGAGACTTCACCTACACCTCCGGATTCCCCGCCTCAAGCGTAGGTTGTTTTCTTTAATTTTATTTTTATCATGTTATCATTTGGTACAATTTTAATTTTACTATGTATGGTAGAATTTTCCATTTTTTTTTAATGTTTTATTTGCTACAATTTATATCTTTATTATCGTATGCCTTATTTCGTCCTTACTTTTTATGTTTTCTCCATTTTTGCACCAATGAGGACATGGTCCAATTTAAGTGTGGGAGGAGATATACATATATCATTTACATATATACGAATAAATGCAACGAATTTTTTTTTTTTAGCAACATTTTGCAACACTTGTTTTATGCAAATGCAACATATATTGCAACACAATTTCTTAAACATTATTTTTTCATAACGTTACATTTTTTTTATATATGTTTAAAATATTTTTAACTTATGATTGTTTTTAGGTTATCATTATCGTTAGAAATAATATTTCTATACGGACAATAATATTTTTCAAATTTTTCACAAATCTCCGATACGATTTTTAGTAAAATTGTCTCCAGTGAATATATTTTAATTAAATAAATTCTTTATTTTAATCTCTATTTTATATCATGCAATTCATGATACAATAAATCTTATTTTAAATTTTCAATTAGGTTTATAGGCATTAAATTGAACTAACATTTTTAGCTCGGTTTGATTTCGTCTTACATTAACACCAATTGAAGTTTTTAAGGAAACTTTAGCCATAATACATGTTGAATTTTAAGTCAATATAGGATGAATGTGCTATCTTTCTTTTTTCCAAAGTTACAATTTTACAAAATTCATATTAATTAATGAATTAGTTGAATTCTTAACTTTTGGCCACGATTGAGACCAACCTTATCACAATCGAGGTATGAAAGGGAAGAAAATTAAGTACCTTTACTTTTGGCCATGGTTGCGACCGCCCTTATCACAATCGAGGTATGGAAGGAACGTTAAAAGCAATAAAAATAATAAGCGTGTTTAAGTTTAAAGTAACGATTGTGTCCACCCATGGCATGGTCGGTACCTCTTAAGCGAACACAAAGCAATAAAATACGTATAAAGTTACGATCAAGACCACCCTTATCTCGGGCGTAACTAAGCAAATTAACCTAAGTACTTATTTTAATTTAATATATCTCACATATTAGTTTAGGTTTGGGAAAGAAATTTTGTGCTTTGAAATGCCTTGAGACGAAAGACTCAATAACATGCGTGCTTATATCGTCCTGAATGCTTCAATTCCAAATTGAAAATACAAGACGAATGATATATCGTATTTATACTAAGTTAGTTTGATGTTTTGCGTATAAATTTGCCATGCGAAGCTAGTCTTTTCGGCTTAACTAATTCAAAAGGTAATACAGAGATATATGTTTTATTTTCATAAAGAGATTAGTTAAAGACTAAATTCAGTGAAATTTTGCTCGGGACTAGCAAAAGATTAAGTGTGGAGATTTGTTAAGCCCAAAATATACCTAAAATATCATCAATAATTACATCAATATTGCTACGAATTTATGCTATTTATAACTGTTTAGAAAGCTTTTACTCTCGAATATGTTTCTTTCTTGTAAGGTACATAAATATTTGGTAAAATCCAAATAGGAATGAAAAGAGCTCAAAAACAGAAGAAAAACCCTACAAAAGGAGTCGAAGACGACGAAAATTAATAACGCCAAGTCAAGGACGAGAACGAAAGCCGAAGAAGTGAAAAACGTTCCGTGCCGCGACCGCGGCCCCCAAATTCTCGGTCACGACACGCGTTCTTCAGCTTCTCCTTCCCTTCGTTTGAAGACCAATTGATGCTCCCCCATTCTCGGTAGAGAATTTAACATTCTCGGTACGAGCAGGAGTCTGTAGAGGCCTAGTTACACACTTTCGTTTTCGACGAAACACGATCGTTCGGGTGGATAAAGACGTCCTTTCGCAATACGACTCTCCATAACGGACACGACACTTCAATCAAGACTCTTCAACATCTATAAATAAAGAGTTGATGGAGAGTTGAATATATGTAGAAGAAAGAGATTAGTATAGAATTTATGCAGAAATTCCGAGTCAAGTGATTCAGAAGTTAGATTTCGATTCTGTAAAAAGCAATATGATGTACACACATTGTTTATTCAATAATAACAAGTTTAGTAGCATTTAGACATTGTTCCAATTTAGTTTTCATTTTGGTAGTAGACCGACCCAGTCTCTATTACGAAGATTCAACGAGAAGATTGAGTAGAGGATCCGCCCTTGAGCCTGACAAACTATAACGAAACCCAAGGAAAGGATTGACAACCCGTTCACTTGCAAGCCGTCGAATGTTTTCATGCTCCATGTTCTCTGTAAACTTGTATCAATTTATATTTCATCTAATAAAGTCTGTTCTATTCGATAGATTGTTATGCAGCACTTTGGTAAAGGATCCGAAGTGGATGCCGGTGTTTTCATTAAAACGTATTTAATTCAAAATCTTTACAAGGAAACTTTGTTGAACACTTAAGCAAATTATTATCTCGAAAGAGTTTTAATTTGATTAAGGGCAATTATCCCGGATAGGGTTTTGTCATGTTCAAAGCCAAATAATTAGAGGTTCCGTCATTTATTTCATCTTTATAATTCATACAAAGTTTAAAGTTGTTTTCTTTGCTTAATGCAAACAAATACATTTGTTTACTTTTCTAAAAAGTACTAAACGTTCCTATCTTGAAAATTCATTCTTAAATCAGAGTATTTTCTAACGTTTTCATACTCTAACCTAATTCTCATTCTAGCAATTTCAAAACCAAAATCGATTAAACGATTTTCCATATTATAAACCTTAAAGTAAATTTAACCAATTATAAATAAGTTTTGTTTCGAAAAACGTTCCCTGTGGGATCGATATCTTTTATTACTACAAGCGTATACCGTGCACTTGCGGAAATCGCTCAACAGTCCTGAAGATGTAACAGGAGTATCTCGTGACTTTATGATGCACTCTCTAAATATCAATGCAGAAGCAACACCAGTCATCCAGAAGAAAAGGAACCATGGGGCTGAAAAACAAAAGATTATTCAGGCTAAAGTAAAAAAAAAATTGAAGGATTGCAGCCATATTAAAGAAGTCTACTATCCCAAATGGGTGGGCAATGTTATTCTAGTTAAGAAGGCTAGCGAAACATGGCGCTTATGTCTTGACTTCACAGACCTTAATAAAGCATACTCGAAGGATTCATATCGGCTGCCATGTATTGATATGTTGATTGATTCAACGGTAGGGTATGCAATCTATTCGCTCCTAGATGCAGTAGCATGATATCACAAGATCTCGATGAATCCAGAAGATCTAATAAAGACATGATTTTGAACTCATGAAGGTATTTATGATTACAACGTAATGTCTTTTGGTTAAAAAAAATGCAGGAGCTATGTACTAAAGACTAGTGCTAAGATCTTCAAGGATATAATATGAGTTAAAGTTGAAATATATATGGACGATATGATTGTGAAAAGTCAAACCGTATAGAAACATGCAATTGACCTAGCTACGATCTTCGCTACACTGCAAGAGCATAACCTCAACTGACCTAGCTACGGTCTTTGCTACACTACAAGAGCATAACATCAGGAGATACTCTCATTACGTCTGTAGGGCACCAGAAGAACATTCTGATATTGTCTTTTAAAGTTTGGATAATCTCTTCTTTTACTACAGAAGGGATTCCTATTGAGGTCTGCAATAATTTTCCTTCTTCTAGGCATACGGGTTCCAGGGTCCCTACTGGTTTTGCTCTCCCATGCTCCTCTTCGTTGGACTCAACCTCTGGTGGTTTCATTTCTAGCGACGCCATGTATGCTTATTGGGCTATCACATGATTTTCTTATGTGATGGCCATTCCTTTGGAGGTGGGGATCTGCCATGCCAAGTGTCGAATGGATAGTGTGCCACCTGAGTCAGATAACAAGGGTCAGTCAATGACTATGTTGTACAGTAGTCCCCAATTTCGATTTTCATGACCATACTGCCTAAAAATGGGATTGAGTGCCCGCTGATTCTTGTTAGAGGAGTCTTTGTGAGAATTAACATGCTTGGGTCGAGGCGAAGTGCCTCATAGGCTTTCTTTGTGATGATATTAACTGAACTTCCTGTATCAATTCAGACTTTGATTACCAATGCATCATCATGTGCTTTTCTAGGGGTAATTCATGTCTTGACGAATAAGAAGTTTATTGGTTTGTCAGACCCATCCTTCTCGGGGTACTTCCTCTTTTGAATGGCTGTCTTAGGCTATGACCTTCGAAGACGGCATTGATAACACCTTGGGGGGCTCTGCTCTTACCACCTTCTTCGTCTTTTATAGACGCCAAACCTTGTCTGAACCTTCTCAAGAAATGATCTAGCTTTCCTTGAGTCGCTAGTTTCTCCAGCTTGGAAACGAGTTGCCTACAGTCTTTCATACCATGGCCCTCACCATATATGGAGACAGACGACAACCGCCCATATAAGGAGACATACTACAACAACCTATAAAAGAAAAAAAAACAACAAATTACAAATAAACAAGAAACTACCAAATCTAGCTACTATATGTAGGTCTAATCAAAAAAATTATTCAATAAAAAAAACAAAGCAAAGAGACTTATCTTTCGGTTAAAAGTTAGAAAAAAAATTCTAAACCTCTATAAAGAATACGACAGTTTCTTAACGATGAGATTTTTAGATATCTTCAAAAGTTTTTCGTAAAACTCTACTTAGTCCTTGTTTGAAAGGAGGTTAATGGAAGTAATGATATGTAAAATTTCAAACTAACTTTTTTTAGGAGCTTCTTGTTGAGAGTAAATAAAGATTAATGAAAGTTAATAGTTTACCACAACTCCAAAACGGGGGTTAATGGGAGTAACGTAAACTTTTTAATGTAAACTTGCTTTTTAACTCTTATTTACATTCCATCAACTCTCAAACAATGGTAAATTTTAACCTTTATTTCCATCACTTTCCTTCCTCTTCCATTACCTCCTCTAAGGACTCAGATCCGAATGTCCGGAAAAGGCTAAATGATGAATGAATTACAACTGTTTTTCAATGAGATTCGACTTACGATGAGTATATTATTTATGTTTTTGTTGTATTTGTACCTTTTATGGTTTTTGTTGCTCTTTATAGTCTTTTTTTTTTGCTCTTTGTGGATCTTATATTGGATGTAGCCTGTAGGATGGAAGGTTTTATCGTACTGTATTTATACTTTGTGATTTAATGGTATGAAATATGACATTTTTATAATAAAAGAAAAAAAAATCAAAATGGAAAATCATGTCATCATAATGATGCCACCATATAATCAGCTATAGTTGTCACGCTTTTCTAATCCACTCATTTACCACCAGCTCTCCTTGAACTTTAGTAGATTGAGTATTTCACTAGTTTTTTAAATTTGTTTATTTCGTATCACTACCTCTTTAAACTTGTCCATAAAAATATATTAGCTCTCTAAATTTTGTAAGTGTTTTACCAACTCTCTAGACTTACTTATTCTGAATTTAGATTTAATAAGTTTTTGTATTTAGTTGTTACAGAATAAGCAAGTTTTTGGAGTTGGTGAAACACTTGCAAAGTTCAGGAACCTAATCTACTTTTATTGACAAGTTTAGGGAACTGGTACGAAATAAATAAGTTTATAGAACTGGTGAGACATTTATAAAATTTAAAAAATCAATCTACTATTTTGGACAAATTCAGAAATTATGTATCAGGGAGTTTATAAATTATTAGTAGAAAAAGTAATTTCGGTGAACTAACACTAAACTTACGAAGGAACAATTTAATGTATTATTTTAGGGATAACTCTAATGTTTGAAGGTATTACATACATTTTTTTTATGAAAAAACATATTTCATTCCATTAAGAAAAAAAATACAACACGAACATAAATAGAAATAAAATCTCATATAAATACAGATTACAGCGGGTACAAGATTCACAAAGGAAAGAAAAAGACGACATAGGATAATAAAAACCATAAATAATACAACTAAAACAAAAAGATGACAAGTCTCATACTTCTCATAAATCCAAATCTGCAAAAAAAAAAAAAAGTTACAAAAGAATTTTCATCGTTTAGTTTCTTCCGGCTAATCGGATCTGAGTCTTTTCTACTGGTGCAACCTTGTAAATCAAGTGATCTACATATAAGATAATACGTTTCCACTCTTGGTAAACCTGAAAAAAAGTGTAAATGAAAGAGTTATAGTTGACAAATGTAATCAGACGGAACAAATCCGAAAAGATGTATGAATTTCAACGGAAATAAAAACACTGAAAAAGGAAATAACACTAAAATTGTGAGAGTAAACATAGAGATGAGAGGAGGAAGAAGGAAGACAATCTTTATTCTCCTTCCTCCAAGTAGATGTAGTTACTTTTGTTCAGAAAAAAGATAGATATATTGTTACAGGTGGGAAGAAACAATACGATGGATTTCAAGAAGCAAGACATCCATCGTGCGGTGAAAAGACGTTTAGTGCCGATGGAACGCTTGGCACCACCTTGAGGAAGACGTCTTCTCCGTCCAAAATAGTGTCACAGTCGGTGGAGGGGGAGGAAGCAACGGTCTTAGATGGTAAGTGGGGTGGATGTTCGGATGAGAGAAGAAGAGTACAGAGAATTTGAGTTAGAGAGAGGAAGGGGGATAACACTTGTTTCTTCCCACACTAATACATACTGTCAAAATGGTACAAATTTAATTCTAATATTTTCAAGCAAGATCAATTTTAGACATATGTTATCGAAAATTTAAAAATACTGGATTGACTGTTATTTAACTGTCATGTTGGATCCTCTAATTATTTATCGATAAACTGAAGCAATTCGTATATTTTTGGTTAGTTATTTGTAACTATATACTAATATAATAGTAAATATTTTACACATTTTGATAAAAAAAAAAAAAAAAAAAAAAACAACTTATACTTAATTTATATGTGACTGATTTAGTTTTAAGTTTTAATAATAGTGGGTTAGACTTTTCATATTTTCAATAATATATGACTAAATGCTTAAACTTAAATAATTGATAGTTTTCTGTCTGCATTTAAACAATTCTGTAGTAACTTATTAGATTAGGATTTAGAAAAAAATATATTATGCTAGAAAAACACCAAATTGACCTTAATGCGTTCTTTTCCCAATAAATTTCGAGGTAGTTTCGTAATTTGTTGTAACATTTGTCCTCAATAAATAAAAATGCAATTTCTTGAATAAAAAGTAAAGTTCCATAAATAAAATAAGATTTAGTATTTTATATAAATCCGCCAATTTCACGTTAGTTAATGGCTTCCTTTCTCCTGAATATAAATAAACTTCTCTTCGATTCACGCTCTGTGTACATCTCAATTACCGGTAGAAGTTAGAGAGGAGATAGCCGAGTCGACTCAGTTTGCCCCGTTCTGACTCGGCCGGATTTCAGTTCGAGCTTTGCTTGATTCGAATTTTGTTGAGCTTGGTGAGACTTTTGAGGTAATTCTCCTGTGTTGCTAATGGTAATTGCTGCTTCTAATTGGATCTATCTGTTCTACATTATGGTTCTTCTGATTCTTCTTTTGTGTTTTCTCGAGGTGTTTGTTGTGGTGTCGGTGTGATTTTGGGTGTTTGGAATGTGGATAATGTTCAACTTTATCATGACTTTTTCTTTTCAACTTCTTTTCTCAATTTTTTTTTTCATTCTGTCTCCATTTCCAAATTATGCGTTTTTGATGGCGTTAATTGGTGAGGTATTTTTGTGTATTGTGTTATTAGATCCAGTAAAGGGAGAGCGATCTGGTTTTTAGGTGCAGGTCAGGTGTCTCCATTTACTTGGTCATTTCTGTGAAAACTATAGACTTTTCTTATAATTAATTTTGTTTCTTTCCATGTCTAAGATCTTTCTAAATATAAATATGTAGGCCAATTTGTGTAGTAAGTCGAGTTTTCTAAGTTGTGTTAATGTCTCAGGTATATTTTTCTAGAGTTTTAAGCTCTTCTATGTTATGGAAGGTGCTTTATGCGCGACTAACTTTATTTTTGCATCACAAAAAAACTGTGGGCATTCCCCTTTTTCTGTTTGAGTAATATAGGCTACTTGGCATCTTAACCTTCTGCAATGATAGCTGCAATTTTGCTTTTGTTTAAGCAACTTTTAAACTCGTAAATTGGGATTATTGCTTTATGGTACATGAGAAAATGCAAAATATTTCTTGGATAACTCCAAATGTGAGATTGGGGATTTAGATTCCCTTTCCTTCCCAATCCATGTACGCTCACGCTCATTCCCTTTCCTTACCTCTGTCTGCGTTGCCTTTCTTTGATTTGTTATTGCAGGCTTCTTTGTGCGGTGTTTGTTTTTTCCTCACCTCTGTCTGCGTTGCCTCTCTTTGATTTGTTATTGCAGGCTTTTTGTGGCTTGCTTCTTTTTGCAGGATTTTTTTTATGAAAATATGTTTTCTGACTAGAAAATTATAAATCAAAAAAACGATTTTCTGGCATTGGGAATTGAAGGATAGAGATGCTCTCAGTATCATTGAGATAAAGGTGGGTTAGATTTTTCTTGTTTTTTCGATGAAGAGTTTATAATATTTGTCATTTGATTGAACTAAAAGATATTTAGTATACATTCCAGTTAAGATTCCATGTCCTTTTTGGAAAAACCTATGACAAATAAAATCAATTTAGTCTCTATCTAATTAAAATATCCAACCTGTGATCTAGCTGGAAGTTTGCTAATACCAGCTAAGTCATTTGGACAATTAGGCTTTGCTCTTTTGGCTATTCTCTGTCATGTGTTCAGAATCTTAGGGCAAGTGTTGTGCTTCACTAAAAATTTATCTCAATCTATGGTCCTCTTCCCGTACTTTCTGTCTTCAATTTGTACAAGCTAATTTTCATGCCTAATAATTGAGTTGTATCAACTTTGTCATGTGAGACAAAGTAAAAGTCTTGCTATTTATAAAGGTTTTGCTACTATGGATAATGTCTTAGATTCTAACTGTTTTAGTCTTTGCTGAACTGCTGCTTAATTTCTGACCTTAATTTACAGGAAAAGTAGGAGCATAACAGAATGAAGGCTCTAATTCTTGTTGGAGGATTTGGTACTCGGTTGAGGCCGTTGACACTCAGTGTCCCAAAACCACTTGTTGAGTTTGCCAACAAACCAATGATCCTGCATCAGGTATTGTATTTGCCAGTATCATGGTTCTTGAAAACTAGAATATATTGAATACTTGGTTTACCAGATTCATGACAAATGCTTATTTCTGGTTTATCATCGGTTAATGAGATCCGTGATTGCAAAACAATTAAATCTTAAATCTAGGTAGTTACAAAAGGTTGACCTCATAGTAGACATTATATGAGCTCCTCTCCCCTTAATTTATGACTCTGGTGTTTCTTACAGATTGAAGCGCTTAAGGCAATTGGAGTGACTGAAGTGGTCTTGGCTATTAACTACCAACCAGAGGTAAAGAATGAATCAACACTTCGCTCTCTTGGTTTCCTTGTCATGCCGGAGAGTTTGATTCTTATGAAGTTCTTGCTGTATTTTTCTGCAGGTGATGTTGAACTTCTTGAAGGAATTTGAGGCGAAGCTGGGGATCACGATAACATGCTCACAAGAGACTGAGCCACTAGGCACTGCTGGTCCTCTGGCTTTGGCTAGAGACAAATTGATTGATGAATCTGGTGATCCATTTTTTGTTCTCAACAGTGATGTCATCAGTGAGTACCCACTGAAACAAATGATTGAGTTCCACAAGGCCCACGGCGCAGAAGCTTCCATAATGGTGACAAAGGTAACAACTATTGTAAACTTATTTCTATGCACTTGGAGATGTTCTGAAACTGAAAACAATGTTTTATTAATTGCAACGATTGAATAGGTGGATGAGCCATCAAAATATGGTGTTGTAGTTATGGAAGATTCCACAGGGAAAGTTGAAAGATTTGTTGAAAAACCAAAGATATTTGTTGGCAACAAAATCAATGCTGGAATTTATCTGTTGAACCCATCTGTTCTTGATCGAATTCAACTGAGGCCGACTTCAATTGAGAAAGAGGTCTTCCCGAAAATTGCATCTGATAAACAGCTCTTTGCAATGGTCCTTCCAGGGTTCTGGATGGACATTGGACAACCAAGAGATTACATTACTGGCCTGAGACTCTATCTAGAATCTCTACGGAAAAATTCTCCGACTAGGTTGGCCTCTGGATCCCACATTGTAGGAAACGTTTTGGTCGATGAGACAGCCAAGATCGGAGAGGGATGTTTAATTGGACCTGATGTTGCAATAGGTCCAGGCTGTGTTGTTGAGTCAGGAGTCAGACTCTCCCGGTGCACTGTGATGCGTGGTGTTCGCATCAAGAAGCATGCTTGTATATCTAGCAGCATCATTGGATGGCACTCGACCGTCGGCCAATGGGCTCGTGTAGAGAACATGACGATCCTGGGTGAGGATGTTCATGTATGTGATGAAATTTATAGCAATGGGGGTGTGGTTTTACCCCATAAAGAGATCAAAACAAGTATTTTGAAGCCTGAGATAGTTATGTGAAGTGAAGGAATTTAATGTGTTTGGTTCTTTCTGTTGTCTGTAATGGAGGTCATAAGTGTGAGAAGTTTTACTTTGCTATGTATGTATATAGGAATAAAATTTCTATACTTGTATGTTCAGGCTTTCTGTAATTTTATTAGGAGCAAAAAGTTCATTGTTTATGGGTCATTTTTCTTTGATTATTTTATTAGGGGCATAATTATGAATTTTCTTTTTCAATGCTCATGTAATTTTCATAGAAAATTTTTCCTTTATTATTCAATTACTGCATTTTTCTTTTCAATTAATAACATGTATTTTTATTGATTTAATCATGTTTGGTATTTAATTACATTTTTCCCTTTTCTGCAGATATTTTTAGGAAGAATTAAATTTATAAATTTGAAATCTTTCTCATAAATGCAGTGAATTGATAATTGAGTTACTTTATATTATTATTATTATTATTATTATTATTGCATAGATTTGGCCATATTATGCTGGTTTGGTGGATCATTAATAATAATAAAAAAGGTCAATTATATTCATGGCTACTGAAGTTTATCCCTAAATTTTATAATGACCATTTAAGTTTCAAACTGTGTACATTTTGTAACATTCTAGTCTTTTAAAGTAAATGTCAAAATGAAAAAGTCTAAAAATGAAAGTTTAGAACCATAATTGTCATTAACGTTTTCGATTTTCTATTACCGCCATTTTTAGAAAATTTTCTCTCTGAATATTCAGTTTCTCCCTCCTAACTGAATAACACTTAAATGACCTTAATCAAAAGGTAAAAAAATTAAAATTGTTTAGAATATTATTTTCATAAGTTTTACAATGGAGGGTTACTTGTTACTAAAGCGGTTAAGATTGAGTGAGTTTTATGTTATAAGTATGAAATTGAATGATATTTATGTTACATTTTAAAGTTTGGTGGCTATGGGTGTAATTTAACCCAATAAAAAGGGTTAGAATGCAAAAATATGGTGGACCCAAAAAGGGTAGTTGTATGAGATAAATGAAAGAATTAAAAATTAGAAGAAGTGGGCATTAATAAAGACAGGAAAGCCCATATGTTTAATGAATATATGAAAATGTACATAATCATAATAGGGTCCCAATTTGATACCATTGTTGGTATTTAATAAATTTGATTATGAAAGGCTGTTTATAATTTCATATTTATAAGACCCTACTTTCAATATATGTGGATTAGTTGTTAATCTCTTGTCTATTTGGATTTAAATATGTTGCTTTCAATTATAATCATCATAAATATGTATCCGGTTTTCATTTACATTTTCCTATTAAAAATGAGAGTTTCAAATGTTTGGTTAGAAAATTACTATTTGCTTTTATGCTTGAAAAATAGCTTTTTCCTAAAATTAAAAAAAAATACTTGCATAGTCTTTTCCAACCGCAAACACTAGATAAATTAAATGGACGTTTGTATGTTACTTTAGTGACAATTGAAATCTATATTATTTTAAACAAATTCAATGATTAATATATTATGTTAAATTAATTAAATTGATCGATATATTATTTTAAGTAAATTTAAAAAATTGTTTTGAAAATTTCGTAATTAAATATCAATCAACTTTTTGAATCAAATATGTACTAAGAAGAAAAAAAAAACTATTTTTGGAGGACGACTTTACTGTCTTATGTTGACTTCCAAATATTACTAAACAACAAAAAAAGAGTTTCAAAAGTGTAGTGGAACTTAAACAAAATTAAATTAAAAATAAATCACGAATGCAATAAAATTAGATACCGATACGGTGACATGGTAAGCATACAAAGATAGACTTGTTTTTCCATCTCAATATTTATTTTAATTAATTGTAAAAAAAATATTTATTTTTTTTATCTTAAAAAATATATTTATTTTAATTAGCCCCTCAACATTAGATATGAAATATCCAGATCTGTTAATAAATTAACAAATTTAGAAGAATACATTATACCGATGATCACTCAATTTTTCCGCTTATTAATATTACAGTCATTTAACTTTAAACTTTGACATAAAAGTTATGATTCAACTTTATAATTTATTAACTTAAAGTCACTCAATCTTTACCATTCTAATAGTAAGTAATACTCCATTATTAAACCTTTCAAGGGCTCCTCCATTTCTCAACCCTTTTTCTTCCCCTTTGCTCCTTTTCTTTTCAAGCTTCCGCCACCATCACCGTTTCGCCTCCTTTTGTTCAGGTTCTTTTAGAGGAGGAAGGAGGAAGCTTGTCTTCCTTCTTCCTCCCATTTATGTTTTAGTTTTTGTTTTTTTAGCTTCAGTTTTATCTTTTCTTCCTAGTTTGAAGTCTATATACTTTCTCGAATCTCTTTTCCGTCAGATCTACACCTGTTAGCTATACTTTTATCGTTTATTCTTTTTTCGGTCTTAGAAAGAGCGAAAAAGGTTCATCTTGTCCGCAGATCTATAGATCTGCGTGGTTGCAAAAAAGGAAAGGACTCAGATCCGAATGTCCGGAAGATGCTAGATGATGAAGAATGGATTATAGCTGTTTTTCAATGGGATTCGACTTCCGAGAAGTATATGATTTCTATTTTGTTGTATTTGTACCCTTTGTGGGTTTTTATTGCTCTTTGTAGTCTTTTTCTTACTCTTTATAGTCTTTTTCTTGCTCTTTGTAGTCTATTTTCTTCCCTTTGTGGATCTTATTCTGGCTATAGCCTGTATGGGTGGGAAGTTTTATTGTGTTGTATTTGTACTTTATGATTCTATGGAATGAAATATGGCACTTTTATCAAAAAAAAAAAAAAAAATACTCCATTATTAATAAATAGAAAAATTGAATGATTTTTAAATAGCAAAATTGAATGATTTTTAAATAGGTTTTGAAATTAAGTAGACATAATATTAATAAAAGTAAAGTTGTTCAAAAATGGCATAATATAATTTACCAAATTTATCATTATTTGAGTTTCTTATTGATGAGAAATGGCTTAATATATCATTTGTCTCATGAATTTGTCTAAAAAGCTTGATTGACATCTTGAACTTTTAAAGTCCCAATAGCCCATGAACTTGCATAAATTGTTTAGTTATCTTCATGAACTTGCATAAAATCTAATCAATTAATCACTCGGTTGTAAAAAAATAAGTTAAATGCAGAAGATGTGTTACACACATCTTAAAAAAGTAAAATGATCAATGTTAGGGTTAGCAATTCTAATATTAGAGAAGTAAAAGTTTTATAGTTGAACAAGTAATTTTTTTTTAATATATTTTAATTTATTTTGTGAATTATGTAATAACATTATAAGGCACGTGCAACATATCTTTTGTATTTAGTTTACTTTTTTACAATCGAGTGATTAACTGATTACATTTTATGCAAGTTCATGAAATTAACTGAATATTCTATGTAAGTTCAGAGAATTATTAGGATACTTTAAAAGTTTAGAGAGCGAACCAAACTTTTGGAAAAATTCAGGTGAAAAGAGAAATCAATGATTATAATAACACTCATCCATAATAAAATACATTATGCATTATTGCTAAGAGATAAATGGCCTACCAATATCATGTACATGGACCTACCATCGCACTCGTTCACATTATGATTCAAAAAAAAAAAATTATGAGCTCCTGATTTTTTCTATATGGAATTCTGAATCTTTTAATTTAATACATTAAACAGTTGATTAATAAATTAAATATCAAAATCAGCAAAAACAAATGTGTAATTTATTTCAGTGTAAATTGTAACAATGATTATGGTGAAACTCTTAGTCAGTTGGTTGAGAGCTTACCTATGATCCTAGAGGTTATAGGTTCGAATCACATGGATGGGTGGGTTGAGGGTTTTCTTTTCTCTTTAATGTAATATTTCTTTGTTTAATGTAAGTGCATTGTGCATAACTTTAAAAAAAAAAATTGTAACAATGATTTCTGAAATTTAGAGCCAATTTTTTATTTTTTAAATCAACTTATTTTTTAAAGGAAAATTATTTTATTTTGTTAACTTTTTTTTTTATTTTAATAAAATTATTTTAATTATTTCAAATAAAAGAAATCACCAAAATAGTAACGTGACAACCACATTGGAAATAATTCATTCTTATCGTGATATGAGATATAAAAATATTATATTTTTTTATTTAATGTACTTTTTTATGTCACGCAAGATATACGTGATTGCAAATGTAATGTGATTGTCATGTTATGCAAAAAAAAAAAAAAAAAGCTTTTTATAACGTGGTTATCATGTTAGTATTCCAGTTTTTTTATCTAAATTGGTTAGAATAATTTTATTGAAATAAAAAAAAAGTTTAATGACTTTATTGAAACTTAATATTTTTTTACACTAACCTCAATTTCAGTGATCTTTTTAAAACCAATCCCAAACTTTACCAACTATTGATGCAATTTACACAAGACATTATATTTTAGAAAGATATTTTTATATATATCTAATGTACTTAATGTAGTTATAAATGAGGATAACAAACTTTTTTTTCTGTGAATGGAAAAATTCAAATATCAAACATTATATAAGAATGTTTTATTTTAGTCACTATTTTAATTTTAATTTTTTTATCCCTGTATTTATTATATTTACTTTTTTTTCTCTATATTAATATCAGTTATACTTATTTACTTTTACTTCTTTTATCTTCAGACTAGCCATTTTATTTCAATTTTATTATTTACTTTTATTTGTTTTAAAATTATTATTTTTTTTTTAAAATATCCTTCTTATACATTTTATTTAATTATTATTTTTTTTAAAATTAACTTTATTTCTATTTGTTTTGTTTCACCACCTTTTGATTTAATTTTTATAGTTATAAGTGATTAATTTATCAATAAAGAACTTGTAAGTATAAAATTATTATTAAAAAGCAATGTTTTAAAAGTCAGACTAGAAGTTGAATCAAATTGAAATTGAATCAAGAGTCAATGAGTTTGACCGGTTGACTCAAATTGATTAAACTCGATGACATCAATAAATAATATATATATATATATATATATATATATATATATATATATATATATATATAAAATAAATTTCTCTACAATTAATCATAATATATATTATTATAGAATCTACACCACTTTTAAATTTTGTTTTGTGTATACTTAAAATTTAAATATTAAGTAAACCTTTTGATTATATTGTAAATAAATTAAATTTTAAATAATTTTATCGAAATATAAAAAAATACTAAACAATATTTTAAATTTTTAATATTTAAGTATTAGTATAATATGTAAATTTATATGATTGTGATCTTATTGATATTGATACTTTGGGTCAGAGGTTTACTTGGTCCAATGGTCGGCATGGGGCGGCTCATGTTGAATGTCGTCTGGATAGAACTTTGGTGTCCGATGGCTTTTTAGATTCTTGGGTCTATCTTTTGCACGGCTTTGGCAAAGTATAGTTCTGATCATTGCCCGATGCTCCTTCAATGCAGATTTGGGGAACCAAGGATTGCGAGGTTCAGATTCCATTCCATGTGGACCACTAATGATTCTTTAAAGGGGGTAATTGCTAATCACTGGACAACATCCCACATCTCTCTCCCTCCTGCACAACTATTATGTCATAAACTTCGCACTTTTAGGCCTATTCTCAGGGATTGGAATAAAAACGTGTTTGGCAGAATTGATTCTAATATCCATCTGGCAAAAGTTCATCTTGCCGATATTCAAAAGCAAATTTCAGAGCAATGAGATTCTCCGGAGTTGAGTAGTGCTGCTTCTGCCGCCTGCTCCAACCTTGATTTACAACTTCTTCGGCAGGAGATGATGTACAAAGAGCAAAGTCGTGTTAAGTGGCTTAAAGAGGGGGATAGAAACACTAGTTTTTTTCCAAAGGTCTGCTAAAGTTGGAAAGACTTGGGCCGACATTCATCATTTAAGAATCGGCGATGGGGGTCCCACTTCTGACACGGTAAGATTAGCTGATCATGTTATTGAGTATTTCTCTAATCTATTTCGTAGTTCTAGGGAGCATATTGATCTTTCTCCAATTAATGAGGTAATTCCTAACTTAGTAACTTCCTTGGAGAATGAGGAATTAATTTCTAAACCTATCATTGAAGCTATTAAAGATACGGTCTTTTCCATGGATCCTGACAGTGCCCCTGGTCCTGATGGTTTTGGGGGAACTTTTTACCGTTTCTTTTGGGATATTGTAGGGGAGGATGTTTGCAATATGGTTCATGCTTTCTTTGATCATGGTTGCATCCTTTCTGGCTTAAACTCTAGTATTATGTCTCTAATTCCTAAAGTTGTTGAAGCTGACAGAATAGAGAATTTTCGTCCAATTGTAATGAGTAACTTTGGTTTCAAAATCATCTCAAAAATTCTTGCAGATTGACTTGTAGTTATTGCAGCAAGGATTGTCTCTCCCAACCAGTATGGTTTCCTTAAAGGTAGAAACATTCACCAGTGCATTGTCTTAGCTTCTGAGGGAGTTAATATGCTTGACAGAAAACGTTTTGGTGGTCACATGGCCTTAAAAATTGATATTTGTAAGACTTTTGATACTTTAGATTGGAACTTCCTCTTGGCTGTATTGGACTCTTTTGGGTTTTCTCTCACTTTCAGAGATTGGATCCTAAACATTCTGGCATCTACTCGTATTTCTGTGATGATTAACGGTTCTCCAAAGGGTTACTTTTCTTGTTCTAGAGGGGTTAGACAAGGGGACCCCCTCTCTCCTCTTCTGTTTGACATTGCTGAGGACTTTTTCTCTCGTTGGCTTGCTAAGATGGTGAAGGAGGGTACTTATTCTCCTATGTATTATTCTGGTGGAAATTCTTTTCCCTCTCACCTTCTTTTTGTTGATGACATGCTCATTTTTGGAGTGGCATCCTTGAGCAATTTGCATGCTCTCAAGAATTTCTTCCTGCTATATGGACAGATCTCCGGTCAGCAGGTTAGTTGGGACAAATCTGCTGTCTTTTTTGGTTCTCAGGTGAGTTCCCCGAGGAGGGTTCGTCTTGCTCACTGTCTTGGCATCCGTCTGGAGTCTCTCCCCTTCAGTTACTTAGGAGTCCCTCTATTTAAAGGAGCTCCAAGAGATTGTTATCTCAGCAGCCTTGTAGACAAATTTCTCTCTTAATTTAGCAAGTGGAAAGGTAGCTCTCTCTCATTTGCAGGGCGTTTAACTCTAATTAAATCTGCTATTACTGGTTCTCTGGTTCACTCATTCTTGATCTATAAGTGGCCAATGGGTTTGTTGAATAAGCTCAATAGAAGTGTTAGGAATTTCCTTTGGACGGGTTGTGTTGACCAGAGGAAGTGAATCACGGTTCCCGGGCAAACTTGTTGCAAAAGTTTAGAGGATGGAGGTTTGGGCATTAAGGACTTTAGGATCTTTAACCAGGCTCTATTGGGTAAGATGTGTTGGGAATTAATTCAAGGCACCAGTCTTGCTATTTCTCTGATGAAGTCTAGATTTCTGGCTGTCTCTGGTTTGCCTAAATCTTCCATTGCTCCGTCATCGATTTGGTCTTCTTGTAAGTATGTTTATTCATCCATTTGGGACCAGACCTTTTGGTGGATTGGCCAGTCTTCAAAGCTCAATTTCTGGACAGATAGGTGGATCATTCCATCGGTGGCGGACAAATTGGGTCTCATTAGGATAAGCGTTCACGCTTTAATTCTGTTGATATTTTTTGGTTAATTCGGAGTGGCTTGACTTAGGCACTCCTTTGGTTGTTCAAGACAGTATTCGATCTATTCACAGGGGTAGAGATGATCTTGATTTCTGCGCTTGGCAGCCCTCTACGAAGGGTATTTTCTCTGCCAAAGAGTACTATTCGATTATCAGTCCTAGTTCATCTTCGGTGGACTGATATAAATTTGTTTGGAATGCTCACACTCCCCCTTCTCGTTCCTTCACTTTCTGGAGAGTTTTGCATGGTCGGGTTCCGACTCACGACCTCCTGCACATCTTGGAAATCCTTTGCCTCTCGTTGTGTTCTATGTGGTAGGGATGTTGAGTCCATTAACCACCTATTCATTAGCTGTTCTTTTGCATATTCTCTTTGAAGGGCCCTTGAGTTTCACTTTGACTCCTCTTTGCCTCGTTATTCACAATTCATCCACTTCTTCAGCTCTCTTAGTAGCATTTATTTTGGCTCACAGGTGTCGATGATCTGGCGTGTTGCCGATGTCACTTGCATCTGGTTAATCTGACATTGCAGGAATGAAGCAATCTTTAAGGAAGTTTCTCCTTCTATTCAGCACTCGAAGATCACCCTCTTTCGAATGATTCGAGAGTCCTTTGCCACTTCTAAAGGTTTTTGCTCTTCACGGAGAGATGATGTTATCTTATCCCGTCTTCTGGCTTCTCCTAGGCCGCCTCCGGCTCCCAACATTATACCGGTCCATTGGCTTAAACCTCCTCCGGGCTGGGTTAAAGTCAATGTGGACGGCTCTGCTTTTGGCACTCCAAGCGAGGCAGGAGCGGGAGGTATTTTTCGCAACTATCGTGGATTTCCCAAAGGTTGTTTTGCTTTTTCTACCTCTCCTTCTTTTGCTTATATGGCTGAATTGAGAGCCGTTATTTTTGCAATTGAACTTGCTTGGGAGAAAAATTGGCATCAGCTTTGGGTTGAGTCAGACTCAATGTACGTTGTTAATCTGCTTAGACATCGTTCCATGGATGTTCATTGGAGTATTCGTCAAGAATGGTTGCATTGTCTCAGCATTTGCTCTAGGATGAATATTCTTTTTTCACATATCTTTAGGGAAGGAAATAGAGTTGCTGATGCACTGGCAAAGTTTGGAGTCTCTTCCTCAGTGATCAATTGGTGGCCTTCAGCTTCTGCTTTTTGCCACAGGTTTATCAATGATGACATTTGTAGTATTTCTCACTTGCGTTTTTCTTGACTTTCCTAAACTTTTCTCCTCCCCCTTCTTTTTGTTTGTTCTCCTTCCTCTTCTTTTGTTCAAACACTCATTTTTCGTTTATTAATATATTGCGGGTTTGTCAGTTCTTGGGCCACAGGTGCTCACCCCGCCCAAGTTCTGTCTCGTCCCAATTTCTATAAAAAAAAAATGTAAATTTATATTGTTAATAATAGTCACGAGTGGAAAGTTAACTTAGTAGTAGTACATGTTTAATACTCAATGAGTGGCTCAAGTTCAAACATTTGTCTCCACATATATATTTTAAAATTAAATATGGGTGAAATATGAATTGAACCATATCGTTCAACCAGACCGATTTGCAATTAACTCAACTGGTTCAAATGATTCAATCAGGTTTGATGGATATTTAAAAACTAAACATCAACCGAACCAGAGAACTCACTTCTTCCTTTTTTGAACAAGTTCAGAAAAATTTAGGGATGCAAACGGGGCGGGGCAGGGCGGGGAATGCATTTTCCATCCCCGTCCCCGACTAGTCAGGGATTCCCCGTCCCCATCCCCACGAGTTAGACGGGGATAGATTTGTCTTCCATCCCCGTCCCGCGGAGAATCTCCTTCCCCGCGGAAATCCCCGTCCCCGTTTAAAAACATTTTTTTCCTATTCCACATCCCTGTTCCCGCGGGAAATCACCATTTATATTAAAAAAAAAATCAGTATATATTTATTTTCTCTTTTCCTTTCTAATTCTAGGCCTTGTTAAAAAGAATGACAGAGATACTATGCATTTAGTTTAGTTTAAGTTAGGGAAAATATCCATTTAGTCCTTGGCTAATTTTTTATTTATCCCATTTAATTTTTTATTTGAAAATAAGTCTATTTAATTTAAGTTAAATGTTATAAATTATAATATTTAAAGTATAATTTTAATTATAATGTGGAATAATTGGGGATCCGTCGGGGATTCCTCATCGGGGATTAACGAGGCGGGATCGGGGATCCCCACGGGCGGGGATACCATTCCCCATCCCCGTCCCATCTCACTCACAGGGGATAAAATTATCAATATCCCCGTCCCATAGGGATTCTTATCGGCGATTCTCCATCGTCGTCGGGACGGGTCACCGCCCCACTTGCATCCCTAGAGAAATTAATGCATTATTTAATATCTCTTTCGTTTGGATTATTTAGAGCCCATTTGTTTACCTGTTGTTTGTTGTTGTAAAAAACTGTTTTTTTTTTCCAAAAAGTAGAAAAGCTGCTTTTCAGCTTTAAAAGGTAAGCAGGTGTCTAACCAAACCACCTAAAACTCTGCATTTTAAAGTGAAAAGACAAACAAGAGGAGAAAAGTAGGTAACAAACATTCCCGTAATGTTTAATATTTTCCAAATTCGTTTTTACATTAAAGAAAATGTAAAACGTGTTTCCTTATGCATAACTTTTTTTAGG
Organism: Euphorbia lathyris; assembly: GCF_963576675.1. Taxonomy (NCBI): domain Eukaryota; kingdom Viridiplantae; phylum Streptophyta; class Magnoliopsida; order Malpighiales; family Euphorbiaceae; genus Euphorbia; species Euphorbia lathyris. The sequence goes on from NC_088913.1 coordinate 73,262,541, forward strand.
ATAAATTGCACCCATGGCCACTAACTTTTACTTTACTCATTTGTACAGTATGACATAGGTTGGTCCAAAAAACGAGAAATTGCTTCTTGAAGGGAGTTCTTCTACATTAGACATATTGGTGACCTTCCTACTACCAACTTTTCGCTTTCTTCTTCTGCTGACTTTTCAATTGAAAACTCTCACAAAAGAAACTCCAACTGAAAAAGGCTTGAAGGCAGAGGAGAACTGAATGCCACCACTTTTGAGACTGAAACCGGCCAAGAATACAAGGTGGAGCGATAATGACCTTGGTTTTATAGGGAGTCTTAAGGTAAAGGGAAGCCCCCCTCTTCCAACCATTGATTCTGCAGTTTATTCTATAAGGGAGCTTGTACGGATCTTTTGTCTTGGTTTGATCAATCGTAAAGTAAGCCTTATAGAAAGAGGTTGTTAAAGCCAAGAAAGGTAAGCCCCCTTCTTCCGGCCATCGATTATGCAATTTATTCTATAAGCTTATTCTATAAGGGAGCTTATATGGGTCTTTTGTATTGGTTTGATCAATTGTAAAATAAGCCTTATAGAAAGAGGTTGTTAAAGCCAAGAAAGGTACCGACCATTGATTATGCAATTTATTCTATAGGGGAGCTTGTACAGGTCTTTTGTCTTGGTTTGATCAATCGTAAGATAAGCCTTATAGAAAGAGGTTGTTAAAGCCAAGAAAGGTAAACCCCCTTCTTCCGGCCATCGATTATGCAATTTACTCTATAAAGGAGCCTGTACGGGTCTCTTGTTTTGGTTTGATCAATTGTAAGGTGAGCCCTGGAAAGAGGTTGTTAAGGCCAAGAAAGCCAACCTAGAATAGTTTGCATAATTATGACAATTAAATTTTAAAACGTAATATAAAAACCACCTAACTTTACACTTTCTCATATTACAACCACTAAATTTTACACCTCAAAATGACCGTTAACGACCTCAAAATAGAAATGGTCAAGAATTAAAATAGTTTAAAACGATATTTACCATGAAGCCACATTTTTATTTTCGAAAATCACCCTTTATGGAGTCCTCTCTCTCTATAAATTCACTTTTTCTCTTCTAACCAAAAAACACTTAAATGATCTCAAAAAGAAAATATTGAAGAATTAAAGTTGCTTAGAAGTTATATTACGGTTCGAAGTTAAGTGATCATATCATGAAAATGAATAAAATTCAGTGACCATGGATGTAATTTACCCTAATTTTTTTTACTATACATGTTTCATCCTTTTTATATGTATGAATACAAAAATGTCATCTCTTAATGGATTAAAAATATGTAATACTATACTTGTAGTTATAAAATACAATCCCTCACATCATAATAATTGATAACAGTGACAAGGAATAAAGATTATTTAACTGAAAAGCAGTTGAAACGTTGTTTTCACAAGTTTGATGAAAAAGAATCTTATCTCTATCCAATAGTATATTCTTTTCTCTCAGGCTTATAAAAACCACACTTTATAACTTATAGTTAAAGCCTCAAAATAACTGTTAACGACTTCAAAATAAAAAAATACAAAAGTTAAAGTTATTTAAAACCATATTTATGATGAAACCACATTTTTTTATTTTTCAAAAATCACAATTTTCGGAGATTTCTCTTTCTAAACATTCATTTTCTTTTTCTTAACCAAACGATACCTAAATAACTTCAAAATTAAAGAATTAAAATTGTTTAGAATATCATTTCCATCAGTTTTATAATGAAACGTAACCTATTATTAAAAAAGTAGTCAAGATTAAGTGACTTTTATGTTAGAAATTTAGTGGTCATAATATTAGTTGGGATAAAGTTCAATAATAATGTGTGTAATTTAGGACCCGTTGCGTTTAGTTTATCTGTTTGTTGTTGCTGGTAAGTAGTAGATGTTAGTTGATTTTCATACTAAAAGCAACTATTTCGAAATTATACTAAATACATTTTTTTATCTCAAAGGCAAAAGGCAGTTCCGAAAAATAGAAACATCCGCAAACTGGCACTTACTACACTGTAATTTTATAGCATGGTATAGAGGCACCAATAAAGAATATAAGAAAGAAACTTGTGCATTTAAATATTTAATTGTTGCTTTTCAAGAATTCAAATAGAATATTAACAGAACATTCTAGTCCACAGCCACTTGCATAGCATACCAGTTGGAAACGTTTCAGTGTCTGGAAACGTTTCAGAAATGTGAAACGTTTCCACGCAATATAGCCTAGATTTTATATGGTTTGGGGCATTCTTAAATGGGCAAGTAGCTAGATAGATAAATGGCACAAAGAGTATGCATCTTATTTCATGAAATTATCATAACTGCAATGCTTTACTGCAAAACAAGTGTCAAGAAATACACTATGTTTCCTGAAAGTGTTCATTCATTCTGTAATAAGATGTCGTCTGGCTAATGCGTCGCGACTCGGGTTTTGAACACATGACCACCTAACTCTAGCTATTTCACTACAAATGATTTCCTCATCAGCAAAATGTAATACACAAAACAACATTTCTCCTTGTGACAATAATGTCAATTCAAGAAAAAAGGGAGGGAGTTTCGGAATGCGATAGCAACAAAACTAACTTAAGGGGTCGGAAAAAGAGAATTGCTATCAAGGGAAAAATTCTGACATTTCCAAGAAAAACAGGCATGTTCCAGAAATAACAATATATACAAATGAAGAATATTGGCTCCATACCATTGAGATGTTGATTAACTCAAACGTTCGCCAAAAGCCAAAACATAACATGAGAAGATATAGCAAGAAGAACCCATGAAATAAATGCCAAAGCGATCGAGATTTGGAACCTGATGCATGGGAAAAACGGTGGTGATTTGCAGTAATGCAAGTCTTTTGTGTATAAAACTGTAACTCCAGCTGATGCGCATGCTGCTGCGAGTGACAGAATTGATGTAACCTGCATTATAACCAACAAAATTTTCAGTAAACTGAAAATGGTAAAAGAACTGAACTTTTCAATAACATGACTATTACAAATTAAAAACCGGGTCTAAAACAGCTTAGAGGAGCCAAATGAATTAAAAAGTTAAGTCATGAGACCTAAATGACAAATTGTGGCAAATAGAGGGGCCAAATATATCAAAAAATTAAAGAACATGAACTAAAATGACAAATTGTGCCAAATACAAGGACTAAATTTTACCTTGTTCCGGCATAAAGGTAAATACAATAATTATACAGAGTCAAGTTGGATCATAGAATATAATTTGATGTAAATAAAATGATTTCTGAGTAACGAAACAGGAGAAATCAAACTAAGAAACAGTCAATTAGGATTCTACATAAGCAAAGCAACTTTTCCAAAATGTATCTATGGGCTCGAAACACAAATACAAAAGATGTAATTGTTATTAAGTTTTCCTTCCATACACGTGCATAGAAGTATGTTAATGCATCAGTATAAATCAGACTTGAGGGACGAAGAAATATGCTTACCCAGTCACCAACAACAAATAGGCTCACTAAGACAGGATTTTGCAGGTTTCTCTTTGATCTCAGAGCATGCAGATCCAAGCAAGCAAGCCCAAAACTCCAAAGCACTTGAAGCCCCATTGATGCGATCAAATAGCTGAGTTCAGTGCAAACGAGTCAAAAAAATTGTAGAAGAAACACATAAAAGAAATGACACATAAAATGGAAGAACCAAAAATAAGCATTGATGTGGACGAGTTGCAGAGACCGTCTTATCAAAATTCTTAGTATAGTCATGCCAAGGCTATTAAATAACGAAAGCATACAAAACAATGCTACAATCATAAGCGATTTTGTGGGATATAAAATGTCTTTAGGATTAGATTCCAAATCCATCACCTGGCCACAAATAAAATGGCAAATTCACGAGGGGCAAAAAAGAAAGCTACTATATGCAGATAGAGAATTAGAATGAGGATAATTGAACATAACAATGTCCATTATATTCTTCCCTAAATGCATACAAACTTAGGCTGGAAATCCATCTAACCAAGTCCTAACACTAACAAAACAGTAAAAGGCCTACTACGAGATGAATGCTTAAATGAAGACATCATATACAAAAAACATAAAAAATTCTTTTTCCACTCAAAGTAATGATTTAATTGCTTTCTATATCAAATCCATCATCCCCATGGATGAGCCAAAGATGAAGCTCAGTTATCAACAACTTTATCTAATGGAGCTACATTTAGAATATTGACTTGGCAATGCTCTATATACGCAATGCACAGTCATAAAAGCTAATTGGTGCAAATTTTTGGGGTGAAAAGCATCCATGGTCATTCAATTTTGGTCATTGTCACATCCTTTATTGTAATCTAATGATGCCGTTTGGAAGAAAGCAAGGTCTCAAATATAGGTTAAAAATCCATATAAATTGTAGAAAAGCAAAGGTATTTTGCATTCTTGTGTCTCCATCATTTCAGTCATAGCATACCCTCTGTTGTTCAAAATCAGGAAACTCTACATTGATAGGAACTAGGAAAGCACATAATAAAACACCAACTTATTTATAGCAAGTATTATTCTTCATTTCAAAATGTGGGTTCATTATCTCAAATTCGGAAGTTCCAATACCGTCATTATATCCTTCCTGTACTGCTGGATAAGCTCATAATTTTTCATAACCAATCAAATCTTCTAACTAGAATGAGATCATTACAATCAACTCCATGTCAACCACAGCTTAATTTTCTCTTCAACAAAATTAAATTTAGATCTGTTTTAATTGCAAGCTATATGGAAAAGTCTCAATTTTCCCCTTCTCATTAAGGAACAAATTTATCAAGGGAAAGGGCGAAACAATTATGCTGAGGCTTCCTTTTCTCTATGGTTAGGCGCGATGATGGAATTAACAAAGTAAAACTCTCCAATCACTTACTAGAACCAGAATTATAGAGCAATGGGATAAACAAAAATGGCCATATTACGCATTCTCCACGTTACAAGTTGTTCACATTAATCCTGAGTACTAACCAGACAAGTAACCTCACAGATATTAGTTGCCAAAGGAATCCTCTTATGTTTATACACAGAAGAGAGGTCATGTTGAAATAATCTCAACTCAACTATTCAATTCAGAATAGAAGTTCAAAATTTTATAATAATGATGTTTAATTGGATAATTACATCTCAACAATTCAATTGCACTTCCACATGACCTCTCAAAATAAGCATGAGAGGATGGGAATATCAGGGGCTTGTTCTTCCCTTCCTTTCTTTACTTTCCTTTCCCTTTTTTCTCTCAAATTTTTCCGTTGATTAGATAAGAAAAACAAGGTTGCTGCTTGACATTGCTCTAATCTTCGAATTGCTAATTAGAAACTAGCCCAAAGTTTGATAGGCTCAAACATCATTAACCCATTCAAATATACCATCAATTTCAGCAATCTCTAATTAGTATAAAGTTAAGACCATTGTCTATCTATATGTATGTATATATATATATATATATATATAAAAAGCAAAGAGGAGAAAGATAAGAAATGAGAATACCAGAAAGCAGTGGAATTAAAGAACCCCCGAGCAGAAACCATAACCCCAATCGAAGAAGCTGCAAAGACGAACTGACCCACCCTCAATCCAAGCCCACTCGCTCTCCCTGGACTCCCAAACAGGTCCTTCATCTCTCTTTATCTCCCTCAAAGATGAACTTTCTCTACCCTTTTGCCCCAAAAAAGAAAAGAAATTGCAAAACTGAAAAAGAAGGAATTTTTAGGTAATGGGTGGTTTTTCAGATTGATTTTCTAAGAGATATCCATGAATGCAACACCACCAACACCACCATCTCTTTCCTGTGAAGCTGCAGAAAAGGGTTTTAATGGAGGAGTTGGATTTGCTTAGATTTGGATTTAGCTCTCATTTTTTACGAGGATCTATCTTAATTCTCTTCACGGAATGTTGTTATATTCTTTGAAAACTGACACTCTTTGCTTTCAATTTCACTTTCTTCTTCCGTCGCCTTACATTATTATTAAAAGGCCTAAACACTGATAATTACTTATAAATATAATGATGGCATACGCATACAGTTCTGTTTGGTGTTCTTACTATAAACGTCACCGTTTTGGACAGGAGTTCGTGAACGATGCGTCGGAATGATTTGGCCGGCTTTTAGCTTATCTATAGTTCATGGAATTAGATTCTCACCGAATAATAAAATGTTAAATTACAAAACTGATCCAATTAAAATGTTCAATTTATATAATTAGATTCGGTATAATATTATTTTTTATCAAATTAGACATTTTTAAAATTAATTTTCTCAAAATACTTTTAGTGTGTATATTAACACTGATTCTACTTCACTTCTCATCATTTACGCAATTGAAACGGAACAGTCGTCAAGCGAGGATTTTAATCTTAAATACACAAAGAATGCTTCTTCTCAAGCCTAGCTTGAAAGAGTGAATCTTAAGTCTTGAAGACAGGCTCTCAATAAAGGAGGCTAAATTTGATTAATTTATAAAAAGTTATATCTCATAGTACCGACCATGACTGGCAAGGTATAGAAAAAAAAAAGATTAAGTCATGAACTAAATATTTCGGAGATAAAAAACCAACTTCAATCCATTTCTTTGAGTAACATATGACTCATGTTAAAAAAACAATTTTTCAGATTACGTATTTATATGATTATATTGACATGCAATATTTGTTACTGACTATAGTCATATAACTATAGGCAAAAATATTAAAAATAGTATCATTAATTAATAATCAATATTAATTATTCTGTGCATCCAAAAATAAATTAAAAATTATAGAAACCTAATTAATAATCAATATTAATTATTTTGTGCATCCGAAAATAAATTAAAAATTACAGAAACCTAATTAATTCAATATTAATTATTCTGTACATTTGAAAATAAATTAAAAATTATAGAAAAATCCCAAGTAATATTATGAGAAAGCTTGTAAAATTCGACGTCGGACGGAGTTCGAGAAAGACAACGCACGTCGTGCGTGTGTGCGTGGTGACCCTACTGCACGTGTGGGCCACGCGCCGCCCTCCCGGCTTTCGATGACTTGGAAACTTTGGGGAGGGGGGGGGTTCTGAGTTCGATAGTGTGGTCGGTTTCAAGTTTCGGTGACTAAAAATAGACGTTATAGAGCAAACATATCCTAGATAGCGCATGTTAAACCACTAAAAATCGCCATAAAATTCCAGCAACCCCCGAGATGATTTCGGCAGACTAAAAGCATCTTAAGACAACCACGGATTTGAAACTTGACTCAACTAATGTATTTATTCAATCAAATAAATTAATAGAATCATAAATCATGCATAAAATGTTCCTAACTGATGGAACATAGAGGTAAAGGGTTCTGATACCAATGAAGGCTTCAATGGAGAAGACTAATGTATTTCTTTAACCTTTAATGGACGAGTAATGAACCTGGATTTAATCAATAAGTAAATAAATAGATTTAGGTTTATCTCTTATAGTGCATATCCGTTGAATAGCAGCGGAAGTAATTGACATTGGCTCCGTATCACCGATCTATGAGGTTACCACACCAAAGGAGTAATCACCCTTGATTCACGAACTAAGAACGAAACTCCAAGATAAAGAATAGAGAGGGGGCGCATAGGAGAGAGAGAAAGAGAGAGAGAGTCTCTTTTCTATTATGTTGTCTTAACTTGTGTTAGAGTTTTAGCCTCAATAGCTATCTATTTATAGCTAGGTTACCCTTGTTGAAACACATTTCCACATGATTTTGATTTGACAAGATTATTTAAGTTAATCCCATGATTAAGACAATTAAATTTAAGTGCTTTGATTTAATTGTACTAATGTGTTTGTTCAATGTTGAGTATAATTATAAATGAGAACAGAAATAAAAAGTAAGACAGAATGAAGTCAGCATGAGCCACAGAAGCTGAGTAGAACACAACTCAGCATCATAGGAGAAAAGTCTTATTCAGAACAAACGCTTGAAGACGAAGTTGACCGAAGAAGCTGAGTAGAACGTGACTCAGCCTTGCCAAAGATAAAGATCGAAGACAACGTCTATTAAAGTCAAGCTGAGTGTTCATCAGGACAGCGTCAATGATCCGTTAACTAAAAGATAAAAACTGACAAGGATCTGCGCCAATTCAGAAGTTTTGGAATTACGCAAGGATACAGTTTCGAGACGCATGGGTCAACTGGCATGTGGCTAAAAGACGAAACTGGCGCTAGAAGACGAACCTGGCGGAAGAAGACAAGTCTGACGCCTGCTAAAATCAGACGACAGGATTGCCCTACAAAACTGTATGTTGACCAGTGAATGACGCAAGAAGACCGTTTGAATTCAACGGATACATCCGAATTCAAATGATTGAAGCATCAGATTTCACTATAAAAGGACAAGTTCATCATTTGGATCTTTTGCCGAAGTACAAAAGAAAATACAAACAAGAAAAGCAAATACTTACACCCAAATCCTATCTCTGTGTAAAAGTCTAGATTGAATTTGTATTCATCTAAAATGTTCTTCATCTAAAAAGAACAAATTTGTATCAATTATAAAGATTGAGAGAGTGGTGCTGAGTACTTGGTTTTAGTACTCAGCGGTAGAGAAAATCTGAGTGTTTGGTTATAGCGCTTAGTAGGGTTGAGTAGACGAATAGAGGACGGTACTCTTGCATACTCAATTGCTTGTAAACGGTTTGTGCTCTACCTTTAAAGAGCTCAGTAGTGGATTGAAAAAGCCCGGAAGGATTCTGGGGACTGGACGTAGGCGGTGAGGTCGAACCAGGATAAGACTGTTGAGTAATTTCTAACCCTTCTCTTGATATATATATATATATATATGTATGTGTTGCTTGTTTAAATTACTCAGTATATAATCTGTATAAGCTGACGCTGAGTAATCAGAGTGCTGAGTTGGAAGCTGACCTTAAGTGTTATTTCCCAACTAACAAATAAAACAGTTCTAGTCAGCCTCTGACTGAAGCTGTCTTGCTTCGCGCTCAGCCTTGCTGACCTAAACTGAGTTAAGTTGTTCAAAGAATTAAATTAAGTCAGCAATTAAGGGAAAAAGTTACATTAGTTCCTAACGCCCCCCTTGGAACTAATTACACGGGACCAACAAGTGGTATCAGAGCTCAGTAGCTCACTACTCAAAAATAAAACTATCTTGAGCTGATCCCTGTAAATGGCTGAGAACAGCACTCGTTTCCTTCCTGGAAATCAAACAACACAGATACTCCCCGAGGGATTATCTATTAGTCGGCCTCCCTTGTTCTTTGGATCAAATTATACATTTTGGAAGAACAGGATGAAAATTTTTATTCAGGCTACAAACATGAGTGCATGGCTTGCAATAGTCCAAGGCTCGTTTGTGCCTTACAAAATGGTAAACAACGAGAAAGTTGTTAAGAGTGAAACTGAGTGGTTAGAGGATGACCTTAGCAAACTGCAAAATAATGCTTCGGCTATCAATATGCTTCACTGTGCGTTAGATGTTGCAGAGTACAACAAAATTTCAGGTTGTGAGTTAGCACAGGAAATATGGAAGAAGCTGGAAGTGACCTATGAAGGTACCAGCAAGGTCAATGAATCAAAGGTGAACCAACACATGAGACTATACGAGCTGTTCGAGATGAATGACAATGAAGACATCTCTAAAATGAACGCAAGATTCACCAACATCATAAATGAGCTGAAAAGACTCGGCAAGAACTTCACAGAAGAAGAGCAGGTGAAGAAAATCTTGAGAAGTCTACCCAAGAGCTGGCAAGCTAAGAAGACAGCTGTGGAAGAGGCTCAGGACTTGACCACATACAAATATGATGAGCTGATCGGATCTCTGCTGACCCACGAGATCTCCATGAAAAACTTTGAAGCTAAAGAAAAATCAGAGGACAAGAAGCAAAAATATCTTATCATGAAAGCTGACTCATCAGATGATGAGGAGATGGCCATGTTCACAAGAAAGATGAAGAAACTGTTCAGAAAGAACGAAAAGAACAACAAAAGGCCATTCAGAAGAAGCGATAAATACAAAGCTGAGCCCAGCGACAGCAGATACAAAAAGGACAGCTCGAAGCCTGTCACATGCTTTGAATGCCATCAAACTGGGCATATTAAATCAAGCTGTCCCACTCTAAAGAAAGAAAAGAAAGGCAGCAGAAAAGCAATGGTGGCAATATGGAGTGACAGTGATGAGTCAACCTCATCAGAAGCTGATGCCACGGAGTCAGCAAACATATGTTTTATGGCTGATGAATCTGCTGACCAATGCCGATCTGAGCAAGCTGACCTCTTAGATGAATCTGACCAAGAGGAACACTCCAATGAGGTAACATCTCTTCTCTTGCTTAGAAATGAAATGGTTAACGCCCTGAGTGATCTATATACACTGACCAAAAAGTGTAAGAAGAAAATAAAGGCACTTAGCAGGCGATGTGATGAGATTGAGGAGGTCAAACTGAGTGACCTCCGACATCTGCTCCAGGACAACACCAGGCAAGATGAAAATCTAAAAATCATGCATCGGTTTGTCTCGAAAGTCCAATCAGATTCCAAGAAGCTGAGAAAGGACATCATAACTATACAGAACCAGCTGAGTACATCGGCTAAGAAAAGGTTCTATCCCAATGCTGAGTATCATGGTACTGGTCAGCATGGACGGTACACTCAGCAGAACAGTCAGTGTGACTGTTGTAGAAAAAGAGGACACACCATAGATGTGTGTTGGTATACTCGGCAGAATGTCCAATGCGACTTCTACGGAAAGAAATGCCATACCACTAAGGTATGCTGGCATGCTCCGCATAATCGTGCTGACCAAAAACAAAATCACCCTCAAAGGGTAGCTTATTGTGACTTCTGTGGAAAAGATGGCCACTCTATAAATGTATGTCGTCACAAAATAAAATATGATGTGTCACCAGTTCATGCTAACCGACGAGGACCCAAAAATAATTGGGTACCTAAAGATGAATAGTTTAAATTTCAGGTGAGCCTGAGGTGCGCGGAGAAGTCAAAGCTTTGGTATATTGACAGCACATGCTCGAGGCATATGACTGGTGATGAAACTCAGTTCATCACACTTGTGCGTAAACGAGGTGGAAGTGTAAGCTTCGGAGACAACAAAAAGGGTAAGATAGTAGGATCAGGTACTATCGGAGGAAACCCTACTATTGAGTCAGTCTCCTTAGTCAGGGGTCTCAAATATAACCTATTGAGCGTAGCTCAGATGTGTGATAGTGGTAGAAAGGTTGTATTTGATGCCACTGAGTGTCGGATACTCGAGGGAAAAACAAATGATTTGATTTTAACTGCCCCTCATGTTGACAATGTGTTCATGTTGAGTTTAGAAAAGAAATTTTCAAAAAATATATGCTTAGTATCAAAGGAAGATAATTCCTGGCTATGGCATAGGAGATTTGGTCATGTAAGCATGGACCTCCTTGCCAAATTAGCAAGAAAGCAATTAGTTGAGGATTTGCCCAAACTTAGATTTGAGAAATATCAATTATGTAATGCCTGTCAGCAAGGTAAACAAACCAAAAAGTATTTTCAAAGTAAAAATATTGTCTCAACCAAACGACCATTGGAATTGCTACACTTGGATCTTTTCGGACCTGTCCAGCCACTCAGCTTGGGCGGTAAGAAATTTTCCTTAGTTATTATAGATGATTTCTCTCGGTATACTTGGGTCATCTTGCTGAGTAGCAAGGATGAAGCTTTTGAGATGTTCTCAACACTGATCAGAAAACTTGAAAATGACAAAGATTTAAAATTAGCTCACATCCGTAGTGATAATGGCGGAGAATTCAAAAACCAATAGTTTGATGAATTCTGTGAAGTCAGCGGCACTGACCATAATTTTTCTGCTCCTAGAACTCCTCAACAAAATGGGGTAGTTGAGAGGAAGAACAGAACATTAGTTGAAATAGCTAGGACAATGCTGAGTGAGAATAAGCTTCCAAAGTATTTCTGGGGTGAAGCTATCAACACAACGTGCTATATACTCAATAGGGCTTTAGTTAGACCTATACTTAAGAAAACTCCCTATGAACTTTGCAAAGGACGAAAAACCAATATTGGATATTTTCGTGCCTTTGGTTGTAAATGTTTTATACTCAATACGAAAGACAACCTAGCCAAGTTTGATTCTAAAGTTGACGAAGCGATCTTTCTAGGATACTCAACTAACAGTAAAGCATATAGGGTGTTCAATAAACGAACTCAAGTAGTAGAAGAGTCCGTCCATATCGAGTTTGATGAAACTGACCCTGCAGGTAAGTCAAGTCAGTCTGTCGAAGATGACACATGCTCAGCTTCCGCTGACCAAAATGGAGCCGCTGAGTCATTACCACACGGGCTGACCAAAGGTAAAAACGAACCTGAAATTACCTTTGCTGACCAATCTAAAACTGCAGAGATTGTTGAAACACCTGCTCCTGACAACTCAACACTACCCAAAGAGATCAAAATTCCAAGAGGACACTCGGAGAAGTTCATTCTTGATGCTGTTGAGAACAGCCTGATGACTAGAAATCAACTCAGGAGATATCTTAGCAATGTTGCGTTTGTCTCAGTCCATGAACCAAAGAACTTCACCGAAGCTGAGCACGACGAATTATGGATCAATGCTATGCAAGAAGAGCTTGATCAGTTCAAGAGAAATGAGTATGGGATTTAGTGCCGAAACCTAGGAATCAAAAGACCATAGGAACTAAGTGGGTCTTCCAAAATAAGCTAGATGAGCAAGGTAATGTAGTCAGGAACAAAGCCCGACTTGTAGCTCAAGGCTATAGTCAGCAAGAAGGCTCCCGTTGCTAGGTTAGAGGCTATACGAATATTATGTGCATATGCTAGTTTCATGAACTTCAAACTATTTCAAATGGACGTCAAAAGTGCATTTCTTAATGGATTTATAAACGAAGAGGTATATGTTAGTCAGCCTCCTGGGTTTGAAGATCTAAAATTTCCAAACCACGTTTATAAACTCAAGAAGGCCTTGTACGGCCTGAAACAAGCACCACGTGCTTGGTACGAAAGGTTGACCAATTTCCTACTGACCAGGAACTATGTCAGAGGTAAAGCTGACACAACCTTATTCATTAAGAAAAAGGGTAAAGATACCCTGCTGGCACAAATTTACATAGATTATATTATCTTTGGTGCTACTAATGAAACTATGTGCAAGGAATTTAGTAAACAGATGCAAACTGAGTTCAAAATGTCAATGATGGGCGAACTCAACTTCTTCCTTGGACTTCAAATTAAGCAAGGGAAGAACGGCATCTTCATTAGTCAATCTAAGTATGCCAAAGAAATATTGAAGAAATTCGATATGGAAGAATGTAAACCCATATCTACCCCAATGGGTACTGACACTGTGCTTTGTGCTGACGAGAAAGGTAAGTCTGTAGACAGCAAGTTATATCGAGGTATGATTGGCTCTCTACTTTATCTAACTGCTAGTAGGCCTGACATTCAGTACTCAGTATGTTATTGTGCAAGATATCAAGCTGACCCCAGGGAATCTCACTATATAGTTGTCAAAAGAATTTTTAGATATTTGCAGAACTCAGTTAATGCAGGTTTATGGTATCCAAATACAAATGACTTCACACTCATCGGATACACTGACGCTGACTATGGATGAGATAAGTTAGAGCGTAAGAGTACTTCAGGAGGATGTCACTTCCTTGAAAGTTGTCTAGTGTCTTGGTTCAGTAAGAAGCAATCGTCAGTGGCCCTGTCAATGACTGAAGCTGAGTACATTGCTGCTGGAAGCTGTGTGGCCCAGGTCCTATAGATTAAACAACATCTGGAGGATTATGGAGTACAAACTGAAACAATCGAAGTCAAATGCGACAACAAGAGTGCCATTGACTTATCCAAAAATCCAATCCAACACAGCAGGATGAAGCATGTCAATATTAGGCATCACTTCATCAGAGACCATGTACTCAAGGGTGAGATCAAGCTGACCTACATTCCAACAGATGAACAGCTTACGGATATCTTTACGAAGCCCTTGGCTCGTGAGCAATTTAACATACTAAGGGAAGCTATCAGTATGTCTAATCCTCTTCAATAGTTTTCTGGGCTTAAATGAATGTTGAGTGATTTTTACATGCTGAGTGATTAGTAACTATTGCATGCTGAGCTAATATGAATTACATAAAATCACCTTATGCTGAGTAGACATACATACTGAGTGATTATCATAAGCTGAGTTACTAAGCATACAAATATTCCTTCTACGTAAAACTGAGCACTCAAAAATTAAAAAATGTTTAGTATTCTAGATACTGAGTGAAGCCAGTTGCACAATAAATGCTAGCACGCACATTAAGTAGCCACCTAGGATGACGTAAGCGTAATAATTAGAAAACACATGCGCCGAATGTGTCATAAATGCCAGAGATAACTCTCGATTGATCATCTCAAAGTCAAACCGCCATTCCGACCTATCAGATCAACTCGGCACTTCTATAAATAGTGGATGAATTCCCACTAATCCCTCTTTACATTTGAAATCTTTGGCATTCAATTTCTCTCTCTCTCTCTCTCTCTCAAATCCTAAATCCTCTCAAACTCTCTCAAAGAATCATGTCTAACGATTCTCAAAACATCTCTGGTGTCGATTACGACGAAAATCGCTCCGATGAAAATCCTTCGTCTCCTGCTGAGCAGGACTATGAAGAGACTTCCACTGAGTCTCAAGAGCAAGGTCAGTATGATCAAACTAAAATCAGCACCTCTAGCAAAAACCCTGGGTAAATTTCATCAATGGTGTACAACCTTTGTCCCATTTCACACTTTGGTGTACAACCTTCAATTTGTCTCACTAATATGTACGACCTTATAGGTGACCTCCCACTATAGTGTACAACAGGTAAAAATGACCGGTCAACGCTCAGTCAACGCGCCACCTAAGCTTTGACCGGTCAAAAAGTAAAAAAAAAAGTTATAAATTACTTGTATACCCTTATTTAAGATTTCTTTTCTTTATTAATTTTCTTTTTATCTGTTTAAATTTTTCTTTCTCTTTCTTACACTCTCTCTCCTCTCTTTCTTTCTTTCTCTCTTTAGAATAATAAGCTTGCAAAGCTATGGACTGGGAATTGCAAGGGATTCGATTTGATTTCTTTAGAATCATAATCATCTAGTGGCTCAAATGCTTCCATTTTGTTAAAGAGAAGAACTAAAATGGGTTGAATCTCATGTGTATTACATTGCAAGCTTCAATCAATAAGTTTGTCAGCTGGGTTAAAAGTAGCAGTTTGGTTAAATCTCAGATGGACTCATCTGTTTCCAAACTGGGTTTTGTCTGATACCTGCGAGCTCTCCTCTTTGAACTGTTTCTTCTATTAGCCGTTGTTTATGTTTCATGTTCCTCCATGTTCTCACTTTCTTCAGTATCAACAGCTGTTATACTAACCAATAAACCCTTCCTATTCAAACACTTAAAGAACAATGGAGAAGTGAGATTCCACGATAGGACTCTCCGAAAATGAGTTGAAGGACAAATTGAGAGATGTTAGATTAGTGAGAGGAGTGAAAGAGTTAAGAGGATTGAAAGATGTTGTTGTTGGTCTCCGCCCATTGCAAAAAAAAAAAAATCCAATTCAAGATACTTTAACCAATTAATTAGAAAATTAAACTAATAGATAAGATTAAAAAATATTTCAATATTATATTTTGTAATTTTATTCTTATGATGTTTGCTTGGATATGCAGAGAATATTGCATGTGCTGGAAGTAGACTGACCAATATATTATTGATTTTGCAGCAAAAATGGATTTTGATACTTTACATGCTCAGAGTTTGAAGATTTGATTTTATTGATCATCCACCTCCTCTTTCGCATTATCATCAATACAATACTGATCCAAGCAAACATCAAAAACAGAAAATGGAGGTCCAAATCATTTCAAAGGAACGATTTTAACTCTTTCACTATAGGTGTAAAGGAACGATCTTATCTATAGGTATAAAGGAACGATCTTTGGGCGATTTTTGAGATCGATTTTGGGGAAAGATTCAATGCAATTAGGGTTTTTTGATTCATTGCAGAGATGGCTAGCAACAATGGTGAATTTGAAGATTTCATTGAGGTTATTCAATGGCGAGGAATTGCAGTATCTTAGAGAGGGAAAATGTTGGCAGTTTTTTTTATAATTGTTGTGTTGAAATATGGAAGGGGTTTTAGGGTTGCGAGATCTTCGACCACAGTTGCAGAAAATGTTGAAGAAACTGAGATTGTGATGATGAGGATGAAGATGAAAGTTTTGGAAATGGAAGCCATGGAGATACGCAGTAAGAGAGGAAAGAAAGAGAAAGAAAAACTTAAATAGATAAAAAGAAAATTAATAAAGAAAACAAATTTTAAAGAAGGATATATAAGTAATTTACAAACTTTTTTTGACTTTTTGGCCAGTCAAAGCTGAGGTGGCGCGTTAAGTGAGCGTTGACCGGTCATTTTTACCTGCTGTACACTATAGTGGGAGGTCACATATAAGGTCGTACATATTAGTGAGACAAATTGAAGGTTGTACACCAAACTGTGAAATGGGACAAAGGTTGTACACCATTGATGAAATTTACCCCAAAAACCCTCAAGCTGACTGATGCGCCTTCGGTGAAGAAGACTCACTAAGGGATAAGTGTACCCCGTCGTTATCAAGTAATAAATCTGGAAAGTCCAGGTATCGAATCCACAGGACTTATTTACCACAAGTATCGAATTACTTGGTCTCATGTGTTATCTAGGCTTTGTGGGTTTTGAGTTTGTTTGTTTAAGTTAATCTACTCCTAGGTTGAATTACGCTACTCCTAGCTAAGTTATACTTGTTCTAACTAAGTTATTCTATGCCTAATTAAGTTAAACTACTCCTAATTGATCTTTTACTAATGCAATTAGCCGAAGGAACATGGTATGAACGATAATAATGAAGTTAGATTATTAGGTCTATTGATTAAAAACCTAATCTACGTCACTTGTATTCAAGGCGATTAACCCTACTTACCCTCCTGAAGTTTCTAGTGCGTGATTCCCTTGTAAGGCCGAAACTAGGTCTAAGGCTCAGCAATTTGGGCTTAATCAACTAAGAGGTCGTCAATCTCCTAGGCTCTGACTAGGTCAGATTCAGCTCACAATATATGCCTACTCGATTTTGGGGCTTTTGAATGAGTTAAACCAATTGAATAAAGCGTAAGACAAAGATTAGATCAATAAGCATAGAACAAAATAAAAGCTAAAGTATTATTAAAGATGAAGAATAATATCACAGGATACAATTAGCCTAGGATTCATAGATTGTATCAAAGAGTACAAACAAAGTAAAGTAAAAGGAGATACGAAAATCCCTTTCAAGGAACCTGTCTACTCTGCAATCGGCTTCCTAGGTCTTAAGGACGGACCTTGAATATTCCTCGAGAACAGCTTTGAAGGAGCTTCAATGGAGGTCGAAGAAGATGGAGGAGATGGAGAGGAAATTCAAGGGGAAAGCTAAAGTAATTTACAAATAATGAAAGATGCCTAATTACATTGAAAAATCCTATTTATAGGCGTGGCTCGGGCCCTTTTGATGACCTATTTCGTGTCCTTATGCAAGTAGGAAGTCATGGGGCCGATCGTGGAGTCGTGGGGGCGGAATTGGTCTTTTTGACCAATTCCCGCAGGTCTGCTCGGCGAGCAGGGCGAGCTGCTCGCCGAGCAGGCACAGCCTGCTCGGCGAGCAGGTGCAGTGCCCGAGCAATGCCTAGGCAGTGCCTGGGCAGCTCGCCGAGCAGCGCCTATGCTGCTCACCGATGCTCAATTCACCGAGCGACTGCCGGGGGTCCCCGAACCACGATTTTTGCCTGAAATTGATCATGTTTTAACCTGCACACGCACATAAACTCCAAACAACATTAGTCCAAAGGCTAAATTGACCCGCCAATCGCTTATTTTGAGCAAACGCTTCGTTTGGTGCGACTTTTGACGGATCAATTAGCTTCAAAAGATAACGGAATTATAATATGCATGCCATTTTGGCCGTATTTGCCTAAATTGATCATAAAACGAGCCTGAACAACGAAAAGTAAATAAAACATTTCCAATTTCTAACTAACTCACACAAAAGCATTTAAATGCGAGAATTGCTCGCTTATTAACTAAATAACGCTAAAAACCGTTCTAAAACCGTACCCAAAGATAGGGGTTTTTGACCCCTATCACTGACCAAGCAACTCCGTTAAAGAAAAAGAAAAAGAAGAAGAATAAGCAACCTAAGGAGAAGGTATTCCTCCCCGTATACAAAAACATATAGAAATGTGAGGTCGTCTGTTGCCGTTGGTTCTCCCTAGGCTTTGTAACGACTGAGAAACCTTTTTGTGAGTGGATCTCCAAAAACGGCTGGACTGAGCTCTTCTCTCTCCCCGACACCACCTATCCACAGTTAGTGAGATAATTCTATACGAATCTCAGAGTTGTCGAAGATGATTTTGACCACTTAGTCACCAAAGTCAAAGGCAAGGACATCACGATCACTCCGTCCTATCTCGCTAAACTGTTAAAGCTGACGGCCAAAGGTTCAGAACTCAGAACCATAAACGACTACTCACAAATCGATTACCTTGTTGAGTTCTGTAAACCCAAGGACCACAAAGGAGAAATAGCCAGTACGTTCATGGGTCAGCCTCAGAAAATGGCTCATTACATCCTGACCAACTTCCTATTCCCTAAGATCAACGCCTCCTCCTCAGCTTCCAATTTTGAGCAGTGCTTCATTTGGCACATGCTGACCTACCAACCACTCAACATGCCCATCTTCCTTATCGGCGCATTCCAACGAAGTACAGGGAAACTCAGGATGGGCTCCCTCATCACAAAAATTCTTCAGGACCACCAGGTGAACTTAGTCGAAGAAATTGAGATTTGGGGTACGGAAATCACAGCGACACTGCTGTTCGGCTTAGCCTATAACCAACCCATTAAGCCTAAGAAAGGAAAAGGGGCTGCGGTTGAAGAAGAACCAACTGAAAATGAAGAAGGGGATAATATGGTTGAAGAAGCACAAGATGTGCCGACCAAGAAAAGGAAGAAGGTAATGGTTGAAAAGGAACCTGCTGACCGAACTAGATAGGACAAAAAGCGGAAAGCTGACCAATCCATAAAAGGTATCAACACAGCTCTGAGGAAGCTGAGAATAATCTCTAATGCGAAGAAAGCTGCTGCTGAGCAAGCTCAAGGGGAACCTAAGTCAGCGGAGAAACCGAAAAGGCAAGTTGAGCCTGAGGAAGAAAGTGAGGAAACCCCTGAAATGCCTCTGAAGAGGAAGAAAACCTCTAGGTTAACGCCGATCGAAGCTAACCCACTTGACTTCGTGGTCACTCCTGAATCACACTTTGTGCGGAGCCAAGAAATTGACCTTGAGAAGACTCCTACTGACCAGGAGGAAGAACTGGGAAATACTGAGGGACAACCTCAAGCTGATAAGTTCGGTGATGCTGAGCAAAGTAAACCAGTAGATGCTGACCAAGCTGAGCATCTTGCTGAGTCACCAGTGAAGGAAAAGGTTGTGGAAGGCCTTGACACTGACCTCAACTTCTCTTCTGAATCTCTTGATTCTATTGATAGGGGTCAAAAACCCATATCTTTGGGTACAGTTTTAGGACGGGTTTTAGCGTTATTTAGTTAATAAGCGAGCAATTCTCGCATTTAAATGCTTTTGTGTGAGTTAGTTAGAAATTGGAAACGTTTTATTTATTTTTCGTTGTTTAGGCTCGTTTTATGACCAATTTAGGCAATTACGGCCAAAATAGCATGCATATTATAATTCCGTTATCTTTTGAAGCTAATTGGTCCGTCAAAAGTTGCACCAAACGAAGCGTTTGCTCAAAATAAGCGATTGGCGGGTCAATTTAGCCTTTGGACTAATGTTATCTGGAGTTTCTGTACATGTGCAGGTATAAGTTCGGACGAAAAAGGCATCGACGGCAGTCGGTAAGCACGCGGGGGCATACCGGGCAAGAATGCTCGACGAGCGGGCCTCCGTAGGCCATGCCTGCTCGCCGAGCAGGCCCCTGGAGGCCTACTCGCCGAGCAGGCCCCTGGAGGCCTGCTCGCCGAGCTAGCCACCAGAGGCCTGCTCGGGCGAGCAGGATGCCTGCTCGCCGAGCAGGGCGCTGCTCGCCGTGAGCAGCGCCTGCTCGTCGAGCAGCTCGCCCTGCTCGGCGAGCAGACCTGCGGGAATTGGTCAAAAAGACCAATTCCGCCCCTACGATGCCACGACGGACCCCACGACTTCCTACCTGCATAAGGACACGAAAATAGGTCAAAAAGAGGGCCGAGCCACGCCTATAAATAGAGTTTTTCCAATGTAAATTAGTATCTTTCATTTATTTGTAAATTACTTTACCTTTCCCCTTGTAATTCCTCTCCATCTCCTCCATATCCTTCAAACCTCCATTGAAGCTCCTTCAAAGCTTTTCTCGAGGAATTATCAAGGTTCGTCCTTAAGATTAGGTCGCCGGCTGTAGAGTAAACAGGTTCCCTGAAAGGGATTTTTGTATCTCCTTTTATCTTTCCTTGTTTATACTCTTTGATACAGTTGCTGAACCTAGCTTATTGTATCTTGTGACATTGTTCTTCGCCTTTAATAATAATTTAGCTCTTATTTTGTTCTATGATTATTTGTCTAATCTCTGTCTTACGCTTTATTCAATTGGTTTAACTCATTCAAAAGCCCCAAAATCTAGTAGGCACATATTGCGAGCTGAATCTGACCTAGTCAGAGCCTAGGAGATTGACGACCTCTTAGTTGATTAAGCGCTAATTTACTGAGCCTTAGACCTAGTTTCGGCCTTAGGGAATCACGCGCTAGGAACTTCAGGAGGGTAAGTAGGGTTAATCGCCTTGAATACAAGTGACTCAGATTAGGTTTTTATTCAATAGACCTAATAATCTATCTTCATTATTATCGTTCATACCATGTTCCTTCGGATAATTGCATTAGTGAAAGATCAATTAGGAGTAGTTTAACTTAATTAGGGGTAGAGTAACTTAATTAGGCATAGAATAACTTTAGTTAGAATCAGATAACTTAGTTAGGATTAGTATAATTCAATCTAGGAGTAGATTAACTTAATCAAACAAACTCAAAACCCCCTAAGCCTAGATAACTCCTGAAACCAAGTTGCTCGATACTTGCAGAAATAAATCCTGTGGACGATAACCTCGACTTAACCAGAAATTTATTACTTGATAACGACGGGGTACGCTTATCCCTTAGTGAGTCTTCATCCCAACTTAGGTGAAGGCGCATCATCTATTCATGTTGATCTTTCTCCACCAAGCAAATCCTCTAAGGAAGGTTCGGATAAGCGTTTCAAACGCAAGGCTCAAAAGCCAAACCTCATCGATCTATTGGATGATTCCCCACTCAGAGATCCAATCACTGACCTGACCGGACTTCAGTTTCAGTTCTTCACCAATGTCGTTGAACCTACTCCGGATCAAATCAAGGAAAAACAAGCCTCTGTTTCTCGCGCTGAGGAACAAGCCGACCCAACAGTTCCTAAGGGTCCACTCTCTGCCGACACCTCTGCTCAACCTTCCACTGAGCAAGTGCTCGAAGTTCCTGCTGCTCAAGACAACGAGTTAGCAAAGGAAACTCCTGCTCAAGTCAGTTTTGAATTGCCTCAACCTTCACAATCTACTCAACTTCAGACCGACACTGAGCAGGTCAATATCACTGCTGATCCATCTCTTCCTACTCCTTCAAAGCAGAATGACAATCAGTCAGCGCTTGCTGCTGACCTAGTTAAAAGTGCAGCTGCTGACCAAGCTGGCCCCTCCACTTCTCAGCACCAAACACCTCCTCCATCCGGTGCTAACAAGATTCCAGCCTCTGAACCACAAACTAATGAATCCTATGCCTACTTAAATGCTTCTGAGTCTGGCAGAAAGATTATCAACTCAGCTCAAGCTCTACTTCAGGATATTCATCAAACTAATGCCGATGCTGCTGGGTCTGATCATGTTGATCTCCTCTGTCACTCAGCTTCTCACCGAAATCAAAGGTCTCAAAGACTTGATGAGTGTCATGACGTCTTTTACATCTCAACAGCCCAAGCAAGAGTCAATAGTGAAGCTGGTCAAACTCCAGCTAATGATGGTAAATCGTATGAACGCCATCCAAGGTCAACTCAATGCCTTATCAGCTGTGAACTCAACATATGCAACCTCTGCTGAGGTCACTCAACATTTCTCCCAGCTGATCTCTGAGCTGACCGGCGCTCGTGACCTTATCTCCTCCTCCTCATAATGTTCCATCGAACAGATTGGTGAAGCCATTCGCCTACTCAACCTGAATAAAGAGGAAATGGACACTGACCTAGTGAAGACAAATGAGATTCTGCAATGCACTCAAACCACCCTTGCGCAGGTCCGACAAACCAATACTCAGCGTCAATAATACGATACTGCCCTGCTCAAGATGTATCATCAATCCTATGCCCGGATGACAGAATCAATAACTTGGATCGGGAAATCTCAAGAGTATTTGCTAAGTATGCTCAGTGCCAATATTAAGATCCATGCTTCCACTATGTCTGATGGCATGCAAGTCTTCAAAGGTCTTAGGGAAAGTACGAGTCAACTCCAAATGTACTCCTCCAAACTGACTCGTGCTGTTCAACAGGGAACTTTCTATCCTCCACCTCCCGATGCTGGCAAAACGGGGGAGAAAGACCGCCAAAGGCAAGCTGCTGGAACTCAGCAGAAACAGGGGGAGATAACTAAGCCAGCTGCCGGAACTCAGCAGAAGCATGGTTCAACTTCTGCTGACTCGAGCACCCGCACTCAGCAACAACGCACTGCACAAACCAAACCTAAGTCAAATAAAGTTCAAGCCAACATTAGGAAATAGTGCTAGCAATAGTCTATAGTGTTTGTAACTTGTATTTTGTGGCGTGCTATGCTGAGTTATATAATTTGAAAGCATCTTTTTATCCAAACCGACTTATCTATATGCGATGCCTACTTGTTATGCTTATATGTTGATCTGTCATACTTAACTATCCATTGAACAACAAATTAAAGCTTGTGAACATAAGAAATATACAAGTAAAATTTACTCAGCACACAACTCTGATACTTATATGCGACACTCAGTAATAACTATATGTTCCAAGTATTGACCATCTTCTGAAAGCTGACCTAGGCTCATCTGAATTAGATCTTGGAAGGTCTAGAATTGAACTAAGTCAGTAAAAGCATGTTTTAATTTCACTCGATTAAATCTTAGAAGGTTTAGAGTTAGATTGAGTCAATAGATGCAACCCTTACGGGGGAGTAACTTCAGAAGAATAAAAGATAAATCAATCATGGGGAACTTTAATGCTGAGTTCCATAATTAAATATTTTTGCCAACATCAAAATGGGGGAGTTTGTTGAAACACATTTCCACATGATTTTGATTTGACAAGATTATTTAAGCTAATCCCATAATTAAGACAATTAAATTTAAGTGCTTTGATTTAATTGTACTAATGTGTTTGTTCAATGTTGAGTATAATTATAAATGAGAACAGAAATAAAAAGTAAGACAGAATGAAGTCAGCATGAGCCACAGAAGCTGAGTAGAACACAACTCAGCATCATAGAAGAAAAGTCTTCTTCAGAACAAACGCTTGAAGACGAAGCTGACCGAAGAAGCTGAGTAGAACGTGACTCAGCCTTGCCAAAGATAAAGATCGAAGGCAACGTCTATTAAAGTCAAGCTGAGTGTTCATCAGGACAGCGTCAATGATCCGTTAACTAAAAGACAAAAACCGTCAAGGATCTGCGCCAATTCAGAAGTTTTGGAATTACGCAAGGAGACAGTTTCGAGACGCATGGGTCAACTGGCATGTGGCTAAAAGACGAAACTGGCGCTAGAAGACGAACCTGGTGGAAGAAGACAAGCCTGACGCCTGCTAAAATCATATGACAGAATTGGCCTGCAAAACTGTATGATGACCAGTGAATGATGCAAGAAGACCATTTGAATTCAACGGATACATCCGAATTCAAATGATTGAAGCATCAGATTTCACTATAAAAGGACAAGTTCATCACTTGGATCTTTTGCCGAAGTACAAAAGAAAAAAGCATACATACAAGCACATACAAACAAGAAAAGCAAATACTTACACCCAAATCCTATCTCTGTGTAAAAGTCTAGATTGAATTTGTATTCATCTAAAGTGTTCTTCATCTAGAAAGAACAAATTTGTATCAATTGTAAAGATTGAGAGAGTGGTGCTGAGTACTCGGTTTTAGTACTCAGCGGTAGAGAAAATCTGAGTGTTTGGTTATAGCGCTTAGTAGGGTTGAGTAGATGAATAGAGGACGGTACTCTTGCATACTCAATTGCTTGTAAACGGTTTGTGCTCTACCTTTAAAGAGCTCAGTAGTGGATTGAAAAAGCCCGGAAGGATTCTAGGGACTGGACATAGGCGGTGAGGCCGAACCAGGATAAGACTGCTATAGACACCGAGTCGGAGGACCTGTGACGAAAACCTGAAAACAAGACGGTTGAAGCGATTGATTCCGGAAGTTTTGAAAAAATATATAAAGAATAATAAGCGAAGGAAAATCGACGGCACGGGACGTACGCTCGGCGTCCGTCGGACGCACCGCGAGTGGCACGCTCTCGACGTCCGAGCAATGCCCGGGTCCGGTGACACGGTGCGCGCTCTCGTGGGCCGCTGAGCGCACGCGCCCGGTAGCACGAAGCGCGCGTTCGGCGGCCGCGACGTGTGAGCGTCCGGCGGCGCGGAACGTGCACTCGACGACCGCGGGATGCGCACGCCCGACGGCACGAGGCACGCCCCGAGGGCCGTCGGGCGGGCGCCCAACCACGTCGGGCGGGCGCCCAACCACGTCGGGCGAACGCCCGACGACCGTTGGGCGAACGCCCGACGAAGGTCGGGCGCGGGTGCCCAACACAAGGTTGGGCGGCCGCCCAACCCCAATGGGCGACGCCCAATTTCCTTTGGGCGTCGCCCATTGGTCCGGGGACCCGTTTGCCTATAAAAGGCACGGATCCCCATGCAAAAAAGGGGAGGAGGATTTTGGGAGAGACCTTTCTCACTCTAAACATTTTTAGAGAGAGTGTGTGAATTTTTTTGAGAAAAATAAGTTTTTTCTCAAAAATTCCAAATTTCCTAAAGTTCAATTTTTACTAAATTTTCATTACAAACGGAAGATCGTGGTTCGTGGAATCAATCGGCTTCGACTGTCAGATACCGAATTTAAGGTATTATCCGAGGACTAGACTCTCTTTTATTTTATTTTATTTATCTTCCTCTCCTATTTATTTTTATGTTATAGTTTTTATTTATTTAGTTATTTATTTATGTTGTCACATTTTATTTAATTAGCGTATTTATTTAATTTTCATCTCGTGTTGAATAAAATTCGGTTTTGTTTTAAAATAAAAAACCTCGTTTTGATATCCCAATACGAACCGTGATCCGATAAAAAGGTAGTTCGGGTATCGAAAACGTTGTAATTATAAGTTTTTAATTTAAAAGAAATTTCTAAATAATGTTTTGAAATAAAAAAAAACGTCGTTTAGGAACTTCCGTTTTCGACTATGATCCATCTTGGGTAGTTCGGAAATCCAAAACGATTGAATTAGATTTAATTTAAAGCTTTTGAATAAATCTGGAATCATTTAGGAGTGCTGCTGTAATTTACCTATTCTGTCACTAAAGGCTGTTTACCGACGGATTTTCCGTCGGTAAATCTGCCAAAACGTAAAAAATGCCATTTCAGTCCCTTTTTCCTAACTTTTAAGCTTTTAATCTTTAATATATATATGTATAATTATGTAATATATGTTTTTCAAATTATTTTGGACCTTTAGCATATATAATTATTTGATAATATTTGTATACCATTTTTTATACTATTTTCTAAATATAAGTATAATTATGTATATGTATTTCCTTTTTATTAATTTAGGCTATGTTTTAAATGAAAGTTATTTGATATTTTGAGAAATAATTGATAGACATTAGTATATGTTATTTTTGGTATTTAAAACTATATTAGTTATGTATATATATATAGTGTTGGGATATTTGGGTTATTTTGTTGATTATTGAATGAAATTATTTTTGGGTAAATGTTATTTTCTTATTCATAAGATTTACTTATTATTTTCACATTTTTTTTTGTATAAATGTGTTGTACCTATTATTTTCATATACATATAGTTTCTTTTGTGTTAACTCTTACTTTCATATCTTCTTTTTTGATTTAAATGTATATATATATATGTCTAAATTATTTTCTTTATTCTTTTGGCTCATTCATGGGTCCATGTTCCAAATGAGTATTATTTGAGTGTGAATATTAGTTTAAAGGGGTTTATTATTGTAATTATAATAAGTAGAGAATCCATTAAGGAAAAATTGGGAAAATAAATCACAAAAAGAGTTTTCAATTTAATTATTTAAACTAAAAGGTTTTTTAGAGATTCTTAATGTAAATAAATAGTGTTTTCTTGACATTTCAAATCGTTTCTTAAAACATCACGCTTTGAAACCTTAGTCCGTTCCAAACGACGGATTAAGCGAGCCTTGTAATTAAAATCGTTTTCATTGTAAATAATAGAGTTTTGAATCGTTTTCTTAAATGATTTGTACAAAATAAAATTGACTTGTATGTTTAACCACGTTTTCTCATCAAAGGTTTTTTTTATCTCAATGTTTTCAAACCCTCGAGTCGTTCCAACGGCGATTCGGGTAAACTTCATCAAACGGGGTTTTAAAACGCACCTAAATCATTCCAACGGCGATTAAGGTGCGAACCATATAAATAAACTCGTTTTGGGGGAACAAGTTAGTGTAGAATAAACACACGACATGACTTTTAAATACGGTTGTAAATAAATCACTTCTTTCTCCCCCCTCTCTGTGTATGTATAACATAAATGGGTGATTCTTTACTAATATGGCTTTTCAATAATATATGCTCAAAACGGTTTCAAAAAAAGAGAAAGAAAAGGGTTTCAAATGAATTTTAAACTTAAAAGAAGTATACGATTAGTCCGTTATCGCCTAACATGCTGAGTAGGAGGCCGGTGGTTCATAACCGGGCGATGTCGGGGTGCCTAGTAGCCTTTCTCCGAAAAGGAGCTAGCCTTCTCGGCTCGTACCTAAGTTTCCCGAACCCACACCGGTCTCCCGCAAGGGATCGGTGTTTATTTTCCCATTCGTGGGTGGCGACTTTTCCATATCTCCGAGCTCCGGTCCTGCCGAGCAGCTTGATTCCACGATTGGTTGCTTTCGGCGCCAATCACGGTTTACGTCGCCATGAGGTTATCCACCCCCCGGTCTGCCCGGGAGATTAGGCCGCGGCACCTCGTCTAACAAGTGGCGACTCTGCTGGGGAAGCGAGAAATTTGATTCCGGAAGGCGTGTATTAAGCCCTTAACGGGGACGGATCGTTTTACTTCTTTTCGTATGCATTCATGTGCATTATTGCAAACCCTTTGGGTAATTTCCGCGAAACCTCTAGCGAGAGTCCATTCGTCGCTCGAAAGAGGCTAGTGTAAGTTCCCCCTTACAGTAAGGCGCCAAAGGGTCCCCATCCATTCGTTAGGGGCGAATTTGTGCGGTCCTATGAGGTCCCGCGGTCAGCCGTGTCAGCATATAGTAGCCTTAGAAGTTTCCATAGGATCACCCGTTACTATTTTTGATGTGATAAATGAATCAATTCGTGTTTTCAAACCGCCATGATACGTGTCTAATCCTAAAGTATGTAAAGAAAATGAGACGATGCGTTAATATATACTTATGAATCGACATACTAATTACCCTAAAAACATCGAAACGATTTGAACTAAAGACGACTTAGTTATCTCGTATGAATGAACATGTGCGACCCGCCTTGTCCTTTTCGGTGTCCCGACGAAGGCACGTGTTCAGGAAATACGTTATGACGTAAGCACGTATTAGTATGAATCGGTTCGGTGTTAAGGATAGTTACATTTCGATACAAAAGACTATATTAACAGTAGCCGTTATTCACATTCTTTAGATAAATTGGGATAAAACGAGATTACGACGAAACGAAAAACGAAGAACATTTCTATCTTGAACGACCCTGTCGTAACGTGAAAAGTTTCGCACAAGTAGCCCGTCCCTTCCGAATAAAAGACGAGCTTTTACGTTATGCCTCGTGTCGTTCTTAAGAGAAATGGATGTGTCCGCAAAGGTGACTAAGAAAATAAAAGAAAAGAAAAATGAACTAATCGACCAAAATCATTCCGAGACTACGATATATATCAATCCCGAGGGTAGTTAAAGAAAATAAACCAATGTCGTTGAATACGTGCCTCGGACGAGTGTATACCCCGTTTAAAATCTCGAAGCCGAATTAAGCCAAACCATATAATTGCGCCATATGGACGAGACTGCGGGTTTTGACTAACGACTCGATCATTTCGACCCTTACCAAAACTGCAAGAAATATGGCCCGATATACGTGTTTGCTTAAATTCGCGCCTAAAGGAAAGAAAACGGTGGTATCCTCGCTTCGAACAAACACGCGATTTAACGAAAGGTGGGTTTTCTATAACCACACTAAGATGATATATCCCGTAGGATTGAGAAGAACAACGAACTGTTGCTAGCCGAAAGGTTACCGTGCACTCAAAATAAGACTCGCCGTCTTTTCACGTAGCTAAAATGAGCAAACGGATCCTCGACGCTAAGAACAAACGCGTTACGCGATGAGTTCGTTCCCTAAAATAAAATCCAAAAGTGATTCCATCACTAAATAAACACGTGGTTACGTCTCTCGATAGATCCAAAAGATCCCGTTGTAATCCAAAAATCGAGACACGAACCCGCGCGAACAAAAGGGAACGAGTCATTGTCAAATAACGAACGATTGGACTGAAAGGATAACTCGTACCACGTTTGAAAAACCGAGATGCACTCAAAGGGAGTCAAAACCCAAACTAATGCGTCTCGCAAAATGACAAAAGATGAGTTATCCCGAAAGGACAATCCGTTTGGTCGATATCTTAGTCACTGAACGTTGATACGTCAAAACGAATTGTATTGTCTGATGAATGATTTATTTTTCCGCAATAATCGACGGCATCACGCGTCCCCTGGACCGCAATGTGAGCCCCAAACCAAAATCCTAGAAAAGAGACCTGGACCAACGAGTGTGTGGAGGAATAAGGGTGGAAGAGAGATGTTGTGATACGTGTAATTAGACTAACGTTTGTTCTTCTTATCTTATATATCCGTGAATAAATAAACGCACACACCACGAATCATGCATATAAAATAATGCATACATACTAATGGATACCGTTCACGCAGACGTCATCATTAAGCGGTTGTGGGTTCGCGAGAGTAATCGGCTTGTCAGACAGTTTGATCAGCTACGAGTAGACAGTTCAAAATCAGTAGTTGTGGCTTCGAAATCATCTTCGTCTGGGTATACTCAGTCTTCCATCAGTATGTCTGCGATCGACGAGAAAGTGGCTGAATTGGAGAACTCTGTGAACAATATCAATGATCAGCTGGCCGCGATCTTGGCCTAGCTAGCTGAGTTAGCACTGAAGGACAATAAGAGTGGTAGTAAGCGTGCTGAGAATGAGGTGAACGATGGTCCTCGCTTTGGGAATGAGGAGGATTATCAGGATTATATCCGAAAACAGTTAGAGAAAGAGAAAGCTAAGGAAGAGGAGTGGAGGCAACACATCACACAGGAAGTGCAGGACTTGCGTGGAGGAAGTTCCGGGAGTCGGGACTTTTATAACTTGAAGAATTGTTTATCGGCAACAGCTTTGCCTCTGAAATTTCATCTCCCTGACATGAAAAAGTTCGATGGAACGGGGGATCCCACTGCTCACATGAATCAGTATGTTGCTGTGATGAAGCACACGATCCTGACGGAGGATCAAGTCCTGGGGCTGTTTAACACCTACCTAGAGGGGGCTGCCCTCACATGGTTCCATGCATTGCCGGTGGTGACAAAGAGGGATTGGAAGGAATTAGCGAAGTCATTCATCGCTCAGTATAGCTTTAACACCATGCTTGAGGTCACTTTGAAAGAGTTAGAGAGCACTAAGCAACAGGCTGGGGAATACTTTTCCGATTTTGTGAAAAGATGGAGGGCTAAGGCCGCAGTGATGAAACAAAAGCCGCTCGAGCAGGATCAGATCCGAATGGTGGTTGGCAACACGTTGCCGTATATCAAGAATGAGTTGCGGTATATGCCATTTACTGATTTCAATCAGATGTATAGTTGTGCCTTGACTGTTGAAGGGGATGGGGAGCCAAAGAAAGTTTATACCAAGTGGATGAAGTCTGGATATAGTGCCGGAGGGCCTAGTGCGAGTACGGAATCCGCAGCAGTGAAAGTGGTTGATCTTAATGCTATTGAAAAGAGGCGGTTCGCCAAGTTCGATCAGACCTACGCAAAGGTTTTTGAGTGTCTGCAGAAAAAGGGATTGTTGAAAGCCCTTACCCCGTATAACAAAGCTCAACCTACTCCGCAGATACAGGCTAGAGGGTATTGTGAATTCCATAGCAGTTATGGGCATACAATTGAGAATTGTGAGAGGCTGAAACACGAAATCCAGGATTTAATCGAGGAGAAAAAGATAGCTGATCCTTCGTCAGCGAACCCTTCCACTAGGCGTAATCCATTGCCTAATCATAGGGTGAGCATGATCGGAGTTGGCTTGACAGAATGTATAGTGATGGAATCCTTCGAGGAGAACGTAGAGGAGTTGTTGGACTCCGATGAGAAGAATAATGTGGGAAATGGTCTGTATGTGTCCTTCCTTGGTGAAGAACAAGAGGATGAACTAATGGATGAAGGGTCGTACGGTGGAGCACCGTATGATGAAGATAGTGCCGAAGAGACCGGGGAAGGGTCGTCTCGGACTATTGTGCCAGAATTGGGTCTGTTTAGTGGAGGGGGAAATCCCGAGGTGCACTTGCGTGAATATATGCACGAAATGTTCATTGAATCCTTCGGAGTAGATGAAATTGCCCAGTGGTTCCACCATTCGCTGGTAGGCGAGCCTCTGGAATGGTTCCACTCATTACCCGATTCTTGCAAGCACGATTGGGATCGGTTGTCGGATTTGTTTTTAGAAAAGTACCAAAGAGCTGAAGACAGAACTGCAGAGCACTTCGCAATGCAGATTGGACCTATCAAGCGTCCGCTACCGAGGGTTAGCAAATATAATGGCAACAAGGACCCTATGGAGCACCTTCACTTCTACTTGTCGGCTATGGCGCCTTTGGGTTTTAAAGAGGAAGAGATCACTAGCTTGTTTTGCAATTCGTTGATGGGTGAACCGTTAATGTGGTACATGTCGTTGCCAATGTATGTCAAGACCGATTGGGCAGCAATGACAAAGAGATTTATCAAGGAGTATACAGTATGGATGCTAGCCGAGCAAACCCCTGATTCTCCGTCTTACCAAACACCTGATGCGGTGTTAGCAATGCCTAGGTATGGTGGATACCAGGATCCTGTGGAGCACGCGAGGTTATTCCGCAATCATATGTATGACGCCGGATTCCCGCAATGTGAATTACATGAACATTTCCCGGAAACTTTAATGGGAGAAGCCTTGTTATGGCACCAGGGCCTATCAGAGGAGGAAATGGGTCATTGGGTACCGCTCAGGAGTGCCTTTGTGGCAAGATATGAGATGTATGTTCCATGGACGGGATCCCTGGAGGATCTGGATAGGATCAGGCAGTTCCCCGAGGAACCATTTGTGGACTATGCTAGGAGGTGGAGGCACCGTTATGAGCAGTGTCATGAAACAATGAGCGATAAGGTGCAGCTTATGTGCATACAACGAGGTGCTATTCCGTTGGCCGCCAGAGGGATGAGCAGAGTGTCCCTCCGGGATTATGATGAGTTGATAGGTTGGGCCTTGTATGGATCGGCGGATCCCTTTTACTTGAATCCGAATGTTCCTCACGTCATGGATTTAATGGTTGTGGACATTTGGGAGAGTTCTTCGGACGAGGAAGATGCCAATCGGAGGGTTCCTATTAACATTTGGGACGAATCGGATGATGAGCCGGAAATTGCGGTAATGACGAGATCAGGTCGTGTGGCCGAGGGAAAGGCACCTATGGTTGAGACTGAGATAGGAGAAGGGTCGGCTCCTAAGCCCGATGACCAAGTTCTGGAGCAGTTGAAGAAGATACAAGCTAAGTCTACAGTCTGGGAAGTTCTATGCCATTCTAAGTACCATCGTGAGAACTTGATGAAAGAATTGCAGAATCTGGTTATTTCCACCGATACTGAGCCGGCAGCGCTAGTAGGGGCAATTATGGCCCGAAAGAAGACTGAGATCACATTTACTGACGAGGATCTCCCAGAAGAGGGGAAGGCTCATAATAAGCCTTTGTATATCCGAGCGGAAATCAACGGAAAGAAGACTAGCTGTGTGATGGTCGATGATGGATCGGCTATTAATGTTTGTCCGTTGAAACTCTTGTCGAATTTAGGAGTGGAGAGGGGAGACTTGACAGCCTCTGAAACTGTGATTAGAGCATATGATGATAGCCGTAGGCATATTGAAGGAGTCTTTAAGGCCAAGTTGAAAGTGGGGCCGCATGAAGAAGAAACTGAGTTCACCGTGCTGGATATACCGGTAACCTTTGCTGTACTGTTGGGACGCCCTTGGTTCCATAAGCTGGGAGGTGTGCCCTCCATGCTCCACCAAATGATTAAATTCCCTTCGGGGAGGAGATAGTGACAATCAGAGCTGAGAAATTGAGCTCGGTGGCAGCATTGGGAATTGAGCCTCAACTTTTCTCCGGGTTCCAAGTGTTCGGGATTTACGAGTCAAGCATGACCACCGACGTGGTGAAGATGATGAAGGGAGGTTTCATCCCAGGAATGGGCTTAGGAGCACACCATCAGGGGTTGCCAGAATTTCCGGATTTTAAGAGTCAGAAAACCTAGAGGGGTTTGGGATATGAGCAGGGAGGTCCATCCAACGCAAGTGGCGAAGGAAAAGTGGGCTTGAGGAAGTACTTCATGAACGAGGGGCATGGGAAGGCGTATTCAGGGACCCCCGAGGCATGGACTAGCACAGAAGGGAAGATTCTACCAGGGTTCGAAATCTTCAATGATGTTGCCGACTGGGGCAAAGGAAAGGCGAGCTGCTTTGTCGAGGAGATTATGATGCTGGATTTGAATGTCGAGGAGCAAGTCATCACCATTGAAGCAACTGCGGGAGCAGTGGACGAGCCCAGTACCTCCAAAGTTCATGAAAAACCCGAGAACCCTGATGATGAAAATTGTATTACTGCTTTGTTTGAATCAGATGATGTAATCACCCATGCTATCAATGAAATGAATTCTGATTTTGCTTACTTGCTTGATGTTGATCATGATCATTCCATGCATTCTCATTCATATAACATGCCTACATTTGAAATCAATACGATAAAAATGTCAACTTTCAATCTTGGTACGGATGAAAATCCTAAACTTATACAAATTGCTCAAGCATTAACTATTGAAGAGAGAAAAGAATTTGAGAGAATAATTAAAAAATACGAAATTGTATTCGCTTGGACATACGAAGACATGCCTGGAATTGATCAATCTATCGTAACTCACCGCATTCCAACTTATCCCGAAGCAAAGCCCGTAAAGCAGAAGCTCCGACGTATGAGACCCGAATGGGCAGATAAGATCAGGGAGGAGGTGAAGAAGCAGTTAGAAGCAGGATTCATCGAAGTGATCGACTATCCCCCTTGGGTCGCAAATGTGGTGCCAATCGCAAAAAAGGACGACAAAGTGAGGATGTGCGTCGATTACAGAGATCTTAACAAGGCATGCCCCAAGGATGAGTTCGCATTGCCTCATATCGACGTATTGATCGACAGTGCAGCGTCAAGTGTATTACACACGAATGTGGATGGTTTCATGGGCTACATGCAAGTTCAGATGGCCGAAAAGCACAAAGCAAAAACCTCGTTCACAACTGAGTGGGGGACATACTCTTACAGAGTAATGCCGTTTGGGTTGAAAAATGCCGGGGCAACTTATCAGAGAATGGCCACAGCACTGTTCCATGATATGATACACAAGGAGGTAGAAGTCTACGTGGACGATATGATGGTCAAATCAGATACAAGAGAAGGGCATTTTACCGCACTCGAGAAGTTTTTGGCCCGAATTGCAGAGTTCAAGCTAAGGTTAAACCCGAAGAAGTGCTTCTTCGACGTTTCATCGGGGAAAATCTTAGGCTATGTAATCGGAAATAAGGGAATCGAGGTGGATCCTGATAAAGTGAAGGCTATACAGGAGATGCCAGCGCCGAGAAATGAGAAAGAAGTGAGAGGGTTTCTGGGGCAGGTTCAATATATCAGTCGGTTCATAGCGAGACTCACCGCAATCTGCGAGCCAATCTTTAAGTTGTTAAGGAAAGACCAACCCGCTATTTGGAATGATAAGTGTCAGCAAGCTTTGGAGAGCGTCCGGAACTATTTGTCTAATCCGCCAGTGCTAAGACCCCCTAAACTGGGAAAGCCTCTTCTCCTCTACGTAGCAATTGAGGAGCGATCTATTGGGGCAATGTTGGCTCAAGAGGGAGACACCGGTGTGGAGCACGCGGTGTATTATTTGAGTAAGAAGTTCTTGGAGTACGAGCTCACGTACAACATGATCGAAAAGACATGCGTGGCAGTAGTATGGTTGACAAAGAAACTGCGGCACTATTTCCAATCGTATAAAGTGATCATTATTTCTCGGATGGACCCCGTGAAGTATATGTACCAAACTCCGTCTTTGACAGGGAAACTAGCCCGATGGTTACTACTTTTATCCGAGTTTGACATTGAATATGTAACGAAGAAGGTTATCAAAGGGAGGGCCGTGGCAGAGTTTCTGGCCAACCAACCTCTGAATGCAGAAGAGGAAGAGATAAATTATGATTTCCCCGATGAGCACTTAAATGCAATTGAAGTTATACCATGGAAAATGTTCTTCGACGGAGCAGTTAATTCGAATGGAGCCGGAGTAGGAGTACTACTTACCTCACCGGAAGGAGAAAGGATCCCGATGGCCAAGAAGTTATCCTTCCACCTCACCAATAATATGGCCGAGTATGAAGCGTGCATTTATGGTTTAGAGTCATTAGCGGCACTGGGAGCGTCATATGTCAAAATTTGGGGTGACTCAAAGTTGATCATCGAACAGGCACAAGGAAACTGGGAGGTAAGAGAAGAAAGACTACGTCTGTACCTCGATCAGCTAGAAGGGTTGGCACAAAGATTCAAGGAAGGTCGTTTCTATCACATTCCTCGAGCACAGAACCAGACGGCGGATGCCTTGGCCACTTTGGTGTCAGTTTGGGACAATCCCCGGAACATTGCTTTGAAACCATTGGTATTGAGAAGATCTCACAAACCATGCTACGAGGACGTAATGCTATTAGGGACAGATGAAAAACCGTGGTATTTCGATATCGTGAACTTCATGAAAAATGGAACATATCCGGCAGAGTCAGAACC
Source organism: Euphorbia lathyris (assembly GCF_963576675.1). Taxonomy (NCBI): domain Eukaryota; kingdom Viridiplantae; phylum Streptophyta; class Magnoliopsida; order Malpighiales; family Euphorbiaceae; genus Euphorbia; species Euphorbia lathyris. Next base: position 73,298,064 of record NC_088913.1, read on the forward strand.
GAGGGATCAAGCGGTGATTAGAAGGTTAGCTCGGCAGTTCGTCATCCACGACGACTTACTTTACAAAAGGCACATCGATGGGTTACAGCTAAGGTGCTTAGATGCGGGAGAAGCCCGCGAGGCGATGGAATCGGTGCATTCAGGAATTTGCGGGGCCCATATGGGAGGAGCAGTGTTAGCAAAGAAAATCATAAGGCAAGGCTTCTATTGGCTCACCATGGAAAGAGATTGTAACGAGTATGCGAAGAAATGTCACGATTGTCAAATCCACGGCGATTGCAGTCATCTTCCGGCCATGGAATTACATGTGTTAGCACCTATTTGGCCATTCGCTGCCTGGGGCATTGACATCATCGGCGAAGTAAGGCCTAACGCTTCAAATGGACATAAGTTTATTGCTGTCACCATCGATTATTTCACCAAGTGAGTAGAAGCAGAGTCGTTTAGCAAACTGGGATCCAAGCAGATGAGAAAGTTCATTGAAAAACACTTGATCACCAGGTTCGGAGTGCCTCATCACATGACTACGGATAATGGGGTCCAGTTTCAGGGGGAAGTAAGGAATCTGTTCCGAGAATATGGCATTGAACATCACAGATCTTCTCCGTACCGTCCACAAGCTAATGGGGCAGTAGAAGCAGCTAATAAGAACCTTAAAAGGATTCTCGTAAAGACGGTGGAATCACATCGGCACTGGCATGAGCACCTCCCACTCGCGTTGTGGGCTTATCGCACGACAATCAGAACCTCGACTGGGCCAACGCCATTCTCCTTGGTGTATGGAACAGAAGCAGTCTTGCTGATTGAGATCGAAAAGCGATCGTTGAGAATCGCAGTGGAGGCAGAAATTCCCGAGGCGGAATGGGCGAAGAAGCGATGTGAGCAGTTGGCTCTAGTTGACGAAAAAAGGATGGAAGCGCTTTACCATGTACAGTTATATCAAAGAAGGATGGCTCGGGCTTTCAATAAAAAGGTCAAGACCAGTCCTATCAAAAAAGGAGATTTGGTGCTGAAACAGATCCGTGTGACGCACACCGACCCGAGGGGGAAGTTCAGGCCTAACTGGGAAGGACCATTCGTCGTGAAGAAGATACTAAGCAAAGGAGCGGTGAAGTTAACTACAATGGACGGCATGGAATTCTCCGAACCTACCAACCTAGATAGGCTTAAGAAATACTTTTCGTAAAAAAAAAAAAAAAAAAAAAGAAAGAAAAATTCCCGATAGGTTGAAAACCCGCAAAGGGCGACCTATGCAACAATAAGGGAAATCCCAATGGGTGAAAACCCTAAAGGGCACTCATTTAAAAATTCTGGGATAGTAAAAGGAGTGGAGAAAAATCGCAGGGATCCGAAAACCGAAAGGCGGATCCTGGTAACAATAGTTATGACTTGAGCAATTACAAAAACAATGTATAAGAGACTAAGTATTTCTGTTGTTTGTAAATAAATAAAGGCATGAATATATTTGACGAGAATGATTGGAATCATCATAATCTACTGAATGCATGGTAATATGAATCACGAGTTATACATTTCCTATCCTACTTTTCACAAAAAGCCTACCTACTATCCACCCCACTCCCTATACATCAGCTATACATCGGGGAAACTCTAATAAAAGCTACAAAGCAATAATGAAAGCTACAAAGCAATACGTAACGAGCCTAATACGGAGGGAAGTCCCAATAGTCCTCAAAATCTCTCAGGTGTGATGCCCGCTCCGCAGATAGTGCCTCTTCGGCAGCACGCGCTCTCTCATCAGAAACTCGCGCTCTCTCATCAGAGGCGCGTGCTCTCTCATCAGCAGCTCGTGCTCTCTCCTCTGCAGCAAGGCGCCTGATCGACTCATCACGCGCCCTCTCCTCAACGGCAAGGCGACCCTTAGTCTCCCGTCGCATCATCCCTGACCAGTGGTCATTTCTCTCCTGATACACCTGACCAACCCGGGCGTCGGCCTCCCGCACCAACTCGCTCTGCCTCCGCTCGTGGGCATGCAGATCACTCTACAGAAAAAGAAGAAAAAAAAGAACAGATAAAAAGCAGCATAGGCAAAAACATAAATCATACATACATGCATACATTCCACTACACTAAAGTAAAGTAATGATACATACCAGGTGATCGGTGCAGCGCAAGCTGAGGCGATCTCGTAGGTAACCAGACAGCCCCACGTAATCCGTACAAGTCTCCCTCGTGGTCAGAGAAGCGTTTGAAGGATCAAATGGGACCCTCGAGGAGAATATAGGAGGAGCCGCCTCGAATCCCGCATAAGCTGCCCCGGACTCGTCGTAGCAAATCATGGCATAATCTCTCCCGTAGTCTGGTAGGGGCACGCCTAAGGAAGACCTCTCCGGTCGGGCAGCGCTGGAGGACTCGCCGATGTAGTAGGGCTGCTCGCACACAGGCGTCTGAGTTCGAGTACCGTAAAAGAAATCAGATAAATGGGCACTCCTCCAGGACCCCTCCTGCAAAAAAAAACACAATAAGAACCCCTAAACATCTCATGAATGAAAGGTAAAATAAGAAGGGGGTGGAACCACTTACCGGGACCTCCTCCTGACCGAAGACTGCCGCGACAGCCTCCCTCGAAAATACATCTGCCACCGGATCCACCTCCATCGCTGCCGCCGGGGCATCCCTCGCGCTCAGCAGAGTAGATAAGTAAGGCTCACGGCCCCCGGCGTGAATCCACACCGCTCTACCAACAAACCGATGTGACAAGTCCCGACGAACGGTCGATAAGGGCATGGTCCGCACCGTGAACATAGAGACGGGGATCTCACCCGGTGTCCAATGAGCGTCCCTAACTCCAGTGATGCCTCGATCCCCTAAATACCATGCCCGCACGCAGGGGCCGGTGAGCACACACTGCTGCTCCTGGATCATCGATACATATGTATAATCGGGGCCGAAGTCGAGGTCGTCCCACCTGAACTTAATCTAAAAAATGCACAAAGAGAAAGTCAGAAAGACTCAAACAAAAACCGAGCATGATTAGGCAAAATCTACCTGTGTGAGGGTCAGCGAGTCGATCCAATCTAGGAGCCGTGGCACTGTCCGACTCCTTTCGGTGCTCAAGTCAAAATCCCTCCATCGAGTCATGAAAGACGGCCTCGGTACTCTCGATCGAGATCGAGACCGGTTGGGAAGGATGTGCCTCTCATACGCCCACACCTGCGGTAAAAATAAGGACTAGGAGTGTGAAAAACACGAAGAAGATAAGACGGGCAAGTCAAGAAGGCGTCACGTACCAGCAGAGCAAAGGTGTAACCACCGAAATCCTTGCGCTTCCGGCAAGTCAGATCCAAAAACTTGTAGAGAAAGGCTAAGCCTGCCCCCGCCCAATCGTAGGAAGCCGCTGCATCCAGGTCGCTGAGCGCCTGAATGAGACCTGCGTGTACCTTTCCGCCCTTCGTGCGGAAAATCGTCTCACTCAGAGTATACACTAAGAAGCTGCGAACCGCCAAGTCGGTATCGTCTGTCTCGCAGAAATCTCGCCGACTCAAGAGGCTCGCGGTGGAAATAAACTTTGCTGGAGTAGATTTGGCGCAAAGACGAACTCCCGGTCCAATCAAGGCAGCGAGCCTAGCAAGATCGACCCGTGGTCGCATCATATCGAAATGGAAAGGGACGGGAGTGTTGCTCCCTCGCAACCCTGTCAGTAGTGAGAAATCTCTGGGCGAGATGGTCATCTCCCCAAAAGAAAGATGGAAGGTGTGGGTCGAGTCAACCCACCGCTCACATAAGGCCCGTAGGCCGAAACGATCACATACCCCGTTGGTGCGGGGCAACGCTGTAATAAAAGGCTCGAAGCCCAACTCACGCACGCGGGCTCTCGTCGCGGCACCTAGCCTATCGTACCACGAGTGAATCTCGGCGGTGGTCCCCGAAATCTCAATGAACTAAAAAGAACAAGACAAGAAAATTTAAATACAGCTCCTAAAGCATGCAATTGATAAGAACGCGTTAAGACTAGGTATTCTTTCATAGAGACATCCGGTCAGTTAGGACCAATTTTCTGTAAAAATCTCTCCTGTAGGGTCATTCATGTAGGGTTTAGTCAATTCTTTAATCCACCCTCGTCTGCGGGGACGAGGAGCATAGATTAGGTTTTACTATTTACGTGCATTAGTTAAGTTTTTACTATTCACGTTTTTACTATTCACGTGCATTAGCTAAGTTTTTACTATTCACGTTTTTACTATTCACGTGCATTAGTTAAGTTTTTACTATTCACGTGCACTATTCACGTTTTTACTATTCACGTGCATTAGTTAAGTTTTTACTATTCACGTGCACTAGTTAAGTTTTTACTATTCACGTGCACTATTCACGTTTTTACTATTCACGTGCACTATTCACGTCTTCACTATTCACGTTGTTTGTACCGTTAGCATGCATAAATTTATAGTGTCACTATTCACATGCATATAGCGCGCATTCTTACAAGTGCTACTTGTAAATAAAAGAATTCATGTTTTCTAGCTAAAGTCTTCTAAGGCAGTCTAAGGGTTAGCATGCAAATCCTGTTCGAATAGGAATGCTAAAGCCTAGAGTTCGAATCAAATAAAAGTGAGAAATTACTTACCTCGTTGCAGCGTGTCCTGCTCAAATGCGTCGTAGGGTCGTGGAAGGTATCCACTCTATCCAGGTTTACGTAAACCTCGTCCATGCCTCTAGTGCCATCCCATTCATCTAAATCCATCCCGAGAATAATCCAAATTGAAGTCTAGTGAGAGAAAGAAGAGAGAGAATGTGTAGGGTTGAAATGAAACCCCACCACCTTATATAGGAAAAGGGAATGACATTCCCGTAAATAGTGAAAAAAGTACGATTTGACATAAAGGTAAAAAGTAAATAATTAATTACTAGGTGCACAGACCTCCGATTTGCAGTCCGTTTCAGCCTGCATTTCTCCCAAACAGTGACCAACATTGTCAAGATATGAACTCCAGACAACAGTCAATTTTTATGGAACAGTGACACCAGTCAAAATACAGACAACAGTCAACAGAAAAATAATCGTTAGTCTATATCATTCCAGACTAAAATACGTCCCCATTAAACCTTCGAGATGCTAGCTCCAGTAAGAAAATACAGACAACAGTGTTGTAGAAGAATCCAGAGACAATCCCCGCTTTTGAGCCATCTTACTCACGGTCGCAGACCGGAGTTGCTTTTGAGCCATCTGACTCACGGTCGTAGACCGGAGTTGCTTTTGAGCCATCTGACTCAAGGTCACAGACCTGAGTTGCTTTTGAGCCATTTTACCTGCGGTCGTGGACCAGGGTCGCTTTTGAGCCATCTTACCCGCGGTCGTAGACCAGAGTCGCTTTTGAGCCATCTTACTCTCGGTCGTAGACCAGAGTTGCTTTTGAGCCATCTTACTCTCGATCGTAGACCAGAGTTGCTTTTGAGCCATCTGACTCACGGTCGTAGACCGAAGTTGCTTTTGAGCCATCTGACTCAAGGTCGCAGACCTGAGTTGCTTTTGAGCCATTGTACCCGCGGTCGTGGACCAGGGTCGCTTTTGAGCCATCTTACCTGCGGTCGTGGACCAGGGTCGCTTTTGAACCATCTTACTCTCGGTCGTAGACCAAAGTCGCTTTTGAGCCATCTTACTCTCGGTCGTAGACCAGAGTTGCTTTTGAGCCATCTGACTCACGGTCGCAGACCGGAGTTGCTTTTGAGCCATTTTACCCGCGGTCGTGGACCAGGGTCACTTTTGAGCCATCTCACTCTCGGTCGTAGACCAGAGTTGCTTTTGAGCCATCTTACTCAAGGTCGCAGACCTGAGTTGCTTTTGAGCCATTTTACCCGCGGTCGTGGACCAGGGTCGCTTTTGAGCCATCTTACTCGCGGTCGCAGACCTGAGTTGCTTTTGAGCCATCCCATTAGCGGTCGTACACCGAAATTGCTTTTGAGCCATAACCAACGTACGCTGGATTCCGAGAAAAGAACATTCATCGATGGCCGTTCCAAAGGTGACGATGGAAGGAATCAGAGGACGACACCGGAACGCGCAGCACGAAGGTCAGGTATGCTCCCTCCTACTCTTTACGTGTCTTTTACTTTTATATGTTTTTCATTGCATGTGTTGCGTTAGCAAAAAACGTTTTCGAAACACACACATCACTGTCAAAATAAAAAAATAGGGGCAACTGTAGACACCGAGTCGGAGGACCTGTGACGAAAACCTGAAAACAAGACGGTTGAAGCGATTGATTCCGGAAGTTTTGAAAAAATATATAAAGAATAATAAGCGAAGGAAAATCGGCGGCACGGGACGTGCGCTCGGCGTCCGTCGGACGCACCGCGAGTGGCACGCTCTCGACGTCCGAGCAATGCCCGGGTCCGGTGACACGGTGCGCGCTTTCGTGGGCCGCTGAGCGCACGCGCCCGGTAGGGCGAAGCGCGCATTCGGCGGCCGCGACGTGTGAGCGTCCGGCGGCACGGAACGCGCGCTCGGCGGCCGCGGGGTGCGCACGCCCGACGGCGCGAGGCACGCCCCGAGGGCCGTCGGGCGGGCGCCCAACCACGTCGGGCAAACGCCCGACGAAGGTCGGGCGCGGGCGCCCAACCTTGCGTTGGGCGCTCGCCCAACGCCGTTGGGCGATCGCCCAACGATTGTTGGGCGGCCGCCCAACAAGGTTGGGCGGTAGCCCAACACAAGGTTGGGCGGCCGCCCAACCCCAATGGGCGACACCCAATTTCCTTTGGGCGTCGCCCATTGGTCCGGGGACCCGTTTGCCTATAAAAGGCACGGATCCCCATGCAAAAAAGGGGAGGAGGATTTTGGGAGAGACCTTTCTCACTCTAAACATTTTTAGAGAGAGAGTGAATTTTTTTGAGAAAAATATTTTTTTTCTCAAAAATTCCAAATTTCCTAAAGTTCAATTTTTACTAAATTTTCATTAAAAACGGAAGATCGTGGTTCGTGGAATCAATCGGCTTCGACTGTCATATACCGAATTTAAGGTATTATCCGAGGACTAGACTCTCTTTTATTTTATTTTATTTATCTTCCTCTCCTATTTATTTTTATGTTATAGTTTTTATTTATTTAGTTATTTATTTATGTTGTCACATTTTATTTAATTAGCGTATTTATTTAATTTTCATCTCGTGTTGAATAAAATTCGGTTTTGTTTTAAAATAAAAAACCTCGTTTTGATATCCCAATACGAACCGTGATCCGATAAAAAGGTAGTTCGGGTATCGAAAACATTGTAATTATAAGTTTTTAATTTAAAAGAAATTTCTAAATAATGTTTTGAAATAAAAAAAAAACGTCGTTTAGGAACTTCCGTTTTCGACTATGATCCATCTTGGGTAGTTCGGAAATCCAAAACGATTGAATTAGATTTAATTTAAAGCTTTTGAATAAATCTGGAAACATTTAGGAGTGCTGCTGTAATTTACCTATTCTGTCACTAAAGGCTGTTTACCGACGGATTTTCCGTCGGTAAATCTGCCAAAACGTAAAAAATGCCATTTCAGTCCCTTTTTCCTAACTTTTAAGCTTTTAATCTTTAATATATATATGTATAATTATGTAATATATGTTTTTCAAATTATTTTGGACCTTTAGCATATATAATTATTTGATAATATTTGTATACCATTTTTTATACTATTTTCTAAATATAAGTATAATTATGTATATGTATTTCATTTTTATTAATTTAGGCTATGTTTTAAATGATAGTTATTTGATATTTTGAGAAATAATCGATAGACATTAGTATATGTTATTTTTGGTATTTAAAACTATATTAGTTATGTATATATATATAGTGTTGGGATATTTGGGTTATTTTGTTGATTATTGAATGAAATTATTTTTGGGTAAATGTTATTTTCTTATTCATAAGATTTACTTATTATTTTCACATTTTTTTTTTTGTATAAATGTGTTGTACCTATTATTTTCATATACATATAGTTTCTTTTGTGTTAACTCTTACTTTCATATCTTCTTTTTTTTATTTAAATGTGTATATATATATATATGTCTAAATTATTTTCTTTATTCTTTTGGCCCATTCATGGGTCCATGTTCCAAATGAGTATTATTTGAGTGTGAATATTAGTTTAAAGGGGTTTATTATTATAATTATAATAAGTAGAGAATCCATTAAGGAAAAAGAGGGAAAATAAATCACAAAAATAGTTTTCAATTTAATTATTTAAACTAAAAGGTTTTTTAGAGATTCTTAATGTAAATAAATAGTGTTTTCTTGACATTTCAAATCGTTTCTTAAAACATCACGCTTTAAAACCTTAGTCCGTTCCAAACGACGGATTAAGCGAGCCTTGTAATTAAAATCGTTTTCATTGTAAATAATAGAGTTTTGAATCGTTTTCTTAAATGATTTGTACAAAATAAAATTGACTTGTATGTTTAACCACGTTTTCTCATCAAAGGTTTTTTATCTCAATGTTTTCAAACCCTCGAGTCGTTCCAACGGCGATTCAGGTAAACTTCATCAAACGGGGTTTTAAAACGCACCTAAATCATTCCAACGGCGATTAAGGTGCGAACCATGTAAATAAACTCGTTTTGGGGGAACAAGTTAGTGTAGAATAAACACACGACATGACTTTTAAATACGGTTGTAAATAAATCACTTCTTTCTCCCCCCTCTCTGTGTATGTATAACATAAATGGGTGATTCTTTACTAATATGGCTTTTCAATAATATATGCTCAAAACGGTTTCAAAAAAAGAGAAAGAAAAGGGTTTCAAATGAATTTTAAACTTAAAGAAGTATACGATTAGTCCGTTATCGCCTAACATGCTGAGTAGGAGGCCGGTGGTTCATAACCGGGCGATGTCGGGGTGCCTAGTAGCCTTTCTCCGGAAAGGAGCTAGCCTTCTCGGCTCGTACCTAAGTTTCCCGAACCCACACCGGTCTCCCGCAAGGGATCGGTGTTCATTTTCCCATTCGTGGGTGACGACTCTTCCATATCTCCGAGCTCCGGTCCTGCCGAGCAGCTTGATTCCACGATTGGTTGCTTTCGGCGCCAATCACGGCTTACGTCGCCATGAGGTTGTCCACCCCCCGGTCCGCCCGGGAGATTAGGCCGCGGCACCTCGTCTAACAACTGCTGAGTAATTTCTAACCCTTCTCTTGATATATATATATATATATATATATATATATATATATATATATATATATATATATATATGTATGTATGTGTTGCTTGTTTAAATTACTCAGTATATAATCTGTATAAGCCGACGCTGAGTAATCAGAGTGCTGAGTTGGAAGCTGACCTTAAGTGTTATTTCCCAACTCACAAGTAAAACAGTTCTAGTCAGCCTCTGACTGAAGCTGGCTTGCTTCGCGCTCAGCCTTACTGACCTAAACTGAGTTAAGTTGTTTAAAGAATTAAATTAAGTCAGCAATTAAGCGAAAAAGTTACATTAGTTCCTAACTCCCCCTTGGAACTAATTATACGGGACCAACAACCCTAACCCTAATCCTAATCAGGCTAGGTTACGGGCGGACCATAAATGGATCAGTAAATGGGTCAAAGCCCGTTTACTCCATTTATCCATACAAATAAGAATTATTATGAAAGTGCAATCCATCAATTTTAAAGTTTTTGATAGTGTGTTTGCGAATAAATTTACACTATTGTATTGCTTCATCATTAATAAGTTTAACTAAATATATTTTGAAAATAGAGAAGAGAAAATATGGATTGACATACAAATGGTGTGGATAATTAGATAAAAAGACAAACAATAAAAAAAATAACAGTTAAATTGGAGGTTAAAAAAACAGCAAAACAAAATGGCTAGATTACATATATAGTAGTTACTTTGTAAAATCTGTTTTAAATTTGAACTCAGAAAATGATTTAAAATGACAAAAAAAATTTATAATAAACTAGAAATAGTATTGCAAGTAATACTAACGATTCTTAATGATAGAGCAAAATCAAAATCAATAGAGATTGTATAAATATTTCACTTAAATGTCATATAGTTTTATGAGTTTATTTTCAAATTTCAAATACTATATTCACTAAATTCATTATATTGGTATTTTTTTTTGGTTACGGCTATATTGATATTCATAACATATAAAAAAAATAAGTTTTTTTTTCATGGTTTAACCGATAAAGTTTTTTTACTCTATGATTACTAAAATTGAATTAGTCAAATGAAATTTTAGCCTAAACAAACATCCTTTTAATAAAATAGATAACATCGGGCCAAATGTTGAATTTTACCAAAACAAAAAGAACCGTAAAAACCAGCTCGATTCCACTTCAACATGAAAATCTAAACCCTTGTACTGAGTACTGAGTCTTAAACCCTGAACCTCAACCTCAACCTGAAGAAGAAGAAAATGGCTTTGGCTGCATTTATCCGCAAATCAACTTGCAATTTAGTTCCATTATCGAGTCGGTTCGTTCGAGGAAGCAGCAGAAATCACCTCTCTGCTTTCTTCTCCGCTGTGAACCATCATGCCAATGGTTTTAGCCCAAAGCCCGCTGTGTTTCCATCTTTTCAATATTCTACGGCTGTTGATGCTAATAAGCCAAGTTCGGCTGAGTTGCTTCTCCGAGTCATCGATTCGGAAATTAAGGTGGCCGAGGAAACGGATGATCATGATCGGGTATATACGTTCCCCCCTTTTCTCGCATATGAACTTGTTTGTTTGCTTGGTTTGCAGATTGAAGGATTTGATTAATAATTATATAAGTTATGATTTTTTGCGTTAGGAAAAGCACTGTGGAACGGCGATTTTATTATGCTATTTTTCTAGTCCGTTGATTATTTTTGGCGTTTTCATTGGGCATTGATTGTGCCTTTAGCTGGTAGGGGAAGATGACTTGCAGACCATTAAGAAAATAAGAGGGAATATAAGAAAAATTAAGTTTTGAATATTGCAATTGAGCTTGATATTTTGGCTTGCAAAATGTTGTTTCGAGACTATCGGCATTGTTTAGACATACTTTTGAACTGTAACTGTTGTTTTGCTTGTACTGGCAATTTTTGAGGACTGAAGTTTTGGACTTGTGCCGCTCTATTTCCTTATAAGACTTCAGTTCTTGTTCCCGGTGTGTGGTGTACTTTTTTCAATCAATGCATCAGACCTCACGCTTCAAAGCCCATCTTGGGATACTCTTGAAATAAAAAAGGATATAGGTGTTTTTCCTTCATTAGGTCAATATTTAGTATTGCTAGCATCACTTTTTTTAGGTACTCCTTTCCACTACTCCAGTGCCCTAATGATCCTTCTCAATTGGCTTCAGATTCACCACCTCCTATCTAAACCCTTGTCTTGATCTTGCAATTGCACTTTCAAAAGTTTGATAGTCATTTGTGTAATCGTATATCCTCTTTTGATTCTTACCATGCTTTTTGTTCATCTTCTATGGCATTGTCAATGTCTTACAAAGTTTAGTCTTATAGAAGCTGGCTAGCTCTCATGCAAATGGGGCTTTATTATGATTGGGATTTTGTTTTTCTGCCACCAAACAAGAGGGCAACAGGATAAAAACGAGTTTCTAGAGACAAGATGAATCTCGATGGATTTGAAGGCTAGGTTGGCTCCCAAGGGAAATGCTCAAACATTTTGTAGGATTGCTATGAAACCTTTATTTTAGTTGCTAAACTAGTCTTTGTCATATTGTTTATTTCTCTTGTTGCATCCTGCAATTGGCCACTTCATGTACTAAATATCAAAAACTCGTCTTGAACTGCAACTATTGATTTTCTCTGCTTTGACTGACAATTTTTGAGGAATAGAGTTTTGGACTTATGTTGCTCATTCCTTATAAAGCTTTAATTCTTGCTCTCGGTATTTGGGTGTACTTTCTTCAATCAATGCATTAGGCCTCAAGCTTGAAAGCTCATCGTGGGCTACTCTTGAAATAAAAAAAGGATGTACGTGTTTTTCCTTCATTTGGTCAATATTTAGTGTTGCTAACATCACTTCTTTTAGTGACTCCTTTCCATTATTCCAATGCCTTAATAATCCATCTCATATTGTGGTTCATAATTATTTTCTTGATTGTGGTATGAGTTGGCATTTTTGCCTATGATTCTATAGCCACTTATTTCAGACCATGACTGACAACCTGTACCTTCTCAATTGGCATCAGATTCACCACCTCCTATTTTAACCCTAGTCTTGATCTTGCAAGTGCACTTTGAAAAGTCTGATAATCTTGTGTGTAATCTAATATCCTCTTTTGAGCCTTACCATGCTTTATGACCATCTTTTATGGCATTGTCAATGCCATTTACAAAGCTTATCATGCAAGAAAAAATGATGGTGCTTGAAGCACTGTTTATGTCTGTTTGAGAGATTTAGTGATGTTGTGATCAATGCAGTCAAAGGCGCCTGCCTATGCACAAATTACCTCCTCCTCCTCTTGACTTTGGCTTAAAGGAGGTGATGGAGTTGTGTTTTCTAAAGATGGACTACTAATGGATAGTGGGGGCTTGAAGATGCAGATGTGTGTGTGTTTGTTATCTCAAAAAGTACTAATGGGTAGTATAAGTAAATGCTGATTGGCATCGTAAATAAATTATAATAATTAATAGTATAATAATAAAATATGGAATAATAAATAGTGAAACAATTTTATACAATATAAATAAACATAAGTACTCTTGGCAGACACTCTGTGATAAATATTGAACACAATAGACAAATTGCAACACAATGCAAAGAGTATTTGTTATTTAGAATGTAAACTGAGGAAGCTTTAAATAGCTTTACAGTGAACAGGAATCCAAAAACAGAAACTAACGTATCCCACATATACAGGAAACGTGATTACAGCAAAGACCAAATCAAACTCTAACTTATTCCTAGTTTCTAGGAACTTATTGTTAACAGCAAAGACTACTTCAAACAAGAAGACACGTTAGCGAAGACTACTTCAAACAAGAAGACACGTTACTTAACAAAACTCTCCCCTAAACTAAACTTGCTTACAGCAAGTTAGTTTATACCCAAGCTGCTTCGAACACCAAGTGCTTCTCTAAGCTTCTCAAATTGATCAAGCTTTAACGGTTTTGTCATGATATCTGCAACTTGCTCATTCGTGCCACAATATTCCATTTTAATTGACCCATCATTTACAAGATTTCTTAAAAAATGAAATCGTACATCAATATGTTTGCTTCTCCCATGAAGTTTCGGATTCTTTACAAGTTTAATAGTAGAAGAATTGTCACAGAGAACCTTCACATAGTCAATTTTTGTACCTTCAATTTGTTTCAGAATTCTCTGCATCCAGACACATTGACACGCACATGAGGCAGCAGCGATATATTCTGCCTCTGTAGTTGACAGACTCACTACAGGTTGCTTCTTGGACGCCCAAGCTACAGCTCCTCCACTTAATACGAAAACATATCCTGATGTACTCTTTCGATCATCTATATCACCAGCATAATCACTGTCTGTATATGCCATTAACTCAGTTGTGCAACCTCATTTGTAAACAATGCCAAAGTCAGCAGTACTTTGAATATATCTCAAGATTCTCTTAGCTGCTAACATATGTATCTCCATTGGTTTTGACATAAATCTGCTTATGAGACATACACTGTACATCAAATCTGGTCTTGTGACAGTCATATATAGCAAGCTTCCAACAATCTGCTTGAACAAGGTTCCATTTACTTGAGTGCCTTCCTCCTCTTTTGATAGTTTGTTTCCTGGAACAATTGGATTTCTGACTCCATTGCACCCTTTCATCCCGAATTTTTCAAGCATTTCACTGGCATATTTCTTCTGGCTGATGAAAATGCCATTTACTCCTTGATGAACTTCCACTCCCAAGAAATACTTCATTTCTCCTAGATCAGTCATCTCGAACTCCTTCTTTATAGAGTTTTTGAAATTTTGTATCATAATCAAATCATTGCCTGTAACAACAAGATCATCAACATAGAGACTTATAATTAGAATCTTGTTGTTTTCCTGTTTTACAAACAAGGTAGGATCACAGCAGCTTCTTTCGAACCCTTCTTTGACGAAGTATCCTTCAATTCTACTAAACCACGCCCTTGGAGCTTGCTTTAAGCCATAAAGAGCTTTGTTTAGTTTGTACACTTTGTTCTCCTCTCCCTTAACTTCATAGCCTTGTGGCTGAGCGACGTAGACGTCTTCTTTGAGTTCTCCGTGCAGAAATGCGCTTTTAACGTCTAGTTGAAACAACTTCCAACCATTTGTCGCTGCTACTGCAATTACCATGCGAATGGTATCCCATCGTGCTACTGGTGCAAAGACCTCATTGTAGTCAATTCCCTTTTCTTGAGCATACCCTTTTGCCACGAGGCGTGCTTTACATTTGTCAATCTCTCCATTTTCGTTCAGCTTGGTTCGATACACCCACTTGACACCTATCACCTTCACTTCCAAAGGAGCCTTTACAAGTTCCCAAGTTTGATTTTTCTTTATTGCTTCGATTTCAAGATCCATTGCATCCCTCCATTTCTTCAATTTTGCTGCTTGTTCATAGAAAATGGGATCAGCAGATATACATAGAGCAAAGTTTTGTACCTCATCTTCGGAGAATCCTTCTCCACTTGTGTAATCTTCTAAGTAGTCAGGAGCTCTTCGTTCTCTGATTGAGAGAGATGAATTAGAGGTATTGTTGGGGCTGGAATTGAGTGAGTTAGAGCTGGAACTTGCTGAATTTGGAACATCACTGTTTGAATTTTCTGCGTCGTTATTGGAGGTGATGTCTTCATCCACATCTGCTGTATTTTCTTCATCTAAATCTGCTTCTTCTTTACTTTCATCTCCTTGATTGTGGGCTTCTTCATATTCTTCTCCCCAATCAAGTACATCAGTAGTCTCCTCTTTTGTTTTTGCCCAATCCCATCTTTCATCTTCTTCAAAGATGACATCTCTACTGATGGTTACTTTCTTTGTGAAAGGATTAATCAGCTTATATCCTTTGGACTCCACACTGTAGCCGATCAGGACTAATTTCTGACTTTTTGCATCTAACTTCAATCTCTTAGCATCAGGTACATGTACATTTCCAATGCAGCCAAAGACCCTGAAATATTCAATGTTAGGTTTCAAATCGCTCCAACATTCTTCTGGAGTTTTATTTTTCATTCCAATGCAGCCAAAGACCCTGAAATATTCAATGTTAGGTTTCAAATCGCTCCAACATTCTTCTGGAGTTTTATTTTTCACAGAGGCAGTGGGACTCCGATTGAGAATGTGACATGTCCACTTCGCAGCATCTGGCCAAAGCATTTTGGGCATTTGTTTTTCTTCAAGCAAGCATCTCACCATATTGAGGATTGTACGGTTTTTACGCTCCGCAACTCCGTTTTGCTGAGGCGTATACGCTGTAGTAAGCTGTCTTCTTATGCCTTGTGTTCTGCAAAATTCTGAAAATTCATTGGAGTTGAATTCTCCTCCTCTATCTGTTCTTAAGCTCTTTTGACTGTAGGAGGCAGGCGAAATAGGACCGCAAATGTCTGAGTGTATGAGCTGTAATTTCTTTGTGGCTCTCCAATTACTCTTCTTTGAAATGGCTACTCTGTGTTGTTTTCCCATCATGCAACTTGTACATTTTTTTGTTGGGGTTTTGAGGTTTGGCAGCCCTCGAACCATCTCTTTGTTTCCTGACATGTGGTTCGAACATCCAGAATCAAGAAACCAGATCCCTTTCCTTTTGTCTTGCTTGAGATCAACTTGCGCCATTAACAACATCTCATCTTCATCATCGATCTCGGCATAGTGAGCCCGTTTCTCTGAATTTTGACATTCATACTGAAAATGTCCCAAATTGTGACATTTATAGCATTTAATAGAAGATTTGTCAAAGAACGATCTGCCTCTGCCTCTTCCTCGACCTCTAAACGTGTCTCTGCCTCGTCCACTTCGGTCTTCATGTGTAATTTTCAATACTTGATCTTCTTCTACAGATCCTTTCATCCTTTGTTCGTGAATTAAAAGACTGCTTTGGAGTTCATCCACAGTTAAAACATCAACATTATTTGATTCTTCAATTGAACATACCACGTAGTTGAATTTTGGAACTAAGGATCGAAGAATCTTTCCTGTGATATCAGCTTCTCTGAGACTTTCACCACATGATTTCATCCTCTTGGCAATTGAGAGTGTTCTTCCAAAATAGGCATTGACACTTTCCCCTTCTTTCATCTTCAGAATTTCGAATTCAGTTTTTAGGGTTTGAAGTTGTGCTCTTTTAACCCTTGTTGACCCTTTAAATTTCTGCTTCATCGAGTCCCAAATCTGCTTGGATGTATCATCGTTCAGAATGGTTTCCATAATTTCTCTGTCAATGGCTTGATAGAGATAATTCTTCACCTTCTTGTCTTTCAATTGCTGTTCTGCAATAACTTTAGTCTCTGCTTTTGATGGCTCTCTTCCTGTTGGAATCTCTGTTATTCCATCTTCTACTAGGCTCCAGAATTCCTTTGCTCGAAGGAAATTCTCCATCAATTTTGCCCAATGTTCATAGAAGCCATCAAATTTTGGGATAGCTGGTTGCACAAAACCATTATTATTGTTGCTTTCTGCCATCTCTTCACACTCTTCTCTCGTGTTTCTCTCACACTCTTCTCTCTCAATCAGGCCTTACCAAATGATAAATATTGAACACAATAGACAAATTGTAACACAATGCAAAGAGTATTTGTTATTTAGAATGTAAACTGAGGAAGCTTTAAATAGCTTTACAGTGAACAGGAATCCAAAAACAGAAACTAACGTATCCCACATATACAGGAAACGTGATTACAGCAAAGACCAAATCAAACTCTAACTTATTCCTAGTTTCTAGGAACTTTTGTTAACAGCAAAGACTACTTCAAACAAGAAGACACGTTAGCGAAAACTACTTCAAACAAGAAGACACGTTAAGTGTGATGTCATGAAGCTATTCACTTTGTCTCTAGTCCAGTCTTACGTGATCAAACAATGCATAGGGAGATCAATTGTTATGTTGCAATAACGGTTGTTTTGTACCAAGCACGTAAAAAGGAGGTGGGGGTCACTAATATTCCTGCTGGAAATAGAGTTTGTTGCATTGGTAACAAGTAAGGCATGATTGACATTTATACATTACCTTGAGGGGGTAGTGTTATGCGCTAAACACATCATTTTAGGTATTATTTAAGACATTACATATATAGTAAATGTATACATAGCAGTAAGTAATTCCTGATTACTAAGACTCTTTATGTAACATATTTATGAAATCTGTTTCAAAAGTATTTGGACAGAAGTTACTGTAGTTTCCTAACCCGCTAACTAAAGTGAATAATTTAGATTTTGACTTTCAAGTAGCTGTACATTTAGCGATGTTAATTTTAAGTTTTTTGGGTTTATATTCTGTTTTGAAGAAGCTACAATGCTAAAGGGTAAGCCATGGATTGCTTCTTTTTTTGATCCTAGGTCTTTATTGATCTCTTCAAAATGATGTTGGAGTGCATGAGTTCTCAGTGGTCTAAATTTGAACTAGCATGCTTCATTAATAACACTGTTTTTGTCTTGTAAAGAGAATTGATTTATTATGAATTTGATAAAGGAGATCGGGGTTAATGCTCTGACTAGTAACCCGTGAAGTTGATGGATTTTAATTGCAACTGACTTTTATAGTAGAATACATTTTACCTGTGGGTTCTTATATTTGTATTGTGGACATTCATCCCAGATATTCTATAGAATTCAGCTGAACATTGTGTTCAGGACAAAGTAAGGGATGGTTTCTGTATGCTTTTTCCTCTGGAACCTCCAGTCTACCTGCATTAATAACGGGTTAGATCGGAAAAAGGGAGATTTTTCCTCCTAGGTAAATATTTTTTTGCGGAGAGGGGGTTATTTGGAACTCAAATTGGAGTAATTGTTTAGTTTAACCAGTGGCTATTCGTTTCTAAATTCAGTAAATTGACAAATTACCCTAATTGACTTTGTCTTCCTTGCATTTAAAACTGAAGACTGATATAAATTTTAAGGGATTTATTTTCTCCCAACTCAATGTATGGATATTAGAGCGCTTGATGCGCCGGTTAGGAGAACCGAAGAGTGGCAAAGGGATGTAGTGGTGAGGGGTAGGGGAAGACCTAAGCAAACTTGGAGGAGGGTGATCGAGAGTGATATGAGTTTACTGGGAATTGAGGAAAATATGGTAGTGGATAGGACGGAGTGGAGGGAGCGAATTTGTGTCGCTGACACGACTTGATTTCACGGTTTTATATGATGGTTCATGTTAGCCGACCCCGAATCATTTCGGGACTAAGGCTTTGTTGTTGTGAGAAGCATCATTTTTTTAATGTCATGTTCTTAATAGGATGAAGATATCCCAGAAGGATTCCCTTTCAAGATTGAAGATACTCCAGGACAACAAACCGTAACATTGAGTAGAGAATATGAAGGTGAACTTGTGAAGGTTGAAGTTCACATGACTGATCTTGTTACAGGAGAAGATAATGCAGCTGATGATGATGACGACTCGGATGATGTAGTGAAGCCAATGCGATCTACCGTCCCAATAATTGTATCAGTCTCTAAAAAAAGTGGATTTTCTCTAGAATTCCACTGCATTGCTTTCCCTGATGTGATTGAAATAGACAATTTGTCTGCCAAAAACCCGGAAATTTCAGAAGATAAAGTTGCTTACGAGGGACCTCATTTTCAGTAAGTTCGCTATTTGGTTTTAAATATGATGACTAAAATGAACTTAATAGTAACAAAGTATGTTGAAATGATTTTCTGCAGTGGTTTGGATGAGAAATTAAAGCAAAGTTTCCACAAGTACCTGGAGATGAGGGGTATAAAACCCAGTACGATCAATTTCCTACACGAATACATGATCAACAAAGACAGTCGTGAATACTTGGGGTGGTTGAACAACATCAAGAAATTTATCCAAGCTTAAGCTCTAAGCAAGGACAGATCTAGGAGGATCGGGAGGGAGCTTGAGCACCCACTGGTCACTGGAATACTTCATTGAACCTGTGTGTATGGAGCTTTAAATAGGTATTGGAAATACCCTTATCGGTGAATCTTGGATCCGTCGCTGTCTGCAAGAATACAATTTGTTATACAAAAGTTTTGAGTATGCTGATTATGACTACTAGCTTCTTTTGCCTTGCTCTTAAATTTCAACTGTCAACATTGTATCCTGATGCACTTGCTATAGTTTCTGTGTGAAGTCGGATCCCTAATTCTTTAAATATAAAAATAGGAAAGCATAAGGTTACAAGACTTTGTATGGTTATAGTTGCAGAGGTCTTGACAAGCTGCTGTTAGAAATTGGCAAAACCTATAGTTTGGCTCTATATTTGTCTTAATTTTTAAAAAGCCCGTTGGTTTTGTTATCCTTTATACTGTCAATCAATTATTAGATAATTTAGCCTCCGACTAATGGATTGTTAGGTTAGGTGTCTTATTGATATGGAGAATAACTAACTATTATTTGTCCAGTTTTCTGACCATGAATATAATTGCAAATCACTGTTTAGCAATCAGGCGCTGGCCGGGTTCCAAACTTTGATCGCTATGATGATCAAGTGCAGAAAATAGTTACTTGGGTGAGGTTTTAGGCTTGCTTATTGAGTAATGTAAAATGACCTTTTCATGACAAGATTGGAGAATTTAGTTGGGAAAGTTGATCATGTGGATCATATGATGGTAGAGCTAAAAGAGGGAAGTTTGCTTGTGTTTGTGTGTGGAAGGCGACATATCTAATCTCTATTATCTACATTTAAACTTCATTGCACCACTTACTGAGTTGAGTTTGAAGGTTTACATAGCATTACTGGAGAAAGTGTGCATTACTGGAGAAAGTGTTTGGCTTGATTGGTAAGTGAGTTGAGTATGAAGGTTTACATAGCATACTGGAGGAAGTGTTTGGCTTGATTGGCTAGGTTTTGATTTTTTTTCCTTACGGGTTTTACAACTCGGAATGTTTGTGGAGCAGTGAGTAAAACTAGCTGTGTCCATGTTAAAAATATTCTTAAAGTTATTCGAGCCTTTTCATTATCCGTTAGCTTGGGAAACTCCGAGTTTCTGAATTATGTACCTTCGAATCCTTCTAAAGATTCAACTAAGGCTGCAAGGAATTTTAAGGATGATGTTTGTATCTGGAATATGAAGGTCTTTGGTAACATTTTAACCAAAAAACAACTTTCTGTTGCATTTCCATAAAAGCTTTAAAGATGATCTACTATTTTTCTCGGAAAATAAGTTCTATCACTTGCAGTAGAATAACTTTGGTGCAATATGTTACTGGTGTTGCTGCAAATCATGTTATGCAATCAAATCTCCAGCTTGTTTTTGTGTTAAAGGAGTTGGTTAAAATGAACATATTTTCATTTGGGGAGGGAACGATGGTGAAACGAAACTTCATCTTCTTCCTTGGTCCGATGTGTGTGAATTGAAAGGTTTTGGAGTTGGGATTTGCTCCATTTGGAGGAATAATAAAGCTCTCCTTAAAAAGACCTGTGTCAATCATCAATTCATGGAAGAAATGAGATGGTTTTATTAACTGCCAGAAGCAAATACTACATTGCAACATCAAAGAAGCAACTGCCTGAGATGGACTAATAAACACCACCAATACAATAATAAGACTACTACATTAGACATCAAAAACATTACTACATAAAAAACACCACCGTTACTATTTCGTCGTCGTCAAATAAATCCCAATGTGTCATTTTCTTCTTTCCGGGATGAGGCTACTACTACCTCATTCACCTGATTCTCTCAACCTGCATCTTCAATTGTCTTCTTTCTTGTGTGATGATGCAAACCCATTCATTTGACAATGAGTTATGTCCCTGTGAGTATATTTGATCCCTTTATCACCGTTCACCACCTGTCCGCTGCCTCTTAGAATCCTGCACACACAACCGAAACCATAAACCACAGTTTCTCGATCAACCTTCAAAACCCGTATCAGATAAATATAAATTGTGTTTTATTTGTGTAATTAAGTGCTTAACAGATGCAATCAGTGGCATACACTCCTATTTATGACATGGACAATATTTAAGGAATATATGTCGGAACAAATGAAGATTATAATAGGCATGCGTACCATCTTGTTGTCAACAATCCTTCAACTCCAACGGGACCACGGGCATGGATTCTGCTCGTACTTATTCCAACCTATTCAGTCGCCAATGAGTATAAACTAAGACAGCTGTGAATACTTCAAATGATGCTCAAAATAGTTGTTGAAAGAATTTTACCTCTGCACCTAAACCAAAGCGTGCGCCATCAGAGAATCTTGTGCTTGCGTTATGGAAAACAGCAGCACTGCAAAGGTAAATTATGAGTAACATAATCCCATAATTTCAGGCTAATATAAAGGCCAAAAGTTACATTGGTGTGATATACAGTTAAATTTTGCAGACAGATAGAAGCATCAATATACTATTAAATAGGCAATCCAGATGGATATTTAAAAAAAAATTAAACACGAAATGAGAATACAGGATCAATTTTAAGCAATAAAATGATTAAGCATTCTTACCTGTCAACCTTACTTAGAAAAACTTCTGCAACTCCATGATCTTCTGCTATGATACAATCAGTATGGGCACTGTAATAAGAGAAAGCAAAGATATTGTCATCTTGAGCACTAGATTTGTGTAAATGAACTAAGAGAATAAAGAATCAAAAGCATCTTTTGTAAAAAAGGTGAAAACTGGCCTTCCATGTTCGTGTATATGCTCAACTGCAGCATGCACGTCATCAACAATTTCGATGGTACAAGCCATAGTATTGTACTCCAGGTGAAATGAATCCGTTTGTGGAATTTTCAGTTCCTTGCTAGCCCTTGGTCCACCATACAAAGTAACACCTGAAGAAGGAAGTACAAGTTAACTCTACTTGGATCATCGATTAAAATTTATGCCAAGTATTCATTCAAGAAGGCATTATCATGCACATAAGAAGACAGAACGTTTATGGTTACAAATCACTTGTCAAATAAACATTGACACTATACATACCATGTAGAACTATGTGAGAATAGATCACTTGGCCTCGTGTTTTCTGAACTACTAATTAATGAAATGACCTATGGGGAAATGTTTATGTATTTAGACTGTGGGAGAGTATACATGTTCAAAATTAATGGATTAAGCTCTGGTGAAAATGATATGTAATATACAGTCACTATATAACTGTAATTTCAGAATAGAGGAGATAATGTTCTATGTATTTGATGACTCAACAAACTCTACGTTAACTATTTCATATTCTTCCTGTTCACTGTTCAGACATTTCTACAAAAAAAAACCTACATCAACATTGCGCTTCCTGATCATCAACAAATGATAAGGAAACATGCTATCCAATGAGAAATCCACAAGTTAAATGAATCACTGGAACTTTATCAGCCTTACAAGAATTATTTCTACTCAGTTGTGTTGAATTGAGTTCAAAACTAAGTAAAATGAATAGCTGGAACTTTATCAGCCTCACAAGAATTATTTCTACTCAGTTGTGTTGAGAATTGAGTTCAAAACTGCATCTGAGTCTAAAAAAAGGGCGGCCCGGTGCAGTACACGTTCCGGGGAGGGTCCCACCATAAGGGTGTACTGGGGGCAAGCCTTCCCCTACCAATTTATTTGGCAAGAGGCCGCTCCTAAGATTCGAACCCATGACCTCTCGGTCACAAGACAACAACGTTTACCTTTGCGCCAAGGCTTGCCCTCAAAACTGCATCTGAGTCTATGGAAATGAAATTGTTAAATGACATAATCATGATGACCCATTGTTCAATAGGGAATTCCTACCTTCAGTACGGAGGTCAACTGCAAGTTCATTGAGTCCGCCAGTCTGCACCAAATCCTTGTGCACAAGAAGTGTCTCCTGCACATAGCAAACGAACAATACAAGTAAATGAGCCAGGTCATTCACAAGCAAAATGCATTTATGATAGGGAATCCAGATTTACTCATAGAACTATCAGGAATAAAAACATATCGAATAACTAAAAGAAATTGGATGCAAAATTACCATAGCATTGCATGCTGCCGGATAATCTATCTTTGCATCCAAGACAATGCGCCTTGCCATTTCCATATTAGCAGACTTGTCAACATATACATGACATATTCCATCTGAATAGCAAAAGAACAGCTTTGATATGAAATCCAGAACAACATAACAAGGCACCATGCTGAATATCCTAAATATAACCTATCTCACCAGAATGACCAAGAACAGGAATTTTCGTTGACGACTTAATTTGTGAAACAAGTTTGTTGCTTCCTCTAGGGATCACAAGATCAATAACATCATCAAGCTGGAGCATTAAGAAAAAGGCACACCATTTCAGTTTCAAAGTGCAAAATTATCAACCACACCACAGAGTCCAGATGTCCTGCCATGTAGTAAATTCTAGAAGTAGAGTACCCACCTGAAGAAGATCAGGAATTTCATCTCTTGAAGTCACTAGTCCAATAAGTCTTCCACCAACTGTTTCTGGGATGGCTGCCGTAATAACCTGTAAATTTAATCAAAGGAACAAAAGAAAGATATGATATGATCAATTTTCAGACTTCAAATAAAAATATTTACTCATCTTATTTTCCAGAAATAATCATTCTTCTGCAGGACCAAACCTTATGCAAAATTTCATTTGATCGCCTCGCCTCTTTTCCTCCTTTCAGGAGGAGCCCATTCCCACTGCGAATTGCCAAAGAGGCAATCTGTTCAAGCCAACACAAAATGAAAAAAATAAATATGAAAAACATAAAGCAGGAAAGGATTGTTATAAGGAAAAAAAATAAGTACTTCTAACTTGAAAATATGGCATAAGGACTTCAGGCTAGGAACAAACCAATTTTAACTTTTTTTTTCATTTACATCAACAACATAATAACAGCACTTGGAAAGATTAAATATCCATATTATCACTTATCAATGCACAAGCAAACCCATTGTTTCAAAGATAGCCCCTCTAACTCAGGACCTAAGCCCCAGCTAAGACATGCATTTAAAAAATAATAAGAAAAAGAAATTATACTAATATTTACATACATCAAATAAGCATATATGAAATACATGCACGGGCATATTTCCCAATATTGTTTGTAATTATGCAAAAATATATTAAGCAAGGTATTCTTATTTACCTGTACCAGTGCCTCTGGTCGAGACTCAAAAATAATCAGAAGAACACCTAAAGGAGAAGATGTTTTCTCCAAGACAAGTCCATCTGCAAGCTGCATAGATAGAATTTATTACAAACATCATGAGTCAATGAGCAACGTAATAATAGGTCATGATATTACTAAAAGCTCGCAATTTTGCATTTATCAGATATTATTAGATATTATTTCTAACTATGTTGTAAGAGTAGGAAAAAAAATTGGACCAAATCTGCATTTTTATCATCAGAAATTGCCTTCTAGCTTTTAGAGCTTAAAGGACTTGAATCCTCTTGGCATGTCAAATTCCTACAAACTGGATGGAAATCCTTGCAATTGTGAACCAAAACAATATTAAAAATTACCTCAGTTCTTTTCGAAACAAGACCTATAGGATCTTCCATGTTAGCAAGCACACGAATGGAGTTTGCAAGACTTCTGACCTGTCATGGTCAACAAATGTCATTCAAACAGAAAAAGAAAGAATACTCAGCTGGCTTATGAAACAGAAACCTAAAAACATATAACTTACAAAATTAAATATTCAAAACAGTAGTACCAACTTTGAAATAGTAAAGATGGATAGAAATTAGAAGCACAAGTATTAAAAAAAAAAATGAAGGAACAATTCAAGCATCCATTAAATCAGTACTGTCTTGCCTTTCCAGGCTTCAGAGCTAGCCGTGATATCATGGATTTTTCCAAGCCAGATTTCTGTGCAGCAGCAACATCAGCTTCATTTTCAATGTTGATCAGCTTTTCATTAGATTCCAAGGCATTAGCAATGTCCAACAAAATTTTACTCCTATCAAGTGGAGATAATGCCTAGAAAACAAGATATACAGTTAACATGCAGCTGTATAATAAATATCAAAGCAAACAAACCATAAGCAAGAAAAAGATTTACATTTCTAATAAGAGAAATCAGATTCAATTGAATAAGTAACTGAATTCCTTTCTTAACATTAATTTTAAAAGGAAAGAATTCAATTCAACTGAATTTCATGCTTGGAATAAATCATTAACAAAATACCATCGATATTCATGATTATGAACAGTTTCTCTTTTGATTGCACTAAGACAAAGTCTTTTTATACATCATTAAAGCATGGCAATAGAGAATATATAATTAATGGTTTCATTTTTTCAAGATGAATTAACTCTATTATAATAGCTAAAAGAACAATAAATTTAAATGAAGATACAATATTCTTTTTCAAATTTCCTGACATATCAAATTAACAATCTTTAGTATGAAATAAATGCACCAATAAATAATGAAGTGTCAAAGCAACAATAATTTATGTCCCAAGAGAAATACTCAAAACTAAAAGAAATAAGTTCTTATACCAGCACCAAAAGTTAAATTAAATTTTTGTTTTTTTCTTATATAACGAATCACATCTCACTGTACTCAATTAGAAGATTAACTAGAAGTTAATTTCTCAATATATTATATTTTGGCTATTTAAATACCATTTGATCAAATTCATTTTGATTCGAACACTTTTGGTTTATATGGTAAGAACTAAAACTCATATTTTTTAAATGAAAGTATTTTCTCAAATCTTGACACTGAAGCAGAAGAACTTCAGTTGATATTACTATACTTAAACATTATTTCACATGAAAACTCTAAGCTTCAAGTTAGAAATATTTTTTACAAATAAAATAGATGCATCTTAATCTTTTAATGATCCATCAAGAAATAGCAAGAGATTGTTTTTGAATTATGTTAATCACCGGAAAAGCATCAAAACCCCATTCCCTCCATGCCATTGTATACCAGAAAGTTACCCAATAAATTTCTGCATCCAATTCCATACAACTACTATTTTCTCTCTCAAAATTTCAATTGTTGTATCCTCAGAAACTGCACAAAAACCAAAAGTTTTCTCATTCTCTCTCTAAAAATGCTTTTCTCCATTTTAGAGCCATGAAAAAATTTATGGAACTGCCTTTGGCATCAGGGCCTTATTCTGATCATGGCCAAATCCCAGGTTCCTAATCCATCCCCATGGGCCAATTTGCATCATATTATAACGCTTTTGTAGTCATATAAGAGGCTTTCCCAGATGACGCTACTCCGGTGAGAGAGAAAGCAGAGTGAAAAGAAAGATATGGGAAAGGTATAAGTGATGGAGGAGTGACTGTTTTGAAATGTCATGATGGTTTCTGAAAATCAGATCATTTTTTGCCTGATATCGAAATCTGCCTGTATTAACAATACCAGAGAGACACTTAACAGAGTGTGAGACTAAAGGATAGGTTATACATTTGAAATGAAAAGAATTGAATTCTTATTTATAATTCTTTCCGAACAAGAGAATTGATAAATAAAAAAAGAAATAGATTCAATTGAACCCTTTTGAATTGTAGGTTTCCAAACAAATAAACATAGCATATCCTACAGCATGCTTTAGGTATGTGTTCACCTGGAGCTGTCTGGAACTGTCTCTTGCTGCAACTGCCATATCACGCGCACTAACTTCTTTAAAAGGAGCCCATAAATGTGCTTCTTTATGAAACAGGGTTCCAATACGATCTCCATGGAGGACTTTAAGTATGTTCTCAGGAGCATACCCACTACAAAAGATACAGCTAAAAAATCACCAGATGCTTGGACAAAAGAATTTACTAAGATAACACCATGTGTACGCATCTCAATCACTTGGATAAAAATAGAACATGCACAAACTTCTAAAAAGATAACATCCATTGTGATTCTATCAAAAAAGTAGGCCAAATTCTCTGCCACCGTTCAAAATTTCCGGCATGACACCATAAAAGGAAGCTTAGGAGTCAAAAGATAACCATAACATTTGGACAGGTTAAAATCATTCATCAAAAGGAACTGTCTTGTTCAGTAATGGTAAGAAATCTGAATGGAACTGTCCTTTTCACCCAGAATCATTTTTTACAATATAGCAAATAAGTGTACCTTGTTATAACAACAGGTATACCAGCATAAGCCGCATTGACTGCAGCTTTTACTTTGGCTGTCATTCCTCCTCTTCCTAACCTAGACTTGTCTCCGAAAGTAATTTCACCATGATGTATTTCCTTAACGTATGTGTGAATCAACTTTGAGCGAGGGTCACTCGGAGGACCACTATAAAGACCCTCTACATCACTCAACAGGATAAGAAGATCAGCATGAAGCTCCAGAGCTAGCAAGGCTGACAAACTGTCATTATCCCAAAAAATACCAGAATCATCCTGCATGAGATCCCATAATCAGAACTATGAAAAAAAAAAGGATGCCACACATAATTAGTTTGGTTTCGTTAACACTAGGAGTTAGAGTCAAGCAAACATACATGAACAGCTTCCATGTTTTTGTTCTGTTTTTTTGTTTGAAAGATGTTAAACTTCAAAAAAAATCAAGAGCAAAGAAAAATAAATGATATGTCATCAGTAAAAGAAAGAGTTATGTACATGAAAAAGGTAAGTAAGCACATGAACAAGCCTAGATCAGCAAAAACCAAAACGAGTGATGGGGTAAATTAGAGAAAATGAGTGATGCATTCTTATAGGAGAAGTAATAGTTTGTGGGTTCATTCATTAAGCTAACCATACGCCCATACAGGGGAAATAATACATAACAACATATTAGAAGTTCAAAGACGAAATAGGTCTCAACATATGATCAACTGATGTCTAGAATTTTTACAACTGCTACTGCTTAAACATGATTTAGCCCAACGAAAACATTACTCAATCCAGTCTCAATTTCCATAACTGCATGATACAATGATTGCAGTCACATTTTCTACCTAAATGATTCAGAAAAATTATGAGTAGACTAATAATATGAAACTATACAAAGCATTAATATGAGAGAGTAATTTACAGGAAAACTGAGACTCAAACAAGGAGCAAAGTTAACCGGATGTTAGTTACATACCTCATATGGAGCCTTTCTGGTACTGATAGAATCATTTTCATTAAATATAGGAATAACCCTCAGATCTAAGAGTGATTGCACAGTCTCATTAAGTTGCTTTCTAAAATCTTTATCCCTAAAATCGTTGTCAGTCACAAGTAACTGTGCTGATGTCACATCCAGCTGCAAAACAAATATAGATTTGGATTTTAAATAAAATAAGCAAATGAACATGTATTTTGGGGGGAATAACAGAGCATCAATAATAATTTATGTAAAGCATGACAAATACAGATGCAGACATCCCAAAATAATGAAAATCACCTGACTGAATAATGAATCATAGAGAGCCATGAGACTATTTTGTCCAACAGCTGCACAGGCCTTTCCATCAATTTCATTTTGTGGTTTTTGGAGATCAGCAAAGCTGCAATATTTTCAGAAAATAATATCAGGTTAATCAAGTTAAAATGTCAACAACAAAAACTATATTCTCAGCTATTTTCACATAATATTTTAAGGAAGAAAATAATAATAAAAAAAGCATATCTCCAAGTCTCCAATCCTATCATGGAAAAGAAAATGTGCAATATTTATGCAACAACAATAAAGTGTTTCCTTTTCCTCATATACAGACAGTCAGTTGTTACAACAGATGACAAACAAACTGGTCCACAGATCTTACCAAAATGAAAAAGCAAAATAAAAACAAACCTGCTATTAACTAATTTCCGGTATTTGAGCCTCTGGCGACCGAGACCAACAGCACCAGATGACACCAAGATAACTTCGTATCCTTCAGTGTTCAAGTCTTTTATCTGCATATGTACAAAAAGGAAACAGAGAAATCAACATTCTTGACATGCAAACAAACAATTAATCACGAATCACACATCAGCCCTAGCAAAAGCAATAACAAACTACAGTTAAAATACCTGCTCACAAAGAGCTCCCAGCCTTCCAAGCGCCAATCTCAAATCACTTCTAGTCACAACAGCTGTCCCAACCTTCAATCATCAAAAACACAAAATAAATCTCAACTGAGTTTAATCACAAAAATTCAGGAATTCAAGGACATCGAATCTCAGATTCCGATTCTACACCGTACCAATCGCAAAATAGAAAAACAAATATCAATCAGAATAGAAAAAGGCGGTTTACTTTGCACAAGGAACAGTAAAGGCAGAAGAATATCAAAAAATTGAAAGCAGAGAAAGAATGGGAGTGAAAAGCAGCAGCGTCAATGTCGAATAAAGCTAGTAGAGAACACCTGAAAGAAAGAGAGGAGGATGAATCACCTTGATAACGAGACGCTTAACATCCTTGATAAAGGAGCGAGAGCGATCCAAGTTACCATTCATGGTGGAGAGTGGAGGGAGCTCAGGCGAGGAGCGAGAGAGAGAGAATAAAAGCGAGTCAACTCGGATGAAATACGAGGCGACCCGTGAACGAGAGAGAAAAAGACAGGGAGAGTCTGATAAGGGCTTTTAGGTAAGTGGAGAAGAAAGGAAAGGAAAGGAGAGATGGAGATTGAGAAAGAGAGAAGAGAGTTTTGATTTCATATGAACTCAGTCATCAGACGTGGAGCCCTGCTTCGTCTTCTTCCTTCTTTCCACTGTATTTATACCGACGCTATGCTGGCTTGCCACGTTACCTCTTACATTTTCTTTTTAATTTACCTTTCTTGTCTACCCTAAATTTCCAAATATAGTACAATTAATATGCAAATTAAGCAAGTAATAATAAGATTTAATAATTCACCAAAAAAAATAATAAGATTTAATAAATGCAATAAAAACTTCTATTAAAAAAAATTGCAAGAAAAACATAATGCATATATAAAAAAAAAGTACTCTTTTGTTTTCCAATAAAAACATAACCCTATGTTGATATACTTTGGTTTCCAATATCTTGTCATCATCAAATTGGGAAATATTACACTCAAAATAATACTAAAAGTTGAGTTTGAGAAGATATAAGAACAGTAAGAACGTTAAGTGTGATTAAATCTCGAATAAAAAACTCTTGGACTATTAAAAGAATTTCTCAATTGAGCTAAAGAATGAGATACTACAAAGAGCAACATAATCAATACTACAATTTAATGCAATCTTGATTCCATCAATCCTTCTGCAATCTCTATATTCGAGCAAGTTATTTAAGGATAGTAGGCTGAGACAACTGGTAAGCCTGTAACACATAACCTAAAGTTTCAACCATCATACCAAAAGAAGAGTAGCAAATCAGCTTAAAAAGAAACAACTATCGATGGGACCCATCTCTTAACAGTTCCATAGTAGAAAGGAGATGTAACAGCTCCTGTATAAACCTACCCTACATCTGTTATAAAACCAGTCTGAAATTTCTCCAAGAATTCATGTGTCGTCTTCATTAGTTGTTGTAGAATAAATCCAACCTCCCATGATAAATCTTGTTTCGATTAAACTGCGTAAACTAAAAAATAAAGTCAAATCTTTTAAATCATTCCCAAATTTTCTACATATCTCCGGCGGCCATTCATTAAAATGAATGCATAAAACTTCATCAACTCTCACAGGCTTAACCAGCTTCTATACTAACTTTACAAAAAAAATCGCAAAAGGCGTGATGTAAAATTTCTCAAATAAATCCATAAAGGCAACATGTATAAATAGATCAACCCTCTAAGCAAAATATGACGATGAGGCGGACCCATTTTGGAGCAACCTCCACCTAAATAGCTTAACTTTTGTTAAAATTTTGGTTTACCAAAAATTTGTCCACACTCGATCAAACTCCATTGGACATTAATTGGCGTTTTTTTTCTTTCGCTTCTCCACATAATCTCAGCTAATTGGTAACCCAATTTTTAGTAGAAGAGCAATTTATATCATGAATTTGTTTAAATATAATCCTCCGACAACTGAAAGCACAATGAGATTTTAAGAATGGGCTTCATTTAGGAAGGAAAAAAATTGCCTGAAGAATTTTCTTGTTCCAACATTTACTATCAGTGTCAATTGAACACTCAACCATATCATACGAAAGATTCGAAGAGGTAATAACAGGTCTCTTAAAAAGGCTAATTAGGGCCCGCTTGGCTATTTGCTGTTTGTAGTTCCTGTTTGTTGGTTCCGGCTCTTGTTTGCTGTTTGCCTTTGGAAAATACTGTTTTTTCAAAAAGCAAAGATTTTCTACTTTTGTAAAAAGCTACTTTTCAGCTGTAAAAAACAATCAGGAGGTATCTAACCAAACACCTCAAACTCTGCCTTTTAAAGTGAAAAGGCAAACAGGATGTGAAAAGTAGATAACCAAACACTCTCTTAGAAATCCAATTGTCCCTCCATATTTTAATGTTTTTCCCTATTTCGAGTCTGTCAACATAGACCATTCACCAAAATTGTTCACCATTTCAAAATACTTCGATAAATAAAGTTGGATTCCATCCAATGCTTAGAAAGACGACACACTAAGGAAATATCTTGCTTTAAAAATACATCCAAACATCGAAACTAGATAATATCTACCTTTCCTTAACCTACAAATCGAGACTAAAAGACTCAATCCACTAAAAAAACTGAACACCCATCATGCTTAGATTTGGAGACATTATTTCACAAATATATTTAACATTTTTGTCACCTTCTAACCCCACTAACACTATTGCATTAATTATTGAATTTCCAAACACAAAAAAGTAGGCAATGTAAAGCAACTCATTACATATTATGGGGTGGGTTGCACTGTCACATTCATGTTCTTAATTTTAGTTATTATACCCCAATACTAGGTTAGATTATAGTTAATTTATTATGAATATAGTTTGAAGGCTAATTTAATATTTTAAATGTAAATTAAAAATTTAGGGTAAGTTTTAAAATAAGCTAAATTTTAGAGGGGCCAAAAGGGATATTTTTTCTTATTGGAACATAAATTACAACTTCCAAAACCAGCATTTTGGATATCTATAGAGGCAAAAATTTGATTTCATTTTTAATTTTCATTCTTCATCTCCATCTTTCTCTTCTTCTCAAACACCTAAACATACCCAACATCAGTGATCTTATGATATCCGGAGTTTGCATGGTCCGATCGAGCCAGTTTTTTACAATAGGTTATAGACATCCTAATACACATTCTTCTCGGTGTGATTTTGATTTGGAATTTTATTACATGGGTTCGAACTAGACTGATTAGAAAGGAAGATTTTATAGGTGTTGATTGTGATCTTTCTATTTCACACCTGATACCGATTGGGGTCGTTTAGGATCGGGTGTGACACATTATACCCGAACTAATTAATTGATTATCTAAAATATATGGTATAAGCTAATATCGAATATTAAAAGTATAAATTAAGGGCACGGACGTGATAATTCTCCCACATTAGAAAAATTTGTCCTCAAAATTCTACTTATTCGATTAACGGCTTATAAACACTTTTCTACGTTTCTGTTTTTAAGTAATATATTATCATGAATTCAAATGATTTATTTTTCTTTTCATTTTATTTAAACATCAATATCACTCTCATATTTCTTCATTAAATTTCTTAATATATCATGAATTAATATTTTATATTTATATTCAAATTTCCTCAATCACTACCCACATTAGATCCGAAAAATATAACTTGGCTCTAATACCAAAATATCAAACCCGACCCTAAACGGTATCGGGTACGATAGTGAAATAAGATAACAGACGCCTATACGCCTAAAATGTGAATCTATTTTATACGAAATCGACCAATCACTTATTAAATGTATAAATTTATCATTTTATTCCCTTAATTCAATTAATATATCTTATGAATTAATATACTCTTAAACCAATGTTATAATATATCAAAAAAATATTTATTCAGGCTATTTAAAATTTATTTACTTATTTGGCTTGGACTTGATAATTTTATCAAGCTTCCTACGTAAACGTCTTTAGAATTTTTAAATTTGGAATCAAAGCCATGTAGTTCTACTTAGTAATCTAGATTTCTCTTGACTAATTAAGACAACAGTAAATTTAGTCAATATTTATTTTTGTCACTATTCTCGAATATGATACCAATAATAAAATACTAAAAATAGTTATAATTTCTATAATATAATCTACTCAAATTAATTATATAAATATATATAAATTAACAAAAATCAAGTTAAAAACTAATATTTTTTTTATCTAAACAACCCATAATCAAATATATTTTTTTTTATCAAAGCAACTCATAATCAAGTAAACTTTTTAACAAAATATGCAACAAAAATATTATAAGCTTGCTATAAATATTATTTTTTAAATCATCACACACTGCCAAAATATAGACTACTATATTAAAATACTTAATACAAAACTCGTGTCCATCATGTAATTCCACCCATGTAGTTTATCGTAACATCAACAATATCAATAATCCAGATATCTCTTTCATTGTCTAACGTTAGGACTACCAGCTGTGCACTCTGGTCATACCGCCCTTATTAGGTATGGTCTTTTAACTACTATTTGAGCAATTTTAGATGGAAAAAATCATTTAATCTGTCTTTTTAAAATATCACAACTCATAAAAATCATTTATTGATTTCAATCCAAATCACATAAAGAACAACAACATCAATTTTCTTAATATCTATCTTTATTCAATCGATTTCCAAATATTAAAACATAAATCATTATTAAATAAAAAACCAAAATTCAACAATAAACAAACTCAAAATATACTTATCCATACCAACTTCAATTTCTTAAAGATAATACGTAAATCATAATATATATTTTATTTTAATAAATTATAAATTCATCAAAATTCCTATTTTAATGATTTTTAATTAAAATCTAAAATTCACCTTGAAAAATAAATTTATAGAAAACCACTTAATATATATATATATATATATATATATATATATATATATATATATATATTTGTTACGGGAACAATATTTCAAAACTGACATAGTTAATTAGAACGATTAATGTTATTAGACTTGTTATACTATTAGAAGTCTATTAGTACTAATTTTATCTTCGAATTCTTTGTAAGTTTTTCAATCTATAAAAATTCAACTTTTGACAATTTAATAATTTGCTAGCATCAATTTCTTCCATGACCGAAACCTCTAAAGGATTGTCTTTTTTTTAATATGCAACTATCTAACTAGAATTCTATTAAAGAGAAAATAATGTTACCTCGTGTGACTCTTGTCACATCTGTATCCTTAATTTTAGTTATTATACCCTAATATTAGGTTATATTATAGTTATTATTGATTAATGATTTAATTGAGTATTATGGATATAGTTTGGTGTAAAATTAAAAGTTTGAGATAAGTTTTAAAAGAAGTTAAAGTTTAGAGGGGACAAATAGGATATTTTCCCTTATTAGGAACATAAATAACACATTTCAATACCTATAATTCGTGCATATCAGTTGTGTATCTTCCCCAACACTTTTAATTACATCTTCTACATCTTCTTCTTCATTCACCTCAAATTACCTAGCTGCAATGATCTTGTGATATCCGAAGTTTTTATGGTCCGATCGAGCTCATTTTTTTATATTAACTTCTAGACATTTGTAGTCGGTGGGATTTTGATTTGGAATTTTCTATCATGTATTCGAGTTAGACTGATTAGTGGGGTAGAATTGAGGTTTAATGTGTTTATTTCTTTAATTATTGCTAAAGTAAGTAACTATCAACTAACCTTTTGAGTTTTTATGTATATATCACTCCATGTTTTTCGGAAATTGATTTTTTTAGGGAACTTTTACCATGCATTTGATTAAATGGTGTTTTTATGATTTAGTTTTAATATGAGTTTAAATTATGTTCAAGAATATATACATATATGTCTTTGCATGCAAACTTCAACTTATAATATGCATATATGTATACATGATTTGGATTTTGTTTTGAGGAACTTAGTATAAGAGTATGAGCAAAAGATATTTGTTCTCATTGAATAAGCCAAGTATTTATATAGAATACAAGTTAATGATAACAACTAGGTTAAACAAGAATTAGTTGTAACAGAAGATAAGTAAGCTATAAAATAGGAGTCAAGTATATCTATAGCTAAGATATTGTTATATAGATATGAGGACTTGGTCAATCCTTATCACGCCCCCTCAAAACGGTCGGCCAAGATGAGAGACCGATTTTATGAACCAATGA
Source organism: Euphorbia lathyris (assembly GCF_963576675.1). Lineage (NCBI taxonomy): Eukaryota > Viridiplantae > Streptophyta > Magnoliopsida > Malpighiales > Euphorbiaceae > Euphorbia > Euphorbia lathyris. The sequence goes on from NC_088913.1 coordinate 73,333,246, forward strand.
GGTGAATGTAGCTCTTGAAAGAGGCTTTGTTAAGGCATCAACAAGCTGGTCATTGGTTGAAATGTAGGCAACCCACAGCAGGCCATGCTGAACATTTTCATGGATGAAATGATAGTCCAAACCCAAGTGCTTCATTTTCGAGTGGAAAACCGGGTTAGCACTAACATACGTTGCGTCAGTGTTATCACAATAAATTACCGGAGCTAAAATGAGTTTACAGCCTAGTTCTTGAAACACATTACGAACCCAAAGTAATTCAGCCGTTGTATTGGCAATAGCCTTGTACTCAGCCTCAGTTGACGATCGAGCTCGAGTGTGTTGTTTCTTGGACGTCCAAGAGATGGGATTTCTGCCTAAGTATACAATGTAAGCAGTCATAGAAATGTAGTCATCTTTATCTCTAGCCCAGTCCGAATCTGAATAAACATGAAGTGTAAGAGGGGAATCTCTATAAATAATTAATCCCATATGACTTGTCCCATCGAGATAGCAAAGCAAACGATGAAGAGCCTGCATATGATCATTTGTAGGACGTTGCATATATTGAGCAAGTTTATTTACAGCAAAAGCAACATCTGGGCGAGTTAAGCTCAAGTGTTGTAAGATGCCGATGAGTTATCGATATGAGGTAGGATCAGAGAGCAACGTCCCATGAATTGTCAATGGAGGGTCGGTGGCTAAGGGCATGGCAATGGGTTTTGATTCCTCCATATTAGCTTTCAACAAAATGTCATGTATGTATTTATTTTGGCTCAAAAATAAGCCATTAGGATGTGACAGTACCTCAACGACCAAAAAGTAGGATAAGTCACCCAAATCCTTAAGTGAAAAACGAGATGCTAACTTTGAAACAAAACCATCAAGAAAGTTTGGGTCATTACTTATAACAATGATATCATCTACATAAACTAGGAGATAAATTATTGCACCATTTTGTGGAGGAAAAAGTAAATAGAGAGGAATTTGACACCGTGTTTTTTAATTCCAAACTTAACAAATGTTGACGCAGCTCTTTGTACCAGGCTCTCAGAGTTTGTTTTAGCCCATACAAAGGTTTGTTTAGCTTGCACACGTGATCAGGAAAGTGTTCCCTATAAGAATGCGTTATTAATATCAAGTTAACGTAAAGACCAACCCTGACTGACTGCAAAGGAGAGCACAAGTCTAACTGTTGCCGGTTTGACCATCGGTCTAAAAGTTTCATTATAATCAATTCCTGGTCGTTGATTAAAACCCCTGGCAACATACCGAGCTTTATATTCAATGATGTTTCCATGTTTGTCTCTCTTGATTCTGAAAACCCACTTACAACTAACAACATTTTGGGAAGTTGATGGTGGAACAAGATCCGAAGTTTTGTTCCTAGTTAGTGTCGAAATTTCGGCATCCATGGCCTTTTTCCAAACTAGACTTTTAAGAGCTTGTGTGACAGACTTAGGAACTGTTTCATGTTGTCCAACTAAAGCACTTAAATTTAGTTTTTCAATCGGTTTGCGGATGCCATACTGAAGACGGGTGATATGGTGAGGTTGACATGGAGGTGGAGGTGGTGGCATGTTATGATTAGCATTTGGTGAGATAGTGGGATTTGGGATAGGATGAGAAGATGGGGAGCTGGTTAGCTCATGATTTTCTGGTGAGAGTGTGACATGTGTGGATTGGGATTGTTTGAGGGAAGTCGAAGAGAAGGCTGGACTAGGGAATGGTAAAACAGGAGAGGTGGGAGGCATGCTTAATGATGATGATGGAGAGTGTTGTGGTGGAAGATGAGAAGAGATGGTGTATAAGGATAAAGGACACCATTCCTCAATTAAATTGGAAGATGATTTTGAGGAGTTGGAAGTGTTAAAGAAAGGAAATTTATGTTCAACAAAGTGAACATGTCTAGAGCAATATATTTTGTTGGATTGCATATTAAGGCAGTAGTACGCACTTTGAGTAGAAGAGTATCCGACGAAGACGCATGGGAGAGATTTGGGGTCAAGTTTATGGGTCGTATATGGCTTTAACCATGGGTAGTATAGACATCCGAAATTTCTTAATTTGGTGTAATTTGATTATTTTCCAAATAACTTGAGATACGGTGAAGCATTTTTCAAAGTGGGTGTGGGTAGACGATTGATAAGATAGGCTTCCGTAACGCAAGCATTTGACAAAAAATGAAGTGGCATTTTGGTATGAGTGAGAAGGGATAATGTCGTTTCGACTATGTGTCTATGAGACGTTCACTAAACTCGTTATGTTGAGGAGTGTGTGGAGGAGTAGTGAGGTGTGAAATGCCATCAATTACAAGAAAATCTTTTAGAGCATCATATTCACCTCCATTATTAGAGTAAAGTGTTTTTAATGGAAGCTGGAAAAAAAATTCAATTAAGGCCTTAAATCTGATAAATACATTTTTGGTGTCTGCTTTTAGTTTGAGAGGATATAGCCAAATGTACTTAGAAAAATGATCTATAAAAATGACATAATATTTGAAGCCATCATGAGAATATAAAGGACCAGTCCATAGATCAGTATATGTATTGTAAATGAGCATTAGAAGAAATAGAGGAGGTGTAAAATGGAAGTTGATGACTTTTATTGCAGGCACATGAATTACAGTCTAAGGTGGAAATGCTTGAAACATTAATATCAAATTTTGAAATTAGATGCCTAAAGGATTTTTTTGTGATGGATGCCCTAATTGATGATGCCAATCGAGAGACTCTAGTTTTGTGCTTGTGAAAACTTGTGGTGAGATGTATTGAATTTTATAGACGCCTGATTTAACCGGATCCCGGAAGAGAGATGCCCCCGTTTTGAGATCCTTCACAATAAAACTAGAGGGTAAGAATTCAATGAACACATTATTATCAAGACAGAGTTGTGATATGGAGATGACATTATGAGACGTAGAAGGAACATAGAGAACATTGTTTAATTGAATGGTATAGGATAAATAAGAGATAGAGAGAGCCAATATGAGAGATTTTATGACCTGTACCATCACCAATTATTAATTATTAAGCACCATCGTACGTAGTGTGCAAAGATAGGTTATCGAGATCATTTGTAACATGATGCGAAGCACCACTATCAAGTAACCAATTGGAAGAAGAAGACAAATCTATGTTTGCCATGTGAGCCTGTGGTTTGGAGGGACGGATATGAGTGAAGGAAGATGGTGGTGCTGATGTTGGAGGTGGGGGAGAGGCATTTGGAAATTTTTGAGCAAATAATGGACACTAAGATACAATATGTCCTCGTTCCCTGCACCATTGACATTTGCCAAGAAAAGGATAAAATTGTTTGGTATGGGTGTCAGGGGAAGGGAGTATACCTTGGCTGTTATTTTGAGGGTAGTTACTAGAGGGGTGTGGTTGATTTCGAGTGTAGGCAGCAAAGGCAGTGACTGGAAGAGAAGTATCAGCACAAGTTTGTTGGATGGTGAGTTCCTTATTAATTAGCTTTTCATGAAGTTCCTTGAAGAAGATGGGGGAGTCCCTGGCATTTATAAATTTAATTACCGAGTTGTAGGAGTCATTAAGGCCAAGGAGAACACGATCAATCAAGTCTTCATGCTCCATCGTCTTTCCTAGAGCAGCAAGGTGATCGGCCAAACCTTTGATGGTTTGCATGAATTCCGTAATGGTACGGTTACCTTTTGTGGTGCGAGCCAGTTGATCCTTCAATTGCTTGATATGGCCACGGCTAGGAAGAGCATATGTTTTGGTGAGCACATTCCATAATTGTTTGGAAGTGCATACTTGAGAAACAAAAGGAACAAGATTGGGAGTGAGAGCACCAAAGAGAAGACGATCTTGATGAGTCTAAGTTAAATTGGCATGATTAGAGGTTGCAACACCTATGGTGGTGACAGTTGATGGATGGCAGGAAAGAGACCCATCAATGTAGCGAAATAGGTCATGACCAATAAGGATGGCCTCAATTTGGAGTTTTCAGGAAAGATAATTGGTTGGAGTGAATTTAATGGTATTGTGAATGTTGGGAAAGGGGGAGGGATCATTGCCATTAGGAATTTGGGTGGAGGGGATTGAGATGGCTATGGCAATTGACGAGAATGAGAGGTGTTTTAGGTTGAGGGGAGGATCAAAAGCTCTGATACCATATAAGAGTATGAGCAAAAAATATTTGTTCTCATCGAATAAGCCAAGTATTTATACAGAATACAAGTTAATGATAACAACTAGGTTAAACAAGAATTAGTTGTAACAGAAGATAAGTAAGCTATAAAATATGAGTCAAGTATATCTACAACTAAGATATTATAATAGATATATGAGGACTTGGTCAATCCTTATCACTTAGTATATTTAATTAATAGCTATGTAAGATTTGATACTTTGAATACTAGAATTTAAAGGAAAGTGTATTGAGAAACTTTATTGATAATTGATTTATAAACAAAGGTATATGTATATATATTAAGTGATTTCTATAAATTTATTTCTCAAAGTAAATATTTAGTTTTAATTAAAGATTGTCAAAATAGTAATTTTGATGAATTTATGATTTATTGAAATAAAGTATATATATATATATGACGATATAAGTCTTTAGTTTTAAGAAATTGAAGTTAGTATTGATAAGTATTGCAATAAATTATTTATTGGTGATTTTAGTTCAATAATGAAGTATGATTTAATATTTTGGAAATTGATTGATTAAAGGTATTAAGAAAATTCATGATGTTGGTATATATATATATATATATTCTGATTTTAAGTTATATTATGAAATTATAATATTTTTAGTATCCATTAAAAGTAATCCGGATAAGTGGTTTTGATAAAAAAAAAGACCATATTTAGTGAGAAATACGGTATATATACATAATTGAAAGTCATAATAGGGTATGACAAACAAGTGTTGAGTAAGACCATGCATGATTATGCAAAATTATGAGATATCTCGATTCTATTATATTATAGGGATTGATACATACGAGGATTATCTCTCGGATGGATACGTTTATGAAGTATTTATTGATATATAGTTTATGGAGTATTTATTGATATAATGTTTATGAAGTATTTATTGATATACGGTTTATGAAGTAACTATTTATTTACGGTTGATTTAAGTAAATGGTTAATTGTAAACCTATTTATTTTGTATAGTTGAGATTTTAAAGATATATATAACTATTTTGAACACAAGTTTTGGTATTAAAGTATTTTAATACAATGATTTATGTTTTGACAATGGAGGATAATTTGAGAAATAATTTCTATAATAAGCTTATGATATTTTAAATTGTATATTTGGTTAAAAGTACTATTTTGAGTATATTATTATGGTTTAATCCATAAATATTCATTTTTAAGAATATGAATTTTATATGATGCATTTTGGAAATTGAAATATATGTATATAGTTATTTTGAGTATAAGTACTTTATGTAGTTGATAATTGCTTACTGAGATTTCCGTCTCACATTTTCAAATATTTTAATGTTTTTAGGTGAGAAAGTATAAGATATAGAGAAGGTTACCGACCGATTAAGCGGTGATTGGGAGTTGTGGCTTATTGTTAGAATTATCATTAGAAATTTAGTATTTTAATTGTAATATAATAAAGTTGGTAAATACGTTGAGGTTCTTGAAGGACTAATGTAGTAGAAATATGGATTTTATTTTAGAATATGTTTAAGAGGAATCTTGAAAAGTATGAAACTTATGGTATTTAGATAATTTTGAGACTTATATGTGTCGATTGTGATCTTTCTATTTCATGCCCGATGCCGATTGAGGTCGTTTAGGGTCGGGTGTGATAACTAAAGCTTCACACGATGAACCCATCATTGCACCTCTAATTGTCCACACTTGCTTAAATGAAGATTTAATCCGAATGAAATTACCTTCATTCTACTTGTAAAAACTATCTAATTACATAAACCCCCAAATTACCTAGTAAGAAAACCATCATCGTTTGGTAAATGCTTAGATATATATATATATATATATATATATATATCTTAAGGCAACCAAGTAGCAGACAAGCTTGCTAATTTTGGTCGTTTAACTAACGTCTTTATAATGGTGGGATTCCACCTCGGTTTTCTGTTTTGATTTGGTTAGGGACAACGTATGGAACCGGTCTTCGTACCGGTTCACTTAGCCTTTTTTTTTGCTTTGTTATTTGTACTTTATTTTTTTTTTGATCTTTAATAATAAATGGGTCGGGGCTGCAGGTCTATGGGAGGTGCAGAGGTGAGCAGAACCGAACCAAAAATCCAAAGATTGAGAAAACTGAACCGAAAAAACCGAACCAAACCGAACCGAATTATATTTTGGTTTGGTTCGGTCCTAATTTTTAAGCTAGTTTGGTTTTTGGCTTGGTTCGATTTGGTCTGATATAAAACCGAACTACAATATATAATACTTTTAGTTTTAAGGTTTTAAATTAATTAACTAATTATATATAGGAAAGAAAAAACAATTAAACATGTTTCTTCTCTCTTAACTAATTATATATACAAAAGAAAAAAACTAATTATATGATTATTGTCTTTATATAATTATTTAGTTAACAAAAGCACAAGTAGTACTAGGTCTCTAATATTTTGTTTGGTCCAAATATGAACCAAACCAGATCGGACCGAAATAATTCGGTTCGGTCCAGACCAAATCGAATTATAATTTGGTTTGGTTTGGTCCTAAAAAATACATGTAATTTGGTTCGGTCCAATTCGATTTGGTTTGGTTTTTGGACCGAACTGGACCATGCTCACCCCCTAGAGGTGCCAACCTAGTTTGGATGTCTTGTTCCTCGCCTCCTCCTCATCTTTAATTAAAAAAAAAATTTATCATATATTTTTTTAAAGCATGTATTATCATATATTAGTCTTTAGATAAGTTTAAATTGTTAAAGTAAAAATTACACGCTGGAAAGTTTGTTAGGGTGTTAGTGTGAAATTACTTTTAAGTCCTTCCTTATTTGTATATATATCACAGATAAACATCTTCTTAATGGAATGAGAAATTGATCTCTTTTTCTTCTATCATTTCTGTTCTAGTTTTCATGGTATCAGAGCGGGCTGAGATAAGCCTGGGAATTTACTGATCGATTTTCTCATCGGAATGCGTCCAAAGAAAACGCGAGCAAAATTATATTCTGAAGTTTTACGTGATTCAGCATCGACTCCAGATCTACAAGACTCCGACAACAACTCCGGTGATTCTTCTTCTTACCCCAACGATTCATCATACAACCGCGAGCGAAATTCTTCATCTAATTCTGTGAAGATGACTACAAATCAGCAGGTAACAAGTGTTACTAGTAATCCTAACATGATTTTAGTTCCTACTGTGTTAAATGGAACTAATTTCATCGCATGGAAGAGAACTATGATTTTAGCCCTAAGTGCCAAACGCAAGTTGAAATTTGTTCAGAAGGATACTAAACCTGAAAATGAAAACTCAGATGAGTATTTCAAATGGAAATGGGATGATGATCTAGTTTTTTCCTGGATTCGCAATTCTTTGACCAAAGAATTAGCAGATATTTTTCTGTTTGCAAAATCCTCTTTCTCTCTGTGGACAGAGATTGAACAGAGGTATGGGGAGAGTAATGGACCCCTGATCTATCAATTGAGGCGAGAAATCATTAGTTTATCCCAAGGAAACATGAGTCTTGTTGAATATTTCAACAAGATCAAGAGGAAATGGGATGAACTCGCTGAAATCAAGCCAATTCTGAGTTGTACTTGTGGAGAGGCGCGTAAACAGGCTCAAGATCAGTTGGATGAGGAGCAACTAATGCAATTTTTGTCTGGATTACACAATGATTTTGATAATGTTCGCGAGCAGATCTTGATTACAGAACCTCTTCCTTCTGTAAACAAAGCTTATTCAATGTTGATGCGCATTGAGAGACAAAAAAGCATTGGCAGTGAAGTTAAGGAGGATTTTGTGAATGCTACTATGTCCAAGACTTCTAATTACAAGTCAGGAAGCAAAAATGGAGGCAAAAAGTCTGGTAACAATGGATCCAGGCACAATTCAGCAGGAGATGGGAATAAGGAGGATAAATTTTACAAATATTGCAAGAAACCAGGGCATGAGAAAGAGGAATGCTTCAAATTGGTTGGCTATCCAGATTGGTACAAAGGAAAAAGGAGCACCAGTCACAAACAACAAGCTCACATGTCAAAAGAGAAGAGTTCCACTCCTTTGGAAGACAGTGACTCTGAAAAGTGAGGAAGAATCTGTACAGGCTATAGTGCAGCGAGAGGTTCAGAAAGCTTTGAAGCAAAAGGCCACAATTTCAGATGGAGGCAAGGGCCATGATGAATTTTCTGCCTTTGCAGGAATGAGTTCTGCAGGTAACAATTCTAAACTCATCAAGAACGCCGCTTTTGAGTTTTTTTGGGTTATAGATTCAGGTGCAACCACTCATATGTGTTATGAAGATTGTCATATGCACAATGTAATTGCATTGTCAAAACAGCAAAGAAAGGTTTTCTTGCCCACAGGAGAATCGCAATTAATATTCAAACAAGGTGATATTAAGCTTGCACATCAGTTCACATTGAGGAATGTACTATTTGTACCAGGATTTCATTACAATTTGCTCTCAGTAGGGAAATTGTTACAGGACCAGAATATTAGCATTAGATTTTTTGCTAAATTCTGTGTTTTGCAGGACCAAGCATGTGAGAAGACAATTGTTGCAGGATTTTTGCAGCAGGGTCTATACTTTCTTACAAGGAAATCCTTCAATAAAGCTGTTATAGATAAGTATAGTACTAGCACAAATGTAGTAGATTGTAGCTTGGTTGTTAAAGCACAGTCAGAAACTGATGTTCATATCTGGCATCAAAGGTTGGGACACTTGTCCAGTAGTAGTATGAAGTTTGTAACTGCCATACAAGGTTTAAATAAGGTGCAAGTTTCTGATTTTGAACATTGTGATGTTTGCCTGAGGAGCAAATCTGTTAGGCAACCCTTTTGTACTAGTTCATCAAAATCAATAAAGTTGTTTGAATTAGTTCATATTGATGTTTGGGGACCCTATAAACAAACTTCTGTGTCAGGAGACAGATTCATGCTAACCATTGTTGATGATTTTTCAAGAGCTTTATGGGTTGTACTTTTTAAAACCAAAGACCAGGTGCCACATTTGATTGAGAACTTCATCAAATTAGTGCATACTCAATTTGAAGCCAAAATCAAGATTCTCAGGTCTGATAATGGGACAGAGTTTACTAGTCATCAAACCCAATCTGTGCTTAAGAGAGCATGGATCATTCATCAAAGGAGCTGTATAAACACTCCACAGCAGAATGGTACAGTTGAGAGAAGGCATAGGAGCTTGACTAATGTGGCTAGAGCTTTATTGAAGCAAGGAGGTCTTTCCACTAAGTTCTGGGGAGAAGCTTTGTTGCATGCTGCAACTTTAATCAATGTGTATCCAACAAAAGTTTTGAACTGGAAGACTCCATATGAAGTATTGTATGAGAAAGCACCTGATTATGGACACTTCAAAGTTTTTGGCTGCATTGCTTATGCTGTCAATACAGATAACAAGAAAGGGAAATTTGAAGATAGAGCTTCTAAATGCATCTATTTAGGAGGTTCAGCTGGACAAAAAGGATGGAAGTTGTACAATCTTACAACACATTCCCTTTGTATATCTAGAGATGTGCACTTCATTGAAACATATTTTGTTTTTACTAATAAATCTCCTTCTTTAGTAGCAGGTCCACAACAGGATAGCACAATTATTCCTCATTGTGCAGAAGATGATATGTTTAATGACTTGCAGTTTTCATCAGAGGACGTGCTTCAAGAAAATATAGAAGATCCTGTGGAAGTAGTTTCTCCAGATCCTGTGGAAGTAGTTTCTTCAGATCAAACTTTAAATAATGATTCAGCAAGTATTGACCAAGAAGAATTACAATCTCTTGAACATCCACAGGAGAATGTATTGAGAAGATCAACCAGAACCATTAAAGCTCCTGCCTGGACATCTGATTTTGTCACAAACGCAATTTTTACAGACAAGCATGCTGCATTCTTGAGCAATATTGAAAAGATTCCCGAGCCAAGTTCTTATGCAGCAGCAAGCAAGGATCCAAACTGGGTTCAAGCTATGAAGTTGGAGATAGAAGCATTAGAGAAGAATGGGACATGGAGCATGACTAGTCTACCAAAGGGAAAGAAAGCAATTTCTTCTATGTGGGTGCTGAAAGTTAAGTACAAGCCAGATGGGAGTCTGGACAAATACAAAGCAAGGTTAGTAGCTAAAGGCTATAACCAAAAGTGGGGAATTGATTATCATGATAGTTTTTCCCCTGTTGCTAAGGTAGTTACTGTGAGATTGATAATTGCTTTAGCTGCTCATTTTCAATGGGAAATATTTCAGATTGATGTGAATAATGCATATTTGCATGGATACATAGAGGAAGAAATTTATATGCAGCCACCAGAGGGTTATAATGCCAAACCAGGAGAAGTTTGTAGATTGCATAAGTCCATTTATGGCCTGAAACAGGCTGGAAGGCAATGGAATAAGCAATTTACTAACACTTTACTTGGGTTGGGTTTTATCAAGTCTATTCATGATTATTGCATGTTCACTAAGAGAGTTAATGGAGAATTCATAGTCTTGGTGGTGTATGTGGATGATATTTTGTTGACAGGAACTTCTGTGATACTTATCTCAGAGGTAAAAGAAGCTTTAGATAAAGCTTTCACAATCAAGGATTTAGGAGTTGCAAAATACTTTTTGGGAGTTGAATTGAACAGATCAGAATCTGGTTTTATATTATCTCAAAGCAAATATATTAGAGATATGGTGACTGAGGCTAGTTTAAAAGATGCAGCTGAAGTTGCAAGTCCATTGCCTGCAGGAATTGAGTTAACTGCTGAAAGTCCTCTTATTGATAATTGCGATCAATATAGGAGAATGATTGGAAAATTGTTGTATCTTGGTTTCACAAGACCAGATATAAGTTATGCAACACAACAATTAAGTCAATTCCTTCAGAGTCCAACAAAGATACATTTGAATGCTGCAATTCATGTATTGAAATATTTGAAGGGCACTGTCAATATGGGATTGTTATATGCGAAGCAGTCAAATATGCATTTAAGAGCTTTTTGTCAGAATGATTTCAAAGAACAAGAATTGAAGTTATCAGGGTACAGTGATGCTGATTGGGTTAGGTGCAAGGAAACTAGAAGATCAGTTGGAGGGTATTGTGTATTTTTGGGGAATTCATTAATTTCCTGGAAAGCAAAAAAGCAACCAACTGTTAGTAAGTCATCTGCTGAAGCTGGATACAGGTCCATGGCAGTTGCTTCATGTGAGATTAAATGGATTACATATCTCTTGAGGGAATTGAAACTGAAGGTAGAAAAACCAATTCCATTGTTCTGTGATAATGCTGCTGCTATACACATAGCAGAAAATCCTGTGTTTCATGAAAGGACAAAACACTTGGATATTGATTGTCATATTGTGAGGGAACATTTACAAAGTGGACTGTTATGTACTCCTTTTGTACACTCTGAAGATCAGTTGGCTGATGTGTTTACGAAGCCTTTATCATACAATCAAATGAAGCCTGTTATTTCGAAGATGGGCATTGTTAATCTGCCAGGTGCTAATTCTAGCATACATAAGGAGATTAAGAAGTATTCTTCGTGAGGAGGGGGTGTTAAAGTAAAAATTACACGCTGGAAAGTTTGTTAGGGTGTTAGTGTGAAATTACTTTTAAGTCCTTCCTTATTTGTATATATATCACAGATAAACATCTTCTTAATGGAATGAGAAATCGATCTCTTTTTCTTCTATCATTTCTGTTCTAGTTTTCATAAATAATATAATTTAATATGAAATAAAATTTAGACATATATATACATTAATTATAATTTCTTTAAAGTTTCATTACTTTAGCTTATAAACTATATCCATTATACTTGAACTAATTAATCGAGTTTATAAAATATATGGTATAAGCTAATATCAAATATTAAAAGTATAAATTAAGGGCACATATATGACACTTATTTATTTCTTTTCTATTTTATCTTTATCATAAATAAAAAGTGACTGAAATTGGTTGAAAGTGAGTGAAAATGGACGAAATTAATGAAAGTGGGTGAAAAGCTTTCTATTTGTTAATTTATTTAAAAAGTGAATTAATTAAAACATAAAAATGGACTAATTAAACAAAAACATACCGTAAAAGACTAAAAAAGGTAGGTATAAAATGTCTCTATCAAGGTTCTTTTCAAAAGTATACATGACTCCCTTCAAACATCGATAGATCCAAAGATTAAGTTTTTGCTTATATTCTAGCTAAAGTGATTAAAAAACTAATGGTTGGATGAGACGAACTTCTCAAAGAGTGGGAAAGAGGTGGTAATAAAATCGGTTGTGCATGTCACACCCGACCCTCGTGTGAAATAGAAAGATCACAATCAACACCTATAAGTCTCAAATTTGCCCCTTTAATCAGTCTAGTTCGAACCCATGTTAGAAAATTCCAAATCAAAATCACACCGATAAGAATGTGTATTATGATGTCTAGAACCTACTGTAAAAAAAACTCGGCTCGATCGGACCATGCAAACACTGGATATCATAAAATCACTGAAGATGGGTATGTTTAGGTGTTTGAGAAAAAGAGAAAGATGGAAATGAAGAATGAAAAATTAAAAATGAATTCTGATTTTTGCCTCCATAGATATCTGAAATGCTGGTTTTGGAAGTTGTAATTTATGTTCCCAATAAGAAGAAAATACCCTTTTGGTCCCTCTAAAATTCAACCTATTTTAAAACTTACCCTAAACTTTTAATTTACATTCAAAGTATTAAATTAGCTTTCAAACTATATCCACAATACCTAATTAACTCACCAATCAATAAATTAACTACAATCTAACCTAGTATTGGGGTATAATAACTAAATTAAGGATACAGATGTGACAATTCTTCTCATCTTAAAAAAGTTTCGTCCTCGAAATTCATATTCTGTAATCTATTTTAATTATCTTCCTCAAATAATCTCTAAGATCACGAATTTATTTCAAATTCACTAAGATTCATCATAATAAGCATAAGATATTTCACCTATCTCCAAGTTCTATAGATTTCTATAAGGAAAAAATCACTTTTGACCCACTAATATGTATGATATTATATTTTTTTCTTAAATCTTCAAAATAATCTGAATCAATGATTTGCATCAATATATAATCTTATTTCATCATAATAACAATGTTTATATCTATAATTTTTCACTCTAATCATGATTCATATTATTAACTTCAATCATCATCATCAATCAAATATAAACCTTATTATTACAATACAATTTCCTATCAATTAGACTCATTTCATAAAATCTTAATATCAATATCACTTTTATAATTCTCCATTTAATTCCTTAAAATCAAGGGAGAATTACTAAACTAGCCCATTTTAGGGGGTTAGTTTACATTTCTAGCTCCTTTCAAAAAAAATCCAAAACTAACATATTTTAACAGACAACTTCCAACTTTGCCATCGTCTTCTTCCTAAACATAACTTTGTGTCTTTCCCCCTCTCTCTCTCGCGCGCTCTCTCTCTAAAGAACAAAACAATATATAGAACGACTACGAATACTACAACAATCAATCCAACCCACAGTTCATACAACAAGATTTCTACAATCATGTAAGTTTTTCATTGGTTTTTAGTTTCATTGAAAAGATTTAAAGCTTAGTCCATTCATCGTTAAGATCTAGCAGTTTGTTTCTCTATAACCCAATGTATATTGTTTCTCTTCCTTTTTCATGTTTTTCCTGGTCGTGCGAACCCCAAAAACAGTGGCATTGTTGTTTAAAAATGCATTTTGGTTGGAACACCAGTTTTAGATTTTTCCCCGATAGTATCGCTATATGTCGATTTCTGATCAATATCGACAGATATGATGAGATTGCATCGTACTGATATTGGTCGATATATTTCGATATTGCATTTGATATCGACATATATCGACTGAAGTTATATGTCGATATTGTATTTGATATCGACATATATCGACCGAGGTTATAGTCTTTAATGTCGATATATGTCGATATTTGTCGATATCAAATACAATATCGACATATATCGACCGAGGTTATAGTCTTCAATGTCGATATATGTCGATATTTATTGATATCAAATACAATATCGACATATATCGACCGAAGTTATAGTCCCAAATGTCTATATCCATTGATATGTCTCGATAGCTTTCTTTAAGTTACAAATAATATATAGTTCATTGTTTATGAAATGCAGAAATATGTCCACCCTGAATACTTGTTTGTATATGCTTTCTTGGGATGGAGAATGGAAAAAAGAGGGGCCCATGGACACAATGATATACGTTGGTGGTCAATCGAATGTGCTCCATTTTTCAACGCCAACTGATTATCAAACATTAAGAGAGAGAATTTATGCTTAATTGAATGTTGATGCAACCTCACATGACATACATATGGCAATGCACACAACATACAATCCAAATAAACTTTTTGGAAGATTAGCAGCCATAGTGGAGGACAATGATATTGCTAGATTCGTAGAGTTTTGTCGATGGAATAAGCCCGATGTGATGCCATTATATGTTTCTATGACACTGCGAACAAGTGTTGCAGAAGTACGGTGAACAAGTGTTGCGGAAGTACGATGAACAAGTGTTGCGAAAGTACGGCGAACAAGTGTTGCGAAAAGTACGGCGAACAAGTGTTGCAAAAGTACGGCGAACAAGTGTTGCAAAAGTACCGCAACCGCGCAACAAGGAGCATGTTGGGCCAAGTAAACAATCCAAATTTAGTTTTTGTGTTCCCAATATAAAACTTGAGACTCGTGGGCCTCTTGAAAAACATGTCATGAATCCAAATACCTAATCTCCTCTTGGGTTAGACGATATTATTGAGGATCAAATGTTTGGGTATGAGAATGTAGGGAACGAGGATGATCATGGATATGATAATGATGATCATGGATATGATAATGGTGATCATGGATATGATAATGACGATCATTTATATGATGATCATGATCGCGGTAAATCTGTTTCAGACCCATCGATTGATAATGTTCAACCAAGTTTGAATGAGATTGATGAGGAAGCCAGAAGGAGAAGGATAACGAATCCATTTCGGTATGTTCCATAGGTACCAAAGGAACCGAATATTCTGATGAATATTACAGGATCTTCAAGGGAGGGTGGTTTAAAGGCGCACGATATTTTTAAAAGCAAACGAGAACTGCAAGATGTACTTGGGAGATATGCAATTGATAATATGTTCGAATAGAAGGTGCACATATCAAACAAGTCGTTGTTTGAGGTTCGATGCAAACATTTTGACACATGCAAGTGGCGGGCTAGAGTTGGAGTCATACTAGGTTCGGATATGTTCATGCTACGAAGAATTAACAGTATGGACATTCACACTTACAATAGGGGTGGACAACTATTACCGCATCATAGGCAAGCGGGGAAATGAGTCGCATGTATCATACTTAGAGATAGGTTAGATATGGAGAATCGAGTGTACCGGCCAAGTCACATCATTTGGGAGATTGAAAGAGATTTTTCAATTAACCTATCCTATATGCAAGCTTGGAGAGCAAGATATTGGGTGGTAGATAGCACTAGTGGTTCACCTGAAGAATCGTATATGTTGTTACCTGACTATTGTGAGACGTTGAAGTTTGTTAATCCAGGTACGGTGACACATATTGAAACTGATGATGAAGATCATTTTAAATTCTTTTTTATGGCTATTGGTGCTTCAATCCGGGGTTTTCTAGCACATCTTCACCCCGATTCGTTCTCTGAGCTTCGCGTTCTCGCCATGTCCACTCAAAGTTAGAGAGATTCGCCGGAGGAAATCGTCGGATTCGTGCAATGAATCATCAGATTCGCGCAATGAAACACTGGTAAGTTAGAGAGAGAGAGCAAGGTGTTAGGTTAGAGAGAGCGGAGTGTTAGAGAGATGAAGTTCATTCATTAATGGAGAGGGCAAAGTTGGAAGAATTTGTTGAAATATGTTAGTTTTGGAATTTTTTTTAAAGGAGCTAGAAATGTAAACTAATCCCCTAAAAGGAGCTAGTTTAGTAATTCTCTCTAAAATCAATTGAGCTAATATGCTATATTTTTTTTAATCACCGCTATATTATTATCAATCTAAATAAACTTCAATCTTTTCTCCAAACCATATAACCAAGGAATATAGAGTACCTAAATTACGATAATCAATGTTTTTACAAACTCCAAATGATATCCTTATATCATAAAAGTCAATAAATCTATAACGTCATTCGATTTTCTTATTTGACCTATAAACACTCAATTTGATCCTTATATAAACTTAAACTATAATCACACAAACTTCAACTAAAAATTACTTGACTATTATCAATGAAAGTATTATATAAATTCAATTGTCATACATATTCTTAACTATTTATGCTAAACTCAAAATTAGTTCCTATTATAATCTCCAAAAATATTAACCAACCTCCATGATAATTAGTAATCATTTTCATATTTTATTTTCCCCAATCTTATATCTAATATCTTTAATTCATCAATTTAGCATTTCCTCGATTATTTATACTCTTAAGAACATAAACTCGTCATGTTATTTTAAAGTCTTCTAGTCTTATTTCACATCTAACATATATATTTGTAAGTTAACTATTAAACTCCCAAATATCAACTCCAAGTCATACTTAATATCATGTATGTAACCCATATCACCAAATATCAAATAATTTGCTAATTTTCATACACCCACATATTACTAACCATCAAATCTCATTTTTACACCTCATTAGCTAGTTATTTAATCCTCAAAAAATTCCATATTATTTCTTAGCTATCACCAAATATCCATATTTCTCAATTACTATCAACCTTAGGTCCGAAGAATTTAACATAATTTGGCTTATCTAACAAATTATAGGGTTAAACAATTATGGCAGCAACACATTATACATTTGTTACTAGTGAAAATTTTAAAATGGGATACTCCTTTTGAAAGGCTTTATCCATGAAGCCTAATTACAACAATTTAAAATCTTTTGGTTGTTTGCATTTTATTGAAAATCAACAACCAAAGAATGATAAGTTTGCTACACGAACTCATAAGAAAGTTTTTATAGGATACATATCAGGGTATAACGGGTTTGTAGTATACAATGGTGCAACTGATTCTATAAAAGTTACAAGAGATATAGTTATTCATAAAACTAATTTTCTATTTAAAACAACTTATTTTGATGTTTGTAAAAAAAGTGAACTAGATGACAACAATAGTTCCTATAGTATCTACTAAGGGTAAATTTCATACGTGGTGTACAACGTTTGCCACATTTCACACTTTGGTATACAAACCTTCATTTTATCACACTAAAATATTCAACCTTGTAGATGACCTCACACTATGGTGTACAACATGTAAAATTGACCAGTTAACACCTGGTCAACGTGCCACATTAGCAGTTTGACCTCTCTAAAAGTTAAAAAATTGACCCACCTAATATGAAATTACTAAAATACCCTTATTATCATAATAATGTTCACACACTTCATCCGAAACTGAAGAGTTTGTAGATGTTGATATTCATCATGAAGCATCAGATTTTCATTACATCATTGATGTCTCATCCTTTTATTATTCATTGTCTTCTACTTCATTGGTAGTTCTCTCAACTACCATGAATCTTGTTCTAGCACAAAATGAGTCATTACTTTCATGAGGTCTAATAGAGTTGTCAGAAGGCCAACTTGGTTGAATGACTTTGTAGCAAATGTTGAAGTTTAACCTATTACAGGTATATGCCAATTGCAAGCCTTTTCACAATCTTATGCTACTTCTCTAATAAAGTGGGTTGAAATAAGTGAACCAAAGTCATATAAATAAGGAATTAAGGATGGCATATTGGTTGATATTATGGGTGTTTACGAGTCGAACCAATATATCAATTCGAGTTTTGACCAAGCCAAGCTTTTATCGACATTTGATGAGCTTTAACCAAATTCATCATACATGCATGGAAAATATAGCATATAAGAAAAAGAATACAATCTATATAACATACTCCATATGAGTTTAAAATATTAAAAAAAAATCACTTATCATGGTGGAGCTTTAAGAATAGTAGCTACTACTTGTGAATGGAGAAGACAAACTCATATCACAAATGGCCTTATTATTGGTGTGGTTGCATATGGACGACAACTGTTGGTGCTACTAGTGTGGATGATAGAGTAGATGGAGAGAACTTGGGGGAAAAGTTGATTAGTCTTTAGGGTTTGTATTATGAACTTTGGGTTCCTAATTTTCGGACTAGCCAAATGCCTAAAGTAGTCGTAAGTGTTTTTTTTTGGCCTTGTGAGTTATGGCTAGTTAAGAGTTAGAGTCTAAGACTAATTACTCATTTTCTTTTTACTCATGGACATTAACTATTTTATTTTGAATTAAATATTAATGAAATATATATAGTATTTAAAAATTTAATCGAGCATGTTCGCGGATTTTTTAGCTGAACTTAAGGAAGCTCACATTCGACTCATTAATATCTCAAGCTACGCTAACTCGAATCGAGCTTTGATCAAAATTTAACCAACCTGAGCTTAAATAATTTGTGAGATATATTGGCTCATTAACAACACCCTTAGTTGCTGCAATGAATCGAGAATTAGAAGCTCTAGAAGATAAGAAAACATGGGTATTGACCACTCCACCACATGGAAAAAAAGTAATTACATCAAAATGGGTATTTAGAATAAAACACAATCCAAATATATCCATAAACCTATTTAAAGTCATATTGGTGGTGAAATGGTATAATCAAGTTATGAGATTGATGACATTGATTCTTATCACATGTAGCAAAAGTTGTTACTGCTAAAACATT
This sequence comes from Euphorbia lathyris, assembly GCF_963576675.1. Taxonomy (NCBI): domain Eukaryota; kingdom Viridiplantae; phylum Streptophyta; class Magnoliopsida; order Malpighiales; family Euphorbiaceae; genus Euphorbia; species Euphorbia lathyris. The sequence continues at coordinate 73,352,164 of NC_088913.1, forward strand.
TTTGGTTATAACAACTGCTCATAACACCAAATAAAAATTAACAATGCCTATTTGTATGGTTATTGATAAGCACCTGAAATGGCAAGTTTACTAGGCCCCTTTTGATGTTTATTCTCCATTATATGCGTCATTTTGGGACCTTTTTACTTGTTTTCTTGTATAAGCACTTTCAGGGATTAAATTGGAGAAAAGAAGGCTTGGAGGACTGTTTCGAACCTTTTTCACTCAAAGTCCAGCTTTGCTGTTGCCGTTGGTTTAGTCTTGCCCAAGACTAAAGGAGGTCGACTTATTTGAAATCGCCAAGTCAGCAGAATCAGAAACTAACTTATCTCTCCAGTCTCAGAGCATATTTTGAACGAAGGAACTCGCTGAAATCAAGGAAAAAGAAGAAGCTCATAAGAGTTAGGATTTTTTTTATCAACATTATAAAAGGATCCCTTGATTGTTTTTGAGGGATACTTTTTGAATATACAATTTTGTTTCCTCAGCAGAATTTTATCAGTTTTTAGGATCTTTTCCGTTTTTACATTTATCATTTCTGTCTTTGAAAGCTATCATAGTCAATTTTATGACTATGCGTAGCTAACTCTCTCTGGTCGATTGAGGGACTAATCAAAGGCGAGCATTATTTCCCATTGTGAGTTTGTTGTTCTTTAAATTTAGAAATCCAAATTCATGTGAGCTGTTTACATGTTTATCAGTATATAAAATCAGACCATTGGTGAAAGTTTAGGTTACGGTTCGATCGGACTCTAACTTTTTCATTCATTGAAACAACGTTAGGAAATAGGATATGTAATCATCTGAATATCCTAACTATGATTAAGCGCATGAACATGTGATTTGGTTTAAATCGAAATCGCTAAGAATTCGGTTAACCTAGATTGGGTCTCTCTAATTCTTAACGCATTCGATAGATTAAATTCTAAGCGCTAAGCTAGAACTGTCTGATCGAATAGGGGCTTATCTTTAGGAGTACTTGGATTTGCTTTATAATTAAGGAAGGATTAGGTCGGGAATGAATAAGGAACGACTATAACCAATCCAGGTCATGTTAATTACGATGATATCTCACATTCAATGATCAAAAGGAAATAACTCTTCAGCCTGCGAATTTCCCTTAATCGAAATTCGATCATATAAGAATCATCAACATAACCTCGATTCAATTCTGCAATCTATTTTAGTAAACTATCAATCAATCATTCCCCCAATTTATATCCAATTGACTTAGTTATATACAGTATCGATCAGTATTAATCCTTCGGGTACGATCTCTACTTACCCTTTCTACAAACCAGTAGCTGGGTCAGTAATAATTATTTATCTGGTGGATTCGACACCCATCAGTTATATAAGCAGACCTTTATATGTTACCACTTGAGGAATATCAGAAGACATGTATTTAAATTGTGTGTTTATTGGCAGTGTTATATGTCATGGAAGAGTAAACAATAAATCGTTGTGAGCAAATCATCAACTGAAGCTTAGTATGGTAGTTTGTCAACTACAACATGTGAGATCAAATGGATTTTTATTTCAGCTTAAGGAATTCAAAATTCATGTCAATCTCCCAATTCCAATTCACTGTGACAACACATCAACAATAATTATTACAGCAAATCTGTTTGATATATAATGAAAGAATGAAACACTTTGACATTAAAATACATTTCGTCAAGGATTATGTTGAGAAGATGTTTCTTATTACACCGTATTTTCCACCATAGAATTTGACATATATTTTTACTAAAATGATGACAAGTTCTCAACTTGAAGAAATATTGTTCAAACTTTGTATTGTTGATCATATACTAGTTTAAGGGGGAATGCTAAGAGTTAACTACTATTAATTATTACTAATTGTGAACTATAAATAGTTAGTTAGTAACCATTAACTATAGTTAATTAGCCAATTCAAAAATTTGTTAGAAAAAAAATGTATTGAGAGATGTATGTTTACTTATAATATTCATTTGATTTTTACTACTTGAATCTATATACAATATTCATTTATCTCTCTACTTTTTTTAGTCTCTATAAATTATTACCTAAATTTTATCATATTTATTTAATTTTATCTCTCTTCTTTTTTTTTAATCTCTATAAATTATCATTCTACTTAGATCTCTTTGTTTTTAAAACAAAATTTTAGGCATATTTCTACTTGAAGAAAAAAAAAGTCTCTAGGTTATAGAAAATTTTACGAGAAGACTTGTATATCATTCTATTTATGAAGACTTTAACAACGATAATGGGAATCGAATAAATGTGTTATATAAGTTGATGTCTCTTAAACTTAGATGTAACTCATTCTAAAAGACACCTTAAATGGAAAAGATTGTCTTACAAAGATCTAATTCACAAAAAAAAAACATTAAATACGAAAAAATATTTCACATATATAAGAAGACGTATATCTCCCTAAATAAACAATGTGGAATATTTAGTATTAGCATACCTCTACACCCACCCAATAGACTATGACCCTGTTTGTCAAATAGCTGATTACATTAGCTGTTAGTTGATTACCTTTTTTGTTAGCTGATTTGATTAGCTTATTTGACTAGCTGATCGTGTAAAGTTGTTTGATAAAATTTAGCTGATTGCTAATAGCTGTTTGTGTAAAATGACATATAAGGACATGATAAACTCTTTATTTGGAATTAAAGAGTAGTAATTAGGGGTAAAAATGTTATTCAAAAGAGATTGAGCAATAAACTAATTGAAAAAGCTCCTAAAATGAGTTTTTTTTTTAAATTAGCTTTTTGGATCCAATAAGCTATTTCAAACCGCTATTCACCAAACACCACAATTAGAGGTTACCTCTAAAGTGTCTCGAACTCGAATTTTACCTCAAAAAACTCTTTACTAAACAGGCCTATATATTTTTTTTTTTGAAGCAAAATATCATTAATGAGCCAAAAGTCGGCAAAAGTTTAACACAGAAAGAGAAAACCCACTAGGGATAATATCAAAGTAACACTGACTAGCAAATTGAGAGGCTGCTCTAGCAAACGCATGAGCTAACCCGTTTGCTTGTCTTCTAATAAAACGGATAGTGTAACCATTGTGCGACATCGCCCAATAATATCATCAAACTCAGACTGATCCAAACGTCCAGAAGTAATAGCTTTAACAGTGGACAATGAATCAGATTCAAATAGAATTTTATTGTAACCTGCCTCCATGGTCCATTCAAGTGCATGTAAGACCGCCCAAGCTTCCGCCTCCCTAACTTCCATAATACCTTCCACCAGATTTGTCTGGGCCGAGATAAAGGCACCATGTGAATCTCTAAGTACTCACTACCTCCTGTTTTTCCAAGAATTGTAAATATGCTTGCATCTGTGCAAAAAGAAACAACATCAGTCGGTGGTCGGTGCCATAATTTCTGACAGTCGTCCTCCCTAGGTATTACAGAGGAAATTATACTTCGCTCCCTAGTCGTCTTCCAGTCCGCAAGACAACGCCTACTCCTCATAACGACTCCAACGGATGTTGCAGATTTTTGATCCCAAAAGTAGTCATTCCTCGCCTCCCACCATGACCACAGCAGCATCATAAAGATCTCTGAATTTTTTGCACCAGTTAATCTGCAAAAATAGAAAAAGAAGCCAGTAAAGTTATCCGCATCAAGGCTTGATTGTTCAATTAAATTAGCAAGGCCCGCCTCCCTCCAAACTTCCATAACTTTTGGACATAGCACAAATAAATGCCAATTATCCTCCAAGTCCCGAGCACACATAACACAATCATCCTCCATATTAATCCCCCGACTCTTGAGCCGGTGACGAGTTGGGATACAATCACGAACAAGCCTCCAACAAAAATGTCTGCCTTTAAATGACACATTAGCTCTCCATATCTTTTGCCACTCCCCCTCAACTTTAAGATGTGTACTGCTTGGTATTTCCTCCATCCCAAGGCGGTATGCACTACGGATCGAATAACACCCATTACGGGAAGCATTCCATATAAACTGGTCTTTTCTTCCAAATACACGCAGAGTTGACCGAATGATGGCCATTACATCTTGTTCTGAAAAGATTTCTTGTAATAGTTCAACATCCCATTCTATTGTTCTAGGGATAGAGAGATCGCTTACTTTTAAATTTTCCAACCCTTCAACCATTGCGGTAGAGATCGTCATAGAAGGCGAATCTCTTAACCATGGATCTTTCCATACATTGATAGACGTACCATCTCCAATTTTCCACCGTCCCCCTTTTTGCAACAATAACTGAGAACCCCAAATACTTCGCCATATATAGCTTGGTGAGTGACCCAACCTAGCTTTTAAAAAATCCCCATTTGGATAGTATTTTGCTTTAAAAAATTTACTGACCAAAGACTCAGGGGCTGACTGTAACCGCCAACCTTGTTTTCCCAGCATTGCTAAATTAAAGGCAGTGAAATCTCGGAAACCCAATCCACCATCATCTTTATGAATACATAATTTATCCCAAGACAACCAATTTATCCATCTTGACCCATCTCTCTTATTACCCCACCAAAATGAATTCAACATCTTTTGAAGTTCTTCAGCAGTTGAAATAGGAAGCATAAAAACACTCATAAAATAAATTGGCAAAGCCTGACCTGCTGCTCTGATTAGAGTATCTTTACCAGCTTTAGATAAGGGCTTAGATCTCCAAGATTGAATTTTCTTCCATAGTTTATCTTTTAAGAATGCAAATATCACCTTCTTCTTTCTTCCAACAAGTGAAGGTAAACCAAGGTATCGACCTGTATTGATAGGTTGAGAAACTTCCAAAATAGATGAGATCCCCTCAACTAGCATTGGATGTACATTATTGCTACACAGTATGCCTGATTTAGTGAAATTGACAGCTTGTCCTGAAGCATGCTCATATAAATTTAGCAACTTCTTTAATTCTCTACACTCCTCAATATTCGCTTGAACAAATAGAAAAGCATCATCAGCAAACAATAAATGAGAGATTGCTGGAGCCCTTCTATTCACTTTCGGGATGAGGGTAATAATTGAATCATTTAGAGTAGAAGGGAACTTACCCATCTCTAACCAAGATTTACCTGCTTGAAAAATTGAAGGACCAATCAACAACCAAAATCGTTGAAAGAAGCCAGCATTAAAACCATCCGGGCCGGGGGACTTATCCGGGCGCATGTCAAAAAGAGCCCTTCAGAACTCATCAAGGGTAAATGGTTCAAATAATCTTTCATTATCCAGAGGTGTGGCCTTTCTTTTGATTAAATTGCAGAGGGACGACAAAACACTGATCCTACCTGAATCATTCCCTATTGCCTGCCCCATACCAGCATCACCAAACAGATTTTTAAAATAAGAAATTGCCTCTTTGCATAACCCATCCGTACTTGACGTCCAGCTCCCATCATCCCTTTGTAATTTCACAATTTTATTCCTCTTTTGTCTACCATTTGCAAAAGCATGAAATAATTTCGTATTGGAATCCCCATCTCTAAACCAATCGATTTTTGCTCTCTGCCTCCAATGGTCTTCCCATTTAAGAAGTCTGTCAATCAATTTTAATCTTACCTCTTCATATTCTTCAGCCGCTGCCCTAGAGTCCGACTCTCTTAATTGTTCAAGTCTTACTGAGCACTTACTCACCTCCTCACGCTCAGCACGAAGTAAACCACTGCGCCAACAATCAAGAGAATTTGACACATTATCTAATTTGTCCATCAACGACATAAAATCGGCCTTATTCCAACTCTCCTTCACCGTTTCCTCCAATGTTGCCTCTCTAAACCACTTCCTTTCAAACATAAATCTCCTACACGGCCGACTCTCAATATCTGTGATTGTATTTACCAGAATCAGACTGTGATCCGATAGGGGTGCCGTGATATTAAGTAAAGAGGCTTCAGGGAAAAGAAGTAGCCAATCAGAATTGGCCATTGCCCTATCAAGCTTTTCTTATACTTCATTCCATTTACCTCTATGCCTGATCCATGTAAAAGGATAACCCTGTTGAAACACATTTCCACATGATTTTGATTTGACAAAATTATTTAAGTTAATCTCATGATTAAGACAATTAAATTTAAGTGCTTTGATTTAATTGTACTAATGAGTTTGTTCAATGTTGAGTAAAGTTTACTAACAAGAACAGGAACTAAGTGTTCAATAAGAAAGACAGAACGAAGTCAGCATGAGCAAAGACATACAGCAGAAGCTCAGTAGAATAATAATCAGCCTCGTTAAAAGAAAAGTCTTCTTCAGAATAAACGCTTGAAGGCAAAGCCGACCGAAGAAGCTGAGTAGAATGTAACTCAGCATAGATAAAGAAATAGATTGAAGGAAAAGCCGATCAAATCAAGATGAGTAGTCGTCAGGACAGCGCCAATGATCCGTTGACTAAAAGACGAAGTCCGACACAGGTCTGCAACAATTCAGAAGCCTCGGAAATCCGCCTAGAGACCTTTTCGAGACGCATGGATCAACTGGCATTTGGCAAGAAGACAAAACTGGCGCTAGAAGACAAACCTGGCGGAAGAAGATGACACTGGCAAGCCTGATGCCTGCTAAAATCAGACGACAGGATTGGCCTGCAATTGTGGAAGCTGACCAATGAATGACGTTTGAAGACTGTTGCTCCCAACGGATATGTCAGAATTCAAATGATTTGAAGCTTCAGAATTCACTATAAAAGGACAAGTTCATCACTTGGATCTGAACGACACATACAAGCCAATACAGACAGAAAAGAAAATCTTCACAAGAGTGAAAATCCAAAATAGAAGCTGTCTGAAAAAGAAAGCAAGTTCTTACACCAAATTTCCAATCATTGTGTAAAAGTCTAGAGTGAATTTGTATTCATCTAAAGTGTTCTTCATTTAGAGAGAACAATTTTGTATCAATCGTAAAGGTTAGAAGAGTGAAGCTGAGTACTCAGTTTTAGTACTCAGCGGTAGAGAAAATCTGAGTGTTCAGTTATAGCGCTCAGTAGGATTGAGTAGACGAATAGAGGACGGTACTCTTGCATACTCAATTGCTTTGTAAATGGTTTGTGCTCTACCTTTAAAGACCTCAGTAGTGGATTGAAAAAGCCCGGAGGGATTCTGGGGACTGGACGTAGGCGGTGAGGCCGAACCAGGATAAGACTGCTGAGTAATCTCTAACCCTTTCCTTTGATATATATATATATATATGTATGTGTTGCTTGCTTAAATCACTCAGTATATAATTTGTGTAAGCCGACGCTGAGTAATTAGAGTGCTGAGTTAGAAGCTGACCTAAAGTGTTATCTCCCAACTCACAATTGAAACAGCTCTAGTCAGCGTCTGATTAAAGCTGTCTCACACTTCACTCAGCCTTGCTGACCTAAAGCTGAGTTAAATTATCAAACATTTATTTAAGTCAGCATTATTAAGCGAAAAAGTTACATTAGTTCCTAACCCCCCCCCCCCCCCCGAAGTCCATTCTTGGAACTAATCATATTAAGTTACACGGGACCAACAAGTGGTATCAGAGCTCAGTAGCTCACTATTCAAGATAAAACTATCTTGAGCTGATCCCTGTAAATGGCTGAGAACAGCACTCGTTTCCTTCTAGGAAATCAAACAACACAGATACTCCCTGAGGGATTATCGATTAGTCGTCCTCCTCTGTTCTTCGGGTCAAACTATACATTTTGGAAGAACAGAATGAAAAACTTCATTCAGGCAACAAACATGAGTGCATGGCTGGCTATAGTCCAAGGCCCATTTGTTCCCTATGAAATTATTGATGGAGTAAAATCTGTCAAGAGTGAGTCTAAGTGGTCAGAGGATGACCTTAAGAAATTATAAAATAATGCTTCGGCTATCAATATGCTTCACTGTGCGTTAGATGCTGCAAAGTACAACAAAATTTCAGGTTGTGAGTCAGCACAGGAAATCTGGAAGAAGCTGGAGGTTACCTATGAAGGAACCAGCAAGGTCAAGGAGTCCAAGGTGAATCAACACATGAGACTATACGAGCTGTTTGAGATGAACGAAAATGAAGACATCTCTGAGATGAACTCGAGGTTCACCAACATCATAAATGAGCTTAAGAGACTCGGCAAGAACTTCACAGAAGAAGAACAGGTGAAGAAAATCTTGAGAAGTCTCCCCAAAAGCTGGCAAGCTAAGAAGACAGCTGTGGAAGAAGCTCAGGACCTGACCATATATAAATATGATGAGCTCATCGGATCTCTGCTGACCCACGAGATCTCCATGAAGAATTTTGAGGCTAAAGAAAAGTCTGAAGACAAGAAGCAAAAATCTATTGTTATGAAAGCTGACTCAAGAGAAGCTGACTCATCAGATGATGAGGAGATGGCCATGTTCACAAGAAAGATGAAGAAGGTGTTTAGGAAAAGCGATAAGAACAGCAAAAGGCCATTCAAGAGAAGTGATAAATACAGAGCTGAGTCTAGCGACAGCAGACATAAAAAGGACAGCTCCAAGCCTGTTACGTGTTTCGAATGCCATCAAACTGGGCATATCAAATCAAGTTGCCCTACCTTAAAGAAGGACAAGAAAGGAAGCAGAAAGGCAATGGTGGCCACATGGAGTGACAATGATGAGTCAACCTCATCAGAAGCCGATGCCACTGAGTCAGCAAACATCTGTTTTATGGCTGACGAAGCTGCTGATGACTGTCGATCTGAGCAAGCTGATCTCTCCGATGAGTCTGATCACGAGGAACACTCTAATGAGGTAACATCTATATCCTTGCTCAGAAATGAAATGGTTAATGCCCTGAGTGATCTCTATACACTGACCAAAAAGTGTAACAAGAAAATAAGAGCACTCAGCAGGCGGTGTGATGAGATCGAAGAGGTCAAACTTAGTGACCTCCGACATCTGCTCCAAGACAATACCAGGCAAGATGAAAATCTAAAAATCATGCATCAGTTTGTCTCGAAAGTCCAATCAGATTCTAAGAAACCGAGAAAGGACATCACTTCAATACAGAACCAGCTGAGTTCATCGGCTAAGAAAAGGTTCTATCCAAATGCTGAGTATTCAGGTACTAGTCAGCAAAGACGGTACACTCAGCAAAACAGTCAGTGTGACTATTGTGGAAAGAGAGGACACACTGTAAGTGTGTGTTGGTATGCTCAGCACCATCGTGCTGACCAAAAATGGAAACACCCTCAAAGGGTAGTTTATTGTGACTTTTGTGGGAAAGATGGCCACACCATAAATATTTGCCGTCACAAAATAAAATATGATGTTTCACCTGTTCACTCTAACAAACGAGGACCCAAAAAGAATTGGGGTGAGCCTGAGATGTGATGAGAAGTCAAAGCTATGGTATATTGACAGCGCATGCTCGAGGCATATGACTGGTGATGAAACTCAGTTCATCACACTAGTGCATAAACGAGGAGGAAATGTAAGTTTCGGAGACAACAAAAAGGGTAAGATAGTGTGATCAGGTACTATCGGAGGAAATCCTACTATTGAGTCAGTCTCCCTAGTCAGGGGTCTCAAATATAACCTATTGAGCGTGGCTCAGCTGTGTGATAGCGGTAGAAAGGTTGTATTTAATGCCACTGAGTGTCGGATACTCGAGGGAAAAACAAATGATTTAATTTTAACTGCCCCTCGTGTTGACAATGTTTTCATGCTGAGTTTAGAAAAGAAGTTTTCGAAAAACATATGCTTGGTGTCAAAGGAAGATAATTCCTGGCTATGGCATAGGAGAATTGGTCATGTAAGTATGGATCTCCTTGCCAAATTAGCAAGAAAGCAATTAGTTGAGGGTTTGCCCAAACTTAGATTTGAGAAGGATCAATTATGCAATGCTTGTCAGCAAGGTAAACAAACCAAAAAGTCTTTTGTAAAGCCCAAAATATACCTAAAATATCATCAATAATTACATCAGTTTTGCTTCGAATTCATACTATTTATATCTGTTTAGAATACTTTTACTTTTGAATATGTTTCTTTCATGCAAGGTACCTAAATATTTGGTAAAATCCAAATAGGAACTAAAAGAGGTCAAAAACGAAGGAAAAGCCCTAAGTTAGGAGCCAAAAGACAAAGAAATCAGCACACCAATACAAGGAAGACAAGAACGAAGTCAGAAACAGAGAAAAATGCCAAATTCTCGGTTGAGAATCCAAATTCTCGTTAGAGAATTTTGGGGCCGCGACCGAGAATCCCAAATTCTCGGTCGCGACACGCGTCGTCCAGATCTCCCTCCCTTTTGTCCGAAGGCTGAAAAATCACTTCCTCATTCTCGGCCGAGAATTAATTATTCTCGATAAGATCAGAAATTCTGCAAGCACAACAAACACATGTTTAAATTCTAAGAAACACGTTCGTTCGGGTGGATAGGAACGTCTCTTCGCAGCGGACACGACTCTTCACAACGGACACGACACTTCAATCACGACTCTTCAACATCTATAAATAAAGAGTTGATTGAGAGTTGAAAAATAATGAGAGAGTTAGATTTTAAGATTAGTGCAAGAGTTATGCAAAAACTCTGACTCGGAAATGAGTCAGAGTTAGAAGTTCGTTTCTGTAAAAAGCATTATGGTGTACACACATTGTTTATTCAATAATTACAAACACAGTAGCGTTTAGACATTGTTCATATTTAGTTTACATTTTGGTAGTAGATAGACCAATCTCTATTCCGAAGATTCAACGAGAAGATTGAGTAGAGAATCCGCCCCTGAGCCTGACAAACTCTAACGAAACCCAAGGAAAGGATTGACAACCCGTTCACTTGCACGCCGTCGAATGTTTTCATGCTCCTTGTTCTCTGTAAACTTGTATCAATTTATATTTCATCTAATAAAGTCCGTTCTATTCGATAGATTTTTATGCAGCACTTTGGTAAAGGATCCGAAGTGGATTGCTGGTGTTTTCATTAAAACGTAGTTTAATTCAAAATCTTTACAAGGAAACTTTGTTGAACACTTAGACAAATTATTATCTCGGTAGAGTTTTAATTTGGTTAAGGTAGCGATCTAACCCGACCGTAGGAGGATTTACTACAGTTCAAAGCCTAAAAATTAGAGGTTCCGTCATTTATTTCATCGTTATAATTTATACAAAGTTTAAAGTTGTTTTCTTTGCTTAATGCAAACGAATACATTTGTTTATTTTTCTAAAAAGTACTAAACGTTCCTGTCTTGCAAATTCACTCCTAAATCAGAAGTATTTTCTAAACATCTTCATACTCTAATCTAATTCTTATTCTAGCAATTTCAAAACCAAATCCGATTTAACGATTTTCCATATTATAAACCTTTAAAGTAAATCTAACCAATTCAAAATAAGTTTTTGTTAAAAAGCGTTCCCTGTGGGATCGATATCTTTTATTACTACAAGCGTATACCGTGCACTTGCGGAAATCGCTCAACAAGTTTTTGGCGCCGTTGCCGGGGAACGCCAAATCTTTAACAAAAATATATATATTTTCGTGTTTTATTTCGAACCTTGGTTTATAATATATTTATTTATTTATTTTATAATTTTATTTTATTTATTGAGGATGGTCACTAGGACTAAATCCTCGTTGTTATTTAACGTTTGCAATTAGATGTTTGCAGATAACAAAAATTCAAGTTTTTTCAAAGATAACCTGGAGATTTGATTATCAATGAAATTCATAGAAGGAGTCTACAGAAAAGAAATTAAGCATGCAGATACATCAGAAGGGAAAGCAAAAATTTTGAAGCAACATGTCAGACGTGACATATAATTTTTTCCAGAAAATTTACCTTTTCCCAAACACCTTTACCTCTTTTCTATACACTTAATCCTTCACCAAAACATCATATCTTTTTGTTAAGAAGATATCAATTCCCACACTAAAACCAAATAATTTCCCTATTCATCATATCCTTAAAACACCTACATCTATCTCTCTAAGAAATCACCATGGAAAATCTTCTCAGACAGATGAGCAAGTAGGATGAAATTATCTTATCCGTCAGGAAGGAATTGTATACTTTTACCATAGTTTCAACAGTTTCAATTCATGCACGTAGTTCTTGTTCATGCGCAGAACCAGAGGTTCGAGCATTCAACCGGAATCAGTGGATCCTTAAATTGAGAAGACACAAAAAAAAAGCGCTAAAAAAATGCTAGTAAAAAAAATAATAAAAAAATTATTGTTCCAGGTAAGTTACATGGACAGGACCATTATTTAAAACCGGTCTAAGTAATTGATTCTGTCCATGATTTAGATTCTCCTTGAGAATTCTTAAGGATTATCACATTTTTAGTTTTTAGTTTTCATATTTTAATTTGTTACATTTCATTTTCGTTTAGTTTATACATTAGTCTTTAGTTTAGAAATAAAAAAAAAATTCATTGAAAGATATAGAAAATATGCTATGGATCTTAAATATGTGTAATTGATTAGGAAAGTGTCTTTAGATTTCGAAAAAAAAAATTCTCAATTGAATTAAAAGTTACACAAAATTTAAGTTTTATAATTAAAATCTCTACAGTGACTTTTGTAGAATTTCTGAACTTACTGAGAATGTGAATTCTCAGTTGAGAATTTTACTTTCTCTGCCTTATAAATTTCTGAACTTACTGAGAAAGTGAATTCTCAGTTGAGAATTCAGGATTTCAAAGTTTCAAGGGAAAGGAAGAGAAAAAAAAATTCTGAACTTACCGAGAATCGAAATTCTCGGTAACTTCAGCGGGAAAAAAAAAATTCTAAAGATGACTTGTCGCGACCGGGAATCGCCATTCACGGTCGCGACACGGGCGGTATCAGACCATTATTCTTTCTTTTCTCCTTCAGTTCATGCACCATTGCTGAATATTTCGAAAAATTAAGATTCTTCATGTTCAAATGGTGTGAATTTACACCTTTTTAATCCCAACAGACCTTGATTTGTCCTGGATTGATTATAAATAATTGGAAAAGATCAGATTTTTGTTACTTACATTTTCTATTCATCTCTATCAGACAAAATCTGATTTCTTCTCAGTTATCACACATTTAAAAAATAAAGTTACAGAAACTTTTTCTTCTTTTCAAAACCACAAATAGACACATTAATTCTTCCTAACCTCATTATAAATAATTAGAGAAGATCAGATTTCCATACTTTTCATCTCTTTCAGCCAAAATCTGATATTCTTCTCCAATTATTCATACCTTTCAAAAAGTTCCAGAGACTTTTTCCTATTTCCAACACATGACTACCAAGCATAAATCTTCCATGAAGATTACTGCTGCACGCAACAAGCGTCCTAATTTATCAGAATGCTACGGTGCACCGTTTTCCATTAACACACATGATGAAGAACGAAGATATTATAAAACTATTTGTTGTATATAGTTTGTATATAGATTTGTTTTGTGTCTGTTCTTTCTGTAACTTGTGTATATGTCTTCTCATTTTAATAAAACTATCAAGTTTGATTCTTTGATTCTTTTTGCTTAAATATACGTTAACCATACAAGTTATACGAGTACATCTAAATCTAAGTTTAAATGAAACAATATAACTTTTACAATGAATCTGTATTCATTTCAGAACTGTTTCTGAACATCTGACTTTTCATATATATTACATGCTCATAAATTATAGTCATTAATACCTATTGAACAAGTTTATGAACATTCATTTTATATGATAATTCTAAGTTTTGTTCTGTACATATGTTTTTCAATTTTGATAACATATCAACTTTGATTCTTTGGTTATTTTTTATTAGTATATGTTAACTATGCAAAAATTTTTTGAATGAATCTATATATATGTTCATATGGAACAGTATCACCTTCACCATGAATTTGTTTATAATGTTAAAATGAATCTGTATGTCATTTCATTAATCTGCATAAGTTTCAATGTTTCAGATTTAATACGAATAAGTGATTCATAATTTGATTTGTTTAATTTTCATTTGTTTGTTTTTGTATATAGGTTCGTGTTTAATTTTTCTAGTATATATGTTCTTGTTGATTTTTGTAGATATGTGTTCCTGCAATAAGAATTCAAATTCATTGTTCTGGTTTTTGTCTGTTAAAATTTATACATTATTAGCAAATAAATCTTTACATATATATCTTAAGTGCTAATAAGTTATAATCATTATTAACTATTGAACATGATAGTGAATTTTCATTTTAAATTAATTCATCGAGTTTACTTTTTAGTTTCTAATTCATTCATGTTAACATTGCTAATTATTAACATGTACCAGTACATATATCTTTTACAATGAATCTGTCAATAATTTAATTACTCTGTATCAGTTTCAATGCTTATGTTTTAATATGCATATGTGATTGATACTACTTAAAGAGTTAATATACTTATCATTCTTATTCCTTTCACTCTTAAAAGGTTCATATTCATTAAATGCTTATTCATTTCACTTACAAGAATTAATGCACATTCATGTTTAAATTCAATTCACTAACTAACAGTGTTAGATCATTTATGATTCATTTAATTCAGTTCGGTCATTATTCGATTCATTAATTCAAAATTTATCAAGGCTAAACCTTTGGTTTTTCCTTGCCTTTAATGTTTTATTTTATGTTTTTAAGTTTCAGGTATACATGTTTTCATTTATAGGACATATTTGCACATGAATTTTATCAAAACGGAGTTTTTAGTCGCAACACGCGCCCTGTAGGACGGGTATAGGCACAAATTTATCCAATTTTGCAACCTTTTCCTATTTCTACATTAATTCCTAACACCTATATTCATACCTATATATACCTATCCCTTACACAAACCTAACATCACCCTCCATTTTACCCACATTCCACAAATTCCATAACCTAACCCTTTATTTTCTCTATCTTTTACATTAATTGTCTATTTTTATTTCTCTCTTAAATTCAAAGTTTTACACACCATGCCTAGACATAAGAAGGTTACTCACAAGGTTTCCTCTACCTCTAATAAATTGTTTGCATGTTGAATATGGATCCATTCAACATTATTTCCGATGGGGACGGGTAGTGGTACAAGCACTTTTATGGACATAACACATAGTGCAACAGACATTATTGACTTTTTGGTTACTCTTTCCTATGCTCCAGAGAATGAAAGGATTACATTTAGGGATTTAAGTTAAATTTATGCAGTTGGGGATGTCGAGATGCGTATTTAGTTTAGATATCATACAAAATAATTTATTGTTAAGCCCATAAATTTTCAAACTAATCCGGTTTGGACATATTTTGCCTAGATTTAATAAATTTATAAAGATCAGGATTCGAAGTCCGGCTTTGTTTGTTCATTTTTGGATTACATCTTCTAGGATTTCGTGGTAGATTAAATTGGATTACTTTTTGACAATTTTTTCCATTTCAACCACTAAGCACGTTACTATGCGTACTTTGATTGCGGGTTTTGTTTTGGATGCTACGAGTATTATGGAGCAGTTTTCAATCACTTACTCCTAATTATTTTCCGATGTTGGATTATGCCGCACTTTTACACATTCATTTAGTGGTTAGCCAATGTTGGCTAGTTTTGCGAGTTCGATGTTGGTACTTCAAGTTCACATGGTAATGGTCTTAAATAGGATGGTAATGAGCAGGCGAATTTTAGTAGGGATGACGATATGCATACAGATGCAGACGGTAAGGACGAGGAGCATGTTGATGCCCACACAGGCACAAGGGCATGTTGATAATGAGCACAATGTTAAAGATCAAGTTAATTTTCAACAAATTTTGAACCAAATGCATGCACACAACCGGCGACTGAATTTGCGGTTCGATGCTATTATGGAGAATAATCAAGCGATGAGTTTGGGAATTTACGCGGTGGATGCCAATATCCATAATTTAAAGAGCACGCACACGTCAACCCGACGCCGGTTATTATCATTTTTCCATCGTCACGACGTAGTGACCACACCATCTCCACCGGGTTCACCTCCACCAGAATAGGTTTTATCTTCTCTTTTCTCAACTCATTTATTTCTTATGTTATTTTTGATTAAGTTTGGTACATTTTCAAATTCTATTTATGTTGGATAAATTCCATTTCATATTTATCTATTTTCTTTTCGTATGATTTATTTCGTCCAATTTTTCGTGTTTTATCAATTTTTGCACCAATGAGGACATGGTCCAATTTAAGTGTGGGAGGAGATATTACATATATCATTTTATTTTTAGTACGAATAAGAATGAATAACATTTATATAAACATAAATACATAGCAATAAACTTTTATGCAACACTTGTTTTATGCAAATGCAACACATATTGCAACATTTTTCACTAATGATATTACTTTTTAAACATTATTTTTCATAACGTTACATTTTTATATGTTTAAAATATTTTAACTTATGATTATTTTTAGGTTATCATTATCGTTAGAAATGACATTTCTATACGGGCAATATTTTTCAAATTTTTCATAAATCTCCGATACGATTTTAAGTAAAACGTCTCGAGTGAATGTATTTAAGTTAATAAATTCTTTATATTCAATCTCTATTTTATATCATGCAATTCATGATATAATAAATCTTATTTTAAATTTTCAATTAGGTTTATAGGCATTAAATTGAACTAACAATTTTAGCTCGATTTGATTTTGTCTTACATTAACACCAATTGAAGTTTTTAAGGAAACTTTAGCCATAACACATGTTGAATTTTAAAGTCAATATAGGATGAATGTGCTATCTTTCTTTTTCCCAAGTTACAATTATAAACTCATATTAATTAATCAATTAGTTGAATTCTTAACTTTTGGCCACGATTGAGACCAACCTTATCACAATCGAGGTATGAAAGGGAAGAAAATTAAGTACCGTTTACTTTTGGCCACGATTGCAACCACCCTTATCACAATCGAGGTATGGAAGGAACATTAAAAGCAAAAAATAAGCGTGTTTAAGTTTAAAGTAACGATTGCGTCCACCCATGGCATGGTCGGTACCTCTTAAGCAAACACTAAGCAATAAAATACGTATAAAGTTACGATTGAGACCACCCTTATCTCGGGCGTAACTAAGCAAATAAAATTAACCCAAGTACTTATTCATTTAATATATTTCATATATTAGTTTAGGTTTGGGAAAGAAATTTTGTGCTTTGAAATGCCTTGAGACGAAAGACTCAATAACATGCGTGCTTATATCGTCCCGAATACTTCAGTTTTAAAATAAAGATACAAGACGAATGATATATCGCCTTTATACTAAGTTAGTTTGATATTTTGCGTATAAATTTGCCATGCGAAGTTAGTCTTTTCGGCTTAACTAATTTAAAAGGTAATACCAAGATATATGTTTTATGTTCATAAAGAGATTAGTTAAAGAAATAATTCAGTAAAATTTTGCTCGGGACTAGCAAAAGATTAAGTGTGGAGATTTGTTAAGCCCAAAATATACCTAAAATATCATCAATAATTACATCAGTTTTGCTTCGAATTCATACTATTTATACCTGTTTAGAATACTTTTACTTTCGAATATGTTTCTTTCATGCAAGGTACCTAAATATTTGGTAAAATCCAAATAGGAACTAAAAGAGGTCAAAAACGAAGGAAAAACCCTAAGTTAGGAGCCAAAAGACAAAGAAATCAGCACACCAATACAAGGAAGACAAGAACGAAGTCAGAAACAGAGAAAAATGCCAAATTCTCGGTAGAGAATTTTGGGGCCGCGACCGAGAATCCCAAATTCTCGGTCGCGACACGCGTCGTCCAGATCTCCCTCCCTTTTGTCCAAAGGCTGAAAAATCACTTCCTCATTCTCGGTCGAGAATTAATTATTCTTGGTAAGATCAGAAATTCTGCAAGCACAACAAACACATGTTTAAATTCCAAGAAACGCGTTCGTTCGGGTGGATAGGAACGTCTCTTCGCAGCGGACACGACTCTTCACAACGGACACGACACTTCAATCACGACTCTTCAACATCTATAAATAAAGAGTTGATTGAGAGTTGAAAAATAATGAGAGAGTTAGATTTTAAGATTAGTGCAAGAGTTATGCAAAAACTCTGACTCGGAAATGAGTCAGAGTTAGAAGTTCGTTTCTGTAAAAAGCATTATGGTGTACACACATTGTTTATTCAATAATTACAAACACAGTAGCGTTTAGACATTGTTCATATTTAGTTTACATTTTGGTAGTAGATAGACCAGTCTCTATTCCGAAGATTCAACAAGAAGATTGAGTAGAGAATCCGCCCCTGAGCCTGACAAACTCTAACGAAACCCAAGGAAAGGATTGACAACCCGTTCACTTGCATGCGTCGAATGTTTTCATGCTCCTTGTTTTCTGTAAACTTGTATCAATTTATATTTCATCTAATAAAGTCTGTTCTATTCGATAGATTTTTATGCAGCACTTTGGTAAAGGATCCGAAGTGGATTGCTGGTGTTTTCATTAAAACGTAGTTTAATTCAAAATCTTTACAAGGAAACTTTGTTGAACACTTAGACAAAGTATTATCTCGGTAGAGTTTTAATTTGGTTAAGGTAGCGATCTAACCCGACCGTAGGAGGATTGACTACAGTTCAAAGCCTAAAAATTAGAGGTTCCGTCATTTATTTCATCGTTATAATTTATACAAAGTTTAAAGTTGTTTTCTTTGCTTAATGCAAACGAATACATTTGTTTACTTTTCTAAAAAGTACTAAACGTTCATGTCTTGCAAATTCACTCCTAAATCAGAAGTATTTTTTAAACATCTTCATACTCTAATCTAATTCTTTTTCTAGCAATTTCAAAACCAAATCCGATTTAACGATTTTCCATATTATAAACCTTTAAAGTAAATCTAACCAATTCAAAATAAGTTTTTGTTAAAAAGCGTTCCCTGTGGGATCGATATCTTTTATTACTACAAGCGTATACCGTCCACTTGCGGAAATCGCTCAACATCTTTTCATAGTAAAAATGTAGTCTCAACCAAGCGTCCGTTAGAATTACTACACTTGGATCTTTTCGGACTAGTCCAGCCGCTGAGCTTGGGTGGTAAGAGATTTTCCTTGGTCATTGTAGATGATTTCTCTCGGTATACTTGGGTCATCTTGCTGAGTAGCAAGGATGAAGCTTTTGAGATGTTCTCAACACTGATTAGAAAACTAGAAAATGACAAAGACCTAAAATTAGCTCACATCTGAAGTGATAATGGCTGAGAATTCAAAAACCAACAATTTGATGAATTCTATGAAGTCAGCGACATTGACCACAATTTTTCTGCTCCTAGAACTCCTCAACAAAATGGGGTAGTTGAAAGGAAGAACAGAACCTTAGTTGAAATAGCTCGGACAATGCTGAGTGAGAATAGGCTTCCAAAGTATTTCTGGGGTGAGGCTGTCAACACAGCTTGCTATATACTCAATAGGGCATTAGTTAGACCTATACTTAAGAAAACCCCTTATGAACTTTGGAAAGGACAAAAACCCAACATTGGATATTTTCGTGCCTTTGGTTGTAAATGTTTCATTTTAAATACTAAAGACAACCTTGCTAAATTTGATTCTAAAGCTGATGAAGCTATCTTCTTAGGGTACTCAACAAACAGCAAAGCATATAGGGTGTTTAATAAACGAACTCAGGTCTTAGAAGAGTCTGTCCATATCGAGTTCGATGAAACTGACCCTGCAAGAAAGACAAGTCAGCTTACCGAAGATGACCCATGCTCAGCTTCCGCTGACCAAAATGGAGCCACTGAGTCATCACCTCAAGAGCTGACCAAAGGTAAAAATGAACCTGAAATTATCTTTGCTGACCAATATAATCCTGCAGAGATTGTTGAAACACCAACTCCTGAAAACTCAACACTACCAAAAGAGATCAAAATTTCAAGAGGACACTCAGAGAAGTCCATTCTTGATGCTGCTGAGAACAACCTGATGACAAGAAATCAACTCAGAAGATATCTTAGTAATGTTGCCTTCATCTCAGTTCATGAACTAAAGAACTTCTCCGAAGCTGAGCACGATGAATTCTGGATTAATGCGATACAAGAAGAACTTAATCAATTCAAGAGAAACGAAGTGTGGGATTTAGTGCCTAAATCGAAGAATCAAAAGACCATAGGAACAAAGTGGGTATTTCGCAATAAGCTAGATGAATAAGGTAACGTAGTCAGGAACAAAGCCAGACTTGTAGCTCAAGGTTACAGTTAGCAGGAAGGTATAGACTATGGTGAGACCTTTGCACCCGTAGCTAGATTAGAAGCAATTAGAATACTGTGTGCATATGCTAGTTTTATGAATTTTAAACTGTTCCAAATGGATGTGAAAAGTGCATTTCTTAATGGAGTTATAAATGAAGAGGTTTATGTTAGTCAGCCTCCAGGGTTTGAGGATTCAAAATTTCCAAACCATGTTTATAAACTCAAAAAGGCTCTGTACGGCCTAAAGCAAGCACCACGTGCTTGGTCCGAAAGGCTGACCAGTTTCTTGCTGACTAGGAACTATGTCAGAGAAAAAGCTGACACAACCTTATTCATTAAGAAAAAGGGTAAAGATACCCCGTTGGCACAAATTTATGTAGATGATATTATCTTTGGTGCTACTAACGAAACTATGTGCAAGGAGTTTAGCAAACAGATGCAAACTGAGTTTGAGATGTCAATGATGGGAGAACTCAACTTCTTCCTTGGACTTCAAATCAAACAAGGTAAAAACGGCATCTTCATTAGTCAGACCAAGTATGCTAAGGAGATATTGAAGAAATTTGATATGGAAGGATGCAAGCCCATATCTACCCCAATGGGTACTGACACTGTGCTTTTGTGCTGATGAGAAAGGTAAGTCAGTAGACAGCAAGTTATATCGAGGTATGATTGGCTCTCTACTTTATCTAACTGCTAGTAGGCCAGACATTCAGTACTCAGTATGTTACTGTGCGAGATATCAAGCTAACCCCAAGGAATCTCACTATATAGATGTGAAAAGAATTTTTAGATATTTGCAGAGCTCAGTAAATGCAGGTTTATGGTATCCAAACACAAATGACTTCACACTCATTGGATACACTGACGCTGACTATGGACGAGACAAGCTGGAGCGTAAAAGCACCCCAGGAGGATGTCACTTCCTTGGAAGCTGTCTAGTGTCTTGGTTCAGCAAGAAGCAGTCGTCAGTTGCCCTGTCAACCACTGAAGCTGAGTACATTGCTGCTGGAAGCTGTGTGGCACAAGTCCTATAGATTAAGCAATAGCTAGAGGATTATGGAGTACAAACAAAAACAATCGAAGTCAAATGCGACAACAAAAGTGCCATTGACTTATCCAAAAATCCAATCCAACACAACAGGATGAAGCATGTCAGCATTAGGCATCACTTCATCAGAGACCACGTACTCAAGGGTGAGATCAAGCTGACCTATGTTCCAACAGATGAACAACTTGCGGATATCTTCACGAAGCCCTTGGCTCGTGAACAGTTTAACATACTAAGGGAAGCTATCAGTATGTCTAATCCTCTTCAATAAGTTTTCTGCGCTAAATGAATGTTGAGTGATTATAATATGCCGAGTGATTATTGCTTAATGAGTAACTATCATATGCTGAGCTAACATGAATGACATAAAATCACCTTATGTTGAGTAGACATATATATTGTGTGATCACTATGTGCTGAGTTACTAAGCATGCTAAAAATCCCTTCTACGCAAAACTGAGCACTCAGAACTTCAAACGTTTAGTATTCTAGATACTGAGTAAAGCCACTTGCACAATTAATGCTAGCACGCGCATTTAAGTAGCCACCTAGGATGACGTAAGCGTAATAATTAGAAAGCCATGCGCCGAATGTGTCATTAATGCCAGAGATAACTGTCGATTGATCAACTCGAGGAGAAAGCGCCATTCCGACCTATCAGATCAACTCAAAACGACTATAAATAGTGGATGATTTCCCACTAACTTCTCTTTACACTTGAAATCTTTGGCATTTGATTTCTCTCTCTAAATTCCCAAATCTTATGCATTTCTTAAGTTCTCAAGAACATCATGTCAAACGATTCTCAGAATATGTCCGAGGAGCAATACGACGATAATCGCTCCGACATTAATCCTCCTTCTCCTGCTGAGCAGGAATATCCAGAGACTTCCATAGAGTCTCAAGAACAAACCCACGGTCAGCATGATCAATCTGTTCCCGAGGTCAGCATGCCTCGTAACAACCCTCAAGCTGACCAAGCAACTCCGTCAAGAAAGAAGAAGGAGAAAAAGAATGAAAAACCTAAGGAGAGGACGTTCTCCCCTGTCTTCAAAAACGTCAAAAATCTTAAGGTTTTCCGTTCCCGCTGGTTCTCCAAAGGATTCGTAGAAGCTGAGAAACCCTTTTGCGAATGGATTTCAAAGAATGGCTGGACCGAGCTCTTCTCTCTCCCTGGAACCACTTATCCGCAGTTAGTGAGGGAGTTCTACACCAATCTCAGAGTAGCCGATGATGACAACGACTACATGATTACAACGGTAAAAAACAAGGATATCATCATCAATCCGTCTTATCTCGCTAAACTGTTAAAGCTGAAGGCAAAAGGATCGAAACTCAGATCCACGAATGATTATTTGCGCATTGATTATGTTGTTGAGTTCTGTAAACCAAAGAACCACAAAGGAGAAATTGCCAACACTTGCATGGGTCAGCCTCAAAAGCAAGCCCACTATATCCTGACCAACTTCCTGTTCCCCAAGGTCAACTCCTCCTCCTCAGCTTCGAACTTTGAGTAGTGCTTTATCTGGCACATGCTGAACTACAAGCCGCTCAAGATGCCCGTATTTCTCATCGGAGCATTTCAAAGAAGCACCGGGATCCTTAGGATGGGCTCTCTCATCACCAGAATACTTCAGGATCACCAGGTCAGTCTAGTAGAGGAGATTGAGATCGAGGGCACTGAGATCACCTCAGCAGTACTGTTCGGCTTAGCTCACAGCCAACCCATCAAACCCAAGAAAGGAAAAGGGGCTATTGAACTCGTTGAGGGAGATATGGAAGGGGATAATATGGTTGAAGGGGATAATATGGTTGAAGAAGCACAGGATGAGCTGACCAAGAAAGGAAAGAAAGTTAGGGTTGAAGAAGCACCTGCTGAGCGCACTAGGCAGGACAAAAAGAGGAAAGCTGACCAATCATCGACCAAAGACATAAACACAGCTCTGAAGAAGCTTAGGATAGTATCCAGTGCAAAGAAAGCTGCTTTCGCTGAGCAAGCTCAAGGGGAACCCAAGTCAGCTGAGAAATAGAAAAGGCAAGTTGAGTCCGAGAAAGAAAGTGAGGAAACACCTGATCAGCCCTTGAAGAGGAAGAAAACCTCGGGATTGAAACCGATCGATGCTAATCCACTTGACTTTGTGATTACCAAGGAATCACACTTCGTGCGAAGTCAAGAAATTGATCTAGAGAAGACTCTTTGTGATCAGCAGGAAGAACAGGGTGATATTGAGGGCCAGCCTTAAGCTGACAAGATGGGTTCTGCTGAGCCAAGTAACACAGGTGCTGTTGAGCAACCTGCTGAGAACCAAACCGCGTCACCAGTGCAGGACAAGGTTGTGGAAGGCCTTGATGCTGACCTTGGACTCAACTCTTCCTCTGAGTCCCTTGACTCTATTGCTGCTGATCCTTCACCGCAAACCAACAAGGACAGCACAGAAAAGCGGTTCAAATGCAAAGCTCTGAAACCCAAAGTCATAGACTTATTGGATGAATCTCCACTGAGGGACCCTATCACTGATCTCACTGGGCTTCAATTCCAGTTCTTCACAGACATCATTGAACCCTCTCCCGACCAAGTGAAGGAAAAGCAAGCCTCTGTTTCTCGAGCTGAGGAACAAGCCGACCCGAAAGCTTCGAAGGGTCCAATCTCTGCCGACACTTTTGCTCATCCTTCCACTGAGCAAGTGCTCGAAGTCCATGCTACTCAACCCAATGAGTTAGCAAAGGAAACTCCTCCTGCTCAAGCCAGCTCTGAGTTGCCTCAACCACAAAACTCTACTCAGCCTCAGACTAACACTGAGCAGGTTAATAACTCTACTGATCAAATTCTTCCTACTCCTATCAAGCAGACAGAAAACCAGTCAGCTCCTGCTGCTGACCTAAATAAAAGTGCAGCTACTGACCAAGCTGGCACCTCCACTTCCGGGCAGCACCAAACACCTCCTCCATTCGGTACTACGGCCCCTGAGCATAACACTGGTGAATCCTACACTTATCTAAATGCTTCTGAGTCTGAAAGGAAAATCATTGACTCCGCTTAAGCCCTACTTCAAGATATTCATCAGTCTCACGCTGATGCTGCTGGGTCTGTTCCTGCTGAGCCAACCCAATTATCCTCTGTCACTCAACTTTTGACCGAACTTAAGGGTCTCAAAGAATTGATGAGTGTCATGACATCTTTCATATCTCAACAACCCAAGCAAGAATCCATAGTGAAGCTGGCTGAACTCCAGCTGATGATTGTGAATCACATGAACTCCATCCAAGGTCAACTTAATGCCTTATCAGTTGCGAACTCAACATCTGCAACCTCTACTGAGGTCAATCACCTTTTCTCCCAGCTGTCCTCTGAGCTGACCGGAGCTCGTGACCTTATCTCCTCCTCTTCTCAATGCTCCATCGAACAGATTGGTGAAGCCATTCGCCTACTCAACCTGAGTAAATAGGAAATGGACACTGACCAAGTCAAGACCAATGAGATTTTGCAATGCACTCAATCCACACTTGCGCATGTCCGGCACACAAATGTTCAACGTCAGTCATATGATACTGCGCTGCTCAGGATGTACTATCAATCCTATGCACGAATGACTGAATCAATAACTTGGATCGGGAAATCTTTAGAGTATTTACTCAGTATGCTTAGTGCCAACTTTAAGATCCCCGCCTCAAGTATGGCCGATGGTGTGCATGTCTTTAAAGGTCTAAGGGAGAGTACGAGTCAAATGCAACAGTATTCCTCGATACTGACTCGTGCTGTTCATCAAGGGACATTCTATGCTCCTCCTCCATCTCATGATGCTGGCAAAACGGGGGAGAAAGATCAAATGAAGCAAGCTGCTGGAACTCAGCAGAAAACGGGGGAGAAAGGTAAAGCAAAAATGCCAGCTGCCGGAACTCAGCAGAAGACTCCTGGCCAAACTTCTGCTGTCCTGAGCACCCACACTCAGCAACACCGAACTGCCCAAACTAAACCCAAGTCAAATCAAGTTCAAGCCAATATTAAGAAGTAGTACTAGCAATAGTCTATAGTCTTTGCTTGTAACTTATATTCTATGGCATGTTCATGTTAAGCTGAGTACTCTTATATATAAGCATCTTTTATCCAAACTGTTTATATTTATGCGATGCTTACTTACTGTGTTCATATACTGAACTGTCTGATATAATTATATAATCATCCATTGAACAACAAACAAACAAAGCTTGTGAACTCAAAAATTAAACAAGTTAATATACTCAGCACACTTCCAACTCTGATACCTATATTTGAAACTGAGTAATGACTAAATATTCCAAGCATTGACCCACTTCTGAAAACTGACCTTAGGCTCATCTGAATTAGATATTGGAAGGTCTAGAATTGAACTAAGTCAGTAAAGGCATGCCTTAATTTTACTCGATTAGATCTTAGAAGGTTTAGAGTTGAATTAAGTTAATAGATGCAACCCTTACGGGGGAGTAATTTCAGAAGAATAAGAAAGGTAAACAATCATAAGAGATGCTCAACACTGAGTTCCTTAATTAAATATTTTTGCCAACATCAAAATGGGGGAGTTTGTTGAAACACCTTTCCACATGATTTTGATTTGACAAAATTATTTAAGTTAATCTCATGATTTAGACAATTAAATTTAAGTGCTTTGATTTAATTGTACTAATGAGTTTGTTCAATGTTGAGTAAAGTTTACTAACGAGAACATGAACTAAGTGTTCAATAAGAAAGACAGAACGAAGTCAGCATGAGCAAAGACACACAGAAGAAGCTGAGTAGAATGTAACTCAGCCTCGTTAAAAGAAAAGTCTTCTTTAGAATAAACGCTTGAAGGCGAAGCCGACCGAAAAAGACAAAGTCCGACATAGGTCTGCAACAATTCAGAAGCCTTGGAAATCCGCCTAGAGACCTTTTCAAGACGCATGGATCAACTTGCATTTGGCAAGAAGACAAAACTGGCGCTAGAAGACAAACCTGGCGGAAGAAGATGAAACTGGCAAGCCTGACGCCTGCTAAAATCAGACGACAGGATTGGCCTACAATTCTGGAAGCTGACCAATGAATGACGTTTGAAGACCGTTGCTCCCAACGGATATGTCGGAATTCAAATGATTTGAAGCTTCAGAATTCGCTATAAAAGGACAAGTTCATCACTTGGATCCGAACTACACATACAAGCCAATACAGACAGAAAAGAAAATCTTCACAAGAGTGAAAATCCAAAATAGAAGCTGTCTGAAAAACAAAGCAAGTTCTTACACCAAATTTCCAATCATTGTGTAAAAGTTTAGAGTGAATTTGTATTCATCTAAAGTGTTCTTCATTTAGAGAGAACAATTTTGTATCAATCGTAAAGGTTAGAAGAGTGAAGCTAAGTACTCGGTTTTAGTACTCAGCGGTAGAGAAAATCTGAGTGTTCGATTATAGCGCTCAGTAGGATTGAGTAGACGAATAGAGGACGGTACTCTTGCATACTCAATTGCTTTGTAAACGGTTTGTGCTCTACCTTTAAAGAGCTCAGTAGTGGATTGAAAAAGCCCGGAGGGATTCTGGGGACTGGACGTAGGCGGTGAGGCCGAACCAGGATAAGACTGCTGAGTAATCTCTAACCCTTTTCTCTTGATATATATGTATGTGTTGCTTGCTTAAATCACTCAGTATATAATTTGTATAAGCCGACGCTGAGTAATTAGAGTGCCGAGTTGGAAGCTGACCTAAAGTGTTATCTCCCAACTCACAATTAAAACAACTCTAGTCAGCGTCTGATTAAAGTTGTCTCACACTTCAGTCAGCCTTGCTGACCTAAAGATGAGTTAAATTATCAAACATTTATTTAAGTTAGCATTATTAAGCGAAAAAGTTACATTAGTTCCTAACCCCCCCTTGGAACTAATCATATTAAGTTACACGGGACCAATAAACCCCTCCAAGGCAAATCGAGTAAACCACAATCACTTATCGCTTCTCTAAATCCTTGAAAACACCAGTTCGGATGAACGTGCTCACCTTTTTTATCATCTGGAGAAAGAAGATCATTAAAATCACCAATAATCGTCCATGGTAATTATGAAGCGAAGGCAATAGAGCGCAGTAAATCCCAAGAAACTCTTCTTCCAGCCCTCTCCGGGAAACCATAATATCCAGTTAATCTCCAGTTCCCTTTAACTGAATCCATAATTTCCATATCTATATGATTATTAGAAAAAGATCAGAGTGAGCACTCCCCAGCCTCTCTCCATAGAACACACATCCCACCACTATGTCCAACACAGTCAACCACGAAGCAGCCAGCAAACTTAATTTTACTTTTAATGAATTCAATACGTGCTTTACACACCAATGTCTCAGACAGAAACACTACATCCGGTTTATGAACTCTAACAAGCTCACAAACAACAGGAATTGCCCTGGCATGTCCCAAGCCACGACAATTCCAACTCCAAAATTTTCATATGGATGGGCAGACCCCATCGATCGGGCCTGCCTGTGATCCATTTTTTGGAACGGTCTCCATGTTAGTTATCTTCTCATTTCCGGTAATGTTTCTCTCATGTCCATCCTGATCATCACACGCCATCATGTTACTTGGTTTATTTGCATTATCTCTCAATGAATCTACATTTATCCCTACTGTCTCCGCCCTCCTTCTTTTCCTTTCCTCTAGG
Organism: Euphorbia lathyris; assembly: GCF_963576675.1. Classification (NCBI taxonomy): domain Eukaryota; kingdom Viridiplantae; phylum Streptophyta; class Magnoliopsida; order Malpighiales; family Euphorbiaceae; genus Euphorbia; species Euphorbia lathyris. Next base: position 73,379,961 of record NC_088913.1, read on the forward strand.
ATAATTAGCACTTCATCCATAACCATCGCACCAGAAGACCCAATCCCTTCCTCTCTCCTAGTAGTCGTAACACCAAAGTTATGGGCTAAGAAAGATAAGTTCCTAACTTGCGTGATTGTTTGCTCCATTCTTCCTTGAAACTCTGCAGCATTCTCACATTCTTCTCTCAACCATCTTTCTCCCCCAATTGCATTGAGGCGTCTATTAGGTGCCTGGATACTTGCATCCCAGTTTCTTATCACAGAATCCAAAGGCTGTTCAAAAAACTTGGCACAATGCCTATCAATATGTCCAATAATCCCACAAATGAAACAAAAGCAAGGTAATTTTCCATATTTAAAAGTCGCTGTCATCCAATTGCCCCCAGCTCTCCTAACCTTCTTATCTTTTTTCAGAGGTAATCTGATATCAATTTTTACCCTTATTCTGAGAAACATTCTCTCTACTGACCACTTATTTTTATTATCCGAGGCAATATATGTACCAATAAAATTTCCCAACGCCTTCTCTACATATTCAAAAAATAACCCTGCATTCAAACCATGTACCTGCACCCAGATGTTCATAAAATGCAAAGGAACTGTAGTAGGTTCTTCTCATTGGCCAATTTCTTGTAGCACAAACACATTATTATCAAATGACCATGGACTACCTTTATATATTTTTATAATTAATCTTAGTAGTTTACACCAGAAGTATTAAAAAAAATAATAATTCAATCCCTATGTTTTGCTAAATATTAATAAAAAAAAATTCTTAGACCATTTTAGTGTCCCTATTTCATGAAATTCTTAGACCATTTCACTGTTCTAGTTTTAGTGTCCTCATTTCATAAAATTCTTACACCATTTCACTGTTCCAGTTTTAGTGTCCTCATTTCATAAAATTCTTAGACCATTTCTGTTGTCCCATTCTTAATAAAAAATTCTTATACGGAAGAAAATTTATTGTTAGTGTCCCCTTCCATATCACTCTCACAAAAAGTAGTCTCCATTTAATGTGTGGATCTTCCTAGCTCATAAAATATATTATTTTAATTAAATGGTACCACTTTTTATGAAAGGGACATGGAAAAAGATATTGAAATGAAAACAACAGATTTTCTTCCTTAAAATATATTGCACCCACCGATAAACATTAAGCACCAATTAAAATAAATCTATTTTTCTACACTTCCATTTTGTTGCGGAGTCTCTAGGTATATGATGTTTGGTGGGTGCAATACAATTTTATCAGTTGGTGTAATACAATTAATCTTAAATATTTGTTGGTGCAATGCAATTTTAACTTAGTGCATGTGCATGTTTAGTTCATCTGTTAGCTAATAACTGTTGCGGTTGTATAGCTGTTTGCGATTGCAGTAAACTGTTTGTTATTGATGTTAACTGTTTAATTGTTAGTGTTTGGTAAAATTATATTGAACTGTTACTGTTAGTATTTAAAATGTCTAATATAGACATGTTTTAAATTAATCAACAAATAAATTACAAATAAGAAAGATAATTTTGTCAATAATTAATAACTACAAACAACTTGACTGGATTAAGACGTTGATGTGATGCTTTTTGTGGATGGAGAGATTGCACAGGTTCAAACTATGATGGATATTATTGAGACCTTTTGTCAAGCCTCTGGCCATAAGGTAAACATTCAAATTGCTCCAAAAACATGCCTTCCTCTCTTTGTAACACTCTCAGTACTATCACTGGTATCCCTGTGACTAGTTCTCTTGGGAGTTATCTTGGTGTCCCGCTATCCAGTGGTCGAGTTTCTAAAGCAACCTTTCATAAGACAGTTGATTCAGTGAGTAATAAGTTGTCAACTTGGAAGGTTAATGCCCTCTCTCTTGCGGGTCGTATGACACTTATTCAATCGGTCACTAGCTCCACTCCTAACCATGTTATGCAATCTTCATTACTTCCTAATCCTGTCTTAAAGGATCTCGATAAGCTTAATCGGCGATTTTTATGGGGTGGTACTAATGGTGTTCGGAAAGTTCATCTCATCCCCTGGAGTGATGTTTGCCGGCCCAAGGATGAAGGTGGAGCTGGTCTCAGGAAAGCTGAGGATAATAACAAGGCTTTGCTTATGAAGCTGGTTTGGCGTATGTGGAAAGAGCCGGATGCTTTGTGGGTCCATGTGCTGCTTGGAAAATATAGGAGCGATGAGGTCTTTGGTGGAACTGCCCGCGTGAAAAATTGCTCCTTTCTTTGGAAGAGTTTTCACTGTCTTTCGGGAATTTTGTACTGGAATCAAATGGAATGTTGGTAATGGGACATGTGTTAAATTCTGGAATGATGTTTGGATTAAAAATGTCAGACTGATTGATGTAGCACATCCTAAACCTCCTGATTTTGTTCTTGGTTTGTATGTGGCATACTATGTCAATACTAATGGAGATTGGGACTGGTCTCGGATTGAACCATTTCTTAATACTGAATGGCTTTTGAGGATTCGTAGTATTAAAATTAGTATGGAGGGAGAAGATCATGATACTCGTATCTGGGGTGGTTCTAATTCTAGGCGATTCACTTGCAAATCTGCTTATGACCTTGTTCGTGGCCATGGGGAGGGCGCTACCTCGAGCCAGTGGAAGAAAATTTGGGCCTTGAAAATTCCGCAAAGACTGCGTAGCTTTGCTTGGCTAACGGCGCACCATAAGTTGTTAACTAATCAAGAGAGATTCCGGAGGCACTTAGCTTCTACTGAGAGTTGTCCTCGATGTTCTACTGCATGCGAGAATATATCCCATACTCTCCGTGATTGTCAGCACAATGGTAATGTGTGGCGACTCCTTGTTCCGTCTCGTCTGCTACCTGTTTTTTTTTGCTAAATCAGATCTAGACTGGTTTTCGTGGTGCTTATGGGATAAAGAGCTAAATGTGAGTGCTAACTGGAAGATTACATTTATTTCGTGCTGCTGGCTGCTGTGGAGGTGGCGTAATTGCTTCGTGTTTGATAGAAAAGAGGATATTCCCTCTAACCCATTGTTGATTATACAGTTTACTGTTAATGAGTTTCAGTAGGCCTGGAATAATTTGGGAAGAGGTGGTGGTGGGACCTCTAGGGTGGAAACTCTCGTTCACTGGGCGAAGCCTCCAGTAGGATGGCATAAACTTAATACTGATGGCTCAAAGTTAAGTGATGATTCAATTTCTGCCGGAGGGGTTATTCGTGATTGTCATGGAGAATGGGTGGCTGGTTTCTGCCATAACATCGGTATAGGTAACACATATGATGCGAAAATTTGGGGTCTTTTTTCTGGTATCTCTCTGGCTTTGAGCAGGGGTTGTCAATCGATTGAGATTGAGTCAGATAATGCCGAGATAGTGGCAGCTATTAATGAGGATAGAGATACTGCATGTATTGGTCGGAACCTTTTCAAAGGTATCAAGCTGCTTCTTAGGAACTTTGAGTGTGTTCGTCTTTGGCATGTGTTCCGGGAGCAAAATCGGGTTGCTGATTTTATGGCTAGCAGCGCTCATGCTCTTGAACCGGGTGTTACTCATCTTCTGCTCCCGTCGGTTGATATTCAAAGGCTGCTGCTGGATGATCTCGTGGGAGCTGGCTTTCCTAGGATGCAGGGCCGGCTCCAAGGGGAGGCCACCTAGGCGGCCGCCTAGGGCCTCCGACTTACGCGGGCCTCCGATCGGAATTTTTTTTAAAATTTGATAATTATTAAAATTGCAATGGTTAAAAACATATAGACTTGGATATATAGCAAAATGCATTGCTAGGTTGAATGATAAAGGCTTAGAGGAGCTATTTGTGAAGGTGTGAGTTCGATTCTCAGAATTGTATGTTTTGGTTCTCATTTTCCATTTTCTTTTATTCCTGGTTTTCTTAATAATAATAAGAAGAATATAATAAGGTTCTTTTCTCTTTATTTTTCATATGTTTTGTTATTATTATTATTATTATTATTATTATATAATTTTAATTTTTTCCTCAAACCAAAATGTTAATATATATTCAATCTAAAATGACTAATACATATTGATTTACTTGTTGCAATATATTTTAGGACATAATTAATTTTCACTAATTTACTCATGCTATTGAGTTAATTACATATAAGAGTTCGATCAATTTTTTTTATGGTGAGTATTTTTACAAAATAAAAATGAAAATTATAATTTAGTAGGACAACAATTTATAAGAAGGTCCAAATATTTATGGACCACTACAAAACGTTATGGACCACCACAAATCATTTCTTATCCTTAAAAATAATATATTTTTTGAGCTTGTATGGAATGAGCTCGGTATTCGAGTTTTATGACGTTATTTAATAAAAAATAATTTTTTTTTTGTAATATAACATATTGAGTTAATTACATAACAACATGTACCGATCAAATTTTTTATGCTGAATATTTTTACAAATTCAAAATGAAAATTATAATCTAGTAGGACAATAAATTATAAAAAGGCTCAAATGTTTATGGACCGGCCCTGAACATAGGACATGAGTACGATCACTTAGGACCTGAGCCAAAATGATCTCAAATTGTTTTTTGTACTGTATATATAGTAATTTTTTTAAATGGCCAAATAATATGATATTTTAGATATAAAATATATTCAAATTTCTATTTTAAACTTTTAAGTACAATTTTTTTTATTAAAGGTTTCTTTATCTCTTTTTTTCATCTAGGTCCATAAAAAAAAAATTAGGACCGGCCCTGCTTAGGGCCTCTAAAATACTGGAGCCGGCCCTGCTAGGATGGTTCCGCCTTAGTTTCTTTTCTTTTCTTTTTTTTTTGTTGTTGTTGTTTCCTTTCTTATTTATCAAAAAAAAAAACTACAAACAACTGTTCATGAAAAACTTTAAAAATGAGATTTTCTTGAAAAGCTCCAAAACGCTGCAGTATTCTAAGAAAATGCTAAACACTGCAGTGTCCTAAGAAAATGCTAAACGCTATATTTTCTGTGGTTTGGAATGAAACATTAAACGGTCTTTCAAAAAGCCGAAACAAACACCCTTTTAATCAATAAAAAAAAAGATTTTTTTTTTTTTTCCTTGAGAGAAGATAAGCAGTTTGAACTTGTTGGGTGCTGAAAAAGCTCATTATTTATCAATTAGATTTCTAAATTGCACCAATCCTTAAATATCAGAATTAAAACTACATTATTTTCTATGTTAAATTTATCTCTTCTAACAACTATGGCACTAAATTCATAATTTATTCCCAAATAATACAATGAAAAAGAACAAGACGGGATGAATAGCAAACATTGGTTTGAGATATTTATTGAAGAAAAAAGAAGTTTGCCAAACAGCCCTTTATTAGATGATGGGAATTCACGTGGCTCCGTTGCAGTATTTGGCGGCCGTAGCAACAGATGTCACTTTTCTGTGGATTCGATTTGATTGCAATTTTATGTTCTTTTTACTTGCTCATATTATTATTATTATTTTATTATTATTTCTCCCAAATGTTTTGTGTGTTCCTCCTATAATATTGCTTCAATCTAAAGTTCTCTCAATTATTTCTTGATATTTTCGGAAATTATTTCCTTCATTTACTATTATTCAGAATTCCATAATAATTTCATATATAAAATTGGTAAAAAGCATCTTGAAGAGTATTTTATATTTTATTTTTACATGTTAAATTCAAATTTTCTTTTAGTTAAATGATGAGAGAAATTAATTTTGAATATAAAATAGTGTATTTATTTTAAATTTTGAATAGATCAAAATCATTTTGTTTATACATGTAATGTGACTATACAGAAATTAAACTAAAGATCTTATTTCAAACTATAAAAAATACAATTTTTAAATACAAATGAAATGAGTAATTCTTTCCATTGCATTGAATTAGATGTTTGTAGCTAACTAATTTTTTTTTTTTAAAATGATGCCAAGTTTTATTAACTAAAATCAGATAAAAAATATTACTAAGAAAAAGTGGTGAATATATCCACTCACCTCGTACAGACATAGAATTGACCTCTTTTATTAGAGTATGAGCAGTCGAATTCACTGAACGCTTAATAAAGGAGATAAAGCACAACTCTAAATCTCGTGATAAATAAATACAATCAGAAATAATGTCAACTAAATACGAATGACCTTTTAAACCTATTTGAATTGCATTGACTATGACGAGACAATTCGATTGAATTTGAATTTTCTCACTGGGGCGATGTATCTTAATCCAACTTAAAACTTCTTTAATACCGATGATCTTGACTAGCTGAGGACTGAAATTTCCTTAAAAAGCTCTCATCTTAGCTAAAATGCATTCTCCATAATGATTACTTGATGATGCCATAGATGGAAAAAAAACTTTTGACGCAAGAATTAAAAAGAAAAAAAAAACTTATCAAAAGATAAGACAAAACAAATTTATCGGATAACAAGACAATTCTCTATAAAAGTTAATCCATTGCTTTAAGAGTTTGAGAAAAAGAAAGGGAACTAAAAGTATGCTATATGTTTCTATAGCTAACTAAATTGAAAAAATAAACATATTAGTATATATTTAATAAAATTAAAATTAAATAATATAAAACCAAAAATAAAAATTATTTAAACTCAATCCATCAAAATCATAGTACGAGAGATCTCAAAAGGCATTTTGCCAATAAAATTTTGGTACACCTAACTATATAACCTTTACACTTAGCTTTAGGACATTTGTAATCAAAACATAAGAATAGAAATTTTGATAAATGCATCTAAACAATACATTTGGTTTATTTATTGTTTGCAATTTGTTGTTACAATTTGAGATTGTAAAATTTTCTTTTCAAAAAAGTAAAACTTTTTTTTTTTGAAAAAAATTGATTTTCAAATATAAAAGATAAATAATAGTTTCCTAATCAAACATCTAAAATTCTCATTACATAAAAATATAAATATGAGAGTAAACAAATACCCTCTAAAATTATTCCGAGTATATTCTTGTAATAAAATTAATTATTTATTTATCCTCCTTAATCCTTAATTAATATATAACTTTTGGCTGCACATGTGTCATGAGAATCTGAATTCATAAGAGAAAAAGAAATTGGACAGTTGTTAATAATAGGATTAAAATCTTTTCTTTGCCACCTATCACTAATCATTTAATTATTTTTAACAATTATTTTGTTTTTATCTTTAATTGAATAGTCAAAACTTCGTATTAAACATATGATCCAAATTGGGTCACGTAACATTAAATATTTTTTTCTAAAAAAAAAACAAAGGGTCACGTAAGTTGCATATTTATATAAAATATCAAAACTCAGAATAAAAGTTAGTTCAAATTTATCAAAATTAGACCAACATAATTGATCAAGTTTAGTAAAATTCACAGGGTGGGGTCCAAATATTTATAGATCCACAAAAATAAAAAATAAAAAAACATTTAATAATTAAATTTGATCCTAGTCATGAAATTAGTTAATCACAATCAATCAATCAATGATTTAAAAAATAATATAGAGAATAATTGAAGCACCGAAATGATGATCCTGAAAATAACCTGCTTTGCTGGATCTTTATTGTGCATACTTTATTGTTTTATCTTTTGAGGAAGCTTACTTGTAAATTGTGGCCTATTTATAACATCAAGCTAGGCATATTATTTCATTTTAAAATGTCTCCAAAACTATGCTAATTTTAGTCATTGCCATTATTCATCAATTTCATGCTTCATTCTTGTTTTTTTGTTACCATCTTTTTAGGGGAGGGTATCTCTAGTACATGGTAAGGAAAATCCTCAAGATCATGTAAAGAGAATTCATCGTATTGCGTTACTTATAGAGATTTTAACAACAGTAAATTCATATGAAGATGCCATAAGAATCAGTTTTTTTTACTGTTGAGTCCACTCTCATATCTTATTTTTTTTTTTTATATAGTTATCGAATTGCCACGTTCGAGATTCATGAAGTACTTTTTAAATGGATCATTTTCTAGTAATTTTTTATGTATGTATATTAGAACTTGAATTCAAGATTTCTAACTTCTTGAAATTTCATATTCGGATACGGTTTATTTTTCGGGAAAAGTACAAAAAAGTGTATGTGGTTTGCTAACAAAGTTTGTGGTTGAAAAGTTTACAAAATAGAAGTATGTTGTATGTTTTGTTTACAAAATATAGTACTTTAAATTACACAAGTAACTTCTTATATAACAAGTAAGGCTAAAATCGAGTCAAGCCGAATTTTGACCTACTCAGGTTTGGCTCGTCAAAAATTGACAAATTCGAGCTCAACATTATGTTCGTGAACCTCTCACGAGCTTGTTAACGAGTTTACATAAAATCTATAAAATTAAAGTTTACATAAAACTATTTGTTTCACATTTCTTCCTTTATAGAAATATTATTATTAAAGCTTGCTCACGTGCATATTTATGAATATTATAAATGGGCTTAGTCATGAGCATCTTCATGAACATATAATCGAGTCTGCTTATAAGCTTTTGAGTCGAGTTTCGTCGTGCTCAAACTTGGCTCATTTACAAATTGAGCCGAAGACAATCGAGATTTTATCGAGCTAAACACCGATAGCTCATGAACGGCTCGGTTCATTTACAAATTGAGCCGAACACAATCGACCTTTTATCGAGCAAAACACCGAACGCTCATGAACGGCTCGGTTCATTCACAATCTTAATGACAACCAATGGAATTTTATTTTTAAAAAATGATATTTATATATCGATAAAACACAATCCTAACCGAAACTACAAATCATATGATGGATATTTCATGTTTTTTTACTTATTTGACAGTTTATGAATTATATTAATATTTAAGTTCATTTTACACTGCTGCAATTCGAAGTGAAACTTGTGTTTTATCAATATCTAAATGTAACTATTTAAAAAAAATATCATTATTAGTAATGTAATTTAAAATACTATTTTTGATTAACAAAATATACCACCAACCTGTAATTTTTTTTTTTTTTGAAGAAAAACTGTCATTCATTAAACCAAATCAGAAGAAATAATATCCTACAATCAGAACGGAGCAGAAAAAGACACAAACTCGTTAGCATTGGACAGGGCATGCCTTGCAACGGCATGGGCCCCCCTGTTTGCTAGACGCGGAGAAAAAGACACTGTATAATCGTGTCGGCTACTTAAAAGAAACTTACAATCTTGAATAATTGAACAAAAAAACTGATAAATCTAAACCAACAGACCTGATACGGTTAACCACAATCAAGGAATCACTCTCAAAACAGACATTAATACAGTTCAAGTGAACACACCATAATATAGCTTCGCGTAGAGCAATCGCCTCAATTTCCCTTATTTCATCAATTAATGGAAGGAGACAGGCTACGGCAAGCCATGAATCAACCTGTAAATTTTTAAATATGAAATAAAGCAAACCACATAATTTATTTATTTTAACTTGTTAATTTGATTCCTGAATTATACTCGGTCATTCAGTTCACCTGTTTTTCACAATTCGCTACTAGTAGTATTTTTTCTCTCTCTTTTGGGTACACTCAAATAAATGAACTAAATGTGCAATATTAAATGAATTAAATTAATAAATACATTCTTAAAATCGAGAAATCTATCTGAACAAATATATGGTCCAATTACATTTCTCGAAAATCGTATCCTTGCTCTCATCTATTTTTCTGTGTTTTTACTTGATACATGTAAGTTTTTTTGTTTTCAACAATTCTTTAACTTTTAATTTTAGTCAATGGTCAAATTAATTTAAAAATACTATAGTTATCCTTTAATCTATATTTTAATAATAAAACATTTTTTTCTTGTTTTCTATTTTCTTTTTCCTATATAATCATAATCCATCCAATTATTAATTTATTAATTTTTATAATTAGACTTCAATTTAGTAGTTTAAAGTTTATTCATTAAAAGATGAACAAAATATTTAAAAAAAGATAAAAATAGAAGTAGAATTATATAAAATTGCAAAGCTCTAATAACTTTTTTTTTCTTTTTTTTTTTTTAGTTTTTTTTAAGCTTCATATTATTATTATTATTATTATCAAATATTGATAATACTGCACCCATTCTTTGATATAAAACATTTAAAATTAAATCACAACAGAAATTATTAAATAAGTTTTAAAAATACAGTATTAGTACAGTAAAACCTCTATATAGAAATACACTTGGGACCGGGCTATTTGTATAACAATTGGGAGGTTATTACTAAATAGAGTTTGGTATAATAAAATTTCTCAACACTCGTTTTTGTTTCTTTTGGAGGCATGATTAAGGAATATGAAATAATACCACTTGAAATTGGTTAAGATTATCATAAGCATGGTTTATATATAATGTATAACAATAGATATTAATGGCACAAATTAAATATTTAGAATTTCAATTTAGAGTTTAGACTTTCAATATATAGATAATTGGAAGAGTTTTATAAGAAAATGTAAACATCAATGAGAATATTAAATATTTATAATTTCAAGTTATAGTTTGTGTTTTGAACTCATAGATAATTTCAATATTTTTCTAAATATTTTATAATTTAGTTTGAATTCTTAATATATATATATATATATATATATATATATATATATTACTATATAGAGGTATAGTTTCTAAAGGTGGGATTTAAAAATTGTATAACAAATAACGTTTGGGAGGTTATTCCTATTTATAACTTTCCCAAGTTGGGACGAGTTTTTTTATAACAAAATAGAGGTTATTCCTACATAGAGTATTCTTATATAAAGGTTTTACTGTACCATTCTAATCATCTCTCTGTATAATCTATTTATACTATTTTTTTTCCTTCTTAGAGAGGCCGTGTAGTTATTTGCTAGAGCAATGGCAAAACTGATAAAAAAAAAGAAGTTAAAACTAACTAAAGATTAGAACAAACGTCATATGTTAAAAAATATCACCAAAACTTTGAAACGTCTTATATTTCAGATAAGTTTTCTTTTTTAATTATATAACAAGGGGTGGTTTTGTACTTTTATACTAAAAAAACAAACAAAATGACTAAAATATATCATAGTTATTCATGGACCTCAAAACTTAAATTGACCCTCTAAAATTACTAGAAGTGATATACACTTCAACTCACCCAATATCATATCACTTTAAACAAGTTCAGATAACTAACATGATATCTCGAAACTTCATACATTAAGACTAATTAAAATTTAAGAATCAAATTAAGTATAAGTAACAAAAATTCCCCCAACTTGAATCATTGAGAGACAAAAGCCATATGAATAGTTAAGTCCAAGAGCATTAGCATGTTTACATGTCAAAAATCATGTGCAGACAAATTGAAGAGTGTTGTTTGGTATGAAAAAAGAAGTTGCAGCAAAACACAACATTGCCAACTGCTTTTGACATCCACTTGTTCCAGTTTACTAGGAACTCAAAACTAACCAAAAAAAAAAACTATATCCACACGTGAAAAACACACAAACACCATATAATTCATTCATTCATTCTTTCCATGTACCTGTCACTTCTGACTTCACTAAACTACAAAGCAGTTTACGAATATCGGAATACACAGTGTCAAGTGTAAAAAGAGGCTTAAGGGAAGAACCATGCCTTGATGAAGATTGCTAGAGCTAACTGCAAACAGAATGCAGCAACCACCACAATTGTAACATCACTCCCTTCTATAAATGACTTCAGATTTAATGCAACAAAGCATGCCGAATCCACACCGGCTGCTAGTATAATTATCCATCTCAGCGCCTCGAATGGGATAAGCAATAGAAACTGAAAATTTCGACAGAGATTATACGAAAAAACTTGATTATTAGATTACATAATTGCATAGAGTAGAGAGGATTAGTGGTAGAGGCACTTACAGAGATCAGGATGAAAATGAAGAGAGAATAGCCCCACAGGCACCAAAATCGGATGAGGCTTGCATTTGTTCCCATATACTGAAGCAAGAAGAAAAATGCTAACGGTACTACAATAGAATATCCATATATAGCACATGCCGCCACATTTACGTATCCTACATCAAAGCTCCAAGAAGCGCTAGTGTTGGTGTGTCTCTGCATGAGGTAGGTGGCACAATTCCCGAGAGAAGCTAGGACGAATACCAATGTAGTTGAAATCCAGATGAGTCCATATCTAGCCAATCATAAACAGGCAACTTTTTCTGTTATCTTCTAACGTTATGAACACCAATAAGTAGATATATTGTTTTCCCCTATTCTAAGTTTATGAACTACTCTCCTAATTTCATTTATTTAAGCAATACCACACCGTAAACGTTGTTGTCGTGTGACCAAGAGGTCATGGGTTCGAGTCTTAGGAGCGGCCTCTTGCCAAAAATTGGCGGGGGAAGGCTTGCTCCCAGTGCACCCTTTTGGTGGGACCCTCCCCGGACCCTCGCTTAGCAGGGACGCGTAGTGCACCGGGCCGCCCTTTTTTTAAGCAATACCACACGGATTACTTGTATACTTTAAAATGCGAGGAAAAACATTTAGGACAAGGTAAAAAGAATTATGACTTTAAAAGAAACTAAAGACTTCAATATAGAACTCCCAGGATTTAACTATATACAACTTTCTTGGCTGCATAGATTAGAGGGGAACATAAAAGGACCATGTCATTAGCAGTTCAGTTTGACCAAGAAACTCACTTGTTAGTAATCATGCTTGAGAAATGAACAAAGATATATTTCTCATTCTTATATCATCACATAAACAATATACTGGGGTACAAAAGAGGAAATGATGGAGAGATATCCCACATATCACACACCACTTTGCTTTAATCCTTCAATCCACCATTTCATTGGCAACTTCTACAGACATGAAAGCAAATTGGAAGAAATAGAAGTTGGGTTGGGAGTGGGAGAAACCAAGAATTACACAGAGATTAGAAAAACAAGAATACCAAACAAAAGATAATCTCAACTGAGATCGTATACCGCTTTAATCTCATTTATTGTCTGTTCGCTACTTGCCTTTCTAACAGCATATTCCAGTCTAATACAATCATTACAAGGAAAATAAATATATTTTCACATTAAGTTCACCGATCACAACATCCATCTTGCATTTTAAATATTATATTTTGAATTTTCAAGTTAATTGACACAGAATATTTAACTTTTGTTGGTTAGCTTTGCTTTTCCAAATGTTGACTAGTCAAACTGAAAAATGATAACTTCAGTTAGGGCCAGTTTGGCATTGCTGTGGCCAACAGAACCTGATGTGGGGGGAAAGTGCAATGGGGAAAAGTGTTGTGGGAAGGAAAAAGTTGATAAATGTTTAAGGTTATATTGAAAGTTATGGCTATTTTATCCAAAAAAATTTAATATAAGCTTTCTTGGTAAGTTGTGATAGCTACTTTCCTCAAAAGCTACAAAATGTAGCTTTTTGCATTTACCAAATGCTACTTTTAGGGTCTGGGAAAGCAACACCAAAAGCGCCCTTTGAAGTCATGAGACGTAAGATGATATGGAGCATTGAGATTCTGAGACAGTGTGTTGCTTTTTACTTAAACTAAAATGAGGTCTTGTTAATTCCTTTGTTTGAAATAAACAAAAGAAAACAAAACAAGTAAATGGATCTATAGTTATATTATTTGACAAACAATGAATATTTATTAACTTTCTATCTGACCATATTGAAGAGTATATGGTTTCACCGCCAGACTTACAGATTTCCCCTCTCATGAACAACAAACTTCCCTCCATGTGGTGAAGGTGCTTTTGCAATAAGTTAAAAGACATACAAGAAAATATGCCTTAAAAAATGTCTGTCTAATGTAATAAAGTGTTTATTTCAAGGAGCTGGCACAACTGACAACAAGCAAAAGAGATCGAATGAAGAATTTCCAAGGGGTTTGTGAACACATGGAAAGATATTCCAAAGCTAAAAAGTTCCTCTAATGTAAGAAAATAAAATGTCTATTTGAAGGTACAGGTGGCATACAAAAGAGGGAAATGCAAACTCACAATTTAGTGTTTGCAAATACCCTGATATTTATCTTCCAAATGAAAATTCCTCTACTGTATGAAAAGATATTGTATTCCAAGAAAAAGAAAGAAGGAAAACACAAAACTCACATATCTGGGTTCGCATCAATCTTGCTGAAGAAATCCCCACCAATAGGATAAAAAGAGCTCATCATTCTATTTATCACAATGTCTGTATCCACATTAAAATACTGTATGTACGATGAGACACTGAATACCCCTTTCCAGCTGTTTGGTGGTTGTTGCTCAAATACCTCTGCAAGGATAAGAAGAAGTGTTAAATGGGAGAGACAATTAAAGCCATGCAGATGGAATGGAGAATAAAATGTTTCGCCACTAAAGTCAATAAAAAACAACAGCTTATGCAATTACATGTTCCTCAAAAACCCACATAATTTTAAACATACCACTCAGTAAAAACAACTGTAGATTCACAATCTTTAAATGATGCATCATTATAAATATTTTTCTTTTTTTTAACAGGAAACTTGCATTAATAGAAATTAGAATCACAACTGATACAAGTGGATAGGAAGGAAGGTGGATCCCCTTAAAAAGATATGAGGCCCATTAAGTTGTCTTCCCCATTTGGCTAATTCATGGGCCATTTTATTCTGGTCCCAACCCTCATAAATAAAGTTACAGCAACCAAAGTCTAAAGCTTTATCCCTAATAATCTGCATGGTTACATCAATATAACTCAGCCCTCCCATTCTCTTATGGCGTCAATGGCGGTTTGGCAGTCTGAGGAGACAATTATATTTCGCGAACCAGCCTGCTGCACAAATGTCATACCATTTAGGATTGCTAGAAGTTCTGCGTGTTCAACTGACCAGCAGTATCCTAATGGGCATGCTCCCCACACCTTGACTCGTCCTGAGCAATCTCGTGAAACAAGGGCGGATTGGCATTGGAAAGATGTCTTGCACAGTTTTTGATCTTCCTTCAATTGTAGATCCATTTTACTTTTTGTTTTCTTTGGATTTAATTCAATGAAAGGAATTGATGCTACCTTATTGTAGTTCAACATTCAACTAAAAAGTAATTTCATGTTTCAGACTCTCATACTGCTTCATAACATCATACCTCCCATGACTCCTAATTGAAGTTATCATTTTTCAGTTTGACTATAAACTATGTATGCTATTCTAACCAACGTTAGAAAATGCAAAGCTACGAATCCATGTATACTCTTTGCATTTTGATTCATCCACATAAAAGATAATATTTGTGGCCCCCAAACTTATATCTACTGGAAGCATGCACATGCTTCAAAACTAGGCCTTCTCAACTACCAAATTAAGGGGAAGTGAAGAGATATGTGAAACAGAAAGGCATAGACCCAGTATATATGTATTTCTTTACAACCAAAATGATAAAGTAAACATATTAACCTTATTTGGGAGTAAGGAAAAGAATGAAGTTTCACATTTACAGCAAACAGAAAAAACAGATAGTTGAGTGAAGTACATTAATTTTGAAGAAGAAATTCTGTGATAGTTTAAATTTAAGTGAATGTTGCAAAAGTAATCAAGATGCATTCATGTAATAAGCTTTCATTAACAACTTCCTAGTTAATATATAAGCTATGAAGTTAAGAAAGCAAAAAAAAAAAAAAAAAAAAACAATGATACAGTGTAAGGAAATATCTATATGAGAATACTAACAAGTGCAAGATATTTTTTCAGAATACATTTGCATACAACATAACAACCTATATCATAGGACCCTGGCTACAGAATTATCCTGTAAAGTGAATAAAAACAAGTGAACAATGGCTGAGATAGAAACAAATAACCTAGATAGAGATTAAAAAAAAGTGAACAAAGCTTAAAAATCTTCCATGAATTATTCAAACTCACAAAATGAAAAAATGATAAGGAAAGTCCATATTTAAACACCATACCAGGTGGGTTACCAAGAGTTTGATAGCCGCGATTACTGCCACCTCCACCATTATTTGGAGGGAAAATTTGCATACTGGCTTCAGGGACTGCATATAAATTCATAATGAATAACCTTATCCATTGAAATTATTAGGTTTCCCCATGGCTTCCACATAGTTAAAGCAACACAAAGAATTATATATATATAAAAAGAACTCACACCTTCATAACTTATGGTGCTTTTTTCTTCACTGATCACAGCCTACAAAAAAAATGCAGAACAAAAACAAGAGAACATTCAAACTATACATAAAAAAATCTGAACAGTCTATCAATATCATTGAGTTCATTGCACTTCACTCAAATCAAGAAGAATAAAATCAAATTTCCTATCAGAAAAGATGAAGCTCATCTGTCTAATTCGCTTAATTTAAAAGCAAACATGCTTTACCATTAATCACAAGTCAATACTTGAAACGCATGGACTTCTTTGAACAAAGAAATTACCAATCCAGATTCTGGAAATCAATTAGGGTTACAATTACTTATAAATTAAAGACAAATTGGAGAGATGAAACAAGACAATCAACACACCGAAACAAACAATGTCATCCAAAACAATTAGATATATATATAAATACAATTAAATGCATATGATAAATAAAGGAAAAAGAACTAGAGCTTACAGGTACTGAGCCCAGTAGATGGCTAGTAGAAACGTTGTTGTAAGGCTCCTCCATGGGTGAAATCGGAGATCCAGCACAGAGGAGGCGAATAAACGAAAAGCGGTTTTTAGTTTTTCAAATGAAAGGAACAAACTAGAGATTCATTTCGAATTAAATTAGAAAAAAGGGGGAAAACAACAAATTGGCGAAGCTTTTTCGTGGTTTAGAAGCAAAAACTGAACCAGGAGAAGAAGAAGAACAGATACTGACCCGGTGAATTACCATCGAATCCAATTGAGGCAGAGTGAGGTGGTCACCACGCGCCATCAAAAGCGTCACCTTTTTTGTTTGTTTTGTTTTCGGGTTTTTCAGGCTTTGCACGTGTTGAGGATAATTATTGGGC
Organism: Euphorbia lathyris; assembly: GCF_963576675.1. Classification (NCBI taxonomy): domain Eukaryota; kingdom Viridiplantae; phylum Streptophyta; class Magnoliopsida; order Malpighiales; family Euphorbiaceae; genus Euphorbia; species Euphorbia lathyris. The sequence continues at coordinate 73,396,840 of NC_088913.1, forward strand.
TTTTTAACTAGATGGGCCTACTATTGCGCACCCAGTTTAACGGATATAAGCCCAGTCCAATACTAATTGGAAAACAAGAAACCATTAGAACTTTTCTATTTTTAGTAGAGGAATTTACCTGAAATGTCACTTTTTATGCGATATTATCAGAACCGGACAGGATATCAAACCAGATTTATAACTAGGTCATGAGTCATTTAGTTGGACTGGATGATTTGGATTGGTCGGACCGAATGACGTAATAAATAAATAATAATATTTATATATATTAAATATATATAATTAATTTAAAATTATTTTTATAAATTATATATACCCAAAACAAATTATAAACAACTTTTGGTTTGTTATTTTTTGTCAACTTGAGATTTAAATATACAACAGATAAATAGAGTTTAGAATAACTTGAAATATGTTAATATATTCTACGCCATGCGATCTTTTTAACGGTGTATTATAAACTCAAAACGGACAAGTGATTAATGAGAAATTGACACTTAAAGTGAAGCACTTGAAATGGTTGGGAAGAGATAAAAAGAAACTAAGCATTCTCATCTCACATAAAAAAGAAATGAGAATCTTAACTAGTTTATAAGTAAATGACATTCACAAGCCTTTAACCAATTATTAGGAGAAAGACTCTCTCACGCGCAGAGGTGCAGTCGAGCCACTATTGGATTAGGGGCGCATACACAACGTGGGCGACGCGAATACCACACTGAAATGGACTCTCTTGGTCCAACCTTCTTTTGCTAAATTTTAATTTTTTTATACGTAAAAAAGAGTTCTCGGTTCACACCGTTTTTTTTATTATTGATTAAACCAGTCCAACTCAGACCAAACTTCCTGTCAGTTCCCGTTCGAATCGGTCTGACCGACCGGTCCAGTCCAAATTTGATAACATTGCTTTTATGCTTATATTCCAGTGTGTAACTACCTTATTTAGCGCATATACCTCTTTTTAAAATTTTTATTTCAGAAATACCATTTCTTTTCTTTAGTGAGCTGCTAAATATCGCCCCCAAATTCCTTTTCACCGCTTCTTTTGGACTTTTTTACATTTCTCATAATTTTGATCAAAAAGCTGAAAATTCTCTCTCCAAAATCATAAACTCGGACAACAATAATTGAAATTATGAAAATAATTGATGTGTGACAATCCGAACCCCGAAAATGGATGATTACGAGTCAGAAACATTAAGATTTACATCTTTTTATCAAAGAACTCATGAAAATAATACATATTTTTCATGACGATTTTGCATTTTTCGTCACAAAAAATGGAGAATTTTTAATTTTTCGTCATAAAATATTGAATGATTTAGTATTTTTCGTCACTAAAAATTTTACGATTTTGTATATTTCAAAATTTGGTCTAAACGGATGCGGCATACCACATCCGTTTAGGCTAAATTTCAAAAAAAAAATTCCCCAATTTTAAAATTTTTTTTATGCCAAGGGCAAAATTGTCCAATGGGAACGATGATAAGGAATTTGGACGCGATATATAGCAATACCCTTTCTTTTCATTGTTATTCTATCTGTATTACGTTTTTTTGTGTTGTTTTTCATTGTTTACTGTTTGGATATTCCTATGATTTTCTTTCTCTTTTAATTTCAGTTGGCTTCATTCTCTTTCCATTTGATTTTCTTTTTCTTTGTTTGTTTTTATATTAGGTTTTGTTTCTAATTTTGATTGATTGTCTTTTCTGTGTTCTCTGTTTTTTGGTTTTGTTTTTGCATCCTTATTGTAGGGTTTTTAAATGGTTAATGGTAGTAAGAAAATGTATTTGAATTTTTCTTTTGATAATGGAAAAACTTACGGTGCTTCTAGTTTTGAAGATTCTGAACAAGAATTTTTACTATAAACAATTAAGGATTTGAATATTCCTAAACCTCTTAATAGTGTTGGTAGAAAAAAATGGTTCTGAAAGACAATGTATCTATTAAGAAACAAAAGAAAGAGTTGGTGAAGAAGTTGCATGTTGATGAAAAGAAATATTTTTCTTAACAAAACAATATGGGTAAGATTGTTAAGCGTGATGTGAAAAAGGATAGCAATGTTGGTAGAAAGATAAATGAGAAAAAACGAGTAAAAACGCAAAAAAATTAGCAAAGAAGTTTGTGAAGGAGTGTTGTATTATATTGGAGAGGAAGGAATGTGTTATGGTTCCTAATTGAAGGTTTGTTGATCATTGGTTTTGTTTTATTTTAAATTTATTTAATTTTATAAGTTATTTGTACATGTTAGTTTTTTTTATTTTGTTTTTTTAATCTTTATGAAATTTTGAAGAGTTTGAATATGAAATTCATTGAAATTGAATGAAATTTAATGCAATTGAAAGAAATTGCATTAAATTAAATTAATATACCGATTCGATCCGAGATCTCTTATGCAATATAACAAAATTATATGAAATTTGATTAATTTTTTTAAAATTGGTTTAAATTTCATTGGTTTTGTGTGAAATGAATTTAAAATTCGTTTGATCATTGCTACTGTATCGTACCAGTTTCTATCAAAAAAAATTTAAAATTCGTTTGACAATTATATAAATGACATTTGATATTTTTTGCAATATATAACAGTGACCTTCATCCATTTTAAATTATTTCATTTTAATTTAATTGTTTATTTTATTTTATTTTTCAGATTCAAGATGCTGCATATTTTTTGTCAAATTAAATTGAGATTTTCTATACAAATTGATAGTGATATTGGTGCTTTGTTTTTCAGATTCAAGATGCTGCATATTTTTTTGTCAAATTAAATTGAGATTTTATATACAAATTGATAGTGATATTGGTGCTTTGTGCTATATTAAAACAAGATTGACTAAAGTCGATTTGGGTAAACCCACATAAATATTGGGAAAAAGTCATTAAACAAAAAGAAGTCTCTGGGGATTTAGGTCGTGCGTCTTCGTCTTCTTCTCCTTGCGATCAGCGTGGGCGGGTTTTGTGCAAGTTTCTGATGAAGGGCAGGGACGGTTCTCGGTCCGGTGGGGGGCTGGCGCAGGCGGCGTCGGGGCGGGAGGTTTTAGGGATAGGCGGGGAGCGCAGGGTTTGGGATGAAGCTGTCGTGTCGGAGGGTTTGGGGATTCGGAGATCTATCTCTCCTCGGCCTTTTGTTGGCCCGAGCCAGGCGGCGGAGGCGCCATCTGTGTCGATGGTTAGGGAGGGAGGGAAAGGAGAGGGGCCAGGGGCGGTTGGATCGGTGTCGGTGGCTGGGGAGGGGCTGGGATTTGCTCCTGTTTTGGGCAGTTTTAGTGGTGATGGGGTGATTGGCTAGCGGTTGGCGTGGCTGGTTGGTGAGAAGCGAGGGGGAAGAAACAGTTAGAAGCGGGGTTCATCGAAGTAATCGACTATCCCCCTTGGGTCGCAAATGTAGTGCCCATCGCGAAGAAGGATGGCAAAGTGAGAATGTGCGTCGATTATAGAGATCTTAACAAGGCGTGCCCCAAAGATGAATTCGCATTGCCTCACATCGACGTATTAATCGACAGTGCAGCATCGAGCGTCTTGCACACAAATGTGGACTGCTTCATGGGCTACATGCAAGTTCAGATGGTAGAAAAGCACAAGGCAAAGACCTCGTTCACAACTGAGTGGGGAACATACTGCTATAGGGTAATGTCGTTTGGTTTAAAGAATGCCGGGGCAACTTATCAACGAATGGCTACGGCACTGTTCCATGATATGATACACAAAGAGGTAGAAGTTTATGTGGACGACATGATGGTCAAGTCGGAGACGAGAGAGGGGCATTTCACGGCACTTAAGAAGTTTTTGGCCCGAATTGCAGAATTCAAGCTAAGGTTAAACCCGAAGAAATGCTTCTTTGGCGTTTCATCGGGGAAAATCTTAGGCTATGTGATCAGTAACAAGGGAATTGAGGTAGATCCCGACAAAGTGAAGGCCATACAGGAAATTCCAGCACCCAAGAATGAGAAAGAAGTGAGAGGATTTCTAGGGCAGGTTCAGTATATCAGTCGGTTCATAGCACGACTCACTGCGATCTGCGAACCGATCTTTAAGCTGCTACGGAAAGATCAACCAACGGTTTGGAATGACAAGTGCCAGCAAGCATTGGAGAGTGTCCGGAACTATCTGTCTAATCCACCGGTTTTAAGACCGCCTAAACTTGGAAAACCGCTTCTCCTCTATATAGCAATCGAGGAGCGATCTATTGGGGCAATGCTGGCCCAATAAGGGGACACCGGTGTGGAGCACGCGGTGTATTATCTGAGTAAGAAGTTCCTAGAATATGAGCTTAAGTATAACATGATCGAAAAGACGTGCGTGGCGGTAGTATGGCTAACAAAGAAACTACGACACTATTTTCAATCCTACAAGGTGATCATTATTTCCCGGATGGATCCCGTGAAGTATCTGTACCGAACTCCATCTCTAACAGGGAAGCTAGCCCGATGGTTGTTGCTCTTATCCGAATTTGACATCGAATATGTAACGAAAAAGGTTATTAAGGGGAGAGCCGTAGCGGAATTTCTGGCCAATCAGCCTCTGAATGTGGAAGAGGAAGAGATAAATTATGATTTCCCCGATGAGCATTTGAACGCAATAGAAGTTATACCGTGGAAAATGTTCTTCGATGGAGCGGTTAACTCAAATGGAGCCGGAGTAGGAGTGCTACTTATTTCACCAGAAGGAGAAAGGATCCCAATGGCAAAGAAGCTATCCTTCCCTCTCACCAATAATATGGCCGAATATGAAGCGTGCATCTACGGGTTGGAGTCATTAACAGTGCTGGGAGCATCATATGTTGAAATTTGGGGCGACTCAAAACTGATTATCGAACAAGCGCAGGGAAACTAGGAAGTAAGGGAAGAAAGGTTGCGTCCATACCTAGACCAGTTGGAGGGATTGGCGCAGAGATTCAGCGAGTGTCATTTTTATCACATTCCTCGAGCACAGAACCAGGCAGCGGATGCTTTGGCCACTTTGGTGTCAGTATGGGATAACCCTCGGAACCTTGCCTCGAAGCCTTTGGTGCTGAGGAGGTCCCACAAACCGTGCTATGAAGACGTAATGCTATTGGGAGCGGATGAAAAGCCTTGGTATTTCGATATCGTAAACTTCATGAAAAGTGGGGCGTACCCGGCAGAATCAGAACTTAGGGATCAGGCTGTGATTAGAAGGTTAGCTCAGCAGTTCGTCATCCATAATGACTTGCTTTACAAAAGACATGCCGATGGATTACAACTGAGGTGCTTGGATGAGGGAGAAGCCCGTGAGGCAATGGAGTCAGTACACTCGGGAATTTATGGAGCCCATATGGGAGGAGCAGTATTGGCAAAGAAAATCGTGAGGCAAGGCTTCTATTAGCTCACCATGGAAAGAGATTGTAACGAATATGCGAAGAAATGCCATGATTGTCAAATCCACGGAGATTATAATCACTTACCAGCTATGGAACTGCACGTGTTAGCACCCATTTGGCCGTTTGCGGCATGGGGCATTGATATCATCGGGGAGGTGAGGCCTAATGCGTCAAACGGACACAAATTCATTGCAATCGCCATTGATTACTTCACCAAGTGGGTAGAGGCAGAATCATTTAGCAAGTTGGGGTCTAAACAGATGAGGAAGTTCATTGAAAAGCACTTGATCACCAGGTTCGGAGTGCCTCATCACATGATCACGGATAATGGGGTCCAGTTTCAGGGAGAGGTGAGAAGTCTCTTCCAAGAGTACGATATTGAGCATCATAGGTCTTCTCCGTATCGCCCACAAGCTAATGGTGCAGTAGAGGCGGCTAATAAGAACCTTAAGAGGATTCTTGTAAAGACAGTAGAATCGCACCGGAATTGGCACGAGTAACTTCCGCTCGCTTTATGGGCTTATCGCACGATGGTTAGAACTTCAACTGGGGCAACGCCGTTCTCCTTGGTATACGGGGCCGAAGCCGTTCTCCCAATTGAGATTGAAAAGCGATCGTTAAGAATCGCAGTAGAAGCAGAGATTCCCGAGATGGAATGGGTGAAGAAGCGATATGCGCAGTTAGCATTGGTGGATGAGAAAAGGATGGAGGCTCTTTACCACGTGCAGTTATATCAGAGAAGGATGGCCCAAGCCTTCAACAAAAAGGTCAAGGCCAGCCCTATCAAAGAAGGGGACACGGTGCTGAAACAGATCCGAATGACGCACACCGACCCCAGGGGCAAGTTCAGGCCAAACTGGGAAGGACCATTCCTCATGAAGAAAATCCTAAGCAAAGGGGCGGTGAAGCTTACTACTATGGACGGCATGGAGTTCTCCGAACCTACCAATCTGGATAGGCTTAAGAAATACTTTTCGTAAAAAAAAAAAAAGAAAAAAAAAGAAAAAAAGAAATGAAAATTCCCGATAGGTTGAAAACCCGCAAAGGGCGACCTATGCAACAATAAGGGACATCCCAATGGGTGAAAACCCGAAAGGGCACTCATTTGAAAATTCTGGGATAATAAAAGGAGAGATGAAAAATCGATGGGATCTGAAAACCGAAAAAAGGCGGGTCCTGGTAACAGTGGTTGTATTTTGAGTAATTATGAAAATAATGTATAAGCGGCTAAGTATTTCTATGGTTTGTAAATAAATAAAGGCATGAATATATTTGAAGAGGATGATTGGAATCATTACAATCTACTGAATGCATTGTATTATGAATCATGAGTTATACATTTCCTACCTCTTTCACAATAAAAAGCCTACGTCCTATTGATGCGCCCTCACCTAAGTTAGAGATGAGAACTCACTAAGGGATAAGTGTACCCCGTCGTTATCAAGTAATAAATTTCTGGTTAAGTCCAGGTTATCGTCCACAGGATTTATTTCTGCAAGTATCGAGCTACTTGGTTTCAGGTGTTATCTAGGCTTAGGGGGTTTTGAGTTGGTTTTTCTGAGTTAATCTACTCCTAGGTTGAATTATACTATTCCTAGCTAAGTTATCTGATTCTAACTAAGTTATTCTACGCCTAATTAAGTTACTCTACCCCTAATTAAGTTAAACTACTCCTAAGTGATCTTTTACCAATGCAATTATCCGAAGGAACATGAAGGGATACGATGATAATGAAAATAGATTGTTTAAGCAATTGAATTAAAACCTAAGTCACTTGTGTCCGAGGCGATTAACCCGACCTATCCACCTAAAGTCCCTAGTTCGTGATTCCCTTGTAAGGCCGAAACTAGCTCTAAGGCTCAGTAATTTGGGCTTAATCTTCTATAGGGTCGTCAATCCTATAGGCACTGACTAGGTCAGATTCAGCTCACAATATGTGCCAACTTGATTTTGGGATTATCGAATGAGTTAAACCAATCAGACAAAGCGTAAGACAAAGATTAAAACATTAAAACAATTGAATAAACAAGAACTATAATATATATCAAAGATGGAAATTATTGTCACGAAGTTATAATAAGCCTAGAATTCATAACATGTATCAGAGGCTAGACAGAATGTAAAAGAAGAAAAATCCCTTTCAGGGAACCTGTCTACCAATGCAGGCGTCTTTCTAGGACTTAAGGATGGAGCTTGAGCAATCCTCGGTAAACGGAGCTTCGGAGGTATCTTCAATGGAGGTTTGAAGGATATGGAGAGGATTTCTCAAGGTGAAAAGCTAAGAAAATTACAAAGATAAAAGATATCTAAATTACATTGGAAAAACTCTATTTATAGGTGTGTCTCGGCTCTCTTTTTAACCTATTTTCGTGTCCTTATTGGTGTAGGAAGACGTGGGGTCCATCATGGCTTCGTGGGGGCGGAATTGGTCTTTTTGACCAATTCCCGCAGGCCTGCTCGCCGAGCAGGGCGAGCTGCTCGGCGAGCAGGGCTACTCGCGTCGAGCAGGGCTACTCGCGCCGAGCAGCCCCCCTGCTCGCCGAGCAGGCGCCTGGTGGCCTGCTCGGCGAGCAGGCTCCTGGCAGCCTGCTCGGCGAGCAGGCCTCCAGAGGCCTGCTCGGCGAGCAGAAATGGCCCAGGGATGCTTGCTCGTCGAGCGTTTTCGCCCGGCATGTTCTCGATGCTTGCCAAATGTCGTCGATGTCCTTTTTCGCCCGAACTTACACCTGCGCACGTACAGAAACTCCAGATAACATTAGTCCAAAAGCTAAATTGACCCGTCAATCGCTTATTTTGAGCAAACGCTTCGTTTGGTGCGACTTTTGACGGACCAATTAGCTTCAAAAGATAATGGAATTACACTATGCATGCTATTTTGGCCATAATTGCCTAAATTGGTCATAAAACGAGCCTAAACAACGAAAAATTAATAAAACGTTTCCAATTCCTAATTAACTCACACAAAAGCATTTAAATGCGAGAAATGCTCGCTTATTAACTAAATAATGCTAAACCCCGTCCTAAAACCGTACCCGAAGATAGGGGTTTTTTACCCCTATCACCTATCCACCCCTCTCCCTATATACAAACTATACATCGGGGTAATACTAATGAAGAAACTGCAAATAATGAGCCTAATGAGGAGGAAAATCCTAGAAGTCCTCAAAGTCCCTCAGATGAGAAGCCCGCTCCGCAGATAAGGCCTCCTCGGCAACCCGACGACCCTCCTTGGCGTCAAGGCGCCCCGCGGTCTCCACTCACGTCCTCTCCTCTGCAGCAAGACGCCCCTCGGTTTCAACTCACACCCTCTCCGACCAATGAGCATCTCTCTCGCGATAGACATGCCCGACTCTAGCATCGGCATCCCGCTGCGACTCACTGTACCGCTGCTCATTTGCATGAAGATCGCTCTGCAAATAAAAAAAAAAGAAGAAGAAGAATAAAAAATATATCATACATACATATGTGCATCACACGCATACATTTCACTACACTAATACAGAATAAGAATACTCACCAGGTGGTTGGTGCAGCGTAGAGTGAGCTGCTCTCTGAAATAACCGGACAATCCCATATAATCAGTACACGTCTCCCTCGAAGTATGGAGGGCATCAGGGGGATCGAACGGCATCCTCGAGGTAAAAACCGAAGGGGCTGTCTCGATGCCGGAGTAGGCCACGCCCGCCTCGCCGTAATGAACCGCCGGAAAATCTCTCCTTGGGATCGGGAAGGGTGTGCCAAGGCGAAGCTGCTCTGGTCGGGCAACGCCCGAGGACTCGCCTGCATAATAGGAAGGCTCGCTCGCAGAGGTCCGGGCCTGAGCACCATCGAAAAAGTCAGACGTCCGAGCGCTCCTCAAGGAACCCTCCTGTATGTAAAGACACAATAAACATCCCTAACCACCTCGTAAATAAAGAAAAAAGTCAAGCACTCACCGGGATCTCCTCACGACCAAAAACCGCAGCAACAGCCTCCGCTGAGAACACGTCCGCCCCGGGATCCACGTCCATCGCAACCTCAGGAGGGTCCGCCGGAGTCAATAACGTCGATAAATAGCGGGCGCGACCCCCTGCATGGTCCCACACATCTCGAGGGGCAAATCGGTGAGTCAAATCGCGACGAATGTCCGACAAGAGCATGGTCCTCACTGCAAACATCGAGGCAGGAATCTCGCCAGGTGTCCAATGCGAGGCGCTAACCCCGGTAATGCCCCGGTCGCCCAAGTACCATGCCCGCGCACAGGGACCTGTAAGTACGCACTGCTGCCCCTGGATGCGGGTAACGTAAGCGTAATCGGGACCAAAGTCGAGGTCGTCCCATCTAAATCGAATCTGAAAAAAAAGAGAAAAGAGAAGAGTCAGGTGTGATCGAACGAAAATCGAGAATAGTTAGAAGGTATTCACCTGTCCTAAGGTCCGCGAGTCGATCCATGCTAAGAATCACGCCACTGTCCGCCCCTCCTCGGCCTCCAACTCAAAATCACTCCACCGCGCCATGAGTGGAAGCCTAACCACACGCGACCGGCTCCTGCGGGTGCACGGAAGAATCCGCCTCTCGTAGGCCCAAACCTGCTCATAGAAACAGATGTCAAAAGCAGAAATCGCGAAAAGAATAAGGAGACAAGCCAATGATAGACGACGTACCATGAGGGCAAAGGTATAACCACCGAAATCCTTGCGTTTCCGGCAAGTCAAATCCAGGAACTTGTACAGAAAAGCCAAGCCGGCTCCTGCCCAATCATAGGATGACACCGCATCCAAATCATGGAAGGCCTGGATAAGACCCGCATATATCGTCCCGCTCTTAGTGCGGAAGATCGTCTCGTCCAAGGCATATAGAAGAAAGCTGCGAACGGCCTAATCCGTGTCGTCTCGGTCGTAGAAGTCCCTGCGACTCAGTAATCTGTAGGTAGTAATAAACTTCGCCGGGGTGGACTTGACACCCGTATAGACTCCTGGTCCAATCAGAGCAGCTAACTCGGCACGGTCAACCCGGGGACGCACCATATCAAAGAAGAGGGGAATCGGGATACCGCTACCCCGCAATTCGGTCAGCAAGGAGAAGTCGCAGGGTGAGATCGTCATCTCCCCGAACGAGAAGTGGAAAGTATGGGTCGAGTCCACCCATCTCTCGCATAAGGCGCGCAGGCCGAACCGGTCACATACCCCGTTGGCGCGAGGCAGCGCCAGGATAAAAGGCTCGAAGCCCAACTCTCGTACCCGGGCTTTGGCCGCCAGGCTAAGCAAGGCATGCCAAGCATGGATATCCTTTGTGGTCCCGGAAATGCCAATGATCTGGAAGGAACGGAACGGGTAAGTTTAAATCTCGCTTCTAGGCTCACGTCTAATAAAGGTTTGTTAACCTAGTTATTCTTTCGGTTATGTTTAAATCTAACCTAGAGCTCTCTGTCAGTTAGGACCGTCACGTTGTGAGATTTCGTTCTTAGGGTCATATGTATAAGATTTGATTAATTCATTATTCTTTGGTGTTCCACTCTCCCGCGTGTTTTCAAGGAGATTAATCCAATTCTAACGTAGGTTAAAAGCATTTGATTTAGTCGTTTATGTTTTTTACTATTCACGTGCACTATTCACGTTTTTACTATTCACGTGCACTATTTACGTTTTTACGGTTGGCATGCATCATTCATGTTTTCACTATTCACGTGCACTATTCACGTTTTTACTATTCACGTGCGCTATTCACGTTTTTACTTTGCGGTTAGCATGCGTTATTCAATGTTTTTACTATTCACGTGCACTATTCACGTTTGTACTATTCACGTTTTTGCGGTTAACATGCATCATTCATGTTTTTACTATTCAGGTGCACTATTCACGTTTTTACTGTTGGCATGCATTGTTCGTATTTTTACTATTCACATGCATATAGGTCAAATTCTTTCAAAAAATAAATAAAGCATTACTTACGTGCATAGAAATTCGCGTTTTCTAACTAAAGGTCTTCTAAACGGCTTAGAGGTTAGCATGCAAATGATGTTCAAAGTAGGGCTACTAAAGCCTAGAAGTCTAGTCAAAAGATAAAAGAGTAGAGGGGTACCTACCTGATTAATGTTGGTCCGGCTCAGATGAGAATCAGGATCCTGAAAGGGAGCCACTCCCGCCAAGTTCTCGAAACTCACTTCCATGCCCTTCGTGCCATCGTATTTATCCGAACCCATCACAAGAATGCTCAAAGATAGAAGCTGGAGAGAGAGAGAAGAGAGAGAAGGTGTGGGGTTGAAATGAAACCCCACCACCTTATATAGAAGAAGGGAATTTCATTCCCGTAAATAGCGAAAAAGGTACGACGTGACATAAAGGTAAAAAGTAAATAATTAATTACCAGGTGCACAGACCTCCGATTTGCAGTCCGTTTCAGCCTGCGTTTCTGCCAAGAGGTGACCAATACCCCAAGGATATGACTCCAGACGACAGTCGAAATTTTACAGAACAGTGGTGCCAGTCAAAATACAGACAACAGTCAACAGAAAAATAATTCTTAGTCTGAAGTGTTCCAGATGAAAAGATAAGGACGTTCCTATCAAACAACTCAAATACCCGAGACAATAGCTCCAGTGAAAATACAGACGACAGTGTTTTAGAATTCAGAATTGCTAGAAAGAACTTTTTTGCTTTTGAGCCATCTTACCTACGGTCCACGACCGAGGTTGCTTTTGAGCCATCTTACCTACGATCCACGACCGAGGTTGCTTTTGAGCCATCTTACCTACGGTCCACGACCGAGGTTGCTTTTGAGCCATCTTACCTACGGTCCACGACCGAGGTTGCTTTTGAGCCATCTTACCTACGGTCAACGACCGAGGTTGCTTTTGAGCCATCTTACCTACGGTCCACGACCGAGGTTGCTTTTGAGCCATCTTACCTATGGTCCACGACCGAGGTTGCTTTTGAGCCATCTTACCTACGGTCCACGACCGAGGTTGCTTTTGAGCCATCTTACCTACGGTCCACGACCGAGGTTGCTTTTGAGCCATCTTACCTACGGTCCACGACCGAGGTTACTTTTGAGCCATTTTACCTACGGTCCACGACCGAGGTTGCTTTTGAGCCATCTTACCTACGGTCCACGACCGAGGTTGCTTTTGAGCCATCTTATCTACGATCCACGATCAAGGTTGCTTTTGAGCCATCTTACCTGCGGTCCACGACCGAGGTAGCTTTTGAGCCATCTTACCTTCGGTCCACGACCGAGGTTGCTTTTGAGTCATCCTACCTACGGTCCACGATCGAGGTTGCTTTTGAGCCTTCCTACCTTTGGTCCACGACCGAGGTTGCTTTTGAGCCATTTTTACCCGTGATCGATTTAGAGACTAGGGTCGCTAGAAAGAGCTGTTTACCCGCGGTCGATTTAGGCTAGGATCCTTAAGAAAAACATCCGCCGGCAGCCGTTTCGAAGGCAAGGACGGAGAGGATCGAAGACAAAGCTGGAGCGCGCAGCGCAGAGATCAGGTATTCTTCCTCCTACTCTATACGTGTCTTTTACTTTAATATATTTACATTGCATGTGTTGCGTTAGCAAAAAACGTTTTCAAAACACACACATCACTGTCAAAAAAGGAAAGTAGGGGCAACTGTAGACACCGAGTCTGAGGACCTGTGACGAAAACTTGTAACAAGACGGTTGAAGCGGTTGGTTCCGGGAGTTTTAAAAAAAGCAAAAAAAATATAATACAAAAAACAAGAGGTCAGTAGGAGTTGCGGTCGTCGAGTGGACGACTTTGCGAGTGCTCAGCGACGTGGTACGAGCGCCTAACGGCAGTCGGCGTGCGCCCGATAGCGCCAGGCGCACGCCCGACGGCCGCTGGGCGCGCACGCCCGACAGCCGTTGGGTGAGCGCCCAACGACGTGGGGCGAGCGCCCAACGTAGGTGGGGCGAGCGCCCAACGTCCATTGGGCGGACGCCCACCATCCGTTGGGCGAGCGCCCAACATCTGTTGGGCACGCGCCCAACATTTTGGGCGTACCCCGACGCCCGTCGGGCTACGTCCAAATTTTTTTGGGATTCGTGCCTATAAAAGGCACGGATCCCCATGCATTGACAGAGGATTTTTTTGGGAGAGCTTTCTCACTCTAGACATTTTTAGAGAGAGAAAGTGAATTTTTTGAGGAAAATATTTTTTTCCTCAAAAAGTCCGAATTTCCTAAAAGTTAAATTTTTACTACAAAATCCGAAAAACACAAAAAAGCAACTCGTGGAATCAACCGACTTCAGCCGTCAAATACCGATCTTGAGGTATTATCCGAGGACTAGACTCGTTTTATTTATTTATTCATTTATTTTATTTTCTTATTTTATCTTTTAGGATATAGTTTTTATTTATTTAGTTATTTATTTATCACGTCTTATTTAATTTCCCGTATTTATTTATTTTTGTCTCGTATTAAATAAACGTTCGTTGTTATTTTGAAATAAAAAAACCTCGTTTTAATATCCCAATATGAACCGTGATCCGATTCAAAGGTAGTTCGGGATTAAAAAACATTGTAATTATAAGTTTTGAAAATATTTCTAAATAACGTTTTAAAATAAAACATCGTTTTAGGATTCTCCGTTATAGACTATGATCCAATTTTGGTAGTTCGGGGACCCGAAATGATAGAATAGATCTAATCTAAACTTTTGAATAAATCTGGAAACTGTTGGACTTATTCTGTAAATTTCTATTTTCTGTCACTAAAGGCTGTTTACCGACGGATTTTCCGTCGGTAAAGCTGCTGAAAGGTAAAAAATGCTGTTTTGGTCCTTCTTTCTCAACTTTTAGACTTTAGGTCCTTTATATATATATATGTATAATTATGTAACATATACTTTCAAGCTATTTTTAAATATTTTGTATATATATTTATTTAATGTGTTTAGATATTATTTTTCATTAATTTGGTTTAATAAAAGTATATGTATATGTACATATTTTTCTATTCCTTTAAACTATGCACATTTTGACATTTTGGGGGTTATTAGAAGATTATTTTCTATATATACTTATCATAATAGTTTTGGGGTTAAAAAGCTAATTTCTTATTATTTGTGAATATAATTATCATTTCTATCCATTGATTATGGTATTTATTATTTACCCTTTCTTTTAAGTATATATGTATAGTATCATTTCTATCAAAAATATGTATATATATATTTTTCTTCTTTTCTTTTCAAATTTCTTATATGTATATATTATTTGGGAAAATGTTTTGATTGGGTGAATTTGGATTCAATTCATTACTTGTTGTCATTTTATTCACATGAAGGATAATTGAGTGAAAAAGGGGAAAATAAAAGACAAAAAGAAATTTCAAGTTGTTTGTTTGAATTAAAAGCTTTTCTAGATATTCCTTAAGTGTAAATAACGTTTTTTTTGTCATTTTTAAACCATTTCCAAAACATCACGTGTTGAAACCTTAATCCGTTCCAACGGCGGATTGAGCGAACCTTGTAATTAAAACCGCTTTATTAGACGTGAGCCTAGAAGCGAGATTTAAACTTACCCGTTTCGTTCTCTCCAGATCATCGGCACTTCTGGGACCACTGAGGATATTCACATCTAGTATGCCATGCTTAGCCCGGCGGCTAAAGCCCGGGTGCGAGAGTTGGGCTTCGAGCCTTTTATCCTGGCGTTGCCTCACGCCAACAGAGTGTGTGACCGATTCGGCCTTCGCGCTTTATGTGAGAGATGGGTGGACTCGACCCACACCTTCCACTTCTCGTTTGGGGAGATGACGATCTCGCCCCGTGATTTCTCTTTGCTGACCGGACTGCGGGGGAGTGGTATCCCGGTTCCCCTCTTTTTCGACATGGTGCGT
This sequence comes from Euphorbia lathyris, assembly GCF_963576675.1. Lineage (NCBI taxonomy): Eukaryota > Viridiplantae > Streptophyta > Magnoliopsida > Malpighiales > Euphorbiaceae > Euphorbia > Euphorbia lathyris. Next base: position 73,412,005 of record NC_088913.1, read on the forward strand.
CCCCGGGTCGATCGCGCCGAGTTATCTACTTTGATTGGGCCCGGAGTCTACACGGGTGTCAAGTCTTCCCCGGCGAAGTTCATTACCACCTCCGGACTATTGAGTCGCAGGGACTCCTGCGGGCTAGACGACACTGATCAGGCTGTTCACAGCTTTCTTCTTTACGCCTTGTGCGAGACGATCTTCCACTCCAAGAGCGGGACGATACATGCGGGTCTTATTCAGGCCTTCCGTGATTTGGACGCAGTATCGTCTTATGATTGGGCAGGAGCCGGCTTGGATTTTCTGTACAAGTTTTTGGATCTGACTTGCCGGAAGCGCAAGGACTTCGGTGGTTACACCTTTGCTCTCTTGGTACGCCTTTCATCCTTAACTTGTTTCTTTAATCTTTTCGCGATTTCTGTTAGTAACCTTCGTTCCTGCGAGCAGGTTTGGGCCTATGAGAGGCGGATTCTTCCATGCGCGCGTCGGCGCAGGCCGCGGGTGGTTAGGCCTCCACTTATGGCTCGGTGGAGTGATTTTGATTTAGGCGCCGAGGAGAGGCGGACAGTGGCGCGATTCCTAGCGTGGATCGACTCGCGGACCTTGGGGCAGGTGAACATCTTCTAACTACGCTAGATTTTCGTTTGATCAGACCTGACTTTTCTTTTTTTTCGTTTTCAGATTCGATTCGGATGGGATGACCTCGACTTTGGTCCTGACTATACGTATGTTACCCGCATCCAGGGGCAGCGGTGTGTACTTACAGGCCCCTGTGTGCGGGTATGGTACTTGGGCGATCGGGGCATTATCGGGGTTAGCTCCTCGCACTGGACACCTGGCGAGATTCCAATGTCCATGTTTGTAGTGAGGACCATGCCTTTGTCGGACATTCGTCGTGACCTGACCCGCCAGTTTGCCCCTCGAGACGTGTGGGACCACGCAGGGGGTCGCGCTCACTATTTATCGACCTTGTTGACCCCGGCGGATGCTCCCGAGGTTGCGATGGAGGTGGATCCTAGGACGAACGTGTTTTCAGCCGAGGCCGTCGCGACGGTTTTTGGTAGGGAGGAGCTCCCGGTGAGTGCTTGACCCTTTTCATTCTTTATTTGCGAAGTGGTTAGGGGTACTTATTATGTCTTCTTATGCAGGAGGATTCTTTGAGGAGTGCCCGGATGTCCGACTTCTTTGATGGTGCTCAGGCTCGAACGCCTGCGGACGAGCCCTCCTATTATGCGGGTGAGTCCTCAGGCATTGCCCGGCAAGAGTGGCCTCCCTTAGGGGTACCTATCCCTGACTCTGGGAGGGACTTCTCGGTAGTTCGTTACGACGAGACAGGAGTGGCCTATGCCGGCGTTGAGATAGCTCCTCCTGCTTTCACATCGAGGATACCGTTTGATCCCCCGGACGCCCTCCAGACTTCGAGGGAGACGTGCACTGACTACGTGGGGTTGTCCGGTTATCTCAGAGAGCGGCTCCACCTGCGCTGTACCAGTCACCTGGTGAGTATTCTTATTTTATTTTAGTGTAGTGAAATGTATGCACATATGTATGTATGACTTCTGTTGTTGCCTTGTTTCAATGTTCTTTTTTACAGAGCGATCTCCATGCAAACGAGCAGAGGAGGAGTGAGTCGCAGCGGGATGCCGATGCCAGGGTCGGCCAGGTCTATCGGGAGAGAAATGATCATTAGTCCGGGGTGATACGAGCAGAGACCGAGGGGCGTCTTGCTGCGGAGGAGAGGGCGCGAGTGGAGACCGCGGGGCGCCTTGCCGCCGAGGAGAGACTTCGAGTTGCCGAGGAGGCCTTATCTGCGGAGCGGGCTTCTTGTCTGAGGGACTTTGAGGATTACTGGGATCTTCCCCCTTATTAGGCTTATTATTTGTAGGTTTTTCATTAGTATTACCCCGATGTATAGTTTGTATATAGGGAGAGGGGTGGATAGGACGTAGGCTTTTTATGTGAAAGAGGTAGGAAATGTATAACTCATGATTCATAATACAATGCATTCAGTAGATTATGACGATTCCAATCATCCACTTCAAATATATTCATGCCTTTATTTATTTACAAACAATAAAAATACTTAGCCGCTTATACATTATTTTCATAATTGCTCAAGATATAACCACTGTTACTAGGACCCGCCTTTTTTCGGTTTTCAGATCCCAACGATTTTTCATCTCTCTTTTTATTATCCCGGAATTTTCAAACGAGTGCCCTTTCGGGTTTTCACCCATTGGGACGTCCCTTATTGTTGCATAGGTCGCCCTTTGTGGGTTTTCAACCTATCGGGAATTTTCATTTCTTTTTTCTTTTTTTTTTCTCTTTTTTTTTTACGAAAAGTATTTCTTAAGCCTATCCAGATTGGTAGGTTCGGAGAACTCCATGTCGTCCATAGTAGTAAGCTTCACCGCCCCTTTGCTTAGGATTTTCTTCATGAGGAATGACCCTTCCCAGTTTGGCCTGAACTTGCCCCTAGGGTCGGTGTGCGTCACTCGGACCTGCTTCAGCACCAGGTCCCCTTCTTTGATAGGGCTGGCCTTGACCTTTTTGTTGAAGGCTCGGGCCATCCTTCTCTGATATAACTGCACATGGTAAAGGGCCTCCATCCTTTTCTCATCCACCAATGCCAACTGCTCATATCGCTTCTTCACCCATTCCGTCTCAGGAATCTCTACTTCTACTACGATTCTCAACGATCGCTTTTCAATCTCAATTGGGATGACGACTTTCGCACCATACACTAAGGAGAACGGCGTTGCCCCGGTAGATGTTCTAATGGTGGTGCGATAGGCCCACAAAGCAAGTGGAAGCTGTTCGTGCCAATTTCGATGCGACTCCACTGTCTTTACAAGGATCCTCTTAAGGTTCTTATTTGCCGCTTCTACTGCCCCGTTAGCTTGCGGGCGATATGGAGAAGACTTATGATGCTCAATACCGTATTCTTGGAATAGACTTTTCACTTCTCCTTGAAACTGGACCCCATTATCCGTGATCATGTGATGAGACACTCCGAACCTGGTGATTAAGTGCTTTTCAATGAACTTCCTCATCTGTTTAGACCCCAACTTGCTAAATGATTCTGCCTCTACCCACTTGGTGAAGTAATCAATGGCGACTGCAATGAATTTGTGTCCGTTTGATGCATTAGGCCTCACCTCCCCGATGATGTCAATGCCCCAAGCCGCAAACGGCCAAATGGGTGCTAACACGTGCAATTCCATAGCTGGTAAGTGATTATAATCTCCGTGGATTTGACAATCATGGCATTTCTTCGCATACTCGTTACAATCCCTTTCCATGGTGAGCCAATAGAAGCCTTACCTTATGATTTTCTTTGCCAATACTGCTCCTCCCATATGGGCTCCGCAAATTCCCGAGTGTACTGACTCCATTGCCTCACGAGCTTCTCCCGCATCCAAGCACCTCAGTTGTAAACCATCGGTGTGCCTTTTGTAAAGCAAGTCGTTGTGGATGACGAACTGCTGAGCTAACCTTCTGATCACAGCTTGATCCCTAAGTTCTGATTCTTCCGGGTACGTTCCACTTTTCATGAAGTTTACGATATCGAAATACCAAGGCTTTTCATCTGCCCCCAACAGCATTACATCTTCGTAGCATGGTTTGTGAGACCTCCCCAGCACCAAAGGCTTTGAGGCAAGATTCCGGGGATTATCCCATACCGACACCAAAGTGGCCAAAGCATCTGCTGCCTGGTTCTGTGCTCGAGGAATGTGATAAAAATGACACTCGCTGAATCTCTGTGCCAATCCCTCCAACTGGTCTAGGTATGGACGCAACCTTTCTTCCCTTACTTCCCAGTTTCCCTGTGCTTGTTCAATAATCAGCTTTGAGTCGCCCCAAATTTCAACATATGATGCTCCCAGCGCTGCTAATGATTCCAACCCATAGATGCACGCTTCATATTCGGCCATATTATTGGTGAGAGGGAAGGATAGCTTCTTTGCCATTGGGATCCTTTCTCCTTCTAGTGGGATAAGTAGCACTCCTACTCCGGCTCCATTTGAGTTAACCGCTCCATCGAAGAACATTTTCCACGGTATAACTTCTATTGCGTTCAAGTGCTCATCGGGGAAATCATAGTTTACCTCTTCCTCTTCCGCATTTAGAGGCTGATTGGCCAAAAATTCCGCTACGGCTCTCCCCTTAATAACCTTTTTCGTTACATATTTGATGTCAAATTCGGACAAGAGCAACAACCATCGGGCTAGCTTCCCTGTTAGAGACGGAGTTCAGTACAGATACTTCACGGGATCCATCCGAGAAAGAATGATCACCTTGTAGGATTGAAAATAGTGCCGTAGTTTCTTTGTTAGCCACACTACTGCCACGCACGTCTTTTCGATCATGTTATACTTAAGCTCGTATTCTAGGAACTTCTTACTCAGATAATACACCGCATGCTCCACACCGGTGTCCCCTTCTTGGGCCAGCATTGCCCCAATAGATCGCTCCTCGATCGCTACATAGAGGAGAAGCGGTTTTCCAAGTTTAGGCGGTCTCAGAACCGGTGGATTAGACAAATAGTTCCGGATACTCTCTAATGCTTGCTGGCACTTATCATTCCAAACCGTGGGTTGATCTTTCCGTAGCAGCTTAAAGATCAGCTCGTAGATCGCAGTGAGTCGTGCTATGAACCGACTGATATACTGAACCTGCCCCAGAAATCCTCTCACTTCTTTCTCGTTCTTGGGTGCTGGCATTTCCTGTATGGCCTTTACCTTGTCGGGATCCACCTCAATCCCCTTGTTACTGATCACATAGCCTAAGATCTTCCCCGATGAAACGCCAAAGAAGCACTTCTTGGGGTTCAACCTTAGCTTGAATTCTGCAATTCGGGCCAAAAACTTCTCAAGTGCAGCGAAATGCCCCTCTCTTGTCTCCGACTTGACCATCATGTCATCCACATAGACTTCCACCTCTTTGTGTATCATATCATGGAACAGTGCCGTGGCCATTCATTGATAAGTTGCCCCATCATTTTTCAAACCAAACGGCATTACCCTATAGCAGTACGTTCCCCACTCAGTTGTGAACGAGGTCTTTGCCTTGTGCTTTTCTGCCATCTGAACTTGCATGTAGCCCATGAAGCCGTCAACATTCGTGTGCAAGACGCTCGATGCAGCACTGTCGATTAATACGTCGATGTGAGGCAATGCGAATTCATCTTTGGGACACGCCTTGTTAAGATCTCTATAATCGACGCACATTCTCACTTTGCCGTTCTTCTTTGCGATGGGCACTACATTTGCGACCCAAGGGGGATAGTTGATTACTTCGATGAACCCCGCTTCTAACTGTTTCTTCACTTCCTCTCTGGTCTTATCTGCCCATTCCGGCCTCATGCGTCGGAGTTTCTGTTTCACGGGCTTAGCATCGGGGTATGTTGGGATACGGTGAGTTACGATTGATTGATCGATTCCTGGCATGTCTTCGTATGTCCAAGCAAACACTATTTCGTATTTTTTAATTATTCTCTCAAATTCTTTCCTCTCTTCAGTAGTTAGTTCTTGAGCAATTTGTATAAGTTTAGGATTTTCATCCGTGCCAAGATTGAAAGTTGACATTTCTATTGTATTGATTTCAAATGTAGGCATGTTATATGAATGAGAATGCATGGAATGATCAGAATCAACATCAAGCAAGTAAGCAAAATCAGAATTCATTTCATTGATAGTATTGGCGAGTACATCATCAGATTCGAATAAATCAGTAATACAATTTTCATCATCGGGGTTCTCGGGTTTCTCATAAGCCTTGGAGGTGTTGGGCTCGTCCACCGCTCCCACAGTTGCCTCAATAGTAATGACCTGCTCCTCGGCATTCAGATCTAACATCATGATCTCCTCGATGAAGCAGCTTGCCTCTCCTTTGCCCCAGCGGGTGACATCATTGAAAATCTCAAAGCCTGGCAGAATCTTTCCTTCGGCGCTAGTCCATGATTCGGGAGTCCCAGAATAAACCTTCCCGTGACCCTCATTCACAAAATACTTCTTTAGGCCCACCTTTCCTTCACCACCTGTGTTGGACGGACCTCCCAGCTCATATCCCAAACCCCTCCGGGTTTTCTGACTCTTGAAGTTCGGAAACTCTGGCAACCCTTGATGGTGTGCCCCCAAGCCCATACCAGGGATGAAACCTCCTTTCATCATCTTCACCACATCGGTGGTCATGTTAGACTCGTAGATCCTAGAAACTTGGAATCCGGAGAAAAGTTGAGGCTCAATTCCCAATGCCGCCACCGAACTCAATTTCTCAGCTCTGATTGTCACTATCTCCTCCCCGAAGGGGAATTTGATCATTTGGTGGAGCGTGGAGGGCACACCTCCCAACTTGTGGAACCATGGACGTCCCAACAACACGGCAAACGTCACCGGTATATCCAGCACAGTGAATTCAGTCTCCTCTTCATGCGGCCCTACTTTCAGCTTAGCCTTGAAAACTCCTTCGATGTGTCTACGACTATCATCATAAGCCCTGATCACGGTTTCCGAGGCCGTCAGATCTCCTCTTTCTACTCCCAACTTGGACAAGAGTTTCAGCGGGCAAACATTAATGGCCGATCCATCATCAACCATCACACAGCTAGTCTTCTTCCCGTTAATTTCAGCTCGGATGTACAAAGGCTTGTTGTGAGCCTTACCCTCCTCCGGGAGATCTTCATCGGTAAAAGTGATTTCAGTCTTCTTCCGGGCCATAATTGCCTCTATTAACGCTGCCGGCTCAGTGTCGGTAGAAATGACCAAATTTTGCAGCTCCTTCATCAGATTCTCACGGTGGTACTTAGAATGGCATAGGACTTCCCACACCGTAGACTTAGCTTGTGTTTTCTTCAACTGCTCGAGGACTTGGTCATCTGGCTTGGGAGCCGATCCTTCCCCTGTTTCTGTCTCAACCATAGGCGCCTTCCCTTCGGCCACTCGACCTGATCTTGTCATAACGGCAATTTCCGGCTCATCATCAGATTCATCCCAAATATTGATAGGAATTCTCCGATCAGCGTCCTCCTCGTCCGAGGAACTTTCCCAAATGTCCACAATCATTAGGTCCATTACGTGAGGAACATTTGGATTTAAATACAAGGGATTTGCCGATCCATAAATAGCCCAGCCTATCAATTCATCATAGTTTCGGAGAAACACCCTGCTCATTCTTCTTGCCACTGACGGAATAGCGCCTCTCTGTATGCACATGAGATGCACTTTATCGCTCATCATTTCATGACATAACTCGTAGCGGTACCTCCACCTCCTAACATAATCCACGAATGGTTCCTCGGGGAATTGCCTGATCCTATCCAGAGCTTCCAGGGATCCTGTCCATGGAACGTACATCTCATATCTCAACACAAAAGCATCCCTAAGAGGTATCCAATGACCCATTTCTTCCTCTGATAGGCCTTGGTGCCACAACAAGGCTTCTCCCATGAGAGTTTCCGGGAAATGTTCATGTAATTCACATTGAGGGAACCCAGCGTCATACATATGGTTGTGGAACAACCTTGCGTGCTCGACAGGATCCTGGTATCCACCATACTGGGGCATTGCCAACACCGCTTCGGGTGTTTCATAAGAGGGTGAGTCCGGGGTTTGCTCCGCAAGCATCCATACTGTATATTCCTTAATGAACCTCTTGGTCATCGCGGCCCAATCACACTTAATACGCATCGGGAGAGACATATACCACATCAGCGGCTCCCCCATCAGTGAATTGCAAAACAAACTGGTGATCTCTTCTTCCTTAAAACCCAAAGGCCCCATGGCCGATAAGTAGAAGTGAAGGTGTTCCATTGGATCCTTGTTTCCATTATACTTACTGACCTTCAACAACGGGCGTTTGATAGGCCCAATCTTCAACGCGAAGTGCTCTGACATCTTGTTCTTAGTGTTCTTGTACTTTTCAAGGAATAGATCGGACAATTGTTCCCAATCATGCTTGCAAGAGTCGGGTAATGAGTGGAACCACCCCAAAGGCTCGCCTATCAGCGAATGGTGGAACCACTGAGCAATCTCGTCCACCCCGAAGGATTCAACAAACATATCATGCATATACTCGCGCAAGTGCACATCAGGATTCTCTCATCCACTAAATAGGCTCAATTCTGGCACAATAGTTCGAGACGACCCTTCCCCGGTCTCTTCAGCACTATCTTCATCATACGGTGCTCCACCGTCTAACCCTTCATCCATCGGTTCACCCTCCTGTTCCTTGCCAAGGAAGGACACATATAAACCATTTCCAACATTACTCTTCTCATCGGAGTCCAACAACTCCTCTTCATTTTCCCCGAAGGATTCCATAACTATGCTTTCTTTCAGCCCAAATCCGATTATGCTCACCCTATGATTAGGCAGGGGATTACGCCTAGTGGAAGGGTTTGCTGACGAAGGATCAGCTATCTTCTTCTCCTCAATCAAATCCTGAATCTCGTGTTTTAGTCTCTCGCAGTTCTCAATAGTGTGCCCATAATTACTGTGAAATTCGCAGTATCCCCTAGCCTGTATCTGCTGAGTGGGTGGAGCTTTGTTATAAGGGGTGAGAGCTTTTAACAACCCCTTTTTCTGCAATCGTTCGAAAACTTTTGCGTAAGTATGATCAAACTTGGCGAACTGCCTCTTCTTGATAGCATTAAGATCAAGCACTTTCACTGCGGCCGATTTTGTACTCGCGCTTGGCCCTCCGGCACTATATCCAGACTTTGTCCACTTGGTATAGGCTTTCTTCGGCTCTCTGTCCCCTCGACTGTCAAGGCGCAGCTATACATCTGACTAAAATCGGTAAAAGGCATATACCGCAGCTCATTCTTAATATACGGCAATGTGTTGCCAATTACCATTCGGATCTGATCCTGCTCAAGCGGCTTTTGCTTCATAACCGCCGCCTTGGCTCTCCACCTCCTCACAAAATCGGAAAAAGACTCACCAGTTTGTTGCTTAGTGCTTTCCAGCTCCTTTAGAGTAACCTCAAGCATAGTGTTTAAACTATACTGAGCGATAAATGATTTCGCCAACTCTTTCCAATCTCTCTTCGTCACCATCGGCAATGCATGGAACCATACGAGGGCAGCCCCCTCCAGATAAGTATTAAACAGCCCCAGGACTTGATCCTCAGTCAGGATCGTGTGCTTCATTACCGCGACACACTGATTCATGTGAGCCGTGGGATCCCCGGTTCCATCGAACTTCTTCATGTCCGGGAGCCGGAATTTCAAGGGCAAAGCCGTTGCCGACAAGCAGTTCTTCAAATTATAAAAGTCCTGACTTCCGGAGCTTCCCCCTCGCAGATCCTGCACCGCCTGAGTAATGTGCTGCTTCCATTCCTCTTCCTTAGCTTTCTCCTTCTCAAGCTATTTCTGGATGTAATCCTGATAGTCACCTCGTTCCCGAAGCGGGGACCAGTGTTCACCTCATTCTCAGCGCGCTTACTACCACTCTTGTTATCCTTCAACGCCAGCTCAGCTAGCTGGGCCAAAATTGCGACCAACTGATCATTAATGTTGTTCACAGAGTTTTCCAATTCGGCCACCTTTTCGTCGGTCGCAGACATACTGGCAGAAGACTGAGTATACTTGGATGAAGATGATTCAGAAGCCACAACTGCCGATTCAGAACTGTCAATCTGTAGTTGATCAAACTGCCTGACTAGCCGGTTACTCTCGCGAAACCACAACCGCTTAATGATGAAGTCTGAGTGAACGTCATCCATTAGTATGTATGCATGATTTTATATTCATGATTCGTGGTGTGTGCGTTTATTTATTTACGGATATATAAGATAAGAAGAACAAACGTCAGTCTAATTACACGTATCACAACATCTCTCTTCCACCTTTATTCCTCCACACACTCGATGGTCCAAGTCTCTTTCCTAGGATTTTGGTTTGGGGCTCACATTGCGGTCCAGGGGACGCGTGATGCTGTCGATTATTGCGGAAAAAGTAAATCATCAATCAGACAATACAGTTCGTTTTGACGTATCCACATCCAGTGACTAAGATATCGACCAAATGGATTGTCCTTTCGAATAACTCATCTTTTGTCATTTCGCGAGATGCATTAGTTCGGGTTGTGATTCCCTTTTGAGCGTATCTCGGATTTAGACGTGGTACGAGTTATTCTTCTGGTTCAATCGTTCGTTATTGATAATGACTCGTTCCCTTTTATTCGCGTGGGTTCGTGTCTCGATTTTTGGATTACAACGGGATCTTTTTGGATCTATCGAGAGACGCAACCACGTGTTTATTTAGTGATGAAATCACTTTTTGGATTTTATTTTACGGAACGGACTCATCGCGTAACGTGTTTGTTTTTAGCGTTAAGAATCCATTTGCTCGTTTTTGCTACGTGAAAAGACGGCGAGTCTTATTTGAGCGCACGATAATCTTTCGGCTAATAACAACTCTTTATTTCTTCCAATTTACGAGATATATCATCCTAGCGTGGTTATAGAAAATCAACATTTCGTTTAATCGCATGCTTATTCGAAGTAGGGATATTACCGTTCTTTTTCATTTAGGCGCGAGTTAAGCAAACACGCAGATCGGGCCATATTTCTTGTAGTTTTGGTAACGGTCGAAATGATCGAGCCATTAGTCAAACCCACAGTCTCGTCCATATGGTGCAATCATGCGGTTTAGCTTAATTCGGCTTTATGATTTTAAACGGTGTACATACCGGCTCGAGGCACGTATTTAATGGCATTGGTTTATTTTCTTTAACTACCCTCGGGATGGATATATATCGTAGATACAGAATGACTTTGGTCGTTTGTTTATTTTTGCTTTTCTTTTATTTTCTTAGTCACTTTTTACGGATACGTCCATTTCTCTTTAAAACAACGCAAGGTATAACGTAAGAGCTTGTCTTTTATTCGGAAGGGACGGGCCACGTTTGCAAAACTCTTTACGTTATAACGGGGTCGTTCAAAACAGAAATGTTCTTCGTTTTCGTTTTGTCATAATCTCGCTTTATCCCAACGTATTTAAAGAATGTGAATAACGTCTACCGTTAATATAATCTTTTGAATTGAGATACAACTATCCTTAATACCGAACCGATTCATACTAATACATGCTTACGTCATAACGTATTTCCTGAACATGTGCCTTCTTCGGGACACGGAAAGGGACCAGGCGGGTCACACAAGTTCATTCATACGAGATGACTAAGTCGTCTTTAGTTCGAATCGTTTCGATGTTTTGAGTACTCGTTTATTCGCTTAATTTTATGCCTTACTCTATTATTTTTCTTTCGAAAATAATATAATCATAAGGTTAATCATAAGGTTTTGCGAGTGATGCGTAATCATGCATCCGCCTTTCTTTGATAGGCAACACATTTATGTGTTTTTTGAGTTTAACCTTAAGGGTTTCGCGAGTGATGCGTAATCATGCATCCGCCTTTCTTTAATAGGCAACACATTTATGTGTTTTTTGAGTTTAACCCTAAGGGTTTTGCGAGTGATGCGTAATCATGCATCCGCCTTTCTTTAATAGGCAACACATTTATGTGTTTTTTGAGTTTAACCCTAAGGGTTTTGCGAGTGATGCGTAACCATGCATCCGCCTTTCTTTAATAGGCAACACATTTATGTGTTTTTAAGAACAATCCGCATTCGGACGTAACATATTGAATAAATGTAATAATTGAATACCTTTATTGATAAAGAGAAAAGGTTTATTACATAGGTACACCAACTGTGTGGGATCAAAGCCTCATTAAAACCTTTTATCAGAAAACCCAATGGGAAAAACTCATAAAAGGAAAAAGAGTACTCGTCATTTCCTCGAACTACTCGGCCTTTTTATATAGGCGTAGATTCTCTAGATTCCAGGTGCGCGGGAGCTTCTTTCCGCTCATTTCTTCTATTTCAAAAGTGGCTGGTCCCAGCTTCTTGGATACTTTGTATGGTCCGATCCAGTTAACGCCCAGCTTGCCTTTGCCATCTCTGGATTGTATTTTATCCGCTTTTTTCAAGACCAAGTCGTTCTCGTTGATTATTACTTTTCGCATTCTTCTGTCATGATATTTCTTGATTCTATTGTGGTATACTGCCATTCGCATGTAACCTTTTTCTCTTCGTTCCTCCACAGAATCCAAAGCATCTCTAATGTTGATAGGATTTTGTGTGTCGCAATAATAAATTATCCGATCTGTGGGCGACTTGATTTCAACAGGTAGGACTGCTTCGGCTCCATAAACTAGCGAGAAAGGTGTTTCGCCTATTGCTGCCTTTACAGAGGTTCTGTATGCCCACAACATATGGGGTATCTCATCCGCCCAACCTGTTTTTTTGTCTCCTAGCCGCTTCTTGATGCCTTGAATCATGGCCCTGTTGGTAACCTCCGTCATACCATTCGATTGGGGATGGTTTACGGAAGAAAAATGATTTTTGATCCCCATGCTTTCGCAGTATGCTTTGAACTTGGCACAGTTGAACTGGGTGCCATTGTCGGTTATAAGCTTTTGCGGGATTCCAAATCGCATGATAATGTTCTCTCGTAAGAACTCAATCATTCGCTCAGGTGTTTGTGCGGTTACTGCCTCCGCTTCTACCCATTTGCTGAAGTGGTCAACTGCGACTATCAAGTACTTCCTTTTCTTTGTCGTTTCTGGGAATGGACCCACTATATCGATTCCCCATGTTGCGAATGGCCACGCCGTCATTATAGCGATTTGTTCGGCTCCGGGAACATGCTTTTCATTCGCATGTATTTGACAATTGTGACATTCCGCAACCATCTTCTGGGAATCTTCCACCATCTTGGGCCAGTAGTATCCCATCAGTTTGACCTTTCTTGCCAACGCCGCCGAAGCTTCGTGCGCGCCACAAATTCCTTCATGTAATTCTCGCAGCACGTAGTCTCCTTCGTTGCGACTAATGCATTTCAACCATGGACATGTGTACGATTTCCGATACAAAGTTCCATCCCGAATTGAGTATCGAGCTGACTGCCCAATTAGCTTTCTGGCTAAGCTCTTATCAACCGGTAAATCTCCCTGCTCCAGATATTGGCGAATGGGCATCCGCCAATCTTCATCGTCTTCCAGTTCTTCGATGACCATAATCTGATCGACCTCGAATGCTGGTGCCGATTTTATTTCCAAATTGCATGCCTTTTGACTCCATGGTTCTCTACTTGCCGCTGCTTTTGCCAATTCGTCAGCCTTTGCATTTTGGCCTCGCGGAACATGCACCATCTCCCAAACGACTCCCTTGTGCGTTAACTCTTGTGTCAATCTGCCGACTACCTGATGGTATTTTACTAGCTCCTCCTGTTTCACCAGATAATTTTTTGTGATCTGGTTTATCATGAGTTTGGAATCGCTGTAGATTACCACTCTTTCTGGGGTGAGTTCATTGAGCAACTTTAATCCGCATATCATTGCTTCATACTCTGCGGCATTATTGGTAGTTTTGAAAGTTAATTTTGCTGCATAGCACAGGCGAATAACCTCCGGGCCCTTGATGACGACTCCCAGCCCAGCTCCATCTGTAGATAATGCCCCATCTGTGTACATGCTCCACTCTTCTTTTTGTGCCTTCGGACATTCATCGTCATCCCAGGTGAATTCGTTCACGAAATCGGCGAGTACTTGGCTCTTTAGCGCTGGTCTCCCTTCATAGCGAATATCGAATTCTCCCAGGCGAATTGACCATTCCATCAACCGGCCGGATGCGTCAGGTTTCTGTAATACCTTTCGCATTGGGATGCCAGTTCTCATAATGATAGTATGCGCCTGAAAGTATGGTTTCAATCTAGCCGCTGTGGTTATCACTGCGAGGGCCATTTTGTCCAACTTCGAATACCGGAGTTCTGCATCCTTCAGGACTTTGCTCACGTAGTACACTGGATATTGTTGCCCTTCTTCTTCTCGCACCATCACAGTGCATATCGCCATATTGGTGACGGATACGTAGAGAAATAAATCTTCTCCATCCTCCGGCCTACTCATTAAGGGCGGATAACACAGTAATCGCTTTATCCCCTCGAATGCTTCTTAACAATCCGGCGTCCATTCAAAGGACTTGGATTTTTTGATGGCATTGTAGAAAGGTAGACATCTCCTAGCTGAGCATGATATGAATCGCCCTAATGCCACCAACCGCCCATTTAGTCTCTGTACTTCTCTTATGCTCCTCGGCGTTTTCATCTCCATTACTGCTTTAACCTTCTCGGGATTCGCCTCAACTCCCTTGCCGCTAACAATGAAACCCAGGAACTTTCCTGCTCTTGCTCCGAATGTGCATTTCTCTGGGTTCAATTTGAGGCCATATTTGATTAGCACTTCCAGGATTTCTTTGATATCCTGCGGGTGGTCTTGCATTTTCTTGCTTTTGATGATCATGTCATCAACGTAGATCGAGAAGTTCTCGCCGGATTTGTCTGAAAATATCTTATTCATCATCCTCTGGTATGTTGCTCCCGCATTTTTCAATCCAAAGGGCATCACCTTGAAGCAATAAGTCGCCTGGTGAGTTATGAACGATGTTTTGATTTCATCCGCCTTCTCCATGGGTATCTGATGGTAACTGGATTTCACGTCGGTGAATGATAAAGCTTCATATTCTGCAGTTCCATCTACCAATATATCAATGTTAGGAAGCGGATACATATCCTTCGGACATGCCTTGTTCAGATCTTTGAAGTCGACGCACATTCTGTACGTTCCATTTGGCTTTTTGACTAGCACCACATTGGCTAACCACTCCGGATAGGTGACTTCTCGAATTGCATCTGACTTTAGCAAATCCGCCACTGCTTTTTCAATCGCCTTTTGCCGCTCAGTAGCATGTCCTCTCTTTTTCTGTCGCACTGGGGTTGCACCTTTGTCTACATTCAAACGATGGGTTGCTACGTCTGGACTTATTCCTTTCAGTATTTCATTTGGGGCGGCAAATGCCGACTCACATTGGACCAGCACCTCGGCAATGGCTTTCTTCGTTTCTTCGGGGAGGCCCGTCGCTATTCGCACATTTTTGTCGCTTGAGATGGCGAATAGTTCCGTTTCTCCCAATGCTTCCGCTGGCAACTTCTCCTCTACCCTATCTTCCTCGTCTGGCTTTGGTTCAAGTGACAATGTATAGGCCTATTGAGATACAAGTTGATCACCTTCAACTATGACTCGCCCTTGGTGTGTTGGTAAATGTAATGTTAAATGCTTCATTGAGATGAGCGACTCCGTTTCTAACAGGAATGGGCGTCCCAGAATTATGTTGTAGGCCAATGGGAGATCAACAATTGCGAATTCTAAATCACCTCGCCATTTTAGCTTTTTATCGCCCATTTCTGCCTCCAACACCACCTGTCCACTTGTTTGAGAGGATTGACCCCCAAAACCTGTTACATCCATGAATGTATGTTCCACTCCCTCGTCATTAATTCCCAACTTGTTGAATGCAGTCCGAGTAATAACATTATAAGGACTGCCAGTATCAATAAGGACCCGTTTGACGTCCCATCCTTCTACAGCCATTGTAATCACCAAAGCATCCGCATGCGGCTCCGTGATTCGCGCGAATGAGTAATTGAGGGCATCCCCCCTATGAGTGTTGCTTTTTCGCTGTTCATGGCGAGCTCTTTTTGTTGGAGGCTCATAGATCTCGCCGGCTATCACGTTTATCACTCCTTTTTTCTGCTTCTTTTCGGGCCTTGCCTCTTCTTCATGTGGTAACGTTGCTTTCTCGTCACTAGTCTCCTTTCGTACAAATTGATTCAGCTTGCCCCTTTCGATCAGCCTTTCAATCTCCTTCTTCAATTCATAGCAATCGTTCGTGTCGTGGCCATTCAATCTGTGGAACCTGCAATATTTGTTAGGATGTCGCCCCAAACTGGTTCGACCTTTTACCTCGGGGAACCGCACATCCTTCTTCAGGGGGCTCTTTTCGATCCAAAGTAACACCTCCTGGCGAGTCGTGTTTAATGGTGTCTGATATCCGCCACTTTGAAAGGGGCGATCGCCTCTTCGAACAAAATTACTTTTGGACTGGGTCTGGCGCCGATTGTCCGAAGTGGATCTAGCGGCATCTCTTTCTCGCCGGGTTTGAGCCCTATGTTCCCTGTTGACATCATCCACTTCCATGAATTCCTTTGCTATTTTCATGAGTTCGGCCACTGTGCGCGGCTTGTTGCGGATGATTTCCTCCCGCATACTCCAATCTGTGGTTCCATCTGCCATGATGTTGCGGATGCTCACGATATCCGGGTTTTGCAATCGCACCAGAATATCATTGAATGCGACAACAAATTCCCTTAGGGAATTATAGTTCCTCTGTTTGATCTCCTTCAGCTGCCTATCCGTCACATCCGCTGCTTTACAGCCCACAAATTTCGCACAGAAATCCCGACTATATTGATGCCAATTGTGAATAGATTCTGCGGGTAAAGATCGAAACCAATCAGATGCGGCTCCGCCCAAAGTTGTCGAGAATAACCTGCAAATGATGCTTTCACTCGCTCCTGCAACATCCATTAGTTCTCTGTAGTTCCTGACATGAGCCTCAGGATCAGAATTTGGATCCCCATAGTATTTAGGTATCGCGGGCGCTTTGATTCTGTGATCTGGAATGAATTCCCGCAACGAAGGGGCAAATGGTGAATCGCTCTGGACCTCTGCTCTCGGCCTAGGCGAGTACCCCATTCGCTCCATCATGCTTCGTAATTGATCTTCTAAGTCAATATCGGGTATTCGCCGGACTTCTTCCATCCGCTGCTGGTGAATTCTGGGTGGCATCCACCCGCCCATCGGTGTTGAGACGTGTGCCTGTTGGGGGACTAACCGCTGTCCCGTTATAGGATCAAAGTTCCATGTGTGCTCTCGCCCAGGAGTCATCAACTCCGAATGTCTGTGAGGAAAAGGTTCCACTTGCTGTGGCGGAAGAGTGCCTTGCACTCCTGGCAACGGTTGGGATGGCTGCCAGGTCGGATGTATCGTCGTAATGAGATCTGGGTGCGAGTAGTTGCTCGGGTGGCTGTGTGGGTTTGTGCGACTACTCTGGCCCACTTGATTTGGCGCCTGAGATGGCTGCGGGAGGGCCGATATGACAGGGATAGTCGGTGATTGTGTTGAGATAACCACAGGTTCTTGAGGAGCAGCCGCCACGGCGGTATTGTGTTCGGCGAGGGCAGTTAGTAAATTAATCATTCGATCTCCAGCCGCCTGGCTCATGTTCGAAGCCAAGACTTGTCCTGCCATCTGCACGAAATCACTATTGGACATTTCCATCTCAGTTTGCACTTGGACTTCCAATAAGGGACTCAATTGTCCCGAAGGACTCGATGAGCTAGGCACCACAGGCTTGGTACTTGCAGGTTGCGAATTCGCAATCCGTGGTCCCCTGGAGTTCATACTGGTTGATCTAGTGGTAACGCCGGTCGTTCGTGATGGTTCTGACATGTTCTTCGTGTACCTTTAACCAAATGTTGGTAAAAAAGGTCCACGTTCACCGCACCAATGATAACTTGCCGGATCCGATTTGATATTCTCTGCCAGAGTTACCTGCAAAACAGAACCGGAGACAGGATCTCCGGGAAAACTCTCCGACGATCAAGTCAGTTTTTGTAAGAAGGTTGGTAATTTGACAATAGTATTGCGGGGAAAATTGTGAGCGTACCTTTTTCCCTCGTTCTTAAGGCCTTTTATAGGTGTTTTTTAGGTAACCGCCGAGGGCGGTTACTCCTTAGTGGGCCACGTTTTGAGGGCGGTTCCCCCTTTTTAGGCCATGTCCCTTTCGTGGCTTTCATGGCAACGAACGTTGTTATGAGTGGGAGTCTTGATGCTCCGTTTAGGAATTCGGGGCGGTTACTCGCTTCACCCGTTTCCGCTTATTCGGGTCCTATTCGGGGCGGTTACTCGCTGCGCCCGCTTCCTTTATTCGGGTCTCATCCGATCTTAGACCATAGGTCTAAGTGTGGGATGGGCCTGCGAAATGAATATGACCCGGTTTAGCCTCGCGGGTCATCACAACCTTATGATTAACCTTATGATTATATTATTTTCGAAAGAAAAATAATAGAGTAAGGCATAAAATTAAGCGAATAAACGAGTACTCAAAAATTGCAAAAAGGGTTTGGCCACCCTAGCGAAAGCAAAAATTACTATGAAGAATTACAAGTATGAAGTCGGCAAAAGGCAAGGATCATACATGAAAATAAAGTGACAATAATCGCACGTATAGGCAAAGCGGCAAGTGAAAGAAAATTAATATATACGGGCAGTTTGTTACATACAAAAAGTCCAAATATAAATTAAACTATGCTACAGCTTCCTCTCCTTCACCCCTATTGCTTTCCTCGCCTCCAGCGACTCCCTCATCTCCTCCAGTGGGCGGATCTACTTCAAGCGAATCCTCAACCCTCGAATCAATAACTGCTTCAGAGGGCGGTACCTCTTGCTCAGGCTGAGAGATGTCCTGCGGTGCCCCTTCTTCCGCATTCTGGGTAGGGACCTCGCCGATAATTGGAGATTCCTGAAAACTCTTCCAATCTAAGAGGAGTACCTCATCCATATCAGCATCCTCGGCTTCCAGCTTGTCCCACTTCTCAGTTAAATCATTTTCAGGGATGGGAACCTTGGGGCGGTTAAGTACGAGACCCTGATGTCCATGCTCATAAGCGGCATGAATCCGCTCCCCATACCAGTAGATGCGGGCACCGTCTTCAGCCAGAATTTCCTCAGCCCTCTTCTTTTGTGTCTCCTTGGAATCAGCTAGATCATCGAGGGCCTTTCGCAGCTCATCGGACTTAGCCTGAAAAGATTTAAGAGCCTCCTCCTTCTCGCTCACAGCCTTCTGAAGGGCGCCTTCCAGGACCTTCACCTTCCCTTGGACATCATCATAAAGCGACTTCTGAGTCGCCAATTCAGTACCAAGACCTTCCAACTCCTTGGCTCGCTCGGAATCCCTTCGGAGAATGCCCTCAGCAAAATTGATAATCTGCATATAAGACGGCTCACGAATAAAAAAGGGCGAATAGAAATAGGCGGTTACAATGGACGCAAGATCCTTGAAAGAGGAAAAATTCACAAGTTTTTGAATTTTGAATAGACAAGCAAAAACGAAACGTCCCCTATGAACAGACCCTAAAGGGCTCTTGTATCAAACTAAAGGGGAGGCATGTGATGACCCGCGAGGCTAAACCGGGTCATATTCATTTCGCAGGCCCATCCCACACTTAGACCTATGGTCTAAGATCGGATGAGACCCGAATAAAGGAAGCGGGCGCAGCGAGTAACCGCCCCAAATGGGACCCGAATAAGCGAAAACGGGTGAAGCGAGTAACCGCCCCGAATTCCTAAACGGAGCATCAAGACTCCCACTCAGAACCACGTTCGTTGCCATGAAAGCCACGAAAGGGACATGGCCTAAAAAGGGGGAACCGCCCTCAGAACGTGGCCCACTAAGGAGTAACCGCCCTCGGCGGTTACCTAAAAAACACCTATAAAAGGCCTTAAGAACGAGGGAAAAAGGTACGCTCACAATTTTCCCCGCAATACTATTGTCAAATTACCAACCTTCTTACAAAAACTGACTTGATCGTCGGAGAGTTTTCCCGGAGATCCTGTCTCCGGTTCTGTTTTGTAGGTAACTCTGGCAGAGAATATCAAATCGGATCCGGCAAGTTATCATTTGTATATCGGTTTAAGAGTATATATTAACGTACCGTTTCATTTTTTTACATATTTTAGGATTAGACACGTATCATGGCAATTTGAAAACACGAACTGATTCATTTATCACATCAAAAATAGTAACGGGTAATCCTATGGCAACTTCTAAGGCTACTATATGCTGACACGGCTGATCGCGGGACCTCACAGGACCGCACAAATTCGCCCCTAACGAATGGATGGGGACCCTTTGGCGCCTTACTGTAAGGGGGAACTTACACTAGCCTCTTTCGAGCGACGAATGGACTCTCGCTAGAGGTTTCGCGGAAATTACCCAAAAGGTTTGCAATAATGCTTATGAATGCATACGAAAAGAAATAATACGATCCGTCCCCGTTAAGGGCTTAATACACGCCTTCCAGAATCAAATTTCTCGCTTCCCCAGTAGAGTCGCCACTTGTTAGACAAGGTGCCGAACGGCCTCGCCCGGGCGGACCGGGGGGTGGACACCTCATGGCGACGTAAGCGGTGATTGGTGCCGAAAGCAACCAATCGTGGAATCAAGCTGCTCGGCAGGACCGGAGCTCGGAGTTTGGAAGAGTCGCCACCCACGAATGGGAAAATGAACACCGATCCCTTGCGGGAGACCGGTGAGGGTTCGGGAAACTTAGGTACGAGCCGAGAAGGCTAGCTCCTTTCCGGAGAAAGGCTACTAGGCACCCCGACATCGCCCGGTTATGAACCACCGGCCTCATACTCAGCGTGTTAGGCGATAACGGACTAATCGTATATTTCTTTAAGTTTAAAATTCATTTGAAACCTTTTCTTCCTTGTTTTTGAAAACCGTTTTGAGCATGTCATTAAAAGCCACTTTAATAAAGAATCACCCATTTACATGAATTAAAAATACATAGGAGAGAGAAGGGGGAGAAGAAAGAATTGATTTGTTTACAACGTGATTTATGCTTTATATTATACACTAACTCTAAGCTAATCTCATTCTCCAAAACGAGTTTATTTACATGGTTCGTGCCTTAATCGCCGTTGGAACGATTTAGGTACGTTTTAAAACCCCGTTAATTTACATGACATCGACTCGAATCGCCGTTGGAACAACTCGAGTGTTTGAAAATGTGGAATAAAAACTTTAACTCCAAAAACGTGATTAGGCATACAAGTCCATTTATTTTGTACAAACCATTTAGTTAGGAAAACGATTCAAAACTCTATTATTTACAATGAAAACGATTTTAATTACAAGGTTCGCTTAATCCGTCGTTGGAACGAATTAAGGTTTCAACACGTGATATTTTGGAAATGGTTTAAAAATGACAAGAAAACGTTATTTACACTTTAGGAATATCTAGAAAAGCTTTAATTTAAACAAACAAATTAAACTCTTTTTTTTGTGGTTTATTTTCCCCTTTTTCACTCAATTATCCTTTATGTAAATAAAATGACAACAAGTAATGAATTAAATCTCAAATTCACCCACATCAAATACATTTGAAATAGTATATATATAAGTAGGAAAATAGAGTAAATATACATAGATATACATATGTACAAAAAGTGAGTAATAATACCCACTAAAATAAAATAGAGAAAATAATACACATTAAATAAGTAAAAAAATAGTGATGAAAATACTACTAGGTATAATATGTTTTTATTCTAACTAAAAACATGTAAAGGAAATGAATAAGGTTCATAAACAAGAAAATAGAATTTACCCCAAAATGGTTTATGATGAATACGTATAGAAAATAACCCCTAATAACCCCAAAATAACAAATATGTATAGTTTAAATGAATTAAATGACAATATATATATATATATATATATATATATATATATATATATATATATATATATACACACGTATAATTTTATTAAACCAAATTAAATGAAAACAATATACAAACACATTGAATAATATATATACAAAATATTTAAAAATAGCTTGAAAGTAAATATTACATAACTATACCTATATATATAAAGGACCTAATGTCTAAAAGTTGAGAAAGGAGGACCAAAACAGCATTTTTTACATTCCAGCAGCTTTACCGACGGAAAATCCGTCGGTAAACAGCCTTTAGTGACAGAAAACGGGAAATTACAGACTTAGTCCAACAGTTTCCAGATTTATTCAAAAGCTTTAGATTAGATCTATTCTATCGTTTTAGGTCCCCGAACTACCAAAATTGGATCATCGTCTATAACGGGGACTCCTAAAACGATGTTTTATTTTAAAACATTATTTAGAAATATTTTCAAAAACTTATAATTGCAACGTTTTCTTTTAATACCGAACTACCTTTGAATCGGATCACGGTTCGTGTTGGGATATTAAAACGAGGTTTTTATTTTAAAACAAAACCGAACGTTTATTTAACACGTGACGAAAATTAAATAAATACGGAATAATAAATAAAACGTGATAAATAAATGACTAAATAAATAAAAAACTATAACATGAAAATAAATAAATAAAGAGAAAAAAATTTAAATAAAATAAAACGAGTCTAGTCCTCGGATAATACCTTAAGATCGGTATCTGACAGTCGAAGTCGTTTGATTCCACGAGTTATGATTTTCCGGCGTTTTTTTGTGTTTTCGATAAAATATTCAACTTTAGAAAATTTGGATTTTTTTGGGAAAAAAAATATGTTCTCCAAAAAATTAACTTTCTCTCTCTAAAAATGTCTAGAGTGAGAAAGCTCCAAAAATTCCCTCTCTCCATTTGCATGGGGATCCGTGCCTTTTATAGGCACGGATCCTCTGAGACTTTGGGCGACGCTCGATTAAGATTGGGCGTCGCCCAAAGCAGGTTGGGCGGACGCCCAACTTTTGTTGGGCGAACGCCCAACTCTCGTTGGGCGCACGCCCAACGGGCGTTGGGCGTTCACCCAACGCAGGTTGGGCGTTCGCCCAACGCTGGTTAGGCGTTCGTCCAACGGATGTTGGGCGTCCGCCCAACGGACGTCGGGCGCTCGCTCCACCTACGTTGGGCGCTCGCCCAACGGCCGTCGGGCGCGCGCGCCCAGTGGACATCAAACGTGCGCCCCGCGCTGCCGGGCACGTGTCCAACTGTCGTCGGACACGCATCGGCTGCCGCTAGGCGTTCGCACCACGTCGCTGAGCACTCGCGAGCCGTCCACTCGACAACCGCGACTCCCACTAACTTCTTCCTTTTTTATTATATATTTTTGTTTTAAAACTTCCGGAATCAACCGCTTCGACCGTCTTGTTACAGGTTTTCGTCACAGGTCCTCCGACTCGGTGTCTACACCAGCGGTATTGACCATAATTTCTCTGCTCCTAGGACGCCTCAACAAAATGGGGTTGTTGAAAGGAAGAACAGAACCTTGGTTGAAATAGCCAGGACAATGCTGAGTGAGCATAGGCTTCCAAAGTACTTTTGGGGAGAAGCTGTTAACACAGCGTGCTATATTCTTAATAGGGCTCTTGTTAGACCTATACTAAAGAAAACCCCCTACGAACTTTGGAAAGGACGAAAGCCCAACATTGGATACTTTCGTGCCTTTGGCTGTAAATGTTTTATTTTAAACACCAAAGATAGCCTAGCTAAGTTTGACTCAAAAGCTGATGAAGCTATCTTTTTAGGCTACTCAACAAACAGCAAAGCATACAGAGTTTTTAATAAACGAACTCAAGTTTTAGAAGAGTCAGTACATGTTGAGTTCGACGAAACTAACCCTGTAGGAAGATATCTGCCGCTGACCGAGGATGATCCACACTCAGTACCCGCTGATCAAGATACAGCCGCTGAGTCATTCCCTCAAGGGCTGACCAAAGGTAAAAGTGAACTAAATATAGTTTTCACTGACCAGTCTTCACCTGCAGAGATTGTTGAAACACAGACAGCACAAGACATAAATCTACCAAAGGAGATAAGAATTCCAAGAGGGCACTCAGAGAGTGCAATCCTTGATGCCGCTGAGAATACCCTGATGACAAGAAATCAACTCAAGAGATACCTCAGCAACGTGGCCTTCGTCTCAGTTCAGGAACCAAAGAATTTCGCTGAAGCTGAGTACGACGAGTTCTGGATGATCGCAATGCAAGAGGAGCTTGATCAATTCAGAAGGAATGATGTATGGGAGTTGGTGCCTCATCCAAAGAATCAGAAGACTATCGGAACAATATGGGTCTTCCGAAACAAGCTGGATGAACAAGGGAACGTGGTCAGAAACAAAGCAAGACTTGTAGCTCAGGGCTACAGTCAGCAAGAAGGTATTACGGTGAGACCTTTGCCCCAGTGGCAAGGCTAGAGGCAATTAGAATTTTATGTGCATATGCATCTTACATGAACTTTAAATTATTCCAAATGGATGTTAAGAGTGCATTTCTTAATGGAGTTATAAACGGGGAAGTTTATGTTAATCAGCCTCCAGGGTTTGAGGATTCTAAATTCCCAAACCACGTTTATAAACTCAAAAAGGCTCTGTACGGCCTCAAGCAAGCACCACGTGCTTGGTATGAGAGGCTGACTAGTTTCCTGCTGACTAGAAATTATGTCAGAGGCAAAGCTGATACAACCTTATTCATTAAGAGAAAGGGTAAAGATACCCTGCTGGCTCAAATATATGTTGATGATATTATTTTCCGTGCTACTAATGAGTCAATGTGCAAGGAATTTAGCAAGCAAATGCAAACTGAGTTTGAAATGTCAATGATGGGAGAACTCAACTTCTTCCTCGGACTTCAAATCAAACAAGGGAAAAATGGCATCTTCATCAGTCAAGCTAAATATGCCAAGGAGATATTGAAGAAATATGATCTTGAAAATTGCAAGCCAATATCCACTCCTATGGGCACTGACATTGTCCTCTGCGCTGACGAGAATGGTAAGTCGGTAGACAGCAAATTGTATCGAGGTATGATAGGCTCTCTACTTTACTTAACAACAAGTAGACTGGACATTCAGTTCTCAGTATGCTACTGTGCTAGATATCAATCTAACCCTAAGGAATCTCATTACATAGCTGTAAAAAGAATCCTTAGATATTTGCAAAGCTCAGTGAACGCATGTTTATGGTATCCCAACACTCATGGTTTTACACTCGTTGGATACACTGACGCTGACTATGGACGAGACAAGCTAGAACGGAAAAGCACCTCTGGAGGATGTCATTTCTTAGGAAGCTGTCTTGTATCCTGGTTCAGCAAGAAGTAGGCGTCAGTAGCCTTGTCCACCACTAAAGCTGAGTACATTGCTGCTGGACACTGTGTTGCTCAAGTCTTATGGATTAAGCAACAACTTGAAGACTATGGTGTTCAATCAAAGACAATTGAGGTCAAATGTGACAACAAAAGTGCAATTGATCTGTCCAAGAACCCAATTCAACACAGCAGGATGAAGCATGTCAGCATAAGACATCACTTCATTAGAGACCATGTACTCAAGGGTGAGATAAAGCTGACCTACATCCCAACGGATGAGCAGCTTGCAGATATCTTCACAAAGCCACTGGCTCGTGAACAGTTCAGCATACTGAGAGAAGCCATTGGTATGTTTAATCCTCTTCAGTAAATTCCAGCTCTTAATATAGAATCATGCTGAGTGAATTAACATGCTGAATGATCCATTGTTTGCTGAGTGAATAAATGTATGCTGAGTGTTTAATGCTAAATGAATAAATATCACATACTGAGCAAACATTGACACCGAGTAGTTATCTCAAACTGAGAAATCATCCGTATGTATAAAACTGACCACTCAGAATATAAAACGCTTAATATTCTAAACGCTGAGTATAAGATCCGTTGCATTTAATAGCCACCTAGGATGACGTATGCGCCGAATGTGTCATAAAAGCCAGGATTATTGTCGGTTCGCAATCCCAAGGCAAAACTGACACATGGATTCGATAAGATCCACTTTTCACCGCTATAAATAATGGGCAAATCCCCATTGTTATCTCTTTACACTTACCGAATCTTCTGGCATAAGCATTCTCTCTCTAAAAACTCTCAAAGCTTCCCAATCTTTTTCTGAAACTATGACTAAGGTTTCCGTTAACATCTCCGGTGCCGGTCACCGTAAGACCAGTTCCGATGAACCCTCCAGGCAAACTACTTCGCCTGAAACCACAAAGGTCACTACGCCGAGCAAAGGCAAAGCTGGCCAAGCAACCTCATCTAAGGGAAAGCCGACCAAGGTCAGAACCTACACCAAAGTTTTCGCGGACGTTAGAGAGTGGAAAATAGACTTCTCAAGATGGGTCTCAGAAGCCTTCGTAGAAACTGAGCAACCCTTCTGCGAATGGATATCGAAGAATGGCTGGACCGAGTTGTTCTCCATTAGAGATCACACCTACCCTGACCTAGTAAGGGAGTTTTACCACAATCTCCGAGTTGCTGATGATAACTAGGACTATCTGGTAACTGTGGTAAAGGAAAAGACCATTTTTATAAACCCTACCTATCTTGCTAACTTGCTGAAGTTAAAGAATGAGGGAACAAAACTGAGGCGGTCTGGGGATCATGAAGGAACTGGGTACGATGCCACCTTCTGCAAGCCCGCTGGCCATTCTGGAGAAATCTCAAGTTCATCAATGGGCCAGCACCAAAAGATGGCACACTATCTGCTGACCAATTACATCTACCCCAAGATCAACTGTACCATCTCAGCGACAAATTTCGAGCAATGCTTCATATGGCATATGCTGACATACAAGCCCATCAACATGCCAGTTTTATTAATAGCCGGCTTCCAGAGGAGCACTGGAACTTTAAGGCTGGGCTCACTCATAACCATAATCCTCAAAGATCATCAAATTGATCTCTTCGAGGAAACTGAGGCCCAAGGCTCTGAGATCACAGCGGCTTCGCTGCGTGCCTTGAAGTATGACCAGCCAATTAAGAAAGGCAAAAATGCTGATGAGGCTGATGAGGAGACAACTGTCCCAAAGAAGGGCAAAAGGACAAAGGCTCCAGCTGCCCGAAAGAGGAAAGCTATTGGGACTCCTTCAAAGAAGGCTGAGCCTCAGGCCAAGAAGCCTAAGTCAGCTGCTGAGAAAGGTCAGGAGAAGCCTAAGTCAGCTGCTCAAAAAGGTCAGGAGAGACCTAAGTCAGCTGAGAAGAGAAGCAGGCAAGATGAGCCTGATACAGAGGAAAGACTGGGTGCTGAGCAACCTCTGAAGAAGAAGAAGTCTTCAGAGCTGACCCCAATTGATGCTATCCCCACTGACATCATTATTCCTGGTGATTCACACTTCACACAGTGTCAAGGAACTAAAACTGAGCATCAAGAAGATAATGTGGAACTGGATGATCACTTCATCACTCAGATGGAAGAAGAATTAGATAACTCAGATCAGGATGCTGAGGAAGAAGAAGAAGAAGAAAGCGGTCAGGATGACGCTGAGGAGACAGTTAGTGAAGCAAAAGCTGCTGACCCAATTAATACTGAGTTGGGTGCAGATAAAGAACAAGACCAAGCTAATCAGCTTAATGCTGATCAAGAAGAGACTTCTCCTTCTCACTCAGGAGAGTCTATCCAAGCTGACACTCCTCCTCGTAGAAGAAGATTAGTAAAGGCAACTCAGAAAATGGTGATTGACCTCCCTATTCAAAAGCCGACTAAAGATCCTTCTTCTCTTAAGTTTAAGTTTTTCTATAAGCAAACACCTTCTTCTCAACAAGCTTCTCTTGAAAAGCAAGCCTCTGTTTCTTCACCAAAGGAACAAGCCGACTTGAATGCTTCCGCAAACTCAACGAGTCAAATCGAGCAAGTTCTCGTCAATGCTGCTGCTCCAAGCACTGTGCTGACTCAGAACATTCCTGCCCCAGTCAGCACTGACAGCATTAGAATTACTACTTCACCAACCATCACTACTACCGATCAATCAACTCTTCCAGAACATCAAGTGCAGATTGAAAACACACTTCCAGTCACTGACCCTATCATAACTCTGACTCCTCCACAAACTGGTCATACTGAAGAAACTAGGCAACATGATGATGAATCCCTCAACTATCTGCATGCCACCGAGTCTGGTAGAAAACTCATCAACTCGGTGCAGTCATTAATTCAGGACATTCATCAATCTGCTCAACCTACTGCTGGGTCAAGTAACAATGCATCAACTCAGCTGTCCCAGGTCACTCAACTCTTAAATGAGGTTAAAGGACTGAAGGATCTGCTAAGTGATATGATCTTAATTCAATCACATTTGCCCAAGCAGGACTCAATAACTAAGCTAGCTGAGCTCCAACTGACAACTGTTCAACATCTTAACACTCTTCAAGGCCAAGTCCAGACCTTGTTAGCTGCGAATACTCAGTATGCCACCTCTGATAAAGTTAAGATGCTTTTTTCCCAGCTTCACACTGAGCAAATCAAGACCAACAATCAGCTGGCCTCCTACTCTCAATGCTCGGTGGAGCAAATAAGCGAAGCAGTTCGTCTGCTGAACTTAAATAAACAGGAGATGGACACTGACCAGATGAAGCAGAATGAGATTCTGGTCACTACCCAAAGGACCTTCACACATGTGCGTCATAGTAATATCCAGCGCCAATACTATGACTCAGCTCTGCTGAAGACGTTTCATCAAGCGTTTGCTGCGCTGTCAGATACAATCACTTGGGTAGGTAAGTCTCAAGCCTACATCCTGAGCTTACTCAGCGCCGCTGAACTAGGTATACCTAAAGATGTCTTGGATGAAGGCGTTATTGTCTTTGACGGCATTAATGAAAGTGCCGACAAACTTAAGGAGCTGTCCGCCGTGCTAACCGCCGATGTCTTAACCGACTCTTTTAGAATTCCTGCTCCTCCCGATGCTGACAAAACGGGGGAGAAAGAACAAGCTAGAACTCAGCACGAGGCTCCTAGAAGCAGTCAGTCTAAGCAAAAGAAAAAGAAGTAGAAATAGGCTAGCTCAGCTTATTTAACTTAGTGTCTAGTCTATATGTTCTTTTATGATCATCTTCTGCTATGTATGCTGACTACTTCACTTTAATACAATACTTGCATCCTTTATCTTAACTTGAGTTATTTCATATGATGCTGAGTATTATGTTATTATGTATCTTCAACTAAATCAACTGTGTTTACTGTCTATAATACTTGTTGATTGTATCCCATGCTGATCAAATGTTTGACATTGTCCTGTATGCGTACAAAACATTGTCTCATAAAAACCATTGAACAAAATATTTACTCAGCGCTCTCTGAATGATAAATCTTCCGCTTAATACTGAGTAAAATAGAATATGTTCCATGAGCTGACCTATATCTGAAAACTGACCTTAGACCTACTCGATTAAACCTTAGAATGTTTAGAGTTAAAACTAAGTCAGTAGCCCAACCCTGACGGGGGAGTTTGCTAAGCAATAATAGGTCAACTATCATGGGGGAGCTCAACACTGAGTTCCTCGCTGAATAGTTTTGCCAACCTCAAAATGGGGGAGTTTGTTGAAACACCTTTCCACATGATTTTGATTTGACAAAATTATTTAAGTAAAATTAAATATATTCTAAACACACTAAGTTTAAATGCTTTGATTTATTATACTAATGTGTTTGTTCAATGTTGAGTTAAAATTGTTTATAAGACATAAAGAATAAAAAGCCCAATGCCCATACGGAAGTTAAGGCCCAAGTCAAACAGATCAAGACAACTCGGCCCGCGTGTGCAAAACGCTGTCGTTACGATCAAAACGCAACTCAGCAAGAGAAGGATCTAGAAGACCTTCATTGAACAACTTCGGAGTGAAGCCGCTGAGTTGAATCGACAAAGAGTACAAGACAGCAGCTGAGCAAGAACAACTTCCAGACAAAGTGTTTCCACTTTGGGTAAAGTTCAGAAGACACAGAACGCTGTCTAGTTGACCTTATCATAAATGGTGAGACATTCTGCCGAGCTGACTAAAAGCTGCTCAACACTGACCGAGAACAGAAGATACTCAAATATGATTGGCCGAGAGCTCTGAGCAAGACTGAGTGACAAGGACAGGAAGTCGTTTCCCTCCAACGGTTATTTCGAAATTCGAAATGACCGATGTCTTAGACATCTCTATAAATAGAGCCCTTTAGTTGCTTCATTCAACACAGAACTTGATCAAGCCATTATGCTGACCAAAATTCTACTCAAAGTTCTGCAAGAAAAAGCAAAGCAAATTCTTACACCAAATTTCATATCATTTGTGTAAAAGTCTAGAGTGATTATACAATCATCTAAAGTGTCTTAGCAATTGTTGTTTAAGACAAATCTTTATCATTTCTAGAGATTAGAAAGGAGAGGCTGAGTACTCGGTTATAGTACTCAGCGAGAGATTAGGAGTGAGTAGAGGTATAGAGGAAGGTACTCTTGTTATACTCAGCTTCTAAGTTGTAAAAGGTTTGATGCTCTACCGTTAAAGAGCTCAGTAGAGAATTAGAAATCTCGGAACGTGTTCCGGGGACAGGACGTAGGCTTGGAGGCCGAACCTGGATAAATCTGCTGAGTAATATCTTTCTAACCTTAAACTCCTTAATATATATATTGCTTGCTTAAACAAAACTGACCAAGTAAAGAGGTCAAGCTGAGTAGTGCGCATTGAATATCTGAGCTCAGGAATAGACCCTAAGTGCTATCTCTTGACTCAAGTAAAGAATCTAACCTAGTCACCAGTTGACTAAGCCAGTGTCTTGCTATTCACTCAGTGCCGCTGTTAAAACTTTTTTCCTGAAGAAAAAGAAGTCTGGCCTAAAGAAAAATTTTAAATAGTTCCTAACCCCCCCTTGGAACTATACTTGTAACGTTATAAGGGACCAACAGATAAGTCATCTTCAAAACAACAGCTTAAGAATGAAGCTGAGTGGAACGAAGCTCAGCATAAAAGAAGTCTGCTTCAGAACTAGATCTTGCAGAACGAAGCTGACCTTGGAAGCTGAGTGAAAAAGAACTCAGTATGAGATTTGGTGACAATCAAAGACAATGACTATCGAAGTGAAGATGGGTGATCTTCAGGACAGCATGAACGATCTGTTAGCTAAAAGACAAATCCGACAACTGTCTGCACCAATAATGGAAGCCTTGGAATTACGCAAAAGCCAAATTCTGAGATGCATGGGTCAACTATTCATTGCTAAAAGACAATCTGCCACAAGAAGACAAAGTCTGTAGGAAGAAGACAAGCCTGACATCTGAAGAAATCGAAAAACAAGATTGGCCTGCACATCTGAAGCTGACCAGAAGTTTGTCCCCCAAAAGAGCCGTTTTGGATTCAACAGACAAATCAAATTCAAATCATTTGATCCTCAAAACACAACTATAAAAGGACAAGCAATTCTCTTGGATCATTGCCGAAAATTACAGAATATACAAGAGAGAAAAATACAAGCTCAAAGCACTCAAAAACAAGAAAGAGATCTTACACCAACTTTCTATTCCTTGTGTAAATGCTAGATTGATTGTTTTGTAATCATCTAAAGTGTTTTTTATCTGAAAAAGAGCAAATTGTATCAATTGTGAATTGAGAGTGTTGTGCTGAGTATTTGGTTGTAAATACTCAGTGGTAGAGAAATCTAGGTGCTGGGTTGTAGCACTTAGTAGGAGTTGAGTAGACGAATAGAGGAAGGTACTCTTGCATGTTCAACTACCTTGTAACCGGTTTGTGCTCTACCTTTAAAGAGCCCAGTATTGGATTCTAAAAGCCCGGAGGAATCTGAGGACTGGACGTAGGCGGAGAGGTCGAACCAGGATAAGTGATACTGAGTAATTTCTAACTCTCTTAATATATATTGTTGGGGTTTAGTGTCCTATAGACAATTGTTCTAGGATACAAACTTAATGTAAATGAATTGTTCTTTATATCATTTGTTTAATGAGATATATGTTTTATAACTATATAAAGGCAATCCTTTTTAAGCACTAAATAAAGTCTAATAAAAGGAAATCCGTAAGTTTATTTAAAGTGATTATAAAGTGTTCATACAAGCATGAAGTGAGACAAAACTTTATAG
This sequence comes from Euphorbia lathyris, assembly GCF_963576675.1. Lineage (NCBI taxonomy): Eukaryota > Viridiplantae > Streptophyta > Magnoliopsida > Malpighiales > Euphorbiaceae > Euphorbia > Euphorbia lathyris. Next base: position 73,443,596 of record NC_088913.1, read on the forward strand.
TAAACTGATAAACTTAAAACCACCCCAAGTCAAGTGATATCTTTGGGATTGACATATCACTGTTGAGACTTGTATGTAACAATGTCTTCTGTCCGACAGAAAGCTGATCTCACAAGCTTCATATATACAGATATCTGGACAGTTACATAGATCCGATAAAATGTTGTTCATTAGGATTGGGGATCTGATTTGAGATAACAGGATGGGTAGATTCATCATTGTCACCTGTTCATCTCATTGGTATTAATAGGTATAACTAATCCTCAGACTCAAAGGAATATTAATTGGTATTCTGGATTACGGAATGTGATGCTTTGACTCTGGTGTAACACGATCCTTAACAGAGATGACTCTAGGGTGTGAACAGTAGACGTTGGGTATCACAGGAAGTAATTGCGGAGTCGTTATATATTGGATTGAGCATTTATCACTCCCGATAAATGGGAGATACATCCATGGATCGCTTGTGGAAGACTCGACTCTAAATCCTTGCAAGGTGATAGCTTAAGAGTGAGAAATATAGATTTCACTTAACCTATCTTTTTGAGTTGACTCGGCCTGTACAAGTAAAACGAACGTCTCGCTATATGTGACTTGACATCACCCATAGTCATAAGATTCAGTTCAAGGATGTAGTTGGTAAAGGATCGAATTATACTGTAACTAATACGGAAAGGTTAACGACAGAATCAACCTGTCTTCTTATAGCTCTGGGGGAATGATTACGGACTTGCTAATCACATACTCTGTACATCATTCCGTTATGCAAAGATTAAATATAATTCTTTGAAAATTAATTTAATAACGTTGCATACGGCTAGAAGCAATAAGAACCTAATGGATCACACATAAGACTTGGAACCTAAAAGAGAGATAGATGTTAATTAATTGATAGAAGCCCAATTGAGCCCAATAAGGCTCATGGACATAAGGGGGTTGAAATTCATGTAGTGATATACATGAATAATTAATTTGATTTTGTTAATCCTAATTAGATTAGGAATATGAATTAAATTAATTAAGAGATAATTAAGCTAGGAGTTTTAATTAGATTAATATACTCCTATTATTATCCAATAAGGTTATTATTATTATCCTTAATATATTAGATATATAGTGAGATAATAATTAGGAATTCTATTCCGAATGGAATTCCTATTCAGTAACCTAATTCTATCTAACTAGGGATTAGATACAAGAGATTATAAATACCCCTTCCCTTGAGATTTTCGAAATCCAAGCAAGCCATACCCTACTTGTGATTTTCGAAATTCACCTAGTCCAAGAGAGAGAAAATTCGACACCCCTAGTTTGAGGACGAGATTTCTCTACGACTTCGTTTGATCAATTGATTTTCATCTATTTCTTTTATCCTTGATCTTGTGTTGATTAGTTAGAGGCAATCTACTTTGGTTGCTATTCAACGGTTGATATTAAATTAATCTTCCCGTGTTTTATTTCGTGTTTGGGAACTCGAAGAAGAAAAACAAACAAAAGGGGAGAAATTCGTTTTACTACTCCTACATCAGGTCAGTTCAAGATTTCGCGGATTTCCGGAGATTGAACCGTCGGATCGTCGCGACTTTTGGACAGGAGCTTCTAGACATATTCTTCCACGTTTCCACCGAAGGGATTGTCGTTCGGAGGTCTGAAAGGTCTGTTTCGGATAGGGGCAGATTGGTAGACAGTTTCTATCTCTTTTGAAGTTGTGGGCACTTCGTTTGCAACAGTAGATAGAACTTCTAAAAGGTATTTCTTCTTATCCTTCTTTATATGAAATAACGGTTAACGGATCTTGTGGTTAAATGGAAATAGGTTAAAAAATTTATATTTCCGCTGCTATACCTTAGCCTAATTCCCAACATATATATATGCATGTATTGCTTGTTTTACTTACTCAGCATATAAACTGTTTAAAGCTAACACTGAGTAAAATTAGAGTGCTGAGTTGGAAGCTGACCACAAAAGTGTCAATTCCCAACTCACAAGTGAAACAATCTTCGTCAACATTTGACTAAAGCTGTCTCACACTAAGATCGGCCAAGCTGACCAATGCTGAGTTAATAAACTCACTAAAATTATCAAGTCAGCAAGATTAATTAGCGAAAAAGTTACATTAGTTCCTAACCCCCCTCCCCTTGGAACTAATCACACGGGACCAACAAGTGGTATCAGAGCCTAAGCTCACTACTCAAAGATATAACTATCTTGAGCTGATCCTGATAAATGGCTGAGAACAGCACTCGTTTCCTTCCCGGGAATCAAACAACACAGATACTCCCTGAGGGATTATCAATTACTCGGCCTCCCCTATTATTTGGATCCAATTATACATTCTGGAAGAATAGGATGAAAAACTTTATTCAAGCCACAAACATGAGTGCATGGCTTGCGATAGTTCAAGGCCCATATGTGCCATATAAAACTGTTAACAATGAGAAAGTTGTTAAGAGTGAAACTGAGTGGTCAGAGGATGACCTTAAAAAATTACAAAACAATGCTTCGGCTATCAATATGCTTCACTGTGCGTTAGATGCTGCAGAATACAATAAGATTTCAGGTTGCGAGTCAGCACAGGAGATTTGGAAAAAGCTTGAAGTAACCTACGAAGGTACAAGCAAGGTCAAGGAGTCAAAGGTGAACCAACATATGAGATTATACGAGCTGTTCGAGATGAACGACGATGAGGACATCTCCGGAATGAACGCTAGATTCACCAACATCATAAATGAGCTAAAAAGGCTGGGCAAGAACTTCACTGAAGAAGAGCAGGTGAAGAAAATCCTGAGAAGCTTACCAAAGAGTTGGCAAGCTAAGAAAACTGCCGTGGAGGAAGCTCAAGACTTGACCACATATAAATATGACGAGCTGATCGGATCTCTGCTGACTCATGAGATCTCTATGAAAAATTTTGAAGCAAAAGAAAAGTCAGAAGACAAGAAACAAAAATCTCTTGTCATGAAAGATGACTCAACCGAAGCTTACTCATCGGACGATGAGGAAATGGCCATGTTCACAAGGAAGATGAAGAAGCTGTTCAGAAAGAATGATAAGAACAGCAAGAGGCCATTCAGAAAAGGCGATAGGTACAAAGCTGAGTCCAGTGATAAATACAAAAAGGACAGCTCCAAATCTGTCACATGCTTTGAGTGTCATCAAACTGGGCACATTAAGTCAAGCTGCCCTAATCTGAAGAAGGACAAGAAGGAAACAAAAAGGCAATGGTGGCCACATGGAGTGATAATGATGAGTCAACCTCATCTGAAGCTTATGCAAATGAAACGGCAAATATATGCTTCATGGCCGATGATGCTGATCGCACTTATTCTGAGCAAGCTGACCTCTCCGATGAAACTGACCAGGAGGAACACAATAATGAGGTAACATCCTTACTTTTGCTTAGAACTGAGATGATAAACGCCCTGAGTGATTTATATGCGCTAACTAAAAAGTGCAATAAGAAAGTAAAGGCACTCAGCAGGCGGTGTGATGAGATTGAAGAGGTCAAGCTGAGTGACCTTCGATATCTCCTCCAAGACAACTCAACTTTGCATAGTAATATAGAACTTATGCATAAGTTTGTCTCGGAGGTCCAATCAGATTCAAAGAAACTGAAAAAGAATGTCACTACCCTACAGAGCCAAATAAAAGGCTCAAATAAAAATAAATCCCATGCTGAGTACTCAAGTACTAGTCAGCATAAACAGTTCACACAGTGTGACTGTTGCGGGAAAAAGGGGCACACAAGAGAAGTGTGTTGGTACAATAAGCGGATTGTCCAATGTCACTTCTGCGGAAAGAAAGGACATACCACTAAAGTATGTTGGCATGCTCAGCACAATAATGCTGACCACACTCAACATCACCTTCAAAGGGTAATTCACTGTGACTTCTGTGGTAAAAGTGGCCACACTATAAAAGTATGTCGTCAAAAATTAAAATACGACTTTGCACCTATTTATGCTAACAACCGAGGACCCAAAAAGAATTGGGTACCTAAAGATGAATAGTCTAAAAATGCAGGTGAGCCTGAGATGCGTGGAAAAATCAAAACTATGGTATATAGACAGCGCATGCTCGAAGCACATGACTGGTGATGAAACTCAATTCATCACACTAGAGCTTAAACGAGGTGGAAGTGTAAGCTTTGGAGACAATAAGAAGGGTAAGATAGTCGGCTCAGGTACTATCGGAGGTAACCATACTATTGAGTCAGTCTCCTTAGTTAAAGGTCTCAAATACAATCTGATGAGTGTAGCTCAGCTTTGCAAGAGCGGCAGAAAGGTTGTATTTGATGATACTCAGTGTCAAATACTTGAGGGAAAAACAAACGAATTGATTTTAATTGCCCCTCGTGTAGACAATGTATACATGCTGAGCTTAGAAAAACAGTTTTCTAAGAATATATGCTTAGTGTATAAAGAGGATAACTCATGGCTATGGCATAGAAGACTTGGTCATGTAAGCATAGACCTTCTTACCAAATTAGCTAGAAAGCAACTAGTTGAGGGATTGCCTAAACTTAAATTTGAAAAAGATCAATTGTGTAGTGCTTGTCAGCAAGGTAAACAAACTAAGAAGTCATTTCAAAGTAAAAATATTGTCTCAACCAAGAGACCATTGGAATTACTACACTTGGATCTTTTCGGACCTGTCCAGCCACTCAGCTTGGGAGGTAAGAAATTTTCCTTAGTTATTGTATACGATTTCTCTCGGTACACTTGGATCATCTTGCTGAGTAGCAAGGATGAAACATTTGAGATGTTCACCACATTGATTAAGAAACTTGAAAATGACAAAGACCTAAGAGTAGCTCATATTAGAAGTGACAATGGTGGAGAATTCAAAAACCAACAGTTTGATGAATTCTGTGAAACCAGTGGTATTGACCACAATTTTTCTGCTCCTAAAACACCTCAATAAAATGGGGTTGTTGAAAGGAAGAACAGAACAATTGTCGAAATAGCTAGGACAATGCTGAGTGAAAATAGGCTTCCAAAGTACTTCTGGGGTGATGCTGTCCACACAACATGCTACATTCTCAATAGGGCTTTAGTTAAACCTATTCTTAAGAAAACCCCATATGAACTTTGGAAAGGACAAAAGCCCAACATTGGCTACTTTCGTGCCTTTGGGTGTAAATGTTTTATACTCAATACAAAAGATAATCTTGCAAAATTTGATGCCAAAGCTGACGAAGCGATCTTTTTAGGGTACTCAACTAACAGCAAAGCATATAGGGTGTATAATAAATGAACTCAGGTTGTAGAAGAGTCTGTCCATATTGAGTTCGATGAAGCTGACCCTGCAGGAAAGTCAACTCAGCTCGATGAAGATGAACCAAGCTCAGCTTCCGTTGATCAAAATAGAGCCTCTGAATCATCAATACAAGGGCTGGCCAAAGGTAAGCAAGAAATTGAAATAACCTTTGCTGACCAATCTATTCCTGCAGAGATTGTAGAAACACCTGTTCCAAACAACTCAACATTGCCCAAAGAAATAAAAATCCTAAGAGGACATTCGGAGAAGTCCATTCTTGATGCTGCTAACAATAAGCTGATGACAAGAGATCGGCTTAGGAAGTATCTCAGCAATGTTGCCTTCGTCTCAATACATGAGCCAAAGAATTTCGCTGATGCTGAGCACGATGAATATTGGATCAACGCTATGCAAGAAGAGCTTGATCAATTCACAAGAAATGAGGTATGGGATTTAGTACTTAAACCTAGGAATCAAAAGACCATAGGAACTAAGTGGGTCTTTAGAAATAAATTAGATGAGCTAGGCAACGTAGTCAGAAATAAAGCCCGACTTGTAGCCCAAGGCTATAGTCAGCAAGAGGGCATCGACTATGGTGAGACCTTTGCACCCGTTGCTAGGTTAGAGGCTATACGAATACTGTGTGCATATGCTAGCTATATGAATTTTAAGTTATATCAAATGGATGTTAAAAGTGTTTTTCTTAATGGCTTTATAAACGAAGAGGTATATGTTAGTCAGCCTCCAGGGTTTGAAGATCCAAAATTTCCAAACCATGTTTATAAACTCAAGAAGGCCTTGTATGGCCTAAAGCAAGCACCACGTGCTTGGTATGAGAGGTTGACCAACTTCTTGCTGACTAGGAATTATGTCAGAGGCAAAGCTGACACAACCTTGTTCATCAAGAAAAAGGGTAAACATACCCTGCTGGCACAAATTTATGTAGATGATATAATCTTTGGTGCTACTGACGAATCTTTGTGCAAAGAATTTAGTAAACAGATGCAAACTGAGTTCGAAATGTCCATGATGGGTGAACTCAACTTCTTCCTTGGACTTCAAATCAAGCAAGGTAAGAACGGCATTTTCATTAGTCAGTCCAAATACGCCAAAGAAATGCTAAAGAAATTCGATATGGAAGATTGTAAACCCATATCAACCCCAATGGGTACTGATATTGTCCTATGCAAAGATAAGAAAGGTAAATCTGTAGATAGCAAGCTATATCGAGGTATGATTGGCTCTCTACTTTACCTTACCGCTAGTAGACCTGATATTCAGTACTCAGTATGTTATTGTGCAAGATATCAAGCTGACCCCAGGGAATCTCACCTAATAGCTGTAAAAAGAATTTTCAGATATTTGCAGAGCTCAGTTAATGCAGGTTTATGGTATCAAAATACAAGTGACTTCACACTGATTGGATATACTGATGTTGACTATGGGCGAGATAAGCTAGAGCGTAAAAGTACCTCGGGAGGATGTCACTTCCTTGGAAGCTGTGTAGTATCCTGGTTTAGCAAGAAGCAGTCATCAGTTGCGCTGTCTATAACTGAAGCTGAGTACGTAGCTGCTGGAAGCTGTGTTGCACAAGTCCTATGGATTAAGCAACAACTTGAGGATTATGGAGTCAAAACAGAAACAATTGAAGTCAAATGCGATAATAAAAGCGCCATTGACCTATCTAAAAATCCAATCCAACACAGCAGGATGAAGTATGTCAGCATAAGGCATCACTTCATTAGAGATCATGTACTCAAGGGTGAGATCAAGCTGACCTATGTTCCAACAGATGAACAGCTTGCAGATATGTTCACCAAGCCTTTGGCTCGTGAGCAATTTAACATATTAAGGGAAGCTATCGGTATGTCTAATCCTCTTCAATAATTCTATGTGCTTAATATTGAGTGATTACCATGCTGAGTGATTTGTGATAAATTAGTAACTGTTGCACGCTGAGTTAAAAATGACATGAAATCACCCTATGCTGAGTAGACATACATGCTGAGTGATTATCCTAAGCTGAGTTACTAAGTCCACAAACAACTATCCTAGACAAAACTGACTACTCAAAGTTCCAAAATGTTTGATATTCCATATGCTGAGTAAAGTTTCGTTGCGTAATTAATGCTAGCACGCGTATTGAATAGCCACCTAGGATGACGTAAGCATAATTATTGGAAAGATACATACGCCGTATGTGTCATAAATGTCAGAATAATTGTCGATTTATCATCTCGAGGAAAAACGGCAAATTCAACGTATCAGATCTCCTCGGTAACAATATAAATAGTGGAAGAGTTCCCCTTTCCTACTCTTTACGCTCAAAAATCTCTGGCATTCTATTTCCAACTCTAAAAAATCCCAGATCCTTCAAAAACTCTTAAGAAAATGTCTGACTCCCAAAACCTCTCCGGAGCTGATTACGATCAAAATCACTCCGATGAAAATCCTTCATCTTCTACTCAGGAGGAGTATGAAGAAACATCAAAAGAATCCCAAGAAGGTGGTCAGCCTGACCAAACTCAGGACAACACCGTCGCCAAAAACGCCAAAGCTGACCAAGCTGGCTCATCGAAAAAGACTCAGAAGGAGAAAGGCAAGAAACCCAGAACCTACTCACTAGTATACAACCACGTTAAAGGGGACAAGATTGATCATTCACGTTGGTTCTCAAAAGGGTTTGTGGAAGCAGAAAAACCCTTCTCTCGAATGGATATCTAAGAACGGCTGGGAAGGACTATTCTCCATTCGCGAGGCTACCTATCCTGAACTGGTGAAGGAATTCTACACCAACCTGAAAGTAGCCAATGATAATAGGGATTACTTGGTCACTGAAGTCCAGGGAAAGGAGATTTTCATCAATCCTCCCTATCTGGCTAAGTTGCTGAAGCTGAAGAACAAAGGGACAGAACTTCGAACCACAAACGACCATGGTAAGATTAAATTCCCAGCTGAATTCTGTAGACCCCCCGGTTACGTAGGAGAAGTATCTAGTACTTGCATGGGTCGAGACCAAAAGATGGCCCATTACATCCTGACCAATTTTATCTTTCCAAAAGTCAACTGTACCTCCTCAGCAACGAATTTCGAGCAGTGTTTCATCTAGCACATGCTGACCTACAAGCCTCTGAACATGCCAGTCTTTCTCATTGGTGGATTTCTGCGAAGTTCTGGTACGCTTAGGTTAGGATCCCTCATCACCAAAATCCTCAAGGATTATCAAGTCAGTTTGGTTGAAGAGATCGAAGTCTGGGGAACTGAGATCACTGCTGGTATTCTGTTTGGTTTGGCTATTGACCAACCAACAAAGTTGAAAAAGGGAAAGAAGGTAGCAGGTGAAGCTGAGGAAGACAAGGGTATGCTGACCATGAAGGGAAAGCAAGTGAAAAAGGCTGATGTTGACCGGATACGGAAAGCAATCCAAACCAGCTCAAAAGATGTTGATGTTGTTCTAAAGAAAATCTAGATTGTCTCAAAGGGAAAGAAAATTGATGCCGAGCAGGATAAGTCAGCAGAGAAAAGAAAGAGGCAAGATGAGCATGAAGAACTGGAAAGTGAGGAAACCCCTCTGAAGAAGAAAAAGAAAATTTCTGATCCAAAACCAACTGATGTTGTCCCTCTTGGCTTTGAGGTTCCTGATGATTCTCACTTCGTGAGAAGCCAATAGATTGACCTTGAGCAAATCCCTGCTGATCAAGAAGCAGAAGAACTAAGGGACAATGCAGGTCAGCATGATAATGAAGAGGATGTTGAGCAACATCAAGAAGTTCATGCTGAGCACGAACAAACAGAGAATATTGAGCAAGTTGAAATCCAGCTGTACAGAGTAAGACAGTTGATGCTGAGCTCACAGAGCAAGAACTAGTCATGGAAGGTCTCAACACTGATCTCGGGGTAGAGTCATCTCTTGATTCCATTCCTGCTGACCCCTCTCCTCCAAAGACCAAAAAGTTGAAAAGGCTTAAGAAGATGGCCCATAAATCTCCAGTCATTGATCTCCTGGATGATTCGCCTCTGAGGGATCAAATCACTGACCTCACGGATCTACAATTTAAGTTCTTCTCAAGGCATACTGATTCCTCTACACAGGAAAAACAAGCCTCTGTTACTCATACTGAGCAACACGCCAAGACTCCAGAAAATCCAAACCAAGCCGAGCAAGAACTCGAAGTCCTAGCTGCTCAAGGAGACAAGTAAGCTATGGAAAATCCTACTCAACCTGAGGTGCCTCTTCATGCACCAACTCAAGTCCATGTTGAGCAGGTAAATATCTCTACGGATCCACCTCCTTCCCATCACACTTCGCAGCACATTAAGCAGTCAGTTCCTGCTGCTAATCAAAATCAAAGTCCAGTTGCTGACCATACTGGCACTTCCACTCAAGGACATCACCAAACACCTCCTCCATCTGGTGCTACTAGAATCCCAGCCACTGAGCTAAATCCTGAGGCACAATATGCCTATCTTTATGCAACTGAGTCTGGACGTCGCATCATTGACTCGGCTCAACATCTTCTCCAGAATTTAAACACTTCTCATGCCGATGCTGCTAGGTCTGCCAATGCTGAATCACAAGAACTCTCGTCTGTCACTTAGCTTCTCAATGAGATCAAAAATCTCAAAGATCTAGTAAGTGTCATGACTACGGTCCAAGCATAGCAACCCAAGCAAGAATCATTTGTCAAGCTGGCCGAGCTGCAATTGATGATGGTGAATCATATGAATTCACTTCAGGGACAAATAAATGCTCTACCTTCAGTCAACATGGGTTATGCTACATCTGCTGAGTTAAGTCACTATTTTACCCAGCTGTCTTCTGAGCTGACTGGCACTCGTGACCTTCTCTCATCAACTTCCCAATGTTCGATGGATGAAATTAGCAAAGCTGTCCGTCTTCTAAACCTGAGTAAAGAGGAAATGGAAACTGACTTGGTAAAAACCAATACTATCCTACAAACTACTCAAAGCTTATTTAGACATGTGCGTCACACAAACGCTCAGCGTGAAATCTACGACAAGGCCGTACTTCGAATGTACCATCAATCTTATGCCCAGCTAACTGATGCAATATCATGGCTAACTAAATCACAGGAATACATACTCAGCATGATCAACACATCTGTTCGAGTCCCCGGTTCCGTTCTGGATGATGGAGTCCCAGTGCTTGATGGGTTATTTGAAAGCACGAAACGTCTCAAGGCGTATTCGGTCAAGCTGACTCGTGCTGCTCTCAATGAAACCTTCATCCCTCCTCCGCCTGATGGTGGAAAAACGGGGGAGAAAACCCAAGCTGATGGAACTCAGCCAAAGGCAGGAGAAACTTCAAGCAGTTAGCAAAAGAGGAAAGACAAAGGCAAAGGGGTAGCTCAAGTCAATAGAGAATAGATTAAGAAATTGACTTGTGTATTTTGTATGCTGACCATTTATATCATCTTAAGCATCTTTTCATTCACATTGTTTTTCATAAGTGATGCTTACTATTATACTATATGCTAATCTGTCTAAAATTGAACAAACAAATAAATGCAAATTAAAAATATACTCAGTACACATTAACTCTGATACATCCACACATAAACTCGGATACCAAAACTATTCATGTATCAAACTGAGTAAACATTGAACTCTTTTGAAAGTTGACCTAGGCTCATCTGAATTAGATTTTAGAAGGTCTAGAATTGGACTAAGTCAGTATAAACAGGTCTTCCCTTATTACTCAATTAAATCTTAGAAGGTTTAGAGTTAAGTTAAGACAATATATGCAACCCTTACGAGGGAGTAATTTCAAAAGAATAAAAAGTAATTCAATCATGGGAATTTCAATACTGAGTTCCATAAACTAAATATTTTGCCAACATCAAAATGGGGGAGTTTGTTGAAACACCTTTCCACAAGATTTTGATTTGACAAAATCATTTAAGTTTAATCCATGATTAAGAGACAATTAAATTTAAGTCCTTTGATTTAATTGTACTAATCCGTTTGTTCAATATTGAGTATAAATATAAATGTAAAAGGAAATAAAAAATTAAGACAGGACAAAGTCAGCATGAGAACAACACAAGCTGAGTGAAGAAGCAACTCAGCACAAAAGAAGATAAGTCATCTTCAAAACAACAGCTTAAGAATGAAGCTGAGTGGAACGAAGCTCAGCATAAAAGAAGTCTGCTTCAGAACTAGATCTTGCAGAACGAAGCTGACCTTGGAAGCTGAGTGAAAAAGAACTCAGTATGAGATTTGGTGACAATCAAAGACAATGACTATCAAAGTAAAGCTGGGTGATCTTCAGGACAGCATGAACGATCCGTTAGCTAAAAGACAAATCCGACAACTGTCTGCACCAATAATTGAAGCCTTGGAATTACGCAAAAGCCAAATTCTGAGATGCATGGGTCAACTATTCATTGCTAAAAGACAATCTGCCACAAGAAGACAAAGTCTGTAGGAAGAAGACAAGCCTGACATCTGAAGAAATCAGAAAACAAGATTGGCCTGCACATTTGAAGCTGACCAGAAGTTTGTCCCCCAAAAGAGCCGTTTTGGATTCAACGGACAAATCAAATTCAAATAATTTGATCCTCAAAATACAACTATAAAAGGACAAACAATTCTCTTGGATCATTGCCGAAAATTACAGAATATACAAGAGAGAAAAATACAAGCTCAAAGCACTCAAAAACAAGAAAGAGATCTTACACCAACTTTCTATTCCTTGTGTAAATGCTAGATTGATTGTTTTGTAATCATCTAAAGTGTTCTTTAATCTGAAAAAGAGCAAATTGTATCAATTGTGAATTGAGAGTGTTGTGCTGAGTATTTGGTTGTAAATACTCAGTGGTAGAGAAATCTAGGTGCTGGGTTGCAGCACTTAGTAGGAGTTGAGTAGACGAATAGAGGAAGGTACTCTTGCATATTTAATTGCCTTGTAACCGGTTTGCGCTCTACCTTTAAAGAGCTCAGTATTGGATTCTAAAAGCCCGGAGGAATCTGGGGACTGGACGTAGGCAGAGAGGCCGAACCAGGATAAGTGATACTGAGTAATTTCTAACTCTCTTAATATATATATATATGTGCATGTGTTGCTTGTTTTACTTACTCAGCATATAAACTGTTTAAAGCTAATACTGAGTAAAATTAGAGTGCTGAGTTGGAAGCTGACCACAAAAGTGTCAATTTCCAACTCACAAGTGAAACAATCTTAGTCAACATTTGACTAAAGCTGTCTCACACTAAGATCGGCCAAGCTGACCAATGTAAGTTAATAAACTCACTAAAATTATCAAGTCAGCAAGATTAATTAGCGAAAAAGTTACATTAGTTCCTAACCCCCCCTTGGAACTAATCACACGGGACCAACAGGAACCACTATGTGAACCGGTGTCTCAACCATAAGCAGAATATGGATTTGTGTGGGCTTTCCGATCTGGGAGCTGCTGGTCATAGATTTACTTGGAAACGTAATAGTGTTTTTGTTCGTTTGGACAAAGTTTATGAGAATATTGCAGCCATCTATAGATTTCCCGAAGTGAATGTGTTGAATCTCCCTTTCCGCCACTCTGATCACTGTCCTATTTTAGTTAAGTTGGTTAAAAGTCATCGGCCTAAAGGGGACAGACCTTTTAGGTACCAGGTGGCCTGGGAATCTCACCCTGAGTTTAAAAACTTTGTTCGGGACAATTGGCAGCCCCACTCCAATGTTCTCCTTGCTGCTGAGGGGTGTAAAAGGAATGTGGTGGGATGGAATAAAAACATCTTTGGCCACATTGTTAGAAGAAAGAATAAGCTTTTAAGCAGAATCGAAGGCATTCATCGCAATTTGGAGATTAGATTTGATCATAGTCTGAATGGTCTTCTTAGATCTCTCCAGAACGAATTGGAAGCTGTGCTGAGACAAGAAGAGCTACTTTGGTTTCAGAAATCTAGAAAGGCTTGGATCAAAGATGGAGATCGCAATACCAGGTTTTTCCACCTTTCTACTATTATTAGAAGGCAGAGGAATCGGATCGATGCTATCAAAGATTCAAATGGAGATTGGGTCTATGAGGATGAGGACATTAGTCGCTTGACCCTTAATTTTTATAAAGACTTATTTAAAGAGGAGAATGTGGATCTGGATAAAGCCCTTTCTAGGACTTCGTTTCCTAGGTTGGAAGAGGAAACGATTCGGGAAGCTTTCCATCCTATTGACCAGAAAGAGATTGATCTGGCCTTCTCGAGTATTGGAGCTACCAAAGCTCCTGGGATTGATGGTATTCCTGCCAGTTTTTATCACAAACATTGGGATACTGTGAAGGAAGGCATTTACAGTTTTGTTAAAGGAGTTTTCAGTGGTTCCAACGATATTAGGCTTGTGAATAAAACTCTTCTGGTCTTGATTCCAAAAGTTGAGAAACCGTCCTCCTTTTTACAAATGAGGCATATTAGTCTTTGTAATGTGTTGTACAAAGCTATTACAAAAATTGTGGCTAATAGACTCCAGTGTATTCTTCCTAAGATTATTAGCCAGAATCAAGGCAGTTTTGTTCCTGGCAGACAGATGATGGATAATGTTGTTATTGCCCATGAGATGGTTCACTCCATGAAAATTAAAAAGGGTAGGAGAGGTATTCTGGCTCTGAAGCTGGACCTGGAGAAAGCTTATAACCGCTTAAACTGGAGTTTTCTTCTGGATAGTCTGAAGAGAGCTGGTATCTCGTATAGTTGGAGGAGATTGATCGAGGTCTGCATTTCTTCTCCTATTTTTCAGGTTTTGATCAATGGAGATATGTCGGAGGAATTTACTCCTTCCAGGGGGATCCGTCAAGGGGACCCTATGAGCCCTTTCTTATTTGTTATTGCTATGGAAAGATTGTCTCACCTTATCTAAGAGGCTGTGGGCAATGGGAAATTCTATCCAGTTTCCATCAACAAATTCTGTCCTTCGATTACTCATGTTCTTCGCAGATGATGTTATGTTCTTTGTGGAAGGGAATGAGGAGCAAATTGGTGTGGTTATGGATATCTTTAACTGTTTCTACGCCGCTTCTGGCCAGAAGATCAATATCCAAAAATCCCGGATGTTGTGTTCTAAAAACATGAGTAAGGGTGTCTGCAAAAGGCTAAGTGAAATATATGGTATTCCTCTGACTAACTCTTTGGGTAAGTATCTGGGGGTTCCCCTCCATAGTGACAGAGTCTCCAAAGCCTCATTTAAAGAGACTCTGGACAAAACTAATGGTAAGTGTGTTAGTTGGAAAGCTAAAACTCTTTCTCTTGCGGGTCGTCTTACTTTGATTCAGTCTGTAAATTGTGCGGCTCCTAATCATATTATGCAAGCTTGTAGATTGCCTGAGCCTGTTCTTAATGATCTTGATAAAATCAATCGGTGTTTCCTTTGGGGGGACTCTGCGGAGGGGAAAAAGATCCACCTTGTTCCTTGGAAGGAGGTTTGTCAACCTAAAAACATGAGAGACCTAGGGATAAGACAAGCCAAGGACAATAACAAAGTTTTATTAATGAAGCTTCTGTGGAGAATGTGGCAACTCCCCTCTTCTCTTTGGGTTCATTTTCTTTGTGGGAAATATAGAAAAGATAAGATTTTTGGGGGCCCTAAGGAGAGAGTTGTCAATTGTTCTTTTCTTTGGAAAGGCCTCAGTATTGTGTTTTCAGAGTTATGCTCTGGGATAGGTTGGGAGGTGGGAAATGGTAAGTCCATCAGCTTCTGGAATGGCATCTGGATTGGAGGCAAATCTTTATTAGAGGTGTGTAGCTCCCCGCCACCTAGTAATATCCGCAATTGGAGGATCGCCGATGTGGTGGATTCTGAGGGGGATTGGATTTGGTCTAAATTTGAATCTTTTTTTAGTCTGGATACGCTCTTGAGGATTAGAGGGGTTAAGATAAGTAACAAGGAGGAAGATAGGGATAGTCATTGTTGGGCATTGACAAACAATGGGGCTTATACCTGCAAGTCTGCCTTTGAGGCTTTCAACCAAAATGGGACGGGTCCTCACTCTGAAGTTTGGAAAATCATTTGGGCTTTAAAAATTCCTTACCGCATTAGGAGCTTTCTGTGGCTTGGTGTTAAGGATAGACTGCTCACTAATTCGGATAGAAATAGACGGCATCTGGTGGATTCAGGTGCTTGCAGCAGATGTAGAGGGTATGTTGAAAGTATTTGCCATGCTCTTAGGGACTGTACTAGGAGTAAAGAGGTGTGGAGAAAAGTTCTCCCTCACCACCTGCTTTCTACTTTCTTGGCTCACTCTGATCATGACTGGTTTATTGATGGAGTTAGTGGGAAGTTATTGGCTAACCTTGAGCATGGTGATATTTTCTTTGCTATTGCCTGTCACCAGATTTGGAAGTGGAGGAATGAGGAGATCTTTGGAAAGAAAACTGTTTCTATTCCTAATTTAGTTGAGTTCTTCTCGGAAAAATTATTCAATATTACTGATAGCTTCAAAGGAGATTCTCTTGCTAGGTCGACCCAGAAGAAGACTGTTCACCTCATTGGTTGGTGCAGGCCTAGGGAAGGGGTGGTGAAATTAAACACGGATGGTTCTTGCCTTAAGGACGGTAAGATTGCTGCAAGAGGTGTTCTAAGAGATGATGGGGGTGCCTGGTTGTCTGGGTTTACTCAGAATCTGGGATTGGGTTCTTTTCGGCTGAGCTTTGAGGGATTTTTTCTGGCCTTAAACTTGCCAAGAGTCTGGGTTTGAAGAAGTTGATTGTAGAATCTGACAACCTTGAGGCTATCAAAATGATTTCCGATAATAATGCTATTTGTTTAAATAGCCAAAATCTAATCAAAGGTATTAGAAGATTTTGCTCTTCCTTTGATTTCATAAATTTCAGCCATATCTTCAGAGAACAGAACCGTGTAGCGGATCGTTTGGCGGCTGCTGGTCATGAGGGGATGTTGGGCGTCACGGCCTTTTCTTATCCTCCTGATTATCTTTCTTCTCTTCTTTTTGAAAATGTGGTGGGAGTTAGCTTCCCTAGGCTAATCCCAGGTTAGGTTTTTGGTTTTTGTTTTTTTTGTTTTTTTTTTTTCTTTTCCTCCTCTTCCTACCAAAAAAATAAAATAAAATATATACACAGTATCTGCAAGCCTAGATCACAGCCACAGAAACAAACTCATATATATATATAGTAGTAAAGTTTCTTAATAATTAACCCTTTTATTCTAAAACTAAAAGAGATGGGATGGGTTATTCTTCTTTTCTTCAAAAATCATCATTTCATGGAGCTTTTCTGTTCACAATATTCATGATTACTTCCTTTCTCCTTCCTCGGCCTGCTCTTTGCATAACCAGACATTATAACTTTGATGTATGTATGTCACCTGTGGCATTGACAGCTATATATACTTATCATACATTTATATGATATGAAATGATGATTTATTTTTCTTATTATGTTATGGTTTTGTAGATAAAAATGCAAAAAGTGAGTAGGTTGTGCCACAGCAAGAGCATAGTAATGTAAATGGAAAGTATCCAGGACCTCCCATGTAGCTAGAGAAGGTGACAATCTTCTTATCAAGGTGGTCAACCATGTCCAACATAACATCTCCATCCACTGGTAAGCATCAGGGTTTCCTTTTTTTTAAGAAAAATTAAAATAAAAGGATCAAATTAACAAATTATGCCAACTACATATATCAAACTTTATGGTTGCATCATTTTTAGGGGTGTAATCTAGCCTAGCTGAGATTTTGCCAACTCAGGCTCGGCTCATCATAATGATAACGAGCTCGAGCCGGTCATCAAGCTCAGTTCGAGTTCAAATTTGTGTTTGAACTCGGCTCGTTTCGAAGTTCGTTTGTTCACTGCTCGTTTATTTTATTCACGATCGTACTGCGAGCAACTCGTATCTTTTGATCAAAAATAAAATAATAGCATGTTTAGCAAATGAAATAATACAATTTTATATCCATAAACATTAAAAAAATCCCCTATTTAGTTATTAAATAAAAAAATACTGCGAGGGAGGCGGAAATGAAAATGGAGATATGAAAATGGGGATGGAAGGAGGAGAAATATGAAGTAATCAGAAAAAAAATCCTAAATTACTTTCTTATCCTACTAATCTAATTTATATTTTACTATAATATAAATTAAAAGAATTTTGGAGTGGACCATACATCATGTTATAATTATTAAATATAAATAACATTTCATATTATTCATGAGCTTATTCACAAAGCTTCTATCGAGGCTATTCGTGAACATTATTATAATTGAAATTGTTCATGAACTTTTTCACACGAGCCTATAATCGAGTCTGCTCATGAGCCGAGTTTGTCATACCGAAGCTCTGAGCCTCTAAATCGTGTTCGCGAGCGGCTCATTTATGAATCGAGCCAAGTCGAGCCTAGCTTTTATCGAGCCAACCACTGAGCCGCTCTGCTTACAGCCCCAGTCATTTTCACTCTTAAAGGTACTTTCTTTTATGTTAACTATTTACCTAAAATTAGAAGGTATGAAATTAATTGAAACAAGCATGGAATAAGGCAGCTAAGAAGTGGATGGGCTGATGGACCAGCATATATAACTCAATGCCCAATCCAAACTGGCCAGAGCTATGTTTACAACTACACAATCATTGGACAAAGAGGCACTCTTTGGTGGCATGCTCATATTTCCTTGGCTACGATCAACTCTTTATGGCCCTATCATCATTCTCCCTAAACTTGGTGTTCCATACCCTTTTTCTAACCCCTACAAGGAAGTCCCCCTCATCTTTGGTAAATAAATTAAACCATAAACTAGTCTAATTTTCTCTATTCAGCAAATCAATCTATAACCAATTCCATTTCCAGGAGAATGGTTCAATGGAGACACTGAGGCAATCATTAATCAAGTCCTAAAAACCGGTGGAGGCCCAAATGTCTCTGATGCTTACACCATCAATGGCCTCCCAGGCCCATTCTATAACTGCTCTGTCAAAGATACATTCAAGCTAAAGGTGAAGCCCGGAAAGAGTTACATGCTTCGAATAATCAACGCTGCACTCAATGACGAACTCTTCTTCAGCATAACAAATCACACACTTACAATTGTTGATGTAGATGCAGTTTATGTCAAACCATTTCGGACAGAAATTCTGCTGATTGCTCCGGGCCAAACCACTAATGTTGTAGTCAAAACTAAGCCAATTTTTCCTAATGGAACATTTTTCATGACTGCTAGACCATATGTTACAGGACAAGGCACTTTTGACAATTCAACTGTGGCAGGAATTCTAGAATATGAATCATCATCACCTATGAAAAAGCTTCCAATCTTCAAACCTGTTCTTCCTGCTCTTAATGACACAGCATTTGCAACTAATTTCACTAACAAACTTCGTAGCTTGGCGAATTCCGAATTCCCTGCCAATGTGCCACAAAATGTTGATAGGCAGTTTTTCTTCACAGTAGGCCTAGGAACTAACCCTTGCCCACATAACCAAACCTGTCAAGGACCAAATGGGACAATGTTTGCTGCTTCAGTTAATAATGTGTCTTTTGTAATGCCAACTACAGCTCTTCTTCAGGCTCATTTTTCGGGTCAATCTAAGGGTGTTTATAGTCCTTATTTCCCAATTAGTCCGTTAACGCCTTTCAATTATACCGGTAACCCGCCGAATAATTCTATGGTTAATAATGGGACAAAGTTAGTAGTCCTTCCTTTCAACACTAGTGTGGAGCTAATTCTGCAGGATACTAGCATTCTTGGTGCTGAAAGTCACCATTTGCACTTTGTCACGGGGTTAGAGTTTTCACGCAGAGGCAACTCCCGTGCGGCACCTCAAGTTGGGCCAAAGTCCTTGAGGTCAGCCTTGTCGTCTCCGTGCTCACTGGTTTTCGCCCTCCCATGGGCTCATCAGGGGAGCGGGATCAGCTCCCGAACCAGTTTAGTGCCTAGATGAACATCCTTCCGAGGATGGGATGCCATCTAAATAGCACGTACTCATCCTTAATGCTAATCCCGCACCCGACATTTCAAGTTCAACCAGCAAGCAACCACTTTGTCTGCGTGTCACGAATCTAGGTCGTGACATCCTCCCCCACTCAATTCGTGCAACGTCCTCGTTCACGACTTTTTGTACGCTAGGATCAGTGTGCAGATTCCCTGCCTGCTCGTGTTTCGCGCTTCTCTTGGCGAAAACACCCACTTCCGACACCCTCTCGAGTTGGGCAATGACTCTGAGGCTTAAGGTGCGAGCAGCTTCCGCGTTCGCTCAGTCCTGTTCTCCTCAGGACCCGGCAGCGTGGCTTCCCTAGAGTGTTTGGCGAATTTTTCGCTGCGGTTTCCTGCCTACTCGTGCTCATTCTGTTTCAAGTACACCACTTGCGGTCCCCAGCCTAGACTCGCCACCGCGACCAACGAAGCGCTTGGCAAACTTTGCAGCTAGCACACTATCGGCTCTGATACCACTTGTCACGGACACAGCCTCTTGACTATCTGTCGACCGTGCGGCACTAGTAATTTCACCCCGATTACTAGTTCAGCCTTAACCTTGTTTGCTAGCTTGTATGCTAGGCAACGTTATGCAGCGGAAAAACAGGATCTTGCACAAATGCTAAGTGAGGAAAACACTCTTTATTAAGAAAGAATGCATTACAAAGGTTAGATCACAAAGAAGCACTCACACTTGCTCACACTTTTTGTGTCTTGTCCATTGATTTACAAATGAGGCTTCACTCCTATTTATAGCCTCCCTAAGAAGGTTCTAGAATAATTTACACTTGAAAATCCTAGAATAATCTAGAAAAAGAACAAATAAGAAACAATTAGAAGAGTTGGGACATTTCTCCATTGTCCCTAGAAGCTTCTTGGGCCATTCCGGCTCTTTCCCGCACCTTCCGAGTTATTCCGACACGTTCCGGCACATTTCGGCACGCCCCGGACAAATCTGGCACGTTCCGGAATCTTCTGGCCCGTTCTGGCACGCTCCGGGCCCGTCTGGATTTTTCTGGGCCCGTAGCTCCGCAATCTGAGGTTCGTCTGGCAAGTCTCCCCGCAGCTCCTGGCCGTCGCTCGCAGCTCCTGGCAGTCCCTGGGCCTGCTGCCTGCTTGCCCCGCACGAACAGAGGTTCGGCATGCCTGCTGGCACGCACACTACTTTTCCATCATGGCAATTTTTGCCATACTTAATATTTCCCCCGCACATACCAAAGCCCATGGCTCCATAATATTCCCAAGGTACCATATACCAAATATGGATGCATTTGGAATCATCTAGACACACCTTTGGAAAACTTGTGGTGTGTGGGGCTTGGCAATGTCCACCGACAGTGTGACCCAAGTTTGTATAAGACACACTATAGGGGGGGACCTTCTCTTGGCCAAATTGGCCCCCGGCAGGCACGGGCCCGCTGCCCGGCTGCCTTGTGCACAACTGCACATACGATTGGCCCGATGTCCACCGGCATGTCCCGCATCGTCCCGATGAACAGAAAAATGACCGTTTTGCCCCTGGACCGCTTCTCCTAGCCCTTTGGGCCTTCGGCTCGGGCCTTCCCTCGGATGACTTAAGGCGGGCCGTGACATCCTCCCCCACTCCATTAGGCAACATCCTCGTTGCCTCCTTTGGGTGTGTCACGCCTCCTTGCCCACCATGCTTCTTTGCGGCCTTGCTTGGACGTCTCCACCTTGCTCGGCCCTTCGGTTTTGTCGCTGCCCCTTCGGTATGAGCAACTTCCTTCATTGGTTGTTGCTCGCTCGCAACATATCGCTCCTTCGACGACTTGTCCACACGTTCGCCAACCCCTTGGCCTACAATTTTGGAGATTTGGCCCTCCATAGCCTTAATCTTCTTCAACCTCCGCCTCCTTGGCTTCTGGTCATGATTGTCTTCGGTTGGCAGTTGTCCTTCCACAAGCCTTGATTGGCAAGCCTTCCCTCGCTTGGCTGATCTTCTACCCTCGGCTCTCGGACCCCGCACCTTTCTCCCATTGGTGCTCGCTACCGTAGTAATCTTCGGTTGGGTGATGGCACCTTGCTCACCCTTGTCGCTTGCATCCTTGGCCACCCGTTTGGCCTTGGATTTCTTCTTTTGCTCCACCGCTCCCTTGGGTGAAGTCTTAGTTGGTTGGTGCTCCGCCTTGCCCTCTGACGGCAACACCTTGTCGGTTGTGTCCTTGGTCATCCTTTTGGCCTCGGACTTCATCTTCTTCACCGCTCCCTTGGGTGAATGTTTGGTAGGTTGGTGCTCCGCCTTGCCCTCTGACGGCAACACCTTGCAAATTTCTGTTGGCTTGAGCTCCACCTTGCCCTCTGATGGCAGCTCAATCGGCATCTTTGGTGGCTGGATGCCCTTTCTCCCTCGGACATCCATGGCTGCTTTGGGCTCGACGCTTGATTTTTCTCCCACTCCACGGGGAGATCTTGGTGTCGAGGGGCTTGATGTCTCATCATCGCTTCGTCCCTCAACCCTCATTGCACCTAAGTGACGTAGGGACCCCATGTGCATCTTGGCTGGTCGCTCTTCCACGTCGTCGTCGTTGCCTCGCAGTAGACGCTCCCGCTCCTCGATGAGTGCATTCAACTTCTTTCTCATCGGGCAGTCCCTTGTCATATGTTGGCTGGTACACAAGTATCACTTGAGCGGCCTTTCCACATTGTTGCCTTTGGACGGCTTGGCCTCTTATGGCTTTAGGACGTTCGTATTGCTTTTATTGTGGGCGTCTCCCCCACTCTTGCCATCGGCTGCACCTTCTTGGCCATTCTTGCCTTTGTCATGGCCGAAGCCTTGCCTGCCTGACTTGTCGAACTCCACTACGAGTCGGCTGCGGCAATTGCGGCAGAAAGTTCCTTCACATTCCTGCGTTGAACTTCTAGCCTAGCCCATGGCTGCAATCCTTCAAGGAAGAGATAGAAGGCCTCCTCTTGGGGATAGTTGGGCAGCTCTAGGAGAATCTCGAAGAATTCCTTGATGTACTCCCGCAAACCACCGTGTTGCTTCAAGTGTCGCAACTTGGCCCTCTTCTCGAGCTCACCTTCCTCCGGATAGAATTGGACTTTAAGCTCGCGTTTGAAATCGTCCCACATAGCGATTGAACACGTACCTCGTCGCATCTCTTGCTCCTTCAATCGCCACCACACCATGGCTGTATCTTGCAAGTAGAGTGGCACGGCGTCGATCATCTTGGCATCATTCGCAATGCCAAGTGCCCTGAAATACTTCTCCAAACTCCAAAGAAAATTGTTAATCTCCTTGGAATTCCTCGAACCACCATACGCCTTTGGTTTCAGCACTTCTAGTCGCTGCGGACTAAACGCACCTGAAGTTGACGCATCGCCATGTGCAATGGCCCTCTTGCACAAGGCTAATTCCTCCTTTGTCGTGACTAACTCGGCAAAAGCTCTCTCTAGTTCTTGCCTAAGAGAAGCAATTTGAGCTTCCAAGGTCTTGTCCCGTTCTTCACTATCACCGGTGACCCATTTCACTATGGCAAGCACCTCCTGCTGGAACTCGTCCCCTTCGAGTACTTCCAAGCGTTGCTATATTGCCTCGAACTTATCTCGGTCTTCGACTATGGCAAACTCCACCTTTTCCAGCCTACCGTTGATGTCTACTAGGACGTCTCGCGACCTTGATCTTCCCCTCTCGCTCGTCCTTTGCTCCTCCCCACGGACGCTAGTCGCTTCGACCTCACTTCTCTTCGGCATCATGCAATTCCGTCAGTAAATCAGAATTCCATAGGCAATTCTGTCGAACCTTCAACCTTAGGCTCTGATACCACTTGCGTGTGGTTGAAGAGCTAGATGTAAAACCTGCTGCGGAATAAAAATGGCTCTGATACCACTTTCGTGTGGTTGAAGAGCTAGATGTAAAATCTACTGCGGAATAAAAATGGCTCTGATACCACTTGTCACGGGGTCAGAGTTTTCACGCAGAGGCAACTCCCGTGCGGCACCTCAAGTTGGGCCAAAGTCCTTGAGGTCAGCCTTGTCGTCTCCGTGCTCACTGGTTTTCGCCCTCCCATAGGCTCATCAGGGGAGCGGGATCAGCTCCCGAACCAGTTTAGTGCCTAGATGAACACCCTTCCGAGGATGGGATGTCATCTAAATAGCACGTACTCATCCTTAATGCTAATCCCGCACCCGACATTTCAAGTTCAACCAGCAAGCAACCGCTTTGTCTGCGTGTCACGAATCTAGGTCATGACAACTTGCACGGATTCAATTTCTTCGTCGTCGGACAAGGTTTCGGAAACTTTGATCCGAATAAAGACCCTGCAAAGTTCAAGTTGATCCTGTTGAGAGGAACACTGTAGGTGTGCCCTCTGGTCCGTAAAATCACTAAAATCTTATCTATTAGCTTAAACTTTTCGTGTTTAGTTGTTTATTATGACCATATCTAAAGCTTCAATTTTTGTAAACAGGGGTATGGTTTATGCATTGTCATCTAGAAGTGCATACAAGTTGGGAACTAAAGATGGCATGGCTTGTCTTGGATGGAAAACTACCCAATCAGAAGCTGCTTCCTCAACCAGCTGATCTTCCTAAGTGTTGAAATTTTCGGACTAAAAACTGCCTATAATTTTCTCTCATTTGTGGATTTTGAAATCCTAACCTTAACTCTTTTGAACCTTTTTATTTTATTCTTCTTTAATCTTATGTTCAAATTATTTTGTAACCAGCCCGAGTTCAGGGAAGGAAATGAGAAGTGCACAATTTTTTTTTTGTAACACTGTTATGTAATTTCACATTTCTCAATCAAATATGATGACATTTTTCTTCAATATTCGGCTTGTTTGACATTGAGATTGAAAATTAAGATTGTGGAATAGATTTGAATGGTTCAGTTGTTACTTAGATAAAATTTAGTTCCCCATTTTACCAAAATCAATATTAATACATAGTTTATCAATTTATTTTTAATGTAATTATGTAATTTGGTTCATGTCAATTATCTTGATATGATAAATACGTTTATAATCATTATTAAATCAGTGGTAAAGTACCAAAAAAAAAAAAAATCTGGTTTGCCGTATTTGTAAACAGAACCATGTAGGTTTAAAAGTTCGCAAATATATACGGTATTTTTTTTTTTACAAAACAAAGTATTTCAAATTAAGAGCAATCAGGAGCAATTATATTTACATATTAACAAAATAAATACCTAAAAATTAAACTGCAACGGTATAAAATAAACTTAAATATCAATTTAGTCCATAAACTATGAAATTAGTAAAAAACGTAAATTTTCACCATATGATTTATGGTTTCGATTTAGGGAACTGAGTTTTGGGGAAAGAACCGTGTTTTGTCGATATGAAAAATAAATTTTTTCAAGATAAAAATATCATTGGTTGTAATCAGAACTTAACCGTTTAATTTGAAATGCCTTATTTTATAAATTAAACCTTACCACAGAGCTTTATTTGTAAACTTTTAAATCACATACATCTATTTGTAAATTCATTAAACCAAGGAAATGAATAACCATTAATTCCCCTATGTGTTTGGATATGTTTAGGAAAGGGAAAGGGAAAGGGAATGTGGTAAAGGAAATCCAACTCCCTAAAGGGCATGGGGTAATGGCTTAACCTAAAGTGGGCAAAGGGAATGAGTTTTTTTTGTAAACAAATAAGAACAAAGGGAATGAAACCCTCCCATTCCCATTCCTAAAGACCCCAAACCAAACGCCCTTGTTTTTAATGCAAAATGATTTATAGAAATGATATAAAAAACAAAAATACATCTAATGAAAAATAAATGTAAAAATACAGATATATGAAATGAAAAAATGTTTAAAAATATTCCTAATGTTTAGGAACAGATCAATTTTACTTTTAAATGGTGCAATTTTACTAATACTGACAATTAAGAGCACTTATTGTCTAACATTGACAAATTGAATCAATTTCAGACTTTATTATAAAAATTATATATTTTATTCATTATTGTATATCAATTCTATATTTGTTAATTCTAAAAAAATGAAATATTTTCTGTAATTTAATAATATAATTGAAGATTAATGTTTTTAAATTTGACGAAATATTTGAATTTTTTCTATCTAATTTGCATAAAATACAATGTATTTTTTTTTATTTTTTCCATGTCTCATGATATACTTGTAATTTGTTACTAATTAGTGATAAACTAACGCACAAGTGTATATGACAATATTAATTATTTTTTAAATTTACTCAACTTATCAATGTTAGGAGTAAAATTACTCTTCTCCGACAACATTAAAGGTAAAATTGTATCATTTTAAATATTAAAAGTAAAATTCCCCAAGTTATGTGTAGTTGTACCTAAACCTGTTCATGGGTCGGGACCAACGGGCTTTTATCTAAATTGCTCAGTCCAAGCTCAGCCTAGCCCGCTGTTAATTTACGCGGGCTTGGGCTCAGACTGGGTTCGAGCTCAAAAACCAAATCTCAAGCCCAGCCTATATAAGCTCACCTAAATATATATATATAAATTTATTAATTAATATTAATAGACGGGCCGAGCTGAGCCAGTCTATGCTATTTTTATAAATCTCAAACTCGTCCAAAAAGAGACGGGCTTTTATGGGCATGGGCCTAAATATAAATTTTTATGTTCAAGCCCGGCTCAGGAAGACATGCCTGGATTGATTGGGTGGGTACCCAAACCCGTGAACAGGTCTACTTGTACTTTATCGCATAAAAAATAAGAAAGTTTCATAATTAAATATCAAATTATAAATAAATATATAATTTCTTAAATTTTAAGTGGGAAAAATAAAAAGTAAATTCTTTTAGATAACCACTTATTTGTTGATTGTTGTCTTGCAGGTGAACTTTGGCGAATAGCTGGCCTCCCAATCCCACAAACTAACGGAATGAATTTTGCAAATTGGTTATTGTAGGCAATTTGGTATCACCGAAACAGAGTCCTTTGGAAAATGGCATGGTGGCCGGTGGATATTAGCTGGCGACATGGGATCGATGAACTGCGGGATTAGAGGTCTTGTCAACAGAACTCAAAGAATAAGCCAAAGGTGAACTCTGGAAATCCGCCAGATAGCAGACAGTGACGTCATCAAGCAGCCAGCGTACCATCTGTCTCGTCTGCTGCACCCGCATTGCATGAGCCACCAGATGAAGCAGCGTCACCATCAATGGCAGCAGCTAGGGCGTCTGGCCTGTTCTCCGTAGTAACAGCAGCAACGTCGTAACCCGCGGCGTCTGGTCCATTCTCCGTAGCAGCAGCAGCAGCAGCGTCGCAACCCGCGACGCCTGGTCCGTTCTCCGTTGCAGCAATAGCAGCAGCATCGCAACCCACGGTGCTCGTCGAACAAGCTGTCGACACAAGGCCGCCTGGATCTGAGCAAAGCCGAGCCAACAGTGACCTCATCCAGGCTCGAGAAATGATAAAATGGAAGGGGGTCAGTGAAGTGCAATGTCGATGCTGCTATTTTTAAGGAAGATGGTAGCTGCGGGATTGGAGCAGTAATCAGAGATGACACAGGTACCTTTCTGTTTTGTAGCAGCAATTGCATTGCTAGTATTAGAGAACCTAAGGTGGTCGAGGCATTAACTTTACGCACGAGTATGATCTCGCTTGCTATGCGCTATACACATGTTGAATTTGAATCAGATGCAAAGCTTGTTATTGATGCAATTCTTTCCAACAAAAAGGATATCTCAGAATTTGGAACACTTATTCATGATTGTCGAGTTATCCTTGAGTAATCCTGCTTTCTCAGTATCGTTTGTTAGTCGTTTAGCGAATAAGACTGCACACTTGGTAGTTAGACAGATCTATTCTAATACTAACGATTTTTTTTATCTTCTGTTGTACCGGATTGGCTATCTAACGCTATTTTTGAGGATGTAAATCTCATTCATCTATGAAATGCGGTTCAAAAAAAATCTTTTTTTTTTTTGGTAGGATTCAAAAAAAATCTTTTAGATAAAGTTAAAACGGGTTAGATGAATAATAGTTTATGATATTGGCCCTGTTTGGTAAAGAGCGTTTTGGGATAAAAAGAACGGTTTTGACCAACTTTAGAGGTTTGACCACTGAAACCGCTAATTGGAGTGTTTGGTAGAGAGAGGTTTGGGAGAGAGTTTTGGGATGAAAACGCTAATTTAGAAAAAGCTCTTAAAAGGAGCTTTTTCAATTAGCGTTTTGCAATATTAAAATTAATGGACTTCTTTAACCCTAATAGATAGACTCCCTCTTCTCCTGCGCCAAAATTAATGCCCTTATTCGTCTTTTTGCACAAACCGCTATTATCAATCAGCTAATTTTTACCAAACAAGTCTACATAAACAGCTAATTAAATCAGCTAGCCAAATCAGCTAATGTAATCAGCTAACCGCTAACAGCTAATTCCCAAACAGGTCATTATAAAATAAATCGCATACCAACTTTGACCATATATGATCTACTAGTATTCTGCAACAGTGCAAGTCCATAACCACCTTCTTCTTCATGCTTCTTCTTTTTTAATCTTGCTTTTGATCTTTCTTTGTAAAATGGATATTATTGGCTTGAGTTTTGTGGTGGATGAAACCCTGGCCATGGCGGAATCACTTACTGCTTATGAAAGAATGCTTGCTTGGTATCTCGTGGATGATATGAAACGGCTTATGAAATTGCTTTTCGAAATCCGTGATCTGTTAAGAGATACAGAGGAGAAACAGATGGCAAATTGTACGCTTGCTGACTAGCTCTTCTGAGCAACAACTTCTCACTGTTGTTCCCATTATGGGAACGGGTGGTCTCGGGAAGACTGCTTTAGCTAAATTGGTTTGTCGAGATGTCATGGCGTTGGACGTTTTTGATGTTAAAACGTGGTTCTGTGTTTCTGAAAATTCTGATGAACAAAAATTTTTGGGTCAAATGTTGCGATCTTCTAATGCGATGATGGGGGGCTTAAGCTTAACCAACAAAGATGCAATTCTTCAACAACTTGAGAAAGAGTTGGCGAGGAAAAGATTTCTTCTTGTTCTTGATGATGTTTGTGTAGATGCGTCTAGGTGGTGGCATGATTTGAAGACTCAGTTGTTAATATTTTGTACAAACAATGGAAATGTTGTTCTTGTCACAACTCGTAGTGAAGCAGTTGCATCCCTTGTTGAGACTTCATCTCAGCATAGACATACACTTGATTTCTTGTCTCATGATGAGTGCTGGCTCATTTTGAAGGATAGGGCCTTTAGAAATGTACCAGCACATGAAGTCCCATTTAACTTAGAGCCCATAGGAAGGGAGATTGCAGAAAAATGTAGAGGAGTGCCATTGGCTGCAAAAGTTTTAGGTGGGACATTGGGATTTAACATAGATAGGGGAGCATGGTTGAGAATTAGAGATTGTCTTTTTTTGAAAGCAAGGAATTGTGAGGAGAATGTTGAATCTATAATAAAACTTAGTTTTGATCACTTGCCCTCATCTTTACAGCCATGTCTAGCACTTTGTTCAGTTTTCCCAAAAGGATTTCTACTTATAAAAGAAGATTTGATTCAGCTATGGATGTGTTAGAATATATTGACCATCGTCTATATTAGTGTCATATAGACAAACCATTGTCTATATGAGTGTCATATCGACAGACCATTGTCTATACGGGTGTCATATAGACAAAGGTTATATCATTGTTTATATTAGTGTCAAATAGATAAGGGTATTAGTGTCTTTATACATAATTGTAATTGTTTGACTATAAATGCTGTAATCCTCTCTATTTCATATATACGAAATATCTCTTTCTCTTCATCACTTTTCAATTCCAGTTAGGTTAATATGGTATCAGAGCTGGGTGGAGGATTCCAGATTCCGGCGACTGGAAATTGAGATGATCGGAGAATGAGAAGAAAGAAACAACAGTACAGATCGTACGCTGATATAGTGAACTCAAGTTTTGAAGAAGTTGAATCAGAATCAAGCGATTCTGAATCAAGAAATTCTGATCGTGATTCTGAATTAAGCAATTCCGATCGCAATTCAGATCGTGACAATTCTAATCGCAATTTCGACCGCAACTCAGATCAAGATTTCAATCACGATTCAAATCGTACTATTCCTAATCCAGAATCGACGATGAATACATCGGGTAATTCATCAAACAACCAGAGCAGTGACAATCCTGGTTTGATGATCGTTAATATAATTCTTGATGGAAAGAATTATAATCTGTGGAAGAGAGCATTGTTGCTTGCCATTAGTGCAAAACGCAAGACAAATTTCATCATGAAGAACGATGAACCAGCAGATCGAACCTCAGATGCTCATTTGAAGTGGAAAGAAACGGATGATCTGGTTTTCTCCTGGATCTTGAATTCTCTCACCAAAGAATTGGCTGCAGTCTTCATTCATGCAAAATCTGCTTAAGGATTGTGGAAGGAGATAGAGCAAAGGTATGGAGAAAGTAATGGTCCTCTTATCTTTCAACTTCGCAAGGAGATTTGTAGTTCGACTCAAGGAGGTATATCTTTAGTAGATTTTTTCAATAAGATGAAAATGATGTGGGATGAATATGCAATATTGAAGCCTATTGAAAATTGCACTTGTGGAGAGTCAAGGAAACTTGCTCAAACACAGATTGAGGATGAACAATTGATGCAATTTTTGTCTGGATTAAATGCTGAGTTTGATCATGTTAGAGATCAAATCTTGATCATGGAACCATTACCTCCTGTTAATAAGGCATTTTCAATTCTTTCACGAATTGAAAAACAAAGAAGTGGAAGCACAAATAACAATGTTGTGGAGTTTGTTAATATGTCTGCTGGAGGTAGAAAACAAGGATATAACACTGGTTATAATAGTGGAAAAAGTGGTTATCAGACTAAAAACAAATTGGATAAGGTTTGTACTTATTGTAGAAAAGAAGGACATGAGCGTCAAGATTGTTTCAGGATTAAAGGATATCCAGATTGGTTCAAAGGGAAGAGGATAACTGGACCAGCCAAACACCAAGCAAATATGACACAAGAACCATCTTCTGAACTCGAAACTCCTTTATCTAACTGTGATTTTGATGATAGTGAGGCATGCAGGAAAGATTCGATGCAGGAAATGTTGCAAAAATTGGAGGTAATGCAAAGGGAGGTTCAGAGAGCTATCAAAGGAAAACAATCAGACCAGGAATTTTCTGCATTCGCTGGTTTTGCTGGTGCTTGTGCAGGTAATAATTCAGTTCGAAATCCTGAAATATATGCTGAATGGATAATAGATTCAGGTGCTACTACACATATGACCTCAAATTTAGGAATAATGACTAATGTTACCAAGTTGACAAACACAAAAAGGATTTTTCTACCAACAGGAGAAGTACATTTAGTCAGTTTCAGGGGAGAGGTGTTATTTCAGAAGAATTTGCAATTGCATAATGTTCTGTATGTTCCTAATTTTAAGCAAAATTTGATGTCAGTTGGTAGACTGTTGAAAGATCAACACATTACAGTGAAATTTTGGGCTGAATATTGTGTTTTGCAGGACCTGAAATGTGAGGAAATCATCGCAGTGGGCAGAATAAAGAATGGTTTATACTACTTGAATGATGAATCCTTCAATAAAGATGTAATAATGAATTTGTCTAGTCCGAATAGTATGCTTAGCAATAAGTTTACAGTTTTATCTGCTAAAGAAGATTGTTCTGATGTGTTCTTGTGGCATAGAAGACTTGGTCATATGGCTTCAGATAAATTATCACATGTTTTTCAGTTTCCTAACTCTCAGCAATTTAGTCAGTGTGATGTTTGTTTAAGAGCTAAGCAAGTCAGACAACCTTTTTGTAATAGCTCTATTCAATCAATAAAAGTTTTTGATTTGCTACATTTAGATTGTTGGGGTCCTTATAAGAAGACTTCTTTGAGTGGAGATCGATACATGTTGACAATTGTTGATGATTTTAGCAGAGTCACCTGGACTATTCTATTCAAACATAAGGATCAAGTAGCCAGTTTGTTAGAAAATTTCTTAATCCTGGTCAAAACAGAATTTCAAATGGAGGTGAAATGTATAAGAACGGATAATGGGACAAAATTTATTGGAACTAACACTCAATCAATTCTTCAGAAATATGGAATAGAACATCAGAAAACTTGTGTTTACACTCCGCAGCAAAATGGAGTTGTGGAGCGCAGACACGGGAGTTTGACAAATGTTGCAAGGGCATTATTGAAGGAAGGTTCACTGCCTATCAGGTTCTGGGGAGAAGCAATGCTTCATGCCACAGTGTTGTTAAATGTGTCTCCTACTAAAGTGTTGAAATGGAAGACCCCGTATGAAGTGTTGTATAATAAGGTACCAAATTACACAGATTTGAGAATTTTTGGATGTGCATGGTATGTTTTAAATGTCAATCCTAAGAGGGGAAAGTTTGACGACAGATCGAATCTGAGTATATATCTGGGTTATTCGGCTGGACAAAAGGGGTGGAAAATGTACAATACAATTACATAGCAACTGTGTACCTCAAGAGATGTCAAATTTCTTGAAAATGTTTTTCCTTATGCAACTAACCAACACAATTTGCAGGAAGTTGCTAATTCTCATAATGGCAATGAGGATTTTAATAACATTTTCAGGTCAATTCCATCAGATGATGAAGAAGTTGAAGTCCTTACTGCAGATAATCATTTGACAGACACATCTCTTATTGGTGATTCAACTTCAACTTTGCCTGTAGAGACAACAGTTGATGCTTCTGCACCCTTGTTACCTTCAATTGCTGCCAAAAGGCCTCATCGACAGCATACCAAACCAGGATGGATGAGAGATTTCGTGATTAATCAGATTTCTCATGAAGGAAGCAGTTCTCTTTTGTACAGTCAAGAGCATACAGCTTATATGGCAGAATTAAATAAAGAATATGAGCCAAAGAGTTATAATGAAGCCAAAGGGAATCCTAAATGGGAGAAAGCTATGTCTGAAGAAATTGAAGCCTTGGAAAGGAACAAAACTTGGAAGCTAGTGCATCTACCTTCAGGAAAGACAACTATCACTTCCAGATGGATTTTCAAAGTGAAATATGCTCCTGATGGAACTGTTTCTAGGTATAAAGCCAGACTTGTGGCTCGTGGTTATAATCAAACATATGGAGTGGATTATCATGACAGTTACTCTCCTGTTACTAAAGTAACCACAGTGAGAGTTTTTCTTGCAGTGGCTACGGCCAACAGGCCAATCCAGCAGATAGACATTAATACTGCTTACTTGCATGGATCAATTGAGGAGGAATTATACATGGAAGCACCAGCAGGATATGATAGTCAGGGCATGGTTTGCAAACTGGAAAAGTCCTTATATGGACTTAAGCAGGCTGGAAGGCAATGGAATAAAGCTTTCACAAACAAGTTGATTCAATTGGGATATGTGAAATCCATATATGATTATTGTCTATTTACTAAAAGAACAACAGATGGCCACTTCCTTGCATTAATCGTATATGTTGATGATGTACTTATAACTGGTACATCAATGGAATTGATTGCAAAAACTAAAAGAGCTTTGGATGAGTCATTCACTATCAAAGATATGGGAGAAGCCAAGTATTTTTTGGGAATAGAACTAGCAAGATCAGACAAAGGTTTGCTTATTTCTCAATCAAAGTATATCAGGGATTTGATAAAGGATGCTGGATTGACAGAAGCTCATAGTGTAACTAGTCCTTTTGCATCAGGTGTTAAACTTGATGATGAAGGTTCTCCACTATACACTGAACCAGAGAAATACAGAAGAATGGTTGGCAGGTTGCTTTACCTTGGATTCACAAGGCCTGATATTTCCTTTGCTACACAACAATTCAGTCAGTATATGAGCAATCCAACAGTAATACATATGGAGACAGCAATACATGTGGTGAAATATTTGAAGAACACAATTAATGTTGGTTTGTTCTATGGTGTGGCAGCTGATTTGCGAAACATGGAGGCATACTGTGATTCAGATTGGGGAATGTGCAAAATCACACGTAAATCAGTAACAGGATATTGTGTTTTTATAGGGAAAAATTTGGTGTCTTGGAAGTCCAAAAAGCAAGGAACAGTCAGCAAAAGCTCTGCTGAAGCAGAGTACAGGGCTATGTCCACAACATCTTGCGAACTTAAATGGTTGTCATACTTATTATCTGAATTCAGGTATCAACCACAATTGCCAATTCCCTTATATTGTGATAACCAAGCAGCCATTCACATAGCGGCTAATCCTGTATTTCATGAGCAAATGAAACATGTTGAAATAGATTGCCATATAGTCAGACAACATATGGAATCAGGGTTTATTAGCACTCCTTATGTGAGTTCTTCTCAACAAATTGCTGATTTACTGACAAAGCCTTTGACAGGACCTCAGATGGCCACAGCTTTGCATAAGATGCAGTTGTACACTTATGCAGATTATGGTTGTGCAAGTTGAAATTCAGAGTATCTCAACTTGAGGGGAGGCTGTTAGAATATATTGACCATCGTCTATATTAGTGTCATATAGACAAACCATTGTCTATATGAGTGTCATATCGACAGACCATTGTCTATACGGGTGTCATATAGACAAAGGTTATATCATTGTTTATATTAGTGTCAAATAGATAAGGGTATTAGTGTCTTTATACATAATTGTAATTGTTTGACTATAAATACTGTAATCCTCTCTATTTCATATATACGAAATATCTCTTTCTCTTCATCACTTTTCAATTCCAGTTAGGTTAATAGGATGGTTGAGAGATTTGTTGACTCATGTGATATATGCAACGAGCATTTTCATGCCTTACTTGCGAATTCCTTCTTCCACGATGCGGAAACTGATGATGATGGCAATGTTTTAAAATGCAAAATGCATAATCTTGTGCATGATCTTGCATTGTCACTAGAAAAATCTGAAATGAACATTCACTGTTTATATGTAGATTATCAATCTATAAGAATTTCAGAGGCTCTTCGTAAGAATAAGGCCAAATACTTGAGTACAATCATCCTTAATAATGCTGCTCCCTTCCAGAGGTCTTGGAATTCAAAAAGCTTGCGGACACTATACTTGAATGATGTTGACATGAAAAAAATTGCCATCATCTATTAGCAAGTTGAAACATTTCAGATATCTTCATGTTTCAAATACAATTAGTCCGTTGCCTAAATCCATCACCGAGATCTACATGCTTCAAATTTTGACTCTCTCAAATTGTAGCTGTGAACAACTTCCACGCCTTGGAGGTCTTCCTTTTCTCAAATGTCTTAAGATGAGTCATATGGAAAGAGTGAAATGCATAGGTAACGAGTCATATGAAGGCAATAGCAGTCCACATGTGTTTAGGCTTTTTCCATCATTAAAATCATTGTCTTTAAGTTGGATGGAGAATTTAACCGAATGGAGGCGTCCATCTCGAGCTAACAAGTTTTCCTCGCCTTGAAAACTTGTCCATTCAATGTTGTGCTAAATTGACAAGTTTTCCAATGAGAGATCTGTTGAAACTTGTGAAGATAGATATCAAAGATTGTGAGGAATTGAGGTTCATATTTGATGAACACAAGCCCTTTCGCTCTGTTACAAGTCTATCCATTATAGGATGTCCAAAATTGAATCGTCTTCAAAAAATGCTTCTATCCAACAACTCTTACAAGGAATTCAGAGTAAGAAGATGTGAATGGTTGAATTTCATTCCAAACGATTTGGGGATGCAAAGATCTTTAGTCTCCTTACAGATATATTGCTGTAAAGGATTGGGATTTTTCTCGGAGGAGATATTATGCAAACTCATCCGGTTGAGGAAATTAAGCATTGGTGCATTCTCAGAGAAGTTGGATGATTTCCATTATTTGAATAAAATCAAATACCTTCATAGTCTTGAGGAATTAGAAATCTGGGGATCTGATGTGTTTGGTCGTAAAATGTCTGTTCTACCAAATCAAATTCAACACCTTCATAGCCTGCAGTCATTGAAGATAAAAGGGTTCACAACAATGGAAGCATTGCCAAAGTGGTTGTGTGATCTTCAATCTCTTGAAACTATTTCTCTTAACTATTGTTGGAATCTCCAGCATCAATCAACAGCTGCAATCATACAAAAGCTCTCCAAATTAAGCCATGTCTACATTTATGGCTGTCATGCTCTTGAGGAACATAAATCCCAATGGTTGGAGTTTTCGAGTAAATCAAAAATCAGAATCCGTTTTCAATTGTTAAAGCTTTAATTTGCTAGTGATTAATACTGATTTTGTCTGATATTTTGATCTCACTGGAAGTGACAGAAGAGTGCTTGCTCTCTCTCTCTCATTGTTAATTCCATTCCAAGGCTATCTTATTTTTCTTTTTTTCTGTCCTTTTAGGCTATGATTGTTGAGAAAATTAACTATTAATTTAAAACGATTAAATAAAAATGGGAATTGTTGTGAAGTCCTAATTAATGAAGGACTATTTTTATAATTTGCAATAATGAATGATTGTTTTTGTAATATGTAAAAAAAAATATATAAAAAAATAAAAAAAGATAAAAAGATGTGAACATTGACCACCGAATTTGGTGGTGGTCAATGATCAATTAATTGTGCCAGTGCTGGCACAATTAATTGTGTGCATACCTTGGCTTATAAAAAGTCAAGGATGCTCCATTTCTTTTTTGAGGAGAGGAGATTAGTGATATTTGAGAGAGTGATTTAATTTTTGAGGGTAGTTTAATTATTTTGGGGAGAGATAAAAATAGTAAAGATAATTATTTCGGGTCTTTTCGGGAAACACCTGAGTGTACTATTTTTATTTTTATCTCATTGTAACTCTAGAAAGTTTCTAGAGAGTACCCTCTTGTAACCTCATAAATTCAATAAAATTGTTTTATCGCTCCGCTAAATTGTCGTAATCCTGAAAAATTCCCAACAACTGGTATCAGAGCTTCAACGATCTTAAGGGATCAGTGAGTTTTTTGGAGAATGGCAGCCCACCAATCATCCTCGGTTTTTCCTCCTCCAAGTTTCAATGGCGAAAATTATCAAATTTGGGCTATCAAAATGAAAACTCATTTAAAAGGGTTGGGTTTATGGCAGTGGGTTGAATCTAAGAAGGAGGTAACACCTCTTGGAGACAATCCAACTTTAAATCAAATAAGGGCTCATGAAGAGGAATCATCGAAAGCTCCAAGAGCTTTGTCTATCATTCATGGTGCTGTCTCAGAGTCAATTTTCACGAGAATTATGACTTGTGAAACAGGAAATGAAGCTTGGGAAAAGTTGAAACAACTTTATGAAGGCAATGAACGAACAAAGAGGATACAAGTCTTGAATTTCAAAAGAGATTTTGAGACTTTGAGAATGAAAGAAAATGAGTCGGTACATGAGTATTATGACCGGTTGATGGCGGTTGTGAACAAAATCCGGCTAATGGGAGAAGATCTGCCTGATAGCAGAGTTGTTGAAAAATTGTTCGTGAGCTTGCCTGAAAGGTTTGAGGCAAAATTTTCATCTCTTGAAGATTCAAGAGATATAAGTCAATTATCCTTATCCGAATTAATTAATTCTTTGCAAGCTCAAGAACAAAGAAGAGCAATGAGAAATGGAAAAAATGAGGAAGCAGTTGAGGGAGTTTTTCTCACCCAAGATTCAAAAGGAAAAAGGAAAATTTCTCAATGTGGTCATTGCAAAAAGCATGGTCATGATGAGAAGGACTGCCGGTACAAGGGAAAGCCTCAATGTTTCAAGTGCAAGAAGTTTGGGCACGTGCAACGGAATTGCAAAAACAAGAGAAAAGAAAGTGTCAATGTGACAAACCATGTTGGCGAAGAAGAATTTGCTTAATTTGAAGACAAGTGCACCGAGAAGTTGTTTG
The DNA here is from genome assembly GCF_963576675.1 of Euphorbia lathyris. Lineage (NCBI taxonomy): Eukaryota > Viridiplantae > Streptophyta > Magnoliopsida > Malpighiales > Euphorbiaceae > Euphorbia > Euphorbia lathyris. The sequence continues at coordinate 73,480,579 of NC_088913.1, forward strand.
CGGAGAGAAGTGCTCCGGTGATGATGGGAAAGTACATCATTGATTCGGTGAGAAGTGCACCGAGAAGTTGTTTGCGGAGAGAAGTGCTCCGGTGATGATGGGAAAGTACATCATATAAAATAAAAATAAAAAAAAAATTAAAAAAAAAATTGAAAGTTTTAAATTAATAGTTAAGGGGAAGAATGTTGAGAAAATTAACTATTAATTTAAAACGATTAAATAAAAAATGGGAATTGTTGTGAAGTCCTAATTAATGAATGACTATTTTTGTAATTTGTAATAATGAATGATTATTTTTGTAATATGTAAAAAAAATATATATATAAAAAAAAATAAAATAAAAAGATGTCAACATTGACCACCGAAATTTGGTGGTGGTCAATGATCAATTAATTGTGCCAGTGCTGGCACAATTAATTATATGCATACCTTGGCTTATAAAAAGCCAAGGATGCTCCATTTCTTTTTTGAGGAGATGAGATTAATGATATTTGAGAGAGTGATTTAATTTTTGAGGGTAGTTTAATTATTTTGGAGAGAGATAAAAATAGTAAAGATAATTATTTCGGGTCTTTTCGGGAAACACCTGAGTGTACTATTTTTATTTTTATCTCATTGTAACTCTAGAAAGTTTCTAGAGAGTACCCTCTTGTAACCTCATAAATTCAATAAAATTGTTTTATCGCTCCGCTAAATTGTCGTAATCCTGAAAAATTCCCAACAATGATTTGGAAATATTAATTGCTATGAACTATCAAATGTTGAGATGAAGGATATTTATGTATGTCCACGCGTATGTATTCCCCCATGTTCCTGATATATCCGTGTGAGGGAATATTCTGTTTCAAACTCATGCTAAATCTGCTATATTTATCTTCATTTCTTCTCTGACCCCTGTCTCTCCGCTTTTGAGTTCAGCATATTCTCATGAGCCGCGACAGCTCACAAATGGTTATAAATACTACAAATGCTGAATTATTGCATAATATTTTATTTAAAACTGTTGAACTACGCTTCGAACGATCAATCAACCACACAGAGAAACAAAGTACACAAAGATCACAGATTGGATCTTGAAACAACAATCAAAAGAATACACACAGAATTTACTCTGGTTCGGCTTAACTGCCTACATCCAGCAACTTCACTAATCAATGGAGATTACAACAAGATTGAAACAGTTTCTCCTTTTCCAGAAACTCTCGTGTTTTCCCAATCCCCAATTCAGATTATCACAGTGTACACTTATGACTTAGTCTAAGAATCTCTCCTATGAAACTACTTCCCAACCCAGACCTTTTATAGCCTTTATAAAGTTGTGAAAATACCCAAAATATCCTTACTCAAAAATGTACAAACTCAGCAAGACCTACTGACCAGTGGTAACACAGCAAGACCATGTTGACCTGTATTATCACCTCAGTACCATGCTGACCACAGCCATACTGACTTGATAACTCAGCATTCCGACTTCTTGATTTTACTCTTGCTGACGGGTTGACTTACAATTATGCTGACTTGATTACCCAACATCATTCTTGTAATAGAAAACAACAACGACTTACAATGCTGACTTGTTGACTCAGCATCATCAGCAAGTGATAGAAAACAACGACTTACAATCTCCACCTTGTCTTTCTAATCACTCCATCAACTAGTGAAGAAAATACACTCAAGGACCACTGACCATCCTAACCAGTTTCAAGCAATGTTCAAATTTATTACTTGAAACAGATTTGGTCAGCATGTCGGCTGGGTTATCCTCAGTTCCCACTTTCACCACCTGAACAGTACCAGTGCTAATCACATCCCTGACGAAATGCATTCTCACATCTATGTGTTTGGATTGCTCGTGAAAAACTTGATGTTTTGACAGATGTATAGCTCCTTGGCTATCACAGTAAATCTTCAAACCATCAATCTGTGTCACTCCAAGTTCCGTTAAGACTCCTCTCAGCCACATAGCTTCTTTTACTGCCTCTGTAACAGCAATAAACTCAGCTTCGGTTGTTGACAAAGTCACAACTGACTGTAGACTTGCCCTCCAACTTATTGCAGTTCCAAACACAGTGAATACGTACCCGGTTTGGGATTTTCTGGTGTCAATGCTACCAGCATAATCAGAATCAACAAAACCTACTACATCATCCACTAGGGCTTCAGCTCCACCATAACTCAAACCTTTACTCAGTGAGCCTTTGACATACCTCAGCACCCACTTCACCGCTGACCAATGAGCTCTTCCTGGATTTGCCATGAACCTGCTGATGAGACTCACAGCATGAGCCAAATCTGGACGTGTACAGACCATCGCATACATTAGACAGCCTACAACACTCGAATATGGCACCCTCTCCATGTCTTCCTTTTCCTCATCAGTTTGAGGACTCTGCTTACTGCTCAGCTTGAAGTGACTTGCAAGTGGAGTGAGAACGGCCTTTGAATTCGTCATACCAAAACGTTCTAACACCTTGCTCAGATAAACTGACTGACTTAGGAATAGCTTCTTTCTTCCTCTGTCTCGAGAAATTTGCATCCCTAAAATTTTTCGTGCTGACCCGAGATCCTTCATCTCAAACCGTGTGTTTAGTTGTGCCTTTAACTGATTTATGGCTGCTTTGTTTTGACAAGCTATAAGCATGTCATCAACATATAACAAGAGATAAATCTTAGAGCCATCACTAAGGTCTCTACTATACACACACCAGTCATAACTAGACCTATGAAAGTCCTGACTTATCATAAACTCATCGAACTTCATGTACCACTGTCTAGGGGACTGTTTCAGACCATATAGAGACTTCTTAAGCAAACATACCCGCTGGTCTTTATCTCCTATTTCAAAACCCTCTGGTTGTTGCATATATATGACCTCATCCAGGTTTCCATGAAGAAAAGCTGTTTTGACATCTAACTGTTCTAATTCTAGATCAAAACGAGCTACAAGAGAGAGAATAATCCTGATAGACCTATGTTTAACAACCGGTGAATAGATTTCATTAAAGTCTATACCTTCCTGCTGAGTAAACCCTTTGGCCACCAACCTAGCTTTAAACCTAGGTTCCTCTACACCAGGTATCCCTTCCTTTCTTTTAAACACCCATCTTGAACCGACCAACTTCTTATCAAAAGGTTTATCTACCAAAATCCAAGTTTCATTTTTATCAAGGGATTTTATCTCATCCTTCATAGCGTTAAGCCACTGTTCCTTGTCAACCGAATTCACAGCTTCCCTATAGGTTACAGGTTCAGACTCTTGTACTTCCTTAGCAACACTAAATGCATAAGCTACAAGGTCCTCAAAACCATATCTAACCGGGGCCCTAGGGACTCTTCTTTCACGGTCTCTGACAAGTCTATAGCTTTGACTGGACTCAGTATCATTACCATCACTGACTTCTTGCTCGGTTTTACGGGTGTTTTCACTATTTTCTTCAAGCTCCACCTCATTCTTAACACTCTCAAGGTTTTGAATGGACTTAGGACTACTCGGTTCTAACTGAGTTTTTTCTTGGTTTTTCCGATAAGGAAAATCCATCTCATTGAACACAACATTTCTGCTGACTATGGATTTCTTATAACCAGATTCTAGGCACCACAACTTATAGCCATTGACTCCTATAGGGTAGCCTATAAAAACACATCTTAGAGCCCGAGGTTCTAATTTTCCCTGTCTAACGTGTGCAAAAGCTGACCAACCAAACACTCTAAGTTTTCCATAATCCTCTGGGTAATCAGACCACATTTGCATAGGTGTTTTAAAACCTATAGCAGATGATGGGCACCTATTGATTAGGTAACACGCAGTTTGCACTGCTTCAGCCCAGAAAGACTTAGGGAGACTGGATTGGATTAACATGCACCTAACTCTTTCTAGGATAGTCCTATTATACCTCTCTGCTAGGCCATTCTGCTGTGGAGTTCCAGGAACGGTATGATGTTTAGTTATACCTGACTTCTTGCACAAAGTGATGAAATCTTTGTCAAGAAACTCCAAACCATTGTCGGTTCTCAACCTTTTGATTTTCTTTCCTGTTTGGTTTTCCACTAACACTTTCCAATCCTTGAACGTTTGCAAAGCCTCATTCTTATGAGCTAGAATATAAACCCATACTCTTCTAGAGTAATCATCAATAAGAGTCATAAAATAGGTCCTCCCACCATGAGACTTAGTTCTTGTTGGCCCCCATAGGTCAGAGTGAATGTACTCAAGAATGTCCTGGGTTCTATGTATTGCTGACTTAGGAAACTTGACTTTACTAGACTTCCCTAAGACACAGTTCTCACAGAAATCTATCTTTCCTATGTGATCTTTACCAAGACAACCCTGCTTCCTAAGTTCATGTAAACCAACTTCACTCACGTGACCTAGTCTAAGGTGCCAAAGATTGGTTCTATCAGTTTTAGACTCGGTGAGATTTGCGGTAGAGACTAACACAGTACTACCTAGGAGTGTGTATAGGCCATTACTCATGGTACCTTTCATAACAACTAAAGGTCCTCTAGATATCCTTATGATACCCCCTTCGGCTCTATAATTGTATCCTTGTTTATCAAGCGTACCCAAAGAAATTAAATTTCTTTTCAGTTCTGGCACATACCTCACACCGGTCATAATCCTTTCTTGACCATCGAACATCTTCAGCCTAATGGAGCCTTGACCCAGTACCTTGCACAACTTGTTGTTGCCTAGAAGAACCCTCCCACCTTCCTCTTGAAAGTCTTCGAACCACGTCCTGTTGGGAGTCATATGGAACGTACATCCGCTGTCCAAGATCCAGTCAGTGTTTGGATCTTTATCAGTGACAGCAAGGACCTCAGCGCTCTCATAACCTTCTTCTACCACAGCGGCTTCGCCTTGATCTTTAGGCTGACCTAGACTCTTGTTCCTCTCAGGACAGTTTTTTCTGAAATGCCCTTCCTTATGGCAGTGAAAACACTTGTAGACCTTGCCTTCTTTATTGCTTGAGGATGTAGTTTTGGACTTTTTCCCGTTCTTGTTCTTTGGCTTGTGAGAGTCCTTTTTCTCAGACCTTCCACGAACAAACAATCCTTCTGCAGCTTCAGTGTTGGTGTTGGCCTCAATTTGTTTTGACTTTAGCGCCATCAGAACTTCTTCCAGACTTAGTGTTTCTCTAGCGTACTTCATGGTTTCAACAAAATGACTGAAAGACTGGGGTAAAGAATTCAAGATCATTATGGCCTGATCTTCATCTTCAATCTTTACCTCTATGTTCTCTAGGTCAATTATGATCTTTGAGAAATCATCAAGATATTCTTCTACTGGCTTGTCCTCGTTCATCTTGAAGCCGAAAAGCTTTCCCTTAAGATAAACCCGATTGGTGAGTGTCTTCGTCATGTACAACTGTTCAAGCTTGAGCCAAACCCCAGCAGCTGAGGTTTCCTTCGAAACTTCTCTTAGCTCTTTATCGCCAAGATACAGGACGATCGTACTGTAAGCCAATTCAAGAAGATCTTCTTTCTCCTCATTCGTCATTGTCGCCGGAAATTCCTTCTCGCCCTTCAGAGCCTTCGCAACCTTCATTTGAACCAAGATTGCCTTCATCCTCTGTCTCCATAGAGCAAAATCTCCCTTACCATTGAAACGCTCGATCTCGATCTTTGTAAAACCCATTGCTCTGTTCTTGATTAGCTCTGATACCAATTGTTGAACTACGCTTCGAACGATCAATCAACCACACAGAGAAACAAAGTACACAAAGATCACAGATTGGATCTTGAAACAACAATCAAAAGAATACACACAGAATTTACCCTGGTTCGGCTTAACTGCCTACATCCAGCAACTTCACTAATCAATGGAGATTACAACAAGATTGAAACAGTTTCTCCTTTTCCAGAAACTCTCGTGTTTTCCCAATCCCCAATTCAGATTATCACAGTGTACACTTATGACTTAGTCTAAGAATCTCTCGTATGAAACTAGTTTCCAACCCAGACCTTTTATAGCCTTTACAAAGTTGTGAAAATACCCAAAATATCCTTACTCAAAAATGTACAAACTCAGCAAGACCTACTGACCAGTGGTAACACAGCAAGACCATGTTGACCTGTATTATCACCTCAGTACCATGCTGACCACAGCCATGCTGACTTGATAACTCAGCATTCCGACTTCTTGATTTTACTCTTGCTGACGGGTTGACTTACAATTATGCTGACTTGATTACCCAACATCATTCTTGTAATAGAAAACAACAACGACTTACAATGCTGACTTGTTGACTCAGCATCATCAGTAAGTGATAGAAAACAACTACTTACAAAAACATTCTTAAATCTTTTGCTTTTTTATATACTTGGTCGTGATCCTGACCAGCGATGTGAGGGGAAAAATATCAATTAATTGAAGATACATAGATATTGCCAATTGCAATATTATATGATTTTCACCTCTGCATATTCTCATGTGCTGCACAGCTGAGAAAAGGTTATACTAAATTACACAAATGGTCAATTACTGTGGATTATTCAATTATAACAGATTAAACCTTTTGTTTTAGGATAAGCTATCAAAATAGCCTATTGTTTTAATCCACATGAGTTTCCATTCTCTAGTCGTCGATAAAACGGATTCAGAGTAGGTTCATCGTATTTCTTTTCAGTGTTCTCACTTCCTTCTGTTTTCAAGTAAGTTGTCTTATTGAACTAAAGCAGTCTGTGCATTGATGAAAGATAACCAACAATTGAAGCCTCAATGAGAGATTTGGAGAATTCCAGAATTGAGGTTCTCATTCCTCTTTCACAAATGGTAATATATTTCTTACATTTTTTTATCATCTTTTATCCACTGACTTTCTCGTTAGCATTCCCTTAACTGTTATTTTTTTCGGTAAATTGAAAATAGCATTGTGCATATGGATTACTGATTTCAATTTCTTAATAGTTTCAGTTAGTGAGTACATGAATTTATTTATATGGATTAATTTGCCAATTTGGAATCTTGAAGTTTTTTTTTTTATAGACATTTAGATTTCATGATATGTATTCCAAGGGTCATTAGAAAATGTTATAAATTTGCTGTCATCAGCCTGCTGCAATTTCAATTTCTCTATCAGCTGATTGTGTAATATAACAATTGGAAAGAAAAAACAACTTCCTGGTTTGTGTTTGGGAAGTGAAGATGACATGGCTTGTCTTGGATGGAGACTCCCCAATCAGAAGTTGCTTCCTCAACCAGCTGATCTTCCTAAGTGTTGAAATTTTCGGTTTTTGACATATGCATCCAACTAAAAACTGCCTATGGTTTTTCTCACTAGTGGATTTTGAAATCCTCAGATGTAATGTTAACTCTATTGGCCCTTTTGGTACGTTATTCTTTCTCTAATCAAATTGTTCAATAATCATGTAACACTAAATGTAATTTCACATTTCTCAATAAAATATGATCAGATTTTTCTTCAATATTCAGCTTGTTTGGCATTAAGATTGAAAATTGCATAATCGGATAGATTTGATTGAAAATCTACGTTAGAACGATGCATCTCTACTTCATTTAGCTTGCAAGAAATTTCTGCCTCAAACTTGAATCAAGGATAGGTAATATGTGCAACTATAGGACTTCTTACTTTATGAAAACCATCATCCCAAACTAAAGAACCAGAGATCATAGGTTTAATCATGGTAGCTTTAACTGTCACAACAAAGGATTGCTTCTCCCCAACATTTTTGAAAGATAGAACTGCTGGTTGAACTTGAATTTGAAGTCCTGCAGGAGCTTTTACAATTGTCTTGTAAGAAGATCCTGCTGATCCAACATTAGTCACAGTTCGGTGAAAGATTCGTGTTATTGATTCCTTGTATTTGGTAGACAGAGCAAAAGAAGGGTAATTCAGATCCCATACAGTTCCATTTGTTCCTTCAGAACATGTCTTATCATCTCCTGTTATAAGCTTTAGCTGTCTATTGCTATATCCTTCTCCACACAGAAATTTAACATAATCAGCCTCTCCAGCATCATATACTAATCCGGGGTCAGCTGCTTTAGCAGGATTTATATGACCTGATCCGTAACCAAACTCTGCATCCGGGTTGGTATCAGCATTCATGGTGTAGGCTACAAAGAAGATTAAATCCAAAAACTGTTAGTTACTCTCTGTAATCTGTTAAATTATGATCAACAAACCATTACCTGTTGTCATTAGAGCAGACTTAATTGCATCAGGCGACCAAGTTGGGTGAAATGACTTGACATACGCAGCTGCAGCAGACGCGTGCGGGCAAGACATGGATGTGCCAGATATTATGTAGAACGGAACAGTTCTATTATTCGATTCTGACACCGGACCAGCTGCTGTCCACGCTGCTAAAATGTTCACCCCAGGAGCAGTCAGATCAGGCTGTCAATGAGGGGTAAAATGTCAACAAAACTGCAACGAGATTCGGGTACAGAAAGAAAAAAAAAAAGTAGATAAGTATACTTTGATAATGTCCCTTGTTACTGGATTAGGTCCCCTTGAAGAAAAGCTAGCTACATTTGGGGCTAATTCATTCTTATATTCAGTACTCTTCAATATTGTTGCAGTTGGTTCACTGAAGAGATACATCATAAGAATACAACTCATTTATGATCATTAATATAAATAGTAGAATTATAGATACCTAGTGGATCCAAGGTACTGTAATATGTCAGCTTCATCACTCATGCTTATTACAGAAGCTGGTAAATCATAAATTCTTTCCATATCGTTTAATCGTCCGTTTCTCATTATAGAGCCAACTGCACCAGCATATATAGCTCCTGATACACTTGAGGCATCATCACAGACAACAATTTTTCCTTCAACCATAGTCTTATTCAAGCTGCCTTTGGTGCAATACCTGCATTTTCAGTATAGGCATAAACATTTGAATCATCTAATTTAGTTTCAGAATCTTTAATTTTTTATTTTACCATGGGTTTCCCCCATTTGTTATGTTTTCTGCATCTGGACCATAAATGATAGGGTACATTTTATCCTCCATGTCAACTGTATGTATCGCGAGGCCCTACATTGAAAGAAAGATAAGTACATTGTTGAATTGAAGTATCATTTCTGTGTGTTAAACAGGCCTGCAAGCTCACTCACCTCATAAATTGCTCCATTACCTAGCTTCACCTTGCTTACGAACTTTCGATCAATGGTGCTAGCAGCAACAGAAAGAGCCCAAGGTGCAAAATTTAGTAGTGTTTCGGATAAAGGACCTCCATTCCCAGCAGAATTTGATGTGAGGATACCATTCTTCATGGCATGGAAAGCTCCAATAGAAATACTATCCTGGAAATAGTCCACAGGAGGTGTGATACCAACGGAAAGAGAGATTATATCAACTCCATCTGCAATAGCATCATCAAATGCAGCAAGAATATCAACATCAGAACAGCCATAAAGCCAACATATCTTGTACACAGCGATACGAGCAGAAGGAAGGCCTCCTCGAGCTGTCCCTTCACCATAGCCTAAAAAGCTTGCCATTTCGACAATGCCTCCTGCTGCTATTGATGAGGTGTGAGTCCCATGCCCTGCTGAATCCCTTGGTGAAGGAATGTCTCCTAGAGGTATTTCTCCTTCTCTATGGTAATATCGAGCTCCTACGATTTTGCTATTATCAAATTGAAATCGTCAGAACATAATCCTTGTATATAGACCTATGAATGTTTGTTTGAAAGGGCTTAAGATTTACTTGTTGCAAGTGAAATTTGAGTTTCCTTGGCAAGTTCCCTTCCATTTGGTTGGAGGTGGACCAAATTGTTCATCATTGAAACTTCCGGATTCAGGCCAAATTCCGGTATCAAGCATTCCAATAATGATATCACTTTCATAAGTTGATCTTGTTACATTCTGTGGGAAACTCATAAAATCCCAGGACCTTGTTGTTTGGAGTTGTTTCTTTCTACTTCGGAACACGGACACTACACCTTCTCTTCCTAAAAAGATATCACAAACATTACTTAGTTTATGGATAATCAATTTAGTAATGTATGTTCCTACCTTCAAGTTTCTTCTTCTCTGCTTGAGTCAACTTGGCAACAAACCCATTGAAGCTCCTATGATAGCTGTGGAGCAAGAAATCTGATGCACTACTGATTAATGCAATACACTAACTATGTTAGCCTCTTAATTATGTTCTCAATGCTTAGAAATTTAACACTACTGCACTAAAATGTTGATTACCTTCCAACAACTTCTTGTAGAATGTTGGTATGAAAATCTGTTGCGGAAAAATCACCCTTTGGACGGTTGCCCATGTATACGATATATACCTGCTTCAGAAAAAAAAAAATGTTAATTCCGTGTCACATTTTTTATGACATGTTATCCACATGACATCTTCGACAATGTTTTACATTAAGAACTCAAGATTTATAGCATTTTTGTTCGATTTCTGATAGTTGGATGGGCGTGATTAACCCGTACAAATGAAGTAATGAGATTGATAGAAGTAGCAGAAAGAAGTGATTAGTCTACCTTTCTATCTCCATCACTTGTGCTGTAGCAGGTAATAAGACAGCAACAAAAAAGGATAAGGTGCAGAAATGAGGAATTCAGGGTTGCCATTTGAGGAAGAATATATGATTGTGAGTAAGAAAGGATGGGTTTTATAGAAACAAAATAAATATTCCTGAATGATGGTGAATGGTCAATCAGGACTTTTCATATTTGTCCTTAATAGTTTGACTAGTTTCCAATGTTAAGTCCAAGAATATAGGATTCCTTATAAAGCCGCCCAACTCTTAGGGAAAAAGTTGATGTCTTTACACATAATCAGACCATTGTCCTTTATGTGCAAAACAGTCTGGATATTTCTGCCTCTGGCTTTGGTTTACATAATGTCTTTACACTAAACATGGTTTAATTTGCACAACATTTAGTTAGATTATCCTTGAAAATAAAATAAAAATAATTCAGGTCAGGTATATGGTTTAAAACTTATATATGCAATTTCTGTCATTTGCAAATTGCGTCGTTCTGTACAAAATTGTTGTTGTGGGCTAAAAGACTTTATATGTGTGAGGTAATTTCTGGCCTTTGAGATGAGTTAGGTCTCCGTTTACATAGTATCAAATACATGGTTCAGTGTTGGATCTCCCATGATATTAATTAGCTTCACGCTCCAAATGAATGGGTATAAGGGAGTGTGTTAAATATTATGCATTGATGCTCGATGATATTAGCTTCACGCTTCAAATGAATGAGCGTACAATTGATAATTTTAATTTCACATGAATATATTATTTTTTTTTTCATTTTTGTATAATTTTATGTATTTATAAAATTTCTAAGGTATTTTTTCGTCAAAAGAGAATACATATTGATATGGTAAATAATATCGGATGGGCCTCCGGAAAGCCCATAACTTACTCTTTGGGCCGGCTCATTTAGGGTCCCCAAAAGGGTCCAGTTACGAAATAAGGTTTCGGACCTCATAAACACGCTAAGCTCAATTAGGGAGGGAATTTAGGTTCCGAATTAATATGATGCTGACACGTGTACATGAGTTGAAGCCCGAATTACTATAAATAGAGGCTTAGCACAAGGAGAAAGGTACACATTATTTCTATACTCTGCAATTAATAGTTTCCATCTTAAGTCCTTTATTCACATATTGACTTAAGCTTCGGAGAGGGTTCGCCGGTCACCGGCTCCCTATCTGACAGTGTTCTGTTTTACAGGTCTTAAGGCGTGGTGATTCGACATTACAACATCATTTGGTGCGGTGAACGTGGATTGAAACTCATTTCAGAATGGTTTATGTTCAATCTTCTATAATCCATTCAGTGGTGGAGCCTTTGCTTCTACCAGCAAATGTCCAGGTTGTTCAACCTGCCGTCAGTCAGGGAGTGGAGGATATCCCAAGTTCTTCTGTTGTTCTTCCTAGGGGTTTGGTGGATGCTAGTAATCATCCGATTACACCTTTGTTTGTAACGCCAGCTTTGGATCAGCAAATAGAGGCATGTCTGGGATCTATGGATCCTCAACAGAGGTGTTTTATGGATGGACTCACGAAGCAGCTCATATATAATATGGGCTTGATTCTAGAGTCGGTGAATATATTGAGAGCTAAGCATGCTTCACAGATGGAGGCAATGCGGTTGGAGTTATTAGAAGCAAGAAGAGCAGGAAAGAACGAGGGAGATGGAAGTTCTATAGCGTGCACTACGGGACATCATGACATGAGAACATGTCTAAGAAAGCGAGAGCTTTTAGTGGAGCATTGGCGTGAAGGGAGAAGAGGTCGATCTAAGGACAAGTCAATCAGTCCTTATCATCGGAGATATAATTCTCCTTCGCCGATTAGAGTGACAAGTGAAGAGCGAGGTTCGAGGTCTCCAAAGAAACAACGATATTCTCGTAAAGATTCTCCCGAAGAAAGAAGGCAGGGCAATCCTCGAAGAAGAGGTCGGGAAGAATCTGAATCTCATGGTAACCGAAGGCCTGCCGTGCCGAAGCAGGCTTCAGGAGAGCTATCATTAAAGGAAGAAATGTTAAATCTATTGAGAGGAGAGTTGAAGCAGGCAATGAAGGATGAGGGTTTAGTGTCCAAAGGAGTGGTGGCAGTTGAGACGGAGAGTCCTTTGAGCGCGGATATCATGGGCCAACCCATGCCTAAGGGATTTTAATATCCGGTTTTGAAGGATTACAACGGGATGACAGATCCTACTTTGCATGTAAAGAAATTTCAGAGAGTACTTCAGACTACTACGACTACAGACGCTGTAATGTGTAGACTCTTTTATACAACTCTTCGAGATTCAGCAGCTTATTGGTATGATCAGCTTTTACCAGGATCCATTCGGTCTTTTAAGCAAATGTCTCAAGAATTTTGTGATCACTTTATTACATCCATTCCTGAGAGCAAAACCATGCAAGATTTGAATTATTTTGGTTCAAGAGTCAAATGAGTCATTGAAGGAATGGGTGAAAAGGTTCCAGAAGGTGGCAATTCAAATTAAAAGTATCAATGTTGATGGAGCAGTTGAGGCGATGGCCGAGAATTGCCGTAGTAAAGATTTGTTAAAGGAGTTGACCACCAGAAGACCTCACACATTCCCTGATCTCATGAGAAGGGCTAGAGATTTTGTTAAGTGGGATGGTCATCGTCTGAATCATTTGCTAAAAGACAGGTTGAGTTCGGTTCATCAACCGAATGAAGGAAGAGGTGACAGGGGCAGGGAAGAAAGTAAGAAGGCCAAAGAGCATGTTGAGCGCAACTACACTCCCTTAAATGCCCCTAGAAAGGAAGTTTTGTATTGGGTGGAAAGTAACAGGAAGCATATTCAGTATCCTCCTAAGCTCAAGTCATCCGGACGAAGGCACAATGGCTTACGTTGTGAATTTCATAAGAGTCAATGGCATGATACTGAAGATTGTAAATAGTTGGCAGCAGAGTTGAACAAGATGGCAGAAGAGGGAAAACTGGATAGGTTTCTCAAAAATGCTATCGGAACCAAAGAGCCGAAGGAGAAGCAACTGAATGATCGTCCTCCAAGGGGGGTGATCAATGTGATCGCTGGAGGAACTAGAGTGGATCACTCTGCAAAGCGTTGGAGGGTAGAAAAAGGAAAAGGAGAGATTGCTGACTCAAGGGCAGATTTCTCTTTTGAAAATTTTACTCGACAGGCACATAACGATGCCTTAGTGATTGAGGCCATTGTTGAAGAATTCAAAGTGCGCAGAGTCTTCATCGATATAGGGAGCTCAGTAAATATTATTGCAAGAAAGGCTTTTGAGGTTTTAAATCTCGAGCATGATCGGCTTATTCCTATCATCTCCCCATTGGTAGGAATTTCCGGTCATTCGGTGCCTTTGTTGGGAAGTGTGTATTTGCAAATTTCCATTGGTGATGGACTGGTTAAATGGAGATCAAGGGCAGAATTTTTTGTTATTGATTCTGTGTCACCTTACAACATCATCATAGGGCGACCGCTCTTGGCTGAATCGGAAGGGGCTCTGTCAATTCATCATTTGGCATGGCAGATTCCAACTAAGGAGGGCATGGTAGTTGCTCAGGGAAAACAGGTTGTGGTGCAGGAAACTTATTGAGGATTCTATGATTGAGGATCGGGAGCGTGCGAAACTTGTCGGCGATTTGGAAACTGTGTGGTTGGCCGAAGGCAAATCAGTACAAATGGCTTCGGATATTCTAGAGAAACCGAAGGTGGATATTATTGATACTCTGAAGGCAAATGTGAAAGATTTTGCTTGGTGTCCTGCGGATATTACGGGTGTCTCACCGGATCTGATGATGCACTCGTTAAATATCCAGGAAGGAGCCAAGTCAATAAAGCAAAAGTTGAGAAATCATAGCCTTGAAAAGCAACAAGTGATTAAAGCTGAAGTGAAAAAGATGTAGATTGTAAGCATATTAAGGAGGTGGTTTATGCATAGTGGATCGCTAGCGTGGTATTGGTGAAAAAAGCGAATGGGAAATGGAGGATGTGTGTTGACTTTACTGATTTAAATAAGGCATGTCCGAAGGATTCGTATCCTCTTCCCTGCATTGATATTTTGATTGATTCAACCGCTGGATATGCAATCTATTCACTTCTGGATGCTGCAGCTGGGTACCATCAGATTCGTATGAATCCCAAAGACCCCACGAATGTTTGCTTTCGGATTGATGAGGGAACTTATGGTTACAACGTGATGCCCTTTGGGTTAAAGAATGCAGGTGCAACTTACCAGAGACTGGTAAATAAGATTTTTGGAGATGTTATTGGGGATAAAGTGGATGTGTATGTTGATGATATGATCGTTAAAAGTAGATCGGTTGAGGAACATGCAACGGATTTGGCTAAAGTTTTTGCTACATTACAAGAGCATAACTTGAAACTAAATCCCGAGAAGTGTACCTTCGGCGTATCGTCAGGAAATTTTTTGGGTTTTATGATTTCGCAGAGAGGAATCGAGGCGAATCCAGACAAAATTTAGACGATCATCAACATTAGACCTGGCAATTGTCGTGTTTCGTGTCAAAATCGTGTTATCTCATATTTATGTTCTATATGGTTTTATATGTTATAAATGTTAGAAAAATGACTTTCGTGTCAATCGTGTCGTGTCAGTCGGGTTGGCTCTGTTTTCGTGTTTTCGTGTCAGAAATTGCCACCTCTAATCAACATGGAGGCACCTAAATAGATCAACGATGTTCAAAAGTTGAATGGTAAGATAAATGCTTTAGGACGCTTCATCTCTTGTTCTACAAGAAGATGTATATCATTCTATAAAAGTTTAAAGGGGATGAAGAATTTTAAGTGGACTAGTGAGTGCCAAGCATCTTTTGATAAGTTGAAAGAATTTTTAGCAACACCACCACTTTTGAGCAGGCCCTTGCCGAACGAAACATTATATTTATATATTAGTGTTTCGGAGGAGGCAGTGGGCACGGTTCTGGTTAGAGAAGAAGGATCAAAACAATTTCCTGTTTATTATGTAAGCAAGGTTTTAAGGTCAGCTGAGGTTCGGTATCCGAAGTTGGAAAAGTTAGCGTTTGGGGTGGTATTTACGGTTCAGAAGTTGAGACACTATTTTCAGAGCCATTCCATTGTGGTACGAATAGATATGCCGCTTCGGAAGGTTTTACAAAAGCCTGAAGCCTCGGGAAGGATTGTCGAATGGGCTTTAAAGCTCACTGAGTTTGATATCAGGTATGAACCAAGGAAGGCTTTTAAGGCTCAGGCCTTGGCAGATTTTTTTATACAAATACCGGAGGATACAAATTTAATTTCTGATAAGACAAAGGTTTGGGAAATTTTTGTTGATAGAAGTTCTAATAAAGATGGATCAAGAACTAGTGTTTATGTGCGAGGACCTCAAGGAATCAGGTTTCGATATGCGGCTTCATTGGGTTTCACGGCTTCTAATAATATGGCAGAGTATGAAGCTTTGTTGCATGGATTACAAATCTTGAACATTATTAAGCCGGACAGGGCGGTTTTGAAAAGTGATTCACAATTAGTGGTCTGCCAATTAATGGAAAATTTTGAAACTCGCACTGAATCAATGAAGAAATACTTGGCATTGGTCAAAAATTTGCTGGTCGAGAGTAAGGTCGAAGGGCGAAGCTTAGAGGTTCAAAGAATTCCAAGGGAAGAAAATGAGGAGGCTGATTATTTGGCGAAGCTTGGTTCGATCCCAGATGGGTCCAAGAGTTGTGCTTGTAGAATCGAACGAATCCTTGCACGAGCATTAATCAAGCTGAAGTCATGGCCATTGATGAGTCTTCTAAATGGTACTATCCTATTCTTACTTATCTGCTTACAAGTGTTTTACCTAGTGATAAGTTGAAAAACGTAAAGATCCAAAGAAAGCCGGGAAGGTATTCGGTTGTTGAATGCTTTTATACCGAAGGTCATTCGATCGACAATGATTGAAATGTATCGGATTTAATGAGGGAAAGCTCATCTTACAAGAAATTCATGAAGGAATATGTGGGGCACATGAAGGAAGAGATACTCTAGCAAGAAATGCACAACTACATGGGTTTTATTGGCCTCAGATGGTTGTAGATGCTGCTGATTTGGTTAAAAATGTGAACAATGTCAACAATTTGCACCAATTGTTCAATCACCAGTGGCAGGTATGAGGGTAATTCAACCGGCATGGCCATTTGCAACTTGGGGAATTGATATCGTCGGAGCTTTCCCAAAAGCTAAGAATCACAAGAAATTCTTAATAGTAGCAGTCGATCATTTCACAAAATGGGCAGAGGCTGAAGCAGTAGCTTCCATTACTTCAACACAAATTATAACTTTTGTGGAAAAAATCATTTTTTGCAAGTTCGGTGTCCCTCACACTATTATAACGGACAATGGCAAACCATTTGATTGTAAAGCATTTCGGGAATTTTGCAATTCTTTGCATATTAAACTTCAGTTCACTTCAGTAGCTCATCTGCAGAGTAATGGGATGACTGAGGTAACGAACTGAACCATTATCCAAGGGTTGAAGAAGCATTTAGGCAAGGTAAAAGGTTCATGGGTGGAAGAATTACAACATGTTCTATGGGCATATAGAACAACTCCACGGGCAGCAACAGGGGAAACGCCTTTCTCTTTGACATATGGAGCTGAAGCCTTCGTACCGGTAGAAATTGGGAGTTTAAGCCCAAGGGCAACTTATCATTCCGAAGAAGACAATGAGGAAAGAATGAGGATGAAACTTGATTACTTGGAGGAAAGAATAGAGCAAGCAGCTATCAAAACAGCAGCTTATAAACAGAAAATCAAGGCAACTCATGACAAACGGGTTCGGCCTAGACAATTATTTCACAGAGATTTGGTAATGAGAAATGTCGAAGCCTCGCAGTCTAAGCAAGATAAAGGAAAACTGGGAAGAAACTGGGAAGGATCATTTCAGATTGAAGAATGTGTGGATACTTATGCCTATAAGCTTCGGGAACTGAATGGAAAGTCTATTCTTAGAACTTGGAATGCAGTTACGCTAAGAAAGTTTTATCAGTAGACCTATCAAAAAGATAGTTTGATTCAGGCTTTGTTTAAATTTGCTCATCTTTATAAGTTCAATAAATATTGTCAAATCCTACTTTTTTAAGTAGTTGATTCAATGAGAATATTCTTTCTATCAATTTTAAACATCCATAATTAGAGTTACTTAATGGTTAAATTAAAAAGCTAATCATATGCATGCTAAAAGGATTCTAGCAATAATCATAAAGCAAAAAAAAAAACATTCTAATTAAGGGTAATAAAATTAGAAAGAGTTTGGGCAAAACAAAGATACAAATACACTTCAAAGATCACGAGGATCAGAAAATTCATCGGGTAAAGGAACTTCGGGAACGTCTTCATGATCTTCTGGAGGAAATACGTTTACCCAGAAGTCAAAATCAGCATCAGGGTATATTTCACAAAGTTGACGCAAAAACCGAACTCTAAATTTCATGGATCGAATAACTGCTGAGCAACTCAATTTTAGCAAGAAGTGCCGAATTAGAGTCTCTGGCAAGATTAATACCCTTCTTCAGAAGCTCAGTTCGTCCTTTTTCAGCGTCCATTTCCTCTTGTGCCTTAAAAAGCAGAAGTTCCAAGTTTCCACACTTTTCAGATAAGGTATTCAACTCAATATTGAGTTCGACAACCTTATCTTGAGCAGTGTTTATTTTCTTCAACACTTCATCATAATCTGCTTGAAGGGCTTGGAGATTGTGTAGTTGTTTTCGGACAAGTTCATCCATTTCCCTAACAAGCTCATTGAGATCATCTACATCTTTTGCTTTCTGCAAAGCAAGCTTTTCCCTCCTTTTGGTGGAAGCTTTTTCCGCCTTAGCTTCGGCCAGCTCTTTCTTCAAACGAAAGATGTTTGCAGCTTGTTTTTGGTTGATTCGATGAAGTTCGCTGTATTTTTCAGCAGTGGTCCAGTATTGATCCACTAGGATGGTGGTAACTGCTTGATCCTAGAAGGAGAAGAAAAGTTAAAAACTTAGAATATAAATGTAAAAAAAAAAAGAGAAGGAAAACAGACGAAGGAATTACCAAAGCTTTTCTCTTCAGAACCTCTTCACAGGAAGAGAGGACGTTAATCTGTTCAAAAAGCTCTGTATCCTGGGGCATAACAGAGAGACGGGAGATGTCTCTTACTATCCCCGGAACATCAAGTGACACTTGGTTCTCAAAGAGTTTCTTCCAAAGCTGCAAAAATTTGATTTTTTATAAAATATATAAAAGGATTAAGCAAGCAAAGGAAGTAAGAAGAAAGGGTAGCTTACCTCAGGCCGATCATATTGATGGAATTTGAAAAGTTCGTTCAAATCAACAGTATCAGTAATCTGATTCACTATTCGGTAATTCACCCCTTTCAAGGATTTTCTTCTCTTGGTAGAAGGCTCGTTAGTAGAGATTGAAATTGCCCTTTTGGATGGCTTCGTTATTATACCTTTTAGAATAGCACTTTGTTCCATTTCTCTTTCAGTGAAACACTCCAGCCGAACGTATTTTTCGGTATCAGATACATCAGAGTCGGTATCTGAAAGAATACCTTCATCAAAAGCAGGCTCTGGAGCTCTGGAGGAGGAAGCAAAGTCTTTCTTCGAAAGTTGAGGTTGGGGTTTCGAAGGTTGAAGATTGACCTTCAGAGAAGGAGCAATCAAGCTTGAGCTTTCAGGAAGTTGAGCAGAAACCTCCATTTCCATTCCTGTTTCAACCTCCGGAATTATGGGTGTGGCACCAAAAGGACCAAGAGATGGAGGAGTGTCCATTTGGATATTACTTCTGGTAGGTGGAGTTGAAAAATCTACTGTTGGGATAACAATCTCAGGAGTAGTGGGTTTTGGAACCGAAGGAGGGACAGGCTTCGGAAGAGAAGGTTTCTTCGTTTTATTGGCAGGAGCAGCTTCGGCCGCCTTCGCTGGTTTGGTCTTCGCAGTTTCTGGAGGAGTTCTTTTGGAGGTAGGATTAGTTGCATCCAAATTCAGAGGTTGATTCTCGGTGGCAGGTGGTAGATTTTTCTTTGCTACTTCTTCTCGTTTCTGCGCCTTCCTCATACGATCTAATATGGTCGCACGAGTAGACATGGTCAGAATGACCTGCAAAATAAAAGGTAAAAGGAGAATTAAGAATTAAATTGAGAAGGTCACCTTCGGCGTCAATAAACATTTGAGTTTTGGGGTAGATAATCCCGAATCGCCGAGAGTAAAAACAAGTTCGGCCTCGGGTCTGAAGGACTCTCAGCATCTCTTTATAGTTCCAATCATATTTATAGTATTCAATAAGAGAGCAAGAAGCTTCTTCAGCATCAGACAAAGGACGTTCGGGTTTTCAGGATGTAGAGGAAGTTGGGTTGGTATTCCATTTGGTGGAGAAAGGGTATCCGGGAACGGCATAGGGGTTTCGGCTGAGGTCTAAACCATTGGGTTCAATCTAAAAGCATTTCGGTTTGAAATCCTTATGGCTCAGAACCTTGTCTTTAATAAAACCTCCGCGTCTGGTATGATATTTCCAGTATATCATATCGTCATTTCCCTTTTTTATGGGTTTCCAGTAAAAACAAAAAAGAGAACCAGTAAGCTCCAAACTCATATCAAGACAAACTTCATTGAAACTTAACAGCTCCAGCTAAACATTCCGAGTGATTTGACAGGGGCTAAGATTAAACTCATTGAGCACAGAAACCACACCATCGGCTAGGGAAAGGTTATTTCCCATTCCAAAAATTGGGAAAGGATGCCTAGTTTCAAAGGGGAAGGGGGAAGATTGGCTCTTTCATTTGGAGACGGAAGAGATAAAGTCATAGTATTTAACCATTCGTATTGTTGCTTCAAATTCGTTAAATCTTTTTCAGTAAGAATGGATGGTTGGTCAAGAACCCTAGGGTTTAATTTCTTGGTTTTATTAGGTATCTCGGGAATTTCTTCATCTACTTCTATGGGGGATTCGGAAGAAGGAGTAAGGTTTTAGGTTCACGAACCTTTTTCGTAACAGCTCTAGGTGCCATGGAAATAAAGGAAGAAGAAGAAGAGAACTTACAGTTGGGATCGAAGAAGTTGAAGAGGAAAGCTTTTTCTGCTTTTTCTTTCTAAAAACGATAAATGGAGAGTTCTTGTCAAAGCGTCTCTTTAGTATTAATAGGAAGAGTAAGGTAGCGGCAGTAATGATGACAAAAGACCAGGTTTGTCTTCATTCAATGCAGGTGACGTAGGCAGAACGGCTACATTAATGACAGATCAATAAAGTAAATCCTAAAGGATGTATTCAGAATAAGTTTGGGGGGGGGGACTCCTGATATGGTAAATAATATCGGATGGGCCTTCGGAAAGCCCATAACTTACTCTTTGAACCGGCTCATTTAGGGTCCCCAAAAGGGTCCAGTTACGAAATAAGGTTTCGGACCTCATAAACACACCAAGCTCAATTAGGGAGGGAATTTAGGTTCCGGATTAATATGATGCTGACACGTGTACATGAGTTAAAACCTGAATTACTATAAATAGAGGCTTAGCACAAGGAGCAAGGTACACATTATTTCTATACTCTACAACTAATAGTTTCCATCTTAAGTCCTTTATTCACATATTGACTTAAGCTTCGGAGAGGGTTCGCTGGTCACCGGCTCCCTATCTGACAGTGTTCTGTTTTACATGTCTTAAGGCTTGGTGATTCGACATTACGACATCACACACACACACACACACACACACACATATATATATATATATATATATATAAATTTTCTTATGTATGAAAAGCTTACAATTCGTATCTCGCATAGGGTCTCAAATAGGTCCAAACAGACCATGCATACCTGTCTCTAGATGCAAGTTTGGTGGTGATAACAAAATTTTCACATTCACATTTACTGTCGTGGAATTGGTAAAATCAAAATATTGTCTCAATAATTTTTTTAATAAAATGAAATTAGTCAACCACTATTATATAACCTCCTCGACTAATTTAACACTACTATCATAAACGATAAAGTGATACAAAGAGATCTCAAGAAATTCCATCTCTCTTCTTTAATCAAATATTGTATTGTTGACACTCTTATATACGTATTATATATTGTATTTAATTTGATTAATTATACAATCAAATCAGAGTGGCACATCAGAAACATGGTGGGCTCATAACTCATAAGTTTCAGAATCGAAACTTGGCTCTGATATTAGTTCTTTTTAAACTTAATATTGATATAATGAAAATAATAAAATATTTATGAAGTAATGGGTTGGAGAAGAATTATTGTAACAACCACATAAATAAAATTGAAAATGTGAAAAAATAGAGTTTGAAGTACGTCTATTAATGGAGTAAGTAGTGTTCACACTCATTGAGTCATGTCCCATTAGCTATAGGGAATATGCGATACCTTTTTTATAGAGTCGGGGATGTGTTATGAATGTTGAACGATCATACTATATATTACTGAAAAATTAAAATTGTAGAGATTTTTTATACTTGGAAAAGTAGCTTTTTGTTATGTAAAACTTATTGTGTATTCAGAAAATCTTCATTTGTTGTATATTAAAAAAATTTCAAGGGTCCAAAAGGGTTGGAACAATCAAGGTACTTCATTTGAAGAGGGAGTTTGAGATTCTCAAGCTCAAAGATGGAGAATTAATCAATTTATAGATATCAATTTACTGATTACATACCTTCAAGTTTCTTTTTCTCTGCTTCAGTTAACTTGACAACAAATCCATTGAAGCTCATTGGGACGGTCGTCCATGTATAAAATTTATACATGCTTCTAGTGGTGGATCTTGAAATATCCGAAAGGATAGAGATTTTTACTAACTTTTTTTTACAAAGTCTCCTAAAAACTATATCAAATTTATATATTTTTAGATAAATATTAATATTCTACCACTTGTTTTGGTTTACATAATGTCTTTACACTAACCTGAGGTAATTTGCACAACATTTTGTTAGATTACCCTTACATTGCACAGAATTCAGTTACATTATCCTGTTAAAGTTAAACTGAAATTCAGAGAATAAACAAAGAATAATAAAAGGTAAAAATAGATTGTTTTGTGATTAGTCTAATTTTCTCAACTTGACTCAATTACAATGTAAATATTTATAGTCAAAGATGATTATTCATTAAAATACACAACTCTTCACTAAAACACGCGATACATCACTAAATAACATGACTCTTCACTAAAATTTTGGGTAAATTTCATCAATGGTGTACAACCTTTGCACCATTTCATACTTTGGTGTACAACCTTCATTTGGTCTCACTAATATATATAAGAACTTATAGGTGACCTCCTAATATAGTGTACAACAGGTAAAAATGACCGGTCAACGTGCCACGTCAGCATTTTTTGTCATATTCATTTAAAAAATGGGACCCATCCCTTATACAATTACTAAAATAACCTTATTCTTAATGCAATTATTAAAATAGCCTTACACAACTCATCTCTCCATCCTTCCCTTTCTCTCTCTAATCCTCTCCCTCTAAGAAGAAGATCTGGAATTTGAGCAGCTATCCCTTCTCCTTCTTCTCTGAACGACGAACGTTGTCTCTATCTTATCCCTTCCCCTTCTTCGCTGAACGCCATCTCACTCTGCACTTTCACTACCGGCGGCATATCTTTGTCAATTAATGCATCAATTCTAGAACTCCACAATCAGCGGACTGGACATGAACAATTTCTCCTTTCTTTGACATCCATCTTTCTAGATTAAAAATCCAAACAACCTTTTCCCCAAATTTCCTTAAATTCCAATTTTTCCCCCAAATTTCTTCTGCAATCCAGTAACTAAGAGTTAATATAGATTAAATAGATTTCATCGATCGGAAGAACTACGTTCTCCTCTGCTGTTGATTTCATTTTATTCAACGAATGCAAAGAAGGGTATATTTAATATTTACTTTTGGAAGTCAATGAATCGTTCAAAACAAACATATAAAATGAATCTCTGGTTTTGCAGTTAGACTTAAACTTACAGTCCCCAATTTTTTTATATAAAATGAATCTCTGGTTTCGCTCATGTCTAGAAACAACAAAAGGATTTGTGGAAAAGCTGGATCTTAAGCCTGCCCAGAATTTTTTGGTCGTCAATATGATTTATTTTGCTCTGGAATGTGCCATTGGAATCGAAGGTGCAACTTAATTCGAAGTAAAGAAGCTTAATGACCACAATCACATGAAGAAGAGAGGAGTTAAAGAGTGCGTGTAAGAGAGAGGAATGGAATGAATATGAAATAACATAGAGAGAGAGGAGTTAGAGAGAGAGAGAGGAAGAGGGACAAGTTGGAGGAGGAAGAAAGCATATTTTTTTTTGACGGTAGAAAGCATAATTTTTTAATTGGTGAACAAGAGAATGGTATAAAAGTAATTCTAATTGGTGGTCCCACAATTTATTTTTGTAGGAGTTAAAAAATGCTGATGTGGCACGTTGACCAGGCGTTGACAGGTCATTTTTACCTGCTGTACACTATATTGGGAGGTCACCTATAAGTTCATATATATTAGTGAGACAAAACGAAGGTTGTACACCAAAGTGTGAAATGGTGCAAAGGTTGTACACCATTGATGAAATTTACCTCTAAAATTCTAGCCAAGTTAATTTCATCTAGCACCAACATATCCTTGAAAAAAAGAGTCAGGTATGTTTAATTTCTGTCATTTGCAAATTCAATCATTCCGTAAAAAATTATTTTTTGTGGGTAAAAAACTCCTTATATATGTGAGACAATCTTATGCCTTTGAGGTACTTTTTGAGCTAAGTTATGTCTCTGTTTACATGGTATCAAATACATGGTTTATTTGTTGGTCTCTCGATGATATTAATTAGCAGGACGACTCTAGTATTTTAGAGGTCCTAGACATTTTCATACTCCATTTTTCTATAAATTTAATATATATATATATATATATATATATATATATATAATTAATTCTTGACTCATCCAAGAAAAACCAATTGAAGATTAAAGTTTTTGGTAATTTATAGTACTAAGGGAAAATATGTTTAACCCAATGTACAAAACAATGCGATTTCAAGTTTTATTAATGAAAGATGAGTATTTTTTTTTAATGTGTTATTTATGTTTTGACTATCTTCCAACCTTCTAGCATTCTGATCACCTATTAAGGTTTGAAATTGCAGATACTTGTTAATTAAAAAAACTCATATTCTGTTGATGAGGTTGAAATTGTACCATCTAGTAAATGTTAGGCTTAAAACTGTATTGTTTTGTACGTAGAGATTAAATCTGCTCTCCTCAATAACTATATGACTAAATTTGTAATTATTATTAAGAGAAAAATTCTGAAATAAATTTTGGAGCCCCTTGTTGTGCTATTATTGCTAAGAGGCCGTGATTAAAAAAAAAGACAATGTGTGTTATTGTTGTCAATTTTCGATTCCATTTAGCAGAGTGTATTATAATTTCTATATATGAATACTATTAAATTTTAGATACGGTATAATAATTATTGATGTTGATAAATTTTTTAATAATTAAGATCTCAATAATTATGGTATTATAATTAAAATTACTTTTGTATTTTATAAAAAAAATGGATCGAAGACCCCTCTAACACCTCCTCCTGGAGCCCATGTTTATTAGCTTCACGCTCCAAATGAATGGGCATGAGATGAATATGTTAAATATCCCATATTTCATATTATATATTACATTTAATTTCATTTGTTCTAACATCAAATCAGAGTGGCGCAACGGAAGCGTGGTGGGCCCATAATCCACAGGTCCCAGGATCGAAACCTGGCTCTGATATTAATTTTTTTTTTCCTAATATTAATTGTTAATTCCATACCAATCATTTAATGGTAAAAATACACAAACTAGTGGAAAATATTAATTTATTAGGTATAATTTTAAAACAATATGATAAAAATCAATTTTGAATGATAAAAAAATATACATGTGAATATTAATTGAGTAAAGTATTCATACACATTCAATCATGTCCCATTAGCTATTGGGAATACTCCATACCTAGTTCATAAAGTAATGGTTTAATATTAAGCTAAGGCTTTCAGTTGGTTCGGTTAGTACTGAAGTGTTTTTGACGAAGTTCCCACGCAATCGACGTATTCTTTGGCGAGATCAATGGCCTCGAGTAAATTAGCAGGTCTGGCCATACGGACTTTCCTACTCAGTGTGAGTTTCAAGCCGAGGATAAAACACGAAAGGAGCTGTGCTTCGATAAAACCAGTAACTTGGTTCATTAATTTCTCGAATTGTGCTATAAAGTTGTCTAAGGTGTTGGTTTGCATGAGTTCGAATAGGCGTCCTTGTAGCTGTTCGATTTGAGAAGGCCGAATCGGCATCGTATTTTGTCACATCCACTAAAACCATTCTAGGGCGATTCCATCCATGTGAAATTTTAACGCGGTTATCGGGGGAAGTTTCTTAGAAGTCGAAGTATCGATCTTAAAAAGTCAGTTGATGGGGCCGATACCGGAGAACCGTGGGCCTTCAGGTTTCATGCGAGATGTGAGCGAATGTTGGAAGGAGGAGGAGCAGGGTGGTTTCTCAGAATGTCGAATTTTGGTTTTGAAATCCTTGAGGCTTTGTTGTAACGTGTTTTGGATGTATAGTTCGAGGGTGAGGCATAGTGCATGAAATTCGGATTCGGTAGTACGTGGTGTAGACATAATGAATGTACTAGTTGATACGCCTTAGGGAGTATCATCATGAA
Organism: Euphorbia lathyris; assembly: GCF_963576675.1. Classification (NCBI taxonomy): domain Eukaryota; kingdom Viridiplantae; phylum Streptophyta; class Magnoliopsida; order Malpighiales; family Euphorbiaceae; genus Euphorbia; species Euphorbia lathyris. The sequence goes on from NC_088913.1 coordinate 73,506,727, forward strand.
TTCTTTTGGGTGGAAGGAAACAAAACACCAACTTTTTTCAACTTTCAGAGAATAGCAAATTAGATTGATAATTTAATGCCTAAAGTTTAACAAAGTAAGGGTTTAAATAGGCAAGAATAATTGTAATTTAACTAGGTAAAGGAATTGTAAATCTAATCCTAAACAGATAAGTAAACATAATTAATCCTAAACAAACAAGGAAAAATAATCAACCTTAACTAGTATCTCCTATTTAATGTAATCAGGCTCCAAATAGCGAGACGGTTTCACGTTGCTCTTGGATCGTCGTATTGTTGTGTCCATGTTGGTAACCCCCTTGTTAGTCGCAGCTTCGTCCGTATCACAAATTGTTCGGGTTCCAGTTGACCGGTCACTTGCTCTCCTATAAACATAGAATGTATTTTCTATAATTAATAATTAATCAATTTTATATGTCAAACTAAAGATGCTTATACATGTCAAAACAAACATGCAATACCCTTGAAAACATATAAGAAGTTCTATTTAAGGTTTTAGAATTTTTTCAAGATAAATTTCAGATCGATCGGACAAGTATGAAATTAAAATGGACAAAAATAGTGAAAACCAAAAACAAAGTTTCAGCATATGCATCTAAATACGATTCAATTTTGACGCTTTTAGAGTTCGAATTTAGAATCCAAGTATCATTTTGTAAAGCTATGTCTAACATTTATTCTGTAATTTGAATCTCTCTAATTGGAGTTTGTATGAAATAAATCACGAATAAGAAAAATAAAATCAAATTCAGCCCAATTTCAATTTTGATGGTCACCAAATTTGACCAAAATAAATTAAAACAAAATTAATGGTATAAAATCTTTCTAGCGACATGAATACTTGATTAAAATAGGCTTTTACATTATCAAAAGAACAATTTGAAGGTCAAATCATGAAATATAGAAACCCTAAAAACCAAAAATCCTTAAAAAGATGTACGATGTTTTTTTAAGAGAAATTACTAACAAGCTCTTATTTAAAACATTGGAATTAATGTCTATATATTATATATAAATTTATGAAAATTTTGGGATGTTACACATCCTTTGCGATTCATACTTAATTGCTTAGTGCTCATCTTTCTAAATTCTGCTAATTTAAGTATCAGAATAGGATGGTCGGTCACCGATACCTCCTTAATCTTTTTTCTGTCTTACTTCAAGCATAGAAACTCTCGTTAGAGGTTACCCACAAATTCATTTATATCACATGTACTAGAACTTTAAGATATCTAGGTTAAGTGCCATGAGACCCTTAAAAATTATATATATTTTATAGGTTGACTTATTCAAGCCGGGTCATTTTATAGGTTGACTTATTCGGGGCACTTGGATCAATAATTAAGAGATATTCCAAATGCATCTCGGGATACGATCCCATTTGGGCACATTAGAGCATGTATACTGGTTGTAACATTTGTTTGTTACATTGAGGTGCCAACTAAGCAAAATAAACTCTTAGAGCATTTCCAATAGAGGGTGCCTAAAAGAGTGTCAAAACTTAACACATGATCCCAAAATATAATATTTTATTGTCTCTTTAATCCACATCACTTTTGGCAACCTTTACTTAAAAAATGCTCCAATAGAGGTTGCTTGAAAAGTTGCCATTATAATCCTACACATTATTATTTTATTATAAATATTAAAAATAAAAGGCTCCAGATTTTATTATTTCTAGGGGAGGGACCACATATTTTATATTAAAAAAATAATAAACAAGGTTGCCAAGATGTTGCCAAAAATTGGCAACTTTCCTTGGCACCCACGATCACTCCAATAGTGAGTACCCTTTACAAGTTATCAAACCTGATGTCACATCAGCTGGCACTCTTTTGGGCACCCTCTATTGGAGATGCTCTTACAGAAAACACTCCAGTACAATGCTTGTTACTTCAAAAGTTGTAGAGTCCATTTGTCAATTAAAAAAAATTGAATAGAATTTGTAATTACAGATCTAAGTTGCGCGCGTGTACACCATATGCGATGCATCAACCACTGCGTGAATTACAAACTACCTCCTGCAGCTCAAGTTTTTCCAATTGATCCCACTAATTTCTTTGTTACTGCTGCAAGTAACTCACTTCAAATTATAACAACAAAAACACGACCTCTCTAACAGTTGGGTGTTACAAGTAACAGACTTGTAACACCCATTAGACATGCTTTTACAAACTGCCTAAATTACATTTGTCATCTAGGAGTCGAAACCTGTCCTCAAGATACACTAGGACGCATATTTTAGACCGACTACCAGAATCTCGCTGACATCTATAAATAGAATGCAATGTCACACGGTTAAGGTACATACATACATCTTTTACAATTCATACTTAATTGTTTAATATTTATCTACCTAAACTCTACTAACTTAAGCATCTGAATGCCGTCGCCGGTGGTCATAGATCCCTTCTTGATTATTTTTCCGTCTTACTTCAGTAAGACGGAATGAGATCTCAACTCTAGTAAGAGCTCTACCCACAAATTTAATCGTATCACACGTACTAGAACTTGAGATATCTAGTGACATGAAACCCTTAAATGATTTATGGAGCTTTATTTGAGATTGAATATTTGGAAGCTCTCATTCATACTTTGTGGTTTGAGGATTGAACCAGAGAATATATTCATGATAAAGACATGATTGATGTTGAACTTGATCGATGCTTGATTTAATACTTCTTGGAACTGTCAAATAATTTGCTTCCTTAATTAGACTGCAATTCAAAGATAAATTGATCTCCGATTTCTTATATAAGAAAAGATATATGATTGGAACATTTAAAATCATCTGTAGTATTAAACTCTTCATGAATATCTTCAAGTAAAAAATGAGACTTGTATTATTCATTATCAATTAGAGTAAGGCCATATGAAGAAACAAATGTGTATTTAACACAAAAGATACAAAGAACAGTGTTTATTAATTAGTTCATTTAGCTTGAAAGAAGAAAATTGCTGCCTCAAACATGTATCAAGGATAGTTAATATGTGCAACTATGGGACTTCTCACTAGATGAACCCCATCGTCCCAAATTAGAGCACCGGAGATCATAGGCTTAATCATGGTAGCTTTAACCGTCACAACAAAGGCTTGCTTCTCCCCAACAGATTGGAAGGATAGAACTGCTGGTTCAACTTCAATTTGAACTCCTTCTGGAGCAAATATAATGGCTTTGTAACTTGATTTTGCTGCCCCAATATTAGTCACAGTTCGGTGAAAGATTCGGGTTATTGATTCCTCATATTTGGTAGACAGAGCAAAAGAAGGGTAATTCAGATCCCATACAGTTCCATTTGTTCCTTCAGAGCATGTGTTAGCATCTCCTGTTATAAGCTGCAGCTGTTTACTGGTGTATCCTTCTCCACACAGAAACTTTACATAATCAGCCTCTCCAGCATCATATACTAATCCAGGGTTAGCTGCTTTAGCCGGATTTATATGACCTGATCCGTAACCAAATTCTGCATCCGGGTTGGTAGCAACATCCATGGTGTAAGCTACAAAGAAGATTAAATCCAAAAACTGTCAGTTACTCTCGATAAACGATTCTTAGATATGAAATTTATGATAAGAAAAAACCATTACCTGTTGTCATTAGAGCAGACCTAATGGCATCAGGAGACCAAGTTGGGTGCATTGACTTGACATAAGCAGCTGCAGCAGACGCGTGCGGGCAAGACATGGATGTGCCAGATATTATGTAGAATGGAACAGTTGCATTATTCGATCCACTTACCGGACCAGCTTCTGTCCATGCTGCTAAAATGTTTACTCCAGGAGCTGTAAGATCAGGCTGTGCATAGGGTAAGAAGTCATCAAAATCACAAGGAGATTTCGGTATAGAAAGAAGAAATTATAGAGAAGTTTCTTGTATGTACTTTGATAATGTCTCTTGTTACTGGATTAGGCCCTCTTGAAGAAAAGCTAGCCATAACTGGGGCTAATTCATTTTCATATGTACCACTCTTCAATATTGTTGCAGTCGGCTCGCTGAAGAAATATATCATAAGAATGCAATTAATCTGCGATCATAGATTAAACTGAAAAAAAAAAAAAAAGAATCATAGATACCTAGTTGATTTCAGGTAGTCCATTATATCAGCTTGATCACTCATGCTTAATGAAGTGGCTGGTAAATCATAAGCTCTCGCGATATCTTTGAAATCTCCGACTCGCATTATAGTGCCAGCTGCACCAGCATCTATAACCCCTTCTGTGTCTGAGGCAACATCGCAGAGAACAATTTTTCCTTCGACTAGAGTCCTATTCAAGTTGCCTGGGATGCACAACCTGCATTTCGGTGTAGGCAAGAACATGTCAATTATCATCCAATTTTATAAAAGTTGAAGAATTGGAATGCTATCTCTTTAGTAGTCTTTTTTACATTGCACCAAACTGATCTCCTTCTATGTTTGGTGCATCTCCGCCGTAAATGATAGGGTACATTGTATTCCCGGTATCGAATGTATTTAAGGACATGCCCTGAAATAAAACAAAGTTATATGTTTATGGTCATAATCTTCGGATGATACTTTGAACAAAACAAACTAATATTTGCAAGCTCACCTCAAAAGTTGCTCCATTGCCTAGCTTCACTTGGCTAACAAACATTCTATCTATGGTGCTAGCAGCGACGGATAGTGCCCAAGGTGCGAAATTTGAGAGTGTTTCAGATAAAGGACCTCCATTTCCAGCAGAATTTGATGTGAGGACACCATTCTTCATGGCATGGAAAGCTCCAATCGCGATAGTATCTTGAAAATAGTACTGAGGCAGGCCACCGACGGATAGAGAGATTATATCGACTCCATCCGCAATAGCATCATCAAATGCTGCTAGAATATCAGCATCTGAACAGCCATCAGACCAACATATTTTGTACACAGCAATACGAGCAGAAGGAAGACCTCCTCGAGCTATTCCTTCACCAAGGCCTAGCAAGCTTGCCTTTTGGACAATGCTTCCTGCTGCTGTCGATGCAGTGTGAGTTCCATGTCCTTCTGTATCCCTTGGTGAAAGGATATCTTCTGGTTCCAAATCTCCTTCACTATTGTAGTATCGAGCTCCGATCACTTTGCTATTAAATATCAAATACAAAATTGTCAAAAATAAAGGAAAAAAAAAATCTAAAACAATCCATAGAAGTTCCTTTGCAAGGGCTTATAAGATTTACTTGTTGCAGGTGAAATTTGAGTTTCCTTGGCAAGTGCCCTTCCATTTGGTTGGAGGCGGACCGAATCCTTCATCAATGAAACTTTCGGATTCAGGCCAAATTCCGGTGTCAAGCATTCCGATAATGACATCACTTCCATTAGTAGCTCTTGCTACATTCAAGGGAAATCTCATAAAATCCCAGGATCTTGTTGTGTGGAGTTGCTTCTTTCTACTTCGGAACACAGACACTACACCCTCCTTGCCTAAAATTGCACAAGAACACATTACGGATACAATGAGTAACGCTCTTTTAACTGAATTAAATGTTACTATATAGATAGTTAATGTTTATGCTCACCTTCCAGCTTCCTCTTCTCTGCTACAGTCAACTTGGCGACGAACCCATTGAAGCTCCTGTGGTAGCTGTGGAGCAAAAAGTCTGATGCACCACTGATCAATTGAATCCAATAACTAAGTTAGTGTCTTATATCTCAAATTACCTTCTTTTTGAACATCAGAATCTGAAATTGTAATTATGTACCTTCCAACTACATCTTGTAGAATGTTGGTATGAGCAGCTGCTGCAGAAAAATCGCCCTTAAGACGGTCGCCCATGTATACAATATATGTCTGCAGCAGAAATAAAAGGCTTGGTAACATTAAAAATCCCCATTTAGACGGTCTCCCATGTATACAATATAACATTAGCATGAAATACTTGCCATTTTTCATGCTTACATTATATGTTCGTGGAAGTAACCGAAAGAACTAACTACTACCTTTCTATCTCCATCAGGTGTGCTGAAGCAGCTAACGAGGAAGCAACCGAAAAGAATAAGCTGCAGCAGAGATGAATTCAGGTTTGTCATTGCAGCTTCTGACTTTGTATGTTTGAAAAATAGATTAAGGATGGATTTTATAGAAACAAAATTTAACCAAGTACATAGTTTGACTATTGTTTTGCAGATTTGTCCTTAATACATAGTTTGAGTATTTTTCATTGTTAAGTCCACCAAGCACAATTCCATACAAAGCTGGACTAAAATATTATGAGAGTGTTGCCCTTCGCCTGCAAATTTAACAGTTGCATTCAGCCTCTTGCTTTTCTATTCTTTCGTTGGAACAAACCAAAATATGATCCTAATGTTTCACTTGTGATAATTAGATTCCAATATCATCTTTCTTTAGATAAGGACCAAATATGCCCCCTAAAACTTTTGGTGAAGTTCAAATATACAACTAACTTATGAAAAAATCCAGTATTAGGCCTAATGTTTATATTTGGGATCAATTTATATTCAAATATGTTAGCATTATACATATTTATATTAAAAAAAAACACATTTGTATAACTGTTAACATATCAAACATTCTCATGTCAACAAATTTAGATTCTAGTATGTTAATATCAGGTATCACTTCAAATTAGATTTTAGTTAGACTAAGTACTGTGTAACTATGATTATTAACAATATAGCTGAAATTGATCTCAAATATAAACGTAAGGCCTAATATTTGAGCTTTTTGATATGTTTAGGAGTACATTTTAACTTCGCAAAAAACGATAGGGTTATGTTTAGTCCTTATTATCCCGGCAATTATCTGCTTCAACTTTAAGTGTGAAATCTTATTGAACTTCAATAAAACAGAAAAGATAGCAAATAATATAGCACTTATTTGTTCATTCAGTTTCCAAGAAATAAGAAACAATGTGTTCCACGAGATCTTGCTATTTCTTGCAATCCATCGTCTGAAACCAAAAGAAGCAGAAACCAAAAGAAGCAGAGATGATAACTCTAATCAAGGTTAGGGATGACAATGGGACAGAGATTCTGTAATATGTCAGGGAATCCTTCCTGTTCGAGATGGAAAATCGCTGAAATTTTGTTCCACAAAGATAGAGGAAGATAGAATTGTCCCCTGTTGTTTATAACAGGATGGACAGTAGTACTGCGATCCTCGTTCAGTTTTTCCACCGGAATCCCCATGAATATGAATACAACAACAACAACAACAACAAAGCCTGTCCCGAAATGATTCGGGGTCGGCTAACATGAACCATCATATAAGACCGTGAAAATCAAGTCGTGTCAGCGACACAGATTCGCTCCCTCCACTCTGTCCTATCCACTACCATATTTTCCTCAATTCTCAATAAACTCATATCACTCTCGATCACCCTCCTCCAAGTTTGCTTAGGTCTTCCCCTACCCCTCACCACTACATCCCTTTGCCACTCTTCGGTTCTCCTAACCGGCGCATCAAGCGTTCTACGTCTCACATGGCCAAACCACCTTAGTCGGTTCTCATTTTATTCTCAATAGATGTGACCCCTACTTTTGTCCTAATTATTTCATTACGCACCCGGTCCTTTCTCGTGTGACCACACATCCATCTCAACATACGCATCTCCGCCACCGACATCTTATGGATGTGGCAGTGTTTCACTGCCCAACACTCCGTACCATATAACAATGCTGGTCTAATTGTCGTCCGGTAGAATTTTCCCTTCAATCTATTAGGCATGCCGGGATCACAAAGGAAACCCGTAGCACTCTTCCACTTCGACCAACCAGCTTTAATCCTATGAGCAACATCTCCATCTACTTCTCCATCCGTTTGGATAATAGATCCTAAATACCGGAAGCAATCCGAGGCCTGAACAACTCTCCCATCTAGGGTGATTGTCCCTGCCTCCCTACTCCTACGGCCGCTAAACTTACACTCCAAATATTCTGTCTTACTTCGACTCAACTTAAAGCCTCTAGATTCTAGAGTTTGCCTCCATAGTTCCAACTTCATCTCCACTCCTTCTTTCGTCTCATCAACCAACACAATATCATCTGCAAACAGCATGCACCATGGTATACCATCTTGAAGTGAACTTGTTAGTTCATCCATAACGATGGCAAAAAGAAATGGGCTTAGTGCGGAACCTTGATGCACTCCAATCGTAATAGGAAACTCTTCAGTCTTCCTAACACTAGTACGTACACTCGTGCATACTCCCTCATACATGTCCTTTATGATGTCAATATATTTCCGCGAAATGCCTTTCCTTGTCAAGGCCCACCAAAGTACTTCCCTTGGTACCTTATCATATGCTTTCTCCAAGTCAATGAAAACCATATGCAAGTCTTTCTTCTTATTTCGATAGTGCCCCATGAATATGAATATTTATATATAATCTATATGATGTGATAAAATTAATATTTGAATGTTTTTTTAATAGGTTATTAGCTGTAGAAGTTTAAGGCTTTGCATTATATGGTAAAAGCAAACAACATATGGAAAATTTGTGTATACTGGATACTCTTTGAAGTACATTACATGAATTAGTAGAGAATTGGGAATTATTTGAAATTTAATCGGCATACATTGTACAAATACTTGTCTAAATGTTAAATGTACTTTTTAGAGCTTCTATTTTCTTTTTGTCATTGCAATATACACAGTTATTGGGCTCCTGACTTTGTGTACTCCATCATCCCACACCAAAGAAGCAGAAACAATGGAACTGTCAATTGTTCCTTCAACTGTAAGAGCAAAAGATAGCTCCTGATTGATAGAGGAGAACGATAAGACGGTAGGATTCACTTGTACTTTTAAACCTTGTGGAGAACTAATAATAGCTTTGTATGTGGAAGTTGGCGAGCCAACGTTCGTAACAACCCTGTTGAAGACACGAGTAATGTGTTTTGAAGATGAGGTAGAAAGTGCAAAAGAAGGATAATTTAGATCCCAAACTGTTGCATTGATGGCTTTAGAGCAACTGCTATTATCCCCGGTAACTATTTGGAGAACACTAGTATTATATCCTTGTCCACACAGAAATTTTACGTAGTCGATTGGTTTAGCATCATATACTAAACCGGGGTCTACAGCCTTAAGCGGATCTAAATGACCTGCTCCGTATGCAAATTCAGCTTCAGGATTGATTTTAGCATTCATAGGAGAAGCTGGAAAAATAGGCGATGTTCAAGTTAGTTAATTAGTTCTTTTGCAAACCAAACATTATCATCTTCAAGGCTCAACTCATGACTGATTGTGCCGCGATTAAGGGCCAAAATTATATTTTCAGTATGAGAACTCACCAGTAGTCATAAGGGAAGACTTAATAGCAGAAGGAGACCATGTCGGATGATACGATTTGACATATGCAGCTGCTGCAGTTACATGAGGGCAAGCCATTGAAGTCCCTGAGAGTATATTATAAGGTACTAGTCTATTATCCCCATTAGTTCCGGAAACCGAACCAAGCAAAGTCCATGCAGCTAGAATGTGAACTCCAGGTGCAGTTATATCTGGCTGCAATATAGATAGATTACTTAGCATTAAACATAATAAAACTATTCTCAAATTCTATCAGTTTAAACTTATAGATTCAACGTTTCTTTCTTTCTACCTTTCTAGGTGGCATCAAAGTGAGAGACATTCATTGATTTGAACATCCATGTTTTAATTACCTTAAGAATATCAGGTGTAACCGGATTAGGACCTCTTGATGAAAATGAGACCACATAAGGAGCCAATGTGTCTTTTACCTCGTTGCTTTTATATATCATGGCAGTTGCATTTCTGCAATGAATACACAGTTAGTATACATGTTAGAATCGCCCATGATAATGTTCCGGTGATTGATTAATAATATATTGAATTCCATACTGTGTTGAATTGATGTAGGAGAGAATGGGGCGAGCTTCAAGAGGGTCAAGATAAGATGCAGGCAATGGAAACAAAAAAGCAGAGTCTTTCGGGCCATTATCTTGCATCAGAATACCAGTTGCTCCAGCTGAATATGGAACATCTCCCCTAATTAATTGATCACAAACAACTATTTTTCCCTTCACTAAACTTGGATCCAATGAGTTCCTTGTGCAAAACCTACATTTTCATTGTCACATAATCATTTCTATGTTTTACAATTTAAATAGTTCCTAAACTAATCATCAAACTACAACTACTAATTAGTGTTGTTTTGCATATATGATTTGATTTCTAACAATTAAGTAATTCATCGGATCATCTCAGCTCAGATGAGTTACCTTGAGACAGATTTGTTAAATTTTCCTTTGGTGTTTGGAGCATCTCCCCCATAGATAACAGGGAACATCTTTGGATTATCTGTATTTATTGAAGTACCCTATACAAACAAAGCACATAAATCAATATTCAAAAAAAATTGTATTGGCAATACTTACGAATTAATTAATTAAGTAAGTAAGTACCTGGTAAATCTTGTTATTCCCAAGTTGAACCTTTGTGATGAACTTTCTATCCATGGTACTAGCAGCAACAGAAACAAACCACGGAGCAAAATTTCTAACAGTTTGATAATCAGGACCATCATTTCCAGCAGAAGCTGAAGTCAAAATCCCTTTCCTCATAGCATGAAAAGCCCCAATTGCGATCGAATCATCGAAATAAAAACGAGCTGAATTCCATCCGACGGAGATAGAAATAATGTCAACTCCATCGGCGATTGCATCATCAAATGCAGCAAGGATATCAGCATCCCAGCAGCCATCGGACCAGCAGACTTTGTAAGTAGCAAACCTAGCCGATGGAACCCCGCCGCGAGCAGTGCCTGAGGCAAGACCATAGAGGCTTGCGCCGGTAACTAATCCTCCTACCGCAGTTGATGCTGTATGCGTTCCATGTCCTTCTGAATCTCTTGGGGACTCGATATCATTTATTCCAAATAAGCCGTCCGCTCGATAATATTGTGCACCCAGGAGTTTACTGCATTATATCAATATGTTAACTATTTATTGTTTTCCAACGGACTGGATGGTTTTTACTATTTTAGTGGAATGGAGATGAACTAAGCTTTTCTTTTTTTCGTTTTATGCATTTGATTAGCATAAAAAAGTTAGCTTTAACGTAATAATAAAACTCTATGAAACATATCGGTATGCTCCTTTGTCTTGAATTTTTTTGGATAACAGATTAAAAATTGGTTTGAAAACAAAATATTATTCAATGTTTGATCACAACACTTAAAAAGAAATGATTCGTTCAAAAAAACATGATGGATGAAAAAAAGGTAAGAAAGAATTAATAAAGTTTCAAGAGCTTTTATGTCTTTTTCTTCATCTTCTTTATATAATTTTCTATTGATAAATATAAAATTTTGGGTTCAACTTTTTTTCTAAATTGAAAAATCAAGTTTCGACAAATAAAGCGAAGTCTTAATATTTTCAAAGTGGTTTATGATATGTTTGATGGGAAGGAAACCTAAAAATACAATTTGAAAAATATATCAAAGACTTAAAGCACTATTTGATACTGGTCTATCTAAAATTTTGTTATTTCGATTTGTTACCTATTATTTGGTCATAGTTGATCCTGATTTATCACAATTGATGAGATTTCAGCCAATTTGTATTAAAACTTAACGGATATCGGTAATAAATAATGATATTTTGACATTTGAATTTTAATAGATTTTAATTTAGGGGTTTTTTTTATTTTTTGTTTTTAATCTAATTAAATATTTTCACATAACGTGGCAAAAAAAATTTAAGAAATATCTCATGATAAGTTCAAGTGTCAAAATATCGTTACTTATAACGATTTCGTTAAATGTTCATACCAATTGAAATTTCGTTATTCATATTACTCAGTTAAGTTCTGATTTCTCTCACCACATACAATTGACAGAACTTAACGAAATAACATGAATGATGTGTCACGTTCCGTTATTGATAACTAAATTGGAACCCTTTTTTAAAGGTTAAACCATTATTGGTGGTATTTTGTACGTAAAACCTAAATTAATACTTTCCAAAAACTATAGAACTATTTTAATATATTATCCCTTTTTTGGTAGATTTTTAATATATTATCCCTAGTTTAGAAGTTTGCAACTGTGGATTTATTATTTGTGCATTTAGTAGTTAATTGATCTGTAAGTAATTTTTTTGTGTTGAAAAACAATTATGATTTAATTAATTTATAAAGTTAGTTTTTCTAATTATTTTTAATAGCTGGTTTTGGCTTTGGGAAATAAATAGCCACCTTGTGTAAGTTTGCAAATTCCACAAACCATAATTCATTTTTAGAAGATTTTAAAACATGAAAAGAACAATCAAACCATAATTTTTTTTTTTTTTACTTTACCCTAATGAATATAAAAATGTAATTAATAAAAAGAAATGTAAATAAATCAATGGAATTACTATATATATATTAAACATGTCAAAAACTATATATTTTTAAAATTTGACTTTAATTTTTAATTATGATGTTTTGATATTAATATCAAGAACATTTCAACTCAAATTTTAAAAATATATAGTTTTTGACATGTTTAATATATATATAGTTGAATTTGTTTAAAGTAGAAAACATAAAATGTATGGTTTTGAAGAGTTTACTTGTTGCAGGAGAAATTGAAAGATGGTTGACACGAACCCTTCCATTTGGTAGGTGGAGGACCAAAACCTTTATCATTAAAGCTCTGTGATTCCGGCCATATTCCAGTGTCAATTACACCAATTATTACATCACTTTCCACATTACTTCTCTTTACTTGTTCGGAAAATCCCATGAAATCCCATGATTTTGTCGTATGAAGTTTGTTCTTTTGGTTCGGAAATACAGACACTACACCTGCCATCCCTGTGTTTCAACAGTATAAATCACCAACCTTATATTACTAATCGATCAAAAGCGGGTTAAATATCATTTCGTAAGAGATAATTCATATTGAAAGCTAAAATTAACCGAAAATATTAATATACCTGCAATCTTTTCCACTTGATGCTCATATAGTTTCGCCACAAAACCATTGAAAGTTCTCTTGAAGCTATGCAACAGACAATCAGGAGAGAAGTCGCTGAAAATTAAAATTTGCAAACGAATTGTTAGTAAATAAAGAGAAGCTTAGTAATGGAAATTTGAAAGCGGAATTTCTAATAAAATTTAACTAGGAAATGGTAATGGTAATGGAAACAGAACGGATATGAAATGAGAAAATACTAATTATAAAGAGTTTCCGTGCAACATAGCAAGAAACATATTACAGTAGGTAATGAAATTAACCTGCCAATGGCTTCTTGGAGCATGCTTGTGTGACGTGATAATATGGAGACTTGATCCTTAGATCGCTCACCCATGTACACAATATACGACTGCATATATATTTCATACTCATATTAATTAATTAATAATACAAAAAATACCTGCACTTAAGTTTTTACTATATATAATTCAGAACGGAGGAAGTATCGGAACAAATGAGAGAATTATAGATAGATGAAGATATTTGCCTTCCGATCATCCTGCCCGGCGGCGACTGTGCTACTGCTTGTGGGCAGCAGAATGCAACTTATCAGAAACAGAAAACACCAAACTAATTTTGATATTTTAGTTGTCATTATAACTATAAGGTTTATTATGTAAGTGAATCTATATGTGACTATATATATTGAAAGATAAAACGTTATATAAGAAATTAATAATCAAACTTTATTCAATTTCTTCTAAGTTTCAGTTTTTCTTTTATTTATTTATTATTATTTAATATAGCTTTTATTCTTAAGACTTTTTTTTGAAGAATTAATTAATATAATTAACAACATATAAATGACATGGTCATCTTCTGGAAAACTGACTCACTCTCAAGCCGGCCTAGAAGACATTCTCAAATATGTATGCCTATATTATTTTCCAACTATGTGAATAGCTAAAATTAATATAAATAATTGTTTTTTACAATAAATAATTAGTACCCGATCTCAATATATATACATATAGAAAATACTTAATACGAGATTATTGACTAAATTAATTGAACTTGGAAATCTTGAATAATCTATAGCTTCGAGGTTTGTGGGGTTAATTTAATCCTCACGTACAAAACAAAACAAATTCCAATCTTTCAATCTTTAAATTTTGTAGAATAGTACAATGTCAATTTATATTAGTGGGGGTTTTAATTGTACTATTTGACAAAAGGAAGTGGCAGGACAGAGCAGAGCAATAACCGAAACTTTGAGAGGCTCGACTGTGTATAAAAAAATTAAATACTACTCAAAATTATTTATAAAAATAAAATAAACAATATAAAATGCTAGTTAATGGTTTTTCTTTAACTTTAGTAAGACAATAATACCTGACAAATGACAAATTACATTTGAGATGTCATATTCTGGAAATGTTGCACAATCATTTCATTTTCAATACTGAAAAAAAAATTGATCTCCTTAACGCGTATCTCGCGTATGACAGCAATGTTCACATGGACCTTCATAGTCAAATAAATTTGATCATTCACTATTAGATCTATGTTTACTAAATTTAAGCCTTAGGATATTTTGAATCTCAATCATAGAATTCTAATAAGTCTAGATCTAACGGGGAATCACCAAATACTACATGGTCATTAAGGTTCCTATCATCAAAACCGACGGACACGATATGTGAGAAAGTCATCACTCATTTTGTTGCAAATTAGTCTTAATAAATTTTATTTCAAAGAAAAATCTTTCAATAGAAGTTATTGCAATAGGTAAGATCAAAATCAACTCAATAAGTCGATATATTAAAGGGATAAAAGAGTGATATTTTATCTCAACCATCTTCTTTCCAAAAACTCTATTATCTTCTAAACTAGAGAATCTCATTTTAGAAGTGAAGAGTTTAAGTTCATCCTTAAGCTGAGTTAGATTACAATTAAAAAGTTAGAATACTTGAGGATTTCATTAACTTGGGGAAAATATATATACAAATTTCATACTATAATCAAACATATAATCTAGTTAAAGTTTGTCGACTAATTTACATAAAAAATAACTTATTGAATATACATGATTATTTACCTAATCTAATACATCCTCGTAGATGAAACGGGAGGAGCGCGGACGTTGAGACTAGCATGGAAGAACCTTTGTGGAGATGGCGCTAGTTGATACCAATGAACATGTAAAACACGAACTTGACCTCATGCAACTTTCTGACCCACGAAATTGATGTCCGTCTCAATGTGTTTGTTCCTTGATGTTGAACTGGATTGCTGGAGAGTTAAACAACACAAATATTATCACAATAAACCATGGTGGACTTCGTGATAGCGCAATGAAGTTCTAGAAAAAGATTGCAAATCTAACAAGTCTTAGAGACCACATTAGCAACGCCCATATATTTGGCTTCAACACTAGATCAAGACAAAGTTAGTTATCACTTAGCAGACCAATAGACTAAATTATCTCAAAGATAAATATAGTAACCACATGTCAGTGGGTGTCGAGACACCCATCCGAGTCAGCATTGGTGTAGGAAACAAGTGTGCTAAGAGAAGAAGGAGGGAGTTGAAGGCCGAGATCCATAGTATCCTAGATGTACTCAATAATCCTCTCCAAGGCAGCCATGTGTTGTATTTTAGGATCATGCATGCATAACCATATCTATTGAACAACATAGGATATATCTGGTATTGTGAGGGTCAAGTATTGCAAAGCACCGGTGAGGCTCTAATATTCGATAGACCTATTCATGGGCTGGGCTCGGGCCGGGTCTAACCGGGCTTCTCACATAATTATTTTATCCAAGCTCAATCTAGCCCGCACTATATTACATCTGGATCGGGCTGGGCTCGGTCTGGCTAAGAGAACTAATTTCCAAACTCAACCCGGCCCAGTCCAACTAATATATTTGTATTTTTTAAAAATTAAAATAAAACTAAAAAATTATACTATAAATATAAATAATAAAAATACAATAAATTAAATTTTGGAGGATTATTTCAATAAAAATCAATTAACGCAATCCTAAATAAAAAATACTTTGATAGTAATAAATAAAAAAGTAACAAAAAAAATATGTACATGTTCACCAATTCTAAAAAATATATGGTTTGAAAATTTTATGTTGAAGAAATTTAAATTTTTTTATTGTTGGAATATAAAGTTTATTAAACTATAAAATTTATTAAATTAAAGTTATTATTAAAATTTCGGACCGGGCTGGGCTGGGCCTGGGTTTTGAGACAAATCCCTAGCCCAATCTCCTATGTATTCGGGTCTAAGCGGGCTTGGACCGAGTCAGACCTATTACGAAATATACATGTCCAAGCCCAATCTTTGAAGAGCGGGCTTGGACGGATTGGGCAGGTCAGTGGGCTTTTGAACAGGTCTAATATTCGATCAAATCATGGTAAGGATTGTCGAAGGAGATACTGAGATTTTGTTTCATGTCAACCGATATGGAGGAAGGATTACACGAAGACATCATGATAAGGGTATTTTACCCCTAATTTTTAGTATGATTTTGAGGATTATTTCGTATCATTTTGAGTTATTTTGTGTCATTTTAATATTGTTAACCTCTATTTCGTCAACTCTATGTTTTTATTTATTTTGGCTTAATACATCAACCCCCCACTGAACTTATCCAAAAAATTTAATTGGCTTTCAGAGTATTCTAAGAGCACATTAAACTTGCATAAAGTGTATTTAATTGATCCCCAACTCATGAATTGCAGATTGAAGCCGTGACTTTGTGACCAAGCGCCCATTGAAAAGTCAACTGGAGGAACAATTCTCGCCCCGTCCAATTAGTGAATGCCAAGTATGAAACTCACTCAAAAAATTGGCTGAAAGACAATTAAAAAATAAAAAACAAATGCATTCTGAAGAACGATCTTTAATTCACAAACATGAAATATGTAAACCTCAAATCTTTTCTTCAATCAGATACGCAGTAGTAAAAGGAAGAACGAAAACAGGAAAACGAAGAAGGAAACGTAGAAGGCGTTAATCCATAAACCCAATCTCCGTTTTTCTTTGCCATTTGCGATTCTCAACCATTAAATCCCCCACTTCCAGGTAAGGTATCACATTGTTCTAAGTTTCTCAGCTTTTCTACTCTATTTCATTCTTTATTTTGGTTGTCTAAATTAGTCTTGCTCAGTCTTGTTGATGATGATTTTCAGTATTGTTGATGGATTTAAAAGAAGAAGAAGACCAGAAGAAGAAAAAAGAAATTCAGTCAAGAAGAGAAAATAAATACAAACAATCCTTACCTTTGTGTTTAACGATTTCAGAGATTAACTTTCAATTTCAGAGATTAACTTTGAATCAGCATAGTAAGAGTAAGTGAAGAGATTTATGGATTGAGTTTTATGATTTAGGGATTTGTTTAGGGTTTTATCGATTGTGTAATGGGAAGGGAAGAATTTGTTTTTTCCTCTCATTCTAAGAGGTTCATGCGCCTTTTACGTGTGTACTAGCTTCGTACCCGTGCTATGCACGTGATGTATAAAAAATTTGTCAATATTTAAATATTATTATATATATAAGTTAAAATACTTGGATTAAATAAGATAATTGGATTCAATAAGATAATTGAATTTAATAAAATAATTACACAATATTATTAAAAGAGATGAGATACCAAAATATCACTTAAAAAAATTAGAGAAGAACTAATTTAGTGTCCACATATAAAATCGCATGATTTTAATTCTAACATTTGTCAAATGGTACAATTAATCTTACTAACAAAAATTGGCACATACATAATATAACTGTGCAATGTATCAATTTATGTTAGTAAGGACTTTAGTTATTCCATTTAACAAATATTAAAACTAAAATTGTATTATTTTATTCGTGGGACTAAATTGACTCTTTTCCAAAATATTGAGTCTATTTTTAAACGTTATCAAAACAATGATTTACAAATAATTATAAGATAATTCTTACATCAAATTTTTACATTTTTTTCGCTAATTTCTTTTCATTAATATAGTCAAATGGAAAAGACATATTTCATTATACGTAATTGATTAAAATAAACATACAAATTTAAGGGTGATGTTTATAATATTAACAAATATTCTATGATTTAAAATGTAATATTATCCCCCAAAAAAATTATGACATTGAATTTTAAATTCCAAATACTACAAAATTCAATTGGATATCATATTTTAAATTATTTAATATTTAAATACATATCCTCAAGATCTCTGTTCGAATTAAAATTCTAAAGGGATTCGACTTCTAAATTAATTGATAGTTAATTCAAAATACATATACTATTTTAAAATTAATTAGTTAATTTAATATCTTATCTTAAATTTTCGAAGTTGAATATGAGATAAAGTGTTAAGGATAAAGAATCCAATTTATTTGATATTAAAATTCAAATTATATGTCGTGGAATGATACAGAATCCAAGTGAGATTTAAATACATTAAATTTAATTATGTTTAGATATTCAAATTTAAAAATCTAAGATAAAAAATAAAATTGAAAATGATATGTACTTCAAATTAAAAATTTGAAATTAGGAGGCAAATTATCAAGAGAGATACTACAAAATGCTAAATTGTTATTTTTTTTAGGAAAATTATCACATTCTATTTTTTTTAAGTAAAATTATCACATTCTATTACTTCTAGCATTTTATTACATACATACAAATCGAACCACATTGGCTAAAATATATCAAATTAGCTTCTCTGTACATTGCTTCTTTCTTTTATTATATCATTTGTTTTCTACTTTCCCTGTAAAGAGAAAAGTTGGGAGGACCTGCATCCAAAATGCTTTTCAATTTCTTCTATTTCATCTGAAACAATATTTAGGCGGATCGAAAATGGAGAGCCTTTATCGTCTTTAAAATATACTGTGAAGAAAAGCAAATCGTCATTTAAAATATAGGAATCATAAATGGTTTCCAACCATTCATTAACTACACTTAAGGGCTTGATTGGATGAAGGGTAGAGAATGGTTAATAAAGGAAGGGTAGAGAATGGTAGAGAAGGGTAGGGAAAGGTAGGGAAAGGGAAGGAAGGGTAATTTCTAACCCTTCCAAACCCACCAAATTGGAGGGTTCAAAATTGGATGCAATTTGTTAAAAAGAAACCCTTCAAAACCCCTCCAAACCCTTACCCTCCTAATTTTTTTGTGTTCCAAACATGGGTTTGTAGAAACCCTTACTAACCCTTCCTCCTTCCAAACAAGGGTTTCTATCAACCCTTACTAACCCTTCCCTTACTAACCCCTTTAAACCCTCCATCCAATCAAGCCATAAATATTAATTTAAGAACTACAAACAATCTATTATCAAATAATAATGTAAAAGAATGAATACATCAGCAATCTCACATGAAGAAATAGTGGAGCACAAAAGACATATTTGATTTTTAAGAGTGCCGTTATTTTAATAGATCATTGAAACTAATGGTGTGTTATAAAAATCATTAAAATTCACTCCACTTTCACTCAATTAGATATTATATGTGAAAATATACTAAAAACAGTATGCAAAAATTAACCTCAGGTTTGAAAGAAGTCCAACAAAAGGACTTGATCAAATAAGAAACAGATAAAGGTAAAAAATACTAACCTCAGATATTAAAGTAGCTTCAATTGTCTCTCCTCCTTGCAATTGATTTTTTGCATCCTTGTAAATCGTGGCTTTTGCATGCCAGTATAAACAAAAAGAATATTAAATGTCAAAAGTCATTACCCGTTGAACTTAAAATCCCACCCATCCAACATAGCCCAACAAATTAGAACAACTGCTCATTCTCCAATAGTTACAGGCTAAACCACACCATTGTAATTTAACTGAATCATTCCCTCTAGTGCTGAGAAAGTTAAAAAGAATAAACTAAAAGAAAGAGATTACCAATGAGAAACAGTCTCGGAATCAACACAGTTAAGGAGATTTCTTTTTCCTCTCAATGTGGGAAATGTCCTCCATTCCGACATGGGGAATGAGGTTCCCTTTGATTCCCTTTGCTGAAATAGATTTTTTCAAGCTTTCCATCTGCTTGTGAGTGAGGTCGAAAGAGCTCCGATTTCCAAAACTCTACTCTAGCTCCGATTTCTTTTCTCGTCCCCCACCCCCGCATAGAGCTGCACTTCAAAAAAAAATAAAAAGAGTGCAGAGGAAAAGAATTTGATGTAAGAAATTCAAATCCAATAAAATCTAAAAGAATACGATAAGAAAAGTAAAACTGAAATCACTAAGAAAAAGAGAGAGCTCAGCAAACTAACCCGTGAGAAATCTGCTTCGAAGCAGAATATAGGAAGATGGAAAATTGGTTGACACAACCTACAACAAACCATAAAATCAAAACAGAAGGAAAAATGAAATCACTGAACAACAGAGAAAGACATCAATCAGGAGCAAACTCACCCGCCATGCGAGAAATTGCTTCAAAATAGAATAAATGGGGAGGAGTAGTTAAAACTGTCTCAGAAGAGTTTGAAACAACGTATCAAAAAGAAAGTTAAATGAGATAAGATAAATTGAAGAGTTTTCAAAAAGAAAGTTGAAGAGATGGATAAAAGGAAGAGTTCTTTTTAATTTTTACGAACCCAGAGTTACTATTATTAATATTATCAATAATCAATAATTCATTTAGAAAAGTTTGGAAAATTAGAGATTAAAAATAATTCTATAATTATGACACATCACCTGCTTCTCTATTATGATGCCACGTGGACAATTGAATCTCTATTCTTTTGACAAGTGTAACTTTTGTTCCACACTTTATATATATAATAGATTGCACACACAGTGCCACATCAGACTTGGAGGATCAATTAAGTACACTTTATGCAAGTTTAAGGGGTTATTAGAACATATTGAAAGCTTAAGGGGTCAATCAAGTTTTTTAGACAAGTTCAGGGGCGGTTGATATATTAAGCCATTTATTTTTATAGCACTTATTCATGTTTATGCTCAACTTATGTCATTTTTAATAAAAAGAATGCAAAATTTAGTTTAAATTTATTTTAATACAATTTCCACATATAATTAATTTACCAAAAACTAATTAATTTGGCTTGGTATTTAAACACGATATTTGGTAAATTAATTAAGTGCATATTGGTGCTAATATAATGTGATTTCTTGTGAGATTTTTATGGAGCTTTCTAAGGATTTTCAACTAAGGAGTCAGTTGACTAATAGATTGTGAAGATTGTGCCTTGATGGCAGCAAGCTCGACGAGCTGGCCATTAAAAGAGGATTTTGCACAGTCTGACCCCCATCTCATCGAGTTGGGATTCCCAACTTATTGAGCTGGGAGCAGCAAACTCTCGGGCTTCAACTAAAGGCCAGCTCAAGCTGGACCTCCGAATCAGTTAAAATTGACTGATTCTTCCCCTAATTGAAATTTGTAACCTCTAGAGATATTTCAACTGATGTATTTTATTTGAATTTCATAGTTAGGATTTGTTTTCTTTGCCTATTTAAAGACTGGAGTTTCCATCCCCAAAGGCAATCAGGTTTTAGCTAACCAGTAACCCATGTAATTTTAGATTTCATTATTAAAAATCCAGATGTACATTTGTAAAATCCATATCACCTTGAGAATTGTTTGAGCTTTCCATATTATGCAATTATCATCTGTAAGAGCTCCATCCATCACCAACCACAAGTTCTCAAGTTGCTACACCAATTTATGAAAGACGACTGCTTGAGTCGACAAGTTCCAAAAGGAATATTTACCCGCTTACTTTTGTCCACTTTTATAAATTTCTCTATGAATTTCGAATTGGTTGTAAGCCTTGTGACTTTACCTTTCCATCTTTAATACAATTATCAATTTCGTTTAGCTTTTATGTTTATGGGTTCTTTAATGTCTGTCTAGTATATTGGTTAAATGATTCAAAAGTTCAAATATTAACTTTTTAGGGTGTCATGGTCAAAGTTGTCGGACCACTTGTGAGATAGGTGTGTTGGTGGTTGCCTGGAGCAGGGCCTGTGGTTGCACATAGGTGTGCTCTACCATGCTCGAAGAGCTTCTGGGGTCGAGTCGCTCCGGTATGCCGGTCTGACTTTTGAGAAATTACTAGATCCTCACATTCTCTTCCTGTAGGCTCCGCTGCTGCTCTATTATCTTCATATGTTCTACGGTTTGTACGGCTTGGGTGATTTGGAAGATCCAGATAACATTAACCAGTTGAGTTATGGTGTTGGCCTCTTCTTCTTTGGGCTCTATCTCTACGAGTAGGGGGGTCAAGTTTATCGGTGCCACTACGGGGCTCTGAGGCGAGTCCTCCTGTCTGTGGTTGGAGGTCCCGGTAGGGTAACGAGCATCTCCTTGACGAGAGTCAGTGCTTGCAGGTCGCTCATCATATATAAGTGGGGAATTCAAATTGGGTTGAGGATTACTTGCTCTCCACGCTCACTGCAGCAGATAATTAAGATGTGGGGATGTTAGGTGTCTTCAGAGCTTGAGTGGTACCTGCCCTGGTAACGGTCCTTTGGAACACTCTGACGCTCAAGTTAGTAATAAGTGAAGAGAGAGAGAGAGAGAGAGAGAGAGAGAGAGAGAGAGAGAGAGAGTGTGTGTGTATTAAAGTAGAGAGAGTATTCGGACCTTCCTATTAGGCATTGATGGTCTCTTTTATAGAGTATAGTTGTGATGTAGTGGGCCAGCGGGCTATGACCAATGGCTCACTTTAGTCGTTTACATTGGGCCTACAACATGTGTGATGGGCTTGGCCCATATCCCTCATCATATAATATTATGTAAATTCGTTAGATCTTTGGTTGAAGCATCTAAGTCCTCCCGACCCATAATATCTTCACTTATCCATTCGATTTAAAGTTTTCCATTGTTTTTGCTTAAATCTACCTCAAGTGTGTTCATGTTTAGAGCTGATGTATCCATGATTGAATCTCAACTCCACATTCACCATAGCAATTGATATATTATGGAAATTTTGGATATGGATAGCCTCAAACCCTCCTCAAAAAGCTCAACAAATCTGCAAAATAAGAGAGGTGTTGGTTCACCGGTGTAAGCACTCTGATGCTCAAGTTAATTTTTACTGACTCAGATCTAAAAAGACTAAATTAAGAATAGCGGCTAGTATTTTTTTAACATACTTGAAAATTCTGTAAAACCCTTTATTTATAGGTTATAAGCCTTACATAACTGTTTTCTATTAGCATCTTTTTACATGTCAGACTTGTATTGGAGCACCTGGACCTTCCAATAGCAAACCATATATATAAAAGCTTTCCATTGATACGTTTATGCTGGACATGCCTCTACTAGACTTTTCTTTGATTATTATTCTTTGGGCTAAGTGTGGACTTTTTCTTCTTAAAACCTCCTAAAACTACAAGAAAATGTAAATATGAAACTAAAACTAAACTAAAACCTAAAACATAGATGAGAAATATGAAACTAAAACTAAACTAAAACCTAAAACATAGATGAGAGGAGGAAGATGGAAGACAAGCTTCCTTCTTCCTCCTTGAAGTAAATCTAGTTAGAATGATAGAGCAAAGGAAAATAAGAAAAACAAGACGAAGAAAAAAGGAAGGGGATGGTTGCCATCTTTGAAATTTAATTAGCATATGTTGTACAAATACTTTCTCAATGTTAATACACTTTATACCTTCTATTTCCCTTTTATGTCACTGCAATATACACAGATATTGGGCTCCTAACTTGGTGTACCCCATCATCCCACACCAAAGAAGCAGAAACAATAGAACTTTCAATTGTTCCTTCAACTGTAAGAGCAAAAATATCTTCTCACCAATAGAGGAAAATGATAAAATGCTAGGATTCACTTGTACTTTCAAACCTCCTGGAGACTTAACAATTGCTTTGTAAGTGGAATTATCCAATCCAACATTGGTGACAACCCTGTTAAAGACTTGGCTAATGAATTTTTTAGGTGAGGTACTAGAAAGTGCAAAAGAAGGATAATTTAGATCCCAAACTGTAGCATTTATTGCTTTAGAGCAGCTGCTATTATCCCCAGTAACCATTTGGAGAAGACTAGTGTTATATCCTTGTCCACATAGAAATTTTATGTAGTCCATTGGTTCAACATCATATACTAAGCCAGGGTTTATAGCCTTGAGAGGATCTAAATGACCTGCTCCATATGCTAATTCAGCTTCAGGATTGGTTTCAGCATTCATCGGAAAAGCTGGAAAAGACGTAAAAGTAAAAGTTTAAGCTGATAGTTACGGACATTTGGGTAGAAAATTAATTTGGAGAACTCACCAGTGGTCATGATGGCAGACTTGATAGCGGAAGGAGACCATGTTGGATGATATGATTTGACATATGCAGCTGCTGCAGTTACATGTGGACAAGCCATTGAAGTACCTGAGAGTATGTTATAAGCTACAATTCTGTTATCCCCAACTCTTCTTGAAACTGAAGAAAGTGGAGACCAAGCAGCTATAATGTGTACTCCAGGCGCTGTTATATCTGGCTGCACCATATATACATTACTTAATGTATATCAAATGATTTCAACAAGCTTAATTATGTTTTAGTGATAATTTACCTTAAGAATGTCAGGTGTAATTGGATTGGGGCCTCTTGATGAAAATGAGACTACAGAAGGGGCCAATGTGTCATTCATCTCCTTACTTTTATATATTGTGGCACTTGCATTTCTGTAATTCATTAAACTCACCAAATCAAAATTGATAATCAAGATGGAAGTTCTGAGTTAGGTCAAATATTTATGTTCTTATAATTCATGATACCTTGTTGACTTGATGTAGGAGTGAATACTTCTACCATCATGTGAGTCAAGATAGGATGCAGGTAATGGAAAAGAAACAGCTACATCTTTGGGGTCACCATCTTGCATCAAAATACCAGTTGCACCAGCCAAATATGGAACTTCTCCGGTACCAAGCTCATCGCAAAGAACTATTTTTCCCTTCACTAAACTTGGATCTAGTGAATTCTTAGTGCAAAACCTGCATTTTGCATTATTACTCAGGTACTGCTACTTCTTTTAGGAATAAGAAAAACTTGAACAAAGGAGTTACCTTGATAAAGAGTTGTTAAAATTTCCGGTGGTGTTTGGAGCATCTCCTCCGTAGATTACAGGAAACATCTCAGAATTAGCTGTATTTATTGATATACCCTAAATGTACAAAGCACAAATATACATAAGTCAAGTACTTATTTAACTAGAGTTACTTAATGAAACTGATTCAACTAAAAGCTTGCTAAGATCCAGTATAATAGATTTTATACATCTGCAGTTTATTATGTTGTTAGTAAATGTATATGCTTATAATTGACTCAGAGTTCAATCTGTCTTGTTTGATAAGCATTCAAAATCAATTAATTTAATAGTTTAACACTTATTTACATTCAGTGTATTTGATAAATTCAATAGTTTTGCCAGTTAAATGTTCAATTAAGTTAAAATTACTTATTTTAATAAATTAAAATATTTAATTCAAAGTTTTAAGTTCAACATTTTTAACTAATATTTTTATATTCGGTACTTATTTTTAGTATTTGTCAAACAATTGCATCATTTAATATTTCCAGCACTTATAATATTCTACACTTAAAATTTAGGGTAAATAATTTATTAGTCCTCTCCTTTTTACCTAACACACTATTTAGTCCCTTATTTTGAAAAACACATTATAAGATCCTATATTTTGTCAATATTAACCTCTTGGTCCTTCTGTCTATTTTTTTTTTAGTTTTTTAATTGTTATATTTGGCATAATCAGACAGACAGAGAAAATAACAGAGGAGCATAACCATTTTGTATCTACTATAGCTGTCGTGAAAGCTAAAAAAAACTAGCCAGAAAGACCAAATGATTAATATTGACAAAAGATAGGGACCTTATAATGTGTTTTTCAAAATAGGGAGACCAAACAGTGTGTTAGGTAAAAAGATGGGGACTAATAAATTATTTACCGTAAAACTTAATACTTATTTTTTCAGTATTTAATTTTTAGATTTATTAAATAAAAATGGAATTGATAAATTATATTCTTATTATGTAGCATATATATATTATTTTGGATTAACATAATAAATAATTAATTCTAGTATTAGTCTAATTACAACTTTAATTTATTAGCATCCAAAATTCATAGATCTTTTCTTAATGAACAAGTGGAATTAATCAAATATGTTTTTTTTTTTAAGTTTCAAAGGAGAATCTTAACTCACCTAATTAGACAGTGACATTTCATTTGACAACAGAAAAGGAAAAGACTTTGACTTGGTGAAAATATTGAAACAAAGTCAGAAGAATACTTCAATTAATTAATTACCTGGTAAACTCTGTTATTCCCAAGTTGAACATCTGTAATGAACTTCCTGTCAATAGTGCTAGCAGCAACAGAAACATACCATGGAGCAAAATTTCTAAGTGTTCTAAATTCAGGGCCACTATTTCCAGCAGAAGTAGATGTCAAAATCCCTTTTCTCATAGCATGAAAAGCTCCAATTCCAATTGAATCTCTGAAATAATGCCGAGTAACCGATGCTCCAATCGAGATTGAAATTACGTCAACACCATCAGCAATTGCATCATCGAATGCTGCTAAAATATCAGCATCCCAGCAGCCATCCAACCAGCATACTTTGTAAACAGCAATCCTCGCGGATGGAACCCCGCCGCGAGCAGTGCCTAAGCCAAGGCCGTAAAGGCTTGCATTGCTTACTGACCCTCCTGCTGCAGTTGAAGCTACGTGTGTTCCATGGCCTATTGAATCTCTTGGGGACTTTAGATCCTTTGCATCAAATAATCCATCTGATCGGTACATTTTTGCACCGATGATTTTACTGCATAGTCAATATACAAGTTAGAGATTATCGGTTACGGATCCACGATTCAATGACAAAGTGTGCTTGAAATACTTTTTTTTGATATAAAATTTAAGCTTTATACACAGTTTTCATATAGTTTTTAAGGATTTTCTAATAACCAGTGGATGTTAAAACCCTCACGGAGTATTCATCCTTTAATTTAATATTAGTTTAGGTTTTTGAGTTGAATGGTTATTGGATATGATATTGATTTAGAATTGTGAGACATAATAATAAAAACTGGTATTAGATTATCAGCTTAAACTTATGGATTTTTGGACCTAATAACCAATTTTTTTAGACTAAGTGATCGAGATTTTAAATACTGACAATACTATTTATTAATTGAATTTTAGCACATAATACGATAGATATATATTGTACACATTTCAAACTCAATAGCATGAGCGTTGATATTCTTGAATGGTAATAAAGATATTCTTGGACTTTAGCCTTTAAGCTTTGGGTCAACTCGTTCTTTGAGAATAACATATATAATATGTTGCAATACATTAAGGGTCCCTGAACTTGATTTTAAAAATCGATTGTCTCTTTGAATTTTAAGAAGGTAACATTAGCCTCTTAATTTGGTTCATGTGACATAATTAAACTTATATTGCAACGTGGCAGAATAATAAGAAATTTGGGAAACTTGAAGCGTATATCATTTTAATCAAATTCAGAAGTATTAGGTCATTTTAAGAAAAATATAGAAGATCAACCTTTAATAAGTTCAGAAAATCAATAAATCATTTTAAATAAATTTAGAAGGCTAACAATACATTGTCAAAATTCAGAGTGCTAATGGTTTTTTTTTTTTTTTGAGCCAAATTCAGATTTTGAGTCTATATCATATATAGATAGAATGAATCTTATACACATATAGTCAAAATGCAGATAGAAATGATTCAAAACATAAATTATAATTGATAGAGACTTCAATAGTTGAATTATTTGTTAATTATTATGCTAAGCATTAATAGTTGAATTTGAAGAGCTTACTTGTTGCAAGAGAAATTGGAAGATGGTTGACAAGAACCCTTCCATTTGGCAGGAGGAGGACCAAAACCTTCATCATTAAAGCTATGTGATTCTGGCCAAATTCCAGAATCAATTACACCAATTATCACTTCATTTTCCAGAATACTTCTATTTACTTGTTCGGAAAATCCCATGAAATCCCATGATTTTGTCGTATGAAATTCGTTCTTTTGATTGGGGAATACAGATACTACACCTGCCATTTCTGTTTTTCAATAGTATTTATGAATTAATGTATGGACTTTACAAGGAACAAAAATTAATATTAATAGTATTAATTAATTAACCTGCAATCTTCTGCACTTCATTCTCGTATAATTTGGCTACGAATCCATGGAAAGTTCTTTTGAAGCTATGAACTAGACAATCACTAGGCAAATTGCTGCAAATTAGAGTTCCACATCAAACTTATAGCTTAATTGCTACAAAATAACCATATGTACAATCAATATATTCGCTTCTAGTCGTTTAAATTAGGTCTCGAATTTATGCAGAAGTATGTATAGAAATTAACCTGCCGATGGCTTCTTGTAGCATATTGGAGTGAAGTAATGACATGGAAACTTCATCCTTAGGAGGCCTCTCACCCATATACACAATATACGACTGCATAATTCATAATTATGTTAATAAAATAAAATAAAAATATTGAGTTTGTTAGAGAATATAACGTCAGAAATCAAACAAAATACACAATTATAAATAGATAGCTAGAGAAATTTGCCTTCCGATCATCCTGTGCGACTGTACTAAGCAGCAGAATGTTGCTGATAAGTAAGAGAAAACACAAAACTTCTGCTCTTTTGCTTTTTGTCATTATTTGTGTTATCATGTAAGTATGTGTGTATTCATATTTATAAAAGCATATCTTATATAAGAAATGAAAAAAATAAACGTTACTCCAACCAAGTTTATTTTCATGACTTAATCTAATTTTATATATACTTTATGTTCATCACATATTAATTAGCCATCTTCTGGAAACTTAAACATTCTCAAGGCGGGGAAAGAAAGAACGGACAATATCTACATGGTATTGAACTAGGATGTTACAATTGGTATCAGAGCCGACTCTTCACGTACTATGTGTGGTTCGGGGACGAACCAGGCGGAAGCTGGTGGGCCTGTAACGACCCGGTCCGGATTGGGTGGCGCCGGGGTAAAAAGGCCTGAGCAAGGAGCGGCCCTAAGGGATGGCGATAGGGGCAGGAATGAACTGAATCCACATCGGAAATGGAGAGGGAGTGATCGGGCTTATTAGTATAAGATGTGAATCCAATACATGCAGACGCGTTTTAAAGCCGTGAGGCCCAATGTATTGGAATTGGGCCAGAGCGGACAATATCTACGTGGTATTAGACCAGAGTGTTACAATATATGCTTAAAAAAAATCTACTCAGCAGCTCGTCATTAAAATTTCATATATTATACAATAGCAATCATTTCATATATAATAACCTGTAACGCAGAGCATGCTCTCTTTTCCTAATTTCTATTTCAGTCATCTCAATTTTAATATAACAATTTCTTTTTTTTTCTTTTTTTTGATGGATTTAATATAACAATTTCACTTCATATATATTATTTTAGATTCTAAATGCAAAGTTCTATAGCAGCCAAAATAAAATATCTACAAGTACATGATCAAGCATAGAACTAATCATATATCTACAACTATTGTTTGATGAAAAAACTATTTTAAAGTTTGAAAATGAATTGGATTCTATTGACTGGAATAAAATTTCATTGAATGCTAAATGTACATACTGGTATGTAGATACTGGAGTTTGAGCCTTGGGAATAACCAACAAGAGTGGATTAATGGATGTTCCTAGAAGTGTATTGAGAAAAATATTTAAGTCAAAAGTTAACCCCCACACAATAAAAAAAAGTTAACTTTTTGATGGTGGTCGAATTGGGTCCCTCGGCCTTCATGAGATTCATATACTACTCTTCGTTAGATCTGGGCATGGACCGATGAGCCCGTCCGACCCGATATATATATATATATATATATATATATATATATTATAATTATAATATATTTTTATATATATTTTTATAAATATAAATTATTTATACTTAAAGTGTGTGCTGGGCTTTTAGCAAACTTTAAGTATAATAAATTATAATAAATTATAATTATAATAAATTATAATAAATTATATATAATTATAATAAATTATAATCTATTTTTTTAATCAATAAATTATAAGCTTAAAGCTTATGTTGATCCCTAACCTATATCTTGATAATCAATTAGATCCCAAACTACTAAAATCATCAATCAACCCCTTAAACTATTTAAAAATCAACGATTCACACCAGCCATTCAACAGTGATCTAGCTTTTTTAACAATTAATAATAATATAAAAATTAAGATATATCCCTTTTACAACTCCTTCCTTTTTTCTTCATCTTTGGCCTTCTCTTTTGTGGGAATTCTTTTTATTATTATCATTATTATTACTACTAAGTTTGAATTATCTTTACTTTCTAATTCTGTTCCAGAATTTTTTATTTCTTCCCAGTAAAATCAATATTAATTCTCATATCAGTATGTAACTGAATGGAAGGAGGCGAAGGAGAAAGGAAGGAAGATGGCGGCAAGTGACAAGTGGGAGGAGTGTGAAGGGAATGGGGAGAGTAGAAATGAAAGGGATAATCAGGAGGAGGGGCGTCAGGTAAGAAGCACGGGGGTGGAATCGGGCTGGAGAGAGGACCGAGGAAGGAGAGTGAGGTCAGAGGATAGTAGAGGGATGAATCGAAGGATAGCCGAGGAGGAAAACCCTTGTACCGAACAACAGATAGAACTCGGAATTGAAAACCCAGGATCAGGAGAGCTGCAGCAGATGCAAGGCGCGAGATCTGCAGAAAGAAGTACGCAGCAGCAGCGATACATGGGTCATTAGGGGATTCGATCCAACCGCAAGTGAGGAGGTGGCTAAGACCGAGAAATGGCGGACTAAAGTGTAATTTGGATGGGGCAATTTTTGCGGACTCGGGTCAATGCGGGTGGGGGGCAGTGGTAAGATCGGATGATGGTCAGTTTATGGCAGGAGCAAGTGGAGTGGTAAGAGGAGTTCACTCGGCTCGGGTTGTAGAAGCACTAGCTCTGCGAGAAGGACTACTTTGGGCTTTGGAGGTGGATCTTGACAATGTAGAATTTGAGATGGATGCCCAATTAGTGGTTAAAGGGATTAAAGCAAATGAACCAGATTTATCAAATTTTGGAGACATTATTGAAGATTGCAAAGAGTTGTTGAGTAAAAAGACGTTTTCTGTGTCTTATGTTCCGCGACTAGCGAATAGAGCTGCACACCAAATAGGTAGGCAGGCTCGTTCCAATGCTAGTTTTTATTCATTTTTTGACCTACCGGATTGGCTGATAAATGTAATTGAAGAGGATATTAATGCCTCAATCGTTTAATGAATGAGTTTGAGTTT
Organism: Euphorbia lathyris; assembly: GCF_963576675.1. NCBI lineage: Eukaryota > Viridiplantae > Streptophyta > Magnoliopsida > Malpighiales > Euphorbiaceae > Euphorbia > Euphorbia lathyris. The sequence goes on from NC_088913.1 coordinate 73,537,975, forward strand.
CAAAAAAAAAAAATCAATATTAATTCCTGCTATTTTATCTCTTACACAGTTATTTTTCTCAATTTTGAATTATTGGAGCTCTATTTTTTCAAAAAAGAGGAGAATATACTGTTACTTCTGTCTTACACAAGGCCATTGCCATGGTCAATTAAATTGCTAGCTTTTCTTCACTTGAGTTTTTCAATTTTTATTTTTAAGGTCATATTCGCACAACGGGAACGAGCTAAGAGTAAAAGAGAATTTATTTAATTATGTGTTTAATTTAGATTGCTGTTGACAGGAGGGGTGAATTGCTGATTTCTGAACAAGTTAAGGGTTTTATTGGAGATTTTAGTTGTTTGGGGACCTAATTGATTTTCAAGAGATAGTTTAAGGGCCAATATGAGCTTTAAGCCTAAATTATAATATACTTTAATTGTATTTTTAATTGTAATAAATTATAATATATTTTAATTGTATATTTTTTTAATATGTATAGATGGGCTTAGACGAGCGGGTTTGGGATTCATATCTTAGGCCCGAGCCTAGCCCGAGCCCAAGACCGACTAAATTTCTTACGGGCTGGGCTGGGTTTGGGCTCATCAGGCTTTATTAAAAGCCCGACAGGTCCGGCCCGAGCCCGGCCCATGCCCAGATCTACTCTTCGTGATTGTTTCAACACCATGTAGTAGACCTAATTTGAGGTCTAACGAGATAGTTATGATGTGCGGAAGTTATAGTCAAACCCCTCCATGATCAAAAGTTGACTTTTTTTATCGGGATCAAATTAAGTTTCAAAGTCTTCACGAGATTCGTACTACTCCTCATGGGGCTTCTAACACCATGTAGTAGGTCTAGTTTGCAGGTCTAAAAGACATAATATGTAGAAATTCTAATCAAACTTGAGTTTGTCCATATATTGACTTTTTTGCTAGTGTTAGAATTAGCCTTAAAAGTCTTAATGAAAGTTGTTATGTTCTTCGTATGGTTTTCAATGATTTGGACATTAGATAGAAAATTTATTACATGGCGAAGATCTAAAGTGTCCTAGGATAAACTATAGAACACCTTAATGGGCCCATTTCTTTTTTATATTCTCTTTCTTGTTTTTAATCTGTTTATCTTATAATGTCTGGATTTTTCAACTAAGCTTAATGGACGTACAGATTGTCTGAAATAAGACAGAAGAGTTGTCAAAGGAGGAGCTGGGAACCGGCGACCCTGCTCCAATGTCTAAGTCATTAAAGGAAAGTACTGAGAGATATATAAGATTATGTGAGCTGAAATAGATAAGTGGGTGAATACTTTTCTAGTGTTGTACTTGGTATTTATAGTAGATTTAGGTGTACCCTAGATTTTAGTAGATTCCCACATGACAATGCTTTAGTGGATGAATCAATTACAGTTATATTTGGAAGTATCTATTGCTTCCGCTTATTCTAGAGGTTAATAAGGGTATGTGTGTCCTTTATTGGTCTTATATTTTATTAGGCCACGTGTCTAGCGATTATGCTTTTAAGTGAAGTCACATCTGATCCACGTGTACCCCTTGGTAGTAGTGTGATATCATTTTATATTCTTTTATCCTTTATAATTTACAAATAGTGTAGTCATGTGGTATTGAAAAATGGAATGAATATGAAAATTTAATTGAATTTAACTTTTTTTTTATGAAGATTGGAATTTTTTTATATAGACCGAAAGAAACCTAGCCAACGAGCCCAGAGACACAGTGCATATAATACCAAGTCGGGATCTGATGATCGTGAGTTTTTGGTCCGATTTACCCCATGATGCATTCTTCAGGTGACACAGGATGTCCTCCACCATTCAGTACCCTCATGAGCAATTGCAAACATGTAGGAAAAGGCACAAAGGTGGTAGGAATTAGTCATCTTTTTTTCCAAAAAAAGAAACAACTCATTCTTTGAGGTTGATATCAAGGTACGAAAGTTCTTAAATTAACCATCAATCTATGTTAAAAAAATCAACCGGACCTGTTTTAAGTTTAAAATATTAATTATTTAGACCTTTTAAAACCTAAATAATTTTTAAGGCTTCATGAATATCACAATTGGTTACAAAATTATAATTAAATCATATCATCAAAATTACTTTTCAATGTTTTATTATTTTTCATATATAAAAAATAAAGTATGATATTATATTCTAATTAAAAAAATTTAGATCTCAATTCATAAATTTTAAACATTATTAAATATATTCTAGACACTTAATTTATATGTTTTAATCTTTAAAATATATTAAAAATAATGATTTTATTAGTTTGATCTAATTTAAAGTATTATTTGATATAATTGTGAATAAGTTTTTAAACGTGAATTTTTATATAAATTTCTTAATATTAATATTTGTATTTTTTTTCAAAAGAAGCTAAATATTTGTGTAATTTTTTTTTGAGAAAAAAAAATATGCTTTTGGAGTGGGTCGAAACATAAACCTATATGAAAGGCAATTGGTTTTTTAACCATTGGGACACTTATGCCCTATATATATAAAGCCATCTAATAAAAATAATATTTGGGCCCCTTACAGTCATGGGCCCTAGGCCCAGGGCCGGCCTTGGCCCCGGGCCCTAGACTGGCTCCGTCCCTGTAAATAATTCTTGTACAAATTCTGTATCTTAAAGATTTTCATGCACATTTCATATATTGAAGATGTTTCAAGTAAGTATGAGACACAATTAAGGCTGTGAAGCTCGGTGTTAGGTGACTTTGGAGTGATTAATCAAAGGCATGAACGAGAAAAGAACTTTGACTTGGATATCTCTACCGATTATGAGTGAATAGAACACCTACTGATCTCCATCTTGATCTTTCATATTATCAAATAATTATTTTATTAAATTCAACAATCCTTTAATCATGTTTAATAAATGAAAAAAATAAATTCAATACTCATTTCTTTTAAGTTTGTTTGATAACTTCAATTCTTTAATCATTTAAATTATCCGGTTACAATTAAAAATCACTCATTTTGATAATTCAAATATTTATCTTAAATTATCAACTAATTTTTTATATTCACTATTTTTTTTTTGTATTTATCAAACGGTTACACCATTTAATATTTTCAGCACTTATAATATTTAACACTTAAAATTCGGTATTTATTTTTTCAATATTTAATTTTCAATTTTATCAAACAACACTTAATTTAGAAATATTAAAAATAGTATCATGTTATATATTCAAGATTATATATCTAATAATATTCCAATATTGATAGTTTTAAAATAAAAAAACTTATAATATAAATAGCACAAGATCAAAGCTAGTAAGTATAAGAATCTCTGAAACCAGAAATCCAAAACGAAGTGTCATAATCCAATGTTCAAATGTGAGAACCTAGTTATGTACAAATAACATCAAACCGACAATCTAATTACCTTGTAGTTGCTTCAACTTGCATGGATTGCCAAAACCTCATCTTTCTGAGAATAATACTATTCTTATGTGATTACAATACAAATTAAGCACCATAATAGAGGTACTTTATGTTTCCAGCTTATATATATATATAATAGATATGATACAAATATACATTGTTTTATATAGTATAATGTCTATTTTAATTGAATTTATATAACAAACTTGTTTAATTACAAATAAAAAAACAAAATTACAAATCCAATTAATCTTCGATTAATCTTTGAGGACCATGTCATCCCGACTAGCGCCTAATGTTTTTGTTAGCGATATTTTGCGAATATGCTAATTTCAACCTTGTCACGTGTGGTTAGGGTGCGGGCGTGCCAGAGAAGATTACTTCTCAATTATTAAAGACGGTTAAGTTTATGGAATTGCGCGCCAAAACTTGAAATCTTAAACGAAGCGATTGGCGAGGGACGCAAGGATTGAAAAAGTCCCTCTTGGGTCTCTAGCGCCGTTATAGAAACTTTGCTAGATAAATTGTTTTATTTAAGCTAATGTGAATAAATTGAAGACGTGAAAAATAAAGAAATTGAAAGATGCGAAATTGACACAAGATTTGGTGAAAATTGGTATTTTATTGATGAATAAAGGTTTGAATACATAAAATTGGAAATGAATTACAATTGAGAAATCTCTATATTAAACATATAGGCAATCAATTGAATTAGAACGAACAAATCAATACGAATAATTGAAATGCAATAAAACAAATTGGAATTCAACAACAAACTCGGAGCCACAATAGCTATCTCGGATTGATGTTGAATTTTGGTGTCGGCGTGAGGTCCTTGGAGAACTGCAACCGGTCGGGCCCGTACGGTATGTGCCTTGTGCAATGACTAAACGTTGGTAGGCAAATGGGGTAGATTTAATCTTGACTTTGGGGAGCTTGGTTGGAGTGCTTAAGAACACGGAATTGGGCAAATAAATAGTGTAAATTGAACTTCGGGACGTCAGGAATAACTTTGTATGAGGGATCGAAGGCCAAAACGAATGGTAAACATACGAAATTGAAGATTGAAAATGACTAGTTGAATCTGGAAAAATCTGGGCAGAATAGCTACAAGAATTTGGGGTATAAAGATCAGCTTGTAAATGGAGTTTCTGGACACGGAATTGAATGAATCAAAAGGCTAAATCGAAATTCAGGATGTTAGGAACAACTTTGTCGAAGGGATCGAAGGTAAAAAATAACTTTAGATGGACAGAATTAAGCTTTGAAAAAGGATGGACGAATCTGGAAAATTACTTTAGAAAGGAAACTCTAATTGAAAACTCGAGCAGAGTAACGACTTAAAAACACTAATTTGATTTGAGAAACTTGAAAAAAGGCTTTGGAAACTTGAATTGAAGCTAAAGGAAGCTAAATGAGGGATTAAAACTAAGAAAAACGAAGAACGAAAGGAAGAACTTGAAGAACTAGAAGCTAAGAACTAAAAACTAAAAAGAGAGCATTGAGAGTAACCTTTAGAGAGGGGTTTGTATGTGTGTTGAGTGTGATTTTTTATGAAGGGGAGGGGGTCTATTTATAGTATTTTGGAGTGGCATTTTGGTAATTATTCAGTGGTATTTTGGTAATTATTAACCAACTAACACAACTACCTTCATGCCACATCACCCTACTACCTCAACTTCCATTGACTGCTTCCAACTGTTGCCGGAAGAGGCGATACGCCCCGCGTATCGTTGGTTACGCCCTGCGTATTGGAGGTCCTGAAGCTTGTGCATTTCGTTGATGGTATCTGCGCGTGGCGCCTCTGGTGTTACGTCCCGCGTAGGAAAGAGCACGCCCTGCGTATAGGTGGATACGCCCTGCGTATTGGAGCTTCTGATCTTGGAACACTCAGCGGATGCATCTTACGCATGACGTATTGGCAAGTACGTCCCGCATAAGAAAGTACGCCCCGCGTAACGGGAAGGACGCGCTGTGTATTTGAGTTTCTGACGTTTGATTTCTCCGGACGCCTTGTTTACGCGCTGCGTATGGAGGATACGCCCTGCGTATTGTCGGACTCTCTCATGGGTTGCAGGTCAGCTTACACGTGCATTATTTTCTAGAAAATATAAACTATATCCTAAAAACATAACCCAAGCTTTTTATATACATAAAAATAATTATTTTATTTTTTGGGCCAACAATTGCCCCCCACTTTTGTGCATAAATGAATTAGTAATAATAAAATTTATGTACAAAAGAAGTTTTATTAAATACTTTTTTTTTAAGATAATAGAGAGAAGAATCCTGCAGGATTTTAGAATTTGAATTCCTTGGAACTCTCTATCTTAATCAATCTACAACTCTTCTTTTTCTTCTTTTTTTTTGTTATCTTTGTTTCTGCCATTTTCTTTTCCCCAAGCTCAAGAACACTCAGAATCAAGCTCTCAGTCTCTCAAGCATGGGTATGCAATCTATTTTTCTTCTTTATTTCTTTCTTTTTGATTTTTCTTTTGCTTTTGTGTGTGTAGAATCACATTTTATGAGAAAATAAATTGAATTGGAATAAAACATAAGAATTTTAGAGTTATTACGTGGAGATGGAATTGTATTGCTGAAATTTGCATCTGTCTGTCACAGCTGCGGACTCATATTCTGACACCATTCGCGCTGATTCTCGCCTAGGCATAACCCTTGGCTTGCAGGAGGTAATTTTTGTAATTTCATGATCATGTATTTGAAGGTAGCATCCATAGGCTTTGATTGATTGTGTTTATACTTCAATTTCAGGATAGTGTCTTTACTATTAGCCCTGTTGCTGCGAGTAATTCCCCTTTACCCCCGTATCCCATGAACAGTTCTACCGAATTGGCCCTCCATAGAAAAACTTATCAATTCCCTGCAAGTAAGAAAGGACTGATATTTCCTCGCTGTTACGTTGGATGGAATGACCTTGTAGATCGCCTAGAGCCGAGATACGCGAGTGTTTGGAACCAAGTTGGCATTAGGGATTTTATTCGTCTGACCCGTCATGAAATTACTCCTTGTGTGAATGTACTGGAGGGGGTGCTGAATTATTGGTCGTCGGTGTGTAATTCGTTGATCCTTCCGCTGGGTCCCATGTCTATCACCTTACGTGATGTAGTGGCTTTGACGGGGTTGCCTATTATCGGAGAGGAGGTCCCGAGTTGTGTTGAGACGAATGTGTTTCCTGAAGTGAAGGCTATCTTATCCAAAGAGGCCGGGACTTATGTCTAAATGATCAGAAGGAAATTGGACAAGAGGGAATTGGATAATGAGGATCATGTGCATTTTCTGTGGATGATGCTTAGCAATTATATTTTTGAGCCGTTAGGCCTCAGACCTACTGCAGAAATATTGATCATTGCTAAGGCTCTATCTTCGGGCCGTTGTTTAGCTCTTGGCACCATGTTGTTGGCCTCAACATTCCACCGTCTAGCTCTTACTGTTGAGGATAGGCCATTCATAAAACCTAGAGGCGGTTTGTGGTTGCTGCAGCTGTGGCTTTTTATTTATTTCCCTCATCTGGCCACCGCCTCGTCAATGGAGACTTCGGGACATCTTGGCGTGGACCTTTGCTACAGTTCTTCGAGTTTGGCTGTTAGTGTAGTTGTGAGATTTCTTTGTACTTTGGTGCCATCTACTCATAACAAGCTGTTTCTTTTTTGGGAAAAAGATAACTCGTGTCTACCATCTTGGGCTCTCTCTTACTTGTCCGCTGCCCCCCATGAAGGTGCTGAATGGTGGATGACGGTATGTGCGACACGTCGGTTACATCATGGAGTGAACCGAACTAGAATCTCTCGCTCATCAAACCCTGGTTTGACCTTATATGCACCCTGTCTTTGGGTACGTCAGTGATGAAGACATAGCGGGGCAACTCCCATTTCCTACCCCTTCACAGCGGTGTGGGGCTAGTGATGAAGACATAGCGGCTGCGGTTCTGGATGCGGGATATGATCAGGGACCACTTCTGCTTAGGGCTGTAAACGAGCCGAGCCGAGCCGAGCTTTGACCTGCTCGAGCTCGGCTCGGCAGTTTCTTACCGAGCTCGAGCCGAGCTTCGAGCTCGGTTCGAGCTTAATTTGCTGTTCGAGCTCGGCTCATTTAGCAGCTCAATTGTTCACGAGCTGCTCACGAGCCGAGCTCGTTTATCGAGCTCACGAGCTTGTTCACGAACAGCTCATTTTATTTGTTCGTGAACTGTGCTCACAAACTTTACTCACAAAGGCTTTTAAAATCAGACCAGACCGGCCAAAATGAACCAGTATACTGGCATCAAACCAGCAAACCAAAATTAATCCGGTTTACCATTTAAAACCTTTTGCCCCTGATGTGTAGACTGCTCCTCATTTTATACTGTGGTTCTTGGAAGATAAAATTGTTTTTAGGCGATGTGGGATGTATTAGAGTACTTGAAATGAACGGTGAGAGACGTGAATCTTTCTTTGTTCTTTCTCTTTCTTTACTCTCTCTTTTCACTTTTATTTTGTAATGTTTCTTCTAATAATTTATTCTTTTCATTTTTTTATGATAAAATACTATGAAAAAATATGCTGATGTTGCTGTTACATTATTTATTTATTATTATTATTATTAAAGTTACTATTATACCTTTGGAAAAAAATCAACACTTCATCAAAAATTCATAATTTGTTAAGTGGACACATTTAATTTTTTTTTATTCTTTATCAATTCATTTTGCTAGTAATTCTTTTTCTCAACTATTTTTTCTTATAATAATTTCTTTAACTAAACTTTATCAACTCATTTATGATGTTCACGAACAAAATAATATCAAATTCGGTCATTAATTAGGTATACTTGTAATATAAATTTATACACATTACTAAACTTTATTTTTTTAAAATATATAAATATTATATTTGAGTTAGCTCACGAGCTTTTATCGAGCTTGTTCATGAACTTGTTTACGAGCCTCTAATCGAGCTTGCTCGCGAGCTTTCGAGCCGAGCTTTGGTCTGTTCAAGCTCGGCTCGTTTACAAATCGAGCCTAAAAATCATGCTCACGAATGGCTCATTAAGAAATCGAGCCGAGCCGAGCTTTTATCGAGCCGAACGCCGAGCCGCTCATGAGCGGCTCTGCTCGTTTACAGCCCTACTTCTGCTTGGATCGGATCAACCTTCGTTTGACGCTTGGTGGGAGACTGTTTTTCAGCATTGTATCCCTCCTGTTGGTAAGCTCTTTTATTTATTGTTTTATATATATATATATATATATTTTTATTTTATATTTTTTATCTCTTTTTTGTAGACTCAAGCGGTAGCTCAGGGAAAGACAACAATCCGAATTCCCTAGCTCCGAATGAGCTTGACGCCAATGACAAGGGGAAAGGAAAGGCAATCATGATGGATGAAGGAGAGCGGGTGGCTATTGCTGCAGGGCCTTCCGCGAGACAAATGGAAGAAGAAGACGACTCCGACGAGGGCCTATACTTCGGTTTTGAGGATGAGACGATGGATCAACTAGGGGCACATTGGAACCTAACGTCTTCGCTCGGCACTTTGTCTCTGGACGAGGACTCGACTGAGGTGGCTATGACAGGTGGCTATGACTCCATTGCAACTTCCGGCACGAACCCATCTTCCTTCCGCGTCTTCTCTGAACCGACTGGTCCTTGCGCCATTGTCTCAGGTTTGTATGATCTTGCTAATCTGTTACTTATGAGTCCTGTTTGAGATAAATTGTTTAGATTGATTGATTGAATTGCTGAAATATGGCAGGAATCCTTTTGCCAGTTTGGATTTTTCATTTTTGAAAGGACCGTCTACTGATGCAGCTGACTCATCCTTGCCTAGTGATGACTCGTTGAGTGACGCTCGTGCCAATCTTAGAAGCTCGTTGCTTCACCTCTTGATTCCTGGACTCCCACCCGTATTGCAAGGGCAATGACTGATTTTGATCTAATGATGGGTGCGTGTGCTCATCCTTTCAAGACTGAGCCGTTGAAATTCGCCAAGAACCATGTGTTGTTTTGCTATCAGTCCTATGTTACTGAGAAAAACATGGCAGTGGGTCTTGCAGCTCGGGTTAGATCAAACATGGCGGAGCTCGAGTCCTATAGCAAGAAATTTAATGCTTTGGTTGACGTTGAAGAAGCGGATAGGCAACGGTTAGCCAAAATCGCGGCTGTAGAGGAGCGTCTTTTGGTGTTGGAGAAGGAGGTGGCTGAAGCTCGAGCGTCTAAAGCGGAAATGGTTAGAGCCAGTTCCGGGTTTAGAGCTTGTTTCCCGCGGATGGAGGAAGAGCTGGCCCGTGAGAAAGATCGATTGGCCAATCATTATGATGAGATGCTGGCATGGCACCGACAGAGCGAGCAACACAAAGAGGCTGCCTCCAAACTTTGTGAATCTTGGGCAAAATACCCAAAGCCTGATTTTTGTTTGTTTCCGTGAGGTATGTTCACGGGTTGCCCGTACTTTCCCTCTTTGTTTTGAGTTTGTACGCTCATTCTTTCATTTATTTATTTGTGTAGCACAAATGGACATTATTTTGTGAGTTGATTGCCGCTTGAACGTTTGCTAGGTCATCTATATTTTTTTTTTATTTGTGGCCATGGCACACTTATTCTTTTATTGATGAACATTTATAGTACTTGCGAAGACAATATACAAATGCTTTGAAAAATTGTAAATGCCCAGAAAAAGAGCGAATACGCCCTGCGTGTACCTGGATACGCCCCGCGTATTTGTGCTCATGATCCTGAAGCGCTTTCTCGATGATGAATACGCGTGGCGTATGTGGTTTTACGCCCCGCGTATTCTCGCTACTGGAGTACATCTTCTATGCACGTCCGATACACGTCCTGCCTCTTTGGGGCACGCCCCGCGTATGAGAATGCATGCCCCGCGTATTCGTGCTCCTGGAGCTGTCTTTTACACACGTCTGGTTTACGCCCCGCGTATTGTCAAACACGCCCTGCGTATTTGAGCTTTTGATCTTGGAGCATCTAAAGAAGAAATTTACGCGTGGCGTCTTTGGCATTACGCCGCGCGTAAATGAGCCTCTGGGGTGTGACTTTCGTGCGTGCCTGAGTCACGCCCTGCGTGAAATAAAGACGCCCCGCGTATTTGGCTTTTTGAGCTGTCCTTCGGGATGTGCTTCCTCTACGCCTTGTTGGCTGACTACTTCGCACGTTACACATCACGTGTTGTGCGTGACGCTCCCATCGGTTCCTGTGTTAATTACGTCCCACATACTTTGGAAATATTTCTTCAAGTATTTGCCGTTAATGTATCTCTTGTGTGGTTCTCCGCCCAGGCTCTTCAACCAATACGCGTTCCCGGGAAGCACCTTGTGGATTTGAAATGGTCCTTCCCAGTTGGACGACCACTTCCCAAGCTCACGATCTTTCGTCCCGATTGGAAGAATTAGCTTCCACACTAGCTCGCCTTCTCTGAAGCTTTTCTTTTTTACTTTCTTGTTGTACACGTCTTCCACTTTCTTCTTTTGGATCATCATGCAATCGAGCGCTTTCTGCCTTTCGTAGTCCAGATCTTCTAGTTCCATGGTCATGGCTTGTACATAATTGTCCGGCTCCAAGTCATTCTGGCGCATTACTCGTAATGAAGGCACAATGACTTCCAATGGTATTACTGCATCATGACCAAACGTTAGGAAAAATGGACTCACTCCGGTCGCTCGTGTCTTAGACGTTCGCATAGCCCAGAGCGTTTCCAAGAGAACTTTATGCCACTCCCTAGGATTGTCTTCTAGCATCTTCTCCAAGATTTGGATCAGGATCTTGTTGGACGCCTCAGCTTGACCATTCGCTTGTGCATAAAATAGGGTGGAATGAATCAACTTAATCCTGTACTCTTCTCCGAACTCGTTCATATCTTCGCCTGTGAACATGGTTCCTTGATCCGTGGTGATGGATTCTGGGATTCCGAATCTATGAATCAAGTTCTCTTTGATGAATCGGATCACTTGTGTTTGGCCGACTTGTTTCATTGGTGCTGCTTCCACCCATTTGGAAAAGTAATCTGTGGCAACTATGATGAAACAATGACCTTTTGATGAAGCTGGGAATATTTTCCCTATTAGATCAATAGCCCATCCTCTAAAAGGCCACGACTTCACCACTGAGTGTAATTCTTCTGCAGGGACTCGTTGGATTTGGCCATACAGTTGACACTTCTTGCAACCCTTCGCATATGTGATGCAATCACGTAGGATCGTTGGCCAGAAGTATCCATGGCGATTGATAAGCCACCGCATTCTCCTTCCGGATTGGTGAGCTCCGCATATGCCTTCATAGACTTGCTTCATGACTTCCATTGCTTTTGGGAAGCCGAGACATTTGAGTAGCATTCCGTCGTAGCTCTTACGGTACAAATCACCTGCCATGAACATGTAATTTCGAGATTGAATGCTCAATGAATATTTTACTTTTTTGGAAGGATCATTGAGGTAATCGATGAACGGTTTCCTCCAATCTTGAGCTAAGTTAATATTGATGTCGAATGATTCAAACTGGACGCCTCTATCCGCCACGGAAGGATGGCCCTGTCTTCTGATGATAACAACTTTGTATGCTGTTTCTTTGGAGATCTTCATTCCAGAAGCGATTTGGGCTAACTCATCAGCTTCCCAGTTGTCATTTCTTGGGATATGCTCCAAACTGAACTCATCAAACATTTCCAAAAGTTGAATTGCAAACGCGAAATAAGGTAGCAAAGATAAACTTGAGCATTTATATTCTCCTGTTAGGTGCCGGATAACCAATTGTGAATCACCGAAAATCTTGACCTCTTTCGCTCCTAGGTCTATCAAGATTTCTAAGGCGATGATTAGAGCTTCATATTCAGCCTGGTTGTTCGTACATTCAAAATCCAAGTTTACCGCTAATATTGTCTTAGTCCCGGATGGGGCTGTGATGATCACTCCTGCCCCGTTGGAACTGTCTGTGCTTGAGCCATCGAACTTCAACTGCCACGGTTCTTTGTGCGTCAGATAAATTGGCAGTTCTGCTTCTTCGGGATATTGAAAGTTGGTTGGGTGGTCGGCCATAAAATCTACAATTGCTTTCCCTTTTATCGAGGATTGCGGGAGATACACTAACGTGAACTCGGCCAGTGCTAGTGACCATTTTCCTATTCTTCCTGAGAGGATAGGCTGGTTGAGCATGTATTTGATCAAGTCGGTGCTAGCAATCACATAAACTCTCTCTTTGAGCAAGTAATGCCTCAACTTTGTGCAAGCGAAGTAGAGGGCTAAGCATGTCTTCTCAACTAGGCTGTACCTCGTTTCTGCCGACAGCAATGTTCGACTTAGATAGTAGACGGCTTGTTCATGACGGTTTGCATTGTCTTGGTGGCATCAACACGGGTGGGTTGCTGATATATAGAGCTTGAGTGGAGTACCCTCCCTTAGTGGCATCAACACGGGTGGGTTGCTCAAGTAAGTTTTGATCTCTTCGAACGCCGCTTGATGCTTATCGTCCCACTTGAAGCTTTCTTCGTCTTTGAGTCTTAACAGATCTGAGAAGGCTCTGGATTTTCCAGCCAAGTTTGATATGAATCGTCTCAAGTAGTTTACTTGGCCCAAGAACCGCTGCAACTCCTTCTTGTTCTTTGGAGGTTGTGCTTCTTTGATTGCTTTTGCCTTATTATCGTCAATCTCGATTCCTCTTTGGTGGACTAAGAATCCGAGAAAGTTCCCTGCTTTGACCCCGAAGGCGCACTTTAGAGGGTTGAGCTTTAGGTTGTACTTACGCATCCGCTCGAAGCTCTTCCTCAAATGGCCGACATGTTCCATTTCTCGCTTGGACTTGATAACGATGTCGTCCACGTATACCTCCATAGAGGTGCCGAGTAAATCGTGAAAGATGGCATTCATTGCTCTTTGGTATGTGGCGTCGGCATTCTTTAAACCGAACGGTATGACGACCCATTCGAACGTGCTGATTGACCCTGGGCATCGAAATGCCGTTTTTGCAATGTCTTCTTCGGCAATGGGGATTTGGTTATATCCCGCATAGCAATCACACAGAGATATTAATTCATTTTTAGACACAGCATCTACTAACATGTCGGCTATGGGCATCACATAGATGTCTTTTGGCGTGGCTAAATTTAGATCGCGGAAATCTACGCATACGCGTAGCTTACCGTTCTTTTTCACTACAGGCACGGCGTTAGATAGCCATACAGCGTACTTTGCTGGTCTGATGAACTTAGCTTTGAAAAGCTTTTCTATCTCTTCCTTCACCTTGCTTTCAACCTCTTTGCTCATTCTCCTTGTTGGTTGCTTGAATGGTTTGAACTCCGGTTTGATTGGCAATCTATGTTCCACTATGTCCTTGCTCAACCCGGGCATTTCATCATAATTCCATGCAAAACAGTCTTTGAACTCCTGGAGCAAAGTGATAATGGCTTCTTTCAACGTTGGGCGTAGTAAGCTACTGACAAACGTAACCCGAGGTTCCTCTTCTGTCCCTAGGTTCACTTCGTCTAGAGGGTCGACTGCCATGGAACCTTCGTCTTCTAGCTTCGGGTTCGCCCTTTTCAGATCTTGAAACTGGATTTCTTCTCCTTGAGGATCTAGTTCTGCTATTCCTTTGAGTGCTTCAATCTCTGAGACCCTCATGTCGTCCTCCTGGTGTAGTTTCTCCGCTAGTTGTTGTGCATTCAGTTTTGATATAGCGGCTGAAGCTACCGCTTCTTTTCTCGATGTTGTGCTAGTCATGGAATTTCTTCTATTATTGGTTCGTCACGGAATGGCCTTCGACGGGGCACGATTGCCGTTGGCCTTAGGATATTCTTGATCTCTTTGCCGCATGATTGCTCTTTGTGATTGGACCCAACTCGGATTGGGCCAACAGATTCCTCATAGAGTCTGGCTTCGACCACATCGGAGTAAGCTTCGAATGGCTTCTCGTTTGCCCGAACAACTTCCACCTCGTCTCCTTTCCAAAATAGAAGGAATTGGTGTAATGACGAGGGGATGCATGAGTTGGAATGAATCCAATCTCTCCCTAACAGTGCCTGATAACTCGCGGTTGAATTTACCACGAAGAAGGCGGCCATGGTGGTGTGAGAGCCAATGGTGAGTTCCAATGGTAGGACGCCGTATGTCTTTGCAATTTCTCCCGTGAAGGCTGAAACTGACACCTCTGATGAGATTAAATCTTCCTCTGATTTCCCTAAGGCTAGGACCATCTTCATAGGCATGATGTTAACTGTTGATCCATTGTCGATGAGCACTCTGGAGATTGGTTTGCCATCTACATGAGCCTTGACGTATAGAGGTTTGATATGGCGAGTCATCCTTGGAGTGGGCTTGTCAAAGTAAACCCTCTTCATGCCCTCTTCACCCGGTGTCTTCGGGACTGTGTCTTCTTGCTCCTTGTGCTCGGATTTGGGGCATTCCTTCTTGGTGTCTTCGCTTCTAAAATCCTAAGGTAAGATTAAAGAGGTAGCTGCACAATCTACCCGTATGATGAAATCTCCAACCCGAATTTGGAGGTTCTTCTCTTGGTTTCTTCCTCCTCTTTTCGCATCGTTGGAGTTGACGTTGGATGACTCCTTTTGACTATTTCTCTTTTCTGTCTCTCTTTTCCTTAATCTTCTCTTTGCATTCCTAGAGAGAGGCCTTGGGAATTTCTTGTGGCTATTTAATTGCCATTGATTGAGGGGTGACGTGCTCGAGGGTGTCACGAAACGTGGCCGTTGTTGTTGCACGTCTCTTATCTTCGTATTCTGTGATTGCCTTGAGCTTTCCTCCAACTTTGGTGGCGTCGCTTTTGGTACCCATATCTATCGGGTTCTCACGTCACCCTATTGCTTCCCTTTGCCCCCCCACACTAGTGAAGTGGCATTGATCATATTGGCTACTGGGAATGGGTCCTCGTCGATCAGCATGCTTTCCTTCTTTTTCGAGAATTGGAGTATCCCGCGGTTAATCCTATCCTGCACGGCATTTCTAAAACCAAAACATGCTTGAGTGTTGTGGCTCCAGTTGTCGTGATACTTACAGTAGTTTCGTCCGTGTATTTCTTCTTTGGATGGGATCACATGTCTAAGAGGCAATGTGATGAACTGCTCCTTTAGCAGGTAGTCGAATATCTCTTCCGTCTTCGAGACGTCAAACGTATATTGGGTGGTTGGGATCCTTTTAACTACCTCGGGTGCTTTGGGATTCTTTACCAACACGGGACATGTTTGAGACCCGGTGTTCGTTAAGTCGGCAATGGCTACCTCATGCGTTTGTACATCCCCTTGGTAGCTTCCTACAGAGTTCTTCTTGCGTCGATGATCTTCCCTCATTAACTCTTCGTACTCTGAAACCTTGGCCACCAACTCGTAATAGTCGCGGAAATCTATCCCCTGAAATTTCTTCCGATTTTCGAATTCCAACCCACGTTGGGCAATCTTCACGAACTCGACCTCGGGGATGTTGATTCGACACCGATGTCGCATCTTTTTGAATCGGTTGATAAAACTTTCAACCGGTTCTCCATGTCGTTGCGTCATTCGGGACAGCTCCGCAACACAGATCTCGGGCTCTATTCGATAGAACTGGTTGTGGAACAGCCTTTCCATTTGTTCCCATCCATGAATGGATCCGGATGGTAAGGTGGTGTACCAAGAGAAAGCTGGTCCCGTTAGTGAACCTGGGAATAGCCGCAAGCGTAATATGTCGAAGTTCGTGTCCATGCTCAAACCGCTGCACTGAAAGGTGAAGCGTGCCACGTGCTCCACAGTAGATTGTCCTTCTTCTCCTGAAAATAAAGTGAAATCAGGTACTCTAAAATTGTGAGGTAAAGGGTATAGCTGATCATAGTGCCGTGGATATGGTTTCTGGAACTCGGGTCGGTATACTTCCCTCACGGCTGGCCCATAGATCTCTTGGACGATGTTTCTTATGCGTTGGGCCTCTCCCAAGTTGTTGGTGGGCTCCATGCGTGTATGCGTCGTCCGTTGTGGGTGAAAGTTGGCTTGTCTCACATTTCCCCCCACATTACGAGCATAGCTTTCCTCGTAATGTTCGGCATGGTTACTAGGTCCTGTATGAGATCTAAACTGTTGTTGAGGTGGCGGGACTTGAATAGGTTCTGGGCTGATCCTGTCACCGCGCTCATTGAACCTGAGATTCTCTTCTCGAGCTGGTGGCGGGGTATACCTTTCCCCAGCTCCTAATGTCGATGTTTTCTTCCCACCGTCCACCGGTCCTTGAGATGTCGCCCTTTGTGTGAACAGCTCGGCGCACTTTTCTGGGATTTTGCTGATCTCCCCGGTTAAATCAACGATCCTTTCCTCGAGAGCCGGTCCCTTGTTGGAATTGTTCACCACCTCGTTGTTGGCTTGCATTGCCTTGCACACGTCCTCATAACTTTCTCTCATGGATTGCGAAAATCCATGTAGAAATTGGTCGATCTGCTTCTCTAGTTTTGCTAAAAATGGTGCCATGTCGAATATGGGTGGGCCTTGAGGTTGTTGGTTTGCACCTCCGCTATTGTTCATGGTCTCAGCCGCACAACCTTCAGGCATGCCGGGTTCGTTGCTCTGATCCCGGTTCTGATTTTGACTTTCCTCGGAGTCCGATGGGATGGGATCTTTCCCCGTGTTCTTCCTAGGAGGCATTCTTCGTGAGTACTTATGGGTGAAAATTATGAAATTATGTTAGTAATCTAGTGTTGAAAAAAGAAAGAAGAAGGAAATAAATAAATGCTTATTAACGGAACAAAAGCAAGGCATGAAAAACAAGTGGGTTAAAAAATGAGCGTGAAGAATATATACGTGGTATGAAAAAACAAGTCTTACAAATTTTTGGCTAAGCCAAAACAAAAAATAAAAGGTCCCACTGGGCGTGCCAAAAATTGTTAGCTTTAGCTAATAAATTTTGGTAAGTAAAGTGGGGCGAAAAAACAAGTGAAAAACAGAGTGTTGTGAAAAATTTGGACGTGTTAGAAAAAAAATGTATTGGAATTTTTGGCAAAAGCCTAAAACAAAGGTCCCACTGGGCGTGCCAAAAATTATTAGCGATATTTTGCGAATATGCTAATTTCAATCTTGTCACGTGTGGTTAGGGTGCGGGCGTGCCAGAGAAGATTACTTCTCAATTATTAAAGACGGTTAAGTTTATGGAATTGCACGCTGTTAGACGAGGTGCCGCGGGCTAATCTCCCGGGCGGACCGGGGGGTGGACAACCTCATGGCGACGTAAGCGGTGATTGGCGCCGAAAGCAACCAATCGTGGAATCAAGCTGCTCGGCAGGACCGGAGCTCGGAGATATGGAAGAGTCGCCACCCACGAATGGGAAAATGAACACCGATCCCTTGCGGGAGACCGGTGTGGGTTCGGGAAACTTAGGTACGAGCTGAGAAGGCTAGCTCCTTTCCGGAGAAAGGCTACTAGGCACCCCGACATCGCCCGGTTATGAACCACCGGCCTCCTACTCAGCATGTTAGGCGATAACGGACTAATCGTATACTTCTTTAAGTTTAAAATTCATTTGAAACCCTTTTCTTTCTTTTTTCAGAAACCGTTTTGAGCATATATTATTGGAAAGCCATACTAGTAAAGAATCACCCATTTATGTTATACATACACAGAGGAGGGGGAGAAAGAAGTGATTTATTTACAACTTCATTTACATGTCACGCTGTGTGTTTATTCTACACTAACTTATTTTCCCCAAAACGAGTTTATTTACATGGTTCGCACCTTAATCATCGTTGGAACGATTTAGGTGCGTTTTAAAACCCCGTTTGATGAAGTTTTACCCGAATCGCCGTTGGAACGACTCGAGTGTTTGAAAACGTTAGGATAAAAACCTTTTAATGAGAAAACGTGGTTAAACATACAAGTCAATTTCATGTTGTACAAATCCTTTAAGAAAATGATTCTAAAACTCTATTATTCACAAAGAAAACGATTTTAATTATAATGTTCGCTTAATCTGCCGTTGGAACGGACTAAGGTTTTAAGACGTGGTGTTTTGAGAAATGATTTGAAATGTTAACAAAAACAACTCTATTTACTTACATTAGGAAACTCTAAAAATTCATTAGTTTAAATAATTATATTGAAAGCTCTCTTTTTGTGATTTATTTTCCTCTCTTATTTAATGGACTCTCTACCTATTATACTTGCAATAATAAACCCATTTAAACCAAGACTCATACTCAAATAAAGCCCATTTGAAACATGGACCCATGAATGGTCCAAAGGAATAAAGAAAGTAATTCTAGCATATATATATACATTTAAATCAAAAAATAGAATAAGAAAATAAAAGTTTATACAAAAGAAACTATATGTATATAAAAATAGTAGGTACAATATACTATACTTTAAAAATGTGAAAATAGTAAGTAAATCCTATAACTAAGAAAATAATATTCATCCAAAAATAATTTCCTTCAATAACCACTAAAATAATCCAAATATCCCAAAACTACATATATACATATCTATTATAGTTTTAAATATCAAAAATAACACATACTAATATATATTAATTATTTCCCAAAATACCCAAGTAAATAATCTTCAAAATAGAATCTAATAGAGCCCAAATGGATAAAAAGAAAGACATATATATACATATACTTATATTGTAAAATAGAATAATAATAAAAAAGCATACAAATATTCTAAAATAATTACATATACTAAAGGTCTAAAATAATTTGAAAAACATATATTACATAACTATACATATATATATTAAGGATTAAAAGCTTAAAAGTTAAGAAAAAGGGACTGAAATGGCATCTTTTACGTTTTGGCAGATTTACCGACGGAAAATCCGTCGGTAAACAGCATTTAGTGACAGAAATGACAAATTACAGCAGCACTCCAATATTCTCCAGATTTATTCGAAAGCTTTAAATTAAATCTAATTCAATCGTTTTGGATTTCCGAACTACAAAAAATGGATCATAGTCGAAAACGGAAGTTCCTAAACGACGTTTTTTATTTCAAATCATTATTTGGAAATTTCTTTTAAATTAAAAACTTGTAATTACAACGTTTTCGATACCCGAACTACCTTTTTATCGGTTCACGGTTCGTATTGGGATATCAAAACGAGGTTTTTTATTTTAAAACAAAACCGAATTTTATTCAACACGAAATGAAAATTAAATAAATACGCTAATTAAATAAAATGTGACAACATAAATAAATAAATAAAAACTATCACATAAAAATAAATAGGAGAAGAAGATAAATAAAATAAAATAAAATAAAAGAGAGTCTAGTCCTCGGATAATACCTTAAATTCGGTATCTGACAGTCGAAGCCGATTGATTCCACGAACCACGATCCTCCGTTTTTAATGAAAATTTAGTAAAAATTGAACTTTAGGAAATTTGGAATTTTTGAGAAAAAAAATATTTTTCTCAAAAAAATTCACTCTCTCTCTCTAAAAATGTTTAGAGTGAGAAAGCTCTCTCCAAAAAATCCTCCCCCTCTTACATTGGGATTCGTGCCCTTATATAGGGAAACGGATCCCGGAACTTTGGGCGACGCCCAAGTAAAATTGGGCGTCGCCCAAAGTCGTTGGGCGGCCGCCCAACACTAAGTTGGGCGGCCGCCCAACATTTGTTGGGCGATCGCCCAACGGTGTTGGGCGAGCGCCCAACGCAAGGTTGGGCGTTTGCCCGACGTGGTTGGGCGCCCGTCCGACAACCCCCGAGACGTGCCTCGCGCTGTCGGGCGCGCGCGCCCCGCGATCCCGAGCGCGCGTTCCGCGCCGTCAGACGCTCACACGTTGCGGCCGCCGCATGCGCGCTCCGCGCTGCCGGGCGCGCACGCTCAGTGGCCAACGAGAGCGTGCCCCGCGCTATCAGACTCGGGCGTTGCTCGGACGTCGAGAACGTGCCACTCGTGGTTGGACGCGTGCGTCCGACGGACGCCGAGCGCACGTCCTGTGCCGTCGAGCGGGCGTTCGACCATTGTCGACCGCGCGCCGGATGCCGCTAAGCACCCGCGCCATGCCGCTAAGCATACGCGAGCCACCTTACCGGCAACAGCGACCCGCCGTAATTTTCTTTCCTTATTATACGCTTATTATTCTTTATATTTTTTTTTGTTTTTCAAAACTTCCGGAATCAATCGCTTCAACCGTCTTGTTTTCAGGTTTTCGTCACAGGTCCTCCGACTCGGTGTCTACAGTTGCCCCTACTTTTCTATTTTGACAGTGATGTGTGTGTTTTGAAAACGTTTTTTGCTAACGTAACACATGCAATGTAAAACATATAAAAGTAAAAGACACGTAAAGAGTAGGAGGGAGCATACCTGACCTCCATGTCGCAAGTTCCTTCCTCATCTTCGATCTGTCCTTGCCTCTAAATCGGCCGCGGACGGACGCTCTTTCTGGGAATCTAGTCTCTAAATCAACTGCAAGTAAAGTGGCTCAATAGCAATCCTGGTCTCTCAATCGACCGCAGGTAAAAGGGCTCAAAAGCAACCCCGATCTCTAAATCGACCGCGGGTAAAAATGGCTCAAAAGCAACCCTGGTCTACGACCGCGGGTAAAATAGCTCAAAAGCAACCCTGGTCCACGACCGCGGGTAAAATGACTCAAAAGCAACCCTGGTCCATGACCGCGGGTAAAATGGCTCAAAAGCAACCCTGGTCTCTAAATCGACCACAGGCAAAATGGCTCAAAAGCAACCCTGGTCCACGACCGCGGGTAAAATGGCTCAAAAGCAACCCTGGTCTCTAAATCGACCGCGGGTAAAAATGGCTCAAAAGCAACCCTGGTCCACGACCGCGGGTAAAATGGCTCAAAAGCAACCCTGGTCCACGACCGCGGGTAAAATGGCTCAAAAGCAACCCTGGTCTCTAAATCGACCGCAGGCAAAATGGCTCAAAAGCAACCCTGGTCCACGACCACGGGTAAAATGGCTCAAAAGCAACCCTGATCCACGACCGCGGGTAAAATGGCTCAAAAGCAACCCTGGTCTCTAAATCGACCGCAGGCAAGATGGCTCAAAAGCAACCCTGGTCCACGACCGCGGGTAAAATGGCTCAAAAGCAACCCTGGTCTCTAAATCGACCGCAGGCAAAATGGCTCAATAGCAACCCTGGTCTCTAAATCGACCGCAGGTAAAATGGCTCTTTCTAGCGATCCTAGTCTCTAAATCGACTGCAGGCGTGTAGTGATGCATATAGATGGGTGAATGTAGCCTAGTCTATGGATGCATGTAAACACCTATGTGTGTGTGCAGGTGACTGTGCGTGTGTTTGAATGTGCATAAGTGTGGCTTATGTGTTTTACTTTATATGGATGTATGGACATGTGGGAATGCAAACTATGTACATGTGGATGAGATACTCGGATGGATTCCCTTTTCATAGGCTTGGAGGATTTTCGTAGCTTCAGATCGAGAAATGATGGTTCGGGCCGTCCCCAAGGAGTGCGAGGATGAGGGCGAGGTTAAGTTTGAAACCAAGGGTTGTAAGGATGAGGATTTGGTCTTGATAAGCTCGTGTCAAAGGGGCTCTCGCTTTTAACCAGAGTTTGACGTATTCATTTTCTCCCTAATTTTTGCCTGAGCTGCCCTTTTCGGGTTTTCAACTCAACGGGATCTCTCCGATATTCTCTATCTCTCCTTTTGCATGAACTGCCCCTAGGGGTTTTCAATTCATCTTTTCTATATCTCACTGATTTTCTCTATCTCTCCTTTTGCTTGGATCGCCTCTTTTGAGGTTTTCAATCCAACCTTTTTGTTCAATTTTTCTTCTCCTTTTCTTTCTTTCTTGATTGTGAATGATACCGGATAGCACAAGGGGTTTATATTCACGGGCCATTTCTATGCTAATCATTTGACGATGAGTTCATTCCCGATGCCTTCGTTAATGGAGAAGCTTCCGGAGTGAGATGGATGTTGATCTGATTGTAGGGCCATGCCCCCCGATTAAAGTTACCGTCTTGGTGTAGGTTAGAAGTTGATGCGGGCGTATGCCCCTGCCAACTCGAGGTGAGATTTCATGTGCGCCAAACTAGGGATACTGCCATCGGGAGTAGCTATGGAGGAGAGACGCTTTGGTCGAAATTTGACCCTTGAGAGGACCACATAGGAGCAGAGGAACCAGACTTCATGGAGCATGAGAGAGAGGAATAGTCTTTTTTTTTAGTTTTTCTTTTTTATAGATTTTGGATCGGTTTATGGGTGTTGGGGTGATTTCAGTTGAGATGGGGTGTCTATTGATGCGGGTGTTGTCATTAGAAATGCAACCGTCTAGCTTAAATAAAGCACCTGGCAAAGATACATTGAATTGTTTACTGCTCAGTTTATTAACCACTGTCACCAAAGCATGCCCTTTCGGGTTTTCACACTTCAGTTATTTTAACTCTCTCCTTTTACCCCGGAATTTTCAAACAAGCGCCCCGTGGGGTTTTCACTTATTGGGGTGTCCCTTATTATTGCATAGGCCGCCCTTTGCGGATTTTCAACCTATCGGGATTTTCTTTCTTTCTTTCTTTTTTTTTTAATTTTCATGAGAAGGATTCCTCGGTTCCCTCGAGATTGATTAAAGTTCTGAACTTTGTTGCCGCCTTCGGCTTCACTTGACTACGCATTTGATCTTTCTTCGTTACAGTGAGCTTCTCTCGTACATTTGATTACACATTTGTTGGACAATGTCAACCGCTCTTGCCACATTGACGCCTCTTGGCTAATCACGTCAGCTTTTGATTTATTTTCTTTTACTTCCGATTGGCTTGACTTTGCCCCTGGGCCTTTTTAGCATCATTTTTCCTTTTTTCTTCTTCCTTCGTTTAACTTTGAGTCATCATAGGTCTAAACCCTTTCGTTGATCCTGGAACAAAATACTTTATCGCTGATAGGTTAGTTGCCCCCGCCTCGTTCTGAATGGCGCACTCCTGTACTTGCGTCCCCCTTTGGGGGGAGAAATCTTTGTCGGTGCCTCAGTGCATGTATGGCTCTGAGGGCTCGTTGCTTGCTCCATATTTTCTTTTCTTTTTCTCTCTTTTGGACTTTGTTGATTGTCGCTCAATCTTCTTTCTGGCAAAAGCCGGTGAGAACCCTTCGTTTGATGGGTCTATGCCCGACTTATCATCGTAGAGTCAGGGAATCGTTTCTCATGATTTATTTTGCTTTTTTTTTACTCTCTTAATTTTCTCTCTTCAGTGGTTAAGTACTGAGCAATAAGTATATTCTAGAGCTTGCGTCTGTGCCATGATAGAAGCGGGAATATCTCAATTGAGTAGATATCAAATGTAAGTACGTATGTTTAGGATAAATTTGCGGAAACGAAATTTCATTGAATTCAAAAGGAGGTTAATAACATCTTGTGGAATAGAAGATAAAATAAAAGACAGATAAAGACTACAAGTGCACTCCTCTCTCTCATGCTACTTCAAGAAGCTTCGGATTCTCTCACTTCATAGGTGTCCTCAATCTCGGGAACTTCTTCTTTAGATTATCCTGATCCGTTGTAGACTTCGCCATTCAAGGAACAAGTCGAAGGCTTCATCTGTTGAGAAAGATCTGGATCACTTATCTTTCCAGCTTCGATGAGATCTTGGATTTCATGTTTCAACCTCATGCAAGTGTTTGTTTCGTGACCATATTTCTGGTGGAAGTGGCAGTAGCCCCCGCGTTTGACTAATTCAGTGGTTTGACCTCCCATGGCTGGTAGAGGGTGAAGTATGTCACGCATTCGTAGACCCTCCAACACTTCAAACAAGGGTTGGGTGAAAGTGGAGAATTCCCTTTCCTCTCTTCTATACTGAGTGGGCGACGGAGGGCGAACAACCCTGGTAATCCCATGTCCCCAATGATGTGGATCTTGTTGTGTTCGTGAAATATGGTGTGAGACTACCCTTGGTGGAGTGAATGTTTGTGGATTAACTTGTGACGCGAGCTGGAAAATAGGTTTCTCCACAACGGCTTTCGGGATCTCCGCAACCAATGACTCGCTTAGGACCTCCCTGACCAACCTTTTCAGCTCTATCTTGAATTCATCTGAAGCAAGGATATCGGGAAGAACTCGCTCGATTTCTGCTCTGAGATTGAAATCTCCTATCATCTCTTGGGAATTTTCAACCCCCTTATGCTTAGTATTCTCCGGATCATTAAGAGCACGTTTGAACTCATCAGAAAAGATGTATTTGGCTAAAGCCCCTTGCACACGGCTCTCAAGATTGTGGTTTGAATTGCTGGACTGGGCCATGAGTTGGGTTTCTAACAAGGAAAGAGAAAGGATCGGTGAGTGGAGCTTTTTAGGCATTATGAATTTTGATGATGCAATGCACGTGCGATGCGAATGCTAAAGCTATCTACTTGTGCCTCCTATAGATGGATGTATGATTTATGCATGATTCGTGATCTGCGCTTTATTTCTCACAACATAAACACGATTTGACTGGAGCTAAACCCCTTTTTTTCTTTTTCTTTTTTTTTACCAGAGCCGTCGGCAGTACTTCGATCGTTTGTGCTAACTTACCTGTTTGGAAGTGCCGATGCCTGAAACCATTTCAACTGTTATGCACACATTAGTATGGACCCTACGAATTTACCTCGTAATGCTTCGCAAGCTGTATAATGTTAAATGACGCTCGACACGACCGAGACTTGTGAGATTGAGACGACCCTCTTTATGAGTAAAATTCCCTAGGACGCTAGGTAGATGAGATTGTACCCCGATGATATCCGTGACGTGTAGATACCTTCGAGGGGTAGTGACATGAGTGGGGGGAATGACATAGTTGGTACATCGATATGACTCACGATCTAAAAAAAACAACATAAGCGACTATGTATGAGGTGTATATTAGGGATTGTCATCATCGGTTGTAATGACGTACTTCGAAGATACGCGGTGTTACATGGACTAATGTGACGCTTACGGTACGTCCGAGACTCAAACAAACCGTGACGGAGACATGCGGGGCACTTGTCCATAGTTTACTTGGTATCAATACTGATAGCAGGGAACCGTCTTTCTGGGAAACACAAGTTTCCTGAAACAGGCCGACATAGAGGGTGTGTCCTAAACTAGAAGCAAGCGGGACGAGACCACCACATATGGGGTGTGGGTCAATGGTTAGTTTAAACCCAAGACACGAATACGTAGACGTACCAACGGAACCTTGGCGTGTTATGCAGAAAGTGGTGACGCACGGGACATGCCCTAAACAGGTTAAGGCATAGGGGAGACTCGAGTGACATACGTGATGTGCGCCAATTGTCAGCTTCCCCTGGAAAGCAACTATTACGATGATGGGTATTATTTGACGGGATAATGCACATGGAATACCTGATACTCGAGGTTCGAATAGGATGCATATGTCAACATACGAGGTATGTGCCAATTATTAACTCCTACTCGACTCACTAGTGCCTGGGCAGAGTGGTTTGAAACATGGTGCATTTAGGAAATACGGTGACGTACGTGGTATGCCTTAGAGGTAGCCAAACGACAGGATGAGAGTCCTACTTGATGTGCCCCCATGATTGACTTATATGCAACTCACGAACGATGTGATGGCTTGATTTTGGGATTTCGACCATCGTGGGAGAGATCCAACATGCTAGGTACGAGACACGAATAGCATACGACACACGTATTATCTGACCAACTTTGGGTATAGATGATGCACAGAGATGACTCAAGAGGTACCTTCTAACAACATTGGAAGTGTCAGCTAGACACCATACCGACACGCAGGGTGCGGTTCAAGGATTAACTTAAGCTAGAGACCCCAAATACCTCGATGAATTTGCGGACATCGGTGCGGCTGGTAGAATGAGAAGTGTCCTAATCCGATCGAGGTATCAACGAGACAGAAACGACGACTTACCTGGTACGTGTCGAAGGTCAATTTGTTTCATAGCGCGAACCTGATGACGACATGTTTTATGAGAATCCCTAAAGATCTTATGTGGATATTTACGACGGATTGGGTTCATCCCCAATATTTGAGATGACTGGAACCTATTACTATGAACAACTCGAGGAGCAACGAGGACGCAAACCAAGACCTTCGAGGTAAGTGCCAAATGTTGGACTTAGCCGCGGTATAAACAATTTGATACTACTGATACGAGCGAGACCCAAATAACGACACATAGGGCATATATCTCAGACTCGTAAATAAGGCAATTCGGAGTTTGGGGCGCATAGACAATAATACCGATGGTGTAAGGGGAGTCGAGGATTTGACAATATAAACAAACTACTGTTTGAGGCGTACTCAAGATATGAGTGACAATTTACAGGGCGTGCGTCAAGAGTTTGATAGGAACCTCACGACATGAACGACTCAGTATGTCAACGTATGAGCGGGATGCTCGAGACGGCCTATAGGGTACGTGCCTAAGGGTATGACTTGGACTCGATGACATGAATCACTCTATATGACAGGTACGGTCCAACAGTTCAACTTGAACTTGTCGATACAAATGACTCGACATTGGAGGTGTAAGCAAGATGCACGTGATGACATATATGAACTTACCCCAGATTCGACTGGAACTCAATGACATGAGTGACTCGACATTTGACATGCGAACAAGATGTACCGAACCGCGTATGTGGGCGTGTGCCACAAGCTTAACCCTGACTGGATGGTATAAACGACTCAGTTTTTGACATGTGAGTAAGGTGCGAGGGATGACATACGACTCAGTTTTTGAATTGGATAGCCTAATGACATATTTGTGGACTACAAATATTGCCGATGACAAGGCGACATGTGGGGCATGCTTTGACAAGGTCCAACGTATGACTAAAGCGCAAGCGGTGACATACGGGATATGCATCGAAAGCTGATACGTGTTCGAAGCACTAGTGTCACATGTTTGGAATACTGACGTGTTACGATATATGATGATACACCTGGTATGTCTCATATCGATTTGTCCATTTTTGAAGATGCGACAGCGTGTCTCAAGAAGGCCAAGGATGCACGGGTTACTTTAGTACAATGACGTGTCGATATACAAGGTACGGCCGAGAGTACCAATGGGGCATGAGGATGACCTACTAGCTAAGAGGTTAGTGCAATGGATTTATTAGATGTGACGAGGTGACATATAAGGTGCCAGTTAAAACGCGGATGTGACACCATGACTTCGTGTGAAGCGTGCGTCAGAGGGTCAATGCGAACCTGGGGTCCGGACAGTGGGATGGTGTAATTATGACGACCCACATGGCGCATCTAAAGGTACAAATGGGAAGCGTGGACAACATACCAGTCAAGGGTTCGTTTCGAAGCTCAGGGTATTGCCCATAATTTTGAAATACGGAGGTGCTACGTATGGACTACCTCCCCAGATGCGAATGACGACAGGTAAACGAGATTTGTGTGAAACAGTTCACCCGACCCTAAGGTTTCGATCTTACAACCATGCAACTTTGGAGTATAGGTGCACGGCGCACCGACACACGTGGCATGTCTTAGCGGGCGAAGGTCATGATGGCAACCTACGAGGTGAGGGGCATGGATAATACAACAACGTAATTTGGAATCACTTAGTCATTGTGTATAGTGTGGCGACATCCGTGGGTATGTCTTGAGATACGAAAGGGAGGTGACGACGACCCGTGAGATTATGGTTCTATTTGAGATCAAGGTACCAGTCATAATCTTGAGATGTGTTGGCTAAGGCATAGCGACATACATGGTATGTCTTGAGACATAAGTAGGACGTGTATGAGACATGTGACGAATGGTTAATTTGAGTCTCGGGAGGAACCGATGCCATGATAATGTTTCTTTTTTTTGAACTATCGATAAGTTACCGGTGATGTGGCGACACACATAGTACATCTCGAGTCGACCATGCGAAAAGTGAACAGAATTTGCCCCACGATGCGAATGTTATGACAAACGAGGTACGACCACCAAGCAGTTTGGATCTAGCAAGGATGCATATCTAACGAACAGTATTCCTAGCCATGATAGAGGGAGGCGGAGTACGTCATGACACATGGGACATGTCTCCGGATAACTTAAACACGGTGGAAAAGATGCATGTGATATGCCACGATGCACATGGCATACCCCCTAATGGTATAAAGAGGACGACAAAGATGTGCGCGGCATATCCCACACAAAGTATAACATGACAAAGACGTTGGGAATACCTCAAGGTCTAAAGGTGCTCCTCTGGACTAATATATGAGACACATCACAACATGCGGGGTAGACCTTTTGACGGGCATGCGAGACATGGTAAAGACGCGAGATACATTGTGATGTATGGGGTACATCTTCTGTCAGGCACCTCGCAAGGCGAGAACTCAAATCATGATGTACGGGGTATGGCTCTGGACTAGCGTATCTGATATGGAAGACGCATGTGCGACCTATCGCGATGTACGACCTTGGCAATACCCGGACGTACGCGATGCACGGCGGTGCATCGAGTACATGTCTTGACTGGTCTATAGCTGACATGATGGAGACGCCTGGGACACTTCACGATATGGAAGATGGGACGAGGTAAGGACGTATGGGATACGTCACGGCCCAAATGGTATGCCTTTCATCTAACGTACATAGCATGGTGAACAAGCACCTGACATATGGGGCATGCAACTCATGCCCCTCGCTTGGCGCAAGGAATGAGGCGAAGATGTACAGGATGCGTTATGACACATATAGTACACCTTCTGACCGGTGTGTAATGACATGGTAGAGACACAAGGAATGGGTCATAATATACGAGGCACAACACGGAAAAGACATATGGGATATGTCACGACATAACAGGTACGCCTCTTGATCGGTGTCTGAATGATTAATGGAAGATGCATGGGGTGCGTTACGTCTCATGGAGTATGACAAAGTAAAAATGCAAGGAATACATCACCCCATGACAGGTGGGACTCATGACGGGTGGACACGTGATGACACGACGCAGCAAGGATATAGCGGGCACGCCACCAGAGAATGGTACACCTCTTGACAGGGTAAGGACGTATTGGAGGTGTCGTGACATACGGGGTATGCCAAAACAAAGGTGTATGGGATACGCCATGACATAAGGGTTGTACCTTCTGACTAGTGCCTGGGATACGAGAGAAATGTACGAGGTAAGCTACCATACATACAGTATGCTAAGGCAAAGACGGATGGGATACGTCACAACATAATGGACATGCCTCCTAGCTAGCATACAAACGACACGGTGAAGATGTACGAGACGTGCCAAGGACGCATAGGATGCATCCCAGCACCTAGGTATGACAAGGCAAAGACGTATAGGATACGTCACGACATAACTAGTATGCCTCCAGAATGACACGCGACGTTGGGGTCGACTCTTTCTCACATTCCTAATAAATATGTCCTAAGTCTATGAAACCTAATATAGCTGCACACAATTTGGTCAGCATGCAACGCTCTATATGGTACGACTGCAATGATTTGTTAAGCATAGGATGCATTATGACTTAAATCTGACTCGATTGATGTACAAACAGATAGAAATCTATACGAACAAACTAGTTAGCGAAAATCGTACATAACGCGTAATTAGATTGCAATAAGAAAACGTTAGATAATAATCACAATCATCACATCATCTCTCTTCCATCCTTATTCCTCCACACACTCGCTGGTCCAAGTCTCTTTCCTAGGATTTTGGTATGGGCTCACATCGCAGTCCAGGGGACTCGTGATGCCGTCGATTATTGCGGAAAAATAAATCATTCACCATACAACACAGTTCGTTTTCGACGCATCAGCGTTCAGTGACTAAGAAATCGACCAAGTTGGATTGTCCTTTCAGAATAACTCGTCTTTTGTCCTTTCGCGAGACGCTTTAATTCGGGTTTTGACTCCCTTTGATCGCATCTCAGTTCTTAGACGTGGTTCGAGTTATTCTTCTAGTCCAATCGTTTGTTATCGTGTATGATTCGTTCCCTTTTATTTACGTGGATTCGTGTCTCGATTTTTGGATTACAACGGGATCTTTTTGGATCTATCGAGAGACGTAACCATGCGTTTATTCAGTGATGGAATCACTTTTTGATTTTATTTTAGGGAACGGACTCATCGCGTAACGTGTTTGTTCTTAGCACCGAGGATCCGTTTGCTCATTTTGCTACACGAAAAGACGGCGAGTCTTATTTGAGCGCACGGTAATCTTTCGGCTAACAACAATCTCTTACTCTTTCCGAT
This sequence comes from Euphorbia lathyris, assembly GCF_963576675.1. Taxonomy (NCBI): domain Eukaryota; kingdom Viridiplantae; phylum Streptophyta; class Magnoliopsida; order Malpighiales; family Euphorbiaceae; genus Euphorbia; species Euphorbia lathyris. Next base: position 73,568,502 of record NC_088913.1, read on the forward strand.
CTACGGGATATATCACCTTAGTGTGGTTATAGAAAATCAACGTTTCATTGAATCGCATGTTTATTCGAGGCGAGGATATCACCGTTCTCTTTCCTTTAGGTGTGAATTAAGCCAACACGTATATCGGGCCATATTTCTTGCAGTTTTGGTAACGGTTGAAACGACCGAGCCGTTAGTCAAAACCCGCAGTCTCGTCCATATGGCGCAATTATATGGTTTGGCTTAATTCGGCTTCAAAGTTTTAAACGGGGTATATACTCGTTCGAGACACGTATTCAACGGCATTGGTTTATTTTCTTTAACTACTCTCGAATTAAGCCTTTGATGAAGCGTTCCAAAGAAGATTCATATTTCACCACTAAAAGCCTTTTGTGGCGAAAGAAATTTCGCCACATGATTGCCAGCGTTAGAGCGTTGAAAAAAATTCACCACAATAGATAGATATCTGTGGCGAAATAGGTTTCGACACAAAAGATGATTTTCTTTTGTGGCGTTTATAAAATTCGCCACTATTATATAATATCCCGCCTTAAATGATTGTATTTTGTGGCTGTATAAATAATTTTTATGGAAAAAAAATTTTGCCTGTATTACTATTACTATTTACTGTGGGCATACCAAATTTCGCCACAAACTTTCAATTTTTTGTGCTGAACTTTTTATATACCCACTAAAAATACAAAATTTTGTGGGGAAAATGGAATGCCCAACTGGTTTTTGTGAGGATATTTAATCCTAATGTTCTATTTGTATTTTATTATTTGATTTTTTTAGATATTTTTGTGAAATATTATATATACTAATAATGTAACGAATTTAAATAGATTGTAAAAAAATTAATATATTTATAAAGTAATAAGAATAAAACTAATACCAATAAAAAAATGGATAAAACTAATAATTATCATTAATAATAAAAATTTATAATTATATTATCAGTTGCGTTCACATGGACCCTGATGACCACGTAAATTTGGTCATTCACCGTTAGATCTAGGCGGATTAAAATCCTAAGATGGAGATTCAAAACATCCAAAGGCTTATATTTAATCCGCCTAGATCTAACGGTGAATGACCAAATTTACATGATCATCAAGGTCCATGTGAACGCAACTGATTATATTAATTACGAAAACTGAATATGAGTTTACAAAATAGACAAAAAAAAAATAGTACAATTCAAGTTGAGTTAATAAAGTGCGGACAATTACAAAATACCATATCCGTCTGGTCAATTACAAAACATACTGAATAATATTTAGATTATTATTATATTAAAATGATAATTTAAGCATATATATAAATTTTAGAAAATGGTAAAGCATAAAAAGAAAATTTTAAAAGCACAAGGAAATTATATATAGAAGAAATGTTTAATTGCACAAGTAGCAGTCTCAATTGTAGATGAACATCAACTGTTTATTGCCCTAAATTACAATTTCTTAAGAATTTCAATAAATGTATTGGTGACCTGTGATATATGTGTGCAAGAATCTAAGGCATAAGGAGATAAAAACTGATTGGTGGCCACCATATAGATGTGCAACAACATTAAACCAATCTCTGAACGCCTTCTCAAATTTTTTGCACAATTTCTTCAACACATAACTCATCTTTTTCTGAATTGAATTGATTATAAGTAGAAAGCCTTTTAATTTGTTACGGTTTTATCCAGTGCTGGAGACTCAGGCATAAACCATATTTCTTGCAATTCAGTTTGGCAGTGAGCATAGCAAGAATCTACAAACAATCCCCTAGACGAAGAGTTGGCTGATACTGACAAGGCATTCAAGAAATGCTTCCTAAAATTTGAAAACACAAAATCATTAACATTTCGAAACTAGAAACTCTTCAAATTCAAAGTTTCTCTACAACACCTTGCATGCATGGTTTCTATTTGCATAGGAGAGCAGCTGCTATAATCAAACTTGCAGTTGTTCCAGGCGCCATGGGGATCAGCAACACCAAGTTCTAAATCGTTCTTTATCTGACTCAATTAATAATTTGAAGGATCAGTAGGAATTCTTCAAATAGACCCTCGTTTGAATGAAATGAGATGATACACACACAAAGCTAATTAATTTTAATAAGAAAGTTCTTTCCTTTAACATCTCATGAATCATATTGTTCTTGGACCGTCGTTTGCATAGGAGATTGAACCGTCGGATCGTCACGATTTTTGGACAAGAGCTTCTTGACGTATTCTTCATTGTTCTCACCATTGTGATTGTCGTTCGGAGGTCTAGAAAGTCTGTTCGGAGTTAGGGCAGATTGTAGACTGATTCTTCTCTTTTGTGGTATTTGTTTACTTCTTGATCTCTTATTGTTTATGATTGTTGTTGGTGGGTTATATTTTTTGGGTTTGTTTTGCCTTCAATTTTATCATAATAAGAGAAGAAGGGTGGACTCCTCAAATGTCTCGTGGTTTATACTCTTCACACCGAAGAGGTTTTCCACGTATAAATCTAGTGTTGTTGATTGTGGTTTAGATTTCCACTCTTGTGGTTTAGATTGATGGAGAAACATTGCAGCAAAAAAAGTGAAGAAATAAGGTAATGATTTGCCTAATTACTCTTTAAGCCTTTCAACTGAGGTTGCAAGGGACAAAAGATGAAGAAGTCAGCCCCGAACCTTAAAGAAATTTTATCTTGACATTTTCTAACCTTAAATGAATTGGATCATCCAATTTTGTACTCAGTCATGGAAAATGAAATGCATATACATTACGAGCTACAAAGTAATATTGCTATTGAATACAAGAAAACATGTAATGGGATTTATAAAATATGCTTGGTCAATCCCAATTCTAGCAGCAACAGTACCTTGTTCATTTCTAAGCCACAACTGCTATAAAGAATAAAGATCAATTTAGTTACTGCATCTAGTGGATATAAACACATGAAGATGCATTCAAAACCATCTTTGTTAAGCAATCGTTGTCAAAAGAAAATGATAAATAAGATATCCATGCATGAAGAGGCATTCATCAACAGCTCTTTTAAACAATCATAGTTAAAAGAAAATGACAAATAAGATATACCAGCTTATTGCACAATGAAAGATGAAGAATCACATATCACTATATGAATCGATTAGAAATTCACCATAAATGTTTATTTTTACAGGGAAACTAATGATTCTCCACAAATAGTGGAGATCCAACTAAATTTTCTCTACAAAAAGTTCAAGAAATCTTGTAGTGGTGCGATGGAAACATGGATTCCTGCTAGCAGTGCTCTATTGGAAATGATATTCCACCTTCCATCACCTACCACGGCACAGAGGTATCTCGTTGAGAACTTATATGACGATATGTATGAAAATGGTATGAGGAGATGTGATCTTGAAGGCCCTTTGTGTCAAAGATGATTCCGGCTTCTGACAAGGGTATATTCTGTGGTTTTGGTCATGTGTTTACGGAAAGATATCCACTGGTTTGAAGGTGAGGATCATGGGTCCTAATTATGCACCTTTTGAGAAGAAAGACTTGTACGTAAAGAGTGTTCACTAGTACAGAAATGCTCACTTGTGTCGCACCTCTTGTGTCGCGCTTGAAGTAAAGCGACACAACAGAGTAACTAGTGTCGCACGTTCTGTAAACGCGACACAACTAAGTATTCTGTGTCATCACTTGTGTCATGCTTTAAGAGCGTGCGTCACAAACGAGTTACTTCTTGTATCGTCTGTCTTACAATGTGACACAAGAGCAAGCTTGTGACGCGCCTTTAACAAAGCGACACAAGGAGTGTGTTATCTTTGTGTCGCTCCTTTTTAAAAGTGCGACACAACTAATACGAACTACTATTTGAATATAATTATTTTTTCTTCATATTTCTTAAAATACTAAAGAATTTTAAAAAATGATGAAAATCAAATAGCATGTAGATACATATAAACTTACAAACTTATCCCATATAAATTAATTAAAAATAAAAAATAATTTAATTAATTATAATAATATATTAAAAAATAATACTATAACTATTATTAATTAATATAAAACTATTATGACAAACTTAGCTGATTTCTTCTCGAAAAAACTTTTCTCTATTATCGATAGTTTCAAAGGAGAGTCCCTTGCCAGAGCCTCTCAGTGTTGTGATGTCCATCTCGTGGGATGGAGCAGGCCAAGAGAGGGGGTTGTGAAGCTGAATACTGATGGTTCCTGCCTCAGTAACGGTAAGATTGCGGCTGGAGGTGTGCTTAGAGATGTAGGGGGCGTCTGGCTTTCTGGGTTCTCCCAAAATTTAGGGTTGGGTTCTTCCTTTTCTGCGGAGCTCTGGGCTATTCTTACTGGAATCAATCTTGCTAAAAGGCTGGGTGTTAAGAGGCTCTCTGTGGAGTCTGATAATTTGGAAGCAATCAAAATGATTTCTGAGAATCATTCTATGGGTCTTAACAGTCGCAACCTCATCAAAGCTATTATAAGGCTTTGCTCCTCCTTTGAGTTCGTAGAGTTCAGACACATTTTTAGAGAGCAGAATCGTGTTGCTGATCGCTTGGCGGCGGCGGGCCATGAAGGGACGTTAGGCGTTACTACCCTTCCTGTTTCCCCTAGTTTCATCTCTCATCTTCTCTTAGAAGATAGGATTGGGGTTAGCTTCCCTAGGCTAATTCCTGGGTAGTTTGTTGTTATTCGTTTTTCTTTTCCTTTTCTACCAAAAAAAAAAAAATTAATATAAAACTATTAATTAATAATTGATATAATACTAATATTAATCATAATTTTTTAAATTTAAAAAATTAAATTTTTAAAAAAATATTGATAAATTAACAAATTGTTACAAATTTATACATATTGATATGAAATTAAAAAAATATAAACTACATATTTTGTCTGTTTAAAAAACTTAATAAAAAAAAGAAAACGTTCTATTTTTACTGCCCCCAAACATTGAACCCTAGTAATCAGACCCAAAAATCGACTGCTGCCACCTCCTTTCTCTGTTTCTTCTTTCCCATCGACTGCCGCCACCTCCTTTCTTCCCTATACGGCCGGCCGCCTGACATTTCTTCCACCGTGGCAAGGCTTGTGCCACATCAACCTCTCAGGTTCTCTCTTTCTCAAAGGGTATTTCCTTCTTGAAACATTGGAAATTGCAAAGCACGCGTCCTTGTCGCTGGTTCCCTTTCAACTTCACTTACCCAATTTCGTTCGGTACACCCAAATTCACGACTTTGAGGGCTGCTCTGGATTCTTCTCCTCATATAATTAGTAAAGAAAAATTCGTCGCTAACTATAATAATGCTTCAAATCTCCGTGAAATTTGCCAAGATCAAGTGCCGGAGCAAGTATTATGCAGGTAAAGTTTTATTTTTCATGCCAGTTGTGTATAGTTCAATTAGCACATCTGCGGCTCTACGAAAACCCTCTTTTCCGAAAATGGAAAAAAAAATCAGTGTTTTCTGTAATTTATTATGAAATTCAGCATTTATTGATCTAATTAAGTTGATTACATGATTTAGGATGGAAGAGGTTGGGTACGTAGTGGCTACAGATGTACATAGGGAAGCTTTACCGGTTCTATTTAGCCGGCAGGACTGTATTCTTCATGCCCAGGTTAATTTCTTCTTCTTTGGTAATATTAAGTATTTGCCATGGTGTTAAGCCTAAAATATACCTATAATATCATCAATAATTACATCAATATTGCTACGAATTTATGCTATTTATACCTATTTAGAAAGCTTTTACTTTCGAATATGTTTCTTTCATGCAAGGTACATAAATATTTGGTAAAATCCAAATAGGAGTAAAAAGAGCTCGAAAATAGAAGAAAATCCCTACAAAAGGAGTCGAAGACGACGAAAATTAATAACGCTAAGTCGAGGACACGAACGAGAGCGAAAAAATGAAAAATGCTCCGTGCCGCGACCATGGCTTCCCTTTTTCACGGTCGCGACACGCGTCCTTCAGCCATTTTACCCTTCGTCCGAAGTACAATTGATGCTCCCCCATTCTCAGTAGTGAATTTGATAATTCTCGGTACGAGCAGGAGATTTAGAAGCCTAGTTACACACTTTCGTTTTCGACGGAACGCGATCGTTCGGGTGGATAAAGACATTCTTTCACAACGGACACGACACTTCGATCAAGACTCTTCAACATCTATAAATAAAGAGTTGATGGAGAGTTGATAATAGTGTGATAAATGTGATATGTGTAGAAGAAAGAAATTAGTGTAGAATTTATGTAGAAATTCCGAATCAAGTGATTCAGAAGTTAGATTTCGATTCTGTTCAAAAGCAATATGATGTACACACATTGTTTATAAATTAAGAACAAATTCAGGAGCGTTTAGACATTGTTCCAGTTTAGTTTTCATTTTGGTAGTAGACCAACCCAGTCTTTATTACGAAGATTCAGCGAGAAGATTGAGTAGAGGATTCGCCCCTGAGCCTGACAAACTCGAACGAAACCCAAGGAAAGGATTGACAACCCGTTCACTTGCACGCCGTCGAAGAATTCAATGCTCCATGTTCTCTGTAAACTTGTATCAATTTATATTTCATCTAATAAAGTCCGTTCTATTCGATAGATTTTTATGCAGCACTTTTGTAAATGAGCCGAAGTGGATTGATGCTGGTGTTTTCATTAAAACGTATTTAATCCAAAATCTTTACAAGGAAACTTTGTTGAACACTTAGGCAAATTATTATCTCGGTAGAGTTTTAATTTGGTTAAGGGCAATTATCCCGGATAAGGGTTTTGTCGCGTTCAAAGCCAATTAATTAGAGGTTCCGTCATTTATTTCATCTTTATAATTTGTACAAAGTTTAAAGTTGTTTCTTTGCTTAATGCAAACAAATATACCTGTTTACTTTTCTAAAGTACTAAAACGTTCCTGTTTTGCAAATTCATTTTTAATCAGATATTTTCTAACATCTTCATATTCTAATCTAATTCTCATTCTAGCTATTTCAAAACCAAAACCGATTAAACGATTTTTCCATATCATAAACCTAAAAGTAATTTAACCGATTGTAAATAAGTTTTGTTAAAAAAGTGTTCCCTATGGGATCGATATCTTTTATTACTACAAGCGTATACCGTGCACTTGCGGAAATCGCTCAACAAGTTTTTGGCGCCGTTGCCGGGGATACGCCAAAATTTTTGACAAAATTTTAAATTTTTCGTGTTTTATTACGAATCTAGGTTTATTCATACTTATTCAAACTTTTATATTTTTAATTATTTTCAATTACTAACATATTTATTTTTCAAATTCTGTTTTGTAGGTAGTTTCGGTTTGTGCGAAATTTCAAATTCATGCGCAGTTCTCGAAGTTCGGGCACGTCACCAGATCCTATTGACCCAGAAATTGAAAGAACCCTTAAAAAGAACAAGAAAGAAAAGAAAAAGAAAAACCAACCCCCAATAAAAACTAAAATTACCGAGCCAGAAGTTATGGCCACACTTATGGATTACGCTAGGCCAGGAGTGGCCGGTGTAACAAACAGTATAGTTAGACCCCAAATCAATGCAAATCAATTTGAAATTAAGCCTGCGTTGCTTAATATGTTGCAAAATAATGTAACGTTTTACGGGTTACCTAACGAAAATCCTAACACCCATTTGACAAATTTCTTAGAAATTTGTGACACTTTTAAAATTACTGATGTAACTGCGGAAGCGATCAAACTTCGCCTTTTTCCTTTTACTTTGAAGGATCGAGCCAAAGAATGGTTAACTTCTATGCCAGCCGCATCAATTGAGACTTGGGAGCAATTAGCCCAAGCATTTTTATCAAAATTTTTCCCTTTAGCAAAAACCGCAAGAGTCATTAAAGAGTTAACATCTTTTTCTCAAAATGATAATGAAACTCTTTATGAGGCTTGGGAATGTTTTAAAGAACTTCAACGTTTATGCCCACACCACCAATTGTCCGCTGAACTTTTAATGCAAACATTTTATAATGGACTAAATCCTACAACTAGAGGTTCATTGGATGCTATGTTTGGAGGGTTATTTATGAAGAAAACATCTGCCCAAGCGAGAGAACTTTTGGAGGAAATGGTAATCAACAGCAGTATGTGGTCCGCGGAACGTGGACACGTACCAGTAGCGAAACCATCATCCTCAACAACATCATCAGTTAAAGGTATAGTGAATCTTGATCCAGTAGCGATGTTGCAAGCCCAATTTTCTGCCTTATCGCACAAAATTGATAGGTTTATGGCACCGTGTGATCCTAATGGTCAACCAATCCAAACGGATGTGGATTACGAAGGTATGAGTGAAATTGAACAGGTAAACTTTGTCCAAGGGCAAAACCAAACTAATAACCCTTATTCCAATACATATAATCCTGGATGGAGAAATCATCCTAACTTTAACTAGAGAGATAATAACAATAATAATGTTAATGCTAATCAAAATCGTACTACTAATTATCAAAATCGATCAAGAGATACGATTAGCACCTTATCTTCTAAAATCGAAAAATTCATTGATGCGATGAGCGGAAAAATAAGTAATCACGACGATGGTTTTAAACGGATCGAAAATAAATTCGATCAGCTTATTAAAAACCAATCATCTAGCATCCATAATTTGGAGATTCAAATTGGACAACTCGCTAAATCAATTCCATCCCGCAAAGAGGGAAGTCTTCCAAGCCATACGGAAGAAAATCCGAAAGAGCATGTTAAGGCTATCACTCTTCGTTCAGGGAAAAACTACTTAGGCCCGGAAATGCCCGGAAATTCAACTTTACCTGGAACTGATTTACCAAAACCCAAAGAAGATACATTAAAACAAAAAGATGCACCGATTGACTCTAGTACAAAAACTTTTGTACCCAAACCACCTTTTCCACACAAAGTCCGCAACAAGGACTATGATAAACAACTTTTAACATTTATGGATGCAATTACGCAAATTCACAACTATGGAAAATTCCTCAAAGATTTAATTTCAAAGAAAATCAGTTGGGAAGGGATTTCATCCATTTCACTAACTGAAGATTGCAGTTCGATTGTGTCAAGCAATTTGCCCACAAAACTCAAAGATCCCAGATGTTTTACCATTCCGTGTAAATTGGGAGATATAGAATTCCCAAGTTGTCTTTGTGATTTAGGAGCAAGCATTAACTTGATGCCATTATCTATTTTTAATAAGTTAGGCTTAGAAGAAGACATCAAACGTACCAATATGGTTTTGCAATTAGCGGATCAAACCACTAAAAGACCATCCGGTATAATTGAGGATGTTTTAGTTAAAGTTGACAAATTTATTTTTCCTACCGATTTCGTTATTTTAGATTTTGCTTATGATGTAAATTGTCCGCTAATCTTTGGTAGACTGTTCATGAACACGGGATGTGCTCTAGTTGATGTGTCGGAAGGGAAAGTAGTTTTACGAATAGGAGATGATAAGATTGAGTTTGATATGAATCAAGCGATGAAATATCCTATGGAGGATTTCGCTTGTATGAAACTTGATTTTATTGAAGAATGTGTAAATGACATTGTTCAAAAAGAAGAAATAATAGAACCTATAATGAGTGAGGAACTAGAAGATAAGGACCCAGAACCTTTGATTCGAGAAGATGGACCAGTTCCGCCTTCAATTATAGTTCCACCTAAATTAGAACTTAAGGAATTACCAGGTCATTTGAGGTACGCTTTCTTAGGCGAAGGCGATTCTCTACCTATAATTATCTCTAACAAGTTGACACAAGTTCAAGAAGAAAAATTGAAAGAAGTTGTTAGAAGTAGGATAGGAAGTATGGGTTGGAAAATTTCCGACTTAAAAGGTATTAATCCAAGTATTGTAATGCATATAATTCACTTAGAAGAAGATAAGCCACCTAAAGCGGATAGGCAAAGACGCCTAAATCCGAACATGAAAGAAGTAGTAAAAAATGAGATTAATAAACTTCTGGATAATGGAATCATCTACCCTATCTCGGATAGTGAATGGGTTAGTCCAATCCATTGTGTACCTAAAAAGGGAGGCATAACAGTTGTAAGGAATGAAGAAGGAGAATTAATACCTACACGAACCACCACTGGTTGGAGGGTTTGTATAGATTATAGAAATTTAAATAAAGCAACAAGGAAAGATCATTTTCCTCTTCCTTTCATTGATCAAATGATCGAAAGGATAGCTGGTCATGCTTTCTACTGTTTTCTTGATGGTTACTCCGGATTCTTTCAAATATACATTTACCCGGATGACCAAGATAAAACAACTTTCACATGTCCTTACGGAACATTTGCATATAGGAGAATGCCCTTTGGTCTATGTAACGCACCTGCAACATTTCAACGTTGTATGACTGCGATTTTTAATGATTTCATTGAAGATATCATGAAAGTTTTTATGGACGATTTTTCAGTTTATGGAGATTCTTTTGATTCATGCCTAGAAAATTTGGATAAAGTTTTGTCTAGGTGTAAAGAGACAAATTTGGTATTAAACTGGGAAAAATGTCATTTCAGGGTTGACGAAGGAATTGTTTTAGGTCACAAAATATCTGAAAAAGGATTAGAAGTAGATAGAGCAAAAACCTCAGTAATAGAAAAATTACCCCCTCCAACTACTGTTAAGGGAGTAAGATCATTCTTAGGACATGCTGGTTTTTACAGAAGATTTATTAAAAAAAATTCTGTAATTTCCAAACCACTTACTAATTTACTCATGAAAGATTCAACCTTAGATTTTAATGAAGAATGCGTTAAAGCTTTCGAAACATTGAAAACTGCTTTAGTCAGTGCACCTATTATTGCTAAACCTGATTGGGATTTACCCTTTAAAATTATGTGTGATGCAAGTGACTTAGCTGTCGGATGTGTTTTAGGTCAAAGGAAGGATAATAAACTTCATGTCATTTATTATGCAAGTCACACATTGTCTGGTGCACAATTAAACTACACCACAACAGAAAAAGAAATGTTAGCCGTAGTTTTTGCATGTGACAAGTTTAGGTCATATTTATTAGGTTCAAAAGTTATTATTTATACCGATCATGCAGCATTAAGATATTTGTTTGCTAAAAAGGATGCAAAACCACGTCTAATTAGATGGGTTTTATTATTGCAAGAATTTGATATAGAAATTAAAGACAAAAAGGGAGTTGAAAACCTTGTCGCCGATCATCTATCGAGACTTGAAGATGAAAACGGTCCTATAGGTGAAACTATCGGTATACGAGATGATTTCCCTGATGAACATCTCTATCAAATGAAAAGTTTCATATCACCTTGGTATGCAGATATTGCTAATTATCTCGCAGCCAATATTGTTCCAGAAGGATTAAATTCCCACCAAAGGAAGAAATTTTTCTTCGATATTAAACAATACTTTTGGGAAGATCCTTTTCTGTTCAAAACTTGTGGTGACGGGATAATTAGGAGATGCGTTGGTGAAAATGAATTTGAATCCATAATGTCAGAATGTCATTCTAGCTCTTATGGAGGACATAATGGAGTTAACAAGACAGCAGCTAGAATATTTGAAAGTGGTTTCTTTTGGCCTACGATGTTTAAGGATGTCCGTTCATTTATTACTCGTTGTGATAAGTGCCAAAGAACAGGAAATCTAGGAAGGAAAGATGAGATGCCCCTCACAACCGTATTAGAAGTTGAAGTCTTCGATATGTGAGGGATAGATTTCATGGGACCTTTTCCCCCTTCCAATGGTAAAACTTACATATTAGTTGCCGTTGATTATGTTTCAAAGTGGGTTGAAGCAATTGCAACCCCGACGAGTGATTCTAAGGTTGTCGTTAATTTTCTTGACGATATATTCTGTAGATTTGGTTGTCCAAGAGTTATAGTTAGTGATGGTGGTACTCATTTTATAAACAAGAGTTTTGAAACGCTTATGAAAAAATATGGAGTACGCCACCGCGTATCAACGCCGTACTATCCTCAGTCAAATGGTCAGGCGGAGATATCAAACAGAGAATGCAAATGGATTCTCGAGAAAACGGTTTCATCCTCTAGAAAAGATTGGTCTTCTAAACTCAATAATGTGTTATGGGCATACCGTACTGCATTTAAAACGCCAATAGGAATGACTCTGTACCGTTTGGTGTATGGTAAGGCATGTCATTTGCCAGTCGAATTAGAACATAAAGCCTATTGGGCTATTAGAGAACTAAACTTTGATTTACAACAAGCAGGTAAGAAACGTTTGCTCAATTTAAATGAGTTAGATGAGTTACGTCATCTATCTTACGAAAATGCAAAGATTTATAAAGAAAAAATGAAAAAATGGCACGAGGCCAAAATTAAAGTTAAACACTTTAATGTTGGGGATAAAGTGCTGTTATTTAATTCACGACTTCGTTTATTTCCAGGAAAACTTAAGTCCAGATGGTTAGGACCATATTTAGTCGTCAAAACATTCGATTACGGTTCTTTAGAACTGGAAGGTCCTACCGGAGTTCGATTCAAAGTTAATGGTAATCAATGTAAAATCTATTACGAAAATATTTTCCAACTAGGAATTGAGTTCGTAACAAGATTATCTGACGTATGAATTACTCAGTTTATTTTACACAGTTTATTTTGTTTTATTGTTTTTATGATTTTGTTTATTTTATTTTATTTTATTTTTATTATTATTTTTTTATTTTATTTTCAAAATGCCATTTTTATTAGATAACTTTATGTTATGATTTAAATACATAAAATATTTATATTTCATGATTTTAGATTTGATTTTTAGGAAATTAAGATGAATTTGAAGTTTCAGGCAATTCTCTGCCGAGAATTTAGAATTCCCTGCCGAGAATCCCTTCATTTAAGAATGTCACAAACAGGTTCGAATTTCTCTGTTCATACCGAGAATTTTTAAATTCTCTACCGTGAATCAGGAGGTGGCTTTGATGCCTGATTTTCGCATGAAAATCAGCGTGTCGCGACCGCGGCTTTGCCATTCGCGGTCGCGACACGCGTGTTTCCTGCACTATCAGGCCTGAAACACTCTCACCCTTTCTACGAACCTCTTGGCAATTGAAACATTAAGTTTCTTCATTCCAGAAAGGTACAAATTATACCTTTTCATAATTAAAACAATACCTCTTTTCATCCTAAACTCTTATAAATTAATCTTAGAGGATTCAAGTTCTGTTACAATTCTTTTTCATCTTTGTCAGAACTCTAATTTTTCTTCACAAATACCGTTCTTTGCTAAAGTAACACTAACTTTTACACTATGCCTACCTGATGTCTAGCGGAGAATTTCTGATCTGCTTCCGTCCCTGTGGGGGCGTCGTTGGGTTCGACGGGGGGAAGCTCCGATGCCAAAGTCAGTAAGATAGATCAAGGGAACAAACTGAATTGACAAAGGGTGTGAGAATGTACCTCGATAGCCTAAGGATGTAGGCTATATATAGCTAGGAAGTCGTAACCTTCAGCAACTAGAAAGTCGCCATTAATGCTCCATTAATAGCGGTTACAAGTTATCCTTAAACTGGCGGTTTAGCTAATTGATAGCTCATTAATGGCCTTTATGGCCGAGTCGGCCTTAGCCGTTACAGTGACGAATCATGTAGATGAGGAGATCCGCCATATAGGTTCGCCAGTGGATCTCTTTGAGTGGGATCGTGGAGATCTGCCATCCGGATCTCCTTTGGGGATTAATACGCGGCGTTCTTTAGGTGAATATCCTTTTTGGTCCTTAGGATAATATCTCAATGTTATCAGAAGCCCCCCCAAAGTTCCCTTAAAGTCCTTTAGGGCTTTTGATCTTCTGGGCGCCGCCATGTTTACCTGCATTAATGAACACTCCGCTCGATGCCAATCGTAAAGTGACACGTGTAAGGAGCGCTCTGTTCAAAGAAAGAAAATACGCCTTCTTCTTCCTTCTCTCTTTCCCTCTTACTCATTTCATCTTCATTTTCATCTGCGTGAAGCTTTTTTCCTGGGAATTTCGAAGTTCAAAGCTTTTTTATTTCATGTAAGTTCATTTTTCCTTACTCGATTTGTTGTGAATGTTTAGGAGTTCTTCATCATCTTCTAGATCAACTTCGGAGCTCTTTAAATCGACCCCTTCTCCTGAAATAGTAGTTAATTTTAGTTGGACCACTTCGTCATCGGAGAACTCATCTCCCTCCGAGGCCTCTGTTAGCTCTGAGTTAGCTGGGTTGTGTAACTCGGCGCGTAATCGCTATCAGACTCGTTCAACCAGAAGTCAAGTTCTTTTTACTTCTGTTTCTGGTGCCGCTCCGGCCATTAAGTCTAGGTATTTTTCGGGGGCAATGGCCTCTTCTTCAATCCAACCTAAGAAAAAGAACCCTCGAGCGGAGTCAACTCCGTCTCGTATGAGTGCCGCGGATCTAGCGGATCTGGCGAATCGCTTCCCTTGGATCGATAATTACGAGACTCAGTTAGCCGCACTACATCAACGACCCTCATGTCCTCCTAGCGGTTTTCTGACCGTATATTGTAGTCATGTGGAGAGAGGGTTCCAACTTCCTCTCCCAAAGATGATGGCGGATATCCTCTCCTACTTTGATATTACTGCCAGCCAACTACACCCTAACGGTTGGTTGGATATCGCTTTAGACTGCTACCTCGCCTCTAATTTAGGAGTGGTTTATACGGGTCGTGTCTTTAGAGCTTTCCATAAACCCTCAAAACGGAAGTCCGAGTCTTATCTCACTTTCGCCAAATTCGGAGTATATTTGCCATTCAGTGACAAAATGTCCAATGTCCATTGCTGGGATGAGAAATTCTTCTATGTGAAGATAAAAGAGGGCGAATCACTGGGTTTTCCCTCGTTTTAGAATCCCAAGCCTTTACACATGACAGGCGATATGCGAATATTGACCGATAGCGATGAAGTGGTGGCGGAGCTCATGAAGAAGGTCAAAGCGGATGCATGGACATACGCAGACGCTTTAGCCTTCATGATGAGTGATATTCCGTTGATTCGCTGTGAGGGGGAGCAGTTCATTTACTCCAAGATTGCGCAATTTGACCAATGTAACTTTTATTTCTTCTTGAACTTTGATTACTTTATTGTTTTCTTTGGCAGGGGTTTATCTAAGGCCAATCACGCTATTGCAGAGAAGCGTAGGAAGTTTCTAGAGGCTGAGGCGCGTAGGAAAGATCAAGTGGCGAATCCCCAAAAAGATGACGGGAAGCGTCCCGCGGGAGTAGTGGTTGAACCGCCACTAAAAAGAAGGAAGCCTATAGCCACTGGAGGCCCTAAGCTTATGGCGGATGCCATGAGGTCCGCCATGCCTGTAGGGGAGATAGAACAGGTAAGTTGCCTTTTATCTTTATCTTTTCATCAAATTTTGGATCTGAGTTTTGATCCTTGAATATTTATGCAGATGGCGAAGCCTGATCTGGGCGGATACTGGTCTGCCAAGTATGGTGCTCAAGGAACTTTGGAGAATGAGTCCGTCATAAATGACTTAGATGAGGCCCTGGGCCAGTTGGGCGAAGTGCAAAGGAATCAGAACCAGATCCCCGGTTCCATTCATGCACAAAAGAGGAAGACGGAGCTCCTCACGGTAAACCCCTTCACTACAAAGGATTTCGTTTCGCTGAAAAAGTTGTTCTTTTGTTCTTTTCTTTTGACGAAACCGTTTGTTTTTGACAGATGTATACTCGCATACGTGCCATGGAAGCTGAGCTTCTCCAGAACGTGGCTGATAAGGCTACCATTGAAAAGTTGGAGAAAGAGGTAGCGGATGCCAATGCGAAGATCGCCTCTACGAATGCGAACATTGCCTCTGCCACGGCTGCTTTGGTTCTTAGAGACGCGGAGATCAAGAAGTTGAAGGAAAAGATCGTGACAGACGCTAAGAACTATGAGGTGGCAAAAGGAGAAGCAGAGTACACGGCTGGTGAGCAAGCTTTCTACTATGGCGAACTACTCATAGCGTACTTCTCTCTAGCGCATCCCGAGGTTGATTTCACAGACCCTCAGTTCGCCATTCCAGACCCAGATGATGTTGACAAATATAACAAAAATGCCAGACGCTAAAGACTACCTCCGTGACTACGTTCGGAGATGGATGAAGGGACCCATGGAAGAAAGCAAACCTCCCACTAATGTGGAATTAGTAGAACTTGAGAATGGAACATAGAGAATGGAACAATATTTGTTTATTGATAGGAGAAATGCTTTATTACAGTAAGCAGGTCTTATATGTGAGCCTCGTTAAAACCTTTAATAAGAAAAACCACATGGGAAAAAGCTTACTAAAGGAAAAAGAGTACTCAAAACCGTATGTACACTTTATTTTCTGACAAAATATTTGCGGAGATTTTGGAGGTTCCATGTGCGTGGCAATGTGTTCCCCTCCATGTCTTGAATTTTAAATGTGGCGAATCCAATCTTGTCCACTATCTGATACGAACCCGTCCAGGTGAGCCCTAGCTTGCCTTTCCCTTCTCGAGATTGGATTTTTTCGGCCTTGCGGAGCACAAGATCGCCCACATTCAAGTCCACAAGCTTGGCATTTTTGTCATGGTAAGCGGCGATCTGCTGCTTGTAGGCCGCCATACGTACGTAGGCCTGTTCTCTGCGATCTTCCACTTGATCAAGACTCTCCTTTAACCTGTCACCGTTGTCCTTCTCACAATAGAAGGCAACTCTATCACTTGGAACCTGTATCTCAATCGGGATCACGGCCTCTACCCCATGAGAGAGGGCAAACGGTGTTTCTCCTGTGGCCGTTCTAGGAGTTGTGCGATAGGCCCATAAGACGCTGGTTAGCTGATCCGCCCATTTTTTATCATGCTCCCCCAATCTCTTCTTTATGCCTTTTACGATCGTCTGATTCGTAACTTCAGTCATTCCATTGGATTGGGGATAGTAAACGGAGGCGAATCTGTTTAGAATGCCCAATTCCTCACAGAAAGTTTTGAACTCGCCACAGTTAAATTGTGTCCCGTTATCGGTGATGATGGTGTGGGGGACGCCATATCTTCCCACGATGTTGTCTTTGACAAATTCCACCATTCGTTCAGCAGTGATGGAGGAAACAGCCTCGGCCTCTACCCACTTTGTGAAGTGATCTACTGCCACTACCACATACTTCCTCTGCCGGCGGGTAGGAGGGAATGGCCCTACTATGTCAATTCCCCAGAGGGCGAATGGCCGTCCTTCTATGATGGGCCTCTGGAGATTATTGGCTGTATGTGATTCATTCGCATGAATCTGACAGTTGTGGCAAGTTTCCACCAACTTTTGCGCGTCAAGTTCGGCCGTTGGCCAATAAAATCCTGCTAACCTGGACTTTTTCAAGATTGAGGCGGATGCTTCATGGGCCCCACACGATCCCTCGTGCAGCTCCTTGAGGACCTGTCATCCTTCTTCTGGCAGGATGCACTTTAACCAAGGATGGCTAAAAGATTTTCTATAAAGACCATCGTTGATTATGGAGAAATAAGCCGCTCTTCTAACTATCTGTCGTGCTTCTTCCTTATCCTCAGGTAAAGTTCCACATAGCAGATATTGGCGAATGGCCGATCTCCAATCATCTTCTACTGTTGTGAGTAGGGATACTTCTTCTGAGGAGGCTGGAGCTATTTTAACTTCGAAGGGACATTGTGGATCTGTCCAGTTCTCCTCACTAGAGGCCATTTTGGCTAAATGATCCGCCTCAGTGTTGGACCCCCGGGGTACATGAATCAGTTCCCATTTAGTTTCTTTTGCCTCAAGGTGATCTAGCAATTTTTTGACTTCTGCTACGTATTTGGCCAAAACATCATCTTTTACCTCGTAATTCTTGATCACTTGATTGACCATTAGTTTGGAGTCACTATAGATCACAATTCGCTCGGGAGTGATTTCTTTGAGTAGGCGTAATCCCAATACCAGAGCTTCATATTCAGCAGCATTATTAGTTGCATGAAAACTCAATTTTGCTGCATACCGTAACTTTATGTATTGGGGACCCTTGATCACAATGCCTATGCCAGCTCCATCCGCCGAGGAGGCACCATCGGTGTACATTGTCCACTCTTCCATTGGAGGCTTGGGATGATCTATCCCCTCTTCAGTTAATTCATTCACAAAGTCTGCCAAGACCTGACTCTTTAAAGCTGACCTGCTTTCATATCTCACATCGAATTCACCAAAGCGGATTGCCCATTCCATCAACCTTCCAGAAGTGTCCGGCTTCTGCAACACCTTTCTCATCGGTATATCGTTCGAACCACCACAGTATGAGCCTGAAAATATGGCCTAAGGCGGATTGTTGTGGTGACAACAGCCAGTGCCATTTTATCAAGCTTAGAATATCTGGTTTTGGCATCTTTTAAAACCTTGCTCACATAATAAATCGGAAACCGCTGGCCATCCTCCTCTCGTATCATGACCGTGCACACAGCTTTATCCGTAACCGATACGTACATGTAGAGGTCCTCTCCTTTCACCGGCCGACTCATCATGGGCGGCTCCGTGAGAAACCGTTTGATCCCTTCAAAGGCCTTTTCACAATCCTCGTTCCATTCGAACGCCTTTTGCTTCTTGATGACCTCGTAAAAGGGCTGACATCTGCGCGCTGAGCAAGAGATAAACCTGCCCAAGGCTACGATCCGCCCGTTAAGGCGTTGCACTTCTCTGATGTTCCGTGGTGCTTGCATTTCTAGGACAGCCTTAACCTTGTCAGGATTTGGGCTAACTCCTTTCTCGCTGATCATGAATCCTAAGAATTTTCCATATGTCGCACCAAAAGTACACTTCTCTGGGTTCAGCTTAATATTGTGGCATCGGAGTACGTCCAGTACCTCCTTCACATCATCTGCATGCTTTTCTACGGTTGTGCTTTTAATGATCATGTCATCCACATAGACTGAGTAGTTATCACCTTTGCTTTCCGCGAATATCTTGTTCATCATCCGCTGATAGGTGGCTCATGCATTCTTAAGCCCAAATGGCATGACTTTGAAGCAATAAGTGGCTTGGTGAGTCACGAACGAGGTTTTGATTCTGTCTGAAGGCTCCATGGGAATTTGATGATAACTCGACTTCACGTCTGTAAGGGAGTACATGGCATGCCCGGCAGTTCCATCCACGAGTATGTCAATACACGGCAAAGGGTAGTTGTCTTTGGGACAAGCCTTATTAAGGTCTGTAAAGTCGATACACATGCGGTAAGATCCGCCTGCCTTCTTTACCAGAACGACGTTTGCCAACCATTGAGTGTAAAGTACCTCCTCAATGGCGTCCGCCCGTTGAAGCTTGGTGATCTCTTCTTCTATCACCTTTTGTCTTTCAAGCCCATGGTTTCTCCGCTTCTGAGCTACGGGAATTGCATCTTTGTCAATGTTGAGCTTGTGAGTGATCACGTCGGGACTGATCCCGGGGAGAATTTCATCCTACCATGCGAAGACATCCTCTGCTTCACGGAGTACCTTGGTGATTGCATCTTTAATTTCGCCCTTGAGCCCTTTAGCCATTCGCACCTGTTTTTCATCCGCCATAAGGTACGTTTCTATCTCGCCCAAGGCCATTGTGATGAGCTCCTCCTCATCCTCTTCTTTAGATTGGGGGCGAATTATTAGTGATGCCGAATACGTCTCCTGGGCCACCTTTTGGCTACCTCTGATCATTACACCTCCCTTGGCCATGGGGATGTAAAGCGTTAAGTGGCGTATGGAGATAAGGGCTGCTGCTTCGGAGATAAAGGGCCGTCCGAGGATGATATTGTAAGCTAAGTGACCATCCAAGACAGAAAATTCCAGATCACCTTTCCAGACCTGATCATCGTCTGTAAGCTCACAATCTAGAGTGACTTGGCCTTTCGTTTGGATAGTGTGTCCCGTTACTCCTAGGATATCTACCACAGTTGGCTCTACTTGGACCGGGTCAATCATGAGTTTGGCGAAAGCTCCTCTGGTGATGACATTACACGAACTCCCAGTATCAATCATTACCCTTTTCATCTCCCAGCCTTCTACCATCATAGTGATGACCAATGCATCCGCATGGGGAGAGATTTCTAGACCTACATCGGCAAAGGGGCGATTTAACGATGCCCTATCAAGAGCGGTGGTTTTTGCCTTTTTTAGCATTGGTTGATATCCAGGTCCGCCTGCTATGACATTAATGGTACCCTTTCCCTTCTTCTTTGGGTCCTCTTTGGATCTATCGCCATCTCCCTTCTTGCCATCATTTTGGATGAACCGATCCAATTTGCCTCTCTCAATGAGACGCTCGATTTCCCGAGCTAACTCCCAACATGCATCGGTGTCATGGCCATTTTTCCTGTGATATTTACAATAATTTTTAGGATTTTTACCAGTATTGGTGTACTCCCCCCCTTTTGGTTCGGGGTATGAAATGCTCCGTTTGTGTTGACTGTTCTCGATCCACATAAGTACTTCACTTTTAGAAGCATTGAGAGGTGTGAAAGAGGTGACAAATGCCGATTTGTTCTTAGAACCTTTTCGCCGACCCCTAGAGGAGGAATCCTGGTGCATGTCCTTTTCTTTATCCCGATGAGAATCGCCTCTGTCCCTTCTAAGCGGAGATAGAGATTCGCGGCGAATGTCATCAACCTCCATAAAGTCCTTGCAGCGCTCTATTAGTTCCGCCATGCTAGTAGGCTTCTTGCGAATTAGATCCTCCTGTAAACTTTTACAAGTGGTATTTTTTACCAGAGATTCCACTGCCATGGAGATATCTACATCCACGATTTGTATACACAATTTGTTGAAGGAGTTTATATAATCTCGAAGGGATTCATTTGCCTTCTACTTTAATTCAAAAAGCTTCCTGGATTTGACCACTGGAGGGATACAGCCAGCGAATTTAGCACAGAACTCTCTGCTTAGTTGGTCCCAATTATCAATCGAACCAGGAGGTAGGGATTGAAACCAACCATAAGCGGGGCCTCCTAACGTCGTGACAAACATTTTGCACAGCACTGGCTCGGTTGCACGATTGAGGCGAAGTAATATTCGGTATTTTCTGACATGTGCCTCCGGGTTGTCAGCACCTGTGTATATAGCGAGATTAGGTATTTTAAAATGCCTATCCGTCTCCTCTGCCTCAATCCAAGCCGTGAAGGGCGAATCCCGATTGGCGAATGGGTTGTGCCTGGCATTCTCCTCATTCATGCGAAGCACCGCTGCTCGAACTCTATCGTCAAAATTCTCCGGATCCGCCCGTGGGCGACCCCTCCGTGGAGATCTGCTTGGAGAAGACGACGAACTGGATCCTGAAGACGGATCCGAGGGGGATCGTCCGTCATGTCCGCCTCCGCCTCCATGCCCGCTCCCACCTCCACCTCCACCTCCTCCGCCTGGGGGAGCCTGACCGTTATCTCCTCCAGCGCCTCCTGAAGGAATATGCCCATCATTCCCCTGGTGTGGTGGTGGTGGTAGCAGCCCACTTGAATGTGGTGTGTTCGCTGGCCTTTTACTCTGTCTACGTCTAGGGGGTGACCTGCCTCTACGGGAAGATCTCGGTTCTCAAGGCGAAGGTGATTTAGACCGCCTGCTTTTCTCCTTTCTACGCTTCTTATGCTTTCGCCCTTCCGATCCGCCCAAGGAGAGGTTCATCCGCGATCGCCTTGGGATATCTGATCCGCCCAGATCAATCCTCTGGCTAGTAGACCCGCCCGCCAGAGTTTGAGGGGCCCTTTGGCTTCCTCCTGCGCGAGCAGGGAATAACTCTCGATTGATTGGTTGCTCTCCTAACGTTGTCGTGGTGGTTACCACGGACTCCGTATTATGGGCTTGGAGAAACGAAGAATTATGGGCGCCTGGTCCTAGAGTGATCTGGGGCCAAGAGGATATTGTAGATGAAGGCGGCAAACTCCAAAATGGGGGAATGGTCATGAATGACCGTAGGCGTTCACCTATTTCTGGGCCAAATTTTTCCCCTATAGCTGCTGCACACATGTTGATGAATGCATCCGGAGGCATACTACTTTATGGGGGAGCATTGGAATCAGTGCGACCAGCACTAGTTATTAGTGGTGTCACAACCCCTGAGGAAGGGGTATGATCTCCATTTGTCATATTTCTTTTAATCGTGAGTGAAAACCCTTTATTTGTTTAAGGATTCCACGCTCACCGCACCAATTGATGTCTAGCGGAGAATTTCTGATCTGCTTCTGTCCCTGTGGGGGCGTCGTTGGGTTCGACGGGGGGAAGCTCCGATGCCAAAGTCAGTAAGATAGATCAAGGGAACAAACTGAATTGACAAAGGGTGTGAGAATGTACCTCGATAGCCTAAGGATGTAGGCTATATATAGCTAGGAAGTCGTAACCTTCAGCAACTAGAAAGTCGCCATTAATGCTCCATTAATGGCGGTTACAAGTTATCCTTAAACTGGCGTTTTAGCTAATTGATAGCTCATTAATGGCCTTTATGGCCGAGTCGGCCTTAGCCGTTACAGTGACGAATCATGTAGATGAGGAGATCTGCCATATAGGTTCGCCAGCGGATCTCTTTGAGTGGGATCGTGGAGATCCGCCATCCGGATCTCCTTTGGGGATTAATACGCTGCGTTCTTTAGGTGAATATCCTTTTTGGTCCTTAGGATAATATCTCAATGTTATCACTACCAAATACAAATCACCTAGGCACAATGCTGCCTCAATCAACAAACGCCCAGACTTATCCAAGCGATATGGGGCGCCTTTCCCTATCTTCAACCACGATGAAGGTAGACGTTATTGGAATCAACGTTACAAATTCTTCACCGGAATGTTGTATATGGATGAATTTCTTAATAGCCAATTAGGCATTACTGATGACATGAGCCGCTATATGGAGCGCCTAGGGTGGACAAAATTCACCCAAATGCGATTTCCAATAATAGGCGACTGGATACTCGAATTCTTCTGTACCGTTCGTTTTACTAATAAACGCCGAGTACGTCTCAGTTTTCGTCGAGAAGGCGAAATCTTCACTTTCGGCTATCCCGAGTTGCATGCTTGGTTTGGTTTTCCCCCAAGGGATACAATCAAACGTCATCCTGGACGAGACATGACATCCTCGGACATTTGGAGAATGCTCACTGGATTCTGGCGATTCAATTCAAAACTCACCTATAATCACTCTTTTCGCTCCAACTCCATGCTGTATTTACACAAATTCCTGTGTCATAGTTTATTCGGGCGCACATTCAGTAGTGTGGTCCGTGACACTGATTTGTATGTTCTTGGAGATATATTCCAGGGCAATGCAGTGGATTCTT
Organism: Euphorbia lathyris; assembly: GCF_963576675.1. Taxonomy (NCBI): domain Eukaryota; kingdom Viridiplantae; phylum Streptophyta; class Magnoliopsida; order Malpighiales; family Euphorbiaceae; genus Euphorbia; species Euphorbia lathyris. Next base: position 73,591,631 of record NC_088913.1, read on the forward strand.
CCAAAATTCTGATGGAAGGTCTTGTCGCCGCTTCTCGATCCAAAGATAAGAAGATTGGGTTCGGCAATAGAATCTGTGGAATAATTCTCGGTTCAAAGGGTACTATTGATGTTCCCTGGAGTGATGATGAATTCTTCCCGACAATTGACTATGAATTTCTCGAGCACGAAGGACTTGTGAAACGTGTCTTTCGAGTAGGGCCTCAATTTTTGTCTGCACCGGAACGTGAAACTTTCGTGCAGTTTCAAATTGATCGTATTAAGGCCATAAATATCCCGTTAGATAGGGATGAATATGTAGAATAGTTTCTGTTTTTCATTGTTATTTTTGTATATATTTTGTTTTGTTTTAATTATTGGTTTGTTTTCATTATTTTGTACATATGTTTATTTAATAAAAATCTTATTTAGTTCAATTCTTAATTTTATTAGAATTATCCATTTGATCCGTTATCTATACTTAGCATATTCTCATATGGATCTCTCATTATTCTTACTCCAACTCAGATAAAAAGGATTCACCTGAACTAAATATGTTTTTCTATTTTTCCACACATTTATCCACGTTTAATTTTATTTTGTAACTCAATTTATTTTCAATGAATTAAGTTTACATTTAATCAATTCAATTCATGTATTAAATATGTATTAACATGCCCTTATTATGCATTTAATGTGGTTCTCTTAACTTATATGCATAAATGCACATTTAAGTTTCATTAATTCTTCATAATAAATTTATTTTAATTCAATTTATTAAGGTTAAACCTTTGGTTTTCCTTGCAATTAATGTCATTTATTTTAGTTTTAAGTACAGGAACACTTAATATTAAGTTCAGGAACCATTCCACAACAAAAAATGCACAAACCAAGTCAAAAGGCACCACAATTAGCCATCTTACCCAATTCTCTACCGAGAATTAAGAAATTCTCGGTAAAAGCAGCAACTTTGGCAAGATTTCAGGGCGAAATTTGCCTGAAATTCGCGTGCCGCGGCCGCGGCTTTGCCGTTCGCGGTCGCGACACGCGTGATTTCTGCCCTATTGATTCCGATTTTGCCAATATTTTTGCCTATTCCTATTCCTATTCTACCTATACATTCACCTAATCACCCTATATAAACCTACCTCTTACACAAACCTCACATCACCTCTATTTTTACCCAATCCCTTACTCTAAACTCTTCCCCAAAAATCTACTTTTCCTCTTCCCAATTTATTCACTCCAATTTCTATCCTATTTCCTATTTTCAATCACTTCCATTTCACAACCCCAACCTCATCTTCAAGCTTTGGTATTTCTCTCCACCACCTCTTCTTCTTCTTCTTCTTTTTCTCAAACCCTAAGCCCCTAAACACCATCACCATGGTTAGGACTAAGCGTGTTGGTAACAAGCCCACTGTTACGGAAGCTAATCGCCTTCGGGTTCAATGCGGAGCTTATTTTGACATCTATTCGGAGGAAGAAGCCGTTCGTTTCAAACATTTTTCACAAGCCGACCGCCAATTTGTGGATATGCACTTCTTAGACTTCCATTCGGTAAGAACATTGAATTTCTCTACTCGAATTGATGCCTTTATTGAAGCTTTGGGTTGGCAAGAATTCGTTAATATGCGTTTCCCGCGTATTAATGAATATGTGGTGGAATTTTTGGTCACTTTGTCCATGAACAAGAAGAAAACTTCAATTTCTTTTAGGAGTAATGGTATCCCTTACACCATTGACTATGAAGCAATGGGAAATATATTTGGTTTCCCTACTTCTGATTTTTATGATAAGCCTAAGGATTTTGATAATGATGCTGTTTGGCGAACTCTCTCGGATCAAGATTATTTTAATACAAAAAACACTTCAAGCAAGTTGATTAAGGACAATTGTGTGTTCTTCTTTCATAAGTATTTGAGTTTCTCCTTGTTTGGTCGTGTTGAGAGTTCAAAGGTTCAAGTTCGGGATTTGTATGTTTTGGATAGTTTGCTTAAAGGTTTGAGGATTGATTGCATTGGTATTATGTTTGACAATTTATTCCGTGCTTCGAGGGCTACTACCATTCAAATCCCTCTTTGTAATTTTATCACCGGACTTGTGTTGGGAGCACGAGGTGAATTGGCCGACTATGACATGTCCACCTATCGTGGGTACGTTCCGCTTTTGGACATCTCGGCTCTTGAGCGAGCTCATTTATTGCTTCCCCAAGGACCTCCCGTCTTGATTTCCTATGCTACCCGAATCGCCCATCTTCGTGGCACTATGGGTGGTGGCGCTTCAAGTTCTCAATTTGTAGGTTCCGAAGGAGGCGGAGATGCGGAAGGAGAGGACAATGAACCACCGGCTCAAGCACAACCCTAAGCACCTCAAGTGGAGGATAATCCGGTAGATTTGCGGAGGATTTTGGACCAAATCAATTCCAACAACCGTCAAATGAACTTAAGAATTGATGATTTGGTTGAAAACAATATGGTGATGAATGACAACCTCAACCTTTTGAGGCATGAATATCGATCGACTCGGCATCGGATGCTTTCCTTTTTCCGACGCCGCAATGTGGAGACGTCACCTACACCTCCCGATTCACCACCTCAAGCTTAGGTTGTTTTCCTTTCATATTTTTTTTATCTTGTTATAATTTGGTACAATTTTCATTTTCTTATGTTTGGTACAATTTTTAATTTTATGTTGAATGTTTAATTTGCTCAATTTCAATCTTTGTTCCGTATGCCTTATTTCGTATTTTATGTTTTCTCCATTATTTTTGCACCAATGGGGACATGGTCCACTTTAAGTATGGGAGAAGACATACATATATCCATTTCTACACAAATACGAATAAATGCAACAAAGATATTATTTTGCAAAACAAATAACAAATGCAACACATATATATATGGCAACACATAACTTAACATTTTATAAGTTAATATGATTATTTGTTTTTTTTTTTTTGATGAATTAATATGATTATTTGTTTAGGTTATCATTATCGATAGAAACAATATTTCTATACGGGTAATATATTTTTCAAATTTTTCACGAATCTTCGATACGATTTTAAGTAAAATTGTCTCGAGTGAATGATTTTAAGTAAATAAATTCTTTATTTCGATCTCTATTTTTATATCATGCAATTCATGATAGAATAAATCTTATTTCAAATTTTTAATTAGGTTTATAGGCATTAAATTGAACTAACAATTTTAGCTCGGTTTGATTTCGTCTTACATTAACACCAATTGAAGGTTTTAAGGAAACTTTAGCCATAATACATGTTGAATTTTAAGTCAATATAGGATGAATGTGCTATTTTTCTTTTTCCCAACTTATAATTTTATAATTCATGTTAATTAATCAATTAGTTGAATTCTTAACTTTTGGCCACGATTGAGACCAACCTTATCACAATCGAGGTATGAAAGGGAAGAAAATTAAGTACCGTTTACTTTTGGCCACGGTTGCGACCACCCTTATCACAATCGAGGTATGGAAGGAACGTTTTAAAAAATAATAAACGTGTATAAGTTTAAAGTAACGATTGCGTCCACCCATGGCATGGTCGGTACCTCTTAAGCAAACACAAAGCAATATATACGTACAAGGTTACGGTTGAAACCACCCTTATTTCGGGCGTAACCAAGCAAATAAATTAAAGTTCAAGTACTTATTTAAATATAATATATCTCATATATTAGTTTAGGTTTGGGAAAGAAAATTTTGTGCTTTGAAATGCCTTGAGACGGAAAAACTCAATAACATGCGTGCTTATACATTGTCCCGAATACTTCAATACAAAAATTGGAAATACAAGACGAGTGATATATCGTACATTATACTAAGTTAGTTTGATATTTTGCGTATAAATTTGCCATGCGAAGTTAGTCTTTTCGGCTTAACTAATTCAAAAGATAATACAGAGATATATGTTTTATTTTCATAAAGAGATTAGTTAGAGAATAAATTCAGTGAAATTTTGCTCGGGACTAGCAAAAGATTAAGTGTGGAGATTTGTTAAGCCCAAAATATACCTATAATATCATCAATAATTACATCAATATTGCTACGAATTTATGCTATTTATACCTATTTAGAAAACTTTTACTTTCGAATATGTTTCTTTCATGCAAGGTACATAAATATTTGGTAAAATCCAAATAGGAGTAAAAAGAGCTCGAAAATAGAAGAAAAGCCCTACAAAAGGAGTCGAAGATGACGAAAATTAATAACGCTAAGTCGAGGACACGAAAGAGAGCGAAAAAATGAAAAATGCTTCGTGCCGCGACCGCGGCTTCCCCTTTTCATGGTCGCGACACGCGTCCTTCAGCCATTTTACCCTTTGTCCGAAGTACAATTGATGCTCCCCCATTCTCGGTAGTGAATTTGATAATTCTCGGTACGAGCAAGAGATTTAGAAGCCTAGTTACACACTTTCGTTTTCGACGGAACGCAATCGTTCGGGTGGATAAAGACATTCCTTCACAACGGACACGATCCTTCACAACGGACACGACACTTCGATCAAGACTCTTCAACATCTATAAATAAAGAGTTGATGGAGAGTTGATAATAGTGTGATAAATTTGATATGTGTAGAAAAAAGAAATTAGTGTAGAATTTATGTAGAAATTCTGAATCAAGTGATTCAGAAGTTAGATTTCGATTCTGTTCAAAAGTAATATGATGTACACACATTGTTTATAAATTAATAACAAATTCAGTAGCGTTTAGACATTGTTCCAGTTTAGTTTTCATTTTGGTAGTAGACCGACCCAGTCTCTATTACGAAGATTCAGCGAGAAGATTGAGTAGAGGATTCACCCCTGAGCCTGACAAACTTGAACGAAACCCAAGGAAAGGATTGACAACCCGTTCACTTGCACGCCGTCGAAGAATTCAATGCTCCATGTTCTCTGTAAACTTGTATCAATTTATATTTCATCTAATAAAGTCTGTTGTATTCGATAGATTTTTATGCAGCACTTTGGTAAATGAGCCGAAGTGGATTGATGTTGGTGTTTTCATTAAAACGTATTTAATCTAAAATCTTTACAAGGAAACTTTGTTAAACACTTAGGCAAATTATTATCTCGGTAGAGTTTTAATTTGGTTAAGGGCAATTATCCCGGATAAGGGTTTTGTCGCGTTCAAAGCCAATTAATTAGAGGTTCCGTCATTTATTTCATCTTTATAATTCGTACAAAGTTTAAAGTTGTTTCTTTGCTTAATGCAAACAAATATACATGTTTACTTTTCTAAAGTACTAAAACGTTCCTGTTTTGCAAATTCATTCTTAATCAGATATTTTCTAACATCTTCATATTCTAATCTAATTCTCATTCTAGCTATTTCAAAACCAAAACCGATTAAACGATTTTTCCATATCATAAACCTAAAAGTAATTTAACCGATTGTAAATAAGTTTTGTTAAAAAAGCGTTCCCTGTGGGATCGATATCTTTTATTACTACAAGCGTATACCGTGCACTTGCGGAAATCGCTCAACACATGGCTAATGTGGCATTGTCTTTGGTTCCCTAGACAGGTTTTGGTAAGACCCTTGCTTATCTACTGTTCATATTCTCTATTGTAAACCCTGAAAGATCTGCTGTTCAAGCCCTTATTGTGGTGCCCACCCGAGAACTAGGAATGCAAGTAAGGATTTTGGTGATCAGTTTGAAGTTTTAATTCAATAATGTTGTGTTAAAAGCCAGAAACCAGGGTTTTATGAGAATTTCTTTGTCAATTAGGTTGCGAAAGTTGCACGGACCTTGGCTGCTAAGCCTGTGGATGTTACTGTCATGGCTCTTCTTGATGGAGGGTTGTTGAAAAGACAAAAGAGTTGGCAAACCACCCCTTCTCCTTCAAATGGTTAATGACTCTGATGACTTAAGATTCATGTTAGTATGGGTTATCTCCTATACTAGGTTCAATTGCATAAACATTCAATTTGGATGAATAAATGTCTCGTAACTTCGTCTCTGTCCTGTGTAGATCAGCTTTACGTGCATTTAAGCGTCGCGTGGCATATGCAATTGCAAATTTTGACCGTATCCTTTTCCCATTATTGTTAGGTCTTAAATTATAAATAGTTTTCTAGGAATTTTTTTGCTATCTCTTGATATGTTTGTTTATCTTCACTTGTACTAAGATATGGTTGGGTGGAGGACTTCATCCATCAGGCGTGAAAATGAACTTCCAAAGGTGATAATTGTTTTCTTCTTTTAAACTATATCCAACAACTTCTTTTTATATTGGTTAGTTTCTAGTGAGTGGCACTCTCTTATCTTAATGGAAAACTAACTTGGGCTTTTCTCCAGCCAAATTTTCTTGTCACAGATGAAAAATATCCACTTATTGTGTATGTTGAGCAGCAACAAATGGAAAGTACCTGTAATAGAACATCTACTATTATTAGAGACCAAGCAATTGATTTGGAAGGTTTGCTAAGTTTCTTTCTTTCTTATATTGCTTATTTGTTTGTTATTCTCATGCTGTTGTCTTTAAGTTCTTTCTTTAGTTGTATATCTGTGAATTGAATGTTAATTTAATTATTATGCTCTCATTTTCATAGGTGAGTAAGACTCATCCTTTCCAGGAAGTATGGCAAACATCTTGCTTCTTATGCACTTGCAATGCTATTCTATAGCACAAGTCCTCTCTCACTTGCAATGCTATTCTTAAACTAGTGGATGCTTCTTATGCACTTGCAATGCTATTCTTACATGTAGTGCCCTCAACAAATAGGTGCAACAGAGTGTGGCTTTTATATAATTCGCAACATGTTTAAAATTGTGCAATATCACGCTAAAAGTGAGAATCTAACAAGGGTAAGAGTTACAATTTTTTTTCATTCTAGTCGTGTTTTTCCTTAAGTTCATTTGCTACTTTAATACATTGATATTTTATGTTTACTTTCTTTGAAGGATTTTGCAACAAAATCAATGGCATATTTTGAGGAGAAGATAAATGATGTTCGAGATATTTGGGCCGATTATTTTGTAATCAAAATCACAAGTCGCTAGATATTTGCATTAGTGTTTTTGTGGGAGTTGTTAGTGTTTGTTCATCTTCCTAGTTTATTTGGCTACAAACTTGAATATGACAAGTTGAATTAATTGTTATATACAACTATTTCTTGAAGAAATGAAGTTGTGATTATATTTTGAATATGTATGTATTTATGCACTGTGGTACTTGTAGTTTTATTGTGTATGTTCTATAATATCATGTAGATATTATAGAATCAAATAAATTTTGATTATAAAATTTTATGCTGGATGCTGGAAAATTTTGTAAAATAAAAAAAAATCAATATTTTGCGTCGGTCGTGGTGTAGGAGCGATACAAAGTGTACCAGATTAACTGACGAGCTTGTGTCGCGCACTCTTGAGGCGCGTCACAAGAATTATCATATGTTGTGTCGCGTGCGTGTGACAAACGACACAACAGATGAGTAGATTGTGTCGCTCTCAAGTGCGATGCAAAGTTCTTGTGTCGCACCCCTGTTGTGTCGCACAAAAGTGCGACACAACAACCTGAAAAAGTGCGACACAAGTAACCATTTTTGTACTAGTGTTAGAGCCATTATGGGACAGTTCTTTAAACACTCTTTACGTACAAGTCTTTCTTCTCAGCAGGTGTGTAATTAGAACCCATGATCCTCAGCCGGAATCATCTTTGACACAGATGGCCTTTAGGATCACATCTCCTTATAGCATTTTCATATAAGTTGTCAACGTGATACCTTTGTGCAGTGGCAGGTGATGGAAGGTGGAATATCATCATTCATGCAAGTGTTGATGATCTGCTTGATAGGCTCATAATAGAACTGCACAAACCCATGCTTGCAGGTAGTTGTTCTAGTGTTCTTGCTGTGGCAGGATTAAAGAAGTTCTTACCCCATAGCCTTTCCATCATCTTGGACTCGTCCACTACAGCCTTTGAAGCATACATGTTAGCAAAATTTGTCAGGCCATCCGTGCAAACCAGATGAGAAAGCAACAGTTCCTTTCTCAGGGTATACTTAGCAATCACCACGTTAGCATTTTCAATGACCCTTGAGAATGTTTGAAATGCCTCCTCACCGTCAACCTGTAGCTCAAGGAAAAACCTATCCATCTTGTTGACTGTCAATTTAGGCTTAATCCTTTCACCCAATGCCTGGCGAAGCACAGTTTCAGTTTAGACACAGACACCCTCAATACAGTCCACCACCATGAGAGCACCATCAGTAATACGAAGAGCAGCAGTCACTTCAGATGAGAAGTCAACATGCCCAGGAGAATCAATAAGATTGATAAGATACTCATTGTCATTCCTCTCTCCTTTGTAGCTTTTGAGGATACCACACTCTGCTTCAACAGCCACAAGGGAGTATTAATTAGTGGATTTAATACAAAAATTTCATACATAAAAAACTATAGAGTTTTTTTCCCCTAAAATCAACCAATTAATAATGTAACCACTACTGGTTGCAAAAGAAATGACCGAGATCCGAATATTCAGAGAAGTTTAAATGATGGAGATTGGATTACAAGTGCTTATCTGCAAATTTGGAGTTTTAAAAATGTATATGTTTCTGTTTGTTTTTGTTGTACCTTTAATGATTTTTTTTTTGCTCATTGTAGTTATTTTCTGACCTTTATGGTTTCTGTATTAGGCATAGTCTGTACTTATATAAGGTATTGTTCCTTATTTTCTTGTTGTACTTTATATTTTCTTATCTATGAAATGATGTACTTATTTTATAAAAGAAATAATGTAACCACTATTATTTCAAAAAAATAAAAAAAATAAAAAAATAATGTAACCACTACTTTTATAGAACCAAGTTTGGCTACATTTACAATCATGAACATTATAAGATTTTGGTTGACAAAAATAAATAAATATAGCATCCAAAATAAACTAAGAAGATATAGTGCTTTTTTTTTAATAAAAATTTAATTTTGGTGAAAAAAAATTCATGTTAATTTCACGACCCATTTCCACTCACGTTTTAACTAGATTTAATTTGTAACCTATATCTTTCTTTTTACCAAAATTGACTACAAAATTATATGCTTGCCTTTTTAATTTCTATCATAAATGAATTTAATATTTTTCAATAACAGAATATATTTAAAAAGTCAAATTATTAAATGTTGCGTTATAAAAACTTAAATGCATTATTATTGAACTCTCACTTAAAAATAATATGTTTATTAAAACCATGATTTTGTAATCTTTTTTCCTCAATTAGTCTAAACTCATATTTTAACCTAAAAAAATATATATGAACTTATCTCTATTATTTTTTCCTATACCTTCCATGCCAAATAGTATTTTTTTCTTCGTTCCTCTATCACATTTCATCTTCACACTAAGTACACCGCTACTGGATTTGTTGCTCAAATAAAATGATCCAGTATTGTTAAATCTAAACGTTATCCCTTCTCTTTCCATTGTCTTTATCTTGGATGTATGATGATAACAACTTAGACTCACTAGTAAATTCAGAGTCAAGTTGTGTGAGAGCAATGAACTGCAAAATATTTCTCAACGGATCAGATTAAAAAAAGTCTAAAGCATTTGCTACAAGTACAAAAGTGTTGGAATTAATTGGATATGGATCCAATTAGGCCCGCCCGAAATGGAACGGATCTAAACCCAATAAGAATTAGGGTTAGGTGATCTATTTATTCAGTATAAATAGAAACTCTAATCTATCATAATTCCAAGAGAATTAGAAGAGAATAAGGAATTAGGTTTTAGAGATACAGTATCTCAAAAACACAGAAAAGAGAATTTTTCTCTCCTGCTTCCTCCTTTTGGCCGCCGCCCCCTCTCTCTTTGAGATTCGTCGTCGCTTTAGTTCGTGAATCAATTGTCTTCCTCTCCCAATTCTATTGGCGTGGTTGAAGGCTTGACCGGTGATACTAGATCGGGTGATTGATCTGAAATCCTTCCGCTGCAAATCAAGAACGAGATCTGCGTTACAAGAGGTAACCCGTAAACCCGTTTACTTATTCGGATAAATATATATATTGTGAATATATGCTTTCCCAACATTGGTATCAGAGCCATTGGATCTAGTATTCCGTCTTTACCGCGAATCCGTTTGCGTTTGAATCTTTTTTGAAAGATTAAAAATAATTCATTGTTATTATTTTTTATGATTATACACTGGAATTGATTGATTGCGTGATTAAATTGAATTAGGGTTTGATTTAAACGTTTTTTACTCAATTAAACCCGTTTTAGGTTTTTATTACCTTCTGATTTTTCGTTCCGCTCGTCAAATCAAAAAACCGACCACACCATCGAGTCTAGAGACCCCGAAAACCTTAGGTTCCATATATTTTTCGTCGTCGGAATCGGCCAGGAAGGCGGCGTGTGGCCTTCAAGCGCCACCTGGGGGGAGAAAACGCGTGTCTCCCCCCAGCCCGCCACGCGGCAGGTGCTGGTTGGCCAGCCGGTGCCGCACTAGCGCCAGCTGGACCAACCAGCACGCGCCACGTGGCAGAGGCCCTCCACACGCGCCAGGCGCGTGTGGGCGCGTGGGGCCTCTTTTTGTGACCAATTTTTTCCCATTTTTTACAGAAACGCGTTTCTGAATTTTTCTGATTTTTTTGGTATTTTTTCAAAAATTTTGGATGAGCAGTTTATACAATCTCTTTCAATTAGTATTTTCGGGGAGATGCCTGAAATGTTAAGGAGATCTGTGATTCGTTCCTTCCCTCGCCCGTTCCGTGTAGGAGAAATTCCCTACATGGAAGAGATGAAAGATTTTTATATTGATTAAATAAACCATTTTTGTTTTTGGTGTGGTTGTGGATTTAATTTTTGGAACAAATTTTTTCTTTGGGGTTTATTATTCCAGTGTTATAATTTTTGTTAGGATTTCTATTAGATTTTTTATTTTCTAATGGATTTTTTAATAAAAAAAATTTCAAATATGTTTGGATAATTTTTTATTTATGGTGTGATTATTCAAATATGTTTGGATAACCATTGGGATCCTAATTTAATTATTATTCGATTTTGATTGGATAATTTTTTGGTATGTTGGATTGGAATTGATGAGCTTGAATAATTTTATGTGAGCATTTAATTGCGATTTATTAAATCAGTGATTAGTTCTTATTGATTTAATGATTATCTTCGACCTTGGTAGTTAAGATTAGTCAATATTAAGATCGAAATAATAAATCAAAAGTCATCTTAATTCCTTACAACAACCTTATTTTTGTAATAAGTTGCAAAATCGTTACTTATGAGTAACAAAATTCTCTAAGCATTAATGTATCTAATTAGGTGGATCTAATACTAAAGTGTAGAGGGTAATTTGAGCCACTTCGGTCTCATTTTCGAATCGAAATTTAGAATGAAAATTTGATTGATTAGATATAAGTTGTCTAGAGAATTAATGCGTGTATTGAACCTTTAATAACTTCTTACTAAGTCGTGCAATACCATTGTAGATCAGTCATCAATGGCAGCAACTAGAAAGTCTATAGTTGCTGAACTCAACAAAGACTTGAAATTAAATGGGGATAACTATGAGGTTTGGTCAATAAAAATAAAGTATGTGCTTGAAGAGCAAGATGTGCTTGCTCACTTGGATACGGTTATGGCCGAACCTGAGGATGGTGCAACTGCTCAGCTTCGTCGAGATTATACGGCATGGAAGAAAAAGGATTCCACTGCCCGCATCATGCTGAGTGCCATGGATGATGAGTTCACTAGGCAATTCTATAAGATTGAGTCAGCCAATGACCTATGGGATGCCTTGAAGGAGAAATTCGGAGGTGTGTCTCTGATTAGGCTCCGCTCATTGACAATCAAGTTTGACACTTACAAGAAGAGGCCTAATCATACAATGAAAAAGCATTTAAGAGAAATGTCCAACATGATCAGTGAGCTGAATGAAGCAGGTCATCAGTTGACCAATGAGCAGAAAGTGCAAGCTGTTATCCGCTCTTTGCCAAACAGTTGGGAGCACATGAAGGTGCACCTAACCCACACCGAAGCAATTCAAACCTTCGATGTTGTTTGTCGCCACCTTAAGCTAGAGGAGGATCACCTGGCATCGATTAAGATCAATGTTGAAGCCCATATATGGGAGCCCACTCAAGTGGGAAGCGTTCCAATCCTCCAAGGCAAAAGCGTAGGCGCTTCTATGGCCAGGGCAAAGAGCAAGCCAAAGAGCCTGTGAATACAGAAAATAGAAAGGGAGAGAGAACAAAGAACAGAAAGAAACCGAAGCTTTCACGTGTGAAATGTTTCAACTGCCAAGAAAAAGGACACTATGCAAATGATTGCAAAGTTCCTAAGGTACACTACACTAACTCATGTGTGAGTGAAATAAATGTATCTAGCACTGTTCTTATACCTGAACATGATCCTTTGTGGGTTGTTGATTCAGGTGCAATGGACCATGTGACGAAGGAAAGAGAGACCTTTGTCGAGTTCCGACGAATTCCAGTCGGTTCAAGATGGATCTATGTGGGAGACAACTCGAGAGTTGCAGTTGAAGGGATTGGCACATGTAGATTGAGTCTACGTGGCGGTCAAACTCTCCTCCTACAAGATGTTCTCTATGATCCGAATATTCGGAGAAACCTTATTTCTGTGAACTCTTTGTTAAAAATTGGATTTGCCTTTCTTTTCGCTAATAACAGTTCGCATTTAAGTTTGGATAATGAATTCTATGGTTCAGGATATGTACTGAATGGTTTGACTATTTTGGATGTTGAATTATATGACTCCAATAATTTTTCTGTTACTGCTTCTTCTTTTGTGGATAAAGATGGTACTAGGGCAGAATTTCCTCTACAATTAATTCATTCTGATGTCTGTGGTCCAATGAATGTGAGGGCTAGGCATGGGGCCTACTACTTCATCACCTTCATAGATGACTATACAAGGTATGGTCACGTCTACTTGATGTCTCACAAGTCTGAAGCTTTGAGTTGTTTCAGAAAGTTTATGAACCTTGTTGAAAATCAACTAGATAAGAAGATCAAAGTTTTGAGAACTGACCGAGGTCGAGAATATCTTTCAGATGAATTCAAAGCTTTATGTGATGAGAAAGGGATAGAGCATCAGTTGTCTATCTCATACAATCCACAGCAAACTGGTGTTGCCGAGAGGAGAAATATAACTCTCCTTGATATAGTTCGATCTATGATGGCTGAAGCAAACTTGCCTATTTCCTATTGGGGAGATGCTTTGCTAACAACTACATATGTTCTAAACCGAGTGCCCTCCAAGACTGTCACTTCCACTCCTTATGAGATGTGGATTGGTAGAAAACCCGATTTGAGTATGCTCAGACCTTGGGGTTGTACTGTTTTTGCCCATGATACCTCTAGCAAATTTGGGAAATTAGACCCAAGAGGTAGAAAGTGTGTCTATATAAGATACCCTGACGTATCAAAGGGATATGTCCTAGTGGGAGAAAATAGTGAAGGCTGAGTGACAGAATTTGAATCACAAGACGTCATCTTCTTAGAGAATGAGTTTCCTAAGCTAGGAGAAGTTGACATTGATCTCACTCTGTTTGAGGAAATAGATTCAAACGGACCTCTACATTCGAGTGGGAGGAATTTTGAGGATCAAAATAATGATACCGATCACTACCAGGAACAAGAACAAGGTCAAAGTTCCGAACCTCAAAACGTTTTGAATGTGACAGATCCTTATTTAAGTGGGAGTTTGATTCCTAATTCTTATGAGAATTTGGTACAAAGTCTAAGAGATAGGATTCCGGGTTATGATGAATACATGAGAGAAGTTTATCAAAACTCGGAACCGCGCCGTACTAAAAGGCAAAGAGTTGATAGTCGACGATCTGGTATCGAAGGCATAGCGCTTTTAGTAACTCCAAATGATGACGCGGAACCTAGAAATGCTAAAGAAGCTTTCACTTCTCCGGAAAAAGACAAATGGACTATAGCAATGCAAAAGGAACTAGATTCTATGAGATCCAACCATGTTTGGGAACTGGTTGATCTGCTAAAGTGTTGAAAAGCTGTTGGGAGCAGATGGGTTCTCAAAGTGAAGCGAATGGCTGACAATAGTATCGAAAGGTACAAAGCTCGCCTTGTCGCTAAAGGCTATACACAACAGGAAGGAATAGACTTCGAGGAGACATTCTCAGCTGTTGTAAGGTTTACATCTATTAGACTAATCTTAGCTATTGTAGCAAGTTTAGACCTAGAGCTACATCAGATGGATGTCAAGACTGCTTTTCTCAATGGAGAATTGAGCGAAGAGATCTATATGTCACTGCCAGAGGGCTTCATGGTAAAAGGCTTCGAGCATAAGGTCTGCAAATTGAAAAAGTCAATTTATGGCCTTAAACAGTCCTCTAGGCAATGGTACCTTCGTTTTCACAATCAAATGATTTCGAATGGCTTCAAGATGCTTGAAGAGGACCATTGTGTGTACACGAAATGGTCGGGTAGAAATTTTGTCATTTTATCTCTGTATGTAGATGACATACTGATAGCAGGAAATGACATAGAATTTGTAAACCAAATCAAAGCTTGGCTAAACTCAAGTTTTGAAATGAAAGATATGGGTGAAGCCGCATACATACTTGGGGTTAAGATTTCAAGGGATCGATCAAAGAAACTATTAGCACTGTCTCAAGAGACTTATGTTAACAAAGTCATTGATCGTTTCGGTATGCGTGGAAGTAGGCCTGTAGATAGCCCAATGACTAAGGACATCACCCTAAGTACCAAAATGTGTCCAAAGAATCCAAACAAAAAGAAAAGGATGGAAAAAGTTCCATATGCAAGTGTCGTAGGTAGTCTAATGTACGCCATGTTGTGTACAAGACCTGATATCTGTCATGCCATTGGGATGGTGAGTAGATATCAGTCCAACCCAGGACTAGCACATTGGGCAGCTGTGAAGAGGATACTGAGGTACCTCAAAGGAACAGCAGATTATTCTCTGTGCTACCAAGGTAAAGACCTAAATCTGAGAGGATACACGGATGTTGATTGGGCAGGAGACTTAGACGAAATAAAGTCCACGTCAGGCTATGCGTTCTTGCTAGAAAATGGCGCGATTTCCTGGAGTAGCAAGAAACAAACTTTTGTAGCCCTGTCCATCATGGAAGCTGAATACGTATCGTATTCATCAGCAGTTCAAGAGGCTGTTTGGCTGAATCGGTTCCTAAACAACTTGAATGTAACCAATTGTCAAACCCAAGTCATAGTTAACAGTGACAGTCAATCTGCTATAGCTTTCACTAAGGACCAGAGGTTCCACAGCAAATCAAAGCACATAGAGATTAAGTATCATTTTGTCAGGGACTTAATTGCACGCAAAGAAGTTAATGTGAAGTATATATCTACTAATGACATGGTGGCAGATCCCCTCACCAAACCAGTCAAGAGAGATGTTTATGTTAAACATGTTAGATCCCAAGGATTGTTTAGGATCTAAGTATACTTCTCATTTTTCATTGTTTTATTTGTAAGACATGAATTATTAATAAAGGTTTTATGAATTTTCATCAATACACGAGTGCGAGTATTTAATCGTAAATATTTGCTGTTATGAACTCAAAATGCATGTTTAGACAGAATGTAGCTCACTCACATGAGCAGTTTCCCCCATTTCGTCAATGTGATGATAAATGAAGGATGAGGCTGTCTTTGAGAAATTTCGAGAGCTTGTTCAATGATAGAAGCCGTCTTGCTATAGACATGGAAAAGTGTTTCCATTACGGTGCAAGATAACATGTGTTACAAATACATGAAAAAGATTAACAAGTAATCTAAAAGGGCAAGTTTGCGATAACTTATAGCCTTCTATCATAGCCAGAAGTGATCATCATAAGTGATGAAGTTAGATGTTCAGGCACATCTAGACCTATGCTTCTGTATGGTGTTAATAACATGCTCTTTTTCAGAAAAGAATTGAACACCATAACACATGACCCATACCATGTGTGCTTTAGTGACCACGAGATGGAAAAGTAGATTGATCTCGCCTTTTCCTAATGTGAGACTCACGTCATGAAGATGCGCTTCTTGACTATTGTTTATCCTTATAGACCCTATACTTATTCTAAGAAGTTTAGTCTGATATAGCTACCTTGGAAAGGGATACCTCGAGGTTGATGAGATAATACCAACCAAAGAGACCCTGACTGGATAAGCGAATCAAATTATAATGGATAGAATAATGTTAAGAGGGAAAGACATCCATTTGAATCATATCTAAGTGTTTCTATTCTTCACCGTCTGGACACTTGTGCATATTTGTGAAAAATAGATGTACTGTAGAGATCCGAAGACTACAGTGGATATGATATGGAGTCTAGGATAAAAGCATACACCATCGACGATCCATGTTCAAATCTAAGATCTATATATCTCTAACGAGTACATAGTTCCAAGTTTGTTACATGAAAATCGAGCAGCTATATGTTCTAACGAGTATATAGCACTAGAGCTCTCGATAGTATGCCGGTCGCACGAACTATTTGCAAGAGTATGATAGAGACCGAGATTGAGAAAGTTTGGAATAAGTTCCATTGCGTGCGAGTGGGAGATGTTGGAATTAATTGGATATGGATCCAATTAGGCCCGTCCGAAATGGAACGGGCCCAAACCCAATAAGAATTAAGGTTAGGTGATCTATTTATTCAGTATAAATAGAAACTCTAATCTATCATAATTCCAAGAGAATTAGAAGAGAATAAGGAATTAGGTTTTAGAGATACAGTATCTCAAAAACACAGAAAAGAGAATTTTTCTCTCCTGCTTCCTCCTTTTGGCCGCTGCCCCCTCTCTCTTTGGGATTCGTCGTCGCTTTAGTTCGTGAACCAATTGTCTTCCTCTCCCAATTCTATTGGCATGGTTGAAGGCTTGACCGGTGATACTAGATCGGGTGATTGATCCGAAATCCTTCCGCTGCAAATCAAGAACGGGATCTGCACTACAAGAGGTAACCCGTAAACCCGTTTACTTATTCGGATAAATATATATGTTGTAAATATATGCTTTCCCAACAAAAAGCATTTATAATTGCGCAATTAGAAAGAAATACTCATACCAAAATAAGGTCATAACCTAGTGAGTAAGCAGATACTTCCATAATAGATTTAATTTTCAAATTTAAATCAATCTAATGGTATATTTTTCATTCTTCCCAAATTTATACCTAATACAAGGTCCATATTCATGTGACCCCATTAACTTGTTTCTCTACTTCATATTTTATTAACTAAACAAAAACAAGTTAAAGCAGTTTTATTAACTTAGCAAAAACCAATTCATAAAGATTCTGCTTCTCGCACTTATACTTCATTCTTCTAATTAGTTACATGCAAACACACATTAATCACAATTTTAAGCTTCTAAAATGTATATATTATTGAAAAATGTATCAATTCATGCGCCCATAGTACCTGTAACTTATCAATCTCAAATAATCAATTCATGCGCTCATATTATTGTAACTTATCGATTGCAAATAATCAATTCATGTGCACATAGTATTATAACTTATCGATTTCAATTGTGAATAGAAATTCAAACTTCAAATAATTAATTTCAAACTTTACATTAATCAATTCATGCGCCCTTATTATTGTAACTGCAACTAATCAATTCATGTGCACATAGTATTGTAACTTATCGATTTCAATTGTGAACAGAAATTCAAACTTCAAATAATTAATTTCAAACTTTACATTTAAGGAGCTCAAAATTTCAAACTTTACATTAATCAATTCATGCGCCCATATTATTGTAACTGCAAATAATCAATTTATGCGCACATAGTGTTGTAACTTATTGATTTCAATTGTGAACAGAAATTCAAACTTCAAATAATTAATTTCAAACTTTACATTTAAGGAGCTCATAATTTCAAACTTTACATTTAATCAATTCATGCGCCCATATTATTGTAACTGCAAATAATCAATTCATGTGCACATAGTATTGTAACTTATCGATTTCAATTGTGAACAGAAATTCTAACTTCAAATAATTAATTTCAAACTTTACATTTAAGGAGCTCATAATTTCAAACTTTACATTTAATCAATTCATGCGCCCATATTATTGTAACTTATCGATTGCAAATAATCAATTCATGCGCACATAGTATTGTAACTTATCAATCTCAATTATGAACAGAAATTCAAACTTCAAAATCAAACTTTACATTTAAGGAGCTCATAATATGAAAATACCTAGAATGGCGGATCCACTTTGTAGAAGAGATCGGAAGAATCGTGAGAGAGAAGGATGAGAAGCACGTATAGAGAAGACCGATGAGTGATGAGGGAGAAGGTTGAGAAGAGAGCACGGAGAAGAGAAGATGGAGGAGTGGTGAGGGAGAAGTCTGAGAAGATGGAAGAGAGAAGATAGAGGATTGTGATCTTAAGGACGCCGCCTAACATAAATCATTTTGTCCTTTTGTTATATGGTGCATCGGAAGGGTTTTGAGTTGCGATGGGCCGATGAGTTAATTATAGGATAAGGATAATGGGCTTTCTACATTTAATTAATCCACTTAGATATAAGTAAATTGATGTAAAGTATAAAATTTATAGTAAATAAAGAGATATTTTGTAGTGTAACAAAATTTAGTATTTTTTTAATAAAAATTTAATTTTGGTAAATTATTTTAATTTTTCATGTTAATTTCACAAACTATTTCCTCTCAGGTTTTAACTAGCACTAGTATAAAAATGGCATTTTGCCACGGCTTATTTGCCACGGTTCTATTAGGAACCGTGGCAAATAATGTTATTTGCCACGGTTCTGTTAGAAACTGTGGTAAATAACACCTTATTTACCACGGTTCATAAAAGGACCGTGACAAATAACACCTTATTTGTCACGGTTCCTACAAGGACCATAGCAAATAAGATGTTATTTGCCACAGTTTCATACAACCATGGCATAAGGTACCTTATTTGCCACGGTTGTTATGAAATCGTGGCAAATAACATTATTTGCCACGGTTCTAACAGAACCATGATAAATAATATTAATTCAATAATAGATAATATCAAATATAATTAAATATTCATCTATCTAATCTAATTAATTTATTTAATAATTTATAAATTATAACTTAAATTAATATAGCATAAAGAATTTTCAAAATTTAGTTTAAATATATATATAAACAAAATTATATTTAATAATTTTGATTTAAATTTTTTATAATTTTTTATATATAACTTTTATGATAATTCATATTTTCATACTTTTATAATTAATAACATGAATATTTCAATTAATATATAATTTTAAATACTAATTTTTTTCTTTATAAATGATAAAAAAAATAAAACTAAAATATCATATATGTATTCTTAGTTCTTTAAGACTCATTGGTACATTTCCTTTTTAAAAAAAGACTCACTAGTACAGTTTATAAAAAAAACAAAAACAAAACAAAGACTCCGTAGTACATAGATGGTTTTTGATCAAATGACTCTAATTTAATCTAACCTTAAGGTCCTCATACGAATTCATCTCAAACTTAATTTAACCCTAAACCTAAACTAGCCCCCATCTAACACAGATGGGAAATCAGAAACGAATGGCCAGACGACTTGACTATTTTGCATACACCCTCTACCTCCGTCTGGAGTCGAGTCTGCCTCCTATGATGGCGGCTCCGCCTTGTTCTTGTCTTCTACGTTTTGTCGCTCTGTCGTCCGTATTCGGCGTGGCTCTACCTCTGTGTAACATCCCCAAAACCCTAACACATGAGTCTTCCCACATTCATATATGTTTTCATGATTGAATACATATATTTTAGATTCATTTCATTGTCAGTAGAAGTTTTGTATGCATAATGCGATTATCGTGCGATTAGTAGGCGATTAGTGTGTCATTAAGATGTAACGATTGGTTAATTAAGTTAGGACTTAAATAAATGAATGAATGAATGAATGAATTTATATGTCCTAAATTGATTAACTTACACTTTAGGAGGGCTGAATTTGAGGTTTGTGAGCAAGCATGAGGTGTCACCCCAATATTAAGACACAATACACCTCTTCATTTTACAAAGGATGTGCACAACTCAATCCTTATGATATTCAGCCACAATTTCGACCAAAGCTTCAGCAAACCTTCCTTTTTCATGTCCTAACACCCTCCAAAGAAAAATCTTCCAATTTCTTCCATTTTCAAGCCAAACAAGTCAAGTTAGGAAGCATACTAGGTGATAGACACAAGTTGAAGGTTAGTATGTTGTTTTAGCTTGTTTTCTATGAGTTGGAGATTCTGAAATACCTAGGTATGATTATAGGATTTGTTGTGGATGAGTTGTGATTGAGTTTGTTGAGTTTTGGTGTTGTTTAAAGTGGTTATAGGCTGTCCAAATGAAAGATATGTATCAAGTGCCCTAAACAGAAATCTAGGGTACTGCTTTCAGTCATTTTGGAGCATGTTTTTCATATTGATATTGTTCGAATTTGAAGATACATAAAGAATAAACTATGTTCCTATATGTGTTAGGAAACCCCCTGTAAAATATGGGACTTTAATTCCATATATAGAGGAATAAAACCTAGATGGATCATGACTGCCTCGAAATGGAATGTCATGTGAGGCAGCCATGTTGATGTAGCATTTTGAGGACCTTATAGTCATAATTTAGGAAAGTTTATTTATAAAAAAGTGTTCCTAACTACTTGAAGTATATGTCTGTAAAATTATTTGACAATCCATTATGTTTAGTGTGAGCTAGGTTGAGTGAATTATGGTAGATGCAAATCTGGGTAGTCTGTTTCTTGGCTGGAAATAGGACATAATCATTTCGCATTCCATATATTGTGTAGAAGTGATATTAATGTGAATGTTGGATATGTTATACCCATATATGTCTAGTTTCAGTAGGTTCAAGAAACAGGACATTTGGATTCATATAGAGAAAGTTATGGCAGAATGTGTACAAGTAGGTCATGTGATGATCTAAGACAAAAGGATTAGATTGCATGAACTTTGTGGAGTTAGTGTCTTGTAAATCATAGAGCATTCATTAGTGTATATTGTCATTAAGTTTATGTTAAGGCTAATGGTATAAATGTTATGTGACATTAGGAGGACAAGGTGCAATTGAACGCACACCCGATCGTGTTGAATAGATCGAACCAAGTGCGACGGTAAGCATATTGCTTATATATGTGTATGAATGTATTGTTCCTTGTGACTTGTTGAGTGTTAGATGTGGTTGAATCTGATGTGAATGATGTGAATAATGTTTGAGTGTTTATGATACGTTATTATTGATAAGAAAGTGATATGATTGAGTATGTTGCAGTGTTATGAGTAAATACGGCATGTTGAGCCTTATGCACATACTGGAACTGAATAATGGTTGGATTATAAATGAATATGAGCTTGCTTAGATGGATATGTGAAATGGTCCAAGTTGAGAGTGCTATCCGAATACTGTGAGCCGGAATCACATGTGTTGAGATATATGAGTACGTGAGTTGAGTGTAACTCCTCCGTAGCACAGATGATTGTATTCCGAATTTAGTGAGCCGGAATACAGATTGGGCCCAAGGACCATTTTATATATATTGTTTAAGTACAGCAAGGCCTTTCTAAAATAAGTATTATTATAATAAGTGAAACAAATGAATAAATTCTAACTTGGTACTAATGATATATTTTGCTTTGTGCTCTTTACATTACTTTTGTATATACATATATGCGTAATATGTTTATTGAGTAGGCAGCTCACCCCTTACCAATAGATTTTACAGGTTAGGTGGAGTTCTTCTTGCTTAAGGTCGCACCAGCAGTGTCAGTCCATTCTCATTTAGGCATTTTGGAGTCTTGTGATGTACTTTTGTAGGATAATGACTTAAACGTGTATTGTAAATTGTAAATGCTTTCTCTTGTGTATAATATGTAAAGTTTATATGAGATTGAAGTTTATATGATTGAGAATTGAAAGCATGTCTATAACTGATATTGTGTGAGATATCATGTGATCCAAGTGAGGGGGTTACATTTAGTGGTATTAGAGCGGGTCTACTTTCCTAGGGATTAGGTTGTGTATGACTTGTTTTGGATTCCTAGGTTAAGACCACATAATCATATTTTCTTATTCTAAAGCATGTTGACATGGTCATGTTTCATGTAGGGTTATGGAGTCTGATGGTGAGAATGGACAATCCGGTAATGTGTCTAGTCATGGTTCAGTTGGTCATGTTCATGAGTTTGGGGGCTCAGAACATATAGGAGCTTCAGGACATGCAGGTTATCCGCAGGGTTATAACCAGTTTGAAGAAATGATGGGAATCTATTTGGCTCAAGGTCAGCCTCAGCCACGTGTTCAAGCTCGTCGAGATGCGCCAATCTTTGATAAAAATTTTGAAAGGCTTAAAAAGATGGGTGCAACAGAGTTTGAGGGTAGCACAGATCCTGATATAGCTGATAAATGGTGGGCCAAGATTGAAGATGTACTTGAGAACACAGAATGTCGACTAGACTCAATGGTCAAATATGTTTCTAATCTTTTCACTGGAGAAGCTTTAGAATGGTGGAGATCTATAAAAAGGACAAGAATTAGAACTGAAATAACATGGGATATTTTCAAGAAGTTGTTCACTAATAAGTACATGCCAATGATATACAAAGATAGGAAACAAACAGAGTTTTTGACCCTTATGCAAGAGGATATGTCTGTGGCTGAATACGAGCTTAAGTTTAACACCTTAGCCAAATATGCACATGCAAATGTGGCTACAGAAGAAGCAAAATGTCGTAGGTTTGAACATGGTCTACACCCAGATGTTAGAATGGGGATTCATGCACATGAAACGAGCTTTAGATTGTTAATAGAATCTGCACTCAGAGCTGAGGAAATTGTGAAAGATAGAGAACAACTTTTTGTAACCAAAAGGGCTAGATTTGATACAGAGGGCCAGTCTAGCAGGCCATCAAAGAGAGGTGGATTCTCAGTTTCTTCTAGAGGCTATTCTCAACAATTTAGAGGTAGTAGTAGTATCCATCGTGGTGGGACTAGATCACGAGGCGGATTTGGAGATGTTTTGAGTAGTGCTCCATCTGTTGGTAGTAACAGATTTTCAGGTGGTCGGTTTAATAGTGGGTATAGAAGAGGAGCGAGGACAACATCTTTTCCAGCTTGTTAGACATGTGGACGGGTACACAGAGGTGAGTGTTGGGGACCTTCCCTGGTTTGTGGCAGATGTGGCCGATCTCACACAGGAGAGTGTTATGGTTCATTTAAGAAGGGTACATGTTTTGAGTGTGGAGAAACATGCCATTATCGTAATGATTGTCCCTTATTAGTTGATAGAGGAGAGAGAGTTCAACCTCAGTCTAATATAGGAGGTGGTGCAGCTGGAGTGGATAGAGGCAGAGGCAGAGGTCGAGGAGGAGGTAGAGGGGGTAGACATGATGCTCCTATGGGTGGACAGACACAAAATTTACCACGAAATAGAGCCTTCAATATGACGAGGGGTGAAGCTCAAATAGCACCAGAGGTTATATCCGGTACAATTTCTATCCTTGATACCTTAGCTTTTGTTTTGATTGACCCTGGATCCACTCATTCATACATAACACCTGAGTTTATATTGAAAATAAATGGGAAGGTAGAACCATTAGGATATGATGTGGGAGTTATCCTACCAGTTGGGAATAATGTTATTGTAAATCAGGTTCTGAGAGATTGTCCTATAAAAGTGAGGGGAAGTGAGTTCCCTATAGATTTAGTAGTTATGGGGTTTAGAGAATTTGATATTATTTTGGGGATGGATTGGCTGTGTAAATATGAAGCTAAAGTTGATTGTTGTTCAAAGGAAGTTGTGTTACATTTTAATTCAGAATCAACTGTGTTATTTGTTGGGGAGAGAAAGGTTGTGCCGTCTTGTTTAATATCTTCAATTCAAGCAATCAGATGGATTAGAAATGGGTGTGAGGCATATTTATCTCATGTTGTGGACACTAGGGAGGATGGAGGTAAATTGGAGAATATTCCAGTGGTGAGAGATTTTGCAGATGTATTCGTAGATAAACTACCAGGATTACCACCTCATAGGGAGATTGATTTTCCTATTGAGACCATGCCAGGAGTATCTCCTATATCAATTGCTCCATATAGAATGGCTCCAATGGAATTACAAGAATTGAAGAAACAAATAGAAGAACTACTTGAGAAGGGGCTTATACGACCCAGTACTTCACCGTGGGGAGCACCTGTATTATTTGTGAAGAAGAAAGATGGAAGTATGCGATTGTGTATTGATTACAGACAACTGAATAGAATGACAGTGAAAAACAAGTATCCATTGCCTCGGATTGATGATTTGCTAGATCAGCTTAGAGGAGCTCGTCATTTTTCAAAGATTGATCTAAGATCGGGCTATTGGCAGTTGAGAGTTGCAGAAGCTGACATACCTAAAACTGCTTTTCGTACAAGGTATGGTCATTTTGAGTTTCTTGTGATGCCTTTTGGCTTGACTAATGCTCCTGCAGCTTTCATGGCATTAATGAACAAGACTTTTCAGCCATATCTAGATAAGTTTGTTGTGGTGTTCATTGATGATATCCTAGTGTACTCAAGGACTGTGGGTGAGCATGAACAACATTTGAGAATTGTTTTGAAAATTTTAAGAGATAATCAGATGTATGCAAAGCTGAGCAAATGTGAATTTTGGATGGATAAAGTTGTATTCCTTGGTCATGTGGTGTCAGGTGAAGGGGTTCAACCCGGCCCTTCCAAAATTAAAGCTATTGATGAATGGGAACCGCCAAAGAACGTTACAGAGCTTAGGAGTTTTCTTGGGTTAGCTGGTTATTACAGGAGATTTGTAGAGGGTTTTTCTCTGATTGCAGGTCCATTAACTAAATTGCTGAGAAAGGGAGTTGTATTCCAGTGGAATGATAAATGTCACCAAAGCTTTGAGGAACTAAAGAAGAGATTAACTTCTGCACCAGTGTTAGTGTTACCTTCTGAAGGTGGTGGCTTTGTTGTTTATACAGATGCCTCGGGACAAGGTTTGGGATGTGTTCTAATGCAAAATGGGAAAGTCATTGCATATGCTTCTAGGCAACTGAGACCTCATGAGATGAATTACCCCACACACGACTTAGAGTTGGCAGCAGTCATCCATGCATTGAAGGTATAGAGACATTACCTATATGGGGAGACATTTCAGATTCTCACTGATCATAAGAGTTTGAAGTACATCTTTACACAAAAGGAGCTGAACCTAAGACAAAGACGATGGATTGAGCTGTTAAAAGATTATGATTGTACAATAGATTACCATCCAGGAAAGGCTAATGTGGTTGCAGATGCTTTGAGTAGAAAGAGTGTTGATATTGTGGCTAGTATGAAGAGTTATAGTTTAAATTCACTAGTGGAGATGCGAGCCATGGATGTGCAGTTAGAAGTAAATGAAGTAACAGGTTTGATCGCTACACTACGAGTAAAACCAGATTTGAAAGAAAGGATCCAAGAAGCACAATGGCATGATCCTTATTTACAGAAAATGCGAGATCGTGTACAACAAGGTAAAAGACCTGATATTTCTGTGGAAGATGATGGAACTATGATGATAGGTAGTCGATTATGTGTTCCAGATGTAGCAGATTTAAGATCAGAAATTCTACAGGAAGCACATAATTCTCCTTATGCTATGCACCCAGGAATGACAAAGATGTACAGAAATTTGAGACCTTTTTACTGGTGGCCTACAATGAAGAAAGATGTATCTGATTTTGTTTCCAAATGTTTGACATGTCAACAGGTTAAAGCCGAACATCAAGCTCCCGTGGGAAAACTAAAACCTTTAACCATACCAGAGTGGAAATGGGAGAGGATCACTATGGATTTTGTGATGGGATTGCCAAGAACAAGGCGTAGACACGATAGTATATGGGTGATAGTGGATAGACTTACAAAATCTGCTCACTTTCTACCGGTTCAACAGACAGACTCGATGGATAAATTGGCTAGACTTTATGTGGAACAAATTGTGAGATTGCATGGAGTACCTATATCTATTGTTTCAGATTGTGATCCTAGATTTACATCTAGATTTTGGGGCAGTTTACAGCACTCCTTGGGAACAAAATTGCATTTCAGTACAGCTTTTCATCCACAGACAGATGGACAATCAGAAAGAACTATTCAGACCTTAGAGGATATGATGAGAGCTTGTGTTCTTAATTTCCAAGGTGAGTGGGATATACATTTACCTCTTATGGAGTTTGCTTATAATAATGGTTATCATTCGAGTATAGGCATGGCACCTTATGAGGCATTATATGGAAGACCATGTAGAAGCCCTATATGTTGGGATGTTGAAGGAATGAGGCAATTGGAAGGACCTGAGTTAGTCCAGGAAACTGTTGAGAAGATCAATGTCATAAAGAAGTATTTAAAAGCTGCACAGGAACGTTAGAAAGCCTATGTGGATCAGCACCGAAGGGAGATGGAATATAAAGTTGGAGATAAAGTGTTTTTAAAAATATCCCCATGGAAAGGAATAGTTCGTTTTGGCAGAAGAGGGAAGTTGAATCCAAGATACATCGGGCCTTATGAGATCGTTGAGAGAGTTGGACCATTGGCTTATAGGTTAGCTTTACCACCAGAATTATCTTTCATACATGATGCATTTCACGTGTCAGTATTAAGAAGATATAGATCAGACCCAAGTCATATGATTCCTGAACCTGAGATTGCAATAGTGAACACAGACCCCAAATACCTCGATGAATTTGCGGACATCGGTGCGTCTGGTAGAATGAGAAGTGTCCTAATTCGATCGAGGTATCAACGAGACGGAAACGACGACTTACCCGGTACGTGTCGAAGGTCAATTTGTTTCATAGTGCAAACCTGATGATGACATGTTTTATGAGAATCCCTAAAGATCTTATGTGGATATTTACGACGTATAGGGTTCATCCCCGATATTTGAGATGACTAGGACCTATTACTATGAACAACTCGAGGAGCAACGGGGACGCACACCAAGACCTTCAAGGTAAGTGCCAAATGTTGGATTTAGCCGCGGTATGAACAACTCGATACTACTGATACGAGCGAGACCCAAATAGCGACACATAGGGCATATGTCTCAGACTCGTAAATAAGGCAATTCAGAGTTTGGGGCGCATAGACAATAATACCAAGGGTGTAAGGGGAGCGTGTCGAGGATTTGACAACATAAACAAACCGCTATTTGAGGCGTACTCAAGATATGAGTGACAATTTACAGGGCGTACGTCAAGAGTTTGATAGGAACCTCACGACATGAACGACTCAGTGTGTCGAGGTATGAGCGGGATGCTCGAGACGGCCCCATAGGGTACGTGCCTAAGGGTGTGACTTAGACTCGATGACATGAATCACTCTATATGACAGGTACGGGCCAAAAGTCCAACTTGAACTTGTCGATACAAATGACTCGACGTTGGGGGTGTAAGCAAGATGCACGTGATGACATATATGAACTTGCCCCGGATTCGACTGGAACTCAATGTCATGAGTGACTCGACATTTGTCATGCGAATAGGACGTACCGAACCGCGTATGTGGGTGTGTGCCACAAGCTTAACCCTGACTGGATGGTATAAATGACTCAATCTTTGATATGTGAGTAAGGTGCGAGGGATGACATACGGAACACGCGTCAAAGGTCGGTCCAGAATTGGATAGCCTAAGGACATATTCGTGGGCTACAAATATTGTCAATGACAAGGCGACATGTGGGGCACATTTTGACCAGGCCCAACGTATGACTAAGGCACAAGCGGTGACATACGGGATATGCACCGAAAGCTGATACACGTGGCATGTCTTAGCATGGGATATGCACCTAAGGTTTCGATCTTACAACCACGTAACTTTGGAGTATAGGTGCACGGCGCGCCGACACACGTGGCATGTCTTAGCGTGCGAAGGTTATGATGGCAACCTACGAGGTGAGGGGCATGGATAATACCACAACGTAATTTGGAATCACCTAGGCATGGTGTATAGCGTGGCGACATCCGTGGGTATGTCTTGAGATACGAAAGGGAGGTGACGACGACCTGTGAGATTATGGTTCTATTTGAGATCAAGGTACCAGTCATAATCTTGAGATGTGTTGGCTAAGGCGTAGCGACATACATGGTATGTCTTGAGGCGTAAGTAGGACGTGTGTGAGACATGTGATGAATGGTTAATTCGAGTCTCGAGGGAACCGACGTCGTGATAATTTTTTCTCTTTTTTTTTTTGAACAACCGATATGTTGTCGGTGACATGGCGACACACCTAGTACGTCTTGAGTTGACCGTGCAGACAGTGTACAGGATTTGCCCCAAGATGCGAATGTCAGGATAAGCGGGGTATGACCACCAAACAAGCCTAACCACGATAGAGGGATACAGGATACATTACGACATATGGGATATGTCTCCGGATGATGTAAACACCACGGTGAAGGCACATGTGACATGTCACGATGCACCAGGTACACTCTCTAATGGTATGAACAGGATGATAAAGACATGTGCGGTGTATCCCCCACAAAGTATAACATGGCGAAGACGTAGGGAATACCTAAAGGTCTAAAGGTGCTCCTCCGGACTAATATATGAGACACATCACAACATGCGGGGTATGTCTTCTGTTACATGGGATACGGCTCTAGACTAGTGTATCTGATATGGAAGCTGCATATGCGACCTATCGTGATGTACGACCTTGACGATACCCGAACGTACATGATGCACAGTTGTGCATCGAGCACACGTCTTGATTGGTCTATAGCTGACGTGATGGAGACGCATGGGACCTTTCACGATATGGAAGATGGGACGAGGTAAGGACGTATGGGATATGTCACGGCCCAAATGGTATGCCTTTCATCTAACGTACATAGCATGGTGAACAAGCACCTGACCTGCCCTGACATGTGGGGCATGCCACTCATGCCCCTCGCTTGGCACAAGGAATGAGGTGAAGATGTACAGTATGCGTTATGACACATATAGTACACCTTCTGACCGGTGTGTAATAACATGGTAGAGACACAAGGAATGGGTCATAATATACGAGGCACAACACGGAAAAGACATATGGGATATGTCACGACATAACGGGTACGCCTCTTGATCGGTGTCTGAATGATTAATGGAAGATGCATGGGGTGCGTTACGTCTCATGGAGTATGACAAAGTAAAGATGCAAGGAATACATCATCTCATGACAGGTGGGACTCACGACGGGTGGACACGTGATGATATGACGCAGCAAGGATATAGGGGATACGTCACGAGAGAACAGTACGCCTCTTGACAGGGTAAGGACATATTGGAGGTGCCGTGACATACGGGGTATGCCAAAACCAAGGCGTAGGGGATACGCTATGACATAATGGTTGTACCTTCTGACTGGTGCCTACGATACTGGAAAAATGTACGAGGTACGCTACCATACACATAGTATGCTAAGGCGAAGACGCCTAGGATACGTCACGACATAATGGACATGCCTCCTAGCTAGCATACAAACGACACGGTGAAGACACGCGAGATGTGCCAAGGTCGCATAGGATGCGTCCCAACACATAGGTATGACAAGGCAAAGACGTATGGGATACGTCACGACATAACTAGTATGCCTCCTGAATGACACGCGACGCTGGGGTCGACTCTTTCTCACTTTCCTAATAAACACGTCCTAAATCTATGAAACCTAGAATGGCTGCACGCAATGCGGTTAGCATGCAACGCTCTATATGGTATGATTGCAATGATTCGTTAAGCATAGAACACATTATAACTTAAATCTGACTCGACTGATGTACAACAATATATAAATCTATACAAACAAACTAGTTAGCGAAAAATCGTACATAACGCGTAAGTAGATCGCAATAAGAGAAAGAAAACGTTAGATAACAATCACATTCATCACATTATCTCTCTTCCATCCTTATTCCTCCACACACTCGTTGGTCCAAGTCTCTTTCCTAGGATTTTGGTATGGGCTCACATCATGGTCCAGAGGACGCGTGATGCCGTCGATTATTGCGGGAAAGTAAATCATTCATCAGACAATACAGTTCGTTTTGACGTATCAACGTTCAGTGACTAAGAAATCGACCAAGTTGGATTGTTCTTTCAGAATAACTCGTCTTTCGTCCTTTCGTGAGACGCATTAGTTCGGGTTTTGATTCCCTTTGAGCGCATCTCAGTTTTTAGACGTGGTACGAGTTATTCTTCTAGTTCAATCGTTTGTTATTGTCAATGACTCGTTCCCTTTTGTTCGCGTGGGTTCGTGTCTCGATTTTTGGATTACAACGGGATCTTTTGGATCTATCGAGAGACGTAACCACGTGTTTATTTAGTGATGGAATCACTTTTGGATTTTATTTTAGGGAACGGACTCATCGCGTAACGCGTTTGTTCTTAGCGTCGAGGATCCGTTTGCTCATTTTGCTACGTGAAAAGACGGTGAGTCTTATTTTGAGCGCACGATAATCTTTCGGCTAATTACAACTCTTTGTTCCTCCCAATCCACGGGATATATCATCTCAGTGTGGTTATAGAAAATCAACGTTTTGTTGAATCGCATGTTTACTCGAAGCGAGGATATCACCGTTTTCCTTCCTTTAGGCGCGAATTTAAGCAAACACGTATATCGGGCCATATTTCTTGCAGTTTTGGTAACGATCGAAATGATCGAGTCGTTAGTCAAAACCCGCAGTCTCGTCCATATGGCGCAATTATATGGTTTGGCTTAATTCGGCTTCGAGATTTTAAACGGGGTATACTCTCGTCCGAGGCACGTATTCAACGATATTGGTTTATTTTCTTTAACTACTCGCGGGATTTAACATATATCGTAGATTCAGAATGATTTTGGTCGATTAGTTCATTTTTCTTTTCTTTATTTTCTTAGTCATCTGTACGGGCACATCCATTTCTCTTAAGAACGACATGAGGCATAACATAAAAGCTCGTCTTTCATTCGGAAGGGACGGGCTACTTGTGCGAAACTTTTCACGTTACGACAGGGTCGTTCGAAACAGAAATGTTCTTCGTTTTCGTTTCGTCATGATCTCGTTTTATCCTAACTTATTTAAAGAATGTGAATAACAGCTACCGTTAATATAGTCTTTTTGTATCGAAATGTAACTATCCTTAACACCGAACCGATTCATACTAATACGTGCTTACGTTATAACGTATTTCCTGAACACGTGCCTTCGTCGGGACACCGAAAGGGACAAGGCGGGTCGCACATGTTCATTCATATGAGATGACTAAGTCGTCTTTAGTTCAAATCGTTTCGATGTTTTAGGGTAATTAGTATGTCGGTTCATGAGTATATATTAACGCATCGTCTCATTTTCTTTACATAATTTAGGATTAGACACGTATCATGGCGGTTTGAAAACACGAACTGATTCATTTATCACATCAAAAATAGTAACGGGTAATCCTATGGAAACTTCTAAGGCTACTATATGCTGACACGGCTGACCGCGGGACCTCACAGGACCGCACAGATTCGCCCCTAACGAATGGATGGGGACCCTCTGGCGCCTTACTGTAAGGGGGAACTTACGCTAGCCTCTTTCGAGCGACGAATGGACTCTCGCTAGAGGTTTCGCGGAAATTATCCAAAGGGTTTGCAATAATGCTCGTGAATGCATACGAAAAGAAGTAAAACGATCCGTCCCCGTTAAGGGCTTAGTGCATGCCTTCCGGAATCAAATTTCTCGCTTCCCCAGCAGAGTCGCCACTTGTTAGACGAGGTGTCGCGGCCTAATCTCCCGGGCGGACCGAGGGGTGGACAACCTCATGGCGACGTAAGCGGTGATTGGCGCCGAAAGCAACCAATCGTGGAATCAAGCTGCTCGGCAGGACCGGAGCTCGGAGATATGGAAGAGTCGTCACCCACGAATGGGAAAATGAACACCGATCCCTTGCGGGAGACCGGTGTGGGTTCGGGAAACTTAGGTACGAGCCGAGAAGGCTAGCTCCTTCCCGAAGAAAGGCTACTAGACACCCCGACATCGCCCGGTTATGAACCACCGGCCTCCTACTCAGCATGTTAGGCGATAACGGACTAATCGTATACTTCTTTAAGTTTAAAATTCATTTGAAACCCTTTTCTTTCTCTTTTTAGAAACCGTTTTGAGCATATGATATTGAAAAGCCACATCAGTAAAGAATCACCCATTTATGTTTATACATACACAGAGAGGGGGAAGAAAGAAGTGATTTATTTACAACCGTATTAAATATTATGTCGTGTGTTTATTCTACATTAACTTATTTCCCAAAACGGATTTATTTACATGGTTCGCACCTTAATCGCCGTTGGAACGATTAGGGTGCGTTTTAAAACCCCGTTTGATGAAGTTTACCTGAATCGCCGTTGGAACGACTCGAGTATTTGAAAACGTTTGAGATGAAAACCTTTTAATGAGAAAACATGGTTAAACATACAAGTCAATTTTATTTTGTACAAATTCTTTAAGAAAATGATTCAAAAATTCTATTATTCATGAAGAAAACGATTTTATTTACAATGTTCGCTTAATCCGTCGTTGGAACGGACTAAGATTTTAAAACGTGGTGTTTTGAGAAACGATTTGAAATGTTAACAAGAATGACTCTATTTATTTACATTAGAAATCTAAAAAAACTCATTAATTTAAATAGTTCAATTGAAAACTCTCTTTTTGTGATTTATTTTCCTCTTTTTATTTAATGTACTCTTTACCCATTGTAATTACAATAAATTAACATTTACACTCAAATGAAGCCCTTTTGAAACATGGACCCATGAATGGGCCAAAAGAATAAAGAAAATGGTTTTAGACCATATATATATATGTATACATTTAAATCCAAAAGGAAGATAAGAAAATAAGATTTAACCAAAAATCACTATATGCATATGAAGATAATAAACACAATATATCTTATACTTTGAAATGTGAAAATAATAAGTAAATCCTATAACTAAGAAAGTAATACTTATCTAAAAATAATTTAACTCAATAATCACTAAAATAATCCAAATATTCTAAAAAAACTATACATATATATACATAATTAATATAGTTTAAATATCAAAAATACCATATGCTAATTCCTATTCATTATTTCTCCAAATATCAAGTAACTAATATTTAAATATAACCTAAGTTAATAAAAAAGGGAAATCCATATATATATATTTATACTTATATTACAAAATAGGATAAAAAGAGATATACAAATATTCTAAAATAGATATATATACTAAAGTTCTAAAATAAGTTGAAAAACATGTATTACATAATCATATATATATATACTAAGGATTAAAAGTCTAAAAGTTAAGAAAAAAGGACCGAAATGGCATTTTTTACGTTTTGGCAGATTTACCGACGGAAAATCCGTCGGTAAACAGCATTTAGTGACAGAATTGGCAAATTACAGCAGCACTCCAATATTTTCCAGATTTATTCAAAAGCTTTAAATTAAATCTAATTCAATCGTTTTGGACTTCCGAACTACCAAAGATGGATCATAGTCGAAAACGGAAGTTCCTAAAACGATGTTTTTATTTTAAAACGTTATTTGGAAACCTCTTTTAAATTAAAAACTTATAATTACAACATTTTCGATACCCGAACTACCTTTTTATCGGATCACGGTTCGTATTGGGATATCCAAAACGAGGTTTTTATTTTAAAACAAAACCGAATTTTATTTAACACGAAACGAAAATTAAATAAATATGCTAACTAAATAAAACGTGACAAAATAAATAAATGACTAAAGGAATAAAAACTATAGCATAAAAAATAAATAGACGGAGAGAAATAAATTAAATAAAATAAAGAGTCTAGTCCTCGGATAATACCTTTGATTCGGTATCTGACAGTCGAAGCCGATTGATTCCACGAACCGCGATCTCCCGATTTTAATAAAAATTTAGTAAAAATTGAACTTAGGAAATTTGAAATTTTTGAGAAAAAAAATATTTTTCTCAAAAAAATCCACTCTCTCTCTCTAAAAATGTTTAGAGTGAGAAAGTTTTTTCCCCCAAAAAGGCCTCCTCCTTCACCTTGGGATCCGTGCCCTTATATAGGGAAACGGATCCCGGAACAATGGGCGACGCCCAAAAAAAATTGGGCGTCGCCCATTGTGGTTGGGCGGCCGCCCAACATGAGTTGGGCGAGCGCCCAACCCTCGTCGGGCGTCCGCCCGACGTGGTTGGGTGCCCGCCCGGCGACCCTCGGGGCGTGCCCCGCGCCGTCGAGCGCGTGCACACCGTGGCCGCCGAGCGCGCGTTCCGCGCAGCTAGACGCTCGCACGTCGCGGCCGCCGAACGCGCGCCTCGCGTTGTCAGGCACGTGTGCTCAACGGCCCACGAGGGCGCGCACCGCCAGCGGTCCCAGGCATTGCCCGGGCGTCGAGAGCGTGCCACTCGTGGTGCGTCCGACGGACGCCGCGCGCACGTCTCGAGCCGTCAAGCGGGCGTTCGACCATCGTCGTCCGCGTGCGGGATGCCGTTGCGTGCCCGCGCCGTGCCGTTAATTTTCCTCAGCTTATTATTCTTTATATATTTTTCAAAACTTCCGGAATTAATCGCTTCGACCGTCTTGTTTCAGGTTTTCGTCACAGGTCCTCCGACTCGGTGTCTACAGCTGTTTCGCAAGAATGACAAGTACAGCAAGAAGCCATTCAAAAGGAATGATAAATACAAAGCTGAGTCAAGCGACAGCAGATATAAGAAAGAAAGCTCAAAGCCCATCACATTCTTTGAATGTCATCAAACTTGCCATATCAAGTCAAGTTGTCCTACCTTGAAGAAGGACAAGAAGAGAAGCAGAAAGGCAATGGTGGCCACTTGGAGCGATAGTGACGAATCATCCTCATCAGGAGCTGGTGCCACTGAGTCAGCAAACATCTACTTCATGGCTGATGAGTTTGCTGATCCCTGCCCTTTTGAGCAAGCTGACCCCTCATATGCTTCAGACAATGAGGAACAATCTACTGAGGTAACGCCCCTATCCTTGCTCAAAAATGAAATGATAAATGCCCTGAGTGATCTTTACACACTTGTTAAAAAATGTAACAAGAAAGTAAAAGTACTCAGCAGGCGATGTGATGAGATAGAAGAGGTCAAGCTCAGTGACCTTCGACATCTTCTCCAAGACAATACCAGGCAGGATGAAAACTTAAAAATCATGCATAGGTTTGTCACTGAGGTCCAATCAGATTCAAAGAAACTGAAAAAGGACATCACATCTATTCAGAACCAACTCGGGGTTCCGAATAAAAGAAATCCCCATCATCACGCTCAGTACTCAGGTACTGGTCAGCGGAGATGGAATCCCCAGTAAAATGTCCAGTGTGACTTTTGTGGGAAGAAAGGACACACGACAAAAGTGTGCCGCCATGCTCAGCACTCAG
Source organism: Euphorbia lathyris (assembly GCF_963576675.1). Classification (NCBI taxonomy): domain Eukaryota; kingdom Viridiplantae; phylum Streptophyta; class Magnoliopsida; order Malpighiales; family Euphorbiaceae; genus Euphorbia; species Euphorbia lathyris. Next base: position 73,627,062 of record NC_088913.1, read on the forward strand.
GTGCTGGTCAGCGGAAATGGATTCGCCAGCAAAAGATCAATTGTGACTTTTGTGGCAAGAATGGCTACACTACAAAAGTGTGTTGCCACCGAATAAAATATAATGTATCACCTGTTGAGCCTAACAAACCAGGACCCAAAAAGCTTTGGGTACCTAAGAATAACTAGTGTATTGCAGGTTGGCCTGAGGTGTGCTGAGAAGTCAAAGTTATGGTACATTGACAGCGTATGCTCGATGCATATGACTGGTGATGAAACTCAATTCATCACACTCGTGCATAAACATGGAGGAAGTGTAAGTTTTGGAGATAACAAAAAGGGTAAGATAGTAGGTTCAGGAACCGTTGGTAGAAATCCTACTATTGAGTCAGTCTCCCTAGTCAGAGGACTTGAATATAACCTACTGAGCGTAGCTCAGCTATATGACAGCGGTAGGAAAGTTATATTTGATGCCTCTGGATGTAAAATACTCGAGGGGAAAACAAATGAATTGATTTTAACTGCCCATCGTGTTGACAATGTCTTTATGCTGAATTTGGAAAAGAAGTTTTCAAAGAATATGCTTAGTGTCAAAGGAAGAAAATTCCTGGCTATTGCACATGAGACTTGGTCATGTAAGCATGGACCTTCTGGCCAAATTAGCAAGAAAGCAATTAGTTGAGGGACTGCCCAAACTTAAGTTTGAAAAGGATCAATTATGCAATGCTTGTCAGTATGGAAAACAAACTAAGAAACCTTTTCAAATTAAAAATATAGTCTCAACCAAACGTCCATTAGAGTTGCTACACTTAGATCTTTTCGGACCAGTCCAACCGCTGAGCTTGGGTGGTAGGAGATTTTCTTTGGTCATTGTAGATGACTTTTCTAGGTACACTTGGGTCATCTTGCTGAGTAGCAAGGATGAAACTTTTGAGATGTTTTCAACACTGGTTAGAAAACTTGAAAATGATAAAGATCTAAAATTAGCTCACATTCGAAGTGATAATGATGGAGAATTCAAGAATCAGTTATTTGATGAATTCTGTGAAGCCAGCGGCATTGACCATAACTTTTTTGACCCTAGAACTCCTCAACAGAATGGGGTAGTTGAGAGGAAGAATAGAACTCTGGTTGAAATGGCCAGGACAATGCTGAGTGAGAATAGGCTTCCAAAGTACTTCTGGGGAGAAGTTGTTAACATAGCTTGCTATATACTCAATAGGGCTCTAGTTAGACCTATACTGAGGAAAACCCCCTATGAACTTTGGAAAGGACGAAAACCTAACATAGGATATTTTCATGCCTTCAGTTGTAAATGTTTTATTCTAAATACTAAGGACAACCTTGCCAAGTTTGATTAAAAAGCTGATGAAGCTATCTTTTTAGGCTACTCAACAAATAGCAAAGCATATAGAATTTTCAATAAACGAACTCAAGTCTTAGAAGAGTCTGTTCATATTGAGTTCGATGAAACTAACCCTGTAGAGAAGGTCAATCAGACAACTGAAGATGATCCCAGCTCAGCAGCTGCTGACCAATCTAAACCTGCAAAGATTGTTGAAACACAATCCGCTGAAGACATTACACTGCCGAGAGATATCAGAATCCCAAGAGGACACTCTGAAAGCAACATCCTCGATGCTGCTGAGAACACCCTGGTGACAAGAAATCAACTCAGAAGATACCTCAACAATGTAGCCTTCGTCTCAGTTCTTGAACCGAAGAACTTTTCCGAAGCTAAGAACGATGAGTTCTGGATGGGTGCAATGCAAGAGGAGCTTGACCAATTCAGAAGGAATTGAGTATGGGATCTAGTGCCAAATCCGAAAAGCCATAAGACTATAGGAACAAGATGGGTCTTCCGCAACAAGCTAGATGAACAAGGGAACATAGTCAGAAACAAAGCCAGACTCGTAGCTCAAGGCTACAGTCAGCAGGAAGGTATTGACTACGGTGAGACCTTTGCCCCAGTGGCAAGGCTAGAAGCTATAAGAATATTGTGTGCTTATGCAAGCTTTATGAACTTTAAATTGTTTCAAATGGATGTCAAGAGTGCATTTCTTAATGGAGTTATAAATGAGGAGGTTTATGTTAATCAGCCTCCAGGGTTTGAGGATCCCAAGTTCCCAAACCATGTTTATAAAGTCAAAAAGGCTTTGTATGGTCTGAAGCAAGCACCACGTGCTTGGTATGAAAGACTAACAAGCTTTCTACTGACTAGAAATTATGTCAGGGGAAAAGCTAATACAACCTTATTCATAAAGAAAAAGGCTAAGGATACCCTGCTGGCACAAATTTATGTTGATGACATCATATTTGGTGCTACTAATGAGTCTATGTGCAAGGAATTTAGCAAGCAGATGCAAATTGAGTTTGAAATGTCAATGATGGGAGAACTCAACTTCTTCCTTGGACTTCAAATCAAACAAGGCAATAATGGCATATTCATTAGTCAGACTAAGTACGCAAAGGAGATATTGAAGAAGTATGAAATGGACAATTGTAAGTCAATATCTACACCAATGGGCACTGATACTGTCATGTGCTGATGAAAATGGTAAGTCAGTAGACAGCAAATTGTACCGAGGTATGATTGGCTCTCTACTCTGTCTAATGGCAAGTAGGCCAGATATTCAGTTCTCAGTATGTTACTATGCAAGATATCAATCTATCCCTAAGGAATCTCATTACATAGCTGTAAAAAGAATCCTTATATATTTGCAAGGCTCAGTGAATGCAGGTTTATAGTATCCCAATACTAATGAGTTCACACTCCTTGGATACACTGACGCTGACTACGGACGAGACAAGCTGGAACGGAAAAGTACTTCAGGAGGATGTCATTTCCTCAGAAGCTGTCTTGTGTCTTGGTTCAGTAAGAAACGGTCGTCAGTAGCCCTGTCAACCACCAAAGCTGAGTACATTGCTGCTGGAAGCTGTGTTGCCTAAGTCCTCTGGATCAAGCAATAGCTGGATGATTATGGAGTTCAGACTAAAATAATTGAAGTCAAATGTGACAACAAAAGTGCCATTGACTTATCAAAGAATCCAATCCAGCATAGCAGGATGAAGCATGTCAGTATAAGGCATCAGTTCATCAGAGATCATGCACTCAAAGGTGAGATCAAGCTGACCCACGTCCCAATGGATGAGTAGCTTGTCGATATCTTCATGAAGCCACTGGCTCGTGAGTAGTTCAATATACTGAGAGAAGCCGTAGGTATGTTCAATCCTCTTCAATAAATTCTAAGTATGAAATGTGCTAAATGATTTTGCATGTTGAGTGAACTTATATGCTGAGTTATAGAAATATCTTGCATACTCAGTACCTTAACTACTGAGTACCTCAATTACTGAGTAAAGCAACTTGCACAATTAGGGTTTGCACGCGTATTTAAGTAGCAACTAGGATGGCATAAGCGTCATCATTAGTAAACCATGCGCCGTAATCTTTCATTAATGTCATACTTAAATGATGCTGAGTGGTTCGAATTCCCACTGTTTTATTGACCTATCAAATCACTCCTCTTCGGCTATAAATAGTGAAAGTTTTTCACTGTTTATCTTCTACGCTTGATATTCGCACTGAATCTCTCTCTCTCTCTCTCTCAAACCTTAAATCTTTCTGCATTTCCTCAAGAACGCCATATCTGGAGATGAACAACAAACCTCCTCTAGCCACAATGACCTTTACGAGGATAGAAACTCAGACATTAACCCTTCTTCTTCCTAAAGAAGTCAAGAACAGGAATACAGTGATACTTCCTCTTCAGAATCCGAACAGCCAGCTCATGGTCAGCATGACCAGGCTATGACTGAGGTCAGCATCCTAGGTCAGGATCCCCATGCTGAGACCTCTACTCCTTCTAAGAAAAAGAAGAAGGAGAAGAATAAGGAACCTAGGGAAAGGACCTTCACCGCTTTTTACAGAAATCTTACAAATCCCAAAATCAACATTTCACGATGGTTCTCGAAAGACTTCGTAGAAGCCGAGCAACCCTTTTGTCAGTGGATTGTTGAAAACGGATGGACAACACTGTTCTCCCTACCTAGAGAAACCTATCCGACGCTTGTCACTGAGTTCTACCAGAACTTGACGATAGCAGATGACGATGTTGACTATATGGTGACCTCAGTAAAAGGCACCAAGATCATCATTACCCCAACGTACCTCGCAACACTCCTGAAGTAGAAAGCAAAAGGAACAAAGATGAGGAGAGTAAAAGATATGAAGCACATCAATTATGAAACTGAGTACTGCAAGCCCAAAGGCTTCGTAGGGGAGGTATCAACCACCTCACTTGCTCAGACTCACCATCAGGCTCACTACATACCGACCAACTTCCTCTTCCCTAAAGTCAACTCAACGACGTCAGCATCTAACTTCGAGCAATGCTTTATATGGCATATGTTGGAGACCAAGCCACTGAACATGCCTGTCTTCCTAATCGAGGCATTTCTAAGAAGCACCGGGATACTCAGGATGGGATCCCTTGTCACTACCATCCTCAAAGATCACAAGGTCGGCTTGGCCAAGGAGAAGAAGGAAATAGAGACTGAAATCACTTCGGTGATTCTGAACAGGCTAACACATAGTTTGCCCTTCAAGCCTAAAACCAAGAAGGGTAAGGCAGTCCAAGATGCTAAAACTGACCTACCCAGCAAGGGCAAGAAGAGAAAGGTTGTTGAGCCGACCACGTCAGTACCCAAGTCAGTGGGAAAGAAATTCAGGGTATCTTCTACTCAGCCCAAGACAAAAACTGCTGAGTTGCCATTGAAGAGATCAGCCCCTGACACTGATGAAGCTGATGAAGTGGGTGAAGAGCCGCTGAGAAGGAGGACAATCTTTAAACTCGGAATGCAAGATGCAACTCCTCTGGGTTTGATGCAGCGGAAATAAACAGACTTTCGTTCTAAACACTTGCTCGCGCACGAACAAAGCTTAAAACCGTCAACTATCATTGAATCGCGCATGACTAACGAAAATTGGAAGAAAGAGAATAAACTCTGAAATTCTTATTAATCAATAACCGCCTTACATAAGGTGGAGGTCGAGCCTTTATATAGGCTGACAAAATAAAAACCTAATCCGAAACCTAAAAGGAAAAGGAAAACAACAAAAATAAGAAAAGTGCGCTAAAACACAAAAAGGCCGATTTGAGGCCCTAAACGACCTCGGATGGCTAAAAAACACGTCCACCATGGCTGAATCCAACAAAATTAGGGTCCAAAATCGCTAAATTCCAACAACCCGTTTTATCTTCAAAATCTCAGTTTCGGGTCCGCTTTCTCCAAATAGTTTAAGGCCCGCTCCACTTCATCAGGGTTTTATAGTTCCTAAAGATGCCTTCTTTCTCTAGGCACGAGGTGTTTCTACCTCTGCTAGTCAGCAAGGAACACCAGCTGCCTCCTCTATTCCCTCCAACACTGAGCAACATGAAAAATCAATCTCTACTGAGAAGCAGATTGACGATGAGGGGATAAGAGCTCCTGAGCAGGAAGACTTAGCTGCTGGAGTGTAGGCTGATGAACCAGAAGCTCAGTCCACTAAGAAGGAAGCTGAGATAGTTTATGAGAAGCATACTGAACTCAATGAAAACGTTCAGCCGGATGCTTCCCTTCCTGCCACTGAACCGATCCCCGCTGGCCCCTCTAAGAAATCCAAGCACCACCAGGGAAGTAGGGAAAAGAGATACAAGCGTACATCATCCAGACCCAAAGTCTTCGATATACTGGATGACTCTCCTGCCCGAGACCCCATTGTTGACTTAACGAATTTGAACTTCAATTTTTGCACAAGTCCACTTGAACTTACTCAACAATTGGGATCCGAAAAACAAGCCTTTGTTTCTGGCTCTCAGGAACACGCCATATTTGAACCCAACATAGGCAACCTATCTGCCGACACCGCTGCTCCCAAAGATCCCTCTACTGAGCAAGTGTTTGATGCTTCTGCTGCTCAACTCAACGAGCAAGAAATTGAAAACCCACCTGTTCAAGACAACCTTGAGCAAATACAACCACAAGTATCTGCTCAACTCCAGGTTGACACTGAGCATATGGATACTACTACTGATCAATCAACTCCAACTTAGAGCAGTTAGTAAATGAGTCAGTTGCCACTGACGGAACCACCACTGAGAATGTCGCTCCCGCTGCTCAAACTTCCAACTTTGGTCAAGCGCGCATTAACAATTCAACTCCTATCCAGCAACCTCAAATTCCATTTCTGCTATTAACAAGGATCTGGCCTCTGAGACTCCACTTCATACTGATGAGGTAGATCCCTTAAGATTTTTGGATGCAACTGAATCAGGGAGAAGAATTCTTTTTTCCGCCTCTGCTCTCATCAATGACATAAATAAGTCTCAAGCCAGTGCTGCTGAATCCGCTTCTGCTGAGCCAACTCAACTAACAAACGTCACGCAACTTCTGACCGAACTTAAAGGTCTTCAAAAGCTTATGAATGTTCTGACCTCCTTGGTCTCTCAGCAGCCTAAGCAGGAATTTCATGTAAAGATGGCTGACCTTCACATGCACATGATTCATCATATGGATTCCATAGAAGGAAAAATAAACACCATTGCTGCTGTGAACTCAACGGTCGCCACTTCTACTGAAGTCACTCAGCACTATTAGCAGCTGAACACTGAGCTTATCAAAGCTCAAGAGTTAGTCTCCTCTTCCTCTCAGTGCACTATTGAGCAAGTCACTGAGGCTGTGCGACTCTTGAGCCTAACTAGGGAAGAGATGGAAACTGGCCAAGCTAAGACCAATGACATCTTCAACTATGCTAAATCTACATATCACCATGTCAAGCACCAAACTTCGTATCGCCATATTTATGACACTTCCATGCTCAAGATGCATCATCAATCTTATGCCAAACTGACTGACACTATCACTTGGCTTGGTAAGTCACTTGAGTTCATACTCAGTATTATCAGTGCCACCATAAAGATTCCAGCGGCAAACATGGAAGGTGGTCTGCAAGTATTCAAAGGTCTGAAGGAAAGTACGAGTCAACTTCAACAATTCTCATCCAGACTGACTCGTGCTGTTCAAACGGGGCAATTTTATGCTTCTACCCCTCAGCCTAGTGATGCTGGCAAAAAGGGGGAGAAAAATAAAGATAAGCAAATTCCAGAAAGAACTCAACAGAAACAACCTGTATCTACTTCTGCTGCCCCAAGCTCACAAACTCAGCAACAAGGAACCCCACAGTCTAGTCAGCAACCTAGAAAGTCCAAACAAGTCCAAGTCGATACAAATAGATAGATCTTTTTAACTTGCTTGTTTTTGTGATTGTTGTTGATATGTTTCCTTGTTGATCTGAATTATATAAAAACGTATCTTTCCACATAACTTGAGTACATTATCATACTGTCTTATATTAATTACTCTATCTGCTGTGTTGAACTCTTGCTGACTATTCTCAAATGTCTACATTCTTAAAACTCATTGAACTAAATTAATTAAACTTATGAACATAAAATTTACACAAGTAATTAGCCACTGAGTAACACTACTCAGCATCCACGAACTTACTCAGTTGAGTTCTACTCTGATAACTGAACTTCACTTTTTCATTCAACAAGTATCAAAACTGAGTAAAGATAAAATGTTCTAAGTACTGACCTACTTCTGACTCTGACCTTAGACTTGCTTGATTAAACCTTAAAATGTTTAAAGTAAAACTAAGTCAGTGGTTCAACCCTTATGGGAGAGAATTTTCAGAACTTAAGAAATGGTCAACTATCATGGGGGAGCTCAACACTGAGTTCCTAATTGAATATTTTTGCCAACATCAAAATGGGGGAGTTTGTTGAAACACCTTTCCACATGATTTTGATTTGACAAAATTATTTAAAGTATAGTTAATTACCCATGATAAAATATTCCAACACATTAAATTTAAATGCTTTGATTTATTAATACTAATGTGTTTGTTCAATGTTGAGTTAATTGGATTTATAAGAATCAAGACATTAAAAGTGTATGGCCCAAAAGACCACAAGAGAAAGTCAAGCCCAAGTCAACAGTTGAAAGCCACACGGCCCAAGCAGAACAAAACATGGCTCAGCAGAGAGAAGGATCCAGAAGCCTTCTAAAAAGCTTCAAGACGAAGCTGCTGAGTCAAGCGACAAGGAAGTCAGGTCACCAGCTGGCCTGGACAACATAGAGACAAAGTATTTCCACTTAAGGAAATGTTCAGACGAAGCAGAAAACAGTCTGGAAGACGTTTCCTAAAATGTGGAGACACTCTGACCAGCCTGAGCAAAAGCAACTGAACCCTGACGAAGATAGAAGATGCAACATTCTTATTGGCCGAAGACGCTGAGCACTGACCAGATGAAAACGACAGGAAGTCGTTTCCCTCCAAACGTTATTTTGAAATTCGAAATGACCGGTACCTCAGATGTCACTATAAATAGGCCTCTCAAATGCTTCATTCGACGCAGATCTTCATCAAGTCGAAACGCTGACCAAATACCAACTCGAAGTTCTGTCTTGAAAAGCAAAGCAAATTCTTACACCAATTCATATCTTTGTGTAAAAGTCTAGAGTGATTCAATTCATCTAAAGTGTTCTTAGCTTCTGTTAGAACAAACACTTTATCATTTCTAGAAGAATAGAAATGAGAAGCTGAGTTGCTTGGTTATAGCACTCAGCAGTAGTTATAGTATTGAGTAGAAGAATAGAGGAATGTACTCTTGTATACTCAGTAGCTATTTGTAAACGGTTTGTGCTCTACATTTAAAGAGCTCAGTAGAGGATTCAAAAAGCTCGGAAGGATTCCGGGGACTGGACGTAGGCAAGGAGACCAAACCAGGATAAGTATGTTGAGTAACATATTTCTAACCCTTTACTCCTTTATATATATATTGCTTGCTAAGTACTGCCTAGTAAAACGTTAACGAACATACGCTGAGTTGAGTGATCTGAGAGTTGAGTTCAGGAATAGACTTAAGTGCTATCTCCTGACTCACGGTAGAAACAGTTTTAGTCAGTAGTTGACTAAATCTGCCTCTAACCGTACTCAGCATTGTTGTGCTAAAAGACTTAATAAAAGTCTAAGTTTAAAATATAAGTCAGCCCTACGTGAAAATTTTTAAATAGTTCCTAACCCCCCTTGGAACTAACTTTGTCACGTTTCACGGGACCAACAAGAGTCAACCCGACATTATTCTCAAGCTTGGTTGGAAGTCTCAAATACTTGACATGTACGAGACCGTATATTCTCTCTGCAGTCGGTTTAGTAAGTCGATACAAAGAAGCTCCGATTGTGTCATATTAGAACGCAGCAAAAAGAATTCTCTGTTACATGAAAGGTACAACTAATTTGGGATTAGTGAAACTGATGATTTCAAATTAGTTGGATTCTGTGATAGTGATTAGGCCAGTGACAAGGATGACCGAAAAAGTACAACTGGTTTTGTATTTTTTCTAGGTGATACTGCATTTACGTGGAGTTCGAAGAAGTAGGCGATTGTGACGTTGTCAACCTACGAAGCTCAATATGTTGCTGCAATCTCATGTGTGTATCATGCGATTTGGTTCCGAAAATTGCTAGAAGAATTTCAGATGACTCAAAATGATCCGTCGTAGATTGTTATCGATAATAAATCTGCACTGGCATTAGCTAAAAATCCAGTGTTTCATGACCGGAGTAAACACATTGACAAGAGGTATCATTTTATTCGGGAGTGCATTGAGGAAAAAGAGGTGACACTGAAGTACGTGAAGACGGAAGATCAGATTGCAGATATTTTTACGAAAACGTCAAAATACGATGTGTTCAGTCACTTGAGAGCTCAATTGAGAGTCACGAAAAATTAAGTTTGGGGGACATGTTAAAATAATAAACTTAATTTTATTATTATTAAAAAAATTAAAATAAATAAATATGCGCATGATATGTAGGATTTAATTAGATATTTAAGTACTCTTGTCCTTAAGTCTAAAAAGTTAAAAAAAAATATAGTTGGAGAGTATGAAGATGAATGTGTGGATAGTATGTTGCAAAATTGTGATTATTAAAAGGTCTTGGAAGATGTGATAGTAGATTTTTTTGTATGTCGGTAAATAAAGGCTTATTGTAATGTTTTAATATATGTCAAAGAAATAAAAAGTTGAGTGCATAGAGTTCACAAGTGAGAGACTTTTGTTTTTTGTTTTTTTTATGTCATTCCTTTATTCCACAAATTCATAATCACCAAAATTACATAACTAGTCCTCTCAAATTACAATTCAGTCCTTAACAAATTATAATTTCTCTCTATTTCGATAAAGAGTTGGACCTAAGACCTCTTAAATAGGAGCATGCATCTTTTACCATGTCACATACCTTTAAACATTAAAATAATACTAAATAGAGTCTCTATAAACTAATATTATGGGGCTGAAAGGGGAAAAATGACCCATACTCAAGGGTGGAGCCTGTTGGGGGGGGGGGGGGGGGGGGGGGGGGGGGCTCGGGCCGTCCCGGGCAGGGCCAGTCCTGATAATTTATGGGCCCTAGACGGGATAAAAAATAAAGGCCCCTTTAATAAAAAAAAATTAGGTAAAAAAATTTAAAATATATTTCAATACATGATAAACAAAAAAATATTTTATTAATTCCTTATTTATCTACATATTAAATTTATTTGGTAAAATATTAAATCAATTTGTCGCTTGTATATATCACGTATCAAAAATTGCGTCATTTGGCAAAAAAAAATTAACAATTCGATTAGTTTTTCATCCAAAATGGATTAAATATCACTTATGGAAATACTTGAAGGTGAAAATGTTACCAAATGATATGACAAAATTTTGCATACCACATAGGTAAATATATGTCCCTCCAAGTGAATCAGTGATCAAGTGTGAAAAATATGCAAAGATCCAAAGTTGTAACCACAAACCGCCTCTAGGCTTACGAACGGTCTCTCTCACTAGTGATTGACAAACGATGGAAATTAGATGCCAACAGCATAGTACATGGTGCTAACTGATGTCTTGAAGCCAAGGCGTTCGCAATCATAACTATCTCTACAGTAGGCCTAAACCCGAATGGCTTAAAGATGTAGTTATTAAAAGCATCCACAGAATTTGCATGTGGTCTTCATATGTTAACACGTCCTTATCTAGATTTTTCTTAATCATTTGGACATACGTGCCAGTCTTTTTCTACCATATGGCCTTAACTTCAAGGAAGCATCAGTCCCAACATAGCTAAGGATCTTTTCCCCAAAGATGAATAGTCTCGTCAAAGCAACTACATACCATAGAGTAATGGAAATTAGGCCTAGTGAAAGGATGAGTAATTGCAAACCGGGGGTAAATTTCACTCATGGTGTACAAACTTTATCCTAAATCACACTTTGGTGTACAGACTTCAATTTGTCACACTAATATATACGTACTTAGGGGTGACCTTCCACTATGGTATATGGCCGGTTAAAATGACCGGTCAACGCGCACCTCACCTTTTTTCAACTTTAATTAGATACATCTCATATGCAATTATCAAAATACCCTTTATCCCAATAAAAAAAATAAAAATACTCATTTCTTCATCTCTCTCTTCCATGGCTCCTTTCACTCTCTAACTCTTCTTCCTCTCTAACTCCTTTCTCTCTCTAACTCTTTCTCTCTCTAATTCAGTAACCATTTTCACTATTATTTTCATAAAAATCTCTTTCTCTAATTAATACCTACAAGCCCATATTGATAGCTCCCATTTGTATAGAGTTTTTAGGATCATTTTAGTTCGATTTTGCTTTATTTCCTTTTAATTTTAATATCGTTTTCTTAGTTTTTAGTTAAAATTAGTAATTTCCAGTATTTATGGCATTTTTTGTGTTTTCAGGTGTTTTTAGGCCTATTTGATCATTCCCGAACCAGACCCAAGCCTATTGGAGCATTTCTGGATTATTCAGGGACTGTCGGAGCACTTTTGGGATTTATCAGGGACCATTAGAGCAAATTTCGGAAGCCCAGGGACCAAAACGAAGAAAACCGGACTTTCTGCCCCAATTAGGAGCCTGTCTCGTCGAGACACAAAGGCGTCTCGCCGAGACAGGCTCTGTCTCATCGAGACATTGGCTGTCTCGACGAGACAGCCTATGTCTCGACGAGACGAGGCGGGAGAGACGCAAAAAACACCTCTCCCTTGCTAGAATCTCGAATCTTTATGCCTAAAAACCCCTTTTAAATGTGGGAAATGACCGTTGTACCCTCCGGAGACCTAGGGTTTCCTCGCTATGTCTATAAATAGCGAGCTAATGTCAGTTCTTCGGGGAGATGAGGTTTTTAATAATTCAGCCTCCACAATGTAGATTTATAGTTTTGTTTAGTTTTATTTTCCTGCTTTCTAAATTAGGTTTATTTCTGTTTTGTCTTTTCTTATTGAAGAACAATTGATGGGAGAAGCTCCTAATCTTCTATTTTTGTAATCGGAATCGACAAACGGGTTTTGGATTTCTATCTCTCCCTCTTATCTTTTACTTTTATATTTAATTGAAGCTTTTTCCATTATTCCTATTGTCCTATTGCTATGATTGGTTTGTCTATGAACTGATCTCCATCCAATTTGGGGATGGGGATGAAATTGATTGTATGAATATGTATGATTAGGGATCTATGGCCTTTGATTGATCAGTTTATGCATGCTTAATGCCTTGAAATTGTCATGAATAGGATTATTGCTAGAATGAGACTCGATGACGATCAACTAGCCTGCTTTATGTATATATTATGCCTAATGGCTATAAACCTGACAAAGATAGGATTATAGATAGATAAGAACCTGACCATGGAATTATCTATGCTGAATCTGTGTAAATCTGACCTCGCTAGAGACCACTAGGAGTGCAGCTTCGTGGTTGGGCTACGGCTTTAGCCTTAGTTTCCAAAGAACCTAATGCTTTGCATGACCTAGGGTATATGCCTAATCAAGCCGTCACCCGAATGCATGTGAATAGGTTAGATGAATCTTGATCATATTTGTCTTTCTTATTAGGGCAATTACTGTTAATCACTGGTAAAACATAAATCTGAGCTCCCTAAACCCATACATAGGATTTAATCAAAGGATTCCTCATCCTAGATTGTGTCATCCGTTAATCCACCTTCTACCCTATTAATTGTTCACTTTAGTTTGTTATTTCAATTCATTTAATTCAATTAGTTAATTAAACAAAACCCAAACTATCTTTCAACCCTCTAAACAATTAGATCACTCTAGGTAGATTTACTAATTATAACAGATAGTCTTTGTGGTTCGATCTCGTGCTTAGCACAATATTACTTGTTGCGATAGGATACACTTGTCTTATTAAATGCTATATATTTTACGAGCATCACATATCCATGTAAGATTATCTCAGATATCTAATATCTTCTTTTTTGTCTCTATTTTCTCCTACATCGATCTCTAAGAAGCCACAAATAACTTTTCTTCAGAAAATAAACTCAGAGATGGAGGGTAACAGTGGAATAAAGCAATCCAAAAATGACGCCATCGTTTGCTGGGTGGTCGAATTTCTGCTGCTTATTTGTAGTACTGTTCATCAATAACCAAAGTTGGATTTGGGGAAGATAAAAAATATATGGAGCAGGAAAGGTGGAAAATATAGGAAGCAGGTAAAGTGAAGGATTTGGGGAAGAATCGAAATTGGATTTTAAAGAAGCGATGAAGAAGAAGAAGAAGAAGAGGAAGGAATTGGTAGAAATCTGAAACAAATTTGGAGAGAAACAAATTTGTGTATAAAAAATTGGAAATTAGGGGTTTTTAGGATATGGAATTTGTTAACGGAAGTGTAAAAATTGATTTGATTTTCCTAGTGAGATTCAACTATGATCTGCCATTTTTGAAATGTTTGAGCTTTTTTTTGTTATTGAGTTGAAAAATGAAAAATCCAGTCTTTGGGCATCTGGGTTTTGATTAATGATGAAGATGGTGTTAGAAGTTGAAATTATTGTGTTAAACTTTATTAGATAAGTGTAAAAATTGATTTTAGTAGTGAGATTTAAATCTAGTCTGTATTTTTTTATGAAGTTTTGAAATCATAGTGAGAGAAATAAGATGGAGAGAGTTAGTGAGAGAAAGTGAGAGGAGATGGTGAAGGGAAAGGAAGAAGAAAGAAGAAGAGGGTATAATAGTAATTTTATATTAGTGGTTGAATTTTTTTTTACTTTTTGATCGGTCACAATTGAGGTGGCGAGTTGACTGAGCGTTGACCGGTCATTTTAACTGGCCATATACCATAGTGGGAGGTCACCTCTAAGTACGTATATATTAGTGTGACAAATTGAAGTCTGTACACCAAAGTGTGATTTAGAGTAAAGTTCGTACACCATGAGTGAAATTTACCCTGCAAACTGGCGACCAATAGTTCAGAGCGCCTTCAAGAACGGTGACACAGGGTTCAACCTCACGCCGTGTGAAGTGAATAAAGTTCTGAATACCAACCGCCATCCAAACATCCTCATATGTCAGTTCTAGATGCTCCACCAATTTATCCCACCCTGAATAAAAGCGAGGGAATACCATATTTTTTCTACTTGTGGAAAATTTATAGGATTCCCGATGAAAGGTCAGGTCATTGTCGATCCTCAAAGGGTATGGGGAGTAGATTAGGTATAGCCACAAGACCAATAGTAAGGACGTTGCCTTAGATCAAATGGGGTGCAAGCAATCAGAACGTACACTTTCACATTAATGTATAACTCAGAACAAAATTTAAAACCAACAAGTTACCTCTTGTAAACGAACAATCTCTTTTTCAATATGATCTCTTTCCATAACATTAGCATCTGACATTACACCTATCTCAGTATCAAGCATCTCATTATTAAGTTGTTTTAATTTTGACGCAACATAACCAAAACATGTTTTATTCCAATGTTTGAGAGAGATTCCACATTATTTCAGCTTCTCATAAACGCTCAATTGTTCTCTTATAGCAGAACCCCAAACAGACTGACATCTTCTCAAAACGGAAAGGACATTACTTGTAAACATGAACACAATCAGTATCTAAAAGATAGGAGTATGATATGATGCCACTCTAGCTAGCACCAAAATATGTATAGAATAGATTAGGCAACATAACCAAAACATGTTTTATTCCAATGTTTGAGAGAGATTCCACATTATTTAGCCTTGCCATAGACGTTTAATTGTTCTCTTATAGCCGAACCCCAAACAGACTGACATCTTCTCAAAACAGAAAGGACATTACTTGTAAACATGAACACAGTCAGTATCTAAAAGATAGGAGAATGATCTGATGCCACTCTAGCTAGCATCGAAATATGTATAGAATAGATTAGACAAAAAATAAAAATATAAATAAAAAGGAAAATACTGTGGAAAAACCGGAACCACACTGTTTGGGAGAAAAAGTTCAGCATTGCGGAACGGGTGCTGTCAGCAGCTAACACCGAGTTTCAGAACTGGAAATCGGTTAATCGTGCGAGAGAGGGACAGTAGAAGGAAGCGATCGAAGGCCAGACAAAATGGTGAATTCCACGCCAAGGAATGTTAATCTGCAATGTTGATGTCGACATGGTGAGTGGCGATGTCGATGACGGTCCGGGGGAAGTGGAGAAATACAGTTTAGCAGGCATGCTGATACGCGATCACAGAGGCCGGTGTCTTTGGGCACGAAAGATAGGATTTCCAAACACGATCAACCCGACACTAGCAGAGACTGTAGCAGTTAAGGAAGCCCTCAGTTGGATTAAATCTCTTAATTTATCCTATGTGGAAATCCAATCGGATTGTTACGAAGTAATTCAAGCGATAAAACATCAAAATTTCAATCTTTCATATTTATCTGATGTTATACAGGATAGTTGTTTGTTATTAAGAGATGTGAACTTAGTTTTCGATCTCATTTGTTAGAAGGTCAGCGAACCTAGCAGCTCATTCATTAGCAAAGGTTGTTAGTTCAAGTTTTGATTTTGGTAAGTGGGCATGTCCACCCACCATTCATTTCCGATATTTTCAATTCATTCTTTCCAAAAAAAAAAAAAAAAATTGATGATATATAGAATCAAAAAACTTCATAATTTTTTTCAATTTGTGAAAATTTTCAAAATTGAATACATTTTATTACATGTCTATTTTACGAAAACATTATAGTAAGATTAATTTAAAAATTCAAATTTAAATTGAAAAAAAGCCGTGTTAAAAGGCTTTTAATCCGTTAATCTGTTTTTTTATTTTTAAATTTCTTCTCCATCCTCTATTTCTCAGGAAACGCCTCTTTCTTCTCTCTTCTTTCCACAACCTTCTCCTTCACCAAAAACATTCAAGAAAAATTCAAAACTTGTTTTTTTTAATGGTAACTTTCTCTTCTCTCTGTCTCTTTTGTTTTCTTAAAAAAATTAATATTATCTTTCTTCATCTTTGATGATTTTTGATGGATCTGATATAGGTTTTGAAGGGTGAAAGATAGAAGAAGAAGAAGAAGAGTGAGAAATGGCGTACAAAGTGGATCATGAATATGATTATCTATTCAAGATTGTATTAATTGGAGATTCAGGTGTTGGTAAATCCAACATTCTTTCCAGGTTTACTCGTAATGAATTTTGCTTGGAATCTAAGTCTACCATTGGTGTTGAGTTTGCTACCAGAACTCTTCAGGTTTTTATTCTTTGTTTTATCATTCTCTTCCTAATTTTTCACTGCATTACTTTCACATTATATATATGATCAATCATTCAATTGATTGTTATTTCATTGTTTGAGAGAGGAAAGGTATTTGCAGAAAAATTGTTTGCACACTGTCAAGAAAGGAAATTTCTTATAAGGATGTTAAAATGAGTCGCCTTGACTTGATCGTTTTGCATGAAAACGTGACACTTGGTCATTTCTAGAAAACACGAATCCGAAATATGGGGAAAAATTATAAATATTACAAATATAAAGGCATATTTATAAATATTAAAAATATAATAATATATTTAAAAAAACAAGAAGGAAGAACAAGATGAAGAAAATTCATGCTCAATCGAAATTCAAGAGATATGATTTATAGGAGAAAGAAATATAGGTAAGTTTTTAAAATGGAAGGATACGAGAAATGAATTATGCGTCAAATAGGAATTTTTAATTTTTTGGAATTGCAAAATAGAAAATTTGAATTTTCAGAATTTTAATCGGAAACGTTTTGCATTAGTTTCCCACATCTAAAACGCATATCATGAAGATTTTCCATGCATCATGGGTGTTACGACAATTGTGTCAATCGGTCATGTCAAGTTAATTGTCTCTCTAAATTGTGTTGTTGTATTAGAGATTGACAAGCAATTGTATTCACAACTTTTGTTAGGATGCAGACAATGATAAAATGTTTGAAATATTTAGAGATGACAATCGGCTAGTATATATGCATATAGTGGCATACATTTACCCTTATCTTTATGCGTTTATTATTTGAATTATCCATCTCGTCTCATTGAAGGGTACACATTCTAAACCTCATTATCGTTCCACATGTTTCATAGGTATCCATATCCGTTAAAATTAGGTGTTGTAATATATACATTCATCAAGCTTCAAAAGAGTTAAACATAAAAATAAACCTGTTATATTAGAATATAATATAAGAAAAACAAATTGAACAACTCAAAATACATACCCAAAATTTGAAGTCATTGAGCTTTACTAACATTTCCCCCCAATTTATGATTACATATCTAGAATCAGACATTCTCTTGTTAGTCACAAACATGATTGATTAAAAAAACAATATGATCAGTAGTGTTTGATTGGTTTGGATGAATTGTGAAATGCAGGTAGAAGGGAAAACAGTTAAAGCACAGATATGGGACACAGCAGGTCAAGAAAGGTATAGAGCTATAACTAGTGCATACTACAGAGGTGCAGTTGGTGCACTCTTGGTTTATGACATTACAAAGAGGCAAACATTTGACAACGTTACGAGATGGCTCCGCGAGCTCAGGGATCATGCTGATTCCAACATTGTCATAATGTTAGCTGGTAACAAATCTGATCTGAATCATCTGAGAGCAGTATCACCCGAAGATGCACAAATGTTAGCCGAAAAGGAAGGTCTTTCGTTCCTCGAAACATCAGCATTACAGGCGTTGAATGTCGAAAGCGCGTTCCAGTCAATTCTGTTGGATATCTATCACATTATCAGCAAGAAAGCATTGGCTGCACAGGAAGCTGCTAACACTACTGGACTTCTTCAAGGAACTACTATTAACGTCGGGAATTCGTCCGGTAACATGAACAAGAGACCATGTTGTTCTAATTAAGAAAGGAAAGCTCTTTCTTTATCCGAAGAATTCGGAGAGGAAAATGGTAGAGCTTTTGAGGAAAGTTTCATTTTTTAGTGACAGGAAGAAATACCCTTTTGCAGCTTATGTTATATACTTCATTCCCTGAGAGATAGTGTTGTTGGATTCAGGTTTTATAGTTGATGAGAATTAGTAAAAAAATATCAGTATCATCTGGTTTCTAAACACCAGTTTAATTGAGAGGAAAAGAAAGAGCAGGGATAATTGATGTTCATGTTGATTAGGTTACAAGGTTTTGTAATTATGACCTTGAGTGTATCTTGATTCTTTCAAATTTGTTTAATTTTGTCACAGATTTTTCACTCTTTCTTTAGTTTCAAATAGGCTTAATACATCATTATGCCTCTTGTTCAAAAAGCTTAATTGGTCCCAATGAACTTTTAAATATTCCGATAACCTCTCAACTTGCTTAAAATGTCCACATAGCCCCCTTAACTTGCATAAAATGTTATCAATTAATTATTCGGTTGCAAAAAAAAAGTTTTTACTTAAACTTGTTTTCTCATCTAATATTGAAACTGGATATCCCCAATCTTTGTCATTTTACTTTTTCAAGACGCGTGCAACACATCTTTTGTATGTAACTTACTTTTTTTACAACTGAGTAATTAATTGATAACATTCTACGCAAGTTGAGGGGGCTGTTGGGACAGTTTAAAAGCTTAGAGATCAATCAAATTTTTTGGACAAATTCAGAAAGTAAATGATGTATTAAGCCCATAAAATAAACAGCAACACAATCAAAATGCACCCAACAAATAAAGCAAGCCTAGACACAAATGTTGGCAGCTAAATTTATTGCTAGCCTAAAGATCAAAGATGTTTTAGCGGGCTAAATTGCTAAAGTTCGGTTCTCATAGTGTGAAAATAAAAATTATGTACCGTATAAGAAAAAATAAAAATATGGTTTCAGGTAAGTTAGATGCAACTTTTAGTAGCTTAATGATAAAAACAAATGGTCTCAATTTTGGTGATAGAGAAAGGGACAAAGTGTCAAAAATAAAAATTGGTGTGAAAAATGTTTTAGGTCGCACTAGGCATGCCAAAAATCATTAGTGATTTTTTTGTAATAATGCTAATTGCAACCTTGTCACATATGATTTGGGTGCGGATGTAGAGAAATTAATTCTCAAATAATGTGGGTTAAGTTTATGGAGTTTGCGAGACAAAACTTGAAATCTAATCGAAACGATCGTTGATAGACGCAAAGATTGAAAAAATCTCTCTTGGATTCCTAGCGCTGTGATAAAAACATTTGCTAAAATAATCTTAAGTTATTGCGAGTAAGTAAAGGAAATAAAAGGACAAGATTGACACAAGATTTGATATAAAAAAAATGGTATACTTTAATGATGTAAAAAGGTATGTGAATACAGATATTCAAAGTACAATTGAAATAATTTTTATATTAAAATATAGCTAAATCAATTGAAAAACTAAATGTAAACAAATCAATAATGAGTAGAAATTGTATTGCAATAATTACAATAAAGGAAGTGAAATTAGAAATTAAAACGACAAACTCAGAACCACATTTAACTATCTCGAGGAGGCGTTTAGTTACACCGGCTTTGGATTTGCGAACATTGCGAGCACTTCGAGCGGACGGTAAAGAGCGGGATTAACTTCATCTGTGGATTTTTTATTTGAAGGTTAAATTGTGTCGAACTTTGGACGACTCGTACATGAATTTTCGAGCACAGAATAAAACAATGAAATGCTAAAATAAAGTTTAAGATGTCAAGAACTAGGTTCAAAAACGTAAAAACCAAATAAGTGGACAAAATATCTAAAAGCTGGACAAATGCTTTATGGTGCAAAAATGACTTGTAAGAATGGATGTTCCAAATTTATTATAAGCTTTTTATTTATATAAACTTCAAGGATAAAATTTTATTTGATTCGTGGATTTAATTTTTGAAGTATTTTCCCCTTATCTTCCACATTTTCACCTCACTAGCAACAAACAAGCCACAAAAATTAGTAAATATTTGGCTTAAGAATTTGTCCAAAGAACTTGATTGGTACCCTAAACTTTTAAAGTGTCCTCAACTTGTATAAAATGTTCATTAGTTTTCTGAACTTGCGTAAAATGTAATCAATCGATCACTTGATTGGAAAAAAGTAAGTTAAATGCGGAATATGTATTTAACGCATCTTACAATGTTATTACATAATTCAAAAATAGATTAAAAAAGAAGTTATTACTTGTTCAACTATAAAACTTGTTTTCTCTAATATTAGAACCGCATACTCTAATCTTGATCGTTTTACTTTTTTTAAGACTCGTGTAATACATCTTTTACATTTAACTTACTTTTTTTTGCAATCAAGTGATCAATTGATTACATTTTACTAACATTTTATGCAAGTTGATAGTACTATTAGGAAGTTTTGAGAGTTTAAAGGGATAATCAACATTTTTGAACAAATTGAGAAGTTACCTACTAAGCCTAAATATTTTATATATATGATAAACCTTTTCTGCGCATCCATCAATCATCATCCTCTTCCTCCTTTCAAATCTCTATCTCTCTAAAATATTCCAAAAAGCTTTGAAGTATCTATTCAAATATGGCCCAAAACTTTGATCCTTTTCATGTCCCACAACAAAACAGAAGAAACAAGCTCAGAGTTAACACTTCTCAAACTCAACCACAACAAATCCTCATGATGAATAACAATAATTCCTCTCCTCCTGATCCTCTGCAGCAGGGTTTATCTTTATCTCTCTCATTTCAATTACTTGATGATAGCCAAAGATACAACAATGCTGTCACTGTTCTTGGAGATTTCTTGAAGCACAACAATGGTGTAATTAGCTCGGTTCCTCTTGGCCCTTTCACTGGCTATGCTTCTATTTTGAAGAACTCTAGATTCTTGAAACCTGCTCAGCAAGTTCTGGATGATCTTTATGGTTCTGTAAACTCTGACTTGCTGGATGTTTTGACTGAATGTGATGTTATCAGGGAAAGTTTTGCTTTCAGTGACCGAGTTAAGCTTCAGTTTAAGGATTCTAAGCTTATGTTCTTGCTGGATGAGGTACGAATATATTTATGTTTCTTTCTCTACTGTTTGGCTGCTAAGAAAATGATTATTCAATCATAATAATTTTGATTATATACATTCTCATTGTCCACAATTCTGAATGTTGGTAATTAGTCATTAATTAGGATGAACAAATTGAATATTAACCTTCAGTATTTCTCTTTTATGTTTGTTTTTGTTGTAATGCCTTGAATCATTATAACATACTATGTCAGGAAGTAACGGGATCTCGTTGCCCGGTCAGCGAGTCGGGGTCCATGTAGGCGTGCGCCCCCGGCTTGGGTCCGGGGGTGGAGTCGCCCCCGGTCCGACAGTATATTTTGTTTCCTATTCGGATTAGTATTGGCTTTCGGTTTTCTACTTGGAAGCGATATCGTGGGACATCGTGAGTTTCAAGTCGGATTAGGTTAAATTGAGTATTATAAATACTCTATTGTGTAAACCTAATTTGCAATCTGATTTTCCGCCTCCTAATAAAAGCTATTCTTCTTCTGCCCGTGGACTAGCCAATACAATGTTGGTGAACCACGTAAATCTGTGTTTTCAATTCTCGTTTATTTATATTTCGTTAAATCGGCACAATAGTTTCAACTATATATATTGAATTATTGATATTCAATTGTTTATTATGCATAACCAACTTGTTGTCACTTGGTGTTTTCACTAGGATTAAAAAGTTATTAATTAGTTTTAAATTCATGATAAAATTGAATGGTTAAAGCTAAATTACTCTTATTTTAGAAAGACTTAAAAAAAATTTAATCCATAATCTTAAGTCTATTTTTTATTACATTGCCCGTGTCCCCACGGAAAACTCCCGAGCCCCTCTCCCATGTTTGAACTCGGGAACAAACGGATAGGCGAAGCACCTACTTATTGACCGAGCTCGTCCCTAAAGGCAATTAAGTCTAATTGTTCTAAACAATGGATTGCCCATAGAGTATTGACACCAATAATACACCGTCAATACCCCATGCAGTAAGGGCATTACTAAAGTAATAAGTTCCAGATGACTAGTCATTTCCTATTATAGTGTTTTTTACGCCAACTCGAGAAACCATGAGAAGTAGACAAGAAAATTATGTACCAGCTTTTAAATATTCAGTTTTGTTTATTATTTCAACTCATGATATAAGCTAACATAATTTAATGTGCAACAAGATTAATTTGAGTTAATAACAAATTTTATAGCAAACTAATTAATCAAGTGTTGCATGTGAAATGTTTATTGAGAAGGAATAATAATTCCAACTTTATGCATAGAGTAGTAAAATCAAAGGTGAATCTTATACCTGTAAAAGGTAAAATGCTGAATAGGACATAATGAATTTGAAATGTGCAATTTAGAAACCTTTGATGAATTGAATCTCATAGAAAACCGATAAAGTAGTCATAGTCATAGATGTTAGTGTTTTTCTTCTTCCAATTGAGTCTCACTCATGATTTGATTGTTACTTGTTGTCAGCTGTCTCGGGACTAGCTGTATCTGTATGATTAATTCACCATATATTCATTATTGCTTAAAGATGACTTGTCTTGTCATTCTGTATCATTTTACTGTTTCTATTTTGTTCTCTTTTGCTTTCCTTTTCTGCTACATTCTGGCCATCTTATCCTTTACTGGTCATTTTCTATTTTTCATCAAATTAGCCTCTGATTAACCAACACTGCACTTCATTTGCTATTTTTATTAGCATCAAACAGAAATTGCATGGAAAGATATAATCTGAATGGTCTCATAAACATAATATAGCGTGGTCCGGATAAAAGCCCTAATATTAGAAGCTTAGAACAAAAAATTTCAATCATACAATCCTTGACATGCGAATAGTAAAATAAAAAAATTGGAAACAATGGAGTAATGCTATGGATAGTCCTCTATTGGAGAATTATTTTAAGTTGATTCTCCAATTAGAAGTAATGCTCCTGATAGTTAGATGAAACCCTGATAGTTAGATGAAACCGGATAAAGATTATTTGATTTTAAAACTGCAAAGTTTATCCAACTTCTTCACATTATATGTAATCCTAGTAATAATGCTCGGATTAGGCTTTTGTCCCGCATCTAATAAGGAAGCCGGACAAAGATTTGTCCGGCTTCTTATTGCAAGAAAGTTGGAGAAACCGATTTCTTCGCATTGTAAAATGCTTGGGTTATGGTTTTGACCAACTTCTTCACATTGTATGTAACGCGAGCAATAATGCTCGGGTTATGGTTTTGTCCGACATCCAATAAGAAAGTCTGAACAAAGATTATCAGACTTCATGTTGCAAGAAAGTCGGACAAAGATTATCCGAGTTCCTTGTTGAAAGTCATTCCAAAACCAACACGGTTCAGTGGGAATCTCCACAATGTGAATAGATTGGACAATGTAATTTTAAAATTAATCTCATTAATCTTTATCCAATTTCTTGTTGCAAGTGGTTCCAAAAACAACACTTTTCTCTGTAATGCTTTTGGGTAAGAATCTCTATGATATAAAGAAGTCTGATAATTCTTTAAAATTTTAAAATCAGATAAACTGTATCTGATTCTACCTTAGCTTACATAGCACTATCACGAGCATTATTTTTATCGGGACAAAATGCTTCAATGGAGATTATCTAGAGTACTTAATGGAAACAACGAATATTTGGTCATAAATTGTTGTTTAAGAATTTGAAATTGAGACCTAAAAATGCACTTCTTCTTTGAATTGTAGGTATACAAGAAATACAAACTATATTGCCAGCAAATGCAGACAGTAGTTGCATCATTTGAAACAGTAGCTGGGCTAGGAAATGCAGCTCCATACATATGTTACGCCATTAAAACAGTTTCAAAGAATTTCAGTTGCTTGAAAAATGCACTTCTCAATCAAATTCACTTCCCTCTGAATGATGAACAAGTTAAAAAGAATCCAAGATTCTTTGCAGCAGCAGATGAAACATGTGAAAATCAAACACAGGGTTTCAGTTTTCTTCAACATCCTGTTTGGAGATCACAAAGGGGATTGCCAGATCATGCTGTTGCTCTTCTTAAAACATGGTTATTCGAACATTTTCTTCATCCGTAAGTGATCGGATCATATGCTTTCAGCCTAATATTCAACAGATATAACAAGTCATTTTGATGTATGTATTATTGTTGCAGCTACCCTTCAGACTCGGAAAAGCAAATTCTAGCTCAACACACTGGTCTTTCAAGGACACAGGTATGATGTAACCAATGTCATTAAAGTTTGGTGACTTTCATACAATCAATGAACTTCATTTTCATTTAATAAAAATATTGAGTTTTATGTTTTATTTTAATAAAATTATTCTAGTAAATTTATGCAAAAAAAAAATAGACAAATAAAGCATATCTGAACTACAGATTGTCATGCTAATCCTCTAAATTTGTTTAAAATGATCTATTGGTCACATGAATATGTTTAAAGTCACTTGTTGACTCCTGAACTTGTTTATAGTACGGATCTTTGAACTTGGTTAAAATGAGTTACATTTCAATTTCTCCGCATCTCCTTTTTCCTAATTGCAGTGAAAACTTTGTTTGATGATATAGGTATCAAATTGGTTTATCAATGCAAGAGTGAGGCTTTGGAAGCCAATGGTGGAAGAAGTGTACAAGCTTTCATCACAGCAACCTCATCAAGTCCCATTAGAGGCAGTCATGAATCACAACACCAACATTATTAATCCATGTGATTTCTACCAACACAACAACAAGCCAGACAATATCAAAACAAAACGTTCAAGACACGAACTAATTGATGATATGTCTGGACAGAGACAGAGACAGGAAGACACAAATTTAGTATCTTTCGAGAATTACCAAGAAGGTGGAATTAGTGGGAGGAATGAGGTTTCTTTGGCATTAGGGCTGCATCAGAATAATTATGGGGGTATTAACATTGCTCAACATGTCAACAACCTGCAATTGTTTGGCTTGATGGATTCAGCTTCAGCTTCAGCTTCAGCTGCTGCCAGTTTTCAATCCCAATCCCATAATTTTGGAAATATTGAATAGAAGGGACGGATGTCTGAAAAGAAAATTGATTTGACTAGGATTAATGTACTTTAATTTGTTGTGCTTCGATGCGTTTCAAGAACATTTTTCAATTTTAAATTACAGTTTTCAAGGTGTTGTGACCTTTTATGTTATTGGATTTAACCATGGATAACAAGTGAAATCCCAAATGCTTCGGTTGCCATGCAAATAAATGGAAAAACTATAGAACTACATTTTCTTTTATAAATTGTTAGCGATATTTTGTGAATATACTAATTTTTAACCTTGTCACGTGTGATTAGGGTTCGGACGTGCCAGAGAAATTATTTCTCAAATAAAAATGGCTTAAGTTTATAGATTTGCGCGTCAAAACTTGAAAACTAAACGAGGCGATTGGCGAGGGACGCAAGGATTGAAAAAGTTCATCTTGGATCTCTAGCGTCGTTATAAAACTTTACTAGATAAATTAATTTTATTTAAGCCAATGCGAGTACATTAAAGACGGGTAAAATAAAGAAATTAAAAGTGCGATATTGACACGAGATTTGAAAAAAAATGGTATTTTATTGATATGTATGAATACATGTGTTCAAAGTAAAAGAATGAAATTGATTAGAATTGAAATATTTCTAGACTAAACATATAGGTAAATCAATTGAATTAAAAAACAAATCAATACATAATTGAAATGCAATAACAATAAAAATTGAAATTCAATAACAAATTCGGAGCCACAATAGCTATCTCGGCTAGACGTTGAATTTTCGTGTCAGCTTGAAGTCCTCAGAGCACCGCGGTCGGTTGGCAAGATGCGGAATTGATCTAGAATATTTCTAACTTGTAGTAGGCAATTATGGGGCAGATTTGACCTTCAACTTCGGAGGGACCGTATGAGTGCTTACGAATACGGAATCGAGATTGGTAAAATGCTAAATTGAACTTCAGGAAGTCATGAACAAATGTGTAGAAGGGATCAAAGGATAAAACAGAATTTAAGTAAACGAAAACGGGCTTGGAAAATCACTGGACGAATTATGCTAAAAGCTGAAAACAGAATGTCTAAAACGATTTAGGGTGCAAAGATTGGCTTGTAAATTGAGTTTCTGAACACGTAATTGAGCGAATCAAAATGCTAAATTTAACTTAAGGAAGTCAGGAACAAATATGTAGAAGGAATCGAAAAGAAAAATGGATTCTAAATAGATAAGATTGGGCTTGGAAAATAACTTGGTGAATCTGAAAAAATTAATTTAGAAAGTGATTCTAGCTAATGAATTGAAAACTTTAGACTTAGGAATGCTAAATTGAATGGAAAGAACTTGAGAATAAGCTATTGAAACTTGAATTGAATCTAAAGTAAGCTAAAAGAAGGAATTAGAAACAAGAACTAGGAAGAACAAAATGAAGAACTTAATAACTAAACATTGGAAATTAGGAGGGGGAGTTTGATGTGTTGAATTGATGATTTTTTTATGAAAGATTAGCATTTTGTAGTGACATTTGAGGTAAATATTTCACCCATTAACCCTTAAATTTCTCTCATATTTTCACCATAATTTGACACCACATTAACTTCCCTAACCTCCACTAACCACTACTAACTTCCTCGTAACTTTCCTCAACTTCCATATCACATCACCCCACTACTTTGTGGTTAAAGAGAGTTTTAAGGCTAGGCATAGGTGTGGGGAGGAGTTGGACTTTGTGGGTTAGCTTATGGTTCCGTTCGGTGTGCGTTCGGAGAAGCCGGGTGGACCAAAACGGGTTCCTGACAAGGACTTGTTAGGGTTTATGTCCTATAGACAATTGTTTTAGGATATAAATATTAATGAATAAATTGTTTATTTAAATCATTTATTTTAATAAGATATAGTATGATTAAAACTAGGGTTAATTACACAAAAAGTACCACGTGATTTGGCCGATTTGCGATGTGGTACTTATGGGTTTTTTTTTTTTGCAAACACACGTGGCACAGTGGTATTATGGGGAAAACGATTTTTTTTTAATTTTTTTATATTTTTTTCCCTCTCTTCCTTCTCTCTCCTTCTTCTATGGTTCTTCATTCCTCCTCCTTCTCCTCCTTTCTTTTCTTCTTCTTCTTCCTCCTCTCTTCTCTTCTTCTTCCTTTTTTTTTCTTCTTCTTCTTCTTCTTCTTCCTCCTCTCTTCTCTTCTTCTTCTTCCTTTTTTTTTCTTCTTCTTCTATTTTTTTAAATTCTGAATTTTTCTAAATTCTAAAATTTCTAGAATTCTGGAAATTCCCAGAAATTGAAGACGTCTGAAATCCAGATGTTCATCACGTCTGGATTTTCCAGACGTTGAAGAATGTCTGGAAGTTCCAAACGTTCATCACGTCTGGTTCTAGACGTTGAAGAACGTCTGGAATTTCCAGACGTTGAAGAACGTCTGGAATTTCCAGACGTTTTAAAATTTCTAGAATTCTGGAAATTTCAGAATTTAAGAAAAATTAGAAGAAGAAAAAAAGAAGAAAAAGGGAAGAAGAGGAGAAGAGAAGAAGAAGAAGAAGAAGAAGAAGAAGAAGAAGAAGAAGAAGAAGAAGAAGAAGAAGAAGAAAAGAAAGGAGGAAGAGGAAG